>NC_140594.1:20553933-22953933 GCF_964204655.1 Triturus cristatus | reverse complement strand
GACGGGGTGTTCTGGTGGGTGGCACAATCAGCGCTGCGTCCCACTGCTAGCCAGTGCAGTACTTACCCTGGGTATGTAATGTACCTTTCTACAGGGTACTCACAGGTACGACACCTAAACCAATCAAGTAAGCACCCTATGCTGGCATGTGTCGGACGGTCTTGCACACTTTTCCGCTGCAGTAGAGTGAGAAAGTGCCCAGAGTCCTGAGGTCATGAAAAGAAAGTCAGCAAAAACCAGAAGGAAAAAAAGCAAAGGGAGGAAGAGAAAACAGCGTCAGCGGCCAGAAGTATTAAGAAACAGTTGTTTTCTGTCCCGAAGCGAATGGTGCAGTGTTTGAAAATGCCATTCTCAACGGAGCCACTCAACATGGATAGTTTTCAGTCTTAATAATTCTGTGTTTTATTTGAAACCTCGTTAGCTCTTTATCCATCAAGAAGTTTTTGACTGGATAATAACTCTACAGAACTTGATCCAGGCTTTTGCTTATGATTATGAAATAAGCTTATAAATCTAATTTTCCTTGCTGCAGCGTTTAGCCAACCCCGACTCATAATGTGTTTCTGCATTGCCGCATAATTCCATCGCCGCGGGCTATGTAGCTGGCAGACTGCGCAGAAAGTGATATTAAAAATAAACCAGTTTTTATTATCCCATCATTTACAGGCATTTGCATCTCACGGTTCAAGGACGGGTCGGTAATAAGATGCTGACCCCAGAGGTTATTTGAACACTGCAGGTTCGTGGCCTTAATTCATTGCTTTAACGCTCCTTAATTCACTTCTTCCATAAGAACGGCGGCTGAACACGCAGCCCTGGGCTTGTGAGGTCATGACCCATGACCTTCCTGGTATCACGCATGGCTGACCTCCCTCACGCACCACATAAGCCACGCCCACTAAAAAGAAGTGCCAACAACACAGCAGAGCAGGAGCCCCTTGTCCTCCAGAATCAATCAATGGTCAGTGGGAAATGCATGCATCAGCAAGTGTGTCTGTGTTTTAATGTATATATTTACCGTGTCTTTAACTGAAAACCAAAGAACAGCACATTTATTGAAGCAAAACTCCTTTCCAATAGAAAAATACAGTTCAAAGGTATCAATCAGGAATTAAAAAAATAAGCAACAATACATGGGTTACTGTGTCTATTTGTATCACCTGATTTTTGGAATAAATAGACAACATCATGGAGATAAACAGGCCAAGGTCACACGTGGCTCCTGATGGGTGACGCCCTGGAGTAACCTCAGGGTAATCTGTGAAAAACCACGAACATGCCTGCAGGGTAAAGCAATACCGCGCTTCCCACAGATCAGGAGAGCATGCTGCTTTCTGTGGTGTCATGGCCTCCATGTTTGTTCTTGATCCTCATGAAGCTAGACTTGGCCAGAGCAGTTGTGCTTACGTGTAAAGGTGACAATTATTTGTGGTGTGACCCAGTGCGCTGGTGCCATCGAGGACCATCTAGCAGTCAAGGCATCCTGCGTGGGTTCACCAGTGACAGCCCCAGGTGCTCCCTTCACTGAGGTCGATGTGAAAAGGCATGCATCTCTCTTCTATACGCGGGTGTGCACCCACCTTGACCTGGTCATGGGAATGGTAGCCATCCAAGCTAAAAGGAGCTCCAATGGGGGGAACCTGAATCACCCTAGAGCCTGGAGCGTGCTGAGTGGGCACTGCGCCAAGAGACCTTCAGCCGTCACTTGCCCTTGATGGCTGAGACCAGAGTAGCCACAAACACTTGCCCTTCATGGACCAGAGGCTTCCGGCCTCTCACCAGAGGAGCTGTGTGCGGTTTCACCATGTCCAGCTATAAAGTGGACATCAACCAAAGTCCTCATGTCAACTGTAACTTTCACTTTCACCTCCGGAATGTCATCTCCTGAGGCTGAGGATGGAACCAGCTCTCGTGGTGTCCCTTGTGTCAGTGCGTCTCCCCCTGGGGTCACTGTGGGCCGCAGCCTGACACTGAAGAAGCCATTGATGACAGTGTCCCACCACAAAGGCCTGGAGGCGTCTGACCCTCTCTGGTGGTGATGGGCACTGGACTTGACTGTGGGCCGAGGCCTGGCACTGAGGAAGCCATCGATGACAGTATCTCACCATGACGGTCTTGAGGAGTCTGGCCCTCTCTGGTGGTGAGGGGCACTGGACTTGACTTCTAGTGAAAGACCCGTGAGAGGTCCTGAATGCTGTCTAATGAGGCTGAAGATTGAACCAGCTCTCGTGGTGTCCCTTGTGTCAGTGCGTCTTTCCCTGGCGTGACTGTGGGTCGAGGCCAGGCACTGAGGAAGCCATCGATGACAGTATCTCACCACAAAGGCCTGGAGGAGTCTGACCCTCTCTGTTTGTGATGGACACTGGACTTGACTTCTAGTGAAAGACCTGTGAGATGTCCTGAATGCTGTCTAATGAGGCTGAAGATGGAACCAGCTCTCGCGGTGTCCGTTGTGTCAGACTGTCTCTCTCTGCCATCACTGTAGGCCGAGACCTGGCACTGACGAAGCCATCGATGACAGTATCTCACCATGAAGGTCTTGAGGAGTCTGACCCTCTCTGGTGGTGCCCCCCGCACTGGACTTGCCTTCTGGTCCTAAGACCCGTGTGTGGTCCTGAGTGCTGTCTATTGAGGCTGAAGGTGGCGGAGCGTCACTTGTGTCTGACTCTGGTGAGAAGGTTCTCCAAGGCCACCATTCACGAAGCCAGAGCGAGCCATCTCATCTGAATGTTACGATGCTTTGTCCCGATCCACCCCCTCGGGAGAAGCAGATAAATCGATAAAGTTCTGCCCTCTTTGGAAGACATTTGGGAGTATAAGTACAGGGGCTCTGACCCTGCGATTTTTAGAGCACTTTTGGAACTGGGACTCGGAAGTGCTGCTGCGCTGCATGAAGGACTCGCCTGGACTGCTCTTTCGCTGCTGCCTGCTACTTGCTGGGTGGCCTAAGGGACTCGCTGGATTGTTTTTCTGTTTGTTGCCCTGCTGCCAGCGGCTCCTTGACTTTGGTTTCACCAGGCACCGATGGACTGCCAGGAGGAATCACCATTATTTGCCTATATGTGCTTGTCTACCTGTCCGCCTCCCCCCCAGTGGTCTCCTGAAGGCCCAGCGCTTGGTGAGCATTGGTCGTTGCCCCTGCAATCACAGCGCATCATGAACGCTTCATGTCTTTACTTCATCATGGAGACTAGTGCGTGGTGTGCACTTTCACCTCTCAGTGCATGTTGAGCACTTTATGATCCAGCACCTGGCAGCAAAACTTATTTTCATATACAGTTGACCTCATCCCCCCCACCCCCCCAGCCAAGGAAGCCGCAACGGGCCAGAGCTGGCAAGTTTCTCCACAAGTGGCTGCCGAAGAGACGTGTAGCCTTAGGAGAAATTCCTAACTCCGCCCACTCCCCATAGAAGTTGCCTGACGGAACTCCTGCACCATGGACCCCGCTCCAGGAGCCGCCGACAGCCAGAGGGAAACTGGCCTGTATTCTACTGCTGGCACCCGGCAGCCGTGCAGTTGGCAGCGACAACACGGGAGGAGCCAGTTAGCCTACTGCAAGGCTGTAGGAGCCTCCCATCGGGATCTTATTGCCTCAGGTGTGGGTCCACCACACAGGCACAGGGCGTCATTCCCTTCAGGATTATGGGTGAGTAAACTGCCTGAAGCCCGACACCAGCGGCGGTGCAGAATCTGATGCAGTCCCTTTGGTGGTGCTTAGTGTTGCAGCTGCACCGCGTTCTCGCCGGCAGCTGCCATGTTGCTGACCCACTCAGGGGACCCAGCTAACTCTCCCTGCAGATGCAGGCAGTGAGTGCTTCCTCCCCTCCCCCGTTTTGGCACATACCAAGGGATGCCTTTTCCATGTAGTTGTACATGACGGGTGAGTCCTCGCTGTGGGCCCCCATCTAGGACTGGACAGCTACAAGTTACAGTATTATCACCAATAGGTGCACATGTGATGCTGTGCCCTATATTGCTGAGTCTGTTTACCATATATCCTCCAATGAAAGTGCAGGTGCGCTGTGTCATATGTTTCAACCACCATTCATGTGTTTTACCTCCAAACAAGTTTACATCACATGCACTCATGTGTGATTCATGGACCTATAGTGATGTATGGCGACTCGTGTACTATAGGTGATATTTGGTGATTTACTTGTTATGTCTCTAACCTAACTGCCACATTTTATGTGTTGATGTTCGGATGTATGACGTGTTGATTCTTGCACTGCCACTTTCACAGGATCACATAATCTGTGCGGTATTTCGGATTCATGTTGGTTTGGTCCGTGTTATGTACAATATACTATCTTTTTAGATACTCCTGTGTAGAGTCTCTTTTGTAGTGTATTTATTGTTACTGGTGTGAGAGTGTTGCGCAAATGGTTTACACATTGCCTCTGTTGATAATCCTGCCTGCCCTGCGCCAAGCTACCAGAGGGTGAGCACAGGTTATCTTTGGTGTGTAACTGACTTGCGCAGACTAGAGTGGTGGGTTCACCTGGCGTGGGTGCATACCCTAGCCAACCAGAAACCCCATTTCTAACAAACACAAAGACTCAGTGAGACCTTCAGGATTGTTTGGGTTGGGTACACAGACTTTGAGGTCGGTGGCATGGGGCAGCATGTATCACATAGTCTGGAGTGATTTTACAGTTAACCGTGGACGGTCCACAGGTTAGTCTCAGGGCTATTGCTGGGGTCACCTGGCTCGTTAGGAGTGTCCATGGACCTTGAAGGTCTTTGCGGAGCGTTCTTTGCGAGCAGGTCCGTACTATCAGTGCGAAGCTCAAAGTTGGCGGCTCGTTCTCATTTTGAAGTTCTTCCTTCAGCTAATGTTCTGCTCAAACATCCTGTTTACTTGGCACGTGGGCGGAATCTCGACAGTTTATGGATGCTGTGAATGACAGCCCATTCTGTTTGGAACTCATCTTCCCCTTTCTGCTCCAGTGCTTTTATTTCCACCGCGGCTGTCATTATGCAGCGGGTGGAATTTGATTCTGATTGGTGTGATCATCGCTAATGAGTGAGTGGCTGAGAGATGGAGCTCTCATACAAGGAGACACCGCCTGTCACTCTGATTGGCTGCGTAACACGAAGAGAACATACTGCTTCTACTGCTGATCTGGGAAGGACAACAAGAGGGTACAGAGTGAGATAACCACAGGTGACCTGGGAGATGGGGGAGAGATGTGTCCCCAATGCTCAGACCATCAGAGTTTAGGCATAAACCTCCTGAGAGCTGACAACAAGTTCAGGTGGAAGGACAAAGGTTTGAGGCAGAAAGGGCACACTGAGGGTAAAACAGCATTTAACCAACAATCCAAGGGCATTGAAAAAACTACAGTGTGGCGCCCAGGCTCTCACCCCCACAGGCAGTAGACAAGGGGCTCACCAGAGTTAGCAGTAGACTAAATATACATGTCCGCGTGAGACTGACACACCCAATGAACAGCCTTCGAGCAGTGGAGATGTCAGTCCGATTAGATTTCAGTAGACAGTGTCCAACCAGAGGTAGCAGTAGACGGATTATGTGGGGAGCTAGTGGTACTTACACACCCGATGACCAGCCTTTGAACACTGGAGATACAAGTCCGATTAGATTTCAGTAGACGCACAGTGTCCACCAGAGGTAGCAGTAGACGGATTATGAGTGAGCTAGTGGTACTTACACACCCGATGACCAGCCTTTGAACACTGGAGATACAAGTCCGATTAGATATCCGTAGACACAGGGTCCACCAGAGGTAGCAGTAGACTGATTATGAGTGAGCTAGTGGCACTGACCCACCCGATGACCAGCCTTCGAGCACTGGAGATGTCAGTCCGATTAGCTATCAGTAGACACGGGACCCACCAGAGGAAACGGTAGACTAATTATGAGTGAGCTAGTGGTACTGACACACCCGATGACCAGCCTTCGAGCTCTGGAGATGTCAGTCCGATTAGATTTCAGTAGACACAGGGTCCACCAGAGGTAGCAGAAGACTTATTATGAGTGAGCTAGTGGTACTGACACACCCGATGACCAGCTTTCGAGCTCTGGAGATGTCAGTCCGATTAGATTTCAGTAGACGCACAGTGTCCACCAGAGATAGCAGTAGACTGATTATGAGGGAGCTAGTGGCACTTACACACCCGATGACCATCCTTCGAGCTCTGGAAATGTCAGTCCGATTAGATTTGCAAGCTGGGTGTTTTTTTCGAAGTGGTTAGAAAGGCAAGTACAAATCCGGTCAAAGGTCAGAGTGCCTTTTCTGGAAGGTCTGCAGGGTGCCAGTCGCTTCTAAGGTCTGTCTTTTAATGGCCAGGGGGGTGGGGGGTTGAAACAGTCAGTCATTTGGAAAATTAAAAAAAATGTTGTGGGTGGAATGCTTGAATTCATCTTAGTTACTGGTTATTAATTTGTGCCACATTCTGGTATACTGTTTTCCTGCTCATTATATTGTAAAACATATGGCCACCCCAGAGGAACCTGGGTATATAACTGTAAAAAATGCGTGCGGTGTGCAGTGCGGCGGACGTGTAGCATAGTTAAAGAACACGTATTATCACGTCATGGTCTCATATTTTTACCTGTTAATGTGGACACAGCTCTGTAATTCCTTTTCAATTGTACCGTTTCCAGTAGTTTCAGATAAAGGTGGCACACATAGATAGGTAGATAGGGTTGCAAAGACAGACAGACAGACAGACAGACAGACAGATATGACCCCAATGCCAATTCAGCGTAGTTCTATGTAAACTCTCAACTCAGTTTTCAGCGACTCCTCTGCGGGAGAGGGCCCGGGGGCAGAGGTCATGGTTAAATTCAATATTTTCGGAGTCCCGATTATGAAAGGGTTCGTGGCCCACCCCACCGCCGCCCAGGCTTACAAGGGCTTGAACAGCGTCGGGATAATTGATTCTATTTTTATTCTTCCTTTGATTTTTAATTAACTGTTCAAATTTCACATTTTGATTTAATTTTACCTTCAGAATACACTGTGACCGCTTGTGCTATTCCATTAAAGTTATGAAATCAATTTGAACATCCTGTTCTGCTTTTTCTCCATTTCTGGATTGGAGCGGGAAGGAGCAGACAGGACATTTAGCCCGCGGGATTGAAAAAACACACTTCGTGTCCACTCTCCCTTCATGTCTTTCTCTTGGAGTTTCGCTCGTTCTGCGGCACTTCTATAAGTGGAACTTCAGAGTGCAGAAAATAATCTACAAACTGCAGTACTCACAGATGCAGTGAGATGCCGAGGGAAGGTGGTGGCGGCAGTGAGGTGCAGTGGGAAGCTGGCAGTCACAGTGAAATGTATTGGGAAGATTGCAGCTGTAGCCATATGCATTGGGAAGATTGCAGTGAAGTGCAGTGGGAAAATGGCAGCTGCAGTGAGATGCAGTGGGAAGATGGCAAATGCAGTGAGGTGCAGAGGAAAATGGCAGCTGCAGTGAGAAGCAGTAGGAAGATGATGGCAGTAGTGAGATGCAGTGGGAAACTGGCAGTGACAGTGAGAAGCTTTGGGAAGATTGCAGATGCAGTGGGATGCAGAGGGAAGATGGCAAACGCAGTGAGGTGCAGAGGAAAGATGGGGGCTGCAGTGAGAAGCAGTAGGAAGATGATGGCAGCAGTGAGATGGAGTGGGAAGATGGCAGCCACAAAGAGATGCAGTAGGAAGATGGTAGCCACAGGTAGAAGCAGTGGAAAGATGGCAGTCACAGTGAGATTTACTGGAAAGATGGCGGACGCAGTGAAATGCATTGGGAAGATGGCAGTTGCTATGAGATGCGGTAGTAAGAAGGCAGACGCAGTGAAATGCATTGGGAAGATGGCAGCTGCTGTGAGATGCCGTAGTAAAATGGCGGATGCAGTGAAATGCATTGGGAAGATGGCAGCTGCTGTGAGATGCCGTAGTAAGATGGCGGATGCAGTGAAATGCATTGGGAAGATGGCAGCTGCTGTGAGATGCCGTAGTAAGAAGGCAGACGCAGTGAAATGCATTGGGAAGATGGCAGCTGCTGTGAGATGCCGTAGTAAGATGGCGGATGCAGTGAAATGCATTGGGAAGATGGCAGCTGCTGTGAGATGCCGTAGGAAGATGGCGGACGCAGTGAAATGCATTGGGAAGATGGCAGCTGCTGTGAGATGCCGTAGAAAGATGGCGGACGCAGTGAAATGCATTGGGAAGATGGCAGTTGCTGTGAGATGCCGTAGTAAGATGGCGGACGCAGTGAAATGCATTGGGAAGATGGCAGCTGCTGTGAGGTGCCATAGTAAGATGGCGGACGCAATGAAATGCATGAGGAAGATGGCAGCTGCTGTGAGATGTGGTAGTAAGATGGCGGATGCAGTGAAATGCATTGGGAAGATGGCAGCTGCTGTGAGATGCCGTAATAAGATGGCGGATGCAGTGAAATGCATTGGGAAGATGGCAGCTGCTGTGAGATGCGGTAGTAAGAAGGCAGACGAAGTGAAATGCATTGGGAAGATGGCAGTTGCTGTGAGATGCGATAGTAAGAAGGCGGACACAGTGAAATGCATTGGGAACATGGCAGCTGCTGTGAGATGCGGTAGTAAGATGGCAGATGCAATGAAATGCATTGGGAAGATGGCAGCTGCTGTGAGGTGCCATAGTAAGATGGTGGACGCAGTGAAATGCATTGGGAAGATGGCAGCTGCTGTGAGATGCGGTAGTAAGATGGCAGACGCAGTGAAATGCATTGGGAAGATGGCAGCTGCTGTGAGATGCAGTAGTAAGAAGGCGGACGCAGTGAAATGCATTGGGAAGATGGCAGCTGCTCTGAGATGCGGTAGTAAGATGGCGGACACAGTGAAATGCATTGGGAAGATGGCAGCTGCTCTGAGATGCGGTAGTAAGATGGCGGACGCAGTGAAATGCATTGGGAAGATGGCAGCTGCTGTGAGGTGCCATAGTAAGATGGCGGACGCAATGAAATGCATGAGGAAGATGGCAGCTGCTGTGAGATGCGGTAGTAAGATGGCGGACACAGTGAAATGCATTGGGAAGATGGCAGCTGCTGTGAGATGCGGTAGTAAGATGGCGGACGCAGTGAGGTGCAGAGGGAAGATGGCGTACACAGTGAGATGTATAGTCCTTTGCTGAAGTGCATCTTGTTGTTTATTAGCGTGCTTGCTTCTAGGGAAGTGCTGTGTAATTCCACAGATTCAGATGCCTGTGGAGACAAGCTCAGGTTTAAACCCTCCGTTGGCGGCCTCCCAATGGCAAGGAGGCAGAGCCTGCTCAAACCAAGCCAACTCCGATACCTGTGACAGATAGAGTCCTTCCTAACTTCACTGTCAGGGAAGTTATCAAGGATCTTTGATTAAAGATCAGAGGACCGCAGTTAGATCTATGATTTCACAGGTGGCAGAGGCAACATCTCTGTCTCTATCTTTGCAACCACCTCTCTGCGCCCGTCTATCCAATGCATTCTTATTAACACACACATACCTGTGTTGGTACCTTCCAGCATTATTAACGTCCTTTTTCTATGTTGGTGAGTGCTGTCAGTTAAGCCATTCTGTGAGTTACAACAGCTGCACATCTGTAATGCTACTTCTAAGTCTGCCACATTTCTCAGTTTTTGGTTTTCAAAGTATGGTCGTCATACCTGAATAAGGCTTTCCTGGGCCCACTTCTTTGCATCTGTCTACTCTTGCCCTCATGAACTTTAACCAGCGAGCAAAATGTGCCCAACCTCTAACCAACACCAGTCTTGAGATGAGAACCAACTGACTCCCATCAGATCTCTGCCCTTCACAGGTAGATGGTGACCCCTCAGGTGCTACTAAAGCGGCGACTGCAGCTCCACTGGCAGAACTCTGTGCAGCTGGCTTCTATGGCAGATCTCTGTGCAGCTGGCTTCTATGGCAGTACTCTGGGCACCTGCCTTCTATGGCCCTACTCTGGGCAGCTGCCTTCTATGGCAGTATTCTGTGCAGCTGCCTTCTATGGCAGTACTCTGGGCACCTGCCTTCTATGGCCCTACTCTGGGCAGCTGCCTTCTATGGCACTACTCTGTGCAGCTGCCTTCTATGGCAGAACTCTGTGCAGTCACCTTCTATGGCAGAACTCTGGGCACCTGCTTTTGATGGCCCTACTCTGGGCAGCTGGCTTCTATGGCAGAACTCTGTGCAGTCACCTTCTATGGCAGTACTATGAGCACCTGCCTTCTGTGGCCCTACTCTGGGCAGCTGCCTTCTATGGCAGACCTCTGCGCAGCTGCCTTCTATGGCACTACTCTGTGCAGCTGCCTTCTATGGCACTACTCTGGGCACCTGGCTTCTATGGCCCTACTCTGGGCAGCTGCCTTCTATGGCAGACCTCTGCGCAGCTGCCTTCTATGGCACTACTCTGTGCAGCTGCCTTCTATGGCACTACTCTGGGCAGCTGGCTTATATGGCAGTACCCTGGGCACCTGCCTTCTAAGGCCCTTCTCTGGGCAGCTGCCTTCTATGGCACTACTCTGAGCAGCTGCCTTCTATGGCACTACTCTGAGCAGCTGCCTTCTATGGCAGTATTCTGTGCAGCTGCCTTCTGTGGCACTACTCTGTGCAGCTGCCTTCTGTGGCACTACTCTGTGCAGCTGCCTTCTATGGTAGTATTTTGAGCACCTGCCTTCTGTGTCACTACTCTGTGCAGCTGGCTTCTATGGCAGGACTATGAGCACCTACCTTCTGTGGCACTACTCTGGGCAGCTGCCTTCTATGGCACTACTCTGTGCAGCTGCCTTCTATGGCACTACTCTGTGCAGCTGCCTTCTATGGCAGTACTATGAGCACCTGCCTTCTGTGGCACTACTCTGTGCAGCTGGCTTCTAGGGCAGTACTCTGGGCACCTGCCTTCTGTGGCACTACTCTGGGCACCTGCCTTCTATGGCACGACTCTGGGCAGCTACCTTCTATGGCCCTACTCTGGGCAGCTGCCTTCTATGGCAGAACTCTGTGCAGTCACCTTCTATGGCAGTACTATGAGCACCTGCCTTCTGTGGCACTACTCTGGGCACCTGCCTTCTATGGCACGACTCTGGGCAGCTACCTTCTATGGCCCTACTCTGTGCAGCTGCCTTCTATGGCAGAACTCTGTGCAGTCACCTTCTATGGCAGTACTATGAGCACCTGCTTTCGATGGCACTACTCTGGGCAGCTGCCTTCTATGGCAGTACTATGAGCACCTGCCTTCTATGGCACTACTCTGGGCAGCTGCCTTCTATGGCACTACTCTGGGCAGCTACCTTCTATGGCCCTACTCTGGGCAGCTGCCTTCTATGGCAGAACTCTGTGCAGTCACCTTCTATGGCAGTACTATGAGCACCTGCCTTCTGTGGCACTACTCTGGGCACCTGCTTTCGATGGCCCTACTCTGTGCAGCTGCCTTCTATGGCAGTACTATGAGCACCTGCCTTCTATGGCAGTACTCTGGGCACCTGCCTTCTGTGGCACTACTCTGTGCAGCTGGCTTCCATGGCAGTACTCTGGAAACCTGCCTTCTGTGGCACTACTCTGTGCAACTGCCTTCTATGGCAGTACTCTGTGCACCTGCCTTCTGTGGCACTACTCTGTGCAGCTGCCTTCGTTGGCAGTACTATGAGCACCTGCCTTCTGTGGCACTACTCTGGGCAGTACTATGAGCACCTGCCTTCTATGGCAGAACTCTGTGCAGCTGCCTTCTGTGGCACTACTCTGTGCAGCTGGCTTCTATGGCAGTACTCTGGGCACCTGCCTTCTAAGGCCCTACTCTGGGCAGCTGCCTTCTATGGCAGAACTCTGTGCAGCTGCCTTCTGTGGCACTACTCTGTGCAGCTGGCTTCTATGGCAGTACTCTGGGCACCTGCCTTCTAAGGCCCTACTCTGGGCAGCTGCCTTCTATGGCACTACTCTGAGCAGCTGCCTTCTATGGCAGAACTCTGTGCAGTCACCTTCTATGGCAGTACTATGAGCACCTGCCTTCTGTGGCACTACTCTGTGCAGCTGGATTCTATGGCAGTACTATGAGCACCTGCCTTCTGTGGCACTACTCTGTGCAGCTGGCTTCCATGGCAGTACTCTGGGCACCTGCCTTCTATGGCCCTACTCTGGGCAGCTGCCTTATATGGCAGTATTCTGTGCAGCTGCCTTCTATGGCAGTATTCTGTGCAGCTGCCTTCTGTGGCACTACTCTGTGCACCTGCCTTCTGTGGCACTACTCTGTGCAGCTGCCTTCTTTGGCAGTACTATGAGCACCTGCCTTCTGTGGCACTACTCTGGGCAGTGCTATGAGCAGCTGCCTTCTATGGCAGAACTCTGTGCAGTCACCTTCTATGGCAGTACTATGAGCACCTTCCTTCTGTGGCACTACTCTGTGCAGCTGCCTTCTATGGCAGTACTATGAGCACCTGCCTTCTGTGGCACTACTCTGGGCAGATGGCTTCTATGGCAGTACTCTGGGCACCTGCCTTCTATGGCCCTACTCTGTGCAGCTGCCTTCTATGGCAGATCTCTGCCCAGCTGCCTTCTATGGCACTACTCTGAGCAGCTGCCTTCTATGGCAGAGCTCTGTGCAGTCACCTTCTATGGCAGTATTCTGTGCAGCTGCCTTCTATGGCAGTATTCTGTGCAGCTGCCTTCTATGGCAGTACCCTGTGCAGCTGCCTTCTATGGCAGTACTTGAGCAACTGCCTTCTGTGGCACTACTCTGTGCAGCTGGCTTCCATGGCAGTACTCTGGGCACCTGCCGTCTATGGCCCTACTCTGGGCAGCTGCCTTATATGGCAGTATTCTGTGCAGCTGCCTTCTATGGCAGTATTCTGTGCAGCTGCCTTCTGTGGCACTACTCTGTGCAGCTGCCTTCTTTGGCAGTACTATGAGCACCTGCCTTCTGTGGCACTACTCTGGGCAGTACTATTAGCACCTGCCTTCTTTGGCACTACTCTGTGCAGCTGTCTTCTATGACACTACTCTGGGCAGCTGCCTTCTATGGCACTACTCTGGACAGCTGCCTTCTATGGTAGTATTCTGGGCAGTTGCCTTCTATGGCAGAAATCTGTGCATGCAGCAACCTTCTATCCAAGGCATTCTTATTAACACACAAATACCTGTGTTGGTACCTTTCAGCCTTATTAATGTCCTTTTTCCATGTTGGTGAGTGCTGTTAGTTAAGCTATTCTGTGAGTTACAACAGCTGCACATCTGTAATGCTACTTCTAAGTCAGCCAAATTTCTCAGTTTTCGGTTTTAAAAGTATGGTCGTCTTACCTAAATAAGGATTTCCTGGGCCCACTTCTTTGCATATGTCTACTCTTGCCCTCATGAGCAAAATGTGCCCAACCTCTAACCAACACCAGTCTTGAGATGAGAACCAAATGATTCCCATCAGATCTCTGCTCTTCACAGGTAGATGGTGACTCCTCAGGTGCTACTAAAGCGGCGACTGCAGCTCCACTGGCAGAACTCTGTGCAGCTGGCTTCTATGGTAGATCTCTGTGCAGCTGGCTTCTATGGCAGTACTATGAGCACCTGCCTTCTATGGCACTACTCTGGGCAGCTGGCTTCCATGGCAGTACTCTGGAAACCTGCCTTCTGTGGCACTACTCTGTGCAACTGCCTTCTATGGCAGTACTATGAGAACCTTCCTTCTGTGGCACTACTCTGTGCAGCTGCCTTCTATGGCAGTACTATGAGCACCTGCCTTCCGTGGCACTACTCTGTGCAGCTGGCTTCTATGGCAGTACTCTGGGCACCTGCCTTCTAAGGCCCTACTCTGGGCACCTGCCTTCTAAGGCCCTACTCTGAGCAGCTGCCTTCTATGGCAGAACTCTGTGCAGTCACCTTCTATGGCAGTACTATGAGCACCTGCCTTCTGTGGCACTACTCTGTGCAGCTGGCTTCCATGGCAGTACTCTGGCACCTGCCTTCTATGGCCCTACTCTGGGCAGCTGCCTTATATGGCAGTATTCTGTGCAGCTGCCTTCTATGGCAGTATTCTGTGCAGCTGTCTTCTATGGCACTACTCTGTGCACCTGCCTTCTGTGGCACTACTCTGTGCACCTGCCTTCTTTGGCAGTACTATGAGCACCTGCCTTCTGTGGCACTACTCTGGGCAGTGCTATGAGCACCTGCCTTCTATGGCAGAACTCTGAGCAGCTGCCTTCTATGGCAGAACTCTGTGCAGTCACCTTCCATGGCAGTACTATGAGCACCTGCCTTCTGTGGCACTACTCTGGGCAGCTGGCTTCTATGGCAGACCTCTGTGCAGCTGCCTTCTAATGCCCTACTCTGGGCAGCTGCCTTCTATGGCAGTACTATGAGCACCTACCTTCTATGGCCCTAATCTGGGCAGCTGCCTTCTATGGCAGTACTCTGGGCAGCTGCCTTCTATGGCAGTACTCAGTGCAGCTGCCTTCTATGGCACTACTCTGGACAGCTGCCTTCTATGGCAGTACTCTGGGCAGTTGCCTTCTATGGCAGTACTCTGTGCAACTGCCCTCTATGGCAGAAATCTGTGCATGCAGCAACCTTCTATGGCAGTACTCTGTGCAGCTGCCTTCTATGGCAGTGCTCTGGGCAGCTGCCTTCTATGGCAGTACTCTGTGTACTATGACCAGTTACCCTTCTACAGCAGTGCCCTCTGTAGCCACCTTCTTATACAGTGCCCTCTGCAGCCACCTTCTGTGGCAGTGCCCTCTGTAGCTAACTTTTATGGCAGTGCCCTCTGCAGCCACCTTCCACAGCAGTGCCCTCTGAAGCCACCTTCTATGGCAGTGCCCTCTGCAGCCACATTCCAGGGCAGTGCCCTCTGCAGCCACCTTCCACAGCAGTGCCCTTTGCACCCACCTTCCACCGCAGTGCCATCTGCAGCCACCTTCTATGGCAGTGCCCTCTGCGGCTTCCTTCTGTGTCAGTACTCAGTTTAGCTACCTTCTATGACAATGCCCTCTGCAGCCACCTTCCACTGCAGTACTCTGTGCAGCCACCTTCTAATGCAGTGCCCTCTGCCCCCACCTTCCAGGGCAGTGCCCTCTACAGACACCTTCTATGGCAGTGCCCTCTGCAGCTTCCTTCTGTGTCAGTACTCAGTTTAGCTACCTTCTATGGCATACCCAGTGCAGCCACCTTCCACGACAGTGCCTTCTGCAGCCAACTTCTGTGGCAGTGCCCTCTGCAGCCACCTTCTATGGCAGTGCCCTCTGCAGCTTCCTTCTGTGTCAGTACTCAGTTTAGTTACCTTCTATGGCCGTGCCCTTAGCAGCCACCTTCCACAACAGTGCACTCTACAGCCACCTTCTGGGCAGTGACCTCTGCAGCTTCCTTCTGTGTCAGTACTCAGTTTAGCTACCTTCCATGGCAGAGCCCTTTGCAGTCACCTTCCACAGCAGTACTCTGTGCAGCCAACTTTCCACGTCAGTGCCCTCGTCAGCCACCTTATATGGCAGTGCCCTCTTCAGCCACCTTCTGTGGCAGTTCCCTCTGCAGCCACATTCCACGGCAGTACTCTGTGCAGCCACATTCTATGGCAGTGCCCTCTGCAGCCACCTTCTACAGCAGTGCCCTTTACGGCTAACTTCTATGGTAGTGCCCTCTACAGCCACCTTCTGTGGCAGTGCCCTCTGCAGCCACCTTCCACAGCAGTACGCTGCGCAGGTACCTTCTATGGCCGTACCCAGTGCAGCCACCTGCTAATGCAGTGCCTTCTGCATCCATCTTCTGTGGCAGTGCCCTCTGCAGCTTCCTTCTGTGACAGTACTCAGTTTAGTTACCTTCTACGGCAGTGCCCTTTGCAACCACCTTCCACAGCAGTACTCTGTGCAGCCAACCTTCCACGCCAGTACCCTCGGCAGCCACCTTCTATGGCAGTGCCCTCTGCAGCTACCTTCTACGGCAATACTCTGTGCAGCCATCTTCTGTGGCAGTGATCTCTGCAGCCACCTTCTGTGGCAGTGCCTTCTGCAGCCACCTTCTGTGGCAGTGCCTTCTGCAGCCACCTTCTGTGGCAGTACTCTGTGCAGCCACCTTCTACGGCAGTACTCTGTAGAGCTACCTTCTGTGGCAGTGCCCTCTGCAGCTACCTTCTACGGCAGTACTCTGTACAGCTACCTTGCATGGCAGTGCCCTCTGCAACTACCCTCTACGGCAGTACTCTGTGCAGCTACCTTCTATGGCAGTGCCCTCTGCAGCTTCCTTCTGTGTCAGTACTCAGTTTAGTTACCTTCTATGGCCGTGCCCTTTGCAGCCACCTTCCACAACAGTGCACTCTACAGCCACCTTCTGGGCAGTGACCTCTGCAGCTTCCTTCTGTGTCAGTACTCAGTTTAGCTACCTTCCATGGCAGAGCCCTTTGCAGTCACCTTCCACAGCAGTACTCTGTGCAGCCAACTTTCCACGTCAGTGCCCTCGGCAGCCACCTTATATGGCAGTGCCCTCTTCAGCCACCTTCTGTGGCAGTTCCCTCTGCAGCCACATTCCACGGCAGTACTCTGTGCAGCCACATTCTACGGCAGTGCCCTCTGCAGCCACCTTCTACAGCAGTGCCCTTTACGGCTAACTTCTATGGCAGTGCCCTCTACAGCCACCTTCTGTGGCAGTGCCCTCTGCAGCCACCTTCCACAGCAGTACGTTGCGCAGGTACCTTCTATGGCCGTACCCAGTGCAGCCACCTGCGAATGCAGTGCCTTCTGCATCCATCTTCTGTGGCAGTGCCCTCTGCAGCTTCCTTCTGTGTCAGTACTCAGTTTAGTTACCTTCTACGGCAGTGCCCTTTGCAACCACCTTCCACGGCAGTACTCTGTGCAGCCAACCTTCCACGCCAGTACCCTCGGCAGCCACCTTCTATGGCAGTGCCCTCTGCAGCTACCTTCTACGGCAATGCTCTGTGCAGCCATCTTCTGTGGCAGTGATCTCTGCAGCCACCTTCTGTGGCAGTGCCTTCTGCAGCCACCTTCTGTGGCAGTGCCTTCTGCAGCCACCTTCTGTGGCAGTACTCTGTGCAGCCACCTTCTACGGCAGTACTCTGTAGAGCTACCTTCTGTGGCAGTGCCCTCTGCAGCTACCCTCTACGGCAGTACTCTGTGCAGCTACCTTTCACAGCAAAACTCTATGCAGCTCCCTACTATGACAGTACTCTGTGCAGCTACCTTCTATGGCAGTGCCCTCTGCAGCTACCTTCTACGGCAGTACTCTGTGCAGCCACATTCTACGGCAGTACTCTGTGCAGCTACCTTCCACGGCAGAACTCTGTGCAGCTCCCTTCTACTGCAGTACTCTGTGCAGCTCCCTTCTACTGCAGTACTCTGTGCAGCTCCCTTTTACTGCAGTACTCTGTGCAGCTCTCTTCTACGGCAGTACTCTGTGCAGCTACCTTCAATGGCAGAAATCTGTACAGCTCCCTTCCACTCATGCTTACGTGTGCTCAGAGAAATATACAGAATTCACAGTGTGACGTTTTCAATATATGTATTGAACCAACATTATTCTTGTATTGAATACATGTGCTGTCATAATCAGTAGACAGAGGCAGATGAAAATGATTACGAGCACCAAAGAGAGTAAATAGTAGGAACAGCTCTGCCATTGTGCTAAAAACAGTGTATATGTAAGGGCATATAAACAGGGCAGTAATCAGGTGTACACCTACTATGCAAGCCCTAATCTGCGTGTACATAGAGTGTGTGTAGGTGTAGAGCCAAGCAATCTTAAGGCCACCGTTGATTACGGTTGTCAGTCAGGTTGTCAGTCCATTGAATAAGAAACGAATACAATTCATTTGGTCATAGGACGAACAAGGAAATAATTACCTTTGACATATGCTGTGCTGCCCACTCTTGAATTAATGATACCTGCACTTCACCTTCCTGGACCATGAAATGGTCCCATCTTTTCATTGATTGGAGCTATCAGACAATATTCAAGTATTTGAGTTTTCCCCATGCATTAATCAACAGGGGGTTTAAGATCGCTCAAGTTCTGTCCTGATGAAGACCCCCCTGCAATGTTCAAGTGGCCCGTCCACCCCTAAGGAGTCGAAACGTCGACATTTCAATACCTATCAACCTGGAATGGGAATTTCCTCCACATCAATATAACACAGAAGTTTTATGTTGTAACAACTAAATTGTGGAAAAACTAATAATAATAAGTATTTCCAGCCAGATTACCCTCTTGTGATTATTGTTTATATTTAATATATTATCTTTCACTTGTAATTTTCAACAACTTCTTACCTACTCACACGCATTCTTTTCTACACTCTTTCCACTGTATGTGGAGCAACTGTATAACATGAAAGAATATATTTTGCAGTTATTGTTCGACACTCTTTATAAATTATTTTGAAACCCAACTCATTGAGGTGTCTTTGTAATATTGGGTACCAAGTATGATGTGGTTTAAATCGTTCCATTGGGACCACTTATTTCTGCAGCAAGATTCTACCTCCCACCCTTGAAATAGATCTGTGCTGTACCCTAGCACTGCATGTGTCCTCCCCTCGTGAGTCGCAAAAAGAGGGAAAACACTTCTCAGTAGGTGATCCAAATACCCCCTACATATCTGAACCTTCCAACCAGACCCATCATAAAGTGGTCCTCTCTGTCTGTTGTGTTACTACACTCACCTCCTCCTTGCCTTTCTCAACCCAGCTTGGGAGGAGAATAAACTGTGGTTAGTAGTTTTTGCCTTATAAAAAACTTAAATAAAAAAAATATCTATACATTTTTTGAGTCCTTGCAAAATGTCAATCTGTTTACTCACCAGTATCCTCTGCTCTTGCCGCTCCACGCACAGCACTCACCCGCCAGGCCGCATGCAGCGTGCCTCCAAGCGGTCTATGAGTATATTGAGGCCACCATCAAGAGTTACCAGGGGCGATGAGGCGGTGTGTGTCAATGCTTTCTCAGAGAGGACACCGACTCCCCTCCCTCCAGACTGCTGTCCAACGCTTTGTTCCTGCCATGCCGCATGCAGCGTGCCTCCTAGCAGGCAGTGAGTATATTGAGGCCACCATCAAGAGTTACCCGGGGCGATGAGGCGGTGTGTGTCACAGCCCTGCCTCCGCCCACCCCGCTAGCACTAAGGGGGGCAATGCTTTCTCAGAGAGGACACAGACCTCCCTCCCTCCAGACTGCTGTCCATCGATTTGTTCCTGCCATGCCGCATGCAGCATGCCTCCTAGCAGGCAGTGAGTATATTGAGGCCACCATCAAGAGTTACCAGGGGCTGTGGGGCGTTGTGTGTCACAGCCCTGCCTCCGCCCACACCCGCTAGCACTAATGAGGGGGGCATGCTTTCCTCAGAGAGGAGGCAGGCTCCCGTTCCTCAAGACTGCTCTCCATAACTTTGTTCAGCACCCCCAATCGTCACAGCCCCCACCCAACCCCACAACAACCTGGAGGTAATAGTTTTTAACTTCCTGAAATCAGGAAAACTATGGATGTACGCACCTTTAAAAAACAAGTCACTGTAAGAAACAGTGCACTTGCTGTTATCGTGCCCCCTGGTGACTAGTAGATTACATTGCTACAAACTCTATAGCCTCCTGGGGGGGGGGGGGTCTGATCGCTTTAAAAATTTGACTATGAAAATGTTCAAACTTTATTGCTTCAAAAATTAGCTTCTACTTTGCAGATACACACACATAAATATTCCATCTCACATACTCCTGCTTGAAGTTGAAGCACAACCAGAAATAAGATAGAAAAGCAACGCAAAGGGTGCATTAGAATGACATTATCGGCAGGGTGACGTCACCGGGTACCACTCGAGCTCAGCTGCCTTGTATGTGACAATCAGAATATACAATGATGCCAGGAGCTCAGACTCAAAACCAGGAGCCAGCTATCGACCAGAGTGTAGGAGGCGTTAAACACTGGGTGCAGCGCCTGCAGTATCGACGTTCGTGGAATAGATTAGTAGTTTGCAGGTCCGTCCAGATTTTATCGCTGTGCTCTCACTTTCTTCCCTTACTGTCTTCTTGTTTTGTTTTCAACAGTTTTATGAACTTTTATGGCTGATAGCCGAAATAAAGTTTTCTGACTGACTGACTGCTTTTTGGACTTAGTCTCTCCCAAAGGCGTCAGCTCTGATGCTGAGGCCTTGTAGTCTGCTATAGTGATAGACTTGGGGAGAACCCTGGCATTGTGTCAGTTCCGTGTACCCACCACTTCCACCCAGAGGGATTATTCTGTAATACCGATAGCACTGGCGCCCATAAAGCACCTGCGCGATCATCAGAGGGCGTTCCCTCATTTTCATGGGAGTGTGTTCCCACGCCGTATTACAGACACAGGCGCAGAGGCAAAGAAGCTCACAGGAGGCATTTGCCTTGATTGCGTCAGATGCACATTTTAAAAGGTGTGCACTATGTATTATATATCCCCAAGTTGTGTTTTTTATGTGATGCATTTCCTCGTCAATGAAGCAAGGGTCATTTCTGCAAATCCCCAGGCCTTTTAGAGCTCAGGAAGGTGTCATCTGAAATTTTGCTGAAAAGAGTGTTCAGGGTCAGTTGTTTGTTCCCCTGTCTGTCTGATTTCCGCTTTGTGCTTGGGTACAGCACCCTCTTGGGGTGTGCAGAGGAACTGCAGGCGGCCGCTTTGCCAAAGTCCCACGCAGGGAGTCTGGTGGCGCAAGGGTATATTCCGCCATATTGAAGAACGTTATATTGTTTTGTAATGGCGTGAATGCATCGGGCAAGTGTAGAGCACCGACTATCAAGCAGACATCATTATGACACCCTCAGACATAGATAAAAGCACAAGAGATGATGTTGAAGTTCATGGGACTGATTGTGTCTTTGGAAGTTTTTACTTTGTGCATCAGAGTGGTGGAGGAGATTATGCCTGCAACCCTGACAGACATAAAACCACTATGTCTTGAGTTGGCCCCCACCCTGGCTATGATCTCTGTGCATTTATAGGAGCTGCCACCATGGAGGTTCATGTGAAGGCACAGAAACATTTGGTGCAGGGCTGTCGTCTTTCAGGCGGTTGCGCTCTAAACTTTTTTTTGGTTTTTCAGAAACAAAGTCCCAAATTGGGATTTTCTTTCTCTAAAAGAAAACCAATGGTCCCTACGTCATGGACATGTTCTTCCAGGGTTCCAGGGTATTGCTTTTTTCTGTTCATGGTTGGCATAAAAAAGGGGCATCAGAACATCCACTCTAAATAGGACAGGCAGTCTGGTACCCTATGACGGCCCTTACGCCGTCAGAGTAAGATTTCCAAAGGCAGGACCAGCAGGTCAACCCTGTCAGAAAACTGATGTTCCACCTGACTCACAAAAGAGCAAGAGGTCTACGGGTTTGGCAGTGAGGCTGGTCTCTCGTGTTTGCAATGGGATACCCTGCCCACCCCTCCAAGTCAGGACTTTATTCTTAACTCTGCTTGAAACACAGCCAACACGTGTCTCCCTCCCCCTAAAAGCTGGACACCCTGGGGCACAGGTTTCCAAACTTTTCATGCTGGTGACACACTTTTTTGACATTCCTGCTTTAGTGACACGGTAATGCGAGCGAGCGTAGCGAGTGAGCCGGAATCACCACAGAGGTGTTCGGGGGGGTTTAAAAAATAGTGGGCAAATGGTGCATTTTCAATCAAATTGGAGAAAGCAAGAAGGTTTAATAAAGCAATTGTGAATCTGTTTTTAACAAAGACAGTGACTGGCAAAACAGGGAGTAAGGTTAGGTTTGTGCCTGAAACAAGAATATAATCATGCACACATCGACACATGCCCCAGTGATTTACAGCACAAAAAGGGCACCCCCACAGCATATGGAGTGTTGGTTTTGGCAAACGTTTCTTCCTTCTTAAATACTAAAAAGAAACATGTGAATCAAATTAGAATAATTCCCAGTTAAAAAAAACAAGGCAGTACATTAGATCAACTGTCGGTTGGGTTGTGGAGTTTTGTTTCGCCACGTTATCAAAAGAAAACCTATTTCCTGGGCCAAATATTAAGTTGCTGGTGAGCTATTATATAATAATCAACTTTAAGCATGTTGGCCTTGTTTGTCATATTCTGTCCTTTTTTTTTTTTTAGGTCCCGTCTAGGCTGCGCATGTGCTGTCTCGAACAGCATGTTTTCAATCTGTGTGCTTCAGCCCGCCCATTGCCTTACCACTTGTTTGCTCCATCGTGCTCTCATATCCGTCGTTCCCGTTAGTCCATAGCATAAAAGCGTCATGCTTCTTCCTGTGTTTGACCCTTCCCCTGAACATGGACCAAGTGCTTGCGTCCTTCCACTACTCCTGTTATAGGAGCTACTATTTTCTTTCTCTTTGAGCACTCCACACGAGTGCTGGTGTTTTCACTCACTCCATCTCCTCCCACCCGCCCCAACCCTGTTGATTCGTTTTCTTTGTAGATCGGCTTTATTATTCACCTCACTCACCGAGCCAGCAAAATGATAAGTGATGTGTACTTACCCCTTTGAGCTCATCCACTTACGCACAGATCAAGAAAATAAATGGCCTTCCTGCTAGTTAGGAGCTTGGGCCTCAGTTTTCTAAATGCACCTGTCCTTCTTGGCTCACTGTGCTATATTAGAAGAATTACAATGTATGAACTGCAAGTAACAAAAGGATCTCTGTGTTCAAAGCGCTAACTCACTTGCCCATTTACATACAATAAAAATCTGTCATCTGCGCGTTACATAATGTGCTTTCCAGGAGACCTATTAACCCTCAATGCTACTTTGATCCAAAACTGGGACTAGACAAAACACAAACCTCTCCAGCAAATAGTTATTTTACCATTATTATTATTCCCCGAGCTTTACTGAGCACACAAAGATCTCTGCCACAGGTGCCTTAACCCCATGATATTTTAAAATACAGACTTTGCAACCAGTTGAGTAGAACAGATTTACTGCCGCATTTCTCCTTGTTGCCAGTTTCTTTGTGGCAGGATTTAAAAAAATAAATACATGTTAAGGCCCTGATTTTGCATCGGGTTGCATAATTTTTTTGCACAACCCCGAAGCAAAATCTAATTTGTTAAATATTGTAATGAGCTCAAATGTACTTACGATAGACCTGCTAAACAAACATATAACTTTCATGTTTGGTTTCTTGTGCTACTGGCAGTGACTAATATTGATTTTTAGTTTTTGTTTTCAGAGGCAGTCATTAAAGCTGTGAGATAATTGAGAGGATTTGTTAAATAATTGATAGTTGTCATTTTGCTTTGTCGGGTTATTACCTGGTAAAAGTAATACAGTTGTTCAACTCATCGTTCAGTGGGAAAAGCCTGTTGTTTAGTTCAGCTTTTTGTAAACAGCAGTGTGCAGGGGTGAGAGTATTGCCTGAAACAGCTTGAAGCAGTAACTGCTAAAGAGCAGTGAACATGTTGCATTAGCCATGCGTTAGGGATTGTTTAATGACATGTCTTAACCAAAAGGGTTGGGGTGTTGGGTGTGTGTAAGTGAGAGAGGGACATGGAATAAGGTAGAAAAGGGCTGGTAAAAATGGCCCCATGGCCTGCGACCTCTTATTTAATTATCCTGATCAGGCCCGGCTCCAGGAATTTTTATTTGGGTGGGCCAAGGGTGCATTTGGGGGGGCCACTGCGGGATCGATTTGTCGCATATATGTCTAGGCAGGCCTGCTTCAGTGCCCTCCTTTATCTCTTCTTAGTCTTACAAGGCCCAGTAAAACGCACTCTTTTCCAAATCTCTTTCTAAATATTATCACTCTCAAAAAGTGTTTTTTCTATGAAATGTTCCTTTGATGGGAAAAGGAGGTTCCTGAGGTGGTAGTATCAGGCAACTGACACTACTCGGGCTCCCTCTGAGCGAGCCTTCAGGGAGAATCCCTCTTCATTACTACCTCCACCTGACCCCGGACTCTGCAACGCACTCCCTTACAGGCTTGATTATCCACTACTCCTCTCCAGTGCACCTTATCTCACAGCTGACCTTGGGCCCTAGCCCCATATCAGGCACCATCGGGCTCCACTTTCATTTTTCCCGGTAAAAACAATAGTAAAATCACCTTCAAACTTAAAACATTGAATAAAGCAGTAAATATAATTAGCACGCACTTTAAAGTATGTTCCACAGTAGCCTGTATGACCAGACTGCTAATTAAACAAAAACAGAAAGGCCATGACAGGGCCGGGTTTAGCGCTGATGCGAAAGTCTTTTTTGGCGCCACACTAATAACCTCTTTCTCCGTAAATACCTTTACTACCACCTTCCAACAGTGCCCCTCATCCCTCCATGGCCCCCCCATTGACCTCTTCCTCGGATTCCCTCACTGCCACACTCCACAAGTGCCCCTGATCTCCCCATAGCCCCTCCCCCTCGTGACCTCCTCCTCGGATTCCCTCACTGTCACCCTCCACCAGTGCCCCTCATCTCTCTGTAGCCCCTCCCCCTCATGACCTCCTCCTCAGACTCCCTCTCTACCACCCTCCACCAGTGCTCCTCGTCTCTCCCTAGCTCCCCCCCTCCACCCCATGACCTCTTCCTCGGATTCCCTCACTGCCGCCCTCCAACAGTGCCCCTCATTGCTCCATAGCCCCTCCCACCACCACCTCCTCCTCAGATTCCCTCGCTGCCACCCTCCAACAGTGCCCCTCATCTTTACGTAGACCCTCTCTCATATGCATTTCATTTGTTGTATAGCGCTACTCATGTCAGTGTAGTGTGTCAGTACTTTACACCACGCACACATTATACAGAGACAATGAGTCATACAAGTATGTAAATCAGTCTACAGGGAATGTCACATAAGCCAATGAGGATGACAAGGTGTATGAATCACGTCATACATACTGGTGGGCAATATATTTTAAGAGGGTTTGGTGTGGGGAAACAACTTTAGGATTTAAAGAGTATTACATGGGGGTCAGCTTTACTGATAAAAATGTATATCTGCCCAAACATACTCATTTCAGCAACATTAGAATAATGAAAGACTGAGGAAGTTCTAACTATATCACAAAACAAAAATAAGCGAAGTTCTAACTACACCATTCATGTTTGTATGCAGCTCTTTGGTGACAGTTCATTGGTCACTGTCCTATGTTAGGATTGTAACTTCTGAACTGCAAGTAGCACAAGGATCTCTGTGACAAAGGCAGTAACCCACTGAGCTTCCACATAAAATACAGTTGATCTGCATTTAAAAACTACGGACAGACAAACGATTGCCCTCCAGCAGGATCATTAATCACCAGCGTTATCTGGGCATGTTGTGTTGTCTTATTTTATCCTGCATCGGTCATGATAATGATAAAAAAATTGTTTAAATGAAGCACGCACAAAGTATGTGTCCTGCTGGTCCTGTGCACATTTTAAATCGAAAAACAAATAGTGACAAATTCTCCTACCTACTTTATTAGTCAAAGTGTGTCACAGCCTGGTGTGATAAACTGCTGCAGGGGTCGGGAAAGGTGACAGGAATAAACAAACTTCTTTTCTCCTGCACTGCATAGAAAAGGAAATATCCACGCAGCAGGACAGTCGGCAAAGGTTACCGGTGACAAACAAAGGATTTGTCCCTTTCGCCATGTGGAGATGGAGGGGTGAAAAAAAAAACAAAGCCTCGTTAATGGTCTTGTAAAGACCTGTGAAGTACCCGGGTGCGGCTGCGATAATCTCAAAGCTGTCTGTGTGTGTGGGAAGCTGTCTCAGCCTGGGCGCGCGCACACACAGACAGCTCTTTGAGCTCAATTCCGTTGCGCCCCTGCCTTTAAGCCCTCACTGCGAGGGCCAAGGCTCCTGTTGCGCGACACACCCACGAAGGTCAGGCGACACAGTAACGTGTCGCGACACATACTTTGGAAAGCTCTGCGCCTGGGGGGTTTTCAAGTTTGTCACAATACATTGATGCAAAAAATATTATGACATTAAAACAATGATCCAAAAATAATGTAGTTTTTTTATAGCACACCCAGTTCTTAATTTGAGCTGGTGCTTGCTGGTGTGGTCACCAGCACTTATTTTTGGAGACCTGCACTTATTTTTTCCCAAGAGACCTTGCAATTAGGTTAGAGCAAGAGAGAAAAAATCAAAAAAGGGGAAAGAAGGGGGAAGAGAAGGACAGGAAAACATTGACAAAGGGAGAAAGAAGTTTATGAAAAAGAATCTGCAGGAGTGAGTTAAAGGGGCAGGGAGAGTCAGGTGGGGAACGGAAGAGGCCTGAGATGGAATCATTACCACGCATCGCTGTTATTCGACACCGGACCTTCAACAGCGCCAGAGGTGGGCTAACCCTGGGTCAAAGCACTTAGTCTTTTGCACACTGAGCACTGTGTACACCTTTCCTGTGCACTTAGGTGAACAATAACTGGAGCATAAATACATAAATTGTTATGTGGTCACATTAGGCCCAGGTAATACCACCACCCTTTCACTTGCTCATGTTTAAAGATGTCAAATTTAATTGAATGCATTTCGCTGACACTGTCGAGGTCGCCCCATGCCGGACTTCCAGCCCTGCTGACTCCTGTTTCCCTCCTGAGAAGGATGGTGCCCGGCCCTACACCAAGACGGGCTCCCGATGAAACAGAGTTAGATAAGCCTCAGGGTCTCTGGCAGATTCACACACCCTCGGCACTCCAGGATAGCGAGTGATAGGTAGAAGCATTACTATCGCTATTCTTGCATGTGAGCATATATTCCAAGTAATAGCACAATGGTTGAACTGTTCATTTTCTTTACTATTCTAGAGTTGCCGATTAGTCTGTTCGTTTTCCTTCTATTGATAATTGCAGCGCACGTCTTATACACAAGAATCTCCTCGCTTCAGAGAGGCAGAATACGATTCGCAGTTAAAGGCGTACATACTACACCTTTAGTAGGTTAACAAGCACAAGTACAAAAAGAGCAAACCAATCATGTGGAACATATAAGTAACAATAATTGCAGTGTTGAATGGGAGACCCATGTTGTCGACAAGAAATAAAAGTTAGATAGGGCAGCTCAGGTCCATGGTTGTGAATGGCTCTTCAGGAGTAACAATTTGACTTGTTTTTTGAATGAGGAGGTCGAAGGGTTAGATCTGATTTTGGGAGAAAGAGCATTCCATATTCTCGGAGCAAGGCCAGAGACGCAGCGGTTGTATGTTTTTTTCTTTTTGAATTGGTGAGGTTTCGCGGGAGAGCGTTAGAGCTTCTTAGGGCCCGATTCAAACCAGAAAGTTCGAGGTTTTTTTGCCAGGTAAACGGGGGTGTTATAATGAAGAGCTTTGTGCGTCAAGCAGGCTATCTTGAGTTTGGTGGTTAATTTGACTGATTTAGGGAGTTTAACCCAGAAAATGTTTCTGGGCTATGAGAATAGATGGTGAAAAACTTCAGAACAGGGAGGATTTTTCAATCTAACGTTTGCCTCTTTTTCTCACCTACAATATTAGATCTTTCAGAAAGCAGAGTTAACTTCTCACAAAGTTAGTGAGCACTCTGGGCTAAGCTGACGATGCTGCACTTTTTATTTTCCATTCCAGGAGAAGGTTTTCATCACCTGCTGTCCAAATATGCACCCTGAAGACAGGGTAAATACCCACATCTTAAGAGAGTTTTTGATTCAAGAGAGAGTTTTACCCACAGTGTCTACTGGTTAAATATATTTCTGCACAAGAAGTTTCCTCTTTTTTTGCTTTTCTATTCAAGAGAATAATGTGGATCAGAGAGCTTCTTCCAGGCCCCCTGCAGCCTTCTCTGCGCCTTCACCAGAAGGATATCATATATATTTGGCTTCTTCTGTGTCACAATTCTTTAGTCTATATTTAGGAAAGTGACATTTCCCAGGTTTTTTTCAGTGAGGTGCTGGGGAGGCCTCTAGCTGATGCTGTTGCCAAGTGTCTGACATCCCCTATACTCATGAAACAAAGGCAGAGGGAGGAGTATAGACTTGTTCGCCTTCTCAACCTTTAAATACTTATAACAACTATAGAGTGAGTCTTCTACCTACATCTTTTTTTGTCTTTCCCATAACCTTTATTTTGTTGTTCTCCAAAGTGTCAGTGATTTGGAAAACATGCGGTGTTTTTAAAAGAACCCTCACTCACCTTCCTCGTAGGTGACTTGCTTCATCATTGGGTTCCCACCCGGGTCGCCAAATGCTTTCAGGGTGTGCTGCGATGCCTAATTACAGAGGAGCTGGTTTTTGTGATGTGGTGATGTTGTGGCTGTGTTTGAGTCAGCGTGAGGTGAAATTAAAATTAACTTGAGATTCCCATCCACAAGTTGTGATTTTATTTTCAGGACTCTCGTTATTATTAAAATCGCGGTTGATAGTTGTGCGATATTTAAATTGATACCACTTTTCCTTGAGGTGCTCATCAAGGCGTCGCAGCACACCCTGGAAGCATTTGGCGACCAGGGTGGGAACCGAATGATGAAGCATGTCACCTACTCGGTAGGCCAGTGAGGGGTCTTTTAAAAACACTTGGGGGCATATTATCAAGAACGGCGTTAAAATGATCGCCCCTTTAGCGGCAGGAAACTGCCGCTAAAGCGGCGATAATGGCCTTGATAATATGCCCTAGAGAATTCCAATAGAAGCCCAGGTTCAAACCAGAACATGGGCTTCTATGGAAATTCTCTGCGGCATATTATCAAGCCCATTATCGCCTCTTTAGCGGCAGTTTCCTGCCGCTAAAGGGGCGATAATGTTAACGCCGTTCTTGATACTATGCCCCCTTGTGTTTTCCAAATCAATGGCATTTTGGACAACAACAAAATAAAGGTTCTGGGAAAGACAAAAAAAGATGTAGGTAGAAGACTCGTTCTAGAGTTGTTATGACATCACCTATCCTCATGCTCCTGAGCCCGTCAGCCACGCTCAATGCAATCGACCCCACATCCTGCTCTGAGCTATGAGGAACTGAAGCGGCCTGACCGACGAAGGATCTAACTAGACCCAACCCTTTCAGCTAGGCTGGACTCAGACGGAGTTTCTAAGACTACTTCCTTCCAAGGACCTACTACTGGCCGGTGAATGCCGCAGCGACCCACTGCCTACCCTCTCTCTTTAAGGATCCATGTTCCCTCTTTCTACCCTAGGTATCACTGATGGCCCTTCAGGCATGCAGATGAGGACACCCTGCTGCTGCTGACTGAAGGCACCAAGGATGTCTCCTGGTGGGCAAGTGCTTTCAGGTGGCACCAACTGGCTTTGGCGCAAATGCCCGAAATGTAGGTGTCCTTACTTTATGCTGAGAGTCAGAGCATCCCCGATGTGGTCCCTGATGGGGTTTTGCTTAATCACCAACTTCTGTCCTGGTCCATCCAGAAATGATTCTCTATAGTCCATAGAAGAAGATTTCAACTCCCATCTGTTTTCTTCTTCACTAACATCAAAAGATTTAGTAGTTCATGTTTTGCCCATTGGCAGTATTGAATCAGCCTTAAGACCCGTGTGCGCCCCACCCCTCATCATTCCTGCCCCCTGCCTCCCCTTTCCTGGTCTGACTACTCTAACTTATGGACTGACAATTACCAAATCTATATGTCATTCAGATGGTTGAAAATGTCCCTCAACTATAGTAGCTTGCCCAAGAAGCTTAGAGGAGTCGCCCCTTCCCTCTTCCGGCGACTCCATTGGCTACTCAAGAAATAACCTCAAGGACGGAAGCACAGAACCGCAGGCCCTCCCATGCGTACAGCCCTTTATAGGAAGTTTAGCCCATGCAAAGCTCTCCACATAATGCAAAGCTCTGCTGGATGTATCTGTGTGCCAACCAGTGCCAACTACTGACCAGCCCAGATCTTACATCCTAAAAAGAGGATTTACTGAAGAAAATCAATTCTTTGAGGAATGTGCTGTCCAAAACCTGAGCGAATCATGCACATTATTATGCGCTAATCTCCCAACATAGGGTTATGGGAAACTGCCTTTACTACTAGGACTTAAGCACGCATGGCCTTTCCCGGCAAGCTGAACAACGCTTGCTCTAACCATGCATATATCTTAACCATGTTAAGGCAGTCGGGGTTCTAGCTAGCGGTCTGAGCGAATGGGCGGAGAGAGAAACCAGAACGGTAGCAGAAGGAAGAAGTCCCGGGATGCTGCTTGGTAAGTTGGGCTGGGGCCGGTGGAGGTGGGGGTAGGTTTTAGGGGTGGGGGCTGGTTTTAGGGCCCGGGCAGTTTTGAGGGCAGGGGGCCAAATGTTATGGTTCGGGGCAGAGGGAGGAAGGGGCAGTTTTCAGGGCTGTGTGCTAGTTTTTAGAGCTCAGGGTGGGGGTGCTGGGGTCAGGATCGTTTTTTGGGCTAGGGGGCTGGGTTTTAGGGCTCCTGGTAGTGGGTCGGGGTAGTTGATATGGCTGGAGAGGGTAGATTACAATGCAGGAGGACTGAATTTTTGGAGTCAGGGCAGGGGGTGCTGGGGTGGGATCTTTACCACACATATACCATTACCGATCATGCCTTTACAATGAAATTCCCTGTAGAGGCATGATTGGTAAAGGCATGCTTGGTAACGGCATGATTGGTAACGGCATGCTTGGTAAAGGCATGATTGGTAAAGGCATGCTTGGTAAAGGCATGATTGGTAACGGCATGCTTGGTAAAGGCATGATTGGTAAAGGCATGCTTGGTAAAGGCATGATTGGTAACGGCATGCTTGGTAACGACGCGGTCGTTGTAAAGAGCACGTGGTTAAGACAGCTTGGGTTGGGTATGCGTGGTTGTGTCAGTCAACCTAGGGTTATTCGTATGCCCAAACTCAGAGGCGCACTCTGCAGCTGAGCTGAAGCTTTGAATCGCTATGTGGCCCGTGCCAGGTACGGTGGAAGGTGCCTGCGCATTGCAGAGCCAGGGCTGTGGAAGCAGTTATCGAGTTTGCTTCCATCTCACCCACCTTCGGGGGTTTGAAGAGTGATACAAGAAAACTGCGTTTTAATCTTTAGTAGAAAATAACGTCAACAGTGAATATGTTTCTCGGTGCTGTTCTTCAGTGGTGGATGCCACTAACAAAGGGTGGGGGGAGCGCAGGGGAGGGGGACATGTTAATAATAATATTTTTCTTAAACGTACCTGATGCCGCTGGCCGCCTCCCGTATTGCGTCGCTCCTACTATGCCTCATCCTGGTCCCAGCAGCCCCTGGGACAGACGCCATCCAATCTGCAGCACGGGGATCGGCCTGAGCGGGCAGGAAAGATGCTCCACTCGAGTCGTGGAGTCTGTGGGGTTTCTCCAGCCCGCTGCCGAATGCACCCGGGCTGGAGAAACTATGGGGCAGATTTATGTTTGACTTGCGCCTCATTTCCGCCGCCGTTGCGTCACTTTTGTGATGCTGCAGCGGCGCAAATCCTGCGCCATGGTGCGGGGTATTTACAAACGTGACGCATCTCCCAGATGCATCACGTTGTAAAGCCCTGCGCCACATGTAGGCGTTCCAGGGCAGGTGGGGGCGTTCCGGCGCAGGAACGCCTCCTAAAAGTGGCTGAGTGAAATCTACAAGATTTCACTCAGTCACTTTTAGACCCATGCTGCGTCAAAACCCTGCGCCTGCTTGAAGAAGGCGTAAGGATTGACGCAGCATTGTAGAGATAGGGCCCCCCAGATCATTGCTGGAGCTGCGTCGCGCTTGCGACGCAACTCCAGCAATGCGCCACTTTTCGGCACAGATGCGTCACGCATCTGTGCCGCTTTTGCCCCATGGTGCACCGCATTATAAATGCGGCGCATCCATGGTAGCGCAGCTGTGGCGCATAATAACTGGCGCATCCCTGCTGATATGCAGGGATGCGCCAGTCGTCATAAATCTGCCCCAAAGTGTGCCTGTGTGATTTAGTCGGCCTGAGAAGGCCGGCCAAAACATATGCGTACTTAGGGAACGTAAAGCACTTCTCCTCCACCCTTGCCCTTCCCATGCACCACCCCTTCATGCACAAGCTGGCGCAGAGCCAGCAACGTAAAATAAAACGATGCTCTTGCGCCAAGCAGTGAGGCGGCGCTCCACCACTGTGTTCTTGTCTGTTTGCTGTATTTTAATTTGGGTTTATAGTGATTGCCTGTAAGAGTGGACACATAGGAGCTAGGTTAGCGCCTTACAATTTGTTTACAGTGGACAGATATCAATGGACTACCAAAATGTGGCCACATGGATAAGCCAGGGTGCAAACCCACGTTGTTTGTTGCTAAAGTTTTATTCACTGGCAACAGACTCCATGGCCTCTCTGGAGGTGAGCCCTCCCGACCCCTGAGGCAAGGCAGCCCAGCTCTCTCTCTGGAGTTGAGCCCTCCCAGCCCCTGAGGCAAGGCAGCCCGGCTCCCTCTCTGGAGGTGAGCCCTCCCGACCCCTGAGGCAAGCCAGCCCAGCTCTCTCTCTGGAGTTGAGCCCTCCCAGCCCCTGAGGAAAGGCAGCCCGGCTCTCTCTCTGGAGTTGAGCCCTCCCAGCCCCTGAGGAAAGGCAGCCCGGCTCTCTCTCTGGAGTTGAGCCCTCCCAGCCCCTGAGGAAAGGCAGCCCGGCTCTCGCTCTGGAGGTGAGCCCTCCCGACCCCTGAGGCAAGCCAGCCCAGCTCTCTCTCTGGAGTTGAGCCCTCCCAGCCCCTGAGGAAAGGCAGCCCGGCTCTCTCTCTGGAGTTGAGCCCTCCCAGCCCCTGAGGAAAGGCAGCCCGGCTCTCGCTCTGGAGGTGAGCCCCCCCCCCCCCCAGCCCCTGAGGTAAGGCAGCCCGGCTCCCTCTCTGGAGGTGAGCCCCCCCAGCCCCTGAGGTAAGGCAGCCCGGCTCCCTCTCTGGAGTTGAGCCCTCCCGACCCCTGAGGCAAGGCAGCCCGGCTCCCTCTCTGGAGGTGAGCCCTCCCAGCCCCTGAGGCAAGGCAGCCCGGCTCTCTCTCTGGAGTTGAGCCCTCCCAGCCCCTGAGGCAAGGCAGCCCGGCTCTCTCTCTGGAGGTGAGCCCTCCCAGCCCCTGAGGCAAGGCAGCCCGGCTCTCTCTCTGGAGTTGAGGCCTCCCAGCCCCTGAGGCAAGGCGGCCCGGCTCTCTCTCTGGAGTTGAGCCCTCCCAGCCCCTGAGGCAAGGCAGCCCGGCTCCCTCTCTGGAGGTGAGCCCTCCCAGCCCCTGAGGAAAGGCAGCCCGGCTCTCTCTCTGGAGGTGAGCCCTCCCAGCCCCTGAGGCAAGGCAGCCCGGCTCTCTCTCTGGAGTTGAGCCCTCCCAGCCCCTGAGGCAAGGCAGCCCGGCTCTCTCTCTGGAGGTGAGCCCTCCCAGCCCCTGAGGCAAGGCAGCCCGGCTCTCTCTCTGGAGTTGAGCCCTCCCAGCCCCTGAGGCAAGGCAGCCCGGCTCTCTCTCTGGAGTTGAGCCCTCCCAGCCCCTGAGGCAAGGCAGCCCGGCTCCCTCTCTGGAGTTGAGCCCTCCCAGCCCCTGAGGAAAGGCAGCCCGGCTCCCTCTCTGGAGGTGAGCCCTCCCGACCCCTGAGGCAAGGCAGCCCAGCTCTCTCTCTGGAGGTGAGCACTCCCGACCCCTGAGGCAAGGCAGCCCAGCTCTCTCTCTGGAGGTGAGCCCTCCCAGCCCCTGAGGCAAGGCAGCCCGGCTCTCTCTCTGGAGTTGAGCCCTCCCAGCCCCTGAGGCAAGGCAGCCCGGCTCCCTCTCTGGAGTTGAGCCCTCCTAGCCCCTGAGGAAAGGCAGCCCGGCTCCCTCTCTGGAGGTGAGCCCCCCCCCCCAGCCCCTGAGGCAAGGCAGCCCGGCTCTCTCTCTGGAGGTGAGCCCCCCCCCCCAGCCCCTGAGGCAAGGCAGCCCGGCTCCCTCTCTGGAGTTGAGCCCTCCCAGCCCCTGAGGAAAGGCAGCCCGGCTCCCTCTCTGGAGGTGAGCCCTCCCGACCCCTGAGGCAAGGCAGCCCAGCTCTCTCTCTGGAGGTGAGCCCTCCCAGCCCCTGAGGCAAGGCAGCCCGGCTCCCTCTCTGGAGTTGAGCCCTCCCAGCCCCTGAGGAAAGGCAGCCCGGCTCCCTCTCTGGAGGTGAGCCCCCCCCCCCCCCCCCCCCAGCCCCTGAGGTAAGGCAGCCCGGCTCCCTTTCAGTCGGAATCAGAGCACAACACACAGGTTAAGTTTAGAACAAGCTTCTAACTTTGTGCTGGAAACTCCCAGGGTGGATTCTGACAGAATGAGTTTCAACAACTGGGGCCAGGGGGCTTTAAGGCAGAGCAGACACTCCCCGCCTGACACCCCAGGACGCCTCCCTGATTCGTGGTGGCGTGTCTCTGCAGAGTCTGTCTCAGGGGATCAGACTCCACGGGTACCAGAGGCCCAGCGCACCTGAGGCCAGGTGTGCGCCACCCCCTCCTCCCCCCGCTCCATCCTCTGCTCACAAGATGGCCGCCTGTCCGCCTCCATCCCGCTCAGGTACCCAAGAGGCAGCAGCGGTTTGGAGAAGATGGAGGGAAAACATGTCCACATCTCAAAAGGGGCCAGGCCGGGCTATCTGCGACAGGAGTCCGCAGAAAAGCGGACATTAAACTTGCACAGCGCGCGCCTCCCTAATGGACGACGCGGGCTGGCAAAAGTAATTAGTCGTTTCTCAAAAGAATATCTCTGTGGGGACAACAAAGCTGAAAATCTGTTTAAGTAACACGTGCTAACCCCCGCCCAGGCTTGGCAGGAAACTTGTAGATTCGTGCACAGTTCTGTGAATGTGAAGAGACGCTGCTGAGGCTTCGCGCATCTCTCCCTTTCTCCTTCCTGTTTGGGGTAAAACATTCCACTGTGGGGTAAAACATTCCACCCTCAGTTAATGATGGAGTTAAACTTATCCGTGAAGTTAGAACGCAGCTCAAAGTGAATCCCTGAGGAACTAAAACAAGCATCAGCCAGTGTGAAAATGCAAAAATCGTTTATGAAGATCACGGGTAAGTAATTGAAACCTCGGCGTCTCCTCCGAGCTCTCCTGGCGCCGCTCGGGTCATTTGCAAATTACAAGATATGACATAATGAAAATCAAAAGAGCGTCCTGCGTAACTGTGAACATTTATTCAACCACAAATCGTTCTAACCCCGCCCACGTGGCTTCCCGACTCCTCTCACATAAACTCCCTTGAACTAGGCCATGAATTCTAAGGTAGGCGTGGCCACAGCTTCGCCTGAGAGAGGCACCTTTGACCTTTCATGAGCCTGCACGTGGGCCATTCGGGTCCGTCCACTGAGACCTATTAGTGAGAGGGAGTCTCCTTTTCATGAAACACCAAACTCTACAAAGAATGCCTCACACTTATGAAATGCACCGGTTATTTACCGGTAATCTTCATTACCACCTAGTCTGTCTTCCTCGCCATAGTAATAAATAGTGAGCATTCTGCTCCTACAGAAAACTCCAAGTAAAAAGCTACGTACTAGTCTCCCTATCCCTCCAATATGGCCCCCAGTGGCAACAACCAATCAGATAAAAGGACACAAAAGTCCCCACACGACCTGAAAACCCCAAGCCGTAGACATGAAGCCACCAGAGAGGGCCGGGAGAGAAGGGAAACTATACTGTGGCGAAGAAGACAAGGGCTCGGAGTAATGAAGATTACCGGTAAGTAACCGGGGCATTACCTCCTCGTCCGTCTTCCTCACCACAGTAATAAATAGTGAGCCTATACCAAAGCAAGAAAGCTTCATGTAAGGAACATCACCGACACAAGGAATGTAACAGAAATACATTTAATAATGATAACAATAGAAAAAGACACACATCTCAAGAAACCACAGAGTCTAGGACTGAAGAGGCAAAGGCCACCAAAGTGCCTCCTCCAACCTCAAGCCGGTAATGGGACATGAAGGTATGAGGAGAAGACCAAGTGGTCGCCCTGCAAATATCTTCCATGGAAATCCCTTTAAAGGTGGCCCAAGAAACAGCAACAGATCGAATAGAACGCCCCCGAGCAGGATGAGAGGGAACAACAGATTGTGCATCATAAACCTAAAGAATAGCCTCCTTAATCCACCGACGGAGAGTGGAGGGAGACAGCTTCAGCCCTTGTCGAGCCAAAGCAAAAGTGACAAACAAGTTGTGCACCTTACAAAATGAAGAGGAGCGAGCCAAATAAATGACGAAGGCGCTCTTAACATCCAAAAGATGCAACAGAGATTCCTCCGGTGACGAAGGGACAGGAAAGCAGCAGAACAGGAACATGAACAGCAATCGGAGTAGTGCTGAAACAAAAAACAGGTCGTGTGGGGACTTTTGTGTCCTTTTATCTGATTGGTTGTTGCCACTGGGGGCCATATTGGAGGGATAGGGAGCCTAGTATGTAGCTTTTTACTTGGAGTTTTCTGTAGGAGCAGAACGCTCACTATTTATTACTGTGGCGAGGAAGACAGACGAGGAGGTAATGATGCGCTTCTGCCCAGATACATTCTCACGGCTCGGCCTACATCCAGACAATGTCAGTTGTGTTCATCCTCCGACCCCAGGTCTGGAGAAGGGACGAGAAGAAGTAACGTCGGTTCAGTTTGTAGCACAACCTCATCTGCAAATAACTGTGTATAAAGTTCAAGGTCTAAAAGGGTCCCCGGACTAATCTCTAACTTCACCCGTGCCCAGCATAATCCCCTACATCCCACCCACCCAGGCCAAATCCCTTATTTCCTCCCCTCCAAGGTGAATCCCTAACACCACCCCTCCCACACCTAACCCCTAAAAGCATCGGCGCCCAGGCCTGAGCTTTAAACCCACTCCTGGCCAGGTGAAACCCCGAAACCACACTCACCCAGTCCTAAAATCACGGCATTAAATCACTTTGGCTGAGTTCCGTCGCACCAAACATTGAAACTTTGATTTTTAAAGCTGTTGACTGTTTGTGCCAGAAAAGCAAGAGTTCAGCCCAGCTTCAACTCTAATTGCTTGAACCATGGACTATGGAGCAGGCCTCGTAGGGTTATAAGACATTTATCCTCTTTTTTTCCCAGTCTTCAATTAATCAATCAATCACTAGATTTGTAAAGCGCTTCTTGTCACACGTGAGGGTATCAAGCGCTGGCAGGCTCCAGTTGAGTAGCCGAATAGCCAACTCTTCAGGGAGTTTCGGAACTCTGGAAGATATTGGGGGTCCGTAGATGAAATGGCAGCTCGCTCCAGGTCTTCGCTGCTCGGTAGGAGAAGGCGCGTCATCCCCGGTCTTGGATCTCTGCTCCACATAGCATTTGTGGAGGCGCCAGAGTTTGTGTGCAGTGAACACCGGCACTATTCAGCGGCCACCAAAGTCCTTTTTCCATTTCTTTAACCCTCCCACAGATGTTAGTGCCTGGGATTTTAAGGAGTCCAAGTCCATTTTCCATTGTCATTTTTTATTGCGCAGCACACCCAGGTATATATAAGAGAGGGCTTCTTCTACAGCCATCATCTATGGGCCATGCAAAGGCCCTGCTTTTTTCCCCCTCTCCTAGATATTAATTTTCTCCAGCGGCGTCAGGTACGTTTTAAAACATTTTCTTTGATGCGCCACTTGCATCGCATCTGAAAAACACAAGCCCGTCCGCATACAATAAGCAAAGTACGCGCCTTCCTTCCATCTTTAGATCAAGCAGTGTGTGTCGTGTAGGACTCCAGGCGTATCGGCAGATGCAGCGTGTACAGCACAGGGGCGCCCCCTGCTGTAAGACTATTTCAAGGGATGTTAGCTGAGGGAGCACCATTTTTATCCAGCTCAAGCTTGGTCCAGTCCCCTTGGTGTAACTCCTTCAGCACAGCTAATGGGCTCCCGGGGATGTTCGCAGCGCTTCATTTCTCCCATAACATCCTCTATTAACCAGGTCAATGATCGATTGGAAATCAATGAGGCAACAACATAGGTTCCCTCGAGCTTCCGTTGCGGTACGTCACACCACCTAGAGACTAAAGCAATGATCTATTGTTGAGTGATCCTCCTTGGGACCACCTTGCTCTACAGGTATTAACTCATTGATGTCAGTCCAGTCCTTCAGAGTCTGAAGATTCAGTTTTGCAACTATGGTATGCCCCACATCAATCAGAGAATTTTTATGATAAGTTTTGGGGTCTGAGGGATTCTTTTTCTTCAGAATAGGTTTGATTATCGCCCCTTTCCAATGTAAGGGAAACTGTCCAGAATTCATGAAAGCATTACATTTTAAACGTAAAGCACAGCCCCACCAATCGCTATACGACCCATCCGGACCCAGACCTAATTCCTAACACCACCCCTGCCCAGGCCTTACATCTAAACCACATCCACCCAAGCCTAATCCTTAACTCCACACCATCCCATTCCTAACACCTAACCCACATCCATCCAGGCCTAATCCGAACCCCTCCCAGGCATAATCTGTAACACCATCCACACCCAGGGCTAATCCTTAACTCCACCCCCTCCCAGACCTAATACTTGAACCATTTCCATACTGGCCTAATCCCTAATCCGAACCCCTCCATGGCACAATCCTTAACACCCTCCACACCCAGGCCTAATCCTTAACTCCACACCTTCCTAGACCTAACACCTAACCCACTTCCATACTGGCCTAATCATTAACACCACTCCTCCCAGGTCTAATCCTCAACACCACCTCCACCAAGGCCTGATTTCTAACAAAACCCATTCCCAGGAATAATCCCTGAACCACCTCTGTGCAGCCCTCATCCCCTACACCACATCTACCCAGACATTATCCACAGCACCACCCTCACCCATCCTGGCATAGTTACTTGCACCCTCCCAGGTTTAATCCCTAAACCACCTCCATACAAGCCTAATCATAATCACCAGCCCTAGGTAGACCTAACACCACACCTAACCAGGCCTAATCCCTTGCACCAGCCCAGGTCAGGCCTAATCCCTTGCACCAGCCCAGGTCAGACCTAATCCCTTGCACCAGCCCAAGCCACGCCTAATCCATTGCACCAGATCAGGCCAGACCTAATACCTTGCACCCGCCCAGGCCAGGCCTAATCCCTTGCACCAGCCCAGACCTAATCCCTTGCACCAGCCCAGACCTAATCCCTTGCACCAGCCCAGGCCAGGCCTAATCCCTTGCACCAGCCCAGACCTAATCCCTTGCACCAGCCCAGACCAGGCCTAATCCCCTGCACCAGCCCAGGCCAGGCCTAATCCCTTGCACCTGCCCAGGCCATACCCAATCCCTTGCACCAGCCCAGGCCAGACCTAATCCCTTGCACCAGGCCAGGCCTAATCCCTTGCACTAGTCCGCCCAGGCCTAAACTCTGAACACCACCAAGAAAGTGGGAGTGAAAATCTGCGAGGTGGTGGCAGATGTTCAATGCAGCTGTTGCTTCTCTATCCTGCAGCCATGAAGAGCCAGGTGGTGAAACCTTCACCTGCAGAAGAATTCTATGCCCAGGGAGTCCTGGATTGCCCCCTGGCACTGCCGAACATGCCTGGCAGTGTGTGAAGGGTTAGGGGGAATCTCGAGAACGTTTCAGGACCTCAGGCATCATGATAATCCTTAGGACTACTTTCCTTGGGGTGCAACTAATTCAGCAGAAAAAATTGGGAAAAATTGTAAATTGTGTTATATTTAAGGCTCCATGTTTTCTATTTTTACTGATTTTTACAGATAAATACAGACAGAAAATATTCATTTTCTTGTCTGTATTTATTTTTAAATGTGGATAAAAACGGAAATTGGGAAGCTATTTGAGTGACTCTAAATACTGGCTGCCATGACTGCCAGGCCAATAGCTGTGTGGATTGATAGGTGGGGGGGGTAAAAAAAAGGAATTTTACTAAAGAGGCTTTAACAGCAGTAGATATGCACAAGGTTGATAGTGAAACTTGCATATTTTGTAAGTACATTGATTGATCTTTTGCAGGTGTTTACAGCATGAAACCTGGCAGGCAGTCAAACATGAGTGCATATTTACCAGGTACATAAATGTGGAAATATACTAATTTCAGCTTCATTTTTCCACAACACCTAAAATAAATATGGATAAATACAGAAAAAATTAGCAAAAAATAAATATGGATAAATACAGACGGAAATGTCCAAAAAATAAATACCATAAAACCGGGAGCACTAATTATATTTAGGTTTGACACTGCTCTTCAAGTCATGTGTGATACCGTCAGCCATGCCCAGCTTATCAGCTAATAAACTATTGCACTCTGCTGCTGGTGCCACACGCACCTCTTGCTGCTGGTGCCACACGCACCTCCTGCTGCTGGTGCCGCACTCCGCTTCTGCTGCTGGTGCCGCACTCCGCTTCTGCTGCTGGTGCCTCACTCCACTTCCGCTGCTGGTGCCACACGCAGCTCCTGCTGCTGGTGCCACACGTAGCTCCTGCTGCTGGTGTTACACGCAGCTCCTGCTGCTGCTGGTGCTACACGCAGCTCCTGCTGCTGCTGGAGCAACACGCAGCTCCTGCTGCTGCTGGTGCTACACGCAGCTCCTGCTGCTGCTGGTGCTACACGCAGCTCCTGCTGCTGCTGGTGCTACATGCAGCTCCTGCTCCTGCAGGTGCTACACGCAGCTCCTGCTAGTGCTACACTCAGCTCCTGCTGCTAGTGTCTAAGGGACTCTTTGTAGCGATAGATGCATGGACAAGTACAAAAAAAGACATTGCCTCCAGAAGGCCCCACCGCAGTGGTGTCTAGGGGACTCTATACAGATAGATGCATTGGCGTACAGAAGGAAGACATTGCCCCCAGAGGGCCCCACCGCGGTGGTGTCCAGGGGACTCTTCGTACAGACAGATGCATTGGCGTACAGAAGGAAGACATTGCCCCCAGAGGGCTCCACCGCGGTGGTGTCCAGGGGACTCTATACAGATAGATGCATTGACGTACAGAAGGAAGACATTGCCTCCGGAGGGCCCCACCGCAGAGGTGTCTTGGGGGCTCTATACAGATAGATGCATTGATATGTACAGAAGGAAGACGTTGCCGCAGTGGTGTCCAGGGGACCCTTTTAGAGAGGCCTCTTCTTCACTGACCCTCCACCTGCTGTCAATCACCTGCAGCGTTGCCAGAAATAAGAGTATAAATATTAGCCTGAAGTTACCCATCCCTCTGGGGCCCAATGGCACAAGGGCAGCCTTAAAAATCACACACTTTAAGTGCTCCTTGAAGCTGTATGTTTCTGACTAATGCTGTCATTACCAGAGGTGGAGCTTCACCCAGAGGGATAACTCCGGGGGGGAAATCTACCAACCTTCATCCTAAGTGTTCTGGGGTCCACAATCTGCAGACCCTATAATTCTGTACCAGAATTCACTGGACCCTTCTCCATGCTGCAACGGGAAAGGATAGCAGACATTGCTCCCCCAAGAGGCTGAAGCTAGGTTCGGCCCACCAGCCCCCCAGCCAGCAGCACCCTTCCCCCCCTCACCATGCTCCCTCTGACCCAGTTTTTTTTATTTTATTCAGTTTTATATAGCGCAAACTTAACCCAAAGGTGTCGGAGCGCTTTACAAAAGAACCAGGTAAGGTACAAAAGGTGCACAAGATTGGCTAAACTCAAAAACAAGTTACATATATACAGTTACAGGTACATAAGATAGGCTGAAAACGCTAAAAAGTTACATATATGCAGTCACAACGCTAACAAGTTGCATATTTATATTGTAAAAAATATAAAAGGTGTCAGCGTTAGGTTAGAACAGGAGTTAAATACATATTTACAAAGGTGACCCCCAAATGAGTGCCAGGTAAATTAGAAAAGTTACACAAGATAGATTAAACACGCTAACAAATTACATGTATACAGTTACAGGTACACAAGATAGGCTGATCACGCTAACAAGTTACATATATGTAGTTACAACGCTAACACGTTGCATATTATATTGTACAAATATGAAAGGTGACAGCGTTAGGTTGAAACAGGAGTGAAACACATATTTACAAACTTGTCCTCATGCGAGTGCTGGATGGTCTTAGTGGTCAAGACATAGGTTGAGTTATTCCAGGAAGTGTCTTTGGAGGAGGAGAGTCTTACGGTCTATTTTGAAGGTACTGAAAGAGATGGTGGTTCAGAGGGATGGAAGAAGTGAGTTCTAGATTCTGGTCGTATTACCAGAGAAGGATTGAGCCATAAATCTTTCCCTTTTGAAGGAACGAGGTTTGAGCAGTAAGTTTTCCGCAATGCGTGAAGGTCTAGAGACTCCTGAGATTTTGAGTTTGTCAGATAGCGAGGGGTGGAGGTGTGCTGGGCTTTCTGGGTGATACAGGCAGTCTTGTAAATTGACCTTGCTTTGATAGGAAGCCAGCGAAGAGAAAACAGTATGGGTGTGATGTCATCATTTCTTTTAGCCCCACATACGAAGCGAGCTGCTGAGTGGAGAATGGATTTTAGAGGGGAAAGGTGGGATTTGGAGAGGCCAGCAAGGAGAGAGTTGCAGCAGTCCAATCTGGCCCAATGATTGGACCAAGGTTTTAAGGTCTTGTTCAGGAAAGAAGCACCAAACCCCCAGAGAAGGCGCAGTTGGTAACGTGCATTCTTGGCGATGGAATTGATGTGGGACTTTAAGTTAAGCCTTTTATCTAGGGTGACGCCTAGAGATTTAGCACTGCAAACAATGGTAGGCTTGTTCTTGCGAATATACAGATTGTTCGTCCATGTTTGGACAGGAGGAGGAGATAGTGACGTCGAGAGGATAAGGAATTCTGTTTTGGAAGGATTCAGTATTAGTTGATGAGTAGACAGCCAGTGGTGGTTGGAGTTGAGTGTGGTGTTGAGGATTGAAATGTCAAGAGTGGAAGAAACCTTTAGGTATATTTGGGTGTCATCTGCATATAGGTGATCATGGATCCCAGATTCCTTTAGGCGATTACCCAGTGGTTCAACGCAGAGGTTGAACAGAGTGGGCACGAGGATCGAGCCTTGAGGGATGCCTTGTCTAACAGCCATTGAAAAGGAGAGACCATTATCCATTACAGCTGATAGACTGGTGAGACATTGGGTGGTCAGGTCATGAACATCAGAGTAGGAGTCTAAGATTGGTAGAGCGCTCCAAGCTGTGTTGCATAAAATGTCCAGGTCGAAGTTTTTAATGTTGCAGTAAAAGGTAGTAGTTCATTTAGGTTGGCCAAGAGTAACAGAATGAGATAGGTGCAGAGAGAAGGGGATGAGGAAGTGGTCAGACCAGTCTACTTGAATAGGGTCAACAGCCGTTAGCATATCTACTTTGGAGATAACAAGGTCAAGAATAGAGCCCGTAGAGTACGTCGGTTTTGTGTTATGATGAACAAAATCATTTCCTAAGAGGAAAGTGGCAAGCCTGTTGCCCGCTGTATCGTCCAGGTTACCCCAATGAAGATTAAAGTCTCTAATAAATATCTGTATTGGTCACTTGCAAAGTCAGTGAATTCCTCTGTGAAGGTGGAGCTGTCACAAGGCTGGTGATAGATGGTATGAAATCTGACAGGGGAGTTTTGCTGTGTTTGAAACTCCTGAGAAAGGCATTCGAAGGAACGGAAAGAGCTTCTGGAAAAAGCTTTGAGATGAAGGGAGTTCCTGAAGATAACTGCTACACCTCCCCCGACTTTATCTTCTCTATCGTTCCTGAGAATGGAACAGTCAGTGGGGAGCAGAAGATCGAAAGAAGTATGAGAAGTGTCGTTGAGCCAGGTCTCAGTGAGGAAAAGTATATCCAGGCTGTAAAGATTAATGATGTCTGAAATTTCCAGCTTGTGTTTGTTCGCGGATCTACATTTATGTAGCAGACAACGAACCTCTGAGATGACTGCTTTGGTGAAGGGGGAGTCAGGGCTTTTGGGGGAGATAGGGATAATGTTTCTGAGAATAGGTGACTGGATTGGAGATGGTCGAAGTTTGGTGTGGGTGAGGGAGATGGTTGGGATAGTGCAGTGAATAGTGTTAGCTTGAGAGGAGAGGGTGTGGGGGTTGGAGTTGGAAGAATTGTAGCTAGCCACTAGGTTGGAAATGTCAGTTGGTGTCAGATTGTATGAGGCTTTTTTGGGGCAGGGGAGCAGGGTACTCTTCGGGAGTTTGGAGATGTGAGTGCTCACAAAAGGAAGTAGGGACTTGGGTAGAGTGGAAATTTTAGTACTTAGGTCGGCGATGGAAGTTTCAAGCTGGGAGATAGAAGAGATAAGAAGTCCTGGTTTATTTTCTAGGGAGCACAGAGCTGGAAAAGGAAAGTTAGGATGTTCGATGGGTTCAGGGTAGGGTTCAACTTGGGAGGGAGAGCATGGAGAGGGGGTGGATGTAGGAATAAGGAAAGGAGGGAGAGTCGTCAAAAGATGTTGATTGGAAGTATTTGTCGGTGCAGCTGAGGAGGAGAGAGAATTATCGGTGCATACATTGAATAAAATAGAAGTATTGACTTCTAACTCAGGAAGAGAAAGGTGAGGTCTGGAATGGGAGGACGGGGGGAAGGGGATAGAAGTGGGATATACGAAGGCAGAAAGTCAGGGGGAAGAGAAGAGGGAGAGGTGGAGAAGGTGCACAGGCTGGGTGTAGTGAGTGTATGGGGGCTGGAAACAAGCACAAAAAGGATGGTAGCCCCGGTTAGAGGTTATAGAAAGTATAAAGTTCTGGCGAGTGGGTAGATTTCTGCAGAATTCCAGGTTGGTAGAGGGGTGTGGATGAGGGAGCAAGCCATTGGCTGGGAGTGAGTGTTGAGGGTAGTATCTCAGCTGGGGTAGGTGGGAATGGAGGGAGGGGAGGCAGGTGGGAAGGAGGGGAACGGGACCGCCAGGGGGGACAGCTGTTCCCCAAGGGAGGACTGCAAGCAGGTGTTCCGGTGGATAAGGGGAGGCAAGAAAGAATTGAGGGAGGAGTTAGGTGAGGAGTCTGGAGGGCTAGGAGTGCCAGGGCTGGAGAGCAGGGATGGAAATAGATGGTCTAAAAGGGGGAGATAAGTGTCTTTGACTTGGATCAGGACTTTGCCATTGTTGTAAAGTGCGATAGTGAGTGAGCCATCGAAACCAGCTGAAGGGGAGATTTTAAGTTGGTGCCCGTGTGGGATTGAAGAGGAGGAAGTAATGTGGAGGGAATTTTTGAAAATGGTAGTCCAGGTTGAGATGTTGTGGGTGAAGAACATAAGATTGGTTTTGAGCCTCCGATAATGACCACTATAGTGTTGGTCAACGAAAAGGGAATCAGGAAATTGTTCAAGGGTGTTGTGTTTGAACCTTTTTCCTGATGCTTTGAACAAATTAGGGGGGGATTATTTTGAAACAGTGGGCTACAGCCTTAACTCGTTTGGACGACATATTTGTAAGATGGGGAGGGTGAAGTAAAGGAGATGTAGCGGAAGAAGAGAGCACTTCAAATTAGGTGAAAGCGAGTAGCTGCCAAGATGGCCGCATGGTGAGGAGCTCCGGCCGGGAGCTCCCTGTCCGTGTTGGCCACCCTGGACCTAAAACACTTTTAACCCCTTTTTCCCTGTAATTTCCTCCGGTATCCATACAGCGGACACGGAGAAGACTTGGCCGATGCCCGGTGGAGCCGCTCGGTTCAACTATAGGGGAGTCTGGCCTGGGTTTCCCACAAGAGCGTCTCCTACCCAGCCGGACATCAGGGCATGGATTACTGTACCGCTGATGCCTCTCTTTCCATCTCGCCCACCTCACTCGGAGCACACCGTCCTCCTGGTGATCATCCAAGCTCGGCGCATCTCTGGTCCCTTCAGATGGCTCCGGATGGTGATGGATTGCTCTAAGGCATGACTTCCACTCTTCCCGGGACTTCGAGACTTCTTGGCCGATGCCCCATGGAGCCGCATGGTTCGGCTATCGAGGAGTCAGGCCTGGGTTCTCCCGCGGCCATCACCTTCCCAGCTGGACATCTGGAAAAGACTTTCCTCGTCCCGCTGTTGCTGTTGTTCTCTCCCTCTGCTCACTGCCTCGGTGTGGGTCGCCGCTGGTGAGTAATGGTGAGGCCAGCCAAGGCGCAGCTTTGTCTCAATCGGCTGCCTGCCAGTCCTCGCTGCCTCCCCATGCCAGCTGTCTACCTGGACGTGCTCCACCTCGTTCCTGACTTTGGAAACCCAGGAGACCTTTTTCCAGGTATGAGGGCACGGGAGCCACGGCCGGCAAATTGCCTTCACCGATGCCCTAGCGGTCCCGAGCCTGCACGCCTCTTCTCCCTTCCTCCCGCCTTTGACTTTTGAACTGCGTACCCCCCTTTGTCTTCCCTTGGGCACTTTTGACTCTGGCTCCCTGGGCCACTTCTATGGACTTTGTGACTTTTGTCCTTCGCCCTGCCCGCCATTTTGTCGCTGATCTCCGCCGACTTCTCCAGACCCGGATCTGCCATTTTGTTGATCCTTTGTCCTGTCCCCTCGTTCCCCCCCCTGACGATCCTCTAATCTTTCTCCCTTTTTCTGGTCTGCTGTTCCTCCATCCCCTCCTATCCCCACGGATGTATGTCGTTACAACGCACACTTTTACAACGCATGCACTTACAACGCATTTTTTACAACGCAACATCCATTACAACGCATTCCATTACATAGCATGACACTACAACGCATTTTTAAAAACTACCTTTACAACGCATTCCATTACATCGCATACTACCTTTACAACGCATACCATTACAACGCATAATATTAAATTGCATTTAAGGTAAGTATTAGATAGTATAGGGGTAAAAATTACTTTTCTAACTCCAGGGGTGCAACAGTAGGGTAAGTGTCGGATAGTATAGGGGTAAAAATTACTATTCTAACTCCAGGGGGTGCAACAGTAGGGAAAGTGTTGGATAGTATAGGGGTAAACATTACTATTCTAACTCCAGGGGGTGCAACAGTAGGGTAAGTGTTGGATAGTATATGGGTAAAAATTACTATTCTAACTCCAGGGGGTTCAACAGTAGGGTAAGTGTTGGATAGTATAGGGGTAAAAATTACTATTCTAACTCCAGGGGGTGCAACAGTAGGGTAAGTGTTGGATAGTATAGGGGTAAAAATTGCTATTCTAACTCCAGGGGGTGCAACAGTAGGGTAAGTGTTGGATAGTATAGGGGTAAAAATTACTATTCTAACTCCAGGGGGTGCAACAGTGGGGAAAGTGTTGGATAGTATAGGGGTAAAAATTACTATTCTAACTCCAGGGGGTGCAACAGTAGGGAAAGTGTTGGATAGTATAGGGGTAAAAATTACTATTCTAACTCCAGGGGGTGCAACAGTAGGGTAAGTGTTGGATAGTATAGGGGTAAAAATTACTATTCTAACTCCAGGGGGTGCAACAGTAGGGTAAGTGTTGGATAGTATAGGGGTAAAAATTACTATTCTAACTCGAGGGGGTGCAACAGTAGGGTAAGTGTTGGATAGTGTAGTGTAATATTATGCGTTGTAATGGTATGCGTTGTAAAGGTAGTATGCGATGTAATGGAATGCGTTGTAAAGGTAGTTTTTAAAAATGCGTTGTAGTGTCATGCTATGTAATGGAATGCGTTGTAATGGATGTTGCGTTGTAAAAAATGCGTTGTAAGTGTAGTGCGTTGTAAAAGTTGCGTTGTAAATGTTGTTCCCCATCCCCGCTCCCTCTCTCAAAGCACTACTTTTGTCCCCCTCTCCCCAATGTCCGTGCAACTGTCTTTTTTTACGGCACCTTGACTGTAATTTTGTTGCGACTATGTAATCAGTATGTAACCTATTTAACCTATTTATTTTCCCTCATCCTCCCCCCTTCACACTTCCCCCTTCCCCCTTCACACTTCCCCTTCCCCCCCCCCCCCCATCTCTTCTCACCTTTCTTTCCTCTCTTAATGTGTTGCTTAGTTTTGACGGAATGTGTAATTATTATCATTTTCTGTAACGTGTAATCGGATGTAAAGCGCTCTGATACCTACGGGTCCAGCCAGCGCTATATAAAACTCATAAAATAAATAAATAAAGAAGCAGAAGGAGGAGATGGAACATTATTCAGGAGTAATTAAGTAATCAAGGCGGTCAGGGGGGAGAGGGTGAATAATAGAACCCACTGAAGATAAGGGCAAGATGCTGTAGCTGAGCCTCCAGAGCAAGAAACGTACTAGTTGGGGCACGTTGCTTCAGCTAAGCTTTGGCAGAAGACACAGAGCAAGCAATAATTAACAGCATTGATGTGTAAACACATTGCCTGCACAGGGAACCATCATGGTAGGCAGGCAGCATCGCCTTGTTGAGAAAAGACATTGGCAACGATGGATTATCACAGGGAATACAGCAGGGGACCAATGTTGGGGTGAGGTAGGCAGAGTGTGCCACAGATGCCTGCAAGGTCTTTTAAGCAAATGAAACAATATGAGAAACGCATTAAACGTGCAAAAATAATGATGTTGGTGTACAATTCTAGAATTTACCATAAATATGATAAGGTGCCAAACAAGAATTAGCTTAGGATATGCAGAAGCCGTAAAGCAGGCAATAAATACCAGCATCGACATGGAAACACAGAGCCTGAACATGGAACCAACAAAGGTGTAAGATAGCTAAAATCAGCAAATAGACATATATAGCAGTATGTGCAAAGAAACTCAGTAGATACGCAAGATGTGCAGGTGGCCATAATGTCAGGAGGAACCAGTGAAGAAGCTTAAACAGAGTTGAGGTTGGAGAAGACGCTCAATTGGTTCACTTCCTACTGACAGGCAAGCCCAAAAAGGAGTCATGTTGGCTTGGTAGCCCAAAAGCCCTACTGAGAGGTAGCCCAAAAATGAAATGGGTGAAAACAGACAATAACCCAACCTTGAGCAATACTGGCAAGGGGAGGTCGACTCCAGCAACAACAGGATTTGAGGCCGGTACCCTGCAGAGCTTTCCCTAATCCAAGGCATGTATTTAGGGGTAAACAGTCAGAATATTGAGTTTTTAATGTCGACTTGCACTAATATTGAGTGCAAAATATCGGGATACAAAAATATCGACTGTCTGAATATCGTGGTAAAGAATGTAGAGTCTAAGGTAAGTAATATCCTCTTTAATAATTTCGAAGTCATTAATATTTTTGAAAAAATATTGTTGTTAAAAATATAATTTTTTTAGTCAGTTTTATGTATTTTAATATGTATTTTAAATGCATGTATTTTTTTTGTCCAGGTATTGCATTTGGTTTTTAATATATGGTACATTTTTGGAAGTTATTATTTTTATTAAATTTAGCATTTTAGTTTCCGTAGCGGGTTGGGGGTTCATAGGTGAATAGGGTGGGAAGTAATTTAATTATAATTAATTTATTAATTTCTTTTATTAATTAATATTTATGTATTTAATATTGTATATCGTTAATTGTGGGAATTAAATTATCAATTATTTATTAATTGGTTGGTAATTATTATTAATTAATTGGTAATTATGTTAATTGTGGCCTTTTTTCAGGAGCAGGTTGTGGGTTTGTTGGGGAGTAGGGTGGGAATTAATTTAATTATAATTAATTAAATGTATTCATTAATATTTATGTCTAATATTTTATATTGTTAATTGTGGTGATTAATGTATTATTAAATATTTATTAATTGGTTGTAAATTATTTTTAATAAATTGGTCATTATGTTAATTTTGTCATTTTTTAGGAGTGCTTTGATAGGGGAGTAGGGTGGGAAGTAATTTAATTTTAATACGTTTGAATATTTATAATATAATATTTATTTAATCTTATTTTAGTGTTAATTGTGTGAATTAATTCATTGTTTTTATTTTGCTCGTTAATTATTTATTAATTATGTTTGTGTCATGTTTTATGAAATCGGTGGTGTCATTTATAGGGGGATATGGTGGTAGGTTATTTATTTATAATTAATTAATTATTTGTTAATTAATGCTAATTAGTTAAATATTAAATATGCTAATTGTGGAATAATTTTGATGTTCGAGTTGTGGCCTTTATAGTTGTAAATGTTGGGAAGAAAATGTTTTAAAATGAATTAATGATTTGTTATTAATTGTTATTAATTTATTATTGTAAAATTTGTTATGGAAATTGTGTAAATATTTTTAGGTGTGTGTTTTAGTGTTTATTGGGGTAGAGGGTGGAAAGTTATTTAGTTGAAAAAATGAATCATTAGTTGATCATTAATATTCATTTATTAATTGATAAATATGTTTAGTAATTGTTTTGTTTTTATTTTGTTTGGGGATTTAGGTTCAATAGCTGTTATGTTTGGTTTATACCCCTACGCTATCCAACACTTTCCCTACTGTTGCACTTGCTGGAGTGGGAATAATAATTATTACCCCTACATTATCCAACACTTTCCCAACTGTTGCACTCACTGAAGTGGGAATAGTAATTTTATCCCCTACGCTATCCAACACTTTCCGTACTATTGCACTCGCTGGAGTGGGAATAGTAATTTTTACCCATCTGTTTTCTAACACTTTCCGTACTGTTGCACTCGCTGGAGTGGGAATAGTAAATTATTCACCTCCGTTATCCAAGAGTTTCCCTACTGTTGTACTCACTGTAGTGTAAAATGTAGTTTCAAAAAAGAATAAATATTTTAATTTATAATATATATATTTGTTATTTTTTATGTTACAGGTGTATGCATATATATATATGTATTTATAATTTTTTATATATTTCTAACATTTTATAATTTATTTAAATATTTTTTTCTTAATTAATATTAAGTAAATATATATATATATATTACATTTTATATATTATGTTGAATTTATTTTAACATTACATTTATTACTTTTAAATGTTAACATATTTTAATAATTCAATTTTTTTTTAAAGTTATATGTATTATTTAATTTATTTGACTTTTTGTCATACATTTACAAAACAACTATATTTTGTACTTACCATTATGAAGATAGGTTGTTGATATTTTTGACATCGATATTTATGTCCCAATATTTTGGGAACACAATATTTTGTAACCCGATATTTTATTTAAGAAGTTGCTGGGGGTGATTTGGGCGTAGACATTGTGGCCCCTAACAAAGCGCTCCTTTCATCTGTTCCTGGCAGTAAACAATGACCTCATATGAAATAAGTCCATGAGATGGTCCCCCGTTCAGTGCTGATGCCCGGGCCTTCGCTACCAGAGCAGGTCTCCCCTCCTCTGCGGTGGGCCACCCCTGCTTCTGCTCACTGGGATTATTAGCCCAGGTTGGATCTCACATATGTGCTCGGGGGCTCAGAGGGTCACAGGAAGCACCTCCCCTCCACGACACTCCGGGATCCCTGGTGGGCCCGGTGTCACTCCAGGGCCTCTCCCTCGCCGGGGGCTGGCTGACCCGCTCCAACTGGGGTCAGGGCCCCAGGGAGGCCCCTTTGTCCAGGTTCCACCGCCCCCGAGCTACGGGGATCCCTTTCGCCACCGGCCTCTTCTCAGGCCAGGCCCTCTCACCTCCGAGGCCTCGAGGTGGCCTGGGTGCAGATGGCCGGTCCGTGCCCAATGTCCTCACCCACCCAGCGCAGGCGGACCTCCGCACTCCTGCTCCCTCGCTGCTCTGTGGCCCGTGAAGTGGACCAGTTGGCCCACACTAAACCAGGGGTCTGCTCCCTGCCTCAGCCCCAGCCCATCCTTCAGCCCGGGTCTCAAACCACCATCTTGTGCCCACCGCTCCGGCCGCCGCGATCCCCGCCGCAGCCCCACACCACAGCAGTCGTGCTCCCTGCAGTCCGTCCCGTCGGTCAGCCCACCTTCCAGGCTCCGGCCAAGCAGTTATTACCCCAGGGAGGCTGGATTCGCCGCTAATAAGGGCCTCGGCTGGCGGAGCTCCAGTTCGAGCTGTTATACCGTCGCCATCTTGTTAACCCAGGGCTTAATTTGTAATAAAATGAGTGCCGGGGCTTTCGTCAGGAGGACAATGCAGCTCGCACCATCTATTGCCCCGACCGGCTTCACGAAAGACTTGGGCAGTAGGATTAATACATTTTGATGTATATTGAATTAATAACCACCTGTAGCTGTGCTTATCTCTCAATTATTTAAACACCACCACCACGTGGAAGACTGTCATAAGTGCTTAAGTAAAGAGGCCGAGCCCCGGGAACCACAGGCTCAAATTAAGCTCTACTCTGTCCCTCCCACTGACGCTTTCCACTTGCTCTGAACAGCCAAGAATCGCTGCAGCTTTCTCCCCAGAGCTGGGAAAACTGCCACAAAAAACTTGTTAGCCCAGATCTTGGCAGTCATTCGACGTTCAGGGAAGAAAGTACGTAATGCCCCCCTCTGGGTGTGGCCATAGGACCAGCATCAGGGATGTTAGTCATCATGTACCCCGCGCCCAAAAAACAAAAGACTTGTGATGCGGGCCATAAAGTCTATAATTCGTAGCCTTGTAAGTAATCGACAGACACAATTGATGGAAGGAATGCAGAACAAATCAAAACATTCCCCCCAGTCAAGAGATCTGGGTTAAATCCATCTTTTTTTTTGCTCACCATGCCACCCCATTTTAGACCTGGCCATATGCAAATCAGTCTTGACCCTGTGCCTCATGGGAACAGTCCAGCCCGAACTGCCAAGCCAGGTCCTTCCTGGACCAGAAACAAGCATCCTAGGACCGGTTTTGGGGTTTCACCCCTCTTCAGCCAGGATAGCTTGATTCCAGTGGCACAGTGAGCCCAGGACCCACGTCTGGGCATATCTGGCGCACTTAGGTCGAGAAAGCAAAAGACACACAATTGATGGACAGAATGCAGAACAAATCAAAACATTCACCCCCAGTCAATGTTTTGACTGGGGAGAAAGCAAAAGACACACAATTGATGCAAAAAAATGATGGATTTATACCCAGATCTCTGTACTGGGGTGAATTCATGAAAATTTTCTGCATTCTGTCCATCAATTGTTCTTTTTGCATTGGTCACCCCGAGTGGGAAGGGTATGCCCAGACGTGGGTCCTGTGCTCTCCATTCCACTGGAATCAAGCTATCCTGGCTGATGAGGGCTGAAAGCCCGAAACCGGTCTTAGGATGCTTGTTTCCAGTCCAGAGAGGACCTGGCTTGGCAGTTCGGACTGGACTGTTCCCATTGGTTGCAGGGTCAAGATTGATTTGCATATGGCTGGGTCCAAACTGGAATGGCATGGTGAGCAAAAAAACTATGGATTTAGGCCCAGATCTCTGTACTGGGGTGAATGTATGACATTGTTGAGCATTCTGTCCATCAACAGTTCTTTTTGCATTTGTCACCCCGAGTGGGACGGGTATGCTCAGACGTGAGTCCCGTGCTCTCCATGCCACTGGAATAAAGCTATCCTGGCAGAAGAGGGGTGAAACCCCGAAACCGGTCCTAGGATGCTTGTTTCCAGTCCAGGGAGGACCTGGCCTGGCAGTTCGGGCTGGACTGTTCCCATGAGGCACAGGGTCAAGACTGATTTGCATATGGCCAGTTCTAAACTGGGGTGGCATGGTGAGCAAAAGAATGATGGATTTAGGCCCAGATCTCTGTACTGGGGTGAATGCATGACAATGTTCTGCATTCTGTCCATCAATTGTTCTTTTTGCATTGTAAGTAAACGACAGCAGCAAATAATGCCTGCACGTCATTAGACACGTTTAAGGAAGACAGAGCGCGCGACAGGATGCAGTGAAGACACAGATTTGCATCAGATCACGGGCGCAGCGCCTCACAGCGTCCTTCATACTCTGGGAAAAGTGGCAATCACGACTCATACGCAGGGGAAATTACCTTAGCTTCACTCGTGAATAGCGAGAGAGCTAATGCCCGTCTTTATCACGGTGTGAATGCAAGACTCATCAACATTCACGTGGCTGAAAATATCTCTTTATAAGACCTGCCTTTCAAATGCCACCGTCAGGCTGAGTCAGGCCAGGGGGAGGGGTTTATTCAGTTAGGTTTTCTTCTGCATTTTGGGATTTGTAGTCTTGCATATTTAAGATGCAATACAAAACAACGCGCACAAAAACGGGAAAATGAAACCTGGGCCGCAGAGGCCGTTGCCTCTTGCCCTGCTGGCTCATACTGGACACAGTTACATTACGAGTTAAGAGGGCACGTGGGGCGTGTGTGTGTGTGGGGGGGGGGTAATGAAAGATTCCGGTTGTGTATGCAAGAACTTTCTCCTATCACTAAAGACGTTTTAATTTAAGACTTGGGCGAAGTGCGCCCTTGCCCAGGGCCCCAGCCTTTCATGGGGACCCCAATAGATCTGGCCCTGTCCTGCATGTATTCGTATAAGGAGTCCCCTGGACCCCACTGCGGTGGGGCCCTCTGGGGACAATGTCTTCCTTCTGTACGTCAATGCATCTATCTGTATAGAGCCCCCTAGACACCACTGCGGTGGGGCCCTCTGGGGGCAATGTCTTCCTTCTGTACATATCAATGCATCTATCTGTATAGAGCCCCCTAGACACCTCTGCGGTGGGGCCATCTCGGGACAATGTCTTCCTTCTGTACGTCAATGCATCTACCTGTATAGAGCCCCCTAGACACCACTGTGGTGGGGCCCTCTGGAGGCAATGTGTTCCTTCTGTACGTTAATGCATCTATCTGTATAAAGAGCCCACTACACACCTCTGCGATGGGGCCCTCTGGGGGCAATGTCTTCCTTCTGTACGTCAATGCATCTATCTGTATAGAGCCCCCTAGACACCACTGTGGTGGGGTCCTCTCGGGACAATGTCTTCCTTCTGTACATGTCAATGCATCTATCTCTATAGAGCCCCCTAGACACCACTGTGGTGGGGCCCTCTGGAGGCAATGTGTTCCTTCTGTACGTTAATGCATCTATCTGTATAAAGAGCCCACTACACACCTCTGCGATGGGGCCCTCTGGGGGCAATGTCTTCCTTCTGTACGTCAATGCATCTGTCTGTATAGAGCCCCCTAGACACCACTGTGGTGGGGCCCTCTGGGGACAATGTCTTCCTTCTGTACATGTCAATGCATCTATCTCTATAGAGCCCCCTAGACACCACTGTGGTGGGGCCCTCTGGGGGCAATGTCTGCCTTCTGTACATGTCAATGCATCTATCTGTATAGAGCCCCCTAGACACCACTGTGGTGGGGTCCTCTCGGGACAATGTCTTCCTTCTGTACATGTCAATGCATCTATCTGTATAGAGCCCCCTAGACACCACTGTGGTGGGGCCCTCTGGGGGCAATGTCTTCCTTCTGTACGTCAATGCATCTATCTGTATAGAGCCCCCTAGACACCACTGTGGTGGGGTCCTCTCGGGACAATGTCTTCCTTCTGTACATGTCAATGCATCTATCTCTATAGAGCCCCCTAGACACCACTGTGGTGGGGCCCTCTGGAGGCAATGTGTTCCTTCTGTACGTTAATGCATCTATCTGTATAAAGAGCCCACTACACACCTCTGCGATGGGGCCCTCTGGGGGCAATGTCTTCCTTCTGTACGTCAATGCATCTGTCTGTATAGAGCCCCCTAGACACCACTGTGGTGGGGTCCTCTCGGGACAATGTCTTCCTTCTGTACATGTCAATGCTTCTATCTGTATAGAGCCCCCTAGACACCACTGTGGTGGGGCCCTCTGGGGGCAATGTCTGCCTTCTGTACATGTCAATGCATCTATCTGTATAGAGCCCCCTAGACACCACTGTGGTGGGGTCCACTCGGGACAATGTCTTCCTTCTGTACGTCAATGCATCTATCTGTATAGAGCCCCCTAGACACCACTGTGGTGGGGTCCTCTCGGGACAATGTCTTCCTTCTGTACATGTCAATGCATGTATCTGTATAGAGCCCCCTAGACACCACTGTGGTGGGGCCCTCTGGGGGCAATGTCTGCCTTCTGTACATGTCAATGCATCTATCTGTATAGAGCCCCCTAGACACCACTGTGGTGGGGTCCACTCGGGACAATGTCTTCCTTCTGTACGTCAATGCATCTCTCTCAAAGAGAAATGTCCGAGGGGCACAGAGACTGAGTAGTAATATTAGTGAGCTGCTGCTGCTGCGTTACAATATTGAAAACACACATCACTATCCCTGACTATTAGATGAAAACATATTTAAGAATTTGCTCCTGTGACCTGAACAGAGGGCATGAAAGAGCTAAAACTGGATCAGAAATTCAAAGCTGTTCTGAACAGGGACCCCCAAAATGTGTTTGGCCCTTAAGATGTTCCTGCCTATTACGGGCTGATTACATATTACGGAGAGTAAAATTCCCAGGTGGAATTCCGTTCCACACAAATGAAAATGGTGCAGGGGTCATGTCCAGATTTCTGACTTGCGGGAGTACCCGTTCGGTGGCGTAGCAAGGGGTGGGCAGACAACCTCATGGGACACTATTTTTAGGTGAGCGGACTCCGCCCCTTCACCCCGCTCGTACCTGCGGCTATCGCAGGGCGGAAGACGCAAAGGAATCGCCAGCCCAATCCCGCTCTTACCTGCAGACGTTGCGGGAATCCGCCAGCACCCCCCCAACTCAGCGCTCTTACATGCCGTCACGGGCGGCAAACGTGGGGACCGCTACGGGCGGCCAAAGGTCTAGCTATGGCACCGCACCCATCTGATCTTACCTGCCAGAGAGTTTGGCACTCAAACTTGCATTAGGAATGTGCTTCAGCGCAGCTTAGACCTAAAACCTGAGCTGCTTCTGTGCACTGTCAGCGACCTGGCCAAAGAGGGCTTGAAAGAGCTAAAATTGGACCGTAAATTCAAAACAGTCAGGCTTAATTTATAGGAATCGTATAAACGTGTAAAGTATTTATGCAGCCCTTGGGAACAGAGATAGAGTGAAAACACCACACAAGAAAAATCCCACACCAATTTGGAAAAATAAAGTAAAATTAAATAAATTATTTGAGACCAAAACGGCAAAAATGCACTCAGTAGAAACAGAGATGTACAATTTTAAAGTGTTAAGTAAAAATAATGCCTAGAAGCAAAAAGTGCCAGCTGAGGGTTATCTGGTCATGCCAGACTGGTACAAAGTCACAAGTTCAGGCTGACCTTGATGGAGTGCGGGCTGGATACATGGACTAAACTAGGCCTGTGGAACAAGAGTACCTTGAATCCTGGTTGTGGAGCGTTGCAAGATCCTGCGTCGAAGATGCGTAGAACAGCTGTGGTTCAGAGGAGCTGCGATGCATGGTCCAGCAACATCATTGAGGACACCATCAACGAGAGGCTTGTGATGCTAAGTCCTGCATCGAAGAAGCATCATGCACTGGGTGGTTCCTAAGAAGTTGCAGGGCTTGCGATGCAGAGTACTGAGTCATCATCGGGTATACTGTAGACGATGGGCTTGCGATGTGAAGGCCTGTGTCGGATATTCGTTCAGCAGTTTCAAGGAGACTTTGGGCTGTGATGCAAAGTCCTCCATGGGGATGTATCAAACAATGGCCGTTCCAAACCAGAGCTGCGAGAAGATGCGTCGTGCTGCATTGGTTATTCCCACAGGACCACAGCTGGGCTGGCAGAGCACCTTCAGGTCTACTTTCAAGGGTCTAGGACTGGGGTGGCATCTCTTGTCAGATAAGACTCACAGCAGACTGAGTCAAAGTGTGGGGGTTCAAGGTGGTTGGAGCCTGTTCTGTCCCTGAGGCTTCTGATCAGGAGGCCAGCAAACTGGCCCTTGGAGTCACTCTGGTGATCCTGGAATCAAGATGCAGGTCCAGTCCTTCACTCAGGTAGCAGGGCAGAAGGGCAAAAGAGTTGCATTTCTCCTTGCAGACCAGCACAGCAGTCCTGAGTCTTCCTCAGGTCCAGAGGTGTACTGAAGAATTGGGTCTGAGGGTTCAATATTTATATATAGTGCCCAATTTGAAGTAGGAGAAGTTTCTAAAGAATTTGATTGGAAGTCTTTGAAGTTTCCTGGCTCACTTTACCCGGCTCCAAGCTGACTGCATGAACAATGCAGTGGGAGAAGTCCCTGGTGTGAAGAAAGGGCACAGCCTATTCAGTTGCAAGTGGGGCTGTGCCCACCTCCGGCCCCCATCCTGCTTAGTCCAGGCACACCTAATCACTCTCTTAAGTGGCTGTCTGGGAGTAATAAACAATGTCCAATTGCCAACTACACCCAGTAATGTGTCCCAGGAACAGGCTATAGGCACCAAATTGTTGGGACAAGAAAATGTCAACTTTCTAGAAGTGGAATTTTTCAGAACAGTGACTTAAAATTAGAATTTACCATTAAAGAGGGCTTTTAATTACAATCCTTTAGACACTAAACTCAAAATTCCTACCTGCTCTCAATTGAAAGTTATCACTTATTAAATGCAATAAGTGAACCCAATGTTATCCTATGGGAGAGGTAGGCCTTGCAGTAGTGAAAAACACATTTAAGAGTTTTTCACTATGGATTTAGGCCCAGATCTCTGTACTGGGGTGAATGTATGACATTGTTGAGCATTCTGTCCATCAACAGTTCTTTTTGCATTTGTCACCCCGAGTGGGACGGGTATGCTCAGACGTGAGTCCCGTGCTCTCCATGCCACTGGAATAAAGATATCCTGGCAGAAGAGGGGTGAAACCCCGAAACCGGTCCTAGGATGCTTGTTTCCAGTCCAGGGAGGACCTGGCCTGGCAGTTCGGGCTGGACTGTTCCCATGAGGCACAGGGTCAAGACTGATTTGCATATGGCCAGTTCTAAACTGGGGTGGCATGGTGAGCAAAAGAATGATGGATTTAGGCCCAGATCTCTGTACTGGGGTGAATGCATGACAATGTTCTGCATTCTGTCCATCAATTGTTCTTTTTGCATTGTAAGTAAACGACAGCAGCAAATAATGCCTGCACGTCATTAGACACGTTTAAGGAAGACAGAGCGCGCGACAGGATGCAGTGAAGACACAGATTTGCATCAGATCACGGGCGCAGCGCCTCACAGCGTCCTTCATACTCTGGGAAAAGTGGCAATCACGACTCATACGCAGGGGAAATTACCTTAGCTTCACTCGTGAATAGCGAGAGAGCTAATGCCCGTCTTTATCACGGTGTGAATGCAAGACTCATCAACATTCACGTGGCTGAAAATATCTCTTTATAAGACCTGCCTTTCAAATGCCACCGTCAGGCTGAGTCAGGCCAGGGGGAGGGGTTTATTCAGTTAGGTTTTCTTCTGCATTTTGGGATTTGTAGTCTTGCATATTTAAGATGCAATACAAAACAAGGCGTCAAAAACGGGAAAATGAAACCTGGGCCGCAGAGGCCGTTGCCTCTTGCCCTGCTGGCTCATACTGGACACAGTTACATTACGAGTTAAGAGGGCACGTGGGGCGTGTGTGTGTGTGTGTGGGGGGGGGGTAATGAAAGATTCCGGTTGTGTATGCAAGAACTTTCTCCTATCACTAAAGACGTTTTAATTTAAGACTTGGGCGAAGTGCGCCCTTGCCCAGGGCCCCAGCCTATCATGGGGACCCCAATAGATCTGGCCCTGTCCTGCATGTATTCGTATAAGGAGTCCCCTGGACCCCACTGCGGTGGGGCCCTCTGGGGACAATGTCTTCCTTCTGTACGTCAATGCATCTATCTGTATAGAGCCCCCTAGACACCACTGCGGTGGGGCCCTCTGGGGGCAATGTCTTCCTTTGGTACATGTCAATGCATCTATCTCTATAGAGCCCCCTAGACACCACTGTGGTGGGGCCCTCTGGAGGCAATGTGTTCCTTCTGTACGTTAATGCATCTATCTGTATAAAGAGCCCACTACACACCTCTGCGATGGGGCCCTCTGGGGGCAATGTCGTCCTTCTGTACGTCAATGCATCTATCTGTATAGAGCCCCCTAGACACCACTGTGGTGGGGTCCTCTCGGGACAATGTCTTCCTTCTGTACATGTCAATGCTTCTATCTGTATAGAGCCCCCTAGACACCACTGTGGTGGGGCCCTCTGGGGCCAATGTCTGCCTTCTGTACATGTCAATGCATCTATCTGTATAGAGCCCCCTAGACACCACTGTGGTGGGGTCCACTCGGGACAATGTCTTCCTTCTGTACGTCAATGCATCTCTCTCAAAGAGAAATGTCCGAGGGGCACAGAGACTGAGTAGTAATATTAGTGAGCTGCTGCTGCTGCGTTACAATATTGAAAACACACATCACTATCCCTGACTATTAGATGAAAACATATTTAAGAATTTGCTCCTGTGACCTGAACAGAGGGCATGAAAGAGCTAAAACTGGATCAGAAATTCAAAGCTGTTCTGAACAGGGACCCCCAAAATGTGTTTGGCCCTTAAGATGTTCCTGCCTATTACGGGCTGATTACATATTACGGAGAGTAAAATTCCCAGGTGGAATTCCGTTCCACACAAATGAAAATGGTGCAGGGGTCATGTCCAGATTTCTGACTTGCGGGAGTACCCGTTCGGTGGCGTAGCAAGGGGTGGGCAGACAACCTCATGGGACACTATTTTTAGGTGAGCGGACTCCGCCCCTTCACCCCGCTCGTACCTGTGGCTATCGCAGGGCGGAAGACACAAAGGAATCGCCAGCCCAATCCCGCTCTTACCTGCAGACGTTGCGGGAATCCGCCAGCACCCCCCCAACTCAGCGCTCTTACATGCCGTCACGGGCGGCAAACGTGGGGACCGCTACGGGCGGCCAAAGGTCTAGCTATGGCACCGCACCCATCTGATCTTACCTGCCAGAGAGTTTGGCACTCAAACTTGCATTAGGAATGTGCTTCAGCGCAGCTTAGACCTAAAACCTGAGCTGCTTCTGTGCACTGTCAGCGACCTGGCCAAAGAGGGCTTGAAAGAGCTAAAATTGGACCGTAAATTCAAAACAGTCAGGCTTAATTTATAGGAATCGTATAAACGTGTAAAGTATTTATGCAGCCCTTGGGAACAGAGATAGAGTGAAAACCCCACACAAGAAAAATCCCACACCAATTTGGAAAAATAAAGTAAAATTAAATAAATTATTTGAGACCAAAACGGCAAAAATGCACTCAGTAGAAACAGAGATGTACAATTTTAAAGTGTTAAGTAAAAATAATGCCTAGAAGCAAAAAGTGCCAGGTGAGGGTTATCTGGTCATGCCAGACTGGTACAAAGTCACAAGTTCAGGCTGACCTTGATGGAGTGTGGGCTGGATACATGGACTAAACTAGGCCTGTGGAACAAGAGTACCTTGAATCCTGGTTGTGGAGCGTTGCAAGATCCTGCGTCGAAGATGCGTAGAACAGCTGTGGTTCAGAGGAGCTGCGATGCATGGTCCAGCAACATCATTGAGGACACCATCAACGAGAGGCTTGTGATGCTAAGTCCTGCATCGAAGAAGCATCATGCACTGGGTGGTTCCTAAGAAGTTGCAGGGCTTGCGATGCAGAGTACTGAGTCATCATCGGGTATACTGTTGACGAGGGGCTTGCGATGTGAAGGCCTGTGTCGGATATTCGTTCAGCAGTTTCAAGGAGACTTTCGGCTGTGATGCAAAGTCCTCCATGGGGATGTATCAAACAATGGATGTTCCAAACCAGAGCTGCGAGAAGATGCGTCGTGCTGCATTGGTTATTCCCACAGGACCACAGCTGGGCTGGCAGAGCACCTTCAGGTCTACTTTCAAGGGTCTAGGACTGGGGTGGCATCTCTTGTCAGATAAGACTCACAGCAGACTGAGTCAAAGTGTGGGGGTTCAAGGTGGTTGGAGCCTGTTCTGTCCCTGAGGCTTCTGATCAGGAGGCCAGCAAACTGGCCCTTGGAGTCACTCTGGTGATCCTGGAATCAAGATGCAGGTCCAGTCCTTCACTCAGGTAGCAGGGCAGAAGGGCAAAAGAGTTGCATTTCTCCTTGCAGACCAGCACAGCAGTCCTGAGTCTTCCTCAGGTCCAGAGGTGTACTGAAGAATTGGGTCTGAGGGTTCAATATTTATATATAGTGCCCAATTTGAAGTAGGAGAAGTTTCTAAAGAATTTGATTGGAAGTCTTTGAAGTTTCCTGGCTCACTTTACCCGGCTCCAAGCTGACTGCATGAACAATGCAGTGGGAGAAGTCCCTGGTGTGAAGAAAGGGCACAGCCTATTCAGTTGCAAGTGGGGCTGTGCCCACCTCCGGCCCCCATCCTGCTTAGTCCAGGCACACCTAATCACTCTCTTAAGTGGCTGTCTGGGAGTAATAAACAATGTCCAATTGCCAACTACACCCAGTAATGTGTCCCAGGAACAGGCTATAGGCACCAAATTGTTGGGACAAGAAAATGTCAACTTTCTAGAAGTGGAATTTTTCAAAATAGTGACTTAAAATTAGAATTTACCATTAAAGAGGGCTTTTAATTACAATCCTTTAGACACTAAACTCAAAATTCCTACCTGCTCTCAATTGAAAGTTATCACTTATTAAATGCAATAAGTGAACCCAATGTTATCCTATGGGAGAGGTAGGCCTTTCAGTAGTGAAAAACAAATTTAAGAGTTTTTCACTATGGATTTAGGCCCAGATCTCTGTACTGGGGTGAATGTATGACATTGTTGAGCATTCTGTCCATCAACAGTTCTTTTTGCATTTGTCACCCCGAGTGGGACGGGTATGCTCAGACGTGAGTCCCGTGCTCTCCATGCCACTGGAATAAAGCTATCCTGGCAGAAGAGGGGTGAAACCCCGAAACTGGTCCTAGGATGCTTGTTTCCAGTCCAGGGAGGACCTGGCCTGGCAGTTCGGGCTGGACTGTTCCCATGAGGCACAGGGTCAAGACTGATTTGCATATGGCCAGTTCTAAACTGGGGTGGCATGGTGAGCAAAAGAATTATGGATTTAGGCCCAGATCTCTGTACTGGGGTGAATGCATGACAATGTTCTGCATTCTGTCCATCAATTGTTCTTTTTGCATTGTAAGTAAACGACAGCAGCAAATAATGCCTGCACGTCATTAGACACGTTTAAGGAAGACAGAGCGCGCGACAGGATGCAGTGAAGACACAGATTTGCATCAGATCACGGGCGCAGCGCCTCACAGCGTCCTTCATACTCTGGGAAAAGTGGCAATCACGACTCATACGCAGGGGAAATTACCTTAGCTTCACTCGTGAATAGCGAGAGAGCTAATGCCCGTCTTTATCACGGTGTGAATGCAAGACTCATCAACATTCACGTGGCTGAAAATATCTCTTTATAAGACCTGCCTTTCAAATGCCACCGTCAGGCTGAGTCAGGCCAGGGGGAGGGGTTTATTCAGTTAGGTTTTCTTCTGCATTTTGGGATTTGTAGTCTTGCATATTTAAGATGCAATACAAAACAACGCGCACAAAAACGGGAAAATGAAACCTGGGCCGCAGAGGCCGTTGCCTCTTGCCCTGCTGGCTCATACTGGACACAGTTACATTACGAGTTAAGAGGGCACGTGGGGCGTGTGTGTGTGTGGGGGGGGGGTAATGAAAGATTCCGGTTGTGTATGCAAGAACTTTCTCCTATCACTAAAGACGTTTTAATTTAAGACTTGGGCGAAGTGCGCCCTTGCCCAGGGCCCCAGCCTATCATGGGGACCCCAATAGATCTGGCCCTGTCCTGCATGTATTCGTATAAGGAGTCCCCTGGACCCCACTGCGGTGGGGCCCTCTGGGGACAATGTCTTCCTTCTGTACGTCAATGCATCTATCTGTATAGAGCCCCCTAGACACCACTGCGGTGGGGCCCTCTGGGGGCAATGTCTTCCTTTGGTACATGTCAATGCATCTATCTCTATAGAGCCCCCTAGACACCACTGTGGTGGGGCCCTCTGGAGGCAATGTGTTCCTTCTGTACGTTAATGCATCTATCTGTATAAAGAGCCCACTACACACCTCTGCGATGGGGCCCTCTGGGGGCAATGTCTTCCTTCTGTACGTCAATGCATCTATCTGTATAGAGCCCCCTAGACACCACTGTGGTGGGGTCCTCTCGGGACAATGTCTTCCTTCTGTACATGTCAATGCTTCTATCTGTATAGAGCCCCCTAGACACCACTGTGGTGGGGCCCTCTGGGGGCAATGTCTGCCTTCTGTACATGTCAATGCATCTATCTGTATAGAGCCCCCTAGACACCACTGTGGTGGGGTCCACTCGGGACAATGTCTTCCTTCTGTACGTCAATGCATCTCTCTCAAAGAGAAATGTCCGAGGGGCACAGAGACTGAGTAGTAATATTAGTGAGCTGCTGCTGCTGCGTTACAATATTGAAAACACACATCACTATCCCTGACTATTAGATGAAAACATATTTAAGAATTTGCTCCTGTGACCTGAACAGAGGGCATGAAAGAGCTAAAACTGGATCAGAAATTCAAAGCTGTTCTGAACAGGGACCCCCAAAATGTGTTTGGCCCTTAAGATGTTCCTGCCTATTACGGGCTGATTACATATTACGGAGAGTAAAATTCCCAGGTGGAATTCCGTTCCACACAAATGAAAATGGTGCAGGGGTCATGTCCAGATTTCTGACTTGCGGGAGTACCCGTTCGGTGGCGTAGCAAGGGGTGGGCAGACAACCTCATGGGACACTATTTTTAGGTGAGCGGACTCCGCCCCTTCACCCCGCTCGTACCTGTGGCTATCGCAGGGCGGAAGACACAAAGGAATCGCCAGCCCAATCCCGCTCTTACCTGCAGACGTTGCGGGAATCCGCCAGCACGCCCCCAACTCAGCGCTCTTACATGGCGTCACGGGCGGCAAACGTCGGGACCGCTACGGGCGGCCAAAGGTCTAGCTATGGCACCGCAGCCATCTGATCTTACCTGCCAGAGAGTTTGGCACTCAAACTTGCATTAGGAATGTGCTTCAGCGCAGCTTAGACCTAAAACCTGAGCTGCTTCTGTGCACTGTCAGCGACCTGGCCAAAGAGGGCTTGAAAGAGCTAAAATTGGACCGTAAATTCAAAACAGTCAGGCTTAATTTATAGGAATCGTATAAACGTGTAAAGTATTTATGCAGCCCTTGGGAACAGAGATAGAGTGAAAACACCACACAAGAAAAATCCCACACCAATTTGGAAAAATAAAGTAAAATTAAATAAATTATTTGAGACCAAAACGGCAAAAATGCACTCAGTAGAAACAGAGATGTACAATTTTAAAGTGTTAAGTAAAAATAATGCCTAGAAGCAAAAAGTGCCAGCTGAGGGTTATCTGGTCATGCCAGACTGGTACAAAGTCACAAGTTCAGGCTGACCTTGATGGAGTGCGGGCTGGATACATGGACTAAACTAGGCCTGTGGAACAAGAGTACCTTGAATCCTGGTTGTGGAGCGTTGCAAGATCCTGCGTCGAAGATGCGTAGAACAGCTGTGGTTCAGAGGAGCTGCGATGCATGGTCCAGCAACATCATTGAGGACACCATCAACGAGAGGCTTGTGATGCTAAGTCCTGCATCGAAGAAGCATCATGCACTGGGTGGTTCCTAAGAAGTTGCAGGGCTTGCGATGCAGAGTACTGAGTCATCATCGGGTATACTTTTGACGAGGGGCTTGCGATGTGAAGGCCTGTGTCGGATATTCGTTCAGCAGTTTCAAGGAGACTTTGGGCTGTGATGCAAAGTCCTCCATGGGGATGTATCAAACAATGGATGTTCCAAACCAGAGCTGCGAGAAGATGCGTCGTGCTGCATTGGTTATTCCCACAGGACCACAGCTGGGCTGGCAGAGCACCTTCAGGTCTACTTTCAAGGGTCTAGGACTGGGGTGGCATCTCTTGTCAGATAAGACTCACAGCAGACTGAGTCAAAGTGTGGGGGTTCAAGGTGGTTGGAGCCTGTTCTGTCCCTGAGGCTTCTGATCAGGAGGCCAGCAAACTGGCCCTTGGAGTCACTTTGGTGATCCTGGAATCAAGATGCAGGTCCAGTCCTTCACTCAGGTAGCAGGGCAGAAGGGCAAAAGAGTTGCATTTCTCCTTGCAGACCAGCACAGCAGTCCTGAGTCTTCCTCAGGTCCAGAGGTGTACTGAAGAATTGGGTCTGAGGGTTCAATATTTATATATAGTGCCCAATTTGAAGTAGGAGAAGTTTCTAAAGAATTTGATTGGAAGTCTTTGAAGTTTCCTGGCTCACTTTACCCGGCTCCAAGCTGACTGCATGAACAATGCAGTGGGAGAAGTCCCTGGTGTGAAGAAAGGGCACAGCCTATTCAGTTGCAAGTGGGGCTGTGCCCACCTCCGGCCCCCATCCTGCTTAGTCCAGGCACACCTAATCACTCTCTTAAGTGGCTGTCTGGGAGTAATAAACAATTTCCAATTGCCAACTACACCCAGTAATGTGTCCCAGGAACAGGCTATAGGCACCAAATTGTTGGGACAAGAAAATGTCAACTATCTAGAAGTGGAATTTTTCAGAACAGTGACTTAAAATTAGAATTTACCATTAAAGAGGGCTTTTAATTACAATCCTTTAGACACTAAACTCAAAATTCCTACCTGCTCTCAATTGAAAGTTATCACTTATTAAATGCAATAAGTGAACCCAATGTTATCCTATGGGAGAGGTAGGCCTTGCAGCAGTGAAAAACAAATTTAAGAGTTTTTCACTACCAGGACATTTAAAAGTTCAAAGTACATGCCCCACTGTTTAAATACACTGAACTCTTCCCTGTGGGCTGTTTAGGTCCTACCCTGAGGGTGATTTCTATGTATTAAAATGAAAGGTTTAGACCTAGGAAATGGTTTATTTTGCCAGGTAGAAATGGGACTTTAAAACTGCACACACAGGCTGCAGTGGTAGACCTGAGACAGGTTTAGAGGGTTACTTAAGTGGGCGGCACAATCAGTGCTGCAGGCCCACTAGTAGATCACTACAAGCTTTAGGAGATGAGGCCATTCACATGTAACATGCTGTGTGTGGCAGGTAGCACAACAGAGAGCAGGAGGACGAAGGAGATGGTGACACAAATTTCTCTGATGTCCAGATTACCCCTTTTGACCCTTAATAGGCCAGGCCTCACAGCCCACATGTGTCAGGGGACCCAGACCAAAATGCATTGCATCATGTCACACATTTTCTTACCCATCACAAAAAAATGAGGACCTAGAGCGTATAAAGGTCCAGCATACATGCTGCACTATTAATTCTCAAAAGAAAAAGGTATGATGTACCTACAGGAAACAATGGGCAAAGGGGAGTAGTTCAGAGAAAAGGATCCACTAGAAGGGGAGCAGTTCCTTTCTGGAAATGGGGCCCTCACACACCCTTGCGGGTGTCATGCTTTATCATCGGGCTTGCTACTCGTCAGGTCGGTGCGGCAATGCCTTAAGGGCACCCTCAAGGGGGCTCTTTATCGGAGATCTTTTTCCAAATCCGTGATGTGAAGTGCAAGTTAAGTGCCCTTTGTGTAGATTGAGGAAACCTAGGTGTCGATGTAGTGATTAGTGACTTAAAAAAGGTTAGGCATGTCTCAAATCAAATTTTAATCCATGAGAATGCCTGACTTATTAAAAACGTGATGACCCCAGTGGGGACAATGATCCCTGGTGACTTATAAGGTGAACCTGTTCCATGCCATCAATTAGTCAAGATGTGACCTAGGGCAATTCTTCAGGACCGTAAAATGTACAACTAATCTACACAGTGTCTGGGACCAAGGATGCAACAAGTAGTATCCAAACACAATGTACCCTATAAGTAGGTTATATGGTTTTAGGTTTAAACCTATACTAACTGATAAAACCCAACCGAAAGGGAAATAGCCCTCACCAGTGTAAACATATAAACACTGACAAAACACCCTCACAACCACAAATTAAATGCCATTTAAACAAAGGAACAGGAGAGTGAAAGAGTTCTTTTTATTTCTTCCTGAAGGAGCGACTACAATGTAACTTTGTCACACGAGGCAGCAGCAAGGAAGACTGGGCGAACATTTTTCTGCTTGAGTTTTATTGTTTTGGGATGTCACTATAATATTGTTTCTTCTTCCTTTTGCTTTTTTTAGTTTTGGGGTCATTGGTCTAAAAATAGAGGGGCAGATTTACAAGCCCTGTGCGCCACTTTTGCACCGCCGTTGCATCACTTTTGTGATGCAGAGGCGGCGCAAAGCTAGCGCCATGCTGCGACAGATTTACAACATGATGCATCTAGGGAGATGCGTCACATTGTAAAGCCCTGCGCCACAATAAACCCGCGTCAGGTTTAATGTATGCAGGGTGGGCGTTAAGTCGAAAAAAGCGTCGGAAAAGTGACTGCGTGAAATCTACAAGATTTCACGCAGTCACTTTTCCGACACTGGTACGTCAAATCCTTACGCCTGCTTCAAGCAGGCATAAGGCGTGATGCACCATGTCAGGGATAGGGCAGGTTGTAACAGTGCTGCACTTGTGTCGCGTTTGCGACACAACTTCAGCACTGTGCCAACCTTACGCCTGCAGATGCGTCACGCATCTGCTTGTCCTTGCGCCACGATGCACCGCATTGTAAATGCTGCGCATCTGCGGTGGCGCAAGGGCAAACTTGCATGACGCATCTTCCCTGGCGCATCCCTGCTGATTTGCAGGGATGCGCCAGGGAACATAAATCTACCCCAGAGGGTTTAGGAGCACGTTTTAGGTCTTATTTAATTACTTTATAAACTGTAGAGAAACAGGAAATATCAGAATCATATTTGACATTTTGGCTGCATTTGATTCTTTCACTGACAGGTAAAATGGGTGGTTTCATAAGAATATTTCCAAATATGTCCCATCACAGTTACTCACAGACAGAGATTGGGTGAAACCCATTGATGCATCCGCCCCCTTTTCCAGTAAGTCAGTATTGATAGTAAGTGAATTGCCAAACATCCCAATCTTTAAACATTCAATGCAAGGTTCAGTGACAGGTCTATGTGAAAAGTGTGCTGTTGCCACGCATCTGGGATAGTGGTGAAAAGATGACACCAGATGCAGTGACACTTGGAATGCTGCTGCAAAAGGTTCTCACCAACTTCAACAAAGATTAGAGTGATATTGTTTGTATTTGCACTGATTCTGCGATCTGTATGAAAATGTTGTGTGATGACCTGTCAAAATCGATGCCTGAGCTGAAAGTCTTCCCTGTAAGAGATCCTTGAAACTTGCTAGAAGGCATGCTGAAAGCATCTTTACAATCTTCAGAAATAATGAAGAATGATATTGACTTGGTAGTTGATTCTGGTGCACTGCTTCATTATGCGTGGGAACTAACATGCAAATAATTCTCATTTTCTGCTTTGTGTGACGTCAAAGAAAGAGTCATTCATCCAGTGACTCTTAGTCATAGGGGCTGTGAATGCTTTATTAGCCATGAGGCAACAGTTTACAGATTTGTTGCTTAGTGATAAATGTGAGGATCTTCGGATGCATAATGATGTGAAAAAAGTACACTCTACTGCATTCTTAGATTTTTACAGAAAAACATGACTGCTGTAGTGGACATAATAAAAGAAATTGCGTCTGAAAACAGCCTTATCTACCAAGTGTTTAGCGTAATTGTGCAGACGTGAAACACCTCCTTGAGAGTAGGCTGGGTGACAGTTTTAGTGACTTTAGCACTGCAACATGTCCCATGTTATAATTCTTACCACTTGGTAAACAAAGAAATGTTGAGAAGCAATTCAGGAAATGTTATTTTATAATGTATGAGAAATGCGTGCAATGATGCATAGAACTGTCCCTTCAACAACCATGGCATTTGAAGTCAATGAAGCCTCACTGTGTTACTCTGCACAAGTTCTAGATCCCTTCCATAAAGGGAAATATTCTCTAAATTTTGAAAAGTAATTCTTCATTTTTTACCGCTTCAATACCTCTGAGGGAATATGCACCCAGTTCAATGCATATGTTGCAGAACCTGTTTCAGAGAATAGCAATCTTCAGGTGCACCAGTGTTGGCATGGAAAGCTAGGTCAGTGGCTAGAGTTAGCAAATTTTGTACTAGCTGTTTTGGCGTTGCCCATCCCAAGTGCCAATGTTGAGAGGGCCTTTTCACAGACAAAAAATTAAATAGGAAGGAAAGAGCAAGCCCACATGACCAAGACTCACTGAAGAAGTAATGTGTGGGGTTCTACAATAAGTTTGATTTCGACCTTATATACTCTGTACATACACTGTCTATATAACATGCACGTCCAGGGCAGCAAGCAAGCAAGAATAAAAGCCAAACGTCCCATAAACACTGGAAAAACACTGTTTCAGTTGTTGTCTATTAGCACGAAAATGTGAATCTACTGATAACCACTGTTTTTTAAAGGTATTGAAATTACTGGAAAACACTGAAAAAACCCCACCAGAATTTTCCAAAAATGGAAACTGAAAACAGGAAAGCCTACCTATAACAGTACCTACGGAATGTAAATCACCGACCTGGGGGAGGAAGATATGACTAGAAATCATTGGCTAGCGCCGTACAGAGCAGTCTTGTATAGTACTTGTAGACGCATGCAATACTAGCATGCGTGAATTCGTGATTTGTGACAGGTAGTGATAGGAGCCAAGTTAGACAAACACGTGACACATATATAATAATATATAGGTGGTGGTTTCATAAACTGTGGTCAAAAGGGGGAAAACATTCACCCAATGAGGATGATGTCATCACCTCCTCGAGTGAAACACTGAGAAAAACTCTTTAAAAAATTGCGTGCTGTTGGGTAGTGACATTTAAATTTAAATTTAGTAAATGAGCCCAGGGGGGGAATAATAACCGCCATTCACTTGATGGAAAGCCAAAGATCCAACACTCATGCCATCCATTGGAGAACTTCACCAACGACCTACCCCTTCCCATGTGCCTCGGAAATGAGGACTTGGAGGCGGTCGTTCAGTTTATAAACCCTCCATCTGGCCCTAATTGGTAACAGGTGGTCCATATGAAGTGGTTAATTGCTGATCTAAGGTCAGCAGTGATGGGCTGGGGACCGTGGCGCCATCTTGTAGTGGGTTAGGAGCCCATGTGTCACGTGGATTGTTGCTAGCAATTAATGTGACAGAGTTGAAAATCGTTGAAACACCCTAATTGAATGTGGCGTGTATGTGCCTAAAGGCAGCATGGCACCCCCGAGTCGGGAGTAGTCACTGGAATCGGGGGCAGTGCCCCAGCAGACCCGCCCCAGCGGAGTGTTTTGCTGGCTGGAGAAGAGGCGCATGTCTGAATACCGGCCCGACTCGCCCCCGGCACCAGCACTGCAATGAACAGAGGTCTGCGGTGACTGTGAGATGGGCAGGCCCAGACCAGTGCCGCCAAAGTTTTGGAGTGAAAATTCTATCTGAAATATGCTGGCCGCATTGTGTGTCAGCCACAATGTGGTGTGCAGTGTCCTTTGCTTACCATGAAATGAATAGGAGAGTCAATGTCAAAAATGCAATTTTGCAGGAGAGCAGTCACCCACAGTCCTGGGAGAGGGCGCAACCTATCACAGGAAATGATGCCATGAAGGAGGCTAGTGAAACCTAAGAAATGGTTTCTCACAAGTTGAGGCGCAAAGGACCCTAAGGGGGTCCTACGAGTTTGTGTAATTTTGTTAACAGTCAATCGAATGCAGTAGAGAATTGACAGGGACAAACAGAAATAAGTCTCACTGAAGTAATGTAGTCGGGTATTAATCATGGGGTGTCTTTACAGAGTCTGATAACTCACAGGGTTCTGGCCGATAGCCAGAGTTAGAGTGCATGTGGAGGTGGAAAGTGTTGCCAATAAGTGCCAGTAAGGAGAGCACACATAATGTGTGAAATAGCATATTGCCAGATTGAGATTATCGAATGATACGTGAAGGCTACCAGTTGATCGCTCCCCATGGTGTATCTTTATTCAATCCCTGAACAGGTGTGGATAGATGGAAAATCCAGTGCTGTTCCCCTCTAAAGAGTGCAACTTTTCTCAAAATGGAAGGGGCTTCCAGCAGAGTCCATTGTGAATCATCAGCTGTGTGGCCAAGGTCAATAAAGCGTCTGCACATTTTAGAGCTGGTTCTTTTACACCTGATATTGCTGCGGTGCTCAGTAATGCGAGTCTTGACCGGTCTGGGAGTCTTCTCTATTTATCTCATATCACAGGGGCATGTGATTGTGTAAATGCAGTTTTTTGCATTGTAGTTGGTATGTGTCTTTTGCGTCCAGGTGAACGTGTTTGTCAGTTTTATTTATTTTGTTGCTGTATTCAGGGTACAGACAGTGCAGAAATCACAGGGGAAATGTCTCGTCACAGGGGGCAGGGCCCACACTTGGTCGGACTGTCTGATACCCTGGGTCTCGTCTGCACCAACATTTCTTTTATGTTTGAAGTGCATTTGAAAGTGAACCTAGGTGGTGGCGTGGCTAAACTCCCAGACTGGAGGGTGTTCCAATGCTTCTTTATAATCTTGCCTATTCTGTTAGAGTCAGATGTGTATGTGCTGAGCGTGTCTTCTGGAGGTTTTCCGTGTTTTTCCAATAGTGTCGCTCTATTGTTATTTCTAGCCCGTTTTTTGCCATTCTCACACACTCTTGTGGGTAGTCTCGATTAACGAGATTTTCAGAGAGTGTGAAGGCTTGTTTGTCATAGTCAGGAATGGAGCTACAATTACGGCGCAATCATAGAAATTATCCGCACGGGAGGTTGTCTCGTAGTTCCCTGTGGTGGTGGCTACCGTAAAATTGCAGGCTATTGCTATCTGTGGATTTTTTTATGTAGTCGTGGTCACGTTGCCATCCTCCTCCAGGTAAATTAGTAGGTCTAGGAAGGGAATTTTTTCATCAGACATGTTACTAGTGAACCGGAGAATGGGGTTGAGGGAGTTAATCCAATCACAAAAAACGTTGCATGTTGTTCTATCTCCTGTGCAGAAAATAGAGATGTTGTAAATGTATATTTGTGCTGTAGGGGTTAGTCGCGTGAAATATGTTTTGCTCCTCAAAAGCTGTTATGTAGATGCAGGCCAGACTAGGGGCGAAGGTGCTTCCCATAGAGGTCCCCTGAGCCTGGTAGGATAGTTGTTCACCAAATTGAAATACGTTTTCTGTCAGGGCAATGGTGGCACAATCCTTAATGAAACTGACTGGACTAGGGCCAGTCCAGTCCTCAAAGTAGGGCTCTCTCGACCACTGCCAGGGTGGCTGTTTGAGGAATGTAAGTATAGAGGGCCTCTACATCTGAATGAGTTACCAGTAAATCAATCGAGTCTGTGTGGTTAACTGTTTTTATGAGACGTACATCCCTGGTATCTTGGAGGAAAAAGGGAGTTTATGTTCACCATGGATTGGAAGAAATAGTCTCAAAATCTGGACAATGGTTCCAGAAGTGAGTCAATGCATGACATGAGAAATATTTTTATTATTAGTATTATTATTATTATGACACAAGTGATCTCCCTGGTGGTGGGAGGACACCCCTGTGTATCTTGGGGAGGATATAAAAGTTGGGTGTCCTCCGTTGAGTGTTAACCAAAAATTCAGTCTCATTCTTACTAAGCCACTCTTGGGATTCTGCTGTGGATACCACAGAGGTAACCTGAGAACTCATTCGTTTTGTGGGATCAATGGAGAAAGGAGTATCGTATTTCCAGTCGGACAGTTGGTGGTTACATTCAGTGTTGTAGTCAATGGTCGACATGATAACAATGGCGCCGCTCTTGACTGCCTGTTTTATGCGGATTTTGTTGTCATTGGCCAAAGGTCTAATCGCTGCCTACTCAGAGTTGGAAAGGTTCTGGAAGGTGGGACCACTTTTAACTTGAGTTACTTTCTTTAGAACTGCCTGTTCAAAGATCAGGCTCTTTATTGGAGTCATATTGGAAGTGGGGATGAACCTGGAAGGATTGCGTAGCCCGAGTCGTTTTTTTGAAGGCTAGGGTTTTCCTGGAAAAACGCCCTCAGCCTTATTATCCAGAAGAAATTATGGAGTTCATTTGTTATCCCGGAATTGATCCATCCTAGGTGTGGGACGAAGCCAAGGCCCATCTTGAGTACCTTGGTCTTTGTGTCATTCAGGGTTCTCTTCGACAGGTTAATAACTAGTTTTTCTTCCCTGTCTGACTCCTTGTCTGTACCTGCTGCGTGGTGGTTCCTGCCACTGTAAATGTTTGTGCCCCCCTCCTCTTGACCTCTTCCTCTGCCCCAGCTTCTGTCTTAAAAAGCAGGGTTGTATGGTTTCTTACAACATTTCGATATATCCAAGCAAATTGCCTATAGAGGTAAGAACATTTAAATGTCTGCGTTTATTGTAAAAAGTAGGTTTTTTTTGTGATACTTTCCAATTGGATTTCATATTTTTTTCTACTTCAATGGGAGATTTTTAGTGACTCCCCAGATAATGTTTTCTATTGTGCAGACTCCGCGCCGACGGCTTGTGATGATCTTACACTGCCGCATGGAGATACAAAGTGGGTAAATCCACCTAATATATGAAGAGATAAAATGTGCCCCATTAAACAATTACTTAGGAGTAACAAGACAAAGGAGTTCAAAATCCATGGCAAGGTAAAGGGCAACCAGAGTTAGTCCCAAAGTCAGAGAACCCGGATTGAGTTTTGAGCGTCCTTTACGGCATCTTCATCAAAAATACCCGCGTGACGTGTGTAGTCCTCTTTGTGTGTCATTGCGGATGTCACACCTGTACGGAGCTTGTCTGTCAGCCGCTGTCTAATGTTTGGTCCATAGGCTCAAATGTAGTGTGGTGGCGGCAGGTGAGTTTTGCCCTGAGTGGCCTCCCCAGATGGCCTTGTATTGTGTTCTATTGTAGCTGCATTTATGTGGCGCTCACTGCCCCGGTGGAGGCGTTGAAGTACTTGGTCCTGCAGCGTTTGAGGGCACCGTACAGCTCCCCCTATTGGTTGTCATCTGAAGTCATAATAGCTGCATGAGGAGACATTTCCATGGCTGATGGTTCCTCAGTGGTAGATGGAGCAGCAACAGTGGGGAGGACATTGTGTGCCATACATCTGATGATTGGCAGAGGCTGCTAGGAGACTTGTGGGAATAAGGAGGTCACCTTCGACTTGTAGATGAGGGAGTACAGATACTGTGAGACTTTTCAGCAGGGGGTGGAGATGGAAGTGAGTCCCCCAGATGTCTGGCTTCGTGAAGGCATCGATACGTTCAGAAGCTCCCGGTTTGAGCTCATGCCCAGCTACCCTATGCCAGGCGTTTGCCACAGGACTCCCTAACATGAAGCCTTCGTGGATTGCGCAGCGGCTTCTCTTCGGGTATTCACCAAAGTCCAACTTCTCACAAACTGGGCAAGGTGGATGAAATGATGGCTCCTCCTGGGTGGCCCTTTTACAAACACAGTGTCTTCTATATTAAAGAGAGCACTGGGTGCTGGCAGATTCCATTGAGGGACAGCTAATTTGATCAAATGGCAGGTAAACCCCGGAGGAGGAGCCAATGCGTGAGATGGAGGGGGCGTGGCCTTGTGGGTTAAAGGTTAAATATCATGTGAAGCAGCTTCTGCTCAACTGCTCTTTGTATAAAGATCAATGCGCACTAATTCCGAGCTCCATCTCCAGGAAATATGGCTGCAGATATCGCCAAATGGCAGAGTTATCAGTCACCGAGGTGGCAGATTTGGGAGGATTATTGTGGTTTTTAATAGACATTATGGAATGGTCTATTTTTGAATGATGAATTGTAGTTATGTTGTTTTAATAATATGTTACTGGTGGATGTTCAGTGTTTACGAAGTTCTCCTGCTTTGAAGACAATGTCTCGGTGAGCAGAAATGGAGAAATATTGAAATCGCCGGTATAATTCTGAAAGAGCCCTGGATGGCACCGGTTATGAACTATTTTAGGAGCGCCCATGATTGGCTGCGCTCTGGGGTGCCTTGGGAAGTGGCGGTAATGCGGTAAGTGCTATGTTCGTCCTCTTGAGGCAGAGTGCCGCCTGATCCCTGCACCGTGGGGGCTCAGAGCCCGATGGGGGCATTAAAGAGACAGGAGGGCTTCTTTCCGCTGTCCCTGCTGCGCCTCTCACTACAGACATTCCTCCCACGTCGCCAGGTGTTCTGAAGAGGGATGGCTTGCACAGGCTCACAGAACATTAGAGTTAACATAGTAAAGCGTAGCTCTTGGCACATTGCAGAATAACTAATATGAAAGCACATTCTCAGCTTCATTTAGAGGCCCTCTGAAGAGTTACGACTGTCCTCAGGCCACCAGCAAAATTGCCTATTATGGCACAGCATCCGGAATGCCATCTGTCACGCGGCGGTATGTCTTCTTAACCACCATCTCTAAACGGGAACTGAAAAGCCTGTCTGTTGGGTATGCAGTGTCTTAAATCACTTCATTGCTTTGGGAAAGTAGATCTCGCCCTCAAGTTGCCTTGAGAGCTTCAGCTGTGGCTGGTAGATAGACTTTGTATCATCCGCCATCTTAAAGAGAAGCATCAGTGTCGCTGCTGCCCTCCAATCGTGGATAAACCTTGTGCTGGCCGCCATCTTAGAACAGGAACATCAGCTTTGCTACTGCCATCAGTTGGTGGATAGATCTTTTGTCATTCTCCATCTTAGAAGTGAACGCTGGTGGGTAAGCCTTGGATCATCCGCCATCTTAGAACAGGAACATCAGCTTCGCTGCTGCCCTCCACTAGTGAATAGACCTTGTGTCATTCTCCATCTCTGAAATGAATGCTGGTGGGTACACCTTTGCTAATGCCCTGCGCTCTTGGATAGACCTTGTGTCATTCTCCATCTTAGAATACGAACATCAGCTTCGTTGTTGCTCTCTGCAGGTAGAAAGACCTTTTGCTGTCCGCCATCTTAGAATGGGAACATCATCTTAGCCGCTGCTCTCTGCTGGTGTATAGACCTTGTGCAGTCCACCATCTTAGAATAGGCACATCATCTTAGCCGCTGCTCTCTGCTGATGTATAGACCGTATGCAGTCCACTGTTGGAAAGGCGTTCGCCGGAGGGGGGTTCGATGCCCGTCTTGCCCACCCCTTTGACCCACCTCTCCCACGTAGGCCAAACTAGGCGCGCACACCCTGATATACACTACGAACAGAGTGACACCACACGTATTCTTTGTAGGACGATAGGTTCTTTTATCGATGATTTTCAAGGGATCTTTATGATCCAAGATGCAAGTAGTACAGCAGTGGCACAAAGTGCCACAAATCGGTCGTGGGGAATGGGGGTAGCGGGACAGTCTTTCAAGATAGTGTCTCTGCGAAATACCCTGCGGATAGCTCACAATCCTCGAGCTGGAGGGTGTCGATCCTCTGGGCGATCTCTTACCGAGTCGTCCTCAAGGGGAGCGCCGCGAGTCTCTCAGCAGGCACAGGTGGTCGGAGTTCGGGAGCCGCGATTCCGTCAGCAAGGCTCAGATGGTTCAATAGCTGGGGGCCGCGAGTCACTCAGCAGGCCCAGGTGGTTCAGTGCTCGGGAGCCGCGACCTCGTCAGCAGGGCTCAGATGGTTCAATAGCAAGAGGCCGCGAGTCACTCAGCAGGCCCAGGTGGTTCAGTGCTCGGGAGCCGCGACCTCGTCAGCAGGGCTCAGATGGTTCAATAGCAAGAGGCCGCGAGTCACTCAGCAGGCCCAGGTGACTTCAGCGTTCAGGAGCCGCGACAGCGTCAGCAGGCTCGGATGGTTCCAGGTCTTCTCTACCTTCGTTTCTCCGGCACCCCTTGTTATACTCTGCTTGCTCTTTGAAGTCCGGGGTCCTCGCAGAGGGGGGACTGGGGTGACGGAGGGGGTCCGGCGGGATTTCCTGCCGCTCACTTCTTTGGTCTTTTCAGGTGGGTCTGGGAGGGACCCCAGACGCTCGGCAGGGGAGGCGCCTGCTCCCCAGGGGCCTGGTGGCCGATCGAGTCTTCCCGGGGAAGGCGACCCGAGGTGTGACTGGGCTGGCGCCTTTGGGTCTGGCTCGAGGGTTCCCGCTCCCTCGGTCGGACATGCGTGGTAGGGTGTCGAGTCTGTCAGGGCTCTGGCCGGCCCTCGGATCTGGGTGGCTGGGGCGGCCGGAGTCGGAGATGTCGTGTCTTGAGGGTGGTTGCAGGTTGGCTGGATGATTGGGAGGGCAATGCCGTGAGGCCGGTCTCACACGCGTCCCCCCCAGCTGAAGGGCGTGGAGAACTACCCATCCACTGGGGGATTCTCCTCGCCGAAGCGGAAGAACCACGACAGGCCGTCGGCGTTGGCATGATCCGCCCCGGGGCGATGTTCGACAGTGAAATCCATCCCTTGGAGAGAGATGGACCATCGTAGTAGCTTGGGGTTCTCCCCCCTCATTTGCATTAGCCACCGCAAGGGCCGGTGGTCCGTTTGTACTCGGAAATGGGTTCCGAACAAGTAGGGCCGTAGTTTCTTGAGGGCCCAGACTACGGCAAAGGTCTCTCGTTCTATAGTACTCCAACGCTGCTCTCGCGGCAGCAGCCTTCGGCTGATGAAGGCTATGGGCTGATCGATGCCCTTGTCGTCGAACTGCGAGAGGACGGCCCCGATGCCGTGTTCGGATGCGTCGGTCTGGACCACAAACTCTTGGGAGTAGTCGGGGGCCTTGAGTACGGGGGCGGTGCATATGGCGGTTTTCAAGGCGTCGAACGCCTGCTGGCACGGGGTGGTCCACTGCACCTTCTTCAGAAGCTTTTTGGAGGTCAACTCCGTGAGGGGCCCCGCGATACTACCATAGTTTTTAATGAACCTCCGATATTACCCTGTAAGGCCCAGGAAGGCCCGGACCTCCGTCTGCGTGGTGGGGGGCTCCCAGGACTTGATGGCGTCGATCTTCGGTTGGAGGGGGGCGACCTGGCCGCTGCCCACCTGATGCCCCAGGTAGACCACGGAGCCTTGCCCGAGCTGGCATTTGTTGGCTTTCACTGTTAGGCCGGCTTGGCGCAGGGCCATGAGTACTTGTCGGAGGTGCTGGAGATGCTCGTGCCATTGAGAGCTGAATACGGCGATGTCGTCAAGGTATGCTGCGCTGAACTCCTCGAGTCCGGCCAGGACCTTGTTCACCAACCGCTGGAACGTGGCCGGGGCGTTCTTCATCCCGAACGGCATGACCCTGAAGCGGTAGTGGCCATCTGGTGTGGAGAAGGCAGAGCGTTCTTTCGCTCCCTCCGTGAGAGCAATCTGCCAGTATCCGCAGGTCAGGTCGAAAGTGCTGAGGAACCGGGCGGCCCCCAGGCGGTCGATGAGCTCGTCGGCGCGGGGATAGGGTGAGCGTCTGCTCGGGTGACCGCATTGAGCCCCCGGTAGTCCACACAGAATCTTAGTTCGGGGGCGACCCCCGGGGAAGCCGCCTTCGGGACCAGGACCACCGGGCTGGCCCAGGGGCTGTCGGAGGGTTCGATTACTCCAAGGGTGAGCATCTTCTGTACCTCGGTCTTGATGCAGGTGCGGACCCGGTCAGGCACCCGGTAGGCTCGGTGTCTCACAGGCGGGCTGTCGCCGGTGTCCACGTCGTGGACACACCAGTCGGTGACCCTTGGAATGAGGGAGAAGAGGTCTGCGAATTGTCTGAGCAGCTGGCGGCAGTCGTCGGACTGTTGGGGAGTGAGGGTGGTTGAAAGTCTTACTCCCTCCACGGAGCCATCCAGGTCTTTAGCGCACAGGGGGTCAGGCAGGGGTTCGGTGTCTTCTTCCGCCCCATCATCGGTGGCCAGTAGCAAGCTTAATTCCGTTCTCACAAAGTGGGGCTTGAGACGGTTCACGTGGAGGACCCGGAGGGGGTTCCGGGGAGACTGTACATCGACCAGGTACGTGACCTGGCTCTTCCGCTCGATCACCTTGAAGGGACCAGTCCATTTGTCTTGTAGGGCGTAGGGCTTCACCGGGGCCATGACCCAAACCTGCTGGCCCGGCTGGAACTCGACCAGGGTTGCGTTCTGGTCATACCAGCGCTTCATTTCTTCTTGGCTGGCCTCGAGGTTAGCCTCTGCGAGTTCTCTGAACTTCCTCGTCTGGTTGCGGAGCGCCAGGATGTAGCGGAACACATCAGGGGGTGTCCCCCGGTGGCTTGTCTCCCAGCCCTCTTTGACCAGGCTCAGGGGCCCTCGGACGGGATGTCCGTATAGCAGTTCGAAGGGGCTGAACCCCAGAGACTTTTGGGGAAATTCTCGGTATGCGAACAGGAGGCAAGGGAGGAGGACGTCCCATTTCCGGCGCAGGGGCTCTTCGAGGCCCAGGATCATTCCCTTTAGGGTACGGTTGAAGCGTTCCACTAGGCCGTTGCCCTGGGGGTGGTAGGGGGTCGTGAACTTACACGTGACTCCGCACTGCTGCCACAGGGACTTCATGTAGCGGGATATAAAGTTAGTGCCGCGATCACTCACAACCTTGCGGGGAAATCCGACACGGGAGAAGATCCCCATGAGAGCGCGGCCCACCACGGGAGCCGTCACGGTGCGGAGGGGGATGGCCTCGGGGTAGCGGGTGGCATGGTCCACCAGGACAAGGATGAATCTGTGGCCCTGGGTGGTCTTCGGATCCAGGGGTCCCACGATGTCGATGCCGACCCGCTCGAACGGGGTACTCACAACGGGGAACGGTTGTAAGGGAGCTTTGCGTTTTCCGCCACTCTTCCCACTGCCCTGGCACGTGAGGCAGGATTTGCAGTGTACTTCTACATTCGCTCGCATCTTGGGCCAATAGAAGTGGGTAACCAATCGCTGATATGTCTTGTCTTGGCCTAAGTGTCCTGCCAAGGGTACATCGTGGGCCAGGCCCAGGAGGAAGCTCCGGAAACGCAGGGGTACCACCAGTACCCGGGCTGCGCCTAGCTCGGCGGACTTTTGCTCGCTGTATAGGAGGCCATTGTCCCAATAGATCCAATGGGTTCCGGTTCGGTCACCGGCGGCCTGGGCTTCGGCTTGTTGTCTGAGTCCCACGAGGGAGGGGCAAGTGGCCTGTTCCTGGCAGAATTCTTCCCGGGAGGGCCCCCCCTCACAGCGCCACTGGCCCATCTCGGGCAGTTCTCCGAGCTCAGTCAGGGCCTCCGGGGCGGAAGGTTCTGGCCCTTCTCCCGGGTTAGTGTCTTCTTCTCCCTCCGAAGGAGGGTTGTCCGCTTCTGGTAGAGTGTCCCGGCTCTCGGGGATAGTGTTCGGTAGGAGGGCCTCACTGCCCTCGGAGAGAGGCAATCGCGCGGTCATGGAGCGCGTGGTGGCGCAGACCCATTCTGGTAGGCCCATCATCTCCAGATGGGCTCTTCGTTCTACTTGCCCCCACGGGGAACTCTCCAGGTCGTTGCCCAGGAGGCAGTCTACCGGCTGTGATGTCCGGACCGCTTCCTTCAGTTCTCCGGAGACCCCTCCCCACTCGAAGGGCACCAGCGCCATCTGGCAGAGGCTCTCAGAATTGTCGGAGGATACGACCGGACAGAGGGCACCGGTTAGGATCTGGTCTTCTGAAATTAGGCTGCGGTGGACCGCGGTGACACTCGCCCCGGTGTCGCAGAGGCCCTCGACTCGGTGGCCGTTGATGGTCACCTGCTGTCGGTATTTCTTTGTGTTGGCGGGCAAGGGTGTCCCGGGGACCATTTCTCGATCACCAAGGGAGACCAGGGCCATGGCCGCCGGTTCCCATTCTTCGGAGTCCTCCATCTCTTCTCCCAGAGCCACGGAGGCCATCTGCCGGGCCGGGGGGTTGGTCGTTGTGGTTCGCTGATACTGGGGACACTGGGGGTCATTGGCGTAGTGTCCGGGCCGTTGGCAGCGGAAGCAGGTGATCCTAGCTCGTGGACCTAGCCGTCCTGCGACTCCGGTGCTTGCTGGAGACGGGGCTGAACCCGCCGCTGGTGGGCTGCTGGGGGGGCTGGTTGAGGACCCCCCGGGGAAGTCTCTTGGTCGGCCGTGGTTCCCTCCGCCCCTCTGGCGGGGGGGCCTTGACTGTGGCGGCCGTAGTCCCCCACGGGGCCTCGGGTGGCTCGGGTATTCACCCAACGATCAGCCTCAGCGGCCAGCTTCCAAGGGTCGGTGAGTTTGCTGTCCAGGAGATGCTGGCGCAGTTCTACAAAGCAATTGGCCGCTAAATGTTCCCAGGCAATCAGATCAAACAGTTCTTCGAAGGTGGAGACCTTGCTGCCCTTGATCCACCCGTCCAAGGCTCGGCTGTAAAAGTTCACGTATTCTACCCACGTGGTGCCCGGTATCTTCTTACAATCTCGGAACCGTTGTCGGTACATTTCGGGGGTGAGTCCATACCGGCCCACGAGGGCTTCCTTCATGTGGCTGTAGGAGTTCATGACCGTGGAGGGCAGATCTAGCAGGGTGTCTCTTCCTTCGCTTAAGAACCGGCCCCATAGGCCAGCCCCCCAATCCTTCTGCGGGACTCGGTGAGAGGTCATGGCGACTTCGTAGGCCTTAAACCACTGCTGGATATCGTCGTTCTTGTAATACTCTTTTACCACATCCTTGGGGATGTGGACTTTGGTTTCCCCGGTGGGAGCGGGCGGTGGATTCCCGGGTGGCTGTGACTTTTCGTTTTTAGCCCACCACTCGATCTCCTTCAGGCTGCGTTCATGTTCTAGCTGGAGCTTCTTTTCGTCGTGCTCTCTTTGGCGTCTCTTCTCTTCGAGTTCCCCTTGTAGCTGTAACTGCTCGACGGCCAACTTTTTCTCTGCTAGTTTTATTTCTCCCTCGATTTTTAGTTTTGCCAGTTCAAGTTCGTGGTTGCGGCTTCTCTCTTGGTCCGCTAGCTCCTCGGGGGACAGGTTCCCCTCTGGCCCGTTGTTTCTCGCCGGGATGCTTTGTGGTTCATGGGCAGAGTCTCCTTCCGTTTGGGTCGGGGGCGCCCCCGTCTCGACCCAGGTTTTCAATACTTTCTGGAAGTCTTCCTTTGTGCTTAATCCGGTGGTAGCGATGCCAAGGTCTTTGCAAAACTGTTTTAATTCTCTATGTGTGTAATAGTCCAATTGATCCTCTCGGAACGGTGAGCTTATTTCGGTACCTGCGGCACCCAGGGAGGTTTCTCCTTCCATCTCTGTTTGGTAGTGTGTCAGTCGTTTACTGCACGCTCTCTTTCGGTGTCGGCTCGGATCCCGTCGTCTGCCACCAAATGTTGGAAAGGCGTTCGCCGGAGGGGGGTTCGATGCCCGTCTTGCCCACCCCTTTGACCCACCTCTCCCACGTAGGCCAAACTAGGCGCGCACACCCTGATATACACTACGAACAGAGTGACACCCCACGTATTCTTTGTAGGACGATAGGTTCTTTTATCGATGATTTTCAAGGGTTCTTTATGATCCAAGATGCAAGTAGTACAGCAGTGGCACAAAGTACCAAAAATCGGTCGTGGGGAATGGGGGTAGCGGGACAGTCTTTCAAGATAGTGTCTCTGCGAAATACCCTGCGGATAGCTCACAATCCTCGAGCTGGAGGGTGTCGATTCTCTGGGCGATCTCTTACCGAGTCGTCCTCAAGGGGAGCGCCGCGAGTCTCTCAGCAGGCACAGGTGGTCGGAGTTCGGGAGCCGCGATTCCGTCAGCAAGGCTCAGATGGTTCAATAGCTGGGGGCCGCGAGTCACTCAGCAGGCCCAGGTGGTTCAGTGCTCGGGAGCCGCGACCTCGTCAGCAGGGCTCAGATGGTTCAATAGCAAGAGGCCGCGAGTCACTCAGCAGGCCCAGGTGGTTCAGTGCTCGGGAGTCGCGACCTCGTCAGCAGGGCTCAAATGGTTCAATAGCAAGAGGCCGCGAGTCACTCAGCAGGCCCAGGTGACTTCAGCGTTCAGGAGCCGCGACAGCGTCAGCAGGCTCGGATGGTTCCAGGTCTTCTCTACCTTCGTTTCTCCGGCACCCCTTGTTATACTCCGCTTGCTCTTTGAAGTCCGGGGTCCTCGCAGAGGGGGGACTGGGGTGACGGAGGGGGTCCGGCGGGATTTCCTGCCGCTCACTTCTTTGGTCTTTTCAGGTGGGTCTGGGAGGGACCCCAGATGCTCAGCAGGGGAGGCGCCTGCTCCCCAGGGGCCTGGTGGCCGACCGAGTCTTCCCGGGGAAGGCGACCCGAGGTGTGACTGGGCTGGCGCCTTTGGGTCTGGCTCGAGGGTTCCCGCTCCCTCGGTCGGACATGCGTGGTAGGGTGTCGAGTCTGTCAGGGCTCTGGCCGGCCCTCGGATCTGGGTGGCTGGGGCGGCCGGAGTCGGAGATGTCGTGTCTTGAGGGTGGTTGCAGGTTGGCTGGATGATTGGGAGGGCAACGCCGTGAGGCCGGTCTCACATCCACCATCTTAGAATAGGCACATCATCTTAGCCGCTGCTCTCTGCTGATGTATAGACCGTATGCAGTCCACCATCTTAGAATGGGAACATCATCTTAGCCGCTGCTCTCTGCTGGTGTATAGACCTTACGCAGTCCACCATCTTGGAATAGACCCATCATCTTAGCCGCTGCTCTCTGCTGGGGTGTAGACCTTATGCAGTCCACCATCTTAGAATGGGAACATCAATCAGCGTTGCCGCATCCTTGTGCTGGTATTAAATCCTAAAGCATAAAGAAATAAAGTTTACAATAGAGACCCTAGTGAAGGGTTGCAGGAAGCCTTAAACATAATCCTTGTGTCAGTGTTATGCTAAGATGATTTCCCATTCACAAGATCTACAGAATAATTATTGAATTTGCAAAAACATAATTTATTAATTCAGTGTCAAATACAAAATCAGTTCTCTAATTTTAAACAACATATCCTCATCTCTTTTGTCACAAACAGCACACACAACATCTATAAAATGGTTTGAAAAATATTATTTTTGTCCTGCAAGCAATTTCGCATTGATAGTTATGACTGTTCAACTTTTCTTAGCAATGTTAGGTCAAAGGACAATGAATCATAGAATAAAAAAGCTGAAGTACATTTTGGGGGACTTTTAGGTTCATGAGCACCTCCTCTCTTGGGACTCAACATTTTCTCTAAAAATGCATCTCTATAAACGCAATATATTACTCATTACTGGAGACCTATATTATGCTAAAATGCCACATTATCAAAATGCATGCAAACCACCCTGTGATGTATCTCATTTTACTGTTGGCACCTTACCTGTAATCTACATCTTTTAAAACCGTATCAATATTTCATATTAGCAGCATCATTTATAACATGCATCTAATTCAACAGTAGGCCATTTTCAACCTAATCAATCAGTATATAACTTACTAACTCAATATATTGGAAAAACTCTCAAAGTGACAATACATATTCACACTAGCACATTGTGTACTTTGGGGCATATATATGACCCGGTTTGTGTTGCTTTTCCCACCTCACCTCTGCCCTGCTCCCATCTCACCATCCGAGTCCGGAAGCAACCGCTACTGCCCTTTAGTTAACATTAAGAGTTTTTTTTTTTTTAACAAAATAACCCTTTTAAACTCGGTTCCCATGTACCCTTTCCTGAGGCAATGCCTGACTATGTGATATAAGTCTCTTAGTTCTAATCCAGGTGCCTGTGTTGTAGACAGGATTGTTTTAGTGCAGAAAGGGACACCTTCCTGCACAAAAACAATCCCCAGAGGCATTGTCCTCCATCTGTGTGTGCTGCAAAGTGAAGCGCTCATAGAACGAGGAAGGAATGAGGAATAGAGATATTTCTCCTTGTCGCGCCTCCACTGGGAAGACATAGCTTTTTGGTGCATCTCCCGGTTTGCCAGTGATGGTAAATCTGTGAATGCGTCAAAATCCAAGGTAGTTACTTGAGATCATCCGCCCAACGTCCATGAATTTCCCTTTCAGGGCAGAGTGATGGAACACAGTGATTTGTACTGCGTTGCATTACTCCTGACCTACCAAGCCACTGATGGCCACGCAAAGTGGCCTGGTGTGGCTTGAACAATCGCAAATAAGGGTTGCGTCGTACATGCACCACATTGCATGGTGCAAAAGTGATACAACACATTTGATAAACAGGGCCCTTAATATTTCGAGCAAACTAACTAATGTGTAATAATTTGGAAATAGAGCTAACAAATTCAATATTGCAAGACTCTCTGAGAGGTTCCGTTGCAGTTTGCACCGGAGAGGAAATGAAATCTCCGATTGAGAGGGCAGGTCAGATTGCAGCAATGCACCCTGGTAGGTATATTTTATTTTATTGAAACGTTTTATTTCTGCCCTCGCAGATATTCATGCCAAATAATTCAACCTATGTACTGTCATGAGCTTTCAACAAATATCTGCACGCAACCGTACAAATTCTTAAGGGAGTTTCAGCTGTCATCATTATGGGGTACATTGTGACTGCTCCTTTAACATTGCCTTAATGCAATATCCATTTAAAATGTTAGCCAAATATCTTAATCTTTCCACCTTGGTTTTAGGTTTTATGTGGATTTTTGAAGCAAACTATCACCTGCGAGGCTTTCTGGCACTGACAAGGATATCCTGCCAGGAAAAGGTTCATGTACAGTCTCTCCCATATTCCATGCATGTTCTGTTTCACTTTCTTTCTCAGAAAATCGCTTACTTTGCTGATCAAAAACAAAAAGAGTTAGCAATGATCAAAACCATTGAGAGACAATCTTTCTTAGGCGTTCCTTTTAAAATAAATTTATTTTGGCTCACAAGAGAATATTTTCTCTCCATTTATTTTCGGTTGGACGTATATTTTGTTCAAAAGATATTTATAATTTCATACAAACACATTTTTATTATAAAGTGCTTTCTGTGTTACTTATTTCAAAATATTCAATGACTAATTTTCTGAAGGTCCTGTGTCACATGTGATCCCCAGATATAAACTTGTATTTTTTAGAAATGAACCTATCTGAAATTTGCAGAGATCTCTTGAGCAATGAAATACCCAGATGATGTGAATAAAAATGCATCTCAAATGAATTTGTGAGGTATCTGGGAGAGTCCGTCATCCCGACTTCAAATTTTTGAGCTCTTGATGGACCTGTGCCATGTCTCGCAAACGGTCAAACATCTGAGTCCCAAATTCCTCAGCGATCAGATATCATTGCTTTAGGCAACCTACACGCCATGGAGTTAGGGGCTATCTTTCAGAAGATACAACAGTCGACTCTAAAAGCTTACCCTTCCAATAGAACTCCCGCTCAGGGACAGCTCTTGCATCAAAGTTCTAACTGTGAGGCTTGGTCATGAACAGTTCACCCTAAGATCATAGTATAGTGACTCGGCTGAAACATGGCGGAAATGTGTCTGCTCTACACACCTAAAGACTGTCAGAAGACTGCTGCCCCACCAGCTCTTCTTCCTCCAGAGAAGATGGCTTCTTTAAAGTCTTTTATTAGTACCATTGCCTATGGATAAATGACTGTACAATCCTGTTCATAGACACTATGAGAGGAAGCAGCGGGATGCATGCCATCCCCCCCTTACACCCTCCCTCCACCTGACCCCTTGTCCATCACTGACATGGGCTAATCTGCAAATTATATGTACATACTTCTGCAAATGCCATAATCCAGCCCAAATTGTGGGTTCTCTGAAGTAGAACAATTCCATTATTAATGTAATCATTTAATATTATGAAAGGAGGGTGACAGGTCGAAGAGTCTCACACAGACTGCTTGAAAGACACTTCAAGAGGGTTGATATTAATTAATGATATACTGTGTGATAAACTGTCTTAAAATTGCTAGTGGTGTCGATTCAGGACATCTTGCCAGGCTGCGATGCAAGAGAGGGGCAGTCATCAGGGTTTAAAGACGGTTTTACAGACAGGCAGGTTTTGATCACTGGTGTAACCTAGGTGCCTGCTCCGCGCTCACCTTCACAAACCATTCTGCTAATGTACATACTCTACATTCAGGTAAAGATTCCTGCTTCATGTTGGTGCCTGCTTTTTGAACAGTCATGAATATTCTAGAAAAGGTATCCCCGCACCATCTATGCCTGCTCTTAAAACATTCACACATGCACTCACCTAGATATGCCCATGCCATGTATGAGTGCACTTACACCTATTGCTTCCCCTCTTCCCTGCCTGCTCCTGAAACATTTACACCAACATATGCTTTGAAATTCCTCCTATGTCTCTGCCAATTGGTTAATTACTAAACCGTTTCGGCACATGCCTTCTTTGTATGTGTCCAGGACTGCTCCGACATACATGTACGTGCTCTACACAGGCTGTTCCACTCATGCTCCATGGATCCAACTGATGGCGATGACAATATTTTGGCAGTAAATTGAAGAGATTTATTTGTCATGATCAGCGTGTAAAATGTCCCACAATCCCCTTCATGCCAGTCTGTGACTCATCCCAGGTGAACCCCTGGGCCTCCCGCCATCTTTGCCCTCTGAATCATGAAGGCTTACTTTCAGGTCTGCAATTCCTCCAAAGCCCCATGGAGTAACCTTACGTTTGTCCTCCACGCCTTGGGTGTCAATCAAGGGTTCGAAGGGACTAGGGTAGAGGGACTGGCTAGTGAGAGAAGGAGGGGCTTTGTCCCTTGAAATGAGGTCACTAAATGCCTCTAGCACACAAGAGGGTAACATTTCACAAGATAGCAGTTCCTCCAATGGGGCACACAGACATGGATCTGTACACTGAGTTGGGCACCTCGGTGACTATCCCTCGGATAACTCTCATGCTTAAAGTCCCCAACAATAATTGCCCTAGCCACAGTCTGCCTACCACAATCAAACTCCGCCCCTGGCATAAAATTGATGAGTCTAAACTGAACAACATCCTTTCAAAATCTGGACCTGTGCTTGGAAATAACATTGAATCAGCCACTCTAAATGGCGCCATTTGGATTGACTCCTCAGTCACCCAGCTGGCCCCTGTAAATACTATTAGAAACCCAAGAAGGAATGCGCCCAGCGCCTCGAGACCCTTACGGGTGAGAAGTTGCGCTTTACAAGCTGCTGATTCATTGATTGACCTGCTCCGTGCTACTCACAAGATTTGAAAACGTTAAAACAATGCAAGCGTCAGGAACAGAAATGGAGAAAAAACTATTGTCCTGATGAAAAACTAAGCACAAACAACTCATGAGTGACCGTAGATCCTTGATTATAGCAGAAAAATCTAGAAATTATATGGAAAAAAGTATCACTGCAAACAGCCCTTCTAAAGAGTTACTGGAAACAGTGAAAACTTTTGCCAATTGTGAAAATAAAAGCACCATAGGACCTGACCAGTGTAATAAATTAGCGGAATTTTTCCAATCAAAGGTAAGTTTAATTTCCAATGAATTTACTTCTAATCGGAATTCCAAATTTACCAAATCACATTTTCCTACTGACCCATGCCCTCCCAATGTCCTCTACTGACCCATGCCCTCCCAATGTCTCTACTGACCCATGCCCTCCCAATGTCCTCTACTGACCCATGCCCTCCCAATGTCCTCTACTGACCCATGCCCTCCCAATGTCCTCTACTGACCCATGCCCTCCCAATGTCCTCTACTGACCCATGCCCTCCCAATGTCCTCTACTGACCCATGCCCTCCCAAGGTCCTCTACTGACCCATGCCCTCCCAATGTCTCTACTGCGTCTCAGGTACTCTGTCTGTACATCTCTCTGAACTCCTGAACAGGATATTGGTTTCAGGGCATTTTCCTTTAGCCTGCTAGAAGGCATCGGTACTTCTCCTTGCTTAAAAAGCCCTCTCCTGACCCGCAGGACGTGAAAGTTACCCGCCCATCTCACGCCTTCCTTTTCCTGCCAGGATCCTTGAGAAAGCCATGAAGACTGATCTCATGGCTTTCCCTGGAGAGCACCATCTGCTCGATTGATCCCAGTACGGCTTTCGATCGAGCCATTGCCCTAAATTAGCCCTGGTGGCGGCTACAGAAGATAACAGGAGCAGAGTCGATAATGGTGGTACGGCAGCACTGATTCTTTTGGACTTATTGGCCGCATTCGATCAATTGAAGAGCTGTGGCGACTGCTGCCTGTTGGCCGAATGGAGCGAGTAAATTCACCAGAACCAACAGAAGGAGACAGATGTTTCATCCTCCACCTTGGACCAGACTACTGCTCCTCTCTGCATATGAGCTCTACACAAGTTCCTTTTTTCTCTAAACCCATAAAGGATTTCTCTCTCCCACCCTGTATCCCACATGGCTTCTCGAGAAAGGATTTTCTAGTTGTACATCAAAATAACAAGATATATATCATTGGATATGCTGTAGTTTTATCAAAATAGTCCTCTTGCGGCTTTAATATGTGGCTTACATCATCCTACTTCTTTACCAGGGATGGTCCTCGCAAGAGGTTCTGTACAGCTCGACAGGTTCAAGGCGGCCTTTCTCAGTCTCCTCTTTGTTTCTTTTGGATTTCAGGAGTCGGAGATCCTGAACACAGCAATTCTTACCGGGAAGACGGTTGCGGTTCCAGTCAAGGTGGTATCGGTGGAAGGCAATGGTGCTGTGACTGACATCTCAGAATCTGTTTCGTGCCAATCCAGCGATGAAGACGTCATCAAGGTAAGTGAAGTCATAGTGCCTCATGGGATGTGTCTCAGGTTCTTGTGGAAGTCATCTTCCTGCGCCATGCTTGTCCACGCTTATGGCGCTCTCCGGGCCTTCTTTCACCAGGGTCAGTAGAGTTTCCAGAATACAGTCTGGGGGAAAATCCCTGCAGCAGTACAGCTTCTTCAGGTTATCTAGAGCAGAGGGAAGATGTGAAAGGCTTATAAGTGTTCTTATATATGTCTAGAGGTATACTTTTAATAGAATGTTCAGAGCTGGTTATAGACAACGAGAAAACTTGCAATTTCAGGATGCTTGATAAAATGATTTTTGTGTAGAGTTTTCTAGAACGGATTTGTTACAGCGTTGTGTAGTCTATGTTTTGATACAGCACAGTGTAGAGCGGCCATTACTTAGTACTATGCAGAGTGACTGGCACAGGGTCATTTTTTAAAGATTTTGGCGTTGCTTTGTCAGCTTGGATAGCGCTTAGGACATTCCATGGTGATGTTATGCCTCACTGATAGTTTGTAAACATTTTGGGGCTTCTTTACAAGCCCTCCGCGCCACCTCAAGGTCACTTTTAATGGCGTTCCAGTGGCGCACTTGGCTTACCCATATCAATGAGGCCACGTAAAGTCACCCTGCGTGGCTTTACTTAGACTCATAGATATGGGGCCCAATTTGCAAAGTTAAACTGAGACTAAAGTCTCACTTTACGACTTTCAGTATGCACAAAGGGCATTTATGAGTCGTAAAGTTAGACATGTCATGAGTGATATAATATGTGACGTCATCAGCAGGAATGTATCACGTTACTACGCAATCCATTAACCTGCTGTAGCTTACAACGTGGATGTTACATCGACCGCGTTGTTACCACACATGACTTTACATCACAAGTCGTTTCTACGACTTGCGCTAAATGGCACGCTGGACTTAGGAATAGTATAAATTAATATTCCTACTCCAGTTAGCGCAACAGCAGGGAATGTGTTGTATTCAAAATCCGACACATTCCCTGGTGTTGCGCGCCATCTAGTGCAAGTCATTGAAACGACTTGCGATGTAATGCCATGCGTAGTAACAACGAGGACGATGTAACGTTCGCGTTGTAACCTACTCACGTGGTATTACCAGCACTGTAAACGCTGTTTCCCCATCAGCAGTGCATTGCGGGCGCAAGTTATTAGCGCAGTTAACTATAACAGCTGAATTTCACAGGTTTTGTACAAGTGAAATGTCAGCCTAACTATAACGTTCCTGTAACCTGTGTTTTTTTCCGTGAATTTCCAAGGTTTTTTAAATTCTTATTCCTAACTAGAACGTCCCTGAAACCTGTGTTATGGTATATGTAGGTGGAGTTAAGCATAGTAATAATCCTATCATTTTCTCCATATATTTTGGTAGTCAACAATCTTGTTTCGAAGTTTGTTGTAGGACAGAATGTTAAACTGATTCGTATGATGATAGGCTGTTTCTAGAAGAGAAGATAGTTTGGCTGTGACCTCAAGGAAAAACTGTGAGACTCCAGATGCTGGGGCCATGGTCTTCTGTAATCCAATATATTTTTACCTATATATACCATATATATACATATTTTCACTATATTTTGGTAAGCAATATCCTGGCTATTATATTTTAGTAGCTCGATATTTAACACTTGACCTTCAGAGAGTATGCCTGCTGTCATGAAGGGGCAAGACCTCCGTGAATGCCGAGGCTACATATCAACAATTTCATCAGAAGAACATGCAGATATTATCAAAATACATTTTGGTGAGAAAGAAAGAAGTAAAAGAGTGGAACAGAATTGTTATCATGAAATACTTATTCATTTAGATTATAACTAAAGGTGTAATAAGTATTTCTTTTTTTTATCCAAAAGAGGCATCAAAAAGCTGTATTCTTTCAGTGGAGGCTGCTATGGGGCTGTGGTGGTGGGGCGGGGAGAAGGGAGCAGGCGGGAGGTGGGGTGTGAAAACAAAAAAAAAACTGCACTTACCTGGACGCCGCTTCTCCCACATTCTTCTTCCATTGACGCCTGGACTCATGCAGGCTCCCAGTCTCTCCCAGCCAATCACAACACTGCTGATAGCAGCGTTGTGATTGGTCTGAGCACCGCGGTTGGCGATCAGAGGGGGAGTGGGGTAGCCTGGGCATCTTCTCCACCCAGGCTGTAATGCAGCCCAGCCCCGCCCCTTAAAAAAAACTGGGCCAGTACCATAAAAGTAAAATGATAATAAAGTTGTTATTACCATTGTATTCTTCGTGTGGGGCGACGCTCGTCCGCCTTAGCGGAGGAACCACAAATGTATTCTTTGCTAACAAAAAATCTGTTTCACCATAAAATGTATAAATGGAGAAAGAAAGAATTGATTTTTATGTTGCACAGGGGTACGCATAAAAAGGCTGTGGTAACATAGGTAATACATTTGGGAAGGCCTGCACTCAGACACTGTAAACTTCTAAAAAAAATAGTTACACATGTCTATTACTTGAAAAGGAGTGATTGCCAAATAAAATGATAAAAAGATATTTAATAATTCAAAAATATTGTCAGCAGTAATTTAATTATTATAAGGTTATTCACAAGTTAAAAGAGTTGTGATTGTAAGCTGAAATGTTGCAAACCTATTTTGGAATTTAAAAAGCATACTTGTATAGTTAATTTTAGAATGCTAAAAGTAATGAATCAGCTTTAACCTATTGAAGTTGTTAGGTGAAAAATAAAATTCGTTCAGGAGTTTTAATTTTTTTAAATGTATTTCAAGATATATAGATAGATAGATAGATAGATAGATAGATAGATAGATAGATAGATAGATAGATAGATAGATAGATAGATAGATAGATAGATAGATAGATAGATAGATAGATAGATAGATAAAGGCTTAGTCTCAAGTGAGTAAATCTAGACGTAAGTTTACTCTTACACTGAGTAACTTTACTACTTCTGTCTAGTCACCATTTAGAAGTGCAAAGTTACTCTCAAGTTTAGACTTGTGAGTCCGAAACAGGGATGAAGGTAAAGTGTTAGTTAAGGGAGATGTAGTATGCCCAGAACCACACATAGTGAACCACTGACACTGCAACACCCTCCCATGGAAAATAATGGAGATGGGGAATTAAAATAAAACCCCATAGAAAATGATGTTGAGTTAAAATAATTTATTTTGGCTTTTTAAAAATACTTAGAAATTAAATTGAATGTTAAGCATTATGTCTAGTTGAAAAAGACATTTTCTTATTTTTTATTTTATAAACCTTTTTATTAAACGTACATCGGGTTCAATAAACAATACAGAGGTATCAATCAAATTATACATTGTAGAGAGGCACGGGAGGAGAGTTTTCAGACAGTGTATAAGAGGGGAATGTCACGGGGTTAGGGAGTCATCTTGTTCAGCACATTGGGCTGGCACCCAAATCTCTCCACGGTACGTATTCCAGGGACTCCATATATGGGACCATGTTATGGGGCATCCCCTGGCCAAATATACTCTTTTCTCTCTATACATACACCAATCAAGGTCTCTTTCCCAGGCTTCAAGAGTGGGCGATTGGGCTGCTCTCCATAATTGTGCGATGTTTCTTTTAGCAATCATGAACCCTAGTGTGGCCCACTGAGCCGGGTGAGTGTTCAGGTCTGTGGGTTCCCATATATTCAAGAGGCACCTACGTACCTCTGGGGGAAGATGGACCTGCAGCACCGCGTTGATTGTGTCATGGACCATGCTCCAATAGGAGCTAATACATTTACACTCCCAGATGATATCCATGAATGTCCCCATATGGCCACAGCGCCGCTTACGTTCTCCATTATCGGATCTTCCCATAAGCACCAATAGGGGCCCCGTGATATATATTCTATGGGGGATTTTAAGCTGCACCAACCTGAGGCGCGCTGGAATGGCTAAAACTCTAGGGGAAGACACTGCCACTTGCCAGTCCTCGTCATCTATTTCCACCCCATCTCGCCTCCACTTCTCCTACAATGATTGGAGGGGATCTGCCATGTTATTAATTAGTTTCTTGTAGATTAAGGAGATAGTTTTTTTCGGGCAGGTGACCATCTAAGATTCTGTCCTCTAAGGGTGAGGCTTCAGGATGTGAGGTCCCCCCGGGAAGATGAGATTGGAGTGAATGCAAAATCTGTGTATATCGGAAACGTTCGGTGCCTGCCAGCTCGTACTCCTTCCGTAGTGTGTGGAAGGATTTGACCCCTCCCTCTCCCCAAATGTCTTTAATATGGGAAATGCCAATAAGGTCCCACCTATCAAACCCCTTTGATTTCCATAGATTGCCCAGTTTTTCAGAGTCCCAAATGCGGGGTGGCCAAGGTCAATTTCTGCCCCCATCCGAGAGAATTAGTGGCATCATGCCAAATGGGGACGGCGTGGTTGGTGGGACCCGTCAAGGTGTTTCTTTTGGGTCGTGGATATAATGCCCTGTTATAGGTGTCTCCGGGAAGGAGCCATCTATCCATGGCATAGACGGGGTCATCAATACGGCCGTACGTTCCATGATTGATGGCCACTAAATGTGCAGCCCAGTAATATTCTTTAATATCTGGGAGGCTAATGCCCCCATCGTACCAGTTTAGTGTCAATTTATTGAGGGCAATGCGAGGTTTGCCATTCCACAGCAAGTCCCTCTGGAGACCTTCGACTTCTTTAAAGTAGTGAGCCGGTACAGAGTCTAGAGTATTCTGTAATATGTAGAGGAACCTAGGCAGAGACATCATCTTGAATAGGGCGGCTCTGCCCAGGAGTGAAAGGGGGAGTAACTTCCAGCTGGCAATGTCTGTTTTAAGCTTACGCAGGGGCTGAAGAAGATTTAAAACAAAACGGACTGTAGGGGCAAGAGAGATAAAAATTCCAAAATATTTAAAGCCTGCAGTGTTAATTTGTATAGGGCAGTTCCTAGGGGGGGTGGGTGGATCTCCCCGTAGGGCGAACAATAGGTACTTATTCCACTTGACCGTAAAGCTGGAGAATCTGCCAAACACAGATAGGATATCCAATACTACTATGAGGGACTTCGTGGGGAAAGCCAAATAGAGCAAAATGTCACCCGCATAAAGCGAGATGCGATCTTCTAAGTCTGGGTACCATCGCAGACCTCGTATCATAGGATCCTGTCGGATCCAGGCTGCCAGGTTCCAGGGCTAGGGCGAAGAGAAGCAGTGAAAGTGGGCAGCCCTGACGAGTGCCTCAGCCAAGTGGGAATGTCGCTGATAATTTATTGTTGACTACCACTTGGGCCAAAGGCTCCTGGTGTAAGAGTCATATCCATTGAACGTACTTCGGGCCAAACCCCATTTTGGCCAGGATCGTTCAGAGGTATGGCCATTCAATAGTGTCAAATACCATGGTAGCATCTAAGGATACAATCGCAGCCGGTTCTTGGATAGTGTGTGCCCTATCCAAAACCCCATGGACTCTGCGCAGGTTTAAATCTGTATTTCTGTGTGGCATAAAGCCAGATTGATCGGGGTGAACTAAGTTATTAATTATTTTGATTAGGCGATTGGCTAGAAGTTTGGCCAGGAGTTTAGGCTCAGTGTTTAAAAGAGAAATTGCCCTGTAGGAGGCGCAGTCAGTCTTGGGTTTTCCCTCTTTATGTATGGTGACTATGGTGGCTATTCTCTGCTCCCTGGGAAGTACTACAATTTCTCTGGATTCTTCAAACATGGTTTTTAGGTAAGGTGCAAGTTTATCTGGTCGTAATTTGTATAACTTAATGGGGATACCATTGGGACCAAGGGCTTTCCCTGAATTTAAAGAACGGATTGCTTGAGCTATCTCTTCTGTTGATAAGTCACTATCTATGAAGTCTCTGTCTTGTAACAATTCCTGAGAGTCCTCTTCGGTGCATGTTGTGACTGTCTTGTAGACGGCTTGGACGTGACTGGCGAATCGATCAACTATGTCTTGTGGTTCTGTGAGAACAACGTCCCCGTCACCCCTGAGCTCTGGGACCAGTCTGCTTGCCCATTCCCTCCTGTCTAGCCATGCTATGAGTTTCCCGGCTTTGCCTCCCAGTTCATAAACCCTACCCTGCCGCTCCCTACCCAATGCCTTGGCCCTGTCCGTGACTAGCGCTTTGTAGTCATGTTGTTTCAGACTCAGTAAGTGGAGCTTCTCCGGCGTCACTCCGGATTCTAGGTCTCTTTCCAACCTATACATTTCGACCTCAGTGTCTAGGACCTCTTTTTGTTTATCTTTCTTCAGCCCTGAAATTGACCATAAAGCCTGACTCCGAATTACAGTCTTGAATGCTTCCCACAAGGATTGGGAAGAGGACACGGACCCCACATTACAAGAAAAATAATAGTCTGTGGCTTTGATAAGGGTTCTGCGGATTGTCGGATCAAGCAGGTACCAAGGGTTAATTGGCGCTATTCTTTCCACTTTGGTCTGGTTAAGGATTATGTGAACCCATACTGGCGAGTGGTCGGATATGCCCCTAGCTAGGTGCTTAATCTCGTGTATGTAGGTGGCTTGTGCCGCAGGTATCAAGCAATAGTCCAGGCGGGAGAGGCTATGGTGTGCCCCGAATGAAAGTTGTGTTGTATTTGATCTGGATGGTATGTTATCCACCCATCTACCAGTCCCATGGTTTTGAGAAAGTCAGGCAGCCATCTAGAAGATGGACCCATTTCTCTAGGAGGGTAGCGGTCCAGGGTGCCGGAAACCACTGCATTAAAATCGCCCCCGAGGACTAATTGGCCATCCGGAATGGTGAGCAGGACTGAGCCCAGGTCCGCAAAGGTGGTACCCTGCAGGCCTGGAGGGATATATACAGACATGAATGTAGTGGGCCAGCCCTCCCATGTGCCCGAGACCCCAACATATCTACCTCGAGTGTTCGTCAATGTGGAGCTTATGGCAAGGGGAAAGTGTTCTTCTCCATTATGCCTACGCCCCGGGAGCCGGAAGTAAATCCCGCATGTGCAACCATCTTGTACCCCCCTCTGTTCAGTGCCTTACATAGATTTCCAATCAGGTGCGTCTCTTGGAGCATGACAATGTCTGGGGCCTGTCTCTTGATGTACTGGAGAACTACACTATGTTTGATTTTGTCCCCGAGACCGTTAACATACCAACTCAATATTTTAACATTCTAGTCCCCCATTCCACTCTCTATACAGTTTGTGAATGCCCGAGTCCTCTGCGATACAGTTAAATCCAAATACCGATTTGAAAAACATAATACTACAACAATACAATTCCCTCACCCAACAGCCCCCCTCCCTGCTGCCCTGCACTCTGGGCATGAAACTGCCCATATTAAACTTGCAGAGTGCCTGTCGCCCTAAAGAATAACTATTAGTAGTAAATGAAGGACGTGGCTACCCGCTTTCCCACCCCCCCATTTTGATGCACACAGAATAAAGAGTCCCCAACATGAGTTCCGCACCAAAGTTCAGCGAGGTAGTCTTAGAGCAGGGAGGCGTCTTCCCGGAGTCCACCCACACCGCAGCTCATTACCTATCCGGCCGACCTCGACATCTGGCCGGTGCCGGAAGCCACTCATATCCAGGTCATCTTTGTCAGCCGTGGGCCTCCGAGGTGAGGTCACCCCCAGCAGTATGGTCACGTGAGGCCCCCTCCGTCTGAAACTCAAGCCAGTCTGCTGCCTCCTCCGGTCGTTCAAAGAACCAGATTTTCCCTTCAGCTTCCACTCAAAGACGTGCTGGAAATAGCATAGAATATTTCAGACCTTTGTCTCTAATTTTCCATTTCACCGCTGTAAAGGACTGTCTTTGACGCTCCCGGCTTGGGACGACCACCAGGGACCCTATGCGCTCTTTCGATAACAAAAAACTTACTTAGGCCCTTGGGTTTTAGGCGTGGCAGGATGAGGTCTTCGACAAAAAGGTCAGGGGCCTGCTCCTCTGCTTTCTCCGGGAAACCCAAAATGCGCAAATTATTTCGGCGTAGGTGCCCCTCATTATCATCTAGTTTGAGGTCAGTGGCTTTGCAAAATGTTTGCAGGTCTTGCAGTTGACCCTGGAGCTGGGCGACGTCATCTACGAGGCTGGCGGTGGTGAGCTCCACCTGCTTGACTTTTCTATTGAGTTTGGTGAGATCGGCTCGGATCAGGTTAACTTCAATCGCAATAGTATCCATTTTAAGTTCCAATGCGGATTTGCCAGTGGTGATGGCCTTCATTACGTCTTTTAAGGACAGTTCCTGGTCCTCCCCTCCCTGTTCGCCGGTGGAACTACCACACGACTGTCGGCTCTGGAGCACATCTTTAGGTATAGTATAACGGTCCAACCTGTTTGCCTGTACTGCTTTGGGACCCTTCGCCCCAGACGCTTTGCTTTTTTCTGTTGCCATCGTGGCTTTCCAGCGATCTGTCCCCAAACAGCGTGCCTCCACGACTGGTATTAGTTATAAGCTGCTACAGCACACCAGCAGATCGAGCCTATGTCCACCTGCCACCGGCTGTGCCTGGGCAGCGTGCATCAGTGAAGCTGCTCAATGTCTCCTCGGGCTTATTGGGTTGGTGCGCAGGTAAAGGCTGAAGAGGGTGGTTATGTGCACCTACAGCACTGCACAGGAAACATACCGCTTTCTCCCAGCTTCGATGGAGCCACCATTTATGTGGAGAGCAGGCTCGAGATGCCAGGGTGTGCTCTGGCCTTTCCAGCAGGATCGCGGGGTAGCGGCCCACCCCGCAGCCACCTCCCTCAATCGCTTTTCTCCTGGCCTCAGCGCGCTTTGCAGGAAGTGTCCACCCCCTCACCCCTTGGCTGGGCCCCCAGAAGGGGCACTGTAGCCTGTCCTCCTGATTAGGCAGTTGGTGAAGAGGGGGGGCTCTTGTTCAGGCCCTCATTGCTGTGTCCACTTCACCTGGCACCCCAGGTCCCACCTCACTGTTAGTACTCTCCAGGGCCGGTAGGCAGCCACCAGTCCACTACCAGGCACAATCGTCGGAGCGGCGATTTGGTCACTTGTGCCATGAGCGGCCTTTCCTGAGCCACACCCAGAGCAGTTTCTGTCCCGCTGAGACCACCAGATTTATAGTTTTGGAGGGCCTCCGCCCGCAACGCGATTTTGAAGCGGGCTCCGCCGGGATCATAGGCCACATTTCGGCTCACTCACGGCGGCAGGCTGGCAGAATCTAGTCCCCGGCTCCACAGCCCGTGTAGGCCTGCCACTTCCGGGACCGATATCTCCGCGCTCGAGAGGCCGGCGGCAACGGGAGTCAGACCAGGAGCCTCCGCTGGCATTACGATGCGTTTCCCAGCTCAGGGGATCAGGATGGTAAAGCTGGATAGTCAGGGGAGGAATAGGGCTTATGAAGTCACAGACTCAAGTGGCCATTTCCCTCCGAGTCTTGGCCACGCCCCCAACATTTTCTTTATTAAGAAAGTATTTCCCTAAACTTTTCAATTTAAGCATTAATGTAACTTTCACTTTTTCAGAATACATGTAAATGAATTTCAATTTATATATATAACTTATTATACTTTTAATACATAATAAGTAAACATAAATAGCTTAATTTATGTGAGATTATTTAAAATAAATCTGTACAATTTTTCTTCTAATTAATTTAATAGTTATAGGAAAAAATATGTTATTAGTTTAAAGTTACTACTATTGTATTTTCACATGCAGGCAGAAGTCTTCACCACTGGAGAGGGAAAAGTGCAAATGTGTATTAGACTTTAAAAAAAATAGAAACAATATTTTAATATAAAATATGTATGTTAAATAATTGCATATGTTTATTTTTATTTTATAACAACACCAATAACCTACAGTTTTAATAAAGTAATCTATGTTTAAATCATTAAACAAATCCTGCAAGTAAAAACAAATCTATTTTAAATTTATAATAAAAATGATTAAAGTGATCAATATATTTAAGTAAATGTAATTTATATTTTAGCAAAAACCTTTACATTAATCTTTACATTTAAAAAAGGGTATTAAACTATGGAAAATGTAAATAAAACATATGTTTGGTTTTTAGATTTTTTTTATGTTAAATTACACGCATTTATATTTTTAGCTATTTCAAATAATTAAATTGTGTTGTATTTTAAGTCCCCACTTCTGTTATTTTCTGGGGGAGGGTGTTGCAATACCATTGGTTGGCCATGTGTGGTGCTGTACTTCCTCCAGCTGTGAGCGCAAGTGCATTCACTACTATTTTGGGTCTTTTTTGGCTGTGGTAACTTTAGAAGCGCATTTGCTGAACTGGAATGAGATTATTCTGTTGTTGGTGGGTGCTCTCCGCTCCATAAATACCTCCTTCCTCCTCCCTAAACTTGTCCCATTTTGTAGTAAGTATCCTCCATTTTCCGTCACTTCCCTCTGTCCCTCCCACATTTACTACTAAAGCATATAGTTACGTGTGTGAAGACTACACAGTCATGCAAAGCTCTTTGCACAGAGAAAGATATGAAAGGCGGAAGCGCAAACCCTGCACGTAGGTTTGTGAACAGCGTTTTGCAGTACGGTTAGTAGTACTATCACAGGCATCCCTGGCTACTTACGAAAACAATGTCTCTGTAGCAATCTCTTCCTGTAGGAAGCTGTTCGCAAGACACATCTTGGCCAGTCACTAAAAATGTTGCTTCTTCGCTGGTTGGTCGGTGCAAATGTTGGCAGAAACTGTCAGGTGCTGGGTTCAGTTTATGCATCCAGCATTTTGTGACAGCTCATGTTTTATATCGGATTGTACTCTGAAAACCCTGATGGCCGACGCATGCTAAGGAGATTTTTAAAGTTGTTGTTCCACAAGAATTTCAGGATTGTTTTGTCTATTTGAAAAATAGAAATGTATTATTTGGACGTTGATATACATATATCTCAGTACTACATTGAGACACATTTGCAGGCACTGTAAGTTGATTTAAGACTCATACATTTGTAATTGCATTTATATAGCGCCTACTACCCTTGATGAGGTATTAAAATGTAAATCTGTATTTGTAAAGTGCAAACTACTCACCCTTGCGGGTCTCAGGGCGGCCATCATGGAAATTAGGTGAGCTATTGCACAGAGTCACATGGTTCTGAGTTGAGCTGCTGCTGGAACCGGGGATCGAACCGTGAACTCTGTGCACCAAAGTCAGCTGCCCTGGCCGCTGCACCACAGGCTGCTGCACCAATCCTCTCCACAGGTATTTAAATGCTTTACAGGACTGTCCTGCCAAATCCAGGAAGCTGCGTCACCGTAGGTCTGAGGCAAACACGGAGTGATGACACAGATGGAAGATGAGATCATACACACGTATGCACATACACACACACACACACACAGGTGATACTTTTACACACACATTTGTGATTCTTTTATACATACACATACATACACACACATACACACAGATGATTGAGTTTGCATCCTGAGCCTTACATGCACCCTCTCACTGGGCTGTGTCCTCATTGACCTCCTGTGGGAGTGATGTCTGAGGCTCACACTGGGTGATGTCACAGAAGACGAGGTCTCACACGCACACACACTCACACACACAATTGTTTTACACACACACATGATTCTTTTATACACACACATACATACACACAGAAACACACATGATTGTTTTACACACCCACACTCACGTGATTCTTTTATACACACTCATACATACACACAGATTTACACACAGGTGATGGAGTTTTCAGCCTTCTCTTCACCAACGCCAACGCCCTAGGCTGCGCCCTCATTGGCCTCTTGTGGGGTTGAGGCCTGAGGTTCACACTGAGTGATGTCACAGAAGATGAGGTCGCATACACATACAAACACAAACACACACAGACATACAGATGATTGTTTTACACGTACACACACAAGTGGTTCTTTTATACACGTGCATACATACACAGACACACACACACAGATGATTGAGTTTACTATGTGCACCTTACAGGCACCCCCTCACTAGGCTCTGCCCTCATCGTCCTTCTGTGGGATTGAGGTCTGAGGGACATATTTACAAGCCCCTATTCCCACAGGAACATCACTTTTTTTGATGTTGTGGTGGCGATATGGGTTTTGCCTTATTTACAAGGCAGCGTTAAGGCGCTTAATGCTGCCTTATGAATAAGGCGCCCTTTCACGCTATACTTAGCGTGAAAGGGGTGGGCAATGGGTGTTGCTGTGGGCGTTTCACCGCAACAACCATTGATTTTAACACTGCCCCGTATTTACAAATGGGGCGCAAATATGGGGAGGCGCCAAAATTAAGAAGAGGGAAAACCTGGTCTTAATAGGGCGCAAGGCGGAGAAATTATTTATTTCTCCTCATTTTTGTTGTTGTAATGTGTGCTTCATTGTGCAGCACACATAAAAACAGGAAAAAGCCATGCATGATTGCTTATGTACCAGAAGGTGTCCCTTTCTGCGCATAAACAATCATTTTAAAAATGACGATTTGCAACTTCTATGTGGGCCACAAAAATCAGCACAAATAGAAGTTACAAACTACCATTTAAGATTGTTTATGTGCAAGAAAGGCCACCTTTCTGCACATAAACAATCGTTCCCCACAACCCAGGCACCCTTGCACTACTTTGCAAGAGAGCCTGCGTTTGGGCTAGGCAGCTAAAAGTTGCGCCAGCATAGGGGGAAACGCAGGCCTGCACCGTATTGTTGAAAATACGCTGCCACCCTGAGTTTCAGAAGTGGCAGAGCATGGCGTTAGGCCAAGAAGGCTAACGCCACGCTCCATCACTTCTTTGTAAATATGCCCCACAGAGTGATGTCATAGAAGACAAGCGGCCATATTTACAAGCCCTAATTGCCACCGGAACATCACTTTTTCAATGTTCCTGTGGCGATAGGGGCTACGCCTTATTTACAAGGTGGCATTAAGCCACTTAAAGTGGCTTAATGCATCCTTGTGAATAAGGCCTCCTTTCACGCTACACTTAGCATGAAAGGGGTGTGCAATGGGTGTTGCGGTGGGCGTTCCACCGCAACAACCATAGATTTTGGTGATGCCCCATTTACAAGAGTGACGTAAAGATGGGGCAGAGCCAAAATTAAGACCAGGAAAAACTTGGTCTTAACATGGCAAAACGAGGAGAAGTGCTTTATTTCTCCTCGTTTTTGCTGTTTCTGTGTGTGCTGCATTGTGCAGAAACAGCAAAATTCCATTAATTGTTTGTGTGCAGGAAGGTGTCCCTTCCTGCACATAAACAGTTCTGCAGCACACATAGAAGTTACAAAACGCCATTACTGGTTGCTTATGTGCAGGAAGGGACACTGCAACGCAGGCACCCTTGCACAATGGTGCAAGTGTGCCTGTGTTGGCGCTAGGTGCCTATATTTACCACCAGCACTAAGGGGAAGACAGGGGTGCACCGTATTCTTCTGAATACTGTGCATCCCTGCGTTTGGAAACTGTTGAAGCACGGCTTAAAGCAGCACTCTGTCAGTTACCTAGTAAATATGCCAGAGGTGTTTTACACACACACGCACACATACACACACACACACATAGACATACAGGCAATTCTTTTACACACATACACTGATTTTTTTATACATACATACACACAGGCACACACAGACACACACATACACTCAGGTGATTGAGTTTTGCCGGATGTTCTTTACAAGCACCCCTTCCCTAGGCCGTGCCCTCAATGACCTCCTGTGGGGTTGAGGTCTGAGGCTCACACTGAGTGATGTCACAGATAGAAGACGATGTCACACACACACAAAGATACTGGTGGCTGTTTTACACACGCCCATGTGATTCTTGTATACGCATGCATACACACAGGCACACACATACACACACAGGTGATTGGGTTTGCCGTCTGTGCCTTTCAAGCACCCCCTCCGTAGGCTGTGCCCTCAAGGACCTCCTGTAGGGTTGAGGTCTGAGGCTCACACTGACTGATGTCAAAGAAGGTGAGGTCACACACACACAGACATATACACACATGTACAGTTGATTGTTTTACACACACATACATTCTTTTATACATACACAGACATACAGGTGAATGCTTTGCACACGTGATTCTTTTATACATACACACACATACACACACGGGTGATTGGGTTTGCAGTCTGTGCCTTACAAGCACCCCCTCCCTAGGCTGTGCCCTCATTGCCCTCCTGTGGGATTGAGGTCTGAGGCTCACACTGAGTGATGTCACACAAGATGATATCACACACACGCACACACACACACACACACACACAGGTGATTGGTTTTGCAGTCTGCGCCTTACAAGTACCCCGCCCCCCCTCTAGCCTGTGCCCTCATTGGCCTCCTGTGGTGTTGAGGTCTGAGACTCATACTGGGTGATGCCACATAAGATGATATTACACACACACACACACACACACACACAGGTGATTGGGTTTGCAGTCTGCGCCTTACAAGTACCCCGCCCCCCTCCAGCCTGTGCCTTGTGGTGTTGAGGTCTGAGGCTCATACTGGGTGATGCCACATAAGATGATATCACACACACACACACACAGGTGATTGGGTTTGCAGTCCAGCCTGTGCCCTCATTGGCCTCCTGTGGTGTTGAGGTCTGAGGCTCACACTGACCGCTGTCCCTCGTGCCCTCCTGGGCAGTAACGCACCTCATCGCGCCAGGCTGAGGTCTGTTCATGAGCCCGCAGCAGCAGCTGTTTCGGAAGAGGGGCTACGGAGGCCCGCATGCTGCTGAGTGAAAGAAGTACCTTCATATCTGTGAGACCCCTTTATTGAAAATTACAGACAGGACCGTAAATTACACGTCTCTTCCGAGGCTCGGAGATTGCTTTGTAGCGGCCCCGACGCCCACTCGCTCACGAGTGGAAGGGATGGAGGCGAGACGCAGCGCCCTCTTCGAAGCCGAACTCAGAGGAATGCAGGGAGTGGAAAAAAGAACAAATAAAGAAAGCACTAGAGGGCTCTGGAATCTGATCAACCGTGAGCAAACCTGCTGTCAAAGTCTGGAAGAAAAAAGATACCAGAAAAAAAACCTTTAAAATGCTGGCGAACATTAGCAGTGTTCATTCTAAGTGCGAGAAAAACATATACTGATTTACAAAAGCAAAATTTGGAGGTGAATAACTATATTAAGCTAAAAATTAGATGTGTAATCATATTGCACATTATAATATATACATTGGTAAAATGTCTTATGGTAAACTTTGGGCATATTTGATATCTGGCCCCTCCAACCACACTCCAGCGTCATACCTGTACGTCAGCACATGCTAATGTACCAAGTGTTGGCACCTGTTTCTAATTTAATGTCTCCAGCAGACCTCATCTGGTTCAAAGGTAGGACCAGATACACTGCTCTCTACTTTCTTTTACTGGTAAAATAGTCCAGGAGGTAAATGCACTTAATGCTGAGCTTTGTGTCTAATCTGCCGGTGACATGATCAACTTCTGGTGGGATCAAGTCAGTGTCTTATCCTTCCAAGGTCAATACATCCTAATAACTTGGTGGGCATATTTGTAGCAGACACATTCAGCCTTCACGTACTTGATCCTATTAACAAATAAAAGATTCTTTATTGTTCCTCGACTCAGTGTTACTGAATTCATCGACCTCAGAAGGATGCGTTGCCTCACAGTGCGTCGCGGAGACGGGCTATGAGCGTAGCACACTCCCACATTTACAGCATAGTGTAGATCTGGGAATGCGTCAAAACTCTGCCCATCCCCAGGGGGGCGCGACAAGGATTATTTCTCTTGTTTTTTTGCTCTTTCCTCGTGTGCTGCAGAATGAATTATTCGCTTCTGAGAAATATTGGGACAGATGTACAAACATTTGAAATACCGGTCTGATCTCCTAAGTGCGACTATCTCTGGATCAGAATCAGGAAATTGGTATTCCTAATGTATGAATGTTTGTATTCCCAAATAGTGATTTGTGATAGGTCACAAATCGACCTACCTAATGCATATTAATGAGGTAGGTCACAATTTGCAGCCCATTTGGAATCGCCCCCATCACGGGGATGGTGGCCTGCTGGGGTCAGCAGACTACCATGTCTGAATGGTTTTCAATAAAGCAAACATTTTTTTTAATGAAGCCCATTTCCTTAGAGGAGAATGTGATGTGTTTTTAAAAAAAGTAAATTAAACGTTTAAGTTAAATTTTTTAAAAGCCGGAAGTGGTCCCTCAGTTCTTCATCAACATTTAGTCCAAAATAATGTAACAGAACCATAAATATTGTGCCTTCTTCTTTTCCTCTCTTCAGATCCACCCAGCCTCTCGTCTAGTGGATGGGGGAGCTTCTTCTAGGCCCTGGATAGCATTCCTGAGTCCAGAGAACAGATCGTCCTCCTAACTGGTGGGCATGTAGCTACCTGTGGACCTACTCAAAGTACTTCCAAACACCAACATACCATAACATAACATGTATTTGTAAAGCATACTGTTGTGTAGTCCCTATAAAACCTACACAGGATCTGCGCATTCGGACAGCATACACTGCAGGATTGGTGTCAGACTGATTCTGAACACCCCCACCGGGTATTTTGGTCTGTGTACCCGCTAGCTCACAGAGCCACTAGAATCTCCTCTTACCAAGGAGAGAATAGTTCTTGGCAACCATCGAACATGACAACCCTGGTCCCAATATACTCCCTTTTGCTCAGTCACTCGTGCTTACCTAGTCTGCCTCAGAGAGATACACAGGATAAACAGGCTGTGCGTTTTCAATAAGTGTTTATTGAACAGTTGTTTTTCTGGTGTAAAATAGATGAGCTGAAACAACCATTAGACGGTTGTATGATCAAGCAACTACCTCGTAAATCACGGGTGCCTGAACCACGAAGGCTAAACAACGATCAAATGCAAACCACTAATGTATTGAACCACGAAACATATTTAATTTACATATTAAACGCTCACCGTTGACAATTCACATGGCTTCAAGTGCCCAGCAGCTCTTTCTTTAATAAACACAAGCTCCGGGGCTCACCCAGATCGTAAACCACATGGATGCGTCATATGGTGCCTCTCATCCATGGTGACACGCTTCCTCACACGGCATCAATTAATTTTATCAACCAAAACTTTTGGCTCGCGTCCCTATGCAACACGCTTCCTCACACAGCAACAATGAATTATATTAAACAAAACTTGTGCCTCGCGTCCCTATGTAACACACTTCCTCACACGGCAACAATTAATTATATTAAACAAAACTTGTGCCTCGCGTCCCTATGTAACACACTTCCTCACACGGCAACAATTAATTATATTAAACAATGCTAATCAAAAATAGTCAAAAAATAATAAAATATTAAATAAAGTTACCTTTGAAAACCGTAGTTCGTTGTAAATGAAGTAGTGGTTAAGGAAGTCGTGGTTAAGGTCGAGGTCATTGTTTACGAGTCGTTGTTCAGGCTACTTGTTGTAAAGAATTCGCTATTAAGGTCGTTTCCCCCATTCCACAGTAGCAGATATATAGGATTAGAAGCACTAGGAAAGTAAACGGATGGTAAAGCTCTACCATTTTGCAGTAATCATGAATGCATACAAGTACATAAAATACATGATAATAAAAAGATGCGTACTCCTACGATGTCTCCCTGACTAGATGTACCTAAGTGTACCTAGCATGTGTGTTGATGTTAAGCCAAGAATTCCTCAAGGATAAAGTCAACCCCATTACCTGAAGTGAGAGACTATAGAACCCCGTCTTGGTCTCGAGTTGGACATCCCGCGAGGGATGTTAGACCACTGCGAGCTGGAGTGTCTGCGTGCAGGAACCTCAGCATCTCTGGTCAGTGTGTCGGCCAGGAAGTCCTCATCTCCTCTGTCTGTCTTATCAAGATGTGATGTATATATACCCATAGGTCTCCCCAGGGGTCCTACCTTGCTGTATTACTGTGTCCGCCTAAGGATGACTGGCATGAAATTTATACATAGATTTTATACAGGAGATGGACGTCCTGCTGTGCTTCCAAGAATCCTCATGCATAATGTATGAGGTTTCGAACTAGGGAAAACTGGCGTTCTGAATGTAGTGTTGTATCTAGGTAAAAGGTCAGTCCCTGTAAACCATTATAAGTGTAATGTAGGGAAGAATATAGGTGAAGGGTTATGAAGTTACCTGGGCCTATATTATGGTACCTATATGGAATATTACAATACATTCACCCAGAAGGGTATCTTGGCACAGAACAACATGTTTATTGTTCTTCAACTAAATTTGTACTCATTTTATCGACCTCAGAAGGATGAAAGGTTGAGTGGTCCTGCCATGATTTGAACCTGTGACCATCAGGTCAAACACAGGCCACTACAGTGGACGCATTAGTCCACTAATCCACCAGACTGAGCTCTCGACCAAAGAATTACAACCTGGTATCTGAACAATGCTCTTCATTAAAGACGTAGGGGACTCTAATGACCTTTTAATGCCCTGGTAATAGAGAACACTTGAAGAGGTCACAGTACAAGGTGCAGCTCGAGTGAGCCACCGATGTCTCAGGAGTGAGCATACTCTATGGTTGGTAAATTGATGGCAAACAATGGGAGAAAAATACCAAAGGTATGAACATATAATAATGTACACTTGGTAGCTACATAAATAACGGTGTACAAATGTCTCTCTTGCCCATGTTGAATGAAGGTGAGCTATGGCTGCAGTATTTACATCACTGTAAAGGGTGCACAAGGAACTCGTTGCCACATCTGTAAGGATGCACACAAATAGGGGACCAGGATTGAGGGGGTTACTTCAGTGGGAAGAGTGCCTAAAGGTGAGAGACATTCACAAACAAGCACGCGATAATCGACACTGGCTGTCCTGGCCAGAATTGCTATGGAAAGCAACGAGCCAGTTCAAAGATGGCGGCTCTTGCAGTGGAGGCTGAGAGCGCAAATACGTGTTGCCTTCCAAAATAGAGCAGTGACATTGTTCCTGCCAGAAGGACAAAAATGGAGGCACACATATGTTATACCGGGAGACATATAATGCTGTTGCAGGATAGAATGGATTATGATGGTATAGTGAAGAGCGCTTGTCCAGCGGCGGTCCGTGCAGGTAAGCGCGGTGTGGCGGTGGGGTGGGATAGTGCAAGGTAGGACGGGGTGCGGCAGGATGGGAGGAAATCAACAGACGCCGGAATAAGGAAAAATAAATAAATAAATCATATTCCTTTGCTTGTCAACATTCCCCCTACCCTGCCCTACCGCGCTTACCTGCACGGACCGCTGCTGCGCTTGTCGCATTGTGGAAAAATGTAAACTATAGAAGCAAACATGTTAAGGGGGAAGGTACACAAATGACCTTTTGAGGCCCAGGCACATAAACAAGATCCGTGAGGGGCCCCGTTAGCGGCCAGAGCTTAATTACAGCTGGTGGTTGCTGGTGGGGTCACCGGCACTCATTTTTGGGGACCAGCACTTGAAAGACAAAAACACAGTCAAAAAGAGAGACAACAGGAGCCTGCAAGAGTGAGGTAAAGCAGCAGGGAGTGTCTGGTAGTGCAATAAAAAGGAGCTGAATACGGAGCCTTAATATTCGGCATGTGGACTTGACTGCAGGCTTCGAAGCAGAGCTTGTGACACCTGCACTTATTGCTTTAATAACCTAGCATTGTCGGCTGCCTCCTCAGCTCTCTATAGAGTGGACTCCTACAGGCGCTGCCAACCACACAAGTGACTTGTGTGTGCCATGCACAGCCCTGCCACAACACAAGTGTCTTGTGTGTGCCATGCACAGCCCTGCCAATCACACAAGTGTCTTGTGTGTGCCATGCACAGCCCTGCCAACCACACAAGTGACTTGTGTGTACCATGCACAGCCCTGCCACAACACAAGTGTCTTGTGTGTGCCATGCACAGCCCTGCCAACCACACAAGTGACTTGTGTGTGCCATGCAAAGCCCTGCCAATCACACAAGTGTCTTGTGTGTGCCATGCACATCCCTCTTGTCACAGCTGCTAAGGATGCCCCTTGCCTCCCGGGCAGAGCTCTGGTCCCTGAGGGACTTGCAAGACTTTGGTATTGAAAGATCCTTACATGTTTGGCTGGGATAGAGGTCCCAGCAAAAGGTTCATACACATGTGTACATTTCAAGAGATGCCTCATGTTTACGGATCTCGGGTTATAAATGTAAGCCAATACTGAACTTGGTCGACAAATACCCAAGACCTTAGCCTCTGAATGGCACTTTGAATTTTGTCATTTCTGAGGAGGCCCTAGAACTTCCCATCACCTCATTCAAGGCCTCTTCCTCTTTTCAGGAGGATGAAAGGAGATAAAAACATGAATTTAGGATCACAGCAAGAATGGGTTCAAGGCCAAGTGCATTGTTAGATCTGGCATCTTTTGGCGTGGTTTCCCCTTGACTTTTTGCTTCTGACCTCTTGTTTTTGCTGGTTTTAAGACTCTGGGCACTTTGCCACTGCTGACCAGTGCTAGAGTGCATGTGCTCTTTGTCTAAAATGTAATGGAATTTGGTTTCTCCATGATAGGCATATTTGATTTACTGGTAGGTCCCTAGCACAGAGCAAAACAGGTGCCCAGGGCCTGTAAATCAAATGCTACTAGTGGGCCTGTAGCACGGATTGAACCATTAACACGAGTAGCCCTTCTCAGGCCTACCTTTGCAGAGCCTGTGTGTGCAGTTTTAAAATGCCATTTTGACTTGGCAAGTTTGCCTACCTGTCAGGCCCAAACCTTCTTGTTTATTGCATATAAGTCACCTCTAATGTAGGCCCTAGGTATCCCATGGGCAGGGTGTGGTGTATTTAAAATGTGTTTTTCTCTACAGCAAGGCCTATCTCTCCCATAGGTTAGCATTGGATCTGCCTTATAACACCTTACAAGTATAACTCCCACTTGGGAAAAGATGGGATGAAGGAGTTTGGTGTCTCTGGACTCACAATTTAAAAACACATCTTTTAGTGAAGGTGGTTTTTACATTGCAGGTCTGAAAATGCCACTTTTAGAAAGTTGCCATTTTCTTATTTTAGTCATTCTGTGCCTCTGCCTGTCCCTGGAATACACTTCTGTGTTGGATGATAGCTGGGCTTTGTGAATTCCCTCTAGACAGTCACACACAAAGGTATCTGAGGTGTGCTCTGCATATCCTGATGGCCCATCACCGGGCTGATGAGCCTTCTTGAGCTAGAGTGGTGGGAGAAGCTGAAACTTCCACAACAATAGGGCTGTGCCTGTCCCCACACAAAGAGCTGCATACCTCCCACCCCGGCTGTAGTGTGTCTGGAGCCAGGCCAAAGAAGGGCAGGGTCTTGTTCATTACAAAGACCTTACTTTGGAGTCTCCCTTCTTCAAAGGATAAAACAAGTGTATGTGCTGGTCCTCTGGCACCATATACTCAGAACACTTCTGGACTGAGAACATCCTGCCAGGAAGAAGAGCTGCTGTGCCTCCAGCAGGGACTGCCACTTTACTGCTTGCTTTGCTGTGTTGGCCTGCTACCTACTGCTCCTTGCCTGGGAGTGAGAGGACTGGACTTTACTCTCTATATCCTGCTTCTAAAGGTTCTCCAAGGACTTGCTTGGGCTTGCTTCCTGTTGCTTAAGTCTCAGGGACAACAAAAACTTTACTTGCATCTTGCTACAAGCACCTGGGCTCCTCTGCTATGAGTCCTGCTCTGCCAAGTGGTGCCAAATCCAGTCCTGGGCCCTTGGAATTGAGTTTTGGTGCTGTAACCAGGAAACCAACACATTGACTCCAAAGTATAATTTCAGAACTGACGCATCCTGGCGAAATTGACGCATCACTGCTGCCTGCACCTAAGCCGTGGTCCCCACTTGTCGAGTGCATGACGTATCGACCCTGACTTACAACGCAGCCCCGTTTTTGCCGCAACGCCTCCAAAGAACCACCACTGCGTGAGTTTTGAACCCGCCCCACCAAAGTCTGTGATGCACTGTTCCGACTCCAACACAGTCCCGGCCAAGCATGGCTTCCAACCGATGCACCGCCTTCAGCCCAGTGGTTTGACATCGAAGCTGTGGAATCGATGCATCGTGCTCTTGACATCCACGCATCATCGACACGTGTTGCCTTCAGAAACCGAGGCCTCGCACTAGTAACCGACGCATCACCTCCTCTGCACACCGCATCGTCCCTGAGCGTCAAAGCTTCAATGACATTGCACCGCCTTCCAAAACCAACATATCACCTTCATCCAGGACGCCTCACCCCCCGTGCCTTGCATTGTCTTCAATTTAAGACACATCCAAGGTACTGTCAATGGGTCTGCATGACTCCTGTATTTGGTCCACTCTCCATTGCGGTCAAACTAAACCTTTGGATTTGCCCCAGTCAAGCGTGACCAGATATCCCAGTTGGAGCTATTGTGTATGTTGGATTTTTGTTGTTTTGGTCGTGTTTTACATATTGGCTATTTTTCTCAACTGGTGTGGAGTACTTTTGTGGTGTTCCCTCTGTTACTGTGTATATGTGTGTGTGTGTGTGTGTGTGTGTGCACAAATACTTTACACATTGTCTCTTTAGTTTAGTGTTGGAGGGCGTTCCCCGGGGAGGCTGCGGAATACGTTCCTGCCCCCCCGGAGACCCACCTTTCCCAGAGTTAGGCCGAGCAAGAGCGGGGAGGCCCTTCCTGGAAGGGTCTCGTACCTAGGATTGCACACGCTGCGCTTACTCTCTTCGGATAGAGGGACACCACTGTTAGACCCGGCCTCGTAGCATGGCTCTTCCTGTCCTCGTACTACCTAACCTGGTACCAGGGACCCCAAGCACACGGCCCAGCCGATCCTTCCCACCAGAACACACACACGCAGCCCGGGCCTCCCCGTCCACGGCCTCTCTCCTTTCGGCCACCCCGGGCACGCGTGCCCACTTCGTGCACCAAGATGGCCGCCCGGCCCCAGCACAACCCGGGCCTAGAGGCGCCACTCCGGCTGGAGGACATCACGCTTCCAGGGGATGAGAGAGGGAGGAGCAGTTTCTATCGCACCTCTGAACTCCCCTGGGACGATGGGTTTCGATCGGCCCGCCGGCCTCCCTGAGGGCTGGCTCCACTCCTGCTGGGTGTCTGGGACTCCTCCCGACCCGGCCCTGAAAGGATCAAAAGACAATAGCAGGAAACCTCGACAAGCGACCCCCAGGTGACAAGACCCCTGCCTGCACAGACTCCGGACATCAAAGAGGGGTCGACCTATAACAAGGGGTGCTCTGGGACTGTCCGGCAGATTCGCCTTGGAACATCTGAGCCCTGCTGAGTGACTCGCGGCTCCCCGAAGAACGTAAGACCTCCGAACCTGTGCTTGAGCCCTGCTGAGTGACTCGCGGCTCCCTGAAGATCGTAAGACCTCCGAACTTGTGCTTGAGCCCTGCTGAGTGACTCGCGGCTCCCTGAAGATCGTAAGACCTCCGACCTTGTGCTTGAGCCCTGCTGAGTGACTCGCGGCTCCCTGAAGATCGTAAGACCTCCGAACTTGTGCTTGAGCCTGCTGAGTGTCTCGCGGCTCCCCCTGACTCTCTTTGGTCCCGCCGGACCCCACGACGACAAGCGTATCCCCCAGCTCGAGGATTGTGAGCTGCGCGCCGGGTACGCTCCTGCATTTGATCCGATCCCCCCAAAGACTGTCCCGCTACCTCCTACCCCCGCCAAGACTCTGGGAGCCCACGCTCTGCTTGTAAATACCTGCCTTGCTGATCATAAAGATCCTACCACTTCGATTTGGTAAAGCTTGAATCCTAAGAACCCTCGGTGTGGTGTCTCTTTGTTGTGTGGTGCCAAGTGTACGATCCTAGGTACGAGATTCCTCCCCTGCGGAATCTCCCGCCAGTGCCCGGCTACGATACCTTGAGGGTGGGTCTCAGGACAGTCCGGGCCCCCTCCGGGCTCCCCTGAGGTCGCCTTCTAACATTGGTAGCAAGCGACGGGATTCGGGCCCATAACCTAGAGATCGTACCGTGAACGACTGATACACTACCGACAAAGATGGCAGAAGGAAGCGCCATGAGCCCCGCAGAAACCAACACCAACAGGGTGTTCCAGGTGGAACAACTAGAAGAATACACGCACAAAGAACTGAAGCAATTCTGCAAAGAACTTAAAATCGCTACCACCGGTCTCAACACCAAAGAAGACTTGCAGAAAGCACTGAAAGCTTGGGTGGATACCGGGGCCTCCCGCCCAGAAGGCATGGGGGAGCGACACGACGAAGCAGAACCCACCCAAGGCGAAAGCAGCAGCAATCAGGTGCGAGGCTTCGTGCCAGACGGGGGCCTTTCCCCGGAAGAGCTCGCAGACAGAGAGAGAAGTCGCAATCACGAACTCGAGTTAGCCAAACTCAAAATCGAAGGCGAATTGAAATTAGCAGAAAAAAAGCTAGCAGTAGAACAAATGCGCGTACAAGGCGAATTGGAGGAGAAGAAGCTCCAACGGGAGCACGAAGGAAGGAAGCTTCAACTAGAGCACGAACGCAGCTTGAAGGAGATCGAGCTCAAAGCCAGAAACGAGGAAGGGAGGCCCCCGGGGAACCGAGAGGCGACCTCCCCGGCGGAACAGAAGGTCCACATCCCCAAGGACGTGGTCAAAGAATATTATAAAAATGATGACATTCAACAATGGTTCAGGGCCTACGAGGTCGCCATGACCTCTCATAGGGTCCCGCAGAAGGACTGGGGGGCAGGGCTGTGGGGACGGTTTCTGAGCGAAGGAAGGGACACCCTGCTCGACCTACCCCTCTCCCTGCAGACCTCCTACAGCCACATGAAAGAGGCTCTCCTCACTAGGTACGGCCTCACCCCAGAGATGTACCGTCAGCGATTCCGGGACTGCAGGAAGATCCCGGGCACCACCTGGGTGGAGTATGTAAACTTTTTCAGTCGGGCCTTCGATGGGTGGATCAAGGGCAGCAAGGTCACCACCCTCGAGGAACTCACCGACCTCATGTTGTGGGAACACCTGGCGGCGAACTGCTTTGTGGAACTATGCCAGCATCTGCTCGACAGCAAACTCACCGATCCCCGGAAGCTGGCTGTGGAAGCAGACCGCTGGACCAACACCCGGGTTCCCCGGAGCAGTGTAGGAGAATACCCCCGAGCCAGTCAGGGACCACCCCGCCAGAGAGGGGGAGGGAACCAGGGAGGGCAGAGAGAGTCCCAGTCGAGTCCCCCGAAGGCCCAACCTCCACCTTTCCCGGCGCCCCCCCCACCAGTCTCCGGACCCCCCGGGAGACGGGGGCACCGGGTAACCATCACTTGTTTCCGTTGTCAAAGGCCCGGGCACTACGCCAATGACCCGGAGTGCCCCATGGCCCCCCAGGTCCCCCCTGCTGCAAACCCTGCTAGACAGATAGCCAACGTAGCCCTGGGGGAGGAGGTTGAGGACACCGGGGAGTGGGAACCCGCAGCTATGGCCCTAGTGTCCCTGGGAGACAGAGAGATGGTCCCTGGTAGCCTCCTGCCCTCCAACACGAAGAAGTACGGGCAGCTCGTCAAAATCAATGGCCACCAGATAGAAGCCCTGCGAGACACCGGAGCCAGCTTCACCGGTGTCCTCAGGCACTTAGTCCCCGAGGAGCAGATCCTACCCAACGTCTTTTGCCCCGTAATTTCCGCAGATAATAGAGAGAGTATGTGTCAGGTAGCCCTGGTGCCGTTTGAGTGGGGAGGGGTAATAGGTAAACTGAGGGTTGCCGTAAGAACCTCCCAGCCGGTCGACTGCCTCTTAGGGAACGACCTGGAGAGTTCTCCCTGGAAGTACGTCGAACGCAAGGCCCACCTAGAGATGATGGGACTCTCCGAGTGGGTGTGCGCCACCACCCGATCTATGTACGCCCGACTCACCCCCCTGGGGGAAGTCGAGGACCCCCCGACCGAGGGAGTCAGAGCAGTCCCCGCCGAGGGTCCTCCCATCCCCCCATCGGGAGGGTCAGTCGCCAGCGACGAACCCTCACCGTCCGACACCACCCCGGTCCCCGAGTTAAGCGATCTGGCCGAATTGGCCCCGTGGCGCCACGAGGGCGGGCCCACCCGGGAGGAGTTCTGCCGGGAGCAAGCCACCTGTCCTTCCCTGGTCGGACTACGGCACCAGGCCGAGGGCCAAGCCGCAGGCGACCAGACCGGAACACACAGAGTTTATTGGGAGAATAACCTCTTGTACAGTGAGCAGAAGTCGGTGGAGCTAGGATCCGGCCGGGTGCTGGTGGTACCCCTACGCTTCCGAGACTTCCTCCTGGGCTTGGCCCACGACGTCCCCCTCGCCGGCCACCTGGGTCAAGACAAAACCTACAGCCGTCTCGTGACTCACTTTTACTGGCCTAGAATGAGAGTAGCTGTAGAAGCCCACTGCAAGTCCTGTCCCACGTGCCAGGCTAGTGGGAAGAGTGGGGGGAAGCGCAAGGCTCCCCTCCAACCCTTCCCGGTCGTCAGTACCCCATTCGAAAGAGTCGGAATCGACATCGTGGGGCCCCTGGATCCCCCCACCTCCCAAGGTCACCGTTTCATTCTGGTCCTAGTGGATCGCGCCACCCGATACCCTGAGGCGATCCCCCTATGCACCGTCACGGCTCCCGTGGTGAGCCGAGCCCTGATGGGGATCTTTTCCCGGGTGGGTTTTCCCCGCGAGGTCGTGAGCGATCGCGGCACTAATTTTATCTCGAAATACATGACGTCCCTGTGGCAACAATGTGGGGTGTCCTATAAGTTCACCACCCCGTACCATCCCCAAGGGAACGGCCTAGTAGAAAGGTTTAACCGGACTCTGAAGGGGATGATCAACGGCCTAGGAGAACCCCTCCAGCGTAAGTGGGACGTCCTGCTCCCCTGCCTCCTGTTCGCTTACCGGGAAGTCCCACAGAAGTCCTTGGGGTTCAGCCCGTTTGAATTACTATATGGGCACCCCGTCCGAGGTCCCCTCAGTTTGGTTAAGGAAGGGTGGGAGGCAGCACCCCAGACCCCCCCACGAGATGTGTTCCAATACGTTCTGGCCCTCCGGAACCAGACCAGGAAGTTCCGAAAGCTGGCCGAGGCCAACCTGGAGGCAAGCCAAGAAGAGATGAAGCGCTGGTACGACCAGAATGCCACTCTGGTCGAGTTCCAGCCGGGCCAGCAGGTATGGGTCATGGCCCCCGTGAAGCCTGGCGCCCTCCAGGACAAGTGGACCGGGCCCTTCAAAGTGATTGAGCGGAAGAGTCCAGTCACGTACTTGGTGGACGTCCAGTCGCCCCGGGATCCCCTGCGGGTCCTACACGTGAACCGCCTCAAGAATCACTTTGTACGGACAGAACTGAGCCTCCTGCTGGCCACCGGTGACGGGGCCGAAGATGAGTCCGATCCCCTCCCGGACCTCCTGTGTGTCAAGGAGAAGGATGGCTCTGTAGAGGGAGTGAACCTCTCCCCATCCCTCACTGACCAGCAACAAGCGGACTGTCGCCAGCTCCTAGGACAATTCTCCGACCTCTTCTCCCTGATCCCTCGAGTCACCGACTGGTGTGTCCATGACGTGGACACCAGGGGCAGCCCGCCAGTAAGACACCGAGCCTACCGAGTCCCTGACCGAGTCCGGTCCTGCATTCAAGCTGAAGTCTCGAAGATGTTGACCCTGGGGGTGATCGAGCCATCCGATAGTCCCTGGGCCAGTCCCGTGGTCCTAGTTCCGAAGGCAGAGGCCCCCGGTGTCGCCCCCGAGCTCAGATTCTGCGTGGACTACCGGGGGCTCAATGACATCCCCCGGGCCGATGCCCACCCCATCCCCCGAGCAGACGAGCTCATTGACCGACTCGGGGCGGCCCGGTTCCTCAGCACATTCGACCTCACCTGCGGATACTGGCAGATTGCGCTCACAGAGGAAGCCAAGGAGCGGTCCGCCTTCTCCACCCCAGATGGGCATTATCGCTTCCGCGTAATGCCCTTCGGAATGAAAAATGCCCCGGCCACCTTCCAGCGACTGGTGAATAGGGTCCTGGCCGGGATGGAACAGTTCAGTGCGGCCTATCTAGACGACATCGCTGTTTTCAGTTCCGGATGGAGTGAGCACCTCCAGCACCTCCGGAGAGTGCTAATCGCCCTGCGCCAGGCAGGCCTCACAGTAAAAGCCAGCAAGTGCCAGATTGGGCAAGGATCAGTAGTCTACCTGGGGCACCAGGTCGGGAGCGGTCAGGTCGCCCCTCTACAGCCAAAGATCGACGCCATCCTAGCCTGGGAACCACCCACCACCCAAACGGAGGTCCGAGCCTTCCTGGGCCTCACTGGCTACTACCGAAGATTCATCCGGGGGTATGGCAGCCTGGTTGGCCCCCTCACCGAACTCACATCAAAAAAACAGCCCAAGAGGGTGCAGTGGACGACTGCCTGCCAGGAAGCGTTCGATGCCCTAAAGAAGGCCATGTGCACGGCCCCCGTCCTCCAGGCGCCCGACTACTCCAAGGAGTTCGTAGTCCAGACCGATGCCTCCGAACATGGCATTGGAGCCGTCCTGTCCCAGGTGAATGACCAAGGCCTAGACCAGCCCATCGCCTTCGTCAGCCGGCGGCTGTTGCCCAGAGAACAGAGGTGGAGCACCATTGAGCGCGAAGCTTTTGCCGTAGTCTGGGCCCTCAAAAAGCTGCGCCCTTACCTGTTTGGCACCCATTTCAAAGTACAAACCGACCATCGGCCCTTGCGGTGGCTCATGCAGATGCGAGGAGAAAACCCCAAGCTACTGCGGTGGTCAATCTCCCTCCAGGGGATGGATTTCACCGTAGAACATCGCCCTGGTACGGACCACGCCAACGCGGACGGCCTCTCTCGGTTCTTCCGCCTCAGCAAAGAGAACCCCCCAACATGATGGGTAGTTCTCTCCGGCTTTCAGCTGGGGGGGACGCGTGTTAGACCCGGCCTCGTAGCATGGCTCTTCCTGTCCTCGTACTACCTAACCTGGTACCAGGGACCCCAAGCACACGGCCCAGCCGATCCTTCCCACCAGAACACACACACGCAGCCCGGGCCTCCCCGTCCACGGCCTCTCTCCTTTTGGCCACCCCGGGCACGCGTGCCCACTTCGTGCACCAAGATGGCCGCCCGGCCCCAGCACAACCCGGGCCTAGAGGCGCCACTCCGGCTGGAGGACATCACGCTTCCAGGGGATGAGAGAGGGAGGAGCAGTTTCTATCGCACCTCTGAACTCCCCTGGGACGATGGGTTTCGATCAGCCCGCCGGCCTCCCTGAGGGCTGGCTCCACGCCTGCTGGGTGTCTGGGACTCCTCCCGACCCGGCCCTGAAAGGATCAAAAGACAATAGCAGGAAACCTCGACAAGCGACCCCCAGGTGACAAGACCCCTGCCTGCACAGACTCCGGACATCAAAGAGGGGTCGACCTATAACAAGGGGTGCTCTGGGACTGTCCGGCAGATTCGCCTTGGAACATCTGAGCCCTGCTGAGTGACTCGCGGCTCCCCGAAGAACGTAAGACCTCCGAACCTGTGCTTGAGCCCTGCTGAGTGACCCGCGGCTCCCTGAAGATCGTAAGACCTCCGAACTTGTGCTTGAGCCCTGCTGAGTGACTCGCGGCTCCCTGAAGATCGTAAGACCTCCGACCTTGTGCTTGAGCCCTGCTGAGTGACTCGCGGCTCCCTGAAGATCGTAAGACCTCCGAACTTGTGCTTGAGCCTGCTGAGTGTCTCGCGGCTCCCCCTGACTCTCTTTGGTCCCGCCGGACCCCACGACGACAAGCGTATCCCCCAGCTCGAGGATTGTGAGCTGCGCGCCGGGTACGCTCTTGCATTTGATCCGATCCCCCCAAAGACTGTCCCGCTACCTCCTACCCCCGCCAAGACTCTGTGAGCCCACGCTCTGCTTGTAAATACCTGCCTTGCTGATCATAAAGATCCTACCACTTCGATTTGATAAAGCTTGAATCTTAAGAACCCTTGGTGTGGTGTCTCTTTGTTGTGTGGTGCCAAGTGTACGATCCTAGGTACGAGATTCCTCCCCTGCGGAATCTCCTGCCAGTGCCCGGCTACGATACCTTGAGGGTGGGTCTCAGGACAGTCCGGGCCCCCTCCGGGCTCCCCTGAGGTCGCCTTCTAACAACCACACAGTAATTCTTTGCAAGATAATAGACTTTATCGTTAGTTGTCGGGGATCTTTATGATCCGGAAGGCAGGAGCAGAATTAGTGCCACAAGCGGCAGCGATCTCGTGATGAGGGGTAAGGGGTAGCGGGCCAGTCTTTAGATCAGTGTCTCGGCGGCGTATCCGGCGCACAGCTCTCAATCCTCGAGCTGAGGTGATGTTGCTTCTCTCGGCAATCTCTGCCGATTCTCTTGAAGGAGCGGGCCGCGAGTCACTCAGCAGGCACCGGAGGTTCGTAGTTCGGGGAGCCGCGACGGCGTCAGCAGGGCTCAGATGGTTCAGAGTTCGGGGAGCCGCGACAGCGTCAGCAGGGCTCAGATGGTTCAGAGTTCGGGGAGCCGCGACAGCGTCAGCAGGGCTCAGATGGTTCGGAGTTCGGGGAGCCGCGACAGCGTCAGCAGGGCTCAAATGGTTCAGAGTTCGGGGAGCCGCGACAGCGTCAGCAGGGCTCAGATGGTTCGGAGTTCGGGGAGCCGCGACAGCATCAGCAGGGCTCAGATGGTTTCAGAGTTCTTCGGTTCGGGGAGCGATCGAGCCGCGACCAGGTCAACAGGCTCTCATCAGTCCAGGTCTTCTCTGCTCCCCGTCCCTTCCGCACCCCCTGTTATACTTACCCTCCTCTTTGAAGTCCGAAGTCCTCCATGAGAGGGGTCTGGCTGCCTGGGGCGGTGTGTAGGGGCTTCCTGTCGCTCGGCCCTTTGATCTGTTCAGGTGGGTCCGGGAGGGACTCCAGACGCCCCACGGGCGAGGCGGCCGCTCACCGGGGGCCTGGTGGTCGATCGAAACCTCCCTCGGGGAAGAGACCAGAGGTGTGACAGGGTCGGCGCCTCTCAGTCTGGGTTGGAGGGTTTCGCTCTCCCTCGGCCGGGCATGCGTGTTGGGAATCTGGCCGGCCCTCGGGATGTTGGGCCGGGGTGGCCGGAAGTCTGTGACATCGAGGATCGGTGCGGTTGTAGGGTAGCTTGCTGGTTGGGAGGGCCCACGCCACGAGGCCGGTCTCACATTTAGCCTGACTGCTCTGTGCCAAGCTACTAGAGGGTGAGCACAGGTAAACCTTTAGTGTGTACAACACTTACCCTGACTTGGATTGTGGTTGCTGCTTGGACATGTTGCATACCTCTCCCAACAAGAACCCCAGTTTCTAACATGCACCCATAAAGTTCAGTCACAAAGTTCATCACAAGAGAGGGGCCAGTCGGGAGCTCCAAAGATTGCGGTAGGAGACAGTGTAAGGACAGTGAGGTAGAGCACAGAGAATGGTGCCTTGGACAGGTGTGCAGAGACAGGCCTTGCCACACTTCCCAAAGACTGCTCCTGGCAAATCAGCCATTGCAAGTACTGGCAAAAGAGCTCTGCATTGAGCACACAATGGTGAAGACATTCACACAGCGGTTAGGGCCTCTTAACTGGGGCAGAAGTGGAGGCATGTGGAAAGAGATGCTTTTTACCATATTCACAAGGTTATCAAAAGCGGCATCTGCTTTCAGTCACCTGATCCTATGACATCACAGGAAGTGACCTCATGTGAGTCTTTGCCCTATCAATCAATCTATCAACCAATCTGCATTTGTATAGCACTGCTAATCACCTGTAAGGGTATCAAGGTGCTGCGAGTGCTGCTGCAGGGGGGGCTGGGTTGAACAGCCAGGTCTTGAGTCCTTTTATGAATTCCGAGAGAGAGCATAAAGGTGATCCACTTGAGGGCGTCTCCCTGGATTCCAATGTTGTGAAGACTTTCGATCAGGGTTGGTGTGATACTGCGTCAAATGCTGCTGAGAGGTTGAGGAGGATTATGGGCTCCATCTTTCCTTGGTCGAGGAGGGATCTGATGTCATCTATGGCTACAATCAGGTCGGTTTTGGTGCTGCGGTTGGTGCGGAATACAAATTGGGAAGTGTCCAGAAGATTGATGTTCTCAATTTGTTCTGTGAGTTGTCAGTTGATGGCCTTTTCGAGGACTTTGGTGAGAAAGGACAGCAGAGAGATGGAGTGGTAGTTTCTTGTGTTTCTTGGGGTCGGTATAAGGTTTCCTGAGTAGGGGTTTGACGTCTGCGTGTTTCCATTCTTGGGAAAGGTGGCCGTGGTGATAGGTACGTTGAAGATGGCGGTGAGCTCGCTGCTGATCGTCTTACTCCTGAAGTTGAAAATGTGATGGGGGCAACAGTCCATTTGTGCTCCTTAGTGGACAGAGTTCATGATGGCTGTGATGTCTTGCGTGGTAAGCTGGTCCCAGGTGGTGAGCAGGTGGTTGTGATCCTCATTCGAGGGGGCAAAATGACTTTGGATGTTGGTGGGTTGGAGATCGAAGTTTTTGTAGCTGGTGGAGATCTTGTCATGGAAGAAGTCCGACAGGGTGGATTTGGTGGTACTGGTTGAGGGCTGTTTTGAATGTGGCTCAGTCCATGTGATCCATGCTGATGTGCCGTTCTATTCAAGTCACTTGTATATGCATTTCATGGTTCTTAGTTCCATTGTGTACCAACTGGCTTGCTTGGAGGACCTCTTGTGCTTTGTGGGTTTGCTGGGGGTGACTCTGTAGGTGCAGTCTGTGATTCAGGCAGAGAAGTTCTTGACCACCAGTGGTAGGTGGGTTGCAGTGTGAGGTCAGGAGGTGTTGAGGGCATCATTCCATTGGCTCTCTGATACATTGTTCCTGCTGTGATGTGAGGTGCTGGGTGGCTTGGGGGCGGTGCTTGATGATCCAGAGATGGTGAAGTGGACGATGGTGTGATCTGACCAGGTGAGCTTGGTGACATGTCTGTACTTGACTTAGTCGCTGCAAATGAAGATGGGTTGAGTGTGTGTCTTGCAATATGTGTGGGGTTAGTGACAAGTTGGGTGAAGCTGGTGTTGCTCATGCTTTCGAGCTGGTTTGTGGTGTTGGTATCATTGGGATTGTTGAGGTGGAAATTGAGGTCACTGAGGAAGATGTTCTTTTTAGGTCTCGCCTGACCCAGCGCATGCGCTGATCTGGCGAGACTTATTGTGAGGGCTCAAAAAAGTGTTACCACTGTAGCCTAGAGCTACAGAGCATGTGCGCGGGCGCGCATGCCTCACTTTCGCGGCCGCGCGCTCCTCACTTTCGCGACCGCACGGCCGCTTTGATGGTTGATCGCGATCACTTTCACTTTTGCGGCCGCTTTGAAGTTCTCGGTGAGCCAGGTTTTTTTTTTCCTGTTTATTACCTCTATGTAGTAATGGTGGCACCCGTGCTTTAGCTTAAACATCTTAGGCTAAAGTCAGGTGCTGAGATTGCTTCAAAAGTAAAGAAAAAGACAATTCTTTACTTTTGAAGCAATCTCGGCACCCGACTTTAGCTTTTTTACTACAGAGCAGTAATAAACAGAAACAAGCATTGGCATAGTCAATAGGTCTCGCTTTTGGGACCTTATAAGTATTTAGTTATGCAACTGTTGCATGGCTAAACACTTATAAGGTCCCAAAAGCGAGACCTATTGGCTATGCCAATGCCTGTTAGAGTTGATGGCGAGCGAGCAATGACTTTGGTGATAGCATCGCAGAAACTGGGGCATGGTCCCGGAGGTCCGTCTGTTTTAAGTTGTAGGTTAAGGTGTTCCATCAATGGGGTGGTGTCGTCTACGGAGGTGGTGCAGTGGATGGTTTGCTTGTGGATGATGGCAATTCCACGTCCGTGTTTGTTGATGTGGTCTCGGTGTATTATATTGTCGCCATTGGGCATAGCTAATGCGATAGCGGGCACAGATGCAGGGTTGAGCCCGGTCATCTTATGTTTTTACCCATTCATCATATAAAAGTGGCGGTTTCACCATGCGTATATACATTGATTAAAGGAGAAACACTGCCTTAAGACGCGCCACCTTTCAACAATCGATACTTCAATTGATTAAATCACGGGTCCTGCGTCAGATGTTGGAACAGACACAGGAGAAGAGACCGCTGCCCCAGGCACCCTGAAAGGAGGCTCGTGGGCGTGCAGCACCTTCCACACACACCCCCGGTCTGTGGACAGAAGTGCACCCCTGCGCTTACAGGCATGGGCACATGCTTCACACACACCCCCGGTCTGTGGACACAAGTGCACCCCTGCGCTTACAGGCATGGGCACATGCTTCACACACACCCTAGGTCTGTGGACACAAGTGCACCCCTGCGCTTACAGGCATGGGCACATCCTTCACACACACCCCTGGTCTGTGGACAGATGTGCACCCCTGCGCTTACAGGCATGGGCACATCCTTCACACACACCCCCGGTCTGTGGACAGATGTGCACCTACAGGCATGGGTACATCCTTCACACCCCCGGTCTGTGGACAGATGTGCACCCCTGCGCTTACAGGCATGGGCACATCCTTCACACACACCCCCGGTCTGTGGACAGAAGTGCACCCCTCCGCTTACAGGCATGACCACATCCTTCACACACACCCCTAGTCTGTGACAGAAGTGCACCCCTGCGCTTACAGGCATGGGCACATCCTTCACACACACCCCTGGTCTGTGACAGAAGTGCACCCCTGCGCTTACAGGCATGGGCACATCCTTCACACACACCCCTGGTCTGTGACAGAAGTGCACCCCTGCTCTTACAGGCATGGGCACATCCTTCACACACACCCCCGGTCTGTGGACAGAAGTGCACCCCCGCGCTTACAGGCATGGGCACATCCTTCACACACACCCCCGGTCTGTGGACAGAAGTGCACCCCCACGCTTACAGGCATGGGCACATCCTTCACACACACCCCTGGTCTGTGACAGAAGTGCACCCCTGCGCTTACAGGCATGGGCACATCCTTCACACACACCCCTGGTCTGTGGCAGAAGTGCACCCCTGCACTTACAGGCATGGGCACATCCTTCACACACACACCCGGTCTGTGGACAGAAGTGCACCCCTCCACTTACAGGCATGGGCCCATCCTTCACACACACCCCTGGTCTGTGACAGAAGTGCTCCCCTGCGCTTACAGGCATGGGCACATCCTTCACACACACACCCCTGGTCTGTGGACAGAAGTGCACCCCTCCGCTTACAGGCATGGGCACATCCTTCACACACACCCCCGGTCTGTGGACAGAACTGCACCCCTGCGCGTACAGGCATGGGAACATCCTTAACACACACACCCTGCCTGTGGACAGATGTGCACCCCTGCGCTTACAGGCATGGGCACATCCTTCACACACACCCCCGGTCTGTGACAGAAGTGCACCCCTCCGCTTACAGGCATGGACACATCCTTCACACACACCCTGATCTGTGACAGAAGTGCACCCCTGCGCTTACAGGCATGGGCACTTGCATCACACACCCCCCGGTCTGTGGACAGATGTGCACCCCTGCGCTTACAGGCATGGGCACATGCTTCACACACACCCCCAGTCTGTGGACAGATGTGCACCCCTGCGCTTACAGGCATGGGCACATCCTTCACACACACCCTGGTCTGTGACAGAAGTGCACCCCTGCGCTTACAGGCATGGGCACTTGCTTCACACACACCCCGGTCTGTGGACAGATGTGCACCCCTGCGCTTACATGCATGGGCACATGCTTCACACACACCCCCGGTCTGTGGACAGATGTGCACCCCTGCGCTTACAGGCATGGGCACATGCTTCACACACACCCCCGGTCTGTGGACAGATGTGCACCCCTGCGCTTACAGGCATAATCTGCATAACATTCTCCAGCCAGGACATCATGCTAACGCCCCGGTGCATGAGTGCTCCACATTGTGTCTTTCACGTAGTCAGATCCTGTGGTAATTTAAAAAGTACGAGCAACTGCTGAGTAATTATCTTTAATTACAAAGAGCAACTAATTGGTGCTTTTATCGGATAACTGGAGACCTGGGTGGTGATTACATTGAGTTACAATGATTCATTGCTCCAGATAGCTTTGCGTGCGTTTGTTTACTCGTTGCGATGAGTTCCAAATGCGCAATCATACAAGAGTCATGAACATATCTTGGCGAGGGGCAGTGTGGGAAGAGTCTGCACAGGCAGAGAGGTGGGTCCTCCTAGCAACAGTCCTCACTTTTCTTCGAATGAGCACTCAGACTGGAGGCAAGACCTTGTTTATATGAAAAATGTGTCCTCTGATGCCTCCTTGTATCTTTATTCAGTCTCCAGAGCTCCCCTTTTAAACTCCCCTATTTACCTACCAGTCTTTCAAGACTGTCATGCTCCTTTTTCAGCCAGCATTAAGGCCCTCCCCCTCCCCCCCCCCCCCCCCCCCGGGAAACACAGGGCTGTGACGAGCAAAATCTGGACTCATGTAAAAGAAGATTATTGATGACATCTCTGAGCGTTTCCACCATCCATCTTGCCTTCACAGTCACCATGGTGAGGGTGAGACCGCACATGATTCACCTCTCACGTGCATAAACTCAGGCGCATCAAAAGGTGGGGGCGGAGGGACCGTTATTCCTCGGGCCCTGCGTTTTTTCAGGGCCCCGTGCTCATGCCGCACACATGTCCACATACATTTTGAAGCAAGCCTGCCGTGTTCTTTCTGGTTGAGTCAGCTAAGGTGGCTGCACCACGGAACAGTGGCAGATGCGGAAGCTGCCTCAGGTGGCTGGACCACGGAACAGTGGCAGATGCGGAAGCTGCCTCAGGTGGCTGGACCACGGAACAGTGGCAGATGCGGAAGCTGCCTCAGGTGGGCGGACCACGGAACAGTGGCAGATGCTGAAGCTGCCTCAGGTGGCTGGACCACTGAACAGTGGCAGATGCTGAAGCTGTCTCAGGTGAGCGGACCACGGAACAGTGGCGGATGCTGAAGCTGCCTCAGGTGGGTGGACCACGGAACAGTGGCGGATGCTGAAGCTGCCTCAGGTGGGTGGACCACTGAACTGTGGCAGATGCTGAAGCTGCCTCAGGTGGGCGGACCACGGAACAGTGGCGGATGCTGAAGCTGCCTCAGGTGGGTGGACCACGGAACAGTGGCGGATGCTGAAGCTGCCTCAGGTGGATGGACCACGGAACAGTGGCGGATGCTGAAGCTGCCTCAGGTGGGTGGACCACTGAACTGTGGCAGATGCTGAAGCTGCCTCAGGTGGGCGGACCACGGAACAGTGGCGGATGCTGAAGCTGCCTCAGGTGGGCGGACCACGGAACAGTGGCGGATGCTGAAGCTGCCTCAGGTGTGTGGACCACTGAACAGTGGCAGAGGCTGAAGCTGCCATAGGTGGGCGGACCACGGAACAGTGGCGGATGCTGAAGCTGCCTCAGGTGGGCGGACCACTGAACAGTGGCAGATGCTGAAGCTGCCTCAGGTGGGCGGACCACGGAACAGTGGCAGATGCTGAAGCTGCCTCAGGTGGGTTGACCACGGAACAGTAGCAGATGCGGAAGCTGCCTCAGGTGGGTGGATCATGGAACAGTGGCAGATGCGGAAGCTGCCTCAGGTGGGTGGACCACGGAACAGTGGCAGATGCGGAAGCTGCCTCAGGTGGGTGGACCACTGAACAGTGGCAGATGCGGAAGCTGCCTCAGGTGGGCGGACCACGGAACAGTGGCGGATGCTGAAGCTGCCTCAGGTGGGTGGACCACGGAACAGTGGCGGATGCTGAAGCTGCCTCAGGTGGGTGGACCACTGAACTGTGGCAGATGCTGAAGCTGCCTCAGGTGGGCAGACCACGGAACAGTGGCGGATGCTGAAGCTGCCTCAGGTGGGCAGACCACGGAACAGTGGCGGATGCTGAAGCTGCCTCAGGTGTGTGGACCACTGAACAGTGGCAGAGGCTGAAGCTGCCATAGGTGGGCGGACCACGGAACAGTGGCGGATGCTGAAGCTGCCTCAGGTGGGTGGACCACGGAACAGTGGCGGATGCTGAAGCTGCCTCAGGTGGGTGGACCACTGAACTGTGGCAGATGCTGAAGCTGCCTCAGGTGGGCGGACCACGGAACAGTGGCGGATGCTGAAGCTGCCTCAGGTGGGCGGACCACGGAACAGTGGCGGATGCTGAAGCTGCCTCAGGTGTGTGGACCACTGAACAGTGGCAGAGGCTGAAGCTGCCATAGGTGGGCGGACCACGGAACAGTGGCAGATGCTGAAGCTGCCTCAGGAGGGCGGACCACTGAACAGTGGCAGATGCTGAAGCTGCCTCAGGTGGGCGGACCACGGAACAGTGGCAGATGCTGAAGCTGCCTCAGGTGGGTTGACCACGGAACAGTGGCAGATGCTGAAGCTGCCTCAGGTGGGTGGACCACGGAACAGTAGCAGATGCGGAAGCTGCCTCAGGTGGGTGGATCATGGAACAGTGGCAGATGCAGAAGCTGCCTCAGGTGGGTGGACCACGGAACAGTGGCAGATGCGGAAGCTGCCTCAGGTGGGTGGACCACTGAACAGTGGCAGATGCGGAAGCTGCCTCAGGTGGGCGGACCACGGAACAGTGGCAGATGCTGAAGCTGCCTCAGGTGGGCGCACCACAGAACAGTGGCAGATGCTGAAGCTGCCTCAGGTGGCTGGACCATGGAACAGTGGCAGATGCTGAAGCTGCCTCAGGTGGCTGGACCACGGAACAGTGGCGGATGCTGAAGCTGCCTCAGGTAAGTGGACCACGGAACAGTGGCGGATGCTGAAGCTGCCTCAGGTGGGTGGACCACGGAACAGTGGCGAATGCTGAAGCTGCCTCAAGTGGGTGGACCACGGAACAGTGGCAGATGCTGAAGCTGCCTCAAGTGGGTGGACCAGGGAACAGTGGCAGATGCTGAAGCTGCCTCAGGTGGGTGGACCACGGAACAGTGGCGGATGCGGAAGCTGCCTCAGGTGGGCGGACCACGGAACAGTGGCGGATGCTGAAGTTGCCTCAGGTGGGCGGACCACGGAACAGTGGCAGATGCGGAAGCTGCCTCAGGTGGGTGGACCACGGAACAGTGGAAGATGCTGAAGCTGCCTCAGGTGGGTGGACCACGGAACAGTGGCAGATGCTGAATCTGCCTCAGGTGTGTGGACCACGGAACAGTGGCAGATGCTGAAGCTGCCTCAGGTGGGTGGACCACGGAACAGTAGCAGATGCTGAAGCTGCCTCAGGTGGGTGGACCACGGAACAGTGGCAGATGGTGAAGCTGCCTCAGGTGGGTGGACCACGGAACAGTGGCAGATGTGGAAGCTGCCTCAGGTGGGTGGACCACAGAACAGTGGCAGATGCGGAAGCTGCCTCAGGTGGGTGGACCACAGAACAGTGGCAGATGCGGAAGCTGCCTCAGGTGGGCGGACCACGGAACAGTGGCAGATGCAGAAGCTGCCTCAGGTGGGTGGACCACAGAACAGTGGCAGATGCGGAAGCTGCCTTGTTGCCTCTTTCCTTGGATACAGATCTTAAGACACCGCCGTAGCCTTGATAAAGTTCATGTCCAAAAGGCCAGGAGCCAAAGTTACGCTTATTGATTTACTCTTAGTATGTAACCAATACGGTGCAGTCAGGACACCCGTATATCATATGCATTTTTATTCTTTATAATATACCTTTAATTAAGAAAAGAAAAAAACGTGAACCATATATAAAAATGAAAAAAAGATAATTGTTAAGTTGGCTCTGAAACTGCAAACTGACTCTAGGAAGCACAGTAGGCCTCAGTGGAGAGAACCGCCACATCACCCTGTGACATCATTACAATCACTCTGAATAAACCCTAATAAGGGAGTCCCCTGCATTTCACCAGCAAGTTGGCCTAAAGACCAAGACACCCAGATACAAGCTAGACTTGGAGGTGGGAAGGCCAAGGTGCTCTAAAGGGGCCACCCAAGTGTGATGGACGCAAAATCCACAGACAAGCACAGGAGAAATGCAGCCACGAGGAAGGCTTTAAACTGTCCACCCTGGAGAGACCGAGGGCAACCCCCGGGCATGCCCCAGGACAGAGCATGCATTCAGGGCTGACAAAGGGCAACCCCCGGCATGACCCCCCCCCCGTTTTGCACCAACGCTCTATTTGTCAAAATAATTGAGTTCTACACGCTCGCTGTTGCTTAATTATGCTAAGACTAACTCTGTAACTTTGAACTAATGAAACGCACTCTGCCACAATACTGCATTTGTTGTAAGCATTTGTTATAAGTATTAACCTGGTTGACCACTCCCCTCTATAACGGGGTTTCCCGCAAGCACGAACGTTATGCTCAGCTTTTCAAAACCGTATATTTAACGACTTCTGATAACTACAATGAGGGGGTACATAGGCACTTTTGTGCGCTTTCTGGCCACAAAGCCCCCCCCCCATGCTATTGCGTTTGGTAATATGACAAAATGGATTTTGTAACGGTCTAGTTCTTGCTGGAAGGAGGGACGAATTTTGCCATATTGAGTGACTTTCTAGATAATGGGATTCACTCCTGAAAAGATTTGCCAATTTTTAGCTGTGATAATGTTTGATGAAATCATTATATTCTGTATACACACAAACAGTTGAATATATCTAATATGGTTTATGTTCTGTCATTTTCCCTCCCCCCCCTCCCCCGACAATACTAAAAAGAATAGGTTCAAGTTGAACGCATAAACAAGGGAACAATCACCATCTCCCTTTACTTCCACGAGAGAACCTCTAAATATTAGGTTACTCAACATTGCACCAGGTCCTGAAGAAAGCCCACCTGACCCTTGGGGGCTTATGAGGGCTGAAACATGTCAACCTTTTTTTGGACACCTTTTTTAAAAGTGCACTAGACCATAACAAGTCTTATACGTGCACACTTGCAATACAATTTTTTATTAAAGTCTGGAACCCAGTACTATTAAAGACATTTACTGGTTTTACGAGATTTTTACTAAGTATTCTTTCACCACAAGTCACTTCACTTTTTTATTCACGATCACTACTGAGACTACCAGTGGTACGACCTCCGGGTGGAGGAAGCATTGGATTAACCCAATGATTATGCTGTCACGTTGATGACAATTAAGCGGAGAACCAAGATATACCGCTTCACTCGATCCTTTGCCAAACGTGAATGAGGGTTTCTTAAACAGTACCATGTACTGACTTTGCAATACCCTGGTTCTTTCAGGACCAGTGATCCACTCTCCTATTGATTTTTGTGATGAAGAGGGCAACCCCCGGCATGCCCCAGGACAGAGCATGCATTCAGGTGTGACAGAGGGATACCCCCGGGAATGACCCAGGACAGGTCACGTGCTCTTTAGAGAGCATTCAGGGCTGAGAGAGGGCAACCTCCGGGCATGCTCCAGGACAGGTTACGTGCTCTTTAGAGAGCATTCAGGGGTGACAGAGGGCAACCCCCAGGCATGCCCCAGGAGAGAGCATGCATTCAGGGCTGACAGAGGGCAACCCCCTGGCATGCCCCAGGACAGGTCACATGCTCTTTAGAGTGCATTCAGGGCTGACAGAGGGCAACCCCGGGCATGCCCCAGGACAGGTCATGTGCTCTTCAGAGTTCATTCAGGGCTGACAGAGGACAAACCCCAGGCATGCCCCCCCCCCAGGACAGAGCATGCATTCACGGCTGACAGAGGGCAACTCCCAGGCCTGCCCTAGGACAGAGCATGCATTCAGGGCTGACAGAGGGCAACCCCGGGCATGCACCAGGACAGGTCACATGCTCTTTAGAGAGCATTCGGCATGACCCCCCAGGACAGGTTACGTGCTCTTTAGAGTGCATTCGGGGCTGACAGAGGGCAACACCCGGCATGACCCCCCTAGGACAGGTCACATGCTCTTTAGAGTGCATTTGGGGCTGACAGAGGGTAACCCCCGGCATGACCCCCCCCACCCCCCAGGACAGGTCACATGCACTTTAGAGTGCATATAGGGCTGACAGAGGGCAACCCCAGGACAGAGCATGCATTCGGGGCTGACAGAGGGCAACCCTCGGGCATGCCCGAGGACAGGTCCCGTGCTCTTTAAAGAGCATTCAGGGCTGACAGAGGGCAACAACCGGGCTTGACCCAGGAAAGGTCACGTGCTCTTTAGAGTGCATTCAGGGCTGACAGAGGAGAACCCCCAGGCATGATCCCCAGGACAGAGCATGCATTCGGGGCTGGCAGAGGGCAGCCCCGGGCATGCCCCAGGACAGGTCACTTGCTCTTAAGACTGCATTCAGGGCTGACAGAGGGCAACCCCAGGCATGCCCAAGGACAAGTAACGTGCTCTTTAGACTGCATTCAGGGCTGACAGGGCGAACCCCCTGGCATGCCCCAGGGCAGAGCAGATGGTCTTTAGAGTGCATTCAGGGCGGACAGGGGGCAGCCCCCAGGCCAGCCCCAGGACAGGGCGCATGCTCTTTAGAGTGCATTCAGGGCTGACAGAGGGGAACCCACAGGCATGCCCAGGACATAGCAGATGCTCTCTAGAGTGCTCTCAGGTCTGACAGAGGGCAACCCCCGGGCATGCCCCAGGACAGAGCATGCATTCAGGCCTGACACAGGGCAGCCCCCAGGCCTGCCACAGGACAGAGCAGATGGTCTTTAGACTGCATTCAGGGCTGACAGGGGAAACCCCCGGGCATGCCCCAGGACAGAGCAGATGCTCTTTAGAGTGCATTCAGGGCTGACAGAGGGGAACCCCCATGCATGACCCCTCAGGACAGGTCACAAGCTCTTTAGAGTGCATTCGGGGCTGACAGAGGAGCCGTCCCAACCACACTTGTTGCAGGCAGTTTGGGAACTTTTTCAGGATCCTGTGGCCAGTCAACAGTTACTGGGCTCAATTTGCAACAATTAGAACCTTCTACCACTGGTGTCCCAGGGCTTTCCCTCACTATTCAGCCTACAAGTGAGAATGAAGAACACCATTTAGCAATGGACTACCAGGGAAGGGACGTTGACCAGTCTCAAACCTACTTTGGGTGGTGTTGAGAGTAGAGAGTCAGGATCAATCAATAACTGAAGGTCCAGCAACTGATGTTACTCAAAGACAAAAAGTGCCTCACTCCTGTTAAAAGGTTATATCAATTATTAGCAGCAGGAAAAATGTGGTGCATCGTTAACATTGCGACAGTTCCCGGGTGAAGGAACTTGCGATTCCCAATAGTGAAGAAGAAGACAGTCCTTTCAGTGCAAGCTCGGGCCTACTGTCCTGTTGTGAAACTAGTGGATAAAGGTCTTCTGTCCCCCCCCCCCCCGTTCAGGCACCCTGGCTACCACTCCCACAGGATGGACAGGTCTGCGGTAGTGTGTATCACTACTCAAAGCCAGAGTTCTCTTAATGCTGTACTTTGCAGTGTCCTATAGACCGCTCTGCTCCCGCCAGCTGCGGTGGGTGGGGTGGGACCATTCCCAGTGTAGTCCAGCTCTAGGGTAAACCTGTAGTAGGAACATAACAAGTAGGCTTTGTGACTTGAAAGAAAGATGGGGCATTCGGGAGGAGAATGGACAGAGGAAGGTCAAGAAACAGGGGTTCTGGCCTCAGACCCTTTCGGTCCAAGCAGGGAGGACACGATAGGAAGATGCCAGTGACTGCTCTAAGCTTTTTCTGGATGCCCTAGGAGGCTGAATAAGGAGATGAGGCTGAATGAGTAGATGTGTACAATCATACAACAGAAGAGGCCAATCAGTTTAGAGGGAGTGTCCAGTAAGGCAACCTGACATCATCCAAATACCTAAATACTGATACAGGGTTTTAGGTTTTACGGAATGCGATGGCGCCCACAATATATACGTAAATGTTTGAAGCTGAAGAGTAAAAACGGTGCAAATAGGACGAGGGGAAAACAAACCCTAAACCCCTCCAGTAGACCGAAGTCTAAAACAGGAAACAACAAAGAATGTCCATGCACACGTTATGAGTAAATACTGTGTCAATACAGAAGGTAATGGCAAGAACAGTAGAGTAGACACAAGTTACAGAAATCCAACACGATTCTTTTTCTTTGTTTAATATGATTCCGTTGCCCAGCCAACACGTGTTTCGTCCGGGTGTAAGACCCACGACTTCTTCAGGGCATCAGGCGCAACGTGAATAGTAAGTGAATCTCTCCGCCGGTTATAATTCCGTCCCGGCTGACCGGGAAAAAAACCAATAATAGTCACTAATTGGACGAGTTACACAAGGGTGAGTAGCCCAAGTGAGTCAGGACCTGTGGGACGAGTGCGTCAGGAAGTGTCAAGTTACGAACTTGACTCCACCGACACTTCCTGACGCACTCGTCCCACAGGTCCTGACTCACTTGGGCTACTCACCCTTGTGTAACTCGTCCAATTAGTGACTATTATTGGTTTTTTTCCCGGTCAGCCGGGACGGAATTATAACCGGCGGAGAGATTCACTTACTATTCACGTTGCGCCTGATGCCCTGAAGAAGTCGTGGGTCTTACACCCGGACGAAACACGTGTTGGCTGGGCAACGGAATCATATTAAACAAAGAAAAAGAATCGTGTTGGATTTCTGTAACTTGTGTCTACTCTACTGTTCTTGCCATTACCTTCTGTATTGACACAGTATTTACTCATAACGTGTGCATGGACATTCTTTGTTTCATCCAAATACCTCCCAGACCACAAACTTCAGCACACAGGTGGTGGATGGCTGAAGGAACAGCTATCAATAGACTACTTAAATAAAACACATATAGAACCAATGGCAGGTGGTACTGTCAGTGGGTGATAAATGAACATCATGGGCAAGGATGTGCATTGTCCGTGCCACCTCCTGCGTTGCTACATGCACCCGTCCCCTCCTGCAATGTTGCTTACCACTTTGTTGTTGCTTGCCCTGTCCCTCCTGCCCACATTGTTGCTTGTTGCATCTATCCTGCTCCCTCCCGCATTGTTGCTTGCCACATCCCTCCCAACCCATCCCTGCATTGTTGCTTCCCCTGTCCCCCCTTCAAACCACCCACATTGCTGCTTACCCCACCCCTCCCACCCCGTTTAAAGCTGTTGCTTACCCCGCCTCTCTTGCACCCTTACGTATTGTTGTTTGAACCATCCCTTCCACACCCTTCCACATTGTTGTTGCCTTGTCCTTGTTGCTTACCCAATTCCTTCTGCCGCTCCCTCATTGTTGCTTGCCCCAGCCCTTCTTTTACCCTGTCCTTAGTTCTTGCTTGCCCCGTCACTGCTTGCCTCACACAACCTCTGTCCAGGCCCCACTTGCATTGTTATTTTCCCTGTCATTGTTGTTGGCACAGTCATTATTGCTTGCCACGTCCCCCTACTGTGTTGTTGTTTGCCCCCTCCCATTCCTACAGAAAAAAAGTGTTATGATACAGCTAGCATTGGCCACATCATAGCATATTCTTTTTGAATGTTCAGCCATGCTGAACAGCTGGAACGCTTCTGTACAACATGTCTAAAAGACATTCCCATGGCCAATAGCTCTTGCATAGGGGAGAACTGTTGCCTTAGCCAATGCTTGTTTCTTTAACTATTATCTATTTTTCAAAAGGAATACAAAATTATCAAATTCTGCAGTGCATGCAGCAGCAGTACATCGACAAATGATCAGTGAATGACATGTATATCTGTGGACTTTCCAAGAAGCGTGAAAACCCTGTTTAAGAGAAGTCAACACAGAGGATGTTTGAGTGGCATCCAGGAAACCAAAGGCTTTGGGTTCTGGGGAGACGCGGCTGCAAAGGTAAAACATTTATCGGCCTCTAGCCCGCGTTGTCCAGTTTATGGCTTCTTCTCCATATCCTACCCTACGTGTGTCCACACTGAGGGATCAGTTACCCACTATTGCATGGGACTGTCTGCAGAGCGCATCTAGCCCGGTGACGGGCCTAGTTCCGGTGCACACCTTGTTAAAACGTATGTAGCCTGTTAGAGCCCTCAGCGGGTTCTTTCACATGTTCGCGTTGCTAGGGACATTGCATTCTAAGTCCTGTGTGGGGTGGACACAGAGATGGTAAGTGTTAGATCGCTTTGGCTGGACTTCTGGAGATGGTAGGTATGGTCACGACACCAATCCCACCTGGCATTCGCGGACAAGCCACTGCTAGTTCATCATAAAAAGAGCCTCTCCGATAACCCAAACAAGCTGCGCCTCTTCTTGCCAGACTGCGATTCACTCAGCAGTTCATCCGTTGCGTTTCAAAACCATGAGTCAGAGACTCAGGTGCTTTGTGGAGATACCAACATGCGAGGTGTGTCGTGAAAGCGAGGCGTGTGGTACATCTGCACACAGTAACACAAGCAGCAAAAACAACAAGTCCCCACAACCCTCATCACCGAGGTCAGCAGGAGAACATATTCGTCAATTTGTTAACGTCCAAGAAGTGTCAGCCCTGCAACATACGTGTTGTTGTCTTGTGGACGTTGTGTACAACACTCTGGTGTCACACTGTGTTATGGTGCATCACTGTGGTGTATTGCATCGCCAGGCTGGATGCATGGAGTCGGAATGTCTGCCTAGAACACTAGCGCTCTTTGGAGCCTCCTTCTGGGTCTCCAGAATGTTACCATTCATATCCGGGAGCTCGACCCCGGAAGCCATCAATTAGGGTCAAAGCTGCTGTCCTTGACGTGCCCTCTGCCCTCGTGAGGGTTTCACGTCCTGCTCTTCCAGTAGTTCCTTAGCAGCAAAAAAGGATGAATTTGAAAAAGTAGGAATGGAACAAGGGGCAACCATGCGAGGGTCAATGGGTGCTTGGTGGGTGGACGCCTGTGCCTGGGGAACGCTTCTGACCTATGCCAATGTAACGTTTACACCTTCTGAAGTAAATAAACATCACGTCTTGGTGTATTGTCCATGTAAAGTAGTTCCACGCTTGCAAATTGTTTGATTTTTACCATAATTCATCAGATAAATACTATATGATGCACGGGAAAAACAATATGTCTTTTCCCACTTTTTCAGTATTTCCAACCGTAAAACCTACAATATGAGTATGGCACCAGAACATCAAAACCAAAACATGATTTGAGAAAAATAGAATGCCATAAATATGGTTTACAAAATAAACACACACTGATCTTTGGTAAGAGAACATCTACCACCAATGAGAAACTATTTTTATAAACCATATTTAGGACGCAGTATTTATGTCATTCTGTGTTTTAGCCAACCATGTTCAACATATTCACGCTAACAGCAAATCTGAGCAGTCATTCTTCAAGTATTTCCATCACAATCCCTCTGGCACACCCAGCCCTCAATCGCCCCTCGCTGCCTGCCTTCCCACACCCTTAGTTACCTACCCTCCTTCGTCCCTTTGTTGCCTACCCTCCCACACCCCTCGTTACCTACCCTCCCACACCCCTCACTGACTACCCTTCTACACCCCTCATTGTCTACCCTCCCACACCCCTTGTTACATACCCTCCCACACCTCTCATTGACTACCCTCCCACACTCCTCATTGCCTACCCTCCCATACCCCCGTTGTCTATCCTCCCATGTCTCTCATTGCCTACCCTCCCAACCCTTTTGTTGCCATCATTCCCACACCCCTCATTGACTACCCACCCACACCGCTCTTTGCCTATCCTACAATGGCCCTTGTTGCCTACCCTCCCACACTTTTCTATGCCTACCCTCCCACATACCTCGCTGTCTACCCTCCCTTACCCCTCATTGCTCATTTGCACAGTGGCAGGTGGGAAAATTAGGTAGTCAGGAGTTGTACAACCCCAGAAGGCTAGCCACACCTCTAAGGTGGGCTACCTGGTCTGTACAGCTAAGGAAGACGTCTGGCATTTTAAAAAGTGGTAGAATAGAGGGTGCTGTGTGTAAAAGGTGACACACACCACCAGATGTGGTCACCTCAGGGACAGATTAGCCACTGGGGCTAGTAGCCCATTGGCCACGTGCACACACCTCCCTAACACCCCTAAATCTAGGATTTAAGGGCTACCCCTGTCACCAGAACCTCAGTTCTGATCTGACTGGCAACAAAGGACAAAGAGGAGACCCGTGTCTGTGACACCAGAATCTGCACAAAGCAAAGGCATGGTACTCGGCACCTGTGGCAACCTTCCTGGAACTGCATGACTGTGACTCGTCCTGGACCAAAGATCTATTTCTCTGCACAGACGGACCTCTGGGAGAGCCAAAGGCAACTCCAGACTCCCCTGGACTAGTGGCACTAATGTCCCTCTCTGCCCCAAACTGTAAAACCCTGACTCCTACCTTCAAAGGGAGAGGTACCAGATCTTTTATAGACCATATTTTAATTTCTTCTTCCTCTCAGTCCCTTTTTCAGAGGTTTACCATCAAGGACAGTGGTTATAGTGATCACAATCCCCTTTGTGTATACCTCTGTGGTGTATTTCTATCCAGCAAATCTAGGGGAAGGGTACTGGGAATCATGAGACCTATAGACGGTGGCCGCCGCCTTAAATGGTCCCAGATTGACCCAGAGGCTTTCCACAGGAAGGTGAGAAACTCATGTGTAGCTGAACTTGCTCTTTGTGTCCAACCGGAGAGTCAATCAAGGGATGTTCTTTGTGCTTTCAGAGCTATTTCACGCAAAGCAGGGGAACTTTTGAGGGCTCCAGCCTGTAAGGTATCTAATTCAAACCCAAGATGGTTCGATTCCTCTTGCTCCCAGGCAGCCCGTAAGTTAAAGGAGGCCCTGAAAGTTGTTCCAAGAAACCCCCCATACATACGGGCATGTCGTACAGGATACAAGCAGGCTCTAGCTACCCGTAAGAGAGCTCTGAAGGAGGAGGCATGGAGGGAGTTGCTAGAGTCTAGCACATTAAGGAATGGCACACGGTTTTGGGGCATTGTCAACAGACCCCTGTTTTCCGAAGACACAGGCAACATCTTAGATTCCCACATCACGGAAGAGGAATGGGTGGCCCACTTTTCCTCCATGTTTAAGGGTTTCATGGGTTACCACGACCAGTTACCCCGGGCAACAAACACTGACTATCTGTTTTTTGAGTTAACAGAGGTAGAGGCGGGAATTGCGGGCCTAACCAGTAACAAAGCTCCTGGACCGGATGGAATTCCGCCGGACCTTTACAAATCGGATCCATCTTTCTGGGCCCCGATCCTGGCGGCTGTATTGAATGCAGCGGCCAGGGATGGTAGCCCCGAATCCTGGGCCATCTCTACCATCGTGCCAGTGTTTAAAAAGGGGGATCGAAACAGTACGCACTGCTACCGACCTATCACTCTCATTGACTCTGTAGTTATGGTGGTGGGAGGGGTACTATTGCAAAGACTATCTTTATGGGCAGTGGAGCATAATATCCTTGCCGACACCCAATATGGGTTTCGTGCGGGGAGGTCGTCGGTGGCCCAATGTTTAAACCTTTACCTGATCATTGGCAAGTACACGTTGGCCCGCCCAGGTACGATCTACATGGCCTTCATGGACCTATCTTCCGCGTTTGACTGTGTAAACCGGGTCAAATTGTGGCAGTCCATGAGGGCCATGGGGGTGGAGGCCACTATTGTGGACTTTCTAATGGATCTGCATAGGGATACCAAGGCAAATATTAGATATGAAACAGAAACTGTGAGTCTATTACTACGTATGACCTAAACACTATTACCAAAAAGATGCTCAGTCGAGTCAGGCTGCTAGTGTATATATATCAGTATATGTATATATGTATATATGCATATACAGAAAGAGGATTCCCATCACCCACACAAGGTGGCTCGCTTCATCATCTGGGAACCCAGAAGTTGACAGAGAACCGTCCTCTACTTCAATTATGTAGATATTGGTTCAATGTACGTCCCAGATGCATATAAAAATGTATTGTTCTTATAATGAAGGAGACAAACTTAAGTCATAATTCAGGGTGATGTTTGCAGTGCAAGTGATAAGTGCTAGTGATAAGTGCTGTTTAGAATTGACTACCAGGGCACAAAAGTAGTTTATTAGAGCGCTGCCTTGATGCCAAAAGATAAAAACAGTGCTGTAACAGTCTAAACAAATAACTGTCATGGAAAAATTTATTTAGAAGGCATTTAGGAGTACTAAAGTTAGGATTTCGTCTCAGTTAAACTTAAGTTTTGGTCATAAGTTAAAGTTAAGATAAACTTAAGTTTAACTGAGACAAAATCCTAGTTGTAAAGTTAGGATTTTGTCTCAGTTGAACTTAGGTTTGTCTTAAGTTTAATTTAAGACCAAAACTTAAGATTTACTCCTAAATGCCTTCTGTGAATACTGTAAGTCGTAAAGTTAGGATTTTGTCTCAGATTACTTTTGTGAATCGGGCCCCGTGTGTCCAGAGGTTCTGCAGGGAAATATCTCTGTGCACTGCTGCCCTCTGGTGGACACATGAAGTGGAAGGCTATTACTAGGCCTGGGTGATTTGTAAATTACGCTGGAGTAAGTTCAGTCAGTTATTACATAATACTTTTATGATGCAAAATTACTCATTTGCGCCAGCTTGAGTAATTATGAGTAATTTAGGGCAAAAATCCTACCGCAGGAGTACAGGAGCAGCAAACTAACAGTGAGCGAGCAGCTGCTGGCTGTGCTGCTTGTGTCCTGTAGCATTAAGAGCAAAGTGCATCGTGTGGCCCATTTTGGGTGCAAGGTGTATTTTACAGGAAGATAATACAGCTAAATGCTGGATTGCGCTTCACACAATTACTCATAATTATGAGTGTAATGCTGTAATTACAAATAATTATGCCAGAGAGAATTATGCCAGTTACGCCCACCACTAAATATTACAAGTGCTAAACTTCATATCACCTTCGCAGCTTCTTTGTAAGTGGTTACAGAATCTTTGTTATTTGTGACCCATTTGTAGTCAGGTAATTTAAGAATCTTTGGGGTATATTCTCAAGAACATGCGATAATCATTGGCAAAATCGGCTAACGCAATTTCACATATCACCGTCTAGAGCGGGAAAATAACTCAGTGTCAACGTCACGTTCTCAACACGGTGGTAACTTGCGATAGTTTCCCCAGGATCCCGATAACGGAGGTGGCACTGCCACCATCTAATTGCCATTGTTGAGATTGTCAGCACTAAATGATGCACTTACACTTGTCAGAGTGATGTGCTAATGCAGAGGAGTGACATGCGCACAGGGAATGTGTCTTGGAATTAGTTTATTTGCACATGTGCTGTGCCTGTGGTCATTTTGTCCTGTCCCATGATTGCTAAGGACAGTCCCAATGTGACGCGCTCATGCGAAGAAATTGTTAATGATAGTGACCCTATGGGCTATTCCTGCTGCACTGGGGTGTGGCCCACCTTCCTCATCCTCATCATCATCGTCCGGTGCATCTGGCACATGGATCCATAGGGCATTGGTGCGTACACATATGTTGTGCAACACACAACATGCAATGATCATCTTGCACACTATTTTCAGGCTGTACAGGAGTCTTCCATCTGTGATGTCCAGGCACCTGAAATGTGACTTCAACATGCCAAATGATTGCTCCACAATGCCACTGGTGCGTTTGTGGCCCACATTGTACTGCCTCTGGGCCTGGGTGTTTGGGGCTCGGAGGAGTGTCATCATCCACGGGCAGAGTGCATATCCTTGATCACCTGTGACAGGGGAGAGAGATGTGTCAATCGGTGGTTCTGCATTCTATGTTGGCAGCCTTATTAGTATATTGGTGTGTGATGTGTGGGACTTTGGGATTCATGTTTGACATGTCTTGCATGTGGCAAATGAGCGGCATAAATGTGTATTACGTTGCCCCACGGCTGCTCCTCACTCCCCCCAGCCTATTTACATGTGTGTGCTGTGCGGTTGCATCACTTGCACTCCTAAGACACACCATTGTCATGCCTGTCTGCGCATGTCAACAAGCCTGACAATGACACTGTGATATTGGCTGTTGAAGGTGGTCGGCCACGTGTGTGTGGGCCTATGGTCAGGATATGGTGGACACAGAGACACACGCAGTAGTTGCTTTGTTGGCCATCCAAGAAGTGAACCACGCCCTGAGCCCATGGCTATTAATTTCCACTCCTACGCTGGCCCAGCCCACTCCGCTTACACTTACAGGGGGGGACGACATAGCTACATGTCCAAGGTCTACCCCATTGCCTGAGGTAACATGGCTGTGTCCACTGTCTACGACACTACATACACCAGCAGTATATGTCCACATGGACATGTCTGTGCTCTGCATACTTGAGTCTGTCCAGCACATCACCGCCACACTTGGCATTGTGTACATTCTGATTCATGGGTCACTTGCCTCCTTCGCACATACTTGGTTCCCACCTCTCACCACATTCTCCTATTGTGTGGCAGAGGTGCCATGACGTGGATGGTTTGTCTACATGGCTGGCCCCTGTCACCACAGTTCCTTGTGTTGTCATGTCTGGTAGGTGGGCATGCTGTTTGGCATGTTGTATGCAATGTTGTAACCTGTGCATTCCCACAGTTGTGAGTTGCATGATTGTGGAATTGAGGTGTGTGGTGTGTTCATTTGGTACTTACCAACGAGCAGGGCATTTCCGTAGGTGCCATCCTCAAAGCGCTGGTTGATGATGGACTGTCGAAAGATGTAGGAATCATGCACACTGCCTGGATAGTTGGCGACGACATTTGTGAAGAGTCCCCGGTGGTTCACTATTGCCTGCATATTGATGGAATGTGGGTGCTTTCTGTTGCGGTAATTGTGTGCAGTGTCGGCAGGGGGCACAAGTAGGACATGTGTACAGTCAATTGCCCCCAACACGTGCGGGAAGCCAGCTATGGCGTAGAAGCCTTGCTTGGTCTCCACTCCAGCTGTTCCTGCGCAGTGTGGGGGAAGTAAAGGTGCTGGGGTACCAAGCTTATGATGGCATCCAAGACAGTTGTGATGAACTTTGATAGGGCTGGCCGTGAGACTCCTCCAACTCTGGCAGTTGTTGGTTGGAAGGCACCAGAGGCCAACAGGTGCAGCACAGCCAGCAGCTTTGTCTGTGGAGGGATGTTGGTTGTCCGCTGTGTTGGTACCATCAGCCTATGGGCAATGTGGGTCAGGATGCGGAGGATGGTTGGCCTTTTGAGCCTGTAGTGGGAAATGTCTTCCTCTGGGGCTAAGTCCGTGAGGCTGGTGCGTTTTTGGAAGGACCGCTGTCTTATTCTGCGCTGCCTCGGTGGTAGTGTAGGGGGGTGCAGGCAGGTCTGGGGGGGCCTGGGGGTGGTGGCAGTGGGTGTTGTGGGCCTCTTGGGTCTCCGAGCTGCATGATCTGTAGCTCCATGACGTGTTGGTCTGCCGATGTGGCTCTGGGCTGGGATCCCTTTTATACTGCAGGTTGTCGTCCTGCTTAACACCAGTAAAAGGCAGGTGTTCTTTCCCTGCTGCTAACGCGCCTTGTCGCCTGTTTTTGGATTGCTTCGCCGATCTGGCTGATCATTGAGAATATCGCGAAGTGGTGTTTTCGTGTGCTTTGCACGGGAACGCCTACTCTGCATATCATTAGCGTTAGTTGTCGCTCTCATCCGTGTCGATGTTTTTTGCGGAAGCTATCAATGGAAAACTGGCGATTTCGGCAGTTTGCAGCAGCTTGAGAATGGGACGATGAATATTTTGCCACTTTTGCGGCGCTAAAGTGCCGATAACTCGGCGATAAGTCCACGAGAATATGCCCCCTTATCTCCTGGAATGCTTTTGTCTCCAGCTGCCCTTTACATCTCTCATCAATAAACATATCTTTGTAGTTCATAAATGAGTTAGGACACCACGTTCATTGTATTTATTGTGTTTTTAAGTTGTTTTCTGCCCCTTCCCAGACACTGAGTGAAAGTAGGCATTGAACCTCACCCCGAGACATCATACAGCATTTGAGGTGCTTTTGGGACGTCCTTGGCTTGTCTGGGCCCATGGTTCACACAGGGGCTTGGCCACAAGAACCTTCTCCCATCCACCATCCGCAGTCTGCCGGTGCATTGCTAACAGTGAGCTGATCCCTGAGATGCAGATGTGAGTGCAGTCCTGCAGGAGGTAAATGACTTTTCTCAAAGGTACAGGAGTGCGCGTAAGTCCATCGTATACCACTGGGTCCAGATGTTCTGCTCCATTCCAGAGACCGTGTGGCCGGTGTAGCGTTCTGTCAGCCCAGGTACTCGCCAATAAGCATGCCACACATGGAGAGTATTTTTCCATGTCTTTATTCTGCTGCGTGTAAGTCAGAACTCAACATCATAAGCCTGCCTTCAACTCTTCTTTCCAACGCATACATTGCAGGCCTACGGTGTACTGTGGGAACCACAGGAGTTCCAGCGTTCTTTTATTTACAAGACACTACACCCAGTATTGTGTTCCGGGGTCAGGACTTCGTAATGTTCCACGTCGTCATTTGTGGTTTCAGCAGGGCATGCCTGGACAGGAGTTGACCTGGAGTTTGATCGAAGTTGGGGTTACCCTAGGGTGCCAGGATTGCTGTCGCACCGTTACCCCTCCTACTCTTGCAGTCTCCTCCTCACAACATCCGCTGTACGCCTACCGTGCCTTCCATGATCGGCTGGCACCAGGGTTAGGCGCACTGGTGTGTTGGGTTTGGCAGGAGTGGACGGCCCTCTCTCTTGGCACAGCAGGCAGCCCTAGCAGAGATCCTCTGTACTCTTATCTCTGGGTTTCAGAGACATTTCCTTTCTATGCGTCTCACTTTGATGGTTGCGTTTTCTGATGTGGTTCGGCCATGTTTCTGCCATCCCTGCCTGGTGAGCGTGGGGTGTCTCCTTTCCTGCCTGCCAAGGATGTCTTTCTGATGGTGTCTGTACACAACTCTATTTACTATGTTCTTGCGCTGGCACTGAGAAGGTCCAGATGGGGTTTCAAATCCCGCTTTCATAGAAGTGCTGTAGGGCAGTGCCGCTAGTCTTTTTGCTGCGCTGTCCTACACCAATTTTAAAGGGCAGAAATGCACCGTATTTGTGAGATACGGTACATCCCTACCCCTTCACCCAGCTGCTCTGAGCTGCCTTCTATCTCACCCCAGACAAGGGAGCTCTGAGCTGGCTTCACTGTCTCACCCCAGACAAGGGAGCTCTGAGCTGGCTTCACTGTCTCACCCCAGACAAGGGAGCTCTGAGCTGGCTTCACAGTCTCACTTCAGACAAAGGGAGCTCTGAGCTGCCTTCTGTCTCACCCCAGATAAAGGGAGCTCTGAGCTGGCTTCACTGTCTCACCCCAGACAAGGGAGCTCTGAGCTGGCTTCACTGTCTCACTTCAGACAAAGGGAGCTCTGAGCTGCCTTCTGTCTCACCCCAGATAAAGGGAGCTCTGAGCTGGCTTCACTGTCTCACCCCAGACAAGGGAGCTCTGAGCTGGCTTCACTGTCTCACTACAGACAAAGGGAGCTCTGAGCTGGCTTCACAGTCTCACTTCAGACAAAGGGAGCTCTGAGCTGCCTTCTGTCTCACCCCAGATAAAGGGAGCTCTGAGCTGGCTTCACTGTCTCACCCCAGACAAGGGAGCTCTGAGCTGGCTTCACTGTCTCACTACAGACAAAGGGAGCTCTGAGCTGGCTTCACTGTCTAACCCCAGACAAAGGAGCTCCGAGCTGGCTTCACTGTCTCACCCCAGGCAAGGGAGCTCTGAGCTGGCTTCACTGTCTCACCCCAGACAAGGGATCTCTGAGCTGGCTTCACTGTCTAACCCCAGACAAGGGAGCTCTGAGCTGGCTTCACTGTCTCACTCCAGACAAAGGAGCTCCGAGCTGGCTTCACTGTCTCACCCCAGGCAAGGGAGCTCTGAGCTGGCTTCACTGTCTCACCCCAGACAAGGGATCTCTGAGCTGGCTTCACTCTCTCATGTCAGACAAAGGGAGCCCAGAGCTGTCTTCACTGTCTAACCCCAGACAAGGGAGCTCTGAGCTGGCTTCACTGTCTCACTTCAGACAAAGGGATCTCTGAGCTGGCTTCACTCTCTCATGTCATACAAAGGGAGCCCAGGGCTGTCTTCACTGTCTAACCCCAGACAAGGGAGCTCTGAGCTGGCTTCACTGTCTCACATCAGACAAAGGGATCTCTGAGCTGGCTTCACTCTCTCATGCCAGACAAAGGGAGCTGTCTTCACTGTCTCATCCCAGGTAAAGGGAGCTCTGAGCTGGCTTCACTGTCTCACTTCAGACAAAGGGAGCTATGAGCTAACTTCACTCTCTAACCCCAGACAAAGGGAGCCCAGAGCTGGTTTCACTGTCTCATCCCAGTTAAAGGGAGCTCTAAGCTGGCTTCATTGTCTTACTCCAGACCAAGGGAGCTAGCTCTGAGCTGACAATGGGAGCTCTAAGCTGGCTTCACTGTCGTATCCCAGTTAAAGGGAGCTCTAAGCTGGCTTCACTCTCTCACACCATACAAAGGGAGATATGAGCTACCTTCACTCTCTAACCCCAGAAAAAGGGATCTCTGAGCTGACCTCATTGTCTCACTTCACTTAAAGTGAGCTCTCAGCTGGCTTCACTGTCTTACTCAAGACGAAGGGAGCGCTCAGCTGACTTCACTGTCTCACCCAAGTTAAAGGTGGCTCTGTGCTGGCTTCTGTTTCCCCCAGACAAAGCAAGCTCTGAGCTAGCTTCCCTCTCATAGACCAGACAAAGAGAGATAGCGCTGATCTGTGCAAGGGAGCTCTGAGCTGGCTACTGTCTCACTTCACATAATGAGAGCTCTGAGTTGGCTTTACTGTCTAACTCCAGACAAAAGGAGCTCTGAGCTGGCTTCACTTTCTTACTCTAGACAAAGGAAGCTAGCTCTGATCTGTACAAAGGGAGCTCTGAGCTGGTTTCACTGTCTAACTCCAGACAAAAGGAGCTCTGAGCTGGCTTCACTGTCTTACTCCAGACAAAGGAAGCTAGCTCTGATCTGTACAAAGGGAGCTCTGAGCTGGCTTCAGTGTCTCACCCCTCACGGTTGTCATTCGTCTACAAACTAGTTTTCTTTCAACAAACACACATTTGCTAAACGCAATGACGTGCACTGAGGGGAGGCAGGAGGAATCCAGATGTGCGTCAGTATTACTTTTTTTTTCCAAAACGTAGGAAAAACAAAGTTTAGAGTTATCTTGAACACCCACCTGCAATGAAACGGTGATTCCGACTGAGATCGATCCTCAGACAACAAGAGGCCTTAAGAAAGGATGCAGGTCCTGGGATTGGCCCAGCACACTCTGCTGGACGCACATGAATACACTGACCTGCTAGTGCAGCCACAGGCCTGCCTGACCTTTCATCACCCTGTACCATCAACCTCCCAAGCCCCATGGACTCACAACTAGGCCTGGGCAGTGAACTCCACTCTGTTTGCAGAGTTTGCGGAGTTCTCTGTACTCCACGCTCCGTGGAGCTCGCAGAGTCCAACAAAACTAGTTTTTTCCCCGCTCGCACTCGTCAACAGTAAGTTGGTGAGCCAGGATAATCCAACGCTAGACTGCTTCCCAGTGAAATTTCTCAACGCGGATGGTCGCTACCTCTCACATTGAGAAGCCTTCTCCAGTGGAACTTCTATGAGCTTGGCAGAGTTTTTTGACACTTTGCGGAGTTCCACCTAGCGGAACTCCATGAACTTGGCCCAGGCCTACTCACAAACAGTCCCTAGCCAGCACTGGGAAAAACGTAAGGCTCAAGTCGTTTACAAAATCTACAGGGTGGCAGAACTACTGGATGACACTGACCATGAAGCATGGCAGAAAAACCCCTGCCACAACACATCCAGCTCAGTGGCAAGTCGACTAAGGAAAAAAAACAAGACTGCCCACCAAAATCCTCCAAGACATTGTACAACGGAGAGGTGTGTGAGCGAAAACAAATCATTCCAAGCTTGGAAGGCACGCGGACTATGTCCATGGATGGAAACAGCGAAAGCTAAAGCAAGAGACACAGTTCGATACCTCAAACCCTTGAAAAGAACCCTAAGGCCTAGTTGGAAAACACCCCAGGGCGGCTCCCGATCCCCTGATAACAGAATGGCTACAATAGGGGCTATTGATCCCTGATGTGAGTGAAGAGGGCAGCACTGCCTAACTCAGTGACCCCGCCCCCTTTGCCCCTTAGGAAGTTTCTTACAGACACACTAAGGCCCGTATTTATCAAGGTTATGTGTCAATCAAGGGTGACGCAAAACCTAAATGAGATTTCCTGAGCCAGACAAGAGCACCTTCCAATGCCCTGCGTGGCTTGATAAATCTAGAGTAATGCCCAGCAGTGGAAATCACGGCCTTGCATTACTCCGCGGCAGGCAGGTGTGCCATGGGTGAAGCGCGTGTGTTCCCACCCATCCTCCACTGCAATATTACACATTCCCAGATTTACCAACATCGGTTGACCTGGAATGCGTCAGAATTGTGCACCTTCCCACCGGAGGAGCAAAGAGGAGAAATATCTTTATTTCTCCTCGTTAGTTTTTTCTCCACGTGTGCTGCATTGTGCAGCACACTTGGAAAGAGGAAAATGGCTCTGATGATTGATTTTGTGCAGGGAGGTGCCCCTTCCTGCACAAACGCAATCCTGCCTACAACGCAGACACCATTGCGCCATGGTGCAAGAGTGTCTGCTTTGGAGCTAGGCAGCAGTTTGTGCACCAGCGCGGGCAGACAGCCGGAATGTGCTGTATAATGTAAAATGCAGAGCATTCCTGCCTTCCCTCCTTCACGCAGCACAGCAAGGTGGCTTACTCCATTGCGTTGCATGAAATATTGACAAATATGGGCTGGAGCTCTTAGGGCATGCTGAGGCTAAATCTAATATTCAACTCAACCCTCCGAACGTGCAGAAAAATAAGAGCGAAGTAGTCGTGGACTTAACAATATGAGAGGTTTAGAGCGCACCATTCCACAACCTATGGCCTCTCGGCGCCAGGTTACCTCTAGGCTCTAGGCGTCTGCTAGAGGATTCACTTCTGAGCACGAGTGAGTGAAATCTCAGCCTCCAGGGACCTCCCAATGTGCCGACGTCCCCATGATTACGACACAAATGCAAAGAGCAGAAGCCACACTGATGTTCCTATTTTGGTGACTCTTGCATGAGATGCGCTGACAGCTCTTTGATGGGTGAATAGCAATTTATGGAACTATAAGCAGCGCAATCTCTTGAACGGAAAGTACGCTTTATAGAGAAGATTAGCGCTCAAAAATAGAGCCACTTGAAAATGACAGGATTTGGGCTTCTCTGAATCGCTGAGCTTGAGCTGAAAGCTCCTTTTCTGCTGCTCTCAGTTCCACACATTTCAGGCGACTGCAACAATGTGAGATTTAGGATCCAGGGTCGCGTCTGATGCAATAAAGGCCTTCGCTCAGAGTGCACTGGGTCCCGCTCCGAAGCATTGTCATCAGGTTAATGCACATTGTGCTGACCGCGCATTATCATCGGGCAGACTTACAGTAATAATGTCCTTCATAAGAGTCTCCTGAGCTACAAACTCAGAGAGGATCATAGGATCAGCTCGACGCGAAGCAGCAGAGAGCCGTGCGCCTAAATACACGCAATGCGCTTTATCCACAGATGCTTGTTAGCAATCAATGAAATGTGAGTAAATTGAACAGTATCTCCCATAATGCAATGCGCCAAGTCTGGAGCAAGATGTGACGGTGTGATTCACGCTCCATGGGCAGATGTGCTAAGATTTGACGCAACATATCAGAGCACAGTGCAGCAAGCGGAGTTACGACAAAGGGAGAGGGCAGTATAGCGCAATATATATTAAGATAGTGCCCTGTTTCCCTCTCCCCCTGTGCTGTCACACTTTTGTTAGTCTTGCAACATCACACACCCTTATACAGTCATTCAAGAGTGTGCGCCTCAAGTCTAGCATAGGTTTTGTGCTGGATAGGTACCCCTCCAGTACACAATATTATGCTTAGAAATTGTTTAGTACTTTTCCACTCTTGTGTGTGTGCTCAACTGTGCAGAACACACCCAAAGTTGAAAGGTTTGAAGAAAAAAAACTTTTCTCCAATGTTACACGCGGCTGGAGGAGTCATACTTTTTTTGAGGAAAATTCCTGTTCAACAGAATTAGTAGATACGGATTTCTTCAAGACGTATGGGTGGTTAAATGGGATGGTCCATTGAACGCACCCTTGATGAAACGTATGACACATAGCACAACGTACGCTATAGCGCTACTTTGCAGCCCTTTGGGGCTCTTTACAACGCAAACCAAGATTTGCAATGGAAACCAAATTCCAATGCAAGAATTTACACCTGTTTGCGTCACTTTTGGTGACACCGCAGAGCAGAAAGGTTGGATACATCTGGCCCTGTGGTGCATTTAACGCGTGCTAAGGCTCTGCTTAGGTTTACCCAACCACTTGATTTTTGAAGGCTACTCTTTTCATGATGCTGTGAATTCTGAGCTGAAGGCCAATTAGGTACTAAAGTCCTCACACTAGAGGAGCTTGTAGAGGTCGGAATGACGCTGCAAACACTGCAGCATGAGCTTCTATATATATCGCAAGTTGTCACTGATGTTATTATTGTCTCTGTTGTGATCAGGTAATCAGATCTCTCTGTACCAAGGTACTGGTCCCAGTCCTGAGGTGCCAGAAAGGTAAAAGAACAAAAAGCTCCTTCAGCCAATCAAACAGCACTATTTTCAAATTGTCGGTACCACGGTACCCCTGTGGGACTCTCATAGGACCAAATGTCCAGATATATGATTTTTTAACCCCTTCATGACCAGCACCTGAACCTCTTTAGATGCAGATTTCTCAAGAACTGCTGAACAGATTTATACCAAACCACAAAAAGCATGTTTTCTGAGTAAGGTTCTAGCTTTTTGCTAAATCTGGTGTGATTCCATTCATCTTTTTTCCCCTGTACCTGCAACAGAAGTTTCCTATGGGAATTAACATTAAAAAAAAACAATGTTTTGAGACCTTCCTTTTTCTGAGCCACTGCTCGACAGATCACCCCCAAACTTTCCAGGAAGGAGCAAAGGTGGCTGATATTTCTAAAGATATTGCAAAAAACCCACTCTTCCTATGGAAATTTTGAATTAATAATAACTACACAGTACAGGACTAGGTGTATATAAACACACACACATATTTATATATATTTATAAACACACTGAGCATCGTGGTATCTATTTCTCTCATCACCACCTTATTCTATTCCATGTTTCAGCATCTGACTCTATTCCCGAGGTCACCACATCATTGTGTCCTTTTGTTCTTTTGTTCATAACCTCACCCTACACCTTGTGTGTGACCACCTCACGTCCTCCCTTTGGTTACCACTGCACCTTGACCCTTGAACAAACACCTCACCCTATCCCTTGGATCACCACCTAGCTTGAATACCTTGAATCACCACTGCAGCCTGGCCCTTGGATCACCATCTCACACAAGCTCCTGGTTCACCAACGTGCTCCATATCTTGGAACAACTCTTCCCTGTCCTTTGAGTGACATCCTCGCCTTATCCCTTATATCATCACTGCTCTCTGTCCCTTGGGTCACCACCTCTCTCTACACCTTGAATCCCCACTGTACCCTGTCCTTTGGATCACCACTGAACTCTGTCCCTTGGGCCACCACCTCACTCTGCACCTTGAATACCCATTGTGCACTGTCTCTTGGGTCACCACTGCACTCTGTCCCTTGGGTCACCACTGCTCTCTGTCCCTTAGGTCTCCACCTCAATCTACACCTTGAATACTTACTGTACCCTGTCCCTTGGGGCACCACCTCACTCTGCACCTTGAATACCCAATGCGCACTGTCTCTTGGGTCACCACTGCACTCTGCCCCTTGGGTCACCAACTCACTCTACAACTACAATCCCCACTGTACCCTGTCTCTTGGTTCACCACTGCACTCTGTCTCTTGGCTCACCATTGCACTCTGTCTCTTGGCTCACCACCTCACTCTAGACCTTAAATACTTACATTGTACCCTGTCTCTTAGGTCACCGCTGCTCTCTGTCCCATGGGTCACCACCTCACTCTGCACCTTGAATACCCAATGCGCACTGTCTCTTGGGTCACCACTGCTCTCTGTCCCTTTGGTCACCACTGCTCTCTGTCCCTTAGGTCACCACCTCACTCTACACCTTGAATACTTACTGTACCCTGTCCCTTGGGGCACCACCTCACTCTGCACCTTGAATACCCAATGCGCACTGTCTCTTGGGTCACCACTGCTCTCTGTCCCTTTGGTCACCACTGCTCTCTGTCCCTTAGGTCACCACCTCACTCTACACCTTGAATACTTACTGTACCCTGTCCCTTGGGGCACCACCTCACTCTGCACCTTGAATACCCATTGCGCACTGTCTCTTGGGTCACCACTGCACTCTGCCCCTTGGGTCACCAACTCACTCTACAACTACAATCCCCACTGTACCCTGTCTCTTGGTTCACCACTGCACTCTGTCTCTTGGCTCACCATTGCACTCTGTCTCTTGGCTCACCACCTCACTCTAGACCTTGAATACTTACATTGTACCCTGTCTCTTAGGTCACCGCTGCTCTCTGTCCCATGGGTCACCACCTCAGTCTACACCTTGAATTCCTACTGTACTCTGTCCCTTGGGGCACCAACTCACTCTAGACCTTGAAATCCACTGTACCCTGTCTCTTCGGTCACAACTGCACTCTGTCCCTTGGGTCACCACCACGCTCTTTACCTTGGATCACACTGCGCCTTGACTCGTGGATCAAAACATTACCATATGCCATGGTTGACAACCTCCATTTCCCGATTGGCTCACTACCTCACTCTATCCCTTGACTCACCGGCTTACCCTATGCCTTGTATCACCATCTTGATCCATACCTTGACTCATCACCTCACTCTATACCTTGAATCACAACCTCGCCCTTCACCTTGGTTAACTCGCTGAACCATTTCTATGATCGCCACCTTGATCTATACCTTGTGTCACTACTACACCATGTCCCTTAGATCACCAATCCTCACTGTCCTTTGGGTGAAAACCATCCTCTGTCCCTTGGATCAGCAAGCCAATCTATTCCTTTGATCACTAACCCGTTCTTTCTCGTGCAACTCCACTGTGCCATGTATTTCAGATCACCACTATGCCCTATTCCACAAATCACCACCTTGCACTATACTTGGGTTGCCACCTAACGCTATCCCTCAGGCCACCAAGTCTCGCTTTCTGTATATACTTTGATCACTACTTCGCCCTACCCCTTGGATCATCCAGACACTCTATTCCTTAGGTCGACACCTCGCTCTACCCCTTAGGTGACAACTCCATTTGTCCCTTGTATCGCGAACCCACCCTATCCCCTGAGTCACCAACACATCCTATCCATTTGAACGTCATCTCACGCTATCCCTCGCGTCCCTACGTTCTCCTTACTCTGCTGCACAGTGGAGTGGATTCAGTTCTAACTTTAAGACCTTGTCTCTCATAAAATTGATGCAATAAGGTATAAAACGTGGCCTTTCTGTGCCGCCTCCCTATAAAGCGAGGAGTGCGCAGGCTGTAGCTCTTCCTGATGGCTGAGCTCTGCGGAGGGACCTTGGGTGATTTTTGATTTAAGCTCCTTCTACAAGACCATAAAGCCCTCACTTCCTATCACATCACTGGCTGCAAGATGCTAACTCTTGGCTTGTGTTCTGGCTCTGGGGGACAGCGATATGACTTTGAAGCTTGGAGATTAGTTTCTCCAGATGTGCCTATCCATCAGCGGTCTCTTCGTCCAGCGACTCCGCCTGCGTACGATGAGCTTCCGAGAGGACTGCCCGTGGTGCATGGGGGGCACCTGCAAAGCTCGCGATAACTGGGATTTCCAAGGGTAACATTTAAAGAATATGAAGAGGAAATTGAATAGAAAATCTAATTTATATGTACGGCTGGGCCCAGATAGTTTTAAGACAACTGCGTTCTGCTAATAGATTTTTACTACTTTTAAAAGAACACGACAAGATAACGATAAGGGCTATATATGTCAATAGACTGTCAGAAATGACCAGAATCACTTTTCACTGGACCGTAGATTCACACCTTGGCGAATAAAGCCAAGATTGGCAGTATCACGTTTTTGCGAACCGCGGCAGACGGGGGACGGACAAGCGTCTTGTAGCTATTGTAGAGTCCTAGCACAGTTTGGGACATTTGACCAATCACAATCTCTCATTGGATCTCACTGTTCTGGGGACATATCATTATTTGGATCACAATAAATGTGTATTCAATGTGGCTCACAAATGTCACATGGTGCACAGTGCAGCGTCCCACAATTCGTTGGTCTCTTGGCGCATTGCTGAAGCAGACTGACATCTGTTGCTGTGGATTTTCCTTAAAGAGGTGGGCTTTGGGTTCAGGAGTGAAAAGAGTCTCCTCGCGTCCTCCTCTGTGCACCTCCGGCCTCCCGTGGAGGGCTGGAGAACTGTTAGCAGCCCTACCGCACATCAGGTGCTGCATGGTCCTGTCCAAGAAAGGCCATACAGGAGGGGAAAGGTACAGAGAAGGGTGTGGAGATGAGGGGATGGAGGAGAGGGTGCGAAAGGAGAAAATGGAGAGATGGTCATCGTGATGGGAGATGGGCTGAGGAAGTCGTCCTTGGAGTGAGAAATGCTGAGGGGAAAGAGGGATAGGTGGGAAAGGGAATGAAGTGGGGAAAGGAAAGGACAAAGAACTAAGGGGCATATTATCAAGACAGGCGATAAAATTATCGCCGCTTTAGCGGCAGAAAACTGCCGCTAAAGCGGTGATAATGGGCTTGATAATATGCTCTATGGAATTCCAATTGAAGTCCTTGTTGGATGTGAAGGACATCTAACCTGAGCTTCAATTGGAATTCCATAGAGCATATTATCAAGCCCATTATCACCGTTTTAGCGGCAGTTTTCTGCTGCTAAAGCGGCGATAATTTTATCGCCTGGCTTGATAATATGCCCCTGAGTAAGGTCGAATGAAAGGAGATAGACAGCATGATAAGAGGGGGAGAAGGGCAACAAAGGAAAGGAGGAGGTGCATAGAGGAGAGTGGAGAGGGAAGGCAGTAGGGAGAGTAGAGAGGTTATGAGGGTGTGAGGGTATGCAGAGTGCACGCTTGACGTGATCCCATGCACCCTCTCCAATGGCCAGCCCCGCAGTGGAATGGAAGGCGGCTTTGAGGTGAGGTGAGTGTAGGGTCAACCTCGATGCAATGGGGCAGGCATCAGAGGAAAGGGAGGAATCCGTGCAGGGTCAGTGCGCTCAAACCGACCAGAACCTGTAACTGTGATTTACGTCAACGCCTCCGCCTCTACCTCTTTACTGTGTGGAGGTCCCCGCCCCGACTGTGGAGACCTCTGCAAGGGGAGTTGTGTATTTTAGTAGTAAATGTGGGAGGTTGGAAAATGGGGAATACTTGCTACTAAATGGCTGGGTTTCGGGAGGAGTGAGGAGGGGCTAAAACTGGCTAGAAAGGGGTTTAGGTAGGGAAGTGTAGTTAGTGCCCCCACCCACCAAACATTAAGGACATTGCTATTTAAAACTATTACCACGTGCAAAAAGAACCTACAACACTTGAAAATATAAATCAGCTCTTACCTGGAGGAGTGCCAGCACTACACATGGTGAACACTGGTACTGCAGCACACTTGCAAACAAAATAATGGACTTCAGATAAAAGTCAATACGAACTTATGTTGAATTAAATTAACGTTTTAAAATAAATAAATGTTACCCAGTGGTGGTTGCCGCTGATTAGTTATAGCTAGGATCACGTTTTCATAGAAAATCATTTTTTGGTTTCTTCATAAGTTTGGCACTGTTTGATACTTCTTCATCAATCTTTTCAATAAAGAAGTTCATACACTTCAATTACTTTGTGGAAAGTTTTGGGGTAATCCGTCAAGCGGGGGCGGGGATGACAAAAGAGGAGTCCCAAAACGTGTTTTCCTCATGCAATTAACTATAGCAAAATTGAACAGAAATAGTGCAAAAACAGCCGTACGGAGTTACACCAGCTTTGTTGGAAAGCTAGCTCCTGGTCTAGAAAGTCTGGTTCTTGTGGATTTCCGGCTCTCCTCTTTGAGCCTTTGTGATGCTCCAGGAAGGAACCCCATCTCGCAGGGCAGTAAAAACGTAAATATTGCTGTGGGTGACCCATGGCTGAGATAGCGGTCCACATACCAGACTCAAAAAAGAAAAAGTGCCCATGAGAAGGGGTCCCTGGGCTCGGGAAGGGGAGCCGTACCCCCCACCTCTTTAATAAAAAAATAAGAAATCGGCCCAGGGAGATGGGGTCCCCATGGTCTATACAAGGCTCAGGGAGTGCAGCAGCCCCCAGCGACATAAGAAAACAGTATGTCTCCCGGGTCATTGCATACATGATTCCAGGAGAGCTCGCCATATTTAATAAAGCACTTCTAGCTGCAGCTGTATGCTCCTCAGATGGAGGGCGGCAACCTCTTGTGGTTTGGTCTGTGGATCCCTTGTGGACATAAACATTTTAGATAAAAGACTCCAATTATTAAAATTATTTTATGACGATCACTTTTATTGAACCTTGGTATGTCTGAATATACATTTTATTCTGGTTATTGGTGACTATTGACAAAGACAAGAGCTCTGCTTTATATATGTTGTTGTGCTGACCCCTGAATAAAGCCAATTGGCCCGCTTTCGATACTTTGGTGTTCTGACCCTTTAACAGCGGGTCTGCTTTGCTCAAAATGACACCCTTCACATAGGTGCATGATATAGGCAGCTGCCCGCATCCAGATTGAGACTTGAAGGCTGGCCAGGGCGCTGTGGGGGGGATTGCTTCACAGTGAACAATAAGTTTGGCTATTTGTAGGGCGGGCACTTCGATAGTGATTGTAGCTTACGCGCCTACTCTCACCAGGCCTTGGTTTACTGCTTGCTAAGTCTTCGTAGGAAACCATATATAAGCCCTGGACGCTTCGGTCCAATCCTCGGTACTTCTAAGGTGCAGAGCAGGGGAGCGGGGATGGGTGAGCCCTGGCAGCAAGGACCGCACCAGATCTGACCCTCCGTCCTGAACGCGGCGCTTACTTTCCCTCCTGCTCCAGGGAGAACACTTTACCAAGTGTGGTGTTTAACAGATGCTCAGATAAAAGGTCTGCCTGTGCCCTACAACCCTTGGGCAAGCTGTGCAGTCTCTGTGTACCCTGGACAGATCCTTAGGTACATATGGGGTGTGAATAGGGTTGGATTGGGATTAGAACGCACACAAAAAAGTGGCCCACATTTGCATATTGCCTTTCCACAAAACACTGCTTTGGTGAAGTTTTATTAAAAAAAAAGAAGAGGGACGGGGGGCCCACAGCTGGACTCTGATACCGGCCCCTCGGGCATTGCCCGAATGCCCGAGTCACCAATCCGACGCTGGCTGTGCAGCCGGGAGGGAGATTGGGAAGGAGCGGAGCACCTGGCAGCAGAGGACAGGGCAGGGCAAGCGTCAGGTCTAGGCACGGCGGCATTGCAGGCCCTCAGTGGCACTGCAGGGGGCTCAGTGGTGTTCAGCAGCAAGCAACAGGTCCAGGGTCAGGAGAGATGGGCATCTGGACCCCCGCAGCTCGTCCTGCCAAGATGGCGGACTCTTCTTTTCACATCCAAATGACGCTTAACTGCATGTGGGCAATCAGGGGTGGGGGGCGCAACGAGAAGCACAGCAAAAGGGGCTGAGCATGGATCATACTCATGCACCAAGACAGTGGTGTAAAGCAAGCCATTTTTGGGAAGTAATTAAAGCAGTGCGATCGGCGCAGGGTCACAGGCAGGCTACGGGAGATGGGGTGCGCAGTGAGGCTTTAGCAGCTGAAAAATCCCATCTGGAATATCACCAATGCGGGCCACAGGGGGAAAGAACGGGTGGAGACCCCATCCGCAGTCTGGGAGCTTCCTCGGGTGTTCAGGAGCCCACCTTTACAAAAGTCGGGGTTGGGGCGATGTCAGGACCAGGGTCGAGCGTGTTCTCACCTTCATAGATTGCGGGGACTTTCCGTGCATCTTTTTTGCTCAATGCCACACCTGAGGCAGGTGAACGGGGGAGCGGCGAGCGGCATCAAAGCTGCCGCGGCCCCAATGATATGTGGAGTAAGGAAGCAAGCTCTTGAAAACACCGTTGGTGGTCGTTGCTGTGCTTTAAGCTCGCAAACAGAGAAGAGGTGAGATACAGCGGAGACGCAAACAGAGAAGAGGTGAGATACAGCGGAGACGCAAACAGAGAAGAGGTGAGATATAGCGGAGACGCAAACAGAGAACAGCGGAGACGCAAACAGAGAAGAGGTGAGATATAGCGGAGACGCAAACAGAGAACAGCGGAGACGCAAACAGAGAAGAGGTGAGATACAGCGGAGACGCAAACAGAGAAGAGGTGAGATACAGCGGAGACGCAAACAGAGAAGAGGTGAGATATAGCGGAGACGCAAACAGAGAAGAGGTGAGATACAGCGGAGACGCAAACAGAGAAGAGGTGAGATATAGCGGAGACGCAAACAGAGAAGAGGTGAGATACAGCGCAAACAGAGAAGAGGTGAGATACAGCGGAGACGCAAACAGAAAAGAGGTGAGATACAGCGGAGACGCAAACAGAGAAGAGGTGAGATACAGCGCAAACAGAGAAGAGGTGAGATACAGCGGAGACGCAAACAGAGAAGTGGTGAGATATAGCGGAGACGCAAACAGAGAAGAGGTGAGATATAGCGGAGACGCAAACAGAGAAGAGGTGAGATATAGCGGAGACGCAAACAGAGAAGAGGTGAGATATAGCGGAGACGCAAACAGAGAACAGCGGAGACGCAAACAGAGAAGAGGTGAGATATAGCGGAGACGCAAACAGAGAACAGCGGAGACGCAAACAGAGAAGAGGTGAGATACAGCGCAAACAGAGAAGAGGTGAGATACAGCGGAGACGCAAACAGTGAAGAGGTGAGATATAGCGGAGACGCAAACAGTGAAGAGGTGAGATACAGCGGAGACGCACACAGAGAAGAGGTGAGATACAGCGGAGACGCAAACAGTGAAGAGGTGAGATACAGCGGAGACGCACACAGAGAAGAGGTGAGATACAGCGGAGACGCAAACAGAGAAGAGGTGAGATACAGCGGAGACGCAAACAGTGAAGAGGTGAGATACAGCGGAGACGCAAACAGTGAAGAGGTGAGATATAGCGGAGACGCAAACAGAGAAGAGGTGAGATATAGCGGAGACGCAAACAGAGAAGAGGTGAGATATAGCGGAGACGCAAACAGAGAACAGCGGAGACGCAAACAGAGAAGAGGTGAGATATAGCGGAGACGCAAACAGAGAACAGCGGAGACGCAAACAGAGAAGAGGTGAGATACAGCGCAAACAGAGAAGAGGTGAGATACAGCGGAGACGCAAACAGTGAAGAGGTGAGATATAGCGGAGACGCAAACAGAGAAGAGGTGAGATATAGCGGAGACGCAAACAGAGAAGAGGTGAGATATAGCGGAGACGCAAACAGAGAACAGCGGAGACGCAAACAGAGAAGAGGTGAGATATAGCGGAGACGCAAACAGAGAACAGCGGAGACGCAAACAGAGAAGAGGTGAGATACAGCGCAAACAGAGAAGAGGTGAGATACAGCGGAGACGCAAACAGTGAAGAGGTGAGATATAGCGGAGACGCAAACAGAGAAGAGGTGAGATATAGCGGAGACGCAAACAGAGAAGAGGTGAGATATAGCGGAGACGCAAACAGAGAACAGCGGAGACGCAAACAGAGAAGAGGTGAGATATAGCGGAGACGCAAACAGAGAACAGCGGAGACGCAAACAGAGAAGAGGTGAGATATAGCGGAGACGCAAACAGAGAACAGCGGAGACGCAAACAGAGAAGAGGTGAGATACAGCGCAAACAGAGAAGAGGTGAGATACAGCGGAGACGCAAACAGTGAAGAGGTGAGATATAGCGGAGACGCAAACAGAGAAGAGGTGAGATATAGCGGAGACGCAAACAGAGAAGAGGTGAGATATAGCGGAGACGCAAACAGAGAACAGCGGAGACGCAAACAGAGAAGAGGTGAGATATAGCGGAGACGCAAACAGAGAACAGCGGAGACGCAAACAGAGAAGAGGTGAGATACAGCGCAAACAGAGAAGAGGTGAGATACAGCGGAGACGCAAACAGTGAAGAGGTGAGATATAGCGGAGACGCAAACAGAGAAGAGGTGAGATATAGCGGAGACGCAAACAGAGAAGAGGTGAGATATAGCGGAGACGCAAACAGAGAACAGCGGAGACGCAAACAGAGAAGAGGTGAGATATAGCGGAGACGCAAACAGAGAACAGCGGAGACGCAAACAGAGAAGAGGTGAGATACAGCGGAGACGCAAACAGAGAAGAGGTGAGATACAGCGGAGACTGTGGTGGTCCCTATTATAAGTGGTATATGGAGGTAGAAATCTTTGACTAAGTCTATCCCTTGTTGGTTCTATCTCACTGGAAGATGTGTTCTTGATTTCTAGCGCCTGGACGCCTCAGGGCAACTGTAGCGCTCTACAAATCTTCTTTTCATTTCATTTTCATTTCATAGCATAACATTACATCTCCTGAAAAATGCATTGTGTCGACTTTTTAAATGCCAAAGTATTTCTCTTGAAAAACTTACACCTGATCGTTTTGATTCTGGTGCCTAAACATATATAAAAATATGTGAAATTTTCAGAAGTTAGTATAGAAATTCTTATTGAGTCATGTGCATCACTTATTGGCCATTGTGTGTAGTTGAAGATATCTAACACTTCTCTGTGACAGGTCTAAGTCTGTTCGACCACACTACCCCCTAACAGAGCACCGAGGGTTGCTAGAACAAGCTTGTTGTAATGTTGCTGGAATATGAATTTACCTTGAAAAAACAAGAGGCATTTAGCAAAACAGGAACAGTTGGTTTAATTATACGCTTCGGTCCGGGAGCAACCACAGAAACGGGTCTGAGGACTGTCTCTACACACATTCGTTCCAAGGGCCATTATATACAGTCTTTGGAGCGCCATAAACACTTTACATCTTGTTTTAGAGGAAGGAATGCAGGCCTAGTCATGGGGTGTAAATCAGGCCACCTGATACCGAATGCAGGAGGGTCTCGACTATGGAAGGACACAATGCGGGCCAGCGGGTGAAGTGTCCAGTTGTCCGGTATGGTGAGTGCATGATCACTGCGTGTACTGTGCATGCTGTGTCCTGATTGGCTGAGTGTTGCAGGCACAACTGATAGTTATACCATCAGCTCAGAGTTACAAGAGCAGCCCAGAGTTACAGGAGCAGCTCTGAGTTGCAGCTCAGCCCAGATTTGCAAAAGAAGTCCAGAATTACAGGCACAGTCCAGAGTTACTGTAGAAGCTTAGAGTTACAGGCACAGCCCAGAGATACAGGAGAAGCCCAGAGTTACAGGCACAGTCCAGAGTTACTGTAGAAGCTTAGAGTTACAAGCACAGCCCAGAGATACAGGAGAAGCCCAGAGTTACAGGCACAGTCCAGAGTTACTGTAGAAGCTTAGAGTTACAAGCACAGCCCAGAGATACAGGAGAAGCCCAGAGTTACAGGCACAGTCCAGAGTTACTGTAGAAGCTTAGAGTTACAAGCACAGCCCAGAGATACAGGAGAAGCCCAGAGTTACAGGCACAACCCAAAGGTACTGGAGAAGCCCAGAGTCACAGGCACAGCCACAGTTACAGGGTAAGCCCAGAGTTACAGATGCAACAGACCCAGGCCAGTATTAGGGCAGCTGGCCAGATTTTCAAGAGCAGCTGAGAGTTACAAACTCATCCCAGAGTTACATGCTCAGCCCACAGTAACAGATACAACCCAGATTTATAGTTGAGCACAGAGTTACATGACACTCTAGTGGTACAAGCGTAGCCCAGAGTAACAGGCGCAGCTCAGAGTTCCATGAGCAGCCCAGAGTTACTGAAACAGTCTGGAGTTACAAGAGACCTACGGAGATAATGCCTGAGCCCAGAGTTACTGGAGCAATGCATAGCGGCAAATTTAGAGTTCAGTGGAAAGAGAACTGTTTCTAAACACTGGTGGAGTATCCTCTATGCTAAACTATCGATCCACCCATCCAACTTAAACAAGGGAGTACAAACGGTATGTTGATGGCAGAGCCTACTTCGGTCCCATCACTAACATATTCCTCAGAAGCCATTGGGAAAATCTTGTCAGGTGCCCGTCTAGCACCCGAAAATCATGCCAGGGTATGCCATTTCTTTCTCACACTCACCAGCTTACCATTAGTGAGAAAAAACTCTGCCATGTAGTTGTTGGCAGAATTTGTCTGGAACTCTGTGTAACATGCATAACGCAGAGTGGCCAAAACTCCACCAACTCGGCCAGTGGAGCGACATGTATCACCCACCCTTACTAAGATCCTGCCTTGCATGGCCAGAGCTTCAGAGGTTATGTGCCCATGCGTCTGGTAAGTGCTTATTGCGGCTCCATTCAACCTAGACCACAAGCAGTGCTCAGCTAGGCAGCCGACCCAAAGTTTGCCATCTGAGCAAACTGCATGAGAAAGAAGTAATGAAGTTGCAATGGTGCAGTGTCGCCCAGTGAAAGGCATCCCATGAGATGAACCGCCACCTCTGTAAGACCCTTCACCAGCTCACCCTACCCTTGAGTGCCAACCTCTACTCTTTCAATAAGTCTTCACTTCACCTCATTCCTTGAGTCACAACTTCACCTGATTTCTTGGGTCATCACATCACACTTTTCCTTTGATGATTTCTTCACTCAGTTCCTTGCATCACCAGCTCACCCTCACCCATGGGTGCCTACCCCCACTCTTTAACTAAATCTTCACCTAACCTTATTCTTTGGGTCACCACCTTACCTCATTCTTTGGGACACCACCTTACCTCATTCTTTGGGTCACCACTGTACCTCATTCCTTGGGTCACCACATCGCCTCATTTCTTGGGTCACCACATCACCCTTGTCCTTGGATGATCACCTCACTGAGTTCCTTACATCACCAGCTCACCCTCACCCTGGGGTGCCTATCTCTACTCGTTCACTAAGTCTTCACTTCACCTCATTCCTTGGGTCACCACCTCACATCAATCTTTGGGTCACCATAACACCTCATTCCTTGGGTCACCACATCACACTTGTCCTTAAGGCATTACCTTACTCAGTTCCTGACATCAACAGCTCACCCTCACCCTTGAGCGCCCACCTCTATTCTTTCACTAAGTCTTCACCTCACCTTCTTCTATGGGTCACTGCCTCATCCTATCCCTTGGGTCGCATATCAGCTGTTTCACTGGGATGCAGCCCCCCATGTTCAGTAATTCACAACTTCTCTCATTCCATTGTGTCCTCAGCTCACCCTATTCAGCCCCTATTGGGGAGGAGGTGTGATTTGGAGGTTGTAACCTGGGGTCATGGGTTGCAATTCCCACTTATACGCTTGACTTACAGTTGCTAGATTATAGGCAAATAACTTAATCTTGCCATGCCTCAAAAATGTAAATGTATAGAATTGAATTTGATTAGCAAATGTGTGTAGTTGTATTTTTAAAATGTTTAAATCTTCCAACACGCCTACGAATGCACGTGACTTTGTTGCTTCCTTGCACTTCTTGTGCTCTATTTCCATATTTATCTATGTCTCTGTATTCGTCCCATTGCCATCTCATACAACTCCTTGGTTCAGCAGTTGGCCCTATTCCTTGGGTCAGAAGATCGGCCTATACCTTTGTCCCTTGTGTCACCTCCTCACCCTAATCTTTGAGGAGTGAAGTTGCCCTAGTAGACCACCTCACTTTGCCCTTTGATCACAATGGCACATTGATCCTTGAAACACCGCCTCTCTGTTTTCCAGGGATCTCCACCTTGCTCTGTCCCTCCAATCGCCAGCTCGCTCTAGACCCTGTACTGACACCTTTCCCAATCCTATTGATAACCACTTTGCCTCATTCATTTGATCATCCCCTGGCCCCATACCCTGGATCACCTCTGTGTAGTGCTCCTTGGACCACCACTGCACTATATCCCTTAAGTGACCACTGCACTATATCCCTTAAGTGACCACTGCACTATATCCCTTAAGTGACCACTTCACAATATCCCTTAAGTGACCACTGCACTATATCCCTTAAGTGACCACTTCACAATATCCCTTAAGTGACCACTGCACTATATCCCTTAAGTGACCACTGCACTCTATCCCTTAAGTGACCACTTCACTCTGTCCCTTAAGTGACCACTGCACTATATCCCTTAACTGACCACTGCACTATATCCCTTAAGTGACCACTTCACTCTGTCCCTTAAGTGACCACTGCACTATATCCCTTAAGTGACCACTTCACTCTGTCCCTTAAGTGACCACTGCACTATATCCCTTAAGTGACCACTTCACAATATCCCTTAAATGACCACTTCACTCTGTCCCTTAAGTGACCACTTCACTCTATCCCTTAAGTGACCACTTCACTCTATCCCTTAAGTGACCACTGCACTCTATCCCTTAGATCATGGCTCACCCCTATGCCTTGCTTCACCCTCTCACTGTGTTTCTTCAGCCGCCGCCTCATGCTAAACCTTGAGTAGCCGCTGGTCTCAGTCTCTTGTGGTCAGCACTCATATTTATCCTGGCGGTGGCAGATGCAAGCGGTCCTGCAAGCGGTCCTCCTCGCGGCGGCACCCTAGATCATAAACTGCAGGGTGGACATTCCCTGTCCTAACTTCCCTGATGAATAATAACATTAAGAAATTGGAACCTCCACTTGCAAAGTGCCACATCAAAAAGGACTTTTTGGTTGCCTATTGCTTTTAAATATAAGACGTGTCATTGGATACACGCTGCCCAGATCCCCTCCCATTTACAGGGTGCCCGGCTGGGCCCTATGGAAGTAATTATCCTTCCCTAACTCAATTGAGTCACTTTTTTATGGGTGTGCACCTTACAACTCTGACAGAATACCCTTTAAAACCCAGGTGTCCCTCATTGTTATGTCCTAATAAGACCTCCTACCTATGAGAGGTCGAAACGCTGTCGACACACTTGTAAAACAAACCAATGTACTCAGCCTCTGGCATTGTTATAGCAGGGTGGAAATGATTATTGTAAACTGGTTAGAGGGTCGTTTTTTGTTTTTTTGATTTTTGGAAACCTTAATGAATGTCACAACCTGTCACTTGATTATATAGGTTCTATTTTCACTTAGGACACCGTACACCTCTCGTCTATTGTTACGTGATGTTTCTTCATAAATATTAATTCATTTTACTTGCTGGGCTTTTCGAGTGTTTCTTCTGAGCTTGCACATCTACTCCCTGATGATCGCCATTGGGCTTGACAAATGCTAATATTAGACGTAGTATTGTTACTGTTTTATTATTTACACAGGCACCATTGTTCTTTTGATATATCTCGTGGTCAGCACAGCACCCGGTAACTGGTTCACCACCTCACTCTGTATCTTCAACCACCACCCCACACTATACCTTGGGTCACCACTGTTCCCTGCCCCTTGGCTCGGCACCTTGTCCTATACATTGGATCACAATCTCACCAAATCCTTTTGATGTACAAGCTGACCCATTCTTTGTATCACCACCCCACTCTGTGCCCTGAAACACCACTGTTCCCTGCCCCTTGGTTCACCACTGTTCCTTGTCCCTTGGGCCACCACTGGTCCCTGTCCCTTGGGCCACCACTGTTCCCTGTCCCTTGGGTCACCACTGGTCCCTGTCCCTTGGGCCACCACTGGTCCCTGTCCCTTGGGCCACCACTGTGCCCTGTCCCTTGGGCCACCACTGGTCCCTGTCCCTTGGGCCACCACTGTGCCCTGTCCCTTGGGTCACCACTGTTCCCTGTCCCTTAGGTCACCACTGTGCCCTGTCCCTTGGGTCACCACTGTTCCCTGTCCCTTAGGTCACCACTGTTCCCTGTCCCATGGGTCACCACTGTTCCCTGTCCCTTGGGTCACCACTGTTCCCTGTCCCTTGGGTCACCACTGTTCCCTGTCCCTTGGGTCACCACTGTGCCCTGTCCCTTGGGTCACCACTGTTCCCTGTCCCTTGGGTCACCACTGTGCCCTGTCCCTTGGGCCACCACTGGTCCCTGTCCCTTGGGCCACCACTGGTCCCTGTCCCTTGAGTCACTAATGGTCCATGTTGCTTAGATTATCTCTTCACTCTATACCTGGGCTCATAAGTTCAACTATCCTTTGTAGCATCTACTTGTGCTAACCTGGGAGTGACCAAGATATCCTAAATGCTAGAACATCCTTTCCCACTAGACCCCGTGTCTTTAGACTTCCTCTACTCCTTGCAGAGAGGAGCAGTTCCAGTTCTAACTTTAAGACCTTGTCACTCACAAAATCGATACAATAAGGTGTAAAGTTTGGCCTTTCCGGGCTACCGCCCTATAAAGCGAAGAGCGAGCAGGCTGTAGCTCTTCCTGATGGCTGAGCTCTGCGGAAGGACCTCGGGTGGTTTTTGATTTAAGCTCCTTCTACAAGACCATAAAGCCCTCACTGTCCATCACGTCTCTGGCTGCCACGTGCTAACTCTAGACTTGTTTTGTGGCTCTGGGGGCAATGATAGGACTTTGAAACTTGGAGGTGAGTTACTACAGGCGCCCCCATCTATCAACGCTTTCTTCATCCAGCGTCTGCACGAGGCGCTGCCGAGAACTACCCACACTGCAATGGGGTGCACGTGCACCCCCTAGACGGACAGGGTCGTTTACTGCAAAAGTTATTATACTTGTGATTTCCATGGGTAAGATGATATTTTTAAGTGAGTCATTTACTGTAAATTATCACTTATATTTATATATGGCTCGGTCGTGATCATTTTATAGAAACCACATTTCACAGTTTGGGTTTTGACTGCTTTTAAAAGAGTAGGACGCAAGGCTGTTTAGAGGTTTATGTGGTAAATGACCCTCAGGGTCTAAAAGGATTTGACTCAATTAGTGCTGGATTATGGATCCATATCTTGGCCAATCAAGCCAAGAGCTCCACCTAATTCTGACCTTTTTTAATACATATCCTGTTCTTTCAAGGAACAGGGGGGCATATCACCAACAAACTGCGATGAACATCGCAGAGCGCACATAGCGGGAATTTGTATAACGCTGGCTATCGCCGGAATTAATCGCCGAGATAAAGCGTTATTATCATCGCTTATCTCCACGGCAATAAAAATTCTGACGATAGCGGCGTAATGAGGGAACATCGCTGGAAATGCAGCGATGCAACTACAGCGCTAAGCGAATCCTTGTTAATAGGGAGATGTGGATTTAGGCTTAAAATCCACCTCCCATTATAAATATAGCTGATTCTGACATTTTGCAGACGTTAGCTGATGGCGATGACCGCGGTTAGCGCCGATTTTTATGTCGCTATGGGTATCAGGGTCCGGCTTGGTAATAACGCGATGTGTGGTTAGCGACTTTTCCAGGGTTGTTTTCAGAGGGAACGCCTACTTTGCATGTCATTAACGATGATTATCGCTGACATGCAAAGCGGCAATGACACGGGCGCTATTGCCCGTAAGCCGTCGCTAACAGCTGTTAGCGACAGCTTGCTGATAGGGCAATAAAAATATCGCCGCTTTAGCCGCATAAAGTGCCGCAAGCGGCGACATTGCCCTTGATGATATGCCCCAGGCATGCTATAAAAATCGTTCCCATTTTGGATGACGTACACTCACCGAGGCCGCCTGACACATTTCCGAAAAGGAAAACTGACCGCAGGGACTTCTAGGCATCTGTGGATTGGTTCCCATAGTAAATATTCAACGATTGTGATCACAAACCATTAATGCACATTGCCAATCAGAAATAGGATCCCCCCTAACTCCAGTTTGGAATGAGTCTCAAAACCCTTTTGAGATTCAGAAAGACTTCCGAATTGTGAAAGGGTTTAGTACATTATAAAAAATATTCAATAATCGCACACTCTGTGAATCTGCGAATCACTTCGTTTGCTTCCCACATCAGGGGCCAGATGGAGCAAAGCTTTCCACCCATTCTGTGTGTATTCGAAAATGTGTTCGTACATATGGCCCCAGATACTTTTATTTGAACTGGACAGTTCGGCACTGAGCACCCCTAAATAAACTCCAGTGCCCCCATGAGTGAAGCCCCTCCCAGCCCCCGCATTACAGGACCCATGGTGCAGCCTGTCATTCTAATGGTGGGAGATGATTCAGCACCTGGACAGCTCCGCGCTTGAAGGGCCCAAGGGCTGAGCTGTTTCAGTGACACTTGACTAACTCTGGACTGCTCTTGTAAAATGTGCCTGTAACTCCAAACCTTGGCTGTAACAACGGGCTTCTGTTGTAAATCGGAACTTCACCTGTAATTTATGTAACTCTGGGCTATACTTGTAACTCTGGATTACACCTCTAACTCTGAGCTGCTCCTGTAACGCTGAACCGCTTCTGTAACCGTGAACAGCTCTTGCACATGCGAGATGCACCTGTGACTGAGCTGCTTCTGTAATCCTGGACAGCTCTTGTGCATGCGAGATGCACCTGTGACTCTGAGCTGCTCCTGGTGCTCTGAGCTGCTCCTGTAACACTGAGCTGCTCCTGTAATCCTGGTCAGCCCTTGCACATGCGAGATGCTCCTGTAACTCTCAGCTGCTCCTGTTGGTCTGAGCTGCTCCTGTTGATCTGAGCTGCTCCTGTAACACTAAGCTGCTCCTGTAATCCTGGTCAGCCCTTGCACATGCGAGATGCTCCTGTAACTCTCAGCTGCTCCTGTAACACTGAGCTGCTCCTGTAATCCTGGACAGCCCTTGCACATGCGAGATGCACCTGTAACTCTGAGCTGCTCCTGGAGCTCTGAGCTGCTCCTGTAACACTGAGCTGCTTCTGTAATCCTGGACAGCTCTTGCACATGCGAGATGCACCTGTGACTCTGAGCTGCTCCTGGTGCTCTGAGCTGCTCCTGTAACGCTGAGCTGCTTCTGTAATCCTGGTCAGCCCTTCCACATGCGAGATGCACCTGTGACTGAGCTGCTTCTGTAATCCTGGACAGCTCTTGTGCATGTGAGATGCACCTGTGACTCTGAGCTGCTCCTGGTGCTCTGAGCTGCTCCTGTAACACTGAGCTGCTCCTGTAACGCTGAGCTGCTTCTGTAATCCTGGACAGCTCTTGTGCATACGAGATGCACCTGTGACTCTGAGCTGCTCCTGTAACACTGAGCTGCTCCTGTAATCCTGGACAGCTCTTGTGCATGCGAGATGCTCCTGTAACTCTCAGCTGCTCCTGTTGATCTGAGCTGCTCCTGTAACACTGAGCTGCTTCTGTAATCCTGGACAGCTCTTGTGCATACGAGATGCACCTGTGACTCTGAGCTGCTCCTGGTGCTCTGAGCTGCTCCTGGTGCTCTGAGCTGCTCCTGTAACACTGAGCTGCTTCTGTAATGCTGGACAGCTCTTGCGCATGCGAGATGCACCTTTGACTCTGAGCTGCTCCTGTAGATCTCAGCTGCTCCTGTAACACTGAGCTGCTCCTGTAATCCCGGGCAGCTCTTGTGCATGTGAGATGCACCTGTGACTCTGAGCTGCTCCTGGTGCTCTGAGCTGCTCCTGTAACACTGAGCTGCTCCTGTAATCCTGGTCAGCCCTTGCACATGCGAGATGCACCTGTGACTGAGCTGCTTCTGTAATCCTGGGCAGCTCTTGTGCATGTGAGATGCACCTGTGACTCTGAGCTGCTCCTGTAGATCTCAGCTGCTCCTGTAACACTGAGCTGCTCCTGTAATCCCGGGCAGCTCTTGTGCATGTGAGATGCACCTGTGACACTGAGCTGCTCCTGGTGCTCTGAGCTGCTCCTGTAACACTGAGCTGCTCCTGTAACCCTGATCAGCCCTTGCACATGCGAGATGCACCTGTGACTGAGCTGCTTCTGTAATCCTGGACAGCTCTTGTGCATGCGAGATGCACCTTTGACTCTGAGCTGGCCTTGGTGCTCTGAGCTGATCCTGTAACACTGAGCTGCTTCTGTAATCCTGGACAGCTCTTGCACATGCGAGATGCACCTGTGACTCTGAGCTGCTCCTGGTGCTCTGAGCTGCTCCTGTAACACTGAGCTGCTCCTGTAATCCTGGACAGCTCTTGTGCATACGAGATGCACCTGTGACTCTGAGCTGCTCCTGGTGCTCTGAGCTGCTCCTGTAACACTGAGCTGCTTCTGTAATCCTGGGCAGCTCTTGCACATGCGAGATGCACCTGTGACTCTCAGCTGCTCCTGTAGATCTCAGCTGCTCCTGTAACACTGAGCTGCTTCTGTAATCCTGGGCAGCTCTTGCGCATGTGAGATGCACCTGTGACTCTGAGCTGGCCCTGGTGCTCTGAGCTGCTCCTGTAACACTGAGCTGCTTCTGTAATCCTGGACAGCTCTTGTGCATACGAGATACACCTGTGACTCTGAGCTGCTCCTGGTGCTCTGAGCTGCTCCTGTAACACTGAGCTGCTCCTGTAATCCTGGTCAGCCCTTGCACATGCGAGATGCTCCTGTAACTCTCAGCTGCTCCTGTTGGTCTGAGCTGCTCCTGTTGATCTGAGCTGCTCCTGTAACACTGAGCTGCTTCTGTAATCCTGGACAGCTCTTGTGCATGCGAGATGCACCTGTGACTCTGAGCTGCTCCTGTTGGTCTGAGCTGCTCCTGTAACACTGAGCTGCTTCTGTAATCCTGGACAGCTCTAGTGCATGTGAGATGCACCTGTGACTCTGAGCTGCTCCTGTAACACTGAGCTGCTCCTGTAATCCTGGACAGCCCTTGCACATGCGAGATGCTCCTGTAACTCTCAGCTGCTCCTGTTGATATGAGCTGCTCCTGTAACACTGAGCTGCTCCTGTCATCCTGGACAGCTCTTGTGCATGTGAAATGCTCCTGTAACTCTCAGTTGCTCCTGGTGCTCTGAGCTGCTCCTGTAACACTGAGCTGCTCCTGTAATCCCGGGCAGCTCTTGCACATGTGAGGTGCACCTGTAAACCTGTAGATCTTAGCTGCTCCTGTAACACTGAGCTGCTACTGTAATCCCGGGCAGCTCTTGCACATGTGAGGTGCACCTGTGACTCTGGATTGCGCCTGCGACTCTCCAGTGGTAGCAGACGTCTGTAGTATAAATCTTGGAAACAATAACATCAACACATACCTGTCACCCCGTTCGCTGTTTAGAGAGGTCTGGGGCGTCCCTGAGGTGCTCGGTGCATCTTCGAGGCACACGGGCGTAAACAAGGCTTCTGGCGGTCCTGGCTTCGCATGTGGCGCTTCAAGCAAGGCTCTGTGACAACTTCAGCGAACTTTAACAGAAGTGGTTAACTCTGTGTCAAGTCACCAATGCACATGTGATCTACCTCGGAAAGATGAAGAGCTGAGAGCTTCTGCTGTGACCTGAGATAGGGACTGCCGCCTGCAGCAGACCCTGTGACGCAAGCATGCTACAAGCGAGAGTACCACTGGTTAATTGTTAATTTAAGGAATAGCTGTGGTTACACCTACAATAATTCTAATTAAACGCCTCGTTACACGCTGGGAGGCAACCGAGACACGACAACTGGAGTTACTGGGCTCATAACCACGACATGTCTTACTGAACACCCCATCCCTCCATTGTTCCCGTCCCGACACTCGTTTCGCCAGAAAGTCTTACACAAAAAGTGCTCCGACAAAGGCCTGGAAGGAGTTACAACATGCAGGAGTTGGTGCACACACACAGCTGCCGTGCTTATTTCAAGTACCAGTGTTAATATTTTACAACAAAGGTAACACAGCAACCTGGGATTAGCATACCCCGGGGATTCAAAATTATGCATGCAGCGTAAAAATATGGTTTCGCCCAATTACGCGTATAGAGGGCCTAGATCTACGTCAATCTGCCCCTTTTGTTGGAATTACTGTTCATTGGCAAAGTTTAGATCTAAAGCACGAGCCGAACATACCACAAATGAACAGAACGTGCCTCCCGCTGCCGAAGACCAAAGTGCCTCGCAGACACCAACAGCTTCAAGGAGCCCAGCGCCAGCATCTGCTGAGTCACCAAACAGCTGTGTGGCAGGTGGTGAGTAGGTAAGAGGCACACTTCAAAGGCAGACCTCAAAGGCAAGGGCGGACACACTGACAGATGGCTTGGGGGTGACAGCTTGGGCAGTCAGGTGTCCTGGGAGTCTGAGAGAGGGTTTATTTGTAAGGAGACCCAGGTTGTCCGACGTTGGACATGTCACATCCGTGCACTGCAGGAAGTTGGTTCCCCAGTTCTCTGTCATTGTGACACTACATCACTTGTATGTTATGTGAGTTTGTAGAGCGCGGCTAATATCCCCTGTGAGGCACTTAAGAATGATTCATCCGCCCCAGGTGAGCAGCAGCTGAGCCGGCCAGTATGGCAGGGTCATGGGAAAGGTCTCTGGGCCCCTGGGTGACTATCAGAGCATCAATGTGGGTAAACAAGTTAACCCCTTCCCCTGCTGCTTGGGAAATAGAAGAGAGGGTGCCTAAATGTCACCAGCCTGGAAAAAGAAAGCGCACAAGCGTGCCACCCAGTGAGCCACCTTCACAAAGATGTAACTTACTCCTGAATGGCAGGCGTAAAATATGCGTACAGAGAAAACTGGCGTAGGTTCCATTGTTCGGGCCCTCCTTACGAGATCCGGGCAGGGAGGGTGAGTGTTATGGCACCTCTTAACATCGGATACCACGGGGACTCTAGATCTAAGTCTGTGATCAGCTCCACATTGATCGATACCTTCTGTACTCATTCAATATATGTATTTACGCTCCTACCCGGGAGGATCCTCATTGCTGGAAGTCACATTTTCAGAACAAATGACAAATTGAAAAGTTTTTGGGGGGGATAGATATCACCTCACCACTCCATTGACCCCTTCAGGAAAGGAGGGCCGGAGATGCTCACAGTCCTGGTCCATGGAGACACTGAGTGACTGTCTGAGAGGGAGATCACCAACAAGAGACCCCGAGGCACTGACCCTCTCGGGTGACCTTGCAGCATTGATCACAGGGCTTGGACCTTCCTGCACAGCTGTGGGCTCCTCCTATAGATGGCATCCTCCTGAGGGCACAGTGCTAGTACAGGGCACCGCAGCAGTGTGGGGCACAGTGTCAGCACCCCTTTTTCAAAGCCAGTGTCGCCTCTTCCCTCAAAGCGGCTGCAGCGTCTCCAGCAGGGCCAGGCTCCTTGTTTGAGACACCTGGGCTGAGGGCTTCATGAAGCAGGCTGCTCTGGAGTAATGTGCCCCAGCAGTCCCCCACATCCCGCATCCTGCAACCAACATCCCACATCCCCTATCCCACATCTCATGTACAGAATCCCACACCCTGCATCCCACATCCAACATCCCACAACCTGCATCCCGCATCCCACATCCAGAATCCCACATCCTGCATCCCACATCCAACATCCCACAACCTGCATCCCACATCCAACATCCCATAACCTGCATCCCGCATCTCACATCCAGAATCCCATATCCAGCATCCCGCATCCTGCATCCCACATCCTGCATCCCGTATCCCACATCCCCTATCCCACATCTCATGTACAGAATCCCACACCCTGCATCCCACATCCAACATCCCACAACCTGTATCCCGCATCCAGAATCCCACATCCTGCATCCCACATCCAACATCCCACAACCTGCATCCCACATCCAACATCCCATAACCTGCATCCCGCATCTCACATCCAGAATCCCACATCCAGCATCCCACATCCCCTATCCCACATCCTGCATCCCGTATCCCGCATCCCCTATCCCACATCCTGCATCTGACATCCTGCATCCCACATCCTGTATCCCCTATCCCACATCCCACATCCCACATCCCCCTATCTCCTATTCCACATACTGCATCCCGCATCCCATATCCCGCATCCCACATCCAGAATCCCACATCCCACATCCTGCATCCCACATCCCGCATCCTGCATCCCACATCCCGCATCCCCTATTCCACATCCCGAATCTCCTATCCCACATCCTGCATCCCGCATCCCACATCCTGCATCTGACATCCTGCATCCTGCATCCCACACACCATATCTCCTATCCCACATCCCGTATCCCCTATCCCACATCCTGCATCCCGCATCCCACAACCTGCATCCTGCATCCCACATCCTGCATCCCACATCCTGCATCCCACATCCCTTACCCCCTATCCTACATCCAGCATCCCACATCCCCCATTCCACATCCTACATCCTGCATCCCCTATCCCACATCCCACATCCCCTATCCCACATCCCCTATCCTACATCCTGCATCCAACATCCTGCATCCCACATCCTACATCCCACATCCTACATCCTGCATCACGTATCCCACATCCCGTATCCCCTATCCCACATCCTACATCTGGCATCCCACATCCCCTATTCCACATCCTGAATCCCCTATCCCACATCCTGCATCCTGCATCCCCTATCCCACATCCTGCATCCCACATCCCGCATCCTGCATCCCACATCCCGCATCCTGTATCCCACATCACGTATCCCGTATCCCACATCCTACATCCCGCATCCCACATCCCCTATTCCACATCATGCATCCTGCATCCATCATCCTGCATCCCCTATCCCACATCCTGCATCCCGCATCCCCTATCCCACATCCTGCATCTCACATCCTGCTTCCCACATCCAACACACAACCCCATCCCACATCCAGAATCCCACATTCCTTATCCTGCATCCCACATCCCTTATCCCCTATCCCACATCCGACATCCCACATCCCCTATTCCACATCCTGCATCCCGCATACCACATCCCCTGTCCCCTATCCCACTTCCTGCATCCCTCATCCTGCATCTCTCATCCCGTACTGCCAAGCCATGTCTTCCCTGGACCGGAATCAAGCATCCTAGGACCGGTTTCTGGGGATTCACCCTCTTCAGCCAGGATAGCTTGACTCCAGTGGCATGGAGTGCACGGGACCCACGTCCGGGCATGATCAAAGGCAGAAGCCGACTGGCACCCCCTTTTACTCTGAGTGTTCATGGCACCTATTGAGGCAGGGTGGTCAAGTCACCACCCCGGCACTGTTTCCCACCGTGCTGTAAGAATTCCGGTGCTGCTGCACGTCTACCCTCGCCATAGGTCCACCCTGAAGGCTGAATAATACATTTCGGCTCAAACTGAAAGTGCTACAAAGTGGTTCCTGGTCGCAAGGCAGCGCTACAAAACAGCTAATGATAAATTAAGTCATTTTGGTTTCCTCTGCAAATACCTAGAAGGTGCTTGTTGTGAAATTGTGATCACAAATTTTGCTTGATCAGGTGGTTGTTGTGAAATAACTGTACACACCTCTAAGCATAATTCCGGAGACATTTCATTGAGAAAAGCTTTCACCCTTTTCATCGGGTACGCTTGGGTCATAAATAGGGGTGGATGGAACTCGTGGAATTTTACTCCGTGGATGTCCGCAGAGTTACACACCAACACTGTGAGATTCCACCAATGGACGGAAATCTGCACATTGCGCTGCTCACGCTCCACGTTGAAAAATCAGCGCAAATGGCACTACGCGGTGAGGTGAACGCACAGCCATTCGAGTTGATTTTGCTGCCACGTAAGAAGGAAATCTATTTGAGAAGCAGCCCTCTAACCGCGACCATCCAAGTTAGAAAATCTTGTCGGAAGTCCTCCTTGTGACTGGAAGTCACAGTGGGGGACGCCCAAGCTCACTCGCACTCGCATTTCTGGAGCCTAATGGGAGAAAAAAATTCCACCATGCGTCGATTGTAGGAATTTATCCGGAACTTTCCGTTACAAGAGTAATGGGGAGTCGCCAAATTCCGCCCATTCCGCGAGCTGAATGACGTTTCCCACCCAGGCCGAGTCAAAAAGAGCTTTCAACTTTTGGAACTGGTAGTGCTTCAGACACACATCGTTCCTAATTCCATCTGCAATGGCTGCTGCCCCTACTCCCAACCGAAAGAAGAACGTGTTTTTGTGTCCAGTTGCTGCCCGCTTATTAGAAACTGGAAACAATCGCTGACCCATTATCACACATCAGCTGCTAATAAAATGTTTTTGGCAGGGGGATTATTGCTCAACCAGATTGAAATGGGCCAGTTTGAGAAGTGAGTCTAAGAATCCATTTTACAACCTCTCGACAACACCCCTGTACCATGGACGTCATTTGCGAATAGTCAGGGGTCACAGCTGCGAGCTATAGCTTGCTCCTTGCTACTCCTGTCACTTCCGTTGCGACCCCTGGCCTCAGAGCTGCAACCCCTGACTATTCCCAAAATGACGTCCATGTCCTGCACCCATGGGAGACGTTGACAGCTGACTTCTGTGGCTGTCATTAGGGGACCAATGAGAATACGGACAAATGCTGCCTGTAAAAGGATTGATAACAGACATTCTGCTGCACCTCTCTGCACCCTACATCCCTAACAACTTTTACCAAACTTTAACAACATAGAAGCTTCACTGGCCACAGTATCCTCCTCTCTCAATAAAGACTGTCTGAGTTTAGTAAAAAAGGTGTCTCCATTTCACCGACAGTTGGGGGTCTCATTGGAGATCATACCAACCTTTCCCTCGCTCCTCTGCAGGCGATGCTGGTTGGTGATGCCAATGGGGCTGCTCACTCTCTGGGTCCGGTTTCTGCCAGGAGTCGGGTGGTTATTCTGGTAATTCTGGAATTCTAGGTTTACCCTCCTTGGGCTGCGGCTACGAATTGCTTCCTCGACCTCATTCCACCCTATGATGCCCTCTGCACTTGCAGTTTCCCCTCTCAAGCCCGACTTGTCCCCAGGGGCATGATATTCTTGAATCATCCTGGTCACAGTGGTGGTGTTTCACTCAATAGTTACCGTAGTCCCTCGTACCATTACCACTCACCATGGGGCACATTTGAAGGGGATTTGGAATTGTTCCCTTGATGGTGATCTTGGATGTGGACCTTGTCACCCAATTCCAGTTGGTCAGGTCAACATCTCTGTCCTCACCTGGCACATGTGTTGTGCATCGTCAGGGATCCATACTGAGTCCCTTCTTCTTTAATCTATAGATGACCCCTCTAATCCAGCTTGCCGAGGACTTTGGCGCTAAAGTAGTAGCAGATGCTGATGATACCTGGCTTTTATTCACCTGGAAAAAGCACGAGTCCGCTACGGACCACGTTAGAACCTGTCTGTCTGCAGTGTTAACTGGTTCACTTCGGCCCAGTTGAAATGCAATGAAGATAAAACAGAAATACTGTTCTTTGGGGAATTCCCTTCGCTGTTTTGGAATGACTGCTGGCCTGCTGATGCCCCGCGACCATCCCCTTCGGGTCTTCCTGTAAAAAACCTGGGGATCTGGTTTGACGAAAAAGCTGAGCTTTGTCACTCAGCTTAGTACATTGACAGGTACATGTTTCGGCATCTTGAAGATGCTCAGAAAATTCCTGCCCTTGTTGCCTCTTTCCGCCAAAGAAACAGTAATACGGGCCTTAGTTACCTCCCGTCTTGATTATGCCAGTGCATTGTATGTAGGTCTCCCTGGCTACCTAATGGATAATTTGCAGGTGGTGCAGAACGCCGCTGTGCGGTTGCTGCTGCACTTACCCAAACACACTAGCGCCCGACAACATCTCCGTAACTTGCACTGGCTGCCGTTAAAAGCTAGAGTCTTGTTCAAGGCTTTAGTTACGGCCCATGCGGCACTATATGAATACGGTCCGATGTATCTGAGGAAATGTTTTTCTTTTTATGTCCCAGGCAGGCATTTGCGTTTCTCAAATATGTGCCTGGCCTCCATACCCCGAATCCGTTTGAAAAGAAAGGGGGGCAGCTCGCTCTCTTATTTGGCAGCTAAGTCTTGGTACTCTCTCCCCCTGGAGCGCCGCAGTCTTCAAAACCCCTCTCAGTTCAGGAAAAAACTTAAAACTTTCCTATTCAATTAAGCCTGTCCCCTTCTGTTTTCACTGTATTCATTTGCTGGCTCGCGCACGGCTGCTCTACAAATCACCCAGAACATAACATTATGGCTTACCGGATGCGGTGGGTCAGGATTGCCTATAGCTTGGCACAGGAGGCGATGGGCAATCGTCTCTTGCCACGTTTATGTCCATGCTTGGATACCATCGTTTCTCGTGTAGGCGGGCCATGTTTTAAACATGCCCTGGTGCCCTACATGCATGTGCAGCACCTCTATAGAGAAACGGCCAGAATTCCTAGTAGGGATCCAAAAACATCTCGCTCACCATCAAATTCAAGGCCTCTTATGGTCATTTTGAACATGGAAAGCAGTAGAAATCACGCAGTCAGCACAATGTGAGCAAATGTATCAAAATCACAGCAAATCACAGTTAAACCTTTTAAAACATCATATAATACCACCATCCTAGCACCATCCCACTCAAGGAATAATTATGAATCCTCCTGACCTAATGTCATCGGAGGCGCCAGAGCCAGCCTGGGTACACAAACAATGGAAGCAGCCATAAGAAAGTCTCTGAAGTGAATGGACTACAGTGAAGGGGCAGAAACCGCCTTGAAAGGTATCTAAAGGCTTCCCCTGGAGTTCTTCGAGAACAACATGTCATTTCCAAACAAATAATGCACACGCGGTGTCAATAAGAAATATAAACACAGGACAAATATTATAAAGCAGCAGCCATTTTATTGTGAAATGGAGTTGAGGCCTAGTTGAGGCCTGGCTCGACATGTCCGAAAAACACAGTTCTATACATCCCAGACTTTTCATTTTAATTGCAATTGGTCTATGATAATATACATATCAACTCTAAATCTGAAAAGAGCTCTCCTACATATTTCTGATGTGGATACAATTCATTTAAGTTAGGTGACTATTAATAAGACTTATTAGTTGAGAGACAATTGTGTATATTGCGTGCTGCAGAAATGGTCAATGAAATTAAATTATCACCACTGTAAGGTTAGGTGCTAGCATTTATTAAAGGCCGGAGCAGATGATCTTTTTTTATCTTAGAAAGTAAGAGAAAATCGAAACGCATTCCCAAGAGAATAGAGGCACACTGGTGGAGAATGCCAATCTTTCTAGATGGTAAATTACACTGAAGTGCAAGAGATGCAAAGCGATTTGCTCAAAATCACACGTCACATCAAATTGGGAAGCCGGGATTTCTTAGTGTTTTTTTGTTGCTCCAAAAGAACAGTCCCCACTAATTCTGTGATTTTGCAATATCAAAGATACATAATAACAAGACAATGGGGGAGAGGATGTAGCCTTACGGCTAGAGCAGTCGTCCTCGAAGCTGGAGAACCGGGTTCGGGTTCGGGTTTGAGTCTCGGCAACGACGTTCAACATCCTCTGATTCTAGGCAAATCCCTTAATCTCCCCGTGCCTAACAAAAATTTATGTATCCATCTGTAACGAATCTGGTGCTCATGTAAAGCGCTCTGATACCTGATATCTTAGGGTCTAATTTGCGCAATATAAAACTCATTTAAAAAAATAAATAATAGGAAACTCTCCTGACACCACAGCCCACCCGCAGTAAACTTCTTTGGAGAAGGTTCTGGAATTTTCCAGTCCAGATGTAGTTCACAGGGACATGGGCAGCCTCAGCTAAGTCCTACATTGTCCACAGCCATCCGGCCCACGGGATCCCAAGATGGCGTCCTTTGTCCATACAATGAAGCGCAGACGACGTTCCAAACTCTCTCTACGTCATACCTGCAAAGTATACACACGTGTCCTAATCATATGCCGGGCCTGGATCACAGGACGTCAGTATGTAGGGACTGATTCACCATTCGACGTCAGTACTTATGGCCCCAATTCCGACTACCTCGTAGGGCCTTACCTTCCCTCCTAACCTTCCCAGAGTAAATTGACACCCCAGAACATAACTCTCTAGTTCTCAGGGGAACCATGGAAACAGATCGTCACCCGTCGTTCTCTCACTCATGCCTGCCCACAATAAACAAAGAGAGTCGAGGAAAGTTTGCAATATTTATTGAATCTATTGTGCTCTTTCGTGAAGCAGCTGAAAACTTCTAGAAACCACGTACAACTGAGCAGAGTAAAGAGAATTATGAGCAAACTGCAAACAATGAAAGGCCCGCTGATGGCTAATGATGTATCTGCCTCCGCCCACCCTCGCCGCGTGAGCACAGTGATGTGTCGGGATCTCTGGGATAAGCCCTGGACGCCACACCTGGCATTTGTAGTTACCCGATCTGGATCTCAGATTGTGCATAACGGGTGACCCGTTCCAGGTCCGTTCCCGCTGCTAGAAACCCTCCCGTCTGTTTTCAAAAGGTAAGCCGCTTTTTACATGATAAGAAGCGCCATTTTGGAAAACAGCAGCTGGGTCTCTGTTATGTCTAAATGTTAGAATATGTTCCTGACTGACCACAGAAGAAAGCAGGGCACAATGTTGTACGAAATGTTCAGACCGAGTCCCAGAAAGAATTACTGAATAATAAAAACATGTGCAGTTCATTTCTATGTTGTGGCACAAAAGCAGAGGTGTTATTTTGTAACGTGTGCAAAGCAAAACAGCCTACAATGTGCAGTTCGGCTAAAATAAGGTAGAACTAAGTGGACCCTACAGGGACCTCACTACACAGGGAGGCATCTGGCTTATAAGGCGAGGCCAGGAGGCATGCCTACCCTGAGGACTATTGTCTAAAAGGGGCGTCCCTTAACTAGAATAATGCTGCTACGCGGGTGGGCTCTCAGCTCACTGAGTAGAGAAACATGGAAACGCTGCAGACGTGGTTTTACCCCCACTCTGGCACGCGCGGCCTCCTCAGAGTCACGCAGGGGACATTTCCATCACTACAACGGCCCGTCGCTGCGCCTGCCACTCCAGACGAGCTCTTTACACGCAGCTTTTGCTGTCTCAGGGAACAGAAGGTGACGAGGAACCCCAGGCCCTGGAATATGAAATTGTTTGTCATAAAAATGTGAGAAAGAAATCCGATGCGAATGGAGCATTTTATTGGAAGCTGCGAATGAAGCGCCTGCTGGCGGAGCGCGTGCCTGGAGGGGGCTTCTGTTTGCAGGGACGGCATCAGAAAATACAACAAAGCAATGTTATTGTCTGAGTCTTGGCGATCCCAGGGCTCGCTTTAGGTTCGAGGGGCTGCGGCGCGGCCATCACTCAATCACGGCAGAGCAGCTCGCTTCCTTTTACTGCTCTTCATGCCAAACATATGCGCCCAGAACTGGCGCACGAGGCGCTTGTAGGTGGCACTGGTGCTGGGGGGAGGGGTATGAAGACCGGGGCGTACTTTAACTAAACGCGTGCAATTGTCGATTTAATGAATATTGAATTCTGCTGGTTATGAGAAGTCCCCAAACGATGCCGTCCCTCCGTGTCACGTAATGACGTGCCGTTCGCAGGGAAAATGTTCCGCGAGCGCTTGGCAATAACTCGAAGGGCCAGAATGCGAGCAGCTGCTGTAAATGCTGCTGTAAATGCTACTTGTGGGTTGTTTGCTGTTTTTTTATACCACAGAATGCGCCCTCGTGTCAAAAATTAACATATTTAATATGTTAAATAATACAATTAAAATATAGCAGTAAATAACAGATTTGCATTTCACATCATTACAAGAGAGCACATGTCGCACACGTATAGTTATATGGTAGCATAAAAGTAGGGAGAATCTGTTCTGAAGCCAGAGACACAAATTCACCCGTATGGTGTGACCAGGGGTGTCAAGAGCTGAGAAAGCAACACCAATAACGAAGGACACGTTACAAGAAAACCCAAGTGAGAACTCCCGATGAGCACTTACACGTGGTTTCTACTGGTTTTGGACACTGGACTATTTGTATGCAATAAAGTAAAGAAATAAATATTCCTCTTGCAATTAGCAGACTCAGCTGGACACCAAAAACAAGGTCTGTCCTCTTGTGGTGGGGTGGGTGGGGGCAGTAGCAGGCGTAGGGCAATCACCCAGATGTGCCAGGGTTCAGGAGATACAACCAGTTCAGGTGCATCACAAGAACCTGCTCCTCAGGCCATGCAGGTGCCTTGCCCATACAAGCCTTGGCTCCTCTGCTGTGATTGCCAACCAGTGTGTCCTGCACCAATTATGGAGGAATGTTGTAGCTTCGGCACCTCCGGTGTGGGAGAGGGCGATGGTTCACCTTAACGGTTATCAGACGTATCCCTAATCAAAAGACCTGCCCTGGATTGAATCACCGATGGGAACATTGAGCCTTGAGGTGAAGGACTCCAGTCCTTAAGGCTTCTCAGGACATCTTTGGAGTGGTGGCAGTAGTAAAGACGAGAATGCCCGTCCATGTAGGCATACCAGGCTAGTCGCCTAGGGTAGTAAATTGAGCAAGGTGACACATTTGAAGAAAGACATGTATAGAAAAAAATAAATGACACAATGTATTTGAGGGATGAGATTGCGTGGGAGACGGAGACACCAGTTGTGGCACGTTGTCCAGTGCCTCGGCTAGATGAACAACATGGGTTGTGCTCACAGTCTTGTGGGTCAGGCTGGGCATGCAGTTGAATCTGACAGATTTGGACTGAGTCACCATGTAGGCCGTACGCTTGGAGTTGTTGGAAAGGTGAGGGGAGCTTGCCTCTGTGCTATCAGGAAGCCTCGTAAAGATGGGGCGCGCATCTAGTTATCCCCTTCAATGTTTCCAAACCCATGTGTGTGTCGCATCCCCACTGACACATCTACATGTCTGGCTCCTCTCTAAAGGTGCTCCATGGTCTTCAAACTTCGGCTCCATCTGGTGGTCCTGTCTCTGGCTCCATCATCAGATCTCGCCTACCAGACAGAGCATGGTGACTGGTTGCGACAGGACCTATTGTCTTCTTACAGTGAGCTTAGAGCCCACCCATTGCTTGCCATTGGTTTACTTTAATGCCACTCTCATGTTTTTGATTTTAATTTGTCTGGACTGCTCTTCCTTCCTCTAGTGGTTGTCCCTCCCCTGGAGCATGGCCTCATTACTTGTGTCATTCCCCTGCTTACTTTTCAGGCACCACTTTTTCTTGTTAGTTAAGAATTCCAGGAAAATGCATGAGTTTTCCAGCTGTCTCCCTCGTGTTCTTCTCTTTACCTCTCTGTCACACTCTCTCTCTTTCATACCCATGTGCTTCTCCCTTTGCCCCTCCTCCGTGTTACACTCGCCGCCGTGTGCTTGTGCCCCGACGCTTTCCTTTCTCGCTTGTGTGCTTCTTTCTCGAGTGTTACTTTCCCCTTGCATCGCCCACTTCCCACAACAACTTCAGATCTTTGCTCTCCCATGTGAGCACTACTAGGTAAGATGATTGGGGAGAACAGGAAGAGGGACAGCCTTATCCTCACACCAGTAGCAAACGGTGGATACTACGTCCCAACAAGCCTTATTTGCACTGTCCTGCAAAGGCAGTGCCGCCCCCCCCCTCCCCCCACCGCTCACCCAATGCACAGAAACTGAAGAAGCAAGTGCCTAGCAACGAGCTTCCAAGCCAATGCCACTGAAGAAGTAGCACCTTCCTTACAAACTACTGCCATCCCATTATGCACTGCCTGCGTTCTAGTCACACAGGCAAGTTCTTCATCCAAGTCCTTCACAAAACTGTGCTTTTTCCAGCTGCCGAGGCTCACTGGCAAGAGTTCCTGGTTTTCTTTAACTGAAATCTGCTTTCCAAAACTTTCCAAGCCACTGGGACTGGTACACGCTCAGTGAGATGGACAAACCAGCGGTCTGCCAAGACATATACCACCTAGTGAGGTGCCTACCTGCTCTTATCCTGAACCCCACAAGGGGCAAGGCAGACCATGACCCCCATGTTGGTGCAATGGGTGTCATGGAAACCTCGAACACCCGTTTAACATCCCACTACACTGTGGCCCTTGCAGGCTTGGCCGGGCCAGGCTTGTACTGAGTCTGTGAGCGAGCGTTAAAGGAGTGATCCAGTGAATGATGTCACAGTAGGTCTTAAAGCCCAGCTTAACGTCACGGAACAAAGCAATGCTCTTGAACGACTGTTGTTGGTGATTGTTGGGGTTGCAGATGTTCGACCATTTCTCTATACTTGATGGTCTGTTTACAGTGTCCTCTTTTAACCAGCTGAAGGTATACGATAACCAATCAACCAATCAGCATCTGTAGAGTGCTGCACTTTTCACCCCTGGGGGAATCTGGGCGCTGGAGCGTGAGGTCTCTTCGAAAAGCCAGGTCTTGAGGAAACGGTGGGAAAAAGGAACAAACAAGCAGAAAAAGGCAAAACAGATGGTTGAAAAATGAGCAGAAAGGCAAAACAGGGGACAGAAAAACAAGCAGAAAAGGCAAAACAGAGCAGAAGAGGGCAAAACAGAGAACAGAAAAAGGAGCAGTAAAGACAAAACGGAAGGCAGAAAAACGAGCAGATAAAAGCAAAACAGAGGGCAGAAAAACAAACAGGAAAGGCAAAACAGAGCAGAAGAGGACAAAACAGAGCAGATGAGGGCAAAACAGAGAGCAGAAAATGAACAGAACAGGCAAACCAGAGCAAGAAACGAGAAGAGGAACAAACAGAGGGTAGCAGGTAGGCAGGCCGCAGAGGGTAGCAGACTGCGGGCAAGCTGGACAGGGGAACTGCTGCAGGGGGAGCTGGCACAATATTATAACACTTTGATCATCATAGATCGAGTAAGCCTTCTAGGGGAGCAGTGAATACTTGATGCTTGGGTCCAACGGCTGCACGGTGGTCCTCAAACAGTCCAGTCATTGCTTCCTCCACCTCCCTGGGCAGCGATGGATGGAGTTTGGTTGCCCTAAGATTCTACACCTTCTCCAAGACTGGAGCCTTCCCTCCTCCCGCAGAAGGCCTCACTGCTGTAGTCATTAGGGGACCCCATAAAGCATAAAGTAATAGTACACGTTTATGTGTCAGTTCATAAATGTGAAGTGACAGTCCACGAGTTAGCCGTAGAAATGAGATTACTGAGGCAAAAGGAATAACAGAGGAAATTGAGAAAGCAGAGGAGAGCTGGGTAATAGGATTCAGCGCTGACATCAGTATAAATCTTCGGCGGAGATTGGCTTAGCGCAAGATATGAGAGTCTGAAACTGAAGGTGTTAGGGAGCTCATCTGCTGAGCTTGTACCGGAGGAAGCCCGCCGGCTCGTTGGCGCTGGCCACCGCCAGAACCACCCCTCCAAAACCATATGTTAGATGTTAGGGAGCCTTCTTGCTTGGCCTCCAAGACTTGGCAGATTTACAAGCCCCTTGCGACACTTTTACGCCGCTGTTGCGTCACTTTTGTGACTCAGCGGCGGCATAAACCTTGCGCCGCATTGCGACTTATTTACAATGTGACACATCTAGGCAGATGTGTCACGTCGTAAAGCACTGCGCCACATGAAACCTGCATCTGGTTTCATGTGGGCATTCTCTCGCAGTGTGGGCATTCTGTCGGAGGAAAGCCTCGGGAAAGTGACGCAGGGAATTCTACAAGATTCCACTCAGCCACTTTTCCGACGCCACTGCGTCAATACCTTGCGCCTTCTTGAAGCAAGCGTAAAGCGTGTCGCAGCATGTTGGAGATAGGCCGGGTTGAAACAGTGCTGGAATTGCGTCGCATCCGCAACACGACTCTTGCACTGTGCCAACCTTACGCTGGCAGATACGTCACGCATCTGCCCATCCATGCACCAGGGCGCGCTGCATTGCAAATGCGGCGCATCCATGGTGGCGCACGGGTAGTTGTGCATGATGCATCTTTCTTGGCGCATCCCTGCTGATTTGCAGGGATGCGCCAGAAGTTGTAAATCTGCCCCTTGGTATTCATGGAAGTCCTCCGTGAGGGCACAAATTAATAATAATCAAGCCTGGGCTAATGCTCCTGGAAATGAACCTATAAATAGGGAGATTTATTGAGAGAGTGAACCAGTGTGGGCCTGGTCCAATCATCGAATGAGGCCTGCCGTGGCTTTGAAGCTGATTGGGTGGCGGGAGATGGCATTCTGTGCTTTGGACACTGTGTGCATCCAAAATGGCGGCCGAAGAATCCATGGGTTGCTCTAGCCACATACAGGTCCTCCAGGTGAATAAAAAACAAAATATACTGAGCTCCCCCTTGAGAGACTTAGACATTTGCCAATTGGTCAGAAACCGCCTCTAAAACAGCCTTTAAAGTTACACACACGTCACACGTCTCGTTCCTCTCAGCCGGCGCCGAGCTTATCGAAAGCAAACAGCCTTAGTATGACAATGTGTTCATTGAATCGTATGACACATTGAACAGGCGATGCTGTCTGTGGGAGTCTTTTAACAAATCATGCACGCAGAGCATAATCCGCGCGCGTTTCTTGCCTTTCCGAGGAGAGAGCTCGGGCAGGCCTGGAAGCAGGCCCGGCTCCAGGAATTGTTATTTGGGTGGGCCACGGGTGCATTCGGGTGGGCCACTGCGGCCCGATTTGTCGCATAAATGTCTAGGCAGGCCTGCTTCCGGGCCCTCCTTTATCTCTTCTTAGTCTTACAAGGCCCACTCTTTTCCAAGTCTCTTTCTCAATGTTATCACTCTCAAAAACCGTTTTTTCCATGTAATGTCCCTTTGATGGGAAGAGGAGGTTTCTGAGGCAAGTGACACTTCTCGGGCTCCCTCTGTGCGAGCCTTCAGTGAGAACCCCTCTTCATTACTACCTCCTCCTGACCCCTGACTCTGCAGCACACTCCCTTACAGGCTCCCTCTGTGCGAGCCTTCAGGGAGAATCCGTCTTCATTACTACCTCCTCCTGACCCCTGACTCTGCAGCACACTCCCTTACAGGCTCCCTCTGTGCGAGCCTTCAGGGAGAATCCCTCTTCATTACTACCTCCACCTAACCCCGGACGCTGCAGCGCGCTCCCATACAGGCTCTCTCTGTGCGAGCCTTCAGGGAGAAACCCTCTTCATTACTACCTCCACCTGACCCCGGACTCTGCAGCACACTCCCTTACAGGCTCCCTCTGTGCGAGCCTTCAGTGAGAATCCCTCTTCATTCCTACCTCCGCCTGACTCCGGACTCTGCAACACACTCCCTTACAGGCTCTCTCTGTGCGAGCCTTCAGGGAGAATCCCTCTTCATTACTACCTCCACCTGACACCGGACTCTGCAATGCACACTCCCTTACAGGCTCCCTCTGTGCGAGCCTTCAGGGAGAATCCCTCTTCATTACTACCTCCACCTGACCCCAGACTCTGCAGCGCACTCCCTTACAGGCTCCCTCTGTGCGAGCCTTCAGGGAGAATCCCTCTTCATTACTACCTCCACCTGACCTCGGAATCTGCAATGCACACTCCCTTACAGGCTCCCTCAGTGCGAGCCTTCAGGGAGAATCCCTCTTCATTACTACCTCCACCTGACCCCAGACTCTGCTGCGCACTCCCTTATAGGCTCTCTCTGTGCGAGCCTTCAGGGAGAATCCCTCTTCATTACTACCTCCTCCTGACCCCTGACTCTGCAGCACACTCCCTTACAGGCTCCCTCTGTGCGAGCCTTCAGGGAGAATCCCTCTTCATTACTACCTCCACCTGACCCCAGACGCTGCAGCGCGCTCCCATACAGGCTCTTTCTGTGCGAGCCTTCAGGGAGAAACCCTCTTCATTACTACCTCCACCTGACCCCGGACTCTGCAGCACACTCCCTTACAGGCTCCCTCTGTGCGAGCCTTCAGTGAGAATCCCTCTTCATTACTACCTCCACCTGACCCCGGACTCTGCAATGCACACTCCCTTACAGGCTCCCTCTGTGCGAGCCTTCAGGGAGAATCCCTCTTCATTACTACCTCCACCTGACCCCAGACTCTGAAATGCACACTCCCTTACAGGCTCCCTCTGTGCGAGCCTTCAGGGAGAATCCCTCTTCATTACTACCTCCTCCTGACCCCTGACTCTGCAATGCACACTCCCTTACAGGCTCCCTCTGTGCGAGCCTTCAGGGAGAATCCCTCTTCATTACTACCTCCACCTGACCCCGGACTCTGCAATGCACACTCCCTTACAGGCTCCCTCTGTGCGAGCCTTCAGTGAGAATCCCTCTTCATTACTACCTGCTCCTGACCCCTGACTCTGCAGCACACTCCCTTACAGGCTCCCTCTGTGCGAGCCTTCAGTGAGGATCCCTCTTCATTACTACCTCCACCTGACCCCGGACTCTGCAACGCGCTCCCTTGCAGGCTCCCTCTGTGCGAGTCTTCAGGGAGAATCCCTCTTCATTACTACCTCCACCTGACCCCTGACTCTGCAGCGCACTCCCTTACAGGCTCTCTCTGTGTGAGCCTTCAGGGAGAATCCCTCTTCATTACTACCTCCACCTGACCCCGGACTCTGCAGCGCACTCACTTACAGGCTCCCTCTGTGCGAGCCTTCAGGGAGAATCCCTCTTCATTACTACCTCCACCTGACCCCGGACTCTGCAACGCACTCCCTTACAGGCTTGATTATCCACTACTCCTCTCCAGTGCACCTTATCTCACAGCTGACCTTGGGTCCCAGCCCCATATCAGGTACCATTGGGCCCCACTTTCATTTTCCCGGTAAAAACATTAATAAAATCACCTTCAAACTTAAAACATTGAATATAGCAGTACATATAATTAGCACAGACTTTAAAGTGTGTTCCACAGTAGCCCTTATGACCCGACTGATAATTAAATAAACAAAAACAGAAAGGCCATGACAAGGCCGGCTTCAGCGCTGATGCGAAAGTCTTTTTTGCGCCGCACCAATAACCTCTCTCTCCGTAAATACCTTTACTACCACCTTCCACCAGTGCCCCTCATCCCTCCATGGCCCCCCTATTGACCTCCTCCTCGGATTCCCTCACTGCCACGCGCCACAAGTGCCCCTCATCTCCCCATAGTCCCTCCCCCTCATAACCTCCTCCTCGGATTCCCTCACTGCCACCCTCCAGCAGTGCCCCTCATCTCTCCCTAGCTCTCCCCTCCACCCCATGACCTCTTCCTCGGATTCCCTCATTGCCACCCTCCAACAGTGCCCCTCATCGCTTTATAGCTCCTCCCACTACCTCCTCCTCGGATTCCCTCACTGCCACCCTCCAACAGTGCCCCTCATCTTTACGTAGCCCCTCTCTCAAATGCATTTCATTTGTTGTATAGCGCTGCTCATATCAGTGTAGTGTGTGTCAGTACTTTACACCACGCACACATTATACAGAGACAATGAATCATACAAGTATGTAAATCAGTCTACAGGGAATGTCACATAAACCAATGAGGATTACAAGGTGTAGGAATCACATGTCATCCATACTCGTGGGTAGTATATTTTAAGAGGGTTTGGTCTGGGGAAACACAACCTTAGGATTTAAAGAGTATTCCATGGGGGTCAGCTTTACTGATAAAAATGTATATCTGCCCAAACATACTCATTTTAGCAACATTAGAATAATGAAAGACTGGGGAAGTTCTAACTATATCACAAAACAAAAAAAGCGAAGTTCTAACTATACCATTCATGTTTGTTTGCAGCTCTTTGATGACAGTTCATTGGTCACTGTCCTATGTTAGGATTGTAACTTCTGAACTGCAAGAAACACAAGGGTCTCTGTGACAAAGGCAGTAACCCACTGAGCTTCCACATAAAATACCGTTCATCTGCATTTAAAAACTACTAACAGACAAATGATTGCTCAGCAGCAGGATCATTAATCACCAGCGTTATCTGGGCATTTTGTATTGTCTTATTGTTGTCCTGCATCGGCCACGATAAGGATAAAAACTGTTTAAAAGAAGCGCACACCAAGTACGTGTCCTGCTGGGCCTGTGCAGATTTTTAAAAGGAAAAACAAATAGTAACACATTCTCTTACCTACTCCATGAGTCAAACTTTGTGTCACAGCCTGGTGTGATAAGCAGCTGCAGGGGTCAGGAAAGGTGAATAGGAATAAACAAACGTATTTTCTCCTGCGCTGCATAGAAAAAGAAATATTCACACAGCACAGAGGACAGTAGGCAAAGGTTACCTGTGCCAAAGAAAGGATTTGTCGCCTTTCGCCATGTCCTTAGTGGAGATGAAGGGGTGACACAATAAACAAAGCCTCGTTAACATGTAAATGGTCTTTTAAAGACCGGTGAAGTACTCGGGTGCGAATGTGATAAGACGGTCGCCGGACCAGCCAGCCTGGGAAGCTGTCTCAGCCGGGCTCACACACACGACATATCTAAAGTAACCTTTTATAAACTGTGAATATTAAAAACGCCTTTTACATGTTTATCATGTTACATCATTTGTAACAATGTGTGACGATTTAAACTATTCCTATGCAATAAATATATTTCTACTGCAAAAAAATCTTTTTGCGCAAACAAAGATAATGCATAATTTACTTCGGATGTGATGCATACCCTGCGTTGAAAGCACTGCACGTTCCGTTCTTTGTCTTTTTTCCAACTCATGCTGTTGTTTTTTTTGTTACGATTTTTCCATGTGCACTCTGCACCATTAACCCCCAAAAAAGCTTTTTTATCCACGTGTGAAATGCCACTTTCCGTCGGTGCCTCCTTTTGCTGCAGTAAAAGGCGCTGCATCGACTTTGCTGCTTTCGTCGCTGTGTCTCAGACACCAAAGGTCCTTGCTCGGATGCGTTGACTCTCATATCTTAAGGCAGGGGGACAGTATGTATCGCAGGAGCCCTCACGACCTGCGCGCTCCAATAAGGTCTGTTCCTCACTGTGGTCATCGAGGACGCAGCGCACCCTGAGGAAGGCTCACTATAGGCCGAAACCTCGCTCAGAGATAAACTGGTGCTTCTCCGCTCACTGCAATGGATACATCTGAATTTCAGTCACACTAATATTTATTTCACCAACAGAACTGTTGTCATGGCCACTTGACCTCTCTAATTCTACTTTTAGTTAAATGGCATTTTCCAACTGCCTCTAAGTGCGCTGCAAGGAACAGAACGATGAACAGCGGCTCTAGAGTCAATATCTAGACATTGTCCAGTCATCGAGCATGGAGAAAGGTTGTCTGAGGAGGAGCTGGACCCTAGTGGGTCACCTGGAGTGCTTCAGTCATCACTCATTGAGTGAGGTTCTCTGAGTAGGTGTTGGTGCAAGCATAAAAGCCTAGTGGACCACTATAGGAGGTCCAGTCATAGAGCGCTGAGTGAGGTCCATCAAGGAACTGCCATAAGCAGGAAAGCCTAGAAGATCACTGCAGAGGATCTGGTCATAGAGCATTGAATGAAATCCTCTGGATAGGATCTAGTGTGGGTGTGAAAAAGCCCAGTGGATCACTAGGGATGGCGCAACCTTGGAGCACTGAGTGAGATCCTCTGAGTAGGAGCTGGTGTGCGTGTGAAAAGCCCAGTCGATCACCAGAAATGGTCAAGTCATAGACTGTTGAATGAGATCCTCTGAGATTCTCTGAATAGGAGCTCGTTTGATGCGAAAACCACAGTAGAACTTTAGGAATTGTTTGATCTTGGAGCATTGAGTGAGGTCTTCAGGGTAGGAGCTGGTGTGAGAGTGAAAACACTAGTCGATCACCAGAAGTGGTCCAAACATAGAGTGTTAAGCGAGATCCTCTCAATAGGAGCAGGTTGAGTGTGAAAAGCACAGGATCTGTAAGGAAGGTTCAGTCATTGAGCATTGAGCGAGGTCCTCCGAGAAGGAGCTGGTCTGAGTGTGAAGAGCATAGTCGATACCCAGAGATGGTGGGGTCATAGAGTGTTGAGCGAGATCCTCTCAATAGGAGTTCAAGTGAGTGTGAATAGCATAGGATCTCCAGGAATGGTTCGGTCATTGAGCGAGGTCCTTCGCGTAGGAGCTGGTCTGAGTGTGAAAGCCTAGATGAGACTGTTGAATGAGCTTGTGTGAGTGTGAAAGCACAGGATCTCCAGGAATGGTCCGGGCATTGAGTAAGGTCCTTAGAAGAGAGCTGGTGTGAGTGTTAAATGTCTAGTCGATCACCAGAGATGGTCCAGTCTTTGAGCGTTGATCAAGGTTTTCTAAGTTGGGTTATATGTGACGTGAAAATGTTTGGAAAAAGACGCTGGAATGTCACGTGTCCATGTTGTCATGGACAACTGTTCTAGGGACCAGAACCCTGGTTTAGAAGAAGTCTGACATTTAAAAAATACATTGATTTATTTTTATTGTTGAATGTAAACAGAAATACACTTGGGGCTCCTAATTCACGAGTTGCCCTTGAATCCTAATGAGTTCAATAGTTGAATTTCCATAAGGAATCATGTCATATAAACAAAAAGTACTTCACATACTTTTAACCCTCTCAAAGGATAAGGTCTCACTCTTTCAGCCCTATAGGAGCTGTGAAAGAGGTGCCTACTGGTGGGAGGGAGGCAGGAGGTGCAGCCATGAGGGGCCTGCAGGATACAGCTTCAGGAGCACGTTCAGCTGGTGAGATGCAAACCCAGCCACTTGTCACCATGCTGGTGACATGTCCTACGAGAACGCCCTTGATGCCTCTTTCTTCCATTAATCCTGTCTCAAAGTGCGAACATATTATCAGACCAATGAACAGAGGCACAGGGAGAGTATGATGTGGCCAGGATCAAACAGTTTGTTAGGCAGTGGACTCTAGGATGCAGTGTACTGCTACTTGCATAAAGGCTGTGCATCGAACACCATATTCCATTTAGTGAACATACCATAATACTGGGCACTTCTCCCCTTCCTGGGCAAATTCTAGTCTATTTTTAACCACATACAGCAGCCTTTCTAGTGATCCTAACTGCTACCAATATAGGAAAAAAGAGACCAGAGAAATAAACTCAAAATATGATTGCTCAAGGGCACATTATTTGGCCAAGTGGCAGCAGGGATTAAAGCCCAGGTCTCCTGATTCTACGTTTCTTAGTGCAGAAGACCACAACTGGAGTAGCCGTGATTCTGATGGAAAGGCCCAGAGCAAGGACATGTCAGTGTTGTGGGTCCTGCCCAGCTTTTGAATAGAATATTTCAGCATATTAAGATGAAGTGGTAAAGCCGAGATTAGATGACAAGTATCCTATTTCTGTCTCGAAAGGCAGGCCCTCTGGCGTTAGAGGGTCAATGGGCAGTGTGCCCAGTGGAAAGGCAGGTCCTGTGGCGCTAGGTGGTGAATGGGCAGTGTGCCCAGTGGAAAGGCAGGTCCTGTGGTGTTACGTGGTCAATGGGCAGTGTGCCTAGTCAAAAGGCAGGTCCTGTGGCGTTAGGTGGTCAATTGCCAGTGTGCCCAGTCGAAAGGAAGGTCCGGTGGCATTTGGTGGTCAATGGGCAGTGTGCCCAGTCAAAAGACAGGTCCTGTGGCGTTAGGTGGTCAATGGCCAGTGTGCCCAGTCGAAAGGCAGTTCCTGTGGCATTCGGTGATCAATGGGCAGTGTGCCGGGCAGAAAGGCAGGTCCCGTGGCGTTTGGTGGTCAATAAGCAGTGTGCCCAGTCGAAAGGCAGGTCCCTTGGTGTTAGGTGGTCAATGGGCAGTCAGTTGCTGAAGCTGACCGAAAGGATAGATCGCACACGGGCAATGTGCCCTTTATTTCTTGAAACCAGATACAAAGGAAATTCCACCAGACAACACGGGACATTGTCGTGTCCCTTCATTTTCCTGTACGCCCTGAGGAAGCCCCAGGCCGGATGGCCATGTAAAGGGGCGAAACACGTGTTGGCTGTAATTTGATGTTGCTCACCCAAGAGAAAGTCTCAGTATCCCTGAAACCGCATAAAACACGTTTGCAAAAGAGTATACTGCAGTATAGAATTTTTTCCGCAAAAAATCACAAATAACCAAGATTTGCCCTGACACTCCTTTGGAACGGGCCATGGGCAGTGTGCCCAGTGGAATGGCAGGTCCCGTGGCATTAGGTGGTCAGTGGGCAGGGTGCCCAGTGGAAAGGCAGGTCCTGTGGCGTTGGGTGGTGAATGGGCAGTGTGCCCAGTCGAAAGGCAGGTCCTGTGGCATTAGGTGGTCAATGGGCAGTGTGCCCAATGGAAAGGCAAGGCCTGCGGCACTAGGTGGTCGATGGGCAGTGTGCCCAGTCGAAAGGCAGGTCCTGTGGCATTAGGTGGTCAATGGGCAGTGTGCCCTGTCGAGAGGCAGGTACTGTGGCATTAGGTTATGGGCAGTGTGCCCAGTCAAAAGGCTAGTCCAGTGGCGTTAGGTAGTTAATGGGCAGTGTGCGCAGTCAAAAGGCAGGTCCTGTGGTTTTACGTGATCAATGGGCAGTGTGCCCAGTCAAAAGGCAGGTCCTGTGGTGTTATGTGGTCAATGGGCAGTGTGTGCAGTCGAAAGGAAGGTCCGGTGGTATTTGGTGGTCAATGGGCAGTGTGCCCAGTCAAAAGGCCATTCCTGTGGCGTTAGGTGGTCAATGGCCAGTGTGCCCAGTCGAAAGGCAGTTCCTGTGGCATTCAGTGATCAATGGGCAGTGTACCGGGTAGAGAGGCAGGTCCTGTGGTGTTTGGTGGTCAATGGGCAGTGTGCCGGGAGGAAAGGCAGGTCCCGTGGTGTTTGGTGGTCAATGGGCAGTATGCCGGGTAGAAAGGCAGGCCCTGTGGCATTAGGTGGTCAATGGGCAGTGTGCCCAGTCGAAAGGCAGGCCTTGTGGCGCTAGGTGGTCAATGGGCAGTGTGCCCAGTCGAAAGGCAGGCCTTGTGGCGCTAGGTGGTCAATGGGCAGTGTGCGCAGTAAAAACTGGTATTTACCATTCAGTTTTTTCAAAGCTTAACACTATTTCATTTTATTTGGATACCAGAGCTGTTCCTTTTCTAAACTTGTCTCTCAAAACGTGCGATAGCGAGCAGTCAAGGCTTACTCCAGTGGGTGGTAAAGGGATTAGAACTCAAGTACAGGATGAAGAGTAATCACACGCGATACGCTAAATCTCTGGCTGAGTGATATCCGCAATATGCTAAACCTCTGGCTGAGTGATATCCGCAATATGCTAAACCTCTGGCTGAGTGATATCTTTAATATGGCCTGATTCAGAGGAGGACCTAGAACAGGCTTCACAAATGTGTTACTCGAGATATAGTCCCAGCCCCCTCTCCCCAATAAATGTCTTCATATGTTTACGTCTGCATAAAGTGTTTGACACTTGCGGTGTGTCTCCATGCACACAAAGTGTCTTGTGAAGTGATAATGGAAAGTTGGCCACCCTAGGCTGCGCTCAGGCTCGGTGCTCAGGCTTGGGCTCAGGCTCGGTGCTCAGGCTCGGCGCTCGTGCTCGGCGCTCGTGCTCGGCGCTCGTGCGATATCACTCTTCACTACTTGGGAAATGCAGAAGCGTCTGGCGCAGCGAGGGACAGTAAGAGTTTTTGGGATGTTGTGAACCGGCCTAGGCAGTCACAAAGCATGTGAACCATATCAATGCAGAAAGATGGGAGCAACATTTCAGAAGGTCTTTGATTCTGGTAGCTCTGGAGAGGAGGAGAGGGGTGGTGCTCTGACCCTCGGGCCACAAATATTTGTGGCCAATCTATTGGCATTGATGAAGTTGGTACTGCTATCAACAAGAGTGTCTCAGGCAAAGCTCCAAGCCCTGATGGTGTGTCACTAGATATTTTTGAAGCTAATATAACCTCTCAGCACTTTTGGTCTTGAATGTGGTACATGCAGCCCTTGAGGCCTCTCTACCAGCATCATGGAAAGTTGCAGCTATCTTGCCTTTGAGTTACTGTCCCATCTCTTTACTTGACTCAACCTCCAAAATATTAGGACAAATTGTATTACCTTAGTTGGAGCCACAGGCCGAAGAAAATATTCTTCTTTCAGATATTCCGTTGGATTTTCGCCAAGGTATGGAGACGGCGGAGCAGAGTCTGAACGTATCCCTTGTAGGAAGGAGTAAAGTGGGTGAAGGCCAAGAGAGGCGGCCTTCACCTCTTGAGGAGCTCCCCTGTGCTTTCATCAACATTGATCGGTCAAAGCTGAGGACTATGATGAGGGCCATGAGGGTAGAGCAGTCCCTCATGGACCTCGTCTTTTGCTTAAACCGGGAGTTATTTTATAAAGCCGCTATGGTCAGGGTTGGGAATGCACCTCCGTATTCAAGCCACCCCGGGGTGTTCATTGGGGGTATCTCCTCCATCCCTTTTTGCTTTACTTTTTTTTTTATTCATTCATTTATTATCATTTTCAAAAGAATACACCGGCGCGACAACAAGTGCCTTACATCAATATGCTTACAACATGTAAAAATCGGGTCGCATAACATCACCACGTTTGTCGTAACAAATGTAGACCACAGTACCTGGGCTTCGATAATCAGATATTGAATTACACATTTCTGATTTGTTCATGATTCGTGTCTGTCATCTGGATGTCGATCCTCTGTGAAATGAGGTGTGGTGTATTGATGGCTCAGTGTCCCAGCGCACCTGTGTCCCCAGTGATCGTGGGGGCTTCTGTCCTTTTGTCCTCCGGTTGTAGTGTGGTATGTGTCTAGTGCATCTGGGTTGTTAATAATCAGAGTGTCCCAGATATCTCGGGCCTAGAGGATATGGGGAGTAGCCCTGCGTAGGTCAATGTTTCTTCCTGCCAGAAGAGTAATGCGTGTATCCATTCCTTACATCTGGTGCCCGCCCTCTACCCCACCTGCATGCCACCTCGCGCTTTGCGAGTAACAATCCTAGCGCTACATACTGCTTCTATGCCGCTGGTATGTCTTCCGTGTATCCTGGGAGCGCAGTTATGGGCGACAAATTCAGTGGGGTTAGTATAATTTGCCCCAGGACCTCAAATACCTGATTCCAGTAGTGTTGAGTAGACGCGCATTCCCACGCGACATACAAAAAACCTGCAAGTAACGGTCCGCATCTGTCGCACGCATCATCGTCACGCAGCTGGAATTTGGGCATTTTAACAGGCATATCATAGAGTCTGTGAAGGTATTTGAAGTGGATAACTCGTAGCCGGCTGCTCGCAGACATCTGTCCAGTTTGTTGACCGCAGTAGTTCCACTGCTTGTCACTAAGGGGTGCCCCCAGTTCTTCCCCCCATTGTGCCCAGGAGGTCGCCTCGTTTCCCTCTGTAGCAATTTGCGTGCTGTGGTATATGAGAGATATTACTGTTTTTAATTTACGTAAATGATTTAGAGAACTTTTTAGTCTGTAAAAGGAAGGAAACACCACAAATAGGGGGGCGGGCAAGCCCAATTCGTGTGTACGCGGATGACTGTTCTCATAGCAAGAACAGCTAAAGGGCTGCACATTCTGTTTAGCTCTTGACTCTTTCTCAGTTCACGAGTGATTACATCCACATGTTAACATGATGACATCATTTACTAAGGGTACTGGGCCACCAAAGACCACGGTTAAAAGGCACAGGATAGGGGAGGCTCAGATATATAGGGTCAACCTTTTAAACTATTTAGGTTTCACTTTTGATGATAAACTGCTGTGGGGGGTTTTGAATCCAACAAAGATGTCTGCAGTTTCAGAGAGACATTGAAGTGGTTTGCGGGTTTAAGTCTAGGTTGTCTCATAAACCTATGAGGGAAATCATTCAAATGTATAAACCTAAATGTATACCGGTTGCCTAATTCAGACTGGAGTAAGGGGCAATATGAATCCCTTATTGCTTCAGAGGGTTGAGAATAGATTTGTACACAATCTACTCTCTGTTTCCAAGATAACAGCAAATCTTATTTCTCATGAGGAATCAGGGTTGAAATACCTGTGAGATCTAATAGACTCTGCCCCATTGTCCCTGTGGCACATAATCTGGAAAGCACCACACGCTGGATTCTCAAAATCTCTGCTAAAGGGTTCTCTTGCGCGGATCATGCTACCGGCATTCCTTGGCTCGTGTATTTATATCGAGATGGGTGTCCCAGAGTATTACAAATCCCCGGAATTATTGGAAAATGCATCTAAACAGGCAATAAAAAAACTGTATTTTAGCTACAAAAGAGAACTGCGGTCCCAGACAGCTCCATCTATACAGATGATTGTTGCTCATTGTGCATTTCTACGGCGATTGGACCCTACCTGATCCTTACTCCAAATCCCCTGTATAGATTTGATGTCACTTGTTTCTGTTTAAGCACTCTGCACTTTTTGGCCGCCTTTCCATCTCAGGGTACATGGTTTCACCGACTCCCTATGTGTCCCTGTGATTGCCAACAGTGCTGCGCTTCACAAATGGCTGATTGATTGACAGCAAGAGAGCACTCGTCACTTGATGCTTTTGTGCACAGTTTGGGCCTGACTTAGATCTCAGCGGACGGGTTACTGAGTCAAAACGGTCAATCCTTTGGCACAACCCCAAGGCAAAATCTAATTTGTTAAACATTGTAATGCGCTCAAATGTATTCATGATAGACCTGCTAAACATATGTGAGGTCTTAAGATCTGATGTCACTTCCTGTGAGGTCATGGGTTGTGATGCCACCTTCTGTGATGCCACAAGTGATGTCACGCACTGTGATGTCACGCGCCATGATGTCACTTGCATACTGTTAGTCCCCCACTTCTTTTTTTAGGACTTGAAGGAAACGTTGATTTGTGCGGGTTGCCAAATACTAGGATATTTTTAAAATGACTTTGTTCTGTCTTCAGGGTTTTGAGCTAGAAAGTTTTGTTGGTAACATTCTCCGTCAGTGCAGAGCTCCACTGTACGATTTGTGTCTGTAGTGCGTCTGTCACGCACATTTCCGTGCTAACCCACCTCTGTTATTCACCTGCATTTGCAGAAGCTTCTTTGCACGATTCTCAGGTAATAACCTGTTCACACAGAGTGATAGCTCGTCTACGACCCCTTTAAAAACCCTCTACTTTGATGGCACTGGATGATGTGATCTGTTATGCATGAAAGTGTTGCTGGTGTAACACACATGGCTGGTCAGCCATCGATTTGTTAAATTCCATTCACGCTTATCCTGTGTCTTTCTTTGTTAATGTTTATAAATCCAATGGGCCCTCCCCTACCCCTTTGGAATCCAGTTCTGTATGTTACCAGGCGGTGACTGCTCATTGCCATGTAGATGCCGGGAACAGCTCCAACACCAACCGACAGGGCATGCAACCTTGGGATTATCCTCGACACCACCCTCTCCATGACTAAACAGGTCAACGCCGTCTCTTCCTCCTGCTTCAACACCCTCCGCATGCTCCGCAAGATCTACAAGTGGATCCCCACCGAAACGAGGAGAACGGTCACCCAGGCCCTCGTCAGCAGCAGGTTGGACTACGGAAACGCACTCTACGCAGGAGCCTCGGCAAAACTCCTGAAAAGGCTTCAACGCATCCAGAACGCTTCCACACGCCTCATCCTCGACATCCCTCGCCGCAGCCACATCACATCCCACCTGAGAGACCTGCACTGGCTCACCAGCAACAAGAGGATAACCTTCAAGCTCCTCACCCACGCACACAAGGCACTCCACAACACCGGACCAGCGTACCTCAATGGACAACTCAGCTTCTACACCCCCACACGCCAGCTATGCTCCACCGACCTCGCCCTCACCACAGTCACCCCATCCGAAGAGCGACCGCTGCCGGCAGATTGTTCTCGCACCCTGCCGCCAAGACCTGGAACACCCTCCCCACCCACCTACGGCAGACCCAAGACCTGCTGACCTTCAGAAGACTTCTCAAGACCTGGCTATTCGAGCAGTAGCAGTATTCCCCCCCCCCAGCGCCTTGAGACGCTCACGGGTATGTAGTGCACTTTACAAATGCAATGATTGATTGATTGATGACACGAGGCCCTGGAAGGTGGCTCTGGCTGTGCAGCACAATCAAAGATATGCAGATGCGCAGGATTTTAAAAGTGATTTGTTAAACACTTGGTATGAATTCGATGATGTAAGAGGTCATTTCTTATTGTGAAACATCCTGTGGCCATATAGCATGTCTCATAATGTCTGTAATAATTTATGTCTAGAACATCGATCGCTAGGCTCAGAATATCAAATACAGTGCGCAACTTGCATTTTTTTCATCTAATGATCAGAGTGTTTGTAATTGTCGGTGTATCGAATGGTGCGATCTTTGGTAGATTAATACATGTTATAGTTCATAACTGCAGCTTCTGTGGTAGACCTCTGGTGACTACATCATCTGCAGCTGAAGCAAAACACATATTTATTTCTCCCCTACTGACGGAAGTTTCTCCTGATTGGATTATATATGCACCCACCTCGGAAATGCAGGAACATTATGAGCGCATTATGCGAGGGGCATTTCCGACCATTCCCCGGTTGGAGTTACTTTGGAGGGATCCACAGGGGTATTTGTTCTGCCCCGGAGGATAGACCCATGGTCTCTGAAAGAGAAGGGGCTTTGAGTAAACTCAGAGAGGGACAGAGACATACTTTACAGAGAACCTCGGGATGGTAGATTCTGTATGTGTCCTATGACAAGCTTTGAAAGTGGTTTTGTGGGGTCAAGTTCAGATGCTGGTAGGGTGGGTTGAAGAAAGAGCACCGACTTAGCTGCTCTGTTATTGAGGAGGATAATGCAAAGCTGGAAGCCAGAGTAATGATCGAGGGGAAGGTAGAGTTTAAAACACCAGTTGCGTCTCAGGCAGCACGATCTAAGAGCGCTGGCGGAGCGTGCGGCGCGGAGACATGCGCTGGCGACGCAACGCCGCTGATATGATATTGAAGACAAGGACAATAAGGTACGAGCCTGGCTCGATCAGGAGCTCTCTAGATCCACGAGTTCAGATCTCACGCTGACTGAGCGGATCTCCTTGGAGACTTGATATCAGATACGCTCACTAGGGAAGAGAAAGAGGCACTGGAGGCTGACCTAACTGAAGAGGAGCTCGTAGTGGCGATGAGGGACCTACAATCCGGTAAGGCAGAGGAGCCGAATGGCCTTCCAACTGAGTTGTACAAAGCGATGGTAGAGTAGAGCGCCCCGCATATCCTGACCGTGTTTCAAGGGGCGCTGCAGGAGGGGTGTCTCCACCAGATCAGAGGATTGCCACAATAGTAGTCATCCATAAAAAGGGAAAACCACCAATGGAATGCAGTTCATATAGGCCTATATCCTTTCTGTATGTAGAAGCTAAGGTGCTGGTAAAAATATGGCAGCGAAGTTCTGTGGCTGGTTCAGGCTCGTTTATCAGAAACCATTGGCGAGGGTGCGAGTCAATGGGGCGATCTCCGGAGTCTTTTCCCTGCAGAAGAGTGCAAGGCAGGGCTACGAATGTATGACGTTACAATGCAAACATTTACAACGCATGCCTTTACAACACAGTTTTTACATTGCAACATCTATTACAACGCATGATTTTACAACGCATGCCATCACAATGCATTTTTAGAAACTACACTTACAACGCATTCCATTACAACGCTTACCTCTACAACGCATACCATTACAATGCATACCTTTACAACGCATACCATTACAATGCATATTACTTTTAGGGCAACAGTAGGGTAAGTGTTGGATAGTGTAGGGCTAAAAATTACTATTTCTGCTCCAGTGAGTGCAACAGAAAGGGTAAGTGTTGGATAGTGTAGGGGAAAAAATTACTATTCACACTCCAGTGAGTGCAACAGTGGGGTAAGTGTTGGAAAGTGTAGGGTTAGAAATGACTTTTCCCCATTATTTACCTTATAATGCGTTGCAATGGCATGCATTCTAGTGACATGCATTGTAATGGCTGCATTGTAATGGAATGCGATGTAAAGGATGTTGCATTGTAATGAGTGCATTGTAAAGGTAGTGCATTGTAATGACTGCGTTGTAAAGGTTGTTTCCCCAGGGCTACCCCCTCTCCCCCGTGATATTTTCTCTAGCGCTTGAACCACTTGCCGTCTGGACCGGCAAGACCCGCTGCTGCAGGGAGTGAGGTGTTCTGGTGACTGGGAGGAGCATATATCATTATATACAGATTACATTATACTGTATCTGTGCAACCCGACGCTCTCCATAGGCAGGGCGTTACATATCTTTGACCTTTTTGGCAGCTACACAGGATACCGCTTCAATTGGTCAAAATCACTGGTCTTCCCGCTAGCGGGAGGCAACGTGTGGCTCTCCCAGTCCTGTACGGTGACTCCGGTGGTGGGGAGCTTTCAATACCAGGGAAACCGTGTAACTAGAGACCCCATAGAAGTTTTGAGTGAAAGCCTCCTCCCACAGTTAGAGAGACTGAGAGGGGATGTCAAACATTGGGGCACGGTGCCCCTCTCCCTCATGGGTGAAGCAGCGTTATACATAACGATGGCACCCCAACGGTTGATTTATGTGCTTCAAAACACACCCTATAGAGTACCACAGGAGTATTTTCAGAAAATTAAATGTGCAGTTCGTACATTGCTGCGGCAAGGAGGAATACCGCGAACAGCGCTCTCTGAGCTACAGAGAGGGGTCTATGAGGGTGGGCTAGCAACTCCAGATATTACTAAATATTACTGGGCGACCCAACTACGGGCGATAAATAACTGGGTGTTCGCGGAATGGAGAGGACCAGCGTATAGAGTGGATATACAAGTGATGAGCCGCAGAAGTCACAAAGGGCTCCTCTGCTGAAAGAGGAAAGAGAAAGGACAACCGCACCACGTTCAGAGAGTAGTCAGGGTATGGAGGGAGGCCACAAGATTCCTGGGCAGGCACGGGAGACTTACAAATATGACACCATCATGGAACAGTGATTTACTCCACGAAGAGGGTGGACTGGAGGGCTTCTTAAATTGGGAGCTGATAGGAATAGAACATTTGGGGGATATCTGGTGTGATCAGATCTTCATAATGTGTGAAATCCTAATCCAAGAGTTTGAGTTGAAGGAAACAGAAAGATACAGATATTTACAGCTGGGGCATGCCCTGAAAAGCCACATACGAGAGGGGGATCCGGTACCGCAGGCTTCTCCTCTGTTGAAGCATCTCCTTACAGAACAAATCCCAAATGAGGTGATCTCCATCATAGATCGGTAACTGGTAAATAGTTCCCCTGATCCGCTAGTGATGCTGTGGGAGACCTGGGTGGGGGATCTTGATGACTTAGAAGATGATGACTGGGGAGAGACCATCTAAAGCCCAGAAGAGACTGCAATACGTGCTAGATTTCACCTGGTACAATTCTACATCACTCCCAATATTCAAGGACTAGGCTTGCAAAACTTGTGACGTCACCCTCATCGAAGCATCCCACGGATGTGGCTGAGAAGGTTCGTTTTTTCACATTCTCTGGGAGCGGCCAGAAATACTGGAGTCCTGGAGAGGGGTTACTGGGGTTATGTCCCAGGTGATGTCATTAGAAGTCTCCAGGAAATATTGCTATACAGTTACTACAACTAGAAAGAACACTGCGTCTCTGAAGTTTTAGTAATGGGAGGTGAACTTTGTAGAGTGCTGCTTGTCACCCGTGAGGGTATCCAGGCGCTGACTAGGTGACTGTAGACATGTGGTGAGGGTAGGACTGAGTAGAGGCAATCTCAATGCTACTTTTAAAAAAAATGTATTTATCATTTTGTTAACAATGCACCTGTCGATGGTACTTTAAGAAAATTAATTGAAAATCAAAGCCTTCTGCTTCTTGCAGAATTCACGAAGTGAGGAGGAGGCCCTGGTGTGTTGGGGAGGTCATTCCAGGAGTTGGATGATCCTGTAAGGCTACATAAAGAGTACTAATGTATTACCACTTAAGGGCAAAGTACACACCGCAGCACATCTCATCCAGGGACGGATAGGATCTCATCACCCCCCATCCAGACTGAACTTCACTGGCCCTCCTTGCTGGTCGCACCATCTTCAAAACCAGCTTCATCATTTACAAACCTAATCAATTGAACCCTGCCAGCGCCCGGATACCCTCACGGGTGACAAGCAGCGCTCTACAAATCTACTGACTGATTGATTGACAAAGCGTGCATACGGAGGAGTGTAAAAAAATCCAAAACAAGGTAGCGGGCCTTTTCAATCTGTGCATCCAGGGTCTGGAAAAATATCGCTGTGATCATCAGGACCACCCCAGTATCTGTGCACCCAGGGTCTGGAACAACATCCCTGTATCCATCAGGACCACCGCAGCATCTATGCACTCAGGATCTGGAGCAGCATCCCAGTGCCCATCAGGACCATGGCAGCATCTGTGCACTCAGGATCGGGAACAACATCCCTGTGTTCTTCAGGACCGCCCCTGCATCTGTGCACTCAGGATCGGGAACAACATCCCTGTGTTCTTCAGGACCGCCACATCATCTGTGCACTCAGGATCTGGAACAACATCCCTGTGTTCTTCTGGGCCGCCACAGCATCTGTGCACTCAGGATCTGGAACAACATCCCTGTGTCCGTCAGGACCACCCCAGCATCCGTGCACTCAGGATCTGGGACAACAACCCTGTGCCCATCAGGACCGCAGCAGCGTCTGTGCACCCAGAATCTGGAACAACATCCTGTATCCATCAGGACCGCAGCAGCGTCTGTGCACCCAGAATCTGGAACAACATCCTGTATCCATCAGGACCGCAGCAGCGTCTGTGCATCCAGGATCTGGAACAACATCCTGTATCCATCAGGACCGCAGCAGCGTCTGTGCATCCAGGATCTGGAACAGCATCCCCGGATCCATCAGGACCGCAGCAGTGTCTGTGCACCCAGGATCTGGAACAGCATCCTGTATCCATTAGGACCGCAGCAGCGTCTGTGCATCCAGGATCTGGAACAACATCCCCGGATCCATCAGGACCGCAGCAGCGTCTGTGCATCCAGGATCTGGAACAGCATCCTGTATCCATCAGGACCGCAGCAGCGTCTGTGCATCCAGGATCTGGAACAACATCCCCGGATCCATCAGGACCGCAGCAGCGTCTGTGCACCCAGGATCTGGAACAGCATCCTGTATCCATCAGGACCGCAGCAGCGTCTGTGCATCCAGGATCTGGAACAACATCCTGTATCCATCAGGACCGCAGCAGCGTCTGTGCACCCAGGGTCTGGAACAGCATCCCTGTGCCCATCAGTAAACTCCGGCACTTGGCTGAAGGGAGTTAAGTAAGTAAATAAATAAATAAATATACATTGCACGCGCTGCATCGCCGAGTTGGCGTTGCAGCGTGCGCAATGTAAATTGTTTTATTTATTTATTTAATTAACTCCCATCGGCCAAGTGCTGGAGTTTACTACCCCTCATCCTGCCACTCCCCCCGCCCCGCCCACCGCCCCGCAGCACACCCTCTGTGAGCCGCCACTGTCCTTTTGACCTTCAGGAACGCCTCAACGCTGATCCACATTTGAAAAATATTGAAGACGCACCGCCTCAAAGAACACTTCATCACGAAGCAGTAAGACTCCAAAAACAGCTTCCTCTTAGTCTCAAATGACTGAGGGGCATATTATCAAGAAACGGCGTTAAAATTATCGTTGCTTTAGCGGCAGAAAACTGCTGCTAAAGCGGCGATAATGGGCTTGATAATATGCCCTGGAGAATTCCCATAGAAGCCCATGTTCTGGTGTCAACAGGGGCTTCTATGGGAATTCTCTGCGGCATATTATCAAGCCCATTATCGCCTCTTTAGTGGCAGTTTTCTGCTACTAAAGCGGCGATAATTTTAACGCCGTGCTTGATAATATGCCCCTTGGTGAGTTTCCATAGGCCCTGTACAGCGCCGCGCTGCGTTTTGCAGTTCGCGCTATACAGATGCCACACAAATATACTCTAGCAGCAGCCAGATTTGAATGTAATCTTCTAAGATGAAAAATAGATCTCTCTCAAAGGTGTTCAGCAACCATAGACAAGATGTGTTCTCTCGGAGCCCACCTGTGTTACGCAGGTCAGACTCTTTAGAATGGAACTAATGCGGAAAAGCATAATTACCAAAGCAAGTAAAGAACAGGTAGAAGACAAGTCCACAGTTCAATGTACATCAGAAAATATGCGTTCCCTCTGAAGAGTACTTCACTCATACGCGTTGGAACCCTCTGCAGAGGTGTTTCATCCCAAAACCGTGACCAGCACGTGCAACAAGCACATACAAATTCACGGGGGAGAACCCTTAATATTTTCAAGCAGAATCTCCGGATAATGTCATCACGTCTGACAGTGTGAATGAAAACACAGATTTCTCAGCCAAACACCTCTGAAAGATGTGCGACAATCACAGACATTTTTCGCCCTATTTGCGGATTGTCGGTTAAAAGCCCTTGATCTTGTTACCTGCCATCAGCAAACGCCACCAGTAAACGATGCGAGATTCGGGGAGAGCCGGGGACGCCTTCTGCTGTCCGCTGACTGGAGACTACTTCTCCCATCACCACCTGCGGCGCTTCACGCCGCGCTCTGTATCCAGCGCGCCAGGAGGCGCTAAAAGGGGGCAGGGCTGGGCCCCCTCACTAAGACCTGCTACAATTCAGGTACAGACACAGTGGACGACTCCCTTACTACTGAACTAATTTAAGTAATCTTCTTAACCAGCATTCATCTCCTGTTGATTGTAACTGTTATTGGTTAGGTTCAATACATTTGAAAATGAACAAACTTGGGGGAAAGGGGAAGGGCGTGCGGTCGAGCAGCAGCATTTCCGGGACCCTTGACCAATTTCTGATCAGGGCTACCTCACTATTGGAACACGAAATAGTGAGAACAGAACGTCGCCTTTCCTTGGATCCGTTTTCAAACTAAAGATCCTCAGTGGGGGGCATGGCTTCCTCTTCTTTAGACAGGGGATCTAAATGCGACCAACTGAGTGAAATAGTATTGGCTGAAGCCCTAGAGACAGTTCCCGAACCTTCCAGCGAACTGTCACAGAGCCCCATTGTTCCAACCATAGAGCTGCAACCAGGTCATTAGGAAAGACAAAGCCATCGAGTCTGGGCCAAACCCCAGATCCAGTGGTGAAAAGGAAGAGAGGTGGGGGCCCTCAGAGACCTAAACCAGCAAAACTGGCTAGACAATCTAGCAAAGGAGGGGAGGATCCCCCTGACCATCTAATTGACCAAGGTACCAAAACACCCAGTCTTGCTGAAAAGCCGACTACCACTACTCCCCAAGCAACTAACCTGACTATGGATGAAGTTTCGTGGCAAAGACTGGAATCCTTGATTCTCACTAGTTTAAACCCTTTACAACTAGATACAAGAAAAACGAAATGGTCTTGAATCATTGGCAAAGTTAAACTTTCGCTCAACAGAAGCATCTCTGACAAAGATGGGGTCGACTCAAACGCCCAATGAAAATGTCCTGACCATGGAAGCTAATTATCGGAAAATTAGTAGACGGACCCCCCCAGTTAAGCTACCTCCCATACCCACCCTACCGTTACCTTTAAGGCCAAAGCCTGTACCCCCAGTTCCACCGAAGACTACTGAACCAGTCAAAATTATAGATGAACTTGATTAAGCAACAGACTCCCTCGGTGAATTTGTGCAAACAATTATGAGCCCGATGGCGGTTAAAATACCGGACAGTATAGCTGCTATAAATATTCCATCAATGGTCATAAATGACCGTGAAGCCACTGGACAAGCATTAACACCTACGGGGCAGGGAAGCCTAGGTGTCAGTAGGAGGACAGAAAGACATGCACTACAGCCTAAGAAATCAGAAAGCCAGGGCATAACCTTGCATCTCCCACCAGCAGCTGCCCCATTGGTGGTGGTATTGGGAGATGTACCACTACTGCGTGATGGACAAGTTGAATCCACAGCCCAAGTAATGACTAAGGTTTTGCATTGGACAGACCAAAAGCTGAGGGGGGCTGGGGTGTGGGACATGAACATTCAAAGCCAACTGATTATGGCCAGGAGAGTAACTTGGATAGGACCATCAGGGAAAGATAAGGAGGGGGGTTGTGTAGTCTTAAATTTTAATAATTGTTCCATTGTAACATTCCTACTGAATATGATGTGCACAGACTTAGTTATGAATTCGATTAATATTAGGGTCTTCCCTCTGGCTTTTTTTATAGACCACCCCACCCAATAATATCACAGATTCACCAACATAGTCTTGTACGGGGCAAACATTCTAGGGCTGCTTTCAGAGGCTCAACAAATGAATATAACTTAATTTGCGAAAATAGATTTGCTCCTTTGTCCAACTTAGAAGATTGCGACTGACCACAGGCCCCACTATCTCTTCATAATGAGAGCGATTTAAGCCAGTTTCCATCGATCTTGCTTAATGGGGTTAATATACAGGACTTAACACCAACCCAACCAGAGAATAGAGGGAACCTTTTGCCACCGGCGTCTATCGCTGTGGACATCTTACTGTCATCTAGTAGTTTGCCGGGGCTTGATAATATGGTACATAATGTAGAACCAAGGATGTCTCTAGAAAATGACCTAGGACAATGCAAGGGAATAAGGCCGAATGTACGGCCAAATAATGTCTGCCTAGACTCATTCCCCCACCAATTATCTTCAGGGGTTCCAAGAGTAAATCAAACACATTCTAATGAAACCCCGAGTATCCTTGGAAATATAAACCTTGAGGGCATTGACCTCCAAAATGGGGATTCTGCAAGCCAAAGACCATTAGGCATAGCATCGTGGAATATAGCTGGCCGACAGGCAAAGATTGCATCCTCTGATTGGTCTTCCTATGTAGAGCGGCTTGATATCTGGGCTTTCCAAGAAACCTGGTCACTGAATCCTATCTTTCGTCAGGGATTCTTAAACTTCGCTAAACCCGCTATCCATAATCAAAAGGGGAGACCCTTCATGGGATTATCTATATGGGTGAGACAACACTCAGGTTATAGGATCGAAGAAATACAAACGGACAGTCTCGATATTTTAGCCATCACACTGAGATCAAAACATGATTTAAATATGATAGTGATTAATGTTTATGCAAGAGGCTTGGTGGGTGGAAAATCCTCATACACAGTTACTATACTAGAAAATGTTATCAAAAATTATAGGGGGAACAACTATATAGTTATAGCAGGAGATTTTAATTGTACTTTTGAGCCCCTAGGCTACGAAGGCAGTGGCTTTAGAAGCGAAGAGGACTCAATCTGGGGCATCCCTCAGCTAACATTATCACAGATAAAAAAAAGGACAGAGGCAGTGCTCCAGCTGAAAAGCCTGTGTCTGGAATGTGGTGTAAGGGCAGTAAACAGAAGGAGCCAATCAGATAGTGAAGGTCAGCACACATTTAATAATGGGTTAAGTAGTAGTCGTATTGACTATTTTCTTATTAGTGTGGAGCTCTGGCCTCGACTCATAGATATGGCAACACAACCGAGAACAGAGAGTGACCATAACCCCCTCCTGATAACGCTACATCTAGTGGGCTTGGGCAGCCAATCAGAGCATACTGAGATAGCGACATTTGATGTAATTATGACAAATGATATGAGAAGGGTAAAATGGTCAATGCTATTGGGAAACTCCCATAATTTGCAGCTGATGAAGACTGAATTGGAACACACAATATCAATTATTTCAGTATTAGAATCTAATGCAGATAGTAATCAAGCAATTATTAACAGCTCATGAAGATCTCTTCGCTAAACTTAAAGGTTTCTTTCTTAAGACTAAAAATATAAGGAAACGAGCCCCAAAAAAATCAGCTAAGTGGTATAATAAGGACTGCAGAGTAGCATATAGGAATCTGACTTATGCAATAAGGGGGAATGAAATAGAGGGGGTTAGAACTGCACGGACTGCATACAAAAGAGCTCAACACATAGCTAAACAGGAATTCGATGAATTAAGATGGAGAGAACTGAAGCAAGCTAGCTCCGGGAAAGACATGCAGAAATTTTGGCACATTGTAAAATGGGGGAGTGGTGAAATTTTGCAAACTCCGGTCAACAACGTTGCACCGGAACAGTGGGTCTCTTATTTTGAGGCACAATTTTCTACTCCGCTAAATAATTCAAATCCAAATTTTTTCTTAGCTCCAGAGACGACGCTATTTTTTTAGATTAGGAAGGTTGAAACAGCCCTGGCCTGGACTGCATCCCTGCAGACCTATTTAAATTTGAAAAAGTAAACTGGACTAAATATATTTATTAGCAAACACTTTTGCAAGCGGGCACCTTTCCCGGACTCTCGGCGGAGTGGCGAGATTATACCGATCTACGAAAAAGGGGACCGTACCAGCCCAAAAAACTATAGGCCAATACGCTTGATAGACACTATGCAAAAGATTATGGCCCGGCTTGTGTTGAGCCGTATAAATGTCTGGATAGATGATTGTGGGATTCTATCAACACTACAGGCCGGCTTTCGTCCCCATGTCAGTACTATAGATCAAGTTTTTAGATTTATGATGATTTATTGGACTACAGTAATCCTGGCAGGGGGAACTATATATGCAGCTTTTAAAGATTTAAGATCTGCATTTGATTTAGTCTCCCGTAATAAACTATGGGAGTCTCTAAACGAAGCAGGTATGCCTCCAGAATTCCTTTCTGTGATCATTAAATTGCATGAGTCTAACTATGCTCAGGTACGCTGGGGGTCCCGGGGGAAGGTTACTGAATGATTCCCGGTATGTAAAGGGGTACGCCAAGGGTGTGTTTTGGCACCTACCCTTTTCTCGCTTTTTATTAATAGGGCTTTTAAATATTTTTTATCATAGCCCACAGATGCCCCCTCATTGGCACGCACTAAGATTCCCCTACTAATGTTTGCGGATGACACCTTAATTCTATCTAAGACACAATCGGACTTGCAACGGGCGCTAGATAGATTTACGGTATTCTGCAAATATCATGATCTCGTGGTGAATGTAGACAAAACAAAATGTATGGATTTACACAGATATAAATCAGTAAAAGGAAGAGCAGTAATGGACAACGTCACACTTGAACAAACAGATACATTTACCTACCTGGGCGTGACCTTGGGAAAAAGGCTAAATTGGAAACCACAGATTGATATACTGGCCTTAAAACATGCCCAATTTGCAGGTGTCCTTTTAAAAGAATTTCGGCTTTCTTATACTAAGCCGGTAGGCCCAGCTATAACAATTTATAATGCAAAGATTAGAGCATCGATACTGTATGGTGCTGAATTATGGGGCTTTGAAAATATAACATCGCTAATTCTAGCCCAAAATAAGTTTTTGCGTGGATTGACAGGTCTTTCACAATCCACGCCACTTATACCTCAGACCTTAGATCTGGGTTGTACCGCCCTGGAAGAGTTAGCACCTTACAGACCTATAGCGTATTGGAGAAGGCTCTGGACTACACCAGAGCTACTACCATATGCGAACGCATTGGAATATGTTAAAGAAACTGATTCGGCATGTAAAATTAAATGGGTACATGAGAGCACACTTGCCGATATGGGGCTTTGCTACCTGTGGGAGGATCCGGTGAATAGTAGGTTTCCATGCAAAAAAGACTACAAGGAAGCTTACTGGAACATGATGAAAACAAAGTGGTTGTCATTAGTACAAAATACCTCTCTTACTGGTATTATCTTGGAACACAAAATAGAACCGAGATTTGAAGCTTCTTGGAATTTCATCACGAGTCCCAGCGACAGGAAACTGTTTCACCAATTTAGAGAAGGTTCTTTGCCAATAAATACCTTTATTAGGAAATCGCAAAATGAAATTGATGCCAAATGTCCCTCTTGCAAATTGATGGAAGAGGCCATAATGCATATTTTATGTGTATGCCCTGCATATAAACGCCCAAGAAACAAATGGCTAACGTCGATTTGTTCCAATCTGGGCGCAAGATCAAGTCTAACGGCCTTCCGCATTTTGAAAACAAATACTCGGGAAGACATAGTTATTGCAATGGAAGTACCTGAGTTGGATGTGGGCTATTCGCACAAATAATATTAATAAACCTGTAGAATTCGATTAGGGTCCTATGTTACCTGAACCTGGGTCCACTGTCTGTATAGTTTTAGGCAACCATTACACTCATGCTGCTACATATATGGTATTATATGGGTATCTTATGTGCTTTTATACGAAATGTTTAATTCCTTTTAAAAAAAAAAAATAATAATAATAATATATATTTTTAACTCTATTCTATTTATATGTTTTAACTTGTCCTTTTTTAATTGGATTATCTACCCTTGCTGCTAGTGATGTGTGTGGGATAATGTATTGTATTTTTCACTGTGTTTTTAATGATTGAAGTTATCGAAATAAACACTACTTCAACTGCCATGTGATGCTCTGATCACATAATGTAACGTTGACTAGGTCCTGTCAACACCAGGTGCGTCCAGCCAATCAGATTTCAGAGATGTGCGGTGATTTCAAGCCTCTTGAATGATCATGGACCGCTGGAGCCCAAGTACTTGATGTGATGTATGCCAGGGTGTGGATACCCATTCCACACGTCCTGGTTGCAATTATGAGCACCCTGTCGAAATAGACATATTTACAAGGCCCTATCACCACGGGAATGTCACTTTTTACGACATTTTGAGAAAACTCTCAGCAGCAACAGCTGATGTGCAATACCTGTCCGTAGCTCCGTCCCGTAGCTCATCAGAGTCCAACCTCAAAGCGGCTGTAAGACCAAACACGGCTGCCTTGGTAATGCATTGTGCTTTGCACGCGTGGGCTCGGGTCCCGTCCTCGTTGCCACGGTCGAAACACAAGAAAAGTCGCGCACCAGCGTGATCGTAACTTGACTTTATTTAACAATTTCACCAGCATAAAAGCAGTGCCCAGCCTGGCAGACTCCCAGCCGCGAGTGCCCGCGAGCCCCTTCCATCCACACTCAGAGCTCATCAGTTCTAGATTAAAACCATATTAATCCAACCCACTCTGGCTCGGCCACGCGTGTTCCTCCAAAGTGCCCTTTTGTGACCTATGGAAGGCCCCTGAATGGAGATCTTGTCGAGCCCCCCATATTTTTCTTTATTTCTATTACTTTGTAGGTTATTTTTTTGCCTTTTACCCAATGAGTGCGCAGTGTCGGATTATAAAGAACGCTTCTGTTCCCTGGAACATCTGTCAGGAATGAAACGCAGACAAAGTGAACACCCTCAGTTACCTAGGAGGGGAGGGGGCCCCACCCTCAGTTACCTATGAGGGGAGGGGATGCCACCCTCACTTACCTAGGAGGGGAGGGGGCCCCACCCTCAGTTACCTAGGAGGGGAGGGGGCCCCGCCCTCACTTACCTAGGAGGGTAGGGGAACCCCCCATAGTTACCTATGAGGGGAGGGGGCCCCACCCTCACTTACCTAGGAGGGGGCCCCACCCTCACTTACCTAGGAGGGGAGGGGGCTTACCTAGGAGGGGAGGGGGCCCCACCCTCAGTTACCTGGGAGGGGAGGGGACCCCAGGGCCCCACCCTCACTTACCTAGGAGGGGAGAGGGCCCCACCCTCAGTTACCTAGGAGGGGAGGGGGCCCCACCCTCAGTTACCTGGGAGGGGAGGGGGCCCCACCCTCAGTTACCTAGGAGGGGAGGGGGCCCCGCCCTCACTTACCTAGGAGGGTAGGGGAACCCCCCATAGTTACCTATGAGGGGAGGGGGCCCCACCCTCACTTACCTAGGAGGGGGCCCCACCCTCAGTTACCTAGGAGGGGAGGGGGCTTACCTAGGAGGGGAGGGGGCCCCACCCTCAGTTACCTGGGAGGGGAGGGGGCCCCACCCTCAGTTACCTAGGAGGGGAGGGGGCCCCACCCTCAGTTACCTGGGAGGGGAGGGGGCCCCACCCTCAGTTCCCTTGGAGGGGAGGGGGCCCCACCCTCAGTTACCTAGGAGGGGAGGGGGCCCCACCCTCAATTCCCTTGGAGGGGAGGGGGCCCCACCCTCAGTTACCTAGGAGGGGAGGAGGCCCCACCCTCAGTTACCTTGGAGGGGAGGGGGCCCCACCCTCAGTTACCTAGGAGGGGAGGGGACCCGCCCTCATTGAACTGTGATGGTGCTCTAGGCGAGGCCTGCTTGTGTAATATATCTTGTTCGTTTATCAGGGTTCAGCCGGAGGTGAAAAGCGAAGATACTGATGAATACATTAGCAGCTGAAAATCATAACTTTCCAGAGTATGTGCCTTTGACTCAAACATCATATTTCTAAATTCATGAACTTTCCTTTCCCTTATTTTTTGTTGTCAACAATTGGAAGTGACCTTTTCTGATATTTTAAATCAGTGGATGATTCCTGCTGCTTGTGATTTCACACCACAGGGGGTCGAGCCGGGCAAAGACCCTTTCTTCAGGCTTTGTGGGGAATCTTGCTGGGGATTGGCGATGGGACAGTGAATGGTGGTGGTGGTTGGTGATGGGACAGTGAATATCAGTGATGGTTGGTGATGGGACAGTGAATATCAGTGTTTGGTGATGGGACAGTGAATATCAGTGTTTGGTGATGGGACAGTGAATATCAGAGATGTTTGATGATAAGACAGTGAATGGTGGTGGTGGTTGGTGATGGGACAGTGAATATCAGTGATGGTTGGTGATGGGACAGTGAATATCAGTGGTGCTTGGTGATGGGACAGTGAATATCAGTGATGGTTGGTGATGGGACAGTGAATATCAGTGGTGCTTGGTGATGGGACAGTGAATATCAGTGGTGCTTGGTGATGGGACAGTGAATATCAGTGATGGTTGGTGATGGGACAGTGAATATCAGTGTTTAGTGATGGGACAGTGAATATCAGTGATGTTTAGTGATGGGACAGTAAATATCAGAGATGTTTGTTGATGGGACAGGGAATGATGGTGGTGCTTTGTGATGGGACAGTGAATATCAGATGGTTGGCGATGGGACAGTCAATATCAGGGATGTTTGGTGGCGGGACAGTGAATATCAGTGGTGCTTGGTGATGGGACAGTGAATATCAGTGATGGTTGGTGATGGGACAGTGAATATCAGTGATGCTTGGTGGCGGGACAGTGAATATCAGTGGTGCTTGGTGATGGGACAGTGAATATCAGTGATGGTTGGTGATAGGACAGTGAATATCAGTGTTTGGTGATGGGACAGTTAATATCAGGGATGGTTGGTGATGGGACAGTGAATATCAGTGGTGCTTGGTGATGGGACAGTGAATAACAGTGATGGTTGGTGATGGGACAGTAAATATCGGAGATGTTTGGTGATGGGACAGTGAATGATGGTGGTGCTTGGTGATGGGACAGTGAATATCAGTGGTGCTTGGTGATGGGACAGTGAATATCAGTGATGCTTGGTGATGGGACAGTGAATATCAGTGTTTGGTGATGGGACAGTTAATATCAGAGTTGTTTGGTGATGAGACAGTGAATTATGGTGGTGCTTGGTGATAGGACAGTGAATATTAGTGATGCTCAGTGATGGGACAGTTAATATCAATGACGCTTGGTGCGGGATAGTGAATATCAGATGTTTGTTGATGGGACAGTGAATATCAGTGATGCTTGGTGGCAGGACAGTGAATATCAGTGGTGCTTGGTGATGGGACAGTGAATATCAGTGATGGTTGGTGATGGGACAGTGAATATTAGTGTTTGGTGATGGGACAGTGAATATCAGTGGTGCTTGGTGATGGGACAGTGAATATCAGTGATGCTTGGTGAAAGGACAGTGAATATCAGTGTTTGGTGATGGGACAGTTAATATCAGTGATGGTTGGTGATGGGATAGTGAATATCAGTAGTGCTTGGTGATGGGACAGTTAATATCAGTGATGGTTGGTGATGGGACAGTAAATATCGGAGATGTTTGGTGATGGGACAATGAATGATGGTGGTGCTTGGTGATGGGACAGTGAATATCAGTGATGCTTGGTGATGGGACAGTGAATTTCAGTGATGCTTGATGGTGGGACAGTGGATATCAGTGGTGCTTGGTGATAGGACAGTGAATATTAGTGATGTTTGGTGACGGGACAGTGTATAATAATGATGCTTGGTGGGCGTGGCTTCGCCAAGCTGTAAGTGGGCCGCTCCCTGAGTGGGCTCTGCCAGCCGAGCACACAATCCTCAATGTGTCGGCTTACATTCAGGGCGCCCGGGGCATCCAAGTCATGCCCGGCATCATTCTGCCCCAGGGACCACCCTGATACTCATTGTGGCTGGCGGCCCCGCCTGGCCCCTGACAGGCTATACAAGGAGGCCCGGGGCTACCTGCGGCTGCTGCTGTGGGGGCTCCCGTGCTGCTCGGCGGTGCAGATGCGACAGAGCAGGGGTTTGGGGGTGTCCGTCCTCCAGGCGGCGAAGAGAGCTGCAGTGGCCCAGCGACTCTGACCCTGGGGCGGGGAGACTTCGCCTCTCAGCTTCCAACCACCAGTTTCATACTCACGCCTCCCTGAGCGTGAATGAATGTCACTCAACACTCATGGAGGCCTCTCAGCTTCCAACCACCAGTTTCATGCTCCTGCCTCCCTGAGCGTGAATGAATGTCACTCAACACTGATGGAGGCCTCTCAGCTTCCAACCACCAGTTTCATGCTCCTGCCTCCCTGAGCCTGAATGAATGTCCCTCAACACTGATGGAGGCCTCTCAGCTTCCAACCACCAGTTTCATGCTCATGCCTCCCTGAGCGTGAATGAATGTCCCTCAACACTGATGGAGGCCTCTTAGCTTCCAACCACCAGTTTCATCCTCCTGCCTCCCTGAGCGTGAATGAATGTCCCTCAACACCGATGGAGGCCTCTCAGCTTCCAATCACCAGTTTCATGCTCCTGCCTCCCTGAGCGTGAATGAATGTCACTCAACACTGATGGAGGCCTCTCAGCTTCCAACCACCAGTTTCATGCTCCTGCCTCCCTGAGCCTGAATGAATGTCCCTCAACACTGATGGAGGCCTCTCAGCTTCCAACCACCAGTTTCATGCTCATGCCTCCCTGAGCGTGAATGAATGTCCCTCAACACTGATGGAGGCCTCTCAGCTTCCAACCACCAGTTTCATGCTCCTGCCTCCCTGAGCGTGAATGAATGTCACTCAACACTGATGGAGGCCTCTCAGCTTCCAACCACCAGTTTCATGCTCCTGCCTCCCTGAGCCTGAATGAATGTCCCTCAACACTGATGGAGGCCTCTCAGCTTCCCACCACCAGTTTCATGCTCATGCCTCCCTGAGCGTGAATGAATGTCCCTCAACACTGATGGAGGCCTCTCAGCTTCCAACCACCAGTTTCATCCTCCTGCCTCCCTGAGCGTGAATGAATGTCCCTCAACACCGATGGAGGCCTCTCAGCTTCCAACCACCAGTTTCATGCTCCTGCCTCCCTGAGCGTGAATGAATGTCACTCAACACTGATGGAGGCCTCTCAGCTTCCAACCACCAGTTTCATGCTCCTGCCTCCCCGAGCCTGAATGAATGTCACTCAACACCGATGGAGGCCTCTCAGCTTCCAACCACCAGTTTCATGCTCATGCCTCCCTGAGCCTGAATGAATGTCACTCAACACCGATGGAGGCCTCTCAGCTTCCAACCACCAGTTTCATGCTCACGCCTCCCTGAGCCTGAATGAATGTCACTCAACACTGATGGAGGCCTCTCAGCTTCCAACCACCAGTTTCATGCTCCTGCCTCCCTGAGCGTGAATGAATGTCACTCAACACTGATGGAGGCCTCTCAGCTTCCAACCACCAGTTTCATGCTCCTGCCTCCCCGAGCGTGAATGAATGTCACTCAACACTGATGGAGGCCTCTCAGCTTCCAACCACCAGTTTCATGCTCCTGCCTCCCTGAGCGTGAATGAATGTCACTCAACACTGATGGAGGCCTCTCAGCTTCCAACCACCAGTTTCATGCTCACGCCTCCCCGAGCCTGAATGAATGTCACTCAACACCGATGGAGGCCTCTCAGCTTCCAACCACCAGTTTCATGCTCATGCCTCCCCGAGCGTGAATGAATGTCACTCAACACTGATGGAGGCCTCTCAGCTTCCAACCACCAGTTTCATGCTCCTGCCTCCCTGAGCGTGAATGAATGTCACTCAACACCGATGGAGGCCTCTCAGCTTCCAACCACCAGTTTCATGCTCCTGCCTCCCTGAGCGTGAATGAAAGTCACTCAACACTGATGGAGGCCTCTCCGCTTCCAAACACCAGTTTCATGCTCACGCCTCCCTGAGCGTGAATGAATGTCACTCAACACTGATTGAGGCCTCTCAGCTTCCAACCACCTGTTTCATGCTCCTGCTTCCCTGAGCGTGAATGAAAGTCACTCAACACTGATGGAGGCCTCTCAGCTTCTCAACCACCAGTTTCATGCTCATACCTCCCTGAGCGTGAATGAATGTCACTCAACACCGATGGAGGCCTCTCAGCTTCCAACCATCAGTTTCATGCTCCTGCTTCCCTGAGCGTGAATGAATGTCACTCAACACCGATGGAGGCCTCTCAGCTTCTCAACCACCAGTTTCATGCTCATGCCTCCCTGAGCGTGAATGAATGTCACTCAACACTGAAGGAGGCCTCTCAGCTTCCAACCACCAGTTTCATGCTCACGCCTCCCTGAGCGTGAATGCATGTCACTCAACACTGATGGAGGCCTCTCAGCTTCCAACCACCAGTTTCATGCTCCTGCCTCCCTGAGCCTGAATGAATGTCACTCAACACTGATGGAGGCCTCTCAGCTTCCAACCACCAGTTTCATGCTCCTGCCTCCCTGAGCGTGAATGAATGTCACTCAACACTGATGGAGGCCTCTCAGCTTCCAACCACCAGTTTCATGCTCCTGCCTCCCTGAGCGTGAATGAATGTCACTCCAGACTGAAGGAGGCCTCTCAGCTTCCAACCACCAGTTTCATGCTCACGCCTCCCTGAGCGTGAATGAATGTCACTCAACACTGATGGAGGCCTCTCAGCTTCCAACCACCAGTTTCATGCTCCTGCCTCCCTGAGCGTGAATGAATGTCACTCAACACTGATGGAGCGTCTCTCAGCTTCCAACCATCAGTTTCATGCTCATGCCTCCCCGAGCGTGAATGAATGTCACTCAACACCGATGGAGCGTCTCTCAGCTTCCAACCACCAGTTTCATGCTCATACCTCCCTGAGCGTGAATGAATGTCACTCAACACTGATTGAGGCCTCTCAGCTTCCAACCACCAGTTTCATGCTCCTGCCTCCCTGAGCCTGAATGAATGTCACTCCAGACTGATGGAGGCCTCTCAGCTTCCAACCACCAGTTTCATGCTCCTGCCTCCCTGAGCGTGAATGAATGTCACTCAACACTGATGGAGGCCTCTCAGCTTCCAACCACCAGTTTCATGCTCACGCCTCCCCGAGCCTGAATGAATGTCACTCAACACTGATGGAGGCCTCTCAGCTTCCAACCACCAGTTTCATGCTCATGCCTCCCTGAGCGTGAATGAATGTCACTCAACACTGATGGAGGCCTCTCAGCTTCCAACCACCAGTTTCATGCTCCTGCCTCCCTGAGCGTGAATGAATGTCACTCAACACTGATGGAGGCCTCTCAGCTTCCAACCACCAGTTTCATGCTCCTGCCTCCCTGAGCGTGAATGAATGTCACTCAACACTGATTGAGGCCTCTCAGCTTCCAACCACCAGTTTCATGCTCCTGCCTTCCTGAGCGTGAATGAATGTCACTCAACACTGAAGGAGGCCTCTCAGCTTCCAACCACCAGTTTCATGCTCCTGCCTCCCTGAGCGTGAATGAATGTCACTCAACACTGATTGAGGCCTCTCAGCTTCCAACCACCAGTTTCATGCTCCTGCCTCCCTGAGCCTGAATGAATGTCACTCCAGACTGATGGAGGCCTCTCAGCTTCCAACCACCAGTTTCATGCTCCTGCCTCCCTGAGCGTGAATGAATGTCACTCAACACTGATGGAGGCCTCTCAGCTTCCAACCACCAGTTTCATGCTCATGCCTCCCTGAGCCTGAATGAATGTCACTCAACACTGATGCAGGCCTCTCAGCTTCCAACCACCAGTTTCATGCTCTTGCCTCCCTGAGCGTGAATGAATGTCACTCAACACTGATGGAGGCCTCTCAGCTTCCAACCACCAGTTTCATGCTCCTGCCTCCCTGAGCGTGAATGAATGTCACTCAACACCGATGGAGGCCTCTCAGCTTCCAACCATCAGTTTCATGCTCCTGCCTCCCTGAGCGTGAATGAATGTCACTCAACACCGATGGAGGCCTCTCAGCTTCCAACCACCAGTTTCATGCTCCTGCCTCCCTGAGCCTGAATGAATGTCCCTCAACACTGATGGAGGCCTCTCAGCTTCCAACCACCAGTTTCATGCTCATGCCTCCCTGAGCCTGAATGAATGTCACTCAACACCGATGGAGGCCTCTCAGCTTCCAACCACCAGTTTCATGCTCCTGCCTCCCTGAGCGTGAATGAATGTCACTCCAGACTGAAGGAGGCCTCTCAGCTTCCAACCACCAGTTTCATGCTCCTGCCTCCCTGAGCGTGAATGAATGTCACTCCAGACTGATGGAGGCCTCTCAGCTTCCAACTACCAGTTTCATGCTCATGCCTCCCTGAGCCTGAATGAATGTCACTCAACACTGATGCAGGCCTCTCAGCTTCCAACCACCAGTTTCATGCTCTTGCCTCCCTGAGCGTGAATGAATGTCACTCAACACTGATGGAGGCCTCTCAGCTTCCAACCACCAGTTTCATGCTCCTGCCTCCCTGAGCGTGAATGAATGTCACTCAACACCGATGGAGGCCTCTCAGCTTCCAACCATCAGTTTCATGCTCCTGCCTCCCTGAGCGTGAATGAATGTCACTCAACACCGATGGAGGCCTCTCAGCTTCCAACCACCAGTTTCATGCTCCTGCCTCCCTGAGCCTGAATGAATGTCCCTCAACACTGATGGAGGCCTCTCAGCTTCCAACCACCAGTTTCATGCTCATGCCTCCCTGAGCCTGAATGAATGTCACTCAACACCGATGGAGGCCTCTCAGCTTCCAACCACCAGTTTCATGCTCCTGCCTCCCTGAGCGTGAATGAATGTCACTCCAGACTGAAGGAGGCCTCTCAGCTTCCAACCACCAGTTTCATGCTCCTGCCTCCCTGAGCGTGAATGAATGTCACTCCAGACTGATGGAGGCCTCTCAGCTTCCAACTACCAGTTTCATGCTCACGCCTCCCTGAGCCTGAATGAATGTCACTCAACACTGATGGAGGCCTCTCAGCTTCCAACCACCAGTTTCATCCTCCTGCCTCCCTGAGCGTGAATGAATGTCACTCAACACTGATGGAGGCCTCTCAGCTTCCAACCACCAGTTTCATGCTCCTGCCTCCCTGAGCCTGAATGAATGTCACTCAACACCGATGGAGGCCTCTCAGCTTCCAACCACCAGTTTCATACTCCTGCCTCCCTGAGCGTGAATGAATGTCACTCCAGACTGAAGGAGGCCTCTCAGCTTCCAACCACCAGTTTCATGCTCCTGCCTCCCTGAGCGTGAATGAATGTCACTCCAGACTGATGGAGGCCTCTCAGCTTCCAACCACCAGTTTCATGCTCCTGCCTCCCTGAGCGTGAATGAATGTCACTCAACACTGATGGAGGCCTCTCAGCTTCCAACCACCAGTTTCATGCTCCTGCCTCCCTGAGCCTGAATGAATGTCACTCAACACCGATGGAGGCCTCTCAGCTTCCAACCACCAGTTTCATGCTCCTGCCTCCCTGAGCGTGAATGAATGTCACTCAACACTGATGGAGGCCTCTCAGCTTCCAACCACCAGTTTCATGCTCCTGCCTCCCTGAGCCTGAATGAATGTCACTCAACACTGATGGAGGCCTCTCAGCTTCCAACCACCAGTTTCATGCTCATACCTCCCTGAGCGTGAATGAATGTCCCTCAACACTGAAGGAGGCCTCTCAGCTTCCAACCATCAGTTTCATGCTCCTGCCTCCCTGAGCGTGAATGAATGTCACTCAACACTGATGGAGGCCTCTCAGCTTCCAACCACCAGTTTCATGCTCCTGCCTCCCTGAGCGTGAATGCATGTCACTCAACACTGATGGAGGCCTCTCAGCTTCCAACCACCAGTTTCATGCTCATGCCTCCCTGAGCCTGAATGAATGTCACTCAACACCGATGGAGGCCTCTCAGCTTCCAACCACCAGTTTCATGCTCCTGCCTCCCTGAGCGTGAATGAATGTCACTCAACACTGATGGAGGCCTCTCAGCTTCCAACCACCAGTTTCATGCTCCTGCCTCCCTGAGCGTGAATGAATGTCACTCAACACTGATGGAGGCCTCTCAGCTTCCAACCACCAGTTTCATCCTCCTGCCTCCCTGAGCGTGAATGAATGTCACTCAACACTGATGGAGGCCTCTCAGCTTCCAACCACCAGTTTCATGCTCCTGCCTCCCTGAGCGTGAATGCATGTCACTCAACACTGATGGAGGCCTCTCAGCTTCCAACCACCAGTTTCATGCTCCTGCCTCCCTGAGCCTGAATGAATGTCACGCAACACCGATGGAGGCCTCTCAGCTTCCAACCACCAGTTTCATGCTCATGCCTCCCTGAGCCTGAATGAATGTCCCTCAACACTGATGGAGGCCTCTCAGCTTCCAACCACCAGTTTCATGCTCCTGCCTCCCTGAGCCTGAATGAATGTCACTCCAGACTGATGGAGGCCTCTCAGCTTCCAACCACCAGTTTCATGCTCCTGCCTCCCTGAGCGTGAATGAATGTCACTCAACACTGATGGAGGCCTCTCAGCTTCCAACCACCAGTTTCATGCTCCTGCCTCCCTGAGCGTGAATGAATGTCACTCAACACCGATGGAGGCCTCTCAGCTTCCAACCATCAGTTTCATGCTCCTGCCTCCCTGAGCGTGAATGAAAGTCACTCCAGACTGATGGAGGCCTCTCAGCTTCCAACCACCAGTTTCATGCTCACGCCTCCCTGAGCGTGAATGAATGTCACTCAACACTGATGGAGGCCTCTCAGCTTCCAACCACCAGTTTCATGCTCACACCTCCCTGAGCGTGAATGAATGTCACTCAACACTGATGGAGGCCTCTCAGCTTCCAACCACCAGTTTCATGCTCCTGCCTCCCTGAGCGTGAATGAATGTCACTCAACACTGATGGAGGCCTCTCAGCTTCCAACCACCAGTTTCATGCTCCTGCCTCCCTGAGCGTGAATGAATGTCACTCAACACCGATGGAGGCCTCTCAGCTTCCAACCACCAGTTTCATGCTCCTGCCTCCCTGAGCGTGAATGAAAGTCACTCCAGACTGATGGAGGCCTCTCAGCTTCCAACCACCAGTTTCATGCTCACGCCTCCCTGAGCCTGAATGAATGTCACTCAACACTGATGGAGGCCTCTCAGCTTCCAACCACCAGTTTCATCCTCCTGCCTCCCTGAGCGTGAATGAATGTCACTCAACACTGATGGAGGCCTCTCAGCTTCCAACCACCAGTTTCATGCTCCTGCCTCCCTGAGCCTGAATGAATGTCACTCAACACCGATGGAGGCCTCTCAGCTTCCAACCACCAGTTTCATACTCCTGCCTCCCTGAGCGTGAATGAATGTCACTCCAGACTGAAGGAGGCCTCTCAGCTTCCAACCACCAGTTTCATGCTCCTGCCTCCCTGAGCGTGAATGAATGTCACTCCAGACTGATGGAGGCCTCTCAGCTTCCAACCACCAGTTTCATGCTCCTGCCTCCCTGAGCGTGAATGAATGTCACTCAACACTGATGGAGGCCTCTCAGCTTCCAACCACCAGTTTCATGCTCCTGCCTCCCTGAGCCTGAATGAATGTCACTCAACACCGATGGAGGCCTCTCAGCTTCCAACCACCAGTTTCATGCTCCTGCCTCCCTGAGCGTGAATGAATGTCACTCAACACTGATGGAGGCCTCTCAGCTTCCAACCACCAGTTTCATGCTCCTGCCTCCCTGAGCCTGAATGAATGTCACTCAACACTGATGGAGGCCTCTCAGCTTCCAACCACCAGTTTCATGCTCATACCTCCCTGAGCGTGAATGAATGTCCCTCAACACTGAAGGAGGCCTCTCAGCTTCCAACCATCAGTTTCATGCTCCTGCCTCCCTGAGCGTGAATGAATGTCACTCAACACTGATGGAGGCCTCTCAGCTTCCAACCACCAGTTTCATGCTCCTGCCTCCCTGAGCGTGAATGCATGTCACTCAACACTGATGGAGGCCTCTCAGCTTCCAACCACCAGTTTCATGCTCATGCCTCCCTGAGCCTGAATGAATGTCACTCAACACCGATGGAGGCCTCTCAGCTTCCAACCACCAGTTTCATGCTCCTGCCTCCCTGAGCGTGAATGAATGTCACTCAACACTGATGGAGGCCTCTCAGCTTCCAACCACCAGTTTCATGCTCATACCTCCCTGAGCGTGAATGAATGTCCCTCAACACTGAAGGAGGCCTCTCAGCTTCCAACCATCAGTTTCATGCTCCTGCCTCCCTGAGCGTGAATGAAAGTCACTCAACACTGATGGAGGCCTCTCAGCTTCCAACCACCAGTTTCATGCTCCTGCCTCCCTGAGCGTGAATGAATGTCACTCAACACTGATGGAGGCCTCTCAGCTTCCAACCACCGGTTTCATGCTCATGCCTCCCTGAGCGTGAATGAATGTCACTCAACACTGATGGAGGCCTCTCAGCTTCCAACCACCAGTTTCATGCTCACGCCTCCCTGAGCGTGAATGAATGTCACTCAACACCGATGGAGGCCTCTCAGCTTCCAACCACCAGTTTCATGCTCCTGCCTCCCTGAGCGTGAATGAATGTCACTCAACACTGATGGAGGCCTCTCAGCTTCCAACCACCAGTTTCATGCTCCTGCCTCCCTGAGCGTGAATGAATGTCACTCAACACCGATGGAGGCCTCTCAGCTTCCAACCACCAGTTTCATGCTCATGCCTCCCTGAGCCTGAATGAATGTCACTCAACACCGATGGAGCGTCTCTCAGCTTCCAACCACCAGTTTCATGCTCCTGCCTCCCTGAGCGTGAATGAATGTCACTCAACACCGATGGAGCGTCTCTCAGCTTCCAACCACCAGTTTCATGCTCCTGCCTCCCTGAGCGTGAATGAATGTCACTCAACACTGATGGAGGCCTCTCAGCTTCCAACCACCAGTTTCATGCTCATGCCTCCCTGAGCGTGAATGAATGTCACTCAACACTGATGGAGGCCTCTCAGCTTCCAACCACCAGTTTCATGCTCCTGCCTCCCTGAGCGTGAATGAATGTCACTCAACACCGATGGAGGCCTCTCAGCTTCCAACCACCAGTTTCATGCTCATGCCTCCCTGAGCGTGAATGAATGTCACTCAACACCGATGGAGCGTCTCTCAGCTTCCAACCATCAGTTTCATGCTCCTGCCTCCCTGAGCGTGAATGAATGTCACTCAACACTGATGGAGGCCTCTCAGCTTCCAACCACCAGTTTCATGCTCATGCCTCCCCGAGCGTGAATGAATGTCACTCAACACCGATGGAGCGTCTCTCAGCTTCCAACCATCAGTTTCATGCTCATGCCTCCCCGAGCGTGAATGAATGTCACTCAACACCGATGGAGCGTCTCTCAGCTTCCAACCACCAGTTTCATGCTCCTGCCTCCCTGAGCGTGAATGAATGTCACTCAACACTGATGGAGGCCTCTCAGCTTCCAACCACCAGTTTCATGCTCATGCCTCCCTGAGCGTGAATGAATGTCACTCAACACCGATGGAGGCCTCTCAGCTTCCAACCACCAGTTTCATGCTCATGCCTCCCTGAGCGTGAATGAAAGTCACTCAACACTGATGGAGGCCTCTCAGCTTCCAGCCACCAGTTTCATGCTCCTGCCTCCCTGAGCGTGAATGAATGTCACTCAACACTGATTGAGGCCTCTCAGCTTCCAACCACCAGTTTCATGCTCCTGCCTCCCTGAGCCTGAATGAATGTCACTCCAGACTGATGGAGGCCTCTCAGCTTCCAACCACCAGTTTCATGCTCACACCTCCCTGAGCCTGAATGAATGTCACTCAACACTGATGGAGGCCTCTCAGCTTCCAACCACCAGTTTCATGCTCCTGCCTCCCTGAGCGTGAATGAATGTCACTCAACACCGATGGAGCGTCTCTCAGCTTCCAGCCACCAGTTTCATGCTCCTGCCTCCCTGAGCGTGAATGAATGTCACTCAACACCGATGGAGGCCTCTCAGCTTCCAACCATCAGTTTCATGCTCACGCCTCCCTGAGCCTGAATGAATGTCACTCAACACTGATGGAGGCCTCTCAGCTTCCAACCACCAGTTTCATCCTCATCCCAGAGCGTGAATGAATGTCACTCAACACCGATGGAGGCCTCTCAGCTTCCAACCACCAGTTTCATGCTCCTGCCTCCCTGAGCCTGAATGAATGTCACTCAACACTGATGGAGGCCTCTCAGCTTCCAACCACCAGTTTCATGCTCACGCCTCCCTGAGCGTGAATGAATGTCACTCAACACTGATGGAGGCCTCTCAGCTTCCAACCACCAGTTTCATGCTCCTGCCTCCCTGAGCGTGAATGAATGTCACTCAACACCGATGGAGGCCTCTCAGCTTCCAACCACCAGTTTCATGCTCACGCCTCCCCGAGCCTGAATGAATGTCACTCAACACTGATGGAGGCCTCTCAGCTTCCAACCACCAGTTTCATGCTCCTGCCTCCCTGAGCGTAAATGAATGTCACTCCAGACTGATGGAGGCCTCTCAGCTTCCAACCACCAGTTTCATGCTCCTGCCTCCCTGAGCCTGAATGAATGTCACTCAACACTGATGGAGGCCTCTCAGCTTCCAACCACCAGTTTCATGCTCCTGCCTCCCTGAGCATGAATGAATGTCACTCAACACTGATTGAGGCCTCTCAGCTTCCAACCACCAGTTTCATGCTCCTGCCTCCCTGAGCCTGAATGAATGTCACTCCAGACTGATGGAGGCCTCTCAGCTTCCAACCACCAGTTTCATGCTCCTGCCTCCCTGAGCCTGAATGAATGTCACTCAACACCGATGGAGGCCTCTCAGCTTCCAACCACCAGTTTCATGCTCACGCCTCCCCGAGCCTGAATGAATGTCACTCAACACTGATGGAGGCCTCTCAGCTTCCAACCACCAGTTTCATGCTCCTGCCTCCCTGAGCGTAAATGAATGTCACTCCAGACTGATGGAGGCCTCTCAGCTTCCAACCACCAGTTTCATCCTCATGCCTCCCTGAGCCTGAATGAATGTCACTCAACACCGATGGAGGCCTCTCAGCTTCCAACCACCAGTTTCATCCTCATCCCAGAGCATGGAAACGGATCACACTTCCTTTCTGGACACCAGACGCCTCCCACTTTTTAGAAGCTGGTAGCCAAAAACGACACAAAACTTTCACTGCTCCTCTGGGCGAGTAGCAGCCACGCGAGAGGACAGCTCTCAGCCCCAACCCACCGGTCATCAGAAGTCTGAACCAGGGCTGTCCTTAGCACTGGTGGTGCCCTGTGCGACAATGTTTGTTGGCGCCCCCCACAGACTCCCTCACTACCATCCTTTAACAGTGCCCCCTCTCCGTAACCACTCTCCCGCAGATATATTTTTTAATTAGTTAAATAGTGCCTCCTATACCAATGTAGGGTGTCAGAGCACTTCACATCCCACACATATTACACAGAGACAATCAGTCAAAGGTGTGTAAATTAGTATATAGGAAATGTTCCATAAGCCAGAAGACTACAATGTGAATCACATGCCATCCATACTGGTACATTTTAGGTTAAGAGTGCTTGGTCAGCAGAAGCACAGACTCAGAATCTTAAACATAACCCCATGGTTTGGGGTTACATTTAATTATAAGGATTTTTTTTGTTTACCGAAATGAATCCTTTTTGAAACATTAGATTAATGAAAGACAGAGAAGAAAATTATAATGCTGTAATCTATACCTTGCAGTTTGCATGCAGCTCTTTGACAGTTATTAGCCCACTGTTCCATGTTAGGATTTTAACATCTACACTGACAGTAACAAAAGGATCTCTCTGACAAAATTACTGACCTATTTAAACTATATGCACTTTCGGACCTGCATGGTACACATTCTTTGCAGGGGGCATATTATCCCTCTGTGCTACCATAAAATGAGTTAAAACTTCCACTAGACAAAACTCCTTCTCTCTCCAGGAAGAACATTAATCACCATGGTTATCTTGACATTTTTAGTGTATGAAAATTGCAGGAGGCCTGCAATGCAGCAGCAGGTGCTTTTAAAACACCATAAAATAATTCCAGGCACGGCTCTGGTGGGGTGGCACCGGTCGCACCGCCCTAAAGCCGGCCCTTGTCTGAACAGCATTCAGTGTGAAAACATTTGGACTGGAAAACAAGACTTTAACATTTCAAAGTGCGACCCTTCCTTTCAAGGTGAAAGGGACTCCTCGGCTCCTACTGTAGGTACAATACTGACTCGCCCCTCTGACGTAATGGCAAGACACGGAACGTGCGAGGTGAAAGGTCAGGTCAAGGTTCTAAAACAAACTTTTTCAAGCTAATTGTAACAAAATTAAATGTCGGTTACGTAGGCATCGCTTGATCCACCACGGAAATTGTGCGAATGAAATCCTGTCTGGTAATTAATTAACCTGATGTATTCTCCACTGCACAAACTACGCATTTCAGCCAATTACGGTGAGGTCGGATGGCATTACCGCAGGTCGGATGGCATTATCGCCGGTCGGATGGCATTATCGCGGGTCGGGTGGCTTTACCGCCTGTCGGATGGCTTTACCGCCGGTCGGGTAGCATTACCGCTCGCTGGAAATGTCTCTGCTGGTCTGAGCTCAACTGTAAAAAATATGTGTAAATCTCAGTCAGGAACCACTGCCTGGACTCTGCCTTCGCCTAACATTTTCCAAATATGGCTGAACAGGCCAGAGGTGATGTCAACTACGAACCCGCCGCTTCCACCATATTTAACTAGATATTTCCAGCCAGGCCCAGACGGAACTGACAATTTCGAAATGAATATTTCCAACTAAAAGTTTCGACCAAACCATTCACTTAGTTTCAAAACGTAGCTTGCAAGAAAGATGTAGTCATTGAGGAGGTGTGACCTTGTCAGGGAATTCGCCTTTCATGGTCTGTGATTGGCCGCTTCGGTTGTTTCTTCTGCAAGTGACTGGGCCGAGGAAGAACCAATTACATGTCAAACAAGTTTGTCATTGGAGAACATACATCTCCTGTCTGCCAGCATCTTAAAGGGAACCCTGACATGAACTGGCTCGACCCCACCTGCCTGTGAGATCTGAACCTGACATGGGGCTGACACTGCTCCAGCCCCACTGAACTTTGAGCCTGAAAAGAGACTTACTCTCCACCAATCCCACAGGCATTACAGATGCATTCCTGACAGGCACGCCCTACTCCAGGCACCTCATCCAAAGAAGAGACGATTGGCGTCATCTCACACACACCTGTCTCTTAAATACTTTCTTGTGAGTATATTCACTAGCTTTCCCGTAAGCGCAGTCGTCTGGACCATGACTGAGCGTGTCATCCTTGCTGGTTGAATAATGCACATGCACGGCAGCGTGTTCTTCTGCACCTTACAAATCTGGCAAGGGAAGTTTACAATGGTATCTGAAATAGAAACAGACTTTCAAATAGCCCCCCTCTTTTCATTTTAAAATATTCAGGGTGTGAAATGACAGGCCACAGTTCCGCTGGTTGCAGGCAAGTCGATAAATTGCTGCGTTTATCTACAATTACAGCTTCTTGTTGCACGGTGCAGGCCTGGGCAGGAGCAAGCGGCCGCCTTGAGTTCAGCCAGGCAAGTGCGATGAACATGCGGCTGAATTGATTAACAAAGGCCATAATCAATGGGGAATGAATCGTTCTCGTAAACGGTGGCCAAGGGCGCGCCCATAGGGGTTCCACGTGTTGCGTTGAGAAGGGTACGCTCTCATTTTTATTTACAGTCTGCCCCCAAACCACCACAAATTACTCTTCTCACAAACGCCTGTCAGATATTTAAGTGCTGTTCAGGGCAGCGAGCGCAGCTATTTGCGGCGGAGCCGCTCAAGCAGGTAAATCAAATATGTTGAGCATCTTGTCGCGCCTGCCAGAAAAAGCAGCAATTAGGAGTGGGTACAATAAACAGCGTTCACTTTGTTTCCTAACAGCTTATTTAATTACTGTTTAGTACCTTGCTTGCAGGCTGAGGGGATGCTTAATGACAGCTCATTCAGATTGGCCCGGGTTCATTAGGGACAGCGCCCCCTCCTCCCTCTACGGCTGTGCTCCGTTTACAAGAGTCTGGATTCACGATAAATTGAGCACGCTGGCCTTGAGCAAGATGCAGAGGTGGCGCGTGCGCAGTGGGGACGCCAGCTGCATCAGAATTCCCTGTGTCATTTAGGTGAAAAAAGGCAACAAGGCAACATTCGCTCAACGAAGGTGCTAACGAATGATTGAATTAAATATAATATGTCTGTGTCTGTCACTACTATCTACCAAGGCAACCCTGGGGAAGCAGGCCACTCTTGACTACCCACTAGAGTGGAAAGAGCATCCCTGTTAAATGGTCCATCCGGTGAATGACGTCACAATCTGCCTCAAAGCCCGGGATGACATCATCAAGTGAAGCAACATTCTAGAACGCCCGTTGTTGGAGACTGTCAGGGATGATGGCCTGGGGAGAGAGAGTTGTTTTTGTTCCCATCACTGGACGGCCTTTTTAAAGCATAAATTTGAGAAGGGTGGTGACAGTCAATGGGCTCTGATTTATGGCGGAAGGGGCAAATCCGCTGACGAAGAAGTGTTCACACAAATACATGGGTTCCACTCACAGGTAAGTAGGACACACTCAAACACAAGCAGTATTACCAGCAGGCAAGGAATATGCACCTAACTTAAAATGTCAGCGTGGGTTAGTAAGAAGTCTATACACTAATAAAAGTATCAAAATATTGTGAGAAATGTCCCTTCCACGTAAACGCTGCATTTGTCGTTTTTTTTAGTTGACATGTTTTGTAATGTGTGAGGACAGATGCTTACATCCTAGGCCGAGATCCTTATGTGCTCCTTCAAACTGTAAATACCTTTCACCCGGACTCCCATGGTATGACAGGACTGCTTGCCGAGCGTGTATGGGAGTTATTGAGGTGGTCTTGAAAGGTATATCATATTTATTAATTTCATATATTGTGTTGAGTGCACAAGGTTGGGACATCAATTGTAATATGTATGTTGTTATTTTGCCAGGACATGGGAAATACATCCCTTCAGTAAACAAGCATTGGCAATGCCAATTTGTCTCATTTTGATATGCTCGAGAATGCAGATCAAGCACATCAAAACCAGACAAAGAGACAAGAGGTGGACCACATGGAAGACTACCAGGCCCTCAAAACAGTCTTGCTTTTGCTTCTATGTCCAGCAAAGGTTGGATTGCAAGGAAGCCTTCATTATAGTTGTTCTTTAGTTTCCACAATCTAGTTGTATCTTGTCACGAGGACGTTCAAATGCCTCTGTGACCTCATTCTTTGCAAGGAGGAGCAGGGCATAAGAAAAGAGTGGGTTTGAAAGACTTCTTCCTGTGTTTATAGGAGCAGTGGAACAGTAGCCTTGGTGGAGAAACCGGAATCATCCTGTAGGTGCCTGTAGTATGAAGGCACCTCCTGCTTCACCACAGCGCGTGGGTGCTTCCTGCCAAAAGCATTTTGTATCATTTGAATATGACTGAGCCTGGAACGATGTGTGCAGAGACTTTGTGGACATTTAGTCAGTTGACAGAGACCTTCGAATGCATCGGGAGCCCTTGATCGTGGATGTCTTAATGTACCAGAATAAACCTAAAAATACTTACCTGTTTGGAGCCCCTCATTTTCTTTACACATCTTGGGGATGATCTGGACTCCACGTGCGCCTGACACCCACCGACCTGCAACTGCTTCTTCTCGTGCTGGATTCACAGGGTCCTGCGATCTTCTGCTGGGAGCGTCTGCACTGGCTCCTGGACCCTGCACCCCGGTATCGATTTTCTGGTCTCCGGCCAGGTGCCCGCGACATCATCATTTGGGAGCAGCCGGCATCTTGAACATACTGACGTCATCACTCCCGAACATGAGCATCACATGTATGCGGCCATCTTGGATTGGGCTGCAGACATAGACTCTGACTTCAGTCACTGCTGATGGCCGCGAATCAAGGTTGGCTTCACTCGCACTGCTGATGGCTGAAAATCAAGGTAGGGCCTGAGCCTGCCTGCACTTACGGTGACAGGCACACCTTCCATACTTGCTTTAAAAGTGACTACTTTTCTGCTTTCTTGTAGCTTTGAACCAGCACTTTCGGTGACAGGCTCACCTGAAAATTCGTATTTCTTTTAAACTTGGAGTCTTCGCTGTTGGTGACAGGCTCACCTTAAAATTATTAAATTACTTGCAATTTTCAGTGACAGGCACACCCTTCTCATCTCTTTTATGACTCTTCTGCCTGTAAGTGTGCCAGTGTTCCAGTGACAGGCTCACTTGTATTCAGTTGTTGTGCCTGCTAATTTAATAACTAACTTGTAGTCTGCAAAGTGAGCAGTGTCATATTAGTATTCCTTGAAACTTGTCATTTTCACCCATATTGTAATATGTGTTCTATCTTCTGCTTTGCATTATGGCGACTTCACAGCAGTTTGCGCAGCCTCCTCCGTTTTTACAACATCCAGAAAAACCCAACATTAGGTGGAGGGAAAGGGTGTGCACTCCATTATTGTGACTGACAATGGCGCACACTTTGTGTCTCACAAGATGTGTACATTTTTGGCAGGTAACAACGTAAAACACTTCAAAGTTGCCTTGTATTCCCCATCGTCTTCCAATGGGCTGGTTGAGAGGGCAAACAGATTAGTGAAGGAAGGTATACAGGCAGCTCTGTCTTCTTGCCAGGATGTCCAAGAATTGGTTGATGCCAAAGCGTGGTTGTATAACATTTCACCTCATAGCACTGCAGGGCTGCCACCGTTTACTCTCTTAAGAGGAAGGAAAGTACACACAGATCTATGTCCTGAACGGTTACAGAACAAACCTTGTATTGAGAAGGCAAGTACTGAAGGTAAGTGTCTTGCGTCTCAGGTGATGCAGAAGCAGCAGGCCATGAAGTTGAGGTTTGATGAGGGCAAAAGTTTTAAAACCATGGATCTGATACTATGTGATTTGGGTCCTTATCAAAAATCCTAAAAAATGTTTCTAAAGGTTTGTGAAAGTTTTCCTCTGCAGTTCAAGGGACAGAAGTAAGCAGAGGCTCAGCTCTACCTGGGAATAAGGGCCGGTAGATCAAGAGGTCTCTTATGCGTCTTTCAGACTCTCCGGCGTGCTCCTTGATGAAACTGACAAAATAGGAGGTCGAACAATGTGATTGGTTCAGCTGGCTGCCCGATTCAGCGTCAGGTGTTTCACTGTCTGCAAATGAAGATAGCACCAGTGAAATCACTGGTTCTCAGTGCATCACCCCACCTGGTTGTGTGGACACTATTCCAGTCACAAAGGGGTGTTGGTTCTCTGCAAAATGTTGTGGGAGAGTCCGTCAGCGGAGATTGCCTTCCAAGTTTGAAGACTATGTTTTGAGTTAAAATGCAAATTTTCAGTTATTCTTTTGTTATGCTTTGTGTTTGCCCAGATTATTACTTGTGGCTGTTGCATTCTAAAGGAGGGAGAAGGTGTGGTGTGAAGGCACCCCTGCTTCAGCACGGTGCATGGGTGCTTCCTGCCACAAGCATTCTGCGTCATTTGAAGACCGATCCACGACTGAGTCTGGAATGATTATGTATGAAGACTCTGTGGACGTTCAGTCCGTTGACGGACTTTGCGCGCATTGGGAGCCCTTGGTCGCGAGTGTCTTAATGTACCAGAATAAACCTGAGCGTGCTTACCTGTTTGGAGCCCCTCGTCTTCTGTCCACAGTGCCCATCTGGGGGGCGGAAGTGTGTTCAGCAGTGTGGGGGGTCCTGCCTACCAAGTTAATACTGCCTCAGAAAGAGAAAGTTCTCTGGCATTGTTACTATGGAAACTTCCCATGAGTAGGTCACAGTGTTCTGGTACTTGCGATGCATGGAGTTGGGCTGGGAAGGCTTCGTCTGGCCCCTGAATTTCCCTGAAAAAATACATCCATATTTGGGGTTCGGAGTTAAAGCTGCTGTTACTACACGTTGAGAGCATCTAGGGTTGAGACAGCTCCACAAATGACAAAAGGAGATTGTGAAACCTTTACTCTCTAGAGGAATCGCCAACTCCTGGACCAGGTGACCAGAACAGACTCTCAGCTTTGGTCTTTCCAAACATTCTAAGGGAGCAGGCAAGGACAGCAGCAAGGGAGGGAGGGTGTGTGTGTGTGTGTGTAGGGGGGACATACCAGGGACACAGGGCTGGTAAGTATGAGAAGAAGGAATGTTACACTCCGGAAGAAAGATATAACATTCTAGAAAACATTCCCAATGTGTAATGTTGTTTAGAATGAAATATTATTCAAAACACAATTTAGTTATTCCCTGAAAATGAAATACTGAGAAGCGTCACCTAGGTAACAGACTCCTTCCCATCCCTTCTGGCCTGTGTGAAGCCATTGATTGGTTTGGTTTCTGCTGGGCATATAGTGTGAAACACTTTCTTCCTGTGGCCCACGGAAGAACTTTCTTTGCGACACTTGGCATTACCTGTGGGTTGTTTTCATTTGACCATTTTTTAAAAACTTTCCCTCCATGAAACACATTACCCTTGGTTTTAGGTCGACCTGCGAGACAGTGGATGTGCTGTCTGTTGCGAGATATGTGGCTGAGCATGAGCAAAAAGTGGCTTGGAGCCCGCCCATTGCTTGCCATTGGTTGGCTTTCATGTCACTCTGGTTTGCTTACATCTTATTTGTGTCCAAACTAGTCATTCGTTTGCTTGTCCCTCCCATGGAGCATTTTCTCTTTACCATCTCTTTCATTGGCTGGCTTCTCTGCTTCCACTGCTTGCTTTTCCAGCACTATTTTATTCTTTTGTGTTAAGCACTTCATGAGAGTGCATGTGTTTTCAGGTTGTCTCCCTCATTTACCTCTCTCTCATAAACTCTTTATTGCTCTCTGTCACTTGTGTGGTTATCCTCACCGTCCTCCCTATTGCACTCACCTGGGTGTTCCTCCCCATTGCTTCCAAACACCCTCTGTGTTGCTGCCCCCAAACAGCGCATTAGCGTTCCTGTCACCCAACCATAGCATAACATATTAGTGAGGTAGCTTAGAGTCAAAAGCCACCTGAATCGTGCAAAATGTGATGCTAATGCGGCACTTAGCACACTGTTAGGCAGCCATATGAACACTGATTTTTGAAATAGATCCCAAAAATCTTACCCCTCATTTTAGGCGTGTGAAATCATAATACAAAATGGCTGACGCAAGGGCCACAAATGACCATAAATGCAATATTAGTCTTCCAGCACATCATTTGGTGTTTTTTTTTGATTATAAGGATTTCTAAAATGTTGGAATTTGACTCCTAGTACGCTATGATAAGCATGTAGATATATCATAGCTATACAGGGTGTTCCACATAACTTGCTCACCCCCCCTTATCTTTTGAATGGCTAAAGATAGAAATTTCTAACAAAAACTATGGTTCGTCAAAAAATGTCAAGTTTCTGTTGCTATTATTTTAGGGCCACTTGGGTCCTATATACAGGGTGCACCAAAATTCTATAACAAAATTTTAAATGACACCCTGCATATTTTTGCTATATATTTTGTTATAATATCAAATGGATTTTGTGACATTTGAACATTAATTATTTTTTATTGAAACAGAATGAAGATACAAATGATATTGTTATTAATGTTTATTGTTATTTTAGTCAACAGCTTTTTGAAAGGTTACACTTTGGTCAGTCATCTAAGACATGCACTCCTGCTTGCGTTGTCCATCACAAACACAAAGACTTGTACATGGAAGAGACAATTTTTACATTTACAAGCAGGTTTTACATCCACACTCGACAAGTTCCTTGCAGTATTTTTAAGATGGATACTTTGTGGTTTGCTGATTTTGGGAGTACCATAAACAAAATAAACACAGCTTGTTTCTAGAAATACATAAAAAAATTGAATTTTAGTAGCGTGTCAGGCATTCTTGAACATACGTTCCATATGGAGTTCTCCCCACGTTGTCAGCAATGCACACAGATTTATTTGAGTTATCAATCATAATTAGATTGGACACAATATTCATAAGATTTTCGCCAATACAACAGGCAGAAGAATGTCGGTTAACAAGCGAAAGCACTAGGGTAGGTTCCTTAACCTAATTTCCAAATCGAGTGTTGCAAGAGACGTTGTCTTCACGGTGAACACAGTTATTTTAGTTTTCACTGAATCCCATTTCTTTATCCAATTGTACCAATAACTTAGAAATGAGAGGCCCCGACACCGTCCATTTTACAAGTGCACTAGGGTTATCAAGAATGCCATCTACCAATATTCTAATTTGATATCCCCGTTACACTGCTCATGCATCTATTCATGAGATGCGCAGGAATGAGGTCTCCCACTCTTGCAAGCGTCAGAATATCGGTTCGAAAATTCTTCATAACCACTGTAATTGTTTGGCTGCGGCATGGACGTGTTGACCACATCCCACCACTGGAGTCTGATTAGGGTTAATTGTGGCCAGTGTACGCTTTAGTATATCAAAGCAGTGGCGTACCATAGACGGAGAATGTATTGACTCAGTTAATGAAGGTAGCAATGCACTAGGGCTGTTTGGGACAGAACCACTTCTGTTGGCGTGCAAAGCCGCCCACTGGTGTGGCTCGTACCGGTTCGATTGTGGAGATGAAGTGTTTGCATCATCTGCAGCCCTTCGTCTGACATAGGTTCATGATGAATGGAAGGAGGCGGCTGGAAGGCATTGATATTACTTCCAGGTACATTTGGCTTTTTCTTTGCCGTTGTACGTGGTAAATGCAAATACCGCTCTGGCAGGGATAAAGTCCATTTCTTGGTCCACTCATTTTCCTCAATTTCTGAGAAGGATGATAAGCCCAGTGCATTTGATTTTCTCAGTATCAGAGATATGGCTGTTCCGTTGAATGATTGAGTGAATGAAGATGACAATTGATTGTGATCAATACTGTCTATTGCAACACAAGTGAAAATGAAAGTGAAGAGCTGAAGGCTTGTTGGACACACAACCCTGTCATTGCAGAATTGCTTACATTGTTTGTTAGTTATTGTTGCTGACACTTTTCAAACACGCTCATATAACACACAAACACCCAACACCCAATTTGTGCAGTTTGTCCACCAATTCCCGTTTTCGAGTCTTCGCATGCACCATTAGTCCACTCTTAGGAGGGAGTGGAGTTTCGATTTCTTTCTTTGTGGCGGATGTCTCCTTTGGGATTTGCCTTCAGCCACTTCCTGGTACGATCCTGAACAAGCTGTGAGACTGACAGAGCTGCAGTCCTCTTATCATTCACTGTGCTGTCATATGCAATGTTGCAACCTTCCATAATCATTGCTGTTAGATTCCGCACAGCAGTCCCTACTGACACTTCTTTTGCAATTTAGCTCAAAGTCTCCACTAAATGCCTCAACTTCAAGTTGAAACATTCTTTTCGAACACCAGCAGCTGCCTCGGCCAGGCAGACACCATCCTGAAGAGCATTTTGTTTACAGACACTGAATATATTTTCTCCTATATATTGTTTTTGCGTATTAGAAGAATAGCTCTACCTCTTGGTTCCGCTGTAAGTTCTCGTATGAGCACAAGAATCTTTTCTGTTAATCGTGTGTTGTGTACATATTAGTCTGTATTTTTTACAGCTAATTCTGTCATGTGACGAACTACAAGGGATTGATGTTAGATAAAGTAAAAACTGGTGAATCTTCAGAATTTTGAAGTGTATCTTTGAGAGAGTGTACAATTTCACCCAATACCATGCCATAGATTCATGTCAATTTCATGTCAGTAGCAGCAGCGAGCAGAGGGTAGACGCGCCAGCACAAGGTGACAACATTGTTTTTTAACCTTAGAAGTCTTAACTGTTTTAATATTACCTTTAAAACGTGTGGGTGTTACCTCATTAACTTACACAAGCCGGTCCCCAGTCTGCCACAGCTCTCAGCTGATTGACACGGAGGGACGTGGCTCCTCCCCCTACCTCCTTCACTTAAGCGGGCAGAATACTTTTGACCAGAATGCCAGACCGGACGCGCAGCGTACGTGCACAGCAGACACGCACAGCAGGCCCGCTGCTGGCGCGCCGAAGAGGCGCTTAAGGCAAGCCCGTCTGCGCCTGTCCGCGTCTGGCCGGGGCCAGGGGCCACAACCCCTGTGTCTTGCATTTCTCTACGGATGCACTACGAGGCAGAGGAACCACTCAGCCTAGCAGGCCCAATATTGAATAAATGTAAACACTCCATATCACCAGATAGTGACTCTATGGACTGTCCCCACTGCTGTTGCTAACTGTCAACAGATATACACACATACCCTACCAAACCCACAGCATATAAAATGTTCCTGCTAAATTGCAGTTCTCTGCCCAAGCACACGGCAGAAATCTCGATCCTGCTAGAAGAAGAAGGGCCAGAGGTCTTGTTTCTGACAGAAACATGGCTCAACCCCATTTCTGACCCTGACCTTGTCCAGGCACTACCCCCCGGGGTACTCCATACAGAGGCTTGATCGGCCCACAGGGAAAGGGTTCGAAATCACTATTATACATAAAAACTATCTAACCTGTCGCATGACAGGTAGCTTACTCCTAGACTGTGAGAACGCTGACTTCTTCATAGGTTTCACTCCAACACTCACCTTCTCCTTCTCGGGTATTTTACTTTATCGGCCTCTGGGTCCCGCAGCGGAATTCTGCAATTCCTCGTCCGACCTGGCAGTTACTTTTGCTAGTACACCGGCTAATTTCACGTTACTGGGGGGACCTCATCCTTCACTTTGACGACCCTTTGCAGGCGGCCGCAACTGAAAACACAAAGGATCTTGCGTCTTGTCAGCTCCAACTAAAAGTTTTTGGGCCTACCCACATAAAAGGGAATCTACTAGACCCCATCTTTTCAAATTTGGAGGAGAGAAACCTACCCTTGTAGCGTGGTCAGATCACTTTCTTATCCCACTTACCTGGTCCCCATCACCCATATTGTCACATACGAAACCTATTTACACAAGTTCACGTCCCTGGCCCAAATTGTCGATTGAACAATGGACCACACTCCTAGAAGAAACCAGATCAGTGCCAATCACGGATGCGGTCATAGCCAAAGAAAATTTTAATAACTGAATTCAAGATTCTCTAGATGTGCTTCTTCCTGTAAAACTGACTCAAACCAAATCTAGAAGTAATAGAAAGGCGTGGTGCTCAACGAAACTTCGGGGCTTAAAACACACTTGTAAGAAACTTGAGAGAGATTGGAGGAAAGACTTCTTAAGCGATAGGAAATTGAAATACAGAGAGGCTATCAAACAATATAAAGCCGAAATCAAACTAGCCCAGGCAGCCTACTACGAGGACAAAATTTTAACAGTGGCCAACTCCGCCCGTGAGATTTTTCACATTGCTAAAACCCTCTCCAGACCGCTCTCTCCTCCGGCTATCATCAACACCTCAGGCACACGCTGCAACAATTTAGCTGAGTTCTTTTTTAATAAAACCGAAACCATTTTCACCTCATTCCCCCCTACCAAGGATTTCACTCCTCACATTAATACTCATAGTAACCAACCTTTCCTGAAAACTATTCCGCTGATGGTTATGCCATTACTGGAAGTCATCCTGCCCCAGGTAAAAGGTGGATCGCCTACAGACCCAGCACCGATAAATATATTGAAGCAGGTGGCGGGAGTTGTTTCCCTGTCATTTTAGAGTTGGTTAATGCCTCATTCTCCTCTGGAGTGGTCCCTTCCCTAAGGAAGGAAGCAATAGTCAAGGCACTTCTAAAAAAAAACCTTGCCTTGATCCATCGGTTTTGGGAAATTACCGCCCATATCACTTCTCCCGGGGATCAGCAAAATTGCAGAAAAACACGTTAACTCTGTACTGTGTTTAGAGACACACAAACTCCTCCACCCGTCCCAGACAGGTTTTCAACTCCTCCAGGGAACCAAAACTGCCTTGTTATCAGTTGTGGAGGCGTCAAGGAAAATTGTGGACTCTGGAGGCACTGCTGTGGTCATTCTGTTGGACCACAGCGCTGCCTTCGACACAGTAAACCATCGCATCCTGGTCCATAGACTTAGAAAACTGGGAGTCACCGGAACTGCGTTGGCTTGGCTACTGTCCTTTCTGAGCAACAGATCCTTTTGGGTCTTTGACAATCAGGTGACCTCTACTCAGATGCCTCTCTGCTGCGGAGTTCCGCAGGGGTCATCCTTGAGCCCCACCTTATTCAATGTTTACATGTGCTCCTTCGCAGAGGTGGTATTACCTTTTGGTGTATTTTTAATTACCTACGCAGATGACATGCAACTTGTGGTAGAACTTAATCAAGCTGATCGTTCCCCCTTCTGTCTTCACCGTTGCTTAGAAGAAATTGCCAACTGGATGAATGATTCTTTCCTGAAACTGACCGGGGACAAAAGCGAGATAATGATCCTGGGAACCACTCCCCCTTGATCTAAGTACAATATGGCCGACCACCCTTGGCCCCGCCCCTTCCCCAGAAACTCAACTTAAATGTCTGGGGATCTGGGTGGACCAAGACCTTACCTTTAAGACACAAGCATGGAAAATGGCGGCCATGTGCTATGGCATCCTGAAAATGATTCGAAAGGTCCTCCCCCTTCTTCCATTCCAGGCAAGAAAAATCTTGGTCCAGGCCCTCATCTTGTCTCGTTTGGACTACGGAAATGCACTGTATGTGGGCGCTCCTACCACAACACTTTCCAAACTCCAGACTATACAAAACAGGGCAACAAGACTTCTCCGGGGTACTCCTAAACATCACTCAGCTAAACCTGCTTTGAAATCCATCCACTGGCTCCCCGTTCGGGAGAGAGTCAATTTCAAGGCCATGTGCATTGTCCACAAATCATTAGCGGGAAAGGGTCCCGCCATTATTCACTCCTTCATTCAACCCTACAGGCCTAACAGATGTCTTCGTTCAGAGGCCATGAATTTTGTCATTGTTCCCAGGATCAAGAAAGCCAGAAGTGGGGGTCGGCTATTCTCATATAATGCAGCCAAGGTGTGGAATTCCCTCCCACCTCATCTACGAAAGGAAACCAATAATCTGGCTTTCCGCAAACTGTTAAAAACCTGGTTGTTCCCCTAACTGGCTGAACTCTATATATCTGTTGCTATCAGCGCCGGGATGCCTCCAGGTAGCCATGCGCTAAACAAATGCATTTTTCATTTCATTTGTTGTGTTTGTTTCATTTTTGGTTCTGTGTTTTCAAAAGTCGGTCATAAAAACTGACAAGACACTTTTTGTGGTACTTCGCTTCAGTCACAACCATATCACCACCACTTAGCTTGGCGAGTACTTTTGAGTCACTTAATGCAACTGCAGCATCTCAAACTCGATAACTCAATTCATGTGTATACACATTTATAAGCTCTGCCCCTCACTCGTCGTCACAGAAGAAACACTTATTTTTCAATTCACCAACTGTAAATGAAGCACGCGTCCACCTTGAAGTACTCTCCTGAAAAGTGTCTTGAACTCGTTTTTTCAAATTCTTTACAACCATGCAACTTATTGTTTGTCAAATTTGTTTCTAAGCATTTTATGGAATTTCCCACAGCTTTCATCTAACAGTTGTTCAACTACATAATTATTTTTTAACAATTTTATCTTGATGATTGACGGAAGTCCTTTTATTTCATCAAAAGCTAGCAGATCGTCAAGCAAACTTTGGTACCCAATTCCTTTATCAGAATGTTTACTATTAGCTGGTCACCCTAAAACTTCTGTAAGGTTTTGTTGACACAAAACACACAGCTCCCAATCAATCTCAGTTCCAACATCTTGTGTACCAGATATAAACTCTTCATTAATATTTACAAATTCACGTCTTTGGTGGAACGTTTTACTCGTTGACAGCAGAAAATCTTTTCACAATTTCAGAAACCTGCAACAACAAAAATAATTTGTTAGTTTACAAGGGCAGTACAACATACTTTTTTATTTACATCATAAGGTATTTACTTACTGTATCCACTAAAATGTATTATACTTCATCAGGGGTCAACAAAAATCCACAATTTGTACTACTTTTAGCGTTCCCAACCAGAAAAACATGTGAAACTATGTGGTGTATGCCTAACATTAGATTCATAATCACTGTATTCGCCCTTCTCCCCACAAATGGGTCCTTCACAAGACCTCCATGACTCACTCGCTCCTCCTGACCATAATAATGTTGTCTCTGCCCAACCAGTTCTCCCATGAGGCCTCTCACCCTACTGGAACTCTCAACACATCCCTCAACCAACTGTCACCACACCGACCGGGTCGCTTGCCTTGATGAGATCTCTGTCCGCCTGCAGCACCTCACGGACGAACTCCAGAAATTGACAGCCATCAATATCGAGCATCTACCCTTGCTCAGAACTACTGGTACCCTAGGGATCGAACCCATCTCCCAAACAAGCTCATAGCTTGCCCTAGACCCACACACCTCTCACCTTAACTCAAAAACGTTACCCCTTCAAAATGCCTCCTCTCGTCCCATAAGACTGAAGGCTGATCTATCTATCAGTGACATCCGCGACCTACTCCTCTCATATACCAACCCAATAGACACTAACAAGACCTTCCGCTGTCAAATCCAAGCCATGCAAGCTAACCCCTACAGAGAACCCACCCACGATCTCAGAGGTATAATTAGCGACAACCTCAAGTACGTTAACATCCCTCAGACTCCACCTGAGATGCCTACTTCTCAACTGCAGATCAGATAGTAAATATGCCCCTGATATCATTATCCTCACGGAAACCTGGTTAAACCGCTCTTCCACTCCTATGATTTTCCTACTAGTCCCTCCCAGCCAGGGCACAAGTCCTAACAAAAGAAGTGGGGAGACTGACCTAGTTTGGCAGTATGAAAGTGACATCACGGCGTGCTACATCCCGGCGCACGACATCACAGGCAGGTGCATGACATCATGGCGCACAGCATCATGGCACATGATATCACGGCGCACGACATCACACATGGCATCACAGGAATTGACATAATAGAAAGTGGCATCACAAGCCACGGCTTTACGGGAAGTGGCATCACAGGAAGTGACATCAGATCTAAAGCCCTCACATATATGTTTAACAGGTCTATCATGTGTACGTTTGAGCGCCTTGCGAGGATAATAGCAGAGTGAGCCATGGAAAATGATATGTGACTTCTACACCTTGCAATCCCCCAGTTTTATGTAACACATTCTGTACATTCATTTACAAACATATAATTTATTGTACATGTAATATGCACGTGTTGATGTAAAGTGCTCTGACACCCTGCATTGGAATGAGTAGGGCTATACAAAAACAAAATAGTGGTACTTAAATTATTTCAACGCCTCCTCAGGGGAAGTAAGCTCTAGATAAATGCAATTTGCTGTGTGCAAATACTGGGAAAGACCAACACATCTGGTATTCCTACAGTGCATGCAGATCTCCTAAACAGGGGCTGAACAAAGTGAAAAGCTGCCTCTCTTACGTATGTGTGAAGTGCTAACAAGTGTGGGGGAATAACTTGTATAGACCAAAATACACTCTCGATGTCTCACTCAGAAACCGTCACCTTGCCCTCCAGTGAATATCTCTGCATCAACATCTCAAGCAATAACATCCCTATCCGCAAACCACACACATTCTACCACCCCCTGGAGACAATCTGTCCTACATCGAACAATTCGTGAAAATCATCACGTCCAGCGATGACCGTTTGACCCAAATCTTCCTTGGAGACTTCAACCTCCACCAGTCTAACATTACGAGCTTTCTGAGGTTAGAATGAAAGAAATATCACCACCCTGGGACCCGGTGCCACTGCGCCTGCTGCATCTTTGATAGCTATGCACCTGCTACCTTGAGAGCTTTCTGCTGTTCGAATGAAAGAAATCCCACAGCCCTGGGACCCAGTGCCACTGCGTCTGCTGCATCTTTGACATCTGTGCCCCTGCCATTTTATGAGCTTTCTTCTTTTAGAATGAAATAAATCTCACCACCCTGGGACCTGGTGCCACTGCTCATGCTGATTATTTGATAGCTATGCCCCTCCCATCCTACAAGCTTTCTTCTGTTAGAATGAAAGAAATCTCACGGCCCGGAACCCGGTGCCACTGCATCTGCTGCATCTTTGACAGCTATGCCCCTGCCATCTTACGAGCTTACTGCTGTTAGAGTTTTAAAAAAGCCACTTTCTGTTCTCAGCGCCCGCTGCAGACCGCCTCATGCAGCGCATGTGGGTAGGTTGTCATAGGAAATGGGTCTATAAGTGCAGAATGACAGACAAATGCCTCTGCTGAAACTTTAAAATGATGCAAATTTTTTGAATAATGTGTCCTCCTGCCAGGCAAGCTTCTGTGAACAGCTAAGTGGTTGCTGAGTACAGCGTACGGTTGTCACTGTGGGTGATGGCGGTCTGCCGGTCCAAGTGTGAACCATGCACGTGTGACCGGTCCTGTCAGCAACACTCTAGCCACGAGATGCCCCCCGCCATAGGACGCATCCTGCCTCTAAGTGCAGCCATGACAGCATCCCATGACATCCCTGAAGACTGCCTGAGTAGTATTACCAAGCCTCCTCCCCACTGTCATGGATGTCCTCTTCAGTCTGTGAAGCTGGCCATTGTGTTGGCATCTGGGGTGGGTGGAAGCGTGACCATCTCTCCATATACTATGCCTCCGAGCCACTCACTTCCATGAAGCTTGCCAGCAGCTGTGGTGTACCAGGTGTGTGGTACTAGGGCCTCTGCAGCCAGATTCCTTAAGTCCATGAAGCTTGCACCCATTGGTGAAGTACCAGGCGGGTAGTTCTAGACTCCCCAGAGCTGGGACCCTTGAGTTTGTGACGCTTGCCTTATTCCCAGTGGTGGTGGACCGGGTAAGTTGTACTAGCCCCTCCACAGCCAGGCCCCTTGAGTTCATGAAACTTACCTACTGTGCTGGTGTACCAGGCGGGTAATACTAGCGCCTACACAGTTGAGTCCCTTGAGTTCATGAAGCATGCCCCCTGTGGTGGTGTATCAGGCTGGTGGTACTTGAACCTTCACAGCTGAGCCCCTTGAGTCCATGTATTAAGCTTGCCCCCTGTGGTGGTGTATCAGGCTGTTGGTACTTACATCTTCACAGCTGAGCCCCTTGAGACTGTGTACTTAAGCTTGCCTCCTGTGGTGGTGTATCAGGCTGGTGGTACTTACACCTTCACCGGTGAGCCCCTTGAGTCCGTGTACTTAAGCTTGCACCCTGTGGTGGTGCACTTGGAGGGTAGTACTAGCACTTCTAAAGCTGGTCTTCTTGAGTCTGTGAAGCTTGGACCTGGTGGGGGTGTACTGGGAGGGTAGTTTTAGACTCCCCAGAGCAAGGCCCCTTGAGTTTGTGAAGCTTGCACCCAGTGGTAGTGTACCGCGTAGGTTGTACTAGCCCCTCTGCAGCCAGGCCACTTGAGTCCATGAAGCTTACCCACTGTGTTGGTGTACCAGGCGGGTGGTACTAGCTCCTACACAGTTGCAAGTTCATGAAGGTTGCCCCCTGTGGTGGTGTACTAATTGGGCAGTACTTGTGCCTCTGCAGCCAGGCCCCTTGACTCTATAAAGCATGATCTCGGTGGTGGTGTGTCAGGTGTGCAGTACTAGAACCTCTGCACCCGAATCTCTTGAGTCCATGAAGCTTGCATGCAGTGGTGGAGTGCCAGCTGGGTAATACTAGACTACCCAGAGATGGGCCTCTTGAGTTTGTTAAGAGTACACCCAGCGGTGGTGTACCAGGTGTGCAGTACTAGTGCCTCTGCTCCCAAATCCCTTGAGTCCATGAAGCTTGCACTCTGTCGTAGTATGCCAGGCTGATGGTACTAGCACCTCTGCACCCAGATCCCTTGAGTCCATGAAGCTTGCACACAGTGGTGGAGTACAGGGCAGGTTGTTCTAGACTCCCCAGAGCTGGGCCCCTTGAGTCCATGAAGCTTGCATCCAGTGGTGGTGTGGCAGTTGTGCGGTACTAGCACATCTGCACGCCGATCTGTTGAGTCCATGAAGTTTGCACCCAGTGGTTATGTACCAGGTGTGTGGTTTTGCCGCCTCTGCACGCGGATCCCTTTAGTCCATGAAGCTTGCACCCTCTGGTGGTGTACCACACAGATGGTACTGGTGCGTCCACAACCAGGCCCCTAGCATCTATCAACCTTACACCCGGTGGTGGTGTACCACACAGATGGTACTAGCCCCCCACCTCCGTCCATGAGCCTTCCACCCAGTGGTGGTGTACTGGGTGGGTGGTAGCACCTCTGTAGCCAGGCCCGTTGAGTCTGTGAACCTTGCACCCGGTGGTAGTATACTGGGTGGGTGGTACTAGCACCTCTGTAGCCAGGCCCCTTGAGTCTGTGAAGCTTGCACCCGGTGGTGGTGTACCGGGTGGGTGGTACTAGTCCTTCCTCTGCCAGGCCCTTTGAATCTATAAAGCTTGCACGCAGTGGTAGTATACTGGGCGGGTGGTACTAGCACCTCTTTAGCCAGGCCCCTTGAGTCCGTGAAGCTTGCACCAGTGGTAGTATGCCGGACGGGTGGTACTAGCCCTGCCTCAGCCAGGCCCTTTGAATCTATAAAGCTTTCACACTGGTGGTGGTGTACCACACAGATGGTACCAACCCCTTCGTCCATGAAGCTTGCACCCGGTGGTGGTGTACCGGGCGGGTGGTACTAGCCCTTCCTCAGTCAGGCCCTTTGAATCTATAAAGCTTGTACCCGGTGATAGTATACTGGGCGGGTGGTACTAGCACCTCTGTAGCCAGGCCCCTTGAGTCCGTGAATCTTTTTTGTTTTTTTTTTTTTTGTCCTCATTTGCCTGCCCCACAATCTCCAAGAGAAACGCCACTCCCCTTAGATGTCGTCTGGAACTAAGAACTGTTCCAAGCCATACCAAGACATCAGTGGAGTGTAGATTGGCGAGAGACGTTCTCGAGAATAAAGTTGTTGGGGAGAGGGGAGAAGAGTGTGCTAGGGCTCACAACCCCTTGAAGCTCCATCTTGAGCTTGGAAGGCCATTTGAAGGAGACCGCCAAGGCGCCTGGAGTATGATGGCATAATCATTGGACCCGGGGAAAAAAAAAAAAAAAAAACCCCGGAAGCTCAACGGAGCTAGTTAAATCCACTGGACCAACAAGTTCCAAAAGGAGAGGTTGCGTTGCTGACAAGCTCTGGCAATATCCATCTTTGATGTGTCATATAGGGACTCTAGCCAGCCAGCGTGTGATGGTGCCTTCTGGTCTACCCAGAATTTACAAATCTGCCGTCTAGCCAGCAGAATTGCATAAAACAAAAAGCTTGTTGCCTGGCCAGAGGTGTTATCGTCTACCCCAAAAATGATTAACGGCAGAGTAATAGGAATATTCTTCTTAAGGATAGAGTCCAAAGTGATCTTAACTTCCTCCCAAAAGGTGCTGATAAATGGACATTCCATGAACATGTGAAGATCGGAGGCAGCAGGAAGATTACACTTATTACATGCTTTTCCAGGCTGGTATTTAGATAGTCTTTGAGGGGAAAGATAAGCTCGGTGGAGGGTAAACAGGTGGTTCCGCCTTAACCAGGCCGGCTTAACCAGTTTATGCAGGAGAGTGAAAGATCTTATCCATATATCCTCGCACTGCATCCCTGTGGGCCCTCCCCACTGTGTGTCGGGTAAAGTGAAGTCCCCATCCACTTCTTCCAAAATGACCCAGTACCAAAAAGCTACCTCTTTCCCCCCCACTTGTCTCTCTACCAACTGTTCTTCCAGGAGGCTACTCTTCCCCGAGTATGCCTTTTTCCTGATCAAATCCCGGGACCAACTGGCTAACTGGATGTATTTAAATCTGGAAAGTGTTGGGCCAACTTTCTCATGTAGCTCCTCCCATCCAACCAAGGCCCCGTCTACCAACAGCTGACACCACCTTTCTATCCCTGCCTCTCTGATAGGTGTTGCGAGACTATCCCTCAGACACAGGGGAAGCCCCGGCGAGTCCCAGATTGGGGCAAACCAGCCCCTTCGTCCATTAAGCTTGCACACGGTGGTGGTGTACCCGGCGGGTGGTAGCACCTCTTAAACCAGGCCCCTTGAGTCTGTGAAGCTTGCATCAGTGGTAGTACACCGGACGGGTGGTACTAGCACCTCTGTAGCCATGCCCCTTGAGTCTGTGACGCTTGCACCCGGTGGTGGTGTACCGGGCGGGTGGCAACACCTCTTCAACCAGGCCCCTTGACTCCATGAAGCTTGCACCAGTGGTAGTATACCGGGCGGGTGGCACTGGCCCTTCCTCAGCCAGGCCCTTTGAATCTATAAAGCTTGAACACTGGTGGTGGTGTACCACACAGATGGTACCAGCCCTTTCGCCCATGAAGCTTGCACCCGGTGGTCATGTACCGGGCGGGTGGTACTAGCCCTTCCTCAGCCAGGCCCTTTGAATCTATAAAGCTTGCACCCTGTGGTAGTATACTGGGCGGGTGGTACTAGCACCTCTGTAGCCAGGCCCCTTGAGTCTGTGAAGCTTGCACCAGTGGTAGTATACCGGACCAGTGGTACTAGCCCTGCCTCAGCCAGGCCCTTTGAATCTATAAAGCTTGCACACTGGTGGTGGTGTGCAACACAGATGGTACCAGCCCCTTCGTCCATGAAGCTTGCACCTCGTGGTGGCGTACCGGGCAGGTGGTAGCACCTCTTCAACCAGGCTCCTTGAGTCCGTGAAGCTTGCACCCGGTGGTGGTGTACTGGGCGGGTGGTACTAACAGTTCCTCAGCCAGGCCCTTTGAATCTATAAAGCTTGCACACTGGTGGTGGTGTAACACACAGATGGTACCAGCCCCTTCGTCCATGAAGCTTGCACCCGGTGGTGGTGTACCGGGCGGGTCGTACTAGCCCTTCCTCAGCCAGGCCCTTTGAATCTATAAAGCTTGCACCCGTTGGTAGTATACTGAGCGGGTGGTAGTAGCACCTCTGTAGCCAGGCCCCTTGAGTCTGTGAGGCTTGCACCCGGTGGTGGTGTACCGGGCGGGTGGTAACACCTCTTCAACCAGGACCCTTGAGTCCATGAATCTTGCACCAGTGGTAGTATACCGGGCGGGCGGTACTAGCCCTTCCTCAGCCAGACCCTTTGAATCTATAAAGCTTGCACACAGATGGTACCAGCCCCTTCGCCCATGAAGCTTGCACCAGGTGGTCGTGTACCGGGCGGGTGGTACTAGCCCTGCCTCAGCCAGGCCCCTTGAGCCTGTGAAGTTTGCACCCAGGAGTTGCGTATGGGGCAGAATGTACCATCCCCTCAGCTGCCGACCACCCTCTGTATGACATGCACTGCGATGGCTGGCGGCAGGCTCTGGGCTAGGACCAGACACCTCTATATATTGTTGTTTTTTTCCGAGCCACGAATCCAAAACAGGATCCTGGAGTCCACACTCGGAACATGTAACCCGGGTGCTGGCTCCACTGATCCCGGAACACATTTTGATTTTTTGTTTTTAATCTTCAGCGCGGTGGAGGGGAGTTCAAGCCCCCAAGTTCTGTGATATTTCACTCATGTTCTGGCCAATCGACGGATCCTTTCAGACCCAACTTGGATCCTGGATCGAAAAGGAAGCGGAAGTCAAATCCATAACATGTTTATAGCCCTGTAGTGTCCTCCGACGCGGGGTAGCGGTGCAGTCTACCCGCGTCGGAGGTGTTGCGCGAGCGCTGACGCATGACGTCAGGCACTCGGTATAAATAAAGGGGCGTGGCCCGCGAACGGCAGTCGGGACCACGCTGGGACTGCAATGAGTGTCCGAGTAGTTTATTAACCACCGCAGCGCGTTACCCATGAGCGCACATGGCCTAGAGGCCATCACACTGGTGACGAGGGGCAGAAACGACCCCATGCAGAGGTGCTGACAGGCCATTTCCACATGAAGATGAGCTGTGCCCTCGGCCCTGGATCCCTGCTGTCTCGCCTGGCCTGAGCTACCCTGCTGTGTGCCCCAAGCAGGTCGAAGGACGCCCAGAGCAGCCTTGCTACCCCGGGGAGGGCCTGCAAATGGGAGTTTGCCCCACACCCGGCCGGCAGAGCCGGTGGAGGAGTGTACCCAGCACCTTGGAGGGCGGAGGTCCCTATGGTGAGGCCTGACATGGACAGGCCACAGGAGAAGCCCTGACTGTGTCTTCCCTGTCCTCAGCCGGGCGGCTGCCACTGTGCTCAGGAGGTAAGCAGCGCACGTGCTGCGAGGTGTCTTTGCGGCTGCGCCAAGATGGCGTCGATTTCTGCCATTGAGCTGTTTGTGGTCGACGGAGCTTCCTCATCCCTTGCCCCACGATGGAGAGACTGGACCGATCGCCTTCAGATCTACTTCGAAGGGGCGGGCATAGCCCGAGAAAGGCGCAGAGCCCTACTCCTCGACCTGGGAGGCAAAGACATCTATCGCATTTGCAAGACTCTGCTGGAGGCCACAGCTACGACCTACGTCACGCTTCTCCATGCCCTAAATGCGCACTTCGAGCCGATGGCGAATAGGGACTACGAAAGATTCATATTTCGCCAGACCAAGCAGGAAGCAGAGGAATCGCTTGACGCATTCCATGGGTGCCTGAAAGAACTGGCCAGCACGTGCGGATTTAGGGACAAACAAGACGAAATCCGAGGTCAGATAATACAAGGATGCTACTCGTCCAAACTCAGAGTAAACATTCTTCAGGAGGACGGCAAATCCCTTGCAGACATCCTCACTCTGGGCCGGTCAAAAGAACTGTCGCAAGCCAGGGCATCGCACATGGAGGCGGCTCTTCACCGCCCTGTCAAGACGGAGCAGGTCAACGCGGTGGACACGACTAACGCGGTAAGGCCCAAATTGCACCAAAACGCAGGAAGGAAGCAGCACGACAGGAAGAAGGGATGCGGATACTGCGGAGGCACACCCCATTGCCTGCAGGACTGTCCGGCGAGAGGGAAAAGATGCAGTGCATGAGGGTGGATGAACCATTTCGCGGCAGTATGCCGGTCCACAAAAACACGGAAGGAGGCAGCTCAGACGGTGGCTGAAGAGCGAGACGGAGAGGACATGGAGGATGACACGGGGGACTACCCGGTCCACTACGTGTTTGCAGTAGACCAGCCACGACGGAAGAGACGACGACTTCCAAGGTGCAAAGTCAAAATCCACAACCAGGACGTGAGAGCCACCATAGACACGGGGGCGTCGATTGAGCTCATGGCGGCCAATGTGTACGATCAACTAAATCCAAGCCCCCCACTAAGCGAAGCAAGAATCAGAGTATTTGCGTATGGACAGAAGACACCAATCCCGCTCTTGGGGTGTTTAAAGACGGAGATGAGACACAAAGACATCAAGATCCCCACCACAGTGTACGTGACTCCCGAGGGATGCTGATCAGTGGACAGTCAGCGGAAGAGCTGAGGCTGATATCGTTCGCCCTGGCGGTGCAAGAGGAAGAATTAGAGGCCATCATGGAGGAGTTCGAAGACGTCTTCAAGGGCATCGGATGCCTAAAAGGGAAAGAAGCATCTCTCCACATCGACCAGTCGGTTCAACCGGTGGCGCTGAGGCACAGGCGCATTGCATTCCACTTGCGCAAGAAGGTTGAAGACGAGCTGGAGACGCTGGAGAAGCAAGGGATTATCGAGAAGGTCAGTGGACCCACCCCGTGGGTGTTCCCGATTGTAGTGGCAAGGAAACCGAAACAGCCGGGGCAGGTCCGCATCTGTGTGGACATGCGGCTCCCCAATGCCACGTGAAAAGGGAACGTCACCTAACCCCCACCATCGACGACATTCTGGGAGAACTGAACGGCGCAAGATGGTTCTCAAAGATGGATCTCCGGTCCGGATATCACCAACTGCCGCTACACCCGGACTCTCGCTACATCACCACCTTCTCAACGCATGTCGGCCTCAGGCGTTACCGATGCCTCAATTTTGGAATCTCAAGCGCCGCGGAGGTGTTCCAAAACACTATCCGGGAAGTCCTCAGCGGGCTACCAGGGGTCTTGAACGTAAGCGACGATCTCTTGGTGTATGCCTCATCGATAGAAGATCACCATCGGAGACTGCGAGGGGTCCTCCAGAGGATCAAAGAATCCGGACTGACCCTACACAGGGAGAAGTGCCGATTCTTAAGGAGGAAGATCAGTTTTTTTGGCTACACATTCTCCGACCAAGGAGTCGCCCCGGACCCTGACAAGGTCAAAGATGTACAGGAAGCCCCGGCACCTTCCAACATTTCAGAAATAAGAAGCTTCCTAGGGATGGTGAACTTCTGCGGGCGATTTGTCCCGGACTTGTCGAACCTCACAAAACCCCTCAGGGAACTGACAAAATTCACCACCCCTTGGCACTGGGGACCAGAACAGGAACAAGCCTTCAAAGCTACCAAGGCGGCCTTGTCGGCCGACACAACCCTGTCATACTTGACCCGGCCCGATCCACCAATGTCGCTGTGGATGCCAGCTCATATGGGCTAGGAGCGGTGCTCGTACAGTTGCAAGAAAATGGAGAGTGGGCCCCGATAGCATTTGCGAGCCGCTCCTTGACGGACACAGAACAGAGGTACTCGCAGATAGAGCGAGAAGCGATCGCCATCCACTGGGCTTGTCGACATTTCCACGTCTATGTATACGGCCACCCGTTCACTGTGTCCACAGACCACAAACCCCTCATTCCCCTGTTTCAAGGATCAGCATCAAAGCCTCCGCCGAGGGTTGAAAAATGGATCCTCCAACTACAGGAGTATGACTACCGAGTGGAGTACAAGCCAGGCTCATCTAATCCCGCGGACTATCTCTCGAGGCATCCCAGAGTGGCCACTAAAGCGGAAGAAGAGGACGCCGAAGATAGGGAGGAATACGTCCGGATGGTATCAGAGAGATCCCGGCAATTGCCCATGAGCCTTGAAACGATCGTGGCAGCCACCCAGAGGGCCGAATGCCTGCAACTGACCCTGACGGCAGTCCAGTCGAATGACTGGCGCCCCATCCAGTCCTCCATGGCCAGACGAACGCTGCAAGCAAAGGCCGTCCTGGAGTCACTCCTGCGGGTCAACGATGAACTCTCGGTCGACACCAACGGATGTCTGCTCCGAGGCCCGCGACTAGTGATCCCATCCCGTCTGGCTCAGCAAGCAGTGGACCTCGCACACAGGGGCCATCAAGGCATGGTGAAGACAAAGAGTCGGCTGAGGGCCAAGGTATGGTTCCCGGGGATGGACCCTATGGTGGAGCAAACGGTTCGAACATGTTCGTGGTGCCAGGCGTCGGGTGAGCCGGATCACCCCCACCCCATCATCACCGAGGAAAACCCCCAACGACCATGGGAGCGGGTGAGTGCAGACTTCGGGCACCTCCCGGATGGACGCTATGCCCTTGTGATCATCGACGACTATACAAAGTACCTGGAGGTCGAGGTGGTGCGAAGCCAGACAGCCGCAGAGGTCATCACAAAGTTCGAGAAGGCCATCGTGTACGCACGGAATATTCGAAGTGGTGAAGACGGACAACGGCCCACCCTTCCAAGGGCAAGAGTTTGCTGACTATCTCAAGGCATGGGGGATCCAACACCGGAAAGTGACCCCGCGCTGGCCTCAGGCCAATGGGGAAGCGGAAAGGTTCATGCGGACTCTCAACAAAGTAAAACGCATTGCGCACGCCGATAGATCGCCACTCGAGAGAGCCATCTACAGCTTCCTGAGAGAATATCGGCTGACGCCTCATCTCACGACAGAGGCAGCTCCAGGACCGGCGAGCATGGGCCGAGTAGTGAGAGACACCATCCCGCATCACCCAAGCTGGATCCCGCCTCAGATTGATGCCGGAATGGTCCCAGCCAACAGGACCAACTCCAATGACCAGGCCAGTGCTGACCGGCGAGCCCGGACGTCAGCCATTCAAGTGATGGACAGAGTCTATATCAAGGACAGGTATCCCGGGAGCAAATTCCGGCTCCCATTTGAACACAGACCCTGGACAGTAGTCTGCCGAACTGGCACCATGATAACCACAAGAAGAGGAACAGAGGAGGTCACACAGAACGTATCTTTCTTCAAAAAGGTGTACACCGGGACTCCGGACCCGCAATTATCAGAACACCAGGGCGCCCGGCCAAGTCAGCCGCCAGTGGAGAAAGGCCCAGAAGGGGACCAAGGGTCCAACCCCACCGAGGACGACGATCAATCCGACCAGAGTGCCCCCTCGCTGCCAGGAACACCAGGCGGAGGGTCGCCAAGCTCTCCGGTGAGGTCCCCTGGGAGCGTAGCCTCGCAAGGAATGGCCCCAACAATACCGTCAGTGCGGGGACAGCAGTCCGGATACGGCCTGAGAAGAAATCCGGCGCCATCCTCCCAGCTGGCTGATTTCCTGGTGTTACGGACCTGGGACTGGAATTCTAATGACTGGTAACAGATCTATATGGTCAAAGTTTGTTTGTTGTTTTGATAAAGGTTAGAAGGAATGTAGTGTCCTCCGGCGCGGGGTAGTGGTGCAGTCTACCCGCGTCGGAGGGGTTGCGCGAGCGCTGACGCATGACGTCAGGCGCTCGGTATAAATAAAGGGGCGTGACCCGCGAACGGCAGTCGGGACCACGCTGGGACTGCAATGAGTGTCCGAGTAGTTTATTAACCACCGCAGCGCGTTACCCATGAGCGCACATGGCCTAGAGGCCATCACAAGCCCCTCACATAACTGATAGCCAGGCAATGTCTCACTTGCCCCTGCTACAAGATTGATCCGCAGCCCCCCTCCCCTCTCCGCTCCCCACCCTCTCTGAAGGCCATCCGTTGATACCCACTGCGGAAAGAGATGTACTCCAGTCCTTGGCTGGAGTAAGGTAGAAGCGCGTGGGGTGTGTTGGACTGACGGATGTGCACTAGTCTTGTGTGAGAGATTTGTGTGCACTGTGTGTGTTTGTGTGTTTCACACGTGGTGTCAAACCGACAGCCTTGAATTCACAGGTCCACGTGCATTAATTTGTCCTGGGCTGGAGTCTGGAGTGAGGTAGAAGTGTGCGGGGTGTGTTGGGCTGACGGATGTGCGCGAGTCTTGTGTGAGAGATTTGTGTGAGCTGGGTGTGTTTGGGTGTTTCACCGACAGCCTTGAATTCACAAGTCCACGTGCATTCATTATATATTTTCCCAGGTGTTAATTTAACTTGCAGCCTCCCCCCCTCCCCCCCCCCCCCCCCCCCGCACCTACCCTGTGATTCTCGCTTTCAAAAGGCCGAACTGAAATTCTAAAATCCACAAGTCACTGGCAGAGTTTTAAATTCTCTCAGACTTCACAGATCGTCTCGGGTATTCATTAGTTTCACGGTGAGGCTCAACCGAGGTAACCCACTAAGTTCTAAGTGTAAAAGCAAACGTTGCTCCTGGCGCCAATAATAAGCATGTGTTCCTCGGCGTCACTCCACATTATTAATTTTACATTCAATCATGTAAAACGCTGAGAGCATTTTAAGAGGGTGGCAATGTTTTCCTTGTGTGACTAATAACATTAGTTCCTACCAGACGTGAATCACAATATTTAGACCGAAGCGCTGCTGTTTTAGAGGAAGCAAAGCTCTCCGACAGGGAGGACTGTGATGGAGAGATGGTGGCCCGTTTATTGGCAGAAGGGGAGAGGATGTGGCTTATCGGCTGGAGCAGTCAACCTCGAAGCTGGGCAACCTGGTTCGAGTCTCCGCAGTGATGCTCAACATCCTGGGCAAATCACATCATCTCTCTGTGGCTACCTAAATGTGTCCATTATTTACTGCTAATGGTACTCCTGCCCGTCCTACTCCCTCACCTTCCTTCTTAAACAGTGAGGCTCCTTGCCTCCCCTAGATCCACCCACAGCCTACATAAACACCCGCCCCCACCCCCTCCTGTTCATAAACAAGCCGAGCCTAGAGCTCAGTTGGACCGCACCAGGAAGGCGGGAGGGACCCTGAAGGAAGACGAGGGAGTTGGACTTGGAGTAATGCCATTATCAGTAAGTAATGCACGCATTACCTCCCGTCCCGCCCTCACCTTCCTTCTTAACCAATGAGAAAATAACAAGCAAAATAGAGATGGACAACTGAGTGAAGAAGAACACACTTTAATAGTGTGCCCAAATCACAACACAATTCCCTTATTCCTTCATAGAGGACAAAGCCCTGTGGCCCAGGACATTATCCAAACGTTACGCCCGGCAATCCTAAAGTGGCGGACAAAAGTGGAAGGAAGACCAAGTCATCGTCCTACAAATTCCACCAAAGAGGTACCCTGCAATTCAGCCACCGTAGCCGCCGTACTGCACGTAGAGCGCCCCTGTACCCCCACTGGAAGATCCACCCCTTTCGCCACATAAGCCAAAAGGATCAGAGACCGAATCCAACAACTCAAAGTAGCCGTGGATGGCTTTTCCTCCTTCTTAGCGGCACCAAAATTCACAAACTATGCATCCCCCTTCTGGAAGGACTCCACATGCTGCAAATACCACCACAAAGTCTGACACACATCCAAACACTGCAACCTACATTCCTCAGCCGAGGAAGGTTATGGATAAAACTCAGGTAAAACCACCTCCTGACTGAGATGAAAAGCTGAACTCACTTTAGGGACAACAGACGGAACCAGTACCAGCACCAGCACCACCCGGTCCAAAAAGATCTTACAGGACAAGGCCCCCAACTGCCTAGGAGATGTGATGCCTACTAAAAAACAACTTTAACTACAGTCCCTCAAGGGGTTCAAAAGGTTTAACCATCAACACATCCAAGACGAACTGTAAATTCCAACATGGAAAAAAATGAACAAGGTTCAAAAGACCCTGAAAAAATGAGGCGTCGGGCCCCCGTAATCCTGCAAATTGCGCCAGTAACCCCTAAACACCCGAATGGCCGCCCACTTCACCCATAGCATAGCAACCGACAAACCCAACTGGGCACCATCCTGCAGGGACTGCAGAACCAAAAAGAGATCAGCCACAGTCGGATCTACATTGCTTCCTATCACACCAGGCTAAAATGCTCTCCGATGTCTGGTACCAGAAAGCAACGTAGAAGATGTACGAGAAGCCTACAAGGTCACAGCCAACTGCTCAGGGAGCCCTAAACCAGTTAAGCTCCTCCACTCAACCGGCATACAGTCAAGTGCGACTTCCTTAACGCATCCAGGGTAAGAGCTGGAACAACCAACAGAGATGGATCCACAGGAAGAACCCACTCAGGTCGCATTTCAACAAGCCCAGGAGAGGAAACTAATTCACATGAGGCAATCTGGGCACAATCAACACCACCTGCACCCGCTCCCTGCGGACCCAAACCAGAAATGCCCTGATCAGGTGGAACGGAGGGAAAGGGTACAGCAGGCCTGAGGCCATGGACATGTCAAGCCGTCTATCTCCCATGCCCGGGGACACCGACCCAGAGAACAAAATTGCCCCACCTTGGCATTCCCTGGACCCGCAAACGGGTCCACCACCAGAAGGCCTCATCAAACCACCAACTGGTGGAACAAACTGGGAACTAGGGAGAAATTCTTGGACGAGGGAATATCCCTGCTCAGCAGATCTGCTTGGACATTCTCTACCCCTCGAACATAAAGAGCACTCAGCCCCAGAAAACCGTCCTGAGTTTAAAGGAAAATGTCTCTGACCATCAAGTTCAGGGACCTGGACCTGGTCCCCCTTGCCTGTTGACATAGAACTTTGCCATCAGATTGTCCGTCCAAATATCCACCATCTGTCGCCCCAGAGCATCCTGGAAATGGAGCAGAGCGAGCCATATCGCTGTCAACTCCCTCCAGTTTTAAGACCTCCGCGAGTCCTAAAAAGACCTGCTCTGCCCCCCAACCAGGCAGGCTGGCATCTGACACCACCACCAGTGGAGGAGGCAATGAGACCCTGGTCAGGAGATGCTCTGAGCTGAGCCACCAGGAGAGATCTTCACGGATCCGGTCCATCATCCCTAGTGGAGCCAGCAGATTCTGGGCCTCTGGAGATCCCAAAGCCAGAATCCAGTTGGCCAGGCAAAGAAGGTGAAAATGGGCACCACTGAGCCAAATGCTGCTGCACCCTTAACCTTTCAGATAGAGTAAAAACACCCTTCAAGAGTCTGAAACCAAGCCCCGATGAAGACCATGTCCTGAGAGGAGGCCAAAGAAGATTTCCCCCAATCGACCAAAAATCTGTGTTTCTGCAGAACCTGCAAGACCCGTACGACCAGATTGACCAACTGAGACTCTTCTGCCACACGAATCAAGAGATTATCCAAATAGGGATGAATGAACACCACCTCTGCAGGAAGGATCGCAATCAGTGGCGCCAGGACCTTTGTAAAGACCCTTGGAGAGGACTTGAGGCCAAAGGGGAGAACACAAAACTGAAAATAAGCCTCCCCCACTGCGAACCTCAAAAATCACTGAGAGGAGGCCACGACAGGGATGTGTAGCTAAGCATCCTCGAGATCCAATGAGCCCAAACAAAATCCCGGCCTTACGAGATGAATAATCGCCCGAATAGTCGACATTCTGAAGTGAACAGCCCGGATCCAGAAGTTGACCCGCTTTAGATCCAGAACGGGCCGAAAAGCACACAAGACTCTTTGAACCAGGAATAAGATGGAATAGGACCCTGTGCCTACTTCTGACACCCTGCAAATGGCCTTTTCTGCCAGTAACTCCTGCACCCCCTCCATTAGTGGCAACCTTTTTGGTCCTGCGCCTGGCACAGGAGTCACACGAACACCACTATCTGGGGGATCCTACCGAAAGTAAATCCTGTAACCATTTTCCACAGTGCCCGGGACCCAATGATCTGAGACATCCAGATGCCAGAGCGGAAGGAAATGCCTGATCCTGCCCCCCAAAGTCACTGAACCCCCAGACAGTGAATGTCAGGGCCCCTTCTTGGCAGCCCCCTTAGGAGGAGGAGCTTTGGAGAAAAACGAGGCTGAAATCTTCTCCTCCGAAAAGGCTGATGGGACTCATGCTTAAAGGAAGACCTGGAGGACCTACTCCAAACCTTACTAGAAGATGAAGCACCACCCTTATAAGGCAAGGCAAGCTTCCTCTGCTTGGAAGCCTTTGACATCATGGCAGGCAGTTGATCCTCAAAGAGAGCCTGGCCCTCAAAAGGCAGCTTCAGCACCGCAGCTTTCTCGCCAGGATCCGCCTTCCACTGCCGGAGCCCCAAAGACTGCCTGGCAGCTGCCAAAGCCCCCTGGACATAGCCAAAGCCCAAATAATGTCCAAAGAAATGTCCTCCGGCGGCTTAGCCTGTTGTTCCATGGCAGCCAACAGCCCTGAGCACCCCGAACCATTCTGCACCGCCGTGGCCAACTTGTCAAAAACCTGCACCAGAATACGTGGAAAACAGACGCCCTCAAAGCCAAATTTTCTGCAGCAAAAGATATCTTAATGCCTGAATCCATCTTCTTGTCAGTGGCATCAGCAGGGGTACAGTCCTCCGGGTTAGTTGCAGCCTTCCCAATCAAGGTAACCAGAATGGATTCCAACCACACAGAGATAGGCAAAGGGTCACCCCCCTCCACCAAGTACCGTTTCTGGAGGAGGCGAGGAACCTGGACCTTGTCCACCTCCTTCCACTCCCACATAACCATCTCTCGTACCGGGGCCCTGAAAAGGCATGCTCAACCCAGAGGGTCTCACATACTGTGGAAAAAGGCCCCCCTCATCACCATGCTAGAAGGTAGGAAACCCCAAGTTGTTCCCGACATGTGATAAAATGTCCAACATCTCCTCCCTGGAGACATGGGCCCTCGCTATCCAAAGGAGATAAACCAGCCCAGGAGCCTCAGTCCGACTACGGGAAGGCCCACCAGGCTTTCCAGGATGTGCCTGTGGAGCCTTGGACAGCATCCTCAACCATGCCCTGATCCTCCTCCCTGTACATGAGAGGCATCTCACCCTCAGCAGGACTTCGTACGCAAAGCCTTTTATGGTGCATACAAGACCCTTCCTCCGAGAACGAGGTGGAGGACACCACACTGTTGTGTTCAAACACCCACCTCTGACCCATGTCTGAAGAGAAAGAGCTCCCGAACTGAGCACTGGCCCTAGAAATAGTCCCCAGGCAAAACAAGTGCCAAACCGATGGGGACGAGCCACATACCCGAAAATCAATCAGGAAACAAAAGGAAACTCATAAAAGAGCCAAAAAACGGGATCAAACCCGTCCTTACCGCCACCTTTCCACAAGCACCCGCCGGTTCCAGCCGCACTGTGACCGTGGCCTGGAAACAAAGCTGCAGCCACCAGCGGACCGCTGGACTTCGTCACGGCCTCCACATGCAAGCACTCCACACCCCTCCAAACAGAAGCCACCAGTAACCGCTGGACTCCATCACGGCATCCACATGCAAGCACTCCACGCCCCTCCAATGAGGAGCCACCAGTAACCGCTGGACTCCATCATGGCATCCACATGCAAGCACTCCACGCCCTTCCAATGAGGAGCCACCAGTAACCGCTGGACTCCGTCACGGCATCCACATGCAAGCACTCCACGCCCTTCCAATCAGGAGCCACCAGTAACCGCTGGATCCGTCACGGCATCCACATGCAAGCACTCCATGCCCCTCCAATCAGGAGCCACCAGTAACCGCTGGACTATATCACAGCATCAATATGCAAGCACTCCACGCCCCTCCAATGAGGAGCCACCAGTAACCGCTGGACTCCATCACGGCATCCACATGCAAGCACTCCACGCCCCTCCAATGAGGAGTCACCAGTAACCGCTGGACTCCATCACGGCATCCACATGCAAACACTCCACGCCCCTCCAATGAGGAGCCACCAGTATCCGCTGGACTCCATCATGGCATCCACATGCAAGCACTCCACGCCCCTCCAATGAGGAGCCACCAGTAACCGCTGGACTCCATCACGGCATCCACATGCAAGCACTCCACACCCCTCCAATCAGGAGCCGCAGGAGACAGCTGCCCGATGCTCTACACAGGCCATGACCAGCAACCGAAGACCCCATACCCCCTCCACGGAGGGGGAAACAGCCAAGGTAAGTCTCACTCGGAAGACAAAAAAGAACAGGAGGTGGTGGGGGCTGAGGTGTTTTTATAGGCTGGGGGTGGGTCTAGGGGAGGCAAGCAGCCTCATTGGTTAAGAAGGAAGGCGAGGAAGGGACTGGAGGTAATGAAGTGTCCATCTGTTACCCAACCGGTGCTCTGCAAGGCTGCCCGGGGGGGTTGCGCAGCAGCCCCCCTTAAAAGGGCGGCCGCCTTAGTGCCACAGGAAGGCACTGGAGGCACTGGTCTAGTCCCTGGGCCCCGGCCAGGGAGGACGTCCGGCTGACCCACTTCCGGGAAAGGGGGAGGGGACAAGGGTATTTAGGCTGTCCCCGCGCGATGTTCGCCCTCTTGTCCCTCGACGTCTCGCCTTGTGGGGGTAGGGTCCGATCGACTCTCTGGTATATTCGGCTCCATCTGGGGTTACGGGCACAGACAGTCCTGGAGACATTGCCCATCGGGGAGATGTTGGGAGAGACCGTAGCCTAGTTTGCAGTCTTGGCCCCGCCTTCCGCTGGCGGTCCACGGGGACCGGTGCGGGCGGGTGAAGTAAGGCTAGGGTTTGGAGCGGGGTCGGAGCAGGGGGTGCGTCTCCCGCCGCTTGGTCGGCACGGTCCGTCGTAGTACGAGGTTTGGGTCCCTCTCCTCTCCCTGGCACCCAGCGCGCATCCCCCCCTTCCCACAGCTGCGCCTGCAGGGCCATAGCGGAGATGGTGCAGGGGAGCTGGGCCTCGGTGGGTGTTGGACAAGGGATACCGGAGGGGATAGGAACCCCTTTCGGTGAGCTGGTAGTTAGCAGCCTGATAGTATTTCGCGATTATAGTGAGTGCTGTATGCTTAACATTAGGTACACGAGGAGTTACAATTTTACTTTCCGGCGTGGCTGTCGCTAGGATGGCAGGCGCCGTGCTGCTGGAGCACCAGGGGTGTGAGGTGCCTGCGGCACACCAATCACAGCAATCGTTTCATATGCAACGCTGGTTCTCCGCTGTTTAAAGGAAAGGGTTCACCGAGCATAACTGTGCAAGCAGGTGCTAGGTCAGTGTGGGCAGTCGATGATGGGCCTCTAACTCGGGCGGCCGCTCGGGCCCCCCGGGCGGCGTGAGCGGTAACCGGCGTCACAGCGGTGTTTGCGGCACGCTGGGTGGTCGTTGCGTTTGTGTGTCTCCGACTTACCGGGTGGGGGAGACTGTGCGAGTTACGGAAGTTTCGACTCCCGGGCCTTGTCAGGGGGGAAAGACGTTACTCCGCCAGACCCCTATTGGCGTGCAGAGCAGGGGAAGCATTAGGTCTGGTCCGGTAAGAATTAAAATAAATGGGAAGCAGGAATATATACGAAGTAGTATTTCTGGTGATACTTCTAACTTCGGAAGTCGAACAAACACATCCGAGAAGCAAGGCGCGTTTATGAACTGGGTGGGACAGCTCATCGGTCGCTGTTTCCACATTGAGAACACATATTCAGTTGGGCAAAATGCTAGGGCCCATGGTGTAAACTCACCACTTTTGCAGACTTCAAAGGGCTGGAAGAAGCTGAACTGCAGGCAGCAATTCTGCTGTGAACGTAGGAACAATGTAATTTTACCTCCGGCTCTCCAGTCACCTGTAGAACCTGGTTCACATTAGGGAACTTCGGATTGGCTACCAGCAGAACTTTTTTTTATATGGCTTTCTCATTGGCGGAAATGGGATGAGTAGTTGGGGCATGAAGTCCACCCCTTTTCCTTAGCTGGCCTCAGTAGCTTCTTTCGGCAGTTTACAAACCTTTATCTTGCTCTACAGTCCAATGAAACTTAAGTGGTTTGTATTGGAAATTGAGCCAGGCAGGCCCCATGGCGGAGATTTACTAGGGGCTGTTCAAGCGCTCATGTGGTACCTCTGCACATGGGTGTGCTGCATCTGAAGGGTTACAATGGTGATCTAGTCACGACAGGGTTTTGGGGCACACAAGCGAGTGCACAAACTTATCAGTTTTGGTTACCCCTGCCCCAGGTGAATTCTAGAGCAGCTCATGTTACGGAGAGGAGTTTATTATGTGTGGAGCGGTGGCGACGGGCCCATAGCGGGTTTGTGGTGCACGCAGACGCTGTGTGGCCCGGGCGGGCGCAAACCGCTGTAAAAGCCGGGCCTGCATTGTGCGGAACCAGATACTGCGATGCACTGTTGGTGGCAGCAGTTGCAGGGTAACTCGGGTAGACGCTCTCCTCTCCTGCACGGTCCCCAACCAGGAAACAAGATGCCACTGTTCCTTGGACCTTTCGCTCCACTTTGCATTCTGTAGAGGTTTGAATTAGTATTGTTCGTGGCCTACTCTCTGGAATGTGGTCGGGAGCCAGATTGTAATTTGCAACGAGCCATTTGGCTTTGGCGCCTCAATGTCCTTTTGGGCGAATGTGCCTGTTGTGGGGAATCTGCTAGTCGCTCTTGCCATCACACGAGCCTTCTGACCAGGGGGAGGTTTTGTCATTTTAAAAATGTGAGAACCCTGGTTTGCAGATACAGTGGCTGTCTTGCGAGGACACGATACACACAGAGTTTCTTAGGACACAAGCCGTTGTCGTCGCAGGTTGCTTATTGCGGTGAATGGATATGGATAGCCAGACGCCTAGTGGGCATCTCTGGCTTGGAATGTCATACGGCCTTGCGGAGACTGTCTCTTAGCACGTTTCCTTTCTGCATCTAGGCCGGTACCCCTGAACTTGTGTCGGAGGGGCTTTGTTACACATTGTGCTCTGTTTCCAGTGGGGATAACCCCGGCCCTGTTATGGGTCCATACACAATTTTAAGAGTAGGGATTGCGAGGTGCTTGGTGACGGGAACAGAGGGGGTGTGCATCCAGTGCCTGGTTTGGGTGCTCGACAACAGTGCTTAAAAAATAGGCACTGTGACGGCCTGCCGCGTTGTGGCCCTGTCTGCCTGGTTTGGGACGTGAGCGCGACAACAGCTGTTGATTGGTTTAATATACCTGGTCCACCATTAGCGCATGCCACCCAGGCCAATTTTAGGCTTTGGTGTCTGGTAAGGTATGAATTGTCACGCTGGTAGGAGTGCTATGGTTAGTAGTTATGTTGTGGCTGTCATTGGCGGCGTTCGCGGGGGGCATTGGATGGTGCACGCTGCCTTGCCCGCTTGACGAGAGCTCTGGCTCGTGTAGTTTTACAAATTATCACTGTGTACTGCGTGTCCCCCGGCTGGTGCTGCTCTCAGGTTTGCGAGCGTCTTGTTTGCGTGCCATATGGTGGCCAGGCACAAGTGTTGTTCTTGGTCACTTTTGACAGCGGGGGGCTCCAGGATGCCTCACCTTGGTCGTGTTTCACATATCTAGGGAGGAGAACGAAAGTGACAGGTGAGACGTCTTTGTGTTGGTGTTGCAGATCCAGTTGGCGCGTGTCTCATCTACGGTGTAGTGCTGGCGAATTTTGATTTAGTGCAACATTTAAAGTTTTTGGGCTGGGGTCGCTGTGAACTTGTGTACTCAACCTCGCTAGCAGGTCGGGTATGGTTTCTCATACCCCTACATGGCTGTGCGACGGTGCATATCTTGATGAAGCGGTGGAATACAGTCTATTCTTGATATCATTATTACTTGGGGCCCAACTCTAACAGTCAGTTATGGGCACAAGGCATACAGCACGGGGGGACCAGGGTACCATCTTGATTGCAAGGGGCCTGCTTTTCTGCGGTGTGCTTTCTAACGCTGATGGTGCAAATAAGGAAGTCTGCCTGTCACCCCTCTATTGGTTTGCGTGCTTCCACAGTTATGTACAACTTAGGCCACATCCCACGAGTGAAGGCTATATACACTGATTAGTCGAGCATACTGACCCTGCATGGGGTCCGGGTAGCAGGCTCAGAACCTGGTAGGTATACTCAGCAACTCACCCTTCCGAAGTCGTCTATTCAAGTGCCACTCAGTTGGGTGGCCTTGTTTACCCTGCGCCAATTTTTCCACGGAGGGAACATATTTACATTCAGACCGGGAGGAAAGTTAAAGGAACTTTGCAAAAGCGGCGGGGCTGGTGGCATGCCCTTATTTTCCTGAGGCAATAGTTGGGGGTGGAGGGGCATGCGAGCTAGTAGGCCAGAGCGATCCCCCCTTGCTGTTTCCGCATAGGCTGATCCCAGTTTCGCGCATCATTGGCCATCTCTATGTATGGGTCGCCGCGAACAGTTTCAGGTCGGAGCTGTTTTACTCTTCCTTCAGTTGGTCTTGCGGTGCATCCGCCGGGGCGGTAACCGGACAGGGTACCCAGGGTGGGGGTAAAACAGTATACCAGTTTGGGGTTGAGGATTGGGCGTTAAGTCAATTTGTACTGCCAGGGTGCCATAAAGTACTTTACCAGCCACGCACTTTTGCCAAGGAGTGGGGCTGGCAATGTCATCTAACTTTGCAGCCAGACACGGACTAGGCAAAGGCATACCTGTGATGGTGCTATGTGCACTCAGCAGTAGAGTTAGCTGAGTGTCTTCTTACCCTGGTATACCGTCAGTGACAATCGTAAGGTTAGGGGCTACACTCGAACAGGCACTTGCTGTCTGCTGGGGCGGGAGTGTGCCAGTGCCAAGAGGGTGTGGGTTGCCTGGTTAGGGCTGATATGGTGGGAGGGAGCACTAATACGGACAACCACAAGAGCACATTGTGCAGTCATAGAAGGTTAAATCAATAACCTGATGGCATAGACCAGTTGCTTCAGTTATGCGCATTTTCCTTGGCAATTGTCAGCGAACATTCAGAATGCAATGTTGGTGGTTAGCCTGTTGTCATGCCTTTCAGATGTGTTTTAGCTCAGGCATGGGTTAGATTCCTGAGGTTTGCCCCGGGATACATGTTCACAGGCAGGTGGAGTGGCAGAACATAGAGGGGCCTGGGTCCGACCTCTGGTTCAGGTGCAGATCCTGGTAGGTCCACTTAGTATCCCGTCCTCGAGTTCGTTGTAACAGGCTCCTTGATTTGAGTGACTTTTTTGTGTGCTGGCAGGTTGTGGAAGTTGCCTTCCAACCAGGGCGACATGGTAAATAAGTTTGGGGCGAAACGCAAGATGCAGATCCTGGTAGGTTCACCTGGTATCCCGTCCTTGAGTTCGATGAAACAGGACCATTGATTTCAGTAACGGTAACGGGATTAATTCTCCCGCCCTCCAGCACTAGCTGGCAGCTATGCAGGTTGTGGAAGTGGCCTTCCAACGGGGGCGATTTGGTCCATATGATTGGGGGAAACCCCTGGGAAACACATTTGGGCTACAAATATCAGAACAATTGGCATTCCCAGTATTCAAAATATAGAGGTAATTTATACGTTGGTTCCCTTCTGGGTCACTGGGTCCTGTCTGCTCCCTGGTATACTAGCAAAAGTTTGGGAGGGCAAGGCTTCACATTGGGTGGTGACTGACGGAATGCGATGGACATACTCCGACTAGTGCTAGACTCAGACAACTGAGTGAAAGAGGAAGTAAGGCGGGCTTGTCAACTCTTACCTCCTCCCGCATTGGCACCTCCTGGCAGGAGTCGCTTGTCAAAGGTATTGTTCTTCAGCCATGCAAAGGTATCCTTGGACCAACCCCTATTTAGAGGTTTCAGGTCAGATCAGTCATAAATCCAAGGGGAGTTTAGAAAGGATGGGGTCACTTGTCCTGAAGGGGCATGCTGGCCTTCGCTCCTGTATGGACTAAGACTTGTTTTGGCTGGACCTGGGAGAAGCCCGGTAATCAGCATGTTTTAAGTAAAAAAGGCCTACCTTGGTGGGGGGCCCTGGTAGTGACGGTGGCCACTCCCAAGGCTGTGGAGGCTGTGGTGCTAAGCCAGGATACCCAGGGATGTCTTAGCATTGTCCCCTGGAAGAACCACGGTGCCCCGTTAGTCCTACGGGCGGTTGTGGGTCTGAGCAACCGGGGGCTGCCATGAACGCTCCGCCCACCTCTTTCGGGGGGGCGTGAGTATACAAGTGGACTGGTGGTCCACGGATGGGAGGGGTGGCCCCTCCCAATATTTGGTATGCCCCAATTGGCGACTGCCACGGTGTATTTAGGTTTATCAGACGGGCAGGCGGCATAGGGGTTGGCCTGCCCTGGGATCGCCCGTAAGATAACCCACCATGTTTGCATATTGGTTATGCTAATAAACCTGCAGCAATATTTCTCCACTTACAAAAGTGTTGTGTGGTTTATTGATGTTTGATATGTGTTATGTGACTACATTTGCCGATATTGGCACTATGCAAGGCTGCCCGGGGAGGTTGCGCAGCAGCCCCCCTTAAGGGCGGCCGTCTTAGTGCCACAGGAAGGCACTGGAGGCACCGGTCTAGTCCCTGGGCCACGGCCAGGGAGGACATCCGGCTGACCCACTTCTGGGAAAGGGGGAGGGGACAAGGGTATTTAGACTGTCCCCGCGCGATGTTCGCCCTCTTGTCCCTCGACGTCTCGCCTTTCCCACCCCTCCGCTTACCCGGCAGCCGGCGGTACAAGGAGTGAGGGGGGGTTAGGTTTTCTAACATGTTATTTTGTGTTGCAGGAGGAGTTACAGGGCGATCCAGAGTCTGCAGATACCAAGGGGTACTTCATGCAGCAGCACAGCGTGGTGCTAAGCCAGGAAACCCAGGGATGTCTTAGCATTGTCCCCTGGAAGAACTACGGCGCCCCGTTAGTCCTACGGGCGGTTGTAGGTCTGAGCAACCGGGGGCTGCCATGAATGCTCCGCCCACCTCTTTCGGGGGGGGCGTGAGTATGCAAGTGTCGTGTGGTTTATTGATGTTTGATATGTGTTATGTGACTACATTTGCCGATATTGGCACTAATGTAAAGTGCTCTCATACCTTTGGGTCGAGTTTGCGCTCTATAAAACTCCCCCAAAAAATAAAAAGTGCTTGAACCTGGTAGTAAGAACAATGGGGCAGATTTATGACGACTTGCGCATCCCTGCATAGCAGCAGGGATGCGCCAGTTATTATGCGCCACAGCTGCGCCACCATGGATGCGCCGCATTTATAATGCGGCGCACCATGGGGCAAAAACGGCACAGATGCGTGACGCATCTGTGCCGAAAAGTGGCGCATTGCTGGAGTTGCGTCGCAAGCGCGACGCAGCTCCAGCAATGATCTGGGGGGCCCTATCTTTACAATGCTGCATCAATCCTTACGCCTGCTTCAAGCATGTGCAGGGTTTTGACGCAGCATGGGCCTAAAAGTGACTGAGTGAAATCTTGTAGATTTCACTCAGCCACTTTTAGGAGGCGTTCCTGCGCCGGAACGACCACCTGCGCCGGAACGCCTACATGTGGCGCAGGGCTTTACAACGTGACGCATCTCCCAGATGCGTCACGTTGTAAGTAACCCGCACCATGGCGCAGGATTTGCGCCCCTGCTGCGTCACAAAAGTGACGCAACGGCGGCGCAAAAGTGGCACAAGTGCAACATAAATCTGCCCCAATGTATTGATTCAGGGGGCAGGAGGCGCAGAGAATACATGAGTGACATATATTTCAGGCAGGGTTTGAAATATTGCACACAGCTTGCATTGCACCATCAGTTTGTCTTTCTGCCTGTCCATTTTGCTCCACTATTGGGGGCGGGGGGCCTTATCTTTCTCTCTCTAGTTCATCTGTAGTGACCCGGGAACCACGCGTGGCCTCTCCCTCCTCCTAACAATAGTTACCCCTGCATGCGTGGTGTGCATTACACAGGGGTGGTCAGCACAGCGCACGTATGGTCCAGCAGCGATTACCATCAAAAAGCATTTTCTGGCTCATAACTGGTCTCCGGGAAAAGATGTGCCCAAAATGTGGCACGCGCTGAGTGTGTGCCACTGAGGGGTGACTTGGCAACGTGTGTGCAGCTCTGTGCAGGGTAAGAAGGTACAGGTGAGGTTGGGGTTAATAAAGGGGTGCCCCCCACTTTCATGCAATGTACAGCCCACAGAAAGTTTGTTCATTATTACAATAAAAAGCTTTTGAAATATTAGCAACATTTAGAAAAGTACAGGTTGGGCGTAAAAGGGTTAACACTTTTATATATCCAGACACTTGTAAAGGCATTCGATAATTCGCTTATAACATTAGCACCGTTTCAGAACCTGTATTACACCTGGAAGCCTATTAAGATCTCCAGTTTGCACTTGGTATTTTCAAGGTGGTGCGGATCCAACAAGGAGGGGCCGGTGGAAAGGGCCCGGAGCAAAGAGGTGTTTATAACTTTGGCAGAGTGTGACTCACCGGCACTCACCTTGGCAGGGGCTCAGAGGAGCCCTTCTCTTTTTCTGTCACGTTGAAAGCCAGTCTTTCGGGGGTGGGGGCAGAGTTAAAGGGGGAGACATTTGTATTTGCTAATATATTTCTTGTTTGTTTGATGCTGCTGTATGAAATGTGGAAGGCAGGCAGCGAGTTACACCCAGTACATTCCATATTCTGTTCAGATTGAACAGACGGAGCAAAGTTGCCAAATATTATCTGTTTTTAGTAACATGCGGTGCCGTTCGATGGCTTTGCAGATATATGGCAGAGACTTGGCATGTTTAGCTCACTCTTGGCAGTCTCAATGCCACGCAGGCAGTGCTTAATTTGTAAAATATGAAGTGCAGGTGCTCAAATGTTTGTCGGAGACCACACCCACTTTTTCTGGATCCACCCACTCCCTCCACTGGCTCCACCCACTTACTCTATTAGCCCCACCCACATCTTCAACTGGCACTGCTAAAAGTCAAATATAACACCTGTTCTGAATTTCAGAAAGGGAGCCTTCCTCAGAGTAGGGTTTTGATAGGTGGTTCCCCGTGAACCATTTTGAAAAAGATTAAAGCAAAAGTGCATTTAAAGCATAATTTTGGAATAAATTAGCTAAAACCACTAATGCATTGAAAAGGGACAATGTCAGTGCTCTGGGTGCTGATTTGGGGAAAGGACAATACTGGGGTCGGTCGTGCCATTTTTAACAGAGTCTATGAGTTCAAAGACACAACTTTGACATAGCTCAAGTTAAGTGACAAAATAAAACAAAATGTTGTGAAAACACTAGTCCAAACAGATAAACTGAATAAAATCATGCAATACACTTGAATGAGTCAGCCTCTGTCACTTTCAGTGGCCGAAGGGGTATGGGGTTAAGGTTAATCAGTATAGTGGAGTATAAATGTGAAGGTGCATGGCTGTCTAGGGGAACTTTTCCAGACTGAAGATCTTACACCTTGTGGGCCTGCGCTCCTCAGCCCAGCAAAGTGGTGGAAGTCCTACCCCTCATGACGAGGGGGAGCGTCACTGAAAGCCTGGGACCTGGAGCTTTAGTTTTAAGCCCTGAAGTGCCCGGGGCCAAGTGTCTATCAGTGACTCTCATCACAAAGTAGTGTGGGGTCAGCAAATCTCACTGACCACATCCACTCTGTCACGAGTAAGGGACTGCACTCTCCTCTCATTGGCTGACTCATAGCAAGGTCAGCCAATGAAAGGAGGCGACAATGCCAATCGCCAGGAACCAACAAAGCTTTACCAATGGGGGTCACTTTTATTGTGGTCCTCGGGCCTATTTTTTGTCCCAGTCAAACCCTGGTAGGGGCGTAGCAACAGGTGCCGTGACACGGGCGTCCAAAGGCATGAAGGGCCCACTGCACACCAAATAGCAGACGTTTTTTAGGGATCGTGCGTCCCAATATTCTTGTCTGCAGCACACTGGCAGGTGTCTCTATCCCCTCCCAAAGTTTTATTTTTATTTTAACTCTGATTATGTCTGTTTCTTTTGATTGGGGTGGAAATAATACGGTATGATTCACAAGCGTTTCACGTTTTTTGGTCATATTTATCCTCCTGTGTTTCATGACGCCCAGAGGGTTTATATTCGCCCTGATTTACAAGTGTTTCGTGGGTGGCAAGGGGACTCAAATATGGCCTGATTTGATATGTTTTACGAGGAGTGAAAGAGCTCGTATTTGGTGTCAGAGTCGGTGCTTCACGTGTGGCAAGGAGGCTCACGTATAGTCTGATTCACGATTGTTTAAGGATAAAAGCGTTAAAGGAAAGCAGAGGTGACATATCATTGTTGGTGGAGTTACACACACAAATACTAACTTCTCTTCAATTTTCCAAGAAATTATTCCTCCTAAAAGTGGATACATAGGATGCGGGCTGTCATTTCTCAAAATGTGACAATGGTGTTTTCAAGAAATGACTGGTGCAAAGTAAAAGTATAGTGGATTAAGCTCTGTAAATGCTATTTCACAACTTTCTATAAAAAAGAGCGTACCACACATCGCCATAACACAATTTCTGTTCAATATGCTAAAATAAATCTCCATTTAAAGGTTGGCAGTGTTTCGAACACTCTTCAGCAAACAGAATCAGTATCGAAAAGCGCTATGGCTTCAGGCCACAATAGGGTGTTAGTCAAGAAAAGTAAGATCTCCCTTGGATCTGTATATGCCAACAATCATTCAAACACATAAAGCTTTAAACAAATAGCAGGGTAAGAATCGGTATCAACGAAGCAAGCAAGCTACTTGATCATGAATTTATTAAAATTAGTCACAATGGTCTCCCACAAAGCGAGCAGTTGTACACATCGGTTAAAAAACAATTGTTAAACAATTTCTCAAACATATAAACAAATTAAAAAATCTGTGGGAATTTACATATGAATCAATGACACATAACGTAACAAAGCACCAACAGTAGTAATCAATATCAGTACACAGTTAGACAATTCATAAAAACGAAAAAATTGGGAAGAAAAGGGAAATGAACAGGAAAATTATTCCTACTCAGGAAAGAAAATCGCTTAATCAAAGACTAATGGGTTGTGATCACAATGGTATTTTGATTATATTACATGTGTCGCACAACCCCTATTGTCATAGATTTTGTCCGATTTCCTTTTGTTAGAGCATCTGTTAAATGGTAGCGGCAGTTTCAGTCGGTATCCTTTCAAGTATTTGCCCGGCGGTAATCGCCTCTCATACCACTCGATAATTTACCAATAAAAGAGGCAGGCGCTGGAGACTGGAAGGCAGGAAACAAGGTTTTATTCCGTCGGAGCAGAACACATCAGATCAGACAGCAAGGTATCGTCACGAGGTGCTCTAACTGCATCTCTGAGACCTGGTCTCTTATACACTGGTTTATTGCTTTATTATACATAGTACATTCCTGAGATTCCCTTGATGTGTGGGAAATATCCCCTGAAACCCCGGCTCAGATCCGATCCCACACATGGTTACAGTAGAGGTTCCCACCCTACCCGCAGTGGGAGATGGCTATCGCGCAGCAGGGAATTCCGCTAATTCCCGGGGGTGTGTGCAACCGGCCGGGTCTCAGGGGGTAGGGGCTTTGATTCTACTGTAATCCCTTTGATGTGGGGTGTTTCCCTTACAGTAGGGGCAATAAACTGCATCCGCAGGGCTAGGTGATGGCCTGGGACCAGTTCAGACAATGGGGCGCAGGGGAAGGGGGGTTATCAAAGGAGAGGCATGACCATGTATGGGTTGTCGGTCGGAAGTGGTTCTGTAGCAGGGTCGCGCAGAAGGAGAGGGTTTATGGCCTGTATGAGAGAGCGGGGGTGGCCGGCGCGCGGGGGATGCTCGCAGCGCCGGGGGGAAGCGCTGGCGATCGAGAGTGAGCGGGGAGAGAGAGTGGGGTGCCTAAAATGGCGGCCGTGCATTTGCTATGCGTGGCGCTGGGGAGAGGCAAGATGGCGCAGATAATGTTCAGTTTGCACGCTAAATTTCCACAGTCCTCCCTTTTAACATGTCTCGCCAGCTTGCCTAGTTTGGATCTATCCCCATAATACCCCGTACCTCCACCTCATTCAGAGCTTTCATCCGCTCAGTTTCAAAGTCCAAAGTCTTAGGGCAGATGCAGTTCATAAAAAACGAACATAAAGGTGGCAGACACTGAATCCCCAAGCAACATCCACATAGTATCATGATTGGTATGAGGATAAATGAAAACAGCCTCCATCCCCAACCTTTAATAGCGTCCCAAAACCAACTCCCCAGCGACCATTCTTCTTGTTCTTGATGGACCTCTGTGGACAGTCTGTGGAGGTGTTCAATTGCTTTGTAGACTGAGGGTGAGTTATCCGGTATGTAGGTACAACAGCTGGACCCAATGATGCGGCATGCTCCTCCGCGGTCAGCCAGAACCACATCTAGAACAAGGCGGTTCTGGAGAGCCACCAGGCGGACGGCCTGAAGCTCAGCGGTGTTGTTGGCGAGGGCGCCAGCTGTAATGTTCATTGCTGTTTCGACCGCCTGGGTTAAGTGGCGGATGGCACGGCTGTTTGCCATCGGACCCCAGAGCGGAACAAGACCCTTTACTGCGTCCATGAACTGTGCTCTGGTGGAGTCGGTTTGTACAATGTCTTTGGCACGTTTCTGTCGGTGATGGTTTGCTGGAGCCACATACGTCGGAGGAAGGACAAAGGCGATGTAGCAGGTACCTTCCCAACCTTTCGGGAGCCAGGTGTAGGCCTTAGTACCACACACGAAGTACATATTCGGGGAGGCAACAAAGGAAGGTGGGTCAACTGAGTCCAATGTTCGGGTGATGAGGCAGGAGCTGTGGCCCACCAGCTGTGCCCCCAGGCCTTCGAGGCATACAGATCCAGTGATGTTGATGACGGACAGGGCCACTGTCAGGGTGGCGGCTGTCCGTTTTCGGAGGTAAGAGAAGGTGGGTCTGGCTGGATTGTTGAACACTTGCATTTCAATTCGTTCTTTGGCGGGGATGTCCATGTGAAAGGAAGTGTTCGATCTCAGAGGGCAGAAGAGGGCGGAGGTTCTACCAGTTTTGTTCAGCCAGAACCCATGGTAGAAGTGTGACATGGTTCTGCCGGAAGTGGCATTGTCCTTGTAGCTCTCCTGCAGGAGGATCAGCCAGGCGAGGCAGGAACCATGGACGGAAAAATGTGAAGGGATGAAGGGGATTGAGTGCCCAGTGGCATGGGGCAGCAATCCACAGATCCAGCAGTTAGTGGCGTTGGTGGCAAGATTGTGTTGGTGGAGTAACTGCACAAAAGAGTTATTCCAGAACTCCTTACGCCTTTCTCGGAGTTGGGGTGAAAGTGAGATCAGATGGTGTTCTTTCGTGGTGGTAGTTTGAACGGTAGTCAGCAATGTCTTATGAGCGGGTGTGCTCTCCTCCATGATCCAGAAGGTGACCACGAGGAGAAGGCAAAAGAGAAGGGAAATGAAAAGTGCTATTGTCTTAAAGCTGTGCATTCGGTCAGTCTTTGAGTTTTTGAAGTGGATCTTCGGACGTCCGGTTGCTTCCATCATCTTCATGTCGGGCGCTTCCATCACCTTCAAGAGACTCGGTAGCGGGCAGAACCACAGACTTTGTTTTAGTTTCTCTCCTGGTGGCCTTTGAGGTGCCTAGGCTACCGTTCTGAGATTTCCACTTAGCCTGTGGTCTGCTTAGCCGAAGTTCTCTCCTTTCGTCGCAAGTTATACCCTTCTTTGGATGGCACAGTGGGATCGGGATATTCAATCAACTCAAGTGTCTCTGTATCCGGGCAGCGGCTCAGGGATGGTCGGTCTTTGTCCAGTAGTTCCTCTTGGGCGGTGATGTTGTCCGTGGTTGTCAGGGTCGGTGATACCTTCTTGCAGTGGTGTGCATGCAGCCAATTGCGTTTCCCCTCCACTCGAAGAGCTGTTCGGGTGGTGATCAGGACTTGCAGGGGGCCCGTCCACCGGGGCTCCAGACTCTTGGTGCGCTGGAAGTTACGCACTAAGACGAAGTCACCGGGTTGGATGTCGTGTCCCGGGCCCCTGGAAACATCGGGAATGGCGTGCAGCACCTGCTGATGGATAACAGACAACGTTTTAGTTAGATTGTACAGATAATCAGACATGAGGACGTCCGGGACGTCGTGGATGGATGTCGGTTTTGGTGCAGTCCAAAGGTTCATGGGCCGCCCGAAGACGACCTCGTAGGGGGTTAAGTGGTGTTTGGTGGGGGTGGAACGCATTGATAGCAATGCTAGTGGGAGAGCGTCTGGCCATCTTAGTCCTGTGGTGGCGACTATTTTTGCTATCTTAAGCTTCAATGTGGCATTGTGTCGCTCAACCAGGCCTGCAGATTGGGGATGGAAGACCGCATGGAACTTCTGTTTTACACCCAACCCTTTTAAGATGAGTTGGATAACTTCGGCTACGAAGTGGGGGCCATTGCCGCTCCACAAAATTCGACAAAGGCCGTATCGGGGGAAGAATTCCTTCAGCAGTACTTTTGCAGTAGTCATAGCGGTGTTGTCATGGGTCGGGTAGGCTTCCACCCACTTGCTGAAGGCACACACAACGACAAGCACATACTTTAAACCATGGCACCTTTCTAGCTGGACATAGTCCATTTGTAGGACTTCAGAGGGGTGGTTGGGGACCCCAAACCCTCCCCGGGGTACAGCAGTTCCTTTCCCAGGGTTGTGTTCGAGGCATACTAGGCATTGTTGGACCAGACGTTTGGCTGAGTCTGATATTCTGTCGTTGTGCCAGACTTTGGAGATGAGTTCGATCATGGGGGCAGACCCTATGTGTGCGGGGGAGTGTGCCATGGTCAGCATGGGGATCAAGTATGAGTCGGGTAGTAACCATTTGTTCGAGTCTTTAGTTCGCCAACAACCGTCATCGTCCTTCAATTCCACCCGGGCCCATTCAGTTAATTCGTGTGGTGTGCTGGCTAGTTGGATATCCCTAATCGTTTCCCTAGCATCCTTCCATTTCTCAGTTTGTGACCTGGTCACGTACATGCGGGTCGTGGACCTATTCTCGGCTGTGGTTCGGGCAGTAATGTCAGCTAGTGCATTTCCCTGACCTATAATGTCTATCACCTTCTTGTGTGCCTGGCATTTGATCACAGCTATCCGTGTGGGGAGGAGGACTGCTTCGGTCAGGGCAGAGACTAGATCTCCATGCAGGATGGGTGTGCCATGAGAAGTCAAGAATCCCCTCTCTTTCCATAAGAGCCCGAAGTGGTGAACTACCCCAAAGGCATACTGACTGTCTGTGTAAATGTTTGCGGTTGTCCCTGCTGCCAGGATGCAGGCTCGTGTGAGGGCAATTAGTTCAGCCGCCTGTGCGGATCGCTGTGTGATGCGGGCTGTCTCAACAACTGTTCGAGCTGTGGTGACTGCATAGGCAGCTGAGGTGGTGCCATCAGGGAGCTTGATGCATGAGCCATCCACCCACAGTTCTCCGTCAGGGTCCGGGAAGGCAGTATCCCGGAGGTCAACCCTACTCTTGGTTTGTTCGTCGGTGAGGGTCACGCAATCATGTATAGGGGATGCATTGGGGTCAGCGTCAGGGAGAGGTAGTAGAGTAGCTGGATTCAGAGTGGTGCATCGTTTCAATGTGATATGGGGCGCAAGCAGAGTCAGTTCATACCCAGTCAGTCGTGCGCTAGTCAGGTGTTGAGTCTTGGTTTGGTTCAGGAGGGTATCGACAGCATGGGGTACCAAAACTGTGAGGGGGTTCGAGAGCACGATCCCCTCACTTTGCCGGATAGAGACAGTAGCGGCGGCTACTGCTCGAAGGCAGGCGGGCAAAGCTCTGGCTACGGGGTCAAGAGTGGCAGAGAAGTAGGCACAAGGGCGTTGCTTAGGGCCTATGGACTGGGTTAGGACAGACAACGCACATCCCTCCCTTTCGTGGGTGTAGAGGGAGAAAGGTTTAGTGTAGTCTGGGGTTCCTAGGACTGGGGCCGAGCAGAGGGCGTCTCGTAATTCTTTGAAGGAGGATTGACATTCAGGTGTCCAGGGGAGGGGGAAGGGGACATCCTTAGCCAGCAGGGAAAGCAGAGGCTTTATGGTAAGACTGAAGTTTGGCAACCACTGTCGACAAAAGGAGGTGAGGCCCACTAGGGATCGTACTTGCTTCTGAGTTTTGGGAACAGGGGTTTCTAGGATGGTTTGAATTCGGTCAGGGGTAAGTTTCCTCCCGTCTTTGGATAGTAGGTGGCCTAGATAAGTTACCTGGGGCTGGCAGAATTGCAATTTCTTTCTGGAGACCTTGTGACCGTTCTCCGCAAGGAAGCGGAGGAGGTGAATGGTGGCTGTGACGGCGAGAGGAGTGGTGTCGGCCGCCAAAAGAATGTCATCAACGTACTGTATCAACACCACTCCATCGGGTAGTTGGACTGCATCCAGTTGCCTCTTGAGGGCTTGGCTGTAAATACTGGGACTCTCAGTGTAGCCTTGGGGTGCCCTGCAGAATCTGTACGAACGGGCTTTTAAAGTGAAGCCGAACAGGTAGCGGCTGTCTGGGTGGATGGGGATGGAAAAGAATGCGTTCTTGAGGTCAATAACAGTAAAGATGGTGGCAGTGGATGGAATCAGGGTGAGGATGGTGGTGATGTCTGAGACTACGGGGTACTGGGGTATGACTACTTTGTTAACCTCTCGCAAGTCAACAATGAAACGGTAGGCTTTCTCATCCCCCTCGCCTTGCTTCTTTACAATGGGTAGGATAGGGCTGTTGCAAACATTACTGACTACTTCTTCTACCACTCCTGCCTCGACCAGGGACTCGATGATTTCCACCAATGCCTTCTCGCCTTCGGGTGATATCCGATACTGTGGAAGCTTTGGGAGCACTGCGTCCGGTCGGACGGTTATGTGTACCGAGTCGATCACCATGCGCCCTACATCTGAGTCGGTTTTAGCCCATAGATGTGAAGGTAATGTGTCGAGTAGGGACATATCAGCATCGGTTATAGAGAGCATACGCCGTGTGTGACAGGGTCTGGACAGATCTGGGTTATCGTGTAGGATGACTCGAACTCCGTCTGGGGAGCATCTGATGGTGGCTCGAAAATGCTTTAGCAAATCAAGTCCCATAATAGCATCGGGGGTGTTGGAGGAGAGCAGAAAGGTCGTGTCAGTGGTGTTGTCTTCTAAGTCAAAGGAGATTGGTGTTGATAAGGGGTTAGTGGAGGGCGTTCCGTCAAAGCCTATTGAGGTTACGTGTGAGCCAGACAAGGGTGCCCTAGGAATCAGTTGTTTAGATAACGCACTACGTGTCGCCCCAGTATCTACCAGGAATGGAGATTTTGTGCCCAAGACCTTAGAAGTGACGTAAGGACCTTGCTGGTCAACACGGAGTTCGACTGGATCCCTCCCTTGCCCCTGGCGGTCCTATGCGAAGTCATGAGTGCTCTCATAGTCGGACTGCTGACACTGGTTTTGGCGGGGGCGATCAAAGGTGTTTGGTCTGCCTGGCCTGTCGTTGATGATGTTGTTCGTGTGCCCTCGTCCCTGTCCTCTATTTCTGGGGTCATATGCTGTGTCTCTGGGGTCCCTATTCTTGTTCATTTCCAGAAGGACCGGGCACTGGGATTTCCAGTGTCCGAACCCTCTACAGAACGCACATTGATTTCCATCTAAGTCTCTCCGTCCGTTGTAGGGTGCAGGTGTATGGTCTCTAGGGGGTAGCTTTCTAGGGGCGGTTGGTTGGTAATTCTCTTTCGGGGGTTCCCTTCCTATGGTCACCCCTTGCAACTGTGCTATCATTATTCTCTCCTTCAGTTCCTTTTTCTTCTTCTCTGATGCCCTATCGTTCTCGTTTTTCTGATTTTCGTAGTATTGGGCCATCTGGAGAATCGCTGCGGGTTTGGAGGCTGCCCAACTACTCTCGCTGGTCTGTAGCTTCTGGGAAACTTCCTGTGACAGACCCTTTACATAATTCTGGACAAAGAGGTGGTGTCCGGTTGCGGTGGTCATGTCTTGGCCACTGTAATCGGAAAACACAGTCTCGAATCGGGAGAAGTATTCAGACACATCTTCCTGGGGTTTCTGGCGGCAAGCCGTCACTATCGACCAGTCTACCTTTCTTTCTGGGATTAGAGTCTTCAGCTTTTGTACAATCTTGTCTGGGAGCTCTAAGATGGCTTTCGGGGGTTTCTGTCCTGGTTCTCGCTGTTTATCTATGGTATCGAGTTGTATCCAGGTATATCCGAACGGCTCAGCGTGGTCAACTTTCCGGATTTGTTTCCACACATCAGCCGGCAGGCATAGCCCAAAGAACAAGTCGATATCTGCTAACGTCATTATCGTTGAGCCTAAGGCTGTACCCAATTCAGTGTAGAAGGCAGTCGGGTTCTTTCTCAAGTCGGGTAGAGTCTTTCTAAAGGTCAAAATATCTTGCCGGTCCCACGGCTGGTAGACCCAGTTATATACAACCCTTCCCTTCGCATCTTGGTGGTTGATGTCGTCGTGTGTTCCCTGACCCCGTGGGGGGACCCAGTAGGGGGCAGCTTCTTTAATGGGCATCATGGCATCGGCCCTTCCTCCCTGGGGCTTAGTTGCTATGGGGGTTTCTGTTGTGGTGGTCTGTCCATGTTCTTTAAGGTGTCGGTAGACCTCGAGTGTACGAGTGAAGAGGTTCGTTACATCACCGTCTCTTTCTTCCCCAATGTCTACCTTCCTATATAGGGCCGCTAAGCCTTCTGGACCTTTATCGTGGTACCTATCCTCATATGCATTCAGGGCGTGATAACAGAGCCGTACGACGAAGTGTCGTCTGCGGCTGTCGGCATACGAGTTATACACGTCTGTTATATACTCCTCACTTTCTTTTCGTTCCACCAGCGTCCCTACTATCTTGTCAATTCCTGCTCGTTCATCCTTAGTTAGTCGATTAATTCTGGTGGACTCTCTCTTTCCTATCTCATGGTCGACTGGCGTTGTGGTTGACGTTGGGTTCGGCACAAGAGGCTCAGCCGGCGCGGAGGCCGTGAGGGCCGAGGCCCTTGTACTGCTTTCGCTCGTGTTCGGGGATTGTGGGTGTTGTATTATTGATTGGGAGGGTGCATACGGAGGGGGCATGTAAATGATCGGAGGACCTAACAGTAACTCGTCATTCGTTCGCTGCTTGGAGGACAACTCAGGGTAGAGCAAAGAAGGGGTCCTAACAGCGTACTGGCCTGAGGTTTCGGGTTCCTGTCTTAGTTTAGTTTCCCTTCTCTCTTTTATGTCTTCTTCTAACTTTCTAGTGGCAAGGTGAGCTGCCTTTCGTAATTCCTTTTCTGCTTTTACTTCTTCCCTCTTTTTCCGTTGCGTTGCTTCTTTGCGCCACATGCCGATACTGTCAAGCATAGTAGGCGTCGTCTTATTGCTACGCAGAGCTATTTCTAGCGCTTCTATCTTATGGTCGTCGAAGGATCCCATCAGTGGCCACTGACTTTCGGGGTCCTTCTTGGTATATTTATGCCACAGCTTGCTATAGGCTACGGCGACTAGTCCATATTTAGTGAACATGTCCTTATTAGGGGTGCCTTCCAGTGGAGCCGGATGGTTCACCTCTAATAAGCGGTCCGGGCAGAACCAACTACCAATCAGTGGGGAGAAGATAGGCATGACGGGTTTCAACGGGGACAAAAGTCAGCACTACCTATCTTTTCACTGCTTGCAAAGACTAGACAGAATATCTCTATTCTTCGTTATTTGTAAGCAGAGAATACCTCCAAAGAACCAATATCGAACAACTAGTGTTCGGACAATCAATCAATCAATCAATGGGGAGATAAAGATAGGCACGACGGGTTTCAACGGGGACAAAAGTCTGCGTTACCTACCCTTCACTATTTGCAAAGACTAGACAGAATATTCCTATTCTACGTTATTTGCAAACAGAGAATATCTCAAAAAGCACTATTCTTCAAAACAATCAATGTTCGGACAATCAATCAATGGGGAGATAAAGATAGGCACGACGGGTTTCAACGGGGACAAAAGTCTGCGTTACCTACCCTTCACTATCTGCAAAGGGAGAGAGAGAGAGTATTTCTACTCCTCCCCGTTTGTAGACAGCGAATATCTCAAAGAGAACAATCAATGAGCACAATCAATGAGCAATACTAGTATTTCCAGAGCATTAAACAATCAATCAATTATTTCTCAATTTGTCGTGTATCACGACCTTACCCGGACCGCGTGGACAGTTTCTCGTCTTCCGCCTCCAGCGCCCGATCGTCCTCTACTCTCCGTATTTGCCGCGGCACTCCTGATGGTTCCCAGTCAGGACCGTAGATCACTCGAGAGAGGTCTGCTCGGAACCAGTGAAGTTCGGATGATCGGCTGCCAGACGAGGGTCTATTGGGCAGGAGCTCTCCCGATCGTTGCAGTCGTTCACTCTGTCGTCGGGACCTCTCCCACTGGATCCACGTGTCGCTGATGGGCCCCACGTTTGGGACGCCAATTGTTAAATGGTAGCGGCAGTTTCAGTCGGTATCCTTTCAAGTATTTGCCCGGCGGTAATCGCCTCTCATACCACTCGATAATTTACCAATAAAAGAGGCAGGCGCTGGAGACTGGAAGGCAGGAAACAAGGTTTTATTCCGTCGGAGCAGAACACATCAGATCAGACAGCAAGGTATCGTCACGAGGTGCTCTAACTGCATCTCTGAGACCTGGTCTCTTATACACTGGTTTATTGCTTTATTATACATAGTACATTCCTGAGATTCCCTTGATGTGTGGGAAATATCCCCTGAAGCCCCGGCTCAGATCCGATCCCACACATGGTTACAGTAGAGGTTCCCACCCTACCCGCAGTGGGAGATGGCTATCGCGCAGCAGGGAATTCCGCTAATTCCCGGGGGTGTGTGCAACCGGCCGGGTCTCAGGGGGTAGGGGCTTTGATTCTACTGTAATCCCTTTGATGTGGGGTGTTTCCCTTACAGTAGGGGCAATAAACTGCATCCGCAGGGCTAGGTGATGGCCTGGGACCAGTTCAGACAATGGGGCGCAGGGGAAGGGGGGTTATCAAAGGAGAGGCATGACCATGTATGGGTTGTCGGTCGGAAGTGGTTCTGTAGCAGGGTCGCGCAGAAGGAGAGGGTTTATAGCCTGTATGAGAGAGCGGGGGTGGCCGGCGCGCGGGGGATGCTCGCAGCGCCGGGGGGAAGCGCTGGCGATCGAGAGTGAGCGGGGAGAGAGAGTGGGGTGCCTAAAATGGCGGCCGTGCATTTGCTATGCGTGGCGCTGGGGAGAGGCAAGATGGCGCAGATAATGTTCAGTTTGCACGCTAAATTTCCACACATCGACGCGTTTCGGTAGGCCACAGTTTATAGCCAACACCTTCCTTGGAATCCAACTTGCGGACAGTATTGAGCCCTATTAAGGGACGTACTGGATCTGAGTTTGTTATCTTCACCACGCCGGAAGGGTGTCGGAATTTTTAAAGACATTTCATAGGATAACGACCGACGATTCCTTCATACTTAGAATACCCCAGTCGAGGAAGTGTATAGATACAACCTGGCTGTTCTAAGGATATAATTGGTAACAGACTCTCATGTGATTATTGTCCATGAGTCTACCGACGGAACACTAGCCCTGTGGTGCTATGACTTATGCAAGTCAAAGGAATTTATAAGATTTTAATATTATTAAATTGGGATCAGCAAACAATCCTGAGGAAGGTGTTGGCTATAAACTGTGGCCTACCGAAACGCGTCGATGCTCTAACAAAAGGAAATCGGACAAAATCTATGACAATAGGGGTTGTGCGACATATGTAATATAATCAAAATACCATTGTGATCACAACCCATTAGTCTTTGATTAAGCGATTTTCTTTCCTGAGTAGGAATAATTTTCCTTTTCATTTCCCTTTTCTTCCCAATTTTTTCGTTTTTATGAATTGTCTAACTGTGTACTGATATTGATTACTACTGTTGGTGCTTTGTTACATTATGTGTCATTGATTCATATGTAAATTCCCACTGATTTTTCAATTTGTTTATATGTTTGAGAAATTGTTTAACAATTGTTTTTTAACCGATGTGTACAACTGCTCGCTTTGTGGGAGACCATTGTGACTAATTTTAATAAATTCATGATCAAGTAGCTTGCTTGCTTCGTTGATGCCGATTCTTACCCTGCTATTTGTTTAAAGTTTTGTGTGTTTGAATGATTGTTGGCATATACAGATCCAAGGGAGATCTTTCTTTTCTTGACTAACGGTCTCGCTTGGCACCCCTCTCCCTTGGTGTAGGGGTCCCTCTCTCTTTGTCAGAAACACAATAGGGTGACCAACTGGCATGGGTGCAACTTCAGGACGGTAAGTTTAAAAATTCAGGACAGAAGGTCAAACTTCAGAACAAAACTTTGTGAAAAGGGTACGTTTTACAGACACACCAGAGGAAGTTGCGCAATACTATAATAGTAAGTAATTAGACAACCACTTAAGTACAAGTCAAAATAAATTTATTTGAGGTTGAGAAAATCGTGCACTTCACAATTATTTGGTATGTGTGCAGCTTTGAGCAACTGTGCAGGTCTTTTTGTGGTATTTCATATGATAATTTACATTCTGTCATCCATTAATTCTTTCATCCATCATTCAGTCTTTCACCATTCATTCTGTCCTTCCATCTGTGTGCCCATCCATATCCAAACCTTTTCAATCATTTGCAAACCTATCCATTATCTAGCCTTCCATCCATCATTTCACTCATCCATCCCTTCATCCACCCACCCTTTCACTCATCCATCCATCATCCATCCATCCACCCTTTCATCGAATCCATCCTTTCACTCATCCATCTACTCTTCCACTCATTCATCCAATCACTAATCCTTCCAACCCTTTACCCTTTCACCCAAGCCATCCTTTCACTCATCCATTTAGTCTTCCACCCATTCACTCATCCATCCAACCATTTACCCTTTTACCCATTGAGCCATCCTTTCACTTACTCATCCATCCACCCAGTCACTTACTCATCCACCCTTTCACTCATCCATCCATCCAGCTCTCCACCCTCCCTTTCATTCATTATGCATCGTTTCACTCATCCATATTTACATTCTTCTATTCACTCATTCATGCACCCATTCACCCATCCATTCTGCCAATCATTCATCCATGCTTTCACTCATCCATCCATCCTCCCTTTCTCTCGCCATGCCCCTTTCACTTAGCCACCCATCCTTTCAGCCACATTTTACCCATACACCCACCCACCCACCCACCCATCAAGTTGCAGACAGAAGAGGCTCATCAAGAACTTCACCCTCGCTGTAGTTCCTAAAGGAAGGGGCGGGTGGGGTGGGGGAGGTTCACTACGCACCTGCACATAGGCAATCTGAAAACTTGGAAGTCATGAGTCATGCATGATGCAAAGTGCCAGGATGTGAGGTGACTGTGACATGGTGTTGTTTCCAGGGCTTTACGTGGGATGAAAACAAGTCGGGGTCTCTCCAGGGGGTGTGTCTGATTTAATTAAGGGCTTGGCTTAAAACACGTAAGCTAAAAATATGTGCTGAGCATAGTGCACCGCCCGACTGGTATTTTGCTGTTTCTGTCATTGCATCCAGTAACATTAGACTTTCAACAAGCCATGACTATTGGCTTTGTCAATGGATGTTAGTTGCATAAAATCAATTAAAAAAGCAGCAACTATGGCTTTGCTGTAAATAATATTAACAATGCTTCAGCTCTGAAATGATGAGACTGTGAAAGAACTATAATATCTTCTTCTAAACCTTTTTTACTTTGCACACTGTAATTGTGGTACTTCTCTTCTACATATCCTTTTTTTTTGCCTGCTTGGTGTAACTTTTCCTTCTGCTGCAATAGTATTTTGGAAGAAAGCCTGGTTAAGAAAAGGGTCTGGGTCACGGTAATCCTACAGTTTGTGTGCTGCGGTCTCCTTCAGTGCACCAGGGACCCATTTGAAACAAGAGCTAATTCCAATTCCTCATTTTGGAGGTCAAAACATCAAAACTGAATGAAGTGCAACATGTCACCCGAAAAATGTTGTGCCCCGTGTCACTGGTGTTTACTAAATGCTCAGCTCACAACACCTAGATTTGTGTGAGAATCAAAATGGGGTTTAAAGTTATGAAATTTCAAGTCAGCCTTGTACTTCTGTAGGCTATCTAGACTAGTGTTCAATGTCACGCTCCAGACCACTGCCTTAGAGGAGTCTTAAATGTAAATGTCGTCCATCTAACCTTAAGGGAATGCCCTGCCCCAGGGGGAGACTGGAGGAGGCCCCAACATGCTTTCACAGCCCAGACTGGCCAATTGTCATTCTGGATGTGGCAATCAGCCGCATACAGAATGACAATGGGCGGGGGGGGCTGCTCTTGTGCTTCACAGATGAGTGCGAGGCGCCCCATCAAGGGGGCTGAGGCCTCTCACAGGGAACACTTCTGTTTCCTGCAAGGAAGAAAAAGGCATCCGTAAAAAGGATCCTCACGGACAAGGGACGTGATGTCCGAGTTACGGACAGTTGGTCACCCATCCCTAGTTAGCTGGCTTCACTTAGCTAGTTAGTTTACAATGAATTACTGCTGCGGCTTAACTTAAAACTTTTAAGTGCTTAACTTCTAATCTCTTACCATTACTCGTGGTGGTGGGCCGGTCAGCAGGGGGCGCACTCTGCTAGCTGCACTGCCTCCTTGTACCTCTGCTGTTTGCTTTAATAATTAGTACGTGCGTACTATGATCGATTAGGCGGCGGCAGCCTGGTGCTGCCTGACTCTTGATCGATGCCTGCACTGCACACAGCCCAGCCAGCTCTGCCCTTCGTCGTCGTCGTCGGTCGGGCCGGGGCCGCCAGGGCTGACTTAATGTCGTCGATGACTCATGGGGAGCTGCCACTGTGGTTATGCTGGGACGGGGCAACTGGCGGCTCCGTCAGCTGCGCTGCCGACTTTGGTGCAGGAAACCAGGGTTCGAGTCTCGAGGTCGCATCCACATCTTGTGATTCTGGGCAAATCACTTAGTCTTCCCGTGCCTGAATATGTAATGTAAATACGGTGCTCATGTACAGCGCTCCAATACCTTCGGGTCGAGTTTGCGCTATATAAAAGATAAAAAAAAAAAAGTGAAAATAATCTGCGCGCACTACCGCGCGCACAGCCCCTACCCCATCAGAACCTCCAGCCTGGCCGCAACGCCCGCCCATATAAATCAGTGTGTGTTCCGAACTTCCGCGGCCCGCCCACCCACTGGAAAGTGGCAACAACTCTGCGTCTGCACGTAAGAAGGACCCGCGTCCGCCATGATGATGATGACATATGTACTCTCTTGGACTTGGCCTGTGCAGGGGCAGCAGGGCTGCTACATGATTAAGAAGTGTGTGTCGCGGCACCCGACTCAAGTAGCAACACTAAACGCCATGATGCTGACGCCAGTGATGACACTATGACTCACACACTCGGCAGGATACTGTGAAAAAGACGCTGCGGGCCTGTGGCTGCACCGTGTACAATAAAGGTATATTTTTTACAAAACAATAAAACAGCAATGTGGGCGTGCGCAGCAGATGCGTAGACCCGGCCCTGATAATTAAGTGCCGGTGCTAAGCACCGGCAAGCACCGGCACAAATTAATCCCTGCATGCAGGGCCATGATGGGGCATATATCAATGTGGGGTCAAAGAAGCATTCTTTCTGCACAACATGTGACAGACTTTTAGCAAGTTGTGGCTTTCCGTTGGTTATGTTTAGCTGTGAGGGTGTCACTCAAGTGGGGGAGGGGGAAGCTAAGTTCCATTGCCTAATAATGTTGGTGCTGTGGGATGAATCTTCATGAGGTTATCAGTCAATATGTTAACCCACATGGATCAATGCCAAGTTTCATGCAGGGTCAGACAGCAGGGGGCAAAGATCAGGAAGATGGCCGAAAAGCGGACTTTCTACTAATGTTGGAGATGTTTGAGGGAGCTGCGCGAGCTCTGACTAAGAGAATGTTTACCTCACATTTTTAGGTTTTGCGTGCCTTGCAGGGCAGAGCCCTGCTCCAGGAGAGATTTTGTAGGAGAGGATTTTCAGAAGAGGGCTTTAACCCCCGCCCCTCATTTCCATTGGCCGGCGTCACCGTTTATGCTAAATGGTGGCCAGCCATTGGAAATGAGCTATGTATGTTGCCTCCCTTTGGCTTTTTGTGCCGGCCCACTTGGACTGGCTCTACTGCTTTCCTTCTGTCGTAAGCGATTTCTTATCTGTATGGGGCCATGTGTTTAAACACATGGCCCCATAAAGACAAGAGATCGTGGCCCAGCGCAGTCCTCTTTCGCTTTCGCTTGTCTTTATGTAGTGTTTTGTGGTCCGCTGAAGTTGTCTTCGGCGTGTAGTAGTTTGGGGCCAGATCGAAAGGAAAATGTCTATTTATTACAGCAGAGGCGGACGTGCCTGTCAGGAAATGGAAGCGGTCAGTCACGACCGTGTGTGTCCCTTTCCCGTGTCTGCCGGGCCCTGTTTTAATCTTGAGGGATGCCAGACCCACTCTCATTGCCTTGGTCGCCGGTTTTGGATGAAGGGATGTAGCTCAGCGAGCTGTGCACTTGTGTCGGAGATGTGTGAGGAACATGAGGAGACTCCGCATTTCATTTGTCTGAGCCCGATGAAAGTGATGCGTTTGGCTACTAATATCGTCACTTTCAGCGCTTAGAAGCTTGAATGGTAAAGCGCTATGCGACTATTTGATTATCAATGTGGGACCGCGCTTGTTAATTAAGGCGCATCGCCTAATTGCAGTCTTTCTTTGTCTTTTGTGAACGTGATATTGTGGTGTCTCTCGCCTGCCACTGGAATGTGCTCCGGGTCTCGGCAGGGGCCACGCATCGCATCTCTTGCCCTTCAGAACGTCTGTTTGTAAAATACAGGCAACAGGTTAGGAAACTGTGGCACCGGGTCCTTTCTGCATTAAAATACTCTTCCTGCTTGACGCCGGCTCCACAGGCACAGGCCCTGTTCTGGTTGCTGCAGTGCCCCGGGAGACGGGCAGCGCCCGTTGTGCCCGTCGCGCAGCCATGCTGTGGTGAGTATGTATTAATTCATCACCGCCGTCATAACATCCGCCTCCATGCCAAAACTTGGAAAGCATGGGGGTACATTAAAAACAATTAAAATAAAATACAACAGAGAGGCTTTATGTTTGCCTTGCTTGTATTGACATGGGAACAATTTCAGGCGGGAGAGTCTGTTGCCACATATGCATCCCACAGCCGTGCTGTGCTCTCGTCCTGGGAGCGACCATGCCTCGCTTGTAGGCGCGAGCGCTCTTTACCACAGAAGCTCTTTTTATTTGCAGTTATGTAGCGCAACTTGACCCGAATGTACTGGAGCTATTTACAATAGCATCCGCATTACAGAAGGACACATTCACACTTTTCAGGCACGGGGACATTATGGGGCATATTATCAAGCCAGGCGATACAATTATCGCCGCTTTAGCGGCAGAAAACTGCTGCTAAAACGTCGATAATGGGCTTGATAATATGCTCTATGGAATTCCAATTGAAGCCCAGGTTAGACGTCCTTCACATCTAACATGGGCTTCTATTGGAATTCTCTGCGGCATATTATTAAGCCCATTATCGATGTTTTAGCGGCAGTTTTCTGCTGCTAAAGCGGCGATAATTTTATCGCCTGGCTTGATAATATGCCCCCAAGTGATTTGCCCAGAACCACAGGTTGTTGAACCGACGCCGAGACTCAAATCTGACTCCCTCGCTCCAAGGGCGACAGCTCTCTGGCCGTTACCCCACATTCGCCCTGCTCTCGTCTGCACGCGCCAGCCGTCTGGATGAAGGTGAGGGGTCAGAGCCGAGGCCTGGGCAGCAGCTTCCCCCTCTTAGGTCACCTTCAGAGTAGCGTTTCCCACTTTTATTTCCTTCTCTAGTTTAGTTTTCATGCCTCGGCCCAAACTTCCACTTTCACAAAGGAAACGTGTCTAAAACCGTGTGACAGTCGGTTGAAACAACTCAGACCGGCACGGGTGCAAGAAAGCGCGCCAGCGTGGGCCTTGAGGCAAGGGGGCGGAGGTTTTACAAAGGCTATAGAAGTGCCCCCGCCCCGCGGTGCAAAGGCACAAGCAGGGAGAATAGGCCCCCATCAGCTGTCTCCTTAGTTCAAAAGCACCTTTAACTGAGGGCAGTGGGCCCTGGTGCCACAGTCCCTGCTGCACTGGTGATATTTGCGCCCCTTCTTCCGCGTGGAGTAGTGAGTCCACTCTGAACGATGGTGGAGCGTTTTGTAAGTTTCTGCACCCGGTGCGAAACCTTCTCTGCCACAACTGGTTAAAGGCTGGACTGAAACGGGGCATGGGACATAACCAGAGAGAGAAGCATTGGCAACGTCAATAGGTCTCGCATATGCAAGAGCTATTGGCTTTAGCAATGTGTTTAGTCATTTTGTACACCAGTGTGGCTGGTGTTGAGCATTGCCAAAGGTTAGGGGTGTGGAGTGGGGTAGAGTTGAGTGGAATGGGGTAGACTGAGTGGCGTGGACTGTCATAGAGGGGAGTGCAGGAGAATGGAGTGGGGTGAATTGGAGTGGGGGATTTGGGAAATTAGTGTGGTAGATTGGAGTGGGGTAGATTAGGCTGGGGTGGAGTGGGGTATACTGGGGTGAAGTGGGGCAGATTGGAGTGGGGGTAGATTGGAGTGGGGGCAGATTGGAGGGGGGGTAAATTGGAGTAAGGTACATCATGGAGATTGGGATAGAGTGGAGGAGGATATATTATGGTAGATTGGAGTAGAGTGGAATAGATTGGGGAACAGTGGATTGGGATAGATTGGAGGGTATAAAGATAGAATATCGACGGGAAAATATCGACTAGCATTAATATCGTGGTAAGAATATCGACTGTGAAAAATATCGTAATAGAAAATATCTTTGTTAAAAATATCGTTTCTTGAGAATGACAAAAATATCGTCAAGAAAAAATATCGATGAACAGAATATCGTTGATCAAAATGTCGTTTCATATAATATCGACAGAAAAATATAAGTTGTTATAAAATTTATAAAAAAATATGTATTATGTTTTTAAAAAACTTACAAAACTCCTACTAGTAATAATATGTGTTAAAAAATATTTTCTACAAAAGAATTGTTAAAATTTTAGTAGCGGGTTATTGGTATTATAGGGGATAAGGGTGGGTAGTAATTTAAAATTTGGTTTTTACAAAATTTCTAAAATATAAAATTAGTAGAAAATAATTAAGAAATCGAAATTTTAATTAGAAATTTCGATTTGTTCACGAAATTAAATTTGTAATTAAATTTTAAAATTCCCCAAAAATTTTTTAGGAGCGGGTTATTGGTATTATAGGGGATAAGGGTGGGTAGTAATTTAAAATTTGGTTTTTACAAAATTTCTAAAATATAAAAATATTAGAAAATAATTAAGAAATCGAAATTTTAATTAGAAAATTCGATTTGTTCACGAAATTAAATTTGTAATTAAATTTTAAAATTCCCCAAAAAAATTTTAGTAGCGGGTTATTGGTATTATAGGGGATAAGGGTGGGTAGTAATTTAAAATTTTGTTTTTACAAAATTGCTAAAATATAAAAATATTAGAAAATAATTAAGAAATCCAAATTTTAATTAGAAATTTCGAATTGTTCACCAAATTAAATTTGTAATTAAATTTTAAACTTCCAACAAAAAATTGTAGGAGCGGGTTTTTGGTATTATAGGGGATTAGGGTGGGTAGTAATTTAAAAATGTCGTTTTTTAAAAGTGTAGAAAATATTAATAAATTAGAAATTTATCATGAAATCAAAATTTAACGTCGAAATTTAAAATTTTACATGAAATTTATTTTGTTATATTAATAAAAAATATTAAATTAATATTGAATAAGCGTTATTTTGGTATTATAGGGTAATAGGGTATAACAAATAATTTAGATAGAAAAATTTACTAACCTGCACATTTCATGACTTATGTTGGATTGGAGTTAGAATAGTAATTTGTTATGGTTTACTATCCAGCACTTTCCCTGACTTATGTTGGATTGGAATTAGAATAGTAATTTATTATGGTTTACTATCCAGCACTCTCCCTGACTTATGTTATGTTTGGAGTTAGAATAGTAATTTATTATGGTTTACTATCCAGCACTCTCCCTGACTTATGTTATGTTTGGAGTTAGAATAGTAATTTTTTATGGTTTACTATCCAGCACTTTCCCTGACTTATGTTGGATTGGAGTTAGAATAGTAATTTATTATGGTTTACTATCCAGCACTCTCCCTGACTTATGTTATGTTTGGAGTTAGAATAGTAATTTATTATGGTTTACTATCCAGCACTCTCCCTGACTTATGTTATGTTTGGAGTTAGAATAGTAATTTTTTATGGTTTACTATCCAGCACTTTCCCTGACTTATGTTGGATTGGAGTTAGAATAGTAATTTATTATGGTTTACTATCCAGCACTCTCCCTGACTTATGTTATGTTTGGAGTTTGAATAGTAATTTATTATGGTTTACTATCCAGCACTTTCTCTGACTTATGTTGGATTGGAGTTTGAATAGTAATTTATTATGGTTTACTATCCAGCACTCTCTCTGACTTATGTTATGTTTGGAGTTAGAATAGTAATTTATTATGGTTTACTATCCAGCACTTTCCCTGACTTATGTTGGATTGGAGTTTGAATAGTAATTTATTATGGTTTACTATCCAGCACTCTCTCTGACTTATGTTGGATTGGAGTTTGAATAGTAATTTATTATGGTTTACTATCCAGCACTTTCCCTGAGTTATGTTATGTTTGGAGTTAGAATAGTAATTTATTGTGGTTTACTATCCAGCACTTTCCCTGACATATGTTATGTTTGGACTTAGAATAGTAATTTATTATGGTTTACTATCCAGCACTTTCCCTGACTTATGTTGGATTGGACTTAGAATAGTAAATTATTATGGTTTACAATCCAGCACTTTCCCTGATTTATGTTGGATTAGAGTTAGAATAGTTAATTATTATGGTTTACAATCCAGCACTTTCCCTGACTTATGTTGGATTGGAGTTAGAATAGTAATTTATTATGGTTTACTATTCAGCACTCTCCCTGACTTATGTTATGTTTGGAGTTAGAATAGTAATTTATTATGGTTTACTATCCAGCACTTTCCCTGACTTATGTTGGATTGGAGTTAGAATAGTAATTTATTATGGTTTACTATCCAGCACTTTCCCTGAGTTATGTTATGTTTGGAGTTAGAATAGTAATTTATTATGGTTTACTATCCACCATTTACCCTGACTTACGTAGGATTGGAGTTAGAATAGTTAATTATTATGGTTTATTATCCAGCATTATCTATTTACTATTTTTAATAAGAATAATATATGTCATGTTGTAATATTCATTTCAACAATATAAATTAAAAACATTTTTATAACATTTTTACATACATATGACAAGTTTCTAAATTAAGAAATAACAATTTTTAGATCTTTTTTTTTATTTATATTTTAATTTGTTACTGCAAAGATTTTGAACATTTTATAAAACATTTAACATAATTTTTGTTAACAAATTATATTGCAGTTTTGTACATAAATACAGTTTCAATTATGCATACTTTAGTATATTAAATTTTTATATTTTTTATAAAAATTTAATATATTACATATTTTTTATGACATTGATTTTATCACGATATGTACATAACATAAATTTACATTTTTTAACATCTGAGAAAAATATTTAACAATGAAAAACATATTTTAATATACAATAAACAATTAATATATAATTCTATTGAACATATTAATGTATATTTTACAATATTCATTTGTTTTTTAAGAATAAAAAGTAAATTATTACTAAACATGGTAAATTTATATTTAAAGGATGGATTTAGCTATTAGGTCTAAGTATGCTAGACCTTCTATACTTGGGTACAGTTTAGTTTTTTGCTGGAGATATTCGTACATATTTAATGTTTGTTTACTTAGTTTAGGGCCAATTTTAGAAAGGGATTGCTCTATTCTGAGTTCTTGGTAGCTTTGTTCTTTTTTAATGCTTTGGATTAGTTTGTGAAGTGTTGGTTGACTTCTTCCTAAAGTGGCTTGGAAGGCATTATGCCATCCTTCAACTGCGTTGTTAGTTTTAGCTTTCTGTGCTATTGTACTAGCATACACATTCCACCATGGAATTTGAAATTTAGGTTGTCTACGGTGGCCTGAACGATGTAATCTTCCAACCCAGGTATCTTCAAAATAGTCCAAGAAGGGAGTTAGTATTTTCTCATTGGTGCGGTAGAAAGGGCTGTCAATTAATAAATTGTAGTAGTTAGCTACTTCTGTTGTTGGTACATATGCCAATGCAATCAACTTTTTTATTTGATAAGCAAAGTGACTGTTTGTACAATATTCAATGCTTAAGGTAGATTTTTGTAAGTGCCTCCATATACTTTGGTTGTAGTGATAATAACAACCTTGTATTGAGGTATGGGGATATATCTTAAGGATAGCTTGAATCATGGCTATTTCAAAGTCAATTATAATTCTTTGAGGATAGTAATTATCTGTTAATTCTTTGATCTTTGTTAAAAGTTCAACGTAGGTAGTATTTGTTTTGTTTGGCAGCAGAGTATAAAGTAGAGGGATATTTGTATCTTGGTATTCCCCATGGATGGTGTAAAGTTGATAGAAAGGTTTGGGACAAACTTTAAAAGTCCCGTCCATCATCCATCTTTCACATGATTTAAGTTTTTGCAAATTACTATTAGTAGCAAAAAGTAAAACTCGTTTGTCATGACTTTGGTTGTCGTACATTAGGAATTTATCCTCATTATGTGTAATGGTATATTCAGGATATATTTTTATATCCTTAAAACTTTCTGGCGTTGGTGGAGTTGGATCTGAAGCACGTTTAGTTTTTGAAATTAATCTTTTTAAGTTGGGAATCGAAGGTAGCTGTCCTGTCACATGTTCTGGCACTTTGCTTAAAACATTTTTCAAAATACTAGTGCTTGTTTCTTGTGATCCTTTACTAGCATCTTTCAATGTTTCCAGTGCTTCTCTAACTTCCACTTCTGTTACATTTGGTGGGTGGTTATGCTCACGTACATTTACCACATTGTTATCAACAGTTGTTGCTCTACCATAGCATGCACTTGAGTAATATTTGCTACATTTCCAATGGGTCTTATTCGCTTTTACTCTTTCTTGGGTGTAGGTGTAACCCATGTAGTTCAGCATTAGTTTCCCTTTTTGCGAAGTAATGAAAGTAGCTCCAGTTGCCATGTCTAAGGTAGATCTGTGGAAAATATATATATGTATTTTTAAGAACATTGAAGACGATTTACAGAGATGTGTATAAGAGCAGGAAAAAGCGTGAACATATACTTACTATGTGGCTTCACTGGTAATTCTTTTATTCGTATTTCTCTTTCTGAATTTTCTTATTTTTAAGTTCTGTAGTAGTGTTAAAGAATAATTGAAAGACATGATTTAGTGTTATAGGTGTTTGATTTTACTTTCAGAATTGTTATACATACAGTGACTATACTTACTTGATGTAGTAGAAGATGTTGGTAGTGTAGTTGTAGATAGGTAAATAATTTTGTAGAGTCTGTGGAAAAAATAATCATTGGGTTACTTATAGTATTTGGATGATAGTAGTTGTTAACATATGAAGTAAATAGTACATTTACTTAGCAAGTTTAAATAATTTTTATCAGCTATCTAAGTAGACATGGATAAGGTAGTTTATAAATGTTTTTACATCTAATTTTTTGGTCGTTGTTGATAAGTTCAACATGTTTTGTTTTCACTCTAAAGAAGAACAGTTTTTAAATTAGGGAGTTTATCTACTTTTTGCTAAGTTCGAATGAAAAAAGCAATGGGATTTTACTTACTTGAAGTGTAGTATGACGTTTTGTAGTTGTAGTCGTAGGTTTGTATTCTCTTCTCTCAGCAAGGTAACCGTTTTTCTCCAAGTTTGTGCCAAAAATGGTAAATTACGTTAAGTGTATAATTGTTTTTATATTAGTGAGTTAATTAATGGTAGCTTTTGATTAGTTCAATTAGTGAAATTTCAAAATCATTGGTCGAGAACGTAATTTCGAATTAGAAAACCGTTATTTTCGTAAGAGTTTGTTGCATCACTATTTGTTTGTTAAAGTACATTGTAAAAAGGTTTATATGTGCTTTTTTGTTTGATATGTAAATAGTTTATATGTAGAAAATAATGAAATGTGTTTCACATTTAGGCCATCGGAGTATATGATAGTATCAGTAAATGTAATTTTTTTTAACATATATTATATATTTTTATATCAATAAGTATTAGGAAAACTAAATAATTATATGTGTGAATAGTTTTGTAAAGTAAAATAGTAAAAACAAGTGAGTAAAATAAAAGAATCGTGCATATCGAGTTGGTAATAAAAAGACGATATTTTTTGTATATTTCTATAAGCAGATAGGTCGTCGATGTTAGTGTAGTCGATATAAATGTCTAAGGTAATGATATTTAAAATAAAGTCGATAATGTAGTAGTCGATATTTATGTTGTAGATATTAGTGTGAACGATATTAGTGTTGTCGATAAAAAAAAATCGATATTTGTGTGAAATCTTGTTTAAGTATAGGATGACGATATTAATGTAAGCGATATTTTAGTGACGATATTTATTTCTGATGATATTTATGTTAACGATATTCCATCATGGAACCAGATTGGAGTGGAGTAGCCTGTAGTGGAGTAGGGTAGAGTGGAGTGAGGTAAATTGGAGTAGGGTAGACTGGGTGGTCTATAGTAAGGTGTACTGGAATGGAGTGGGGTAGATTGGAGTGGAGTGGGTTAGATTGGAGTGGTGTTGGGTAGATTGGGATGGGGTGGCGTAGATTGTTAGTGGGTTGGAGTGGGATAGATTGGTGTTGAGTGGGGTAGACTGGAGTGGAACAGATTGGCGTGGAGTAGATTGGAGTGGGGTAGACTGAATTGGGGTAGATTGGGGAAGAGTGGAGTAGATTGGGGAAGAGTGGGGCAGATTGCAGAGTAGTGGGGTAGATTGGAGTGGGATACATTGGGGTAGATTGGGGAAGAGTGAAGTGCAGTGGATTGCGCTAGGTTGGAGTGGAGTAGGGTAGATTGCAGTGCAAAGCGTAGATCAGGGTGGAGTGGGGTAGATTAGGGTGGAGTGGGGCGGTTGGAGTAGGTTAGATTGGCTGGATTATGGTTAGTTAGATTGGAATGGAGTGTGGTAGATTGGAGTGGAATAGATCGGAGAGAGGTAATTTGGTGTAAATTGGAGTGGAGTAGGTTGGAGTGGAGTTGGATAGAGTAATGTGGGGTAGGTTGGGATGGGGTGGGGTAGACTGGAATGGAGTAGATTGGGATAGATTGGAGTGGGACAGATTGGATGAGGTAGACCGGAGTAAGGTAGTTTGGGGTAGACCGGAGTGGGGAGATTGGAGTAGGCTGGATTAGGCTGGAGTGGGCTAGATTGGACTGGAGTGTTATATATTTGATTGGCATTTTGTAGTATGGAGTGACGTGGAGTAGATTGGGTATAGCAGAATGGAGTGTGGTAGATTGGGGTAGATTGGGGTAGAGTGGAGTGGGGTGGATTGTAGTGGGTAGATTGGACTGGAGTGAGGTGGAGTACAGTTGGAAAGATTAGAGTGACTCAAGATTGGAGTGGAGCTTGAACACTATTTAATAAGAGTAGGGGGTGACACCCCCAAAGTGGGGAACAGTCCACTTCCAGCATTATTATATGCTGGAGACGGTGTCTTCATGGCATGAATGGTAGTGGCCCTTCGGAATCTTTTGGATACATTTGCCTGTTTTATGGAACAACTAGATTTGTCTACAAATGTATCAGAATTATATACCATGGTCTGTGCTAGATTGAATAGCAAACTGAAAATGTATATTGCCCTGACCAGACTCTTGTATGTCTTGACCTTCAGTATCTGGGGGTATCATTTGATTATAAAGGCACATGGTCCTACCTTAAACAAGCATTTGCAATGCAACAGGTCTCGCATTTACGCGTGTTTGAGCTACTGGCATTGTAAATGACAATGCCTTTATTTATGCTTTGGGTTTTGAAACTTAAATAAAACGTATTGTCATTTACAATGCCAATAGCTTAAACTCGCTTAAATGCGAGACCTATTGCATTGCAAATGCTTGTTTATGTTGAGTTTCACACTGGTCAGTCAAAGGAGGACAGAGAGAGGGGTTAAAAGGGTGTTCATTTCCTAATATTTTTGGTGCCATATAATGAATGTGTACAAATTCTGGCCGATTTGCTGGTGGGTCAAATTTCAAGAGGGCCACGGAATTTAATTTGTTAATAACTTTGAGCCTGTTGGATGCATCTGCGTGAAATGTGGTGGCAGTTACTAAATTGAGTCGAGTGCTGGGATGTCAAGGTACACTCAAACCAAACAAGGGTCACAATCTCTACCATATACAACTACACACAAGATCCAACAAGGGTCCCTCACACTACCATATACAACTACACACAAGATCCAACAAGGGTGACACTCACTACCATATACGACTACACACAAGATCCAACAAGGGTCACACTCACGACCATATACACTACACAAGAGATCCAACAGGGTCACACACACTACCATATACAACTACACACGAGATCCAACAAGGGTAACACTCACTAACATATACACTACACACAAGATCCAACAGGAGTCACACTCACTACCATATACACTACGCACGAGATCCAACAAGGGTCACACTCACTATCATATACAACTACACACGAGATCCAACAAGGGTAACACTCACTAACATATACACTACACACAAGATCCAACAGGAGTCACACTCACTACCATATACACTACGCAAGAGATCCAACAAGGGTCACACTCACTATCATATACAACTACACACGAGATCCAAAAAGAGTCACACTGACCACCATATACACTACACACGAGATCCAACAAGGGTGACACTCACTACCATATACAACTACACACAAGATCCAACAAGTCACACTCACTACACACAAGATCCAACAAGGGTCACACTCACTACCATATACACTACACAAAAGATCCAACAAGGGTCACACTCACTACCATATACAACTACACATGAGATCCAACAAGGGTCTCACTCACTACCATATACAACTACACACGAGATTCAACAAGGGTAACACTCACCAACATATACACTGCACACAAGATCCAACAGGAGTCACACTCACTACCATATACACGACGCACGAGATCCAACAAGGGTCACACTCACTATCATATACAACTACACACGAGATCCAAAAAGAGTCACACTGACCACCATATACACTACACACGAGATCCAACAAGGGTGACACTCACTACCATATACAACTACACATGAGATCCAACAAGAGTCACATTCACTATCATATACAACTAAACACGAGATCCAACAAGGGTCACGCTCTCTACCATATACAACTACACATGAGATCCAACAAGGGTCACACTCTCTACCATATACAACTACACATGAGATCCAACAAGGGTCACACTCACTACCATATACAACTACACGTGAGATCCAACAAGGGTCTCACTCACTACCATATACAACTACACACGAGATTCAACAAGGGTAACACTCACTACCATATACAACTACACATGAGATCCAACAAGGGTCTCACTCACTATCATATACAACTACATACGAGATCCAAAAAGAGTCACACTGACCACCACATACACTACACACAAGATCCAACAAGGGTGACACTCACTACCATATACAACTACACACAAGATCCAACAAGTCACACTCACTACACACAAGATCCACCAAGGGTCACACTCACTACCATATACACTACACAAAAGATCCAACAAGGGTCACACTCACTACCATATACAACTACACACGAGATCCAACAAGGGTCACATTCACTATCATATACAACTAAACACGAGATCCAACAAGGGTCACGCTCTCTACCATATACAACTACACACGAGATCCAACAGGGGTCACACTCACTATCATATACAACTACACATGTACCTTCATATGCCCACACACCAACCATTCTATCTCAACCAGAAATCTCCACACACAATAACCATCACACTTCTACTTCCTGATAGTTTCCATGGCTGTTATGTCAGTTATGAATTAAAGAGCTGAGTGTATTTAGAGGTTTCTTTTAAACATATGTCAAGACCAACCCTAGCTATAAATCTACCGCAGCTGTAGTTTGTTGGTGGATTTCAGTTTTTATGTTTTAATGGTTCCTTTCCCAACTGTGCATGGCTGAAGCTCTGCGCCTTAAATGCTGCAGGTGGCCAACCCCCACAGCGCATAGCTGTTATTTTCACTTGTTATGTTTTTTATTATATTTTTTGTGGCAGAATTGTGAGAACCCCAACATGAGATTCAAATCCCTTGAGACTTGTAGTCTCTTGGACTTTCCCTGGGGTTCGGAAACCCAATCTTAAGTCTCCAAACACACCAGGGAACCCAACAAGAGTGCAGAGGCCCTTGCACACAGAGTTCACGAGACTTGGGGCATGGCCTGCCCCCCTCAAAGCCTTTCTTCTGTTCTGCACATCTGGGTCAGCAAATCATAAGGCTGAAGAAATCTTTTTTTTAATTTTTACTCCAGATGAAGCTCCTTTGGGGTCCTCACCTGAGCCAGGGGTCTGGGAGAACCAAGCCCCTTGTCCTGTAACTGCAGACTTGGGTTTGTGGACCCATCCATGCATCTTTGATCTATCTATCAACTGATCAATTGATCAGTCGGTCAGTCTGTCTGTCTGTCTTTCTGTTCGTCCGTCTGTCTGTCCTGGTGCTAAATCTGCAGTGTCCAAAGCTCCACTCAGAAGGCCTGCAGCTGGTGCTATTAAATATTAGCGCTGCAAATGGGTGGTCTTGAATCCACCTCATGCCCCTTTAATCCACTGACACACCCTGCCCCTTTGTTTCTCCCCTGCAGGTGCCTTATTTCTTCCTTTGAGATACTTTTCCCTTCTTTCTCTTTTTCCTTCTTTCCACGATTCTTTTACTCTCTGTTGCTCTCGGTCAATGTCAGATGCAGAAAAATAAGTGCTGGTCCCCAAAAATGAGTGATGGTGGGCATTACCAGAAACCACCGTTTCAAATTAAGCATCCATCAACCCATCCATCCTTCCATCCATCCATCTGCCCTCCCACACACCCAATGATCCATGCAGCCATCCATCCATCCATCCATCCACCGATCCACCCACTCACCCACCCACTGATCCATCCATCCACCCACCCGCCCAATTCCATCCAACCATCTGCCCTCCCACCTACCCAATGATCCATCCGCCGATTCACCTGCCCCCCACCGATCCATCTATCCACCCATCCACCCATCCACCCAATTCCATCGACCCACCCACCCATCCATATGTGCCTGTTTGCTGGTCTAAATGTGTATCTACCCGTCGGCATACCTACCCGTTCACCCGCCTATTGCCAGTCCAAGTATTCTACCCATTCATCTATTCATCCAGCCAGCCCACCTATCGATATGTCTATCTAAGCTTCGGCCTATAGATATGAATGTGGTGGATAAACGTCTACCAGTGCCTTCACACCAGTATCACAAACGTGAGCACAGACAAGAGGAACCTTTGTCAACGAATACGGGGACAGAGCTGGACTGAACCCCAAAATCATTCCCAGAAAAAATAGCAGAAACAGCCCCACCATGCGGGTGGCACCAGCACCAGCTCGAGGCGTGTGGGGTCGTGGCGGCCCTCCTGCAGTGAAAACAGCCCCGAGCCCGCAGCCCACTGTGAACAGAGAGGCTGAAGGGTCAGGACGGCCCTGCACGGGGCTCAATCCTGGTGGAACTGCCAGGCTCTTCATGTGCATCTGAGGTCACCTTGGTTGTGAGAGGGGTGTAAACTGTACCCCCCGGTCCCACCCACCTGTCAGAGCACCCCTGTCTCTCGCACCTGCAGGAGCAGTTTTACGAAGAAAGAGCAGCGGTGGACAGAAATTATATTGGAGCTGTTTCTTCTTCTCAGAAGCCGTGTTGCCATGACGAACCCTCATAAACTGCAGGGATGTAGGTGCCCTTGGATGATAGCAGACCCCACGACGTGGGCCCGGTCACAAGGCTGTGGAGCGCAGGAGAGCGCCTTAAGTGCGCACATGGAGGCCTCTGTGAGCACAAAACCCTGTTCCAGATCCACGGAGTCAGAAATGCCCGGAAATGACCCTCGGAATGGCGCTTGTTCACACGGCCAACGGTGCTCTCAGGGGCAGGTGTGGGGGCTCAAGGGGCAGATGCAGACCCCCCCCCCCCCCCCCGCGCGCTCAGGTTCACGTGTGGTCATGTTGCACAACAAGCAGTTGGTGGCACTGCAACAGAGACCGCACACAAGTCAGGGATAAAGTAATCATTAAAAAACAAGCAGTATGAGACGGAGGTGGTATCGTGGTACTGGTCACCCGCCCACCTGGGGCGTGTGTCTGCCTCGGGCAATGCCCATGGTGGGCATTGGGCAAGGAGGGCGAACACCCATTACATCGATGGGCTCTCATCGCGGTGGCATTGCAACGCAAATGTTACTTCGCTGTAACGTTTACATAGTATGCCTCTACAACGCATGCTATTACAACGCAGGTTTGGAATACGTGGGGTTGTCAAATAAATATAAAAAGTGAATATAATGACTTCGCCCAGGTGCTCAATATCAGTACTCCTAAATATTTGTAAAATCTTTGGTAGGGCTTCCGGCCGGATACACTATAAACTGGTCTAAATCGATCAAGTTTGTCCTATATGGTCCATCGCCTCAGCTCCCAGAAGACTGCCCGCTACAACTTGAAGTGGACACGTTTAAATACCTAGGTATATACATAACATGATCCAGGTACCTTTTTTAAACGAAACCTTGCGCCCCCACTGGAGCGTCTGAAAAGGGATGCGGCGCATTGGGGAACGCTACCACTGACGCTGCTGGGTAAGGCGGCGCTTTTTAAAATGTTGGCACTCCCTCGCTTCCTATATGCACTGGAAAATACGCCATTTCCAGTGCCACGCAGCTCCTTTATAACGATAGCAGCACAGGTCGCCATTCTCCTCTGGGGGAACAAACCAGCCCGTATTGCGCAGGATAAACTGGTTCAGAGCGGGTATGACGGCGGGATAGCACTCCCAAGCACACAGCTATATTATTGGGCTGCGCAATTGAAAGTCATTAATCAGTGGATACATGCCCCTCAGACGGACCCTTCCTTTAAGGCGGACAGATCGGGACTGGGAACAGAAGGTATGCTGTCAGCCCTATATAACAATAAGCAAGCCGCCTCTTTAATAGGGCCCACAAGACACACAGTTATGTTATGGCACACAGCGCACACCAAACTGGGCTGGCAGGGGGTCATAACAAAACTTACTCCGCTCAGGGATGCACATAGGCTGGGGAGCCTCCGGAGCTGCAAGGGGTTCACACGCTGGGATGCAATTGGTATCTCAACAGTGGGGGACATGTGGCATAAGGGAAAAGTAATCACGTTTGAGCGTCTCCAACAGCAGTATGAGTTGACACCCTCCGAAGTGTTTAGATACATGCAGGTGAGGCACGCGCTTCAGGCGGCCCTGACACCAGACGCTGAGATCCCGGAGGCAAGCCCTCTGGAGGATAGGTTGCTGACAGACTGCATGCACAGACGAGCTACCTCTCTCACATACTGAAAGCTAATTAACAACTTACCTGACCCTACCAAGGGGCTTCGGGAAAAATGGTCCAGGGATGTGGGACTTCTTGATAACACAGATTGGCAGGAGGCGCTGGCGTCACCGAGAGAGGCAGGAATATCTTCAAAACTCAGGTTAATGCAGCTTAAAATACTGCATGGGACCTACTACACGAGGCACCTGTTACACACAATAGGTTCAGCATCGAACCCGTAGTGCTTGCGGCGATGTGGGGAGGAGGGCACGTTTTATCATACCATGTGGCAATGCCCAAAGGTCAGGGAGTACTGGGTTAAGGTGATGAGAACAATATCACAGGCGGAGGACGTGTCACTTATACCTGAGCCTAAGAGATGTTTATTAAATATTTGGGAGCCGAATGATCTCACCCGCACAGCGCAAAGTTGGGCCACAGTGGGGATCATGTTTGCAAAACTTAATATCGCACAAAAATGGGGAGCTGCAGACTCACCAACACTCAAAGCATGGTGGGGAGATATGGACTCAGCAATGGTGGCCGAGGAAACGGTATACATCAGTCGTGACTGTCCACAAAACTGGAACAGGGTTTGGGGGAACTGGAATAAATTCAGGGGTTACATATGTGCACCGCCAAGGGTATTGGAAGAAGAGGGCGTAGATGGCGATGAAAATGACATTGAGAGGGGGGATGAACCACAGGGAGGTCAATAAATTCTAAGCTGGGAGGTTTGATTATGAGTCAGTGTTAAAGGAATGTCATATGTGGAAATGTGCTAAATGTATATGATGGTGATCTATTGTGTGCTTTTGGTTCTAAGCTTTATAATAAAAAGATTTTTTTTTAAAAAGTGAATATAAAAATTAGATAAATCCACACAGCTGTGACATGTGGTGACATAACATAAATAAATATAAATCTGAATGGTACTGAGAAGCTGCACGGACTGCTACGTTAAGGCAGGACACTTTGTAATACATACGTGAGGGTAGGACACTTTGTAATACATACGTGAGGGCAGGACACTTTGTAATACATACGTGAGGGCAGGACACTTAGTAATACATACGTGAGGGTAGGACACTTTGTAATACATACGTGAGGGTAGGACACTTTGTAATACATACGTGAGGGCAGGACACTTTGTAATACATACGTGAGGGCAGGACACTTTGTAGTACATACGTGAGGGCAGGACACTTAGTAATACATACGTGAGGGTAGGACACTTTGTAATACATACGTGAGGGTAGGACACTTTGTAATACATACGTGAGGGCAGGACATTTTGTAATACATACGTGAGGGCAGGACACTTTGTAGTACATACGTGAGGGTAGGACACTTTCTAATGCATATCGTGGTGTGGATGTTGTTTTATGGACATTGCTTTGAATATTTTGCACACGGTTATGTTTATGGGCATTGCTTGAATACTAAATGCCCATTATCGCCGCTTTAGCGTCTGGCATGGAGAAGCCACCACGCACTCAGTGCATTTGGTGTGGAGAAGCCACCTCGCGCTCAGTAGCATAGGCATGGAGAAGCCACCACATGCTCAGTGCATCTGTTTATTTATTATTTATTTATTATTTTAATTTATAGGGCGCAACAGCCACCGAAAAAGGGTTTCCCGGCGCCAAGCGGACTAGGTGTAGCTAATAGAAGGGGATGTATGTCGTTACAACGCACACTTTTACAACGCATGCACTTACAACGCATTTTTTACAACGCACAATCCATTACAACGCATGACATTACAACGCATGACACTACAACGCATTTTTAAAAACTACCTTTACAACGCATTCCATTACAACGCATACTACCATTACAACGCATACTATTACAACGCATAATAATAAATTGCATTTAAGGTAAGTATTAGATAGTATAGGGGTAAAAATTACTTTTCTAACTCCAGGGGGTGCAACAGTAGGGTAAGTGTTGGATAGTATAGGGGTAAAAATTACTATTCTAACTCCAGGGGGTGCAACAGTAGGGAAAGTGTTGGATAGTATAGGGGTTAAAATTACTATTCTAACTCCAGGGGGTGCAACAGTAGGGTAAGTGTTGGATAGTATAGGGGTAAAAATTACTATTCTAACTCCAGGGGGTGCAACAGTAGGGTAAGTGTTGGATAGTATAGGGGTAAAAATTACTATTCTAACTCCAGGGGGTGCAACAGTAGGGTAAGTGTTGGATAGTATAGGGGTAAAAATTACTATTCTAACTCCAGGGGGTGCAACAGTAGGGTAAGTGTTGGATAGTATAGGGGTAAAAATTACTATTCCCACTCCAGGGGGTGCAACAGTAGGGTAAGTGTTGGATAGTATAGGGGTAAAAATTACTATTCTAACTCCAGGGGGTGCAACAGTAGGGTAAGTGTTGGATAGTATAGGGGTAAAAATTACTATTCTAACTCCAGGGGGTGCAACAGTAGGGAAAGTGTTGGATAGTGTAGTGTAATATTATGCGTTGTAATGGTATGCGTTGTAATGGTAGTATGCGTTGTAATGGAATGCGTTGTAAAGGTAGTTTTTAAAAATGTGTTGTAGTGTCATGCGTTGTAATGTCATGCGTTGTAATGGATTGTGCGTTGTAAAAAATGCGTTGTAAGTGTAGTGCGTTGTAAAAGTTGCGTTGTAAAGGTTGTTCCCCAATAGAAGGTAGTAATAGAAGGAGTTACTGGTTAAATAACCAGGTCTTGAGTGATCTGCGGAAACGTGTGTAAACAGTCTCTTTGCGTATGGCGAGAGGAAGAGTGTTCCACAGTGATGGACCTAGGTAAGTGAAAGATCTTACCCCCATCCTGGATAGTTTGAACCTAGGTACTGTGAAATATCCGAGAGTGGTAGATCGTAGATGGCGAGTGGGGGCATAGGGACGGACAAGAGAGTTAAGATACTGTGGTGCGGTTCCCATTTTGATCTTGAACATATAGCTCAGGGTTTTAAACTTAATGCGGGTCTCCACCCTGAGCCAGTGTAGGTTACGGAGGTAGCCAGATATCGGGGTGGCTTTGGGAACATTGCAAAGTAATCTTGCTGCAGTGTTCTGTACTAACTGCAGTCTTCGAGTCACTGCTTTGTTTGAGCCAAGGTAAAGAATGTTTCCATAGTCCAGACAAGAGGTGATGAGGGCATGGACCACTGTTTTCTGGGTGTCCCCTGGCAGCATCCAGATGATCTTCCTGAGCCATTTCAAGATGGTAAAGCAGATGGCTGTGACCTTTACTGCCTGATGGTGCATGGTTAGAGAGTCATCGATAGTTATCCCCAAATTACGGACATGACAGGAGGGTTTGGGGAGGGCGCCCATCTCAGCAGGCCAATGTAGTGGGCCCCACAGATCTTTATTTTTGCCTAGGATGAGGACTTCCGTCTTATCACCATTTAATTTCAGGTGATTGTGGTTCATCCATGTAGCAATTTTCCCTAGGTCTGTCTGAAGAAGGGATGTCGAGCCGGGGTCAGTACTGGAGAGGAAAAAGATGATCTGGGAATCGTCTGCATACGTAAAAAGAGTTAGGCCTGCTTGTTCTGCTATGTCTGCTAGAGGCCTGACATATAAATTGAAAAGAAGAGGACTAAGGGTGGAGCCCTGGGGCACACCATAGGGTGATGGGTAAATGTTGGAAGTGTCTGTGACAGAGAAGATTTGGAAAGTGCGGTCGGTTAAAAAAGAAGTAATCCAGTCCAAGGCTGAGCCACAGATGCCCAAAGACTTCAGTGTGTTGATTAAGACTGAATGGGAGATAGTGTCGAATGCCGCACTAAGGTCTAACAGTATCAGTGCGACTGTGTCCCCAGTGTCGAGATGATGGCGCAACTTCTATGTGACCACCAACAGTGTGGTTTCCGTGGAGAATTCGGTTCGAAATCCGGATTGAGAGGGGTGGAGGATTTTGTGAGTTTCGACAAACTGAGAGAGATGGGAGTGAATGTGTCTCTCAAGAATTTTGGAGATGGCAGGCAGGAGTGAGATGGGCCTATAATTAGAGAGGACACTAGGGTCGGCAGAGGGCTTTTTCAGGGGACGGGTTACCATGGCGTGTTTCCAATACCCAGGGACTGTGGATTCGAGCAGGGAAGAATTTAGAGCATTCAGGATGACGGACAGATGAGAGAGGTCCAGCTGTTTTAGTGTGGAGATTGGCAGGGGATCCTTCGGGGAACCGGATTTGACCTTTCCAAGGATGGTTATCAAGGAGTCTAGGTCAAGAGGGGGCCAAGAGACTAGCTGTGGAACCATTTGGGGAGGGACAGTGAGGTGTGGTAAGGGTAAGGTCTGGGGTAAGATGATGGATTGAGACTGTGGGGTTTTGCTTATATGTGAGTCAGCAATTACAAAATACATTTTCTCTATTTTTTGCGTGAAAAATTGGGCAAGATCGTCACATTGAAGTTTAGTTGAAGGCAGAGGTTTTGCTAGGGTCTCAGAGCCGGCAAGCTCTTTAACTAGGCCAAAAACTGTTGTGGTGATGCCACCCCCTCAGTGCATTTGGTGTGGAGAAGCCACCACACGCTCAGTGCATCTGGTGTGGAGAAGCCACCACGCGCTCAGTAGAATAGGCATGGAGAAGCCACCATATACTTGGTGCATCTGGCATGGAGAAGCCACAACGCAGTCAGTGCATCTATCATGGATAAGCTACCACGTGCTCAGTTCATCTGGTGTGGAGAAACCAAAATGCGCAGAGTGATGAGAAAACCAGAGTAGAACAGACTTAGTTCTAAAAAAAGAACTAAATGTGAATGTCAGTTTCTCAAGAGGGCCCTGGAAAGAATTGTTGGTGATGGCAGAAGGACAGAAAGAGAAAATGTTAACCTTAGTTCACAAGTGCCACGTCAACATGCCGCGCATTTGTGCTGACCACTGGTGGCCAGGAGGTAGAATGGAAGATAAGAACTTGTGCCATATGTGCCTGCAGCAGGGTCAGCCTGGCCAGTAGGGCAATCATGCAGTGTTCAGTGGGCCGGTCTGACAGACCAGTGTGTGGGTCGGTTTTTTAATGGTTTGTTGGCCTGTTTTATTACCAGGTGAGTCCGTTTTTACTTTTTGATTTCCCTGATAATACCACAAGCATTGCCTGCAGCAAGCACAATTTCATGCAGTCTCCCATAACCTGCAAAATATCCACACATCGCTTCTTTGCACGTTTAAAAGTGGCCTGATTTGGAAATGTGGGCCACTTGTTTTAGCTAGCTGGTTCACTGGGAAGGACCCAGTCAGTCAGGCTGATGGACTGTGTCCTTCTAGTCTAGAAGGAGAAGATCCATCAAAGTACATGGATTCCGATGTTGTGTAGGTGTTCGATGAGGATGGGCTGGAAGACAATGTCAAATAGTTGTCTAATGTTGTTTTAGCTAGCTGGTTCACTGGGAAGGACCCAGTCAGTCAAGCTATTTTTGTATCAGTCTGACCCTGGTCTGCAGTGAAAGATCATTAAGGGCAGTAAATCATTCTCCGTTAGCAACCAAGAAGGCAGAAAGTCCATGGTTGAAAGTGGCTTAGATATTTCTTGTCCTTTCAATAAGTTGGGAGGTTCTTCAAGGTATACCATTGTAGTAGTAAACATTTTTACTTTGTGGCCAGAATTGAGACTTGTAGTCATGTCACCCCAAAGGGACTCATTGAGTTTTTGATGGAGCTATGGAATAGAGAAGAGTATCCGAAATGTTACTGACTGACAGTAGAGTACAGCTGGTCTTGCACGAGATGAAAGTGTACCTGCGTTTCAGAGGGATTAAACACATCATATCCTCTATTTATTATCCCCAATGTAATGGTCTGGTAGAGAGGTGGAATAGCACTCTCAAGGTGGGGTTACTGTTAGCTATGTGTGATGGGGTGTGGCAGGGGAAGGTTGCTGTTGAGAAATGATTATGGCTGCATTGTACGACTCCTTGTTTGGCACTAAAAAGTGTCCCATTGTGGTGATGTGAGATAGGTATCCTTTGACCAGGCAAGGTATGATAATGGAAAGAGAGGGTGCTCAAGCAGAGAGTGTGAATGACATTGATGTAACATGTGGTTCATGGTTTCAAGTTGCTGACTGGGTCTGTGTGAAAAATTGAAGTAATACTGTGTTGAGTGATGGTAACGTGTGAAGTCAAAAGAAGGCATTACAGTTGTAGCAGAACTTGATGGAGAAAGAAAAGGTGGCCGAATATACTAGTGGAAGATTAATGGAACTGAGGTGTGTGAGCTGTGTTCAGGCAGGTCGCTCCCGACACCACACAGCTAGCTCCACCTGTCTGTGCCCATGCCCACCACCCGCTGATTCCGTGAGTTCGAGCCTTCTGTGGCCGCTCTTGTTTTTGCTATATTTTCACTGTAATTTGCCTGCTCTTCTGGGCTACTGTGTTGCCTTTTCTGTTGGTATTGTATTTTGTGTTTCCATGTCCTTCTCTCCCCATATCCCCCCTGGTTCCTTTTCCCCCGCTGCACTCGATTTTTCCTGCCGCTGCCTCCCCTGTGGCCCCGCCCCCGCTCGCCCATTCGCCCTCCCACCTGCCTCCTAGCTGCTCCTCCCTCCCACCTCCCCTTCTTAATGGCGGCCGCTCCATGGTCGCGTGCAGCGAGGCACGCATAAGGCAAGCCTGTCTGTGCCCGTCCGCACCTGGACCGCGCCCAGTGCCAGACCCCCTGGCCCCCGCGAGTGCCACAACACCAGACGCCGCTATGACGCCAACCTTCTCCACGCACTCAACACCGGCAGATTAACCACCTGCTTCCAGGTCACCCAGAAGATCACCCACAGACCCTTCATGTGCCAAAACTGCAGATTCACCAGCCAGCAAACACGTGCACGTCCTGCCCCTCCTACCAGGGCAGGTCACAACCACCTCAGATGCATACTACTCAACACCTGCTCCATCCACAAGCACGCCATCGAACTCTGGGACCTGCTCGACTCATCCTCCCCGGACGTCGCCTTACTGACTGAGACCTGGATGACCCCTCGTCGGCGCCCGACATTGCCATAGTCATTCCGGAGGGCTACAAGATTACCCGCAGGGACCGCACCAGCAGACCGGGAAGAGGAATCGCCATCATCCACTGGAATACCCTTAGCATCTCGACCAGCACCGAAGGCACCCTCAGCACCACCGAACACCTGCACTTCCAGATCCACATCGACCCCAACACCACCCTCAGAGGAACCCTCATCTACAGACCCCCAGGACCCTGGTCACAGTTCAGTGACTCCATCACAGACGTAGTCAGCCTGCACGCACTGGCCTCCACAGACTACATCCTCCTTGGAGACCTGAACTTCCACCTCGAGAACGCCAACGACAGCAACTCCAACATCCTGCTTGACAACCTCGGACTCAAACAACTCGTCACGACACCCACCCACTCCACCAGACACACGCTCGACCCCATCTTTTCCGCCAGCAACCACGTCACCTACAGCCACACCACTGAACTCCACTAGACCGACCACCGCTGCGTCCACTTCTCCTTCAAGAAAAACACCACACACAACCACCCGCAACGAATCCCCCAACGCAGCTGGAACAAGATCACTGTAGACCAGCTAATCACCACCCTCGCCCTAGACCCACCTATCGACCACACCCACACCGACACAGCCGCCCGCAACCTCAGGCAATGGATCGACGACTGCACCAACACCCTCGCCCGATCAAGAAACCCTCAAACAGACGAACCAACAGAAGGGCCAGCTGGTTCACCACCAACCTCCAAGCATCCAAGCAGACTTGCCGAAGACTCGAGAAGAAGTGGCGCCACAAACAGACACCAGACAATCACGCAGCCCTCAAGAACACCAGCCGCAGACACCACCAACTCATTGAAACCGCCAAAAGAACCTCCTTCAAGGAACACATCGACAACAACGCACACAACCGCAAAGAGCACTTCACCATCGTGAAGGAACTTGCCAACCCCAGCTCCAGCTCTAACAACATCCCGCTGTCACAATACCTCTGCAACTCGCTAGCCAACTTCTTCCACAGCAAGATCATAGACATCCACGACGCTTCAACACTCCGACCCCCACGACAGCCGCCAACACCTCAGACTCACCGCCCCCCAGCCACACTGGCCTCCTGCTCTCCTGGAACCACGTCAACGATGACGACACCATCAAAACCATGAACACCATCCACTCTGGCTCACCGTCAGACCTCTACCCCCACCACATCTTCAACAAAGCGAGCTCCATCATCGCACCCCAACTCCGGAAGATCATCAACAGCTCCTTCGAGACTGCCACCTTCCCGGAGAGCTGGAAACGCGCCGAGATCAACGCCTTACTCAAGAAACCCAAGGCAGACCCAACGGACCTCAAGAACTTCCGGCCCATCTCCCTGCTCCCGTTGCCGGTGAAAGTCATCGAGAAGATCATCAACAGACAACTTACCCACTTCCTCGAAGAGAACAACACCCTGGACTCCTCCCAATCCAGATTCCGCAGCAACCACAGCACCAAAACCGCCCTCATCGCAGCCACCAACGACATCAGGACCCTGCTGGACAATGGCGAAACAGCGGCCCTCATCCTCCTAAACCTCTCGACCACCTTTAACACCGTCTGCCACCACACCCTACGCACTCACCTCCACAACGCGGGGATCCACGGCGAAGCCCTGGACTGGATCACCTCCTTCCTCACCGACAGAACCCAGAGAGTCCGCCTCCCCCATTCTGATCTGAAGCCACCAAGATCCCCTACGGCGTATCCCAAGGATCATCCCTCAGCCCGACCCTTTTCAACGTCTACATGACACCGCTCGCCAGCATCATCCGATCGCACGACCTTAACATCATCTCATATGCCGACAACACCCAGCTGATCCTCTCCCTCACCAAGGACCCCGCCACCGCCAAGACTAACTTTCATGAAGGAATGAAGGCCGTCGCCGAATGGATGAAGAACAGCTGCCTGAAGATGAACTCGGACAAGACGGAGGTCCTCATCCTCGGCCCCACCCCCTCCGCCTGGGACGACCCCTGGTGGCTGGCCTCGTTAGGAGCTGCACCGACACCCACCGACCACGCACTCAACCTGGGGTTCATCCTGGACTCATCGCTGTCAATGACCCAGCAAGTCAACGCCGTCTCCTCCTCCTGCTTCAACATACTCCACATGCTTCGCAAGATCTACAGATTGATCCCCACCGAAACCAGAAGGACTGTCACCCAGGCCCTTGTCACCAGCAGGCTAGACTATGACAATGCCCTCTATGCGGGAATCACGGCCAAACTCCAGAAGAGACAACGCATACAGAACGCCTCCGCATGCATCGTCCTTGACATCCCACGCTACAGCCACATCACTGCCCACCTGAGAGACCTGCACTGGCTCCCTGTCAACAAGAGGATCACCTTCAAGCTCCTCACCCACGCTCACAAAGCACTCTACGATGCCGACCAACATACCTCAACAAATGACTCACCTTCTATACTCCCAACCGCCAGCTTGGCTCCGCTGACCTCTCCCTCTCCACCATCCCACGCATCCACCAAACGGCAGATCATTCTCCTACTTCACTGCCAAGCCATGGAACACCGTCCCCATCCACCTGCGACAGACACAGGACCTGCTGTCCTTCAGGAGACTTCTCAAGACCTGGCTGTTCGAACAGTATCAGTCTTATCCCCCCCCCCCCCCTTAGCGCCTTGAGACCCTCGTGGGTGAGTAGTGCGCTCTCCAAATGTTTGATTGAATGCCAAAGTGTGTAAACTATCTGCATGAATGATGGATTATGAGGTGGAATAAGATGGGGTCACCTTGTATCCCTGCTCTGCTTTCATTATTGAGCGTTAAAGTTTCTACTTCTGACCTGCACCTGATATGAATTTATTTTTGCTCTCTTGGGTGATGTACACATGTATCATAATGTGTGTCCTTGTTACTTTAAGTGCTCTTCCATTCTTTTTTTATTTATTTTCCCTAGAACTGTACATATTATCATTCACTTGGAGAACATTTGACTTGTAGACACTACTCTTTCATGTAATGTTTCCTTGTTTAATTTAGACACGGGAGAAGTGTACCATTCTATCCTAAAGAAATCTCATGGAGAATATTGTGTTCTGGAACTTACCTGTGGAAGCTTCTTCGGAGCTTCTCTTTTGCCAGTTGGCTGACGGTTCTCTCCCAATGGATTGCACTATTATGAACTGTTTTTACCCTCATTATCTCAGCTTCCACTCTGCTATATATTGACTCAGAGGCTACAACATCTTGCATGCCAGGTGGAGAGACAGAGCGGCATTTCTTCTAGGAATACCCAGCAATGGAGATCCGGCATGTAGGGCTCCAACTTGGCCTCCACCTCTGTCTTTGTCTTCGATTTTCCTTGGAGTCTTAAAGGTGGGCAGCTTCTCCAGTGTCCCCCACTACATTCCCCCCTCTTAGATGGATGAACACTTGGTGAGTGTGATCATTACAAGAGAGGAGATGCTGCTATGACCCTCTGGGGACAATTGTACGGGAGCAAAGGTACCATTAGTTGGAATGATTTTCTGACACTTGCTCTTACTTCTGCTTGCTTCCAGTAAAGTCAGTAGGCATCGATGAGGACTCTGTGATTCCAAAGGTGTTCTTCATATAAAATTAACCCCTGGTTTAAGGCCCTGGTTTATTCCAGACACAATGCGCTATAGGAGCTGTGACTGTTAAGTTCTGTGTACTCTGCATTATTGACAGATAACAATACCACTATTTTTCCTCAGCTTCTTCCTGGAACGTTTCGGGGTGATCCCGGCAGAGGCCGAGAAAAAGGGGAGTCCCGAAATGCAATTTCCCCATGCAATTTCCATAGGAATGTTTGGAGAGGTCTACTGCCGAAACGGTTTAATGGAATTATTACAAATTTGGCAGAAAGCTACATCTTGGTGCAGAAAGTTTGCTTTTTGTTATTTGATGTGAATCCATTTAGTAGTTTTGAGAAATTAAGGTTAAAAACATTATATATCTGGACGGTTGGGTGTGGAAGAATAAGGTGGTGATGGTGTTGACTTGGACAGTTTTGCCGAGTTTGCTGTTGATGACAATCCTGAGGTTCTTAGCATGGGTGGTGCGAGGGGGTGACAGTCCTACCTTTGTTGGCCACCAGGTGGAGCCCTACAGTGAAGTGCTCTTCTCAAAGAGCACGATTTGGATCTTGCTGGTGTTCATTCTTTAACTTGATCGGGGTACTGGGTGTCTTGTTTGTAAAGGAGAGAATGAGTTGTGTGCCATCAGCACAGGAAAGGACACTGATGTCCTAAGAGCTGATGGATAGCGGGATCATGTAAGAGGTGAAGAGGGTCGGGCTCAGGGAGGATCCTCGGCGGACACCGCAGATGAGGTTGCAGCATCCAGGGTGTACGGTGCCGGGCTGACTGACGGGCTTCTTCCAGTCAGAAAGGAGCAGATCCATCGGAGTGCGTGTCTATGGATTCCCATGTCATGTAGGTGTTGGATGAGGAAGGGTGGGAGAGCATGTCAAATGCTGGGGAGAGGTCCAGGAGGATGGGGGCCATCATGTCTCCTCTTCCAGAGTTATGTGGATGTCATCCATGGCTTCAATGATGGTGGTTTCCATACTGTGGTTGGGTCTGAAATCGGACTGAGTGGTGTTGAGGAATTGGTGGTGATTGAGGTATTCAGTGAGGCGTCTATTGATGTTTTTCTCTTAGACCTTCACTGGGAATGATAGCAGGGAGATCAGTCTGTAGATGGTGAGAATGGAAGGGTCCGCAAAGGGCTTCGTCCACGATGGGAGGACACTGGCATGTTTCCATGCATCCGGGGAGGTTGCATTAGAGTTAGAGGCATTCAGAATGGGTGTAAGCATGTCGCTGATGGGTTGCAGTCCTCTGGTGTAGGCATGTTGGGGGCAGGATCCCGATGGAACCCTTAAGTAGATAGACTTCATGGAGGTGGTGATTTCTTCTAGGGTGATAACAGGAAGTAGGATTAGCATTCGTTCTTTGGATGATGGCGAGGTCTGTCGGGTCTGGGTTCAGGTTCAAGTTGCTGTAAATGGTGGTGATTTTGCTGCTAAAGAATTGAGAGAGAATGTTGCTGAGGTCCTATGAGGAGCTGATCGAGTTGGAGGCAGCAACCACTGAGGTAAAATCCTTCATGATGGCAAGTTATTTGTTTACTTCTGTTGGTGTTGTCATTGATGTGCCCTGCCAGAGCAGCACATTTGGTGGTCTGGACCATTTGGTGAAAGCGTCTCAAAGCAGATTTGAACATGATCCTGTCTGCATTGTGCTGGCTTAATCTCCATTTGTGCTTCAGTTGTTTACAGTGATGTTACTGAATCTGAGAGGATGAAACCTGTTGCTGTTCAAAAGTCATGTCTTATTGAGAGGAAGCAGGTCAGGAGAGAATGAGTGGTACTTCCACTGAGTGAATCCAGCGAAAATACAGATTCTCCTGTAGCTAAATGTGTGCACATAGTCTGGAAGCGACTCGTCGTGCATTGACAGGGTTCATGTGCACATGGGCTGTGAGCGGTTCATCCTTCTATTGCACTGTTCGAATCAGGCACACCAGTGCACAGAGTGCGGGATGAGAGATGATTTGCTAGCTATAACTCCCATCTGTGCACGCCTTGTGGTTCTCGCTTTGTTTGAGGATGGGCATGGTAAGAGAGGAAGGACCATTGTGTGTGATCAAGTGATGGGTGTGAACGGATTCTTTAATGGCAGGAGACACCATGAGCCTCATTCTCAAAGGTAAACTAACACTTTATAGTAAGTTCACTCATGTTTGGTATTCACAAACTACGTGCGGAGTTTTACCACCTCACGTTGCATATACTTATGTGTCAGTGGCGTAACGAAAGATTAAGAGGCCCCCCTGCAATGTACACGGAGAGGCCCACGCTCCGTATTTTATCCGGGGTGCTCAGACCTGAGTACTGTGCTGAGGGCCCCCCCCTGCACCGCAGGGGATGCAGGAGCCTGTGTTACACCCATGTTATGTGTATGGAGTTTTCCACACCCGGACGCTCCGCAGTCAGGGCGGAGCACTGCGCCCACATGTGTAGAGGGAGTAGTTTGTTAATTCCATTTTCTAGTACGTGTTGTAGTACTACAAAACGTACTGCAAAGTGCAGTTTGAGAATCAGGCTGGTCTTGGTCAGTTTGTTGAACGCTTGGCGATGGTCCAGTAGGTAATTCCTGTTTCTGTTCTGATGTGTTCCCTCTGGTGGGCGAGCAAGTTCAAAGACGCGTTACTGTTTTTATTATGAGATCCCCTTTGTGGGTGGAGTGGGTCTTACTGTGAGATCCCCTTTGAGGGTGGAGAGGGTCTTACTGTGAGATCCCCTTTGAGGGTGGAAAGGGTCTTACTGTGAGATCCCCTTTGAGGGTGGAGAGGGTCTTACTGTGAGATCCCCTTTGAGGGTGGAAAGGGTCTTACTGTGAGATCCCCTTTGTGGGTGGAGAGGGTCTTACTGTGAGATCTCCTTTGTGGCTGGAGAGGGTCTTACTGTGAGATCTCCTTTGTGGGTGGAGAGGGTCTTACTGTGAGATCCCCTTTGTGGCTGGAGAGGGTCTTACTGTGAGATCCCCTTTGTGGGTGGAGAGGGTCTTACTGTGAGATCCCCTTTGTGGGTGGAGAGGGTCTTACTGTGAGATCCCCTTTGTGGGTGGAGAGGGTCTTACTGTGAGATCCCCTTTGAGGGTGGAGAGGGTCTTACTGTGAGATCCCCTTTGTTGGTGGAGAGGGTCTTACTGTGAGATCCCCTTTGTGGGTGGAGAGGGTCTTATTGTGAGATCTCCTTTGTGGCTGGAGAGGGTCCTACAGTGAGATCCCCTTTGAGGGTGGAGAGGGTCTTACTGTGAGATCCCCTTTGTGGGTGGAGATGGTCTTACTGTGAGATCCCCTTTGTGGGTGGAGAGGGTCTTACTGTGAGATCTCCTTTGTGGGTGGAGAGGGTCCTACAGTGAGATCCCCTTTGTGGGTGGAGAGGGTCTTACTGTGAGATCCCCTTTGTGGGTGGAGAGGGTCTTACTGTGAGATCCCCTTTGTGGGCGGAGAGGGTCCTACTGTGAGATCTCCTTTGTGGGTGGAGAGGGTCTTACTGTGAGATCCCCTTTGTGGGTGGAGAGGGTCCTACTGTGAGATCTCCTTTGTGGGTGGAGAGAGTCTTACTGTGAGATCCCCTTTGTGGGTGGAGAGGGTCTTACTGTGAGATCCCCTTTGTGGGTGGAGAGGGTCTTACTGTCAGATCCCCTTTGAGGGTGGAGGGGGTCTTACTGTGAGATCTCCTTTGTGGCTGGAGAGGGTCTTTCTGTGAGATCCCCTTTGTGGGTGGAGAGGGTCTTACTGTGAGATCCCCTTTGTGGGTGGAGAGGGTCTTACTGTGAGATCCCCTTTGTGGGTGGAGAGGGTCTTACTGTGAGATCCCCTTTGTGGGTGGAGAGGGTCTTACTGTGAGATCTCCTTTGTGGGTAGAGGTGGTATTACTGTGAGATCCCCTTTGTGGGTGGAGAGGGTCCTACAGTGAGATCCCCTTTGTGGGTGGAGAGGGTCTTACTGTGAGATCCCCTTTGTGGGTGGAGGGGGTCTTACTGTGAGATCTCCTTTGTGGGTGGAGAGGGTCTTACTGTGAGATCCCCTTTGAGGGTGGAGAGGGTCTTACTGTGAGATCTCCTTTGAGGGTGGAGAGGGTCTTACTGTGAGATCCCCTTTGTGGCTGGAGAGGATCTTACTGTGAGATCCCCTTTGTGGGTGGAGAGGGTCTTACTGTGAGATCCCCTTTGTGGGTGGAGAGGGTCTTACTGTGAGATCCCCTTTGAGGGTGGAGAGGGTCTTACTGTGAGATCCCCTTTGTGGGTGGAGAGGGTCTTACTGTGAGATCCCCTTTGTGGGTGGAGAGGGTCTTACTGTGAGATCCTCTTTCTGTGCTTCAGCAGGGGGGTGGGAGGTGCTGATTGCAGTTTTCACTCTGAGATCCCACCTTTTGGGAGCACCGGATCCTAAGACACCACAAAGACTCCATTGAATGAGTGAGCACGCCTGAGAGAGGCATTGATGTGTCAGGTTGTTTTCTATGTCGGTTTTGAGCTAAAAGGCTGTAAGACAGGTTGTGTGAGTAGCAGATAGTAGTTTGCAGGGTGCATTGAGCTGTTGTGTGCCTTCGTTGCAATGTTCAGCGGTTGTACTTTTCAGGTGAGTTATCTTCTGTCCTGTGCTGTGTTTTCATGCTCCCTGTGAGTTTATGTGCTTGCTTTTGCTTTACTTGTTTGATTTCTTGAGTTTCCCAATCAAGAGAGCAGCCAGGAAATTAAAAGACCCCCCTCTTGAACTATGCCTCTAGGCACACTGAGCATGTGAGGCAAGCACCCTTCCATCCTCTTTCCATCCATCCTTTCACATTCCAGTGCATTCATCCATTCACCCGTCAGTCCCATCAACGTTCCATCCACCCTTTCATATAAACATCCATCCTTTCAGCCATCCTCCCATCAATATATCGATGTATTCATCTATCCATGCATTCAATCAACCACCCTTTCACTTTCTTGCCCCATCGTTCCCTTCTTACTCCTTCCATTCATTCTCCCTCTAACCTATCCATCTTTTCGCCTTTCGAGCCCTTCATTCTTTCACCCTTTTATCCTTCCTTTCAACTTTTCTTCCTTATTTCCGTTCACCCTCGTGTTCTTCCTTTCCTCTTCCTATGCATCTTTGTCTTTCATCCGTATTTTACTTTCTTACCGTTCTCTCTCATGCTCACTTTTACACTTGTGCCTCTCTCTCCTCTACTTTTAATACATTCTTACTCTCTGTTTCTTTTTCTCTGCATGTCAGCGCCCCCTCACCCCATGGTCAAGGCCGGACAGGTCTTTTATTGCACTGGGCATTTCCCCGGGGGCTGGGGCCCTTGGATGCGGGTTTTGAAAGCCTAAGGCTGCCCCTGGTGCCTCTGGCACTATCCATAGTTCCCTGAGGCTAATTGTAGAAGGACCGGAGAGGCTTCAAGAGAGAGAGAGAGGAGAGGATGGATGGATGGATATAAAGAGAAGGAGTGCGGAGAAGAGAGAATGGATGGATGGAGAGAGAGAGAATGGATGGAGAGAGAGAGAATGGATGGATGGATGGAAAGAGAGAAAATGGATGGCTGGAGAGAGAGAGAGAATGGATGGAGAGAGAGAGAATGGATGGATGGAAAGAGAGAGAATGGATGGCTGGAGAGAGAGAGAGAATGGATGGAGAGAGAGAGAATGGATGGATTGAAAGAGAGAGAATGGATGGATGGATGGAGAGAGAGAGAAAGGATGGATTGAAAGAGAGAGAATGGATGGATGGAGTGAGAGAGAATGGATGGAGAGGGAGAGAATGGATGGATGGAAAGAGAGAGAATGGATGGAGAGAGAGAGAATGGATGGATGGAAAGAGATCCAATGGATGGCTGGAGAGCTGGATCGAGGAGACGGGGGGAGCAGGTCTGGTCTGAGCATGTTCGCCACGGCTGCTTTCGCTCCCCTGGGGGCATATCAACAAGGGCTTTATCTCTGCTTTTTTGGCTTTAAAAGCCAAAAAAGCAGAGATAAAACTAGCACCCTATCAACAACAGGGTGCTAACACGCAAATTTGCATGTTAGCACCCTTTTACTCTACGCTTCCCCTTGCATCTCTAATGAGATGCAAAGGGGGCGTTCCAGAGTAAAATAATAGGAGAAATGTCGCTAAGTGACATTTCTCCTATTATCAAGAATGTCGCTAACCCTGTTAGAGACAAAAAAAGCAGCGCTAACCGCAGTTAACGCTGCTTTTTTACGTCTACTAATTTTCAGACTTAGCCATGATATCCTATGGAAGGAGGATATCATGGCTAAGTTTGCCTGTCCCTATCAACAAGGTAACGTGTGATTATCGCTGGGTTTCCAGCGATAATCTCACGTTAGCCTGTTAGCGTGTAGATTTTTATCGCTATTGAGATAAGCGTTGCTAATAGCACGCTATCTCAGCGATAAAAATTCACGCTAGCCGGCGATAATTATCCTCACGCTAACAGCGCTGAGCGATAATTATCGCCGGTTGTTGTTGATATGCCCCCTGGTCTGGGCCTGGTCAGAGTAGAGCCTAACAGCGCTATGTAGAGCACTTTGGGGCATATTATCAAGCCCGATTTGGCCGCTTTATCGGCCGTTTTTGGCTGAAAAGCAGCGAATTAAACATCGCCCTATCATCAAGCACACGCTAACGCGTGTTTCTGTGTAACAGCCGCCGTTTTGAATACGCCTCGCATCTCTAATAACATGCAATGTAGGCGTTCCACAACTAAATACATGTGAATACCTCCCATAATCAGCTCCTCCATATTTACAAGGAAGCCACAGACCCGCATTGCGATAATGGGAACCGCGCTAAACTCCCATTATCGCCTAATCTAACGTTTGCTGAAATCCGGGTTTAGCAGTATTCCCTATGAGAGGTGGATTGTATGTTTACATCCACACACCCACACCAACGAGCTGAACAGTTAACGCTACTCGCTTATCTCCGTTCATGTGGCGATAAGGGGCTTTTCCGCCGCTATCGCTGGATTATATATCGCCCTTGAGTTATGCGTTGATGATAACGCGCTAACTCGGCGATTTAATCTAGCGATAGCCAGCGTTAAGGAAATCAGCGCTAGGCGCGCTGGGCGATAATTATCGCCACTCATTGTTGATATGCCCCGTAGATCGCAGACAGAAAGACAGAAGTGGTCGATAAACAACCATAGTTTTATTGGGGTCCAGTTCACCAGTCCACAGGTCCCAGTGGTACCCCCGCTTAATTCGCTTAGGTGGAGGGGTCCAAAAGGAACGAAATGCATTGTTCGCTCCTCTGGTACCCTGTTCTCAGTGTCCCTCGAAGGAGGGAGATGTGCTGTTCCTTTCCCTGGTGGTGTGCTCTCCGCCTTCCCGAAAGGAGGGAGATGTGCTGTTCCTTTCCCTGGTGGTGTGCTCTCCGCCTTCCCGAAAGGAGGGAGATGTGCAGTGTGTTCCTCTGGTGGTCCACTCTCTGCGTTTCCCGAAGGAGGGAGATGTGCTGTTTGTTCCACTGGTGGTCCACTCTCTCCGTCCCCCGAAGGAGGGAGATGTGCTGTTCGTTCCACTGGTGGTCCACTCTCTCCGTCCCCCGAAGGAGGGAGATGTGCTATTCCTTCCTCTGGTGGTCCACTCTCTCCATTCCCCAAAGGAGGGAGATGTGCTGTTCCTTTCTCTGGTGGTCCACTCTCTCCATTCCCCGAAGGAGGGAGATGTGCTATTCCTTCCTCTGGTGGTCCACTCTCTCCGTACCCCGAAGGAGGGAGATGGGCTGTTCCTTTCCCTGGTGGTGTGCTCTCCACCTTCCCGAAAGGAGGGAGATGTGCTGTTCCTTCCTCTGGTGGTGTGCTCTCTGCCTTCCCGAAAGGAGGGAGATGTGCTGTTCCTTCCTCTGGTGGTCCACTCTCTGCGTTCCCCAAAGGAGGGAGATGTGCTGTTCCTTCCTCTGGTGGTCCACTCTCTGCGTTCCCCAAAGGAGGGAGATGTGCTGTTCCTTCCTCTGGTGGTCCACTCTCTCCGTTCCCCGAAGGAGGGAGATGTGCTGTTCCTTCCTCTGGTGGTCCACTCTCTCCGTTCCCCGAAGACGGGAGATGTGCTATTCCTTCCTCTGGTGGTCCACTCTCTCCATTCCCCGAAGGAGGGTGATGTGCTGTTCCTTCCTCTGGTGGTCCACTCTCTCCGTACCCCGAAGGAGGGAGATGTGCTATTCCTTCCTCTGGTGGTCCACTCTCTCCGTACCCCGAATGAGGGAGATGGGCTGTTCCTTCCTCTGGTGGGCCACTCTCTCCGTACCCCGAAGGAGGGAGATGTGCTGTTCCTTCCTCTGGTGGTCCACTCTCTGCGTTCCCCAAAGGAGGGAGATGTGCTGTTCCTTCCTCTGGAGGTCCACTCTCTCCATTCCCCGAAGGCGGGAGATGTGCTGTTCCTTCCTCTGGTGGTCCACTCTCTCCGTACCCCAAAGGAGGGAGATGTGCTGTTCCTTCCTCTGGTGGTCCACTCTCTCCGTCTCCCGAAGGAGGGAGATGTGCTATTCCTTCCTCTGGTGGTCCACTCTCTCCATTCCCCGAAGGAGGGAGATGTGCTGTTCCTTCCTCTGGTGGTCCACTCTCTCCGTCCCCCGAAGGAGGGAGATGTGCTATTCCTTCCTCTGGTGGTCCACTCTCTCCATTCCCCGAAGGAGGGGGATGTGCTGTTCCTTCCTCTGGTGGTCCACTCTCTCCGTACCCCGAAGGAGGGAGATGTGCTGTTCCTTCCTTTGGTCCTCCACTCTCTCCGTCCCCCGAAGGGGGGAGATGTGCTGTTCGTTCCTCTGGTGATCCGCTCTCAACATTCCCCAAAGGACGGGGATGTGCTGTTCCTTCCTCTGGTGGTCCGCTCTCTACGTTCCCCAAAGGACGGGGATGTGCTGTTCGTTCCTCTGGTTGTCCGTCCTCTGCATTCCCCATAGGAGGGAGATGTGTTGTTCGTTCCTCTGGTGGTCCGTTCTCTGCATTCCCCATAGACGGGAGATGTGTTGTTCGTTCCTCTGGTGGTCCGTTCTCTGCATTCCCCATAGGCGGGAGATGTGTTGCTCGTTCCTCTGGTGGTCCGTTCTCTGCAGTCCCCATAGGCGGGAGATGTGCTATTCATAGAGCTGTAGAACAATCACAGGAGTAATACCCGTAGACCCAACTGAGATTGGGTAAATACTGTGTAAATTCGACAATATCTCAGCAGGATATATTGGAATTATTTAAAATGGTATGTACAAGACATTACAAAAAACAAAAACAAAAGAGAGGAGACTTTAGAATTGTTTTTTCAAAGCGCCAATAGGCGTCATATATTTAGAAGATCAAAAGAATTTCAAATAGTAGTAGTAAGAGCACAACAGGGTATGAATACTCAGGCAACCCTAGTGAGTGGCTCCTCGCGTCCCCGCTGGATTTGTTCCGTTCTGGATTCATTCTCTGATCCGCTGCTGATCTCCCATTGACACCGCGACCGCAGCCTTACTCCTGCTCCATTAATTATCGGGCTGTGCACCGTTCCTCCCCCTCTCCGGACCCCTGTACCGGTTGCCCTCCCTGTGAAGTTTCGTCATTTCAATTTACACGGAACCCCGAGGGAGAGAATTCCCTCCCTTCGCACGTCACTGTGTAATCCTCTCACAGCTGAATTCCCCGTTCTCTCGCCAGCGCCTTCTCTTCGTGCGCAAGAGCATTCCCAAATTAGGCGACCCAGGTCCTGATGATGATCCTAAATTAACAGGATCGAAACGCCGTCGACCACCATCCACCAGCCCAAACGTCTTTGGCACATACAAACTTGGTTCATTGAAATAATGAAAAATACCAACTATACCATTGAGTAAATTGTTATATGAACCTTTTTATTGTATATATTGCTTCTTCTGCGCCGCTTGCTGTTTTTTCACGTTGTCACTTGCGCCGTTGTTTCACTAGCACGAGCACTTTGTACACCTTCTCCACTAGAGTTGCCTGAGTATTCATACCCTGTTGTGCTCTTACTACTACTATTTGAAATTCTTTTGATCTTCTAAATATATGACGCCTATTGGCTCTTTGAAAAAACAATTCTAAAGTCTCCTCTCTTTTGTTTTTGTTTTTTGTAATGTCTTGTACATACCATTTTAAATAATTCCAATATATCCTGCTGAGATATTGTCCAATTCGTAGAGCTGTAGCGGCTTTCTTCAGGACCAATGTGAAAAGTGAGCTATCCACTCATACCAAATTCAGAAAATGGAAGATATATACAACCAGTGGTTGGAGTGGGTTGCCCCTCAAGTTTTACTTCCACTGGTATACATGCTTCCCGTGTTGCCAGGTATGTTTATGAGATTAGGGACATTCTAAAGTCTCTTTGTTGTTCCGACCCAGGGGCCATTTTTAGGTCTTGCCTAGCGTTGCAGCGCATGCGCTGCTTCTTGCTGGCGAGAGATATTGTGAGAGAGTGATTTCAGAAGAGGGCTTGAAGCCCCGCCCCTCATTTCCATTGGCTGGCATCACTGTTTATGCTAAACGGTGGCCTGCCATTAGAAATGAGGCTTTTTTGTTGCCGCCCTTACGCTTTTTGGGACGGCCCCTCCAGACTGGATCGCTTGCTTCACGGCTGTTGTGAAGCACTTTCTTATCTTCACAAGGTGTGTTATGTAAACAAGCCGTGATCCAGTCCGGATAGGCCATCCCAAAAGGAGGCAGGGCTGCAGGCAGGCACAACGTGCCCCACCCGTCACTTTACTCTCTCCCTCCCTCTCGCTCCGCCCGCTCTGTCTGAGCTCTCCCGGGCATCGTTGGCTCTCGGAGGCTGAGGCTCACAGCTGTCGCTTACTGGTTTAACAAGAGTATACATATTTTTCTCCACATTCTTGTTTAATAACGGGCGGGGCTGGTACCCTCGCCAACGGCGAGGATCAACCAGTGAGTAAGAGGATTGGGGAAGTGACCGGTGACGCTTATAGCGATCTGCGTTCCGGTGCTCCATGTTGGCTCACATCCCACGATAGACGCCTCTGGCTGTCGACCAGCCACAGCAGCGGTGGATGCTGCGAACTGGGGAAGAGGTTGTGGTGCAGGAGTGACGCTCTTCCAAGGATGCGAAGGCAGAAGATCAGATGCTTCTGAAGTCATCGCGCCCAAGGTTTACGGAGCATCTGTTGAATGCTCTGCTGTCCTGCGACGCCGCACGTGTTGCAAACAGACCGACAAGTTTATAGAGTTTGTAATTGAGCTCTGCTGTCCGAGCGCTGTAGTTTCAGAAGTCGCATTTATCTAATCCTACTGCCTCTACATTATTTACATTGACCTGGGAAGGATGAAATCCAAAGCCAGTTTAGGCACAATATCCCTAACTTACACTATTCCCAGTCCAGCGTGCCCCGGGCTCAGTTCAGACTCATATTTCTTAAGAGCACAAAACAGATCACCGAGTTATAATGTGTTGCTGGTTGCAGTGCTTAGAAATTTACATCTGCGGTTGAAGCACATTCAAAATATGTGATACACGGTATGCGAAAGATGCTTCGATCAAACAGTCGGGCGCAACCCCAACATTCCGATGCAGGGCGCGTGGGTGCACAGTAATACGTGGTGCCGAGGTGCTCCCTAGTGCCCAGACTTTTGCTCGACATCTTGCATAGTGATCAGAGGTCAGCGTGACTAGCCGAGTACCACTTACCTCTACAAGGGGACAAGCTTGGATTAAAAATATATTGTGGTCTTGTTTCCAATGTCTGAAGTTTAACCACCAGAGGGCGCCTCCGCGCAGGGGCTAAACAACAAACCTCCCCTTGTTGCGATGCAGTGTTCTTCAAACTTGATGGATACCTGTCAGCCCCAAGGTCCCTGCAGCGAGCTCGTGGCCCCTGTCACGTGATCTGCGTTAGTGGAAGCCAGGGGTCGAACTGACCCAAAAACCCTGAAATCACGTGTCGTCAGCGCTGTTTTGGTTACTTTACGACCCATACATAACTTGCTTTGTAAATCCGAGAAAAGCACAAATGCAAATGAGGCGGACTCATGCAATGGCAGCCGGTGCAGTCTGCAGGACGCGTGCTCACAACCCAATATTGTCCTGCAAAAGAGTGGTTCAAAAACGCTAGGGCTTCCCTCCCCCTTCTATTCTTCTTCCTTCTCTTTTTTTTCTTCCCTCTCACAAAAAAAATACCTTTAAAAAGCTCTTCTCCTTGGTATAGTTTATAAATCCCTCTTTTGGGATTGAATTGTATTTTTGCTTGTTTTATTATTGTTCCATTATCCTGCGATGCTTCTATTTTGTAGTGATGTTTTACTATGCTTAACTTATTCAATAAAGCTTTCTAAACTAAATAAACAAAAAACGCCAGGGCTTGGAAACTCAAACCTGGGGGGGGGGGGAGGGCGTAGGCCCTATGCCGTCGTAGGGAGACGAGCGATCAGACAAGAAAGACGTTCCCCCCCTCTCAGGAGGCGGATGGTGCATGTTCACATCACAAGGCCCCATTTCCAGCAGTTTGTTCTCCATGCGTCCTTCCCTCGAGCTCGTTATCAACCGCGCATTGACCTCATTGGTTGTGTTCGCGCCTCAGGCCATGGAGTCCTGGGAGCCAGGCGCGCAGTGGAGGGAGTGTTACTGTATCCATCGGACTCAGCTGCAAAAGAGCATACCCCCAGCCGTATCCACCGAGAGCACACGAGACAAATCGGGAACCACCCGGAGCAATACATAGAACGCGTGGAACCATCGAAAGGATGCAGGGGACCACCGAGAGCGCGTGGAGCAGCTAGACATAGAAAGCGTGGAACAACGGCGAGGATGCTGGCGCAGTTTGTGAGGGACAGGACTGTGACGGCATCACAAACTTAAGTTAAAACTCTTTTCAGAAAACAGCATCACCTATTAAAGCCTGAGGTCAGCACTTTGCTGTCCTGTAAAACATCGGTGCATGATTAGGGTGACCAGATTTTGAGAAGCAAAAACCGGGACAGGATAGACATGAAAGTAGGACTACAGTCTTTCTTTTCTATCTGACGTGTGTGTGTGTGTGTGCGTGCGTGCGTACGTGTGTGTGTGTGTGTGTGCGTGCAGTGTGTGTGTGTGTGTGTGTGTGTGTGTGCGCGTGTGCGTGTGTGTCTCCGTCCTCCTCCCCACTCCGTCTCCCCTCTGCTGGGAGCATGCAGCCGACCTCCTGCTTCGCCTGGCTTCATAAATCTCATTGTAACCAGCCCGCCCCTTTGCCTCTGTACACAGAGTGTGCATTTATTGTTAGAACTGGAGCGTTTGCTATTGTGTTCACATACAGCCGCTATTTCGTCGTAGTAATGCAAGAGACCGTGGGTGGGCAGCCAAGCGCAACTATTGGCAAAGTAAGGGTGCTAGACAGGACTTTAAGTGGAATTAAAAAACCGTGGGTTGTCTCAAAGGGGCGTGGCTGATGTAATTAGGGCATGCCTTAAAAAGTAAGCTACAAATATGTGCTCATCATAGTGTGCTGCCGACTGGTAATCTGGTGCTTCTGCCATTGCCTCCAGGTATATAATACATAGGGTGACCAGATTCTCAAAACAACAAGCATTTGCAATGCAACAGGTCTCGCATTTACGCGAGTTTGAGCTATTGACATTGCAAATAACAAAGCCTTTTATTTTTGTTTTAGTTTTTAAAACAGAAATAAAAGACATTGTCATTTACAAGGCCAATAGCTTAAACTCGCGTAAATGCGAGACCTATTGCATTGCAAATGCTTGTTTGTTTTCTAGTTGTGTTAGAGGGGAGTTGTCCTTTGCTGTTCTCTAAACCTCCTCAGGCCCTATTTGTGTGTATTGACTGCCCCAGATGTTGTTCCATCTCTACATCCTACAGCGATGTAGGTCTCTGTCCTATGTCCTACAGCGAGGCTGGTACCTGGACGTTGTACTTAGCGCTTGATTCAGAATAACCCCTGAACCCGCTCGGGCTTCAATGGGACCCCACGGAGGCAGCGACAGGACGAAGCATCACCTAAGATGCTACGGTTCTGGAGGGGGGGAGCGGGGGGGGGGGGGTAAGGGAGGTATATATTTGGTTTAAAAGTTCACACTGCTGACCATATTCCAGAGACGGGGGGGGGGGGGGACGTCTCCACTGAGGGTGACACACATCCTTTCACTCCATATCTACAGCAAACAATGCTTCTTGTTTCTAGGCGCTGTCAGTATCATTTCCCACGTTGGTTCGCTTTGTCGTTTCCTGGAGACAGAGACCCTTCTCCTCTGAAGAATGCCAGACTTGTTACATGAACTCTCCCTGCCATAAAACTCCTCCCTCCGCCGTTCAGGAGTTGTTAGTGCTCCAGGTGAGCTCGACTCCAAACGTTTCCGGTGGATGGTAACTCTTGTGCCTAGAAAGACATCCATTGCTTGGTAACCGCAGGCTCCAGGCGTGAGTGGGACACCAGTGACCCGGAAGTGTTGTCATGGATGAGTGTGCACGTGGTGGAGGCCGCCATTTGTTAAATGCTAGGTATGATGTGTTTGTGGGGGTGGGCATGTCTTGGCTCCTGCCGCCTGCTGGGCTCCTGCTGGCATGCAGCATGGCAGGGCCTGTGCCAGCCCGGAGGCCCACGGTTCGGAATCTGCTGTTCCTCTGGCAGAAGCGCCCACGTCGCCCTCGCCTTGGCAGCTGTGCTGGTGCCGCCTCCTCTAGAACAGCATCGGTTTTAGCTTGAATGTGGCTGCGCCTTTCCAGTTGTGACACATGGCAGCCCATGGAGGTCCAGCCCCCCATCCCCCGAGGTGTGGGTGGCAGAAGCCATCGGAGAGAGGGTGACTCAATCTCCCTGGATCTCTTCCTGTTCGTTCTCAGCGCAGCACGTGCCTGGCGAGTCCAAGAGCGGCGCGTTTCATCATAACATGAGCTGGATTTGGACCACAGACTCTTCTCAGTCTGTCAGTGCGCGCCAGGTCTGTGACGTCATGGAAGGGCCTCAGTAAGCATGAAGCAGACTCCAGATGTCACGTGGCTATCGCTGCCAAGTGTCACTTTGCTCACATGGTCAGTGACTGGCTACCGCCCTCCCCCTGTGACCACACCACCCCCGGACACAGCACATAGACGTGGTATCTTTGGAAGGCGGGAGGTCGCGAGACCCCCCGGCCGTATTTATTAAGTACAAAAACAATACATTTTTTAATTTGCATGATAAACAGTTATACAAAAATCAGCAGGACATTAGATACATCATTGTCAACAGGTGTGAGTGACTATCCTTAACAAAGACTCTAATACAGATTGTTTCCTAACCGAGTCTAACATCCTCCTCTGCATTTTTGTATACTAACATTTCTGGGCCATATGGCAAGGTCGCTAACCGGTGTCAGGTCCTACTAGCTGCGCCTCCCCTACAGGTGTGCGCATGCGCAGCCGGGCCCGGTAATTACCCGGTCCACGCCGTGAACTTCATTTACCCACTAAAGGAGGGCCATTATTCTGCGCCATCCGGTGACGTCATGAGTATGCGCGCGCGGGGTGGCTACCAGCCTAAGGAAAGCGTGACTCCCCAACCCGCGCCCCTTTGAAGCACCAGTTACCTTGCCCCTGAAGTTCTAGGAGGGGCCAATGGCCCCTCCCCCTGGGCGGGCACCTCCGTAGGATGATGCCCGCCCCCTCAGACCTTCAAATAGTTGCTCACCGGATGCCTCAGCCAGTTTCGGGAATTTTTTCCAGGGACTCTTAGCTCAGCAGCGGCCCCCCCCGTCAGTGGTGATACTTCACCTGGGGGAGAATGATTTGGCAAAATTGGGGAGGCGCGTGCTTATTGAGGAGATCATTTCCACTGCGGGGTGGGTGGCCAGGGCTTGCCCGGGTTCCACAGTAGTTTGGTCTCAATTTATCCCTCGGTGGCAAGTGGCGAGGGGGGGTCTCGGTCAGGGCGTTGAACCACTCGGTACGGAGGGTCAACACACAGTTGGACAAATTATTTCGGACCCCCCAGTTGCAGACGATTCCACATGGGTGTATCTGGGGCGAGCATTTTTACTTGAGGGACGGGGTGCACTTGACGGAGGCAGCGAACGTCTTGTGGTCTAATAATGTCTGGGCTTGGTTGGAGGGATTTGCAAAATAAGCGCGCTCTTGGTTTAGGTCTAGGTAAAGGGGGAGGCCAGATCGTCGGTTAACAATGCTGGCCTGTGGCTGTAAGGTCATGACCGGTGAGCAACTATTTGAAGGTCTGAGGGGGCGGGCATCATCCTACGGAGGTGCCCGCCCAGGGGGAGGGGCCATTGGCCCCTCCTAGAACTTCAGGGGCAAGGTAACTGGTGCTTCAAAGGGGCGCGGGTTGGGGAGTCACGCTTTCCTTAGGCTGGTAGCCACCCCGCGCGCGCATACTCATGACGTCACCGGATGGCGCAGAGTAAGGGCCCTCCTTTAGTGGGTAAATGAAGTTCACGGCGTGGACCGGGTAATTACCGGGCCCGGCTGCGCATGCGCGCACCTGTAGGGGAGGCGCAGCTAGTAGGACCTGACACCGGTTAGCGACCTTGCCATATGGCCCAGAAATGTTAGTATACAAAAATGCAGAGGAGGATGTTAGACTCGGTTAGGAAACAATCTGTATTAGAGTCTTTGTTAAGGATAGTCACTCACACCTGTTGACAATGATGTATCTAATGTCCTGCTGATTTTTGTATAACTGTTTATCATGCAAATTAAAAAATTTATTGTTTTTGTACTTAATAAATACGGCCGGGGGGTCTCGCGACCCCCCGCCTTCCAAAGATACCACGTCTATGTGCTGTGTCCGGGGGTGGTGTGGTCACAGGGGGAGGGCGGTAGCCAGTCACTGACCATGTGGAAAGGGGGGGCTCTTGGCCCCCCGCCTGCATGGCAGTGCGGTGACCTCCCCCGGACTTCTCGGTGGTGGGGGCATGTCCACTGGGGCGCGCCCTACCACCGATTGGCTGCTTACGTGACCCGGATGTCGTTAATCGACATCCGGGTCGGGGGGGAGGGGGGGCGGGCCACTGGGGTGGGATAAAGAGGTGGGGAGCGCCCAGGTGACCCCCTTGTTGCCTGGACGCTCCCCCACACAACGGACGTGCCCCGGCGTTAGCGCCCTGAACGCCGGGGCACGTCCGTTGTGTGGGGGAGCGTCCAGGCAACAAGGGGGTCACCTGGGCGCTCCCCACCTCTTTATCCCACCCCAGTGGCCCGCCCCCCCCTCCCCCCCGACCCGGATGTCGATTAACGACATCCGGGTCACGTAAGCAGCCAATTGGTGGTAGGGCGCGCCCCAGTGGACACGCCCCCACCACCGAGAAGTCCGGGGGAGGTCGCCGCACTGCCATGCAGGCGGGGGGGCCAAGAGCCCCCCCTTTCCATATGTGACAGTTCGATGTTTTCAGTGTATTTATGAGTGACACTCTGCTGCCAAATGTGTGTCACTTTCTTATGAGTAAAATCAATCACTGACGTCACTGTAAAGTGAATAATATCAGACATGACCCCCCGTTGAGTAATGCACCACTCTAAACAGGTCTTGAGACTGCAGCAAAACCCCTAAAATGAGGATACTTATGAAAAGGAAGAGAAAAGGGGCCTAATCAATCAGGGGTTTATAAAGCACGCTACTCACCCGTGAGGGTCTCAGGGCGCTGTTAAGAGGCCTGACTCTCAAGCAGAATGCAAAAACCTCTTTCTTTCAATGCAGGTTGGCAAACTTAAAGAAATGTAAATGTTAAAAGATAATTTTTTATAATAGAGATACCAGTCCTGCCCATACAATGCAAAGGCCTCACAGCCGCTCCTACATTCGGTACATGCTGTTTCCAGGGTTGAGCTAAAGAAGTGACCGCCCCACCCACTCGGAGATGAACTGACCTGTGCTCACTTTTGGCCCAGCCTGAGACAGCCTCTGAAGGCTGCTATGTTTGGTTCAGCTCTTCTTTAAATGCCGGGGGGGGGGGCGATAGTCTCGTCTTCTTGCGCCACGGGCTTGGGGCTCGCCGTGGACTAGGTCAGGATGCCCTGCTGCAGCAGCGCCCCCTGCCCTCGACTCTGGATTCCTCCCGCTGTATCAGTGCCCTAGTAGGAGTCACTACGGGCCTCATTTATGAGGCACTGGCAGAGGGCAGCGCCGCAAGTCTTCTAGCTGCGCTACCCCACGCCAATGTGAAAGCGCAGGAACACAGTGCATTAATGAAATACGGTGCATTCCTGTCCTTTACCCCCTGCCGCACAATTATCGGCTTAGTGCCAACGTAAGCACATTTGCACTATGGTGCAAGGGTGCCGCCGATGCAGGCAGGGTTGTTTTTGTGCAGGAAGGGGCAGCTTGACACAGAGTAAGCCAAGGCAGCGACTTGCCCCGCCTTACCTTACTGCGCATCTGTAAGCCCGGGCAAAGCCACGCAGAGTGTTATTTTGCGTCGCCTCATAGATATGATAGAGAGGCGTGCGCCAACAGAGCGTCAACTAACGTGATACTTAGGCGCCCCAAGCCTCTCATAAATAAGCCCCCAAAGATGCACAACGGCTGGCGCTTTTTACCTCTGGGACAGCGGGTCGGATGCATCTAGATTTGCTGAGCAGATTACGACTCCATTGTTCCCTCCTTTCTGGCTGATCCGGGGGACTGACACTGGCCTGGAACTGCAGAACAAACGTCCTGCCAGCTCGCCTCGCTCCAAAGTCAAGCACGCTGTGAGGGGTAGCAAAGGACCAGACTCCGTAGAGACTTGTCTGCAGTCCTGAGGGATGGCGGGCGCAGCAATAAAAAAAGAAACCTAAGACCTGCCTGCATCACCGGTCACCAATGGGTAGTAGTGCCCAGGGCACAAGTCCTAAAAAAACAAGTGGGGGGACGCTGACGTCACAACAGGAAGTGACATCACGAAAGGTGGCTTGCACCATCAGACTTATTGCCTCCCCTCACTCACCCCTTAGATGCGATTGCATCAGAGAAGCCAGCGCGTGACCGGCGTTCTGAATGAGCTCTGATCTCGCCCCAGAGAGGCCAAAGAGTAAATGTGTGGCTCCTTTTGCTCCAGTTATCGAGCTCCCTGTAAAATAAGTGGGGGAACGCTGTCCACCCTTGTGGTACCCCGACTCGAGCCCTGGTAGTGCCGTTCACAGTCACCAGCGGATAGTAGTGCCTTTCACTGGTCACCAGTGGGTAGTAGTGCTTAGTGGCTTTCACTGGTCACCAGCGGGTAGTAGTGCCTTTCACTGGTCACCCAGGTGTAGCAGTGCTTTTCATTGATCACCAGTAGGCAGTAGAGCCTTTCACCAGTCACCAGCGGGTAGTAGTGCCTGTCTCACCAGCCCCCAGTGGGCAGTAGTGCCTTTCACCAGTCACTAGTGGGCAGTTGTGCTTTTTACCAGTCACCAGCAGGTACTAGTGCCTGTATCACGAGCCACCAATGGGCAGTAGTGCCTTTCACCAGTCACTAGTGGGCAGTTGTGCTTTTTACCAGTCACCAGCGGGTAGTAGTGCCTGTATCACCAACCACCATTGGGCAGTAGTGCCTTTCACCGGTCACTGACAGGTAGTAGTGCCTTTCACCAGTTACCAGCGGGTAGTAGTGCCTTTCACTGGTCACCAACGGGTAGTAGTGCTTTTCACTGGTCACCCAGGTGTAGCAGTGCTTTTCATTGGTCACCAGTGGGCAGTAGTGCCTTTCACCAGTCACCAGCGGGGAGTAGTGCCTGTCTCACCAGCCCCCAGTTGGCAGTAGTGCCTTTCACCGGTCACTAGTGGGCAGTAGTGCTTTTTACCAGTCACCAGCGGGTAGTAGTGCCTGTATCACGAGCCACCAGTGGGCAGTAGTGCCTTTCACTGGTCACCAGTGGGCAGTAGTGCTTTTTACCAGTCACCAGCGGATAGTAGTGCCTATATCACCAACCACCATTGGGCAGTAGTGCCTTTCACCGGTCACCGACCGGTAGTAGTGCCTTTCACCGGTTACCAGCGGGTAGCAGTGCCTTTCACTGGTCACCAGCGGGTAGTAGTGCCTTTCACTGGTTACCCAGGTGTAGCAGTGCATTTCATTGGTCACCAGTCGGCAGTTGTGCCTTTCACCAGTCACCAGCGGGTAGTAGTGCCTGTCTCACCAGCCCCAGTGGGCAGTAGTGCTTTTTACCAGTCACTTGGGGGTAATAGTGCCTGTATCACGAGCCACCAGTGGGCAGTAGTGCCTTTCACAGGTCACCAGTGGGCAGTAGTGCTTTTTACCAGTCACCAGTGGGTAGTAATGCTTGTATCGCCAGTCACCATTGGACAGTAGTGCCTTTCACCGGTCACCGACAGGTAGTAGTGCCTTTCACCGGTTACCAGTTCCTAGTAGTGCTTTTCACCAGCAGGCATTAGTGACTTTTACCGGTCACCAGCGGGCAGTAGTGCCTTTCACCAGTCATCAGCGGGCAGTATTGCCTGTATCACCAGTTACCAGTGGGCTGTATTGCCTTTTACCAGTCATCAGCGGGCAGTAGTGCCTTTCATAGGTCATCAGCGGGCAGTAGTGCCTGTATCACCGGTCATCAGCGGGCAGTAGTGCCTGTGTCACCGGTCACCAGTGGGCTGTAGTGCCTTTCACAAGTCATCAGTGGGCAGTAGTGCCTTTCACTGGTCATCAGTGGGCAGTAGTGCCTGTATCACCAGTCATCAGTGGGCAGTAGTGCCTGTATCACCGGTCATCAGTGGGCAGTAGTGCCTGTATCACCGGACACCAATGGGCAGTAGTGCCTTTGCTGGAAGGCGCTGGCAGAAAGTATTCATGTGCGCTGCTGTAGCAGACTCGTGTACCCATGTGGACGGGTGGCCTGCTCGAGAGACTCAGGGCCAGGCCAGGCAGGGCTCAGCTTCAGCGCTCTGAAGCCCAGGCTCGCATTTACGAGTCAGTGTGTAGCAAACAACACAGACTGCCAGTGCGGGTCTCAGATATGGAAATACTCACTTGGAGCCGGACACGATGTCAAGTTGAACTTGTGAACTGCTTGGTGGTGATCAGTGTAACAGCTGTGGCACGTCACGTGGTACGGACCACGGCTGAGTGAGTCTTCGCTTGTCACCTGCGCAGCCAGCCTGACTAAAGCAGCGGCAGCGAGATGTGTGGTTCCAGTTGTGTTTAGTACTCACTATTGCTAAGTGTCTTGTGAGTAAGGTACGATATGCAGACTCAGTGTGATGGCACCACTGTGTGCACTTTGACATCAACAAGCGACTCGCGCTTCTAATGCAGCTGCTTCTACGTCACGGCTTGTGCCTCGCAGCGCCGATGGCGTCAGGAAGCACTACAAATGCGTGACTAGAGCATTTTAGTGCGGTGATGCAGGCCACCGCACTTAAATGTGTCAGTCTAACTCCTGATGTGTGGTACTTGGCAGGGCTGCGAGGTCACGCCCTGATACGGGTCCCTGAGGACGCACACCCATGTGCTGTTCCTTTTACACCACCCTGAAGTCTTACCATTACGTCTCTTCAACAGGTGTGTCTTTCACTTGTAGCTAGCAGCACACCAGAACAAGCAGCACTAAGGGTTGTATACCAACACAACAGGCACTTAGAAATGGAATGACTGGTATAAGCAGACATTAATGTACCTAGAATTTGAAACACAGGGCACGCCGGCACTTCCGCCACCCCCAGCGCAGTGAGGTGTCTTAAAAATGTACCTCAGTTCTTGTTCATGAGTGGTGCGGGGAGGTAAATACTACATCACGGAGGGGAGGTGGGCCCACTGATGATGCATCTCTTCGTTTCATGGTGGACATTTCTGCTTGGTTGATGTTCTCTGGAGGAGACCGGCGACATCCGTCCACTGAGACCTGAAGTACCGGTTAAGAGAGTGCGCAACCTGTTCTTGCTTACTGGCTTTGACCTCTCCTTCATCCCACAGATAAACGTGACCATGAAGAACGCTTATCAACATCTACACCAACTTCATGGATGGTCCTAGGATGCTGCGACTCTAAAAACTGCCTTTGTGCTCGCTGCGGTCACCTTTTGATGGTACTGTTGCAATGTCCCCTTCATAAGACTTCTTGAACCGTCCAAGACTCTAGATCCATGGACGCTCACTCTATTGTTGGACTCGGGTGCCCTCACCATGTATCATTTACCTTGAAGGTTCTACAGTGAGATGACAAACACTATGCATGGCCCACCCGGCGTCCTTGGCTCCGCTCCTCTGTACCTACCCAGAGTACCTTCTAGCCAGGAACCTCAGATAGCCTCTGAGATGGCCATTTGCCCTCCAAGAAACAAAAAGCATGAACCCTCTTCTGCATACTGCCCTGAGAGGGTGAGGTGGGTAGGACAACCGAGTAGCAAACTTGGCAATAAATGTGCAAGACAAAAGCACTGCACGTGGTCCTCATGTCCTGCACCGTAAGTACCAGCAAGCGAGTATGCAAAGTAATGCAACAACCCCACACCCTGTCAATAAGTACTCTTAGCAGGAGAGGGTGAAGGAACCATTCATCACTGTAGCCACTAGAGAGGAAAGCTTGGTTAACCATATCTCAACAGAATGTCTTTGGTAAGCAGTGAGGAGCTTACTTCAGCAAGCAGGTACTAGAGGACAGAGCAGTCACCAGGAAGAGTGCAACAGGCTGGAGCATGTTGGGGCTTGATGGGTGATGGGGCTGGACCTACAGACCGTTGCGGAAGATTGAGGGTCACAATGATGTTCCTCAAGATGAGACTGGAGCAAAGATGGACCAGTCAGATGGAAACAAAGGCTGCCAAGCAGTCGTCTGCTGGAGGGAAACAGATTCCAGCAAGTACTCCTGAGTGTAATTCTTAAATGAGTCTCATCCGCTAGTAAGGACTCAAGGCTGCATTAATCTCTGTCTTCTTCTGCTCGCCGACAGACAGGGACCAAAAGCCGTGGTTCTGCTCCAGTGTGAACAGTCCATCTCGAAATGCCAGGCCACCCCCCTCCAAAGGTGCAGTGCGTTATGAGAAGCACATCTGGGCGAAGCACATCTGGATGAGACCTTTGTACACAGGACATTTCACAGAGAAAAACAAAAAAGTGGTGGGTGGAATGCTTGAATTAATCTCGGTTGCTGATAGTTATTGGGTCCAATTCCAGATTGTTGCTGCTTTAGGTGCAACTGTAAACAAGACATAAACAGACTGGAATCAGGGTTGGTCTTCCTACAACAGGAACAGTCCAAATTGCTGGGAACGGCCCGTTGAAAGCGAGCCTGCGCAAGGAACCAAACCCCTAGGGTGATGTGAGGCAGAATGTATGGCAGGCTGGGTAGACGACAGATAGATGGACACAACTGCTGGCCGGGTAGGATTGCCTGATGCTGTGGGGCAGATTTACAAACCCCTTGCGACAACTTTACGCCGCCGTTGCATCACTTCTGTGACGCAGCGGCGTCATAAACAATGAGCCACGTTGCAACATATTTACAACGTGACGCATCTAGGGAGATGAGTCACGTTGTAAAGCCCTGTGCTACATTATACCATCGTCAGTTATAATGTATGCAGGGTGGGCGTTCCGTCGCAAGAAAGCCTTGTAAAAGTGACGCAGTGAAATCTACAAGATTTCACTGAGTCACTTTTACGACTCTACTGCTTGAAGCAGGCGTAAGGCATGACGCAGCATGTTAGGGATAGGCAAACCTAACCACTGCTTGAGGCGCGTCGTGTTAGCGACACGACTCTAGCAATGTGCTGCCTGTACGCCAAAAGATGCGTCATGCATCTGTCTATCCTTGCACCATGGTGCCCCGCATTGTAAATGCTACGCATCCATAGTGGCGCAAGGGTTTTTTTACAGGACGCTAAAGAACTGACGCATCTCTGCTAATATGCAGAGATGCGCCAGTTCTTGTAAATCTGCCCCTGTGAGTTTGGGTCAAACATCACAATAGTGTCTTCTAACCTTTGCAGCGTCTTACTGGAAAATCAGTACTAATCCCAGACATGAACCAGCATGAACAGTATTTGGTGATTGTGGAAGACCCATCAGAAATAGAACTTAATTTCTCTGAATCACAGAGGACTAGTGGCCAATCCCCCTGGCCAAGCACTGGCACACCATGGTTCAGAGCCTCGAACGTCTACTACATTCAGAAGTGGGGTTCGCGGAAAGTCTTTCAAAACTCACAGATTGTAATCAACAGCTCAATGGAAGCTGCAGCGATCCTAAGACCATCAGGCACTGCTCTTGGAGGGTGGAAGGGGCGGTAGGGGGTCAGTAGCCACCCAGCAGGAGGGGTGCGCAGAGCAGGTCCCATCCTGCAGGCTGATGAAGACCTGCGCCTTCCTATAAACCCAGCAGCAGGAGTCTGAGGGAGACCCAGCCACAGAGAAGGAAAGTTACCATATCTTCTCATAAAGCTGTCAAAGTCTTAGATGAAGAACCCAACATGGCCCCTGCCCCCAGAATGAATGACAGGTACACCCAAAATATCCCTGAGCAGGAAGGAATGCTACATCCAATAGACAGCCTGGTTGTCCCTGAGTGCCCGCCCCTTCAAAGACTTGCAAGGCACCCACACCGACTGACCTCGGGATCCAGTAAAGGTCTACCACCCTGCTCCTCTCCGTCACCACAACTGTTTTCTTGATATGGAACTTGGGCTTTCTGAGGCCGGCCACTGAAACAGGCCAGAGTCGAGCCTGGAATGAAGATTAAACCTAGACCAGCCAGGAACCTGCCACAGGTGGATCCGGTGTCCACAGCCTGCAGAGATCTGTCAGACCTCGCTGAAGCTCACCCTCTCTCCCTCCCCAAACAGGCCGGATCTGGGAATGGGGCATTGACAGTTCTGGAAAGTAGGGACAGTGGGGAGAGGAGTTGGCCTAATGGCTAGTGCGCTCGACCTCGGACCTGGGGAGCTGGGTTCGAGTCTTGGCAATGACGCTGAACACCTTGTGATTCTGGGCAAATCACTTAATCTCCCCGTGCCTACCAAAAAAAAATGAATGTGTGTCCTCATGTAACGTAACTGGTGCTATGTAAAGCGCTCTGATACCTGACTGGATTCGGGTCAAGTTCACGCTATATAAAACTCTGACAAAAAATCCCTCCTAGTTCCTGAATCTATTTTGGGGCTGGATCTGTCCTGAATTTGTCCTGATGTCATTTTCTGACCCCCACATTGACTGCTTTCTGTTCTGAGCAGCCAAGTGCAGGCAGTGAGGGGACATTCTTATTTTCACTGGGCCCAAAACTAAGGCCAGATTTAAAGGGCCATCAGCACTGGCTTATTCACGTATCACCTTGGCCAGGAGCCATCAGGAGCCTGACACCAAGATGCCAATGCAATGGAAGGAAAGAAAGGCATGCAGCTTTTTATCGCTTCCCAAGTACTTTAGAGAAGCCATGACTTGGAGACCGGTTTTAAACTTTGTTCAACTCCCCCATGTAAGAGAGGTGCATGCACTGTAAGAATGCAAGACTTCTCTGTGTGTGAGTAAAGACACTAATAGTGGTTTAAATGACACCCATGAATTTATTATTTCATTCTTTTATTGCTCTACTCATCCAAGTGTCAGGGGTCAGGGGACTAGACATTACACGTAGAAACACAATCATAAAAGTGTGTAAATCAATGTACAGGAAGTGCTAATAAGACAATGAGGGTTGTAGGGTGTAGGAATCACACACCGGCCATGCTTGTAGACATTATATGTTAAGAGTGAATGGTTCTGACAAACACTAATGGCCTTAATATGACTTTGGCCTTGTGGGCACGGGGCCACCATGGTGTCACCCCGCTCTCACACCGCCAAAACCAAAACAGACCACTGCCAGATTATGACTTTTTAAGTGGTTGGCAGGCAACTCTTTTGTGTTCCCACTGCGGTGCATTTGAAATAGGCACCGCAATGGGAATGTCAGGGCGTGTTCCTGCACAGACCAAAATGCACAATGTTGTGCATTCCGTTGCATGCAGAAATATGGGGTGCATGCACCCCATGGCGCAGAGGTGTTTCCCCACCGCCATGAAAAGTGCGGTGGTAAGGAAACTTCTAATATGCTTGCTGGTGCCGCAGTGGTACCACCAACATTTTAGGGGCCTCAGGCCACTGCGCCACTGTTAAGGATCATGTATCCGTGGCGGCAGCAGCGGTCTTGTGAAGGTCCAACTGCCACATTCCTAATGCGGCAGGCAGACAGCCAGTCTGGAGGTCTGCGGACCGCCACCACGGGTTCAGTGGTCCATTGGACCGCCTAACTCGAAATAAAGCCCTTAATCAAGATATGAAAGTTAACGCAGTCCTTGTGGTCGTCTGTACTAACGAGACTGTATCGCTCCCCGAGGAGTCTGTACTAACAAGACCGTATCACTTCCTCGAGGAGTCTGTACTAACAAGACTCTATCACCTCCCCGAGGAGTCTGTACTAACAAGACTATCACCTCCCCGAGGAGTCCTTCTTTACAACTTTCAAATAACAAAATATTAAGAGAAAACAAACAACAAGAATCTAAACCCATGACTTTGAGTTGTGTGTTGTGCGGCTCGTTGATGCTGATAAAGAGATTACTGGGGATTGAGACTTATGAACTGGAAGCAGCAAAATTACCTCAGTGTCAAAAGCAGTAATCTACTCCTGCACGGCACAAGCTACACATCTGTGATCTGCAGGGAACACGATGCACTTTGCAGCAGGCACATTTACCCTCTGTGCTACTCTATAAGTGGACTGGACAGAGCACAGATCTCTCTAGGATCTGCATTAGCGCCAGCCCTCGCTCACTGCTGTTATAATCGCCTCAAAGTCGCTGGGCTCACAGCGATCTCTGCGGCAGGCGTCTTAACTCTAATAGATCTTTTAAAAAGTAGCCTCTTTGCAATGAATTAAGAAAGGTATAAAAGATTTACTATCAATTCCTCCTTGTTGCCAATTTCTCTGCAGCAGTTTTTATTTCAAATGAATGTAGAACTTGACTGTCAGACTCTGCTTTTCAAGCTCTGCCCCTCATGACTCCACCCCTGACTTTACATGGTGCAAAAGTGACTCAGGGCTCTCGTGAATAAGCCCCGGGGTTGTGTACGTCAACTCTCTCCCTAGTTGTCCCAAGGGCACAGAGGCTTATGTAGGAGAGCCATTCATCACTTTTGCACCACATAAAGTGGTACATGCGTGACGCAGGGCTCTCATAAACACTTATGAACCACACAGAGCCACCTTGCGTAACTTTGAGTGACCTCATAAATCTTGAGTAAGGCAACGCAGCGCAAATCACCGAGGTGCCTTACCCTGCACCAGGGAGGTGTTCCATGGGCGTTGCGGTGGGTTTACCCGTTCAACAACCACGTTTATTGAACTTTGACGCTGCCTCAGGCTTAGAAAATCATGTAAGCCTGGGGAAATGCCAATGTTTATTTCTCCTCATTATTTTCTCTTCTAAATGGATAACACCTCTCTGGATTGTTTTTGTGCACAAAGGTGTCCCTTCCTGCACAAAAACAATCCTGCATGCAACAGAGGCTCCCTTGCACCACGTTGCAAGGGTGCCTACGGTAGCGCTAGGCTGCCAAAACAGTACCGGCACTGGGGGAAGGGACAGGAGTGTGCTGCATTGCATAAATACAGTGTATTGCAGCCCTTTCACTTTGGCATAGGGCAGCGCAGCAAGGTGACTTGCTGCGCTGCACTATGCCAAAACCCCATAAATGAGGGGCACAGTTTCGCTGCATGGCACAGCACCATGCTCCCTGAGTGCAGCCAGGGCAGATGAGTGGCACGGAGCCACAAGGGGTCTTTGGTGTACTCCCTGCAAGCAAAGAAGCTGTGCATAAGTGGCACTGTTACTGTTGTAATGCTTAAAAGAGGTGCACTGTCTTTGGGTCGCTCTGCTTTAACATTTAGGTAGGTAGGTAAAGCTTTATTCGATAAAAATATCATAAAAGCACAACATACAGAAGTATAAAAAAGATCAAGTTAGATAATGAAAGAAACAATCATCATAAATATATCTAAAAAGACTGTAAAAGTGGATAAAAGCAATATGTGCAAAGTACAAAATACAAAACGCTTCAGGACCCAAAATTCATTATAGCAGATAAATGGTGGGTAAAAGAACTGATCATGTGGGAGATTTAATGCATTTAGCGTGCCAGATTTTTCTTCCGCAGTAACCAAGCAGCACCCAGATACTTATCAATACCACAAACAATGGTAAGGGACGAAGTATCTGTTTGTAGGATGCGTAACACAATACGGTAGTCGCGACTACCGAGTAATCTACAAATCGGTCTCAGCCACTTGGCTCTTGCTCTTCTATATTGGAAACAGGCAAATAAAAAGTGGGGGATAGACTCCTTAGGTGCTGTACAGCTGGGGCAGCCAACAGAAATAAGGGGGAATCCCTTCCATCAAGCAGTAACACAGTTAAGAGGAAGGGACCCCAATCTGAAGCGTACATACAGTGATCTATCTAGGGGAGTCTGAATAAAATCAAGATAGGGTTCGAGTTTGATGAGGGATTTGTGTTCAAAGAAGGCTTCGCTCAGTTTCCCCATCTTTACATTGGTGAGCTCTCTTGTGTTTACCCAACTCCAGGAGGCCTTCTTGAGGTCCTGTTTCGAAGGGGGTGTCTGTAATTCCCAGCAGTCTTCGTAGCCAATGGACCTCAGCATTTGTTTGACATAGGAGATCCATTTTAACCTCTTCCCAGTATCTGCTGATATGAGTTCACTTAAGCCTGCAGCATAGTTTGCAAGTTCTGGTGTCTGTCGCAGTCTTGCCCAATAAAGTAGGGGTCGAAGGCGTGCAATGTCCTGGATAGAGTGTCTGCCTAAGTCATAAAACAAGGGTTTCAGAGGAGATGAAGTGGGAACCGAAATGAGGTTCCTCATGAATTTGTTCTCGGACGAGACCAGGTCATGGATGTTTTCATAGCCCCAGATTTCTGCCCCATACAAGGAGCTAGATAATGCCTGTGCTTCATATACCACAAGGGCCGGTGCCACTGGTCGACTGGTAGAGAGATGTTGTTCTCTAATAATGGCACCAGACACCCTCTTGTGGCATAGAAGCATCTTGGTCAGGTGCGAGCTCCACTTCATCCCTTTTGCAATGCGTATGCCTAAATAGTCAAAGGAATCCACGATATCTAACGGTGTACCATCCAGACTAAAGGCATATCTGAAGCGTCGCGGAGAATTAATAACCATTAGTTTGGTTTTCTCTGTGTTTATGATGAGGCAATGGGATTTGCAAAATAAATCAAACCTATTTAGAATTTTCTGGAGGCCAGCCGGGGATTTGGAAATCAGGAGAGTGTCGTCGGCGAACAGGAGGCTAGGGACTTTTTCGCCCGCCAGGACTGGAGCGTCTGCTGGGACCTCCCTAAGGAGATCCACCACCCCGTTGATGTAAAGAGAAAACAGGGTGGGAGCTAAGACACAGCCCTTGCGTACCCCCCTGTTCACCGCGACACTCCCTGTAAGCTGGCCCTGGTCACCCCATCTAATGTTAGCATGATTGTTCTCGTGGAGAAGCTTTAAAAAGGCAAGAATCTCTTGGGGGACACCTAATTGAGATAAATCCTGCCACAGCCTATGACGGGGTATTAAGTCAAAAGCAGACTTTAGGTCTATAAAAGCTAAATATAAAGTGCCTTTGCCTAAAACTACCACTTTCCAGTATATCATAAAAAATCTAAAAACTTGATCCATAGTGCCTACCTTTTGTCTAAAACCTGCTTGAAAGTGTGATAAAACATTCCTATTCTCAATCCAACACCTCAGCCTCATAAGGAGAACCCTGCCACCACTTTCTGTATCACATCGATTAGACTAATGGGTCTGTAGTTGGCAGGGTCCTCCCTATTGCCCTTTTTGTAAATTGGAATCACTACTGCAGCTTTCCAAGACTCAGGTACTGTAGAGCCCTTGGCTATAGCGTTCATTACAACAGCGATAAAAGAAGCCCACGGGATTGGATCATGTAGAAGAAGGTCACCAGGTAGGCCGTCAGGGCCTGCCGCCTTACCCGGCGCAATACTTTTAATAGCAAGGATCACTTCTTGGGTCCCAAAATTGGTCTCAACTGGGAAATTGGCGGCAAGGGGCAAGTCGTCCTCCACAGGAACCACATGGGCTGTCTCACCCGCATATATAGCAGAGAAATGGTTAAACCATTGCAGCTCCGTTATATGATTGGGGATGCTAGCCGTTTTGGCCCGTTTGCCTCGATTTAATAGGTCCCAGAAAACCGTTGAATTTCGGTTTAATGCTGCCTCTTTGAGTTCCTGCCAGTGCGTTTCCTCCCAATTCCGTTTGGCGACTGTCAAAGATCTCGAGTAGTCTCGTCTCGCCTTCCTAATTAAGTTTCTATCTTGCTTTCTTAGGGCTTTTGACAAGGTCTCTCTATCCCTTCTGCAATCCTTAGAGTACCAAGGATTGGCACTAAACGTTGGGTCCACCTTACGGCGGGAATTCTCCCCCAGAATGAAGAATTCCCCTATCTTATTGATAGTCTCATGGTAAAGGGAGGGTATGAGTTGGGGATCATTCGTTTTCTTGCTAGCATCGCAAAGCTCAATATGTTTCCTAGCTAATATATCTTTAATGGATGCGAGCTTCCCCTCGTGTTGCGATATCCCATGCCATTTAAGGCGTCTATTACATCCTGCCAATGATATTTCCTTGGTTGCCATCAAAGGGAGTTGATTGTTCACATGGTGCGGGGTCACCCAAACATCTTTAAGTTGTAAACACAGTGGATTGTGGTCGCTATCAATGGTATTTTTAACAACCATATCCAGAATGTTCCCCCAAAAATAGATGTCAACAAGGATGTAGTCTATGCGAGATGGAGTAGATAGTCTATTAAAAGTAAAAGCACCGCCCTTGTCAGATATGGATCTGCCATTCACTGCTCGTAGATTAAACTCTTGCGTAAGGGCATTCAGTTGAATAGCCCTTTGAGACCATTTCTTGATTGGACTAAGCTCTAAGGGCGGGATTCCCCACTTGCGGTCAGATTCACTGGACCCCAATAGATCTTCCGAGGCTAGGGGTTCGAAGGTACAATTGAAGTCGCCACAAACAATGGTACTAGAGTTAGGATCAATATGAGTTAGTTCATGGTCCAGGGCAGAGATTGTCTGGGATATCTGTCCTCCTACAGTACCTCTAGCATAGATATTAAAAACTTCTGAAGTAGGACCGCCATGTAGACCATTTATGGTCAAATGTAGTAAATCTGGGGAAACGTTATTATGGGTCTGTACCAACCAATTGTGCTTAATATTTACCCACACAAGTAGTCCCCCCGATGGGCGGCCTTTCCCTGAACTTATAGCCGGTAAAAAATATGTAGTATACCCTGATTTATGTAAAGGGATTGTGCTCCAAGTTTCCTGGAATGCACAGACATCAAACGTGCTGATGAAATCGTGCCAATCGGGGATCAGGAGTTTTTTGGCAAGCCCTGCGATGTTCCATGAGACAAAATTAAGAGATGGTTTAGAATTTTCGAGTGCTGTAATTGCCTGGTTGTGGGGGGACAGCTCACAAAACGGGGAGGACAACGATGAAATTGGTGAATTTTGGGACGGTGCAGTAGTGTGTATATCAGCGGTAGGGACCGACTCCACAAAACAAGGCTTAGAGGGAAGATCTTGAGCCAGTCAGTCTACCCTGTTCAAATTGGAATCATTGCTTGCCAACCTATTTCTGTCCTGTGACTCATGACCTCTTGGGACCCAGAGCGGAGTACGCCTTAACTGGATGCAAGAATAATCTGGGGCTGAAGTACGATATTCTAAAAGAGCCAAGTTTTCAGCCAAAATCGTGTCAGAGAGTGAAAGCTCAATACAATCAAATTCGGTATTGTGGCGTGAGATTCTTCTAGCCTTAATAATGTCCTCACGAATAATAGACCTACATCCCCTGACATGCCTGACCCAGTGTATAGCTTTATTTATAAGTGAATCCTCATTTTCGTAGGATTGGGTGATGGTAAGTCTAGGAACCTTAACCATGTAGGCTATGTTTGAATTGGCCAGCAGGTCTCTTGGGATAGGGTGTAGTGCGTTATTGCCTCTAAAGCAAAGCTGGGCCTCCTGGGGAATAGATCTTGGGGGTCCAGCAACCTCAAGTATGGATGGAGTAGATGGGATTTCATTACGAGTTGTTTGAGATTTCGCAATATCACTAAATAAAGGTTTACTGCTGCTGCTGGCAGAGGGCAGAGGTGGCTTTCTAATAGGGTCAATCATGTTAGAAGCTAAGTGACTCCCCCTATGGGCGATTGGCAAAAGGCCAGACTGGATAGAAATTGCGGGTACAATTGGTGTTGGGATCCCAAAGTTGCTTGGAGTGGTCTGCTGCATGGGAATTGGGGGGACCCTCTTACTCAGTTCCATGACTATGTTTTTCAGGAATTCTATCTCTTTAAGAAGTTGGTCCATTTTCTGTTCCATGGATGCACCCTGAAAACAGGGAGTCTGAACTACTTTAGAGATAGGTGGGCCAGGGTCTTGACATGCAAGCGTTTCCTCCTCCAAGTCTTCCAAGATAGCAAATCTATTGGAGCAAGGAAGCTCGAGTGAAACAATAGAGGGTTGCGAATCGATACTGAGTATGGGGTCCGATTTGTCCTCCTTATCATTCAGGCTAGGCTCAAGGTCATTAGATGTAGGGGAGGGATTATTGTGGATGGGGCTTGTCTAGTTATATTAAACATGCTTGGAATTGTACGGTTGCGAATGCTGGAAGAAGGATCTACTGCTTGGTCCCCTACAACTGTAGATACAGGACTAGTAGCCTCTAGGAGCACTTGGCAGTCATCGACAATAACTTCAATCCTATCCAGCACACAGTTGGCTGCCGCATGGGTTACTTTTTTGGCCTTTTTCCCTTTTTTGTTAGAGCTGCCCCCACCTCCTTCCATAGATTTCCTTTTGGCCATGAGCAGATAGCCCAAGATATATATCAATAAATGACAGTTTCTCAATACTTAGGAATTTAGCCAATAAAACAATATAGGTGTAGAATATTAACTTTTAGTCCTTGATAATAATTCACACTGGATGATGTACGACAGTCACACTAAGCATGGGAGGGTAGGTAGGGCACCATAGCACAGTACCTTGATGGTCTTGATGACTCACACGAGGGGTGGCCCAGCCCTGCCTCCTCCTGCCCCGGACGGCCACAGACGGCCCGCCCTCTGCCCGGGCTCAGCCCGGCGTCGCCCGCGCGCGTCCCGCGACGCGGAGGCAGCGTCGTTCTTTTAAACGCCTCGTGGCGCGAACGGGACGTCCGCGGGTCCGGTGGCGCTTAGGATGCTGGGGGATGTAGTTTCTGCCCTGTCCCCACTCTGCGGCCGCTGGTGTGGATGGCGGCGGCGGGGGACTGCAGGACAGCAGGTAGGCAGCACTGGCAAGGCAACAGCAGGAAGCTCCTCGATAAGGTCAGCTTAGGCAGAGGGACCCGCTCCACCGAGGCAGCGTCGTTCTTTTAAACGCCTCGTGGCGCGAACGGGACGTCCGCGGGTCCGGTGGCGCTTAGGATGCTGGGGGATGTAGTTTCTGCCCTGTCCCCGCTCTGCGGCCGCTGGTGTGGATGGCGGCGGCGGGGGACTGCAGGACAGCAGGTAGGCAGCGCTGGCAAGGCAACAGCAGGAAGCTCCTCGATAAGGTCAGCTTAGGCAGAGGGACCCGCTCCACCGAGGCAGCGTCGTTCTTTTAAACGCCTCGTGGCGCGAACGGGACGTCCGCGGGTCCGGTGGCGCTTAGGATGCTGGGGGATGTAGTTTCTGCCCTGTCCCCGCTCTGCGGCCGCTGGTGTGGATGGCGGCGGCGGGGGACTGCAGGACAGCAGGTAGGCAGCGCTGGCAAGGCAACAGCAGGAAGCTCCTCGATAAGGTCAGCTTAGGCAGAGGGACCCGCTCCACCGAGGCAGCGTCGTTCTTTTAAACGCCTCGTGGCGCGAACGGGACGTCCGCGGGTCCGGTGGCGCTTAGGATGCTGGGGGATGTAGTTTCTGCCCTGTCCCCGCTCTGCGGCCGCTGGTGTGGATGGCGGCGGCGGGGGACTGCAGGACAGCAGGTAGGCAGCACTGGCAAGGCAACAGCAGGAAGCTCCTCGATAAGGTCAGCTTAGGCAGAGGGACCCGCTCCACCGAGGCAGCGTCGTTCTTTTAAACGCCTCGTGGCGCGAACGGGACGTCCGCGGGTCCGGTGGCGCTTAGGATGCTGGGGGATGTAGTTTCTGCCCTGTGCCCGCTCTGCGGCCGCTGGTGTGGATGGCGGCGGCGGGGGACTGCAGGACAGCAGGTAGGCAGCGCTGGCAAGGCAACAGCAGGAAGCTCCTCGATAAGGTCAGCTTAGGCAGAGGGACCCGCTCCACCGAGGCAGCGTCGTTCTTTTAAACGCCTCGTGGCGCGAACGGGACGTCCGCGGGTCCGGTGGCGCTTAGGATGCTGGGGGATGTAGTTTCTGCCCTGTCCCCGCTCTGCGGCCGCTGGTGTGGATGGCGGCGGCGGGGGACTGCAGGACAGCAGGTAGGCAGCGCTGGCAAGGCAACAGCAGGAAGCTCTTCGATAAGGTCAGCTTAGGCAGAGGGACCCGCTCCACCGAGGCAGCGTCGTTCTTTTAAACGCCTCGTGGCGCGAACGGGACGTCCGCGGGTCCGGTGGCGCTTAGGATGCTGGGGGATGTAGTTTCTGCCCTGTCCCCGCTCTGCGGCCGCTGGTGTGGATGGCGGCGGCGGGGGACTGCAGGACAGCAGGTAGGCAGCGCTGGCAAGGCAACAGCAGAAAGCTCCTCGATAAGGTCAGCTTAGGCAGAGGGACCGTGAAGAGGAACCTCTATAAATCATGCATCAAAGTAAAGCCAGCAACATTTGCTACACACTTACTTTTATCTCATTTAAATATTCAAGAGAATTCTCTATAAATCCTGATCTGAACATTCATTAAATGCAACATTTACCAGCAGCGAGTAATATGCTGGTGTCTGCCTTTCTCTTGCACCAGAGCCGCGGCTGCGCCTGCCAGAGCCGCGGCACTGAGTCGGAAAAGTGCATTTCTAAGCAGCTCACGCGTGTACCGTGGGGATTACTGGCCACCTCGAGGCACATTAAGAATAAACCCCACAGTACAACCTGATGCAGAACCACCGGCTCTGGCGAACATTTCACAACCGCTGCAGCCCGCAGGGTCTCGGCAGGCGCGCAACACCCATTGGACTCACAGGGCTTCAGCCCCCCCCCCCCCGTCGTGTGTGGCAGCCCGGGCTGAGACACCTTCCCGGGCAGACACACAGCCGCACCCGAGCACTTCACAGGTCTTTAAAAGACCATTTGCATGTTAATGAGGCCTTGCTGTTGTTTCACCCCCTCTAAGAGCCCCTGCAGCTCCACTCTGCCTATTGCTTAAAGTTCAGCCCCCCCCGAAATTTTTGCTCAGCCCCCCCCGAAATTTTTGCTCAGCCCCCCCGAAATTTGGCTCTAGTTGCGCCTCTGGGTCTCGGGGCCTCTCGTTTGTCGAGGCGCCGGCGAGTAACTGCATGACAAACCTTCTTTTCAAGTAAAGGTTTTGAATCATCCTCCCCGGCCCACATAAGGTGGGAGCGATGGGGTGTGCGTTGAAGTGAATTACTGAAAACTGTGGCCCCCTGCCACGGGAGACGCCCACCTTCCTTGCAGTGGACCGTGGATCGAGCGCTGAGCCGAAGCCAAGGTGGTAAATGGATCGATCTACACATCTTTGGCACAACATTCAAAGGCACGAGGAGGAAGTAGAACAAAGGAGAACGTGGGATTGCTTCAAGTGGAATAGTCAGGGCGCCTGGATGCTGGAGGGCCTGGAGATGAGGTACTTGTGAAGCGCCTTGAAGTTCTTGTGGGCACACAGAGAAGGTGCCGCAGTCTGATGATCAAACTCTGGACTAGTGCCCAGATCAAAGTGATCGAAAACTAAAAACCACTGTCTGTTGCCCTCTTTCCCAGGTGTGGATCCCTCATCCCCTGACTGTCCCTCCAAGGTCACCTCAAAGCTCTCCCTACTTTTTACAAGTTTACTGTTCTGGTGGCTGAGTTGAGTGCATGGCACGGAAGGGGTACAGACTCCTCAGAACTGGGGCAATGGGGTGACTCCTGAAAGCCTCGGCGTCTTTGAAGGATGCGGTAGGAAGGCTCACCCTCCTCGGGGACTCCCCAACACTAGAAGCCACGTGTCCTCCTCGCTAGAGTCCAAAAATGAGAAAAACATCAAGTTAAGCCATCTTGGTGGTGTTCTGTGGATGCAGAACATCCCCCAACTCAACATCAAGGTCGCTGCTTCCGTCCTGCAATCTACGAAGGAGCGTAAGACCCATCTCTTCTGAGAGAGCCTTGGCCAACACGGAGAGAACTTAACTTCAGTAAGCTAGCGAGCAACGTAGCGTAAATTCCTACTTCACCCAAGGCCACCTTAGTCCCCGCTACCCACCTCCCAAGCCATCACTGTTTCATCCGCTTTGCTGTTTGTGCCCAGGTGTCCGTCACTACTCGCACAACCACGTCCACGGCTTGAGCTTCATAAGTCTCTAACATTAAGAAATAAACACGGGCCAAGAGCGATGGACAGGACCCTGAGGTCACAATCTAGGGACGGATCTCTAGATGTAAACCTTAGATCCATCCAATGAAACTCAATGCAATTTTTTTTTACTGAAAATAATCCGTTTTACCAAACAATGATCAACTTCTGATTGAAAAGAATGACACCAAAGCAGATTTTATAATAATGAACCAAAATTGGTTTGTTTCAGATAAAACTGCTCCTTTTAATAGCAAAGTTAAAATCTCGTGAATTCCAGTGGAAGTGATGACTTCCTGGAATCCCTTGGACATCTCCATGGAGTAGAGCGTGTGGATCTGCCAGGGCCTCATTCTATGACACAATGAGAAGCAGAGCGCATTGCTACGGTCCGGGCAAGACTGTGCCATTGGATGAAGAAGAGAGAAAGCGCTCAGTTGCGTTCCAGGGTGGGAGCGGTCGGGTCAGTGGACCAGGGCAAGTCGCCAGGCTTTGCTTGCTAATATCATGAGGCTTGGGTAAGGTGCTGGAGTCCGGGAGCTAGTTTGAGGGTGCTAGCACAAGTGAGTTAGTGTCAGGATTCTGCTCTCGAGGTACTCGGCTCAGATATCATGAGAGCTTTATCCAGTGTCTCCAACGACAGGGGTTTATCACACCTTCCTTCGGTGTTTGGCATCGATCCTCCTTGGCCAACCTCAGCGAGTTTAATTGTGTCCCTCACTCGCCAACTCCCGTCAGGCATTGCGTGGAGTGGTACAAGTAGACCCCCAAATATGATTGTATTTAACATCAACTGTCATTCCCCCTTGAAGGATGCGGGTCAGAGTTGATCCCCAACGATTGTCGAGAAAGAGACGTGCTAACCTCTCCGTGGTGGTTTGCCCGAGGCGCTGTAACAGACATTGTTTTAATAATATTTTAGAACCTTTTTTAAAACTTATCCTGATTGTATTTGCTGTGTTGCTCTTAGAGTCATTGCTGTGGCTGAGATTTCACTGCAACTTAGCTCGCCCGGCAATCCTCACTTCCTTTGCCCGATCGGCACTTCTGCTTCTACCTAACGCAGTCTAGTGCTTTGGGACGATCAGCTGCTTGCACAGCAGGGCTGATTGGTGGGGGGAGGAGCTAAACAGATATCTGCCACGCTGGAGCAGGTGCACATGCTCTCAGTGGGCGTGCCGCTGGCACGCTTAAGGCAAGCCTGTATGCGCCCGTCCGAGCCCGACCGGGGCCAGCGGCCAGAACCCCTGGTCCTCACCCCCCGTACTCCGCCGAGGAACTACAGGCCTTAGCTCATGGAAATGTCCCCCTAAAGAACTACGTAGCGGACATCCTTAGAGCAGAAGGCTTACTAAGGACACAAACTGCAGTAAGGAGTACATGTACTCCACTTCACCCTCCCAGGTTGACCGGGTCTGCTAGCCCACACGGACTACGGGTAGCGGTCCTGAACACACGCTATCTACAGAAGCATAACCTTGAGGTCCTCTCCCTCCTCCAGGATGGCTCCCTGGACATCCTGGGGGTGACAGAGACATGGCTTGAGGACTCCTCAGCCCCGGACATAGTAGCAGCCCTACCCTCAGATTATGCTGCCCTATGACACAACAGGACGGGAAACACTCTAGGAGGAGGGGTAGCGATCCTATATAATCGACAACTAACGATAGACTCTATGTGCTGAAAACATCGAGGGAGCAGAAGTGCTGGGAGCAAAGATCCTTTCCCATTCCTCTTGCCTAATCTTACTGGTGGTTTAGCGTCCCCCTCGAACGAGCCCCAAGTTCATTGAGCTCTTCAGCGAGTTAGTTAGCGACCTCCGCTCCCGGTATCAGTGTATCTTGGTGATGGGGGATTTTAACTTTCACTGGGATCAGATACCCAGAGACTGTTATGCCAAACAGCTGGATGAGGCATTATCCACCTTGGAACTCAAACAACTTGCAAATGCCCCCACCCATGACAAGGGCCACACACTTCACCTGATCTGGACCACCCACCCATCAGCCAGCCTGACGGATATCAGTCCCTGCGCCTGGTCTGACCATTTTCTGATCAGGGCCTGTTCCCACTCACGGGGCGAGTGCCCAATCCTCGCCCTGAGTGGAAAATGCTGTGTGGATGGGGAAAAATAAAATAATGTGACCTTGCCAGGACCATGCGTAATTCAGCCCCAATGAGCCTTGCACAGGGCAACATTGACCAGGAAAGCGGGTCCCTCTCACTCAGGCTGAGTAATGCCGTTGATAAAGTAACCCCCGCACATAGGGAAAGAGTGAGCAGCAAAGGCAAAGGGGCCCCCGGGTTTAATGAGGCTTTAAGAGGGCAGAAACAAACCCTGCGGCAGGCCGAGAGAGCCTGGCGTAAAGCATATGACCCAGAGGCTCTGTCCGTGTACAAACCCGCGTTGACAGCCTATAAAAAAGCCATTATAGCCAGGAAAGCCGAATATTAGGATTCTAGGATCCGGGCTGCCGACAACAAGCAGAAAGAGACCTTTCGGATTTTAAAAGAGCTGAGGCAGTCAGCAGAACAGAAACCCCCCGTCTGCCCGGAAGACTGCAACAAATTCCAGTCCTACTTTCTCACTAAAGTCAAGGACCTCCTGACGGACATTTACCACACTCCCGTTGTCCACTGTCCCCCGGTGGCGGACCCCAAACCGCTGGCATATGGCAAGCCCCTCATCATCTTCCCATGGCTAAATCACGACTCTTTGAACCTCTTAATGGGCCGCGTCAAATCGGGGTCACCAGCAGACCCCTGTCCCCCCAGAGTGATTCCAATGGCACTCCCCGGGGTAGAGAGCGAGGTCCTTAATTTGCTAAATCGGTCACTTGAAGCCGGCCAGGTCCCGACCAGCTTCAAGGAAGCCAGAATCATTCCCCTGCTGAAAAACCCAGGGGCTGATACAAAGAATCTTAAAAACTTTAGGCCTATCTCCCAGCTCCCTTTCCTGGCAAAGGTGCTGGAACAGCATGTGCTGAAAACCCTATCACATCACATAGAGGGAAATCAGCTACTCCAAATGAAACAGGCAGGTTTCAGGGCCCATCATAGTACAGAATTGGTAATGCTGGCAGTGACGGATGAACTTAGGACCATGGCCGACAACAGGAAGCCATGCGCCCTGGTCCTGCTAGACCTATCCGCAGCATTCAACACGGTCAATCATGGCCAACTCCTGTCACGGATCTCAGAGTTAGTCATCCATGGGATGGCTTTCCAGTGGCTCTCGTCCTTCTTGTCAGACCGATCCCAACGGATCCAATCGGCTGACCAGATGTCCGATACCGGTGAGCTATTGTGCGGGGCCCCCAGGGTTCGGCATTGTCCCCCCTTCTCTTCAATGCCTATCTTCAGCCTCTGGTGGCCACACTGAGCCGCATGGAGTGCCAAGTTTTCAATTATGCGGATGATACCCAAATCATCATCCAGATTGACAACTCGCCCATGGCCCATGGGCAGATGCAGAATATCCTGAAGCACACGGTCAACTGGATGACTGCCAACTCCCTCAAAATCAACCCCGATAAAACTGAGGTTCTGGCCATCACCACGGGCACCAATCCTTGGTGCGACCTCTTCTGTCCACAAGAGCTCGGCACTATTCCCAAACCAGCCCAAGTGGTAAAGAGCCTTGGCATAAAAATCGAAGCCAAGCTCTCCATGACTCACAAGGTATCTTCCGTGGTGGGAACATGTGTGGGCCTGCTAAGACCGCTATGACGACTCGCCCCCCTCCTCTCATTCACGGCACTCCGAATGGTAGTATCGGCTATGATCGTGTCACGACTAGACTATGGTAATTCCCTGTATATTGGCCTCCCAGAGAAGCTGCTAATGAAACTCCAGGTAATCTTGAAGTATGCTGCCAGATTGATTTTCAGACTCCCAAAGCGGGCGAGCGCCATCCCCCTACTGCAGCAGCTGCACTGGCTCCCGGTCAGGCAGAGAACCAGCTTCTCATGCAGAATAGCCCACAAAGCTATCCACGGCCAGGCCCCAGCTTACATCAGGGACTGACTGGTAAACTATGTGCAGGGCGGTCCCTCCGCTCCTCAGATGCCTGCCTGCTGGCTTGCCCCCGTTTTAATACTTTCTCCAAAGGGGGCAGAGCCTGTTCCACAATGATCCCTCAACTCGGGAACAAGCTACCCGCAAGTCTTTGTAAAGAACCCGTCCTCCTCCCATTCAGGAAGAAACTAAAAACACTCCTTATTGTTGAAGCCTGGGGCACAACCTAAGCCAAGATTTAGAGGCACACTCCTGCAGATGTGCCGAGGTTGGGCTCTCTCTCGCAGCGCTTAGAGACCTGTTGGTAGAGATCCCAATTAACAATAACAATGAATGAATACACATTATATAGCACATGGCTACCCAACAATAACAACCCATCATTCAGAGGACTGAGGTCGAACGTCGATGAACCACATATTATCTCTTCTGATGCCAGAATATCCCTTTGCCAGCTCTTGCTCCCATAATCTGCCCTCCTTTACGTTTCTCCCAAGGGATGGCTCAGCCGAAGGCACGGCCATTGAGAAATGGACTCAATTTCCCCAACATACTACACCTAAGGCCACCAAAATATCAAATCTTTCTTCTCAAACCTGTTCATAGCACTGCACAAGACTGGCAACTCGAGAGAAGCCCCAGGACTCAATCTCATGGACACCATCGTCACTCTGCTGCCTCAGCCACAGTCGCGCTGTTGGCGGCGACACTTTATATGTCAACCGTAAATATAATGCCAAGCCTCTTAACACACCTTGCGCTCATTTGACAACTAGAGAACCTCCGGACAACCTGCAGCACCGGTGGAAAGGAGACTTTGTAGTCCAAGAGCACCAGCACTAAAGCATAAACTCCGTGGCCACCCGCCCCGAGGCTAGCCTCATCACCTCCGTACTCTAACAAGGAGACTTGATTCATTCAATTATTTAGTCAGGATTCCAGGGGGCCAGATCACAGGTGAGGGCCAAAGGGATGGAGCCCTATACACTGGTCTAGAGCCAGAGTCTGATCTTAGGAATAGGTGAATGAGGTCACAGGGTTTGTGACATAGTGGGCACTAGACTTAGGACAGCTATCACAGGGCTCGAGGGCCATATGAGTATGGAGAGAACCTAGGGCCAGAGAGAATGAGTCTGGGTAGAAAAGGAGGACCCTGGTGTCAAGATGATAGCGTCACGGTTTAAGGCTAAGCGCTCGGGTCATTGGGCTATCGGGCTACAGTAGGAGGTCACACGTCCTTGTGGTAGAGTTCAGGGGAAGGTATCTTGCCAGAACATCACATGTTGAATATCATACAACAAAGATAGTGCAGTCCACATATAGACTACCACAAGGTGTGAAGGTAAGTGGATATAGTAAGTACAGATTTAGTATTCTCAACTCCCCCCCACGTTTCTGGAGCAGCGTGTAAGTGTCAAGTTAATATGGGATCCTTCTGTTGAAGCCTTGACTGATTTGTTGTACCAAGACCGGACTACAACTGTGAGCAGTGATGGCTGAGCTCTGCCTGTCTGAGAGATCTGGGTACCATAGGCAACTCATCTTGGCTACTACAAGCATCTCGCGGCGCTCCTCGGGGGACGTAGATCCCGGCAAGAAGAGGAAATCTGAGATCTGTCTTGGCGGAGACTCATTTATGAAGCGAGAGGCTGTCCCCAAAAGCACCCTGAGATATGGGAACGGTGGGAAGAAAACTTTTCAAAAGTGCAGAAGGAAGGGGAAGGACTGAAATGCACCTGATGGACAAGTGGACAGAGTTTATCTCCAGAAACCTTGTGTTTTTCCCTATTGGGTCGATCCATTGCTGTCAAGTATTAGATTGTTCTCATTATTCTTTTCAAAAAGTATTTTTTTCTATCTAGAGATGCCCAATTCTGACTCTATCCGTTTATATTATTGAACTCTTAATTTAAAAAAATCTGACATAAAAAAAGAGTAAATCTATACTTGCAGATGTATACTTTACTTCTTGATATCATGGTTCCTAATATTTTGGGTACTATATTTTTACACCAAACAGTATGGAATCCTTGGGTCTGAACTGAAAAATGGTAATGAAAAAAGTGTGTGGCAAGAACCATACTGTGAAGTGGCTGATTGCATCAACGCGAAATCCCTCACTCACCCAAGGTGACATGCTTCATCATATGGGATTCTCTTCCCAAAGGAAACCCCTAGTTCCTTTGAGGGCTACAACCCCCTCTCTGAGAGGGAGGAGCTCAGGGATGTTTTGATTGTTTATAAGGTATTCTAAACCCACATATGATGAGAAATAGTGTGAGTGAGGGCGCAGCGCAAACAAAGAGAAAATGTGAGGGAAGTGAAAGCTAAAACTAGCTAATGAGCATAAAAAAAATCATTTATTTGGATATGCCCACTGCCAGGATTAAAAACAGTGCACCAGCGATATGGATTTAAACCGCATTAGTGTACCACTACACTACACTTGCCACACACACTTTTCATTACCATTTTTCAGTTCAGACCCAAGGATTCCATACTGTTTTGTATCTAATTATTGGGGATATAATCCTATGCAGGTCTCTAAATTATCCCTAGGACCCTCCTTTATGAACTCTTTTTTTATTAGTTATTATATTTTTATGTCATGAGAAACTTTTCTACATGATTTTCTGCCATACTGCTGAGAGGGTCAGACTGGGCAACAGGACAATCCGCCAGTGCCCTAGGGTTTGTTCCGACAGCTCAGTGAGTTGCTCGTGCTTTGGCTGTTTGTGGGCCTGTTTATTGTCTGGTGGGCTGGTCTTTACGATTGATTTCACAGATATTACCGCAAACATTGCCTGCAGCAAGCACAAATGCACACAGCCCCCCATACTTTGCAAAACAAAGTGTGACTTTACAAGTTCAAAATACCCACAATTTGCAAGTGTGGCCTCCCTTTCAAGCTATCTGATTTGTGAATGGAGCCACTTTTTTTGTGGCCGGGTCTATTCTCTGTCCCAGTCCCACCCTCCAGCCCAGGTAGATAGGGGGTCACACCTCAAAGCCCATGGTGCTTGGACCATGACGAGGAGCATGGTTCGAGTACCAGTGGCTTATTACAGGATGAGCCCCATAGCCAGAGGACTACAGTACGGAGAACAAGCGGCTCTGTTAGACCTCATTTCATCAATACATCAAATATATCAAGAGGCATGGAAAGAGAGGGCTCTGGATCGGCCGGCTTCAGCCATTGGCTGTCATGGTTTCATGGGATGACTCTGCGTGCATGACCTGCTTGAAAGGCTATGGCATTTTGAGGATGTTTACTTTGTACCATTTGGGTTCCCATTAGATTTTGCTGATGGAATCAAGTTGTCCTTGTGTCAGTGTGCAGATGCAACGTGACATATAGATTCAAAGTCGGGCTTTGTGAAGTGCTTACTTTGTTGGCACAACATTAAATTGCGAATTTATGGCTTTCCTGATGGCTGCTTCTCTCATAAATAAAGGCACGGCGCTCTTCCTAACCTCTCGGGTGTGTTCATTTGACTTTCTTCGGTGTCATAATAACATGTTGTTGTATTTACAGTTTTTGTACACAAAGTAGGGGCAGACTGTCTCAAAGATGCAAGAAAGTATTGGTCCTTCGTCGAAAGTCTTTTGCTGTGTATTTCTGTGAAGTGAACCCCTTACAACGCACATATCTCCCCCTCACTCTGCCCCCCAACGCTCTTCTTTGAGGGCGAAGCTCTTCTAATGCAGACTGAGCAGAGAAGTGGGGCTTTTTAATCATTATTCACATTATAAGAAGTAGTAGCGGTCATAAAACTAATAGTATTTCATGTTAGTGATGTCTGTGAAGCACGCGTGTGCCGGTGATTTATAAAGCAACCCCGTATCTGGTTCTGGGTATGTGTGGGACGTGTGCGAGTCCTGAGGAGCAGGGGTATCTGGGTGGTTGGTGGAAGGAGATGCCACTGTTCAGGTAGGTGGGCCTGAGTTGTTTGTGCCTTGGATGTGTGTGAGGAGTTTGAAATGAGCACGTTTGTGTATCAGGAGCCCATGGACTTCCTTGGGGTCTGGTGTCAATCCTCCTTGTTGAGGATCAGTCTGGGTGCAGAGGTCCGGATGGATTTTACTCTTCTAGTGAGTTGTTTGTGCCTTGAATGTGTGTGAGGAGTTAGAAATGAGCACGTTTGTGTATCAGGAGCCCGTGGAGTTCCTTGGGGTCGGGTGTAATTCCGGCTCCTTGTTGAGGATCAGTCTGGATGCAGAGTCCCGGATGGTTGTTACTCTTCTAGTGAGTTGTTTGTGCCTTGAATGTGTGTGAGGAGTTAGAAATGAGCACGTTTGTGTATCAGGAGCCCATGGACTTCCTTGGGGTCTGGTGTCAATCCTCCTTGTTGAGGATCAGTCTGGGTGCAGAGGTCCGGATGGTTGTTACTCTTCTAGTGAGTTGTTTGTGCCTTGAATGTGTGTGAGGAGTTAGAAATGAGCACGTTTGTGTATCAGGAACCTGTGGAGTTCCTTGGGGTCGGGTGTAATTCCGGCTCCTTGTTGAGGATCAGTCTGGGTGCAGAGTCCCGGATGGTTGTTACTCTTCTAGTGAGTTGTTTGTGCCTTGAATGTGTGTGAGGAGTTAGAAATGAGCACGTTTGTGTATCAGGAGCCTGTGGAGTTCCTTGGGGTCGGGTGTAATTCCGGCTCCTTGTTGAGGATCAGTCTGGGTGCAGAGTCCCGGATGGTTGTTACTCTTCTAGTGAGTTGTTTGTGCCTTGAATGTGTGTGAGGAGTTAGAAATGAGCACGTTTGTGTATCAGGAGCCTGTGGAGTTCCTTGGGGTCGGGTGTAATTCCGGCTCCTTGTTGAGGATCAGTCTGGGTGCAGAGTCCCGGATGGTTTTTGCTCTTCTAGTGAGTTGTTTGGTGATCCCGTCATAGCGGGTGGTTCCACAGTCCAACCTGCCGATGACTAGTGCGCGCCTGACAGTTTTTCTAGTCTTGCTTGGGGGTCATTTGAAGATTTTCCTCAGCATCTCCAGGGTGTGGAGGCAGGATGCAGTGACGTTGACCTATGGGTCATATCCAGTTTGCTGTCGATGATTATTGCAAGTCGAATAGAGTGAAAACTACCCACAAATGCACCATTCACTGTAAACGATTAGTGAACTCACAGGAAGAACATAGCACAAGCGGCTTTTCTTCATAGTGGTATTTATTTTTTGCACTGTTTTTAAGCACAAAATACATCCTTGTGTCAAAAATTGACATAAGGATGCTGTATGCGCTAACACCGTGGTACTCATAGTACGGCCCGCGGGCCACCAGCGGCCCGGCAGGCCTTCGTTGGCAGCCCGCGGACCTTGCAGGTAATGTACCCATGGCCCCCGAGAGAGAGAGTGGAGAGAGAGAGAGAGTGGAGAGAGTGGAGAGTGAGAGTGGAGAGTGACTGACTAGGATACTGAGTGACTGACTGACAGAGACTGACTGACAGAGACTGACTGACTGAGAGAGAGAGAGAGAGAGAGAGAGAGAGAGAGAGAGAGAGAGACTCACTGACTGACAGAGAGAGACTGACTGACTGACTGAGAGAGAGAGACTGACTGACTGAGAGAGAGAGAGAGACTGCCTGACTGAGAGCGACTGCCTGACTGAGAAAGACTGACTTGGAGAGCGACTGTTATGGAATTGGGGTCAAAGAGTGTATGAAGCTACGCAATGCCTCTTAAGATTGCTGTGGTCTGCTAATTAAAATGTATTATCAAGATGTGCTCTTTGTAGTTACATCTGCTTGTGAGATACAGCATTGTCGCATTGTCTAATGTTTTGAAACAAGTTTGATTTTGTTTTTACTCTAGCCCCGCCCCTAACTGACCCCACCCCTACTGGTGCGGCCCTCGGCCACAAACCACACAGTAATTTTGGCCCCGGCAGAAAGTTTGTGAGTACCCATGTGCTAACATATAGCACAAAATGGCACATTTGCATTTTGCATAATTACGTGCAGTTTGTGCAATTTTGCCAAAATCTCATGTCGTGGTGCAAAAGCGAATGATGCACATTTTGCCCTGCTCTAGTTTTATGCCCATTGGGCCTAACTGTGCAGTGAAAGGACGGCTGTGGAGATTGAACAGCAGAGGAGGAAGCACTGAATCTGGGTAGCATCACAGGGGACTTGACTGGACGCAGATTCAAAGGGTGGGAGGAGAGTAGCCGGGGACAGAGCAGATCCATGTCAAGGCAGGATCATCAGGGCCAGTGTCCTTCAGTGTGATCCTCTGCACAGTCCATGCTGTCAAACGCCAGAGGACAAGGGCACGGACAATACCCTGGTCGGCTAGCCTACGCGCGTTACCAGGGTAGGATGAAGCCACTAACCAAGGCTTGTGGTCGGCTAGCCTCCTCGCGCCACCAGGGTAGGATGTAGCCACTAACCAAGGCCTGTGGTCGGCTAGCCTCCCTGCGTCACCAGGGTAGGATGTAGCCACTAACCAAGGCCTGTGGACGGCTAGCCTCCCCGCGCCACCAGGGTAGGATGTAGCCACTAACCAAGGCCTGTGGTCGACTAGCCGCCGCAGGTCACCACGGCAGGATGGAGCCGCTAACCAAGGTCTGTGGTAGGCTAGCCTCCGTTCTCACCAGGGTGGAATGAAGCCACTCACCAGGGACTGTGCCCAGCCTGAAGCTGGCTTAGAGGGATGGAAGGTGCCACTGGCCTCAACAGAAGCATGCACTTGTAAATGCTTTTCTAAAATCTTTCCTACATGGGGTTGAAGTGAGTTGGGATGACAGCTCTTAGCGTCATATGTAAGAAAGGAGGGTGGACAGTTGCTTTTCTCCACTGGAGTGGTACGATGCACAGTGGCCATATGTGCATTATAAAGGGGCGCATCTGTTTCATCATATTCTGTCTAAGGGGCGCCCAAGGGCCAAGAAGCAGAGACAACTTGCAGTGCACTTTGCAGATATATGTAGATGCAGCACACTCTTCAGCTCTGATGTACTCTCTAGACATGTGTGGGTGTGATGCTCTCTACAGGTGTGTGTGTGGGTGCTGTTCACAGCAAAGAGACGTGCGTGTAGTGTAGTCTTCATGTGTGCGTGGGCGCAGTGTACTTTGCAGACATATGTAGTTACACTGTACTCTTATGGCTGTGATGTTCTCTGTAGATATGTGTGGGTGTAGTGCTCTCTACAGGTGTGTGTGGCTTCAATTCACAGCACAGACATGTGCCCGTAGTCTAGTCTACATGTGTGTGGGTGCGGTGCACTTGCAGATAGGTGTAAATACAGTGCCCACTTCTGATTTGTTGAGGTGTGCAGTGCGCTCTGGAGATGTGTGCAGGTGTTGTGCTCTCTATAATAATAATAATAAAAAATCTTTATTTGGCAGTAAACACAGCCATAAAAGATACAATAGATAAAAAAAACAACGACATCCATTAAAACCATATTTCATCACAATACAAATCCTAAATGTCCCTGCCTATCCCAATCGTGTCTAGAGTTTCTTGATCTTAATTTTGCTCTTAAAATAATTGTAACAACAAACAGTGTGCGGGCACTCTCTATAGATGTCTCTTGGTACAGTTCAGTCATCAGAGGGGTGTGCGGGCACTCTCTATAGATGTCTCATGTTACAGTTCAGTCATCAGAGGGGTGTGCGGGCACTCTCTATAGATGTCTCTTGGCACAGTTCAGTCATCAGAGGAGTGTGCGGGCACTCTCTATAGATGTCTCTTGGTACAGTTCAGGTATCAGAGGGGTGTGCGGGCACTCTCTATAGATGTCACTTGGTACAGTTCAGTCATCAGAGCGGTGTGCGGGCACTCTCTATGGATGTGTCATGGTACAGTTCAGTCATCAGAGGGGTGTGCGGGCACTCTCTATGGATGTGTCTTGGTACATTTCAGTCATCGGAGGGGTGTGCGGGCACTCTCTATATATGTCTCTTGGTACAGTTCAGTCATTAGAGGGGTGTGCGGGCACTCTCTATAGATGTCTCTTGGTACAGTTCAGTCATCGGAGGGGTGTGCGGGCACTCTCTATGCATGGGTCATGGTACAGTTCAGTCATCAGAGGGGTGTGCGGGCACTCTCTATGGATGTGTCATGGTACAGTTCAGTCATCAGAGGGGTGTGCGGGCACTCTCTATGGATGTGTCTTGGTACAGTTCAGTCATCGGAGGGGTGTGTGGGCACTCTCTATAGATGTCTCTTGGTACAGTTCAGTCATCAGAGGGGTGTGCGGGCACTCTCTATGGATGTGTCATGGTACAGTTCAGTCATCAGAGGGGTGTGCGGGCACTCTCTATAGATGTCTCTTGGTACAGTTCAGTCATCAGAGGGGTGTGCGGGCACTCTCTATAGATGTCTCTTGGTACAGTTCAGTCATCGGAGGGGTGTGCGGGCACTCTCTATAGATGTCTCATGGTACAGTTCAGTCATCAGAGGGGTGTGCGGGCACTCTCATTGGATGTGTCTTGGTACAGTTCAGTCATCGGAGGGGTGTGCGGGCACTCTCTATAGATGTCTCTTGGTACAGTTCAGTCATCAGAGGGGTGTGCGGGCACTCTCTATGGATGTCTCTTGGTACAGTTCAGTCATCGGAGGGGTGTGCGGGCACTCTCTATAGATGTCTCTTGGTACAGTTCAGTCATCAGAGGGGTGTGCGGGCACTCTCTATAGATGTCACTTGGTACAGTTCAGTCATCAGAGGGGTGTGCGGGCACTCTCTATAGATGTCTCATGGTACAGTTCAGTCATCAGAGGGGTGTGCGGGCACTCTCTATAGATGTCTCTTGGTACAGTTCAGTCATCAGAGGAGTGTGCGGGCACTCTCTATAGATGTCTCTTGGTACAGTTCAGTCATCAGAGGGGTGTGCGGGCACTCTCTATAGATGTCTCATGGTACAGTTCAGTCATCAGAGGGGTGTGCGGGCACTCTCTATGGATGGGTCATGGTACAGTTCAGTCATCAGAGGGGTGTGCGGGCACTCTCTATAGATGTCTCTTGGTACAGTTCAGTCATCAGAGGAGTGTGCGGGCACTCTCTATGGATGTCTCTTGGTACAGTTCAGTCATCAGAGGAGTGTGCGGGCACTCTCTATGGATGGGTCATGGTACAGTTCAGTCATCAGAGGGGTGTGCGGGCACTCTCTATAGATGTCTCTTGGTACAGTTCAGTCATCAGAGGGGTGTGCGGGCACTCTCTATAGATGTCTCTTGGTACAGTTCAGTCATCAGAGGGGTGTGCGGGCACTCTCTATAGATGTCTCTTGGTACAGTTCAGTCATCAGAGGGGTGTGCGGGCACTCTCTATAGATGTCTCATGGTACAGTTCAGTCATCAGAGGGGTGTGCGGGCACTCTCTATGGATGGGTCATGGTACAGTTCAGTCATCAGAGGGGTGTGCGGGCACTCTCTATAGATGTCTCTTGGTACAGTTCAATCATCAGAGGAGTGTGCAGGCACTCTCTATGGATGTCTCTTGGTACAGTTCAGTCATCAGAGGAGTGTGCGGGCACTCTCTATGGATGGGTCATGGTACAGTTCAGTCATCAGAGGGGTGTGCGGGCACTCTCTATAGATGTCTCTTGGTACAGTTCAGTCATCAGAGGAGTGTGCGGGCATTCTCTATGGATGGGTCATGGTACAGTTCAGTCATCAGAGGGGTGTGCGGGCACTCTCTATAGATGTCTCTTGGTACAGTTCAGTCATCAGAGGAGTGTGCGGGCACTCTCTATGGATGTCTCTTGGTACAGTTCAGTCATCAGAGGAGTGTGCGGGCACTCTCTATGGATGTCTCTTGGTACAGTTCAGTCATCAGAGGAGTGTGCGGGCACTCTCTATGGATGGGTCATGGTACAGTTCAGTCATCAGAGGGGTGTGCGGGCACTCTCTATAGATGTCTCTTGGTACAGTTCAGTCATCAGAGGGGTGTGCGGGCACTCTCTATAGATGTCTCATGGTACAGTTCAGTCATCAGAGGGGTGTGCGGGCACTCTCTATAGATGTCTCTTGGTACAGTTTAGTCATCGGAGGGGTGTGCGGGCACTCTCTATAGATGTCTCTTGGTACAGTTCAGTCATCAGAGGAGTGTGCGGGCACTCTCTATAGATGTCTCTTGGTACAGTTCAGTCATCAGAGGGTTGTGCGGGCACTCTCTATGGATGTGTCATGGTACAGTTCAGTCATCAGAGGGGTGTGCGGGCACTCTCTATGGATGTGTCTTGGTACAGTTCAGTCATCAGAGGGGTGTGCGGGCACTCTCTATGGATGTGTCATGGTACAGTTCAGTCATCAGAGTGGTGTGCGGGCACTCTCTATGGATGGGTCATGGTACAGTTCAGTCATCAGAGGGGTGTGCGGGCACTCTCTATAGATGTCTCTTGGTACAGTTCAGTCATCAGAGGAGTGTGCGGGCACTCTCTATGTTAGACCCGGCCCTCGTAACATAGCTAGACCTGACCCCTGCACCTCACACCAGCCCCCAAACCCACGGCCTAGCCGATCCTTCCCACCAGAACTCGCACGCATCCAACCCGGACTTCCCCGTCCGTGGCCTTCTGCCCTTCGGCCACACCGGGCCCGCGTGCCCACTTCATGCAACAAGATGGCCGCCCGGCCCCAGCGCGACCCTGGCCTAGAGGCGCCACTCCGGCTGGAGGACATCACGCTCCCCTTGGGATGAGAGAGGGAGGAGCAGTTTCTATCACACCTCTGCGCTTCCTTGGGACAGTGGGTTTCGATCGACCTGCCGGCCTTCCCGAGGGCTGGCTCCACGCCTGCTGGGTGTCTGGGACTCCTCCCGACCCGGCCCTGAAAGGATCAAAAGACAATGGCAGGAAACCCCAACAAGCGACCCCCAGGTGACAAGACCCCTGCCTGCACAGACTCCGGACATCAAAGAGGAGTCGCCCTATAACAAGGGGTGCTCTGGGACTGTCCGGCAGATTCGCCTTAGAACACCTGAGCCCTGCTGAGTGACTCGCGGCTCCCTGAAGATCGTAAGACCTCCGAACTTGTGCTTGAGCCCTGCTGAGCGACTCGCGGCTCCCTGAAGATCGTAAGACCTCCGAACTTGTGCTTGAGCCCTGCTGAGCGACTCGCGGCTCCCTGAAGATCGTAAGACCTCCGAACTTATGCTTGAGCCCTGCTGAGTGACTCGCGGCTCCCTGAAGATCGTAAGACCACCGAACTTGTATCCGAGCCCTGCTGAGTGACTCGCGGCTCCCACAGACTCTCTTGGTCCCGCCGGACCCCACGACGACAAGCGTATCCCCCAGCTCGAGGATTGTGAGCTGTGCGACGGGTACGCTCCTGCATTTGATCCATATCCCCAAAGACTGTCCCGCTACCTCCTACTCCCCTCCAAGACTCTGAGAGCCCACGCTCTGCTTGTATATATTTGCCATGCTGATCATAAAGATCCTACCACTCCAATCTGATAAAGATTTGCTCGTAAGAACTCCTCATGTGGTGTCTCTCTGTCGTGTGGTGCCGAGTGTGCGATCCTAGATACGAGGTTCCTCCCCTGAGGAGTCTCCCGCCAGTGCCCGGCTACGATACCTCGAGGGTGGGTCTCAGGGCAGTCAGGGCCCCCTCCGGGCCCCTCTGAGGTCGCCTTCTAACATTGGTGGCAAGCGACGGGATTCGGGCCCATAATCTAGAGATCGTACCGTGAACAGCTGACGCACTACTGACAAAGATGGCAGAAGGAAACGCCGTGGTTCTCATAGAAGACGACGCCAGTACCGTGTTCCAGGTGGAACAGCTGGAAGAGTACACTCACAAAGAACTAAAACAATTCTGTAAGGAACTCAGAATCGCTACCACTGGTCTCAACACCAAAGAAGATATGCAAAAGGCACTGAAAGCTTGGGTGGATTCTGGAGCCTCCCGGCCAGAAGGAGCGGGGGAGCCCCACGACGAAGCTGGACCCTCCCAAGGAGAACGCAGCAGCAACCAGGTGCGAGGCTTCGTACCAGACGGGGGCCTATCCCCGGAGGAACTCGCAGACAGAGAAAAAAGTCGCCATCACGAGCTCGAATTAGCCAAACTCAAAATTGAGGGCGAGCTGAAATTAGCCGAGAAAAAGCTAGCAGTAGAACAGTTGCGAGTACAAGGAGAACTAGAAGAGAAGAAACTCCAACGAGAACACGAGGGAAAGAGACTTCAACTGGAACATGAACGCAGCCTGAAGGAAATAGAACTGAAAGCAAGAAGCGAAGAAACGCGGCCCCCGGGGAACCGGGAGGCGGCCGCCCCGACGGAACAGAAGGTCCACATCCCCAAGGATGTGGTCAAAGAATATTACAAAAATGATGACATTCAGCAGTGGTTCCGGGCCTATGAGGTCGCCATGACCTCCCATCGGGTCCCACAGAAGGATTGGGGGGCTGGGTTATGGGGACGATTCCTGAGCGAAGGGAGAGACACCCTGCTCGACCTACCCACCTCCATGCAAACATCCTATGAACACATGAAAGCGGCCCTCCTCACAAGGTACGGCCTCACCCCGGAGATGTACCGCCAGCGGTTCCGGGACTGCAGGAAGATCCCGGGTACCACCTGGGTGGAATATGTGAATTTCTTCAGCCGCGCCTTCGATGGATGGATCAAGGGCAGCAAGGTAACCACCCTGGAAGAACTAACAGACCTTATGCTGTGGGAACACCTGGCGGCCAACTGCTTTGTGGAACTCCGCCAGCATCTGCTCGACAGCAAGCTCACGGACACAGGAAAGCTGGCTGTCGAGGCGGATCGCTGGACCAACACCCGGGTCTCCCGGGGCCCTGTAGGAGAGTACCCCCGAGCCAGTCAGGGACAACCCCGCCAGAGAGGGGGGGGAAACCAGGGAGGGCAGAGAGAGTCCCAGGCTAGTCCCCCGAAGTCCCAACCTCCACCTTTCCCGGCACCCCCACCAGCTGTATCCCCCCCCCCCTTAGACGGGGGCACCGGGTAACCATCACTTGTTTCCGTTGCCAGAAGCCCAGGCATTACGCCAACGACCCTGAATGCCCCATGGCCCCACGCACCACCCAGGCAGCACCCCCTGCTAGACAGATAGCCAATGTAGCCCTGGGGGAGGAGGTTGAGGAGGCCGAGGAGTGGGAACCCGCCGCTATGGCCCTAGTATCCTTAGGAGATAGAGAGATGGTCCCTGGGAGCCTCCTGCCCTCTAACAGAAAGAAATATGGGCAGCTCGTAACGATCAATGGCCACCAAGTAGAAGCCCTCCGTGACACCGGGGCCAGCATCACCGGTGTCCTTAGCCATTTAGTACACGAAGACCAGGTCCTCCCCAACGTCTTTTGCCCTGTCATTTCAGCCGACAACACAGAAAGCCTATGTAAGGTAGCCCTGGTGCCCTTTGAGTGGGGAGGGGTGGTCGGTAAACTGAAGGTTGCAGTGAGAACCTCCCAGCCCGTCGACTGTCTCCTGGGGAACGTCCTGGAAAGTTCCCCCTGGGGACAAGTTGAGCGCAAGACCCATCTAGGGATGATGGGCCTCCCTGAGTGGGTGTGCGCCACCACTCGATCCATGGCGGCTCGACTGACCCCCCTGAGGGAAGTTGACGACGCCCTGACCCCTGAAGATAGGATGGTCCCAGCCGAGGGTCCCCCCATTACCCCACCAGAAGAGTCGATCGCCAGTGACGAACCCCCGCCTTCCGACTCCACCCCAGTCACCGAGTTCGGCGATCTGCCCGAATTAGCCCAGTGGTGCCCCGAGGGGGGCCCCTCCCGAGAAGAGTTCTGCCGAGAGCAGGCTACCTGTCCCTCCCTGGACGGGCCCCGGCAACAGGCAGAGGCCCAGGCTGCAGGCGACCAGACGGGGACGCACCGGGTGTATTGGGAGAATGACCTCCTGTACAGCGAACAGAAGTCGGTGGAGCTAGGGGCCGGCCGGGTGCTGGTGGTACCCCTACGCTTCCGAAACCTCCTCCTGGGCTTGGCACACGATGTGCCCCTCGCAGGCCACTTGGGCCAGGACAAAACGTACAGTCGCCTCGTGACCCACTTCTACTGGCCCAGAATGAAAGCAGATGTAGGAGCCCACTGCAAGTCCTGTCCCACGTGCCAGGCCAGTGGGAAGAGCGGAGGGAAGAGCAAGGCTCCCCTCCAACCCTTCCCTGTCATCAGTACCCCTTTTGAGCGGGTCGGGATCGACATTGTAGGGCCCCTGGACCCCCCAACTTCCCAAGGGCACCGGTTCATCCTCGTCCTGGTGGACCATGCCACCCGTTACCCTGAGGCCATCCCCCTGCGCACCGTCACGGCCCCCGTGGTGGGCCGGGCGTTGATGGGAATCTTCTCCCGCATGGGTTTCCCCCGCGAGGTCGTGAGGGATCGCAGTACCAACTTTATCTCCCGATACATGAAGTCCTTATGGCAACAATGCGGGGTGTCCTATAAGTTCACCACCCCGTACCACCCCCAAGGAAACGGCCTGGTAGAGCGGTTTAACCGGACTCTGAAGGGGATGATCGCGGGCCTGGAAGAGCCCCTCCGGCGTAAGTGGGACATCCTGCTCCCCTGCCTCCTATTTGCATACCGCGAAGTTCCCCAGAAATCCTTGGGGTTCAGCCCCTTTGAGTTACTCTATGGGCACCCCGTCAGGGGGCCCCTCAGCCTGGTCAAGGAAGGCTGGGAGGCGGCGCCTCGAGGCCCCCCCCGAGATGTGTTCCGTTACGTCCTGACCCTCCGAAATCAGACTAGAAGGTTCCGAGAGATGGCCGAGGCCAACCTGGAGGCGAGTCAGGAGGAGATGAAGCGCTGGTACGACCAGAACGCCACTCTGGTCGAGTTTCAGCCGGGCCAGCAGGTATGGGTCATGGCCCCCGTGAAACCCTGCGCCCTCCAGGATAAATGGACCGGGCCCTTCAAAGTGGTTGAGCGGAAGAGCCAGGTCACGTACTTGGTGGACGTCCAGTCCCCCCGGGACCCCCTCCGGGTCCTCCACGTGAACCGCCTCAAGCCCCACTTTGTGCGAACGGAGCTGAGCCTCCTACTGGCCACTGATGATGGGTCCGAGGAGGAGTCAGATCCTCTCCCCGATCTCCTGTGCACCAAAGAGAAGGACGGCTCCGTAGAGGGAGTGAACCTCTCCCCGTCTCTCACTCCCCAGCAGCGTGAGGATTGCCGCCAGCTCCTAGGGCAGTTTCCGGACCTTTTCTCCCTGGTCCCCAAGGTCACCGACTGGTGTGTCCATGATGTGGATACCGGGGACAGCCCACCAGTGAGACACCGAGCATACCGAGTCCCTGATAGGGTCCAGTCCTGTATCCAAGCCGAAGTCTCAAAAATGTTGACCCTAGGCGTGATCGAACCCTCAGACAGCCCCTGGGCCAGCCCCGTGGTCCTGGTCCCAAAAGCAGCTGCCCCCGGGGTCGCACCAGAACTCCGCTTCTGCGTGGACTACCGGGGACTCAATGAAGTCACCCGAGCCGATGCCCACCCCATTCCCCGAGCCGATGAGCTCATTGACCGGCTCGGGGCTGCTCGGTTCCTCAGCACCTTCGATCTCACCTGCGGCTACTGGCAAATTGCGCTCACAGAAGGAGCCAAGGAGCGGTCCGCCTTCTCCACCCCGGATGGGCACTATCGCTTTCGCGTGATGCCCTTCGGGATGAAAAATGCCCCGGCCACCTTCCAGCGACTGGTAAATAGAGTCCTGGCCGGGCTGGAAAAATTCAGTGCCGCATATCTCGACGATATCGCAGTTTTTAGCTCTGAGTGGAGTGAGCACCTCCAGCACCTTCGGAGGGTGCTGACCGCCCTGCGCCAGACAGGCCTCACCGTGAAAGCCAGCAAGTGCCAGATTGGGCAAGGTTCGGTAACCTACCTGGGCCACCAGGTCGGAAGCGGGCAGGTCGCCCCTCTACAGCCCAAAATCGACGCCATCCTAGCCTGGGAACCCCCCACTACCCAAACGGAGGTCCGAGCCTTTCTGGGCCTCAGGGGCTACTACCGGAGATTCATCCGGAATTACGGCAGCCTGGTCGGTCCCCTCACGGGACTCACGTCCAAAAAGCAGCCCAAGAAGGTGCAATGGTCCCCTGCCTGCCAAGAGGCGTTCAAGGCCCTGAAAGCGGCCATGTGTACTGCCCCCGTCCTCCAGGCCCCCGACTACTCCAAAGAGTTTGTGGTACAAACTGATGCCTCCGAGCATGGCATCGGGGCAGTCCTCTCCCAGGTGAATGACCAAGGTCTAGACCAGCCCGCAGCCTTCCTCAGCCGAAGGCTATTGCCCAGGGAACAGAGATGGAGCACCATCGAGCGAGAGGCGTTCGCCGTAGTCTGGGCCCTCAAGAAACTACGCCCTTACCTGTTCGGCACCCATTTTAAGGTCCAAACCGACCATCGCCCCTTGCGATGGCTCATGCAGATGCGAGGAGAAAACCCCAAGCTACTGCGGTGGTCAATCTCCCTCCAGGGGATGGATTTCACCGTGGAACATCGCCCTGGGACTGACCACGCCAACGCCGATGGCCTCTCCCGGTTCTTCCTCCTCAGCGAAGAGAACCCCCAAGAAGATGGGTAGTTCTCTCCGGCTTTCAGCTGGGGGGGACGCATGTTAGACCCGGCCCTCGTAACATAGCTAGACCTGACCCCTGCACCTCACACCAGCCCCCAAACCCACGGCCTAGCCGATCCTTCCCACCAGAACTCGCACGCACCCAACCCGGACTTCCCCGTCCGTGGCCTTCTGCCCTTCGGCCACACCGGGCCCGCGTGCCCACTTCATGCAACAAGATGGCCGCCCGGCCCCAGCGCGACCCTGGCCTAGAGGCGCCACTCCGGCTGGAGGACATCACGCTCCCCTTGGGATGAGAGAGGGAGGAGCAGTTTCTATCACACCTCTGCGCTTCCCTGGGACGGTGGGTTTCGATCGACCTGCCGGCCTCCCCGAGGGCTGGCTCCACGCCAGCTGGGTGTCTGGGACTCCTCCCTACCCGGCCCTGAAAGGATCAAAAGACAATGGCAGGAAACCCCAACAAGCGACCCCCAGGTGACAAGACCCCTGCCTGCACAGACTCCGGACATCAAAGAGGAGTCGCCCTATAACAAGGGGTGCTCTGGGACTGTCCGGCAGATTCGCCTTGGAACACCTGAGCCCTGCTGAGTGACTCGCGGCTCCCTGAAGATCGTAAGACCTCCGAACTTGTGCTTGAGCCCTGCTGAGCAACTCGCGGCTCCCTGAAGATCGTAAGACCTCCGAACTTGTGCTTGAGCCCTGCTGAGCGACTCGCGGCTCCCTGAAGATCGTAAGACCTCCGAACTTATGCTTGAGCCCTGCTGAGTGACTCGCGGCTCCCTGAAGATCGTAAGACCACCGAACTTGTATCCGAGCCCTGCTGAGTGACTCGCGGCTCCCACAGACTCTCTTGGTCCCGCCGGACCCCACGACGACAAGCGTATCCCCCAGCTCGAGGATTGTGAGCTGTGCGACGGGTACGCTCCTGCATTTGATCCATATCCCCAAAGACTGTCCCGCTACTTCCTACTCCCCTCCAAGACTCTGAGAGCCCACGCTCTGCTTGTATATATTTGCCGTGCTGATCATAAAGATGCTACCACTCCAATCTGATAAAGATTTGCTCGTAAGAACTCCTCGTGTGGTGTCTCTCTGTCGTGTGGTGCCGAGTGTGCGATCCTAGATACGAGGTTCCTCCCCTGAGGAGTCTCCCGCCAGTGCCCGGCTACGATACCTCGAGGGTGGGTCTCAGGGCAGTCAGGGCCCCCTCCGGGCCCCTCTGAGGTCGCCTTCTAACACTCTATAGATGTCTCTTGGTACAGTTCAGTCATCAGAGGAGTGTGCGGGCACTCTCTATAGATGTCTCTTGGTACAGTTCAGTCATCAGAGGGGTGTGCGGGTACTCTCTATGGATGGGTCATGGTACAGTTCAGTCATCAGAGGGGTGTGCGGGCACTCTCTATAGATGTCTCTTGGTACAGTTCAGTCATCAGAGGAGTGTGCGAGCACTCTCTATGGATGTCTCTTGGTACAGTTCAGTCATCAGAGGAGTGTGCGGGCACTCTCTATGGATGTCTCTTGGTACAGTTCAGTCATCAGAGGAGTGTGCGGGCACTCTCTATGGATGTGTCATGGTACAGTTCAGTCATCAGAGGGGTGTGCGGGCACTCTCTATGGATGTGTCATGGTAAAGTTCAGTCATCAGAGGGGTGTGCGGGCACTCTCTATAGATGACTCTTGGTGCAGTTCAGTCATCAGAGGGTTGCACATCAATCACACTTTGCAGTTCTGAGTGGATGCTGTGCACTCAGTGGATGTGCATTTAAGTGTGAACTTGTGTGCTTGTGTACTATGTAGAGATGTGTACATGCAGTGCACGGATCCATTGCATCCTGCAGAGGTGCGTGGGTGAAAGGCACTTTGTAGTTTTGTGTGTGGGGGTGTATTGTCCGGTGAAGGATGGACCCGCATGAACTGTGCTCTGCTGCAGCCCGTGGTTGTGTTGCATCCTGCAGAGGTACGTGGGTGAAAGACACTTTGTAGTTGTGTGTGTGGGGGTGTATTGTCCGGTGAAGGATGGACCCGCATGAACTGTGTTCTGCTGCAGCCCGTGGTTGTGTTGCATTCTGCAGATTGTGTAGAAACAGCCCCTTCCAAACCCCTGTCTTATAGTAGAGAGTGTCCCCCATTGTCCACCTACCCCCCTGCCCGTCCCACATTTAATAGTACAATGTAGACATGCATGTGGAGACATGTTCCAATCACACGGACATCTCCGAACAGAGTATATAGGGGAGCCGGAGGCGTAGACCGCTGCTTGTTGGTTTCTGAATGGCATTGTGGAGTATGTGAGTAGTAATATGGTAGTACTACTAAAGGTACAACAACTGTAGTTTGTGAATACGCTGCTGGGTGCCGTGGACTCTGTGGAGACTTGCGGATACAACTGTGCGCTGCGCTGATGTTTGTGAGGACAGTGTACTCTGCAGGCAGGTGTGCCTGGACGCAGAGCCCTCTATAAATACGTGTGGGTTGTGTGTCATTTATTGTTGCGAATGGATGCTGTGTGCTCTGTGTGTATGTGAGGTTTCATTGTACAGTGCGTGTGCGTGTGACTGTGCGTATTGCGCACTGTGCATGTGTTTCTCCGAGCTGTACCTAAGCATCGGTATACATTGATACTTTCTTATATAGCGCACTGAGCCCTGAGGTCTCAGCGCGCTGCACATGAAAAAACAGAAGACATCCTTCAACACACATCACACTGGATAGAAAAAAGACAATTCGACAATTGCAGAATCCAACAGCAGAGCCGGATTTGTTTGGTTGGTTCCAGAAGGTGCCAGGATGAGTCAGGAAGCTGAGTGAGGGGGTGGGTGGAGGAGGAAGGCAGGAAGTGATGATGAACAAGGTAGATGGGGAAGAAGAGTGGGAGGGCCGTTTATTGTTTGAGAGGGGTATACATTAACCATCACTTAACGAGTGGCCCTTAATCTGTCACATCTACACACCGAGCCCTCGGTGGTCAGACAGAGAAGGGTGGGCTGCACACGTGTTGAAGTTGCCGAAGGAGCTTGACCCAGCCTGGCAGTAGAGGGTGCCCACACAGCGACATCGAGGCTATCTCGTCTGCCTCTCAGAAGGCAAGCAGCAGGGTGTGGAGTCAAGGACAGTCTTAGTGGCCGAGTTCCCAAAGTTAACCATTCGAGAGCGGCTCGTTGGGTAGGAGTAGGACCAGCTCAGGACCACACCTTCACTTCCCATTCGCTGTTCAAAGTGTTTCCCAAAGCCTGAAAGTGTCAAATGCAGCGGAGGGGTCGAGGAGAACAAGAAGGCATGAGTTTCCCTGAGTCTAGGACGCGTAGTGCGTGGTCCCACACTCGCATGAATTGCAGCTTCTGCGCTGTGCTCCTGACGGAAGCCTGATGGAGAGCACCAAGGCGGTTCCTTGCTCGGATGTGGACGGCAGTCGAGAGGTTCTGCAGCTTTTAATCACCTTACCTAGGAATGAAAGGGTGGAGACTGGAAGAAACTGGTTGAAGTCGTCCGGATCCAGAGATTGTTTTTTTAGACGAGGAGAGATTTGACCCACTTTTAGACGGTCTGGGAGCAAACCTTGTTCAAGGAAGGAGTTGACCAGGGTAATCCAAAGGGGAAGCAGTTGCTCGGCGAGTGGTTGCTCTACTGATGGAGCCTTGAATAGAGCCACAGAGATGTGTTGAAGGTTTCACCTTGGATATGGTCAGCCTTCCGTCAGACTCTGAGATCACGGAGAGGAGGACCATGACAGCTGTGCCTTGGGAAGATGGTTCTTCTTGACGTCAATCATGCATGTGGCCCGAAGGAAGATGTCTATACCACTGACTTTCTTGTCGATGAACTCCAAAAATGTGTTGCATAGGGCCATCCGATATGCATGTGGGAGAACGGTTGTTTGTCTGATTGATTACCTCAAATAGTACTTTAGGTCTATTCTTGGAAATGTCCAGGAAGGATCGGATGTGAGGAAGCTTGGCACTAAAATTGGGTTAGACTTTGGTCTAAGTTTACCTTTGTGAATACCAAAAAGGAGTAGTTACACAAAAGTGTAAGTTTACCTTTGTGTATCGGGCCCATAGAGCGTTCCTTGAGCTCTTGTTTATTCAGGGTTCTGTTAGAGCCATGATGTCAAGGTTGCTACTTCCCCGTTTCTGAATCCTGGAGGGAGTGTTTGACTGCCGAGCTGTAGTTTTGTAGCATTCAACAGAGGGATGAGCGCAGGGGCAGTGAAGCTCTCCCTTGCATAGGGCAATGTTTTATGACTTCACCTGAGTTCATCAGTGCATAAGCCTCCTTATTACCATATTTTATGGCTTCGCTGTTGCATTTACCACTAATGAGGTTAACAGTCGGCCCGGACTCATCCTCCGCGGTGGCACCTTCCATCAGCGTGTATCCCGGGGCCATGAGGTTCACAGAAGAGTATTGTCAGCGGGCACTTTTATGCATTTGCTCGCACTAATCAAGCACATGGGCATAAAACCCTTTAACTGTTTAGGACAAGACACCACATCCAGACAATGGACCCCAAATCTAACCTCATAGATGTATCGATGCTGCTGACACACAAATCCACTCGTGACAGTCAAAGCCACATAAACACCACGCTATAACCTTCAGGATAAATTATGTGCACACACACACATCTGCACTCCTACACACACTTTCATAGGCACACCCATGTAAAACAAATGGACATATTATCACACACAAGCAACGCAAGCAGATGTGTAACCTCATGTATGCATTCAATGTGTGTATAGACACAAATAAAAATCTGTCTACACACACACACACACATATGCACACACACGCACTCATGAAAGTCAAATGTGCAAACACACAAGCAAAAGTGTAAACTCTTAGATGCGTTTGATATTTGTGCATACAGACACAACCATATATCTACTCATAGACAAATAAACAAACATTGCCACTCAAACAAAATGTAACCCAATTCATGCATTCAATTTGCAGATGTGTACACACACGTCTGCACACGTGCGTACACGCACAGACATGTATACACAAGCTGGTGCATAGTAGGACACAGCGCATCAGTCCACACAATCCCAACTCATGGCAGCCGCCGGAGAAGGGGGTTGGTGGGGAGTGGATGGTGGGATTACCAGACATCCTTAGGTGGGATTTAATTTTTCATGCCTAACATAGTTGCCAACTCTGAAAAAAAATTCCAGGGACACTTTGCAGCAGTTATCAATTATTTACGTGCAAATTTACCACACCCACTGTCCCAAAGCTCCACCCACTACGCCCAACCCATATAATTTAACTCCACCTACTTGCACATTAGGTTCTGTGATATGCGTGATACACAGCAGCCACAATTAACCCTTTGCGCTACTGGTGACCCAAAACTTGCACTATATGTTTGAACTGACTTTAAAGCACTTAACCAACATAGGTATATTTTTAAGCATTATTGTTTTATTTTGCTGATTGCGCCAATCACGTGCATCCTAGCATGCACCTTTTACATCCCTCGCGTGCCTCCAGCTGTCCCATGCTCCCGCTTGTGTGGACCTCAAAGAGGCATTCTTTGTGTGCAGGCCGTCTGCCTCCACCTGTCCCTTGCTCCCGTGCTCCCGCCTGTGTGGACCTCAAGGAGGCATTCTTCGTGTGCCATGTGCCTCCACCTGTCCCTTGCTCCCATGCTCCCGCTTGTGCGGACCTCAAGGAGGCATTCTTCGTGTGCAGGCCATGTGCCTCCACCTGTCCCTTGCTCCCGTGCTCCTGCTTGTGCGGACCTCAAGGAGGCATTCTTTGTGTGCAGGCCGTATGCCTCCACCTGTCCCTTGCTCCCGTGCTCCCGCCTGTGTGGACCTCAAGGAGGCATTCTTCGTGTGCCATGTGCCTCCACCTGTCCCTTGCTCCCGTGCTCCCGCTTGTGCGGACCTCAAGGAGGCATTCTTCGTGTGCAGGCCATGTGCCTCCACCTGTCCCTTGCTCCCGTGCTCCTGCTTGTGCGGACCTCAAGGAGGCATTCTTCGTGTGCAGGCCATGTGCCTCCACCTGTCCCTTGCTCTCGTGCTCTAGCTTGTGTGGACCTCAAGGAGGCATTCTTCGTGTGCAGGCCATGTGCCTCCACCTGTCCCTTGCTCTCGTGCTCCCGCCTGTGCGGACCTCAAGGAGGCATTCTTCGTGTGCAGGCCGTGTGCCTCCACCTGTCCCTTGCTCCCGTGCTCCCGCCTGTGTGGACCTCAAGGAGGCATTCTTCGTGTGCCATGTGCCTCCACCTGTCCCTTGCTCCCGTGCTCCCGCTTGTGCGGACCTCAAGGAGGCATTCTTTGTGTGCAGGCCGTGTGCCTCCACCTGTCCCTTGCTCTCGTGCTCCCGCTTGTGCGGACCTCAAGGAGGCATTCTTCGTGTGCAGGCCGTGTGCCTCCACCTGTCCCTTGCTCTCGTGCTCCCGCCTGTGCGGACCTCAAGGAGGCATTCTTCGTGTGCAGGCTTTCGTGCCGTTCACAAATGAAGGGGCCGACACGGGAGTGCTGAATGATACGTGTCTTTATTATCGCGTACCCATTCTCGGACTGCCGCTTCCACCCGCGGCTCCTCCCCTTCCTCCCACTGCCATGCCTGACCTTGGGGCAAACCCAGGACAGGCATGGCGACATGACATCTCCCCCTTTTGTATTTTAAATGTTCAATGTCTCTCTCAGAGTTCTTCAATGAGTCGAATGGGTCTCCGGATGTCCCGTCGTGGTCGGCTGGGTCGTGGTTGACTGTGGGGAAGTTCCCTTCTCAGATCACGGGTTTCCGATACTTGTGTGAGTTCTTCGTGACTGTTGTCTTCTTGACTGGACACGTCCGTGTCCCAGTCAGGTCTCCGAGCCCAGGTGTAGGCTGTCAGGTTGCATCTTTTAAAGTGTGACATGTTTCTGGTCGCCCTCTTGCTTCCAGACTCAGCCGTAACCTTGGTTCCTTTCTTTCTTGTTACTTGTAGTGGGTGATCGTGATAACGGCTGTCTGATTTTCTTTCTCGTCTCACCAGCACCCAGTCTCCTTCTTGAATGTCAGATGTCTTGGCGTGTCTGCGGTGATCTGCATATTCCTTCATCTTTGCTTTTTTAAGCCGATCCAACTCGACCAGTGTTTCGTGGTCTGAAGTCGTAGTTTTGGACTGCTTGACAGCGTCAGTGGTTGGTATCCAGGTACGAGGGGTCCGGCCGAGCATCAGGGTGGCGGGACATTGGTTTGTGGTGCTTTGTGGTGTAGTCCTGTATGCTCGCAATACTTCATTTAGTGCTGGTTGAATGTCGCGGTGAGTTAGCTCAGCTTGTTGAACTGTCTTTTTGATGGTGACCATAAATCGCTCCACCATCCCTTTTGCCTGGGGCAACAGGGGAGTGATTTTCCGATGTTTGAAGTTTAGGTGTCTTGCGAAATCTGTAAATTCTTGTCCATTAAAAGGTGGCCTGTTGTCGGACTTCACCACCCTGGGGATTCCCCATGCGGCAAACGCTTTGTCAATTACCGGTATGACAGTGGTCGCTTTGGTGGAGGAAATCTGGTGAGCAATGGGGAATCAGGAATATTCATCCATGATGACGAGGATGTATTTTCCTGACTTCAGCGGAACGAAGAAGTCAATGGCTACTTGTTGCCAGACACCATCTGGTAGGCCTGACATCTGCAGTGGAGCGTGTGGTTCTTCTCGCCCTACTAGTTGACAGTGTGGGCAATCTTGTAGCATGGTCTCCACCATCTGGTCAAGAGAAGGGAACCAGACGCGCTCTTGTAGTGCTTTCTTCGTGGCTACCACCCCTCGATGTCCTTCGTGTGCTAGATTTACAACTCCCTGTTGCAGTTGACTGGGGATAACGATCCTCCGACCTCTTAGTAGTAGTCCATTGTCCCTGATGGAGAGTTCGTCTTTGACGTGCTTGAATGCCATGAGTTCCTGCGTGTTGATGGTGTCATTCTTCTTTGGTTCTTTTATATGTCGCCATGAGTCTGTGCGAACGCGGTGCATGATGTTTTGAATGGTGCTGTCGTTTGTAGATGCGTCAATGATAGCTTCTAGTGCAACAGCCGGTGGGCAGGCTCGATCAATAACAAAGTGGAGGTATTCCTCAGCCACCGAGTGTTGCGCTCATGTCAGAGCCTGGGGTGCCGTGAGATGTAATCTGCTGGGTTTTCTGCCTTCCCCGGTTTGTGGATGATGGTGTACGTGTAGTCTTGCAGGCGTATGCCCCATCGTTCTATTCGCGGAGGCATCTTTGCCCTTGGGTTCCCAAAAATGGTTCTCAGCGCTTGATGGTTGGTGATTAGTGTGAATTGCTTGCCATACACGAAAAGGTGAAAATGCTCACATGCCCACACGACTGCCAGGCTTTCTTTTTCTGGTTGAGAGTATGCCTTCTCAGTGTCAGTAAGGCTGCGGCTGGCATATGCAGCATAGTGGCGTTGGTCGGCTTCGTCATCGTATTGCGCTAGAATCGCCCCTAGCCCAACAGGTCTGGCATCCAAGGTGATCTCCGTCTTTCGCTTGGGGTTAAAATACGACAAATTAATGGCTGAACTCACCGCTGCCTTGATCTTGTTGAAAGCTCGGTCAGACGTGGCCGACCACTGGAAACTTTGCCCTTGTCGAGTGAGTTCTCTCAGGGGGTAACTGATGGTGGCGTAGTCTTTAATGTAGCGAGCGCAGTAACTGGCCATGTCCAGAAACGAGCAGATGTCACTGACATCGTGCGGCTGTGGAGTGTCCAATAGTGCTGACACTTTTTCAGGGTCAGGTTTCATACCCTCTTTTGAGAAAATGTGTCCATAGAATTTGAGTGTCGACTTGTGAAACTCGCACTTGTCCTAATTGAGTGTGAGGTTGGCGTTGAGAAGGGCGTGACACACCCGGTCTAGCGCTTTGTCGTGATCTTTCCGGGTCTCTCTAAACACCAAGATGTCGTCGCTGTAGTTGAAAGCGTTCGGGATGTCTTGTATGACTCGCCGGACAGCCTCCTGGAAAATCTCAGCAGCTGATGAGATTCCGAAGTTAAGGCGCTTATACCTGAAAAGTCCTTGGTGTGTGGTGAATGTGGTGATGTATCTTGATCGTTCATGCAATTCGAGCTGATGATACCCCTTGTTGAGGTCTAATTTCGAAAAGACTGGTGCTCCGTTTAGGCGTGTGATCATGTCGCTGATGTGGGGGCCTGGGTGTCACTCCCTTTCGGCTGTGTTAGGGGCTCACATGTCTACGCACAGGTGTACTTTGTTGTCCTGACCTCTCTTGGGCACAACCACTACTAGCAACACCCATGGAGGTGGTCCAGTTGATCTTTCTATGATGTCTACCTTTAGTAGATCTTGGAGTTCGTCGTCTACGTTGTTGTAGATAGAAAGGCACTTTCCTGTGATGCTGTGCCACTGGCGTTACTTGTTCATTGATGTGTAGCTTGACCTTGAAGTGAGCTAGTTTTCCTAGGCCGCTGAACAGCTTCGGGAACTTGTTGACAATGTCTGGCAAGTCATCCACTTTGTACAGGATCTCAACTAGCTTCAGGCGTTCTGCCGTTGGCAGGCTGAGGAGACGGTCTGCCGCTTCAGGGTCTTCAATTATGTGGATTTGTGCTTGGATTTTTCTGTCTTTGTATGTCAGCGTGGTACTGAATTGTCCTAGACATGGTAGTGGTTCTCTGGACATTCACGTGTAAACCCTTACTGCCGCCGGTTCTAGTTTCGGTTTTGGGTTCATGCTCTGGTTTTCGGTGGCGCAGATGTAGTTGAGGGATGCGCCTGTGTCTAGAACGAACTTGGCGGAATGACTTCCTATTCGGATGTGCAATCGCGGGTACTTCTTCAGTCTATCTGAATCTGCTACCATGCACAAGTATTCATCACTGTCTTGTGAGATGGGTGTAAGGGAGGACAACTCTCTGGATGTTGATCGTTGAGACCGGTAGGAGCTGTGTGACTGTGTGCTGGATCTTGATGAGCTTGTCGAGTGGTCTCTCCGTCCTTGTACAGCTCTGGCGTGATGTTGTGATCCTGCGTTCTGCTTGATCTGTCTCATCTCCGTGCGCCTGGCTTGGCAGGCTGCTTCAAAGTGGTTGTCTTTTCCACATCAGTGGCATTGCTGGCCAATGGCTGGACATTGACCCGTGTGCGGGTAGTCTTGGCCACACCGGTAACACTGCGAAGGGTGTCTATGAGAGTGACTGTTCTTTATCCCTCGGCGGGGTGACTTCGTATGAGGTGACCTTGCAAATCTACCCGAGGTGCGACGATCTGGACGGTGCCTCGGTTCTGTGTGAGATTGCAAGCGAAGAGCCTGTTCTTTTTTTCAGTTTTGCTGGCCTCCATATTTTTAGCGTGTTCTTCTGCTTGATCGTTGATGCGAGTCAATTCTTCTATTTCATCTAAAGTATAATGCTTCTTCAGTAGTCGGCGGCGTAGTGATTCAGATTGACATCCATCAATAACTCGTAGGCGTAGCGCGTCGTCTGTAGTGAAGTTGTTGAATTCACAATAACGAGCTAGACGCTTAAGACGGGAGATAAAGTAGCCCATGGGTTCGTCTCGCTCCTGAGACGTGAGATTGAATGTGTAGCGCTCGTAGTCTAGGTTCCGCTTGGGAAGGAACTTCTTGTTTAGTGCTTCTCTTAAGCTCTCATATGACGCAGCATTGGCAGGAGGCAGGTCTTTGATAATTTGTCTAATGTCTTTACCTACGAGATTACGCAGGGCTATGAGTTGTTGGTTGGAGTCATGGACCTGTGACCCTTTCATGAAGTCTTCAAAGTCCTCAAGCCAACTCTTCCATGCGGGGCCCATGCTACTACCAGACGTCAGTGGCAGTGATTCAGGGGGGCGCAGGTATGACACTCTTGTGGGCATCGGTCCAGGCGGCGGAGCATTTTGTGCTGTGCTAGGTGCAGCTTGCTGAGAAGAGTCAGGATTTGACATTGTGAGGTGCAAACTGGTTCCAGTAAGTTTCAGAAGTGGTTACAGAGGTTCAGTGTCACTCTGGCAGGCCTCAGGGGTCTTTTTTGGAAGTTGCCTGACCTTAAGATGGCCGCCGCGTCGGGGCCAAGCTTGGCTGATGCAAGGCACTTGACTTTAAAATGGCCACCAAAGGGGACTCATGTAAAGCATGCTCCAATCCTCACAGGGGCAAATTACTGAGCTTACCCCTCTTTGTGTCCTCTCGCTGTTGTTTTGTCCTGGAATCAGGCCTTCAGATATATTCCCTTCATTCTTTGGCTGCATATGCACGTCGTCCTGCCATTCGCGCTCCTCTCTTTAGTTTAAGCGCTCCGCTCCTGTTGGCGGTAGCGCGCGCTTCTTTTTTCTTGTGGGAGTTTCGAGGGGGGGTGACAGATCCCACCCTCGTCGCCAGTTTCGTGCCGTTCACAAATGAAGGGGCCGACACGGTAGTGCTGAATGATACGCGTCTTTATTATCACGTACCCATTCTCGGACTGCCACTTCCACCCGCGGCTCCTCCCCTTCCTCCCACTGCCATGCCTGACCTTGGGGCAAACCCGGGACAGGCATGGCGACATGACACAGGCCATGTGCCTCCACCTGTCCCTTGCTCTCGTGCTCCCGCCTGTGTGAACGTCGCGAGCATTCTCTGCAAGGCCACGTGCAGGCTGTAGTGATCAGCACACGGCCTCCACACTACGGACGCCGCATACAAAAGGCCACATCTCAAGGCCAGTGCTTTGGAAAGATAAATTAAGAATCGGCACTCATGGGGATGACTCACTAACGTATGGAAGCGTTAACAGGAAACAAGGCAAAAGTTATATCAGGAAGGGGTGTGGCCAACCATTACAGAACTGTCTAGATCGCTTACCTAAAAATATAGACCTATGCCAGTAGCCAATGGATGCAGAACTATAGAGCACTGATTTGTTTTTGGAGTGGCCAACCATATGCAGAGCTCGAGCGCAAAATAACATTTTTGGAGTAAATCAAATTTGGAGAAATATATCAATTGCCGGAACTGTCCCGGGATAGTGAATTCCCTGGGACAGTCTCCAACTTGGCAGGGCTGTCCCAACAGAAACGGGACAGTTGGCAGCTATGGCCTAGTGGAGCACAGAGGTTTGGGCTGAGGCCGGCTGGCGTCACTTCCGCACCCCTTAAGACCTCCTGAGGAGCGCCTACATGTCAGCCAGTGATGCAGCAAGGGTGTCTTGGGCTCTGATGCAAGTAAGACGAAGTGGGCCCTGCACCCCCACCCAGGGCTTTAAGTGGGCCGGGTCTGAACACCAGCAGTTTTTTTCAGGGGGCCTCCAAACGGGTCTCTATCGGGCTCTGTTATGTGCCTGGCACAGGCGGTCCATTTTTTTCCAGACTGAAGTGACAGCAGGCACATCGATGAGCACTGCTCACTTTTCACTACTGGAGAAGTTACGGCATGACGTCATGCCAGGTGAGCGTTCTAGGGGAAGGGGAATCCTTTAAAGAGAGTCATTTTCTCTCTGGATTTCCGTTATATTTTTGAAACTCAGGTGCAGCAACATTGTCATGGTGTCACCAGGGCTTTAAGTGGAAGCTTTTTAAATATTCTATACGAGCCATAGTTGCTGCTTATTTATCTTATGCAACTTAAAACCATTGACAAAGCCAATAGTACTAACTTGTTGTAGGTACGATGTTACTTATCTCATATATCTGGATGCAATGACATAAATAGCAAAATACAAGACGGACGGCACACTCTGCTAAGCACAGATTTTTAGCTGGTGTTTTTAAGCCATGCCCATACTTACATTGGCCACGCCCCTTTGAGAGTCCCCCTAGTTTTTTCATCCCACTTAAAGCCCTGCCCCCACCGAGCTCCGCGTCACTGCACCTGCTGCGTTAGTGATAGTCATGCATGTGATGTCTGCATCTGCTCATATGCTAATAACATGCAGATTCACCTGTGCGTCACTGGGCAAGAGATCTCTACGAAGGGCTGCAGCATGAGAGATCTGGATGACCGTCGGTGGCTTTAGATGAAAGGGTGGACGCAGGAATCGATCCCAGGGGTAAGTAAATGGAAATACCTTCAAGTATTTTTAGGGAAGCAACAGTCCTTCTGAAATAAATTGAACAACACAGTGTACTGGTCGATGGTACCTGGCCATGAATCCTCTGAAAAGCACACAAGATGATGGACGGAATGTTGCACATTGGCAAAACATTCACCCCCAGTCACAGATCTGGGTTTAATCCATCGTTATTTTGCTCACCACGCCACCCCAGTTCAGACATGGCCATATGCAAATCAGTCTTGACCCTGTGCTTCATTGGAACAGTCCAGCCGGAACTGCCAAGCCATGTCTTCCCTGGACCGGAATCAAGCATCCTAGGACCGGTTTCGGGGTTTCACCCCTCTTCAGCCAGGATAGCTTGACTCCAGTGGCGTAGTGAGCACAGGACCCACGTCTGGGCATACCCTTCCCACATAGGGCGAACAGCAAAATACACAAGATGATGGACGGAATGTTGCACATTGGCAAAACATTCACCCCCAGTCACAGATCTGGGTTTAATCCATCGTTATTTTGCTCACCACGCCACCCCAGTTCCGACATGGCCATATGCAAATCAGTCTTGACCCTGTGCCTCATAGGAACAGTCCAGCCCGAACTGTCAAGCCATGTCTTCCCTGGACCGGAATCAAGCATCCAAGGACCGGTTTCGTGGTTTCACCCCTCTTCAGCCAGGATAGCTTGACTCCAGTGGCGTAGTGAGCACGGGACCCACGTCTGGGCATACCTGGCGCACTTAGGGCGAGAAAGCAGAAGGCACACAATTGATGCCCAGACGTGTGTCCCGTGCTCTCCATGCCACTGCAATCAAGCTATCCTGGCTGAAGAGGGGTGAAACCCCGAAACCGGTCCTAGGATGCTTGTTTCCAGTCCAGGGAGGACCTGGCTTGGCAGTTCGGGCTGGACTGTTCCCATGAGGCACAGGGTCAAGACTGATTTGCATATGGCTGGGTTCAAACTGGAATGGCATGGTGAGCAAAAAAATGATGGATTTAAGCCCAGATCTCTGTATTGGGTGAATGTATGACATTGTTCTGCATTCTGTCCATCAACTGTTGTTTTTGCATTTGTCACCCCGAGTGGGACGGGTATGCCCAGACATGGGTCCCGTGCTCTCCATGCCACTGGAATCAAGCTATCCTGGCTGAAGAGGGGTGAAACTCCGAAACCATTCCTAGGATGCTTGTTTTCAGTCCAGGGAGGACCTTGCTTTGCAGTTCGGGCTGGACTGTTCCTATGAGGCACAGGGTCAAGACTAATTTGCATATGGCTGGGTTCAAACTGGCATGGTGAGCAACAAAATGACGGATTTAGGCCCAGATCTCTGTACTGGGGTGAATGTATGATATTGTTCTGCATTCTGTCCATCAACTATTGTTTTTGCATTTGTCACCCCGAGTGGGACGGGTATGCCCAGACGTGAGTCCCGTGCTCTCCATGCCACTGGAACCAAGATATCCTTGCTGAAGAGGGGTGAAACCCCGAAACCGGTCCTAGGATGCTTGTTTCCAGTCCAGGGAGGACCTGGCTTGGCAGTTCGGGCTGGACTGTTCCCATGAGGCACAGGGTCAAGACTGATTTGCATATGGCTGGGTTCAAACTGGAATGGCATGGTGAGCAAAAAAATGATGAATTTAGGCTCAGATCTCTGTACTGGGGTGAATGTATAACATTGTTCTGCATTCTGTCCATCAACTGTTGTTTTTGCATTTGTCACCCCGAGTGGGACGGGTATGCTCAGACGTGAGTCCCGTGCTCTCCATGCCACTGGAATCAAGCTATCCTGGCTGAAGAGGGGTGAAACCCCGAAACCAGTCCTAGGATGCTTGTTTCCAGTCCAGGGAGGACCTGGCTTGGCAGTTCGGGCTGGAGTGTTCCCATGAGGCACAGGGTCAAGACTGATTTGCATATGGCTGGGTTCAAACTGGAATGGCATGGTGAGCAAAACAAAAATGATGGATTTAGGCCCAGATCTCTGTACTGGGGTGAATGTATGACATTGTTCTGCATTCTGTCCATCAACTGTTGTTTTTGCATGAATCCTCTGGAAAGCACTCTTGTCCAATCATCTTTAACCAATCAGACTGCTCCTCCACTTCCGGACATCGGTACCAGCCAATCGCGGTGGAGCTCTGGAATCCTCCTCTTAGAATGCTTTCAATTTGGAAAGATGACCATGAAATGGAAGTTCTCTAGGTGGTGGCAGGAAGCCACAAGCCACCAGTCAAGGGCATCACTCTGAAAATGCAAGTCCAATGGGAAAGCAGCTAAAATGTCAGAGTAAACCAGAGTCAGACCTTGTTTGTTACGGGAGGTACATTACCTTTGTTATGGGAGGTACATTACCTTTGCTAAGGGAGGTAAAATACATTTGTTAAGGGAGGTAAATTACCTTTATGAAGGGGGTGCATTCCCTTTTTAAGCAGGTACATTCCCTTTGTACAGGAGGGTACATTACCTTTGTGAAGGGAGGTACATTCCCTTTATTAAGTGTGGTACATTCCCTTTGTTAAGGCAGGTACATTACCTTTGTTAAGAGGTGTACATTACCTTTGTTAAGGGGGGTACACTACCTTTGTTAGGGGAGGTGCAATCATTTTGTTAAGAGAGAGGTACACTCACTTTTTTAGAGCAAGTACATTACCTTTGTTAAGAGGGGTACATTCCCTTTTTAAGGCAGGTACATTACCTTAATGGAGCAGTAGCAACTGGCACGGAACGGCAGTGGGGGTGGTGGGGGAAGAGAAAATAAAAAAATAAAAATACCACTTACCTTTTCTCCGGCTGTCGCCTCTCCTCCATCTTGTTCAGCTTCCTTCTTCCTGGACTCCCGGCAGCAGGAAACACATGGCTCCCGGGTTCCTCTAAACTAGTCACAACGCTGCAATGCAGTGTTGTGATTGGTCTGTGCGCCATGGCGCAGCGCTCAGACGGGGACAGGGAGGCTTTGCATGTTCCTCACCAGGCTATGTAATGCATCCTGGTGAGGAACATGCAAAGTGCGCATGACTGTTTGGTCTGCCCAAGAGGGCCGGCCAACTAGTCATGTGCACTTAGGGACTGTTCAAACCACTCCTCGCCCTGTGCCATCAGACCCGCCCTCACCCAGCCCCGCAGCTACAAAAAATAAAATGATAATAACTACACTATCATCATTTTATTTTTGCTGCTCTGCTTTGAGAGCAGTGGGGCGACGCTCCTTCGTCTTAGGGGAGGAGCCGCCCCTGTAATGGAGATACATAACCTTTGTAAAAAGGGGTACATTACCTTTGTAAAGGAAGGTACTTTAACTTTGCTAAAGGGTGAGTTACCTTTGTTAAGGCAGGTACATTACCTTTGTTAAGGCAGGCATGTTACCTTAGTTAAGGGAGGTACATTCCCTTTGTTAAGACAGGTACTTTACCTTTGTTAAGGGAGGTACATTCCCTTTGTTAAGGGAGGTGCAGGTAGGTACATTGCATTTGCTAAGGCTGGTATATTTCCTTTATTAAAGCAGGTGTGTTACCTTCGTTAAGGCAGGCATGTTACCTTTGTTCAGGGAGGTATGTTACCTTTGTTAAGGGGGGTATGTTACATTTGAGAAGGGAGGTACATTACCTTTGTGAAGGGAGGTGTACTACTGATGTTAAGGGAGGTACATTAACTTTGTTAAAGTGGGTACATTTCCTTTGTTAAGGGAGGTGCATTCCCTTTCATAAGGCAGGTACATTACCTTTGTAAAGGGAGGTACATTCCCTTTGTTAAGGCAGGCACATTACCTTTGTCAAAGGAGGTATATTACCTTTGTGAACTGAGGTGCATTACCTTTGTTAAGGGAGGTACATTGTCTTTGGAAAAGGAGGTGCATTATCTTTGATAAGGGAGGTACATTACCTTTGTTAAGGCATGCATGTTACCTTACCTTTGTTAAGGGAGGTACATTACCTTTGTGAAGGGAGATGCATTACTTTTGTTAAGGGAGGTACATTACCTTTGTTAAGGGTGGTGCATTTCCTTTATAAAGGAAATTACTTTATCTTTGCTAAGTGGGGGTGCATTACCTTTGTGAAGGGTGGTGCATTACTTTTGCTTAGTGAGATGCATTACCTTTGTGAAGGGAAGTACATTGCCTTTGTTCAGGCAGGTACATTATATTTAAGGGAAGTGCATTCCCTTTGTTAAGGCAAGTACATTTTCTTTATTAAGGGAGGTACATTTCCTTTCTTAAAGCAGGCACATTACCTCCATTAAGGCAGGCATGTTACCTTTGTTAAGGGAGGTATGTTACCTTTGTTAAGGTAGGTACTTTACCTTTCTGAAGGTAGGTGCATTACTTATGTTAACGGAGGTACATTACCTTTGTTATGGAAGGTACCTTACCTTTGCTAAGGGGGGACATTATCTTTGTGAAGGGAGGTGCATTATCTTTGTTAAGTGAGGTGTGTTACCTTTGTTAAGGGAGGTGCATTACCTTTGTTAAGGTAGGTGCTGGCAGGTACATTACCTTTGCTAAGGGGGGGTGCATTACCTTTGTAAAAGGAGGTTCAGTACCTTTGTTAAGGGAGGTACATACCTTTGTTAAGGGAGGTAGATACCTTTGTTAAGGGAGGTACTTTACCTTTGTTAAGAGAAGTGCATTTACTTGGTAAGGGAAGTACATTACCTTTGTTAAGGTAGACATGTTACTGTTGTTAGGGGAGGCCTGTTACCTTTGTTAAGGGAGGTACATTACCTTTGTGAAGGGAGGTGCACTACTGATGTTAAGGGAGGTACGTTACTTTTGTTAAAGGAGGTACATTACCCTTGTTAAGTGAGCTGCATTCCCTTCCGTAAGGCAGGTACATTACCTTTGTTAAGGGAGGTACATTCCCTCCGTTAAGGCAGGCACATTACCTTTGTCAAAGGAGGTACATTACCTTTGTGAAGTGAGGTGCAGGCAGGTACATTACCTTTGTTAAAATGGGTATATTTCCTTTGTTAAGGGAGGTGCATTACCTTTGTTAAGGCAGGTTCATTGCCTTTGTTAATGGAGGTACACTGTCTTTGTAAAAGAGGTGCATTATCTTTGATAAGGGAGGTACATTACCTTTGTTAAGGCAGGCATGTTACCTTACCGTTGCTAAGTAGAGGTGCATTACCTTTTTGAAGGGAGGTGAATTTCTTTTGTTTAGAGAGATGCATTACCTTTGTGAAACGAGGTACATTACCTTTGTTAAGGCAGGTACATTACTTTTGTTAAGGGAGGTGCATTCCCATTGTTAAGGCACGTAAAGTTTCTTTGCTAAGGGAGGTACATTTCCATTCTTAAGGCAGGAGCATTACCTCCGTTAAAGCAGGCATGTTACCTTTATGAAGGTAGGTACATTACCCATGTTAAGGGAGTTATATTACCTTTGTAAAGGGAGGTTCATTACCTTTGTTAATGGAGGTACCTTACCTTTGTTAAGGGAGGTACCTTACCTTTGTTAAGGGGGGGGGATTACCTTTGTAATGGGAGGTGCATTATCTTTAAGTGAGGTGTGTTACCTTTGTTAAGGGAGGTGCATTACCTTTGTTAAGGGAGGTGCTGGCAGGTACATTACCGTTGTTAAGGCGGGTGCATTACCTTTGTTAAGGTAGGTATATAACTTTTGTTAAGACAGGTGCATTACCTTTGTTAAGGCAGGTGCATTACCTTTGTTAAGGCAGGTACATTACTTTTGGTAAGGTAGGTGCATTACCTTTTTTAAGGCAGGTGCATTACCGTTGTTAAGGCAGGTGCATTACCTTTGTTAAGGAAGGTGCAGGCAGGTACATTACCTTTGTTAAGGAAGGTGCATTACCTTTGTTAAGGCAGGTGCATTACCTTTGTTAAGGAAGGTGCAGGCAGGTACATTACCTTTTTTAAGGCAGGTGCATTACCTTTGTTAAGGAAGGTGCATTCCCTTTGGTAACCCAAGGCAAGGGTTCAGGAGGCGGCACTGTGGCTACAGATACATGAATGCTATTCCTGTGGGTGGAATGCCTTGCTTTGGTGCCCTGCTGTGGGATTGCTCCCACAGCTGATTTATTGCCTCTATCTCCCTGCACCAGTCCCAGACAGGGGTGAAGTGTGGCTTTTCATTGCCCTTTTCTAAGAGCCGTCTCTGATTTATGAGTGTCTCGCGTTGCGCGCGTGTCCTGCTGCTCCACCGCCAGCCGCGTGCCCACTTGTGCCCCAGTAATTGTATTCATCAGACCCAGGATTGTTTTATATCCAGCACTGGCTCCTTTAACAAGGGACGGCTCTGTCTCAATGCCACGGCTGGCCTCGCAGTCTCTGCTGGATGTTAAGTAATGCCAGCCTGCTGCAGTTCAAACACTGAGCACAGAACCCCACCCAGAAAAGGGGCATTGAGCACCCCCTCTACCCTCAGAAACCACCCCAGTTTTGGAACACTGACTACCGCTGCACCAAGGTTCTGGGGTCCCTGTGGTTGTGTATTCAACCCCCAGACATCTGATGGCCGTAGGGCCCGGGGCACCAGGTACTCAGCCGCATGCAGTGGTGCACGAAGCATAGCTGTACACATGCTGTGGGACACCAACTTCAAAGGCCCAGGTATCCAGCCGCATGCAGGGGTGCACGAAGCATAGCTGTACAAATGCTGTGGGACACCAACTTCAAAGGCCCAGGTACCCAGCCGCATGCAGTGGTGCACGAAGCATAGCTGTACAAATGCTGTGGGACACCAACTTCAAAGGCCCAGGTATCCAGCCGCATGCAGTGGTGCACGAAGCATAGCTGTACAAATGCTGTGGGACACCAACTTCAAAGGCCCAGGTATCCAGCTGCATGCAGGGGTGCACGAAGCATAGCTGTACAAATGCTGTGGGACACCAACTTCAAAGGCCAAGGTACCCAGCCGCATGCAGTGGTGCACGAAGCATAGCTGTACACATGCTGTGGGACACCACCTTCAAAGGCCCAGGTATCCAGCTGCATGCAGTGGTTCATGAAGCATAGCTGTACACATGCTGTGGGACACCAACTTCAAAGGCCCAGGTATCCAGCCGCATGCAGTGGTTCATGAAGCATAGCTGTACAAATGCTGTGGGACACCAACTTCAAAGGCCCAGGTACCCAGCCGCATGCAGTGGTGCACGAAGCATAGCTGTACACATGCTGTGGGACACCAACTTCAAAGGCCCAGGTATCCAGCTGCATGCAGGGGTGCACGAAGCATAGCTGTACAAATGCTGTGGGACTCCAACTTCAAAGGCCCAGGTATCCAGCTGAATGCAGTGGTGCACAAAGCATAGCTGTACAAATGCTGTGGGACACCAACTTCAAAGGCTCAGGTATCCAGCCACATGCAGTGGTGCACGAAGCATAGCTGTACAAATGCTGTGGGACACCAACTTCAAAGGCTTAAGGGCCCAGGTATTCAGCCGCATGCAGTGGTGCATGAAGCATAGCTGTGGAAATGCTGTGGGACACCAACTTCAAAGGCCCAGGTATCCAGCTGCATGCAGTGGTTCATGAAGCATAGCTGTACACATGCTGTGGGACACCAACTTCAAAGGCCCAGGTATCCAGCCGCATGCAGTGGTGCACGAAGCATAGCTGTACAAATGCTGTGGTACACCAACTTCAAAGGCCCAGGTATCCAGCTGCATGCAGTGGTTCATGAAGCATAGCTGTACAAATGCTGTGGGACACCAACTTCAAAGGCCCAGGTATCCAGCCGCATGCAGTGGTGCACGAAGCATAGCTGTACACATGCTCTGGGACACCAACTTCAAAGGCCCAGGTATCCAGCTGCATGCAGGGGTGCACGAAGCATAGCTGTACACATGCTGTGGGACACCAACTTCAAAGGTCCAGGTATCCAGCCGCATGCAGGGGTGCACGAAGCATAGCTGTACACATGCTGTGGGACACCAACTTCAAAGGCCCAGGTACCCAGCCGCATGCAGTGGTGCACGAAGCATAGCTGTACACATGCAGTGGGACACCAACTTCAAAGGCCCAGGTATCCAGCTGCATGCAGTGGTGCACGAAGCATAGCTGTACAAATGCTGTGGGACACCAACTTCAAAGGCTTAAGGGCCCAGGTATCCAGCTGCATGCAGGGGTGCACGAAGCATAGCTGTACACATGCTGTGGGACACCAACTTCAAAGGCCCAGGTATCCAGCTGCATGCAGGGGTGCACGAAGCATAGCTGTACAAATGCTGTGGGACACCAACTTCAAAGGCTTAAAGGCCCAGGTATCCAGCCGCATGCAGTGGTGCACAAAGCATAGCTGTACACATGCTGTGGGACACCAACTTCAAAGGCCCAGGTACCTAGCCGCATGCAGTGGTGCACGAAGCATAGCTGTACACATGCTGTGGGACTCCAACTTCAAAGGCCCAGGTATCCAGCTGCATGCAGTGGTGCACAAAGCATAGCTGTACACATGCTGTGGGACACCAACTTCAAAGGCCCAGGTATCCAGCTGCATGCAGGGGTGCACGAAGCATAGCTGTACAAATGCTGAGGGACACCAACTTCAAAGGCTTAAGGGCCCAGGTATCCAGCCGCATGCAGTGGTGCACGAAGCATAGCTGTAGACATGCTGTGGGACACCAACTTCAAAGGCCCAGGTACCTAGCCGCATGCAGTGGTGCACGAAGCATAGCTGTACACATGCTGTGGGTCTCCAACTTCAAAGGCCCAGGTATCCAGCTGCATGCAGTGGTGCACGAAGCATAGCTGTACAAATGCTGTGGACATCAACTTCAAAGGCCCAGGTATCCAGCCGCATGCAGGGGTGCACGAAGCATAGCTGTACACATGCTGTGGGACACCAACTTCAAAGGCCCAGGTATCCAGCTGCATGCAGTGGTGCACAAAGCATAGCTGTACACATGCTGTGGGACACCAACTTCAAAGGCCCAGGTATCCAGCTGCATGCAGGGGTGCACGAAGCATAGCTGTACAAATGCTGTGGGACTCCAACTTCAAAGGCCCAGGTATTCAGCTGCATGCAGTGGTGCACAAAGCATAGCTGTACATATGCTGTGGGACACCAACTTCAAAGGCCCAGGTATCCAGCTGCATGCAGGGGTGCATGAAGCATAGCTGTACAAATGATGAGGGACACCAACTTCAAACTCTTAAGGGCCCAGGTATCCAGCTACATGCAGTGGTGCACGAAGCATAGTTGTACACATGCTGTGGGACTCCAACTTCAAAGGCCCAGGTATCCAGCTGCATGCAGTGGTGCACGAAGCATAGCTGTACAAATGCTGTGAACATCAACTTCAAAGGCCCGGGTATCCAGCTGCATGCAGTGGTGCACGAAGCATAGCTGTACACATGCTGTGGGACTCCAACTTCAAAGGCCCAGGTATCCAGCTGCATGCAGTGGTGCACGAAGCATAGCTGTACACATGCTGTGGGACACCAACTTCAAAGGCCCAGGTATCCAGCCGCATGCAGGGGTGCACGAAGCATAGCTGTACACATGCTGTGGGACACCAACTTCAAAGGCCCAGGTATCCAGCTGCATGCAGGGGTGCACGAAGCATAGCTGTACACATGCTGTGGGACACCAACTTCAAAGGTCCAGGTATCCAGCTGCATGCAGGGGTGCACGAAGCATAGCTGTACACATGCTGTGGGACACCAACTTCAAAGGCCCAGGTACCCAGCCGCATGCAGTGGTGCACGAAGCATAGCTGTACACATGCTGTGGGACACCAACTTCAAAGGCCCAGGTATCCAGCTGCATGCAGTGGTGCACGAAGCATAGCTGTACAAATGCTGTGGGACACCAACTTCAAAGGCTTAAGGGCCCAGGTATCCAGCTGCATGCAGGGGTGCACGAAGCATAGCTGTACACATGCTGTGGGACACCAACTTCAAAGGCCCAGGTATCCAGCTGCATGCAGGGGTGCACGAAGCATAGCTGTACAAATGCTGAGGGACACCAACTTCAAAGGCTTAAAGGCCCAGGTATCCAGCCGCATGCAGTGGTGCACGAAGCATAGCTGTACACATGCTGTGGGACACCAACTTCAAAGGCCCAGGTACCTAGCCGCATGCAGTGGTGCACGAAGCATAGCTGTACACATGCTGTGGGACTCCAACTTCAAAGGCCCAGGTATCCAGCTGCATGCAGTGGTGCACAAAGCATAGCTGTACACATGCTGTGGGACACCAACTTCAAAGGCCCAGGTATCCAGCTGCATGCAGTGGTGCACGAAGCATAGCTGTACAAATGCTGTGGACATCAACTTCAAAGGCCCAGGTATCCAGCCGCATGCAGGGGTGCACGAAGCATAGCTGTACACATGCTGTGGGACACCAACTTCAAAGGCCCAGGTATCCAGCTGCATGCAGTGGTACACAAAGCATAGCTGTACACATGCTGTGGGACACCAACTTCAAAGGCCCAGGTATCCAGCTGCATGCAGGGGTGCACGAAGCATAGCTGTACAAATGCTGTGGGACTCCAACTTCAAAGGCCCAGGTATCCAGCTGCATGCAGTGGTGCACAAAGCATAGCTGTACACATGCTGTGGGACACCAACTTCAAAGGCCCAGGTATCCAGCTGCATGCAGGGGTGCACGAAGCATAGCTGTACAAATGCTGTGGGACACCAACTTCAAAGGCTTAAGGGCCCAGGTATCCAGCCGCATGCAGTGGTGCACAAAGCATAGCTGTACACATGCTGTGGGACTCCAACTTCAAAGGCCCAGGTATCCAGCTGCATGCAGTGGTGCACGAAGCATAGCTGTACAAATGCTGTGGACATCAACTTCAAAGGCCCAGGTATCCAGCTGCATGCAGTGGTGCACGAAGCATAGCTGTACACATGCTGTGGACATCAACTTCAAAGGCCCAGGTATCCAGCTGCATGCAGGGGTGCACGAAGCATAGCTGTACAAATGCTGAGGGACACCAACTTCAAAGGCTTAAGGGCCCAGGTATCCAGCCGCATGCAGTGGTGCACAAAGCATAGCTGTACACATGCTGTGGGACTCCAACTTCAAAGGCCCAGGTATCCAGCTGCATGCAGTGGTGCACGAAGCATAGCTGTACAAATCCTGTGGACATCAACTTCAAAGGCCCAGGTATCCAGCTGCATGCAGTGGTGCACGAAGCATAGCTGTACAAATGCTGTGGACATCAACTTCAAAGGCCCAGGTATCCAGCTGCATGCAAGGGTGCACGAAGCATAGCTGTACAAATGCTGAGGGACACCAACTTCAAAGGCTTAAGGGCCCAGGTATCCAGCCGCATGCAGTGGTGCACGAAGCATAGCTGTACATATGCTGTGGGACACCAACTTCAAAGGCCCAGGTACCTAGCCGCATGCAGTGGTGCACGAAGCATAGCTGTACACATGCTGTGGGACTCCAACTTCAAAGGCCCAGGTATCCAGCTGCATGCAGTGGTGCACAAAGCATAGCTGTACACATGCTGTGGGACACCAACTTCAAAGGCCCAGGTATCCAGCTGCATGCAGGGGTGCACGAAGCATAGCTGTACACATGCTGTGGGACACCAACTTCAAAGGTCCAGGTATCCAGCTGCATGCAGGGGTGCACGTAGCATAGCTGTACACATGCTGTGGGACACCAACTTCAAAGGCCCAGGTACCCAGCCGCATGCAGTGGTGCACGAAGCATAGCTGTACACATGCTTTGGGACACCAACTTCAAAGGCCCAGGTATCCAGCTGCATGCAGGGGTGCACGAAGCATAGCTGTACAAATGCTGAGGGACACCAACTTCAAAGGCTTAAGGGCCCAGGTATCCAGCCGCATGCAGTGGTGCACGAAGCATAGCTGTACACATGCTGTGGGACACCAACTTCAAAGGCCCAGGTACCTAGCCGCATGCAGTGGTGCACGAAGCATAGCTGTACACATGCTGTGGGACTCCAACTTCAAAGGCCCAGGTATCCAGCTGCATGCAGTGGTGCACAAAGCATAGCTGTACACATGCTGTGGGACACCAACTTCAAAGGCCCAGGTATCCAGCTGCATGCAGGGGTGCACGAAGCATAGCTGTACAAATGCTGAGGGACACCAACTTCAAAGGCTTAAGGGCCCAGGTATCCAGCCGCATGCAGTGGTGCACGAAGCATAGCTGTACACATGCTGTGGGACACCAACTTCAAAGGCCCAGGTACCTAGCCGCATGCAGTGGTGCACGAAGCATAGCTGTACACATGCTGTGGGACTCTAACTTCAAAGGCCCAGGTATCCAGCTGCATGCAGTGGTGCACGAAGCATAGCTGTACAAATGCTGTGGACATCAACTTCAAAGGCCCAGGTATCCAGCCGCATGCAGGGGTGCACGAAGCATAGCTGTACACATGCTGTGGGACACCAACTTCAAAGGCCCAGGTATCCAGCTGCATGCAGTGGTGCACAAAGCATAGCTGTACACATGCTGTGGGACACCAACTTCAAAGGCCCAGGTATTCAGCTGCATGCATGGGTGCACAAAGCATAGCTGTACAAATGCTGTGGGACTCCAACTTCAAAGGCCCAGGTATCCAGCTGCATGCAGTGGTGCACAAAGCATAGCTGTACACATGCTGTGGGACACCAACTTCAAAGGCCCAGGTATCCAGCTGCATGCAGGGGTGCACGAAGCATAGCTGTACAAATGCTGAGGGACACCAACTTCAAAGGCTTAAGGGCCCAGGTATCCAGCCGCATGCAGTGGTGCACGAAGCATAGCTGTACAAATGCTGTGGACATCAACTTCAAAGGCCCAGGTATCCAGCTGCATGCAGTGGTTCATGAAGCATAGCTGTACACATGCTGTGGGACTCCAACTTCAAAGGCCCAGGTATCCAGCTGCATGCAGTGGTGCACGAAGCATAGCTGTACACATGCTGTGGGACACCAACTTCAAAGGCCCAGGTATCCAGCCGCATGCAGGGGTGCACGAAGCATAGCTGTACACATGCTGTGGGACTCCAACTTCAAAGGCCCAGGTATCCAGCCGCATGCAGTGGTGTACGAAGCATAGCTGTACACATGCTGTGGGACACCAACTTCAAAGGCCCAGGTATCCAGCCGCATGCAGGGGTGCACGAAGCATAGCTGTGCACATGCTGTGGGACACCAACTTCAAAGGCCCAGGTATCCAGCCGCATGCAGGGGTGCACGAAGCATAGCTGTGCACATGCTGTGGGACACCAACTTCAAAGGCCCAGGTATCCAGCCGCATGCAGTGGTGTACGAAGCATAGCTGTACACATGTCGTGGAACACTTACTTTCAAAGGCCTCAAGCCCAGATATCGAGTCGCATGCAATGGAGCATGAAGCATACCTATACAAATATATATACCTATACAAATGCTGGGGGACACTTTAGACATCATTTATGAGGTTTTGATGCAGGGAAACGCAGAAAGTCACTTTGCTGCCCTGCCCTGCATCACAAGGAAAGGGCAGAATGCAGCAAGCATGGAAAGAGGAACAAACTTGTGGAAATAAAAACATCTCTCCTGCTTGGGAGGGGTGGGGGGGCATAAGGTTTTGGCACTGCCCCAGATGTACGTGATTTTGTAAAGTCTGGGGCAACGTCAAAATCCATGGCAACGCTTCCTTGACGCAGAATAAGGCAACGCAGAGCTTTGCACTCTCTTGCTTTACTCCATATCCATGAGGCCCTCTGAAGCTGAACAGGGCGGCTTTGCGTCACCTCATTGATATGAGTGAGAGGTTTGCACCACCAGAGCATAGAAAAAAAGGGACCGTCCAGCGCCACAGGCCTCTTGTAAATGTGTCCCTAACTTTCAAAGGGCTTAGGGCTGTTATATGCCTGAGTTAGGCCCCTGTACCAATGCTGTGCATTTTCTTAAATTGTCCTCTTTTCAACACAATCACATTATTGCTGTGACCTTTTGCACATATTCGCGGGAGTGACAATGTTGGATTAGTTTCTCTGAAGCTACTTCTGTTTACACATCTGGCTTCGCGTAACATTATCACGATGCCTCGAACACTGAGTACAAGGCCTTTACACACGATGTGCAAATGTTGTTCGATCTTCATCCACGTGGCAACAGGGCTTTCTACATATCCACAACAATGCTAATCTGCATATACATCGCAAGGATGCTTTTTATTATAAGTAAAGAAGCATTTCTGGGGGTTAGCAGAGGAGACACGTCAGATAACACAGAGGGCACCTGTATGCTGTGGCTTTGCAGAACAGATGCCTGACATCTCCGTGAGGGGTGTCCAATTTGCGATCATGACGGGGTCCTACATTCTCACCCACCAGGTAATGGGGTTGGATCATCCCACCGGGGCATTCTTGGCTTTACACCTACATACACTCTAGACATACACAGAGTAGGGATTTCATAGTAGGAGTTCGCCTTATTGCTACCTTGTTGTATATGTCTGCATATATACACCTTTTTAGCACCATGGTGGAACTGTATCTGCTATTTACTCTTTTGGTGCTTGTAATCACTTACATCTCTTTCTGTCTACTGATTATCGCAGCAAAGAACAACCTTTCAATAAATATATTGAAAACGTCCCATTGTGCACGAGTGACTGAGCCAAAGGTCCTGATTTGTTTCCACGGTCCCTGAGGGGTCAGGGTTGTCATGTTCAGTGGTTGCCAGAAACAATTCGCCCCCTGGTTTGGTTAGGGGGGCTTGCGGTGGCACTGTGAGCTAGCTGGTCTCCAGGCCAACATATCCTGTGGGTAGTGCTTGGAATCAGTATAGGCACCTTACCCAATGTTTATGTTGTCCAACAAACGCACAGATCCCACGGATTAGTAGGAAATACACCACATGTCGCCGCCAATGTTGGTTGGGTCCTTTTTTTACGGATAACCTGAGTAGTTATTTCTTGAATTCTCAGAAACTCCTACTCATGTCCAAACCGGAGACGCCTGCGGTGGTAGGAAATCTGCCTCAGCTGCGTAGGTAGACCCTATGTATTGGCTGTTGGTTAATCAAGCTTGTAGGATAAGCTTCCCACAATGTGCTTACCCCATCTCCATAAATTCATTTTCTAATATCCTTTTTCTTCAAACAATGTCTTATTATGGAGAAGAAGGAGCGTTAAACATAGCAGAGAATTGCAGATGCACAGTTACTATGAAATTATTAAACTATGGTCTCCCGGCTACGGGTAGAGACATTACCTCCATGGTTGAGGCACACAAAGCATTCAAAACAGAGCTATTCTATTCCTGGGTTGAATTCCCAGCTGCAAATGCTCGTACACAAATGTTTCATACCTACATTGAGAATGGAACATCAGAGGAATGCACTCCATAGGAAGGCATAGAAATTCCACTCTCTTACCAAGAGCATATACATTGGTTTAAAGGTACCCTCCCACACACTACAGAACATGTGAGACTTGGTCCGCTCAGTAAAGAAGGTGTGACATGGCTGGTCTTAGCTGCATGCACACTGCATCCTGAAATTCAGCTGCAGCAGAAATGTGTACACTAAACAGAGATGTATTGAAAATATATAGAAATCAAACACGTTCATAATGTGAACAGTAGCAGTTAATCCTGCGTGGGCTGCCCAGGCTGCTCAACCTCATCTGGCTACCACCGGTATCAGCCCACAAACACTGAATGCCGTAATGGGGATGATTCCCACCAGTCGGGAGCAAATTCCATTCTGGATCGTGCAAAAACAAGCCAGCTTGAAGCAGTATTTACCCATATGGGCTCGCAGGAAAAACACAGACTATTGACTATTTGCTTGCCAATGGGGATGGCTCCCCCAGTGGAATACTGCACCACGTTTACACCAGAACTCATGGTACCCCTTCACTGGCTGTTTTGCCTGAAGTGATGAAACAGCTCCAGAATGAGTATGGGGCCGCACCTGCCCTGGACTTAGGGATGAAACTGGTGGACAATTATTGTTTTGACGCAGTATCCGCCATTATGTTAAGTAACATAAAAGGGGAGGCAGCTGCATTAGCTATACGCCAACGCTTGAGGGATTTCACTCCTGCACAGCTGGAGCGGGAATTATCTAAGATTATTAAATAAACCTATGCTACGTTAGGTAGAAATAATTCGGGAGCCGGACCTGGGAGCCACAATTTAAGAGTAATTCTGAAAAGGATAACTCTAAGCAAGCACCGGATTCTTCGACGAGGAAGAAGTGGGATGATGAACAAAAAAATAAAGACAGACAAAGATCATGGAATGGGTCTCCTCATCAGCAAGCCACTGAAAAGACGTATAATACTAGGAACCGTGATAATATTAGAAAGCCTGACAGGTATCTGGATACTGATACATGTTCCTCTCGTTCGTTCCAGGAGTCATCCAATACATGTTCAGAGAGAGGTGGATGATCAGAGCGCAGATTGGAAAAGCACACGAAGCTGAAGAAGGAATCACAATGTTTGTCTGACTACATTATTAATAAAGAAGAAAAATCAAAGAATAATAAACCTCAATTCAAAAAGAAAAAAGTAGCTGGGATTAAAATAAGGCATGCCCTGACTTCTGTGGACTCTGCTTCAGCACTGGGAATGGGCAGTGACGGAGCTGGACAGCACGGCAGAAGTCACAATAGCTCGCCAGAACCTGATGGATTATCTGACTGCAGTAGCGCTGAGTAAATATATCATGGTGGAAACACCTGATACTAGGGTAAGTGTTCCCCATCGTTTATATAAAATTACGTTCCAATTGGAAGGGGGCGTACCCAGAAACATCAAGGCATTGATTTGAGAGAATTTGACCTATGGTTACGATATTCTTTTGACTGCAAAAACCGGCCACCTGAGTTCGTAATGGAATGCCAAAACAGGGAAAGAGTAATTTTACCTGCTTTCTCCGACCTCATTCCAGAATCAGTTAAACATTCTTACGCCAAGGAGTATACTTTAGTGCTAGCTCCTGCACTATACAGAAATCATGTTGGGTGGGATGATGAGTTACCTCATCATGAGATCCTGTTGAAATCAGCTCCTCAAGCACAGAGGCAATACCCAATAAAACATGAAGCTAAAAAACAAGTTCGAGAAATCCTAGACCAACTTTAATACCAGGGTGTAATAGAATAATATACCCCGTCAATGAATAATCCCTTGTTTCCTGTAATAAAACCAGATAATTTATTCCGTCTAGTATTAGATTACAGATATTCAAATACAGCCACTCGCACATTTGCAGTTCAGAACGTACATAGTGCCACATTAATGAATAACATTGTGCGGAAGAAATACAAAACAACACTGGATATCTCAAATGGATTCTTCTTCCAAAATATAGCGCCTGGAAGCAGATATTTGATAGCATTTTAGCGCTAGGCTCACAGAAGCAATTTTGTCCTTTGCCTCAAGAGAATAAGAATAGCCCTGGGCTATTCTCAGCCCGAGTAACAGAGTGACTTCAAAATTTTGATGAAGAGGCATTGCCCTATGTTGATGATATACACCTGATGGATGATGAATTAATGGAACACTTGGACAGAGTAGACCTCATAATTCTGGGATTTGTTCACTTGGGCTACAAATACATTTTACTTCAAAAAATCTAACATTGCCCATCTCCATGTCCTATTTTTAGGAAATTTGTTGTCAATTGAAGACAAAAGCCTGGTGAGAAAAATGTGCATTGCTCCAACCTCCAACGACTCTGAAAAGACTGCAATCCAATTTGGGATTTAAAAATTTTGCCAGAACATACATTTTGGATTACACAGAACGGGTGAAGTTGTTCTACAATTTAACTACACCTAACTTTTCAATAACTCAATGGACACAGGCACATACAAACATTTTGCGTTCCGTACAAGCTGACATGATAGCCTCCAAATTTTGCACATACGTGTAAACTCGACTAACTTGGTGATCCACGTAGTCGCTGGACCAACAGGGTATACCTATATCAATGAAGGTGATACAGTACCCATTGCATACAAATCACATTTGTACACAAACGCAGAAATACGTTATGCACCCACTGAGAAAATTCTTACAGCAGTACAGACTTCTGTAGTGAGAGAGAGAGCACTGGCTCAGGGTAAGTCCATCATTTTAGTTGCTGCAGTACTGACCTGAGAGGCCATTACTAGAAACAAAGCTCCAAGCGCTTAGACCTTGCATCCACGATGGATTCAATGGACTAACTCACTCACTACAACACAATTCGACTACACATTTGATTCTAAATTACAAGCACAAGCGTTTATGCAGTATGAACAAGAATATTCTCTGCTGAATGAAATAAAGCCTCTAGATCAATATGATTACAGCATCTACACTGATGGGTCTGCCCAGCCTGCCGTAGAGACAAAACACCAATATTCTGCAGCTATCTCAATCAACAAGAGGGGCATGCATGATGGCAAGTTCCGTCCTGAAAAAACACATACGCAGTCCCTAGGGGACTGTACAGCGCTGCTGGCAGAACTAAAAGCCCTGATACTGGCACTACAAAATAGGGATCATAGATTCCCCACACTTATAGTGTATGATTTGTATTACTGTGTCCAGTTATATAATGAATACCTTCACTATTGGGGCCAGAATGGATTTTGAGATTCTAATGGTTGCACAATCAAGCACAATATGGTTTGGGAACAGGTGGCAAAGCTGAAAGAGAGCTTGCCACGGGCTCATGTAATACACACATTGAGTCATCAACGTGTTGGTGTTCACGTTGCAGGGAATTCAATGGCTGATGAAGCTGCTACGGTAACAGTTTATACTGCTGCCGTTGCTGCAAGCACTTGTCCTAGTACAAGAATAGACGGAGACATCATACTGGCCGTCAATGTTGCACGCAGCGAAACACACCTGCTGACAGGCTTTCCACTCAAGTACTCCTACAAGTTAGATGCACAAAACATGCGGTATGCTCAGATTCCCTTAGTGGGGGATAAAGTTGTACAAATCACTGATCGCAGATTGGGGCTAATACTCGCTGCACATGAGGGTCTGGGTTCAGCACATACAGGGATCACTGCTACAGTTTCATTACTGAAGCAGCACTATTGATGTCCAGGTCTTACTGAACAGACCAAGGAATTTGTCCTCAAATGTGACATCTGTCAGCAGATGAAGGGCTGCACCATAGTACGTCCACCACAGACACCTCTTCTGATTTTTAACAAGCCTTTGGGCTGTGTCTATTTGGATCACTGCAGCCTCTTACAATCTTATGGGGCTTACAAGTACATCTTGGTGGCAGTAGATTCTTTCTCTAGATTCCTGTGAGTATGGCCACAGCGGTCGACTGACGCCTAAATTGTTATCAAGGATTTGGGAGTTTTAATTAGGACATACGCAATTGACACACTTCATTCCAACCAGGGTCCAGGTTTGGGCTCTCAGACTTACAAAGAAGCCATGGGAAGTTAGGGTATGACCTTGTGGTGCTCCTCCCCCTTCCCCTCCCCCTCCCTCCTTTCCCCTGGGGGAAATTCGGTAGTTGAGAGGAAAAACCGGGACTTAAAGCAATCCTTAAGGGTACTAGTTTCTAGTTGCAGTTGGGTCAATCACCTATGTGGGGTCCAGTGGGCACTCATTAACATGCCAAGAAAATCCCTGGGTGGTTGTACTCCATATGAAATCCTGTTTTGGGTAAGAATGTGGGTCCCAGACCTCGACAATGTCGGCACAGTGGCGGAAGAAGCACCTTTTGACATCAATGAACGTTAACCTTTTTTACAGGAACAAAACGATTTACGGGACACACAAAGCAACGTCCAAGTAAAACACACTGCCACTGGAGATGTGAAGGTGGTACCGGCAAGACCCAGCTGGGTACCGAAGATTGAGGATCTGGTCAGAGAAGAAATGGTGGACAAGAAATAATTTGGGCCATCTTTCAGAGCACCTGTATCTGTCCTTGTTATCATAGGTACCAGAACTGTACTTTTATCGCCCCTTGCCTTGCTGGCCAATTTTCAACAGTAGGCCACGTTGCATCCTGGGTAGCCGCTGCATTCCTCTCGCTGACATGTAGGAAGTTCAGATGGAAACTTTAATAACTAAAGAAGATTTGTAACTCCAGCAAGAAACCGTAAATAACAATGAAATGCTGCTTCTCCCTATTGAAACAACAGCAACTTCACAGTCAAATAGTACAGACACAAATTTCAATTCGACAACTCGAAGAAAACAAGATCTACTTAAATATACAAAAGACTGAGCCTTCGCCTGGTTCTACAAAACCTGCTGAGCTACCAAAAATAGACGTGAGGGCGTCTGGCTATTTCATGGACTATGATGATTTCTCTTCAGAATCAACTGAACCTGAGCCACCATTGCTATCCCCTCTCCCTTTCAAACTACAACTATGTGCTCTCTATCTTTGGCTGAAAAAGACATACTCTGTTACTACTTGGTTACTCCTTTGGATTACAATTGGGTTACTTTTCCTGGTCCTCTGGATTGGTTTGGTGACTGTCTTTTTCCTGCTTCTGAACGAACATTATCTCCCTGAACGCTCTGCAGTACAACTTGTGAACTTGGTATTGAAACCACATGCATCATCGCCCCGTGAACAAAGGGACCTGTCCCTGGTTAACATTACAGCAGTTCCAAGTTCTAGAAGGAATAGTAGGGTACAGAGTATCATATGATGTGTATGGCCCCACTGAACCTTCACAAATACCATATTTGGTTAAAATTTCTTTAGATGATATCATCACCTCTAGTACTTTCTCTGATGATCGGGATATTGATACAGTGGATGATACGCTAGAAGATCTAGAGCAATCTGCTGTGTTTTCCTTTGATGGATTGAATGACGGTACACCTAATTACGATGATATGTTCTGTTATCAACAATATGGTCACCATTTTCTGCATAAAACAAGAAACCCACAAGCTGTTCATAATTACACCCAATGGAAATACTGCCCAACACCCCCAAAAGGTAGTTCAAAAACATTTGCACAGATGTTTGCTTATTTTTCTGGCTTTGGCACATCAGACCCAGCCTCTTATTAAAGGCTTGCATCTACACCTGCAAAGAAAAATATGCTAACAAACACCAAGCTGATTTATTCTGCTTCTTTTCTTTCCCAGCTGTCTGTACAGGGTTTCGACTTTTGGAAAGACACAATAAATACAGAATCTGTTTGGGTGACAAAGAAATGAAAGGTTAAGGGAACTCTGGCCTTATTTAGAGCATGCCTAATACCACAGCAAATTATTTTCCTGAACAAAATAGTGCAATAAACTTCCTGTCTTGGAGTAGCCAAGATGAAGGATTTGAACATACCTCATATTCCCACTTTCGCACGTTTTGAAGATTGGCAAAATGTCACACTATGCAGTGAGGATACACTAGATGCCATGATGAGCATTGGTTCTTTCAATTCATCAGACCCCGATTGGAAGGAATGGTTGGTTTGGCCTTTGGACAATAATAGGTGTCAGTCCCTATATTTGGGTAACACCAAAGGGTTTCAGATCAACAGGCCTGATCAACATTATGAACAATCGGAACTCTTGTGTGTGGTGATGTCATATAGTGTTGGGAAGTTGTGCCTGATACACTGCTTCGGCACACCTCGGCTTTGAGAACTGAATGAGCATTAGTTCTTGTCGTTCAGGCCTGTTTGGCCTCAATGCATACAACCTGTATTCCACTGCCTGCTGAGCAGCCGTGAATGCGTACTGGATTTTTGCCTCGGATCGCAATTGGTTATGCCATTGGACATTAAGATGCTAATGGACCCTTTAAAGGGCCAGGTTTACAGTTGTCCCCTGGGTATTCCTTTCATGCTGAACATATTTTTCGAGCCACCCTGAGTTGCTATGACTACTAGTGAACTTGACACCGGCTCTACGGAACGCTTACAAGATGTAGTCCCACCCTCACCAGCTGCTGTGCAAACTGGATGGAAGTGGTCTCCGTCTCACCCGCTGGAGAACTGACCAAGTCCACAGGCGCACTACTAGAGATGCAAAGGAGCAGAAGTTAACAAGAACCACCACTAAGTGTGATAATATGACATAGAAATATGGGTTAAACCATTTTAATAGACGTCAAGACGAATGTCGATTCATCAAAATGTTTTATGGAGTTGGAAGTCCTTCCGAAGATACACCACAACCCCACGACTAGCGGCATTCTTTCTAAACTGTCTGCTGAACATCGACTATAGATGATCAACGACCTAGGCTATAACAGACTTATCATATCGATTGATGATAACCTGGACACTATCATTTTCATGTCACTTTCTTTAAGAATGGCGCTCCCAGTCTAGGGTGACCCGACGTCCCAGGTTTGCAGGGACAGTTCCGGGTATTTTCAGACTCTCCCGGCATCCCAACATTTTTTTTCTACAATAAAGTAATGTTTCGGTTTTTGACGAGGGTCGTGGGAGCAGGTACATTATCAGGATGTATGTCGTTACAACGCACACTTTTACAACGCATGCACTTACAACGCATTTTTTACAACGCACAATCCATTACAACGCATGACATTACAACGCATGACACTACAACGCATTTTTAAAAACTACCTTTACAACGCATTCCATTACAACGCATACTACCATTACAACGCATACCATTACAACGCATAATATTAAATTGCATTTAAGGTAAGTATTAGATAGTATAGGGGTAAAAATTACTTTTCTAACTCCAGGGGGTGCAACAGTAGGGTAAGTGTTGGATAGTATAGGGGTAAAAATTACTATTCTAACTCCAGGGGGTGCAACAGTAGAGTAAGTGTTGGATAGTATAGGGGTAAAAATTACTATTCTAACTCCAGGGGGTGCAACAGTAGGGTAAGTGTTGGATAGTATAGGGGTAAAAATTACTATTCTAACTCCAGGGGGTGCAACAGTAGGGTAAGTGTTGGATAGTATAGGGGTAAAAATTACTATTCTAACTCCAGGGGGTGCAACAGTAGGGTAAGTGTTGGATAGTATAGGGGTAAAAATTACTATTCTAACTCCAGGGGGTGCAACAGTAGGGTAAGTGTTGGATAGTATAGGGGTAAAAATTACTATTCTAACTCCAGGGGGTGCAACAGTAGGGTAAGTGTTGGATAGTATAGGGGTAAAAATTACTATTCTAACTCCAGGGGGTGCAACAGTAGGGTAAGTGTTGGATAGTATAGGGGTAAAAATTACTATTCTAACTCCAGGGGGTGCAACAGTAGGGTAAGTGTTGGATAGTGTAGTGTAATATTATGCGTTGTAATGGTATGCGTTGTAATGGTAGTATGCGTTGTAATGGAATGCGTTGTAAAGGTAGTTTTTAAAAATGCGTTGTAGTGTCATGCGTTGTAATGTCATGCGTTGTAATGGATTGTGTGTTGTAAAAAATGCGTTGTAAGTGTAGTGCGTTGTAAAAGTTGCGTTGTAAAGGTTGTTCCCCACATTATCACAGTGTGGTACAGACTCGCAAGAGAGAGGGAGAGGGAGAGAGAGAGAGAGAGAGAGGGAGAGGAGGGGAGGGGAGACAGAGAGAGCGAGCGAGAAAGGGAGAGAGAGAGGGAGAGAGGGAGGGGAGACAGAGAGGGAGAGAGAGCGAGAAAGGGAGAGAGAGAGAGGGGGAGAGAGAGAGAGAGGGGAGGGTAGACAGAGAGAGAGAGAGGGAGAGAGAGAGAGGAGGGGAGACAAAGAGAGAGAGAGAGAGAGAGAGAGAGGGGAGAGAGATAGATAAAGGGAGAGAGAGAGAGAGAGAGCGAGAGAGAGAGGAGGGGAGACAGAGAGAGAGAGGGAGAGAGAGAGAGGAGGGGTGAAAGAGAGAGAGGAAGAGGGAGAGAGAGGAGGGGCGACACAGAGAGAGGGAGAGGGAGAGACAGGAGGGGCGACAGAGAGAGAGAGAGAGAGAGAGCAAGAAAGGGAGAGTGAGAGAGATATGATTTATGGTTCAAGGTGATCGGAAAACTCACCTTTAACTTATTTCTTTTCTAGGACTTGGCCTGTTTCAGAGGTCTGTGTCTAGAGGTCTGGTCTTGAATGTGCTTCACAAGTCTGCCTAGGAGAAAACATCAAAGTGCACTCAGTGTACAAAGATGAGATGAGCAGCTAGCCTGGCTTGGAAGGGCTAGAGAAAACATGGCATGGTTAGCATCAAATGTATTTGGAAATAACGTGCCCTGAATACACTCATCCAGTGATGAAATATAATATAATATAATACGACACAATATAATATAATAAAATATATTATAATATTATAATGTGGTGCAATACTTAAAAAAACATAACATAATATATCATGTAATATAATATAATGTAATGTACATTACCATAACGCAGCCCTGCCTAGTTCCACTAAATGTTTGAAATCAGAAATGATCACTTGTGTTTTTATAAAGCTCATTTATGGCCACAGACACCTCACATTGATAAATGGAGCGCGGTTTCAAATATTACTGCATTCCTCCCAAAAACAACATTGATGTGTTCCTATGCAAAGCAGAATCCTTCCTCTCTGGGGTGATTCAAGCTCCCCTGCTTTGCACCATGTCACATCGAGTGAGCAGGGGATGTTATGCTACGATATGTATTTGTATAGTGCTTAACTCACGCGGGGGCGTATCCTGGCGCTATGCGTGCTCAGCTAGGCTCCAGCGCCCATCAGGTAAGCACCACTAAAGTCCTTTTATGTCCCCTTGCTTCACCCCCTAGGTGCCCGGCCAAGCTCGGGGTCTGCTCTGAAAGACATGCTGTAGGCTGCAGTGATACCCGGGGTGACCGGGATTGCATAACCTTTCTGTGCAAAACATGTGCATTTATTGTGGGGAGGGGGGTTGTGTGCATATTAAGAGTGGGTCTTCATTTGTGTGAGAATTACCTGCGAGTTGTGCCCGCGAGAGCACATTTCACGCGAGATGTCGTCTCTCTGTCTGTTGGGCATCGCCTGAGTGAAAATTGATGTCCGCATTAGCCTATGCAAGTAACACAAGCTTCCTGCTCCATGTATCGGGCAGCCCTCTGTAGGAAAATTGTTCTCGAGGGATGCCCATGTGTACAAATGTCGCTAGAGATGCGGGCTCCATGCATCTTTCATACAGTGTATGAAGTGCACAGTGAATATTGCAAATCCAGGGCACACAGCTGCACCACCCAGCCAGTGTCACTGCTCCTATGAGACGTTTTCTACTCAGACAGGTCTGAAAAGTATGCGAATAGCTTAGAACCTCAAATCATACCAAATAAACAACAGCCACGAAAATGAACCCCGTATGGTCCAACAAAAATAAGTAACAAACATAAAACAATAATGAAAATCTGTCGCAAAACAAGTTCATAAAATGATCCAATAACCTAAAAAGATTTGACGAAAAACTATGGAGGGAACATTTCGTAAAACGTGATTATTCGTGTCAGTCCAGCTGTTAGGTGTTTCTTCTATGGGACTGAATGACAATCAAAAAAGCGAAAAGTCCAGACAAATGACTGAGTAATTGCATTAGAATTTGAACAAGACCTGGACAAAAGGCATCCGACTCACAAAAGCATGACGTTGCATAATGCTGACTGGGCACACCAGGAAGAAGTTACCTTTGTGCCAGTCTTTTCCTAATCACAAACCTCACCGGTGGTCTTGGTCCCAGGTCTGGATCCGATGAGGACTTTAAAGTATTGATAGGATGGTTGGGAGGCTGCAGTGTAGACCTTGAAAGAAGAACAAAAGTATCTCTGCAGAGGAAGGTCGCTGTTGATGGCACATGGCCCATTCATGGTCACAGGAAGGTGTCTCTTGATGGACCATGGCCAGTTCATGGTCAGAGGAAGGTTCCTCTTGATGGCCCATGGCCAGTTTATGGTCAGAGGAAGGTTCCTCTTGATGGCCCATGGCCAGTTCATGGTCAAAGAAAGGAGTCTCTTGATGGCCCATGGCCAGTTTATGGTCAGAGGAAGGTTCCTCTTGATGGCCCATGGCCAGTTCATGGTCAAAGAAAGGAGTCTCTTGATGGCCCATGGCCAGTTCATGGTCAGAGGAAGGTTCCTCTTGATGGCCCATGGCCAGTTATGGTAAATGAAAGGAGTCTCTTGATGGCCCATGGCCAGTTCATTGTTAGAGGAAGGTTCCTCTTGATGGACCATGGCCAGTTCATGGTCAGAGGAAGGTCCCTCTTGATGGCCCATGGCCAGTTCATGGTCAGAGGAAGGGGCCTCTTGATAGCCCATGACAAGTTCATGGTCAGAGGACGGTTCCTCTTGAAGGCCTATAGTCAGTTCATGGTCACAGGAAGGTGTCTCTTGATGGCCCATGGTTCATTCATGGTCAGCGGAAGGTCCCTCTTGATGGATCATGGCCAGTTTATGGTCAGAGGAAGGTCCCTCTTGATGGCCCATGGCCAGTTAATGGTCAGAGGATGGTGCCTATTGATGGACCATGGCCAGTTCATGGTCCAAGAAAGGTTCTTCTTGATGGCACATGGCCCGTTCATGGTCAGAGGAAGGTTCCTCTTGATGGACCATGGCCAGTTCATGGTCAGAGGAAGGTCCCTCTTGATGGCCCATGGCCAGTTCATGGTCAGAGGATGGTGCCTATTGATGGACCATGGCCAGTTCATGGTCCAATAAAGGTTCCTCTTGATGGCACATGGCCCGTTCATGGTCAGAGGAAGGTTGCTCTTGAAGGCATATGGCCAGTTAGTTCATGGTCAGAGGAAGGTTGTTCTTGGTGGCCCATGGCCAGTTCATGGTCAGAGGAAGGTCCCTCTTGACAGCCGATGGCCCATTCCTGGTCACAGGAAGGTGTCTCTTGATGGCCCATGGCCAGTTCATGGTCAGAGGAAGGTGCGTCTTGAAGGCCCATGGCCAGTTCATGGTCAGAGGAAGGTTACTGTTGATGGCACATGGCCCATTCCTGGTCGGAGGAAGGTCCCTCTTGATGGCCCATGACCAGATCATGGTCAGAAGACGGTGCTTCTTGATGGCACATGGCCAGTTCATGGTCAAAGAAAGGAGTCTCTTGATGGACCATGGCAAGTTCATGGACAGAGGAAGGTGCATCTTGATGGCCCATGGCCATCCATGGTCAGAGGAAGGTGCCTCTTGATGGTCCGTGGCCATCCATGGTCAGAGGAAGGTGCCTCTTGATGGCCCATGGCCAGTTCATGTTCAGAAGAATGTGCTTCTTGATGACCCATGGCCAGTTCATGTTCAGAGTAAGGTGCTTCTTGATGGCCCATAGACAGTTCATGGTCAAAGAAATGAGTCTCTTGCTGGACCATGGCCAGTTCATGGACAGAGGAAGGTCCCTCTTGATGGCCTGTGGGCAGTTCATGGTTATAGGAAGGTTCTTCTTGATAACCCATGGCCATTTCATGGTCAGAGGAAGGTGCCTCTTGATGGCCCACGGCCAGTTCATGGTCAGAGGAAGGTGTATCTTGATGGCCTGTGGGCTGTTCATGGTCAGAGGAAGGTCCCTCTTGATGGCCCATGGCCAGTTCATGGCCAGAGGAAGGTTCCTCTTGATGGCCCATGGCCAGTTCATGGTCAGAGGTTGGTCCCTCTTGATGGCCCATGGCCAGTTCATGGTCAGAGGAAGGTTCCTCTTGATGGTCCGTGGCCAGTTCATGGGGAGACAGTTATTGGTGGCGCAGGTGGGCCCCCGCATTCCTCTTTTGAGCCCCATGGGAGGGGGCAGATCACGACCAAAGAACAGCACCGGCTTTGGTGTCCGCTCTTTGCTCTTCTAATGTCGGAGCAGTGTCAAACAAAGTGTACTGCTCTGATATGTGACTGACTAGAAAGTAAATGTGCACTGCCAAAACCAATAGGTTTCCCCTACAAAGAGCTATTGCAGAGCTGTTGGCTTTGCCAATGTCATTTAGCTATGTTGCAGAGCAGGTTGGAGTAGAGTGTAGTGGAGTATCATGGCAGAGAGTGGTGCAAAGTAGCATAGAGTGAAGTGGGATAGAGTGGTCAGGAGTGGCGTAGAGTGGTGTAGAGTGAAGTGGCTTAAAGTGGAGTGGCATAAAGTAGAGTGGTGCAGAGTGGAGTGGCCTACAGTGGAGTACTGTAAAGTGGAGTGGAGTGGTGTAGAGTGAAGTGGCATAGAGTGGAGCTGGGCAGAGTGGAGTGAACTGGCATATAGTAGAGTGGTGTAGAGTCCTGTAGCGTAGAGTGGTATGGCAAAGAGTAGAGATGAGTAGATTCGAGCGGAATAGTGTACACTAGATTGGCATAGAATGGAGTGGTGTGGAGTTGTGTAAATTGGAGTGAAGCACAGTACAGAAAAGTGGCATGGCAATGAGTTGTTTGGAGTGGCATAGAGTGGGGTGGAGAAGAGTGAAGCAAAATGAAGTAGACTAAGGTTGCGTAGAGTGAAATGGAGTACAGTAGAATGGCTTAGAGTGGCATGGAATAGAGTGAAGTGAGGTAGAGTGAAGTGGTGTAGAATTGAGTAGCATAGAGTAGAGTGATGTAGAGTGGAATTACATAGTGTGGATTGAGGAACAGTGGAGTGCAGTGGCATACAGTGTAGTGGCATGGAGTATAGTGGAATTAAGTGGAGTGGACAGGCGTAGAGTGATGTGGAGTGCAGTGGCATGGAGTGTAGTGGCGTAGAGGAGAGGTGGGTAGAGAGGAGTAGGGTAGACTAGAGTTGTTTAGAGTGGAACAGGTGGGGTGGAGCATAGTAGAGTGGAGTAGTATGGCATAGGGTGGTGTGGAGTGGCATAGAGTGGAATGGGCTAGAGTAGCATAGAGTGGATTAAAGTGGCATAAAGTAATGTGGCATAGAGTGGAGTGAAGTAGAGTGGCTTGTAGTGGGGAAGAGTAGAGTAGAGTGGAGTGGCTTAGAGTGAAGTGACATGGAGTAGAGTGGAATAGAATAGACTGGCATAGATTAGAGTGTTATTGAGTGGAACTGTGTGGTGTGGTGTAGCATTGCGTGGCGTAGAGTGGCATATAGTGAAGTGGAGCGTTACAGAGTGGAGTGGCATCTAGTGGCGTACAGCAGAGTGGCATGGAGTGCACTGGCATAATGTAGAGTGGAGAGGAGAAGAGTAGAGTAGAGTGGACTGGTGTATAATGCAGTCCACAGAGTAAAGTGGTGCAGAGTAGAGTAAAGTGGCATAGAGTGCAGTGGTGTAGAGTGCAGTGGCATAGAGTAGAATGGTGCAGAGTAGAGTACAGTGGTGTAGAGTGCAGTTGCATAGAGTGCAGTGGTGTTAAGTGTAGTGGCGTGGAGCGTAGATCTGGACATTGCAATGGTGCAGAGTGAAGTGGGGTAGAGAGCAGTAGTGTAGAGTAGAGTGGTGCAGAGTAAAGCCGTGCTGAGTGGTGTAGAGTAAAGTGGCATAGAGTACTGTGGTGTAGTGCAGTGGTGTAGAATAGAGTGTGTAGAGTACAGTAGCATAGAGGAGAGTGATGCAGAGAAGAGTGCAGTGTTGTAGAGTACAGTGGAACAGAGTTCCTGTGGCACAGAGTACAGTAATGCAGAGTCCAGTGCAGTAACGTAGAGTGCAGTGGTGTAGAGTAGAGAGGTGCAGAGTAGAGTACAGTGGCATAGAGTGCAGGCGTGGAGTGTGCAGTGGCACAGAGTGGAGTGGAGTGCAGTGGCCTAGAGTACAAGATAGGGGGTGGAAGGGAAAAGAAGCAACATGGAAGGGGGTTAGTGGGAGGGAAAAAAAGCTACATGGATGGGGATATTGGAGACAGACTGGAAACACAAGCACTAATATGTAGTGCTCATGAATAAAAAAAACAGTAGCTCCAAAAATGGGAGCAGTGGAAGGACCAAAGTACTTGGTCCATGCTCCAGGAAGTGGGCAAACACAAGAAGAGGACATGATGCTCTATGCCGTGACAAACAGGGACAAAGGAAATGAGAGCGCCGCTGAAGCTAACAAATGGGTAAGCTATGGGCGGGCTGTAAGCCCACTGTATGTAAACCACATGTAATTGTAATTGCATTTATATAGCGCTTACTCCCCCTGATGGGGTGATGAAGCACTTTTTCGGCAAGTAGCACGCTACTTCGGAACCCGTGAAGGAGTAGAGGTGAATTAGTATAGTGAAAGTATGAAAGTGATTTGAGTGGTGGATAGGTTAGTCAGTTATTTGAATTGAGAAGGATAGTGGAGGGATAGAGAAAGAAAAAAGGTTTGCATTTTTATAGCACTTGCTACCCCTGATGGGGTGTTGAAGTACTTTTTTTGGCAAGTAGCACGCCACTCCGGAACCCAAACAGCGTTAGTGGTGAATGAGTATAGTCAAATATGAAAGCAATTTGAGTGGTGGGTATGTTAGTCAGTTATTTGGATTGCTAAGCATAAGGAAGGGGTAGAGGAGGGAAAATGTTTTGCATTTATATAGCGCTTGCTACCCCTAATGGGGTGCTGAAGTGCTTTTTCTGCGAGTAACACCTATAAAGGATTAGTGGTGAATTAGTATAGTGAAATAGTATAGTGATATATGACCTTAATTTGAGTGGTGTACATGTTAGTCTGTTATTTGGATTGAAAAGGATAGTGGAGGGATAGAAGGGGACGATTTAGAGTTTTTTGTTTTGTTTATTTTGGAGCTCACAGCAGTAGAAGGAGGCTAGGGATGAGTAAAAGGGAGGTGGTGGGGGTGAGTAAAAGGGAGGTGGAGGGGGTGAGTAAAAGGGAGGTGGAGGGGGTGAGTAAAAGGGAGGTGGAGGGGGTGAGTAAAAGGGAGGTGGAGGGGTGAGTAAAAGGGAGGTGGAGGGGGTGAGTAAAAGGGAGGTGGAGGGGGTGAGTAAAAGGGAGGTGGAGGGGGTGAGTAAAAGGGAGGTGGAGGGGTGAGTAAAAGGGAGGTGGAGGGGAAGAGTCAGAGGGAGGGTTTCGAAAGGCTTGTTTGGGAGACGAGAATAGTAAAAAGAGGTATGAGATGATGCAAGGAGGGGTGGAGTAGGGAAGAGTCTTGAAAGGTGTTTTTTTGGGGATCATAGTAGTGGTATGGGGTTTTGGATGAGTGAGAGAATGTAGATAATGGATATATTGATAGTGGTATCAGGTGAGAAATAGGGTAGTGCATTGGAACGAGTAGTTGAAAAAGGTTTGAGATGAGTCCAAGAGTTGAGCTAGAGGATATATTGAGAGCAGAAAAGGGTGAGAAATACGGTAGTGCATAGGAGATGCTGAGTTAGAAGAAAAGTAATGCATAAGCAAAAGTAATAAATATACAGATCTCAAAGTAATAAAGATATATTTCGATGAGTACATGGAAGGTATATAGATGCATAAAGGAAGGTAGTATATATAGATTGAAGATGCATTAAATAAATTCCGGATTTCAAGAGTTGTATTTTAAATTAGTTATATATATATGTATGTAATTCAATAGTGAAGCAATTGTAGATAAATAGTTCTGATAAAAAGGTTTAGTTATTTATACCGTCACTCATATACATGTTAAAAACAGAATAATGTAACTATCAGTAGTATGTACATTTGTTAAGCAGAACTAATGAATATTTATGTATAATAAGTTTATAAACATAAGTTTTCTACACGTTTATACAAAGCAAAACACATATATAGGTACATATCTCTAGTAGAAATAAATGCTTATATACAGAGGGATATGCTGTATATTTCTATCTGTTTTTGCATGGTGGTTATGAGGGGAAGATCCATTTTCTGAGTAGTTTTCTGAAGATAAGGTGATTATCCGTGGATCTTATGTTGGGGGGTAAAGAGTTCCATAGTTCGGCTGCTTGAACAGAGAAGGATATACCACCCATTGTTTTTTTCTTTTATCTTGGAATTTTGAGGCGAGGTGCCACTCTGGAGTTGAGGTTCCTTTGTTGAATGTGTTTGATGATTTTATTCCTGATGAAGAGCGGTCCCGTGCCATGTATCGCTTTGTGTGTGATACGAATCAGCTTGAACGTGCATCTTCTGGCAACCGGTAACCAATGCAGGGCTTTCAAGGCAAGTGAGATGTGGTCTCACAGTTGTATACTTAAGAGTAGTCTGGCAGCCGAGTTCTGAATCCGTTGAAATCTTTTCATGGTCATTAAAGGTGATCCATGGTAGAGGCTATTGGCGTAATTGAGTTTGGACAAAACAAGGGAGATAGTAGCCTGGACCTTGTGTGGAAATCCCAAATGGGGGAAGATTTGTCGCAGAGTTTTTATAGTAACAAAGCTTGATCTTGCTAGTTTGTTCACTTGGGCATTCATCGATAGCTTGGAGTCCATGGTCATTCGGAGGGTTCTTACTTCCTTCGATATTCTCGCAGAGACAGGGCATGCGCTGTCTGGCTGAAACTTAAAAGATTTCTAACACTGGGCCCGAATCACAATAAAGTGAACGTACGCTTTAGTGTAAGTTTACAATCTTTTGCAATTCACAATAGAAATTTACAAGCAGTATCTTTACTAGTGCAGTGTCTCCCCACTCATGGTGGAAGCTACGCACATTAAAAGATAGGCAGTCGTAAACATACTACTCATAAAATTCCTTTGTGAATTGCAATAAATCATACACTTATAATCAAACTTTGTGAGAAAGGTCCTGTGTGTTCTCAACGTAGGCTCCTATATGAGCCAGGTTACCACAAAAAAAGACACCATTGCAAATTGTGGAAAGTAACTAGGATGCTATGGTATGGCACTTGGGTCGCTGCAAGAATTTGTTTCCAGTCATTTGACAAACAAAATATCATTCTAGTTCCCAATGTGACCATATAAATGTCCATACCACATTTAATTTGCAGATTTAGAAAATACGTTTTACATTCCACCGCTCCTCCCCATTTTCTCAATTTTCCCAAAAAGTTTGACCAGTCTTCTGGTGCGCAGGGACGAAGCTTTAGGGGGGTGTTTGGTGGGTTATAACCCCCTAATTAATATATTTTCTGCTAAATAGTTGGGTACAGGTCCTTTTAGTCGGGTATGGTGAGGTGTCTGTCGAATTTCAACAGGAATTTTTACCTACACAGAGAAAAACACACTCACACCTTTCCCTCTCTATTTTGAAAGTCTTCAGTAATGTTGGTTATTCTACAGATCTACAAATCTATCGCCAGTAAGTTAGTTGTTTGGGCTCAGGTCTGAGAAGGATAAAAAGAGTGAGGCCTGATTTAGGGTTTAACATTTCACAAGTAGCTAAGAACTAGGGCCACATGTACAGAGCATTTTTACGGTCGTAAATGGGCCAATTCACAGAATCGGGCTATTAGCGACTGGAGAAATGCTTCTTAGAACATGCAAATTGTGATTCCGTAACTTGTTACTGAACGGCAATTTGTGTTTGTGATTCGGTATTTGGAACGGGTGTGTTAAGGGCATCCCTTTCAAATATCAAATCACATTCTTATGTATATATTAATGTTTTGTGACCGAAATGCGGTCTCAAAACATTTGCACTTTTCCACCAACTCAATGTTGTGGTAATGCATTCGCAAATCGGAAAAGTCCCCATGGGACCTCCTCCCGTTTGTGAATGCTGTGAAAACATTTTTTCAGAGGGATCACTGCCTGCTCTTAAAAAGTGAAAACAAAAAGTTTAATTTCTTATTGTTGAAACACATCCCATTTTCCTTGAAGCAAAATGGATTGCATTTCAACAAAAAAAAAGTTTCATCAAAACGCAGTCAAAGACATGGTGGTCCCCTGACCTCAGCAGGCCACCATCACTCTGATGGCTTTGATTGCTAATGGGTCTCAAGCTGTGACCTACCTCGTTAATATTCATGAGGTAGGTCGATTTGCGACCCACTAGGTGCCTGTGGCAAAGTGCAGGCTATACAATTACAATAAATAAATAACATTGTATCACCAAGTTAGTTACTTTACAGCAAAGTTACAACTATTTCACGTAACGAGGCACAGCAAGGAATCTTGCCTTGATGTGTTGTGTGAAAGGAAGAGCGCAAAAAAGCAGCACGTGTACCAAGATATGGAGTCTTTCTGGAGTCTCCTTGCGCTGGCGCACTGTGTGCTACCCGACCCAACGCAGGCACTATGCATCGCGGTGCAAGGGAGTCTGCCTTATGGCCAAGATTGTTTTGTGCAGGCAGGGACACCTTCTTGCACAAAAACAATCCAAAGAGACTTTTTCTTCTTTTTGGGTGGGTGTTGAATGTGTCACACATACAAAGTGGAAATAATAAGGAGGAAAATGATTTTTCTCCTCTTTACGCCATCTTCTGGCAGATGTACTGAACTGACGCAATCCTAGGTTTACCAACTTTTAAAAATCTGGAATTGCATCAGATCCATGGGTGGACGCATGGGAACGCCCATGCTTCGCCTATGGAACACATCCCAGCTCGAAATGTAAAATGATGCAGTTCTTGCAGCCGTGTTGCATTACAAATTTTTTGCAAAGCCAACCAAGGCTGCGCAAATCACGATTTGAGTGGTTTTGTAAATCTGAATTAGGGAATTGAGCTGCTTTGTGTCATCTTGTGTGATGCAAGGACAAACCAACACCTACTAAATCTGGCCCTTCATCTATGGGCGGGTTGGAGCACAGTGGGAGGCCGATGGGGAGGCTGTGACGGACCCTGCTTTGCTCACCACCAGAGTGTTTATTTAATGCGATTTTATATAGCACGAACATTACCCGAAGGTGTCAGAGCGCTTTACAAAAGAACCAGTTGCGTTACATAACGACTTTGGATTACATGAGTTACATAAGAGATATAAACAGGAAAATTGCAAATGTACAAGTGGAGAGAAAAGAGGAAAGACTAGCAAATGTACAAGTTGTAGAGTCACTCAAGGAAGAGATACAAACAGATCAACTCTAAAATCACATAGGATTGGTAGTAAGTACAAAGGTCTACTACATATACTAGTGGTTAAAGGTAAATATATATACAAATTGCAAATTCACTCAGAATTACATTTTAACAGCGATAAGGCTCGGACAATTATATATTACATATTTACAGAGCAGGAAATTCTTGCCATTGTTCAGCCAGGTGTTCAGGTGGTGTTGCACTCAAGGGTGGTGGTCTTGGGTGACCGAAAGTCCTTAGTCCAGAAACGCCTACGATTCAATTAAAAGATGAATTTTCCCCAAAGGCTAACCTCTGGTGATCTCACGACTTCCCTAATCATGTAGAAAGGGCTCCATGGCAGAGGCAGTTTGCCGAAAAAGGTACCGCGGGTAGGGGCTCCCCTGTCAGGCTGTGAGATGGCACCTGACCGCCGACATCTTAAGGTTAGGCTCCAGTCCACTGGGTGCTTCTAATGACCGTGGCAAGCTTAGCTTAGGGAGCCCGTCGCCCATCTTCGCAACGGAAGCTGCACTCACCGCCAGGCGCTGGGGGCCAGCATGCCCCTGAAGATCCTCTCCAGCCGGTGGGTATTCCGGCTCAGAGTGTCACCCTCCGGTCTCGGGTGTCACCATGAGTCGTGCTCCAGCAACGGAACTGCAAGGGCGGCCGTTGGGGGGAGTCGGGGTCCACAATGCAGTGCCTCTGGGCCACCGTAGAAATGGTGGTTGAGGTTGGAGAAGGTGGTGCATGGGGATGTTTTCGTACAAGTTGATGTAAGGTGATTAGAGTGGTACCCAGCGATGGGTGACCCGTCAAGCAGTAAGACAAGTGACTCTGAAGGGGGAAAGAGAAAAATGGGATGGAAACGAATATTCCCATGCCGTCCGCATATTGATGATAGAAGAAGGAAAGAAAAGGATGATGTCACTGAAGGAGAGGGCAGGAGACCTGTTGGGGGGGGGTGGAGGGGTTAATTGGCAGAGGTTAAGCTTGGAAGTCCAGGGACCTCTAAAAGAAGGATCATCTTTGCCCAAACAGGTAAGGTTAGAATCCCTGTAACGTAGTTTGGGGGAGGTGAGCAATGTTTGTTTAATGAGGTGATCAACGATATCAAACACCATGGACAAAGAATGGATCACAGGTGGGCGTGTTGTAAGGTTCGATATGGGTGCACGCCAGTTTCTGTAGGGTGGGACAGCGGGAAACGTTGAGGAAATTGTGAGTTGAGAGATGGTTGGTGAGTTGGTTGATCAACAGTGATTTCAGCATTTTGGACAAGAATGTGTCTGGAGTGACAAAAAGTTTCCAGTTCAGACCCAGTGCGGTGGAAAGGGAGGTAGGGTGCACCTACTTGAAGTGGATTGTATACAGTAATACATGTGGCTGCCACAGCTCACACAATGCTCATAGGTAAGTAAGGGAAGAAGACATCTCACCTGCAGATGTCTGCCTCGGCCACCACCAACCAGAGTACGTGCCACAGGGTGTCTGCACAGGGCGCATGATGTCACTCAGGAATGTTCACAGTGAGGCGCGTCCTCCTAGACTCCCTCAACCACCCAGAGCAGATAGACAGAAGAGCATTCCGTATGCCACCTCCACCAGCACACAACCACCACCTTCTCAATGCTGACCTCACACACTACAGCAATGCTCCTCCTACCCCCTACCCTTTAAATTGTGCCCCCTGAGGCCTCGCCTTGCACCCAGACTTGTTGTATGAAAACAAAGAGGTGGATGACGTCTCTCTGTTGTCTAGATATGTTGTTTAACCACTGAAGATCTGGTATTGTCTGTTCCTTTGCAGGTGTCTGAAAGGTGCGACTATGTCTACGTCAACGGGAAAGAAATGAAAGGGAAAGTGGACGTCCTGGTTGACTTCACCTACCAGCATCTGAGGAAGTCCCTGGAGATGACGGCTTGGGTTCCACGACTTCCGCTCCAGATCGAGATCTCCGACACCGAGCTGAACCAGATCAAGGGATGGAGGGTCCCCATCCTCTCCAACAGGAGGTGGGTTCAGGTGATACTCTGCATGCCTACAGCAGGTGATGGTGGCAGGTCCAAACATGCATTCCAGCAGGAGGCACGGGTCCTGTGATGACCAAAGGGTCCCCATTCCCTCCAAGGGGAGGTGGGCTTCAGGTGATACTTTGCATGCCTGCAGCAGGTGATGGTGGCAGGTCCAAGCATGCATTCCAGCAGGAGGCACGGGTCCTGTGATGACCAAAGGGTCCCCATTCCCTCCAATGGGAGGTGGGCTTCAGGTGATACTTTGCATGCCTACAGCAGGTGATGGTGGCAGGTCCAAGCATGCATTCCAGCAGGTGGCACGGGTCCTGTGATGACCAAAGGGTCCCCATTCCCTCCAATGGGAGGTGGGTTCAGGTGATACTCTGCATCCCTACAACAGGTGATGGTGGCAGGTCCAAACATGTATTCCAGCAGGGGGCACGGGTCCTGTGATGACCAAAGGGTCCCCATTCCCTCCAAGGGGAGGCGGACTTCAGGCGCTACTGTGCATCCCTACAACAGGTGATGGTGGCAGGTCCAAACATGTATTCCAGCAGGGGGCACGGGTCCTGTGATGACCAAAGGGTCCCCATTCCCTCCAAGGGGAGGCGGACTTCAGGCGCTACTGTGCATCCCGACAGCTGGAGGTGACAGCCCTCTCTCCGACTACAGGCACATTTAGGGATGTAACATACATCTGAACACCAGGCAAAGGTCGTTTATTGGCCAAAGGGTCCCCATTCCCTCCAAGGGGAGGTGGGGTTCAGGTGATACTCTGCATGCCTACAGCAGGTGATGGTGGCAGGTCCAAGCATGCATTCCAGCAGGAGGCACGGGTCCTGTGATGACCAAAGGGTCCCCATTCCCTCCAAGGGGAGGTGGGTTCAGGTGCTACTGTGCATCCCGACAGCAGGAGGTGCACTACAGGCACATTTAGGGATTTAACATACATCTGAACACCAGGCAAAGGTCGTTTATTGGCCAAAGGATCCCCATTCTCTGCGACGGGAGGTGGATTGTAGGTGTTACCGCGTCTCTTAAGAGCAGGCGACAGTCCTTTAAGAGGCGAAATGTCCTCTGCCTGATTCTCTCCAGCAGGAGGGGGGCTACATGTGCTCCCTAACACCAGCATTTCTTCGGTGCTTTAAAGGGGCAGGCCAGAGCACATTTTAGGACGGGTTCAAGGCATCAAGGTTCTGTACTCGATAGATATTAGTCCGTGAACAGTGTCGTAACGTTCATTGCTGTCCCTACAAACGCTGCCTTCGCCGGTGGCTCCTCATTTTCTCTTTATTGGGTTCAGCTTCTCCATTGTCGAGCTTTTAAACTCGCCAGTAACCCGGAGGGATGAAACCGCTCTGATGGAATCGAGTCCAATAACTTCATGCACATAAAACTGTGCCTCCTGGTTCAAGGGCAGTCTCAGCTCTTGGTACTGAATATTTTTATTTGCTCGTGTAAAATTAAGCATGCGCCTGCGCGGGAAGCTGTGGGGAGAAGTCCTTGTCGCGCCAGAGCACTGCATGCCTGAGATGTGGCAGGTCAAAAGTTTGTATTTCACAGACCATTACAAGGCACGATGGGTCCATCCTTCTCAAAGCAAGATGGCCGCCCGCAGCAAGGCAGGCGGCTGGGGGAGAGCAACACACATCATAATATAACACGAGAGGGGAAGGGGAGGATATCTTTAATGTGATCCGGCACATAGCATCTCTCCACAGACAATGTGTAAGTAATTCTGGGGTGCTCTTCCGCTTCACCACCAAAAGTGGTGGAATCAACGTCATCCATTTGTCGTGGAGAATCCAGTGCAAAAGGGTGCAATGGCCCTCACTCATGGAAGTGGCACGCTTCATCATCAAGTGAGCTCCTCGCTGGGGGAGCGCTGCAACGGTCAGCCGGCTCCCAAAAATGTCTCCTTCTCGGAGATCTATTCTCCTTCTGGCCTGGTATTTGCCAGAGCTCAGGTCACTGTCCTATTTGAGTGGGTTAGGAGGGAAAGGTAGACTGTCAAAGGTGTGGTTAAAGTTGGCTATGGGCCCTCCCTTGACATGGTTTATTCCTGGTGTGTCGTTGCCAAGAGTAAACACATAACATAACCCATCAGGCATGGAAATGGGCCCTTGGGTTTACAATGCAGTCAACATGTTTCATGCCCGTAATCACCTCGAAGGGTCATAGGCACTTCATCAGTACCAGAAACAACGCTTAGGGCAGTGACCTGGGCTCTGGCAAATACGAGGCCATGAGGAGAAAAGGTCTCAGCGAAAGAGACCCATTTTTTGCCCAATGATGAAGCATGCCACCACGGTGGGTGAAGATGACTGCACCCTTTACACAGGATTCTCCATGATGAATGGATGACGTTGGATCCACCAGTCGATTCTTTGTTTTGGTGGTGCAGCGGAACAGCACACCAGAACAACTTGAAGAGCACCACAAAGACCTATGTATGTTATCTAGTTTGTGTGTGTGGTGCGGTGTGTGTGTCTACACATGTACAGACAAACTAAGGCCCTAAATACGAGTCCGGTGGTCCGAAGACAGCCAGACTCGCGGGGAGCAGTGGTGGCATCCAGCCACTGATGCACCGGCGGTCTGACCGCCCCATTACGACTTGGGCGGGCAGACTGCCCTGGGGCCGCTGATGCCGCCAGGGAACCGCCATTCCCTGGAGGTGGCACAGCGGTCACGAGGCCGCTATATGCTTGGTAGGACCACCGCGGTCCCACCAAGCATATTAGGAGTTTCCTCCCCACCGGCAGTGTGATGGAGGTTTCTCCTCCATGTATACCGTGGTGGACAGGAAACAAGGGGTTCCCTACAGGGTCCCCCGTGCCTCCTACTTTTGTGGATGCAAAGAGGGGGGCATAACATGTGCCCAGCTGTGTGCATGCACAACAGTTGTTGCACGGCATGTACTTTCGAGTCTATGCCATGCAGGAACCTTGTAGGGTGTTCCCATTGCGGTGCCTTTTTCACAGACACCGCCTTGGGACTGCCACGACGCCCGCCGGCAAAACCACATTAAAGTCGGATTCTGGCGGGTGGGCAGCGGCAAGTCTTGGCAGTGTGGGGGCACAGCAGTGGCGTACCACCCACCCCGCATTGCCAAAACTCGCACTTGGGCCTTGAGTGTGTAAGACAATTTGTGTTTCATGCATGTGCATGTGTCCATATGTGTGAATGAGAGCACAGATGTGTCTATTCCTGTGCCAAAGTCAAGCCTGTTTTTGCATACATGAGCCTTTGAACATGGTTATGCTATGTTGTGTTATGAATTGTTGTGTTGTGTTGCGTTGCATTGTGCTGTGTTGTGTTGTGTTATTTTATGTTATTTTATGTTATAGTCAATGTACACCACTGGTTTCTTAACACTCGGTAACGTATCTCATGTGAAGAAGCACGCAAAAGCTTGTCTGAACCGCCTATGGCAGGAGTTGTGATTCAGATCCCAAGTAAAGCAGGAGGACATCCCACAGTGTAGGTGCACAGAATGAACACCTGTATGGCCCCACTGTCGATTTTAGAGATCTGGGTATTGCCAGGAGATGCAGTTTGGTGACAGCGCAAAGCTGCTAATTCTGCTCGTGCTGAAGGGACACAGTAGCCAGGTCCTTTTCTAGAGATCGAACATGTATATTAAAAGGTGAGGAGACAGAGGAGATCTCTGTGGGATTCCGCAGGTCACATGTCTCCGTTCTCCTATGACAGAAGACAGCTGCACTGCCTGAAGGTCCATCGAAAAGGATCGGACAACCAAGACAGAGCCAACCTCTGATTCCAGCCTCCTCGACACAGATCGGCAGGATCTCATGATTAACAGTGTCGAATGGGATCGATAAGTCGAGCAAAACCAGTGCAGTGGTAAACCAAGGTCTTAAACCATCAAAATGGGACAGCAGGACTAACTCAGTGTTGTGTCACGACAAGAAACCAGCTTGAGAGGAATCAAGAAAATTGGTTTATTACAGAAAATTGCTCAGAGATTGAGCCGCATGGGATCTATTATTTTAGTACTTTACGAGAGTAAGCATGTGGGCCAGTAATTCTTTAAAATGTCAGGGTTGTCATCACATATTTGAATTAAAGGCAGGGCCGCTGTCTCTTTGAAATATGGCAGGGCTAGGTCTTGGGCAAGGGTGGCATTGTCCAACACCTGTAAGGGTTAACCCATGGAAGGCCTTAACTGTAACAACACAGATCCTGGGTCTGGATCCAAGGCCATCACTGTAACACAGATCCTGGGTCTGGATCCAAGGACATAACTGTAACAACACAGATCCTGGGTCTGGATCCAAGGACATAACTGTAACAACACAGATGGGGCGTCGTATTTCTCCCAGAATTCAAGAAAGGACTCAAGACCGTGTGGTTCGAATGAGCAGATCACTGCGGATTAGCTCACAACTCCAGCACCTTGAGACCCTCACAAGTGATATGCAGTGCTTTATAAATATTGGTTGATTGATTGATTGATTGGTGCTGGCTTTTCTATGAACTTAGCCTACCCTCCAGTGACAGGAACACATTTACCCATTTTAATCAACTTTGGGCCATATTTTCAAGGAGCTATCGCCGAGTTAACAGCACTTTAGCGCAGCCAAACCTGCGATAAATTTATCACCCCATTCGCAAGCTGGTGCTAACAGCCCATAGCACCAGTTTACCTGCGATAGCAGCCACAAAAAACATCGCCACCGATGACCCTGGCAACTATCACTAATGAGATGCAGAGTAGGCGTTCCCGTGAAAAAGCCACAACAACACCACTCCACAACATTCTCAACGACCAGCCAGATCGGCGAAAAGACCACGAAACATGCGAGAAGGCGCGTTAGCAGCAGAAAATTAACACCTGCTCTGACCGGGTGCAAAGTCGGACGGCAAACCTGCAACAGAAAAGGTAGCCCAGCCCAGAGCCACACCTGAAGAACCACAGATGCCATGGAGCCACTGAACATGCGTGCCGGACACCCAAGAGGGCCACTACACCCACCACCCCCAGAACCCCCCCTTCCCGGCACCCTCCTCCATAGAAATGCCACATCAACCACACGGAATCCTGTAGCAAATAATCCGCATGATGTCACACAATCACATCTGGTGACATGCATGTGTCGTCCCAAAAATGAGCATCACACATTCACCTTCGAAGCAACAAATGAAAATGTATTAAAATAAACACAGAACAGATATGAAGACACATGGTGGCTCCCCTCGGGATATTCCGTAGGTCACAGCCTGCAAGACAAAATCCATGATGAGAAGGTGTCCTGCGCATATCAAGGGACAGAGAGAGAGTTAAGGAGAGAGAGAGAGAAAGAGAGGGAGAGAGAGATAGACAGACAGAGAGGGAGAGAGAGATATACGAACATAGAGGGGGGAGAGAGAGATAGACGGACAGAGAGGGGGAGAGAGATATACGAACAGAGAGGGGGAGAGAGAGATGGACAGACAGAGAGGGGGAGATAGAGATAGGCGGACAGAGAGGTGGAGAGAGTCCAAGGTGAGTGTCGCAGAGTGTATCGGGTGACAGTGGAAGGGGATGATGCAGAATCAAGCTGAAACTGGCCATGTGGCGGAGATGAATGCTACAGTTTTCTCCGTACCAGTAAGGTGGTTTTATCCGCATCTTCATCCTCTGCTGTCTCATGTGCTACACGTGTGGGTGGTGCTGGCCTTTCTCCAGCACTGTGTGGCAGTGACACCTCAGAGGCCAGAGGTGGAATGTCTGCCACACTGTGTGGCACTGACACTTCAGGGGGCAGAGATGTGGATGTAGTGGTAGCAGCAGCATGCATCGGCGCCAGGCCTGGTGGCAGAAATGCCATGAGGATGGCTTTGAGGTCATTGTGGAACCCAGCTACCTCGTGCTGGTGTGGAGCCGTGGCAGCCACTCTTTCCGCATTGGCCCGCTCCATGTTCTCCATGAGCCTCCGCATGAGTCCCAACTCCCGGGCGAGCTCGCTGGAACCACTCTCATTAGACAGTCATTCTTGTCTCAGAGTCAGGACTCAGGCGATGTCAGCCATGGTTCATTGGAGTGCATGGAGCGGACTGTGGGTGTCCAATAGGGACTGTGAGTGGTCCCTGATGGGACTTAGACACCCATGTATGGCGTCTAATTTGTCTGCCATGCGGTCGAAGCCCACCCACACCTGTTCAGAAGAGCTGTTACTGGCATCCCAACACACGGCGTTGGAAGGCCATGTGTTCTTCGTGGGGATCCTGGGAGGCAGCCGTGGGGGTGGGTGGGCTGCGGAGACTGTCAATGAACTCTCGGAGGGCGTCGGAGTCGAAGCTGTGGTGGTCCTCTTCATCATCAGAGAAGAGAGGTTCGGGCTGCTCTGCAGGAGGTGATGACTGTCCCTCTGCAATGTGAAGGGGAGGTGCAGTTTGACAATGTGTTCACATGTGTGTTGTCGGCTTGTACATGTTCAATGCCACTTGTGATGGGCCATTGTCTTCACCAAGTGGGTGCCAGTTGTGTCCTGTGTTTTGTTGTGGACGTGTTGTGGTTTGTGTCACTTTGTTGTCAGTGTTTATGTGCTCTGCATGTCATGTGTGTGCTGCATGGGGGGGCTGCTGCTCTGTTTTGCTGCCCCTCATCCCTTTCATGCGGTGTGCCTTTGACTTCTGTGATTATACAGTGCTGACATGTAGCATACTTGGGTACATTGGTCTCTTGGTGGGAGTTGGGGGTCTGAGGCATGGTTTGTCCGCAGATGTGCTGTTTTTAATTGTGCATGTATGCCATGGTGCCCATCTCCCCCCTTCCCCCCAGTCCCTGTTTGGTATTCACTCTGTTGCTGTTGTGTCCGGTCCTGTTGAGCAGTGTCCGGACCCCCAACTCCTGCCACCGTCTCCCCACTGATGACTGTGGACACCATTTCCTCCATGTCGTCCAGCTCCTCCTGTGGCGCTGGGCTCCCACCTCCGGTCTGCATTGCTGCCTTCCGGTTTTGGCGAGTTTCAACTTGGTTTTGTGCTTGACATCATTCCAGCGCCTCTTGACCTCTTCCATTGTCCTCTTCAGCACCCCGACAGCATTCACCTTGTCCACGATGGCCTGCCATAGTCCATTCTTTGTTGCCAATGACACAGTGGAGGTGACGAACATTAGTTAATGGTGTTCGTCCACCTCCGTTATCAGGAACCTGCTTTCCTGCGGACTGAAGCGCTTCTTCCTACTCTTCTTCTCCCTGCCCTTCCCTGACCCCGAGGTCCCAGGCAGGTCCTCCGGGGGGGGGTGGGGTTGTGGGGTTCTGGTTCTCCTCTGTACTTGCTCTGGCAACATCCATTGTGCTTGGCTGTTGTTTGTCAGTTTTTTTCTACTTTTATGGTGATTGTTCCTGCCTGACGCATGTCAATTGCAGGCCTGTGGCTGGTTTTCGCTGATTTTTGTATCACGATTGGTCTCATCGCAGCTTTTTTTGCGTTCGCATTTCGAATTTTTGCGGCGTGACGTTGATTTTATCGTGGCCAGTTCAATCGTTATCTGGTGACTATCGCATGGTACTGCCGTGTTGTGAATACCTGGTTAACACAGCGTAAATTTCCCGCGATGGACTGCGATGTTGAGGGTTGTGTTAAGTAACTTTTGCGATGGTTATCACACGTTCTTGAGAATATGCCCCTTTGACTTCATGTTGTCAACCGGTTTCGGCATGGCGGGTGGTGTCTTCAGAGAATTATAATATTTGTTTCCTTATCCATCTGACACCAGTGGCGCCTAGACACGACCTGTCCCTTTCTTCTGATTATTGATGCTGGGATTGGGGGTCCCAATGAATCAATGAATGGTCAGACCAGCACAAGGTGGGACTGAAAGTCACTTACTTCTAGGTGAAAGGCCAGAGTAGCTCTGGTGTACGCCCACTTCAAGCGGGCGCATGAGAAATCCGTGAAAGGCTGAGCGAGGGCATTCGAATCATAAATTCAATGGGGCATATTATTAAGGGAAACCGCCGCTTTTTCGGCACATAGCACTGAAAAAGTGGCGATCTTTTTATCACCCTATTTGCAAGGACACGCTAACAAGCGTTAGCATGCGTTTCCTTGCGACTTTGCATGTCAGCGATCAATATCGCTAATGACATGCAAAGTAGGCGTTCCCTAGCTAAACAACATGGAAAATCTACGTTAACACGGCTTCGCGATATTAGCAAGCCGTGCAGCAGACCCGCGAAGTGAAGAAAATAACCGCGGTTATCGCAGGTATGTAACACCTGCTTTTAAAATGACTTAGGCATGCTGATAATGGGAGGTGGATTGCCAGGTTAGGTCCACACTCCCCTATCAGCAAGCCTCTCCTTGGCGCTGTGAAATGTTCGCTGGATTTCACGTGTTATTCCGGTTATTAGCTGGTATTACATCATCTGATACGTTGATAATACGTCGCTAACACGGCGATTATATGCCCGATATATCTTAGACCCCGCTTCATGTTCATCTTCGATTATTGCTGATCGGGTGTAATTAAGCAACAAAGAGCAGGCTACATACATTTATCTGGGATATACCGACGTGCTGTGGAGCAGAGACATCAAAAGGAATGTTCTGGAACTCTTATTGAGTTCCGGCCTAGATAGGAAGCGCTTCCGGCCTTTCTATGGAATCCACTGGTATTAAGGAAAAAGAAAGATCTTTGATTATAGTTGCTCACCCTTATTAGAATCTATCAATTTGATCATAAAATGACAACCTACGCTCCGCGCCACCTAGGGAACCCGAGGAGAGGGGGATAAAGTCTGCACCACCAGGAGGAGGGGAGCCCGACAAAAAATGTGTCTCCCCTATCCCCTCAACCAAGCGCTCTTGACCTCCAGGTATATAACCAGAGGGGGGCTGAGACCAACTAGGGACAGTGGCACAAGAAACATGTTTCACAAGGCTGTCCCCTAGGAGTAGCTCTAACCATAATAGTCTGATTACAAATACCTGTTGCATTTGTGTAGTTGCTATTTCTGAACTAATGATGTGCAGTGTTAGGTTGTGCATCTGTGAGTTATGTAACACACTTTGGGGCTTATTTATGAGAGTCCTGCTTCACTTATGCACAGTGTGAAGTGGTACATGCATGACACAGGGCTCTCATTTCGATTTCTGAAGCCACGCAAAGCCCCCCTGCGTTGCATTGACTGAGCTCAGAAATCATAAGTAAGGCAAAACTGCGTAAATCGCTGCGTTGCTTTACTTTGCGTCCGGGAGTGTTCCATGGGCATTGCCGTTGGATTTCCCGCAGAACACCCATGGAATTTGACGTTGCCCCGGATTTACAAAGTGATGTAAACCTTGGTAAGCGCCCGGGGAGGCGCAACGAGGAGAAATATGTTTATTTCTCCTTGTTTTTTCCTCTTTCCATGTATGCTGCAGAATGCTTGTTTTTGTGCGGCAAGGTGCAACAATCCTGCCTGCAATAGCGACACCCTTGCACATGGTGCAAGGGTGCATATGTTGGCACTATGCTGCCGAAACAGCACCGGCGCCGGGAGAAAGAACAGAAATGCACAGTATTGCTTCAATACGGTGCCTTCCTGCCCTTTCCCTTTGGCATAGGGCTGTGCAGCCAGGTGACTTGCTGCGCTGCCGTACGCCAAATCCCATAAATAAGCACCTTACTGTTTTTAAAGGCTGACTGGGCATTCTGTGTTTGACCTGTAGTGACCGGTCCATTCAGTTTGGAGGATGTAACCCCACACCACCTCCCTGGGAAAGTCTTGTGCTCTACTTCGCTACCTTGCGGGTCAGGTGCTAAAGGTGGGGTGTGCTTGGCACTCAGCTTTGACCCAGTAGTAATGTTGTCCCAGGAAACCAGTGGCAAATGGGTCAGGTTGACAGGATCATAGCCCAGTAACCCCACCTGCACTGGGGCTCCCAGATATGTCCCACGGTGCATTGTCATCTTTCCCAGAGTTCTCCTGGATGAAACCAGCTGCAGACACCCCATGGCTGGTCAAGCGCGTGGTCGTGATTGCTTCGCGCTTCCTTTTCTAGACTCTACTAACACCTGCTGAGGTTGGCTAATGTCTGTGGGAACACTTATGACGATAGCTACATGTGACTGCAGTTCAGGCCACACCTTTGGCGATAATGCCCATTCCCCAATGACAGACTCGGTGGGATCAGGTCATTCTAGGTGAAGAGGGTGAGGACAGAGAGAGCCCGCCCAGATATTTCCAGATCAGTCGGAATACTAGCGCCACGACTGCGGCAGAAGGGTAGAAAATGGGTACGACACCCCGTAAAGCAGGCAGCGGCACCAGGGGAATTATCACCCAACGATCTGAACACGGAATTGAAGCAAGAGTGTGACCTGCAAGTGAGTGTGCCCAATCATGAGTGATTAAAACTGCAGTTCAACCACATGACTTGAAAACCTCATGGAACAGTTAAGGTTTGAGAATAACCCCCCACAGAGAACTGCCCCATTGCTGCACTCTGCGGACATTGGAGCCAAAATAGATGAACATTCTTGAATAAATGAATACCCTGAGTGGGGGAAATGTAATGGAGAGCAGTGTGGTGTGGTCTGTGGAGAGGAAGTGGACTGCACCAGTTTAAGGAAGAAAGCCCACAGTGGAGTCCACCAGGTTTCTTATTCTTTCTTGTGCTCGTTTTTCTCAGAGACTCCCCTATATTTTTATAGTATACCTGAGTGAGCCCTAATCCAAAGTACCCCCATAAAGCAACTCCAACCCTGTTTAATAGCCCTGCATGGTTGCTTTGAGCACGATCTATGGACTCTCCGGGTTTATTCCACTTGCTTCTGAAACAGGTGTCTGTGGGGGCATGCGTGTCTGTCTCATAATGCATGTATGTGTAGCTGTGGTTATGTAGTTTAGTTTATGCTTCTGCATAGGTACGCCTTCTCTGCACATATGCTGCACTTATAGAAAGAGGAAACATCGCGGAGAAATGAAGATATTTCTCTTCTTTAAGCCTCTGTTGGGAAGGCGTACCGTTTAGATGCAATCCCAGGTTTACTACCCGTAGTAAATATGGGATTGCATCAGAATCCATGAGTGGATGCATGTGAATGCCCATGCTCCATCCATGGAACGCCATCGCAACGTAGAGTAACGCAGAGCAGCGATTTGTGCTACCTTGCGTTACTCTGTATTTACTCAGCCAGGTAGAGCCATGCAAGGTGGCTTTGGGCGGCTAAGTAAATCTCACTTAAGCCCATGTGTTGTGTTACATGACACAAGGACACCGCAAAGGCTCAGTAAATCCAAGCCTCTTGTTTCTACAAAAGATATCCATGTCTCTGTTTCCACATGGAACTTTCTGGTCCGGTGAATACAAACATCTCACAGTGGTATGTGGGTCATCCAACATTCCAATATGACATGCTCACTTTTGCTGAGGATGTCAGCACACAACGGGGTTTTGACATATGTGTGTAGCATTCTGAAGAAGCCAAGTAAGAGGTCTTTGTTTCCCATCACCCATCTGCACAGCAAGTGACATCACTGGATTTTCCGTCATCCATCGGCACTGGAAGGGACATCACTTGATTTCCCAACATCCATCGGCACAGTAAGTGACAAATCGCTGGTTTCCCAACCAAAACCCCCTTTAAATGAGAAACCCAAGCAAGAGGACTTCATGTCCCATCACCCATTTGCAGTGGATGTGACATCACTGGATTTACCATCATCCATCTGCACAGGAAGTGACAACTTTAGCTTCCCACCAAAGCCATCTTTAAAAGAAAACTCCAAGCAAGGGGACTTAATTTCCCATCACCCATCTGAACAAGAAGTGACATCACTGGGTTTCCTGTCATCCATCTGCACAGGAAGTTACATAAATTTTTCCCACCAGTACGCACTCCCCATCCTAGTACCTTCTTAATGGAAGGTGCAGCATAGACATACAGTGGGCAAGCTACTATCGTGCCAGAGGCAAGCTTGTCTGCCCCCGTCCACGCCTGGACTGTGCCCAGAGCCAAGAACACAATTCTTCCTCTATCTCCCTACACTGTTCTGTCAACCCTAGCAGGTGCTCGCCACACTTCTGCCAAAAGGCACCACACAGCACAAAAGGAGCATTCACAAGTGCCTCCTGCAAGTTCTCATGCACTCTCCCACACACTACACCTCCCCACTCCTGCACCAAGAGCACCCCACTCACTCACATTCACACAAATCAGCCCCCCGCTCACGCAAACCAAACATCACAAAACAACATGCGTGCTTCTCAACACCTGCTCGCTCAGCAAACATGCCACAGAGATATGGTACCTAATGCACAACCATGTTCCAGACCTGCTCTTCTTCACACAAACATGGTTATACCCAACCTCTGTACTGGAAATCGCTACACCCATCCTGGCCAGCTACAAGATCACCAGACAATACCCTCAGCACTAGCCTGGAGGTGGAGTCTCCATTGTATTCAAAGGTACAATCAGCTGCACCCCCTAGACAGACACCCCACCAGCTACTTGGAAGACCTTGCATTCATTTTAGGCATCACAGCCAACTTCTCCCTGGGCATAATGCTTGTATACAGGTATACAGACCGCCAGGACCAGCACTAATTTTGCCAGCAACATCGCAGACTTCATCGTACCCCTCAACATAAACGTCATCGCCTTCATCCTTCTCAGAGACCTTAAGTTTCACCTAGAAGACCACGCCAACCCAAACTCTATGGTCCATCTAAACATCCTCACAAATCTCAGCCTAACCTATTACATTATCAAACCTCCTCACACTTGTTGGACCTTATTTTCTCTTCAATCAGCAAAATCACAGTTGACAAACCAGCAGCTATGACTAGGACCGACCATGTCCTCGTCAGTTCAGACATACCCATTAGCCACCACCACAAGAACGGCCCGGGCAGCTGGGAAAGCGTCACAGAAGAGGAGTGAGCTTCCACCCTCTGCACACACCGGCCCGAGCACACAAACAACTTGCCAATAGCCAGCAACAGCTGGATCCCCATATACGCTGACACCCTGACTCCCCTCAAGTGCAACCAAACAGCAAGAGCCCAACCACAGGCTAGTTGGCATCAGAGGAACTCAAGCTGATGATACGCCACTGCAGGTAAATAGAGCACAAATGGAGAATAAATCAAGCCACCACAGATAAAGAGATCTTCAAATCTGCCCTAAGACACTAGCACCTGCACATGCACACAACGGTTGCGTATCGCATAGACGGCAGCACTAACAGCAGCAAGGAAATCTTCACCATCATCAAAGATTTCACTGCGCTTCCTGTCACCTCCAGCAACATCACCCCTTCACCCAAACTTTGCAACAAGCTCTTGGAATACTTCTGTAACACAATGACCTCCATATACAGTAACTTTGACCCTCAACTGGATTTAGTCAATGTCACAACTCAGTGTCCCAAACTCTGACCTCATGGTCCACCTTCACCACCACCTGAAGACCTGGCATTTCAATTAACCAACCTACCCTAGGAAGGGCTTGGAAACACACATGCTCAGTGCCAGGATACCCTCACAGGTGATTAACCAACCTTCCCTGGGAAGGGCTTGGCACACACACCTGCTCAGTGCCGGGATACCCTCACAGGTGATTAACCAACCTACCCTAGGCAGGGCTTGGAAACACACCTGCTCAGTGCCAGGATACCCTCACAGGTGATTAACCAACCTACCCTAGGCAGGGCTTGGAAACACACCTGCTCCGTGCCAGGATACCCTCACAGGTGATTAACCAACCTACCCTAGGCAGGGCTTGGAAACACACCTGCTCCGTGCCAGGATACCCTCACAGGTAATTAACCAACCTATCCTAGGCAGGGCTTGGAAACACACCTGCTCAGTGCCAGGATACCCTCACAGGTGATTAACCAACCTACCCTAGGCAGGGCTTGGAAACACACCTGCTCAGTGCCAGGATACCCTCACACGTGATTAACCAACCTACCCTAGGAAGGGCTTGGCACACACACCTGCTCAGTGCCAGGATACCCTCACAGGTGATTAACCAGCCTACCCTAGGCAGGGCTTGGAAACACACCTGCTCAGCGCCAGGATACCCTCACAGGTGATTAACCAACCTACCCTAGGCAGGGCTTGGCACACACACCTGCTCAGTGCCAGGATACCCTCACAGGTGATTAACCAAACTACCCTAGGCAGGGCTTGGCACACACACCTGCTCAGTGCCAGGATACCCTCACAGGTGATTAACCAAACTACCCTAGGCAGGGCTAGGCACACACACCTGAAAAGCACTGGGATACCCTAGCGGGTGATTAACCAACTTACCCTAGGCAGGGCTTGGCACACACACCTGCTCAGTGCCAGGATACCCTCACAGGTGATTAACCAACCTACCCTAGGCAGGGCTTGGAAACACACCTGCTCAGCGCCAGGATACCCTCACAGGTGATTAACCAACCTACCCTAGGCAGGGCTTGGCACACACACCTGCTCAGTGCCAGGACACCCTTGCAGGTGATTAACCAACCTACCCTAGGAAGGGCTTGGAAACACACCTGCTCAGTGCCAGGATACCCTCACAGGTGATTAACCAGCCTACCCTAGGCAGGGCTTGGAAACACACCTGCTCAGCGCCAGGATACCCTCACAGGTGATTAACCAACCTACGCTAGGCATGGCTAGGCACGCACACCTGAAAAGCACTGGGATACCCTAGCGGGTGATTAACCAACTTACCCTAGGCAGGGCTTGGCACACACACCTGCTCAGTGCCAGGATACCCTCACAGGTGATTAACCAACCTACCCTAGGCAGGGCTTGGAAACACACCTGCTCAGCACCAGGATACCCTCACAGGTGATTAACCAACCTACCCTAGGCAGGGCTTGGCACATACACCTGTTCAGTGCCAGGATACCCTCACAGGTGATTAACCAACCTACCCTAGGCAGGGCTTGGCACGCACACCTGCTCAGCGCCAGGACACCCTCACAGGTGATTAACCAAACTACCCTAGGCAGGGCTTGGCACACACACCTGCTCAGTGCCAGGATACCCTCACAGGTGATTAACCAAACTACCCTAGGCAGGGCTAGGCACACACACCTGAAAAGCACTGGGATACCCTAGCGGGTGATTAACCAACTTACCCTAGGCAGGGCTTGGCACACACACCTGCTCAGTGCCAGGATACCCTCACAGGTGATTAACCAACCTACCCTAGGCAGGGCTTGGAAACACACCTGCTCAGCGCCAGGATACCCTCACAGGTGATTAACCAACCTACCCTAGGCAGGGCTTGGCACACACACCTGCTCAGTGCCAGGACACCCTTGCAGGTGATTAACCAACCTACCCTAGGAAGGGCTTGGAAACACACCTGCTCAGTGCCAGGATACCCTCACAGGTGATTAACCAGCCTACCCTAGGCAGGGCTTGGAAACACACCTGCTCAGCGCCAGGATACCCTCACAGGTGATTAACCAACCTACGCTAGGCATGGCTAGGCACGCACACCTGAAAAGCACTGGGATACCCTAGCGGGTGATTAACCAACTTACCCTAGGCAGGGCTTGGCACACACACCTGCTCAGTGCCAGGATACCCTCACAGGTGATTAACCAACCTACCCTAGGCAGGGCTTGGAAACACACCTGCTCAGCACCAGGATACCCTCACAGGTGATTAACCAACCTACCCTAGGCAGGGCTTGGCACATACACCTGTTCAGTGCCAGGATACCCTCACAGGTGATTAACCAACCTACCCTAGGCAGGGCTTGGCACGCACACCTGCTCAGCGCCAGGACACCCTCACAGGTGATTAACCAACCTACCCTAGGCAGGGCTTGGCACACACACATGCTCAGTGCCAGGACACCCATGCAGGTGATTTACCAACCTACCATAGGCAGGGCTAGGCACGCACACCTGAAAAGCACTAGGATACCCTAGCGGGTGATTAACCAACTTACCCTAGGCAGGGCTTGGCACACACACCTGCTCAGTGCCAAGATACCCTGGCTGGTGATGGTGCGCTTTACAAATACAAAGAACATAGCAAACATATCAAGAAGTGTGAGAAGGCACCTGGCATGACAGCCAGCAAGGACAACTGTTGTTGCATAGGCAGAGAGTAGAAACATCTGGACCATGCCATATTTGGGGAAGGGATAAAGCCAACGCTGGGGCTAGTCAATGCCATAAAAGATGCTTCCATCATTTCGATCAAGATTCATTGATGTTATTCCTTTGCCTCTGTAACGTTTGTTGAATTTGTGTGTGTGAATGTCCTTAGCAGAGCAGCTGAAGGAGTTAGATAACTATATGGTGTCGTGTGAATGATTACAGGTTTGCAAAATGGTTTCCATCAAGTGAACGCTGCCATCACGGAAGCCTTGACATCGCAATCTTTGGGTCCTGGAGACCTTTGCAGTGTTCACGTGGATGCTGATGCATGTGGCGTAGGAGTTATAATTACTGGTAGGCAAAAATGAACCACCGCTCCTCGTGCATCAAGAGCACTTACATCAGCGGAGCGGAATTATTCTGTGATTTCAAGGAAATGCTGTCCTGTGTAGGTGGATTTTCATTTTAAAAAACATTATGTGGGAACAGACACTTTCCAATGTGATGGATACTAAGGGACAGATTTATGAAGCACTTATATCGCCCTCGTGGGGCGCGTGCTACGCAATGGGGTGCAAGGGCGACGCAACTACTAAATAAGGTTTATCAAGTCACGCAAGGCCTCCTTGGTTGGCCCTGCATGGCTTGATAAATCTAGAGTAATGCAACACAAGGCAAATCTCTGTGTTGCATTACTCTGCCCAAGGAAGGCATTTCATGGGTGGAGCAAGTGTGTTCCCACACATCTACCCATGTATTTAGGTGCATTTTCAGATTTTCCATTACTGGTAGACCTGGGAATGCTTCAAAATGTTACATCTCCTCAGGTGAGGCGTAATGAGGAGAAATATCTTTATTTGTCCTTGTTTTTTTCATAATTCCATGTGTGCTGCATCCTTTAGTGCACATAGGAAGAGGAAAATGCCTCTGAGGATTGTTTTTGTGCAGGAAGTTGCTCCTTCTTGCACAAAGATAAGAAGTCCTGCAATGCGAGCCCTTTTGCACAACCGCACAATTATGTTTGTGTTGGCATTAGGCAGCAGTTTGTGTGCCAGTACAAGTGAAGGGCGGGGATAGGCCATATAATGTTAAATACAGCGCATTCCTGCCCTATTCAATAAATGTTTCCCTCAACCTCTAGTGCATTTCCTTTCCGATGGCTGTGCCACCAGGCCCGTCACTGGGCTTGCAAACCACGTGCTAACGATGCTCATGTATCGATGGTAAGTATGCCCCGAGAGCGTGGAGTATCGGGACCCGGTGCCTGTCTTGCCTACCTGAGAGCATTGAGTGCAGTGTCACTTTAGTGGACGTTGTGGGATGCTGTAAGCCTTACACATCAGGAGACTTACACTTCAGGAGACTTACACTTCAGGAAGGACCAGTGGATGGGAGCTCGGTGACAGGACAGTGGCGTTATTTAGTTAAATAAGTACATAGTGGAGTTTTGGCCAAGAGACTGTTCTTCGCATCCCGAGGTCTACACTTCCATAAAATCACAAAAGGTGTTGGAAGGTGTAGTCATAAGTGGATCAAAGCATGTTCTACTGATTTACGTGAGGATTGTTCAGTACAAATAGCACATGTTGGAGGCCTTGGCAAGGTCCCTAGCATGAAGGGGTTGTGGAAACAAGACTGGTGGTAGCCTGAGGACTGGGATGTTAAGTTGTGGGTAAGTCATACATGAGATGTCATGGTAAAGACAAGTATTTATAAACACGTACACCTTCATTGACTCTTGTCCCTCCCCTTGGATCCATGTCTAGGGGTTTCCACATGGGTCCTCACGCCCTTGGACCTCTGCAGCTGTAGAATGATCCGAGCCCTGGTTTGGTACCGCCTGATGATGCCCAGCCGTAAAGAGGCGCAATGAATGGTGGGCCTTCTCTGCTGGTACCAGAGCTCACAAACCCAGAGGATGAAGCCCTCTGACATAGGATTAGAAACTCTCATATGAGGATGGAACCTTTCTAACTTGTCACCACCCCACACCGCATGTGGTCAGCACCTTTAGAGCCGGATTTACAAGATGCTAAAATCAGTGGAGGGAGAGGGGTGGGTCAGTGGTTAACGGAACCAGTAAACTGGGACTTCTTTATCCCATTTGGATTCTTTGCTTGTTGTTTTATCCTTGTGTATGAGCTGTTCCTGGGCAGTTCAAACTATTTTGTCTGTTTTGACAGGCCAACTAGAGACAGTGGTGATGATGATGAAGAAGACGAGAGGAAGGGGCGAGGGTGCACGCTTCAGTACCAGCATGCCATGGTGCGCATCCTCACACAGTTCATCGCAGAACCTCTGGACCCTGGAGGGCAGATGATCCACATGATGGGCTCGGATTGGCAGGTTGACATCACAGACCTTGTGAGTGACTTCATGCAAGTGGAGGAGCCAAGGATTGCCAAACTGCAAGGAAGCCAAATTCTGATTGGACAGGAAGTTGGCATGACAACAATCCAGGTGAGACAAATGTTTCCTGTCCTCCCCAGTAAGGACCCCATCATCAACTTGAAAATAACTGTAAAATGAATATTAAACCAGGAAGATATTAGGAAGTTTCAGTCCTAACGCAAGAATTGTTTGAATGTCCTGCTCAGGTCATGATTGAACCCACTCTGTTCCCTGCTCCTTATAGGATCTGTTTCCAGTGCTCCCCATTTCATAAGTGCTCGTCCATCAATACTTGTAGTTTGTTCCCTTTGCTGCTCGTTTGCTGTTCAGCTTATCTTGTGCTCTAGATTGTCCTGGCCCATTCAGCTCATGATGACTTCTTGTCCAGGGAAGAACGAGCCATGCATTTCACCCGGGGCCATGCATTTCACCCGGGGCCATGCATTTCACGCGGGGCTATGCATTCCTCGCAGGACCATTCATTGCATGAGAGCCTATACATTGCACATGGAACCATGCATTTTATACAGGACCATGCAAAGCATGTGGGGTCATGCATCGAACATGGGACCATGCCTTGCATGTGGAGCCATGCATAGCATGTGGGGCCATGCATTGCACGTGGGGCCATGCATTGCATGCAGGACCATACATAGCATGTGCGGCCATGTATCGGACGTGGGACCATGCCTTGCATGTGGGGCCATCCATTGCATGTGGGGCCATGCATTGCAAATGGGGCCATGCATTGCACATGGGGCCATGCATTGCACATGGGGCCATGCATTGTATGCAGGACTGTGCATAGCATGTGGGGCCATGTATCGGACGTGGGACCATGCCTTTCACATGGGGCCATGAAGTGCACATAGGGCCATGCATTGCACGCAGGGCCATGCATTGCAAGTGGGTCAATGCATTGTATGCAGGGCCATGCAATGCACGCAGGGCCATACATTGCATGTGGGTCTATGCATTGCACGCGGGGCCATGATTTGATTTGAGAATATAAAGTGAAAACAATTACCCTGAGGCGTCTCTGGGCTAAAGAAACAAGGAACAGAATGATCTTAGTTAGGGCTTAGTAAAGAGCCATGCTTTTAGTAGCTTGCGGAAGCTCCAAAGAGAGGGAGCAGATTTTACGTCTAAGGGCAGATGATTCCAGTTTTTAGTCGTGCAAAGCATAAATCTCCTGCCTCCCCAGGAGGCAAGCTTGTAGGTGGCACAATCAAATTCCTAGCTGAACTGCACCTAGGAGTCCTGTTATGGATGTACCATCTGAATTTTTCTTTGAAGAAGATGGGACCTTGCCCCAGAAGCACTTTATAAGCAATGCAAAGCGCTTTAAAATGAATCATTTGTTGCACAGGTAACTGATAAAGTCTCACCAAGGCATGTCAGGCCGACTGTAACCGCGGGATTTGCATCAGCAGCCTGGCCTGGTATTTTGTTAGGTCTGTAGCTTTTTCAAGGGAGCTTTGGGTAAATTAGCATATAGTCCATTGCAATACTCCAGCTTGGACATTACAAGGCAAAGAACTACTGTTTTCAACAGGTTTGGGAGTAGAAACGGTGCAATTTCTGATCATCCGAAGCAAAGAATGGCTGCGGAAGATACCTTATTGACTTGTTCTTTATATGTCAATGTATCGCCAATCAGGGCACCCATGTTTTTCACCTTTTTCACTGGAACCGGAAGTGGACCCAATTCATCTGGCCACCGTGTGGAATTCCAAAAGGAGGTGTTTTTCGCAAATAAGATGACCTCTGTTTGTGCAGAGGTCAGTCTAAGCAGCTTTGAATCCATCCAAGCACCGGCCTCCCACATACAATTCTGGAAAGATTCATTTCTGTTGGAACCCGTCCTAAAACGTGAGACTACAATTTGTGTGACATCCGCATATGAGATGATGATAAACTGAATGACTCCAGCAGGGCGGCCAGCGGGGTAACGTAGATATTGAAGAGAGCTGGGCTCACTAAGGAGGCCCGAGGAACTCCGCACAGCAAGGAAAATGGTTTAGGTGTAAAATCGCCAATGGACACAGTTTGACTTCGATCTGCAAGAAAGGATCTAAAGAGGGCCAGAGCTGCCCCATCTATACTCAAATCCTCGAGCGGATTCAACAAAAGGTCATGATTGACCGTGTCAAAGGCCGCGGTTAGATCAAGAAGAATGAGTGCAGCATGGCATCCGCCACTGTAGCCCCAACCCTCTCTGTAGCTGTAATGAGAGCGGATTCCGTGGAATGCCCCTTGCGGAACCCGTACTGGGGGTCGTGCAATAGCTGATTGCTATCCAGGAAGGCTCATAATTGACAGTTCTTTTCTTTCTCCAGTATTTTAGCTGGAAAGGCAGCCTGGAGATTGGTCTATAGCTAGTGGGGTCAAGCGCATTCATGTTGACTTTAAGCTGCGGGAGAAGCATTTTCCAATCTTTAGGAAAGAGACCGGTTCTAAAGGCAGCATTAAAGATGGAGGTGAGCTGGGCAACGATCAAGTCGGGAACAAGCTGTGCAGTTTTAGGAGGGCAGGGATCATGAGGTGAGGCAGATTTGGTGGAAAGAAGCAGCCGTCTAACTTGATCTACTGAGAAAGGATTAAACTCAGGGAAGGAGACCTTCTTGTAGTCCCTAAGATAAATGTCCCTTCTAATTTTTATTTATTTTAAAAGTTTTCTATAGCGCGAACATGACCACCTAGGGCATCAGTGCGCTTTACAGTTTATACATCAAGCAGGATACAAGAGGGTAAATCAGAACAACCAAACGAAAAACAAAGTTAACATTCTTGTAGAGTCGGGCGACCTAGGGAGCCTTGGAAGCTGGTACTCTAAGGCAGAGGATTCTTCATCCGTATCGTTCGCTTCCTTGAAAAGGCAGTGGAGGGATTCAGAATGCAGCGAACAAGCCATAGCGTTGTCATGGCACAATACAGTATGACATTTGCAAACGGAAGAAGCGGAGATCACAAAGGACCAACAGGTCCACCAAACATTGGTCGTAGTCTCACGCCAGCGAGGGTCTCCTCTAGCGCCTTGGAACCTCCCTTTCTATGGAAAACATCTCTTCATCAGTCACAATGTAACTTCCGTTTTTTAAAAGGACTGTAGAGGGATTCAACCTGACTTCAGGGGCAAAGAGTTCCATATCCTCAGGCGATACCCGAGAAGGCTCGATTGTAGTTTTTTTTTTATTACATTTTTGTGGTTTGAGCAGTAAAGTGCTGGCACTTCTAGAGGCTCTCGAACCACCCGAGACCTCCAGCTTTTGACCGTGGTACATTGGGGTATTGAAATGAATAGCTTTATGTGCCATGCATGCAATTTTTAATTGTAGCCGAGCTTCATATGGGAGCCAGTTCAGGAAAATCAGATATGGGGAGATACAATTGTATCTTTTAGCGCCTGTGAAGAGCCTTGCAGCAAAATTGAGGGCGGCCCTGAGAGCCATCGGCCTTTCAAAGACGACTCGTCTTTGAAAGGCCCAAAAAATGGTTGTGCTACCATAATCCGGCTCCTAATGGGAGGTATTGTTATATTCAAAGTGAAGTTATTAAAAATAATCTCTACTTTTAAAAAAAGAATGAGGCTAAGGCATAGGTCTTCAAACTGCGGGCCTCGCGCCCCTGGGGGGCGCAGCACCCCTTCAGGGGGGGCGCACACTTCACCCCACCACTTCACCATCTATTGTTGCTTCTAGGTGCGAGTCGTGTATCTCAGCCCGGGCTGCAAAGCCTAACGCGTAAATGGTCTTTTTAAGACCTGTGAATTACTCAAGTGCGGCTGGCAGCTCCAAAACTGTCTGTGTGTGTTCCCGGAAGCTTTCTCAGCCCGGGCTGACACACACGACAGGGTGGGGGGGTGAGGGCACTGCGCACCTGATGTGAATGCATTTGTATCCCCCAGGTCTTAGTCAGAAGCCCCTTTTTGGGCGACACCCTTATCTGGTCAAAATACACCACTGGGCCCAGCAGCTACCTCATCCCTCTGGTCTTTGCAACTTGTCAAAAGAGTATGTCTTTGATCCCGATTTCTCTTATCTCTGATCCACACTTTGGGGACCCTCCTTCACCCACAGGGTGTGTCCGAACTGCGACCCTTTGCAAGTTGAAACTGGTCATACAGGAGGTCCTGTATGTTTTTTAAGGCCTTTGACATGGCTTCCGCCACCGATTCAGTGATGATAAAATCTGTGTCCATAACAAATCTCACTGTTGGGTCCTGCCTCACGTACCCATGCTCTTCAGCCGTGTCTGCGTGGAGGTGAGTGATAAAGGGGGACTACGGATTATCAGTGTTCAGCAATGCAATCAGACCCCACGGCCCTAGCTGCTGTTGAAACTTACAGCGAGGGCAGAGATTGAAATGGGACAGCTCATATGGTAGACTGCCCACTGGAGGTCTCCTCGATCCATGTGACGTCTAAAACCGAAAGCGTGGCATTCTGCTGCAACATGTGCTGAGGCGGTGGCACCTGGCACCTGTTGCAGCATCACTGTAGCAAACCACAGTCGCACCCACACTGGCTCCATGTCAAAGCGGGTGTTGCACACCGCCCAGAATGACATGCCAACAGATTTTATTCCAGAATCAAAGATATTTCTTTTTCTGATATCTTGCTTAGGGGCAAGGATGTGGCACAACAGCCAGAGCTGAGGACTGTAGAGCTGGGAAACCAGGTTCAATTTTTGATGTCTGCTCAACATCCTGTGATTCTGGGCAAATCACGTAATCTCCCTGTGCTTACAAAAAATGAATGTGTGCTTGTGTAATGTAAAAGATGCTCCTGTAAAGCGCTCCAATACCTTTGGGTCATGTTCGCGCTATATAAAACTGCAAAAAATACATTACAAAATTTTGTGAGCACTCCCGTTTCCAGGCACTGCTCAAGACTAGAAGTGGAGCACAACCTAAGGATGACAGAAGCAAGAATCCATCCACACATTGTCTCTGTGGAGAAAAACATGCACTCCCACACCTGAGTTTTGGGAGTGTTTTTGCTAAACTATCCTAAATTTTGTGTTTTCTGTGAAAAATAAAGCACCAATGTAATTTTTTGTGCAAATTTTTTTCTTGGAGACTTTTCATTTGAACTTTAGAATAAGCACACGCACTACAAAGACTTCAGTTTACTACACACTCTTACTTTATTTCATATTATTTGCCCTATACGACCTGGGCTCTACAGGAGAGAATGACCATCAATGATGCAGAGCACCAGCTTCCAGAACTTTTTTGTCAGGTGGTGGTGGCGGTGAGGGTGGGGGCTCGACGTGTTAAAAGGGTTAGATGGGGGGGGCTCGACCGACAAAAGATTGAAGATCTCTGGGCTAAGGAGTCACAGAAATCCCGATTGATATTATCCGTATTTCTAACCGCCAAAGAGTAAAGTTTGGAGAAGGTCTGAAAGATGACTTTAGAGGTGCAGCAAGCTTTTTCAATGGAATTAATTAAATACTGTGATTTTTTCTTTATTCTAAGCATTTTATAGTCTGTAAGCAGAGATTTCTATTTTTCTTTTTCGATATTATCGCAGTTTTCCCTCGACCTGCATTCTTGTTTGCGGCAGACTTTCGCGGCCCGAAGCGTTTCACTGAACCACGGAGAAGTAGGTTTATTTCTCCTGGAAACCATCCGTGTATTGACCGCTCCAGTCAACCAAGCAGAATAATTAGATACCATCTTCTCAGGATCTTCGGACACGTGGCAGGTTGTGAGTTTAATAGGATTGCATTCAGTTCTTGCACATTCATCTTGTTCCATGCCAGTAAATGAATTAACTTCTTGGGAGCCTTCTCCTGGACTGGACTCTGGCCCAGAAAGGTGTCCCAAGTGACTGCTCTGTGATCAGACCACGTTACTGGTATTAGTGCTAAGTTCACCAGATAGCTACAATTGGAAAACATACCGTCTGGGGGCGGCCTGGGCGATGGGTTGGCCCTACCACAAGTTGGTCCAAGCCCAAACCTGACATGGAAGCCTAGCAAAGCAGCAGTGTCAGGGGCGCTGCAATTCTCTAAATGAAAGTTGAGGCCGCCCCATAAGGTAAAATCAGTTGTAAGTAAAGAGGATTCTAAGGGCTGGCCAATGGCGTTCAGAAAATGGGCTTTTGGGCCTGGTGGTCTGTACAACAGGAGGCCAGTGAACAACTGGGTTTTAAAAGCTCTATATTAAAAACCAAGCATTCAAAGTGTGAATTGGGAACGGTGGAGAAGAAAGCTGTAAAAAGATCCTGAAAAAGTAGTGCAAGCCCCCTCCATGCATTACACGTGGGCTCTTGCATTGCAGGTGGGGCCATGCATTGCACAAGGGGTCTTGCATTGCAGGTGGGGCCATGCATTGCACGAGGGGTCTTGCATTGCAGGTGGGGCCATGCATTGCACAAGGGATCTTGCATTGCAGGTGGGGCCATGCACTGTATGTGGAACCATGCATTGAACATGGAACCATGCATTGAACATGGGACCATGCATTGCATGTGGGACCATGCATTGCACGTGGGACCATGCATTGCACGTGGGACCATGCATTGCATGTGGGACCATGCATTGCACGTGGGACCATGCATTGCATGTGGGACCATGCATTGCATGTGGGACCATGCATTGCTTGTGGGACCATACATTGCATGTGGGGCCATTCATTGCATGTGGGACAATGCATTGAACATGGGACTATGCATTGCATGTGGGTCCATGCATTGCATGTGTGACAATGCATTGAACATGGGACCGTGCACTGAACATAGGGCCATTCATTAAACATGGGGCCATGCATTGAATGTGGGATCACGCATTGCGTTGAGACCATGCATTGCGTTGGGGCCATGCATTGCTCGTGGGGCCCTGCATTGCAAGTTGGGTCATGCAGCACACCTGGGACCATGCATTGCATGTTGGGCCATGCAAGGGGCTATGCATTGCTCGTGGTGCTCTAGATTGCACATGGGGCCATGCATTGCACGCGGGACCATCTATTGCACATGGGGCCATGCATTGAACGTGGGAACATTGCATTGCACTTGGGACCATGCATTGCAAGTGGGGCCATGCAAGAAGCTATGCATTGCTCGTGGTGCTCTGGATTGCACATGGGGCCATGCATTGCATACGGGACCATGCATTGCACATGGAGCCATGCATTGAACGTGGGAACATTGCTTTGCACTTGGGACCATGCATTGCACTTGGGACCATGCATTGCAAGTGGGGCCATGCAAGAGGCTATGCAGTAGCCGTGGTGCTATGCATTGCACGTGGGGCCATGCATTGCATGTGGGCCATGCATTGCATATGGTGACATGCATTTTAAGTGGGGCCATGCAAGGGGCTATTCATTACTCGTGGTGCTATGCATTGCACTTGGGGCCATGCATTGCAAGCGGGACCATGCATTGCACGCAGGGCCATTCATTGCACATGGGGCCATGCATTGCACATGGGGCCATGCATTACATATGGGGCCATGCATTCCACGTGAAGTCATACATTGCATGTGGGGTCATGCATTGCACATTGGGCCATGCAAGGGGCTATGCAATGCTTGTGGTGCTATGGATTGCACATGGGGCCATGCATTGCACGTGGGGCCATGCATTGCACATGGGGCCATGCATTGAACGTGGGAACATTGCATTGCGCTTGGGACCATGCATTGCAAGTGGGGCCATGCAAGAGGCTATGCAGCAGTCGTGGTGCTAAGCATTGCACGTGGGGCCATGCATTGCATGCGGGGCCACAAATGGTGCCATGCATTTTAAGTGGGGCCATGCAAGGGGCTAATCATTACTCGTGGTGCTATTCATTGCACGTGGGGCCATGCATTGCATGCAGGGCCATGAATTGCACCCAAAGCCATGCATTGAACATGGGACCATGCATTGCACATGAAGCCATGCATTGCACAAGTGGCCATGCATTATATGTGGGGCCATGCATTCCACGTGAAGTCATACATTGCATGTGGGGTCATGCATTGCACGTTGAGCCATGCATTGCACCTGGGACCATGCATTTCACCTGGAGCCATGCATTGTAAGTGGGGCTATGCTTGGGGCTATGCATTGCACGTGGGGCCACATGAACCATGCATTGCATGTGGAAAACCCATATTTTTATGCTAGATATTTGTAGCGTGCGCTTACATTCTCTTCTGCGGTACAAAAGGGGGTGGTGATGGACGGAGCATCAGAACCAATCAAACACTCACACCCAGTCAACAGATCTGGGTTTCATCCATCACCGTTCTTTAGCCCACTCTGCCACCCCAGTTCAGACATGGCCATATGCAAATCAATCTGACCCTGTGCCTCATGGGAACAGTCCAGCCCAAACTGCCAAGCCATGCCTTCCCTGGACCGGAAACAAGCTTCCTAGGACCGGTTTCTGGCATTTCAGCCGTCTTCAGCCAGGATAGCTTGACTCCAGTGGCGTAGTGAGCACGGGACCCACGTCTGGGCATACCCATCCCACTTAGGGCGAAAAGCGTTACAACAAACAAATGATGGACGGAATGCTGACAATGCAGACATTCTCCCCCAGTCAAGAGATCTGGGTTAAATCCATCGTTCTTTTGCCCACTACACCACCCCAGTTCAGACATGGCCATATGCAAATCAGTCTTGACCCTGTGCCTCATGGGAACAGTCCAGCCCGAACTGCCAAGCCATGTCTTCCCTGGACCGGAAACAAGCTTCCTAGGACCGGTTTCTGGCATTTCAGCCGTCTTCAGCCAGGCTTGCTTGACTCCAGTGGCAAAGTGAGCAAGGGACTCACGTCTGAGCATACCCTGCCAACTTATGGCGAACAAAGCAAAAACCAAAGAAAATGATGGACGGAGTGTTGAACATAGCAGGCACTCACCCCCAGTCAACAGATCTGGGTTTCATCCATCACCGTTCTTTAGCCCACTCTGCCACCCTAGTTCAGACATGGCCATATGCAAATCAGTCTTGACCCTGTGCCTCATGGGAACAGTCCAGCCCGAACTGCCAAGCCATGTCTTCCCTGGACCAGAAACAAGCTTCCTAGGACCGGTTTCTGGCATTTCAGCCGTCTTCAGCCAGGCTTGCTTGACTCCAGTGGCAAAGTGAGCAAGGGACTCACGTCTGAGCATACCCTGCCAACTTATGGCGAACAAAGCAAAAACCAAAGAAAATGATGGACGGAGTGTTGAACATTGCAGGCACTCACCCCCAGTCAACAGATCTGGGTTTCATCCATCACCGTTCTTTAGCCCACTCTGCCACCCCAGTTCAGACATGGCCAAATTCTCTTCTGGGCGCCAGCGAGCAATAAAATGATCTTAAGTCCAAGAGGCCTTCACTGCTCTCATGGCTGAGTGAATAAGATCTATTCAAGATTTCCAAAATGTAGCAAAATTGCAGGGGGATGGGCATTTCAGAGCACCATTTCCTTTAGGGGTGAGCAAGAAATTCAGGGCCAGTAGATGTCTCTGCTTCCCTCTTCTAGCAAAGAAACTCCGGGCCTGTTGGCTGTAGTTTTACCTTACATTCTCTGTCGGTCTGTTAACTGGCCTTATTTTTCAGATTCCCTTAGATGTGTGTAGTAGAACACCTACTGTACACAACGCAGTGCATAGGGTGGCGGTGGGTCAGCCCCCCACTCATGTATGCATGGCTTTGGTTTCGATCTAACTTACTTGCTTCTGTTTCAATGGCTTCTCTCCCTGTTCCTCTATTTGTCCCGCCCCAGAGGCGCATTGAGGTCTCACCTTGTTTTGATTGGATAGCCAGCATCCTCCTCTCGAGCATGTGCTTGTCCAACCCCTCTCTCCCTCAAGCCACCTACTACTCTGATTGCCACTTGCCTCTGTACTGGTTGGCAGGCATCTTAAAATGTTTTTAACCATCCCAAGATGGCTGCAAAGGCATCTTTGATTACATTTTCCTATGCATAAAATTAAAAAGTAGGTCTGTGGCACCATCTTTGAATGGGTTTTCTTAAAACAGACTTTCATAGGAAAACACTGATACAGGGAGAATGCAAGGATTTAAAAGAACTTACAGGCGTTAGATAAGAAGACAAACATTCTAAGATGGAGGAAGAAAGAGGCAAGAGGGGGATCCAGGAATAGATATCCTTGGTGTTTAGCAACACAGACCTTCAGTGCAATTGAGAGCAAACTCCAAAGAACAGAACAAGTTTGGGCCCCTACACTTATTTCTGTGCAAATGTAGCACTGAGGTCAGCACATAATGTACTGCAGTAGTGGAGGTGGGTGGTCTGAGTTGATCCAACCACCTGGGCCCGTTGTGTGAGTAAGAGGAGCGGTAGAATATGTCTTGGCTATTGTTCCTATGTGCATGGGTCATTACATGAGGTATTTTGTCACTTGTTGACACCTTTACAACCTGCTTCAATCTCACGGGAGGTGTTTGTTTAAAAGGGACACAGACACAAGCAGCTAAGACAGGCACACACATAGTTCCATGTGTTTCCATTTTACTATGGGCTTTGAAACCTAAAGGAGGCTGTTAGTGTATTGTTTTAATTTAATCTGTAAGTCTCTGGATTCTGTGTGAACTATATAGAAAGACAGACCAGTGCATACAGTGGGAGACAGATTTTCCATTTAGCTTTGCCTATGAAGTTCTAAAGAGAGGCATTCACATATATAAGGCTCACCTGACGTTACTGACATTGTCCCAACCCGACCTGCCTTTTCTAGTAAACAGGCACTAGAGATGTTCGCAATGTTCTTGAGTTGCAGGAGGCGCATTGCACATGATGTACTTGGTCATATCCGTTCCCTCTTTGTCCAGATCCTGTCCCCGCTCTCGGACGCCATCTTGGCGGAGAAGACAGTGACCGTCGTGGATGAGAAGGTGACAATCACTGATCTTGGAGTGCAGCTGGTGACCGGGCTGTCTCTGTCCCTCCAACTCAGCACTGGCAGCAACAAGGCCATCTTCGCTACCACAACAGGACAAGAGCTGCTTAACGCTCCCAAGCAGGTACCAGGGCTTGATGTGCATGGGGCGGGTGGTTAATGTGTCCCATAGAACTAGAGTAAGGTTCTTGTGGACTTTACATTGTGAAAACCTCTGCAGTGTTTCACCAGACTAGTGTAAGATTCTTGTTTACTTTTGATTGTAAAGACAAGTGTAGTGTTTCACTAGACTAGAGTGCTCCCTCCGTTCACCTTTCTTTACAATGTCATTTGCAGTGTTCCATTAGAATGTATGACGTTACAACGCATACATTTACAACGCATGCCTATTACAATGCAGTTTTTGCATCACAAACATCCTTTACACTGCATTCTTTTACATCGCATGCCATTAAATTCTCATTTTCAGAAACTACCCTTACAACGCATTCCATTACATCGCATTATACCTTTACAACGCATACCATTACAATGCATACCATTACATCGCATTTAAGGTAAGTGTTGGATAGTATAGGGGTAATAAGGACTATTTTATCTCCAGTGAGTGCAACAGTAGGGTAAGTGTTTAATAGTGTAGGGGTAAAAATTACTATTCTAACTCCAGTGAGTGCAACAGTAGGGTAAGTGGTGGATAGTGTAAGGGTACTATGTGTTGTAATGACATGTGTTGTAGTGACATGCGATGTAATGGCTGCGTAGCAATGACATGCGATGTAAAGGATGTTGCGATGTAATGACTGTGTTGTAAATGTAGTGCGATGTAATGACTGTGTTGTAAAGGTTGTTTCCCGTTCCACAAGACTAGTGCAGCATCTTGTGCACTTTCCATTGTGAAGACATCACTAGTCTTTCACTAGAGTGGTCCGCACATGGACTTTCTATTATGACAACATTGGAAATCTTTCATAAGACCAGACTGCTCCCTCTGTTGACATTCCTCTATAATGTCATCTGCACTGTTTCACCAGATTAGTGTAAGATTCTAGTGCACTTTCCGTTGTGAAGACAACTGTAGTGTTTCACTAGGCTAGAGTGGTCCGCAGGTGGACTTTCCACTATGACAACATTGGCAGTCTGTCAACAAGACTATAGCGCTCCCTTTGTTGACCTTCGGCTCTAATGTACTTTGCAGTGTTTCATGAGACTAGTGCAGCTTTATGTGCACTTTCCGTTGTGAAGACATCACTAGTGTTTCACTAGACTATAGTGGTCACACGTGCACCTTCCACTATGAGAACAATGATAGTCTTCCAAAAGACAAGAGTGTTCTTCACAGAAACCTTCCTTTGTAATCACATTGGAATGCTTCACAAGGATAATGAAGCTTTTGGTGAACTTTCCCCTGTTTCACAAGACCAGAGTTGCCTCAGATAGCGTCACGCCGTAACTACAGCTCCAGAGCTGACCTTCTACTGTAGTGACACTTACACTGGTCACCTGGGGACAGTGGTCCCCAGGCGACCCTCAGGGGACCGACCTGTGCCACAGAATGTTGAGACTTCTCAGAGATACTTATAGAGGGTCGAGGAGTTAACCTGCTCCTGAGACTGTGACTACCCCACCTTCCAACAGAGCTGGTCCAAATGTGTAAACCTGGCCCGTTAGGAGCCATAAGTGATGGATTACGTAAGACTTTGAGTCTTGACACCATACGCCTTACAAGAGAGCTCAGCCCCCCCCCCCTTTAAAGGTATAAAACACAAAGCTTATTTGGCACCATATGAAGCAGAGCAAAGACAGATATGTGAAGTGACTGTGGTCCAGATCGGAGACATCCCAGCACCACAGCTGTACAATCTGCGATGGACCCAACAATCTCACTGTGCTTCTGACCAAGTTTTGTTCCAGAAAGGGGATCTTTTACTTTTAGACATAAATGTAAATCCACCCTTTCAAAGCATTTCTAAAGTTTTTTAAATACTAATTCCTAACTATAATGTCCCTGTAACCTTAAGTTGTTTAGTGAATTTCTATGTTTTTTTTAAACATAGCGGGAGGCAAGCCACAGGGTGTGGTCGTATGGGGCCAAACCCCTGCATGCATTCAGTTCCGTGCCACGCACCGCCCTTAGCCATGTGCAGCGGGGGTTGACCACAGGACCTGCAAGTAGGCCCTGCCCCAACCCAACAAGTACTTCAAACCCCACGCTGCACATGGCCATTGGCCGTGCGCAGCAGGGATGGCCGCAGTGCCTATGGCCTCGACCTCCTGGAAATCCCCTGAGTGCTGCCAAACCCACGCGGTGTGGGTTGAGTGAGTGAGTGTAATTTGTTTTTTCATTCAGCTTTGGATCCGCGGATCCATCGCGAATTTACACTGCAGGGTTGCGCTGAGACTCGTGGTGGATCCTAAGTTCAGTCCAGAGAAACAAATTGTGCAAAATTTTGCCCTTGAGGGGTCCTCCATCTGTCTTACGGGGATACCTCGATCCTCATTTCACACACCACCGTCACCACAGGATCCTGGCAATGCCGGCAGTGTTGTAATGGGCTGCTGGCTGTCACTCGTAATGCGGCAAGCGGACCGAGTTAGGTGGTCCGAGGTCCGCTGTACTCGTAATAAGACCCTAAGTCCATACTGAATTCAAAGACTGAGCTGGACCCAAGTCTATGGAACTCTTCCCACACACAGATGATAAGCAGATGGTAAGAAGGCTCCTTCCACCAACATGGGGTCAACTATTCTCTCATTCTCTAAAATCGACTAATGAATGCATGCTTTCAAGAGATACCAGTAGCGGGAGGGTCAACCTCTCACTGTCCCACACGTTCTGTCCAATAAATCTAGGGGCAAATCAGTTCCCATGTCACAGGGTAAGAAGTTTGGGGGTTGTAATGGATGCTGAGATGTCTGTGGAAAATGTGAGGCTTTTATTAGGGGTGGGCGGAATTTGCGAAATCCACTTTCGCAAATTATCGCGAAAATGTTAAAAATTATCGCAAACACGCGGAAATATCGCGAAGATGCGGAAGTTTTTTTCCCGCATGTTCGCGAGATTTTCTGCATGGTTGCGGCTTGCCAACTTACCCATGTGGTTGCTCGCGGGCGCGGCCATCTTGTTTTCATTTGTCTCGCGGTGCATGATCGCGAGAAGAAAGACGTGATCGCGCGATGCATGACGTCACTGTGGGCGCGAACTGTCGCGAGACAGCGCAAATGGCTAAAAACAATACAACATCTCATGGAGAACGCGACCGGATCAAGAAAACTTGTCGGCGAACGCAGGGATTCAGGTAAGGCGATCGCGCACGCGCGAGAATGTATTATTTTACAGCGCGAGCAAGAACCAAATTATCGCTAAGCTGCGGAATGCGGAAATTTTGACATTTTCGCGCTTTCCGCGGAACACGAAAATGTCAAATTATCGCAATTTCCGCGAACGGAACGAAATTTTTGCCCAGGCCTAGCTTTTATCAGCAGAGAGAGATTGAAAGAAATCAGCTTTCTACGGGCTCTGACAGATAAATGACTTTACAACTCCTCAAGATTCTCCGCCTGAGTGTAAACTCGCAGAAAGCGCTGTGAGTCAGCACTCACCTCCAGGCGAGGAGCACCCTTTGAAGTGAGGAGCCACCGGCCTTCATAGATGCACAGAGCTTTACTCCACTGAAGACCCACATGTATTCAGAGAAGGTTGCACTGGATTCACCAAAGAGACTGAGGACTACGTTTCTTGTGGGCGTGCAGTGAAACTGCCCCTGTGTTCAGAGATGTAAGATCCCCTGTTACAGATGTGAAAAAGATATAGCGCCAAGAAACCCCTTGAGCGGCGACAGTGAGCTATGCAATTAATAAAGCTGCTGTAACTTTCCTTATACGAAGAGTGAGGAACGGATCGCACTAAGATCAATAAGCGATTGTGAATGGTTAATCGGTTGTTCACTGCTTACAATTTTGCCTGCAAAGCTGTGGATTAACATTGTTGATTTATAAATTCATTTGTATTGAAAACAATACAGTATATGCCCCAGTTTTGCATGACTTGTAACCCTGTGGCAAATTCACCGGAAGCAAAGGTAAGTCGCTTCGCATCATGGTCGGTGTGAGAAGGTGGATTGGTATATGCTGTCCACTAGTTAAAGTGGCCATCTTGTACCAGGCCACACGACCCTTATGATGTCTGAGGTCAAAGACAACCTTATTGAAAGCTATCCTAGTGGTAGCTATGGAGAGCAGCCTTCAGGCTAAGTCTCTGAGGAATGTAAAGCAGCTTGTTTTACCAGAATATCACCTCCTAAATGACTAAATGAAGGGAGAACCACACAGTGTTTATATAAAAATATGTATTTATTAATATAACACTCTCTACTAGTCTCTATATGAGACTAGGGCACAAAGCACACAATACTGAATCAATAGAACATTCGTAAGTAGCAAAATACACGGCGGGCTCCAGGGGGAGACCGAACGATATACTAATAAAATGGTATAACAACCACGACTTCACTAGACACAGTGCCTAGAGCACGTAGAATCGCTGGAACCCAAGGAACTACCCAAAGGAGTGACACAGAGAGCCCACGGAGGACGGGTGCAGTGTGAGAACACAGACACTAGCTCCGTACAAGTCTATGGGAAAGTCGCGGTTGGAAATCTACAAGTTAAAGACACTTCTAAGAGTACTTCGAGCAAACCCTTTGGAACTTAGGAGCTTCTAAGGCCAACCCACCAGTGAGTACTGAAGTACCCGTGTTACCTATCCCAGAGGAGCCGAGTGCCTAGGGGTCAAGTGGTGTCAGAAACCTTTGTCGTTTTCAGTAGAGAGCTGCAAAGAAGTCCTGCTGCCAGGAGGGCAAAGAATATCCGGTGGAATCCAAGCCTGGATTCGAAGTGAGAAGAATCTGAAAGCAAAGGGGACAGAGTCTGGGTCACTTCAGGTGACCAGGGGCTCGGTGATCGAATGCCCGCCAATGTCTAGTGCTTCAGGAGTGACGAAGGGTTGCTTGACTCTGCAGCCACGGGGATCAGGAGATGTCGAGGATGACCAGAGTCCAGAGGTAAGCTGTCCCACAAAGGATGTCGAGAGCTGAGGGGTCGCTGTCAGGCTGGAGCACCAACAAGCCTTGGCAAATGCAACCCATGTGGTCAGAGGAAACAGGTTACGGTGAGGACCAGCAAGGTCCAGGGGACTCTCCAAGCAATGTAGAGTCAGGGCACATCTGGAGCAACCAGGTAAGCCCAAGAATTAGCAAGGTGACCCTTGCCAGGACCCACAGGCCAACGTACCAGGGATCGCAAGGAGACCTCAAGCAAGTTTGCAAAGCACCAGCCCTCACGACACTTGAGGAGTGGAGGCCAGAAATCTTCAGTGCAAATACTGCTCGGGGCTTGGACTACACGGAGTCCAATGCACAAGCTCGGGAATCATCACTAAGCATATGCAACTGCAAATGTACACAGTGCACAGGGGTTCGGGTTGCATGGTCTCCACGAGGGATACTGGTCATAAAATTGCTGAGAGGGCAGATTGACCTCAGGGACCTTCGGGAACCCACCTCCTGTGTTGCTGAAATCTTCAGAGTCTTTAGGAGCGCGGGAGAAGCAAACCATTCAGATGCATTTAGGTGCCTGCTTTTGCAGGGGAGTAACTCCTTTCAGGCAGAAGATGGCATCCACGACAGGTGCAAGCAACTCAGTCAGTCTGCCAGTACGACTGTTTCGACCCTGGCAGTTGGCGGTTGGAGTTGGTCCTGGCGGTGGTGGCGTGTGCCTCCTGTGGTGATGCGACGTCAAGGCCGGTCAGGACTCGATTTGATGTGTGAGCCCTGGTGGGCCGCAGTTGAGGCCGTAGGCAGCGGCCAGCGCAGGGCCACAGACACATGGCGTTGATGACCCCAAGGCCATCGCCTCAGAGGCCACCCAATATCTCAGAAGAAGGGGTCTCGGACATGACCAGCACAGACTTAATGGCCCAGGATACACTGCGGCCGGCACAGGCACCCCGTCACGGGACGGTGACCTGTGGTGCAGTCAAATGGGCCACGCGAGCTGAGCGGGTCCTCATCAATATCCGAGGTGTATGTGGTGGAGGGTTGCGGGGGACAGTGGAAGGTGTCCTCCAGGGCATGATGCAGATAGTGGAAGCTGTCCAGAAGCAGCAAATGGAGGAGTGGAATTCCACGGCATCGTTTTAGCCACAAAGTCGGTATCACCGACATGATGGCGACAAAAGCCCCAAGTTTATGGACTCAGTCGCCACCAAAGTTCAACCACAAAGTGTCCATGGGTCTCGGGGAACAGACTTAGTGGCACCGGGGCTGAAAGGGGATGCAGTCTGCGTTGAGGCCTGTTCAATGACATCAAATCAGCCATTAATAAATCAAGACTGAATTCGAATAGTGTGACCTACTCAACCGCAGTGTAGGCCTGAGGCAGCGGTCAGCGCGGGCCAAACGAGATTCAGCGAGCTTCTTCTGGAACTCTAACACACAACATGACATTTGGGGGTGACTTGTGGTTGATGGAGGCAAAAGCACAAGAGCATAGTGGGTGTTCAGTCAGCGATGATGACGTGTCTTGCCTGGTACAGACTGGATTGGATTGGCGTGAGGCCTGCTGGGCCACATTGTAGGCCGACGGCGTAGTCATCAAGGGCCCACAGACACGTGTGGTTGGGATGCCATGCACATACTTGGTGTCACCACATCGAAGGGAGTAAAGTGATGTAAACTCTGCATTAATGTGTGTACTCGGACAATGTATGATCAAGACTCAGTACCAAATGTGTGACCAACTCGCCCGCAGCATAGGCCGGAGGCAGCGGTCAGCAAGAGCCCACAGCCTAATGTCATTGTCTTGCGATGCACAGAGTTAGTGACACCAGGGCAGTTGGTGGTAGTGTTCGATCACCTCCGTAATGATGATCCTTTTACCCTCCGGACTGAAACGCATCATCCCCTTACACCTCTCCTTGCATGCAATGATATGTACTCTGTCATTGACAAATCAAGACTCAGTCCCACATGTGCGAACAACTCGAACACAGCGTGGCCCGGGGGCAGTAGTCCGTGTGAGCCCACGGACACCTGTGGATGGAATGCTATGCAAAGACTTGGTGGCACCACATCGATGGGAGTATACTGAGATAAAATCTGCCATAATTGATGTTCTTTGCCATAGTGTAGTCAAAACTCAGTTCCAAATGTGTGACCTACTTTTCCGCTGTGCATGCAGGTGGAGTACGTCAACGAGAAGGGAGTACAGCGGGCCGGTGTCGCGGAGGCCGTGATGGTCTGAGGAGGCTGCCAGGTTCGGGGCACTCGGGCTCGGAGCTTGCACTGGCATGTGGTGGGCCCTCATCGACATACGCCGGTGTTGGCAGGTGTGCATTGAGGTCTGGGTGCGCCGGACCTGGCAGGACTGGTACGGGGCCCTGCGGCCTGGGGTGCAGCAGGCGCACAGGAATGCAGGCAACACCGCTCACGGCGTCGGCCTCGTGGCGGGGTGAGGTGTACCGCCCTGGCAGAGTCGTGAGTATTCCAGAAGAGGACCACGGCCAGAGCTACGTGCTTTTCATTCACACCCCTACGCATGCCCGGGGTATGCCAGGCCAGCCCACTCGCTTACGCTTACAGGGGGGGATGTAACAAGCTACATTTCCGGAATCTTACCCCCTGGCTGGGGTGACATGGTTGCGTCCACTGTCCACTGCACTCCATACACCAGCGGTGTATGTCGACATGGATATGTGTGTGGTCTGCATACTGCAGTCTGGCCATCGCTTCGACGCCACACTTGGCATTGTGTACATTGTCATTCATCGGTCAGTTGCCTCCTTCACACATGCCTGGTCCCCACCTCTTCCCACAATCTGCTATTGTGTGGCTGAGGTGCCATGCAGTTGATGGCTTATGTGCATGGCTGGCCCAGGTTGGCAGAGTGAGTTGTGCTGTTGTGTCTGGTGGGTGGGCATGTTGTCTGTGAGTTTGTGACGTGTGCATTCCCAGTGTTGTGAGTTGCAAGGTTGTGGAGTTGAGGTGTGTGGTGTGTTCATTTGGTACTTGCCAACGAGAAGCGCATATCCGTAGGTGCCAGCCAGGAATACCAGGTGATGATGGGCTGTCGGAAGATATAGGACTCATGCACTCGGAATGGGTGATTGGCGTCGACGTTGGTGGAGATTCCCAGGTTGTCCACTGTTGCCTGCACAGTGATGGTATGCGTGTGCTTTCGGTAGCAGATATTGTGTGCAGTGTCACCAGGGGTCACAGGTAGGACATGTGTGCAGTCAATTGCCCCCACACACGTGACGGAAGCCAGCTATGGCTTTGACGCCTTGCTTGGTCTCTAGCTGTTTCTGCGCAGTTTTGGGGAAGGATAGGTAGTGTGGTACCAAGCTGATGAGGGCATTCAAGACAGTTGGGGGGGGGCTTGGATGTGGCTGGCTGTGAGACTCCTCGTACTCTGGCGGTTGTTGGTTGGCAGGTCCCAGAGGCCAACAAGTGCGGCACAGCCAGCAGCTTTGTCTGCGGAGGGATGTTGGTTGTCCGATGTGTTGGTACCGTCAGCCTGTGGGCAATGCTGGTCAGGATGCATAGGATGGTTGTCCTTTTAAGCCCGTGGTGGGCAATGTAATTGTCAGGTGTTGGGTCTGTGAGGCTGGTGCGTTTCCTGGGGGTCCGCTGTCTTTGTCCGCGCAGCCTCTGTGGTGGTCCGAAGGGAGGGTCCGGGGGAAGGGGGGCGTGGGGGGGGTGGCTGTCCTGGGTGTGGTGGCAGTGGATGTTGTGTCCCTGTTGGGGCTCCGAGTTGCATGATCAGTGGCTCCATGGTGTCTGTTGGTCTTCAGGTGTGGCTGTGCTCTGGGCTCCCTTTTCTGTTGCCGGTTGTCATCCGACTTTACACCTGGTTGGCGCAGGTGTTAATTTCCTGCTGCTAACGCACCTTATCGCCTGTTTTGTGATCTTATCGCCCATCTGTCTGGTCGTTGAGAATGTTGCAGAGTGGTGTTGTTGCGGCTTTTTGCTCGGGAACTCCTACTCTGCATCTCATTAGCGATAGTTGCCGGGGTAATCTGTGGCGATGTTTTTTGAGGCTGCTATCACGGGTAAACTGGTGATATGGGCTGTTAGCACCAGTTTGTGAATGGGGTGATAAATTTATTGCGACTTTGGCTGCGATAAAGTGCCGTTAACTCGGCGATAGCTCCTTGAAAATATGCCCCTATATGTTGCCAAAACAAACAAGTAAGAGGATGTGGTGTAACATATAGAGCTGTCAACTTTGAGACTGGGGAACCAGATTCAAGCCTCAGCGTCAGCTCTTATCATGACTACAAAAAACATGCTCATTGGAACAATTATTACATTTAAACAATGGGAAAACCGAACAAAATTACAAATGCCTTACAAATGGCAATCGTACTACGGCAATGGTTGAACTCCCTTCCAGTGAACGTGTATGGGGTGAATGTGTAGAGGAACAAAAGCCCAAGCGGGCGCCAGGAGAGAGCGGAAAGAAGAAGTAGTGCACCAAAACTAAACCAAATGACAATAGTGCAAGAATCCATGTAGCAGGGGCAGTCTCTAGGGTGAAACAAAACAGCCAAAAGGCGGGACAAATGTATACTATTCACAAACAAAGACATTTCTAAAGGTAGACAAAAATGTTAATGGTAAGCATTGGGCGTGTTCAAAGCCTATAGACTAAATACAACGGGGCAGATTTACAAGAAAGTGACACATCTTTATAGATGCATCAATTTCCCTGCGCCTGCGTGAAAAACCCTTGCGCCACCATAGATGCACCGTATTTACAATACGGCGCACTATTGCGCAAGGATTGACAGATGCGTCAGAAATTCTGACGCATCTGTTGGCGGAAAAGTTACGCATTGCAGGAGTCTTGTCGCAAGCACAACGCAACTCCAGCAATGCATGTTGTGACCTATTCCCAATACACTGCATCTCTCCTTACGCCTGCTCCAAGCAGGCGTAACGTTTTGAGGCAGTGGCGTCCTAAAAGTCATGCAGTGAAATCTTGTAGATTTCACTGCGTCACTTTTACGAGACTTTCCTGTTTTGGAACGCCTACCCCACATACATTATACCTGACGCAGGTAAAACTTCACGCAGGGCTTTATAACGTGACACATCTCCTTAGATGCATCACGTTGTAAATTTGCCACATTTTTTACGCCGGCATTGCGTCACAAAAGTGACGCAACGGCAGCGCAAAAGTGTCGCAAGGGGCTTGTAAATCTGCTCCCACGTGTCTCGAAGACAGAGCATGCGCTGCCTGGACGAGACCTAAAGAGGACTTTCATTTTGATTTCTCATGACTAAAATGCCCCCTCTTCAGAGGAAGCCAGTATGTAAAATAAAGTCCATAGATTTTTTTGAAAATCTCCTTCTTTCTGGGTTCCACATGTTGGCATGTTTGAGTATGTTCGGCACAGGTCATACGTGGAAACTCGAATGCTCTATGCGGGGCGAGTGTAAACATGTTACATATCACAGCTGAGGGAATTTTATTATCATTAACATTATTATTATTAGATTCATTAATACTGGTCTTGAAATAGCAGTATTAATAATAAAAATAACGATGGGCGCAATTTTATATATTTTTTGTCAGCTTAGCAGCAAGAGTACATTAAATATATACATGTTTGTCAAGAGGAGAGAGCGCATTTCCTTAACGCTTGCTATGCTGCCTGTAATAGCGCCTTCCGTCACATCCTCGCCCCTCGAGACTCCCCTATGAGCCGAGCATCTTAAACCAGCTCGGACAGGAGCAGCGGATTACAGGCTGACACTGGGCTGATCTAAATGCAAGACGGGGGGGGAGCGGCAGTTACGAGTCACCAGTGGGCGCGTTGCATTAATGTCCTTCATTCAGAGCCAAACAGCAGTAAATGGTTCTGGTGAAATGCAATTTATTTGACACAGACTTTATTATTGCACACAAGGAGTGGAGCCCGCGGGGCACATCTCTTTTTTAGCACTTACAGGGGGAAAGAATCACTTTTTACTACTGTTGATTTTAAAACTAGTGTTTTTATGCCTCAACAACCGAATTTATGACCATGCAACGATTACGCATTTTGTTCCTTTTTTGCAGTATAGAAGCTATCTTTGAGGAAAACGTATTTTCTTTGCCATCTGACTGTATCTTGTTTATTTCCCTTTCTCTACAGGCCGCCACCGTCAGTTGCTGGGTCCAGTTTAGTGATGGACTGGTGACACCACTGGATATTTACAATGTCAAAGACTTCGCCTTGAGTGCCACGTCGCTGGATGAGAAGGTAGTGTCTGTGCAGCAGGACCCCAAAGCAAGATGGCCGACAGTGGCAGCGGAGGGCGAAGGGCAGGGCGCACTGGTGAAAGTTGAGCTCATGATCAGCGAACTTTGCCAAAAGTCAAAGAGGAAGAGCGTCTTGGCCATCGGCACCGGAAATATAAAAGTCAAATACGGGCAGAGTGATAGGAGCCCAAATACAAGCAACGGCAAACGCCATGGGGATGGTACGTACTCAGAGAACCGCGACAGGAGGCCAAAGGCTTCGCCCAACGGAGCCAGACAAGATGGCCAACATTATCACAGCTCCTCCATCGACCGCGAAGAGGGCGCAATAAAGAGAGCGACCACCGACCAATCCCTTCTGAGAAAGAAAGGGGACAGAGAAAACCCTCTTGATGATGCCAGCCACCTTCCCAGCATGCCAAGCGACTTTACCAGCTTTCCAGCACCAGTCGACCTTCCGCGAGGCCACGGGGATGATGAAGAGAATGACCTGGTGCAGAGTAAGAAGGGCTTGAGTGATCTTGAGATAGGGATGTATGCACTCCTTGGGGTCTTCTGCCTGGCCATACTCGTATTCCTTATCAACTGCGTCACCTTTGCTTTGAAGTACCGCCACAAGCGTGTGCCAGTGGACGAGCAGGAAGGCATGACCCACTCTCACGACTGGGTTGGGCTAAGTAACAGGACAGAACTTCTGGAGAACACTATGACTTTCTCAGCTACTGAGGAGTGCATCACGGCCATGGACCGAGGGGTGGACGTGGAGGAAAGCAAATATCTCCTCAGTACGAACCCTGCGACATCATTAAACGGCCAGTTGTACAGGCCGCCAGACTCGCAGTTCAGTGAAGGGAAGGAGGCCAGGAGCGAGCCTTCATCCTCCCCAACGTCCAAGCGCAAGCGAGTCAAATTTACCACCTTCACCACCATATCCTCAGATGACAAAGGTCCCGGCGTTAACGCCATCCTCAAGAATGAGGATGATATCAAATGGGTATGCCAGGACATGGACCTGGGGGAGTGTAAAGAACTAAGAACCTACATGGAAAGGCTACACGAAAGCGCATAACAGGACATCCCTGGGGCTCTGCTCACTCACCATCTTGCCTTTACGTTCAGAGAGTAGGACAAAGCGCGCCTCATGGTACAGGCGGGTCTCCAGGGCTGTCCTGAGCTAGTGGTGCCCCAGAAAGGGCTGGCACAAACCTGGGAGGGTTCACCAGGCTTCCAGACCAACAAGTGATTCTAGAAGCTCTGAGATGCTTGCCTTATAAAGTTTTCAGATGCACAATTTTAGTCGCTGTTGTTGGGTACAGAAAATGGAAGTAAGCAAGCGCAAACAGCAGAGAAACCAATGGCGCTTCAGATTCCGTGAAGCGTGTCTGGGTTTCGTAGCGGCCATTGTGTCTAAAGACCATGATGAGATCAAAGCTCCTATCAAGAGATAGTGAGGAACTATGTCTGTGAGAAAAGACACGGAGCGTCCACCGGAGGACCTCTTAGCAAGTCAACAAACACAACATGAACAGTGGGGCAGTACCCACACACGCGGACTCCCAAAGAATCGACGCAAAGCCACTTGGTCACCACAACCAACAGCTGGCCTCTAGAAATAGGGAAGATGTAAAAATGGCCTGAAATTGTGTTTATTTCTGAGCAGCTCCGGCTCTTGCCCAGCTGCTCAATTTGTGTTGTTTTTCATTTGTAAGATTCTGAAAGATATTATTGTGTGTAAAGGTTTTTTAATGATGTCAACATGTGACTGGGACACTTAAGGCGTTGACAGAGAACCACGCTCATTTTTTGTAATACTCCGCTTTGCACACTTCAGACGATTGGTGATGCCAGTGATGGGGACGTTCTCCCGCCATGATCCCTTCATCCTGTCTTCCAGGGGTGTGCTGTGGCTTGGGGACCTTCTGGAGGCTTCTGGTGAGGGTCTCACACTCATGCTATAAATAGGGCATCTTCTCCGCCTAAGACATCTGCATATCTTCCCCCGCCTTTTGAGTCACTGCCACACTCTTGTGAGCCCCTGACCGCCTACAAATGTAACTTGAACGTTTGTATTTTAAGTTAGGATAGCCAACCGTTCGAATCCAGCGGGAGAAACCTATTGTTCAAAAATATATGCGGCTATGAAATTGGCATTTCGTTTGGAAGCCAGAAGTTTACATTTCTTTCCATTTTTCACGGAGTTTCTTAAGTTCTTTAATGGACTTACCCAAGCTGGATGGCCCTCTTATCAAACTGGAACACCTACCACTCAGGCAACGACTTCCAGCTCTGTACCTTAACCACCATCCGACTCCTAACACTAAACCTCACCGTCTCCCTCATCTTCCCCTTCATTTTGAATCTAATCCTGGCCCTAAACCTTAATCAGAACCTAACCCTATCAATATCTCTTTCCCTAATTCTAGCTCCAAACCAGTCAATTTCTCATTCCATCATAAACCAATACTCAACCCTAATTCAACAGCTAAACCTGGCAATTTTCTTTGTCCTATTCACAGCCTGAAATCCATCTCTTTGTCCAATCTTGCCCATAGCCCTAGCTGTAAAACTAGCCCTATCCATAATCCTACCTCTATCCCTAAACCTATCCTTAGCCCTGATCCTAATCTATCCCTAGCCCTAAATATGTTCCTATCTCTACCCCCTTAACTCTGTCCCTATACCTAATTCTACCCCTAGTCCCAAACCTATCCCTATCTCTAATCCTAGTCCGAACACGCCTTTGCTCAAACACTTACTCTGCCTCTAAAGATAACCCAATTCTTTACCCCTATGACAACCCTTTCCATGGCTTATATCCTATCCTATCCCTAACTCTCACTCTAACCCTTGTATTTCCCCTTTCTGAACCTAATAATGCCTAAACCTAATACGGTAAAGATACCGCAGTGTGGGTAGACACTCTCAAATCAAACCAGCACTGTTCAACCTCAGCTGTATGGCGGCTGCCACCACCATGAATACCCTTCAAGGAATCGCCTGAGGTTCAAGAACTGAACACTACACTATCGATTACATTCAAGTATCTGAAGTGGTCGAGTCTTCTCCATTTTTGTCATAATCTCATGATTGATTTCTACTTTGAAACCTCAATTCAACAATGTATTGACTGATTCTAAGCAGAACTTTACAAGCCAATTCCATCCTTGGCATGCCTGCTTTCTAAGACAGGCTGTCGAGACACAGCCTTTTCTGCATCTTTTTATTGATCATAATTTCATTATTGGTTTCCACATTGAAACCTCAATTCAAAGGTGTGTTGAGTGATACTAAATATAACTCCAATGACCACCCTTGACATGACCCCTTCATAAGATAATTTCTCTAGAAAATGCCAACTCACGTTTCGGTGCTACGGTGCAGATATTTGGGGCTTTTTCAGGATATAATTCAATTTTAATATACATCACATACTGGCATATTTTCTTTGACAGCACTGTTACATTAAGATGAACAACCAAATTAGACAGAAGAATGATTGTTAAAGAATCACAAAATATCAGAAAAGGGGAGACAGCAAAATATAGATCGGCCTCATTTATGAGGTTTTGCCGTAGGGCAGCGCTGCAGGCCTTCCTGCGGCACTGCCCTACGGCAAAAGAAAAGGGCAGGAATGCGCAGTATTGATCAGATATGGCGCATTCCTGTTCTTTTCCCCTGCGCCAGCGCACAATGGGCTGCCCTGCGCCAACGCAGGCACCTTTGCACCGTGGTGCAAGGGGTCTGCGTTGCGGAGATAATTATTTTTGTGAAGGAACAGATGCCTTCCTGCACAAAAACAATCACAAGAGGCTGTTTCCTCTTTCTATGTGTGCTGCAGAATGCAGAAAGTTCCAGCAATACTGCAGTAGGAAGTATTTTTCCCACACACATTTCTCCAATAAGTGCAATGCTTTCCAAAGCCAAAGGATTCTGCATCCCCCATACCCCGGTTCCCAAATGTGTTATGGCCCACAGCGTTCAAGGGGGGCATACTACCACTGTTATTGAGACCTGGGAAATATGTGCATGATACATACATGTTGAAAAAGCAGCTGTCAATCAAAACACTGGATGTTGGCAATATGGGTAGAATGGAAGACCACACCAAGTGTAAAATCTGAAATGTAAATAAATGGGGAAAAATTGACTTTCTTTAATTGTAATTCATGTTTTCTGTTATGTTATGCTAAGGCATTCATCTTGTTATGCTGCATTATGGTATCTTGTGTTACATTATGTTTCTCAAAAATATGCTATTAGATTAGGAGCAGGTGAACCTACCAACTTCATGAAGCGCACTCTTGTTATGTCCCACACAGTTCATTGAGCGCAGCCGATGACTCCCAAGAGAAATGGTTGATAGGTTCAAAAAGCGTCAAACACCATTAAAGTCAGGAGCACAAAATGATTGAACTTGTAGCCAATTTTAAAAAAATCACAAAGTGTTTACTAAGCAAAATGACACATGAATGACTAAAAACGGACTAAGTATGCCAAGAAGATAAAGGCTCAAAGCAAAATTGTAAAAAATATCGCAATGAAATGATGAATGTGTAAAAGTCAGTGTCATTATATGTGAATTACAAAACAAATGCTACAAGAGGCTGCTCTTGCCATTAGAAGAAGAAACATCAATAGAACTGGTTGAATTCTTTTTGTTTTCTGAAAGCATAAAGTGTACTTTGAAAAGTTACTTTTCCATTACACATATAAAAAATCTACCTGATTTACTGACCTAGATCTTTATCCTAAAACCTAAAACACCAAAAATTATTTTTAAGAGTTTAACATTTACCCACACTATATTATAAAAATGTATTTTTATTCATGACTAGGTCTTTTCATATAAGATGCAACTTTGCCTACACAGTAGCAACCAGAGCGGCATATATACTAGAAAATGTCGCAGCCTAGCACCACACGGCATCTTGCTGCGCCGAGCTGCATCATTCGAGAAGTGCAGGGAAGCGTCATATTTACAGCAATACGACGCATCCCCGTGCTTTCCTCTGCACTGGCTCATAATTGCCGGCCTAACACCAACGCAGGCACCGTTACACCATGGTGCAAGGGTGCTTTCGTTGCACGTATGATTGTTTATGTAGAGGAAGCCACACCTTTGTGCACACGAACAGTCATTGATGGCATTTTCCTCCTTCTATGTGTGCTGCAGAATGCAGCACAGATGGAAAGAGCAAACAAGCATTTGCAATGCAATAGGTCTCACATTTACGCGAGTTTCAGCTGTTGGCACTGTAGATGACTATACTTATAGCTGCAACTCACGTAAATGCGAGACCTATTGCATTGCAAATGTTTCTTTTTTAGGTTTAAAATTGAGCGCGGTGCCGCTTCCAGGACACCACGCACAGTTTCTTTTTTTTTTTTATCTCACTTCATCACTGATCGCTGTGTCTTTGAAGCGGGCACCGCACTGAGTGTTAAAGTTAACGGAGCGCGGTGTCCTTGAAGCGGGCGCCGCGCTCAGTGTTAAAGATAAAAAAAATAAAAGAAACCAAGCGTGGAGTCCTTGAAGTGGCACCGCGCTCAGTTTTAAAGTAAAAAAATAAACAAAAAGAGCGCGGTGTCCCTGAATGGGGCCCTGCACTCTCTCTGAAAGTAAAAATTAAACACAGCGCGGTGTGTCCCAAAAGTGGATGCAGCACTCAAGGAGGGACTGACAAGCCTCATAAAGAATCGGAAGCCAGTCAATACTTTCCCCATGGTTTTGGAGTTTTGAAACCAGGGCTGCCGTTAACCAGACTGAAAACAGTAAATACAAGTCTGCAAAAGCTCCTCAGACCTGATACGGGGTATCAAGTGATCTCTGAGCAGGATGGGTGGGCCTGGGAATCTAGGGGGCTGAGGTCCTATAGAACAGTGCAGTTGTCTTAAATTGCATGTTGCTGGTAGTTGGATTCACGTTCAAGCTACGGGGTTGTGCTCTGGTTGGGCCAACGAAGCCTTTCATTCTTCTACTGTCGATGCATTGAGTAGCATTACCTTGTGTAATGATAATTTTATAGAATACTAAAGTGGTGGACGGCATGCGTGAATTAGACTCAGCCACAGGTAATCACCAGGGCCACATCCCAGTCCATTATTATTTTGCACACCATGAAACCCTAGTTTTCACCCAGATATATGCACATCAATCTTGACTCTCCCACAATAGGGACAGTCCAGCCTGAACTACCAGACCAGGCCCTCCCTGAATTAGAACACAAGCAACATACTTCAGTGTGCCACCCTAAGTGGGACGGGTATGCCCGAAAATAAGGATGCACTTTGATGCGGCCTCAAGTAAATGACCAGTGGCGGAGAATAATTCTAGAGTTCCACCCATCTCTTTTTGTGAACTTTAATGTGTAATCGTAACAGCTGTTATTACAGGGGTAGAACAGACACAAAAAACATTGTGTTACAATCTAAAAATAACTTAATATGATTAGTATCTCCTATTCCTCCCTTGGCCTCTCTGCTGAGACTGCCCACTTTGATTTTTGGTTGCATGGACCCTATTGTATAAAGGGCATGAACTAGTTTCGTGCAATTGACTAATGAAGCAATTTATAATAAAAACCATGCCAGTCCCACTGGAACTGAAGTCACACCTGTGACCAAAAGGTGAAAGGTGTTTAAAGGTATCCCTTCAATTACCCACTGTACCCACCGTTTTAAGGAGTGAGAATATGGCTACATCGTAGCTGCACACAACACCTCCTAGCCCCGAAGAAGTGCTATGTATGGTAGAGGGTGCTATCTAGGCAGTGTTGTGGGCAGTATGGGTGGCGTGTGACATCACGTGTGAGCACCAGATTTGTGCTCGCGTGGTTTTGCAGCAGCGCCTGCACAGGGCCCTAAGGAAGAATGGAGTAAGGGGCCTGACACTGAAGCTTTAAGTGCTGGGGTGCGTGTTGACAGGAAGTGTTTGAGGGCACGGTGGCCAATGTGGGAAGTGTTTTTGTGTATGACAGACATTGGTTTGACTGTGTTGCCACAAGCATGTAGCTGTTCCTACATGCTGCTGTAGGTAGGAGAACGTGTGGGAAGCAACGCGGCCCTGCACGTGTGTATTAACCATTTGTGCAGATATTAATGCACCTGGTGGTGAAGTCTGTGTTCTAGTTGCCCCCACGTTTGAATCCCAATAGACAAGCACTGCGTATTATTCTTTATGGATCAACAAAAGGAGTACCTGTTACTTACAGTGCTGAGAAGCTAAAAGGCTAAGCGCTATGTAAGTACAAGTTACTATTGTTTGGCACCCCTCCATCTCGCGAGCAAAAAAAGGAGATAGAGAGGGCGGAGCAAGTGAGTGGCTGGGACGTGTGGGCGAGGAGAGAGGCGCACTCGTGCGCGCTTGGGAGAGCAGTCTGCTAATTTTCAAGCACTGCACTCGTGCTTGTGGTGCGCCGCTGCTCGCTCCCGCAAGGTGGATGCCGCCACAAGCATGAGTGTGCTTGAAAATGAGCAGAGCGACAGCTAAAGGCCCTCCTACGCTACGTATACGCACTGCATAGGCGAGACCTAAAAACGAGGTGAAATAAACGTATTTCTGCTTGTTGCGCCACTTTTACTCCTCTGGAGAGAAGTAGGAATCTGATGCATTCTCAGGTTTACAAAACCTTGTAAATCTGGGAATACGTCAGACCCCTTGGGTGTGGCATGTGAACACCCACAGCAACATCCATAGAATGCCCCATTCACGGTGAGTAATGCATGAAAGAAGGCCATATTTACAAGGCCATGAAAAGTAACGCAGAGTGACTTTAAGTGGGCTTGCAAATATAGGCAGGCACAATGTGCCTGCGGAGCGTCATAAAAGTGGCGCTCCAGCGGTGTTAATGTGCCGCAGAAGCATTGTGAATATGCCCCAGAGTTCGGGCGACTGGGCATATACTTTTCTGTAATATTTAAGATGTCGGCTTTTGTCAGGGAGGGATGAGGAGACAATGCGGACAGGCAAAGGGGTATTAGTGGCTGGGTCCTTCAGCTGGGGTTGCACACAGAAGAGCTGATCAATACCTGATGCTATTTGTCAAGCAACATATAGCTGATCCCCTTTTTAAGAAAAGGAATATACCTTTCTTCATGAGTGGGGGTTGGGCTCACAGATGGCCCAACTTGAGCAGTGAAGAACTTGCTAACTATTTATTTTAGGAACCATAGTGACTTTTCATGGCTTCGAACCCTCGATTCTAGCTGACGAGCTCCACCACTCTGCCCTGTCTCTACCCATGGATGTTTCACTGTTTCTGGAGCAGATCGAAGTAAGCTCAACAAAGTCTACCACACTTTAGAAGACTCTTCTATTGACCTTTTAAGCACTGAACAATCATCTGCAAAGAGCCTTTAGACTAGGAGTGGGAGTAATTCACATAATTTCGTCTAGCATATTCACATGTAGCTACCTAAACATTCTGCAAGATTAAGCATAATTATGCAAGAAGAGTAATTCTGTGTTTAGTGCTATTTCATAATGCAAAAATGCCCCCTCCGAGTCCGGTTACCTCGCCAATCAGCACCAAGACTGTCCTGATTGTTGCCACCAACGACATCAGATCCCTCCTCGGCCAGGGTAAAACAGTGGCCTTGATCCTCCTCGACCTTTCAGCAACGTTCGATACCGTGTTTCACCTAACACTCATCAACAAATTCCACTACATCAGGGTCCAGGGAGACTCCGTCAAATGGATCACATCCTTCCTCACAGGACGAGCCCAAAGAGTCTGTCTACCACCCTTCACCTCGGAACCTAAGAACACTATCTGCAGTGTCCCTCAAGGGTCATCGCTTAGCCCCACCCTGTTCAACACTTCTATGACACCCCTGGCTGACATCGTCAGAACCCATGGCCTCAACATCATATCCTACGCAGACAACACGCAGCACATCCTCTCTCTCACAGAAGGTCCCTCCACCACTAGAATCCAACTTCCACAACTGCATGATGTGTCACTGACTGGATGAAGCTCAACTGCCTGACGCTCAATACGAACAAGACAAAAGAGCTGATCTTTGGGAACAACACTTCCCCATGAATGACAATTGGTGGCCCTCCAAACTCTGACCCACACTGGCAGACCAGCAACCTCGGCATCATCCTAAACAGCAAACTCACCATGAAATGCCAGATCAACGCTGTCTCCTCCTACCTGCTTCTACAGCCGCTGCATGCTCCAAAAGATATTCAGATGGCTCCCCGTCAGCACCAGGAAAACCGCCACTCAAGGTCTAGTCACCAGCCAGCTGGACTTTGACAACATGCGCTATGCAGGAATCACCACCCAACTACTGAAGAGACTCCAGATGCTACAAGACTCAGCTGCCAGACTCATCCTCGACCTCCCTAACCAGACCCACATCGACCCCATCTCAGGAACCTCCACTGGATCTCCATCCGAAAAAGAGGCCAATTCAAGATGCTGACACACACCTACGAAGCCCTCCATGACCATAGACCAGCATACATCAACCACCGCCTGAGCTTCCACCAACCCTCCTGACACCTGCACTCTGCCTCCCTCACCCTTGCATACACTCCCCTCATCTGCCAAAGTGACAGTGGAGGAAGATCCTTCTTCTAACTCGCTGCCAAGTCCTAGAATGACTTTCCCCTACGAACATCATCCTCTCTACCAGAATCCAGAAAGAAACTCAAGACCTGGCTTTTCAACTGATGACAGCAAGAACCTAACGCGTCGATACCCTCATGGGTGATAAGCCACGCTATATAAATCTGAGTTGATTGATTGATAAATGTGCTCTTGCGGTTAGGATTCTTCTCCCCTTAATTACTCTTAATTAAGCAAGCAGGCGTTATCGCATTATTATCAGAAATTCCACATCAAAAAGTAACGCTGAATTACCTAAATTACTCCATATTACACCAGTGTAATTAAAATGTTACCTGGGCCTACTTAAGACATTTCTTCTTCTTCAGCATCTAAGGTCAATGCAGCGCCAAATTTCAGTTTAGTTTCTTTCCTGTTTTTGTGCTACGAGACGGCATCTGCCTCAAACGTGCACTCTGTAGTTAAAGAACTACATACAAACGCATAACAATAACATAAAATAAGATATCTGGAACTAGGACCACAAATGTTTTGATTCAGCATTTACTCTTTAAGATCAAGATTAAACCACTGGCTACATCAAAATGAAAATTGGTTAGTAGCCTTCAAATGCACCCCTTCATGTGTTTGACTTCCAGCTCCACAAAAAATGTTCTTACTGTTTCCATATCAAGTAGACCAAGTACAAGGGTAGAGGTATGCAAGAAATGAGGCTGTGTGGAAAGTTGGGAATCCCTCAATCATTTATTGAGGTGATCTGACTCTGAGGGAGGCCTACGAGCGATCACACATGTCAAGTGGATTGAATGAGGCTGTGTGGAAAGTTGTGTGTCCCTCAATCATTCATTGAGTTGGTAACACTCAGCGCTAGACCCAGCAAGCCACCACCCATGTCCAGTGATGTAGAATGAGGGCGTATGGAAGGTCGGGCATCCCTCAAGCATTGATTGAGGTCATATGACTCCGAAGGCGGCTAGCTAACCTCCACACATGTCCAATGGAGGGAATGAGTGTGTGAAACGTTTGGCATTCCTCAATCATTCACTGAGGTGATAAGACTCAGAGTAGGCCTCCACACATGTCCAGTGAAGTGGAATGAGGGCGTGTGGAAGGTTGGACACCCCTAAAACAATCATTGAGGTGATTTCACAATGAGGGAGGCTTTGCTTGCCAACACACATGTCCATTGGAAGTCAGTGTCTGCAGCCCCACTGAAGGCTAAGTGTAAACTGAAAGCCTCATTGGGTGAACGTGTGAAATGAATGCATGACCTGGGGTAATGTGTGAATTTATATGTCACTGAAGGCAATGTATTAGCTGAAAGCATCCTTAGGGCAATGTAAAATGTAAAGCACCACAGAGCGCTAAGCGAGAACCGAAAACATTATTGGGTTAACATGTGAACCGAAAGCGTGACTGGTGCATGTGTGAGCTGAAAGCATGACTAGGCAATTTGTCAATTGAAAGCATGACTGGTTCAATGTGTCAACTGAAAGCATGACTGGTGCAATGTGTGAGCTGAAATCGTGACTGGGGCAATGTGTCAACTGATAGCATGACTGGGGAAATGTGTCAACTGAACGCATGTCTTGGGCAATGTGTCAACTGACAGCAAGACTGGGCCAATGTGTCAACTGAAAGCATGACTGGGGCAATGTGTCAACTGAAAGCATGACTGGTGCAATGTGTGAACTGAAACCGTGACAGGGGCAATGTGTCAACTGAAAGCATGACTGGGGCAATGTGTCAACTGGATGCATGGCTGGGGCAATGTGACAACTGAAAGAATGACTGGTGCAATCTGTCAACTGAAAGGGTGACTGGGGCAATTTCCAAACTTAAAGCGTGGCTAGGGCAATGTGTCAACTAAAAGCATGATTGGGGCAATGTGTTAGCTGAAAGCATGATTGGGGCAAATGTAACAACTGAAAGTATGACTGGGGCAATGTCTGAGCTGAAAGTGTGACTGGGGCAAATGTGTCAACTGAAAGCGTGACTGGGGCAATGTGTCAACTGGAAGCATGACTGGGAGAATGTATCAACTGAAAGCATGACTGGGGCAATGTGTGATCTGAAAGCGTGACTGGGGCAATGTGTGAGAAGAAAGCATGTCTGGGGCAATGTGTGAGCTGAAAAGTTGACTGGTGCAATGTGTGAGCTGAAAGCATGACTGGGGCAATGTGTGAGCTGAAAAGTTGACTGGTGCAATGTGTGAGCTGAAAGTATGACTGGGGCAATGTGTGAGCTGAAAGCATGACTGGGGCAATGTGTCAACTGGATGCATGACTGGGGCAATGTGACAACTGAAAGAATGACTGGTGCAATCTGTCAACTGAAAGCGTGACTGGGGCAATTTCACAACTTAAAGCGTGGCCAGGGCAATGTGTCAACTAAAAGCATGACTGGGGCAATGTGTTAGCTGAAAGCATGATTGGGGCAAATGTAACAACTGAAAGCATGACTGGGGCAATGTCTGAGCTGAAAGCATGACTGGAGCAATGTGTGAGCTGAAAGCATGACTGGGGCAATGTGTGAGCTAAAAGCATGACTGGGGCAATGTGTGAGCTAAAAGCATGACTTGGGCAAGGCGTCAACTGAAAGTGTGACTGGGGCAATGTGTCAACTGAAAGCATGACTGGGGCAATGTGTGAGCTGAAAGTGACTGGGGCAATGTGTGAGAAGAAAGCATGTCTGGGGCAATGTGTGAGCTGAAAAGTTGACTGGTGCAATGTGTGAGCTGAAAGCATGACTGGGGGAATGTCTAAGCTGAAAAGTTGACTGGTGCAATGGGTGAGCTGAAAGCATGACTGGGGCAATGTGTGAGCTGAAAGCGTGACTGGAACAATGTGTCAACTGAAAGCATGACCGGGGCAATGTCTCAACTGAAAGCGTGACTGGGGCAATGTGTCAACTGAAAGCGTGACTGGTGCAATTTGTCAACTGAAAGCATGACTGGGTCAATGTCTCAACTGAAAGTGTGACTGGGGCAATGTGTCAACTGAAAGCATGACGGGGCAATGTGTGAGCTGAAAGCATGACTGGGGCAGTGTGTGACCTGAAAGCGTGACTGGGGCAATATGTCAACTGTAAGCATGACTGTGGCAATGTGTCAACTGAAAGCATGACTGGGGCAAAGTGTCAACTGAAAGAGCATGACTGGGACAATGTGTCAACTAAAAGCATGACTGAGGCAATGTGTGAGATGAAAGAATGACTGGGGCAATGTGTGAGATGAAAGCGTGACTGGAGCAATGTGTCAACTGAAATCATTCCTGGGGCAATGGGTCAACCACCCTCCGAGGAACCCTCATCTACCGACCCCCTGGACCCCTCAGACTTTTTTCGAACTCCATCACGGACATCATCTCCCCACATGCCATCGCGTCCACCAACTACACCCTACTGAGAGACCTCAACTTCCACCTCAACAACCAAACTGGACCCCAGCACCACATCCCTCCTGTACAACCTCCACAACATTGGACTCTGCTAGATCGTGACCGAACCCATGCACTCAGCAGGACACACCCTCAACCCCCTCTTTACAGCAGGAAACTCCACCACCTTCAGCCACACCACCGAACTCCCATGGACTTACCATCGATGCGTCCACTTCACCTTCAGAACACCCACCAGCTACAGACATCAGCACCTGCTCCCACGAAGAAACTGGACCAGAATCACCGACAATCTGCTAACCTCATCACTCAGCAACTCCACCCCAACCATCGGGGAAAACGACGACCCCAACACCGCTGCCCGAACCCTGCACAGATGGATCTCTGACAGCACCAACACCATAGCCCCCCTCAAGAAAAACAACACCCACGCCAAGAAGGCTAGATGGTTCACCACCAAACTTCGAGAGTTCAGACGCATTTGCCGCTGCCTCGAAAAGGCCTGGAGGAACACCAAATCCACAGAAGACCACAACAACTTCAGAGCCGCCACCAACGCCCACCACCAACTCATCAGAAAAACGAGGAAAAAAGCGATTGAAGACAGAATCTCCACTCATGCACACAACAGCAAAGAACTCTTCAATATCATCAAGGAGTTTGCCCAACCCACCAGCGAGTCCACCAACATCCCTCCCTCACAAAACCTCTGAGACAAACTCAGCACCTTTTTCCACCACAAAATCAAGAAAATCTACGACAACTTCGACGAAGACAATCAACACGCTTAACCCTCACCAACCACCCCCAACACCCTGAAGCCAGCGATCGACAACTGGACAGCCCTCACCACCGAAGACACACTGAAGACTATGAAGTCAATCCACTCCAGGGCCCCCACGGACCCCTGCCCCCACCACATTTTCAACGGAGCCGCCGACCCCATCGCACCCATGCTCTGCCACACCATGAACCGCTCCCTTGCAACGGCCTCATTCCCTGACAACTGGAAACACGCTGAGATCAACCTCCTCCTGAAGAAACCCTCAGCGGACCCCACCGACCTCAAAAACTACAGACCCATCTCCCTGCTCCCGTTCCCAGTGAAAGTCATTGAGAAAGCCATCAACAGCCAACTCGGCACTTTCATCGAAGAGTACAACATCCTCGACACCTCCCAATCCGGCTTCAGAAAAAACCACAGTACGGAAACCACCCTCCTCGTTGCAACAGACGACATCCGTACCTTACTGGACAAAGAAGAACAGCAGCTCTCATCCTCCTCGACCTCTCAGCGGCGTTCAACACAGTCTCTCACCGCACCCTAATACGCAGACTCCATGACGCGGGGATCCAAGACAAGTCCTCGACTGGATCCGCTCCTTCCTCTCCGGCAGAACGCAGCAGGTCAGACTCCCCCCTTTCCTCTCGGACCCTACACCTACCACCTGCGGAGTCCCCCAGGGGTCCTCCCTCAGCCCTACGCTCTTCAACATCTACATGGCTCTGCTCGACCCCATCATCAGAACCTACGGACTCAACATTGTGTTATACGCAGACGACACCCAACTCATCCTCTCCCTATCCAATGAACCCAACACCGCCAGACACAACTTTCGAGAAGGCATGGAAGCCGTCGCCAAATGGATGAAAAACAGCTGCCTACAACTAAACACCAACAAAACAGAAGTACTCATCATGGGCCCAAACCCTGACGCCTGGAACGACACCTGGTGGCCCCTGCCCTCGGAAGCCCGCCCACCCCCACGGACCACGCATGCAACCTGGGAATCATCCTGGACTCAGAGCTCAAAATAGACCACCAGATCAACTCCGCCTCCTACGTAAGACCTTCAAATGGATCCCCCCTAACACAGAAAGACCGTCACTCACGCCCTGTTCACCAGCAGGCTCGACTACGGCAACGCACTCTGTGAGAAGGTGGGCAGAAATATGCTGGCCAGTAGTTCTAGTGGGCACCTTGTATCAGTCCAAACAACCCCTTATGGTGATAGGTTAAAGACAACCTTTATTGAAAGCTATCCTAGTGGTAGCTATGGAGAGCAGCCTTCAGGCTAAGTCTTGAAGGAATGTAAAGCAGCTTGTTTTACCAGTGTATAATCTCTTGAATGATCAAATGAAAAGACAACCCCACCAGGTATATATTCAAAATATATGTATTTAAGTTAACACACCCCTCTAGGCTCTTTATGAGACTAGAGTTCAAAGTACTTTGGGGCAGATTTATGACGACTGGCGCATCCCTGCATATCAGCAGGGATGCGCCAGTTATTATGCGCCACAGCTGCGCCACCATGGATGCGCCGCCTTTATAATGCGGCGCACCATGGGGCAAAAACGGCACAGATGCGTGACGCATCTGTGCCGAAAAGTGGCGCATTGCTGGAGTTGCGTCGCAAGCGCGACGCAGCTCCAGCAATGATCTGGGGGGCCCTATCTTTAAAATGCTGCATCAATCCTTACGCCTGCTTCAAGCAGGCGCAGGGTTTTGACGCAGCATGGGCCTAAAAGTGACTGAGTGAAATCTTGTAGATTTCACTCAGCCACTTTTAGGAGGCGTTCCTGCGCCGGAACGCCCCCACCTGCCCTGGAACGCCTACATGTGGCGCAGGGCTTTACAACGTGACGCATCTCCCAGATGCGTCACGTTGTAAATACCCCGCACCATGGCGCAGGATTTGCGCCGCTGCTGCGTCACAAAAGTGACGCAACGGCGGCGCAAAAGTGGTGCAAGTGCAACATAAATCTGCCCCTTTGTTTACAAGATAGCAATCATCAGTAATAGCACAAATACACGTTTGGGCCCTAGGGGCATGCCAAACCATATACCAAAAAAGTGGTATAATAACCACGACTGGAATAGACACTAGGCCTAGAGCCTGTAGAATCTCTGGGACCCCAAGGAACCACCCAAGGTAGTGACACAGGGGACCCACGGGGACTGTATGCAGTGTGTAAACACAACCGCGGGTTCCCTTAATCTTCTATGGGCAATGTCGCAGTTGGAAATTTAAAGATTAGGGACACTTCTAATCGAGTCAGGACCAAACCCTTTTGGACTTAAGAAGTTCTAGGGCTAGCACCCACGAGAGCACTGGAGTACTCGAGTTACCTCACCCAGGGAAGCTGGGTGCATAGGTGTCTTTTTCAATGGGAGCCTGCAAAGAACTGCTGCTGCCGTGAAGAGGAGAAGTGTCTGAAGAGATCCAAGCCTGGATCTAGGATGGAAGGAACCTGAAAGCAGAGGGGACAGAGTCTGGGTCACTAGCCAGTGACCAAGGGCAGGATGGACCAATGCCCACAGATGTCGGGTGCTTCAGGTGAGTTGATGTGTGTCTTGACTCTTCAGCCACGATGTCCAGGAGGTGTCGACGAAGTCCACGAGCTGAATTCGAGCTGTGCCACAAAGTCTGTCGAGTGCTGCGGTGTCGGCGACCAGAATGGATCCAACAAGCCTTGGCAACAGCAAGTCACTGGAATTCAGAGAAAGGACTGCGGTGCAGACCAGCAAGGTCTGAGGGACTCACCCAGCAAGGGTAAGTCAGGGCACATCTGGAGCAACCAGGAACGCCCAATTAGAAAAGGAGTTGCCTTCATGGGGACCTGCTAGCTAACGGGCTAGTGATCGTGAAGGAGCCTCAAGCGGTCTCACTTGAAGCTGGCCCACGGGTCACTCATGGAGTGGAGGCCAACAATCTTCGGTGCAGGAGGTGCTCAAGGATGGGCCAACTCAAAGCCTAAAGCACAACTTTGAGGAGGACCAGGAAGATAGTGTTGCTGCAACATTTCACGGTGTCCAGGGGTCACAGTTCCACGTCACCCACGATACCCACGAGCCTCAGCTTTGCTGTGGACTCAGGGTAGCCTCGGGGAAGTCTGGAAATCCACCTCTGGTGATGCAAAGACTTCGGCGTCCGGCGGGAGCTTCAGCGATGCAGACCGGTCAGTTGCTTCTTTGGTGCCTGCCAAGCAGGGGAGTCACTCCTTGACCCCAAGGGAGATTTCTTCAGTCTTCTAGTCAGGATAGAACGTCGAACGTCCAGGATTTATGTTGCAGAGTTTCGTCCAGGGTAATCAAACGTGCCCCCAGTGCAGGACTTCAAAGCACCAGAGAGTGCTCCCGCCCAGCCCCAATACACATCTGCCTGTCTGGGGAGGTGGTCACATCTCCCTTCAACAGGAAACCTATTGTCCAGGCCTCCCTGGACTGGAGCAATGTGTTAACTAAAAGTGTGACTGAGGCAATGTGTGAGCTGAAAGCATGACTGGGGCAAAGTGTGAACGGAAAGCATGACTGAGGCAATGTGTCAACTATAAGAATGCCTGGGGCAATGTGTGTGCTGAAAGCATCACTAGAGGTAATGTGTGTGCTGAAAGCATCACTAGAGGTAATGTCTAATCACTGAAACAGAAGAGGAACTAGGGGCTGTATGTGAACACGAAGCATCACTAGAGGCAATGTGTCAACTAAAAGCATGACTGGGGCAATGTGTGAGCTAAAAGCATGATTGCAGCAAATGTCTCAACTGAAAGCATGACTGGGGCAATGTCTGAGCTGAAAGTGTGTCTGGGGCAAATGTGTCAACTAAAAGCGTGATTGGGGCAATGTGTCAACTGAAAGCATGACTGGAGCAATCTGTGAGCTGAAAGCATGACTGGGGCAATGTTTGAGCTGAAAGCATGACGGGGCAAGGCGTCAACAGAAAGCATGACTGGGGCAATGTGTGAGATGAAAGCAAGTCTGGGGCAATGTGTGTGCTGAAAGCGTGACTGGTGCATGTTTGAGCTGAAAGCGTGCCTGGAGCAATGTGTGAGCTGAAAGCATCACAAGAGGTAATGTGTGAGCTGAAAGCATCACCAGGGGTAATCAGTGAAACAGAAGAGGAACTGGGTGCGGTATGTGAACACAAAGCATCACTAGAGGCAATTTGTGAACTGAAAGCATCACCAGGGGTAATGTTTAACCCCTTCAGTGCCACGCCCTTTCCCCGCCCTGTGCCGGGCGTTGCATTAGCGGGCGGGGTTCATGACGAGATAGTCTCGTCATGGGCACAGCGCAACCGCGCTCCATGACGAGACCATCTCGTCATGGGCACTGAAGCGGTTAAAGCAGAAGCATAACTGGGGGCTGTTTGTGAACATAAAGCATCACTAGAGGTAATGTGTGAACTGAAATGTTGGAACTGGCACAGTCTGGGTGGCTGAGGGATTGCGCCAGTCAGGTAGAATGCACCGCTCCCATCAAGGGCAAGTGAATGCACACACTGTACAACGCATGCTCACCCTTGGGTAGCTTGGCACTAAGCAGTCAGGTGCCCATCAGAAGCAATGTGTAAAGCAGGAACACAGCACGCAACTGTATTAAATGCTCCACAAAACACAAATTACAGACTTCACTAGTGAGATTGAGAAATGTTGTTTATATTCAACACTCACGTTAAACACTGCAACATGAATATCAGTACTAGGCCCAATTCATGTTGATCAGATCTCTATAACATGCACACATGGGAAAAATTCTATTCTTAACCCCACACAGCACTCTTATGCGGTGCAACACATGGTCAGTCCCCTGACCCACCCTTACAATCCAAGTCATGTAATTTCACATGAGTATAGTCTGCCCCCTGGGCTACAATATTAGTAATATGTGCATACACATAATCATAACACTTTTAGCAGTGCCGCAGGTTGAGGCCACACGGATAAACCCACTGTTGAGAGATACAGTGCTTTTGGCAAGAGAACAACATATAAACCAAAATCGCTGACCAGTGTCATGAAGCACAGGCAGCCAACAGACGGTCACTCATGCACACTTACATTCACATTGCACCGCACCACAATGCGACAGGTACCAGCCCCGTCCGTATGGGCACTTTCACAATTATATATACCCGACACCCTAATGTGGTGCCACTGATACCAAGCAGGTCAATAGATAACACGCTGTAGACCCTGTGGTCCAAATCTCCTCCCACCCTCCAATTCACCCCCACTGTCCCAGACACCCAGATGGAAGTTCACCAGCCCCTCCTTCTGGCCACAAGGCCACTCATGGCTAATGTCACTCCTCGGCTGGGCCCCCAGAAACCAGATAGGGATAGACAGTAAGCATATAAAAGAGGTAGACTTAAACAAAGGGATCTTTTCACCACTCAGGAAGTTCACTAACAAGTTGCAAAGCAGAAACAGGCCACAAGCAACAATTTGTTACAAACAGGCCCCGTGTGAGAAGTTGGCCTGGTATATGATGCTCACTAGTTAAAGTGATCACCTTGTACCATGCCAAGCAACCCTTATGGTGTGGTTGTAAGTCAACCTTTTCGGACTAGCTGCCCTAGTGGTAGCGTAGGCTAAGCAGTCTTTGAGGCTAAACTCGTGAAGCGTGTTAAGCCAGCTGTTTTACCAAATGCAACCCCCTTTTATACCAATGAAAGGACACCACACAGATATATATTCAAAATATATATGTATTTATTTCTCAAAGTAACCCCTAGTCTCTTTATGAGCACAGGAGCACAAATCGTCAAACAAGATTACAGTAGAATACACAGAAGTTGCACTTTATATGGATAGGCCCTGGTGGCCACTCAAACCATATACTAAAATAGTGGTATAAGTACCACGAACAGAAAAGGGAAAAGGCCTAGGGCCTCTAGAATCGCTGGGCCTACAAGGAGCTAACTTCAGTTAGTGACCAGGAGGTCCACGGGTGGCGTGTGCAGAGCAAATAGTCACACGCGTGCTCCCATAGGTTTCAATGGGTGCGTAAAAAGTACAAAGTTACTGCAAAGAGGATCTTCCGGATGGACTAGGAACTCAAGATTTGGAACACAGGCACTAGAGATGTAATACTACACTTGGGCACAGGTGTGCCAGCTTTACCTCACCCACAGGAAGCGGGTGCATAGGCCTCGAAGTGCGTCGGGTTTCTTCTATCTGTTCCGTGGAGCTTGAAGACAAAGATGCTGCAGGCGGTTGGTCCGGGAGAGATGCAGTGGATCCAAGAGTGGATCGGAGATGTTGAAGACCTGTAAGCAGAGGGGACAGTGTTCACAGTCACTAGCCAGTGACCAGCGTGGCACCAGGTGGGTACCAGGCAATGTCGGGTGCAAACAGGAAGAAAGGTGTAGCTTGTCTCTGCAGCCACGTGGTCCCTGGAGGTCGACAACGTCCAGGAGTCGGTTCACGAGCTGTCCCACGCAGGCTCTCGCTGTCGGCGGTATCGGCGACTTGATCGAAGCAACCAAGCCTTGGCAAAAGCAATTGTTGTAGGAGATGAAATAAGCTGATGGTTCTGACCAGCAAGGTCAGAAGAACTGCTCCTTTGGAGGGGAGCAAGGGCCAGTCTGGAGCAACCAGACCAGCAGTGTATTTTGTAAAGTTCGTCGCCAAGATGGCTACTAGCCAGCGGGCCAGCAACCGGTTAGGCGCGTCGAGTGGCAAAATGCAGAAGGGCCCCACGCAGATCGTGGAGATGCTGGAGGGCTCACCTTTGGTGCAGATGCTGCTCGGGTGTTGGGCTTCTCAGATCCCAAAGCACAACTTGGAGGGAGCCTCGGTTGTTGCACTTGTCAGCTTGTCGTGGTCGTTTCAAGATGGCTGGCTCCACGTGTCTCGGTGCCTCCACGGGTCTCCTCTTTTCAGGGACTGTGGATCGGGCGGTGAGAGGTCTGGAGGTCCAGGTCTTGTCAGTCTCTGGGCTCGGGCTCCGGCGGGAGGCGGCGGCAAAGCAGACGTTGATTCGCTGGATGGTGCTTGCGTTAGCAAGGTGGTCACTCCCTGACCACAGGGTTGATTTCCTTCAGTCTTCTGTGCAGCAGAATGTCGAAGTTCCCGTCTTCTTCTTAGTTTCAAGTTGATTCCAGGATGTCTGAAGTCTTAGGACACAGCTCCTACCTTTAAGCGGATTCTAGGGGCCGGACTACCTGCTAGGTCCCTCCCTATGGGTGGGACCAGGAAGGGGGGTGGTTACACCCCCAATCCTTTGTCCAGCTCGCCCCAGGCCCGGGACTGGTGTGCCCCAGGACCGGTTTGAACTGGCATATGCACCGAGGCTCCTTGTGAGCCACAGGCATGTCTGGTTCCTTTCAAGCCCTACCTGACCAATACACAAAATCCTGTCTGGGGTGGTGCATGCACCTCCCCTGGCAGGAAACCCTTTGTCCACACCTCCCAAGCTGGAAGGACTCCCAGCAGCAGGAGGGCAGACTTGTGTCTGTGGTGGCAGCATCCATTTTGTGGAGCTGAGGCTATGTCTGATTTTACCCGGGTTTCAGGTACTGTACATGTCGTGTCCCTCTAGAAGGGTGGAATGCTAACCCCGTCGCCAGAATTGGCGAGGGGTTAGTATTCCAATTCGTATGACACCTTACTCGACATGTTTTGATAAAGCCAAACCAAAGATAGCATTTAACCGCGAGGTTCATAATGCACTTAAGAGTATATGGTATGACGATATCTGGAAACAGTAGAAGGAAGTTGTTCCGACCACTGCAGACAGGCTCAGCTCATGCCAGAGCACCATCTCACATGGAACCAAGCACTCTGCCTTCAGGATTGTTAAGGCCTGCCATAGGAGTGACTTATAGGTTACCAGGTGTCCCATTTAAGGTTAGGTATAGGTATACTACACCTAAGTAAGAGGTGATTACACCAACTTACCCCAGCTGAGTGATCAGCCAGTTGTGTCAAATTGTTAGGCCCAGCCTGGGGTGGCATAATACATGCTTCAGCCCCTGGCAGGCCTTGGGTACACCAATGCCCTGGGTACCTAGTGTACACTGGTACAGGGGCTGACAGGGTGATCCACTTCCAATTGGTTATGCACCTAGGGTGCATAGTTTTAATTTAGTAGAGAGAACAGCAGGCTGGGGGTCTGATTGGCAGGCCCACGGCCTCAATATGTCAAAAACCAGTGAAGCAAAAAGCAAACATTTGGGGTGACCATAGGATAGCAGACCCTACTCTCCTACACCCCGGCACTACATTTTTTACAAATTAAGCACTGGCTCCCCCAGGGCCTTCTGACACCAGCCCAGTTCTACGCAGCACAGGGGGTTCCTGAACCTTCTTGAAAGTGTTCCTCCAGCCTAGTCAATTTGTCTCACTCCTACCTGGCACCACAAAGTCTTCTGAAGAGCCAGATGGGAAGAGGGCAGTTGATCCACTGTGATGGGGCCAGTGAGGGAACAAGCAGAGAATGGGGAGCAACACACAGGGGCGCCTCTCAGCCTAAGGAGGCACCCCGTCTGGTTAACATTGATCCAAGTGGTGCCACAGCAATCTGGGCACAAGGACTGGCACACGACAAGATGAGTCGCACCAGGCACTTCAGGTTACACGAAGTAGAGTTGAAATTCCAGACCTCACTGGAAATGGGCACTGTGTCCAGCACACCTTGATGTCGGTTGCTACAAGACGATTCCAGACACACACAGGTGCAAGTTCAGCAGTGCCTCATGAGGTAGAATGAGACAGCACGCAATGAGCATGTAGTTGGCGTGGCACACAAGAGAAATGCAGCACAGTCAATGATGCGAGCAACTTTGGGTCCCTCAACCGGTGAATCAGCTCACCACCAACTAGGTGCTTATCAGTGTCGGGGTTCCTGCCGTACAGGAACAACTTTGACGTCGATGCGGACAACTTCTTGAGCTCCACACTAGGCACTCCAATCACGACTCTGTAATTCCAAGCTCACACCACCTGTCCAGGTTTCAGCAGTGGGTGTGGGCACTTAGAGGGCATCGCTCTCCAGATGTCACTGGTCGATGGTGCGAGCCCCTCGTATGAGATCTTTGATGTCCCTGAGACCTCCGAGAGAACAGGTACTTGGGAGCCCACTTCAGGGTGACACACAAGAGCAGGTCGTGGGCCCATGGCAGCCTCTATCGAGGAAGGCACACGATCCTTTCCACAGGACGTTATCCTCCATGTGCTCAACAGAGTCCTCTGGCAATGTGCACCACGCGGTCCAGGTTCTCCGGTCCTCGACTGTATGGTGGCGCTGGGTAGTTTTACCTCATTGGGTCTTTGAAGTTGGGGGAGGTTGAAAGGGTATTTATTTAAACCACAGATGTGTCCCCTACATCATCCATCCTGTTCGCCACGAGGCCACGGAATGCAGATCTCTATCTTTATGGGGCCGTGAACTTGCCCCAAAGGCCAGGTGTCACAATCTCTGCTCCCCAAATATTCCGCAGCTCACAACCGGCAGTGGTCGGCTAACTCAATTGCATGTCCAATGTTTCATGGCTGTCGCCGGGGAATGCCCAGGTGTACTCTCCCAGTCTCCGGTGTTGACCGGCATCAAACACCAAGGCACACAAAGAGTTTGAAGTAAAGAAATGTCCACTTTCCATATGTGGCATTTCCACGCAGATATGCCAAGCCCACCGTTACCTTTGGAACGGGTTTGGCCTAGCGAATCTATTGATAGGAAACATTACGAGGCTGCACCACTTTAATCTGTTATTACCGCCTGAAATACAGGCGACCCCTTCCTTTTCCTAACGTAAGGGAAGAGCAAGACTCCTTGGTAGGGGAACCCTCATGGGTCTTTTGTACTACCTGGGTAGCAAACACCCATGGGTTCCTGTCCAGCACCTCATATTACATCCGAATGGAGGTGAAAGGCCCCCCTCCGGCTGGACTGGGTTTGTTACAGGCCAGCCGGAGTCCGCACGCAAAGACACTCTCACAGACCTGCTGTGGCAGGTTAGACACATGTTTAAACGTGCAGTCCATGCAAGTGTGCACACCAGAGTGCAATAGCAGGTTGGACACGTAGGAAAACCACACCGGCGGTGCAAGTGCGCACCCAGGCCTCAAAGGCAGGCCTGACCTATATTTACAAACATCGCCCGATTCACAAAGGTAAACTGAGACGAAAATCTAACTTTACGACTTTCGGTATTCACGAACGGCATTGACGAGTCGTAAAGTTAGACTTTTGTCTCAGTTAAGCTTAAGTTTTGGTCTTAAGTGTAACTGAGACCAGGACTTTTGCCATTGGCAGGCACTGGAGATCTCACTCTCTCTGCCGGAGCCCCGGTGACCTGGACTGTAGTGAGCAGGGACTTGTCGGGCACAAGGGCATGAAATGGACATCTCACTCTCTCTCAGGCCCGGCTCTAGGATTCTTGGGAGGGCCAGGAACAAGGATGGGTGGGCCACGAAGATGAATGGGCAGTGGTACAAAGTATTGCAAAAAGCTAATATTTTAGGTACTGACATTGTCAACTTTTGCTATTTTAACACCATAAACCCCAACAAATGAGGTTTCTACTTTGTTTTCCCTGCTTCGCTTCTGGCTTTGTTGAAGGGGAGGAATGCAGCGTATAGATTGGCTGCAGTCTGCTTCTGGGCATGTGCAGCAGCAGAAACATTCCTGCTGCCACACATCTCTTTGCAGCTTTTCATGCTTTTTTAAAAACAAAATTGTCAACTTTGCAGTTTGCAAAGCACTGAAGGTTTAAAATTGAGCTCAGTAAGCCCTCTGGCAACTTTGCACACCCCTACATAATAAAATAATGCAGACTTTACAATTCTTTATCCTCCCTTTCTATGCATATGTTTATTAAACAACACAGTTAAAAACAGAGTTATGGTTTTGCCAAAAGTGCAAATCCAAGGAAACCCACCAGTTATGGTATCCAACACACACCATACAGGCCATAACTCACGCTGCCCGTCATGCTCAAAACCCATTCTCTTCCAGGCCTAGGGTTTTCTCCCACCTGTTTTGAGGCCATCCAAGCTTTTTCTGAGATGTTCCTTTTTGGCCATTCAAGCCTCTGGCAGTCTTCCCTGTAGTGGCAATACTTCCAGCATTCACATCTCCCCTTTATGGAAGAAGTAACAACATGCGTGAACAGCTAGTATTGAGCTGTCCGCTTGTTTTGTAGTGTGTATTTGGTTTGCAATGTGTAAATGGTAATTAACGTGTGCCAAGTAATAAAATAAGCTTTATTCATAAAAAGCATACTTCAGTTCCCTGTACTAAACAAACGTGCTCAAAATAGACAGCCCTATACTATGCTCAACAGTGTCTGCTTAGCCACTCATGTAATAAAAAAAATACTTCCACAGGAGTTAAGGTTACAACGGGTGTGAATTATAAACCTTAAAACACCTTCCTTTAAAAGATCAGTGTTATGATGCAAAATGGTCGCAAATGGAGCCTTGAGTCTCATCTGTGAGAGTGAGTGAGTGAGTGAGCGAGTGAGAGTGTTCAGGATATCTGTGCGGTTCATCTGGGCATGCAGCAGCCATCGTCCCTGCTGATATCACACTTGTCTCCAGGCCTAAAAGTAGCCTATGTCCTGGGTTTAATGAGGACAAAAAAAATTGGCCCAGTCATCCAAAAACAACGGGCCCACCTTTGCAGATCGCAACCTTTCATGAAACATTGCTTGGATAGTGTCAGGGAGCAAATCTGGGGAGACATTTGTGATAAATTAAACTTTTCAAATGTTCTAGGCCCGTTGGCATTCTCCACGTGCTGGAAACACTATTATTTCTCTGCAGCTCACTCACACATCTTTCAACGAATCTGTCCCTGAAACAGTTGCTCACTCTCCGATCCTCTAAGCCCTTACTCACACTATGATCTCTGAATCGCCTCTCTGCAGTCAGGTCCTAAAACTCCTGGTCATTCTTATGAATCCTTGCTTGGCCCTGACCAACATGTCCCAAGAAGCTCATGCGGATCCTCTTGTCTGTCGGCTTCTGTTCACACGTAAGAATCCATAGGTGCTGCTCATCCTAAGGCATTCAGACTCTTGTTCACCATCAGTTGGTCTCTAAACTACCCACTTATTAAAGAGACCCTGAAACTCGTGTCCACTCTCCGATCCTCTGAGACTCCGGCTCAGGCTGAGATCCTTCAGGTTCCAGCTCGCTCTCAGGTGCCTGTGGATTCCAGCTCATCATCCGGTCACCTGATTTCCCTGTTCACTGTTAGACCCTGTTGCTCTTTCTCACTTCTACTTTGAAGTTCCAGGACATCCTCATGTGCCTGAGGATCATGTGTACCATGAGATTCTGTAAAACCTATATAACCGTATAGCTTCCTTGATGCTTTGCTCACCCTAAGGGCATGAGGTGTATTGTCAACACCGGATGGCTGAAGATTCTGCTCACCCTCAATCCTCACAGTAGGTATTGGGGGGGGGGGAGGGGGGAGCATATGCTTCAGAAGCATAGCTGTGTTTAGGTCCTTGAGCCTCAAGCTCACCCTCAGGGTCCTGAGGTTTATGCTGACTCCAAGTTGCCCGAAACCCTGCTCACTCCAAGGCCTTCAAGGTTCCTGCTTGTCCCAATGGCTCATGCCCACCAGGGGGCGTTAAGGTTCCTGCTCAGTGTCATTTACTTGTGCTGCCTGGCCCTGCTCAAGGGCCTAGAGGTTCCTACTCGGGGATATTAATCACTGACAATGCGGTCCACCTTAGACCCCTGGGGCACATCATCCTCAAGTCGCTGAATCTTCTTCTCAAGTTCACCTACCAGAAGATCTTGTTTACCTTCAGATCACTGACTTTCCGGGCCACCCTGAGGTCTCCTGATATTTCTGCCCACACTTCATAAGTCAGAAAACTCACCGCTAAACTTCAGGCTTCAGTGGCGGCACACACCCACGTCTTTCATGCACCCTTTTGGTTGCCACACAGACGTCTCTCTCTCTGAATGTGATGTCTTGGGGGTGTAACACAGCTTGGTACTTGGTGAAATTTATACTGTGGGAAGAGACATGATCTGAATCTGCCTGACACGCTGGAGGAAATCACTTCAACTACAGACGTTATTTTAATTTTTTATATAGTACCTGTGTCCTTACTCTCTCTTTCGTTCCCCCACAAGTATGAACAGCCCATCACTGCTCCTGCTAGGGTTTATCCCTTTTGCCCCTTTCTTTGCTCTCTCACTTCACCTGCACTCACGTTCTCACTGATCACATCTATTAGATTTTCTATGTTTTTGTCTGTCCATAGTTCATACCTACTTTTCATCCTGTCTCCATCCCTCTGTCTTAGTCTCATTCTACAAACCCCTCTATCTATTTTAATACCCTTTTTTATCATTGTCCCTCTCATTTATCCGTCTCTCTTGTTATTCATCTCTTTTTTCTTGTCTGTCTCTCTCTGATTTTCCCCGTTTCCATTGCCCCTGTTCTATTTACCTCCCTCCCTTAGTCTATCATGTCTTCCTCTTTCTCACTCCTCGGTCACCCACATACACTATATAGGTTGTTCTTTTCTACCTGCCATGTCCTTATTCCCCACTCTCTCAATTCCTATTGCCTCTTGGAGTTTTACTGTAGGTCTTTTCCTGTCCTGAAACTTGTCATTTTCCTCAATTGTGTTTTCTCATGTCAGTCACCCTAATTTCCCTCTAGCCCTTGAACTTGTTTGTGTCCTACACCAAATGCTATATTTAGTTGTGTCCACTTTATTGAGTTGCTGCTGTCAGTAGCTACCTAATTTATCAAACCTTGACATTTGCAGAAGACCGTTCTCTGTGGACATTAAAAGGATTCCTGTCCTTAGAAGTGCTTTCAGTTCTGCATGCTTTCAAAGGTTATTCAGGAACGTGGAGGGAGCTTGTGCTACCTTTAGTAGAGATTGGACCAAAAGTATGTTTTATTGCTGAGTGGTAAGGTAAAATACTCCTATTTCTGGAGGAATTGTTAGAAGTGGAGAAGTGTGGCTCAATGATTGGAGCGGCAGACCCTGATGCAGAGGTCTAGTCCGGGACCAGGGTTCAATTCCCCGCCTCGGCGGGTCTTGGGCTCAAAAATTCCACGGACCTGATAATTCTCGCCTCGGTGCCTATTCCAATCATGGAGTCCCACTCTGTAACTCTCGGCAATAGATTGCTTAATCTCCACAACAGCCCCCCACAACGCTAAGGATGCCTGGCCTCCACCTTGGGGTGCCCAGGAGTGGGTGCCTCACAGGGAAAGCCAGGATGGGTTCCACAGCGGTATTCGTACAAGTGCCTTCAGACCCTTGCGGGTGAGTAGTGCGCTATACAAATTTACATTTTATTTACATTTTAGATACAGTGGAGAATCCACAGGTGGCATTTCTTTGACCATAGTATCTCGTTCTTGGAGGGATAGTGCCATATTAGCCTTTTCTTGGGTTCTACTCCTAATTTGGCGCTTCCTCTAGGTGTTGCCATCCTCTATATCAAGCTGTGGACTGCGGGAACGTCAGAACTAAGAAGTGTGTGAGGCCTTGATTCATCCTTTCCTTATTACTTACCAGGAAACTGCTAACACTCTCTTCTGCATCCATCCTTTGCATTTTCATTTACTATTCTTTTTCTTCCAGTGCCATCGCCCTTCTCTCCACTTTTTTTTGTTTCCCACCCTACCTTTATGAATCTCTTGTTCTACCCTTCTCTCCACTTAGTCTGTCCTCATTTCATCTTTTGCTTGGCTGTTTCCCTCTCACGTTTCCCTCTCTCTCACTCCCTCATTGCGCTTCTCTATAGTTATTTCCCTCCCCTCTAGCCTCTTTTCCTCTCTTCTCTAGTCAATGATTTCTCGCTCTATCCTTTCCCCCTCTCTGTTTGTCTCTACTTCCCACTCAAGCTCTTATTTCCTTTTTTCTCAGTCTCTCTCTTTATCCCTCCTCTGCTCTTACCTCTCCTTTTGCCCCAACATAGAGGGTGAATTATTTTTTTGTAGTGCAACATTGTAAAAATCAAATTTTCCTCTTACCTATATCTAGTCGTCATTTTTTAGGTCGCGCATGGGCGGCGCAGGCGCTGCTCTGCGAGGCATGCTGTATTCAAGTATGGAATAGAAGCTCGGCCCATTTTCCGCCCATCTTTGTAATTGGCTCCCGTCACAGACCTTTGTAAATAGTGCCTTGTTATTGGTCAGTAGGCTTAGTCCCTCCTTAGTAACTCCCTCTCTTCTGTTACCTCCCATAAGGACAGCCCCTGTTATATGTGTAGTTGCTCCGTGCGTTTTATTTACAGTCTGTGAGCACTACTTTGTTAAATCACTTTCTCCTATAGCATAGCGACATGCTGACCTGCAACCACTTGCTTTTAAGCAGCATGGCACCCAGGTGCGTCCACCATCCTACGGATCTGTTAATCTCTTAGCCACCCTGTCCCTGTAATAGGTCACACTTCCTGTCTCCTTAGCTTGTCAATATCTGTCCCTGGCTTTCTCTCCAACCCCAGTTTACGTTCTCAAGTGCAGTCCACGCTTAGAACCTCATCTAATTATGAATCTAATACCCCTTAATTGTCACTGCCTCTGAACTTGTATTCTCCCACTTTCCACTTTATCTTTTCCGTCCCCTCACACTGCGATCTCACGTGTGTATCCTTACCCCTCACCTGTCCGTAGCTTCCATGGTTCCCAAACTGAGGAGAGCTCATTTGAAATCGAAAGCATATTCTTCAGTCGAGGTTATGCTTCCTGCAGGACCGATTCGCCACACCCTCTCTTCTTGGCTGCTGTACAACTCTAAGCTATCGCCATGCACAGCAGTCTTTCTTCGATGGAGGTGTTGGGACTACCATGTTAATGGCAGTAATACAATTGGTGACGTAAAAGAGTGGGTTTCTTTCTGTGAGCCCCTGTACCAGTGTACACTAGGTACCCAGGGCATGGGTGTATCTAAGGCCTACCAGGGGCTGAAGCATGTATTGTGCCACCCCTGGCCTGGCCTAACAAATTTGACACAACTGGCTGATCACTCAGCTGGGGTAAGTTGGTGTAACCACCTCTTACTTAGGTGTAGTATACCTATACCTAACCTTAAATAGGACACATGTTAACCTATAAGTCACTCCTATGGCAGGCCTTAACAATCCTGAAGGCAGAGTACTTGGTTCCATGTGAGATGGTGCTCTGGCATGAGCTGAGCCTGTCTGCAGTGGTCGGAACAACTTCCTTCTACCGTTTCCAGATATCGTCATACCATATACCCTAAATGCTATCTTTGGTTTGGCTTTATCAAAACATGTCGAGTAAGGTGTCATACGAATTGGAATACTAACCCCTCGCCAATTCTGGCGACGGGGTTAGCATTCCACCCTTCTAGAGGGACACGACATGTACAGTACCTGAAACCCGGGTAAAATCAGACATAGCCTCAGCTCCACAAAATGGATGCTGCCACCACAGACACAAGTCTGCCCTCCTGCTGCTGGGAGTCCTTCCAGCTTGGGAGACATGGACAAAGGGTTTCCTGCCAGGGGAGGTGCGTGCACCACCCCAGACAGGATTTTGTGTATTGGTCAGGTAGGGCTTGAATAGAATCAGACATGCCTGAGGCTCACAAGGAGCCTCGGTGCATATGCCAGTTCAAACCGGTCCTGGGGCACACCAGCCCGGGACCTGGGGCGAGCTGGACAAAGGATTGGGGGTGTAACCACCCCCCTTCCTGGTCCCACCTTTAGGGAGGGACCTAGCAGGTAGTCCGGCCCCTAGAATCCGCTTAAAGGTAGGAGCTGTGTCCTAAGACTTCAGACATCCTGGAATCAACTTACTACAAAGAAGAAGACGGGAACTTCGACGCTCTGCTGCACAGAGGACAGAAGGAAATCTCCCCTAGGGTCAGGGAGTGACCATCTTGCTAACGCAAGCACCAACCAGCTACTCGACGTCTGCTTTGCCGCCGCCTCCCGCCCGAGCCCAGAGCCCAACAAGACCTGGACCTCCAGACCTCTCACCGCCCGATCCACAGTCCCTGAAAAGAAGGAACCCGTGGAGTCACCGAGACCCGTGGAGCCAGCCATCTTGAAAGACCCACGACAAGCTGCAAGCGCGACAACAGAGGCTCCCTCCAAGTTGTGCTTTGGGACCTGAGAAGCCCAACACCCGAGAAGCATCTGCACCAAAGATGAGCCCTCCAGCATCTCCACGATCTGCGTGGGGCCCCTCTGCACTTTGCAACTCGACGCGCCTAACCGGACCCTGGCCCGTTGGCTAGTGGCCATCTTGGCGACCTAACTTGAAAACTACGATGCTGGTCTGGTTTCTTTAGACTGGCCCCTGCTGCCCTCCAAAGGAGCAGCCCCTCTGACCTTGGTGGTCAGAACCATCAGCTTTCTTCATTCTTCATGACTCCTGCTTTTGCCAAGGCTTGTTTGCTTCCTTCGAGTCGCCGACACCGCCGACAGCGAGAGCCTGCGTGGGACAGCTTGTGAACTGACTCCTGGATGTCATCGACCTTCAGGAACCACGTGGCTGCGGAGACAATCTACCCCTCACCACCTGTTTTCACCCGACATCGCCTGGTACCTACCTGGTGCCACGCCGGTCACGGCTAGTAACTGTGAACACTGTCCCCTCTGCTTTCAGGTCTTCTACAACTCCGATCCACCCTTGGATCCACCGCATCTCTTCTGGACCGACCGACTGCAGCATCTTTGTCATCAGGCTCCATTGAACAGATAGACGAAACCCGACGCACTTCGAGACCTATGCACCCGCTTCCTGTGGGTGAGGTAAAGCTGGCACTCCGGTGCCCAAGTGTAGAGAAACATCTCTGGTGTCTGTGTTTTAAGTCCCAAGTTCGTAGTCCATCCAGGAGACCCTTCTAGCAGTAACTTTTGAACTTTTACGCACCCGTTGAAAACCTATGGGAGCCCGCGTGTAACTTTCCTCACTGCACACGCGACCCGTGGACCTCCTGGTCACTAACTGAATGTTAGAAGGCCGCCCTCCGGGAGCCGATGGTGTCGGACTGACCACCCAGAGGGCCACCGTTCCATAGGCGAGTAGCCGAGCGCCGCTGAGAAGCCTCCGGGGCGAGGTCCTTCTCCTATGATCGTATCAGCCAAGCAACCCCACCACCACAAAGGGACACAGCCAGGGTATTTATTCGTATACGATTTTATCGGTTATCAGGGCCGGTTTCTGTGGCAATATTTACAGGTGGATCGAGGGATCCAAGAGAGTCTCAAAGTCTGGTTGGGATGGGGTAGCGGGACAGTCTCAGTCTTAGCCTGGTACTGGACACCCTGCGCCTAGCTCTCAATCCTCGAGCCGGGGGGTTCCGTACGGTTCGGGGGATTGCTGCGGTGAGGTCGAGCCGCGACGAGGTCAGCAGGGCTCCGATGGTTTACTTCTGCGAGGTCGAGCCGCGACGAGGTCAGCAGGGCTCCGATGTTCCGGGAGGGTCTTCTTCTCAGCAAAAGGGGGGAGCCGCGACGCAGTCAGCAGGGCTCAGAGGTCCAAGTTCCCAGTAATGAGTCTTTCTCCGTAGGGTCAGCCGCGATCCGATCAGCAGGGCTCTTGACTCCAGGGTACAACTCCCGTCTTGGTTTGAGGCGGCCCCAGATATAGGTCTGGACCCCTTTGATGTCCGGACCCTTGCGCCTGGGGGGCGGAGGGGCTGGGATGGGAGAGGCCAGACACCCAGCGGGAGAGGCGCCAGCGCCCAGGCAGGCCGGAGGGCGATTGACACCAGGCGTTGGGGACCGGTTGGGGGTCCCATCGAAACTCCCCTCCTCCGGGATCGGTGGAGTGGCCACTTGGTTCCCCCCTGGCCGGATCTTGGTGCCTCGATGTCGGGGCTTCGCTGGGGCCGAGGCCGGGGCGAGCCGTGTCGCGTAGGCTGATGCGGGTAGCAAGGTACAATCCGGAGGGACCCCGAAGGGTGGGGGCTGCCCCGTCGGGTCCGGCAGGAGGGTTCGGGACCACGCCACGAGGCCGGGTCCAACACTGAAGTTAGCTCCTTGTAGGCCCAGCGATTCTAGAGGCCCTAGGCCTTTTCCCTTTCCTATTCGTGGTACTTATACCACTATTTTAGTATATGGTTTGATCGGCCACCAGGGCCTATCCATATAAAGTGCAACTTCTGTATATTGTAATACTTTCTTGTTTAACGATTTGTGCTCCTGTGCTCATAAAGAGTCTAGGGGATACTTTGAGTAATAAATACATATATATTTTGAATATATATCTGTGTGGTGTCCTTTCATTGGTATAAAGGGAGGTTACATATGGTAAAACAGCTTACTTAACACGCTTTAACGAGTTTAGCCTCAAAGACTGCTTAGCCTACGCTACCACTAGGGCAGCTAGTCCGAAAAGGTTGACTTACAACCACACCATAAGGGTTGCTTGGCATGGTACAAGGTGGTCACTTTAACTAGTGAACATCATATACCAGGCCAACTTCTCACACATGTGCACACAGGCGTGCAATGGAGATCTCACTCTCACTGCCGGCGTCCTGGGGTGCTAGACTGTAGCGAGAAGAGACAGGCCGTGCACACAGGCGTGCAATGAACGTCTCACTCTCTGCCGGCGCCCCTGTGTCCTGGACTGTAGCGAGAAGAAACATGTTGTGCAGACAGGCGTGCAATGGAGATCTCACTCTCACTGCCGGCGTCCTGGGGTCCTAGACTGTAGCGAGAAGAGACAGGCCTGTAGTGTTTGCCAAGTGGACCCGACCACTGTTACGGGGGTCCCTGGCAATGGTAAATGAGCTTCCCCCCCCTGAGCGTGCGCGCTGTGGACGTGCCCGACATCCACACGGGAGGCACATGATAAAAGTAATAAATAGCCCGGAGTGCTGGGCGTGGTAAGCATTACACTGGCCACTACTATAACGCACGTGTGGTGTAGCCATTTATTTCTAGGCCCTGGGCCACGATATCACACTGGCAACGAGGTGGTCTAGCCACCCCATTGCGTGCTCTGCTGCCTCACGCTCGTGCCAAAGGAGCGGATCGATTCCCCTCCTCCTGAGGCCGTGCACCGACCCCTGTGGCCCCAGCCGTCTCCAGGCTGTATACTCCTTGCCCGGACGTGCTGCCTGCGTCCCCCGCCTGGGCGGGTCCACTGCAACCCCCACGGCCCCCAGCGACCGCCTCCTACCTGCCCGGGAAGCCTCTGTCCCTGCGGAGCCTGCACCCGCGGAACGACGCGACCCGCCTGCCATTTCTCACGTATCTCGCGAGGTGCGGACCTGCCGTTTCTCACGCATCTCGCGTGAGATGCGAATTTGACCGTTTTGAGGCCCGGGTCGCCCCTCCTGCTTCCCCGGATGCCCCTGGATACCGAGGCGGCCCTAGGGACCAGCGCACGACGCCTGGAAGACTGATGCACCGCCCCCGGAGGTGTGAAGGTGAGCCCATCCCTGCTGCTGCGCCCATCCCCAACGGCCATGGCCAACGTACCCCCTTTGGAGCCGTTTGCTGTCACCGGCACCCCCCCGTCGCAGGCTGCACGGTGGAAGAAGTGGGTGGAACGGCTCGAGAACTACTTTGTGGCGGCAGAAATCACGGCCGAGCGGCGGCGTGCCATGCTCTTACACCTAGGAGGAGAGGCTATCCACGACATTTCGAAGGACATAACCGAGGCTGGCCCGCCCAGAACATATGCCACGCTGCGCAACGCCATTACAGCGTACTTTGAACCTTTCGCTAGCGCCGATTATGAGAGATTCCTACTCCGCCAAGCCCGCCAACTCCTGGAGGAGTCAGTAGACGTCTTTTACGCAAGGTTGAAGAAGCTAGCCAGCACGTGCACCCTCCCCGATGTGGCCGACAAAATCCACGCCCAATTCATCCAGGGCTGTGCGTCTTCGAAGCTGCGCGAGAGAGTGTTGGAAGCAGACAACATGCCCATGTGCGACATCCTCGTACTAGGGCGGTCAAAGGAGTTATCTAAGGCTAGAGCCGCGCACATGGAGCCAAAGCCGGCAGTCGCAATCAAGACAGAACCAGTATGCGCCCTCAAGACCGACGCCGCCGAGAACCACACGAAGCAACCCCGGCGGAGAAACCCAAGACTGGCTCAAGCCCCCCCCGGCCGCGCCTGTGCGTGGTGCAGAGGCGCGACACCCCACAGAGGAGCATGCCCGGCACAAGGCAAAGTATGCAGCACGTGTGGAAAAGCCAATCACTTCGCAAGTGTATGTCTGTCGGCACCCAAGAAGAAACAGAGTGGCCCACCCAGGAGGGTAAGATAGGTAGAGCCGCTACCCAGCACGTCTACTAGCAGCGACATGGATGATGATGAAACGGATGCAGCCTCCGTCCATGTCGTGAGAGTGCTTCACACCTTGGCAGCGACACCATCCTCAGAACCCATGTGCATCGTCAACGTGCGAGACCAAGCAGTGGTGGCCTTGATCGACACAGGCGCATCAATCAACCTGATGGCCGCCAGCGTGTACCGGACGCTAGAAAATGCCCCGGCACTCCATCCCACGAGGGTACAAGTATACGCCTACGGCACCAGTCGTCCACTCCGCCTGTGCGGGGTGTTCCGGACGGATCTGTCCCACGACACCACTCGCCTGCAAACCAAGGTCTATGTGTCGCAAGAAGGATCGGGATTCTTGCTTGGTTGCCGAACAGCCCAAGACCTCGGGCTGATCCATTTCGCACTCACAGTCCAAGTCCGCAGCCTCGACCATCTAGTTCTAAAACACACGTCCCTATTCGAAGGGATCGGCTGTTTGAAGGGACCCGCCATCCACCTCCACATAGACAAGTCGGTCGCCCCGGTAGCCCTCCGTCACCGACGCATTGCGTTCCACCTACGACCCAAGGTTGAAGCAGAGTTGAGGGTACTCGAGCGAGCTGGAATCATTGAAAGGGTAAGCGGGCCCACCCCGTGGGTGTCACCCATCGTAGTGGCCAAGAAGCCGAAACAGCCGGATGCCGTGCGGATCTGAGTGGACATGTGCATCCCCAACCTCGCTATCAAGCGCGAGCGCCACCTTACACCAACTATAGACGAAATAGTCGGAGAGCTGTCTGGCTCAAAGTAGTTCTCAAAGATGGACCTGAGGTCTGGATACCACCAGATTCCCCTATACCCTGATTCGCGCCCGATTACCACTTTCTCCACGCACGCGGGCCTCTGGCGTTACACCCGGCTCAATTTTGGAATATCGAGTGCAGCGGAGGTGTTTCAAAATATCATCCAGAACGTCCTGCAAGGGCTCGATGGAGTTTTAAATGTCAGTGACGACATTTTGGTCCACGCACCAACCTTGGACGAACACATCCAACGCCTCCAGCCAGTGTTCACCCGGCTTCAAGAGCAAGGGTTGACCCTCCACCGAGAAAAATGCGACTTCCTACGCAAGGACATTAGTTTCTTTGGCTACAAGTTTTCTGACCAAGGAATTGGCCCGGGCCCAGAAAAGGTCAAGGATATTCACGCGGCCCCCACCCCCACGTCGGTGACAGCAGTCCGCAGCTTCCTCGGGATGGTCACCTACTGCGGGAGGTTCATCAATGATCTGTCTGACCTCATCGGCCCCCTCCGGGACCTCACAAAAGCTGCTGCCACCTGGGAGTGGGGTCCGGCACAGCAAGAGTCATTCCAAAAGACCAAATCAGCACTCTCAGCTGACACAACCTTGGCCTATTTCGATCCCCAAAACGAATCACAACTCGTGGTGGATGCCAGCCCGGCAGGCCTGGGGGCCGTGCTAACCCAACAACAGGCATGCGGAGAATGGGCCCCCATCGCATATGCGAGCAGAACCCTCACGCCAACGGAACAGCGGTACTCGCAGATTGAACGAGAGGCCATCGCCATCCTGTGGGGGTGCCGGCACTTCCACATCTACTTGTATGGGCACCCTTTTGTGGTCATCACAGATCACAAACCTCTAGTCCAGCTGTTCCAAGGTTCCTCCACACCTCCTCCTCGGATCGGTGCTCCAGCTCCAGGAATTCCAGCACACTGTGGAGTATCGGCCGGGCACCCGGAACCCAGCCGACTTCTTGTCGAGGCACGCACGCCCAGCCACTGACTCAGAAGCTGCAGAAGCCGCGGCCACGGAGGAGTATGTCAGGATGATCGTGGAAAGGTCACGGCCGCTACTGATCTCATTGGAGGAAGTGGCGCGAGCCACCAAAGATGACAACTGCCTACAGATCGCCATCCAGGCCGTCACGTCAGGCAACTGGAAACCGCTCCAAAGCCCATCGTCTTTCCGCACACCTGGTGCCCAAGCGACGCTTAAGGCGCTCCATCAAGTCCAGAACGAACTGTCCGTATCTCAGGAAGGATGCCTCCTGAGAGGCCCCCGCCTGGTGCTACCTGACTGTCTCACCCAACAGGCAGCCCTCCTGGCGCATGGCGCACACCAAGGCATTGTAAAGTCAAAGAACCGCCTTCGGAACAAGCTCTGGTTCCCCGGCCTCGATAAAATTGTGGAAACAATCGTCCAGCGATGTCCAGTATGTTTAGTGACCAGCCTACCCAACCCTCCAGCGCCAGTAATCACAGAGGAAGGACCAACATCTCCATGGGTGCGAGCCAGCGCAGACTTCGGCAGTCTCCCCGGGGGAAAGTACATGCTGGTGGTGGTGGATGACTTCTCACGGTACCCCGAAGTGGAGTTCCTGTCCTCGACAGCCGCCTCTGAGGTAGTTCCCAATCTGGAAAAGATAATTGCCACCCATGGCCTCATTGGGGAGCTGCGCACGGACAATGGTCCCCCTTTCAATGGCGCCGAGCTAGCAGATTACCTGCAGTCCCACCGTATCAAGCACGGACGCATAACCCCGAGGTGGCCTCAAGCTAACGGGGAAGTCGAGAGGCTAATGAGAACCCTAAACAAGACCATTCAGATCGCACTGGCGGACGGCCAGGGCATAGAGCTATCCCTCTATCAGTTTCTACGCGAATACAGGCTGACGCCCCACTGCACCACGGGGGTTCCTCCAAGCCGCCTCTGTTTTGGCAGAACAGTCACCGACACCATCCCACACCACCCCATGTGGGCGTCAGCACCGACCCCGCCTAACCGGTCCATGGAACACAGAACAAAAACCAATCACGAAGCATCCCGGAAGAGGAGAGCTGCCGACAGCCCCATCCAAGTTGGAGACCGAGTGCTTGTGAAAGACCGCCACCCAGGGGGAAAGTTCCACCTGCCCTTCGAGCTAGACCCCTGAACGATCACGAGGGTCAATGGAACGCTGATCACAGCAGTCAGGAATGGAGAAGAGGTCACAAGAAATGTGTCTTTCTTTAAGAAAGTCCCAGATGAAGGAGAGGAAGAGTTTCCCGAGCCAGAAGGCTACCGCCCGGCGGCATCCCCGGGTCCTCGAGAAGCCACGGAAGAAGAGACAGCCGCGGAAGGAGAGACTCCATGCAGAACCGAAAACACGGAGAACACCTCGGCCACACCAGCCCAAGGAGATCTGGAGTCGCAAAGGACACAGAGCCGCCCCGGCGTGGCGGGTACAGACTGTTCTGAGGACATGTTTCCAACCCCTGCAGAAGGGCGCAGCCAGAGCAGGTACCATCTACGCCCATGTCCGCAGCCATCCCGGAAGTACCGAGACTTTGTGGCCCGCTGTCAACTCCCGAGGTAGAAGTGAGCTGTATCTCCGCCAAGACCAAGTAAGACTGTTCTTTTTGTTTGTTCAGGAAACCTGCAGAGACTGAGTTTGAGACTTTAAAGATTCTTTGTCGCTAGGCCTTATGTTTCTTTAGTTTTTGCATTTGTGGGTAAAGGAGGAATGTAGTGTTTGCCAAGTGGACCCGACCACTGTTACGGGGGTCCCTGGCAATGGTAAATGAGCTTCCCCCCCGAGCGTGCGCGCTGTGGACGTGCCCGACGTCCACATGGGAGGCACGTGATAAAAGTAATAAATAGCCCGGAGTGCTGGGCGTGGTAAGCATTACACTGGCCACTACTATAACGCACGTGTGGTGTAGCCATTTATTTCTAGGCCCTGGGCCACGATATCACAAGGCCGTGCACACAGGCGTGCAATGAACGTCTCACTCTCTGCCGGCGCCCCTGTGTCCTGGACTGTAGCGAGAAGAGACATGTCGTGCAGACAGGCGTGCAATGGAGATCTCACTCTCACTGCCGGCGTCCTGGGGTCCTAGACTGTAGCGAGAAGAGACAGGCCGTGCACACGGGCCTGCAATGAACGTCCCACTCTCTCAGTACTACGCGCACCCGATAAGAATGTACAAATTGCTAGAATGTAATATATATTGATAAATAGTCCAATTGTAATAGTGCTGACTCCTCTTGTGGGTTTTGCACCATGTTCAGCAGCTCAACACAGAAGGAACGATCTGCGGGTGTTTTGTACAATTAAACGCTGGTGAGCGATGTGCAGCCACCCTTACGTGTCAGGTCTGCCTCCCGGAATGATGCTGTGGACCTGTGGGGAGAAATGACCCTGACACGACAGAGTGCTGTGCACAGAGGCCCACGCCATCCTTCGCACGGGCCCCGTGTGCATGTCTGCATTAACATCCGGCTGGGACCGGAGATGTTTCTATTTTCTGTTGAACCGGGAAAGATAATTGAGGCGCTCAATTTTCATTTGACAGCTGTGACTTACCAGCTGTTTCCAATGGTGATCTATCTATCTATCTATCTATCTATCTATCTATCTATCTATCTATCTATCTATCTATCTATCTATCTATCTATCTATCTATCTATCTATCTATCTATCTATCTATCTATCTATCTATCTATCTATTTATCTATCTATCTATCTATCTATCTATCTATCTATCTATCTGTCTGTCTGTCTGTCTGTCTGTCTGTCTGTCTGTCTGTCTGTCTGTCTGTCTGTCTGTCTGTCTGTCTGTCTGCCTGTCTGCCTGTCTCTCTACCTATCTTAGAGTAGAGTGGTGTGGCATTGGGTATAGTGGCATAGAGTAAAGTGGGGTGGAGTAGAGGTGAGTGGCACAGAGTGGAGTGGAGTAGAGTGGAATGTGTATAGTGGAGCAGAGTGCCGCAGAGTAGAGTGGAGTAGCATAGAGTACAGTGGCATAGAGTAGAGTGGAGTGCCATAGAGTGGAATGGTGTAGATGGGAGTCAAGTGGCGTAGAGTGGAGTGGAAAATAATGACATAGAGTGGAGTGCTGTGGCATAGAGTAGCATGAACTAGAATGGCGTACAGTGGAGTTGCATTGAGTAGAGTGGTGTACAGTGGTGTAAGGTGGCATGGAGTAGAGTGGAGTGGTGTAGAGTGATGTAGAGTATCGTAGAGTAGAATGGCAGTGAGTTCCATAGAGAAGACAGGAGTGGCGTAGAGTGGAGTGATGTGCAGTTAAGTGGATTGGAATGCGTTGAGTAAAATGGTGTGACGTGGTGTAGAGTAGATTGGAGTGGAATAGATTGGGATGGAGTAGAGTTGTGCAGAGTAGGATGGAGTACAGTAGAATGTGTAGAATGGTGTGGAGTAGTGTGCCGTAGAGTGGAGTGACATAGAGTAGAGGGGCAGTGAGTGGCATAGAGTGGAGTGGAGTGGTGTGGTGTGGTGTAGAGTGACATGAAGTGGTGTAGAGCGGAGTGGCGTAGAGCAAAGTGGAGTGGTGTAGAGTAGAGTGGCGTTGTGAAGAGTAGAGTGCAGTAGAGTGGGGTGCCATAGAGTGTCGTGGAGTAGAGTGGCATAGAGTGGGTGAAGTGGAGTAGAGTACTGTGGTGTAGAGTAGAGTGGCATAGAGTAGAGTGCAATGTAGTGACATATAATGGCATTTAGTAGAGTAGATTGGAGTGGTGTAGAGTGGTATAGAGTAAAGTGACATAGAATAGCATGGCGGAGTAGAGTGGCTTAGATTAGGGTGGAATAGACTTGGGTGGAGTGGAGTAGAGTTTGGTGGAGTAGAGTAGTATAGGGTGACATGGAGTGGAGTGAAGTGGTGTGATGTGGAGTTGGGTGGCATAGGGTTGAGTGGTGTAGAGTGGAGTGGCATAGAATACAGTGGCATATAGTAGAGGGGCATGGTGTAGAGTGGTGTGGAGTAGAGTGGAGTGGCATAGAGGGGTGTAGAGTTGCGTAGAGTTGAGTGGGCATACAGTGGCATAGAGTAGAGTGGTGTAGAGTAGAATACAGTAGAGTAAAATAGCATAGAATTAGTGACGTAGAGTGGAGTGGCATAAAGTAGATGGGAGTGATGTAGAGTTAATGTTATGTTAATGTTAGGTTGCATCTGTAAAGCGCTAATCACCAAAGGTCTCTAAGCGCTAGAGTAATGGCGGGGAGTAGAGTAAGGTGGCATAGAGTAGAGTGTCATTGAGTGGAGTGGTGTTCAGGGAAGTGGTGTGTACTGGAGAGGTGTGGAGTGGAGTGGCATAGAGTGGAGTGGAGTATAGTAGAGTAGAGTGGAATGGAGTAGAGTGTTGTAGAGTGGCATAGGATAGAGTGGCATAGAGTTGAATAGGGTTGAGTGGCATTGAGCAGAGTGGCATAAAGTGGAGTGTTGTAGAGTGCCTAAAGTTGAGTGGCGTAGTGTAGAGTGGTGTAGAGTGTGATACAGTAGAGAAAAAAAGCATAGAATAAAGTGATGTAGTGTAGAGTGGCATAGAGTAGAGTGGAGTGGAGTATAGTAAAGTTGAGTGGTATAGAGTAGAGTGGTGTAGAGTGGCACAGAATTGAGTGGCATAGAGTTAAATAGAGTGGAGTGGCGTTGAGTTGAGTGACATAAAGTAGAGTGGTGTAGAGCGGCATAGAGTGGAGTAGCGCAGAGAAGAGTGGTGTAGAGTTGTACATTTGTGCGTGTAAGTAACTAAAATGGCAATACGTCTCGTAGCACAGCGCTTGTGGTGTGTAGATGAAACCTAATAGATGGAGGATCCCATTGTCTCTTGGGCCAGTTTTGATTCTCCCTCTCCTCCCTCCCTGCCCTTTCACTGTGGCGTAGGGCAGCGTATCAAGGCACCTTGCTTTGCTGCCCTATGCCAAAGTGAAAGGGCAGGAATGCACGGAATTTTAGTGATACGGTGCATTCCTGTCCTTTTTGCCTGTGCTGGCGCAATTCTGGCAGCCTAGCACCAACGTAGGCATACTTGCACCATGGTGAAAGGGTACCTCCATTGCAGGCAGGATTGTTTGTGATCAGGAATGGGTACCTTTCTGCACAAAAACAATCCAGAGAGGCGTTTCCCTCTTTATATGTGTGCTGCAGAACGCATGGAAAGAGGAGAAAATTAGGTGAAATAAAAATATTTCTCCTTGTTACACATGCTCTGAGGAGACGTAATGTTTTGTGCTTCCCCAGGTTATGTCATTAAGTAAATATGGGGCAGCGTCAAAACCCATGGGTGTTGCATGGCAAAACACACCACAACGCCCATGGATTCTGTCCCTGGTGCAGAATAAGGCAATGTAGCAACTTGCAACATCTACATGAAATCATTACCAGATCTGATCAATGGTTCTGACGTCACCTGCTGTAACTATGCAGATGACACACATATACTTCGGAAATTGGAAAGCATAAAGGACTTTGGACCATCGAAAAGCGCCAGTTGCCTCCGGGCCGTTGACCAGTGGATGACATGGAGCAACCTCAAACTGCAGCCTCCAAAACCGAAATACTCACCTGGGAGCCTGGAAAACCTGTGACCCTCTCCTCATCTGGCCTGTCCATCTAGGACCACCTCCAAAAATGTCTAAGGAGGTAAGAAACATCGGAATTACCATATACTCCCTGGGTCAATGCATGTCCATGTGGATAAGGTAAAGTTCAAGCTGTCATCTCTGTTGTCCTATCAAAGCTAGATTACTCTGATTGTCTGTCTCACGGCTCACCTATGAGAGGATTACAAAGAATTCGAAGCGCTGCTGCTAGACTCCTCCTACTTGCAAAGCCACAAGCACACACCTCCCCTGCCTTGAGGGACCTACACTGGTTACCAGTTGCCAGGAGATCCACACTCAAGCTGCTTGTATCACTCACAATGCAATACATGGCAACCGACCACTGTTCATCGGGAAGAAATTCAACTAATACACACACATATGAAAAAAACCATAGGTGGAACGTCTTCTTTCTCAGCTCAAGCAGCCAAACTATGGAATTCTGTACCCACAAACTGAAGATTCACAGACAACCACCTCAGCTTCAGAAGATTAGTCAAGAGCTGGGTCTTCCCCACATGGCAACTATACTCATAACGGAAGAATGTACCACAACAATACACTCAGACATAACAAACTATAATTCTCTCTGTATCTCTCTGACTGTCTCTGTCTCTCTCTCTCTCTTTCTGTCTCTGTCTCACTGTCTCTATCTATATATATATATATATATATTCACAGAAAAAACCATAGGTTTCAGGCACGTTATAGTTAGGAATTAGCATTTAAAAAACCTCAGAAATTCACTGAAAAAAACATAGGTTTCAGGGGTGTTATAGTTAGCTGGACTTTTCACTTGTACAAAACCATTGAAATTCCCCCGTTATAGTTAGTTCAGCTAACTATAACTCGCGCGCCCGCAATGCACTGCTGATGACGTCACATATTACATCACTCATGACATGGTCAGTGACATCACTCATGACATCACTGATGACATCTCAAATGACATCACTGATGACATCACTGATGACATCATCCAGTGAATGTCTGTTTTTCTGAAAATTAAATATGTTTTATATATGTATATCTAAACAATGATGGAAGAATAAATGGGTATATAAGTGTCTAAATGGATGATTTGTTTTTGAAAAATTGATTGTGTAACTGACTGATTAAGTGTATCATAGTGAATACATGGCTTAGTGAGTAATGTTTAAATATGTAAATATCTGTATCAGTCTCTCACTTTGTGTACAAGTGGCTGCATGGGTGTCTATATAGGTTATTAGTTGGTTTTTTGAGTATCAGTCTGAGTGTCTGCATGGTTCGGTGGGGGGTATTACGTAGTGCATAGGTGCATGAATGAGTGACTCACTGTTTGTATGTGCTGAAGACAGCATGTGTGCAGGACTGTATGGGTGGATGAGTGTGTGTATGGATGTGTTAGTGAGTGAATGACTGTCTCAATAGTGTCTTTATGAGTAACTACATATGTTTTAAACTAGTATATGTGACTATTGGTGTATATACGTGAGTATATGTGAGAGTGAGAGATTGAAAGAGTTCCTGTATGAATAAGTATGTGTTTCTATAAGTGATTGTTTAAAAGACTAAGTATGTGTAAGTTTCCGTAGAAGTAAGTGTGGTGGTGTGTGTATAACTGTATATGCAAGTAAATGTATGTTTGATTCTTTATTAGCATGAGTGACTATGTGTGTGAGTAACTCTATGGATGAGTGGCATTGTGTAACAGGATGTATAGGTGTACATATGATGAGTGAGTACATGTATGAGTGACTGTATAGCACTGTTGGTGAATGAGTGGATGTGTATGTGAATCTTAGAATTACTGAAGAGGTTGTTGTAACTGGTATTGGTATGTCCATTGTTTTGAAAATTTTAGTCTCTAATTTTGAATGTGTGTATCAAAGGTTATATTAGGGTGAGAGGAGGTCTGCCACTCTATCACAAGGATGATGTCATCAGTGATGTCATTTGAGATGTCATCAGTGATGTCATGAGTGATGTCACTGACCATGTCATGAGTGATGTAATATGTGACGTCATCAGCAGTGCATTGCGGGCGCGTGAGTTATAGTTAGCTGAACTAACTATAACGGGGGAATTTCAATGGTTTTGTACAAGTGAAAAGTCCAGCTAACTATAACACCCCTGAAACCTATGGTTTTTTCAGTGAATTTCTGAGGTTTTTTAAATGCTAATTTCTAACTATAACGTGCCTGAAACCTATGGTTTTTTCTGTGAATTTCAAAGGTTTTTTAAATGCTAATTTCTAACTATGCCTACAGAGATAGGACATGTGAAGAAAGAAGAAAAAATGCACAGAAAGAAAAAAAAGAAGTGCAGAAAGAAGCAACAGAAGTCCTCAAAGACGAAGAAAAGTGCAGGAAGAAGGATAACAAGCAGAAAGAACAAAAAGAAGAGCAGAAAGAATCCTTGTTGCAAAATCATCCTGTACCCTCAACTTTTTCAGACGGATACCGGTGGTAACTGAGTCTGACTAACCAGTCCTAGAGCCAGTGCTATGTTAAAAGATACTTAGAATACAGTGAAAACACCTACATACACTAGGGAACATTATGCGTTGGGGTCCCCCTGTGATTAGCATGACCTCCTCTGTAAGCCCCTAGTATATAATAGGGCAGGGGGTTAAAACTACCTCTTAAAACAGGCCACAGGGCGTTTTTGCACACGTTAACTCAGGCCCCGTCCCCTCCCTTCACCACTGTGTAAACACGCCCTGTGTCTGTTTTTAGTTGGGAGAATAAGTTCATTTGAATCCTGAGGGTCCCTTGGGTCCAACTAGCCCACTAGGTACCTCCAGTAAATGCCACAGAGCTGCGTTGCAGAGAGGTGTAAAAAGTGGCACGGCCTGGACCACCTCTCTGCAATGCAGCTCAGTCGCGCTTACTGGAAGCACTTGGTGGGCTAGTTAGCCCCCAGGGGCCTCAGTATTGAAGGGAAAGTATATCCCCAATTTAAAACGTGCCATAGTGCGTGTTTGCACACGTCACCTCAGGCCCCGTCCCCTCCCTTCACCACTGTGTAAACGCGCCCTGTGGCTGTTCTAAGTTGAGAGATTAAGTCCCCTTGAATCCTAAGGGTCCCTAGGGTCAAACTAGACCACTAGGTACCTCCAGTAAGCGCCACAGAGCTGCGTTGCAGAGAGGTGTAAAAAGGGGCTTGGCCTCAGAACACCTGTCTGCAGCGCAGCTCCCTGGCGCATACTGGAGATGCCTGTTGGGCTAGTTGGCCCTCAGGGACCCTCAGTATTGAAGAGGAATTAATTCCCCTACTTACAACTCGCCAGGGGGTGCGTTTGCAGAGTGCTGCAAGGAGGGGGTGTGGCCTCCGGCACAATGCCAGTCTTTTATTTATTTTAATTTTTTAAGAAGGGGGGCTGTGTGGTTCCCCTTCTTATTCTAATTTATAGGCCCTGATGACCCCATCCCCCAGGGCCTGTCTCCTAATTATATTTTTTTGACCCCAATCCCCAGGGCCGGCCACTGTTTTTTATTATTTTTAAAATATATATATTTATAGACACACCTAGGACATGCTGGACAAACCGTACATACCTATCACCATGACGATTTGCGTGATATTCATTAAAAGGCGACTATTCATACAATGAATCCACGTGGAATGTATTTACACTACTAGTGAAGCTCTGACATGTCTGATGCCCTACCGTGCCTAATCCCGGTAGACACCCTTGTCGTTTATTTATACAAACATGGGTAGCTATTGACGGGCACATTTAATACACATGCACACCAAGCCATTCAAAGGGGATTCGACAAAAATTCGACCAAAACTATGCAAGAAACCCCCCTCACGGTTAATAAAACACACATCCTTTGCCGGATGTGTAATACTTTTTATTTTACTCTCTGAAAAGGGGACGAACATCACTTGAGAGTCACAGCGCGCTCCTGGCAGAGCCCAATGCTGTGATACACACACCATTGCCTGCCGAGTGCCACACACCTCTGTGTTGTATTCCACCAGCTAGTGGATATGCTATGACACTCTCTAGCCCATGTGCACTGTAACACCACCCCGTGAATATGTCATGCCACACTTGTCTTCGCACGGGTTATATTGCCCCATCTAACGTGCCTTCCTCGATGCCTATGTTATAACGCACAGTGCTATGCCATACATATTACAATCTGGGATCCATATCTTTGTCACAGTGCATATGCAACGTTACACTCCCCAGCACATATTTTATATTACAACTTTAGAGACTATTTAGGTTACACAACACTGCCCTGTGCATATTACACTCCAAGGCGCATATCGCATATCACGCGCTAGTGCCTGTGCTATCTCGCGCTCTCCAATGAATCTGTCATTGCGCACAATGTATTGCATATTATATTTCACGCCCGGTTCATCTCATATCACACTTTTTGGTGCATAGTTTATACCATACACTATATCTAGTTTTTATTTTCAATCGTGCTCTCAGGACTATGTTCTATATAACACTGTGTTCACCTACCCTTTTCACGGGCATTACATTTTGCGATAGGGGGTGGAGGGTCAGGGGGTTTTCTGCCAAGTGAGCCCGGAGTCACAGTCACAAACGTCCTCTTCTTCCTGAATAAAAGTGAGATTATGCTGCATACTTGTTCATATTTTAAGTAGTTCGCACAGACACACGTTTTAAAAACAATAAAGTTCCTAATACCCGCCTTCTCTGAACAGTTAGCTTGCTGCCCCATCCCCCTCCTCCCTATCCTCTGTTGTGTGAATCCATGGACTAGCCTCCTCCCTCCTGCCATGCATGGTCTGATGTGCTGCCACTGCCCTCAATTTAGTATGATGTACCAGTCCACTCCTCCTGCCCTCCATTGCCCAGTTCTATGCCCCATCATTGACCTCCTGCTTAAACTCTGTGCTTAGCTTGCTGCCCCTATTTTCCTTCCCCCTGCCCTCCGATGTCTTTGTGCATGCCCCTACTCCATCCTTTTTGCCCACCATGTTCCATGGACCTGCCACTCCTATCTACTCTGAGTGTTCTGTTGAGCTGCCACTCCCCTCCCACCTGCCCTCCCACCTGCCTAGCATTGTCAGATGACTGTAACCTGTCCCTGCCACCTCCACCCTGCCTGTCCACATGCCATGCCCCTATCCTCTTCCTCCTGTCCTACATGGTCCATTGTACTGCCACACCCTTCTGCCCTCCCTGGTCTGTTGTGCTGCAACTGCTCCTCCTGCCTGCCCCGTGCGGTCTGTTGTGTGGCCCCTTCCCCTGAACTTTCTTGTCTGTGCACAGGTCCTGACCCTCCCTTCTATCCTCCATCGTTCCTTTGTGCATGCCCCTGCACCCTCCTTCTTGCCCATCATAGCCATTGTGCTGCCACTAACCCTCCCACTTACCATGCATGGTCTTCTGTGCTGCCATGGCTCCTCCCACCTTCCCTGTGTGGTCAGTTAGCTGCCCCTGACCCCCTCCCACCTTCCCTCCATGGTCTGTGTGTATGCCATCACAGTCTCACTGTTGCTCTTCATGGTGTGTCTTGCTTCTAGTGCCCATCCTGCCTGACCTCCATGGCTATCTTGCTGCTCCTGCCCTGCCCCCTTGCCCCCAGCCCTCTGTTTACATGTGCAGACCCCTACTCCCTCCCTCCTGGCTTGTCTGTTCCATTGTAATGCCCCTGATCCGTCCCTCCTGCCCTTTATTGTCTGTTATGCTGCAGCTTTCTCTCCTGTCTGTCCATTATGGTCAGCTACCTACCATTGCCTCTTTCCCCTCTGTTCTCTGTTGTCCATGTGCATGGTCCTGTCCCCTCCCTCTTGCTTTCTATGGATTGTTGTGCTGCACTCCTGTCCCGCATGCCTTGTGTGGTGTATTGTGCTGCTGCCAACCCTGATGCCTGCCCTGCAGGGTCAGTTTGGTGCACCTCTCCATGTCCCTCCTGTCCTCTGTTATCCAAGTCCATGTCCCTACCCCATTTCCTTCCATGATCCAATGTACCATACTTGCGAACATTTTGAGCTTGGTAAGAGGGAGATTTTGAAAAAAAACTGGGGTATTGATTTTCCCCTTTGAGTTACATTGAAAAAGAGGAGATTGTAGACAGGAGACAGATCAAATAAAGCCCATTTGAGCTTAAAAACATTGGACGTTTCCTGGCTGAATCGGGTCTGTTGGCATGTATGGTTGTACTACCATTGCCTCTTCCTTCTGCCCACAATGGTCTATTACATTGCCACAGCCTCTCTTGCAAGTCCTGTATTGTTGGTTTGTTGCCCCTGCCCCCCTTTCCACTGCCCTCCAGAGTCTGTTGTGCTGCCACGGCCCTTCCTGCCTGCTCAGTGTGGTTAAATTGTTGCCTTTGCACCCTCCTACCTGCCTTCGATTTTCAGAGTCCGTGCCCCTGGCCTCTGCCTCTCAACAGTATCCTAATGAACAACTAGATTGCTAACATTCTATATTTATTACAAAAGTGTGGAACGCCTGACGTCATCTTGATGTAATCAAAACTGTAATACCTAGAGCATTTCCTTTAGAAATTACATATATGAGAGGGTCTTATTGGCATCAAAATTATGGTTAGTGCTCTAAAAGACTAAAATAAGGACATATTTTCTGAGTTTTCAAATAGCGACAAAGCACTTTTAAATTATTTGTTATCTTTATGTTTTTTTATCTAGTTGACCACTTGATTAAATGTTGCACTTAGGGGAGAGGATGTGGTGTTACTTCCAGAACAGCAGACTTTGCAACTGGGGAACCAGGTTGGAGTTTCTGCTTCAGCTCGACATTCTGTGATTCTGGTCAAATCACTTAGTCTCCCCATGTCTACAACCAAAATGAATTTGTTCTTGTGTGATGTAACCAATGCTCATGTTAAGCACTACAATACCTGACAAGTCTGCACTATATAACACTGCAAAAACACAAAATAATAAGTGTTTTGCACACTTCTGTCATTGGGCTATACTTGGGCTACATCTGGGTGATATTTGGGCTACATTTGGGCTCTTTTCTCTCTGGTGGCCATCTTGGGAGATTTATTTGTTATGAAGTTTCCTAATTTCCTCATTTATTGCAGTCTCCTCAGTAGGAAATACTTTCAGTTTTTTACTTTGATTCCATCAAGAAGGCATTCAGATGTGTCACACATTTGCCATAAATTCAGAATGTTAGCACTCTTTTTGCTCATTAGATCACTGTAGTAAAGCTACTGCTCACCAGGGAAAACTGCTGCTGGTATTGAAAGTGCATGTTTCAGTCTGCATGTCAGAATTTTTTAATGAAATAGAAGAGGATTTGAGAAGTCACTCAAAATGTGCCCTAATTTTTCTTTCTGCAGCACTAATCATACTTTTTATGGAAAAATGAACCCCCTCATTTTGTTCCTTTTTAAATTAAATGTTTTAAGAGTTACCACTTTAATCCAAGCAAGATGGCTTCAGGTGTGCCATACGTTTATCATAAGTAGGACTGTTAGCGCTCTAGTTGTTCTTTGGAACACTCTGGGAAGCTGCAGTAGAACACAAAGGAATCAACTGACAGTCTCTGCCCTTGTTGGATGTACATGTTTTACTAAGAATGTCAGACTTCATTCTCACATGACTGAGAAAGATAATGTGAATTTACAGAAAATAAGCTCTCAGTTTAGCTTATAGATCACCTTCCAAACCTCTGTGGGAAAAGCATGAGAAAATATTTTTCTCTCAATCATGATATCCCAGCAGAAGGCTCTTTCACATGGTGAAATCACCTTAGAACATACCACAATTCCTAAAATGAGTATGGTACCATCAACAAATGATTTATAATGTAACTAAAGTCTTAAAACCTTCTATTAACTGCAATGCTTTTTAATGAGGTGCTATCATGTATATTGGTCCCAAGATGACTGCCAACACTTCTTGGATGAAGTGCTGACAGCCAATCAGATCTCAGGATGAGATGTGTGGTTAGGCTCCGCCCACATATATATATGATTTTACTTTTGATTTTCTCAGGAACTACTGAACAGATTGACACCAGTGCAAAAGGCACTTCCCTGAGCTGAAGACTACCTCTCTGCCAAATTTCAAGTAATTCTGTTCAGCCGTTCGGGCTGTACCTTGGACTAAAGGTCCCTATGGAAAATTGCATGGGGAAAACGCGTTTTGGGACCCCCCTTTTTTCTCAGCCCCCGCTTGACGAATCCCCCCGAGACTTTCAGGGTAGGAGCGGAGCGGAGCGCCCCACCTATTTTAAAAATTTCGCGAGGATTCGTCAACCGGCGCCAAAGTTATTCCAAATAGAATGTTGCGGATTTCCTATGGAAACACGGTCCTAAATATAACTATCTACTGGCGACCGCCAGTAGATAATATATATATATATAACTCACGCGACCGCAATCCTCTGCTGATGCTAATACTGTATTTAGACACTTATTTGCCCATGTCTTCTTCCATACATTTTTAGCTATACATATATTACAAATATTTTTTTTTATAAAGACACATATGTCATCAGCAGAAGATTGCGGTCGCGTGAGTTATAGTTGCCAGCACTAACTATAACGGGGCAATTTCATTGGTTTTTTATCAGTAAAATTTCCGCTAACTATAACATGTGTGAAACCTATGGTTTTTTCAGTGAATTTGCAAGGTTTTTTAAATGCTAATTCCTAACTATAACGTGTGTGAAACCTATGGTTTTTTCAGTGAATTTGTACGGTTTTTTAAATGCTAAGTTACTTTACGCCATTCGAGGCGTGCGCGCCCACTTAACGCAGTGCGTTCCGTGCACGGTTTTTATCAACTTTAATAAGCCCTGTACATTTGGTGGCCTTCGGCCACCAAAAGCACAGGGGGTGGGGTCAATGTGGATAGTGTTTTTTTATTTCGATTTTATAATTTCATGTTGCCAAAATATAGTTTTTTTACTGATGTAATAAGCCCTGTACATTTGGTGGACTACGGCCACCAAAAGCACAGGGGGTGGGGTCAGTGTGGATAGTGGTTTTTTTATTTCTATTTTTTACCGTACGCTTACGGTAAGCGTACGGTAAGCGTACTCGGCGAAATTGCCGAAAAAAAAATAAAACCGTTTTTGCTCTTGGGGGATGTTTGGGGACTCCCTCAACATGACTATGTGGGAGGGAGTTGTCAAAACAGCCCCGTAACATGTTTTTGGGCATCATGTTTGATAAATAACACTCAGTGCGAGAGACAAAATGGCGGACGCCGCTTCCTGGTTTCGGCCGATTCGAATGTTTACTAAGATCTAAGAGCCAATCAGAATCGCGCTCGCGCACGCCACCGTACGCGTACGGTAAGCGTACGGTAAGCGTACCGTAAGCGGGCTCAGATATATATATTGATTTAAAGGCTATTTTCTCAGAATCTACTGAACAGATTTACACCAAACCTACAAAAGGCACTTCCTTGACATAGGGACTAACTCTCTGCCAAATTTCTAGTAATTCTGTTCAGCCGTTCGGGCTGTAGCTCTGTCTAAAGGTCCTATGGAAAAATGCATGGGAAAAACGCGTTTTGGGACCCCCCTTTTATCTCAGCCCCCGCTTGACGAATCCCCCCGAGACTTTCAGGGTAGGAGCGGAGCGTAGCGCCCCACCTATTTTGAGAAATTCGCGAGGATTCATCGACCGGCGCCAAAGTTATTCAAAATAGAATGTTGCGGATTTCCTATGGAAAAGGGGTCCTAACTATAACTACCTACTGGCGACCGCCAGTAGGTAATGTATATATATATATATATATATATATATATATATATATATATATATATATATATGACATTATAGTTAGGAATTAGCATTTAAAAAACCTTAGAAATTCACTTAAAAAACCATAGGTTTCAGGGATGTTATAGTTAGTTGGACATTTGACTCCTATAAAACCAGAGAAATTCGCCTGTTATAGTTAGTTGAGCTAACTATACCTCGCGCGCCCGCAATGCACTGCTGATGATGTCACATATTACATCACTCATGATATGGTCAGTGACATCACTGATGACATCTCAAATGACATCACTGATGACATCACTCTTGACATCATCCACGTGACAATCTGATGCACATACTGATGCTCTAATATAAACTTTGATACACCCATTGTAAAATGCTGACTACTATTTTTGAAACCATTCACAGAAGAATGCCATATACTACATAGCACTCACTATTTCCTAGGCTTTTCAGTGAATTTCTAAAGTTTTTTAAATTCTAATTCCTAACTATAACGTCTGTAAAACCTATGGTAGGGTGCAGGGTGCCTGTTCTCCAAGTTAAAATCAGAGACTGCCTTGAAGAGCTAATGTCTAACATTAAACCTTTAAAAATAGCAAACATGATAAGGTTATTACCAGGAGAGTTGTGTTCCGGCTGCGGCCGCTCTCATGTGCTTTCGCTTATGGCAGCAAATAATGCGAAGCAAATGACTCTTAGAGGTAATTGCTGTAACTATACATGGAATAAATGGCCCTGTGTCATTTGAGCACAGCAAAAAAAATGTGGTAATTATGGGAGCGGAAGGACACCGCGCTCCGGCTGGCTGCACGGATTGAGCGGCCCTTGATGCATGGCGGACGCCTCGGCTTCAGCAGAAGGAGCCGTGTGCTTCCTGGACACACAGGGGGTGACGCCATGTCCCACACTGATGACCCGCTGGGTCAAGACCAGGGCGGTGATACTAGGCACGCGCTGTAAGAGCCCGCCACAGAGAGGCACCTGGTTGGAACCAAAGACCTCGCATATGGCAGTGCTGCTTCAAGGATTTTGCAAAGGGCTTCAACACATTCTTAACACAGGAACTGATCGAGGTGTTGGGGATTGCAGGAGACTACTGAGAAAACCCAGTAATTCATAAAGCATAGATCGTGTAGGGAAAACCTTGCTTCTGTGTAAATAAAAAAATAAATGACTGTTTGCCTATCACTGTATGGCTTAGGCACTGATTCCCAGGCCAGAGGGGAATTTCTGTCCCCACACAACTGAATTTTGCACCCCCCACTGTTGTCCCCCGGTAAACCCTGGTGACATTTACTGGAGGAAAATGTCCGATATGAAGGCAAAACGTGGGTTTGGGGTGGGGGGATATATATGCAATCCACTTGTTATGCCTCATTCTTTGGTGGGATCTCAAAGTAGCAAGTATTCTACAGTGAAGGCATCAGCCCATTGAAATATCTCACCATCTACTAGATAGGATGTCTCTAGATGTTTCAGTCTAGCTCGCAGTATCCTAAGGTTCCCTTACAGGTTTCCAAACCAGTGTTCCTGTATCTCTTAGCACCTTTAAGCCTCCAGGTGCCATCTTGTGGGGATATTCACAAGAACGTGTGATAACTACCACAAGAGTAGCTTAACACAACTCTCAACATCGCAGCCCATCGCGGGAAAATAACCCCGTGACAACTTGGAATTCACAACAAGGCAGTACCATCCGATAGTCTGCCTAAACCGAGGACAATGTCCACAAATACAACCATCGTGATGGAGATAAAAACAAAAACCACAACACAAAAAAACCTGCGCTGGGCCAAAGCGCGATGAGAAAATCAGTGATAGGCAGCGCCAGGCCTGCAACACACACCTGACAGGCAGGAAAAATCACCATAAAAGTAGAAAAAACACCCAAACACAAACTGACCAACACCCAAGCACCATGGAGGCAGCCGGATCAGGCGCAGAGGACGAGCGCAAAACCGCAAGCACCCCGGACGACCAGCCCGGGACCTCGGGGACAGGGCAGGGCAAGGACAAGAAGAAGAGGAAGACTAAGTTTAGTCCGCAGGCGAACAGGATCATAGTCACGGAGGTGATGGAACACCATCAACAACTGTTCGTCACCTCCAACGTGTCATTGGGCACCAAAAATGGAATATGGCGGGACATCGTGGACAAGGTGAATGCCATCGGAGAGCACTAGCGGACAATGGACGAGGTCAAGAGGCGATGGAATGACATCAAGTGGAAGACCAAGGAGAAACTCGCAGCCAACCAGAAGGCAGCAATGCTGACTGGAGGTGGGGGCCCAGCGCCACAGCTCGTGCTGGATGACATAGAGGAGCTGGTGTCGACAGGACACAACACAACCGCAACAGGGTGAGTGACCACCAGGTACTGGGGGGACGGGTGGAGACAGCCACGATGGCACACATGCACAATCAAGCAGAGCACAGTGCACCCCTCAATGACCCTGGGTCATCGCCCGGATCTATAGACTGTCACAATGTACAATGCCATGCTGTCTGAATGTCAACATGTACCTTGCGGCTACATACATGTGGACTCATTGCAATACACCATCTCCCCTTCACTTTGCAGGGCCACCATCAACACCCCCTGCAGAGCAGTCCCAGCCACTCTTCACTGATGACGAGGAGGACAACCCCAGCATCGATGCACAAGCCCTCCTAGACATCACTGACATCATCCGCAACTCAGCTCCAGGATCAGGGCATACCAGCTGCATCGAGGAGACCCCACCCACCACCCAAATCACCCAGCAGGAGGCACCCACGGCCCCAGCAGTCTCCCAAGACCCCCAGGAACAACACACGGCTTTCCAAAGCCATGTGCTGGAGGCCCAGAGGGAGACGGCTGAGCAGGTGCGGGTGGGGTTCGACCTCATAGCCACCAAACCGGACACCATCCATGGGTGTCTAGGCCCGCTCCATGGTCTCCAACGAGCCCTGACTGACATCGCTGGAGTCCTGACGTGGAGAGAAGAACACCTGTCTGCTCAGAGGGGCACCAGCGATACCAGCCGTGAGCTGGCACATAAGCGGAGGCTCATGGAGGACATGGTGCGGATGGAGGCAGAAAGGATGGCAGCCACCACTGTAGATCAGCAAAATGTAGCTGGGATCTACCATGCCCTGCAGATCATCATCATGGTATTGCTCCCACAAGGCGTGGCGCAGATAATTGCTGCTGCCCCCCCACCATCCACATATCCACCCCCTGGTGTGCCATTGCATCACAGTGTGGCAGACGTACCCACTCCAGCACCTGATGTGTCAGTGGCACACAGTGCCTCAGCCGGTACTGCAACACCTACAGGTGGGGCAGAGCACACATCCGGGGACGAGGACGTGGATGGGTTTGTGATCAGGAGGCACTAGTATTCATTTCCGCCACAAGCCTGTTTCTGCTTGGTGCCGCACATGGCCTCATGACCGTCCACTGACCCCCGATACACTCCGATGCACTCACCTTGGACAGCGACATGCCATATCCTGTTTGATGACCAAGGACACGGTGACTAGACAGCGGACTGTACCCTTCCTCTTCCGCAGTACTTGTCATCCCTGGGTGGACTCTGGCTGGCCCTCCACGGGCCCATATTGCGTCGTGTGCTCTGCATTGCCCTGTACCGCTCCAGCTGTAGAACTGCACTGGATGTGCAATAAACACCCAGTGACGCACTGCTGTGTCATGTCTTTCATCATTCATGTATGAATGTGTGGATGAATGTAGGGACAGTGATGTCCCTTGTGTCAATGATGCTCCTCCTGTGGGATGCCAGTCAGAGGGTGCTACATTGCATATTGTGTACCGGGTCCCTTGAACACTACAACAGGGACACACACATCAGTCACTTCCATGTCCGGACATGGACTGAACCACCCCCAGAGCCCACAAGTCATTTTTGCAGGCCCTGCGCTGGTCTGGCATACGGCAGGCCAGACCACTCAGCTTACACTCCAAGGGGGGCCCTCATTACTACCCGTCGCAGGCGTACTCGCTGGTGGTGTGCAGGTCACTGGTCTAGTTGTCCGCATGTCACAGCCACTCCCTGAGGGCAGGTTTGCACGCACACCACACCCATCCGGCATGGGCATCACAGGCCATGTGACTCCGCCAGCATAAGGGGCCGACAACATCACATTCCCCTCTGCCGGTGGTGACTGGATGACGGACGCTCCATGGTTCTCAATCATAAAGTCTACATGAGTTTTTGCGGACAGTGTTAGTGGCACCCGAGGCCTTGTGGCCATCATGGCCCTACCACCATCTGGCGCTGACTAGCGTTGCACAGGGTTAGTGGCACCGAGGCCTTATGTCTGGCATGGGCCTACCACCATGTGGTGCTGACTGGCGTTGCACAGGGTTAGTGGCACCCGGAGCATTGCGGCTGGCACAGGCACCGCGCCACGGGACGGTGACATTGGGTGCACTGAGTCAGTGGCACCTTAAGCTGCTGAGCGGGTGTGCAGCTTGCAATGATGCCCCGTCCCAGCGGTCCGGACAGCTCAGGATTTGTGTGCCCCGCTGGACCGCAGTGGAGGCCAGAGCCAGCGGGCAGCATGGGCCTACTGCCACGTGGCGTCGCTTTCGGGTTCCCAGAGTTAGTGGCACTGATTGGGCTGAGCAGCGGGTGTACAGCCTGCGATGATGCACTGGTATGTCCTATGCCATGGAGTAATCAAGACCCAGCAACAAACGTGAGACCTGGTGGCCTGCGGAGCGGGGCTGCATGGTGTTGAGGGTGCCATGTCCGCGGGCCCCGTGCTTGTGGATTGCAGCTGCACGTGGTGAGACCTCCTGTCTACGCGCCGGTGGCGGAAGGTGAGCAGTGAGGTCAGGGTGTGCATGGGCGGGCATGCTCCGATGGGCGGCGGGAGGGGCTGGGGTGCCTCTGCCTGGGTGTGCATGGGCGGGCAGGTGATTTTGTCTTGTGCAATTGTGTGTACTGTGCCAATTGTGTATCAGGACTCTGTTTCAGATGACGGGTCTGTCTCAGATGTGTGACTTGGTGTACTGCTATACATACCGGCAAGTGGATGGAGACACACCAGTGGCAGCAGGTGAGCAGTGTGGCCTGGGTGCGCAGGGGTGGCACTCTCTCTCTCTCTCTCTCTCTCTCTCCCTCTCTCTCCCCCTCTCTTCTTCTCTCTCTCTCTCTCCCCCTCTCTTCTTCTCTGTCTCTCTCCCCCTCTCTTCTTCTCTCTCTCTACCCCTCACTTCTCTCTCTCTCTCTCTCCCCCCCTCTTCTTCTCTCTCTCTCTCTCTCTCCCTCTCTCCCTCTCTCTCTCCTTCGCTCTCTCTCTGACCTTTGATGTGCGCAGGGGACACCTTCTCATCGTGATTTTTGTCTTGCAGGCTGTGACCTACGGATTGTCCGGAGGGTAGCCGCCATTTGTCTTCATTTCATTTCAGTGTTCATGTTAATAAAATTTCATTTGTTGCTTCGAAAGTGAATGTGTGATGCTAATTTTTGTGATGACACATGCATGTTACCAGTTGTGATTGTGTGACATCAAGCTGATTATTTTGGACGTGTTTAGGTGTAGCTGATGTGGCATGTCTTTTGTCGGGGGGTGCCGTGGAGGGGGGTCCTGGGGGTGGTGGCGGCAGATGTTGTTGCCCTTTCGGCCCTCCGTGCTGCATGTTCAGTTTCCTGGATGCATCTGTTGCCCTTCCGATGTGGCTGTGGGCTGTGCTCCCTTTTGTGGTGCAGGCTGTGGTCCGACTTTGCACCAGGTCAGAGCAGGTGTTATTTTCCTGCTGCTAACGCACCTTATCGCCTGTTTTGTGTTCTTATCGCAATTCTGTCTGGTCGGTGTGAATGTTGTGAAGTGGTGTTGTCGCGGCTTTTGGCACGGTAACGCCTACTCTACATCTCATTAGCGATAGTTGCGGGGGTCATCGGTTGCAATGTTTTTAGCGGCTGCTATCGCGGGTAAACTGGTGATGTGGGCTGTTTGCACCGGCTTGTGAATGGGGAGGTAAATTTATCACGCGCTAAAGTGTCGTTAAATCGGAGATAGATCCTTGTGAATATGCTCCCTGGTCTTTTAACTACTGAGACCTCAGTACTGAAAGCCCCACCCCCACCATGGATGAACCTCTCTCTGAGCATCTTCCAAAAAGCCTTTGAGGTCACCTTTGTAAACTCAGAAACCCCCAACACCTCATCATGGTGGCCATGAGGGCCAGTGTTACATGGAACAACTGAGAAGGCACTCCAAGCTCCGAGGCGCAGCAGCTTTCTCATCTTGTGCTGTTACTCCCCATAGCCGCATCATGTCCTGAATCCTCTAGTCAAATGCTTGAAAAATCCTCAGTTGTATCGTGTGACATCTTCTGGCTACAATTTCGCTGTAAGACGCAAGTCAAATTAATAAGTGTAGGGACTTCAGATTGAGGTTTCAGAGTGCAGCGATTCTTGTGTTTATATAGGATAGTTTTAAAGATTGGTGAAGTTGTCAGGATCCCACTGTCCAGGATACTGGATACGTGGTTTGAGATAGAAAGTTGGACCTCCAAAGCTTCCTTGAATGCTTGTATTGGCATAAAATGGTGTTATCAATGCCTGGGTTGTGGAAGGTGGTGTGAAGGATGAGTCAGATACAGTATGACACATTTATTATATATGCAATAAATGTTACTAAAATCATGTACAGAATGTGACGCCAGAAGGGCCAGTGAGAAGGCACAGCTCACACAAGGCCTTTTCTAGAAGAGCAGTGTGGGGGGGTTGCGTCTGATGCTTAGGGGGCCCCAATTACCCTTTTGAACTAAGTAACTGACTTACAGCACAAAACGCAGTTGCCAGAAGTAAGGGCGGAGGACAACGATAGAAGGTCATGAAGGGACAAGATACAGATTGTAGGCGCACTGGAGGGAGCTGAAGGTGGGAAAATCCAGACTTTGTGGAGGGTAAACTCGGACAAACAGCATCAATATTTTGTTGTGCAGTGTGAACATAACACACTTACCAGGGACCCTCAAGAGGAAGCTCTCCTAGTAGTGCTGTCACCAAGAGAATCAATAATAAGGAAAGGGGGGCCATCTGATGCGAGGATAAATGGTCCCTAGATCAGGTGGGAGGTTCTTATGTTTACCGCAGTAATCCAAGAAGCAAAGCAAACTTTTGACAGAGTGACAACATGCTACGAATGCTGCCGCTCAAATACATGCTGATCTATGATGCTAGGTTGAAAGTTATGAATGTAGACAGTTTATAGTTCTTCGAGGTTCCCTCTGACTCCTGCAGTTAGAAAAAGATGTGTGTTGAGGAAGAGCGTGCTCAGACAGAAGGTGAGAGAAGATGGGGACTCAGGCGCACAGTGTCATAGACAACAGATTTCACCCTCGAACATACCTACATCCAGAAAAGACTCCGATAACTTGAAATGGGAACTGAAAGGAAGGTGACATTATTTATTGAACAACTCCTTTCTTTTTTGTGAAAGGCCAATAAGCCTGTTTATGTTTAAAGGCACAGGAATAGATAATTACAAGATTTACACACAGCACCAACGATATCTAGTCTGGGACAACTAGAGAACAAGAGACAGGACCTCTCAGTTGTGCAGTTGGTTAGTAGCCATGGTTTATTGGTGATTACCTCCTCAACCTTCTGGGCAACTGAGGCGCTATAGCTAGTCGGACGCGGGCTCATAGATACTGAGGTGGTATAGTGACTCAGTCCGAACGTGCCGATGTTCTATGGTTCAAGCACAATTCTGTTCCTGAGCAGAATCCCTGCAACAGGTTGAGACAGTCAGCAGGCACAGATCCAGGGAAGCCGCTCTGGGGAGAACTGTGGCGTATTCCAGCCAGTCCACTCCACCATGGAGAAGGAGTGAGGAGAGGGTTCCCTCTGTATGTGGGCGGCAACCTTCCATATTCAAGCACAATGGAAGGGGAGGTCATAAGCCTCCAGTGGTGAGGGAAAGGCCCCCTGGTGCTAGTAGGTCACTGGTTTTCAATAGTGGACCAGAAGGCATCCATCTTGGAGTGTAGTCGTTCTGCACATCCAAACACCATGAAATGCAGGCAGCAGCCAAGGTGCAGAGGAGGGTAGCAAGTGGGCGAACTCTAAAGGACAGAGGTCGTGGAGAAACCCTTTGCAGATGGCATTCGGTGCACATTGGTCTCCATTGTAATCTGCCTTAGCTGATTGGTACCTTGCAAAACCCTCAGTTAAATCTAAAATACTTAGATATTTTCTTGGTCTAGAATGACAGTGAGGTGCATTGTCTCATAGCGCATGGCAATTTATTCTTTATTCTAAAACGTCACATGAAGCAAATGAGAAATTGAATAACCCGAAGACGATTGGACACTGAATTACTGCACGCGGCGAGTTCTGGCGTGTGTTCTATTAATGTGGCATGTCAAAATCTGCAGTTCATCCTATGGAATAGCCTTTTAATGTTTGCTTTGCTGTATTTATGTGACGCTTTTTGTAAGCACTATATATTTGTCATGTCAGCTACAAGGACGTTTTAAAAATAAGAGCTTGGGTCTCCAGGTTTCCTTAGTTCCTTAGTCCTTGGTTGCCACACAAAGTAACATCAGTGCTTTTAAATGGAGACAGAAAAGTGCAGGTACTCGCTGCTCCAGAGTAGCTGCTTGCCTCTGGAAAGTGCTGGTTCCTTCCCTTTTATACTATTGCACCAATGCAGAGAAGTGCAGGTACTCTCCTTTTCAACTTAATGAAATGCAGGTACTCTCTACTCCAGAGTACCTGCTTACGTCTGAAAAGTGCCGGCGCCCACCCATGAAAAGTATTCCACCAATTCCAAGAAGTGCAGGTACTCTCCTTTCCAACTTAAAGAAGCGGAAGTACTCACTACTCCAGAGCACCTGCTTGCCTCTGAGAAGTGCTGGTGTCCTCCCATTAAAAGTATTCCACCAATTCCAAGAAGTGCAGGTATTCTCCCTTTCAACTGAATGAAGTGCAGGTACTCGCTGCTCTAGAGCACATGCATGCCTCTGAGAAGTGCTGTTGCCCACCCATTAAAAGTATTGCACCAATGCTGAGAAGTGCAGGTACTCTCCCTTTTAACTGAATGAAGTGGTGGTACCCTGTACCGAACAGTACCTGTGCACGCCCCCTACCAGTAGAGAGATTATATGTAAACTTGACCGCATGGAAAGTTTTGAGTGCATGTGTATCCACGGGAGTGTGGGAGACTTTTGTCCCCACCTTTTTTCCTGCCTCACTTTTATTTTGCTGTTTTGCCTTTAGGGGTCTGCCCACCCCAGTGTTGTTTAGGTCTAGCCTAAAGACAGCCTTAGCTGCCTGCTGTAGAAGAAGGATTGCATACATGATAAATTGAATAGTTATGAGTGGGTGTGGGGTTTGCTTCTTCTGCTATTTTCTCACTTCGTTCAGCCCCTGTTGCTCATTCAATGGCTTTGCTGTCAGTTTCTGTGTGTTCCACCCGGTATGGTATCACTCTTTCCAATGCTCATTGATGTAAATGTGTATTCTCCATGTGTGATATAAGGAATGTTATCATTCCAATTTTCCTAAGGGCTATTATTTTTATGTCGAGCCTCTACAGAGCTAGTGCGGTCTGGGTATCTGTTGTATACACTTTGTGGGCATTTTATTTGTTACTTGGTTTGTCCTTCCAAAATGCCTGTTTGCTATTGGTGAATCCTTCCTCTTTGTCCCTTCTTTTTGTCTTTTGTTTCTTCCCATGGAGCAGGGACCAAGTACTGTATCTTTACGCTCTAGTTGTTTATCTATTCATTTTTTGGACTATTGTTTTATTTCTTTCCTGCTCATGTTACTGTTTGTCTGTGTTCAGCTTTTGTGCCCGCAGCTGCTTGTTTCTTCTGTTTCTGCACAGCAGCATGGGAAGGCTCTGCTTCGCACAGCTGCTCCCCCTGCCTTTCGAATTTGAGTGTGATTTAAAACAGGCCCGTGAATCTTGTGCCTTTCTTTCATTAGCATGGCACTAGCTTTGCCTTTCATGTTTCACCATTGCATGCATTTGACTATATCAGCATGGCGCCCTACAGCTGGTCATTGGCACTGGAAGGACTCTGGTATGTAAAGCCTCATCTCTGGGAACCTAATTGCATGCACCTCTTGTTTTTCGGTGTCTTTGATGTTTCCTGTGTGATCAAGGGTTCCGGTTGTGTGAATTTGAGTCTCTTTTAACAAGTTTGTTTATTTACCATTGCAATGCGAATTGTCACGCAAAAAAGGACGGAGCCAAGATTTAAAGTTGGCTTTGTGGCTCGAATTTGTGCCGCATTATTTTTCTCGTAGCCGTATTGTGCTTTGCTTGGAGTAGCCACTCAGAGGGCACAAAGACGTAAAATGGTATTTCTCTTCTGATCAGCAGACATTTAGATGCCTTGAAGAGTACAACTCAGGCCAGACTTTTCAGATCTCAGCCGCACCACTCCTCCCACTTCGCTTCTTGCCCCCGTCCCTTTACCAATGTCGCTACTTGTTTAGGTCTCGCCTGAGCCAGCGATTTAGCGCTGCTCTGGCGAGAGCTATAGAAACCGGGATTTGGAAGTGCAAACTAGTGCTTTTCAGGCCGCCAACTACAGTGCATGTGCGCCAGGCGCGCGCACCATTTGGCAGCCTGCCTGATCACTTTCCGGCTGCTTTGATGTTCTCAGTGAGCCGCGCGGCCACTGAGAACATCAAAGCGGCCGCGAAAGTGATACCATTTGCCACCCCCTCCCTTATCCCACTTCCTGCTTGTTATATTTACCATTCGTCATCACGAGGCCGTTCAGTAGCCAGCTCCCGCGCGTCTTCTTTGCCATGTGTGTGCTGGTGCAGTCATCTTGAGTCCCGCGCTGACAATGGCAGGATGCAGCTGCCGTAAAGATCTCGTGGACACCCAGCCACCCATTCAGTGAAACAAAAACGCGCCCAACACGAAGAAACTTAAATCAGTGGTGCGCCACGATTTCTGTACGCGCTTTATGGCGAACACGTGGGTCTGTAAAGGGCACCGGGGGATACAACAGAACGGAGAATCCAGGGTCCCTGATGAATGCAAACAATGTCGACCCTCTTGGACTAATGTAGTCGCCGCACATTCTCTCATTAAACCTTTACCCGCCGGCGCCGGTGTACATTTCCCTACTTGAACTTCGCCATAATGCGATACAGATGTGAAATCCACAATGGGGAGCACACAAGGCAAGCACTGCTCCCGATGCCAGGCGCCAAGAAGTACGCGCGGGATGTACGCGTATTGGGGTGAAATTCGGAAGCGCTAGATGGACACCTGCGTGGACTTTCATTCTTCACACCAAGGCCAATGGCTCTTAATGAACTTCTAAGGACATGCGTCATACTTCCTTTTTCAAGACTCAATAAACAATTACCAGGTAGGGAGGCCCTGCTAGGTTCAAACGTGCTTGGGCGCCAACTTCTGTGGGGCACAGGGGAGACGCTCCAGAAAAGGTTTAGCAGGGGGCGAGGATTGTGAAAAAGCACCAGAGACAGGATTCGGGGATACCCCGGCAGTGAGGCTTTTCTCTCATCATCTCAAGTCAGAACATATTCGGTTTCTGCTGCTGGTACACACCGTGACCACAGGAGGGCTGGGGGTTGCAAGTGGTACTAGGATACAAAGCCCCGACCCAGTGGAGTGTAAATGTTCGCACGTCAGCTCTGGGATTATATAATCTATACGTGAAATGTAATCTTCGTGAATTCACCGCATCACTAATTAATATGTGACTGCTTCAGAGAATAAAAGTGGAAAATCGCGAATAAAAATATTTTTTGAACATTACAGAAGTTGCTAAGCGGCTCACTGCCATGTATGGCACCTTCAGCCAGTTGTGACATTTCTGTCTGAGTTGAAATTGGCTGTATGCTAAACGCTGCTGTCTAAAACGTCAGATTGGCCTCAAGGAGCCACGGATCATGGCATAAAATCACTTGAACTTTTAGATTTTACAGTGTCTTGTCCATTTAAAAAAGTGCTTGATCTGAAAGTGAAAAGAAATGTAAACCCTTTAGTCCTATCTTATTCAAATTCACTATTTCAGTAACACATCATGCATGAAAACAAGCATTGATAAGGCCATTTGTTTTGACATTTGAATAGTGCATAGAGAACATGTTTTATCTTTCTTCAATAACAGGCAAGACAAGTATAGCAAAAGCAGTAGCACTGCAACCTGTTCAAACAACCCATACATTGGAACAAGCATTGGCATAGCCAATAGGTCTCGCTTTTGGGACCTTATAAGTAGTTAGTTATGCAGCACAATATCCTTGGTGCAACAACATCAACTGTTGCATGGCTAAACACTTATAAGGTCCCAAAGGCGAGACCTATTGGCTACGCCAATGCTTGTTTTACTAGCAGTGTCCACTCCTGTGGCGGCTTTCGGATTCTGCTGACTTCGGCTTCTTTCACTTTTCTCTTGCCGCCAGCAGTGGGTCTGCTGCTCTCTGAAGCGGGGGTGAAGGGCCTGCCTGCATATCCTTTGAAGTACATAGTTACTATTGCCTTCTGTCTTCCCTACTCTGCAGGAATGTATACAACCACGGGGTTTGCCCTAATCCTCCTCCCAAATCTGGCCAGAAAGTATCTAACTATACACAAAAATGATAAGGAGGAATCCGTATAGCACGTGCTTCAATAGGACACATACAAATTAAAAACCTACTCTTTGGTACAAAGTCCCTTCATGTTAACACTATCACACATAGCACCTCTGATTCCGATAGGAACAATTTATAAATTGTTTTAATTTTTCTCTTAATCTTACCAACACACAAAATACATAAACAAACAGAAAAAGGGGAGATGACCAATTGCGCAAACATTAACAAAAGACAATTAAATACATTTGATTATACCTTAATTTTACACATGATTGTACATTCCTTCCTACCCCAAACTTAGAACCTAGTGGTTGCTACATAATTCTAAGTAATCTGACAATGAGGTAATCTAATACACACATGAGGTAAACAATTGGACCTCTGAGTAAATCGATTCAAGAGCCAGAGAAAACTCTCTGCTACTTAAAGTAGCGGAGAGTGTTCTCTGGCTCTTGAATTGACTTAAGAACTGACTGCACTATTGTGAGGCTCACCAGAGGTTCTCGTAGTTACTCTCCTTCGGGGACCAGATTAGTTATTGTTGACATTCTAGTACAAATGGGAGACTTACAAGCTGCTATGGATACAGAGTTCCCGCTGGATTCGGTTGGAATTCTTGTTCACCCTGGAGAGCGCCCCATAAGTGTTGACTGGATTTTGATGTCCAGCTCTGACCCGATCGTGCAATGTAGTTTTCCTTGTCCTGATGAGGCCCAAATGATGGGGCCGAAACGCGTCGACTGCATTGAATAGAGGAGTCTAATGGATTACTAGTTCCTGTTAAGAAATTTGATCCACACACTGTGGATTTACTCAGAGGTCGAATTGTTTACCTCATGTGTGTGTTGGATTACCTTCTAGTGGGATTGCCTACAATTATGAAGCATCCACTAGGTTCTAAGTTTGGGGTAGGGAGGAATGTACAATTATGTGTATAATTGAAGCAGCTCGTAATCCTTTTCCTGTTTGAAAATCACGGGCGCAGACCACTTGTTATACCAACAGTATATTTATTTCCCTATCAAGATGTCAAGACGCGTTTCGGCCGTCCAAGCGGCCTTGATCACCTGACCACGCGCTATAGCAGACCCCATATTTAAAGTGCAAGTGCTAATTTGGAATATCAATAGACATGGAAAACATACTACAAGTCAATCAAATGCAGTATTCTCACATTATAAATAATTCACATTGATTCGTATTTGTTTTTGGCTAATGCTTAAACAGAATCGTATATACATTTATATATGACGGCTTCAATGCACTTGTCTATACAGTTGGTATTTCTAAAATATCTCCATCTTGATTATTTTAAATAACAGTTAACAATACATTCCACATCATTGAGACATTCCAATTCGTGCTCACCTACCCGTGTCATAAAAGTATTGAAAGATAATTAATTTCATTATCTACACTCACCAAAAGTCCAACACTATACTATGAATAATTATTCTATTAAAGTGCATAAGTGCTACAGTACAAAGTGAACAAAAAAGTGACTGATGCTTATAGGTACAAAAGAGGCAGTCATTAGCGGCTTAGGCATAGGACAACAAAAGAGAAGGAAGACAAATAATGACCACTAATGGATTGGACAGTAATGATCAGATGAATTACTTCTTATGATATTACTAGGGTTCCAACTGGAAGGGCTTGTGCAAAACAGATACGCCAGATTTAAAATGCAGTAAAATACATTTAAAGATATAACACAACAAACGACATAAAACTTGTGACATTTTTAAAATGATCAATAAAAAAGGACACTAGGTACATAAAAATTACTACCCATCAGTATCCTTAAAACCAATCATTAAAAATCATGATAAGCTGTCCCAAGTTAAACTGTAGTCATCTTAGATTCATATAGAGGCATGGACCTAAAAACAGATCATAGAAAGGTGTAAAGATCCTCTGTGGCATTTAAACCCCCTGGCCATTTGGAATCAAACTCCAAAATATATTGTGTTTCCAAACGGCGTAATGTGGCCTCTCTATTGCCCCCTCTTCGTTTTTGGGGAACTGATTCTATGGCTAAATATCTGAGGCATTTGGGGTTGCTACTGTGTACTTTCTCGAAATGTCTGGCTACAGGGTAGTTCTGATCTTTATTGTTTATAGCTCTTAAGTGCTGCAGAATACGTTTGTGCACTGCCAGTTTGGTACTTCCAATGAATTTTAAAGGACAGTCACATTCTAAGACATACACACAGTAATCCATTTTACACGTTAAATGTTGTTTGATTTCCGTTTGTCTATCTGAGAATGCTGTGCAGTATGTCTTAGTGTTCTTACCAAACTGGCAGGCCTTGCAGGTAGAGCATTTAAAAAAAACCTTCCTCGTTGGTAACCTAGGGGCAGATTTATGTTTCCTGGCGCATCCCTGCAAATCAGCAAGGATGCGCCAGGAATGATGCGTCACGCAAGTTTACCCTTGCGCCACACATGATGCGCCGCATTTACAATGCGGCGCATCATGGCGCAGGAATAAACAGATGCGTGACGCATCCGATGGCGTAAGGTTGGCGCAGTGCTTCAGTTGCGTCGCAAGCGCGACGCAACTCCAGCACTGTTCCAACCTACCCTATCCCTAACATGGTGCGCCAAGCCTTACGCCTGCTTCAAGCAGGCGCAGGGTTTTGGCGCATCAGCGTTGGGAAAGTGACTCAGTCAAATCTTATAGATTTGACTGAGTCACTTTTCAGGGGCGTTCCTGTGACGGAACGCCCCCCCCCCTCTGTCGACACGCCCACGTGAAACCTGACGCAGGTTTTACGTGGCGCAGGGCTTTACATCGTGACGCATCTCCATAGATGCGTCACGATGTAAATATGGCGCAACGTGGCGCAGGGTTTACACCGCCGCTGTGTCACAAAAGTGACGCAACGGCGGCGTAAAAGTGGCGCATCTCCAATATAGATCTGCCCCCATGTTTGCTTTTTAAAACTCTCTTGGCTATTATCAGTGAGCATGTTACCCATACTTCTTGATTTACGAAAGGTAATTGATGGATTTGAGGGCATCAGGTCACCTATGACTGGATCTTCCCGTATAAAGTGCCAATTTTTTCTCATAATGCTCCTCAATTCCCTTTCTTGTTTGGAGAAAGTAAGAATAAGACGTACAGGTTCACTATTGGAATCTAAGACTTCTTCTGGTTTAAAGTCTTTATTTCGATTTTTACATCATAAAAGACAATTGAAAGCAATAAAAGTTAGACATACAAAAGATAGGTAATTTAAAACCATCACGATTACAATTTCATAAATTTCAAAAAACATTTCAACGTTAAAAATAAAATTAAACAATATGATAAAGACCTAATACATGAAAAAACCCGTTGAGAAGTTAAAAAACGAGAGCAAGATCAGGGTGCCTGCAGATGTCTTGCTCTAATCACCCATGCCCACCCCAGGAATTTGGCTACGCCCACAAATACCACCTCAGAGGTATTGGTACGAAGCACCCATATAGCCTCAGCACTCCCTCTGACTTTAAGATGGCGGCAAATGGGTCTAATCCATTTGCTTCTTGGAGCATAATAGGCTGGACATGCAAATAGGAGATGGCCGACACTCTCCTTATGACCAATGCACCAGGGGCAGAAATCACTCGCTCGATTAGACCAGTTCTTGGTGAAGGATCTTAAGGGCAGAGACCCTACTCGGAACTGGTGGTAGAGCTTTTTATCAAGTGTCTTAGTTATGACGTCCCAGTAATTCTCCAGGAAAGGGTCCAATTTATGGGACAGGAACCTTCCTGTTAAGCTAGTAGAATCTGAGGCGATAACTAATGCTTGGCGAACAAAGGCCCAGTAGAGTGCTTTAAATTCCTGTTTTGAAGGAAAGGTAGTTGAACCTGGGGAAACCCACAGCTGATTAAGACCCATGTCATCCAAGATCAATTTCACTTCACGAAGCCAGGGTATACTGCTAGACCCCCAAATGGATCTTACTTCCTCAAGTTCCCTAGCAAAGAGGCTTAAGTCTTGGGAAGTCCAGATACGTCTCCACAGGGCTACTAGCCTGTATCGAGCCATTTCGTTAATTGGGTTGCAACCCATTTCCAGACATAGTGGTTTGATTGGAGCTGATTGGGGGAGTCCTACCAGTTTCCGCAAGAATTTATTTTGAACTTTCACCAAGGTTGATAGGTCCATATGCCCCCAGAGGTCTGCCCCGTACAGTATCGCAGAGCTTACCTCGGTGGCATAGATCTTAAGTGCGGGTTTGACACGTTTAGTTGAGGACCTTTTTTGCTCCTGCAGAAGACAACCAGTAAGGCGAGCAAATTTTAGGTGTAATATTTCAACCTGTGGTTTCCAGCGGAGACGGTAGTCCAAGGTTACTCCTCAATAGGTCATAACCTCAACTTGTTCCAAACCGACTCCATTCATGCTCATTGAGCTCTTAATAGGGCGACTTTTAGTTAGAACCATAAATTTAGTTTTGCTCACATTGATTTTTAAATCGTTGACATTACAAAACTCCTCAAATCGGGTCAATGCAATTTGCAGACCACTACGAGTCTTTGAGAGGAGTAGGGTGTCATCGGCAAAAATGAGCATGGGGAACTTGGTCCCGCCCAAAGAGGGTGCATCAGTGGGGGTCTTAGCAAAGAACTTGACCACCTGGTCAATGAACAACAAAGTGTAGGTGCCAAAACGCAACCCTGGCGGACGCCACGTGTTACGGAGAAGCAGTCCGTCACCTGCCCTTGGCCTCCCCACCTCACCCTAGCAAAATTTCCCTCGTGTAATCTTACAATCATGTCCAATAATTCTAACGGCAGTCCCAAATTTCTAAGAACGGTCCAGAGTTTAGCCCTTGGCACAAGATCGAAGGCCGATTTCAGATCTATAAAGGCTGCGTAGATGGACCCGCCGCCCAACAGCACCACCTTCCAGTCGATCAGACAAAATCTGAAGACCTGGTCAATGGTGCTGGTACCTGATCTGAAACCGGCCTGTAGGGGGGACAGGATACCCTCCAACTCCATCCACCCCTGAACTCTGGCAAGGACCATCCTTGCAATGACCTTTTGAAGTGAATCAATTAAACTTATGGGACGGTAGTTTCCCGGGACTGAACGGTCCCCTTTTTTAAAAATGGGGAGAATCTCGGCCCCCTTCCAGGACACGGGGATCCGGGCCCCCTTGGCTATAGCATTCGCTACCGCAGTTATATAAGGAACCCAGAGTTGGGGATTGATTCTGAATAAATCTGCCGGGATTGAGTCCATCCCTGGCGCCTTCCCCCTTTGGACCAGGCGGAGCGCAGACTCAGTTTCCAGTGGCGTGAAGTTTAACTCTTGGTTGGGAGTAAGGGTAATTTCCTGCTTGGTTAGTTCCATGTCGATTTCTAAATCAGGATCCATGAACTGACCAGAATAGAAATCAACCCATGCTTCTGCAGACACATGATTAACTGGAGTTTGGGAATCGGGGTTTCTGCCCCACTTAACAATTTCCCAAAACTTGATCTGGTTGCCAGAAGTACAGGTCTGACCAATGTAGGTCATCCCACTCCTTTTTTGCTTCCCACTGAATTTTTTTATACATTGATCGTGCCTCTTTAATATCGCTGGAAATCCTAGATTTCACTGCTTTGACTAAACGACTATGTGCCTCCCTGCAGTTTATATTGTACCATTTCTCACGGGATCCATATGCCTTTACTTTGCCTTGTGTGGGTGGAAGGGTTAAAAGGGCCTTAAGATTAGCAAAGCACCGTTCGTGAAGATCACAAATCTGATCACTAACATCCATGGTGGGGGCGAGAATCGAAATGTCGCTCAAAGTCGACGAGACTGCCTTCATTATGCTATCTAAAAGGGTCGGATCCTCCACCACCCTGGACCATCTGAGCCTTCTCCTATCGTTTGTCAAGATAGCATCACCTGTTAGATGAACAGCAGTTGTAGACCTGCCGAATCCACCTGGGAGTCTCATGCTTAATGACAAGGGGTTGTGATCACTTTCAGGACGGGACACAACTTCCATATCATCCAAGAGTGACCAATATTCCATTTTTAACAAGATGTAATCTATTCTACTTTTCCTCACCCCATTGTCAAAAGTGGGTTTGTCATCCTTATCAGAGGCCGTACGACCATTGGTTGCCCTCAAACCCCAATCCAGACGCAACCCCAACCAGTGTAAAGCTGCCTCAGAGCCTCTTTTAATATTATTCAAAGACAGCATCGGGATATTCCAGACGGAGTCCTCCTCAAACCCCAGGTCCTCCCCCGCATTATAAAGAGGCTCAAAGGTGCAGTTGAGGTCCCCTGCAAGGACGAGTAACTTATCTCTCCCTATCCCTTCAAGGTAAGAGTCTAACACATCTAGGATACTAGGACAGCGCCCTCCAGGTTGACCATGTGCAGAGATGTTAATGACTACAATGTCCTGGCAGTTATCCTTACTTAATCTAATTCCCAAGAGGTCCGGGTTATCCAGAACAATTTCCATTGGTCGATAGCCAATGGACTGTTTAACCCAGATCACTAACCCCCCCGATGCTCGACCTTTATTGCCCCTTATTGCTGGTTTAAAAAAAATTAGGAACCCGGCCCTATGAATTGGATCAGGGGCCCAGCTCTCCTGGAACAGTAGGATATCAAAAGTATCAATAAAGTCCAGCCAGTCATCTGAAGCCATACGCCCCTTCAGCCCTGCTACATTCCATGATGCTAATTTGAGTGTCACGACCTGACTGGGTGTTGTTGTGCTATGCATGCTACAATGATCCACTCCCAAAGATGAGACTATATTAAATTGGGACCCCTCCACCATGTTGTCATCTTGATGATGATATGCAGAGTCTGCCACCTTCTCCTTCTCCATGGTGACACCCCCCTGGATCGATACCTCAGTACAGACTCTGTCAGCCCCACCCACTTGGTTACCCAGAACACTCCCGCTGCCAGCTACCGGGTGAAGTCAGTCAATACACTCCAGGCCAGAGAGGGGTTCGTAGCGATTAGACAATAAAGGGTACTGCGGGATGTAAGGTGTTCTATCAGCAAGATATCTCCTAACAGGTCTTCTAGGGAAGGTGTGGCTAGAGGGGAACTCGCAGGATCGTTTGGGATAAAAATACCCAAGGCCCAGGGTCTGCACATCACCCAACCTCCCAAACCTTGCTTCCCTATGCAAGAAATCTACCACCCAGGGATCCTTAAAGGATATAATGATGCAGTCCCCCTCTAGGTCCTTGGTACAGTGGCCCACCCATTCAACTCTTCTCACAAACAATATTTCAGTCGAGGAGGAGGGGGGAAGAGGGCGGTTTTTATTTAGCCAGAATACAACTTTGTTTCTGAGGTCCCCATGTGATTCATTAGAACCCTCCCTAAGTGGGGCAACACCTGTTAGAACTATCGTGTATGGGGTGGCTTCTAAGGGTAGGTCTGTACAGGGGGGTGCCCGTTTATTTGCTTTCACAAGGGGAATAGGGGGGTTGATGGATCTGCTCCCCTTTACTCCATTACTTATTTTGGGCTGTGATGTTGTACTCGGAACACCACTCGCATTATCTTGTACCCAAGTAGCCACAGGAGGTGTAGGGATGTTTGGCTGGCATTGTTGGTTAAATTTAAAAGAAGCCTTCTTTGGCGCCTGTAGCAAAGTGGCTGGTACAGGCGTACAATCATTATTCCCAGAGCTCCCCCCTGCCACTGAGCCCTTGTTTTTGTTAAGATCAGGCTTAGTGGATACTGGTCTAGCAGATGCTGAGGATGGAAGTTTACCTAAGGTTACATTTCTCTGACCTTTGGAATTACTCGAAGAACTAGGATTCCCCAAGGCATTTTGAGGGTTAACTATCTTTTTTAAAAAGCCAGTATTGGTGTTTACAAGAGTCTCAAGTACGTCCAATTTTGAGGTCATCAAACGTGTTCTTTCAAGTACGGGAAGTAAAAGAGTTTTAAACAAAGCTTCCATTTTGACCAGCAGGCTATCATCACTACTATAACAGGTAGGACATGGGTCCGAGGACCCAAAGGGGATATGGGGAGGGCACAGGGGATCATTTAAAACCAAGACTGGGTGTGAGGTGGGGATGACTTCGGGGATTATGATGCTGGGCCGAGCTGGGGCATTGGGTCTTTGGATCTTAGTAACACCCCCCCTCTGGTGGCCCTTGCATCTTTTCCTTTTGCGGGGTACATTTCTCAGAGAGTCCTCATCCATGGTTAAGTCCGACTGAGATTGACTGGCCAGGAGCACACTTCCCTCATCCCCACTATCTTGTGTGTCGTCAGGGTTTGAATCACTCTCTGAAGGAGTCAAAGATAGACCTTCCCCCTCCACCTCACGGTGCACATCCACCGCGGCTTCGACCAAGTGGTTGCTCGTACTCGAGGCCAGTGCATCAGGGCTGGGTATAGTGGCCAATTTTCCTAAAGATGAGCGTTTCCCGCTAACCAGATCTAATGAAAGCCGTTTTTCGACCATGGCTATCTCTTTTTCAAGTATACCTGTAGCCCTGGTGATAAAGGCGTCTAAGGGGCCAGAGACTACCCCCTTGGTAATCTGCAGCTGTACAGTGCGTTCCTTTCCAGAACGTAAAGGCATGGTTACAACCACAGGGTGATGTTGACACAACGATATGACCAAAGAATATAAAAGACCAGGGGGGGTGGTCCAACCCAACCACGACCGACCACGGACTGCCACAGATGGTCCCGCCCTTCCCCCGGGCTTCTCCCGGGACTCTCCCGCACGCTCCCACGCAGCGGAAGCAAGCGCAACCAAAATAAGGGGTATGTGCCGCACAGGGGGCGGGGTTGGCAGGGAGAGCGGGCCAGGTGGTGCTAGTTGGCCAGGCAGGGACTCCTGGGAAATGGAGTCCCTGCAAAAATCGCTCGCAGCCCTGCAACAATGCCCCAGCACTCCTCACTCGACGCTGCCCCTACACAAGACCCCCACCAACTGTTCGTACGATGCGGGACCCGCGAAGCGGGTCCGATGAGCGGTTTTCAGCAACTAGCAGCAACCCAGCACAGGATTCCAGGGAGTGAAGGTCCGTGAATCAGAAAGTCCTTCCAGCAAAGGGTCCCACCGATGTAGGTGCAGGGGAGATCTCTAATAACAGCCTGTGCACAGGGGGCGGGGTTGGCAGGGAGAGCGGGCCAGGTGGTGCTAGTTGGCCAGGCAGGGACTCCTGGGAAATGGAGTCCCTGCAAAAAACGCTCGCAGCCCTGCAACAATGCGCCAGCACTCCTCACTCGTCGCTGCCCATACACAAGACCCCCACCAACTGTTCGTACGATGCGGGACCCGCGAAGCGGGTCCGGCGAGCAGTTTTCAGCAACTAGCAGCAACCCAGCACGGGATTCCAGGGAGTGAAGGTCCGTGAATCAGAAAGTCCTTCCAGCAAAGGGTCCCACCGATGTAGGTGCAGGGGAGATCTTTAATAACAGCCTGTGCACAGGGGGCGGGGTTGGCAGGGAGAGCGGGCCAGGTGGTGCTAGTTGGCCAGACAGGGACTCCTGGGAAATGGAGTCCCTGCAAAAAACGCTCGCAGCCCTGCAACAATGCCCCAGCACTCCTCACTCGTCGCTGCCCATACACAAGACCCCCACCAACTGTTCGTACGATGCGGGACCCGCAAAGCGGGTCCGGCGAGCAGTTTTCAGCAACTAGTAGCAACCCAGCACGGGATTCCAGGGAGTGAAGGTCCGTGAATCAGAAAGTCCTTCCAGCAAAGGGTCCCCTTCTTTCTTTCTATATTCCAAGAGTTCCTCCCTAGGTTTTAACTGGGACTTTTTCATTGCAGCTTCCACTACTTCATAACTATACCCCCTGGCTAAAAACCTCATCATGCTTTCCTTTTGTTTTAGTTCCGCGTCCTCAGAGTCACTACAAATGCGCCTAATGCGGAGCATTTCCCCATAGGGTATACTCCGTATTAGATGCGGGGGATGCGAACTGGTGGCATGGAGTAATGTATTGCCTGCCGTGGGTTTTCTAAAAAGGGTAGTTGTTAAAATGTTATTAAATACTGAAACCTGTACATCTAAAAATGTCACTGAATCCTTACTTATATTAGACGTAAAAGAGAGGTTAAGATCATTACAGTTAATTTCATCAACAAAGTTCAACACACTATCTTTTGATCCCTTTCAAATAATAAAAAGGTAGTCAATATAGCGGAACCAGGAGACCACATTTTGAGTAAAGGCACATGCATATTCACGCCTGACTACCAGCTCCTCCCACCAGCCCATGAATAAACAAGCATAGCTGGGGAAGAAGCTGGCACCCATCGCTACTCCTCGAATATGTTGGTAAAACTGACCATTAAACAAAAAGAAATTATTTTCCAAACAGAAAGATAGCATATTCAATAGCATTCTTGTGTGCTCAGCATATTCCAATTGTCTAGTACTTAGATAACATTTGACTGCTCTAACTCATCTTGGTGTTTTATGCAAGTGTATAAGGAACAAACGTCTAGGGTTACAAGTAGATAATCCTCACTCCAAGTTAGATTAGCAATCTTTTTGAGGAAATCTCCTGTGTCCTGGATATAAGAGTTTAACTTTTTCATATGTTTCTGCAAAAAAAAGTCAATATACCGCGACATGTTCTCAAGAGGACCATCACAGGCTGCTATTATTGGTCGGCCTGGAGGAGCAGTCAAAGTTTTGTGGACTTTAGGGATAAAGTAGATATAAGGAACCAAGGCATGTTCTTTTTTGATGAATTTAAATTCTTCCAAACTTAAAAGACCCAAGCTTTTCCATGCCAATAGTTTATTGAATAATATCTCTTGTGCATGCTTGTATCTTAAAGGCGTGCTTTTACTGTAGCATACTGCATCATCTAGTTGCCTATGTGTATAATTATGTATAATCAAATGTATTTAATTGTCTTTTGTTAACGTTTTTGCAATTGGTTACATCCCCTTTTTTATTTGTTATGTATTTTATGTGTTGGTAAGATTAAGAAAACAATTAAAATAATTTATAAATTGTTCCTATTGGAGTCAGAGGTGGTATGTGTGATAGTGTTAGCAAGTCAACATGAAGGAACTTAGGGGCATATCACCAAGGAACGGTGATGAATAACGCAAAGCGCACTTCAATCAATCAATCAATCAATCAAAGGCATTTATAAAGCGCACTACTCACCCGGAGGGTCTCAAGGCGCTGGGGGGGGGGGGTCCGCTACTGCTCGAACAGCCAGGTCTTGAGCTTCTTCCTGAAGGAGAGGTGGTCTTGGGTCAGGCGTAGTTCGGTGGGGAGGGCGTTCCAAGTCTTGGCGGCCAGGTGGGAGAAGGATCTACCTCCTGTAGTCGCTCTGTGGATGCGGGGGACGGCTGCGAGGGCGAGACTGGTCGAGCGGAGGTGGCGTTTGGGAGCGTAGAAGTTGAGGCGGCTGTTGAGGTAGGTCGGGCCTTGGTTGTGTAGGGCTTTGTGTGCGTGGGTGAGGAGCCGGAAGGTGATTCTTTTGTTGATCGGGAGCCAGTGCAGGTCTCTCAGGTGTCTGGAGATGTGAGTTCGTCTGGGGACGTCGAGGATGAGTCTCGCCGAGGCGTTCTGGATCCGCTGGAGTCTCTTCTGGAGCTTGGCGGTGGTACCGGCGTAGAGGGCGTTGCCGTAGTCCAGTCGACTGGTGACGAGGGCCTGGGTGACTGTTTTCCTGGTCTCGGTGGGGATCCACCGGAAGATCTTACGTAGCATGCGCAGGATGTTGAAACAGGACGAGGAGACGGCGTTGACTTGTCTGGTCATGGAGAGGGAGGAGTCCAGGATGAAGCCCAGGTTGCGTGCGTGGTCTGTCGGTTTGGGTGCGTTGCCCAGGGCAGGGGGCCACCAGGAGTCGTCCCAGGCGGAGGGTGAGGAGCCCAGGATGAGGACTTCCGTCTTGTCTGTGTTCAGTTTCAGGCGGCTGGTCGTCATCCACTCGGCCACGTTTTTCATCCCTTCGTGTAGGTTGGCTCTGGCGGTGGCGGGGTCGTTGGTCAGGGAGAGGATCAGCTGGGTGTCATCGGCGTAGGAGATGATGTTCAGGTTGTGTTGGCGTGCGATGGCCGCAAGGGGGCTCATGTAGACATTGAAGAGGGTGGGGCTGAGCGAGGAGCCCTGAGGGACGCCGCAGGTGACTTCCGTGGCTTCTGATCTGAACGGGGGCAGGCGGACTCTCTGTGTCCTTCCGGTGAGGAAGGAGATGATCCATTCCAGTGCCTTCTCCTTGATCCCGACGTTGCTGAGGCGCTGCACTAGGGTGCGGTGGCAGACAGTGTCGAATGCCGCGGAGAGGTCCAGGAGGATGAGGGCCGCTGTTTCTCCGTTGTCCAACAGGGTTCGGATGTCGTCTGTGGCAGCGATGAGGGCGGTCTCGGTGCTGTGGTTGGCCCGGAAGCCTGACTGGGAAGGGTCGAGGGAACCAGTCGTCTCGAGGAAGGCTGCCAGTTGCTTGTTGATGGTCTTCTCGATGACTTTGGCTGGAAACGGGAGGAGCGAGATGGGGCGGTAGTTCTTGAGTTCGGTGGGGTCCGCCGTTGGTTTCTTTAGTAGAGCGCTGAGTTCGGCGTGCTTCCAGCTCTCAGGGAAGGTGGCGGTGTTGAGGGAGGTGTTGATGATGTCCCGCAGGTGGGGTGCGATGACAGCGTCGGCCTTGTTGAAGATGTGGTGAGGGCAGGGGTCGGTTGGGGAACCGGAGTGGATGGAGTTCATCGTGCTGATGGTGTCTTCGAGGTTGATCGGTGTCCAGGCGTTGAGGGTGGTGGTGGGGGGCGTTGGTTTGGTCGTGGGGAGCGTTGGTTGTGTTCTGAAGCTGTTGTGTATGTCAGCGATCTTGTTGTGGAAGTAGGAGGCGAGGGAGTTGCAGAGGTCTTGCGATGGGGTGATGTCGTTGGTTCCGGCGTTGGGGTTGGAGAGCTCTCTGACGATGTTGAAGAGTTCCTTGCTGTTGTGTGCGTTGTTGTCCAACCGGTCCTTGAATGCTGTTTTCTTGGTGGCGTGGATCAGTTGATGGTGCCTTCGGGTGGCGAGCTTGAGGGTAGTCATGTTGTCCGTCGTTGGGTCTCTTCTCCATGCTTTCTCGAGGGCTCGGCAGTTCTTCTTGGAGCTCTTGAGTTCGTCGGTGAACCAAGGGGCCTTCTTGCTTCCGGGTCTGCTGGGTGGGGTCCTCAGAGGGGCGAGCTCGTCCGCGCAGGTGGAGATCCATTTCGTGAGGTTGTCGGCGGCTTGGCTGGGGTTCGGTGAGCTGGCGGGAGGGTGCTGGCTCAGGGATGTGGTGAGTTGTTCGGCTGTGATCTTGTTCCAGCTTCTTCGTGCGGCCTGTTGCTGGTGGTGGTGGACCGTGGTTCTTTTGAAGGTGAAGTGGATGCAGCTGTGGTCCGTCCAGTGGAGTCCAGTGGCGTGGCTGAAGGAGATGTCTTTGCTGGACGAGAAGATGGCGTCGAGTGTGTGTCCGGCGAGGTGGGTGGGGGTGGTCACCAGCTGCTTGAGTCCGAGGGTGGCGAGGTTGTCAAGCAGGGTGGTGGTGTTGCGGTCGTTGTTGTTCTCCAGGTGGAAGTTGATGTCCCCGAGGAGGATGTAGTCGGCCGAGGGGAGGGCGTGCGGGCTGATGAAGTCGGCGATGTCTTCGCTGAATTGAGTGCGTGGTCCCGGGGGTCGGTAGATCAGGGTGCCTCTGAGGGTGGTCTTGGGGTCGGTGTGGATCTGGAAGTGCAGGTGTTCGGCGGATGTCAGGGTGTTGTCGGCGTTGGTCGAGATACGGATGGTGTCTCTGTGGATGATGGCGATGCCTCCTCCAGTCTGGTTGTCGCGGTCTCTCCGGATGATCTTGTAGCCCTCTGGGACGGCGATGGCGATGTCGGGCGCTGAAGAGTCGTTCATCCAGGTTTCCGTGAGGAAGGCAACGTCAGGAGCTGTGGTGTCGAGGAGGTTCCAGAGTTGAACGGCGTGTCTGTGGACGGAGCGGGTGTTGAGCAGGATGCACTTGAGGTGGTTGCTGCTGGTGTTCGGCTTGGCGGGTGCTGGTGCGGGACAGGTCCGGATGCAGGTGAACTTGCAGGTGAGGCAGCTGAAGGGTCCGTGGGTGCGTCTCGGAGTGGCTCGGTAGCACCCGGGGGTTCGGCCGGTGTTGAGTGCGTTGAGGGTGGCGGCATCGTAGGTCCTGCGGGGGGGCTGGCAGGCGCGGGGGCCAGGGGGTCTGGCGCTGGGCGCGGTCCAGGCGCGGACGGGCGCAGACGGGCTTACCTTTGGCGCACCTTCGGCGCTCATTCGGTGCTCCCGCTGCGCGCGTCCGCTGCGCGGTCGCTCTGGGGGCGTCATAAGAGGGGAGCCGGGAGGGAGGGTCTGCGGGGAGGCGGTGAGCGCGGGAACCAATCGGCGGGCGGGGGGGCGGGGTCTCGTGGGCAGCGGCGGGAAACCAGGGGGCTCGGTGGCGGCGCTTGGCGGCCCTGTGGCGGCTGGGGCGGCGCTCGGCGGCCCTGTGGTGGCTCAGGCGGCAGGCGGCAGCAGGAGGTCCAGCAGGTAAGGAGCAGGCGGGAGGTGTGTGAGCGACCAGGCCGAGGGCACAGTGGTCACACCTGGGACGGGGGAGAGGGTCCCCTTAAGAGGGGAGCCGGGAGGGAGGGTCTGCGGGGAGGCGGGAAGCGCGGGAACCAATCGGCGGGCGGGGGGGCGGGGTCTCGTGGGCAGCGGCGGGAAACCAGGGGGCTCGGTGGCGGCGCTTGGCGGCCCTGTGGCGGCTGGGGCGGCGCTCGGCGGCCCTGTGGTGGCTCAGGCGGCAGGCGGCAGCAGGAGGTCCAGCAGGTAAGGAGCAGGCGGGAGGTGTGTGAGCGACCAGGCCGAGGGCACAGTGGTCACACCTGGGACGGGGGAGAGGGTCCCCTTAAGAGGGGAGCCGGGAGGGAGGGTCTGCGGGGAGGCGGGGAGCGCGGGAACCAATCGGCGGGCGGGGGGGCGGGGTCTCGTGGGCAGCGGCGGGAAACCAGGGGGCTCGGTGGCGGCGCTTGGCGGCCCTGTGGCGGCTGGGGCGGCGCTCGGCGGCCCTGTGGTGGCTCAGGCGGCAGGCGGCAGCAGGAGGTCCAGCAGGTAAGGAGCAGGCGGGAGGTGTGTGAGCGACCAGGCCGAGGGCACAGTGGTCACACCTGGGACGGGGGAGAGGGTCCCCTTAAGAGGGGAGCCGGGAGGGAGGGTCTGCGGGGAGGCGGTGAGCGCGGGAACCAATCGGCGGGCGGGGGGGCGGGGTCTCGTGGGCAGCGGCGGGAAACCAGGGGGCTCGGTGGCGGCGCTTGGCGGCCCTGTGGCGGCTGGGGCGGCGCTCGGCGGCCCTGTGGTGGCTCAGGCGGCAGGCGGCAGCAGGAGGTCCAGCAGGTAAGGAGCAGGCGGGAGGTGTGTGAGCGACCAGGCCGAGGGCACAGTGGTCACACCTGGGACGGGGGAGAGGGTCCCCTTAAGAGGGGAGCCGGGAGGGAGGGTCTGCGGGGAGGCGGGAAGCGCGGGAACCAATCGGCGGGCGGGGGGGCGGGGTCTCGTGGGCAGCGGCGGGAAACCAGGGGGCTCGGTGGCGGCGCTTGGCGGCCCTGTGGCGGCTGGGGCGGCGCTCGGCGGCCCTGTGGTGGCTCAGGCGGCAGGCGGCAGCAGGAGGTCCAGCAGGTAAGGAGCAGGCGGGAGGTGTGTGAGCGACCAGGCCGAGGGCACAGTGGTCACACCTGGGACGGGGGAGAGGGTCCCCTTAAGAGGGGGGCCGGGAGGGAGGGTCTGCGGGGAGGCGGGGAGCGCGGGAACCAATCGGCGGGCGGGGGGGCGGGGTCTCGTGGGCAGCGGCGGGAAACCAGGGGGCTCGGTGGCGGCGCTTGGCGGCCCTGTGGCGGCTGGGGCGGCGCTCGGCGGCCCTGTGGCGGCTGGGGCGGCGCTCGGCGGCCCTGTGGTGGCTCAGGCGGCAGGCGGCAGCAGGAGGTCCAGCAGGTAAGGAGCAGGCGGGAGGTGTGTGAGCGACCAGGCCGAGGGCACAGTGGTCACTTAACGCTTTGTTATTCATCGCCGTCTATCTCTATAAATTATCGCCCTGGTAGCGGGTTATCAACAACGTGTTGCTCCAGGGAGATAAAAATTCCAGAGATAGCGGGGGAAATCGCCATTTTGCAGGGAACATCGCTGGTTTTCCAGCGATGTTCCCTGCAAAAGTGCGATAACCTTGCTGATACGACCCTGTGGTCGTAGCAGCATAATCCACCCCCTATGTTAGGGATGGGTAAGTCAGGATTTTAGCAGACGTTAAATTTTGGAAAAAACAGCGGTTTTCTCCAAAAACTAACATCTGCTAAAATGCTGGGGCAGACTTGCAAATATCGCGATGTGCACATCAGCGATATTTACAAGGCTGTACTGCCCAGTGACGCCCACTTTGCATCTCATTAGAGAGGCAAAAGGAGGCGTTGGGAAAAAGGGTGCTAACATGCGATTATGCATGTTAGCACCCTCTTGTAAATAGGGCGATAGTTTTATCTCCACTTTTTGGGCTTTTAAAGAAGCCCTTGTTAATATGCCCCTTTGTACCAAAGAGTAGGATTTAATTTGTATGTGTCCTATTGAAATACGTGCTGAATTGACTACTCTGCGGGAATGGCGCTATATGCCCAGTGCACAGATGTGAACAGAACTGCTTTTAGGCGCTCCAGGCGCTGGTCGACCCAAGTCACCAAAACAGGAAGGCTCAGTTAGGTAATGATGATTCGAACCCACGCACAGGTCTTGGGACCAAAAGATATCATTTACCTATAGACACCCGTCTGCTCGTTTCATATACTTCCACTTCGAGACTCGAATACTTATCGCAACGACCCTCAGCTGCTAGTTTCCCTCAGCGCCGTGGGCTCGGGTGGAAGATGCAGTCGGTTTCTATTACACCCTCCAGCAGGGCTATTGTAACAGAACAATGCCGGATAGTTCTGATTTCAGGTCTGTTTTGGGAGAAATGCGTTCACTGTGTGTTAATGTCAAAACGTGTCGATACTTTCAAGCTTCCTGAAATGTGACAGCGACACTGCGTTCGGCACAAAGGCGTGGAAATCCCTTTATGTTCACATCGTCCATATCTTTAGGCATGTGGTGAAAGAATGGCTGTACGGTTAACGTTTGCTGTCAAGCTGCTCCACTGTCTCTCTTTTGTGCCTAAAGGCGGGTCAACCAGCAGTGGGCGCTTTAAAAATAAATAAAGCGCAATCAAGGTGTGGCTTCAACAGCACAGTGCCAATCAACAGAGAACAGGGAAGTGGGCAGGCTAGAGGGGCGCAAGGAGCAGATCTCTCAAAAATACTAGATCTGTAATTGTCTTTTTCTCGAAGCTTTACGAAGCTTTTGTCTGCAAGCTTTCCGCGGCTGCCCCTACTTCAATTCAAACTACGTGATACTGCCCCCAATGCCGCAAGCTTCCACATGATACCCACTTCTGCAAGCTTCCCTCGAATGCCCCTACAACACTTCAAACTACCTGATACTGTTCACATTGCACAAGCTTCCACATGTTACCCACTTCTGCAAGCTTCCCTCGAATGCCCCTACAACACTTCAAACTACCTGATACTGTTCACATTGCACAAGCTTCCACATGTTACCCACTTCTGCAAGCTTCCCTCGAATGCCCCTACAACACTTCAAACTACCTGATACTGTTCACATTGCACAAGCTTCCACATGTTACCCACTTCTGCAAGCTTCCCTCGAATGCCCCTACAACACTTCAAACTACCTGATACTGTTCACATTGCACAAGCTTCCACATGTTACCCACTTCTGCAAGCTTCCCTCGAATGCCCCTACACCACATCAAACTACGTGATACTGCCCCCAATGCCGCAAGCTTCCACATGTTACCCACTTCTGCAAGCTTCCCTCGAATGCCCCTACAACACTTCAAACTACCTGATACTGTTCACATTGCACAAGCTTCCACATGTTACCCACTTCTGCAAGCTTCCCTCGAATGCCCCACAACACTTCAAACTACCTGATACTGTTCACATTGCACAAGCTTCCACATGTTACCCACTTCTGCAAGCTTCCCTCGAATGCCCCTACAACACTTCAAACTACCTGACACTTGCTCCAAGGCCGCAAGCTTCCACATGTTCCCCACTTATGCAAGATTCCCTTGGCTGCCCCTACACCACATCAAGATACCTGACACTGCTCCCAATGCTACAAGCTTCCACATTCCTCCCCTCAGCAAGCTTCCCTTGGCTGCCCCTTTACCACTGAAAACTACCCAACAAAGCGACAAATGCTGCCAGCTTCTACACGTTCCTCACTTCTGCAAGCTTCCCTTGGCTGCCCCTACACCACTGCAAGCTACCCAACACTGCTCCCAATCCTGCAAGCTTCCACTCGTTCTTTACCTCTGCATGCTTCCCTTGGCTGCTCCTACACCCCTGCAAGCTTTCTGACAATGCTCTCAATGTTGTGAGCTTTCACACATTCCCCAGTTCTGCAAGCTTCCCTTGGCTGCCCCTACACCACATCAAGCTAACTGACACTGCTCTCAGTGCCACAAGCTTCCACACATTCCTTACTTCTGCAAGCTTCCCTCGGCTGCCCCTACACCACTGCAAGCTACTTGACTCTGCTCTCAATTCTGTGAGTTCTCACACGTACCCCACTTCTGCAAGCTTCCCTCAGCTGCCCCCAAACCACTGCAAACTACCCAACACTACTCCCAATGCCGCAAGCTTCCATTCATTCTGCACCTCTGCAAGCTTCCCTCGGCTGCCCCTAAACCACTGCAAGCTACCCAACACTGCTCCCAATGCCGCAAGCTTCCATTCATTCTGCACCTCTGCAAGCTTCCCTTGGCTGCCCCTACACCACTGCAAGCTTCCTGATACTGCTCTCTATGTTGTAAGCTTTCAGGCATTCCCCACTTCTGCAAGCTTCCCTCGGCTGCCCCTACACCACTGCAAGCTTTCTGAGACTGATTCCAATGCTGCAAGTTCCTCTGCACTTCCCTGGATAGTGTAGGCTTTCCCCCACTGTCCCATACCACACATTTCTCCTCTCAGGCCCTCAATGCTGGAGGCTTCTCCATGATGTCTCCCCCACACTGCAGGCTGTCTCAGACTGCCCCAAACGCTACAACCATCTTTGCACTTTCGTCAGTGAGGTGCGCCGGAAGCAGAGGGGCCAAGGAGAAAAGGGGGACAGCAGCGCCCCCATGTATGACGTTTTTCATGGTGGCTTGCCAGGCTTACCATTGCTCACTGCCCCGCCACTCAGCCAAGCTTCCTTTCCTATATTACTCCCTGTGCTGCAAATATCCCCCCAATATTCCAAGCATTTCCACAATGCCCAGTACACAAAGAACCACATGGTGCCAAACCACCCCGCTCCACTGATACTGCATGCATGCCCACTCACACTTCCTCACCAGTACTGACTGCCAGGCTGTCCTGACAAAGTTCAGAATTCGCCTCTTTCCTGAACAAAAGCAGTTAGCTCCCCTCTTTGCCACCGACCTTGTAGGTTTACAGCCTACTATACTGATGACGTAGCAAGGTCCCCACTCTGTGCTGCAAAGCTTATCCACATTGCCCAGTCTGCCCCATATTATTGCCAGTTGCCCCTAACTGTTCCATTTAACCAGGGCACAAGTCCTAAAAAAAGAAGTGGAAGGACTAAGCTAGTTAGGCAGTATGCTAGTGACATCACGGTACGCGACATCAAGGCGCGCAACATCAAGGCGCACAACATCACACATGACATCACAGGAATTGACATCATAGAACGTGGCATCACAAGTCATAACTTTACAGGATGTGGCAAACACAAGGAGATGATGGACGGAACTCTGACACTTTTACGACACTCACCCCCAGTCACAGATCTGGGATGAATCCTTCACTGTTCTTTAGCTCACTTTGCCACCTTAGTTCAGACCCAGCCATATGCAAATCAGTCTTGACCCTGAGCCTCATGGGAAAAGTCCAGCCTGAACTGCCAGGCCAGGTCCTCCCTGGACTGGAAACAAGCATCCTGGGACCGGTTTCTGGGTAACACCCTTCATCAGCCAGGCTAGCTTGAATCCAGTGGCAAAGTGAGCATGAATGTATGACATTGTTCTGCATTCTGTCCATCAATAGTTCTTTTTGCATTTACAGGAAGTGGCATCACAAGAAGTGACATCAGATCTAAAGCCCTCACACATATGTTTAGCAGGTCTATCATGTGTACGTTTGAGCGCATTGCGAGGATAATAGCACGGTGAGCTATGGAAGATGATATGTGACTTCTACACCTTGCAATCCTGAAGTTTAATGTAACACACCCTGTACATTAATTTACAAACTTATATAATTTATAGTAAATGTAATATGCACGTCGTGATGTAAAGCACTCTGACACCCTGCATTGGGATGAGTAGGGTATTCAAGAAAAAATAGTGGTACTTAATTTATTTCAGCGCCTCCTCAGGGGAAGTAAGCTCTATATAAATGCAATTTGCTTTGTGTAAATACTGGGAAAGACCAACACATCTGACATTCTTACAGTGCATGCATATCTCCTAAACAGGGACTGAACAAAGTGGTAAGCTGCCTCTCTTAAGTATGTGTGAAGTGCTAACAAGGTGCGTGCCTTTGTTTCCCCTCCGCTTCATGTGCATCAGGTGTGAGGCTCCTGACTGTTCTCAGCCAAGAGACTCTAAAGAAAGGAGGCCTGATGACCCCCTCTCTGACTTCTGTCCAGACTGCCAGGCCACAGACAGGAACTGTGATGAAAGCTTTGATGTGGAGTCTGACCCTTAGTTCTGTTCATGGACACACTGCAAGATGTTGGTGAAAAAGTGCCCAGGTACTGGTACCCCAGATCCTAACCTGGACAGTGGGGGCATATGTACAAGCCCCTATTGCCCTATTTACAGACGTTCCAGTGGCGATAGGGGCTGCGCCTTATATACAAGGCAGCGCTAAGCCACTTAACTTGGCTTAACGCTGCCTTGTACATAAGGCCCCCTTTCACCCTATGCTTAGTGTAAAAGGGGCGGGCAATGGGTGTTGTGGTAGGTGTTCTATTGCAACACCCATTGTATTTGACGTTGCCCCCTATGTACAAGGTTGGCGTACATAGGAGGCAGCGCCAAAATTGAGACCAGGAAAACCCCGGTCTTAAGTTGGCGAAACGAGGAGAAATGCATTATTTCTCTTCGTTTTTGCTTTTTCCATGTGTGCAGCCTTGTGCAGCACACATGGAAAAAACAAAATGCCATGGTTTGTTTATGTACAGGTGGGTGTCCCTTCCTGTACATGAGCAAACCTTTTAAAAAAAAATCAATTTTGTCACTTTCATGTGTGCTGCATGAAACAGCACACCTGAAACTGACAGAATGGCATTTCTCTGATTGTTTATGTGCAGAAAGGGACACCTTCCTACACATAACCAATCCTCCCCTGCACACAGACACCTTTGCACTCTAAGTGCAAGGGTGCCTGCGTTGGCGCTAAGTTGTTAAACTTAGCGCCATCGCAGGGGGAAACGCAAAGCTGCACCACATTCTTGTAAATATGGTAAAGTCTTGCGTTTCAGAAGTGGCAGAGTGCGGCGTTAAGTCTAGGAGGCTACCGACACGCTCCGCCACTTACTAGGACATATCCACCTGGGTGCGCACGGTTTTAATGTATAAACATTATTCCTTGCACTGATTGTACTACGAAGGCCCAATGCAGCGCTGTTTGGAAAAGGTATTTTTTGTGAATATATGATGACAAACACACTAATGTCTACATGCTTGTGTGCAATGGATCTGAAATGTCTTGGTGCATCTATATGTCTGCAGGAAAGTGCCTATAAGAACTTCTTAAAGTGTGCCAGCGAGATAAGGGTGGGCGCAGAGCCACCCTGCTCATGCCTCGTTGCTTTATCCTTCCTGTCACTTCCAGTTGCTTGCCGTGTCCTGCTCATGCATTGCACCAAACATTTGTAAGTATTGTTTTTTAAATTTTGAAGGGGTTAACAACTGTCATTTCTTGCCAAGTTGCTTTATATTGCGCTATAAGCTTTTCTGCTAACAAATTATTTTTGTTTATTTTTGATGTAGGGATCGAAGATTGTGGATATCCAATCAGTGCCCCTATCTTTGATTGGTAAATAAGAAAAGAAAACGCTGCCTGCCTTATAACGGTGGCACATGTATGCATGATGATGCATACACGTGCATATGTCATGCACTACAACACAATGAAGGAGGCAGCATTTACGCCGCGTCATTGCACTTTGTTTTTTTTTAAGATGCTGTGCATCATCGGCAACAAGAATTGGCAAACCTAGGGGCATATCAGCAACACCCGGCGATAATTATCGCTCAGCGCTCTTAGCGTGAGGATAATTATCGCCGGGTAACGAGGATTTTTATCGCTGAGATAGCGTGCTATTAGCAACGCTTATCTCCTCAGCGATAAAAATCCTCACGCTAACTGCCTAACGTGAGATTATCGCTGGAAACCCAGCGATAATCTCACGCAATGTGGTGTTAGCTTGCTGATAGGGACTCACAAACTTAGCCATGATATCCACCCTCCATAGGATATCATGGCTAAGTCAGTCCTGAAGCAGGCGTAAGGAAAGTAGCGATAACAGGGGTTATCGCTACTTTTTCTGACGCTATGCTTCATAGCGTGGGGCTTGATGATAGGAGAAATGTCGCTTAGCGACATTTCTCCTGTCATGTTAGGTCAGGAACGCCCAATTTGCATCTCATTAGAGATGCAAAGCTGGGCGTAAAGAATCCCCACGCTAAAGCAAGGTTTCATGCGTTAGCGTGGCCTTGCTAATTAGGCAATAAAATTATCGCCGATTTTCGGCCGAAAACGGCCGCAAAAGCGGCGATAATTTTTTATCGTCTGCTTGTAAATATGCCCCCTAGTACACAAGGCGAGACCTATTAGCTTGGCCAATGCTTGTGTTTTTCACTAGCTGGGAGTCACTCTGCGAGATTGATATTCAGTTTTGCTCATTATTATTTTGTCTTCCTGAATTTACTATAGTAAGTCCTTGTGTGTAGCTTGATGGGAGCAGAGCTGAGCTTGCAAGAGGAGCTCAGAGTCCATGTTTTCTTGATGCTCTCGTCGCATGCTTTCCTTGGTGCTCTCTCTCCTACTTTCATGCTTCCCCACTCTCTGTTTCCTCTTCTCTCCATTGACCTCCTCATCTCTCTTCCCTTGCCATTGCAACCCTTGTTCTCTTCTTCTATCCCTTGTAATCTGCAAGGTCCCAGACGCTACCCATACACCACTATGGCTCGGTCGCTCGCCCTGACTCAGGGGCAGCTCCTCCGCCAAGGCGGAAGAGCGTTGGCCCGCTGCTCTCGGAGCAAGATAAAAAAAGATAATAACGTCGTTATTGTCATTTTATTTTCCTAGGTTTGTGGCTGGGTCAGGGCAGGGAAGGCTGGTGGCACAGTGGGAGGAGTGCTTTGCACAATTCCAAGGGTACATAAATGCTTGGCCGGCCCTCTTGTGTCGGCCAAACATTCATGCACACTTTTGAATGTTCTCCACCCAGGCTGCATTACAGCCTGGGTGGAGAACATCCCTAGGATCCCAGTCCCCATCTGAGCCCCGAACCACAGTGCTCAGACCAATCACAAACAGGCAATACAGTGTTGTGATTGGCTTAGGAAATCCTGGTGCTTCCTGCTTCCAGGGCTCACCGGAGAAGCAGAAACAGGACGGTGGAGGAACGGCGGCTTTTAGGAGGTAAGTGGAATTTTTTGGGGTACTTTGTCCCTTCCTCCCCGCCATCCTGTCCTGCCTCTCCACCCCTGTCCCCTGCCAGCCGCTACTGGCTCTCATGTGTGCTGCATCCCTCAGGGTTCAGGATGACAATGCAGGAGTTCTGCCAGTAGCCCCTTGCTTGTCTCGGTGTCATTAGTATCCTCTGCTACTGAAGTTCTCAATGCACCCACACAGGATGTTTCCAATAGTTCCTCGTCTTCTCTGAGACCCCCTATTTCCAAAATGTTCTCTCTCATCTGACTCAAACTGGGGTTTGGAGCTTGAAAGGGCCGAGTTGCAAGCTCAGTGTTGGTCTAAAGAGGTGCCCAGGGCTTGAAGTGGGCTGGGTCCTCCGGTGCTCAGCATTGGCAGTTTTAAAAACTTGGGGGCTTACTTACAAACTCTTTGCACTGCCGGTGAGTCACTTTTTTTGATGCTGCGGTGGCACAGAGTGCAGGCCCATATCTATGAGGCCACGCAAAGCCACTTTGCGTGGTTTTTCATGGTCTCCTAGATATGGTGTAAGGCAACACAGTGCAAGTCCCTGCAATGCCTCACACTGCATCAGGGGGGCATTCTATGGGCGTTGCGGTGGGTTTTCCACGCAACACCAATGGGTTTGGATGCAGTCTCAGATTTACAAGGATGCGTAAACATGGGAACGCGTCAAATCGCCACGCCTCCCCAGAGGAGGCGTAACGAGGAGAAATAACTTTATATCTCCTTGTTTCTTCCTCTTTCCATGTGTGCTGCATAGAAGGAGGAAAACGCCTCTCGGGGTTGTTTTTGCGCAGGAAGGTGCCCACCATGGTGCAAGTTTGCCGGCATTGGCACAAGGCAGCCAAACCCGAGGCAGCACAGTGGGAGTGGGAGAGGAATAATATTAATATGCAAAAGGAACAAACGAGGGCCGGAATGCTGAACAGTGCAAACATTCACCCCAGTCACAAAGATCTGGGTCTAATCCATTGGTTTTTTGCTCAGCACGACACCCTAGTTCAGACCCAGCCATATGCAAATCAGTCTTGACCCTCTACCTTATGGGAACAGTCTAACCCAAACTGCCAAGGCAGATATTCCCTGGACCGAAGACAAGCATCCTAGGACAGGATTCCCGGTGCTGGTTTCCGGTCCAGGGAGGACCTGGCTTGGCAGTTCCGGCTGGACTGTTCCCATGAGGCACAGGGTCAAGACTGATTTGCATTTGGCTGGGTCCAAACTGGTTTGGTGAAGTGAGCTAAAGAATGATGATGGATTCAACCCAGATCTGTGACTTGGCATGAGTGTCTGAAATGTCCCATCATCCCCTTGTGTTTGCTTTGTATTTCATTAATATGGCATCTTCCTTCCCTTTCTTTTTGAAGCAGAGCCGGGCGGCAAAGTGACTTGCTGTGCTGACCTGCGTCAAACACTCACAAATTAGGTACCAGGTGCTGAGAGAGGTCCGTATCAAGCCCTCTATTTTTGCCCTCGGTGTGAAACAAATCGGACCCCAGTAGCTGTATCCCCCACTCCTGGTGTTTGAGTAAACTCAGAGAGATTGCTTTGTTATGTCTCCTGCCCCGATCAGCGGCCAATCAGAAGGTCGAATCAATTGATAGTGGTCTGAATGCGTGTGCCTCGGAATCCCCAGGGGGCAAGAAGGGTGGGCGCGTGGGCAGACCTCAGGTGATAAAGACCCTGCTTGGGCTTCTGCTGCCCACCTAGTATTAGCAGCTTCCAGATAGTTTTCAATCCTTAAAGAAATAATACAAATTACACTTTTTCCAAGGGTTTCATTTAAGGTTTTTAATGGAACAGATCATCCTACATAGAAGCCCTGTCCAGCAAGAGGAAGAGAAAGGACGCGCCGAATATGGGCGCATTATCAGGTGATCAGACTAAAGCTGAGCTCTTAAAATGGAGAATAAAGCATTCTTTTAAAACCCTCCTTCTCCACAGCAACAGAGATACAGGGCTCCCTGCAGCCGATACAAAGTTCTGTTGAGTGGATTTTTGTTTTGTCTCTCATTCGTGGTACCCTGACTGTGATAAACTCTTTGCTCTAGCGTCTTGCTTAAGTGGTTTTGTCATCTTGCTCCTTATCCAGAAGAGATGCTAGTTCAAGATCCTCACGCACGCCTACAAAGCCCTCCACAAGCTCGGACCTGGCTTCATCAAGCATCGGCTGAACTTCCACCAGACACCTGTGCTCCGCTTCACTTGCCGCTGCACACACACTCTGCATCCGTTGCCTCCACAGCGGTGTCTGCTCCGTCTCCGACATCACCGCCAAGACTTGGAACGGCCTTCCCCTCCGTACAGGCCCCTCGCTGGCAGACTTCAGGAAGAGAGTCAAGACCTGGCTCTATGATGGCGACTCATTGCCCAGATACCCCTGTGGGTGACAGTGCGGCGCTTTATAAATGCTGTTCGATTGATTGATTGATCGCACATGTATAAACATTCCGAGCCTCTCGCACTCTGCTCTTTCTCGGACTGAACCCTGAACGCTGGGTACTTAGGGGATATTATCAAGGATGGTGTTAAAATTATCGCCGCTTTAGCGGCAGGAAACTGCAGCTAAAAGCGGCGATAATGGGCTTGATAATATGCCGCAGAGAATTCTAATAGAAGCTTAGGTTTGATGTCCTTCACACCAGAACATGGGCTTCTATTGGAATTCTCTGCGGCATATTATCAAGCCCATTATCGCCGCTTTTAGCGGCAGTTTCCTGCCGCTAAAGCGGCGATAATTTTAACGCCGTCCTTGATAATATGCCCCTTAATGTCTTTGCCGCTTGTCTCTCGTCGAGTTTTTAGCACTTCATCCAGTATTACCATTTTCTCACTTTTTTATGGCCGCCAACACTTTCAGGATAAAACAAAATCTGTGAGATAGCTATTGCACGTCCTATTTCTGCGTCACATTTTCAAACGGAAGGTTAGAATTTCTGCTCAGTTCTTTAATAAATAAAAGTAACCCAAAACAATCTCCGTTAGGTGTTCGTACGCAGTATGAAATTTGAAAGTCTGTATTAACTAGTCCCGAAAATGAGTCAGCTGTTTAAAAATACCAGTGGGTTTCCCCAAAAATTTCCTTTTCAGACTTGCTATTTGTAATGGCGGAGGAAAATGTTTCTGAGTAAACTTAAATGTATTGCTGCTTAAGGTTTTCAGTTATGGTTTTGTGAAAAATAAAAATAGTTTATTTACTCGTGTGGGGTTGTATGCCCCTTTATTAGGCCACGCCTTTCGTTACATAGGCCACACCCCTTTTCTGCTCCTGATTTGTGCAATTTTGTGGTGCGACCTATGTGCTAATAGGTCGCATTGCAAAATCTACAGGTACGTGGGGGTCACAGAACAACCTGTCTAATGAATATTAATGAGGCAGGATAGTGCCTCAAAGTGGAGGCTCCCACAATCGCCGTTGCAAAGCATTGATACACACCAAAAGGAATCATAATTAAGGGGCAGTGCCCTCTTCATACCCTTGCCAGTAGTGATGGAGCAGGTAGTGCAACATTTTGTATACCTCCTCTATTTTGCATGAAAGTATTAACTGAATAATCTACTTATTATAATACTAATAGTGTGCCGTGATATATTAAAATTAACCAACCTGCATATACAAATTACACGTGGGAACTTGCTATTTGCATAGCAAAATAACTAAAATACGTACACATATTAACAGTAGTAAATGTGCTAATTAGAGATCGCATGCTTTATGTTGCTTTGTGACGTTTGCACCTTCGTGGAGGACCGTAAAGGTGAATATACTGCTTTAAATGTCGCTATACGCTAGGAAAATACTAATACATAAAGGGATTAGTGAGGGTATAACATTAGCAGTATCATTTCTTTGTATTAATTATTCTTTTGTGTTTGTTTTGCTTAAGTTGACATCTTGGCCTAACAAAAGATGGCGGCAGAGTACGGATTCAGAAGTGGCCACCGTCTCGTGATGCGCGAAGCCTAGTGCGCAGAATCGGATGGTACCGTGAATTCCCTAACGACCTCTGTACACGCCGTTCCTGTCAAGGATAGGTTATTGGTGACCTGCCAAAGACCCCAGAAGACCAGAACTATTATAAATGAACAATGAATGTTTTAGAAACATTGCAACATTCAGAATTTGGTCATAACCGGAGAACTCATCAGCAAAATCCCTGTGAACCCGGACGATACAGACTCGGACGATTTCTCCTGACCAATCACCTCCTTTCTCCTCCCAAAAATGTTTTATGTTATCCCGAAATTTATTATAAAATGAGTAGTAGAATAGGGAGGAGTTTACCCCCATCGCTATTCTTTCCAGATGACGGATGCTGCCACGACTTTTTGTCCATTGATGTTCCTTGGGACTATAACGTGCTGAGCAAAGGACTTTGGACTTTGAGATCTGGCCTGTTCTTTGGACAATTTAACGACAAAATTCGGTTATGCGGCAGCCAATGAAATAGAGAAAACCCAGATAGCCAGACTAGGTAAATATGATTTTCTGCGATTTGATTAATTGAGCTAGAAATCCTAAATTTGAAGAAACAAATGCTAATTTAATGAAATTTTAGATAAACAAATATTGATTAACAGAAATTATGAGTTTGTGGTTCTTCGATAAAAGGAATAGAAGATTCTGAGTCTTAAATGTGTTTTAGCCGGTTCTAAATCACCATCAACCAATCCAACTATTTGGTCCGATCGAACAGGTGGGCGGAGTGCCTTGATGTTTAGGATTATGAATCTATAGGTGACGAATGTTAATGTATATGATGTAAGATAGCTTTATTTCCCTATAGGTTATAAGGTACTTCCATCCACATGTCCGGCGCATCATTGCCCCTCCTGTGTGCAGACATGTGAAAGAGAAACGTATGAGTGTTGGTGTTATGGGCCCCACCAATGAATGCGTGTGTGAATGAGTTAGTGTGACGGCGGGTCTGCGACGCAGGGAGGATAGTTGTGCTCTCACTTTTTCCACGAATTGTTGTTTGCGCTGGATCAGTAGCAATTCTCTGTGGGTCAGTAAACGCATTGTGGGCCAGATGTTTGAAGCATTTTACCAATCGCAAATGGCCATTTGGGCCGTTTGCAACTAGTAAAATACATTTTAACATGTACAGAAGGCAAAATGTGACTCTGTAACTTGTTAGCGAATCGCAATATCGGTATTAGGAAGGGGTGTATTTAGGGCATCCCTTCCTCATACCGAGTCGCACTGGTATGTATGGATGTTTTGAGACTGGGAATACATTCGAAAAACATTCGGTAACCCATTTGCAATCGGAAAATGGTCCCCAAGGGACCCCTTCCCCTTTGTGAATGTGAGCACCACCCATTTTTAAGAGCAGGCAGTAGTCCTACGGAAAGAAGAGGCAGATTTTCATTATTTTTTATTACAGGCATTCCATTTTCCTTTAAAGAATATGGGCTGCATTACAAAAAAAAAAGATTGCATTATTTAAAAAGCATTGACAGACATGGCGGTCTGCTGACCCCAGCAGGCCACCATCCCTATTAAGAAATGCAAACACACGGCTTCCTCCATCTGGCCCTTGGTGAGTCGGAAATGCTGTTCTGTCTGCACAAAAGGATTTAATACAAACCGAAAAGCCGTTTTAGTTTCACCACAAAAGCGCTGGCGTACCTCAGCCCTGGAAGTGTTATTTCATTTTCAGGTATTGTGTGTGTGCCACAAAGCACAACCATATGTTGTACAGACTGGACTTGTCCTAATGGGGATAAACAATAAGGAAGCAATGATTGCTCTATTGAAGGCAGCGCCCTCTGATGGCTGAAGGAGTGAACTGCAGCTAAGGTATCCAGTTTACTACCTCTCGAAGGCTGAAGCCTTCTACTCTGGGAGCAGTGGGGCCCAGGACATCTCCTGGAAGGACCTGGGTGCAGGTGCAGGTGAGGACTGGGGCACAGGAAAGGCATGAAATAAGACAGGTTTGATGCTAAAAGCTGTGCAGAGAGAAGGGCTGGTGTAGTTCAGGCCTCAGAGTGAAACCGCCTCCGTTTCAGAAGCTGAAAGGACGTCAGATGAGCCCTGAAGGCAGCTCTCATCACGCATGTGGGTGGGCGGAGCTTGTGAGGGTGTCTAATGCAAGCGAGGGGCACATTAACAATATAAATCACAAGCAGCTCCTTAATATGTGGCTTTCCGAGCATGAGTTCTTGAGTTAGTGAGTTTGCAGAAGCGCTCCGAGGCGGGCGAGATACCAGGGAGCACTAGACCAGCTGTTAACGCTCAGTCAGGCAGTAGAGGTCAGTAGTGGTCCGGGTTCTGTTAATGAATGAAAATCTCCTCTGGCAGCGAAGGCCCGACCTCTGCCATCATTAGGATATCTTCAGACAGTCCTGAAGGGCTGGGGCGGAGTCAGTCTCGGGTCAGGCTTGTGACTGACACGGTGCAGACTCTGCCCCTGCCCTGCCATCCTGCCCTGCTCACAGAAGCACTGCTCAGACCCTAGGAGTCAGGTGAGCTTGGGGTGCCCGCATGGGGCACCCCAAGTCAGGCTGGACATACCCGTGAGAGCAGGCAGGGTTGGATTGGGATCAAAAACCGGCCCGGGCTCACCAAAAAAACCGACCCGGGCACAACAAAAAAACCAGCCCACGTTTGCGTTTTGCCTTTCCGCACAAGAACGCTTCAGTGAAGTTTTATGAAAAGAAAGGGGCGGGGTCATGTTTTATTAACTTCACATAGATAAAACATTTTTTACAGATCAGTTCACACTGCTGAGCCACACATGAATGCAAGTGAGGCCACTTCTGCTCAGGCCCCCGCTCAATCAGCATACATTAATGGGCCGGCCCAGCGAGAGAAAGAGAGTGACACCTCCGCCCATCGGCCTCTAGAAAGGCCACTCCGGCACCCACTGGGCCGCTGACAGCATCCGAACAGCACAGACATCCCCCAGGCTGCACAAAAAAGCAGCCCACAGCTAGAACTCGGCTACCGGTCCTTTGGCCATTTCCTGAGAGCCCGCATTACCAATTCGACACTGAGAGCAGGGGAGGCCCCCCCCCCCCACTCCCAGCGAGCCACCTGGGTCCAAGACAGAGGCGCAACTAGAGCCAAATTTCGGGGGGGGGGGGGCTAAGAACATTTTTCGGGGGGGGGGGGGCTGAATCTTTTAAGCCATAGGCAGAGTGGAACTGCAGGGGCTCTCAGAAGGGGGGAAACAACAGTGAGGCCTCATTAGCATGCAAATGGTCTTTTAAAGACCTGTGAAGTGCTCGGGTGCGGCTGTGCGTGCCCCGGGAAGCTGTCTCATCCCGGGCTGCCACACACGACGGGGGGGGGGGGGGGGGGGGGGAACTGAAGCCCTTTGAGTCCAATGGGTGTTGCGCGCCTGGTCCAAGATGTTAAAAGGCGTGACCTCTCTGGGGCAGGTGCTCCACTCCGCTTTATGGGGCATATTATCAAGCCAGGCGATAAAATTATCGCCGCTTTAGTGGCAGAAAACTGCCGCTAAAACGGCGATAATGGGCTTGATAATATGCTCTTTGGAATTTCAATTGAAGTCCATGTTAGATGTCCTTCACATTACGCCTTTCAATATGCTTCAGCCGGCGCACTTTCAACCTGGCTGGGGTGGGGGTGGAGGGGGGGAGCGAAGTTTGATTCTCCAAACTCGACGTTAATAAGATTCGCCAAACCCGCAAATATATACCACTGAAGCTATAAAAAGGTCTGAGAAGCGAAAGTAAATGTTATGTCAGCATTTCACCTAATTCCTCCCTCCCCCCCCCACTGCAGAATTATGGGTTGGACCCTGAGAGCACCTGGAGTAATGAGGAATGTCCTTTACTGTTTCCTGCTCTGTGCCACTGCATACTTATAAATATGTCAAACACAGAGAGTGTCTCCTGGTTATTGCTTACAGTGTTGGCTGTCCAATCCTAATTCCGTTACGGCTGCTTCTTCTTTACATGTGTTTACATGTTTCGGTCCTCATTATCTCCTTTCTTGCAGCCTTCATCAGTACTGGGGCTCGTACAGTGAAAGTGTATACAGCAGTTCTGGTGTTTATTTACTGTGTTGTATAGGGCTTTGTATGTGTGAGTGAGAAGTTTGAATTGGTTGTGCTTGTGAATCGGGGGCCAGTGAAGCTTCCTTAGGTGTGGTGTGGTGTGGGTGCAGCGTGGGAGGTTGACTATGAGTCATGCAGCTATGTTGTGGATGGTCTGGAGTCTGTGTAGGAGTTGTTTGGAGATTCCGGTGTAGCGAGTGTTGCCATAGTCCAGCCTCCAATTGATGAGCGCTTGCGTGACAGTCCACCTGGTGTTCTGAGGCAACCATTTGAAGATCTTTCACAGCATGCATAGGATGTGGAGGCAGGAGGTGCACACCCCGTTGACTTGAGTTGTCATGTCGATCTTGTCATCAAGGATGGTCCTGAGTTTTCTTGTGTGGTCTGTGGGTGGGGGTGTTGGTCCAAGCTCTGACGGCCACCAGATGGAATCCCATGGGGAGGTGTTGTTGCCGAAGACCAGTACTTCCATCTTCTCGTAGATAAGCTTCAGGTAGTTTGCTTGCATCCAGTCTGCTATCATCGTCATGCAGTTAGAAAAGCTGGTTCTGGGGGTGTTTGTCGTAACGGGGAGGATGAGTTGGGTGTCATTGGTATAGGAGATGACAGTGATGTCTTGTGATTGGATGATGTTGGCTAGTGGGGTCATGTATATGTTGAAAAGACAGGGGCACCACAGAATCAGTTTCTTGGCTTCTGATGTGAAGGGTGGCAGCCTGACCCTTTGGATTCTTCCAGTGAGGAAGGACAGATCCATTTGAGAGTGAATCCTTGTATGCTAATCTTGTGGAGTCCTCTGATGTGGGTGTTATGGGAGACAGTGCCGAAGACTGCAGAGAGGTCGAGCAGGATGATGACTGCTGTTTCTCCTCAGTCCAGGATGTTTTGAATGTCATCAGTGGCCATGACGAGTGCTGTTTCAGTGCTCGGGTTCATTCTGAATTCTGATTGTGTGTTGTCTCGTTGATGGTGAACTATGAGGTTGGTTGTGAATTGCTTGTTAATAGCCTTTGTAGGAAGGTGGAATCTGACTGCATGGTTACCCCCACTTTTTTCCTGGTGTTTTGGTGGTTTTCGACTTAGTTTGACTGGGATCCTGCTAATCAGGACACCAGTCTATCTGCTTTCTCCCTAAATTGGTTGTTCATGTACTTTAGGTACACTCCAAATTGGATCCTGGGGTACCCTTATATGTCCCTAGTATATGGTATAATTGTACCTAGGGCATAGGTACCCCAGAGGTCTCTCAGGGACTGCAGCATGTATTATGCCACCCCTGGGAGACCATTCAAAATGAAACCACAGGTCTGCGACAGCAGCCTGTATAAGGTGGTGCATGCACCCCTTACTTAGATATAGGTTCACTATATATATCCTTATCACAGCATATATAAACAGTCACCCCTATGGCAGGCCTTATCAATCCTGAAGGCAGGGTGCTGGGTTTTATGTGAGAGGGTGCCCATGCATGAGCAGAGCCCCTCTGTAACCTTCGGAACCTGTATTCCAGGGTTGTTTGTGATGCAGCCAACCATATATACTTAAGTGCATTATAACCTCGCGGTAAATGCTAACTTTAAAACGGCTGCATGGAAACATGTTGTGTTTGGTGTCGAACACCTTGGAATCATACCTCCACACCAGTAACATGTGTGGGAGATATGATTCCACCCTACTAGAGGGAGAAATATGACCGCACCGGTACACCCTGTACCAACTTCACAGACCCTGGCATCACAAAATGGACGCTGCCAGCCACAGACACGAGTCTCCTGCTGCTGGATGAAACCCTGGCAGGGGAAGGCTGTACAATAGGTTTCCTGTCACAGGGAGGTGTGACCACCTCCCAGACAGGCTTTAGTGTATTGGGGCTGGGTAGGTGCACTCTGAGAGTGCTTTGATGTCTACACTGGGGGCACATTTGGTGTCCCTGTGCATAGTCCAGCTCAAACCGGTTGCAGGGTCTATCAGCCCCTGCTCTGGTGCAAAACTGGACAAAGGACATGGGTGTAGACACCCCTCTGTCCTAATCCTCCCATAGGTGGGTCCCCAGAATTTGTCCCACCCCTTCCTTGGGTATAAAGTAGGAACCCCTGGCTACAGGACTTTAGATTTACCTGGATAAAACTCTGCTACAGAACACAAGTACTTCGACTATCTACTCTACGCTGGATAACTGAAGAATCTCCCTTGGAGTAAAGGAGTTACTCCCCTGCAAGACAGGCACGTGAAACGCATCTGACCGGTTGCATCTCCGAAGCTCCTGAAGGACTCTGAAGATTTTGCAACACAGGAGGTGGGTTCCTAAGCTTCCCTGAGGTTGACTAGTGCTCTCAGCAAACCTGAGACCCACAGCGCTCGTGGGGACCGTGCAACCCGTACCGCTGGACACTGTGTACATTTGCAGCAGCATATACTTTTTGGCCATCCCTGAGGCTGTGCTTTGGGCTACTTTTAGTCCTGACCCCAAGCAGTGTTTCCACCAAAGATTACTGGCCTACAGTCCACAAGTGTCCCGTGGGCTGGTATTTTGTGATTCAGCTTGAGGTCCCTTTGCAATCCATGGTCAGTCGACCTGTGGGTCCCTGTGAAGGCAACTTTAACTTTCAGTGGGCTTTTCTGGTTGCTCCAGATGTGCCCTGACTCTCCATTGCTTGGGGAGTCCCCAGGACCTTGCTGGTCTAAACCGAAGCATCTTTTCTCTGACCTCATGGGTTGCAGTTGCCAAGGCTTGTTGGTCTCCAATCTGGACACTGACCCCCCCAGCACTCGACATCCTTTGTAGGACAGCTCACCTGTGGACTTTGTTCATCATCGACATCTCCTGGTCCTCGTGGCTGCAGAGCCAAGCTTCAACTCATCTCACCTGAAACACCCGACATTGGTGGGCATTCGTCTATCGTGCCCCTGGTCACTGTGAAGTGACCCAGACTCTGTCCTCTCTGCTTTTAGGTTCTTCTCAGCTCCGATCCAGGCTTGGATCACACCGGACACTTCTAATCTTCCCGGCAGCAGCACTTCTTCTCATCACGCCATTAAAATCAACAAGCGTTTCCGACACCACTTGACCCCTATGCACCCGGCTCTCCTAGGATAGGTAACACGGGTACCTCGGTACTCTCAAGGGTGCTGGCCTTAGAACCTTCTATGTTCCAAAGGGTTTGCTTGACGTCCTCTCCTAAGTGTCCTTAATCTTTAAAATTCCAACCGCGACTTTCCCATAGGATTTTACGGAACTCGCGGCTGTGTTCTCACACTGCACACGTCCTCCGTGGGTCCCCTGTGTCACTACCTTGGGTGGTTCCTTGGGGTTTCAGGGATTCTACGTGCTCTAGGCACTGTGTCTAGTTAAGTTGTGGTTGTTATACCTCTTTCTTAATATATGGTTTTGTCTCCCCGTGGAGCCCACCGTGTATTGTGCTATTTACTGTCGTTCTAGTGCTTTAATATTGTGTGCCTTGTGCTCTAATCTCATAAAGAGGTTAGTAGAGAGTATTTAGTAATAAATACATATATTTTATATATATTCCTTGTGTGGTTGTCCTTTCATTTGGTCATTCAGGAGGTTATAATCTGCTAAACCAAGCTGGTTTACATTCCTTCGAGACTTATCCTGAAGGCTGCTCTCCATAGCTACCACTAGGATAGCTTTCTATAAAGGTTGTCTTTAACCTAATCATCAATAAGGGGTTGTTTGGACTGGTGAAAGGTGCCCACTATAACTAGTGGACAGCATATGCCAGGCCAACTTCTCACAGTCTTCTTAATCACTGAGGCTGGATAGGGGAGCAGGGAGCTGGGTCGGCTGTTGCTCAGTTGATTCAGGTCGGCTGTGGGCTTCTTGAGGAGGGAGTTGATTTCCTTTCATCTGGGAAAGTGGCGGATGTGATGGAGGAGTTGATGATGTGGGTCAGGGTGGTGCTGATTGGTGGTTTTCCCAGGTTGTAGATGTGGTGGGGCATCGGTCCGTTGGAGCACCTGAGTGGATGGTCGGCATGATTGCCCCTCTGTTGTTTCTAGTGAGGGTTGATCATTTGGTCAGGTGGCCATCTTGGTTGGTGGCGAGTTCTCTGTGGTTGAGTAGGTGTGTGAAGTTCCTGAAGATGTTTGTCATTTTGCTTTGGAAGTAGTTGGATAGGTTGTTGAAGAGTTGTTGGGAGTCAACAATGTTGGTGACAGTCTCAGAGGGCGAGGTGGAATCCTTGACAATCGAGAAGGTCTCCTTGCAGTTGCTGTAGCTTCCTTCGATGCGGTCTACTAGTGCTTTTTTCTTGGTGTCTAATTTGCTGGTGATAGTGTCTGTGGTGTGGAGCAATGTGGTGTTTTTGAAAAGTTACCTGTAGTAGACTGTTCATCTTTCTCTGGAAGGACTACTAGCTTCTGTGGGGCTGAGATGTCTCCTGTACAACAATGATGTTCTAGCAAATCTATTTCTAGTTACAGGGACATTCTTTTGGCATCCCCTATGGATCTGTCAAACCCATGGCCAAAGACATAGCTGTGCGGGTAATTAGAACAGAGATGGATGAAAAACAAAAAAGTGATGTGCGGAATGCTTGAATTAATCACAACCACTGATAATTACTCAGGGCCGCATACCAGTCCATAATGTTTTTTCCCACTAAGCCACCGCAGATCAGACACAGCCATATGCAAATCAGCTTTGGCCCTACTCCAATAGGAAAAGTCCAGCCTGAGTGGCCTAGCTCAGATCCCATGAACAGCAGAAACGTTATCCTCTGCAAGAGGCTGTTTCACTCAGATAGTCAACGATCCAATCGGAGACTGTTGGTGGTCTTCAGTTCTCTTCAGCCACAGATGACCACAGTGGAGGTGGACGGGCACTGGGCACATCTCTTTCATTCAGGTGGGAGCAGGAGACTCACTCCAGGCCAGTCCTTGCCAAGGTGAGGCTTCCTTGCAGGCCACAGGGTTACCTGCCAGATTAGTCTGATTAAGTGGGTTGAGCACAAAGAACCCTTCCTGTTTCATTGAAGAATCTGCAGATTCAAAACAGACACAATAAGCTAGTAAAAACAACCCGTGCAGCGAGGTGGGGGAGGAGTGAGCACTTCCGGGCTATATTGGGGTGGAGTGGAGAGACAGACAAAAACGGTCTTGGAGAAAAGCAAAACTGAGGGACCGTCTGCTCAGAGTACCCCAACCCTTCATGCTGTTGACCGCATTTTGCTCGACTATCATAGTTTGGCAGATGAGGTGCCCCAGTCATAGACTACACAGGTTTGCCAGAGAGGGCCAGCAAGAAGCTTCAAAACCCCACAAGCACAACTTTTAATCAGCTGCCATTCACTGCTGGTTGGCTTATGGCCTGAACCAGGTTATGGCAGTCACATGCATTTATGGTTTAAATCTTTTTATGAAGTCACGTGCATTTAAATAGTTCCAATGTAGGTGAGCTCCATCTGCTGTGACGAGCATTCGGCTGAGAACAACTTGTTACAAAATGCAGAGCATCTGACTGGGTACTGAAATCGCCAGAGGAAAGGCACTGAAAGTCTTTTAAAGCAAAGATGATAACATCTTTTATTCATGCTCTCACTAAAATAGACAACATAAAAACGCCACCATGCAGAGAGAATAAAGACAAGAAGAGTCTCTCTTAATGTAAGACAATAGAACCCTCAAATCAAACCCTCTTTGTAAAGGCCAACTTACAGGGATGGCATGCTGAGGTGCAGAAGCAAGTGAGACCCTCCTTATCACTAAGGTGAAGAGATTGAGGCTCCTAACCAGACCTGGTCCTAAACAGAGAAGTGGGGAAGACACCATGCTCAGAGGCAAAGTCAACCAGAGTACATCTAAAGCTCTCCCCAGATCAGATTCTTTCCAATAATGACAAGGCACAAAGACTGACAGGATGAAGTGTGATATCAAGAAGAATCTCTCAAATGTTTAGTGGACTGACCCCCAGATCAGACCCCCTGTAAACATATCAACAGAACGCCAACATGCTCGATGGCAGAAGCCAATGTGATATGAAAAGAATAGTGTAGAGTTGATCCAGCTGCGCACAAACAATAGATACTCCAATACCATATATTCACCTGGGCCCATCAATACCACATACACTCAAATTCACCTGTTTAGCCGCGGGGGGGGGGTTGTTATTTCTTGATTTGATCAGTAGTGCAATAGTTCGTATTTCTTCCTAAATATTATCACTAATCAATAAGTTCTTCCATTTGGTCGATGAACCAAATTAGTTGGAACTAGTTGATGGTGACGATGCACATAACCTATCTTGCAAATAATTCCTCTATAATAATAAACACAGACTCAGGAAGTTTTCAAAACCTTTATCTAAAGTTTAAATGTGAGTGAACCAGTCAAATACACCACGGACACCATTAATCACTAGGAAGGAGGAATCAATCAATTCAAATACTCTCACGCTTCAATAGACTGATGTTGCTTAGAAAGCAGAGGATAGAGACAGCAGTACATAGGAAATATACGAACTCTTATAGTTACCACAGATGGTGTGAAGACCAACCCCCCTGGCCAAAGGGCTGGTAAGGGTCCCCGGGAAAGATCAGGGACAAAGACTTCAGGACAGGAATCAGGACAGGACAGTGAACCTCTCCAGACCGCTGAACACGTCGCACCCCTCTCTGACACTCTCTTCCTCCTCGAGATTCTTCTGCGATCTTCTTTCTAATCAATTTACTTTAGAATAGGTAATTCTCTAATTGAATCTTCTTCAGCATCTCACTCCGTCAGCATCTTCCCTCTCAGCATTCTCTGAGGATTACGCACTTTTCCAAATAACTAAACTACCTTAGTTATATCTTTTGGGATTCATGTACCACCCCCTAAAGTTGCAATATAGTAAAAATACAAATTTCGGATTGGACAGGCAAAGGGCATTCGGTCATCACACCATGATGGGACAGCACTTTTCTTTGTTCCCAAACCCATCCCCTTATTAATATGCATTTTATTTTATTTCCACCCGAGTTTATTCACATTTGAAACATTTTTAGCAATAATGTTCATATGATTTTAGCCACTGCACTTCTGACTTCCGAGTGCCCCAGGGTTTAGCGGTCGATGGCCTTGGATGTGGACCAATCATGAGATCATTCTTCAGGGGAAATAGCGGTCCCAAATGCGCAGAAGGTTGTCTTTCAGACACTCGGGTTGTGGCAAGAAGGCCCAAAATACAAACTAATAAAAGATGAAGAGAGAAAATATTAATTCAAGAAATAAATGATTTCACTGTATACCACCTACATCTGCTCTATTCCTCTTCATTTATTTAATACTTTCCCTGCGTTAGCTCTTAGTAAATAAAGCGTTTTCTAAATAGCAAAGCAGGTGCCATTATTATGGGTCTTGAAGACGCTATGTTAGTGCGCAAGAAATTCCCTCCAAAGCTTCTTAAACGTCACATTACGTAGATGCAATTGACGCATGCGCAGTAAAGTTTTCCATGTTAGGGCCGCACTTTTAGTCCGCTATCCGTATTAATGGTTAGAAAACACATAGGCAAGCTTCTCTATCTTATTTATGTAACTGAAATGTGCAAGGATTTATCACGAAACAAAATTAATAATTCATGTTAATAAGTTAAAGGAGTGAATTGAATTCGCCCAAGTCTCACATAAGCGAGTCCTTTCTCCATCAGAGTGAACTCCAATCGTAGTAATGTTCACCTTTTTATGCTACTCAAAGGCACCTATATAGGGCCTGCTATCCTGGAACGTGCTCCGCCCCTGCACGTGAATGTGTGAAAGAAAGGTCAAGCCTCGTCAGGCTCCTATTGGACCAAGATGCACAGTGCAAGGGTCATCAGTCTGGCATATTCAAACTTCTTATTGTTTTTATTTAAACTTTTCATCCATAATATTCCAATAACATCCATGCTCTGCTCATATGCTTCAACAAAGTTCCAACCGGTGCCACAGCGGCTTTCCTCTAAACACGCCACCATTCACTGTTCTTCTTAGTGCAGTATAGCAGATGAAACCCAATGCATTTCGGGCAAAAATGCCCTTCCTCAGGGGTAACTATAATAAAAGACATGCCATAAACATCACCAGTTACAAGTCAAAAACCGATGGCATCTTGTAATCATCTTCATAGCACATTCCATCAGTGAATCAGAGCGCTACTGATCACCCAGAATGATGGACACCCCGAGCATAGTCGTGAAATCAACCAAATAGTTATGACCAGCATCCTGTTTGCACCAAAAGATTTATAAGCGCGCTCTGCGCCACCAACTCTCTCCAGCCACATGCCAAATCTGATGTGACATGTGATGTCACGTGACAAAGAACCATCTGAAGCGGCCAATCAGCTCCTCTCTACTCACCACAACCTGCAGAGTTCCACAAGCTGAGGCAACACTCCTTGGAAAAAGGAGTCTCAATCCATCCCCAGGGTGCAAAGACACACAAGGAGGGTCCCTCCCATCGCACAGCCACACTCTCAAAACAAAGCGACCCCAACAACTCCTAAGAATTCTCATTACTACAATTTCATGCACCATTCAAAAAGCTCCTCCATAGCTTCCTTTCTGAAGATATTGAAATGATGCTAAGACTCACGGGGCTTCAAAAAACCCAAGGTCAACTCTACAAAATCTCCTACCACCTGCACAATTACCCCCCCTAACAATTACTGGGGACATATTACCAGAATAAGCAACAATAATCAAAATGCAATGCAGAAATACAAGAAAGGAATATTCCCTACAATAACCAGATACCGTTAGACCCTGTAGAGTGCCTTCTTTGGGTAAGGACAAACCCTCTCGAAGCTCTAAGGCGTGATCCAACCAACCTCCACCGAATAAACAGTCAGTCGAGACAACTCTATAAGGTATACAGCACAATGAGAGATCAGCTGTAGTGCACAGGGTTGAAAAGGGAGACCTCCTGATACTTCCTCAAAGACACCTAGGGGCAGATTTACAAGCCCCATGCACCACCAGTACATCAATTTTCATGACGTACTGGTGTCGCATGAGGCTCCTCCATATTTACAAGGGCAGGAAAAGCCACCCTGCGTGACTTTTCCTCTCCTTGTAAATACGCCCCCTTCACATGTAGGACTTTGCGTTGAAGGGGCGTTCCATGGGTGTTGCTGTGGGTGTACCCACGCAACACCCATGGAACAAGACACATCTCCAGATTTACGAGAAATCGTGAATCTGGAGATGCGTGTGAATGCTACGCCACCCTAAAGGTGACGCAGCGAGGCGCAGCGAGGAGAAAGGTTTTCAATTCTCCTAGTTTTTTCCTCTTTCAATGCGTGCTGCATTCCACAGCACGCATTGAAAGAGGAAAATGCCTGTAGTGATTGTTTTTGTGCAGGAAGATGCCCCTTCCTGCACAAAAACAATCTCCCCATGACCCAGGCATCCTTGCACCATGGTGCAAGGGTGCCTACGCCAGCGCATGGCTGCAGTTTGTGCACCAGCACAGAGGGAAGCACAGGGATGCCACATATTCTTGTAAATATGTCGCATCCCTGTGCTTCGGAAGTGCCGCAGCATGGTGCACCCAAAGGGCTTGTAGTGCCACGCTGTGGCACTTCCTTGTGGATCTGCCCCCTAGTTTACCAATGGGGAGGCAGCGAGCATTCATGGGGCCAAACTCAACTGCAAGGATGTTCAAGAGAGCAAGGCGCAACAATTTGTACCAGAAATGAGTCCAAAACATCATTGGCAATATCTCTTACCACAAGCAGAATTCAAATTCCACAGCAAGAATTCATGCAATTGACCCTATAAGGATCTGGCAAGCTCCATCCTTTACTGCTGGAAACAACTCATTTGCAAACATACAGTCATCATTCCTGGAGGAAAACAACCTGATTCAATCTTCTTCTTCTTTCCACCAATTCCAAAAGATTCACTTTAGACCTCTTGACCCCCAAAGGAGGCTCCTGTCTGTTAAGAGCCCATTAGTCTAACCCCTGGCAGAACCCTGGACTGGCCCTTCCTAAAGCAGCTTGAATGAAACCACAACATCATTGCAGTGTCTTTGTTGGATGAAGTAAACTCAGTAATGATGTAAATGGAGAAAATAGAAAGAAATAGCACCTTGGTTCGCCCAAGACTTGAAACAGGAAAGGAAATCATTTAGAGCACCGGAAAGTAAATGATGAAAAAATAAAACCATCCGAAATGTATACCACTAATGTCAATAAAACTACAAAAAACCAGGGGCACATTTACAATAACTGGCGCATCCCTGCATATCAGCAGGGATGCGCCAGTTATTGTGCGTCACGGCTCCGCCATCATGGATGCGCCGCATTTACAATGTGGCGCACCATGGGGCAAAAAACTGACAGATGCGTGACGCATCTGTGCCGTAAACGCAGCGCATTGCTGGAGTTGCGTCGCAAGCGCGACGCAGCTCCAGCAAGGCTCTGGGGTGCCCTATCTTCACAACTGCTGCGTCAATCCTTACGCCTGCTTCAAGCAGGCGCAGGGTTTTGACGCAGCATGGGCCTAAAAGTGACTGAGTGAAATCCTGCAGATTTCACTCAGCCACTTTTAGGAGGTGTTCCTGCGACGGAACAGCCCCCCCCCCCTGCGCAGGAACGCCTACTTCCGGCGCAGGGCTTTACAACGTGACGCATCTCCCAGATGCATCACGTTGTAAATACCCCGCAGCATGGCGCTGGTTTTGCGCCGCCGCTGAGTCACAAAAGTGACGCAACGGCGGCGTAAAAGAGGCGCAAGGGGTTGTAAATCTGCCCCCAAAGGTTCATTCTTTTTAGTGAACTGAATGACGCAAGTAATGGGTCAAAAAACTCTTATGCCTAATCAACAATAGAGCTCAACCATTTCTGCCCCCACCCACTGTTGTAACATTCAATAAGAAATGTATTCACGTTTCAAAGTGCTTTCATGACAAAGCGCCAAAAGAAAGAGATGAAGGCTCAGAATTGACAGAGGGCCTGGACCGGCGCACAGCGATGCAAACTGGCACGGGGTGTCTACTTTCCAGCACAGAGGGCAGTTTCCAACACTTTGCAACGCTTGGTATGAAGGGGCATCACTGCTGTGATACTGAGGCAGATCAAGGGAAACATCCTTAGGTTTTGATGCAAAGCCCGATCTACTAACAAAATGCCATCTTAAAGTACGCGCTGTCTTCATTTCTCAAAAATAAAAACAAGCATTGCATGTGTACTGAAGTGCATAGCACACGTCCAATGTGTGGGATCATTCCAGGTCTGTCTAGGCAAAGGAATTATGTTTATAATAGAATTATGGGGCATATTTACAAGCCCCTAACGCCACCACAATGTCACTCTTCAGACGTGGTGGCGATAGGGGCTTCGCCTTATTTACAAGGCAGCGTTAAGCCACTTAACGTGGCTTAACGCTGCCTTGTAAATAAGGCATCCTTTCATGCTATACTTAGCATAAAAGGGGTGGGCAGTGGGTGTTGCAATGGGCATCCCGCCACAACACCCATTGCTTTTGACGCTGCCCCCTATTTACAAGGGTGGTGTAAATATGGGGCAGTACCAAAATTAAGACCAGGTAAATCCTGGTCTTAACAGGGCGCAATGAGGAGAAATGCTTTATTTCTCCTGGTTTTTGCTGTTATGATGTGTGCTTCATTGTGCAGCATGCAGAAAAACAGCAATAGCCCATGTGTTGCAATATCCCATGTTTATGTGCAGGAAGGGACACCTTCCTGCACATAAACAATCGCTTAAAATAATAACGAGTTGCAACGTATATGTGTGCTGCACAAAGAAGCAAACAAAGAAGTTAAAAATCGCCATTTAAGATTGCTTATGCGCAGGAAGGGAGAACTTCCCTCGCATACACAATCTTCCCCTGCAACGCAGACACCCTTGTACTATGGTGCAAGGATGCCTGCATTGGCGTTAGGATGCTAAGTTTAGCACCAGCGCAGGGGCAAATGCAGGGCTGCACTGTATTGTTTTAAATACTGTGCAGCCCTGAGTTTCTGAAGTGGTAGAGTGCGGTGTTAAGCCAAGAAGGCTAACGCCTCACTCCGGCACTTCTTTGTAAATATGCCCCTATGTGTCCAGCACACAGCCTCTGCTTCATAGCGCACATTAACCTCTGCAAAAGTAGGCGGTTTAGAGAAAAACATGTAGTGGCAGCAACGGCCCAGCTCTCTCATGCTGCTGCACCGCTCGGCTTCCTCCCTGTTTGCATGAGTGCTTTTGCCTGCTTTTCCCTCGGTTTTTTACTACCTTCTCCTTCCTTCCCCCCTTTTTTACTGAGTGCTTACTCCTGCATTTCACAAATTTTTTTCCTTCTTTCTCCTTCCTTTCCCACGCTATTCTGAGTGCTTTCTCCTGCTTTTCCCTCATTTATTTACCGCTTGCTCCTTCATTTTCCTCCTTTTTAGGTCTCGCCTGACCCAGCGCATGCGCTGGTCTGGCGAGACATTTTGTGAGGGCTCCAAAAAGTGCTACCAGGCCAGCCTAGAGCTACAGTGCATGTGCGCGGGCGCGCGCGTCGCGCTTTACCGCGATTACTTTCACTTTCGCGGCCGCTTTGTGGTTTGGCGATCACTTTCCCGGCCGCACGGCCGCTTTGATGTTCTCCGTGAGGCTTCAATAGATTGCAGCAGTTAAAACAAGCATTGGCATAGCCAATAGGTCTCCCTTTTGGGACCTTATAAGTGTTTAGTCATGCAACTGTTGCATGGTTAAACACTTATAAGGTCCCAAAGACGAGACCTATTGGCTGTGCCAATGCTTGTTTAAAGTGTTTTTCCTCGCTTTGCATTGTTTTCTACTGCCTTTTCCTTCCTCTCCCCAGTTTTTATAAGTGCTTTTTCCTGCTTTTCCCTCGTTTTCCACTGCTTCTCCCTGTATTTTTTCCTCATTTGCCGCCCCCACTCGCTGCCCATTTTCCCCTCCCACCTAGCCCCACCCACCACCTCCCAGTGCCCCTCCCTCTTCCCAGGACATAATTAATGGGGGCCGCGGTGCCATTGAGCAGGCCCCAGGCCCAGCTCTCCAGTGCTGCTGCAACATTCTTCTTCCTGCTTTTCTAAGTGCTTTCTCCTGCATTTATCCTTCATTTTGTACTGCTTTCTCTGTCCTTTTCCCCTGTTGTTCTGAGCGCTTTCTTCTGTTTTTGCCTAGTTTGTGACTGCTTTCTCCTTCCTCTACCCCATTTTTCTGAGTGCTAAATCCTGTGTTTGCCTCATTTTTCACTGCTCTCTCCGCGAGGCAGCTGGCAACTCCAGCGCTGTGAGACCCTCACAGGTGATTTGCCGCACTTTATAAATCCTGATTGGTTGATTGGCGGATACTTCTGCGGAATAAGACTGGGGCAGCAGTGTTTCTAGCACAGCACAAGTGACATTATTTCACCAGGCTCTCAAGGAGCACCCGGTGGCGACTTCAACTAAAGAATAGATGTAAAGATGAAGAGATCAGATGCCCTCATAAACCCTCCAGGCAGGGTGTATGAGGCAGAGATACACTCTGAGGGTGAAATCAGATGCCCTCATGAACCCTCCAGGCAGGGTGTATGAGGCAGAGATACACTTCGAGGGTGGAATCAGATGCCCTCACGAACCCTCCAGGCAGGGCGTATGATGCAGAGATACACTCTGAGGGTGAAATCAGAGGCCCTCATGAACCCTCCAGGCAGGTGTATGATGCAGAGATACACTCTGAGGGTGAAATCAGATGCCCTCACGAACCCTCCAGGCAGGGTGTATGAGGCAGAGATACACTTCGAGGGTGAAATCAGATGCCCTCACGAACCCTCCAGGCAGGGTGTATGATGCAGAGATACACTCTGAGGGTGAAATCAGATGCCCTCACGAACCCTCCAGGCAGGGTGTATGAGGCAGAGATACACTCTGAGGGTGAAATCAGATGCCCTCACGAACCCTCCAGGCAGGGTGTATGAGGCAGAGATACACTCTGAGGGTGAAATCAGATGCCCTCACGAACCCTCCAGGCAGGGTGTATGAGGCAGAGATACACTCTGAGGGTGAAATCAGATGCACTCATGAACCCTCCAGGCAGGGTGTATGATGCAGAGATACACTTTGAGGGTGGAATCAGATGCCCTCACGAACCCTCCAGGCAGGGTGTATGATGCAGAGATACACTCTGAGGGTGAAATCAGATGCCCTCACGAACCCTCCAGGCAGGGTGTATGAGGCAGAGATACACTCTGAGGGTGAAATCAGATGCCCTCACGAACCCTCCAGGCAGGGTGTATGATGCAGAGATACACTTCGAGGGTGAAATCAGATGCCCTCATGAACCCTCCAGGCAGGGTGTGTGAGGCAGAGATACACTCTGAGGGTGAAATCAGATGCACTCATGAACCCTCGAGGCAGGGCGTATGATGCAGAGATGCACTCTGAGGGTGAAATCAGATGCCCTCACGAACCCTCCAGGCAGGGTGTATGAGGCAGAGATACACTTCGAGGGTGAAATCAGATGCCCTCATAAACCCTCCAGGCAGGGTGTATGATGCAGAGATACACTCTGAGGGTGAAATCAGATGCCCTCACGAACCCTCCAGGCAGGGTGTATGAGGCAGAGATACACTCTGAGGGTGAAATCAGATGCCCTCACGAACCCTCCAGGCAGGGCGTATGATGCAGAGATGCACTCTGAGGGTGAAATCAGATGCCCTCATGAACCCTCCAGGCAGGGCGTATGATGCAGAGATACACTCTGAGGGTGAAATCAGATGCTGTCATGAACCCTCCAGGCAGGGTGTATGAGGCAGAGATACACTTCGAGGGTGAAATCAGATGCCCTCATGAACCCTCCAGGCAGGGTGTATGATGCCGAGATACACTTCGAGGGTGAAATCAGATGCCCTCATGAACCATCCAGGCAGGGTGTATGAGGCAGAGATACACTCTGAGGGTGAAATCAGATGCACTCATGAAACCTCCAGGCAGGCGTATGATGCAGAGATACACTTCGAGGGTGATTTATTGGGCAAAATCAAAGCTCTGTTCTGGTCTCATTTGTCGGACGCTTATGATACCCTCCTCAAGGGATGCACTTTGAGGTGAGGCGGCAATAATGCCAGCATTTTCATCCTTAGCACCTGAAGAATGTAGGTAAAATATGTGTGCAAAGCAGGCTTGTGCCTCATATAGAAGCCAATTGGGGTGGGGCAAATAATCCATTCAACATGTGATTCTCTGAAAGAGTGAACCCCAAGTTCATGCTCAATATTCTATAAAGACAAAAGCTAAGCACGTTGTCATAGCTAGTTTTGTTAGACTACAATAGCAAAGTATGAGAGTGCCCTGAAATGTCACCTGCACACTCCTCTTTTTTTGGTGTTCAAACTTGACAATTCAAATAGAATCGTGTTGGGTTCCAGATATGTAAATGCTCAAACATGCGGATATCCTGCACAAAATACTCACAGGACTGGATTAATGATGCATCTAGTCAGGAAAAAACACAAACCAATGTAAGATATATCTGATGGATTTGTTCAGCCGAAATATGGCACCTGAGTGTCAGCTTCTAATTCCTTTTTCATCTGGAGGCTTTCAATATGCTTATGCCAGATTGCCTCAGGGGTGTTAGAGCAGCCCAGGACTCTTTCCGGCAAGGATTATGGAGGTGTTACTAGAAAATCCTGAGGTGCTACCATATATGAATGACTCCTGTTTTGCAAACGATGACATGACTCAACACCTGGCTAGGGTGGACCAGGCAGTGATGCTATTTGCTTCACATGTGTATAAAATCGATTTTAAAAAATCTAAAATTGTATATCTTAGTGTGATTTGCATTATCCAGTGAAGGTGAAGTATCGGCAGCAGACGTCTTGTAGAAATTTGCTGCTTTACAACTTTCAAATTCAAGCCTTAATGCGGTTTCTCGATTTTGAAAGTGCTTACTTGTAATGGTATGTTGAGCAGATTAAGCCCTTGTATAAATTAATCACATTGTTTTTTATTGGCGATGATGGTTTTATTGAACCATGAGGCATGAGTGTTTATTTTGACCAAGACCTGACTGATGGGTATGAGAGTGTCAAGGGCAGTGATGAGCCAAGATTTCAGAGACTTGTCGGCAAACTAAGAACGAATGGTGCACCACTTTTTAAACAGTAACACAAAATTTATAAGATCTGTGTCTAAGGTTGTTCTTCAAATCTGCCTTTAGTTTGAATATATCAAGTTGAGTTGAACAGCCAACACGTTTCGTCCAAAGAGATGGACTTCTTCAGGGCTGTAGAGTAACATATATATGTTTTAGATCTATATTTGTATCATTCTCATACAGTAAATCCCATTTAGAAAAACTAGCTTAATGAGGAATCCGGAGAGGTGTTAGAATATCCCTATGCAGGAACACAGCAAAGCAAAAAGAGAACAATAGATTTAAGAATAGAAACTATAGACGGTGGAGATTGTTGTGGAGAAAGGGAAATAACTACCAAATTCAGTCTAAAATACATTGCCAGAAATGATGGCAGTGATCAGATGAGGGAAAGAGAGCATTAATAATAAGTCGAGAGACCCTATTTTAGAAGAAGCCATATGAGCAGAGATATAGATGTAATCTGTTCCTGAGACTAACCATGTAAGTGAGTAAAAGGAGGAACCATAAGACAAGAGAACAATATCAAAAAACGAAAAAAAGAAAAAGTGGGCAATTGATAATAGGCACTCCTAACATGTAACGTCAGGGTATCCGCGATATATCAATATAACCAGCAATTAGAAATGAAAAACTCTGTATCCACTCATTTTGGATGGGAAAAGGGAGTAGCATAGCTCAATATCCTCGGAGAGTACTGTAGCATGAAAATATTTCCAAGACCATAGTTTAATACTCACTTATAATGGATAAACGAGTACTTCACGCGAATAGCAAAAAAATGGACCCCAATTGTGTCCGGGTGTAACAGTTCATTTAGTCACACACATATGGGGTGGACCAAAGCACGAGCAATCACAAGTTCCACACCTACAAGTAAAAAAGTATTATAATGAGGGCATCTTGCTTGAGCCTTATATCATTGCGCAAAAGGCCCTAATAATGTTAATAAAAAGTACAGGCATCTATCAACCTGAGAGGACCAGGCTCGTACTGAATTATATATGCCCAAGAACTAGCCAAGAACGACTTAGTAACGCATTTGTATAGTAGGTTGAAACTCTAAATGTACTGATGTCTACCGAAAACTGGGACCACGGGCACTCGATACTGTAGATGAGATAGAACATCAGGGGCTCCTCCCGCACCCACCCCTAAGTGACCATAATCACAGTCACGCAGAAAAAAGGGGTAACCCATCCTTGCCTGGTATCCAAACTGTGTCCGGAAAAAACCTTTTTATCACCATCTATAAATTATTTTAAAAGCCCGCAACGCGCTCATGGGGGGACTTACCATGATACGTAAGGAACCGCGACGCAGTCTCGCCTTCTTCCTGCACCCTGACAGTGGGGGCGTTAACTGTGTGCACTCATCAGTTGGTCATTTCCCATTATTTGTAATATAAGGGGGAGAGCAGGTTAGGTGCTAGTTTCTCATAGGGTTCCACTGTCAACGACTTCTTGACTTGACGGCAAACTCTACGTTATGGGCCGGCTGGGCACGGCTAGCCTGAGTGAGGGTCTAGTTCATGCCAGGGATGCTCAGGATGGGTCGGATGCCTGGGTCGGGCCTGGCGAAGCATACAAATAGACATACAGATTAAAAAGTGATCGGTCCAGGACATGGGCAAGGGGGGGATAAGAACCTGTAGGTGGCAGAGATGGAAAAACGCTGGGTCAAGAAGGTGGCCAGTATCACGGGTGGCTCCTATGACTCGGCTGGGTTCATGGCGGGGCTGCCGTATCCTCCAGGAGGCTGATAATTTCACCGTTGTGGATAGCGTCAAAGTGAAGGTTAAGGGCACAAGTGGTATTAAAGTTGCCATGTTTTAAAATGAATGTGGAAATTAGGTTAAAGAGCGCATCTCAGAATGTTTTAGAGGGGACTGGGGGTCTGTAAATTAGCAGCCAAGGGAGGGTAAAATTATGCCTAAGTGTGATTTCAAAAAAGGCGCTTTCGTTATCTAGTATGGTGCACTGGGTCGGACCACAGCTTAAAGCATCTTTATACATGATGAGTATAACGCCTCCTCCGCCACAGGCTCGGTTGATGTGCCGAAAGTTGTAACCAGGAGGGAGAGCTGGGGCTGGTTCTGCGATCGTTGCCTGTCCTAACCACGGGGCATATCAACAAGCAGGCGATAAAAAATTATCGCCACTTTTGCGGCCGTTTTTGTGCAAAAAGCGGCGATAATTTTATCGCCTAATCAGCAAGGTCACGCTAACGCGTGAAACCTTGCTTCAGAGTCAGGATTCCTAACGCCCAGCTTTGCATCTCTAATGAGATGCAAAGTGGGCGTTCCTGACCTGGCATGATAGGAGAAATGTCACTAAGCGACATTTCTCCTATCATCAAGCCCCACGCTATGAAGCATAGCGTCAGGAAAAGTAGCAATAACCCCTTTTATCGCTGCTTTCCTTACGCCTGCTTCAGGACTGACTTAGCCATGATATCCTATAGAAGGTGAATATCATGGCTAAGAATGGGAGGAAGAAGAAATACACAATTATTAGGAGGGTCTAAGGGAGTTTAAAGACCTGCGCGGACAGATCCCCAAATGACTGAAACTACAACAACAAAAAAGTCTGCGGGTCTACAGCAGTCTACCTTAAACACAAGCACAGCGTACCAGCTGCATACAGATATGCAGAAGTCCTTTTATAAGGGACCAAGTCCCATCACCCACCGAAGTGGCATGCTTCATCATCTGGGACCTCCCTTAACCGCACCTGGTGCGGTTAAAGAGCTACAACTCCTTTAGTTACTGTAAAAAGGAGGAGCTCAAGGATGTTTATAATTGATGTAACTAGGAGGATATAAATCTCAGAATTAAAAAAGCTGCCAAAGAGGAGGAGCCAAGATGGCGACCGGGACAGCTGCGTAGGCTCCCGGCTCCGTGACCCTCCGCACCCCGCATAGATATCCTGCATGAGATCCTTAGCCTGCGCTATCTGCCCGTGTTGGTGAACGAGAGCGGCAACCGATAGTGTGACCCCGAAGTTTCTGGCAGCGGTACCGCCGGAGAAATGTCCGTCTGAAGTTTGCGGCCTGTGCAACCCTGGAACCGGGACCTCGAGTGGACACCATGGCCGGGCGGCAGTTCAACAACAGCGGCCATTGGTGACTGGGTGGAGTCGGACTACCGGAGCGGTGCGAATATCGGCCTACATTTCGCCGTGGTCGCTCCTACCACTAAGCGTGGCGGAACGAGTGCATGCCCGAGGTGGCAACTCCAAGACTCTCCGGTGATTGCCTCAGCCTTCGCTGGTGAGCTGCCCGGACGCCGCCCGTAACTCGCCCCGATTCCTGCGGGCTGCTCCCGGATTTTTGCGGCCGCTGGTCCGTGGTGGGGCTGACTGTGGCTCGTGACCACACACCGGACACATTATTTGCCTGCCCCCGGAACCCTGTTTCCAGTGACATGGAACCCGAGGCGCTCGTGCCTGAGTCCCGGTCCCAAACTGGGTTGGACCTACCCAGCGGCCATTTTGGAAGGACGAGGTCCACCATCCTGTGCACTGGGTCGCAGCAAGCTTGGGAGGGTGCGACTCTGAGGAGCGTAGCGGAGCGAGCGCCGGGAGCTGTATTGGGGTACGGTGACCTTTTCGAAGCTCTCGGTGCCCTTCATTCCACCTTGGTCCACGGCGCCTGGGTGTTGGGGAATAAGCTCGATGGAGTGATAACAGCGTCGGAGCAGTTGCGGCCTGCCTGTCCCCAGGTGCGCTGGGACTTCCTGCGCTGCACGCGGGAGGACAGTGTCGTGGCCGCCCCTGTGAATAGTGCACAACTGGACACTCCGGACAGTATGCTAACGTGCGCTCAGCTGGCTGTGGACCTGGACTGTTCCGGAGGTTTTGGACCTGAGTGGGGGGTGGTGGCCTTGTCCTGTGCCCGGCCTCCGGCGACTCAGGCAATATCCAAGCAACGGTCGCCTGCTCTGGCTTATTCCGCCTTCCTGGACCTGGTGTGCAGTGTAAATCCTGGGGCAGCACTGGGAAAGACGACCCTTCATAGAGCTGACTGTGTCGATCTTCAGAGCCTTCTACCCTACCTGTGTGTGTCGCTTCCTGACCTTTATTGGACGCTCCTCTTCCTTGTAACATTGGACTTGGCACTGGGTCGATGGGTATGCATGGGTAGATTTGCAAAGAGTGGCCAAGGATAAGGATGATCCTTCAGACGTGGTCATCTAATAGGCGGGCGGGCTCGGGGGTTGCGTGCTCTCACGGCAGAACTGTTAGTGTACTAAGTGCGTAATGCTCCTTACTTTTCTTTGACAGGGTCGATCCTGTGTTGTTTATTGTATGCTTTGCGGGAAAATATATGGTGCGGGGGGGAGAAGCCGGGGGCATGTTTTGCAGGCCCTCCTCCAGTTTATTAATACTCTCTCTACCCCCCCGTCCGGTGGGGGTTCTTTTCCTACTCCTTTTTCTCTGTTTCTTCTATATTTCGGGTCTGACTCCGGGGCGACAGGCACACTGCTGGGGGGGGGGGGGGGCCGTACTCATCTGCAGAGGTGCAGGGTGGGGGGTTGGGGGAGGGGATTCTTTAGTCTTTAACCCCCTTTTTTTTCCATGGCCTCCTTTTCTTCTTTTAGTCTTCTTTGTCTTTTTCTGGGATCAGCATGGTAGAACTCCTTAGTTGATAATCGCGGCTGTTTCCTGTGTGCCATAATTTCCGTGGTGTTTCTTGGGTCTTAGGGCAGGGGGTTGCGGGCGCAAGTGTCCGTGATATTCCTTCACATCCTGAACTTCCTGTTTCAGCGCCATTGCTTAGATAGACTGCTGTTTATTGTTTACGTTCATCATTCTGCCTGCCATTTTTCGCTGCTGGGAAACTGTTTGGCACCTGATCCTTCCATCCTCCTCTATTATAAAATGTAAACCTTTATTATCCTGGTCTCCTACTTGGGCCGTTCAGAGACTGAGAGTATGTTAGCGTGGAGATTCTGCTCCCCGAGGTGCTGACAGTGATAAAATTGCTTTCTGTTATTCTGACTGTTTAGCGGCCGGCCCCGGGGGGTTGTAGGCCCATACGTGTAATTGATTGAAATATCAATAAAGGTTTTCCCAAAAAAAAAAAAAAAAAAAAGCTGCCAAAAGTGTGGTGAGAATAAGTGCAGTGTGAAGAAAGTGGTTTAAAATTGATTACCACTAGAAAAATATTTTTATTCAATATCCAGTGGTATCAAGAATAAAAAAGCAGGAATATTGGAGGAAAACGTGTACACAAATGATTTAGGGACACAACCTCTTAGGTCTACATGTTTCAGCCAACTAGCGTCTCAACAAAATGACAGTGGCTTTCTTCAGGACCATGACATAACACTACTGCAATGTGAAAAACTGTGAAAAGTGAATATAAAAGGAACGATACAACCTACACAAGTACCTGCTTATCTGGAGATATGCGGCACCGTAGAGAAGTACAATTATCACCTGTTAAAAACAAAAGGTAATTTTAAGATATCAACAGGGACAGACATACATAATTGAACTGAGCTGGTCAGGATGGCAAGTGTAGGTAGACAAATGCAAACATTTCAAAAGTAAACGTATGCCGTGAAGGGATATAGAATGCCTTCTTACCCTTCAATGATCGGGGAACGTCCTACACTCCTGGTAACAACTCAGGGCGTGAGGCAACGCTCTAAAAGACAGAAGGAGCAGACAAAAACTACTCAAGCATAGTGTTGTCTAATCACTAAAGTCAATACGAACAAAGTTAGCTATATACACACAACATGACAAGGCGGTAGATTGACTATCTAAAAAATGAATGTAAAATTAATGCTATAGTAGACCCCTCACTGGGAGTACTGACACTCTCCCAGGTATCAGTTGACAGAATACAAGGGTTCTGAATGCAAATGCCAGAAACGCTGGAACAACGCCACAGCAAGCGTGTTCCTCTCGAGCATGACCGGGTTGATTCCAGATACTAGAACTGGAAATAGCAACACCGGAGCACTGGATATAGTGACCTTTCTCAGTGCCCTTACTACAGCCCACGAAAAACGCCAAACAAAGCGTCCAAGGGGGGATAGCCCAGTGCTGTGACAAAATAAATCTAGTGTCCAATAATTAAACAGGGGTGAAGACCCGGGCCGGCAGGGTCTAGATAACAAACCTCTCGAGGAGTAACCGGTATTGGGATACAGCCTCAGGAATGTAAATTACAACCAACGATCTAAGGTGTGCTTACCTGTCCGTCGTTACCCCGGACCTTCTTCCTGGTTGTTCCGAGTGGTAACCGGAACAGTGTAAGCACACCAAACTTAAAGCCTACCAGTGACTCGTCCGCATCGCGTAGACCAGTGATGTGCGTGACCCTCATCACGTGATTCAGGAGACAAGGTAACGTACGCGATGTGAAACATGCCGATAGTAGAGCATGGCGGGTAATGTAGTTTAACAGCCAAGTGACGATTGCCTACGGGCACTTCAAATTGGTGAATCTGAAAACACACAGGATCTAGCTAGGGTGAGAGTAAGTCCTAAACCCACTCGTTGTCTCAATGTGCACAGATTAAAAGGTGCTTAAAAGGGTCATATTGTTTCGAGAGAGAACGAATATAAGGTGTAAATTAATCTGCCGTGATGCCACATAGTACTGGATATAATTACTATTGCCAGAATAAATGGAGTAGACACTCGGGGGACAACGTCCTATGCATATCGAGTGTAAAAAAGGGCAAAGGATCCGTTGTAGTAAGATGCAAGGGGCTGGGAGCAAATGTAAAAAGCTGAAGAGGCTATATGGTATACAAAGACAGAAGTATTACCCGAGTAGAACGAATTCATTCTCGTCACATGTAGCCTAACATCAGCAGTAAGCCCTAGATATATGGTCCACAGAAGTATAGGGAACCGGTGATGACAACAAACGGTCAAAATGTTGAAATTAGCTTAAAACCTTTGTGACAGACAACAAGTAGCTGCTAAAGACCTCGTGGTCACAGGGCAAATGGGACACAACTCTATCACAGTGAGGTCCAGGGAATGGCCTCGTTCAACCCCACTTGGTCACTACTCAGTTTGAAAACCCAACGTTGTTCTCTTCTAAACAGAAATTTGGAAATATCAGTGACATGGGACGGAATGAAAGGTTGTTCGAGTATCGTCCACTTTATGTCTTCAGGCCTGTGCTTTAAATCCAAAAAATGTCTGGTTAGACGAGTCGCCTGTCTCTGACATCTAATGGTGCTTTTGTGTTCCATTATCCTCATTTTAACCTTCCTGGTGGTCATCCCCACATATTTCTTGTCTCAGGGGCAGGTAATCAAATAAATTACTCTCTCGCTATTGCAGTTTGTATGTTTCAACTGTCTCCAAGGTTTGTTTGTTCCAATGTCAATTTCGGTGGTATGTTGCGTGTGTATACATACCACACAATTACCACAAGCATAATGACCCTGAACAGGTGGCAAATTCCAGAGAGTGTTGGTCGTAGAGGCCATCGTGTTTCTCGGGCGTGTGTGAACCAAAGTGTCACGCAAATTGGTGCTTCTCGTAAATGAGAATAGTGGAGGAGCTAGATGTACCTGTCCTACATTCAGAATGCGCCAGTGTTTGCGTATGATTTTCTGTAGTTGGTTCGAATGAGTACTGAACGTTTGTACGCATGTCAGTCTATCCAGAGGGGGCTTAGGTGTAGATGGCTCAAGTTAGGCCTCTCGGTTGTTATTGCCAGCTCGTTTGTATGATTGGCGAATCAACTTAGAGCAGAGGTCTTCAAACTTTTGGATGCCGAGACCCCCCTGTCAACATTTTGAGGCGTAAGGACCCCCTCTTGACAAAAATGTCTAAACCTGTTGACTAAATTGCGTGGGATGAAAATGTAAATAAGGTTATGTGATGCCGCGTATTTTGGGATAGCATTGCTTCATTATTTTGATATTTGTTACACACAGTAACGCTGAGGAAAGATTTCACCCAATCAGTACCCATTTATAACCAAAATACAGCAATTATCATCAGAAAGATTTCAAGTCAACCTTTGTGAAGGGCCTTCCACTCTGCAGCAATACGTGCTGCCACATTAGAAGCTCACCTGGCCCTGACCGGAAGAAGCAGGGGTCCCTTAAAACCCTGGCGGTTTTGTGTAGAGTTAAGCCGTTTACCCATGCAGCTTTCCTCTCACCCCCTCCCTTCCATCCCTCTCTCCTCTCCTAACCCCGGATCCCTCTCTCACTTTGCAGGTCATTTTCTTTCACCCCTTTTTACAACTTCTGAACTCTCCCCATTCAACCTCTCACTTCACCTTTAATCACCTCTTGCCATTCTGTCCTTTCACTGCCCTCATCTCTAACAGTCTCTCACATTTATCTCATGGCCTCTCTGGCCCTGTCACCTCCCGTGCCCCTCAGCACTTCTCATTCACCTCGTCTCTTCATTCAAATTTTTGTCTATTTGTATCTTACACCTCTCCAGTCCCCCCATTCCTCTTTCACATCTCCCCTTTGTTCTAACAGAAGCCCTCACCTTTGGATCACACTCACTTCTTGCGTGTCCACACTTCTCTTCGGCAATTCACATTTCTCCTCATCCCTGACCTCTTCAATCAAATTCTCTCACTCCCTTGCTGTCCTCTCTCATTTTGGGTGCGGATGCAAGTTCAGAATGGGATGAATGAATGTATGATTACTGATGGGCTTGTTTGAGTGAGTTGCATATTGAGTAGTGAGGGGGACAGGTGAGTGAAGTGTCACATGAGTGCAGGATGAGTAGTGTACTCGTGTGACTGCAGGTTGAGGTATAGTGTGAGCAGGACATGTGCATTTTGAGAGCAGAGTGATCACTGTGAGTGCAGGGTGAGCGGGTGAATGGTGCAAGTGCATGGTGATCAGTGTGAGTGCATTGTGATCGCTGTGAGTGCAAGGTGAGCGGGTGAATGGTGCAAGTGCATGGTGATCAGTGTGAGTGCATTGTGATCACTGTGAGTGCAGGGTGAGCGGGTGAATGGTGCAAGTGCATGGTGATCAGTGTGAGTGCATTGTGATCACTGTGAGTGCAGGGTGAGCGGGTGAATGGTGCAAGTGCATGGTGATCAGTGTGAGTGCATTGTGATCGCTGTGAGTGCAAGGTGAGCGGGTGAATGGTGCAAGTGCATGGTGATCAGTGTGAGTGCATTGTGATCACTGTGAGTGCAGGGTGAGCGGGTGAATGGTGCAAGTGCATGGTGATCAGTGTGAGTGCATTGTGATCACTGTGAGTGCAGGGTGAGCGGGTGAATGGTGCAAGTGCATGGTGATCAGTGTGAGTGCATTGTGATCACTGTGAGTGCAGGGTGAGCGGGTGAATGGTGCAAGTGCATGGTGATCAGTGTGAGTGCATTGTGATCACTGTGAGTGCAGGGTGAGCGGGTGAATGGTGCAAGTGGATGGTGATCAGTGTGAGTGCATTGTGATCGCTGTGAGTGCAAGGTGAGCGGGTGAATGGTGCAAGTGCATGGTGATCAGTGTGAGTGCATTGTGATCACTGTGAGTGCAGGGTGAGCGGGTGAATGGTGCAAGTGGATGGTGATCAGTGTGAGTGCATTGTGATCGCTGTGAGTGCAAGGTGAGCGGGTGAATGGTGCAAGTGCATGGTGATCAGTGTGAGTGCATTGTGATCACTGTGAGTGCAGGGTGAGCGTGACAATGGAGGGCGAGAATGAGGAATGAGTTGTCTGAATGCAGGGTGCATTCCCAGACCCATGAAGTAACTCAGCATGTTATTGACGGGGCGTAGACTTTACGATCTAAGTTAAACTATTGCAGCATTAATCGGGGATCGAGGGTGAAGGAAATAAATAATGTGCTGATCCTGCAACAAACTTCCAGTCCTATGGTTAGGGTTGCCAGCAGATTATTTTGGTGGCCCAGTCGGTACAAAAAAAAAACAGTCACCTAAAGCGGTATTTTCAGCGCTTATCTGTGCATACTTCCCAGGGCCGGCTTTAGTGCTGGTGGTGCCCTGTGCGACCATGTTTGTTGGTGCCCCCCACAATGACCACCCCCACCACGGATTCTCTCACTAGCACCCTTTAACAGTGACCAAGTCTCCATAACCCCACACTCTCAGATGCATTGAATTAGTTATATAGTGCCACTCATACCAGTGTAGGGTGTCCGAGCACTTTGCATCACACACACATTACACAGAGACAATCAATCATAAGTGTGTAAATCAGTGTATAGGAAATGTTACATAAGCCAAAGGACTAAAAGTATAGGAGTCACATGTCATCCATACTGGTAGGCAGCATAGTTCAAGGGTGCTTGATGTGGAGAAGCACAAACTCAGAGCCGAAAAAGAAACAGCAAAGTTGGGAGTTTCCTTTAATAATAAGAATTGATTTCTAGCCAAATTAACCCTTTTTGCAACATTAATCAATGGTCTAATAATGTATTCTTTGTAGTGTGCATGCTGTTCTAGGATGAAAGTTAATAGCTCACTATTCTCTATTAGGACTTTAAGTTATAAATTGCAAGTAACAAAAGGATGTCTCTTTTGAAAGCAGTAACCTGCTGATCTCTTCACATCATACGCACTCTGTAATCTACTTGGTACACGTTCTTTGCAGCAGGCATATTAACCCTCTGCACTAACATCACCCAAGTCAAAACCTCAACTATACAAAATTCTGATCTCTCTCCAGGAAGATAATTAATCACACAAGTTATCTTGACATTTATGTGAGGCCTGGTATTTGCCGGGAAAGAAACGCTGCAGCAGGTGCTTCAAAAGCACAATAAACTTTCACACACGGGCCCCCAGGAAGCCAACTTTGTATTCCTTTCCATGAAATGCATTCTCACACTACGGCAGTGAATGTAAAATCCAAATGTAAGGAATAGGCACAGTGGGGACCCAGGGGGTACTGGAACCAGCAAAAAAACCTAAGCCTCTGTAACCAGTTTACAAAGGCATGTTAAATGGTCTTTAAAGACCTGTGAAAAAACAAGGGGGTGCCGGAGATAGGAATCCAGACACTGCCCAGCTGAGCCCCCAGCAGCTCAAGTTTCACTGCAGCAGCCCGGGCTGAGACACAGGACGGGGGAAGGGGAGGGGGGGGGGGGCTGAAGCCCTTGGGCCTGGGCAGAAGTGTGACTGGGAAGGCGCGACCCCCTTTGCATCACTCCACGGCCCCCCTGGGGGTCGCGCCCCACAGTTTGAAGACCCCTGACTTAGAGGGATACTTGCGAGCTTTCAAATTACTAGAAAGGACATCAGCATGCTCCTTAAAACTGTCCACAGTGGAACAGTTCCGCCTTAGTCTGAGGATTTGCCCAAAAGGTAAACCTGCCCAAAGTGACTTGGTATGGAAACTTTCGTAGGACAAAAGGGAATTTCTTGCCATTGGTTTGGTGTATAGCTCACTGGCCAAACCATTATCAAAAGGAAAGATGCGGAGGTCCAGGAATGACAAGCTGAGTTTGCTAGCTTCCATGGTAAAATTTAGGAAGGTGTTCTGATCATTAAGCCAGTTGGCTGAAACATGTAGACCTAAGAGGTCGTGTCCCTAAATCATTTGTGTACACGTTTTCCTCCAATATTCCTGCTTTTTTATTCTTGATACCACTGGATATTGAATACAAATATTTTTCTAGTGGTAATCAATTTTAAACCACTTTCCACATACTGCATTTATTCTCACCACACTTTTGGCAGCTTTTTTCATTCTGAGATTTATATCCTCCTAGTTACATCAATTATAAACATCCTTGAGCTCCTCCTTTTTACAGTAACTAAAGGAGTTGTAGCTCTTTAACCGCACCAGGTGCGGATTAAGGAAGGTCCCAGATGATGAAGCATGCCACTTCGGTGGGTGATGGGATTTGGTCCCTTATAAAAGGACTTCTGCATATCTGTATGTAGCTGGTACGCTGTGCTTGTGTTTAAGGTAGACTGCTGTAGACCCGCAGACTTCTAAGAATGGGAGGCCCTATCATCAAGCTAACGCCAAACTTCGTGAGATTATCGCTGGGTTTCCAGCGATAATCTCACGTTAGGCAGTTAGCGCTAGGATTTTTATCGCTTTTGAGATAAGCGTTGCTAATAGCACGCTATCTCAGTGATAAAAATCCACGCTAGCTGGCGATAATTATCCGAGCGCTATGTGCGCTCAGCGATAATTATCGCCGGTTGTTGTAGATATGCCCCAAAGTCTCTGTCACTGGCGTAACGAAAGTTCAGGGGGCCCCCCTTCAAGGTACATAAAGGGGCCCCCACTCCGTATTTACTGTGGAGCTCTCAGGACTGAGTACGGTGCGGAGGGGGCCCCCTGCAGCTCGGGCCCCCCCCCTGCACGGCGGGGGCTGTGGGGGCCTGTCTTACGCCCCTGGTCTCTGTGAACCATGATGTCAGGGGAGTGATGTCGAATTAGATCGTAAATGTCAGCATGGTGCCGGTCCAGAGAGCAGGAGTTGATGCTAAGAGGCCTGTGCTTCGGGGGGAGGGGGGGACAGTATGATAAGTAGGACATTTGGTGGGCTCAGGTAAGATAGGTTTGAATCCGCAAGACTTGCAGCTAAAAAGCCTCTCCCCTGGAGCCCCAGTGTGCAAGCAGTTACACTGTGTAGAGTCCTTGAGTGCATGAAGGTCCGAGGAGGGATAGATTAACTTGTTGGGTGTACGGGTCAGGGCTCGAGTCGGGGGGGACACGCAGGTACATGGTGTCCCCCCACTCTTTTCACAGGGTGGACGCCGTCTCCCCTGCCAAGAAGCTGGGCGCCACCGAAATAAGCTGAACGTGTCCCGGTGTAATTTTCAGACACCGGGACACGTTTGGCACGTGACGTCATGAGGTAATTTGCATATTGTCAGTCCCCCCACTTCTTTTTATAGGACTTGTGCCCTGAGCAGGGTGTCTGGCCCCTGGTGCTGTCCAGGCGCAGACAGGTTTGTCCTTGGTGCATCTTCAGCATGCCAGCGGTGTGCCCGCTGCGCTCGTCCGCTGTGTGCCCATGCATCAGGGCCCATTATATGCCCAGAGTCTCAATTTGGAGGGAGCAAGTGGTGGCAACTAGAACCTGTGGGATTAGGTGCACTGGCGGCCCCTTCGAAACGGCTGATCATTATCTACCAGACAAAATAAGCATGGCGATAGTGAGACTTGGTGATCAGAAAAGGCAAGTAAAATGTTGTTAGGAATGTTACATTCCCGAAATTAAAAACTAGTGCTCAAAACAAACAAAAACGATCCCAGCCCAATCCTTCAGCTTCCTTGCAATTAAAGTGCAGAGTGCTGTCAGCAAATTCATTGTTTTAATATTCATTATAAACAGTGAATCTGATGCGTTAAAAAGAGCTCAAGAATTGGCAGCAGAACAGATTATTTTAAAAGTGCACAAAGATCACAGCAGTTCATGAACAGAAGAGCAGAGATTGACAGCAGGGATGTGCACGGGCTAACAGAGGGGAGGGGAGTGACACCAGGCGTGAGGAGTTGTGTACCCTGAAACACGGGTGCTTCAGTGTGCCACAACGCCCCATCAACACCAAGGTGCGCCCGGAGTACATCAACATCTCCTTACTCTGGAGGACGAACCCCAAGAAGAGTCCTTAATGTTGAAATCATCACTCCCATTCGGGGGATGATGAGAAGGCTGTGCCTACAGCTTTACACCAGGAGCCAGTTCCAATGAGTGACACGGATGCTGCAGCTTCAACAATTACAGCCTCCAAAACTGGTTTACTATGAACCACCAACAGAACCCACATAAATCGGAACAACACCGCTGCAAGAAAGTGCGGTACAAAACTTACTTTGATAGAGAGTTTGAAAAAAGAGAAATCGTGCTCCCTCCTCCAGTCAGTCAACTCTACAGAGGGCTTCTTGTTGGATGTTGCTCCCATGAAACATACCTTGTGCCACCATGGTCATGAATCTGGATTGCTATTAATGTATTATCTAGTCTAATGTCGATTTCTATATTTTTTAAAATTTACTTTTAGTACATGGGATCTACATTCCTCATAAAAAGTGCCATTTCATGTGGTTCATGACTTGCAGCAGACTCCTTCTTTTCACAGATCTCAACAGGAGTAACATGCTCTGAGCATTTCTGTGCACCCAGTTCTAGACACTGTTGTTTGGCAAAGGGTTTCTTATGAGATTATAGGCCCCAAAGAAATGATTCAGATCCCCTATGTTTTAAAAATTTAGGCCGGTGACATAATTTGTGTCCTTTTTGAAAACTCTTAGGACATAAATACTGTTAAATGATTAATGATCGATGTCTATTCCCAGACCTTCTTAGACAGTGAAGATCCCTATGTAAACATAGAAAGTCATCAGGAAATGTTTAGTTTTCATCATTAAGGACATCATTACATCCATCTTTCAAAGAGCCCCAGAGAAATAAATAAATATACACAGGGGGAACTTTGTCAGGCTCAGCTCATAAATACTCCTAGGAGCATCCGAAAAGATTTAGGGCATATCATCAAGGCCCCACGATAAAATTATCGCCGCTTTAGCATCCGTTTTTGGGCAAAAAACGGCAATAATTTTATCGCACTATCAGCAATGCCACGCTATCGCGTGAATCCATGCCTTAGCACCCTTTCCCTCAACGCCCAGCTTTGCATCTCTAATGAGATGCAAAGTGGGCGTTCTTCCCCAAAATAACGTGAGAAATGTCGCTAAAAGACATTTCTCCTATCAGCAAGCTGATCGCTAACCTGCGTAGCGATAAGAAAAGTAGCGCTAACCGCGGTTATCGCTACTTTCCTTATGCCTGCTTCAGGACTGACTTAGCCATTATATCCAATGGAAGGTGGATATCACGCCCTGCCCTATCAACAAGCTATCGCCAAACGTTGTGCGATCATCGCTGGATTTCAAGCGATAATCGCACATTTGGCAGCTTGCGCTCTGAATTTTATCGCTTTGGAGATAAGTGTTGCTGATAGCACGCTATCTCAGCGATAAAATCCAGCATTAGCCGGCGATAATTATCCTCGCACTAAGAGCGCTGAGCGATAATTATTGCCGGCCCTTGCTGATATGCCCCTTCCTTCTTTTGATAGGGATGACAGGTCTGACCCAGTGGCCTTTTATTATTCTTAAGATCCAGAGACATTGAAAAAAATTCTGATCTCCAATCACAGATTTATTGATTCCATGCAGTTTATCGACTCAATTTTAGAAAAAGATAATGCATATTCGAAAAAAAATTAGAAATGAGAAGAGTGTGGGTAATCAAAGTTTGTTCAGTTAAGAGCACAGATATTGTGTTCAGGATGTGCCTGATTCCCAGAGAAAGTATATTTCTAAACAAGACAGAACAGTTGACAACATACAAGAGCTACGTGTCTTTTAGAAATTTAAGGACACAATCAATTGAAAATGTTAATCTGCCAAACCTTTCTGTCTGGAAACAGAATTAAAAATTACTGATAGCGAAGAAACTGAAATGGAGCAGAGTGGAACATATCATTTAACTATGTTCAACTTAGATGACCCCATGGCCAATAAATACAGATGTCTCTTAGAATGGCAGGCTCAGATGCAAGCAGTAAATATGCCTGGGAGAAATTTAAATTACACTGACGTACATTGGGCAAGTATTGTGCATTATGCTTTTTACGTGAAATTTCCAAAATAATTTCATTAAGCCACATCATATATTTATGCAGCATTCACAGTAAAACATTTACAATGAATGGCACAATTTGTGTACAAATTTACCACAAATGAACAGGAACAACAGCATGTAGTGGATGGGTTTCACAGTGCTTTTGTTTAAATGCATCCTCGCACCAAAAATTGAGGCGGTGTCTATTTCACAATCAAATATAGAGTGAAAGGATGGATAAATTTGCCAACATTTCTCATAATTATAACAAAGCAAACTACAAAGTTCAGCCCCTCCCACCAGCAATAATGCAATTACATTGGTCATTACAAACTGAAGCTGAACTAAGTGCCATGGCAGCTCATAGGTGAGTGCTTCATGTTTAATCACAATAATGTGACCTCGAAACAGGTGACAATAACAAAAGACTTGCATACTCTTATTGATAGAGCTGATGGAGAGCTTCCTGATTTCTGTGGCAGAAGATCCGCGTCCTATGTGACTCTTGTATGGAGTAATCTCCCTGCCAATCACTGCCTTTCATTTTCTTGAATGTCAGAAACACACATCTTTAATTTGGTATAAGAAAATAGACAATGTTTTTCTTCAGCATGTCCGGAAATTCCCTTTCGAATTCAATTGTTGGACAAAGCACGATCCCGCATTTATTAGCACATCTGCAGACACCGACTCACTCGGATACTCACTCCTCTGTGATTCCATCACAAGAGCAAGAGATGCAGAAACGAAATATAACTGGAGAGGGTTACTGGATGGCTCTCAAACCACTCCCTAACTTTAAAACCCAGGCATCACCGGGAACCTACTGCACACAGCAAAAGAAGCAAGTCCTTTCACTCAGTGTGATCATTGGGTTAAACCCCCTCACACAGTAAGATCGCAGGGGTGTGTGAGGATAATCTAATTCAAGGGATACAAACTACGTAGTCAAGAATAGCAACGACGTGCCTTATATAATCCAAGGACCTGGTCACAACGCCTGACTTTCAGTGCACACTCAAATCATTAATTCTCTCGAGACCACTGAACTACGCATCTCACAGGCCTCCCCAAACGTCGCCCTTCACCTCTAAAGGCAGCCTTAGCAGCAATTCTGATCTCAACCCCTCAGAAAGGAAAAGCACATCTCAGCACTTCTAAAAGTGCAGCACTTAGAATTACAAGCACCGCTTCCAAAGCCCTCCACCAGACCACACTTAGCAAAAACAGAAAGATGCTGGTGAAAAGGTCAAGGAACAAATCAAAGCGTTCTCTGGAAACTCCATAGTTCAAAAAACATTTGGACAACCCTGCTCAGTTGCTTCACAGAGGATCTGAAACAACATCCGCCAGCCCACAGATCAACCCCACACTGCCTACAAGAAGGAGTTCAGAGAAGTCCTGATAAACACTCTGGGCCTTATCTACGAAGCCTTGTACTGCCTTTGCATCACTTTTCATGATGCTGTGGCGGCATAAATGGTGCCACACTGGGCCATATTTACAAAGTGTCGTATCTAGCAGATGCGTCACTTTGTAAACCTCTGCGCTACATTACACCGGCGACAGGTAAAATGCATGCAGGGTGGGCGTTCCGGTGCGGAAAAGGCTCGTAGAAGTGTTCAGTGAAATCTATGAGATTTCACTGCAACACTTGTAGGACGCCACTGTGTCAAATCCTTACGCCTGCTTGAAGCAGAGATAAGGATTGACACAGGCCTTTTCACATGGGGCTTGAGTTGCATCTGGAGTTGCATCTGTTTCTAGACATATTCCAGCAATGCACCATTTTTGCACTGAAAGATACGTCAGGATTCCTGACTTATTTGTCAATCCTTGCAACATGGAGCACCGTACTGTAAATACGGTGCATCCATGGTGTCGCATGGAGGACGCACTGAAAAGTGTTGCATCGCTGTTTTACCGCCGTGATGTGACACTTCATAAATAAGGCCTTCATTGATTTAGGGAGAACTGTCACAGAACCAAAGAAACCGCAACAATTACCAACAGAACAATAGAAACCACAACAATTATCAACAGAACAATAGAAACCCCAACAATTACCAACAGAACAATAGAAACAGGCAATAATTATCAACAGAACAATAGAAACCCCAACAATTACCAACAGAACAATAGAAACCGCAACAATAACCAACAGAACAATAGAAAGCCCAATAATTACCAACAGAACAATGTTAACCCCAACAATTATCAAAAGAATAGAAACCGCAACAATTATCAACAGAACAATAGAAACCGCAACAATTACCAACAGAACAATTGAAACCGCAACAATTATCAACAGAACAATAGAAACCCCAACAATTATCAAAAGAATAGAAACCCCAACAATTATCAACAGAACAATAGAAACCACAACAATTACCAACAGAACAATAGAAACCGCAACAATTATCAACAGAATAGAAAGCCCAACAATTATCAACAGAACAATAGAAACCCCAACAATTATCAACAGAACAATAGAAACTGCAACAATTATCAACAGAACAATAGAAACACCAACAATTATCAAAAGAATAGAAACCGCAACAATTGTCAACAGAACAATAGAAACCCCAACAATTACCAACAGAACAATAGAAGCCGCAACAATTATCAACAGAATAGAAAGCCCAACAATTATCAAAAGAATAGAAACTGCAACTATTATCAACAGAACAATAGAAACCACAACAATTATCAACAGAACAATAGAAAGCCCAACAATTATCAAAAGAATAGAAACTGCAACCATTATCAACAGAATAGAAAGCCCAACAATTATCAAAAGAATAGAAACCCCAACAATTAACAACAGAACAATAGAAATCGCAACAAGTATCAACAGAATAGTTAAAAAGCCCCAAAAGCTCTCCTCCATCATGAACCATGAAGATGTCCTCAAGGGTCAGAAACTCCAAGAATAAGCCTCAGGTCACATGTTGCCTGTTGCAGATCCTGTTCTCGGAGCTCCCATCCCTTACGTTTACATTCTGTCAATGACAAACTATAATGTATTTATACTTATAGGATCAAAAGTAAGGGTGGGCGTAGTTCGCGAAGTAGCACTTCGCGAAGCTACGCAAAGTGAAGTTCGCACTACGCGAGCTACGCGTAGCACTTCGCGAACTGCGAAGTAACATGTTCGCACTGTGCAAGATGTTGTTTTCAATGATTGCACAGTGCAGACAAGCAACCGGCACTGTGCAATCATTGAAAATGGCATCTCGCACAGTGCAAGCTGTAGTTTTCTGCTGCTCGAGTAGATTTTTACTCGAGCAGCAGCTTTCTCAACGCGAACTGGTAGTTTCTCATCGCGAGCGGTCGCGAGCATACGCGACCCCTCGCAATGAGAAACCTGACCTCCTCACGTTGGGAATCTCGCCGGGATGTTTATTTTCCATGCTCGCGATTGCCAACTTGATGTTGCTGATCGCGAACAAGGAAAAAGTCTTGCCGGGATGTCATTTTGCTTGCTCGCGGTCGCCAACTTGACGTTGAGGACCGCGAGCAAGCAAAAAATGACCGCAGCACTACGCAACACTACGCTACGCGTGTTCGCACTGTGCTACGTGCAGTTCGCGTAGTGCGAAGTTGCGCAAACTTCGCAAACTACGCGAGCGTAGCGTAGTGCTTTGCCCAGGCCTAATCAAAAGTCTCTTTCAAGCATTTTAAGACTAAAATCACGTGTTCCGTGCACTATAAACCTTCAGATGTCTCCTAAACAGAACACATCAACCAAGTCTGTCTCAAATGTTGAAATGATGAGCAGGTCATCAGAGGACTGAACTGGGACCCTACAATGATCAGGGGTCCTGCCTACATGCAAAGGTGCGTAGGAAAAGGTATGTGATGGGCGAGGACATAGGCGAATGATGACCCCGCTCACCCGCCTCAGGTATTAGTTTGAGGATTGATTCTTAGGTGCTAATCCGTACGTACCAGAGAGTAGAGACACAAGCAGTAGTGAAAAAGTGGATCACTGACAGAATATCATAAGCAAAAATATAATGTGGACAGAAAATCATGTCAAAAATATCGAGGAACACAATATCGAGAAGGTAAGTGCAAATAGGTAGGTATCGATTTACTATTCTTAACTCCACTACTACATACCTTGAAGATATATTTATCGCCATGGTGCATGTATGTGATTATATAGTTCAACTTTGCTTATCTTTAGGAACTTACCTTCACAGCATTTCTGGTTCCGACATTCTGTCTAAACACCACCAATGCACTAATAATTACAAGAATTTCCCTGGATAGGTAGGTTTAGTCCATTCTCTCTCCCCTCCCCCATGAAGTGTCATCTGTACATCCATTTGTACCCGATGTACTGCAAGACCTTGGTGTCACACTCAGGGCTGGATGTAAACAAATGCAATAATCTCCCTTCCTTCAATTTTCATTGTGAATCACAAAACACACATCAGTAGCCTCACACCCCCACACTTAGAACAAATCACACCCATCCCAGTAACCACCCATAACTGGTTAAATCTCGAGAGATCCATTGTTTCATTCTGTCATTCTTTACATCCTATTCATCTGTCACAGCCCCCTGAGTCCAGCAAGTTAAAGACCAGAACTTGTCCAAGCACTCGTTAGAGATAGACATCTCACTTAATGGCTGCATGAGGACATCTCACTTTCTGGAGGCGGACATCTCACTTAGCAGCTGCAAGCGGACATTTCACTGAACCTCTGGATGCAGACATCTCACATAACCTCTGGATGTAGACCCCACCTCCCTCTTATCTCTGGATACCACCTCCCTCTCACCTCTGGATGCACCCACCTCCCTCTCACCTCTGGATACATCTCACCTCTGGATGCACCCACCTCCCTCTCAACTCTGGATGTGCCCACCTCCCTCTCATCTCTGGATATGCCCACCTCACTTCCACCTTGGATTTGCCCACCTCCCTTGTTGCAGCGTGGAAACTCAAATCCTCCCTTCGTCACAGACCAAATATCACACTAACACGTTGACTCAACTTCATTCATTGGTGGGGCCCATAACACCAACATTCATACACCTCTGGTCTGCTCATACAGGAGAGATAGATGTTCCAAACACTGACATGGAAGTAATACCTTTGACTTAAAGGAAAACATATACAGGAAACTTTCATTGAACACCCTTCACAAACCTTTGAGATACTCCTTCCATCTAGTCGATGGATCCATTTAGTTGAGATGGATGAGGTGACTAATACTCTAATTTACGCTCTTACCTTATTGTATCCTCTTTAAATGAATAACCCAACACATCTGTCTGTTAATCAAATAATTTAATCTAATCAATTGTAGATTCAATACATTTGTTAATCACACCATGAAACATTATATTGACCTAATCTGTCTATCTGTCGTCCTCTAGAGTCAGTCAAACAGCCTGCCACACGCAACAGTCCCAAAGGTTGAGCCAGGACCATAAGCGCGTGCAGACCAATAAATGTCCACTAATTTGAAAGTCTCTGATCCATCAATAATCGGGCAGCGATTCAGTCTGTCAAAGATTCGGGTAAACAGCTGTCCAGCAGTGTCACCGTCCTCTCCGTCAGCCTAACGTCAGGAAAAATAAAAGAGCGCGCACAACTCACTATTCTAGCATCTTTTTATAATAAAATCACTGTTAAAAAGTAACAAATATTGGTTTTCAGCAACCCTGATTGGAGGGGTTAGGGTCATTCGGTAAAGTTCTCACATAGTTCAGTTTCTTAAGTCATCACACTTGCTGGTTTTGGTTTAAAGACACTTCATTGTGTTGTCTCTTGGCAATTCTCCCGTAGCGTCCTTGATTAGTACATCTTGGCTGGGGTCAGGACGAGGCCACTGTTGCTCTCGGTGGCGCAGGCGCACTTCACCCAGAATCTCGTGGACATAATGTCAGTCTCACCAGGTCTGAACGGCAGCCATTTTGTGATAAGGGCCTCAATGGTCAACTTAAGCAAAACAAACACAAAGAATTAAAACATGGAAATAATGAATAAAATGTTTAACCCTCACTAATAACCCTATATGTATTTAATTATCTAGCACGATAGCAACATACAAAGCGTTTATATTCACCCAGTGATGTCATCTGGTGCAACATACAAATAAACATCACAAAAGCAACATATATCATGCAAATTTCTATTTCCTAATTATTAGTATGCGTACATATATTAGTAAAAAATTATTTTAGCCATGCAAATGCAAACCCACGTGTAATTTTTTCATTAAAAAGGTTGGTTAATTATTCACTCAAACACATTAATATGATTATAATTAATACATTATTCCTTTTAGTATAAACATGCAAATTGGGGGGGTATACAAAATTTTGTACTAGCCGCTCCATCAATCTCTCACCTCTGCATACACCCTCCTCCCCCTCAATTCTTTATACACCTGTAGGAGAGTAGGATCGTCTTAAGGTTACCCCCACTTTTTGCTGATGTTTCACTGTTCTGCGACTTTAGTCTGGCTGGGACCCTGCTATTCAGGGCCCCAGTCTAGCTGCTTCCTCTCTAAATTGATTGCATGTACTTTAGGTACACTACAGATTAGATTCTGGGGTACTTTTATAAGTTTCTAGTATATGGTATACTATGTACCCAGGGCATAGGTACCTCAGAAGCCTACCAGGGACTGCAGCATGTATTATGCCACACCTGGGAAGCCATTTAAAATGACACAACAGGTCTGCTACAGCAGCCTGTGTAAGGTGGTGTATGCACCCCTTACTGAGATATAAGGTTACCTATATGTTAGACCCGGCCCTCGTAACATAGTCAGACCTGACCCCTGCACCTCACACCAGCCCCGAGCCCACGGCCTAGCCGATCCTTCCCACCAGAAAACACACACCCGACCCGGACTTCCCCCGTCCGTGGCCTTCCTCCTTCGGCCACCCCGGGCCCGCGTGCCCACTTCATGCACCAAGATGGCCGCCCGGCCCCAGCGCGACCCTAGCCTATAGGCGCCACTCCGACTGGAGGACATCGCGCTCCCCTTGGGATGAGAAAGGGGAGGAGCAGTTTCCATCACACCTCTGCGCTTCCCTGGGAAGGTGGGTTTCGATCGACCCTGCTGAGTGACTCGCGGCTCCCTGAAGATCGTAAGACCTCCGAACTTGTGCTTGAGCCCTGCTGAGTGACTCGCGGCTCCCTGAAGATCGTAAGCCCTCCGAACTTGTGCTTGAGCCCTGCTGAGTGACTCGCGGCTCCCTGAAGATCGTAAAACCTCCGAACTTGTACCTGAGCCCTGCTGAGTGACTCGCGGCTCCCACAGATTCTCTTGGTCCCGCCGGACCCCACGACGACGAGCGTATCCCCCAGCTCGAGGATTGTGAGCTGTGCGCCGGGTACGCTCCTGCATCTGATCCGTATCCCCAAAGACTGTCCCGCTACCTCCTACCCCCCTCCAAGACTTTGTGAGCCCGCGCTCCACTTGTATATATTTGCCTTGCGGATCATAAAGATCCTACCACTCCGATCTGATAATGATTTGCTCTTAAGAACTCCTCGTGTGGTGTCTCTCTGTCGTGTGGTGCCGAGTGTGCGATCCTAGATACGAGGTTCCTCCCCTGAGGAGTCTCCCGCCAGTGCCCGGGTACGATACCACAAGGGTGGGTCTCAGGGTAGTCAGGGCCCCCTCCGGGCCCCTCTGAGGTCGCCTTCTAACATTGGTGGCAAGCGACGGGATTCGGGCCCATAATCTAGAGATCGTACCGTGAACGGCTGACGCACTACCGACAAAGATGGCAGAAGGAAACGCCGTGGTTCTCATAGAAAACGACGCCAGTACCGTGTTCCAGGTGGAACAGCTGGAAGAGTACACTCACAAAGAACTAAAGCAATTCTGTAAGGAACTCAGAATCGCTACCACTGGTCTCAACACCAAAGAAGATATGCAAAAGGCACTGAAAGCTTGGGTGGATTCTGGAGCCTCCCGCCCAGAAGGAGCGGGGGAGCCCCACGACGAAGCTGGACCCTCCCAAGGAGAACGCAGCAGCAACCAGGTGCGAGGCTTCGTACCGGACGGGGGCCTATCCCCGGAGGAACTCGCAGACAGAGAAAAAAGTCGCCATCACGAGCTCGAATTAGCCAAACTCAAAATTGAGGGCGAGTTGTAATTAGCCGAGAAAAAGCTAGCAGTAGAACAGTTGCGAGTACAAGGAGAACTAGAAGAGAAGAAACTCCAACGAGAACACGAGGGAAGGAGACTTCAACTGGAACATGAACGCAGCCTGAAGGAAATAGAACTGAAAGCCAGAAGCGAAGAAGCGCGGCCCCCGGGGAACCGGGAGGCGGCCGCCCCGACGGAGCAGAAGGTCCACATCCCCAAGGATGTGGTCAAAGAATATTACAAAAATGATGACATTCAGCAGTGGTTCCGGGCCTACGAGGTCGCCATGACCTCCCATCGGGTCCCGCAGAAGGATTGGGGGGCTGGGTTATGGGGACGATTCCTGAGCGAAGGGAGAGACACCCTGCTCGACCTACCCACCTCCATGCAGACCTCCTATGAACATATGAAAGCGGCCCTCCTCACAAGGTATGGCCTCACCCCGGAGATGTACCGCCAGCGGTTCCGGGACTGCTGGAAGATCCCGGGTACCACCTGGGTGGAATATGTGAATTTCTTCAGCCGCGCCTTCGATGGTTGGATCAAGGGCAGCAAGGTAACCACCCTGGAAGAACTAACCGACCTTATGTTGTGGGAACACCTGGTTGCCAACTGCTTTGTGGAACTATGCCAGCATCTGCTCGACAGCAAGCTCATGGACCCAAGAAAGCTGGCTGTCGAGGCGGATCGCTGGACCAACACCCGGGTCTCCCGGGGCCCGGTAGGAGAGTACCCCCGAGCCAGTCAGGGACCACCCCGCCAGAGAGGGGGGGGGAAACCAGGGAGGGCAGAGAGAGTCCCAGGCTAGTCCCCCGAAGTCCCAACCTCCACCTCCACCTCTCCCGGCACCCCCACCAGCTGTATCCGGCCCCCCCCTTAGACGGGGGCACCGGGTAACCATCACTTGTTTCCGTTGCCAGAAGCCCGGGCATTACGCCAACGACCCTGAATGCCCCATGGCCCCACGCACCACCCAGGCAGCACCCCCTGCTAGACAGATAGCCAATGTAGCCCTGGGGGAGGAGGTTGAGGAGGCCGAGGAGTGGGAACCCGCCGCTATGGCCCTAGTATCCTTAGGAGATAGAGAGATGGTCCCTGGGAGCCTCCTGCCCTCTAACACAAAGAAATATGGGCAGCTCGTAACGATCAAAGGCCACCAAGTAGAAGCCCTCCGTGACACCGGGGCCAGCATCACCGGTGTCCTCAGCCATTTAGTACACGAAGACCAGGTCCTCCCCAACGTATTTTGCCCTGTCATTTCAGCCGACAACACAGAAAGCCTATGTAAGGTAGCCCTGGTGCCCTTTGAGTGGGGAGGGGTGGTCGGTAAACTGAAGGTCGCAGTGAGAACCTCCCAGCCCGTCGACTGTCTCCTGGGGAACGACCTGGAAAGTTCCCCCTGGGGGCAAGTTGAGCGCAAGACCCACCTAGGGATGATGGGCCTCCCGGAGTGGGTGTGCGCCACCACTCGATCCATGGCGGCTCGACTGACCCCCCTGAGGGAAGTCGACGATGCCCCGACCCCTGAAGATAGGATGGTCCCGGACGAGGGACCCCCCATCCCCCCACCAGAAGAGTCGATCGCCAGTGACGAACCCCCGCCTTCCGACTCCACCCCAGTCACCGAGTTAGGCGATCTGCCCGAATTAGCCCAGTGGCGCCACGAGGGGGGCCCCTCCCGAGAGGAGTTCTGCCGAGAGCAGGCTACCTGTCCCTCCCTGGTCGGGCCCCGGCAACAGGCAGAGGCCCAGGCCGCAGGCGACCAGACGGGGACGCACCGGGTGTATTGGGAGAATTACCTTTTGTACAGCGAACAGAAGTCGGTGGAGCTAGGGTCCGGCCGGGTGCTGGTGGTACCCCTACGCTTCCGAAACCTCCTCCTGGGCTTGGCCCACGACGTTCCCCTCGCAGGCCACTTGGGTCAGGACAAAACATACAGTCGCCTCGTGACTCACTTCTACTGGCCCAGAATGAAAGCGGATGTGGAAGCCCACTGCAAGTCCTGTCCCACGTGCCAGGCCAGTGGGAAGAGTGGAGGGAAGCGCAAGGCTCCCCTCCAACCCTTCCCTGTCGTCAGTACCCCTTTTGAGCGGGTCGGGATCGACATTGTAGGACCTCTGGACCCCCCAACTTCCCAGGGGCACCGGTTCATCCTCGTCCTGGTGGACCATGCCACCCGTTACCCTGAGGCCATCCCCCTGCGCACCGTCACGGCCCCAGTGGTGGGCCGGGCGTTGATGGGGATCTTCTCCCGCATGGGTTTTCCCCGCGAGGTCGTGAGCGATCGCGGTACCAACTTTATCTCCCGATACATGAGGTCCTTATGGCAACAGTGCGGGGTGTCCTATAAGTTCACCACCCCGTACCACCCCCAAGGAAACGGCCTGGTAGAGCGGTTTAACCGGACTCTGAAGGGGATGATCGCGGGCCTGGAAGAGCCCCTCTGGCGTAAGTGGGACATCCTGCTCCCCTGCCTCCTATTCGCATACCGAGAAGTCCCCCAGAAATCCTTGGGTTTCAGCCCCTTTTAGTTACTCTACGGGCACCCCGTCAGGGGGCCCCTCAGCCTGGTCAAGGAAGAGTGGGAGGCGGCGCCCCGAGGCCCCCCCCGAGATGTGTTCCGTTACGTCCTGACCCTCCGAAATCAGACTAGGAGATTCCGGGAGATGGCAGAGGCCAACCTGGAAGCGAGTCAGGAGGAGATGAAGCGCTGGTACGACCAGAACGCCGCGCTGGTCGAGTTTCAGCCGGGCCAGCTGGTGTGGGTCATGGCCCCTGTGAAACCCTGCGCTCTCCAGGATAAATGGACCGGGCCCTTCAAAGTAGTTGAGCGGAAGAGCCCGGTCACGTACTTGGTAGACGTCCAGTCACCCCAGGACCCCCTCCGGGTCCTCCACGTGAACCGCCTCAAGCCCCACTTTGTGCGGACGGAGCTGAGCCTCCTACTGGCCACTGATGACGGGTCCGAAGAAGAGTCAGATCCTCTCCCTGATCTTCTGTGCACCAAGGAGAAGGACGGCTCCGTAGAGGGAGTGAACCTCTCTTCGTCTCTCACTCCCCAGCAACGTGAGGATTGCCGCCAGCTCCTAGGGCAGTTTCCGGACCTTTTCTCCCTGGTCTCCAAGGTCACCGACTGGTGTGTCCATGATGTGGATACCGGGGACAGCCCACCAGTGAGACACCGAGCCTACCGAGTCCCTGATCGGGTCCGGTCCTGTATCCAAGCCGAAGTCTCGAAAATGTTGTCCCTAGGCGTGATCGAACCCTCAGACAGCCCCTGGGCCAGCCCCGTGGTCCTGGTCCCAAAAGCAGCTGCCCCCGGGGCGCCCCGGATCTCCGCTTCTGCGTGAACTACCGGGGACTCAATGAAGTCACCCGAGCCGATGCCCACCCCATTCCCCGAGCCGACGAGCTCATTGACCGGCTCGGGGCTGCTCGGTTCCTCAGCACCTTCGATCTCACCTGCGGCTACTGGCAAATTGCGCTCACAGAGGGAGCCAAGGAGCGGTCCGCCTTCTCCACCCCGGATGGGCACTATCGATTTCGCGTGATGCCTTTCGGGATGAAAAATGCCCCGGCCACCTTCCAGCGACTGGTAAATAGAGTCCTGGCCGGAAAAATTCAGCGCTGCATATCTCGACGATATTGCAGTTTTTAGTTCCGAATGGAGTGAGCACCTCCAGCACCTCCGGAGGGTGCTAACCACCCTACGCCAGGCGGGCCTCACCGTGAAAGCCAGCAAATGCCAGATTGGGCAAGGTTCGGTAACCTACCTGGGGCACCAGGTCGGGAGCGGGCAGGTCACCCCTCTACAGCCCAAAATCGACGCCATCCTAGCCTGGGAACCCCCCACTACCCAAACAGAGGTCCGAGCCTTTCTGGGCCTCACGGGCTACTACCGGAGATTCATCCGGAATTACGGCAGCCTGGTCGGTCCCCTCACGGGACTCACGTCCAAGAAGCAGCCCAAGAAGGTGCAGTGGTCCCCTGCCTGCCAAGAGGCGTTCAATGCCCTGAAAACGGCCATGTGTACGGCCCCCGTCCTCCAGGCCCCCGACTACTCCAAAGAGTTTGTGGTACAAACTGATGCCTCCGAGCATGGCATCGGGGCAGTTCTCTCCCAGGTAAATGACCAGGGTCTAGACCAGCCCGTGGCCTTCCTCAGCCGAAGGCTGTTGCCCCGGGAACAGAGATGGAGTACCATCGAGCGCGAGGCGTTCGCCGTAGTCTGGGCCCTCAAGAAACTACGCCCTTACCTGTTCGGCACCCATTTCAGGGTCCAAACCGACCATCGCCCCTTGCGATGGCTCATGCAGATGCGAGGAGAAAACCCCTAGCTTCTGCGGTGGTCAATCTCCCTCCAGGGAATGGATTTCACCGTGGAACATCGCCCTGGTACGGACCACGCCAACGCCGATGGCCTCTCCCGATTCTTCCGCCTCAGCGAAGAGAACCCCCAAGAAGATGGGTAGTTCTCTCCGGCTTCCAGCTGGGGGGGACGCGTGTTAGACCCGGCCCTCGTAACATAGTCAGACCTGACCCCTGCACCTCACACCAGCCCCGAGCCCACGGCCTAGCCGATCCTTCCCACCAGAACACACACACCCGACCCAGACTTCCCCCGTCCGTGGCCTTCCTCCTTCGGCCACCCCGGGCCCGCGTGCCCACTTCATGCACCAAGATGGCCGCCCGGCCCCAGCGCGACCCTAGCCTATAGGCGCCACTCCGGCTGGAGGACATCGCGCTCCCCTTGGGATGAGAAAGGGAGGAGCAGTTTCCATCACACCTCTGCGCTTCCCTGGGAAGGTGGGTTTCGATCGACCCGCCGGCCTCCCCGAGGGCTGGCTCCACGCCTGCTGGGTGTCTGGGGCTCCTCCCGACCCGGCCCTGAAAGGATCAAAGGACAATGGCAGGAAACCCCCAACAAGCGACCCCCAGGTGACAAGAACCCTGCCTGCACAGACTCCAGACATCAAAGAGGAGTCGCCCTATAACAAGGGGTGCTCTGGGACTGTCCGGGAGATTCGCCTTGGAAACACCTGAGCCCTGCTGAGTGATTCGCGGCTCCCTGAAGATCGTAAGACCTCCGAACTTGTGCTTGAGCCCTGCTGAGTGACTCGCGGCTCCCTGAAGATCGTAAGACCTCCGAACTTGTGCTTGAGCCCTGCTGAGTGACTCGCGGCTCCCTGAAGATCGTAAGCCCTCCGAACTTGTGCTTGAGCCCTGCTGAGTGACTCGCGGCTCCCTGAAGATCGTAAAACCTCCGAACTTGTACCTGAGCCCTGCTGAGTGACTCGCGGCTCCCACAGATTCTCTTGGTCCCGCCGGACCCCACGACGACAAGCGTATCCCCCAGCTCGAGGATTGTGAGCTGTGCGCCGGGTACGCTCCTGCATCTGATCCGTATCCCCAAAGACTGTCCCGCTACCTCCTACCCCCCTCCAAGACTTTGTGAGCCCGCGCTCCACTTGTATATATTTGCCTTGCGGATCATAAAGATCCTACCACTCCGATCTGATAAAGATTTGCTCTTAAGAACTCCTCGTGTGGTGTCTCTCTGTCGTGTGGTGCCGAGTGTGCGATCCTAGATACGAGGTTCCTCCCCTGAGGAGTCTCCCGCCAGTGCCCGGCTACGATACCTCGAGGGTGGGTCTCAGGGTAGTCAGGGCCCCCTCCGGGCCCCTCTGAGGTCGCCTTCTAACACTATATCTCTCCATATCACTGCACATGTACACCTATCAGTCACCCCTAAGGCAGGCCTTAACAATCCTGAAGGCAGGGTGCTGGGTTTCATGTGAGAGGGTGCCCATGTATGAGCAGAGCCCCTCTGCAGCTTTTGGAACCTTTATTCCGGGGTTGTTTGTAATGCAGCAAATGATATACTCTTAAGTGCATTATAACCTCGCTGTAAATGCTAATTTTAAAACGGCTGCATGGAAACATGCCATGTTTGGTGTCAAACACCTTGGAATCATACCCCCACACCAGTAACTGGAGTGGGAGGTATGATTCCACCCTACTAGAGGGAGAAACATGACAGCACCGGTATACCCGGTACCAGCTTAACAGACCCTGGCATCAAAAATGGACGCTGCCAGCCACAGACACGAGTCTACCCTCCTGCTGCTGGACGAAACTCTAGCAGAGGAGGCCTGGACAATAGGATTCCTGTCACAGGGAGATGTAACCACCTCCCAGACAGACTTTAGTGTATTGGGGCTGGGTGGTTGCACTCCAAGAGTGCTTTGATGTCTGCACTGGAGACACATTTGGTGTCCCTGTACATAGTCCAGCTCAAACCGGTTGCAGGGGCACTCAGCCCCTGCTCGGGCGTGAAACTGGACAAAGGACATGAGTGTAGCCCCCCTCTGTCCCAACCCTCCCATAGGTGGGTCCCCAGAGTTTGTCCCACCCTTTCCTTGGGTATAAAGTGGAAACCCCTGACTACAGGACTTTAGATTTACCTGGACGAAACTCTGCTACAGAATCCCAGAACTTCTACTATCTACACGACGTTGGATGACCGAAGAATCTCCCTTGGAGTAAAGGAGTTACTCCCCTGCAAGGCAGGCACCAAGGACGCATCTGTCCGGTTTGCATCGACGCTGCTCCTGAAGGACACCGACTATTTTGCAACACCGGAGGTGGGTTTCCAAGCTTCCCCGAGGCCGATTCATGCTCTCAGCAACTCTGAGATCCAAAGCCCTCGTGGGGACCGTGCAACCCGAGCCCCTGGACACCGGAACCATTTGCAGCAGCATATGCTTCTTTGCAATCCCTGAGGCTGTGCTTTGGGCTACTTGTAATCCAGCCCCCGAGCAGTGATTCCACTGAAGATTTCTGGCCTACACTCCTCCAGTGTCCTGTGGGCTGGTATCTAGTGATTCCTCTCGAGATCCCTTCGCGATCCGCGGTCCATCAACTTGTGGGTCCCTGAGAAGGGTACTTTGACTTTCAATGGGCTTACCTAGTTACTCCAGATGTGCCCTGACTTTCCATTGCTTGGGGAGTCCACAGGACCTTGCTGGTCTACACCAAAGCCATTTTTCTCTCACTGCATGGGTTGCAGTTGCCAAGGCTTGTTGGTCTCCAATCAGGAAACTGACCCCCCCAGCACTCGATATCCTTCATGGCACAGCTTCCCTGTGGACTATGGTTGTCGTCAACGCCTCCAGGTCCCCGTGGCAGTGGAGTCAAGCTTCACCTTTTCGCACCTGAAACACCCGACATTGGTGGGCATAAGTCTATCGTGCCCCTGGGCACTGGCAAGGGACCCAGACTCTGTCCCCTCTGCTTTCAGGTTCTTCACATCTTTGATACAGGCTTGGATCACACCGGACACTTCTCCTTTCCACGGCAGCAGCACTTTGCAGCACATCGCCATTGAAATCAACGATTCCCAACACCATTTGACACCTTTGCACCCGGCTTCCCTGGGTGAGGTAACACGAGTACTCCAGTGCTCCAGTGGGTACTGGCCCTAGAACCCTCCTAATCTAAAGGGGTTTGCTCAAAGTCCTCTCCTAAGTGTCCTTACTCTTTAAAATTCCACCCGCAACTTTCCCATTGAATTTACTGGGCTCGCGGCTGTGTTCTCACACTGCACACGTGCCCCGTGGGTCTATTGTGTCGATGCCTTGGGTGGTTCCTTGGGGTCCCAGCGATTCTACGTGCTCTAGGCACTGTGTCTAGTCAAGTCGTAGTTCTTATACCACTTTCTTTATATATGGTTTGGTCTCCCCCTGGGGCCCATTGCATATTGTGGTATTTACTGTTGTTTTAGAACTGTATTATTGTGTATCTTGGACTCTAATCTCATAGAGATTAGTAGTAAGTATTTAGAAATAAATATATATTTTATATATACCTGGTGTGGTTCTCCTTTCATTTAGTTATTCAAGAGCTTATAATCTGGTAAACCAACCTGCTTTACATACTTCTTCAAGACTTAGCCTGAAGGCTGCTCTCCATAGCTACCACTAGGATAGCTTTCAATGAAGGTGATCTTTAAACCTATCATAAATAAGTGTTGTTTGGACTGGTGCAAGGTGCCCACTATAACTAGTGGAAAGCATATACCAGGCCAACTTCTCACAACACCCACCTCGCTTTTACCTCTGGATGCACCAACCTCCCTCTCACCTCTGGATAACGCCGACTCACTCTCACCTCCAGATCCAACTCTGGATACCACCTCCCTCACACCTCTGGATATGCTGATCTCCCTGTCACCTCTGAATACCACCTCCCTCACACCTCTGCATACAACCACCTCACTCTCACCTCTGGATACATCTCACCTCTGGATGCAGCCACGTCCCACTCAACTCTGGACACACCCATCACTCTCTCACCTCAGGATACACCCACCTCCCTCTCGGCTCTGGATACACCCGCAACCCTCTCACTGCTGAATGTAGACTGTTAGAAAGGCTAGCCTCAGGGAAGGTCAGAATAGGTACCTGACCACCCTGCGCCCCACCCTTCTGGGAGAAGTAGCCGAGCACTGGCCGGAGACCCCCTCAGGGTCTCGTACCTAGGATCGTACACGCTGATTTAGCACCAGGCAACACAGAGACACCACACCGTAGATTCTGGAGTACGTATACTTTATCTAGGAATATCAGGATCTTTATCCGCAGAAGCGTATGCACAAGTAGAGCAAGGGCTCACAAAGTCTCGGTTGGGGTATGGGTAGCGGGACAGTCTTAGGATCTGGGTCAATGCGGGAGCGTATCCGGCGCACGGCTCTCAATCCTCGAGCCGGGGGATACGAGACGATCTTTAGGGCCCAGCCGGACCGGAATGTCTCTTGAGTGTGACCAAAACTGCAGGGCTCGAGTCCGGGTGTCGGAGGTCAGACAATCTTCCGGAAGCCGCGAGTCACTCAGCAGGGCTCAGAGTTCTCTAGGGTGCAAGGTGAGCCGCGACCACATCAGCAGGGCTCGGGTGTTTTAGGCAGAAGTCCGTCTCTGCCAGGGGGAGCCGCGACGCTGTCTGCAGGGCCCACCGAGGTTCCAAGAATTCCGTTGGGGTTTGGGAGGAGGTTCTTCAGCCGCGACCACGTCAGCAGGGCTCGTTTCGTTCCAGGATTCAACTGCCGAGGGTCCCAGGGCACCCCTTGTTATAGGTCGACTCCTCTTTGATGTCCGGAGTCCTCACGGGCAGGGGTCTTGGCGCCTGTGGCCCGTTTGTTGGGGGTTCCTGCCACGAGGCCCTTTGATCCTTTCAAAGTGGGTTCGGGAGGGATCCCAGACACGCAGCAGGCGTGGAGCCAGCCCTCAGGGTGGCCGGAGGGCGATCGAAACTATCTCTTGGGAGGCGGCCAGGTGTGAATGAAAACTACTACTCCCTCTCCTGCTCACCAGGAGCTCTCTCTCCCCCCAGCCGGTATGGCGCGGCTAGGCCGGGGTTGCGCTTGGTCCGAGGGCGGCCATCTGGGGTGCTGGGCCGGGTCACTGGAGGCCACAAGGCCGATGGAAGGGGAAGGGTGCCCGGTGTCGAGAAGATGGAGGGGAGGACGTGGGTAACCCCGGGTTCTGGGTCGGGTAGGCTACGTGAGTCAGGGTCGTGTGGGGTGTAGAGGTTAGTCTGGTGTCGCTACGGGTCTGAATGGGCCACGCCACGAGGCCGGGTCCAACATAGACCACTTCCAGATGTACCTCATTGTTTCACCTGCTTGTAGATTTCACTTATCTCAGGATGCAGACCCCACCTCAGAGTGCAGATATCTGACCTCTGGATAGACCCACCCCCTGTCATCTTTGGATACACACACCTTCCTCTCACCTCTGGATGCACACACCTTCCTCTCACATCTGGATACATGCACCTTCCTCTCACCTCTAGATACACCCACCTCCCTCTCACCTCTGGATACACACACCTTCCTCTCACCCCTGGATGCACACACCTTCCTCTCACCTCTGGATACACACACCTTCCTCTCACCTCTGGACACACCCAACTCCATCTCACCTCTGGATGCACCCACCTTCATCTCACCTCTGGACGCACCCACCTCCATCTCACCTCTGGATGCACCCATCTCCCTCCACCTCCGGATGCACCGACCTCCCTCTCAACTCTGGATGCACACACCTCCATCTCACCTCTGGATGCACACACCTCCATCTCACCTCTGGATGCACCCATTTCCATCTTACCTCTGGATGGACCCACCTCCATCTCACCTCTGGATGCACCCACCTCCATCTCACCTCTAGATACACACACCTTCGTTTCACCTCTGGATGCGCCCACCTCCCTCTCACCTCTGGATGCACCCACCTCCCTCTCACCTCTGGATGCACCCACCTCCATCTCACCTCTGGATGCACCCACCTCCATCTCACCTCTAGATACACACACCTTCCTCTCACCTCTGGATGCATTCACCTCCATCTCACTTCTATGGATACACACCCCTTCCTCTCACTTTTGGATGTAGACTTCTTCTAGATGTACCTGATTCGTTCACCTTTGCTTGTAGATTTCACTTATCTCAGAATGCAGACCCCTCTGAGGGCAGATATTTGACCTCTCACCTCTGGATGCACACACCTTCCTCTCACCTCTGGATACACGCACCTTCCTCTGATCTCTAGATACACCCACCTCCATCTCACCTCTAGATACACACACCTTCCTCTCACCTCTGGATGCACCCACCTCCCTCTCACCTCTGGATGCACCCACCTTCATCTCACCTCTGGACGCACCCACCTCCATCTCACCTCTGGATGCACCCACCTCCATCTCACCTCTGGATGCACCCACCTCCATCTCACCTCTAGATGAACCAATCTCCATCTCACCTCTGGATGCACCCACCTCCCTCTCACCTCCGGATGCACCCACCTCCCTCTCACCTCTGGACGCACTCACTGTCCTCTCACCTCTGGACACACCCATCTCCATCTCACCTCTGGATGCACCCACCTTCATCTCACCTCTGGACGCACCCACCTCCATCTCACCTCTGGACGCACCCACCTCCATCTCACCTCTGGATGCACCCACCTTCATCTCACCTTTGGACGCACCCACCTCCATCTCACCTCTGGATGCACCCATCTCCATCTCACCTCTAGATGAACCCATCTCCATCTCACCTCTGGATGCACCCACCTCCCTCTCACCTCTGGACGCACACACCTTCCTCTCACCTCTGAACGCACCCACCTCCATCTCACCTCTGGATGCACCCACCTCCCTCTCACCTCTGGATGCACCCACCTTCCTCTCACCTCTGGACACACCCATCTCCATCTCACCTCTGGATGCACCCACCTTCATCTCACCTCTGGATGCACCCACCTCCATCTCACCTCTGGATGCACCCACCTCCATCTCACCTCTGGATGCACCCACCTCCATCTCACCTCTGGATGCACCCATCTCCATCTCACCTCTGGATGCACCCACCTCTCTGGATGCACCCATCTCCATCTCACCTCTGGACGCACCCACCTCCCTCTCACCTCCGAAAGCACCCACCTCCCTCCCACCTCTGGATGCACCCACCTTCACCTCACCTCTGGACGCACCCACCTCCATCTCACCTCTGGATGCACCCACCTCCATCTCACCTCTGGATGCACCCACCTCCATCTCACCTCTGGATGCACCCACCTCCCTCTCACCTCCAGATGCACCCACCTCCCTCTCACCTCTGGATGCACACACCTCCATCTCACCTCTGGATGCACCCATCTCCATCTCACCTCTGGATGCACCCACCTCCAACTCACCTCTAGATACACACACCTCCCTCTCACCTCTGGATGCGCCCACCTCCCTCTCACCTCTGGATGCACCCACCTCCCTCTCACCTCTGGATGCACCCACCTCCATCTCACCTCTAGATACACACACCTTCGTCTCACCTCTGGATGCGCCCACCTCCCTCTCACCTCTGGATGCACCCACCTCCCTCTCACCTCTGGATGCACCCACCTCCATCTCACCTCTGGATGCACCCACCTCCATCTCACCTCTAGATACACACACCTTCCTCTCACCTCTGGATGCACTCACCTCCATCTCACTTCTATGGATACACACCCCTTCCTCTCACTTTTGGATGTAGACTTCTTCTAGATGTACCTGATTCGTTCACCTTTGCTTGTAGATTTCACTTATCTCAGAATGCAGACCCCTCTGAGTGCAGATATTTGACCTCTCACCTCTGGATGCACACACCTTCCTCTCACCTCTGGATACACGCACCTTCCTCTGATCTCTAGATACACCCACCTCCATCTCACCTCTAGATACATACACCTTCCTCTCACCTCTGGATGCACCCACCTCCCTCTCACCTCCGGATGCACCCACCTCCCTCTCACCTCTGGACGCACTCACCGTCCTCTCACCTCTGGACACACCCATCTCCATCTCACCTCTGGATGCACCCACCTTCATCTCACCTCTGGACGCACCCACCTCCATCTCACCTCTGGACACACCCACCTCCATCTCACCTCTGGATGCACCCACCTCCATCTCACCTCTGGACGCACCCACCTCCATCTCACCTCTGGATGCACCCACCTCCATCTCACCTCTGCATGCACCCACCTCCATCTCACCTCTAGATGAACCCACCTCCATCTCACCTCTGCATGCACCCACCTCCCTCTCACCTCTGGACGCACACACCTTCCTCTCACCTCTGGACACACCCATCTCCATCTCACCTCTGGATGCACCCACCTTCCTCTCACCTCTGGATGCACCCACCTCCCTCTCACCTCTGGACACACCCATCTCCATCTCACCTCTGGATGCACCCACCTTCATCTCACCTCTGGACGCACCCACCTCCATGTCACCTCTGGATGCACCCACCTCCATCTCACCTCTGGATGCACCCACCTCCATCTCACCTCTGGATGCACCCATCTCCATCTCACCTCTGGATGCACCCACCTCCCTCTCACCTCCGAAAGCACCCACCTCCCTCCCACCTCTGGATGCACCCACCTTCACCTCACCTCTGGACGCACCCACCTCCATCTCACCTCTGGATGCACCCACCTCCATCTCACCTCTGGATGCACCCACCTCCATCTCACCTCTGGATGCACCCACCTCCCTCTCACCTCCAGATGCACCCACCTCCCTCTCACCTCTGGATGCACCCACCTCCCTCTCACCTCCGGATGCACCCACCTCCATCTCACCTCTAGATGAACCCATCTCCATCTCACCTCTGGATGCACCCACCTCCCTTTCACCTCTGGATACACACACCTTCCTCTAACCTCTGGATGCACCCACCTCCATCTCACCTCTAGATACACACACCTTCCTCTAACCTCTGGATGCACCCACCTCCATATCACCTCTTGATACACACACCTTCCTCTCACCTCTGGATGCACCCACCTCCCTCTCACCTCTGGATGCACCCACCTCCCTCTCACCTCTGGATGCACCCATCTCCATCTCACCTCTGGATGCACCCACCTCCCTCTCACCTCCGGATGCACCCATCTCCATCTCACCTCTGGACGCACCCACCTCCCTCTCACCTCCGAAAGCACCCACCTCCCTCCCACCTCTGGATGCACCCACCTTCACCTCACCTCTGGACGCACCCACCTCCATCTCACCTCTGGATGCACCCACCTCCATCTCACCTCTGGATGCACCCACCTCCATCTCACCTCTGGATGCACCCACCTCCCTCTCACCTCCAGATGCACCCACCTCCCTCTCACCTCTGGATGCACACACCTCCATCTCACCTCTGGATGCACCCATCTCCATCTCACCTCTGGATGCACCAACCTCCATCTCACCTCTGGATGCACCCACCTCCATCTCACCTCTGGATGCACCCACCTCCATCTCACCTCTAGATACACACACCTTCCTCTAACCTCTGGATGCACCCACCTCCATATCACCTCTTGATACACACACCTTCCTCTCACCTCTGGATGCACCCACCTCCCTCTCACCTCTGGATGCACCCACCTCCCTCTCACCTCTGGATGCACCCATCTACATCTCACCTCTGGATGCACCCACCTCCAACTCACCTCTAGATACACACACCTTCCTCTCACCTCTGGATGCCCCCACCTCCATCTCACTTCTACGGATACACACACCTCCATCTCACCTCTGGATGCACCCACCTCCATCTCACCTCTGGATGCACCCACCTCCATCTCACTTCTATGGATACACACCCCTTCCTCTCACTTTTGGATGTAGACTTCTTCTAGATGTACCTGAATCGTTCACCTTTGCTTGTAGATTTCACTTATCTCAGAATGCAGACCCCTCTGAGGGCAGATATTTGACCTCTGGATGCACCCATCTCCCTCTCACCTCTGGATACACATTGCCCTCTTACCTCTGGATACACCCACCTCACTCTAACCTCTGGGTACACACATCGTCCTTTTACCTCTGGATGCACCCACCTCCCTCTCACCTCTGGATACACATTTCCCTCTTATCTCTGGATACACCCACCTCCCTCTAACCTCTGGGTACACACATCGCCCTTTACCTCTGGATACACCCACCTCCCTCTAACCTCTGGGTACACACATCGCCCTTTACCTCTGGATGCACACACCTCCCTCTCACCTCTTGATACAGCCACCTTCTGCTCACCTCAGAATGCAGACACCTTCACCTCTGGATGCACACACACCCCTCTCACGTCTGGATACACCCACCTCCCTCTCACCTCTGGATACATATATCCCTCTCCACTCAGGATGCAGATCTCACCTCTGCCCATCTCCCTCTCACCTCTTGATACACATTGCCCTCTTACCTCTGGATACACCCACCTGCCTCTCACCTCTGGATACATATATCCCTCTCCACTCAGGATGCAGATCTCACCTCTGCCCATCTCCTTCTCACCTCTGGATACAGATCTCACTTCTGTGGATACACACACATTCACCTCTGGATGCTCTCACCTCACCACACTCCATGCACTGGTGTCATATTGGCAATGTGACCTTGAAACAACTCCCCCCCCCCCCAAAGGATCCAGACTAACACACATCTTCACTATATACACACGTGCACACACAGCTCACATTAGCACTGAGGCCCCTTTAGTAAGGATACATACCTCTCTACCTCTCCATTTTAATACTAATTTCATTTGTAAAGTGCAAACCTACGACCCCCTTAAGGGTTTCAAGGCGCTGGGGACTTCGAGGAGATTAAGTCAGCTATTGTCCAGAGTCACATGGTGCTGAACTGACCTGCGCCTGCGCGGGGATCGAGCCGTGAGCCCGGCGCTCCAGAGTCAGTCACTCTAGCCGCTGCGCCACACCTCTCACACACACACAGGTCAGATTAGCACCAGCCCTGGTGGGGCTGGTGAGCAGTAGCACCACGTCACGGTTCTGACCCTCGCTACTGTCCACTCACACCATTCACAGTGGCCCCCACGCTATCCTTTTGCAGCAATTAATGCGTCAATCTCTACCTCCGAGAGGAGAGGACGCAAAGTCCTATATTAGGGACCTAGCCCGTAGACCACACACCTGTGAGCACCAGCCCACGAGGCAAAGTCACGGATTAGGACTATACCCTAAACCACTCACCTGTGTCCGCCAGACCACGAGGCAAAGGGTTAGGGAATTTCCTGATGAGGGCCACCTCAAACACCGCATTCATACCAGTCATAACCCAAGGCACTCAGGCGTATGCTGGTGGGCCCCCTCCGGGACCCCCCAACATATCGCGGCAGATCCAGAAGGAAGACGTGCCCTGAGGAGGTGAGTCCGAAGATGGAGCAGCAGGGGCCAAGGAGGGCCAGTCCTGCGCCTCCCTCCCCAGGGGGAAGGGGGATCTAAGAGGTACAGTACCTGCTGCGGGTACAACCCTCTGTCGAAGCCCCTCCCAGCCTGCCTCCCTCACTGCCCAACACTGAGGGCTTCACCACCACCCTCAGGATATATAGGCCTTGAGGAGTGACATCACAGAGGACAGGGTGTGCATGCCTGGGGGAGGGGGGGGGGGCAGGGGTCCTGGGGCAGTGACATTACAGAGGGCAGGTTGTGCAGGCCTAGGGGGTAGGACATAGGTCCTGCGGCAGTGACATCATAGAGGGTAGGTTGTGCAGGCCCAAGGGGGTTGAACATAGGTCCTGGGGCAGTGACATCACAGAGAGCAGGGTATACAGGCCTAGGAGGTAGGACATAGGTCCTGGGGCTCTGACATCACAGAGGGCAGGGTGTGCAGGCCCAGGGGGGTAGGGCATAGGTCATGGGACAGTGACATCGCAGAGGGCAGGGTATACAGGCCTAGGGGGGTAGGGCATAGGTCCTGACTGAATAACTTGACAGAGGAGGGTGAGGGAGGGGACAGGTAGGTCTGAGTGACTGACATCCCCAGGAGGGAGATGGAGAGGAGAGCCAGGGCTGGGGGAGTGACATCCAAGGGGACAGGGTATGCAGATCTAGGGGAGTAGGGCATTGGTCCAAAGTGAGTGAGATCACAGATGATGGTGGGGAGTAGAACACACAAACCTGGGGCAGTGACATCACAGAGGGCAGGCTATGCAGGCCCAAGGGGGTATGGCATAGGTCCTGGGGCAGTGACATCACACAGGGCAGTGTGTGCAGGCAAGGGGGGTAGGGCAAAGGTCCCGGGGCAGTGACATCACAGAGGGCCGGGTGTGCAGGCTTAGGGGGGTAGGGCATTGGTCCAAAGTGAGTGAGATCACAGAGGATGATGGGGAGTAGAACATACAGACATGGGACAGTGACATCACAGAGGGCAGGGTATACAGGCCTTAGAGGGTAGGACATAGGTCCTGAGTAAATGACTTGACAGAGGAGGGTGAGGGAGGGGACAGGTAGGTCTGAGTGACTGATGTTGGACCTGGCCTCGTGGCGTGGTCCTTAACCCCCTGGATTGTGGCCGTTCCCCGCCCCGGCCGTCACGGGCCACCCGTCTGGACTGCACCAAGGCCCTTCACCCGGAGCTACACGTGGTCGCATACTCCTCGTGGCTCCGCCATCTTGTTGGCATCCCCGTCACACCGTGCCCCAGCCGGCGCGACCCCGCTCAACCCAGCCTCGACCCCAGCGAAGCCCCGACATCGAGGCACCACGAACTGGCCAGGGGGTGCCGCAGGAACCATTCATCGCCCCGGCGGAGGACAGTATCGATGGGACCCCCAACTGTCCTCCCCTCTCGAGGTGTGATCACCCTGCAAACTCCCATGGGCCTGGCGCCTCTCCTGCTGGGCGTCTGGCCACCTCCACCCGGCCACTCCGCCCCCTCGGGCGCATAGGTCCGGACATCAAAGGGCTCCAGACCTATATCTGGGGCGACCCCACCACAGCTCGGCAGTTGTATCCCGGAGTCGAGAGCCCTGCTGATCGAATCGCGGCTGACCCTACGGAGACGAACTCTTGCCGGAACCACCACGAGCCCTGCTGACTGCGTCGCGGCTCCCTCCTGTGAACCCTTTTCTGAACCACCTGGAACATCGGAGCCCTGCAGACGCTGTCGCGGCCCAACCTCGCTGGAACCTTCCTCGGAGCCCTGCTGACGACGTCGCGGCTCGAGCTGAACAGAAACCATCTTGAGAGCCCTGCTGATTGAATCGCGGCTCTCCACGAACTGTACGCCAGAGCCCTGCTGACGCCGTCGCGGCTCGACCCCTCCGAGATCGGAGGTCCTCCAGCGTGAGGATAAGAACTGGGCCCCAGGTACCCTCGTACCTCCTTCCCGCCAAGGACTGTCCCGCTACCCCTACCCTTCCAAAGAGACATTGAGACTTTTGGTGGATCCCTCGATCCCTTCGTGTAAATATTGAACTCATAACCTTTTATTGATGATAAAGAATTGCTTGTCTTGAGACAACCTGCTTGAGTCCGGTGTGGTGGTGTTACTGTGCTAGTACGTGATAGGAGGAGGATCTCTCAGGAGACTTCTCGGCAGCGCTCGGCTACTTCGTGCAGTGAGAGGGCCCCCCTTGGTGGTCTCACCGACTCCTCGGGGTCCGCCTTCCAACATTTGGTGGCCAGCGACGGGATCCGAGCCGAACGCAGTACGTACCAGCCAGTACCCACTAGCTACCCATCCAAACGAATAGCATCATGAGCAGCCAGGAAAACAACGCGACAATGGAGTTCCAGCCCGAACGGCTGGAAGAATATACGCACAAAGAATTAAAACAGTTCTGCAGAGACAAAGGCATTGCAACCACCAGCCTCGGTACCAAGGAAGAGATGCAGAAAGCTCTGAGGGCATGGTTGGAGGCTGGGGCAGGCCCCTCCCAGGAAGAAGGGCCCTTGCCCCTGACGGAGACCACAGCAACCGCACTGACCCCGGCAACCGGAGGAAGAAAGAGCCTAGAAACCGGCCTCTCCGAGGAAGAAATACGAGAGCGGGAAAAGGTCCGGAGCCACGAACTAGAGCTCGCCCGACTACGGCTGGACGGCGAACTCCAGCTGGCAGAAAAGAAACTGGCCCTCGAGCAGCTACGCCTTCAAGAAGAAATAGAAGAGAAGAGACGACACCGGGAGTTGGAGGAAAAGAAACTAACTCTTGAGCACGAGCGCAGTCTCAAGGAGCTCGAGATCAAGGCCAAGAACGGAGGGGCCAACACCCCCAGTACTAGAGACACTCTACCGCCCCCCGAGGCCAAGGTGCATATCCCGAAGGAGGTCGTCAAGGAGTATTACAAGAATGACGATATCCAACAATGGTTCAAGGCCTACGAGGTGGCCATGACCTCCCATCGGGTGCCCCGAAAAGACTGGGGCGCAGGCCTGTGGGGGCGATTCCTGAGTGAAGGGCGGGACACGCTGCTCCAGCTACCAGAGGAGGTGATGACCTCCTACGATCACATGAAGGAGGCCCTGCTCACCCGCTACGGGCTAACAGCGGAGATGTACCGCCAGCGGTTCCGAGACTGCAAGAAAATCCCGGGTACCACATGGGTGGAATATGTGGACTTTTTCAGTCGGGCCCTAGAAGGGTGGATCAAAGGCAGCAAAGTAACCACCTACGGACAACTGGTCGACCTCATCGTCTGGGAACATCTTTCCAACAATTGCTTCGTGGAACTAAGACAGCACCTCCTCGACAGCAAAATGACCGACCCGCGAAAACTTGCCGTCGAGGCCGATCGATGGGTCAACTCCCGGGTCCCCCGGAGCTCAATGGGGGAGTACCAGAGGAACCCCAACGGACCCCCACGCCAGCGCGGTGGGGGGGAGGGCCGAACAGGAACCGAGACCCTCCCGCTGGGGCCCCCAGGAGCCCCCCTCGAGGGCCACCGCAGCCACATCTCTCCCCGAGCCTAGCGCGAAGGATGGGCCCGGCCCGACCCGGACCACGGCCACCAGTGACCTGCTATGGCTGCCAACAAACCGGACACTTTGCCAGCGACCCGGCCTGCCCCCTGAACCGAAGAAATGGGGCCGGCGGGCCCCCGCCCCGGCAGCTGACAGCCGCCGCCTTGGGGGGAGAGGAGGAAGAAGAGGCCCTCGACCGAGAAAACACTGAGTGGGAGCCGGCAGCCATGTCCCTGGTCTGCCTGGGTAGCCGAGAGATGGTACCCTGCACCCCCATCCCAACCAACACCCAGAAGTACCGGCAGCAGGTCACGGTCAACGGACAACGGGCCGAGGCCCTTCGCGACACCGGCGCCAGTATCACCGCTGTCCGCTGCCACCTGGTGACCCCTGAACAGATTCTACCGAATGTGCTGTGCCCTGTGCGGACGGCCGACAACAGTGAAAGCCTATGCCAGATGGCCCTGGTCCCCTTCGAGTGGGGAGGGGTGACGGGCCTGCTGAAGGTGACGGTGCGCGACGACGCCCCGGTCGACTGCCTCCTGGGGAACGACTTGGAGAGTTCCCCCTGGGCTCAAGTAGAACGACGAGAGCACCTCCGAATGTTGGGACTGGCTGATTGGGCCTGCGCCATCACCCGGTCCATGACCGCCCAGGCCCCCCGCTCCTCCTCGACCTCCGGGACTGCCCGACCCGAGGGGCTCACACCCCCTCCCGCCAGCAGCGAGGAGGAGGCGGACACCGACCCCGGGCCCAGCGAATCCTCCCCCGAAGAGATGGCTTCTCCGAGCGCCCTACCAGAACTGACGCAATGGCAACATGAAGGGGGCCCCACCCGAGAGCAGTTCCAGCAAGAGCAACAGTCCTGTCCCTCTCTCGAAGGGGTCCGACAGCAGGCGACCGCGCAAGCCAACGGTGACAAGACCGGCACCCACTGGATCTACTGGGCCGAGGGCCTGTTGTACAGTGAACAGAAAGTGGCAGAACTCGGGGCCGGCCGCGTGTTGGTGGTCCCCCTCCGCTTCCGGGAGTTCCTTCTCAACCTGGCCCATGATGTGTCCCTCGCCGGACACTTGGGGCAAGACAAAACGTACAGTCGTCTGGTGACCCACTTCTACTGGCCCCGGATGCGGAGAGATGTGGACAACCACTGCCGGTCCTGCCAGACCTGCCAAGCCAGCGGAAAGACGGGGGGTCGGGTCAAGGCCCCCCTCCAGCCCTTTCCCGCCGTCAGCACCCCGTTTGAACGAGTCGGAATCGACATTGTGGGACCCCTGGACCCCCAAACCGCCCTGGGCCACCGCTTCATCCTGGTCCTCGTGGACCACGCCACAAGGTACCCGGAGGCGGTCCCGCTCAGAACTATAACGGCCCCTGTGGTAGGCCGGGCCTTGATGGGGATCTTCTCCCGAGTGGGATTCCCCAGCGAAGTGGTGAGCGACCGTGGCACGAACTTTATCTCCAGGTACATGCGGTCCCTGTGGCAACAATGCGGGGTCACATACAAGTTCACGACCCCATATCACCCTCAGGGGAACGGACTGGTTGAGCGGTTCAACCGAACATTGAAAGGGATGATCCAGGGCCTGGAAGAACCCCTCAGGCGGAAATGGGATGTCCTGCTGCCCTGCCTCCTGTTTGCCTATCGGGAGGTCCCGCAGAAGTCCCTGGGGTTCAGCCCGTTCGAACTATTGTATGGGCACCCGGTCCGCGGACCACTCAGCCTGGTCAAGGAGGGCTGGGAGATGAAGCCCCGAGGCGCCCCTCCTGACGTCTACCGATACCTCCTGACCCTCCGAAACCAGACCCGCAAGTTCCGAGCCATAGCCGAAGCCAACCTCGAGGCCAGCCAGGAGGACATGAAGCAGTGGTACGATCGCAACACTTCTACGGTAGAATTCGAGCCAGGTCAGAAAGTATGGGTCATGGCCCCGGTCGAACCCGGCGCCCTCCAGGACAAGTGGACCGGGCCCTTCAAGGTGGTGGAGAAGAAAAGTCCAGTCACCTACCTGGTCGATCTGGAGTCCCCCCGGAACCCCCTCCGGGTCCTACATGCGAACAGGCTAAAACCCCACTTCGCCCGGACCGAACTGAGCCTGCTGCTGGCGACCGACGAGGGGGGCGAGGACGACTCCGAGCCCTTGCCCGACCTCTTGCAATCCGACAGTCACGATGGATCGATCGAAGGGGTCCCACTCGCCTCGTCCCTGACCCCGGAGCAGCGCAACGACTGCCAGCGATTACTGCGGGACTACGCAGCCCTCTTCTCTCTCACCCCGGGGGTGACCCACTGGTGCGTCCACAACGTCGACACCGGGGAGAACCCCCCCATACGACACAGAGCCTACCGGGTGCCTGACCGAGTGCGGGCCTGCATCCAGGCCGAAGTAGCGAAGATGCTGGCCCTGGGGGTCATCGAGCCTTCCGACAGCCCGTGGGCAAGCCCTGTCGTCCTGGTGCCCAAGGCCGCAGCTCCCGGTCACCCCCCGGAGTTGCGATTCTGCGTGGACTACCGAGCCCTGAATGGAGTAACCAAGACGGACGCACACCCGATACCCCGGGCCGACGAACTGATCGACCGCCTAGGGGCCGCTCGCTACTTGAGCACGCTGGACCTCACCGCCGGGTATTGGCAGATCCAGCTCACCCCCGGCGCCCAAGAAAGATCCGCCTTTTCGACTCCGGATGGGCATTACCACTTTCGGGTGATGCCCTTCGGAATGAAGAACGCCCCGGCCACCTTCCAAAGACTGGTGAACAAGGTTTTGGCCGGGCTTGAGGCCTTCAGCGCGGCCTACTTAGATGACATTGCCGTGTACAGCAACCACTGGGCCGAGCACCTCCTCCACCTGGAGGCCGTCCTGGCCGCCCTCCAGCGGGCCGGGCTCACAATCAAGGCCAGCAAATGCCAAATCGGCCACGGATCCATGACCTACCTGGGCCATCAAGTGGGGAGCGGGCAGGTGGCCCCCCTCCAAGCAAAGATAGATGCCATCCAGACCTGGGAACCCCCCACTACCCAGACCGCTGTCCGGGCCTTCCTGGGCCTCACCGGATACTACCGGCGGTTTATCCGGGACTATGGGAGCATTGTTGGCCCCCTCACAGAGTTAACGTCCAAAAAACAGCCCAAGAAGGTACACTGGACACCCCGCTGCCAAACAGCCTTCGACACCCTCAAAACGGCCATGTGTACTGCTCCGGTGCTGCAAGCCCCGGACTACCAGAAGGAGTTCGTGGTACAGACGGACGCCTCCGAGTATGGGATCGGGGCCGTCCTCTCCCAAACTGACGAAAGGGGGCTCGACAGACCAGTGGCCTTCATCAGCCGGCGACTACTGCCCCGGGAGCAACGCTGGAGCACTATTGAGCGCGAGGCCTTCGCTGTGGTGTGGGCCCTCAAGAAGCTCCGGCCCTACCTCTTTGGCGCCCACTTCCGGGTCCAGACCGACCACCGGCCCTTGCAATGGTTAATGCGAATGCGGGGCGAGAACCCCAAGCTGCTGCGATGGTCCATCTCGCTACAAGGGATGGACTTTGACGTCGAACACCGGCCCGGCAATGACCACGCCAACGCCGACGGCCTGTCCCGCTTCTTCCGCCTTGACGAGGAGAATCCCCAAGGAGATGGGTGACTCTCCATGCCTTCGGCTGGGGGGGACGCCTGTTGGACCTGGCCTCGTGGCGTGGTCCTTAACCCCCTGGATTGTGGCCGTTCCCCGCCCCGGCCGTCACGGGCCACCCGTCTGGACTGCACCAAGGCCCTTCACCCGGAGCTACACGTGGTCGCATACTCCTCGTGGCTCCGCCATCTTGTTGGCATCCCCGTCACACCGTGCCCCAGCCGGCGCGACCCCGCTCCACCCAGCCTCGACCCCAGCGAAGCCCCGACATCGAGGCACCACGAACTGGCCAGGGGGTGCCGCAGGAACCATTCATCGCCCCGGCGGAGGACAGTATCGATGGGACCCCCAACTGTCCTCCCCTCTCGAGGTGTGATCACCCTGCAAACTCCCATGGGCCTGGCGCCTCTCCTGCTGGGCGTCTGGCCACCTCCACCCGGCCACTCCGCCCCCTCGGGCGCATAGGTCCGGACATCAAAGGGCTCCAGACCTATATCTGGGGCGACCCCACCACAGCTCGGCAGTTGTATCCCGGAGTCGAGAGCCCTGCTGATCGAATCGCGGCTGACCCTACGGAGACGAACTCTTGCCGGAACCACCACGAGCCCTGCTGACTGCGTCGCGGCTCCCTCCTGTGAACCCTTTTCTGAACCACCTGGAACATCGGAGCCCTGCAGACGCTGTCGCGGCCCAACCTCGCTGGAACCTTCCTCGGAGCCCTGCTGACGACGTCGCGGCTCGAGCTGAACAGAAACCATCTTGAGAGCCCTGCTGATTGAATCGCGGCTCTCCACGAACTGTACGCCAGAGCCCTGCTGACGCCGTCGCGGCTCGACCCCTCCGAGATCGGAGGTCCTCCAGCGTGAGGATAAGAACTGGGCCCCAGGTACCCTCGTACCCCCTTCCCGCCAAGGACTGTCCCGCTACCCCTACCCTTCCAAAGAGACATTGAGACTTTTGGTGGATCCCTCGATCCCTTCGTGTAAATATTGAACTCATAACCTTTTATTGATGATAAAGAATTGCTTGTCTTGAGACAACCTGCTTGAGTCCGGTGTGGTGGTGTTACTGTGCTAGTACGTGATAGGAGGAGGATCTCTCAGGAGACTTCTCGGCAGCGCTCGGCTACTTCGTGCAGTGAGAGGGCCCCCCTTGGTGGTCTCACCGACTCCTCGGGGTCCGCCTTCCAACAACTGACATCCCCAGGAAGGAGATGGAGAGGAGAGACAGGATTTGGGGGAGTGACATCACAGAGGGCAGGGTATGCAGGCCTAGGGGGGTAGGACATAGGTCCTGTGAGAGTGACATCACAGAGCAGGGAGAAGTACAACATAGAGGCCTGTAGGCGTGACATCACATTGGAGAGAACGATGTGCACACCCGGGACAATGACATCATGGAGCAGGGAGGAGTCAGGACATTCAGGCCTGGGGTGGGGGCGTCATAGAGTGTGTGATGCAGTCCTGGAGGGTGACATCCGAGAGGAGGAAGAGGGATTAAACGTCACAGAGAAGCATGATGCAAGCCTGCTGAGTGACAGCGAGTGGAGCAGGACCGGCAGGCATGATTGAGTGACATGACAGGAGGGAGTGGGGATAGGACGTCGAGGTCAGAGGGAGTGACATCACACAGAAGGGAGGAGGACAGGAGATGGAAGCCTGAAGAAGTAACATCACAAAGAAGGCGTGATTCTGGCCTGGTGAGTGACATCACAGAAGAGAGTGAGGGGGCAGGACGTGCAGACGTGAGATTGAGATGTCAGAAGAGGGAGCAGGGATTAGACATCGAAGGTCTGAGGGAGTGAAACCACAGAGGGTATGATGCAGGCATCGGGAGTGACATCACAAAGAAGAGTGAAGGCCAGGACACAGCTACTTTGTGGTGTGACATCATAGAGGAGAGTCTGGTGGGCAGGACATGCATGATGGAGTGACATGACCGAGGAGGGATGAGGATAAGACATCGGGGTCAGAGGGAGTGACATAACATAGAAGGCGTGATGCAGGCCTGGTGAGTGACATCACAGAGGAAAGACAGGGGCAGGACGTGCAGACATGATGTAGTGACATGACAGAGGAGGGAGGCAGGATAAGACATCGGGGGCAGGGGGAGTTTTCTTGTAGTTCCTTTTAATCCGTAGGATCTGCGCATTGTTTGGACAACATAAACAAAGGACTTGGGGGGCATATCAACAAGGGCCTTATCTTCGCTTTTTTGCCTGTAAAAGCCAAAAAAGCGGAGATAAATCTATCGCCCTATTTACAAGTGGGTGCTAACATGCATTAGCGCATGTTAGCACCTGTTGTCCCGACGCCTCGCATCTCTAATGAGATGCAAAGTGGGCGTCACTAGGCAGTACTGCATGTAAATTATCGCTGATGTGCACATTGCGATATTTACAATGAAGCCCACGCATTTCAGCAGATGTTAGATTTTGGCGAAAACCGCGGTTTTCGCCAAAAACTAACGTCTGCTTAAATGCTGATTTACGTATACTTAACAATGGGGGTGGAATATGCTGAAACGACCACAAGGTCGTATCAGCAAGGTTATCTCCGTTTTCCATGGAACATCGCTGGAAAACCAGCGATGTTCCATGGAAAATACCGCAATCGCTGGAATAATTATCGCCAATGCGCTATGCGTTGTTAATACAGCGCTAGCATGGCAATAATTTCCAGCGATAGCTGGCGAAAACAAATTTCACGCTAAGCGCGGCCAGCGATAATTATCGCTGCCGCTTGATAATATGCCCCTTGGTGCCTAGACTGGATCCTGACCCTCCCCCCCCCTTAGGATATGTTGGCCTAGAGACCAGCTAGCTCACAGTGCCACCGTAAGCCCCCCCTAACCGCACCAGGGAGCGAATGGTTTCTGGCAGCCACTGAGCATGGCAACCCTGGCCGCTCAGGGATCGTGGAAACAATACAGAACCTTTCGCTCAGTCACTCGTGCTCCCGTGTTCTCAGAGAAATATACAGAGAGCACACAGTGGGACGTTTCCAATAATTTTTATTGATCCAATGTTATTCTTGCATAACATACATGTGCTACAATGACTGGGAGGCAGAGGCCAATGAAGGAGATTACAAGCACCAAGAGGGTAAACAGGAAATACATTTCTACCATGGTGACGAAGCAATAAAAATATGCAGGCATATATGTTATATGGTAATTTAACATGCTCCTCCGACGTGGACCCTACACAAAGTGTACCTAGAGAGTGTGGGTGTACAGCCAAGAATTCCCCCCTAAGGATGATCCAACCCCATTTCCTGAGTGGATAGAGTGAAGGGCCTCGTCTTGGTCACCCCTCACTGAATGGTAGACCGGTGCATGGTGATTTCTTAGGATCCAGGGACCTTCGGTGTCAGCAGAAATGCCTCCTCTACCAATCTTTCGGAATGCTTAATATTTGTAATAAAAAGCAGCCTTCGCGATGTGTGCGCTAGATTATTGATGCTGTGGATATGTGGATAGCGCTGTTGCTCTGTGGATGAAGAGAGGACGACTTTTGTTCCTAGTGCACAAAGAGGCCTAGTACATGATGTTCAAGGCGTCGTGATAATGTTGCGCAAAGCTGGATGGGAAAACAAAGTAGTTTCAGAGAAAAGAATCCAACATTGTCATGCATGCAAATGTATGCAAAAGGTCACTGCTGAAATGTCATTTTCTAGTACAATTTAGGGAATAAGCTGCCTTGCTACATGGGCCTCACTCAGGAACATAACTGAGTGACATCACATAGAAGGCGTGATGCAGGCCTGGTGAGTGACATCACAAAGGAAAGCCAGGTGGCAGGACATTCATGCATGATGGAGTGACATTACAGAGGTCAAGGTCAGGAGAGTGACATCACATAGAAGGCGTGATGCAGGTCTGGTGAGTGACATCACAGAAGAGTGGGGTCAGAAGATTAAGGCATGATGTAGTGACATGGCAGAGGAGAGAGAAGGGATTAGACATCGAGGTATGAGAAAGTGGAATCACAGAGGTGTGGTGCAGGCATAGAAAGGAACATCACAGAGGAATGCCAGGTAGCAGGACCTGCAGGCATGATGGAGTGACATGACAGAGGAGGGAGTGAGGATAAGACCTCGGGGTCAGTGGAAGTGACATCACGTAGAAGGGAGGATGACAGGAGATGCAAACCCGGGGGGAGGGGTTTTGACATCACAGAGGACACATGGTGACTGATTTGTTAATTAAAATCAAGACAACATACAGAGCTTAGCATATTATAACTAATCAATAATAAAACGTCGCAGCAGCAATAAATTAGAATAAATGAAGATGAGTCTCTGTGGTCTAAAATTACAGAAAGTGAAACAGGTAAATCATTCTGGGGGAGGGGGGAAGGGAGGACGGCTTCCATGAACTTTATAACTTTATAAAACATAGTCACCTGTGGGCGCGCCCTCATTAAACACGAAGTAGAGGGTGTAACCACTTCTTTTACAATGACATCAGTGGTCAACACGTCACAATATATGGCCGAGACATGCCTGGTTATATTCACACAAGTTACATTCTTTCTGAGGGGAAGCGCCTTCCACTTCCAGAAAGCCCAAGGCTGGGAAGGGAATGAAGCCATGGCAACGCACTTTACATTTAATACATACAGAACCGGTGAAGAAAGTAAGGGAAGGAGGACGTTTATGTGTCGATCTCTGGCTAAGCACACTTCCCTTACTAAAGTCCTCCACGCCTTCTTAAAGGAGGTCGCCTTTGGATGTGCCTTGATGATGGATTTCAAGGGCATTAGAGTGATGGGGACTGACTAAAGTCCTTCAGACCTTCCCTAAAGGAGCTCGCGTTTGGTTGTCACTTGATGGATTTGAAAGGTGCTAGAGTGCTGGGGGTTTAATGAAGTCCTTCAAAGCTTCCTTAAAAAGGTCTCCTTTGGATGTGGCTTGATGATGGACTTCAAGGGTGTTAGAGAGATGGGGCGGTTACTAAAGTCAATCAGACCTTCTTTAAAGGAGGTCACCTTTAGTTGTCATTTGATGATGGATCGCCGTAGTCGTGGTGGTGGTCCACCCACCTTATTCTGACTATGATGGACAGACTGCCACAGAACCACTGCTGCCGCCAGTGATCCGAGTTCCCTGGCGTTCTCACAGCGGTGTGAGGGTGGTGATATGGTAAATATTTCTAGTTTCCTTATTGCCACACTTTCATGGCTGTGAGCCCGCCATGAAGAGTGTGGTGGTGAGTAAACAAAGGGGGCCCTTCAGTGCCCCCTGTTGCCTCAGGGACACGGGGTGCATGCAGGTGACTCATGTTGCTCCCCCCTGTATGCATGCAACTCAGTTCCTGCATGGCATGGACTTGACAGTCTACATCCTGCAGGAACTGCCTTTGACGTTCCCGTTGTGGTGCCTTTTTCATAGGCACCGCAGAGAGACCACCAAAGAACCACCCAACAGATACAAAAAAACATTGTAAACTGGCAGGTGGTCTATTTTAGCTTTGGTGGTGTGGGAGCCAGAAGGCGTCATGGTGGCCCTGCTCCCACACCTCCAGAGTCAAAATAAGGCCCCACATGTGCAAGAAGTTATACTGTGTAGAGTCCTGGCGGGCATGAAGGACTGAGGAGGGTTAGACTACCCTGTTTGGTATAAGAGGAGCAGGGTGTCTGGCCCCTGGCACCATCCTAGTGCAGACAGGCTTGTCCTTGGTGCGCCTTCGGCATGCCAGCGGTGTGCCCGCTGCGCTTGTCCGCTGCATGTCCATGCATCGAGGCCAATTATATGCACAGAATATTGATCTGGAGGGAACAGGTGGCGGCAACTAGACCGCTGCCGTAGTAGGTACGCTGGTGGCCGCTTTGAAATGGCTGACCGTTATCAAAATGAGCATGGCGATAGTGAGAGTTGGTGATCAGAAAAAGCAAGTAAACCTTTGTTAGGAATGTTAAATTCCCAACATTAAAAACCAGGGCCCAAAACAAGCAAAAACGATCCCAGCCCAACCCCTCATCCTCCGTGCACTTAAAGTGCACCGCGTGAGCAGCAAATCAATTGTTCATATTCATTATAAACTGTGAATTTGATGCACTAAAAAGATTTCAAGAAATAGCAGCAGAACAGATTATTTTAAATGTGCTCAAAGATCTTAGCAGTTCTTGAACAGAAAAGCAGAGATTGAAAGCAGGGATGTGCACGGGCTAACAGAGGGGAGGGGAGTCACACCTGGTGTGAAGAGTTGTGTACCCTGAAACACGGGTGCTTCAGTGTGCCACAGCGCCCCATCAACACCAAGGTGCGCCCGGAGTACATCAACATCTCCTTACTCTGGAGGACGAACCCCAAGAAGAGGCCTCACGTTGAAATCATCCCTCCCACTCGGGGGGTGATGAGAAGGCGGTGTCTGCAGCTTTACACCAGGAGCCGGTTCCAATGAGTGAAACGGATGCTGCACTTTCAACAATTACAGCCTCTAAAACCGGTTTATTATGAACCACAAACAAAACCTACATCAATCGGGACAACACCGCTGCAAGAAAGTGTGGTGCAAAACTTACTTTGATATTGAGTTTGGAAAAAAAAGAAATCCTGTTCCCTCCTCCAGTCAGTCAACTCTACAGTGCGCTTCTTGTTGGATGTTGCTCCCATGAAAGATACCTTGTGCCACCATGGTCATGAATCTGGATTGCAATTTAATGTGGATTTTGATATGTGTTATACTTTTGCTTTCAATGCATGGGAACTACATTCCTGAAAAAAATTTCATGTGGTTCATGAATTGCAGCAGACTCCTTCTTTTCACAGATCTCAACAGGAGTAACATGCTCTGAGCATTTCTGTGCACCCAGATCTGGACACTGTTGTTTGGGAAAGGGCTTCTTAAGTGGTTATGGGCCCAAAACATATGTTTCAAATCCCCTATGTTTTAAAAATCTCAGTCAGTGAGATTAGAATTTGTGTCCTTTTTGAAAACTCATAGGACATAAATGCTGTTAAATGGTTAATGATTGATGTATATTCCCATACCTTCTTAGACAGTGAAGATCCCTATATAAATACAGAAATTCATCAGGAAGTGTTTTGTTTTCATCATCAAGGACATCATTACATCCATCGTTGAAACCGCCCCAGAGAAATACATAAATATACACAGGGGGAACATTGTCAGGCTCAGCTCATAAATAGTCCTACGAGCATCCGAAAAGATTTCCTTATTTTGATAGTGATGACAGGTCTGACCCAGTGGCATTTTATTATTCTTAAGATCCAGAGACATTGAAAAAATCCTGATCTCCAATTACATTTTTTTTAAAATTATTTTTATTTATATTAGCCGGAGAGGACAGCAATCCAGATTACAAATATGCGTCAATTAAATATGCAATAAATACCAAATTCATTACATTAAATATGAATTACAGGCAGACAAAATTGATTATACAAATTTCTTGAAGACAATAGGGCGAATTTAAGACCAAATTAATTAACTGCTCAGATTCTTCAGACGACTATGTCTACATACATTTTTTTCTTTTGAATCCATCCCCTCCCTCCATCTCCAACACTCCTTTCAGACCTCCATCCATTTTCTCCCCCTCCACCATGTTTCCTGGTGAAATAACCACCTTCGAGAAACTGGTTTTGAATGATTTATCCGTTTTGGAATCCAAAAAAGGTTTCATTCCCTACAACATTTCCCTCCCTGAAAAGAAAGCTATCACTTTCCTGAAAATGAATGTTTCCTTAGTCATCAAATCAGCTGACAAGGGTGGAGGCATTGTACTTCAAGAAAAAGTTGCGTACAAAGGAGAAATTCAGCGCCAATTATCCAATACAGATCATTACTGTAGACTACCCACAAATCCAACAAAAGAGCTACAGACACTTATCTTACAAATCACTACAGAAGCTAAATTGGAGGGCTTTCTTAGTCACAAAGAATTCCTATTCCTCAACGTGAAATCACCCCGTACACCAGTTATTTACACCTTGCCAAAGGTCCACAAAAATCAGACCAACCCCCCAGGACAACCCATAGTTTCTGGTTGCGGCTCCATTTTAGAGCCTTTGGGTCAATATATTGACCACTTTATTAAAGACTTCGTACCACTTACTCAGTGCTATATCAGAGATAGCATGGCGATGATCAATCTCATCGAGCATCACCCCTTTGATCCCACCCATGAAATACTTTGCACCATGGATGTAGAATCACTCTACACTAATATTACACAAATCCCAGCACTTCTCGTGATCCAAGGGATCTTGGACTCAAGACCCCGCCCCCACTCTGTCCCCACACTTTTCATTATTCAGTTGCTTGAACTCTGTCTGACCTGTAACTTTTTCACTTTTGAGAATGAATATTACCAGCAAGTCAAAGGCACGTCGATGGGCGCAGTTTTCGCGCCCAATCTAGCCATCCTCTACATGGATCATCTAGAAATGACTACTATCCTTGATACCACCAACCCATTCCTTTCAGGTATCATTATGTGCAGGGGTGGTGGGTGAGATTTTAAAGTGGTGGGGCGCAAACAAATTAGCATACAGCACCGTAGCGAGCGAGCACAGCGAGCGTGCCCGAACCCCAAAAGGGGGGTTTGGGGGGGTTATCCCCCCCCCAGAAAATTTTGAAAAAAAAGAAGAAAAATCGTGCATTTTCAAGCAAATTTGAGAAAGCAGGAAGGTTAATAAAGCAATTGTGAAAGTGCAGTTATTACATTAATAGATGGCATAACATAGGTAGCTGCTTATTCAATATTACCACAGAGCTTCATACATTCTGTCCTATTATGCTCAGGTGCTGAATTCAGACTATAAGACTCATGGAAATCTCAGCTCTAAGAGTAGATGTGTCCAACATAGTTCCAGGAGGGCCAAATCCACGCCAGATTTTCAGGATAAAATAAATGTCGGTATAATTAATCTAAATGCTACTCATTTACATACTAATTAGATATTTTGAATCTGTGATGATGGATCCGGCTCTCCTGGACCCCTGCTTTAGAAAATGGCAATTTTGTGTAACGTTTGTTGCTTTTTGCTGCACCCTAAAATGGATACCTTAGCTACCGTTAGGGAAGCGCCAGCCTCAAATCAGAGATAACATCTAATAGAAAAACATAATAGTAAAGGGTACACTTATTTAAAGAGACAGCATGCATTTTACACAGGGCCGTCAGACAGAAGGGGCTTTTGATTTGGGACTGTACTTTACAAGGCCCTTCGTTGCTGCTTCAAATGTATACATTATAAAAACAGGTCTTGCTTGCTTTTGTGGCATAATCGCAACATGGCAGATAATGGCGGCCGCCTATAAATGGCAGCATATATTAGTGTAGCCTTCAAACTTACATAATTTATTTCTAGTCTGAAAGACATGGTCGTGCTGCCGGAAAACCATCTTACTGCCTGATTTTACTGTCTTTATGATTACCAAAAGCATACGGTACTCCTCTGTGAAGGAAGATTTCAAATGGAGTCCCATCTCTGCTCCCAGAACCCTCGGAATATTTGTGTTGAGTGTCAAGCAATGAAACGTTAGTTGGCATGGTGCTTCAACATAAAACAAAAGCAGCATTTGTCACTATGTTTCTGGCGTTTAGCACTAGGGAAGAATAGAGCAGAAACTGGAAAACCAGTGGGATTATCCTGCTAAAAATGTCATCTCCCAGACCCTTGTGTGTTAAAAAAACAGTAATAAATACATAAAAGACTTTAGAAAAATTGTCTGACAGAAAAATAAAATTTAAAGTCCTCCTTCCCCTGCTTTGTTTATCATGTCTGTATGGTGGCCAAAAGCATCTCAAAGTAATTTCCTCTGGCTCATTACATTTAATTAAATGCTGCAGGAGGTGCTCAATATTTAGTATAAAGGCAGAAAAAAATGGATGAGGACGCAATAACCTTCATGTGAAGAAAAAAAGAAAATTAGAACAACCCATACGCTGGTGAGGCATTGTGCATTTTTGTTTCCAATTGCCACCGTGCAGAGATGCACACGGAAAAAATTGCCCACCAAGCATATAGTTCTACTCATGTCCATCCGTTTGAAGTATAAAGCCGAAAATAAAACAAACAAACACTCAAAGAAAAATGTTCGTCATTCCATATAAAACATGGAAGAAAAACAAAGAAATTATACATATGAAGCAATTGCCGCCATGAGACTCACTGAATCAAAGGGCATAGCGAAAATCCTCCTGTTCCCGACTCGCGCAAACTCGTGTCAATATCCAAACATTGCATTACATGTTGCCGGCCTACATTTTAAAAAATTCATTATAGCAGCCAAATGCAATTCCTATCACGTGCATTGTGCGCAGCATTCAGTGAAGTTTCCCATGTGGCGTACAGCTCGATAGCCTGGTCACATTAAAAAATACAGGCAAGTACCGCAACATGAAATGCGATGCTTGGATATTGACATGAGTCAAAAGGGCCATGTGAGCCAACACCAAAGTGTCTTCGAACGTAAACTACTGCTGTGGAGTGGCATGTAAAAGGCTTAGTGAATCAGGAATACAACACCCAGAATGCAGCAGAATGCAATAGGTAAATCCAGGGCCGGAGTTCAACACAAGATAGAAGACAACCAATCCCAGGTTCAAAAGTCAAAGGATTGAAAGCCAATGGCCTCAATGACTCAAAACAATGCCTACCACCCAAGCATAAACAAAAACGCCAAATTAACAAGTCCCACACTCAATCCAAAGACAGATGGCATACATTCAATCAAAGACAATGCGTAAGAAGAACCAATACCTCAGAAACCCACGGACAAACCGCAACTTTGAACGCTCCGGAAGAAACACCTTGCTGCAATAAAAAAAAAACATGAACTGGAGTCACTCTTGTCTGAGTATCTGTTAAGGAGTGCAGAAATTAAAGACCATCTGTCTGGTTCAGAAGGGTGTGCCTGATTCCCGCTCAAATATCCTGTTCCCAACATAAAAACACTTATCTAAGAGGAACATTCTTCTATTTCCAGAAAACATAAAATTTGGAAAGGTCCTAAGGACCAGTCTTTAAACATACTGACTGATTTCAACTGTTTAGTTCTGGTCCCACTCAATATAGCAGCAAAATGTCCACAGGCACACATTTGCACTTTCGGAAGCTCAAGATAAATATATAGGTAATGAAATGGTCTGAGGTAAAAAAAAAAACGATATTAATTACACCTGGGGTGCGGTATAATAGCTTGGGAGTGGAAAGGGATATACGGTGTGGGAAATGTAAGTGAAGGTGACAGAGGGGAGAAACAGATGTGGAAAAACATTACAAAAATCCCTGACCACCAACATTCCTATGGTCTAAGGCTCACAATAAATACAAGCGAACATTTCCGACATGGTTTTTATGCAATAGCACACCTGTCCATCCCTCAATAGCCTAACAACAATCTGCCCAATATTGTAACACTTGTTCAGTTAATTGTTTTTCAACATGTCACATGAGTAGACGAGGGGAAAGAATAAGCTGGGAAATATCGAGTCTTTTTGTATTTTCTTACCATTGAATAAAAGTCTCCTAAAAACGAGTACAAATAACTGAATGCAAAATCAAAGTGCTGTCATTTCTCATAAGTCCGGAAAAATATGTTTTCGTGAAAATTATTTTATGTACTGCAAGGTTACAAAGTCAGCTCTCTGGTCAGTCCATGATTTTTTCAAAAACTGCCTTTGTAATAGGTAATCTAACCACGGTCTCTTTTGCGGTTCGATGGAACAACCAACCCTCTTACAGAGTCGCGGCACTCGCGGCCCGCAATTCTCGGGGGCGGGGGTTGGGGTTTAATGTAAAATAAAAAACTTGACTTACCTGATCCCGATCCCGCGCGTGCCACCTCTGCGTCCAGTTCCTGGGTCGGTTCGGACTCCGGAGCAGGAGAAGGTCTGGGCAAGTCCGTCTGCAGCAGGACCAACTTCAGACTGCGCGGCAGGTGTCTGCAGCGTCTGGATTGGCTGAGACTCTCAGCCAATCCAGATGCTGCTGCATTAGCAGCGCCACTGGATTCATTGGCTAGGGCACTGATACGGCCCGCCCACTAGGAGACCGGGGGCTGCGACGGCCTCTCGGGTCCCCCCTCCCTCGCTCTCCTACTGAACCTATACTAGTGGCTGACAATGCGCATGTTCTGGCTGGTCATAGCCTAAACCCGAGCATGCGCACTACGTTCTGCTATCAGATACAGTCTGACTGTCACTCAAACCTTGTTGAGTGCTGCCGCAGCCCCGCCCCCACCTCCTTCAGCGGCCGATTGCCGCGCATGTTTAGAATAGTAGCGTCTGCCGTCTTTTATCAGCGGCAGCACGAGAGTGGTGCTTGCACGAATTAGGGCGATGTGTCTAGTGGGGCTACGCCCCAGCGCCCCAATGGACGCACCGCGGCTGATTATGTGGCGGCACTCCATAGATGATATATTCCTAATATGGCATCAAAATGAGGTTACACTTTCCCAATTCAATCACTGGCTCAATAATAATTGTTCTGGCCTCAACTTCACCAACACACATGACAGATCACATATCCCATTTCTTGATTTAACCATATACCATTCCGATGGTGAACTACTCACCAAACTATACAGAAAAAGTACAGAGAGAAATACATTACTCAGATATGAAAGTCACCACCCCCGAGCACTCAGAGACTCTTTACCGTATGCCCAATTTCTCCGTATTAGACGCAATTGTTTCTCCAAGGATGATTATTGTTAGACGGCGACCTCAGAGGAGCCCGGAAAGGGGTCCTGACTACCCTGAGACCCACCCTCAAAGTATCGTAGCCGGGCACTGGCGGGAGATTCCCCAGGGGGAGGAATCTCGCAACTAGGTTCGTACTTCTGGCACCACACGACACAGAGAGACCACACTGGGTATCCTCAGAACAAGCTTTATCAAACAGGTATCACTGCAAATATGTACAAGGTGAACACGGGCTCAAGAGTCTCGGAAAGGTAGGGGGGTAGCGGGACTGTCTCTGGTAACGGTTCAAAGCAGGGACGTATCCGGCGCACAGCTCCCAATCCTCGAGCTGGGGGATACGTGGTCGAAGTTGGGGTCCGGCGGGACCGTGAGAGTCTGGGGGAGCCGCGAGTCACTCAGCAGGGCTCAGGTACAAGGTCGGAGGTGTTACGATCTTCAGGGAGCCGCGAGTCACTCAGCAGGGCTCAGGTACAAGTTCGGAGGTCTTACGATCTTCAGGGAGCCGCGAGTCACTCAGCAGGGCTCAGGTACAAGTTCGGAGGTCTTACGATCTTCAGGGAGCCGCGAGTCACTCAGCAGGGCTCAGGTACAAGTTCGGAGGTCTTACGATCTTCAGGGAGCCGCGAGTCACTCAGCAGGGCTCAGGTGAGTTCCAGTTTCAGGAGCCGCGACCACGTCAGCAGGCTCTCGTTGTTCCAGCGTCGAATCTGCCGGATAGCCCCAGAGCACCCCTTGTTATAGTTCGACCCCTCTTTGATGTCCGGAGTCTGTGCAGGCAGGGGTCTTGTCACCTGGGGGTCGCTTGTCGGGTTTTCCTGCTATAGTCTTTTGATCCTTTCAGGGCCGGGTCGGGAGGAGTCCCAGACACCCAGCAGGCGTGGAGCCAGCTCTCAGGGAGGCCGGAGGGCCGATCGAAACCCATCGTCCCGGGGGAGTTCAGAGGTGCGATAGAAACTGCTCCTCCCTCTCTCATCCCCTGGAAGCGTGATGTCCTCCAGCCGGAGTGGCGCCTCTAGGCCCGGGTCGCGCTGGGGCCGGGCGGCCATCTTGGTGCATGAAGTGGGCACGCGGGCCCGGGGTGGCCGAAAGGAGAGAGGCCAGGGACGGGGATGTCCGGGCCGGTGCGTGTGTCCTGGTGGGGAGGTTCGGCTGGGCCGGGTGCTTGGGCTGTAGGTACCAGGTTTCGGTGGTGCGGGGGCACGGAGGGCCATTCTACGAGGCCGGGTCCAACACGCGTCCCCCCCAGCTGAAAGCCGGAGAGAACTGCCCATCAGCTTGGGGGGTTCTCTTCGCTGAGGCGGAAGAACCGGGAGAGGCCGTCAGCATTGGCGTGGTCCGTACCAGGGCGGTGTTCCACGGTGAAATCCATCCCCTGGAGGGAGATTGACCACCGCAGTAGCTTGGGGTTTTCTCCTCGCATCTGCATGAGCCAGCGTAAGGGCCGATGGTCAGTCTGGACTCTGAAATGGGTGCCAAACAGGTAGGGTCGTAGCTTTTTGAGTGCCCAGACCACGGCAAAGGCTTCGCGCTCTATGGTGCTCCATCTTTGTTCTCGGGCCAACAGCCGCCGACTGAGGAAGGCGACGGGCTGGTCTAGGCCTTGGTCATTTACTTGGGACAGGACGGCCCCAATGCCATGCTCGGAGGCATCGGTCTGGACTATGAACTCCTTGGTGTAGTCGGGAGCCTGGAGGACGGGGGCCGTGCACATGGCCCTTTTTAGGGCCTCGAAAGCTTCCCGGCAGGCAGCCGTCCACTGCACTTTCTTTGGCTGTTTTTTAGACGTGAGTTCTGTGAGAGGGCCGACAAGGCTGCCATACCCCCGAATGAATCTTCGGTAGTAGCCCGTGAGTCCCAGAAAGGCTCGGACCTCCGTCTGGGTGATGGGTGGTTCCCAGGCCAGGATGGCGTCGATCTTTGGCTGTAGAGGGGCGACCTGGCCACCCCCGACCTGGTGCCCCAAGTAGACCACGGATCCTTGCCCGATCTGGCACTTGCTGGCTTTTACTGTGAGGCCTGCCTGGCGCAGGGCGATTAGCACCCTTCGGAGGTGCTGGAGGTGCTCACTCCACTCTGAACTGAAGACAGCGATGTCGTCCAGGTATGCCGCGCTGAACTGTTCTAGCCCGGCCAGGACCCTATTCACCAGTCGCTGGAAAGTGGCCGGGGCATTTTTCATCCCGAAGGGCATTACGCGGAAGCGGTAGTGTCCATCGGGGGTGGAGAAAGCGGACCGCTCTTTGGCCCCTTCGGTGAGCGCAATCTGCCAGTATCCGCAGGTGAGGTCGAATGTGCTGAGGAACCGGGCTGCCCCTAGTCGGTCAATGAGTTCGTCGGCTCGTGGAATGGGGTGGGCATCGGCTCGGGTAACGTCATTGAGCCCCCGGTAGTCCACGCAGAAGCGGAGCTCGGGGGCGACACCGGGGGCCGCTGCCTTCGGGACCAGGACCACGGGGCTGGCCCAGGGACTGTCAGAGGGCTCGATCACCCCTAGGGTCAACATCTTCGAGACCTCCGCTTGAATGCAGGACCGGACCCGGTCAGGAACCCGGTAGGCTCGGTGTCTCACCGGCGGGCTGTCCCCGGTGTCCACATCATGAACACACCAGTTGGTGACCCGGGGGGTCAGGGAGAAGAGGTCAGAAAATTGTCTTAGGAGCTGGCGGCAGTCCGCCTGTTGCTGGGCAGTGAGGGCTGGGGAGAGGTTCACTCCTTCCACGGAGCCATCCTGCTCCTTGATACATAGGAGGTCCGGGAGGGGATCCGACTCATCTTCGGCCCCGTCATCGGTGGCCAGCAGGAGGCTCAGTTCTGTCCGCTGGAAGTGAGGCTTGAGGCGGTTCACGTGCAGGACCCGGAGGGGATCCCGAGGCGACTGGACGTCCACCAAGTAGGTGACTTGGCTCTTCTTCTCGACCACTTTGTAGGGCCCAGTCCATCGGTCCTGGAGAGCGCCAGGCTTCACGGGGGCCATGACCCACACCTGCTGGCCCGGCTGGAACTCGACCAGAGTAGCATTCTGGTCGTACCAGCGCTTCATTTCTTCTTGACTCGCCTCCAGGTTGGCCTCGGCCAGTTCTCGGAACCTCCTGGTCTGGTTCCGGAGGGCCAGGACATACTGGAACACATCTCGGGGGGTGGTCTGGGGTGCTGCCTCCCACCCTTCCTTAACCAAACTGAGGGGACCTCGGACGGGGTGCCCATACAGTAATTCAAACGGGCTGAACCCTAAGGACTTCTGGGGGACCTCCCGGTAAGCGAACAAGAGGCAGGGGAGCAGGACGTCCCACTTACGCCGGAGGGGCTCTTCTAGGCCAGCGATCATCCCTTTCAAAGTCCTATTAAACCTCTCTACTAGGCCGTTCCCTTGGGGATGGTACGGGGTGGTGAACTTATAGGACACCCCACATTGTTGCCACAGGGACGTCATATACCTGGATATAAAATTAGTGCCGCGATCGCTCACGACCTCGCGGGGGAAACCCACCCTGGAGAAGATCCCCATCAGGGCCCGGCCCACCACGGGGGCCGTAATGGTGCGTAGGGGAATAGCCTCTGGGTAGCGGGTGGCGTGGTCCACTAGGACCAAGATGAAACGGTGACCTTGGGAGGTGGGGGGGTCCAGTGGTCCCACGATGTCGATCCCGACTCGCTCGAAGGGGGTACTGACGACCGGGAAGGGTTGGAGGGGAGCCTTGCGCTTCCCCCCACTCTTCCCACTGGCTTGGCACGTGGGGCAGGACTTGCAGTGGGCCTCTACCGCTGCTTTCATCTTAGGCCAATAAAAATGGGTCACGAGACGGCTGTAGGTCTTGTCCTGACCCAGGTGACCGGCGAGGGGGACATCGTGGGCTAAGCCCAGGAGGAAATCCCGGAAGCGGAGAGGTACCACCAGTACCCGTCCGGATCCCAGCTCCACTGATTTCTGCTCACTATACAGGACGTTATTCTCCCAATAGATTCGGTGCGTTCCGGTCTGGTCACCTGCGGCTTGGCCCTCGGCCTGGCGCCGCAGCCCGACCAGGGAAGGACAGGTGGCTTGCTCCCGGCAAAATTCTTCTCGGGTGGGCCCGCCCTCGTGGCGCCAATGGGCCAACTCGGGTAGATCCCCCAACTCGGGGACCGGGGCGGGGTCGGATGGTGCGGGTTCGTCGCTGGCGACGGACCCTTCCGATGGGGGAACGGGAGGTCCCTCGGCGGGGACGGTGCTGGCTACTTCGACCGGGGTGCTCTCGACTTCTCTCCGGGGAGTGAGTCGGGCTGTCATAGATCGGGTGGTGGCACACACCCACTCGGGGAGTCCCATCATTCCTAGGTGGGCCTTGCGCTCTACGTGCTTCCAGGGAGAACTCTCCAGGTCGTTCCCTAAGAGGCAGTCGACCGGCTGGGAGGTTCTTACGGCCACCTTGAGTTTACCTATCACCCCTCCCCACTCAAATGGCACCAGGGCCACCTGACACAGACTTTCCCTATTGTCTGCAGAGATTACGGGGCAAAAGACATTGGGGAGGATCTGCTCCTCGGGAACTAGGTGCCTGAGGACACCGGTGATACTGGCCCCGGTGTCCCGCAGGGCCTCTACCTGGTGGCCATTGATCTTGACGAGCTGCCCATATTTCTGTGTGTTGGACGGTAGGAGGCTACCAGGGATCATTTCCCTATCTCCCAGGGATACTAGGGCCATAGCGGCGGGTTCCCACTCCTCGGCTTCCTCAACCTCCTCCCCCAGGGCTACGTTGGCTATCTGCCTCGCAGGGGTGACTTGGGTGGCCATGGGGCACTCTGGGTCATTGGCGTAGTGCCCGGGTTTCTGGCAGCGGAAACATGTGACGGTCACCCGGTGTCCCCGTCTCCCAGGGGGCCCTGTTACTGGTGGGGGGGGCGCCGGGAAAGGTGGAGGGGGTGTCTTCGGGGGGCTAGGCTGGGACTCCCTCGGCCCTCCCTGGTTCCCTCCCCCTCTCTGGCGGGGTGGTCCCTGACTGGTTCGGGGGTACTCTCCTACCATGCCCCGGGAGACCCGGGTGTTGGTCCAGCGGTCGGCCTCCACGGCCAGCTTCCGGGGATCTGTGAGCTTGCTATCCAGCAGATGTTGACGTAGCTCTACGAAGCAGTTCGCAGCCAGATGTTCCCATAACATGAGGTCAGTGAGTTCGGCAAGGGTGGTGACCTTGCTGCCCTTGACCCACCCATCGAAGGCCCGACTAAAAAAGTTTACATATTCCACCCAGGTGGTGCCCGGGATCTTCCTGCAGTCCCGGAACCGTTGGCGGTACATTTCTGGGGTGAGGCCGTATCTTGTGAGGAGAGCCTCTTTCATGTGGCTGTAGGAGGTCTGCAGGGAGAGGGGTAGGTCGAGCAGGGTGTCCCTTCCTTCGCTCAGAAACCGTCCCCACAACCCCGCCCCCCAGTCCTTCTGTGGAATCCGATGGGAGGTCATGGCGACCTCGTAGGCCCGAAACCATTGCTGAATGTCATCGTTTTTATAATATTCTTTGACCACATCCTTGGGGATGTGGACCTTCTGTTCCGCTGGGGGGGCCGTCTCTCGGTTCCCCGAGGGCCCCCCGTCCTCATTTCGGGCCTTGAGCTCGAGTTCCTTTAAGCTCCGTTCGTGCTCCAGTTGGAGCTTTCTTCCTTCGTGCTCCCGTTGGAGCTTCTTTTCTTCCAGTTCGCCTTGTACACGCATTTGCTCTACTGCTAGCTTTTTCTCCGCTAACTTCAATTCGCCCTCGATTTTGAGTTTGACTAACTCGAGTTCATGACTGCGGCTTCTCTCTCTGTCCGCGAGCTCTTCCGGGGATAGGCCCCCGTCTGGTACGATGCCTCGCACCTGATTGCTACTGCTTTCGCTTTGGGGGGGTTCGGCTTCGTCGGGGCGCTCCCCCGTGCCTTCCGGGCGGGAGGCCCCGGTCTCCACCCAAGTTTTCAGTGCTTTCTGCAAGTCTTCCTTAGTGTTGAGGCCAGTGGTAGCGATTTTAAGTTCTTTGCAAAATTGTTTTAGCTCTTTGTGTGTATATTCTTCCAGATGCTCCACCTGGAACACTCTGTTGGCGTTGGTTTCTGCGGAGCTCGTGGCGCTTCCTTCTGCCATCTTTGTTGGTCGTGCGTCCGTCGTTTACTGTACGATCTCTAGGTGATGGGCCCGAATCCCGTCGCTTGCCACCAATGTTAGACGGCGACCTCAGAGGAGCCCGGAAAGGGGTCCTGACTACCCTGAGACCCACCCTCAAAGTATCGTAGCCGGGCACTGGCGGGAGATTCCCCAGGGGGAGGAATCTCGCAACTAGGTTCGTACTTCTGGCACCACACGACACAGAGAGACCACACTGGGTATCCTCAGAACAAGCTTTATCAAACAGGTATCACTGCAAATATGTACAAGGTGAGCACGGGCTCAAGAGTCTCGGAAAGGTAGGGGGGTAGCGGGACTGTCTCTGGTAACAGTTCAAAGCAGGGACGTATCCGGCGCACAGCTCCCAATCCTCGAGCTGGGGGATACGTGGTCGGAGTTGGGGTCCGGCGGGACCGTGAGAGTCTGGGGGAGCCGCGAGTCACTCAGCAGGGCTCAGGTACAAGGTCGGAGGTGTTACGATCTTCAGGGAGCCGCGAGTCACTCAGCAGGGCTCAGGTACAAGTTCGGAGGTCTTACGATCTTCAGGGAGCCGCGAGTCACTCAGCAGGGCTCAGGTACAAGTTCGGAGGTCTTACGATCTTCAGGGAGCCGCGAGTCACTCAGCAGGGCTCAGGTACAAGTTCGGAGGTCTTACGATCTTCAGGGAGCCGCGAGTCACTCAGCAGGGCTCAGGTGAGTTCCAGTTTCAGGAGCCGCGACCACGTCAGCAGGCTCTCGTTGTTCCAGCGTCGAATCTGCCGGATAGCCCCAGAGCACCCCTTGTTATAGTTCGACCCCTCTTTGATGTCCGGAGTCTGTGCAGGCAGGGGTCTTGTCACCTGGGGGTCGCTTGTCGGGTTTTCCTGCTATAGTCTTTTGATCCTTTCAGGGCCGGGTCGGGAGGAGTCCCAGACACCCAGCAGGCGTGGAGCCAGCTCTCAGGGAGGCCGGAGGGCCGATCGAAACCCATCGTCCCGGGGGAGTTCAGAGGTGCGATAGAAACTGCTCCTCCCTCTCTCATCCCCTGGAAGCGTGATGTCCTCCAGCCGGAGTGGCGCCTCTAGGCCCGGGTCGCGCTGGGGCCGGGCGGCCATCTTGGTGCATGAAGTGGGCACGCGGGCCCGGGGTGGCCGAAAGGAGAGAGGCCAGGGACGGGGATGTCCGGGCCGGTGTGTGTGTCCTGGTGGGGAGGTTCGGCTGGGCCGGGTGCTTGGGCTGTAGGTACCAGGTTTCGGTGGTGCGGGGGCACGGAGGGCCATTCTACGAGGCCGGGTCCAACAATTATTTCTCTGAGGCCCTCACTCTCACCAACAAACTCAGAGCCCGTGGCTACCCTAAAAGACTGGTACGAAATGCACAAAAACGCGCTTGGTATTGCCCAAGGGAAGTCCTTCTGTCACCTAAAGTCAAAACCAACTCTAATCCCCTAGTCTGCGTCACCACCTTTTCTCCTGCCTCAAATCAAAGTCGCAAATCCATTCTGCAACATTGGCCTGTGGTTAATGCAGGCAATCTCTCTATAGAGCGACCTATTTTTGCCTTCCGAAAGAACCGGAAGCTAAAGGACCATTTAGTAAGAGCCGCCTTACCTCCCCCCCGTCCAATGGCTACTCTTGATGCACATTGGGGGTTAGATCCTCTCACTGGACATGCCAAATGCGGGAACTGCAATGTGTGTAGCACTACGATGGAAGGCAAAGACTATGGGGCAGATTTATGTTGCACTTGCGCCACTTTTGCGCCGCCGTTGCGTCACTTTTGTGACGCAGCAGCGGCGCAAATCCTGCGCCATGGTGCGGGGTATTTACAACGTGACGCATCTGGGAGATGCGTCACGTTGTAAAGCCCTGCGCCACATGTAGGCGTTCCAGGGCAGGTGGGGGCGTTCCGGCGCAGGAACGCCTACTAAAAGTGGCTGAGTGAAATCTACAAGATTTCACTCAGTCACTTTTAGGCCCATGCTGCGTCAAAACCCTGCGCCTGCTTGAAGCAGGCGTAAGGATTGACGCAGCATTGTAAAGATAGGGTCCCCCAGATCATTGCTGGAGCTGCGTCGCGCTTGCGACGCAACTCCAGCAATGCGCCACTTTTCGGCACAGATGCGTCACGCATCTGTGCCGTTTTTGCCCCATGGTGCGCCGCATTATAAATGCGGCGCATCCATGGTGGCGCAGCTGTGGCGCATAATAACTGGCGCATCCCTGCTGATATGCAGGGATGCGCCAGTCGTCATAAATCTGCCCCTTTGTATTCAACAATGTTTCTATCACCCTAAATTCCTTTTCTAACTGCAATACAAGCAATTTTATTTATTTAATCTCTTGCCCATGCAACAAGATCTACATCGGCCAGACAACACAGAAGGTGAAATTGCGCATTGGCCAACCCAGAAGCAGAGTGCGTTGTAAAACCCCAAATGCCCCCCTTGTCGAACATTTCATTGAAATGGGGCACAAAGAAGATGACATTAAATGGACAGTGCTCAAATGCATCAAACAGCCGCCGAGAGGTGGGGACATTGCTAAAATCTTGAACAAAGAAGAACTCAGAATGATCATCCGCACTGACAGCATCAGGCAAGGCCTGAATCGCAGCGAGGATTGGACAAACCTCATCTGATACCATAAACTCTCATGTAAATGCCATTTCTTTTTCACTTCACTTTTTATCATTCGTTTTTATTCTTACATCTCCTTGTATCACTATGCTATTTTTTGTTTACTTCCCTTTATAACCTTTATTACGTAACGTACATTTTTCCTTCACTGAACAATTATGTGCATAATTACATTAACGGTACTTTCCGGTACGTGCTGTGGCGAGTTGTTAATTCTACTCTCACTATCTTATTGCAGTTTTATTGGCTACTTGTTTTTCCTACTCTTGTTTCTCAAATTGTCCTGTTAAAAACTGTTTTGCTCGTTGTTATTCTAACTCTCAAATTGCAATTGAACTGGTCATCATACGTAATTATGCGTTTTTGAAAATTGTACAAATTTATTGTGCGTTGCTCCTTACGACACAACTTGCCTATTAGAAGCATAAGTAGGTCGTAGAAACATCCTTCCCTTCTTTGTGACCTACACTCTCAAATTGTCCTTCTTAGATTTGCTTGGTCAGTTCCCTTATATGTTCTTTTTTATCCCTTCTGTATACTTCCAAAGTCTATCTTCCCTTTCCACTTTCTTCTCCCAAGATGGCGCTGCTCCCAGACGCTCTAGTCCCCAACACACTTCCTCAGTATTTATCCACGTCCAATGCGCCTTCACTCCGTCACTCGGTTCACCGTAACCTAAGGACCTGGCTGGATCCCGGTAAGCGCAATTCACTACCTTTTTCTTTTCTTGTCCCTCGTTCACGCACTACCACCATGCTTATACCGTGCCCTTCCTTCCCCAGTGCATTGTCACGCTGCCTCAACTTTTCGAAGCATCGCTTGGACCATTAACTGTTGGATACCTCCTCCACCAATCTAGGTAAATTGGCTCCCCTTTAGCCTGTTTTCATCACCACACTCACTGTCCAGTCACTTAACGCGGTATTTTTCTCCGTTTTAGTGAACCTTCACTTAACCTGGCTAACATTGTTGCCCTTGGCTCCAGCCGGATCGTGCATTCTCCTTCAGCTTAAACTAGGTAAATTGTTTCCCCTTCCGCCGATGGTCACCATTACACTCACCATCCACTCACCTAATGCGGTACTTTTCTCCTCTCCAGTGAACCTTCACTGTACCTGACTACCGTTGTTGCCCTGGGCACTGGACGGTTCGTGTATTCTCACGACTCCAGGTGAGAACACTCCCCCACTCCTCATTGTAGTCACGCGCTCTTCACATCCACCCCCAAACACTCCGCTCGGTATTCTTCCACTCCGTGACAGGTTGCTCTACAGCGTCATCACTACCACCTTGAAAGGTTTTCCTCCATCACCGAGTGATGCCGCCTATCCACCTAGCCCGTTTGCCTCCTTTCACGGCTCCTCATCACGCACCTCGCTCCCTTCTTATACACAACAACTGCAAACGCATGTCTCCTTATCACGCGGTCCTTCTCCGCTCCAACTCTTCATTAGTCAGCCATCCACCGTGAACGTTTTTTTTTCCGGTTGCTCACCACGTATACGGCTTGTTTGCGCCCGCCACTTATCCATCAGTACTTGGCTCTTGTACCCGACACATGCCTACACACCAGCATGCCTCCATGGTACCACACCTGCATCTTTTGCGCGATTAAATCTTGTTCAACATGCCATGAGTGGATCGTCCTAATCTTCTCTTTCATTTTTTCCTCTGATCACCGCTTATCCTTCCCCCTCTCTATATCACCCCTGTTTGTTTTCCCACAGGCAATTTCGTTTACAATCAGGCATGTACAGATTAATGTCCTGATGATGATCCTAGTACCCTCTTAACAGGATCGAAATGTCGTCGACCCCTTCTAAAATAGCATGCACGTTAATCCATTGTGTTAAAAAAGTGCAGTTGCGGTTTTGAAAAAGCTTACAACATTAGATAATGTAAAAAGCTCCTATTGTCTTGCCTGAAATGCCTTTGTTTGTTTTGTAATGTTATTGTTCTAATCGGATACAGGACTGTGTCCCACAAGTACTTTGTTCCTATATGTGTGCATATTTTTTTATTGAAAAATTAAATCGGTTGTCCGGCTGGACTTCCAGAATATAGTATCGATTCTGAACTATATTTATCTAATCCTTATCCTAACCATTTTGGGATCATTGTTGTTTGTACTCTACATTATGATTGTGGTCAGCTCATCCAGATTTACTCATAGGAACCATAAGGGCTATAACCCAGAGCACCCCCCCCCTTCAGGAGTCTGAGGCAAACCGATCCCCGTTTGCTCAATCCCTTGTAAGCTACATGGTCATTGGGGAACAGATCTTGCGGCCCCCTAGTCTTAGGGCTCATACCTTTGGAATTCTATAGAGCTCTTTCTTGACCCAGCCCAGCTCGATAGGTAGGGGGATCTGCATCCTTCCATCGTGTTGCTATAAGCCAACGAGATAAAGATGAAATTAATCTGGGTTATATCCAGTGCATCTTTATTATCGTACCCCAGAAGCATTATACATGGAGTAATACAGACCTGCTTCCCTATCGGCCCCTGCAAGGAATCCTCCATCCCTTTGTTTAGGGATTGCAATTTTTCACAACTAAAAAACATGTGTATCAGGTCAGCTAGGTCTTCTGCTCACCTGGGGCACTTATCGCCCTCCCTTTTACCCAGCAAAATAACTTTGCTGAAGTAAAATAAAGTTTAAAAATTATTTTATAATGATGGGCTTTCAATTTGTCCGATAGATAAATCTTCCTTCCTAATGCAACTGACCTATATAGATCCGTATCTCCATCCCTTGACTTCCTAGCCCAGTTGGCTTCAGCCTTCTCTACATCATCCGGTACAGAGTCCACTAAGACTTTATATATGTGTCTTATCCTACGATACAGGTGAATAACAGCTTCCAGGAGGGGAATTTTATCTACGGAAAGTAGTTCGGCCCTGAGTTGATTAAAAAATGACATTATCTGTATGTACTTGAAATAAGATCTAGCGATTACTCCACACTCCTGCTGTAAACTTGGGAATGAACTCATTTGCTCAGGCGAACAAATGTCTCCTATCTTAGTTACACCAGATTGTTCCCATTGCCTACGCATTACATCGTAAAACATCGCTGGGAGCAAGGCAGATCGCCACAATGGAGTATACGCGTTATATCTCAGTATCTTCAATAGTTTGACCACTTTACCCCAAACTTTCCAAGGTGCTGTTAAAAACTTAAAGCCCGTTTTTTGTAATAGCTGTCCTCCACCTGTCCGAGAAAACCACCCTTGCCAGTCTTCCTACAGCAAGCTCGTATATAGTTGGGATGGCAAACCCATACTCCTGGTCCCCAGCATTTGTATTTGAATTTTCGGATTTTAACAAAACCGCCATCTGTTGTAAAAAGGCTGATCAGTAATAAAATCCTTAATTGGAGGCCACCCACCCTCCCCGTGCCTGTGGAAGGGTTACGAATTCTAAAGATCATTGTGTTTTCATATACTGCCAGATAAAATTTATGAAGAAGGAATCTGAGTTATTAAAAAAGGAACCTTCGATCTCAAGGGGACTAGAACGAAATAAGAAAAGTATCTTGGGGAGTATGTTCCTTTTGAGGATATTGCATCTGCCTGTTATTGACAAGTGAAACCTGGCCATACATGTTAAATCAGTACTAATCTTATTTAGCACGGGGTTCAAATTGATCGACCATATTGAATTAACCGTACTATTTCTCCTAACCCCAAGATACACCACCACATCCTTCCTTCGGGCATCCGAAAATAGAGTATTTGCGGTACAGACAATCTGTGTTTTTTTCTTTATTCAACAGATACCCTCAATTCCTCCCATATTCTCAAAATCACAGGGGGGAAGGAAGAGCAGAATGTTTTAACGAGAGACAGCAGTTACAACGCTGTTGTTACCACGCATGGCTTTACATCTCGGCTTTATCATTGACGACAAGCACTCCCTGAAACCTCAGGCATCCAAGGTCACTGCCACCTGCTTCTCTGTACTCAAGTGGCTCAAGACGATCCTTTGGCTAATTCTTCCAGCTGCCAAGAAAACAGTGATTCAAGCTCTGGTGATATCTAGATTGGATTGCGGCAATGTACTATACTTGGGCGCTAACAAATCTTCGATTCGTCGTTTGCCGATCATTCAGAATGCGGCAGCTCCCCTTCTCTTCCGGCTGCCAAGACATGCCTCAGCTTCTCCTCTGCTTCACGAACTGCACTGGATTAAGATTTATAAGCATATTGAATTCAAGGCATCGTGCTACATATTCAAAGCCCATCATGGTTTGGCCCCCTCACACATTCAAGATCTGGTGACACCCTATGTACCTCCCCGACAGCTGACATCATCCAATCTCTCACTGTTCGCAACGCCCAGGTTTCGTCTTGCTCGCATGAAAGGACACTCATTTGCGTTCCTGAGCCAGAGACTATGGAACTCTCTCCCAGTCTCTCTTAGGAACTCTCACTCCCTACCTTTCGTAAGAATCTGAAGACATGGCTTTTTTATCTGTCTGCTGTGGGTCACATCTGCTGCCTCTTTCGTGCATCGGGAGACCCCTCGGGGTAGCTGTGACCGCACTACAATTCCTGCATAATAATAATCCCATTGAGATGTTTCTTATGTGGATTAGATCATCCAGAATTCCTAACCAGTTTACGGGCTGTTACTGCTGGGTCAGCTCCACTCATGCTAGGTATATTTAATTCCCACTAGATTCAGTAAGTGAACCTGTCCCAGACTCATCTGCTGACTATGTCTCATCAGGCAATGAAAAGAAACAGTCTTTAGACTCAAAGTCTTGCTCATATGGCACGTTCTCTAGTCCCAAGGGGTGTGTCTGTGACTGTCACATTTTCCGGGCCCTCTGATGTAGTTTAACTATATTTTGAGGGCGACTTTCCCCCTACTCCGACCCTGCAGCTTGACCACCTACTGGGCTAGCCAACCCAGCCCCTTCCCCTGCTGCATCAGGCTCTATAATCTGAGGTTGGCTCTCAGCATGATCGTTTACCAGACCTCCTGCAGTGCCCTCAGTTACAGTCATGGAAGTTGAGACTGTTACCTTATCCCTGTCGGTCAGCTCACTCTGGCATGGTGTTTCAGCTTCCTTGCTGATAAGCGGCAGCATTTGCGCTGGTAATACTGGGTTCACCTTGTCTAGGTTCAATGCCATCGGATCCCTGGCAGACTTATCATGGTGATGAAGGCGGGGAGGAGTTGCACTTCCCCCAGTGGAGGCTCGAAGCAGCTCCAGTTCTGATGCGCTAGGCGGGCGCTGCTGAGGCACAGTCCTGCCCTTCCCCTTCCTCTCTCCCGCGATCTCCATGGGGATGGCAGGGACGGAAGGGATGAGCCTCCGCCCGTTCTTCCGCATCACTGCCAACATCTTTGCTATGAGCTCCGCTCCAGAGCGCTGGTCCACCGGCGTCTTGCACGTCTGGAGGGCGGCTGCAGCAGCAGCCTTTCATCTCACATTGCCCCCAAAAGTATTCAGACCCATTTCCCGAATTGCAAAAAGCGATGGGCAGCCTCCGCGGTCTGCGAGAGCCACCACCTTGCCCAGCAGCTGCCTTCAGGCATGGAACAACTCAGCCCGACGCAGGGCAATCCCAAAGTGGTTGTGCTGCCAGTATCTGCTCAACTTCTTCCAGTAGCATCTCTGGGGCTATGTGGAAAATTTCTTATATTTGAGTCCAATCTACTTTCCTCGCTCCTCTGGTCAGGGAGGTCCAACACGGCTGACGCAAGCAGCCACCATCTTGAACAACCATTTGCAATGCAATAGGACTCGCATTTACGTGAGACCTATTGCATTGCAAACGGAAGTGCGGGCAGGGGGGAAGGGGTGAGAAAGCACGAACATGAGTGGGGGGGGCAGGAGAGATGGTACGCATAGCGGGGAGGGGCACGGAAGAAAATAGTGCTCATGCAATACAAAGTAAAGGGGCCAGTAGCCGTGGAAGGATACAAATGACAACATGGCCATTATAAGGATGGACTAACAGCCTATAAACCAATCGGAAGGTAGCATTTTTGAAGGACAAAGACACAAGCCAATGAAAAAGTGGATGGGGAGTGGGCGTGGCTTCTCCCCCATACTGAACTACCACAGAGCAGCGCTTGCGCACTGGCTCAGGGCTCAACCTAAAAAGGTCATGCATATTGGAAAATAATAGAAATGAGAAAAGAGTGTGGGGAATCAAAGTTTGTTCTGTAAAGAGCACAGATACCATGTTCAGGATGTGCTTGATTCCCAGAGAAAGAATATTTCTAAACAAGACAGAATAGCTGACAACATGCAAGAGCTACGTGTCTTTTAGAAATTTAAGGTAACTATCAATTGCAAAGATTAATCTACCAAACTTTTCTGGCTGCAAACGGAATTAAAATATTACTGATAGTGAAGAAACTGAAATGGAGCAGAGTGGAACATATAATTTAACTATGTTCACCATGGCCAATAAATACAGGTATCTCTTAGAATGGCAGGCTCAGATGCAAGCAGTAACTATGCCTAGAAGAAATTTAAATTATGCAGACGTACTTTGGGCAATTATAAGAATTTTGCATTACGCTTTTTACGTGAAATTTCCAAAATGATGCTATTATGCCACATCGCACTATGCAGCATTCACAGTAAAAAAAACTTACAGTGAATGGCATAATTTGTGTACAAATTTACCACTTATGAACAAGAACAAAATGTAGTGGATGTTTTTCATAGTGGTCTTGTTTAAATGCATCCTCACACCAAAAATTGAGGGGAGGATCTATTTCACAATAAAATATAGAGTGAAATGACGGATTTATATTTCACATAATTTTGCCGTAGTTTCATGTAATAATAGGAAAGCAAAACACACACTTCCCCTCCCCCTCCACCCACCAGCAATAATGCAATGACATTGGTCATTACAAACTGAGGCTGAACTAAGTGCCATGGCAGCTCATAGGTGAGTGCTTCATGTTTAATTACAATAATGTGACCTCGAAACAGGTAACAAGAACAAAAGACTTGCATACTCTTATTGATAGAGCAGATGGAGAGCTCCCCGTTTTCTGTGGCAGAAGATCTGCGTCCTATGTGAATCTTGTATGGAGTAATCTCCCTGCCAATCACTGCCTTTCATTTTCTTGAATGTCAGAAACACACATTCTTAATTTGTAATGAGAAAATAGACAATGTTTTTTCTTGAGCATGTCCGGAAATTCCCTTTCGAATTCAATTGTTTGACAAAGCACGATCCCGCATTTATTAGCACTTCTGCAGACACCGACTCACTCGGATACTCACTTCTTACGATTCCATCACTTTACACTGGGGTTTTCTCTTGGAGTCCAAGCCTTGCTTTTAAATTACTTGCCGCACCTATTTCATTAATTCCTTCTTCTTATACACTTCTAGGAAACAGTTTGTATCTAATTTGAAGAAATGGAAGTTGCTGCGGTTTGACCCCTGTTGTTTTTTTATTTGTTAACTGTTCAAACAAAAGTAAAATGTTGTGATATTGCATCCTATTCTTCTCCATATAAATTGTTTGAAAGTGTTCTGTGGTAGCAAGCATCCGATAGGTGGAATGGTTCGACAGACCAGAATGGAAACATCATACATATTATTTTGTCACAAGAAAGCTTATTGGTTACACTCTTTTCTTGAATAATATTGGCCAGGCAAACGTTTGTCTTTTTGGGCTAGCGATTATGAGTGGCCCTTTGACGGGCCTATCGGGTTGGCATAGGGGGTACGCTCCATACGTACGCGGGTGGGGGTACGTGTCGTACTTACACTGTTGGGGTGGGGGGTACGCTCCATGCATACGCGGGTGGGGGTATGTGTCGTACTTACACTGTTGGGGTGGGGGGTACGCTCCATGCATACGCGGGTGGGGGTACGGTCCGTACATATCCGTACCCACGCTGTGGAATGCTTGTGCGGGCCGTCCCCAGGCCTTTGCCACGTGGGTACGAGCCGTCCCGCCATTGTTGGGGTGACGTAGGTGTGGGCGTGGTACGACTCGTACCCACGCTCTTAAGGCGTGGGTACGGGACGTACCTGTCTGGTTGTGTTGCCGGTTCGCGTCATCAAGAACTTCCGTTGTGGCGGTCGCTGGCTTAGCTGGACACACCCCCACCCCCTCGTAGTGACCAGGGCCTGAGGGTCAGGTATGTCCAGGGCATGTGTGCTGTGTGACTTTGGTGTGGGTTTTGTGGCCTGCCCTGGTCCTGCCCCCCCCCCCGTTCCCCCCTCCCTTTGTTGTTCTGACCTTCTGCGGCGTCTGCGTCGTAACCTGTAGAGGAGGTCGACTGCTATGAGGGCCGGGATGACACGTAGGTTCGGGTCCATGTCTGTCCGTCGCGTACAGGTACTCCTTGTTCGCGTCGTCCTGTCTGTCCGTCGCGTACCGGTACTCCTTGTTCGCGTCGTCCTGATTTCCCGGCAGTTTTTGGCAGCTGGAAAATATTCACCGTGCGGGATGACGTCGGTGCGAATCGTAATTCCTGGTTCGTGAATGGCAGGCTGTGTGCGTCCCGACGTCACGTCGGCGCTTTCCCGGATCGCATTTGTACGTTTATTTTGGTCGGTCGGGGTTTTGTACGATTCGTAGGGAAATGGTGTTTCCGTGCGAATCGTAATTCCATGTTTGTATATTTTGACGACCGGGTACGCGTCGGACGGAGAATATGCTCCGTCCGACGGTTCGTACCCGGTTTTTACCGGATCGTAATTGGCACCTTAGTGTTAAGATGAATTTTGTTGACATTATTAGCAAGCATTAGATTGGAGGATGGGATCGAAGGACCAAAATGGAAACATTATATGTTACCATTTTGTTACAGGAAAGTCGATTGGTTTGTTTGTATTCTGGAATTGCATTGGCCAGGTAATAGGCTTTATAGAACGATCGCAACTTTTGGGCCATTTACGTCTTAACCCGGTAGATGATAGTTGTCGCTTGGGACCCATGGAAGAACATTATAGGTAAGTGCTTGAGGCTTGATGTGTTTAATTCTGGCGAAATTATAGAATGGTGGCTGTATTTGTGACTTTGTTGGTATACATTGTAAAAATAGGGAAATGAAAGTTGTTGTAGCACTTTGAAATATTTAAGATTGTTTAAGAAGGGATCAGTAGTAAAGTGTTTGCAAATAATAGACACATAATTTATACTTGTTTGAGTAGTGATGGCCATTGTTTATTGGTTGGGAGATACACAAAAATATTTTTTCAAAATTTGGCTTTTGATAACTTCTTGGTATAAGCGTCATGTAGATAGTGTGGGTTGCATAATATTTAATTAATGGATGTTTTGTTATGTCTTATCTTGTTATATTTAAAAGAAAATGTTGATCAGAATTAATTCATTTCTGTTGTGGAAGATGGAGGGGTGGAACGAATAAATTGGAATTGAACGGAGAACATTTGGATGCTCATTTTTTGATGTAAGGATCTCATATGTATTTGGGCTTTATTTGATGCTAATACGATTGTGGTAATACTGTGGGATCCTTAAAATATAATATTTTATATTTTATTCAGACTATCGTCTGGGATCCATTCAATTACAACGCATGGCCTAACTAGAGATGAAACACCTGATTTTTAGCCTTTACTTACAAGTGAGTTTTAAGGAATATGATTACTTAGTCATTAAAATTAATCAACTACTGACAATTAGTAATTGGAGTTGTCTAACTTATCATAGCAAACTGATCTGAATTTCAAGAATTCATTTAAGTCACAGTGTTCTGATTTTTGCTACAATTTCTATATGAACTTCATTGTAAACCAACGTATTGCAATTACTTCTTCAATATGTACTAGTCTTTGTTAGCAATGTTTATTATAGGTATTTGAACTTGTACAGATGTACACATGACCTATTGTTATTGGTGGAGTCACGGTCTATTTGTAGTCGTTATTTTGTTCATTAATATATAATAATATGTAGGTGATTTAGATTGCAAATATGTATATATAGATCAAATAACTGATCAAAATATTTGGTATGTTTTAATTCTTTCAGCCCTGATGAAGTCCGTCTAGGATGAAACACGTAGGCTGATTTCATGCTTGCATCTACAAAAAGAATAGAAATAAATCAAGAACATTTTTTGCATCAAGACTCCGTGACGCCTGTGTATTAATTACGGGTTGGATCATTTATACGTTTGATGATGCTTTGGGTATCATCAATGATAGAAATGTAAGTATCAATGATACTATTATTGTAACACATGTTTAAACAGACGCTCCTGTCTTGTATGTGCATCAATACACAATGACATCTGAACAAGATGTACAAACACAAAAAAATAACTGCGGAGGTCTACTGTATGGCTCTCAAACCACTTCCTAACTTTAAACCCGGGCATCATGGGGAACCTACTGCACACAGCAAACATTAAGTCCTCTCACTCAATCTGATCATTGGCTTAAACCCCCTCATACAGTGAGATCGCAGGGATTTGGGTTTGTGAGGAGGATAATCTAATTCAAGGGATACAAAGTACGAAGCCAAGAATAGCAACGACGTGCCTTATATAACCCAAGGACCTGGTCACAACGCCTGACTTTCAGAACACAGTCAAATCATTGTTTCTCTCGAGACTACTGAACTACGCACCTCACAGGCCTCCCCAAATCTCACCCTTCACCTCTAAAGGCAGCCTTAGCAGCAATTCTGATCTTAACTTCTCAGAAAGGAAAAGCACATTTCAGTACCTGAACTTAGAATTACCTCAAGTTACTAAGAAGCACGAGACGATCAAAAGCAGACTTCTTCAGTAAGCAATTAGACCAAGCCAAGAATCGTCCCAAAAGGCTATTCGAACTAATCAAATCTCAATCCAAGGTTGTCTCCCACTCCCCCCAAGTTAATCCAGACACACTGCCCAATTGCGAGGAATTTGCCTCCTTTTTCACAACAAAGACAGAAAACATAAAGACAGACCTGCTTAACGATCTATTATCCCATACCGACCCTCACATGATCGCTTGTGACCCCTCTTAGTTGTTCTGCAAATCTCAACCTCAAAAGCAACGCATCCTGGGCCTCCTTCAACACCTACAGCGAAGAAACTATCCTAAAAACGCTCACGGCCCTGAATCCCTCCAATCACTTCACAGACCCTCTCCCAGCATTGTACTTAAAAGACTTCATTCCAATGTTAGTGCCTTTATGGACTAAGATTATAAACACCTCTTTCCTGCAAGGAACCATCCAAGACATCCTTAAAGCAGGTCAGGTATCCCCCATCTTAAAGAAGCCATCGGCGGACGCGTCAGACCTGAATAACTATCGCCCAATATCCAACATATGTTCACACGCAGCTTATCAACCACATCAACCTGCTCGATCAATCCCAATCAGGTTTCCGTGCAGGGCACAGTACTGAATCAGCCATGACCAACATAATAGATGGCGCTTTAAAAATCCTGGCCCAAAACAAAGCCTGTTTACTAATCCTGCTTGACCCATCCTCGGTCTTCGACACCGTCAAACACGACAACTTACTAGATCTCTTGAAACACAGAATGGGACTATCTGGATCGGTCCTAAACTGGTTCACCGCCTTCCTTCAAAATAGAACACAAAGATTCAAGGCCAATCAATCCTTATCCAAGCCCACCCCGTCACTTTAGGAGTACCACAGGGATCAGCCCTCTCCCCTACACTTTTCAACCTGTTTATGGAACCACTCACCGATCTTCTCAGCTCATCGAATGTCCACTATCACATGTAAGCAGATGACTCACATAAAGAGCCATTCACTTGAGGACATCAAATCTCTCAATTCCACGCTCCAAAAAACGCAGACCTGGCTGGCCAAAACCATTTAAAACTAAACACCCTCAAAACCGAAATCCTCTTAATCACTCCTCCCAGCCAAACAACCATCATCCGCGAGTGTATGCAACAAAGTGACAAAGTGGATCACTGAGAGCACTCAAAGGTCAACCTCTCATCATCGACTCCGCGAAATCGCTGGGAATAACTCTGGACAATAAACTAAATATGCAGAACACATCAGCGCTTCGACAAAAGGAGCACATTTTCAGATGAACACCCTGAGAAGACTGAAGCCCTTCATACCCGCAAATGACTTCAAACAGGCAGTTCAAGCTCTAGTAATCCCCAGAGTGGAGTATGGGAGTGTCGCTTTCTGCGGCCTTCCCAGATGGACAACGGCCCCTCTAAGAGCTTCAATCAACGCAGCCGCTAGACTCATCACAAGCTCCAAAAGAAACTGTCACATCTCCCATGACCTTCGTGCCCTCAACTGTCTACCTTTTGAGGCCAGAATTCATTTGACAATCACCTGTATGATGCACAAGCCTGTATGACGCACAAGGCATTAAAACACAAAACCCTGAGATACCTAGTGGAGAAATTGGTGCTATTGGGTTGTATCAGAACCACAGGGAGCTCCTATAATCTTCTGCTGAAACCATAATTATTTACCAAGACAAAAACATACAACCGGACCTTCTCAGGAATGTCTCCCAGAATTTGGAATGCCTTGCCCCCAGAAACGAGACAGAACCCGTCCACGCCATTTTTCGAAAAAGAAGTGAAATCGATTCTCTTGGCCAAATTCACTTGAACTATTTATACATCTATATATATATTTTCTAGTCTGTAACAGTTACTACTTTTGTATTAGTCTAACCTATATTACTTTTATTCTTATTTCTGTCACCTATATTTGCCCTGTAAAGCCCCCAGAAACGAGACAGAACCCGTCCACGTCATTTTTCGAAAAAGAGGTGAAATCGATTCTCTTGGCCAAATTCACTTGAACTATTTATACATCTATATATATATTTGCTAGTCTGTAACAGTTACTACTTTTGTATTAGTCTAACCTATATTACTTTTATTCTTATTTCTGTCACCTATATTTGCCCTGTAAAGCGCTCTGATACCCGCAAGGGTCTTGTTCACGCTATACAAAACCTTCAAAATAAATAAATACAAGCACTGCTTACAATCCCGCTGAAAAACTCAAGGAACAAATCAAAGCATACTGTGAAAAATTAATTATTCAAAAAATATTTGGGCAATCCTGTCCAGCTGGCAGCCCACAGATGAACCCCAAGCTGCCTACAACAAAGAGTTGAGAGATGTCCTGATAAACAGTCATTGATTTAGGGAGAACTGTCAAAGGACCAAAGAAACGTCAATAACTACCAACAGAACAACAGAAACCTCAATCAACATCTATCAACAGAACAATAGAAACTTCAACAATTATCAAAAGAACAATGGAACCCGCAGAAATTATCAACATAACAACAGAAACCATAACACTTGTCAACAGAACAATAGAAATCAGAACAATTATGAATATAAAAGAATGAATGAATATAAAATTTGTAGACCGTGGACTTAGCCCAAGGGCATCAAGGCGCTGTATGCGGAAACTGAGGGTGCAGACAGAAAGACATGCTCACACGAGGTCTGAGAAAAAAGCCAGGTCTTCAAAATTTTGTGGAAAAGCAAATGGGACACCTGGCTCGAAATAGCATCTGAGAAGGTGTTCCACAGTTTTGAAGCAACCGTGGCGAAGGCTCTCCATTTGACCTTCTTGAACCTCGGTACTGTTAACAGATTTTTGTCTGAGGACCGGAGCATCCTAATGATGGTTGATATCCCCTCTGGGCCTGCGTCATAATAGGCCTTATGAGTCAGGCACAGGGTCTTAAAGAGGATCCTACAGTCCACAGGAAGCCAGTGCAGTAGCTTAATGGAGGCTGTGACTGAGTGATATTTTGGAAGATTCTGCACCCGCCTCGCTGCATCATTCTGGCACCGCACTAGACCATTAATGCCCAAGTAAAGTGCATTACAATAGTCCAATCTGGATGTTACTAGGGCAATAATGGCCTGCCTGCGTGCATGAAAGGAGAGGAAATTAGAGATTTTTCTGAGGATCCTAATGATCCCGAAACAGGTGCGCTGTTTGTTTCCTGCTGGCTGTTCTGAACTTGGTGTCTCCTGCTTTCCCGGGGCCGGGTTTGGCTCCGCCCCCTACACCCGCTGTCTTGAACTTACCGAGGCTTCTCCGGTTACTTGACTCGGTCGGCCGGGCTTGGCTCCGCCGGACCACAACCCCCATCATTCCTAGGGGCAGGACGCCTCACAATCACGCGCCAGGAGGCGCTTAAAGGCGGGCTCGGTCCCTCGTCCTCCCGAGTTTAACAGCAATCGATTAAATGCTTCAGAAAACGATTGGGGTGGTTGCGACAGCAATAAAAAATACGGAGAGGCGACTTTCGATTACTCCAGCCTGCCCTCCACCACAGCAAGAGGGGGATTACTCGATAGCCACAGTTAACCCATTAGATTGTAGTTTCCTCCGTACATCGTCTTTTTCAGAGTTACCCTGTGCCCAGCCCGTTACTACTATTGCCACCAGTCCCACACTGTCTGATTGTGCCCCGCAAGTTCTGGTGAAAAATTTAGCCAACTCTCGACCAAAAAATAAGAAAAGTAAAACCCAAAAGAAACAAAGTAAAAAAATTACAGCTTTGATCGTACCCGTACAGGTTGCCGACGATCCATCTACAGTCCCTGTAGGAACTCCTATCTGGGCCACACATTTATTATTAGAGTTCCAGTCCCATATTGAACAGATTATCGGCTCTCTTATTAAACCTCTGATATGTAAAGTGGAGAGATTAGTTTCTACGCTTAATAATATAGATCAAGTAAAGCCGAAAATTGTGACCCAATCAATAAAAGAAGTTCACAGAATGAATTTGAGTATTACGAATCCTATCACACGAGCTGTTGATGGTGTAGAGGGGCACTTTGCTGATGGGCAAACTCTAGACAACCTAGAATTAATTGGTGGTACCCGAGTATTGCCTAGCAGCAATAACAGTAACAATAGTAGCACAGTCCCACCAGTTCAACGGGCAGTAGGTAACCGTTCCCCGGGCCCAATTATGCTATTGCCTAATGATAGGAAAGGAACGGGTGGTTCCAGTACAGTGTCTAGGGGTGGAACTAGTACAGGGACACGAAACCGGGAACGACAAGTCCCGGGAAATACAGATACAAATATCCCAGTAAGGGGTCAGCCCATCGAATTGCCCACCATAAATCTACCCCCGGAGTCCCTGCCTTATGTCGTGGTACTCACTGGGGTTCCCCCTTTGGCCCATGGGAAAAGTGAGGACCACAGTGATCTTAAAAATAAATGCATACACTGGCTAAGGACTAATAGACCCTCACCACCCAGTCATTCTGGAGAAATCTTGACAGTTAGGAGAGTTGACTGGATTGGGCTTAGACCCAAAACCCTTACAGGAAACTGTGTGATTGTAAACTTTAGACACAGGAGTGCTGTGGAATATATATGTAATGGGTTGCCTGTCTGGTCGAACACTCAAATATTTCCCCTCCCCCTTTCATATTTCTACCCAAATGCCCAGAGGAGACTAGGTTGGGACATGAATTACCGACAACGGGGGGTTTATGATAATTTTCCCCATAATATCTATCAGGGGACGGTAGCCGGGGAGGGTACAAGTTCATACTCTCCCTTGCTCTCTTTATTCCCCCCCAAAAATAGGTTCAGTTCTCTTGAACTGGTCGACTGACGCCCGGAGGGATATCCCCCCATTTCCCCTATGGCCAGTGGCATAGATGGACATACCGGCGAGTCAAAGGGTAGGGCCTCTCTTTCCCCCCAATTGAATTTTAGCACAAATTACCTTCTAAATAACGAAGTTATGATGCAACGGGGGGCACTAAAACAATCTGCAAAGATTAGTGCCCCTAACAATCTATTATCTCCTAATAAGACCACCGTAGGTGAATTCGAGCATAGGAATCAGATTTCGGATCTTGGGAACTATATTGGTATGGAAAGAGTACAAAGTAATCCAGTAAGAACCGAGGGCCCCATAAAAATCCTGTCTTGGAATGTGGCTGGAATAAAAAACAAATTGCCGCTGCCCGAGTGGGGCTCCTTTATGGCTCTCCACGACATTTGTTTGATGCATGAAACCTGGGCATTGGAGGAGAGTGTTATGCCTGGGTATGTTACCTTTGATATCCTTGCCTCAAAAGGGGCTAGGGGGAGGCCATCGGGCGGGCTAACAATATGGGTGGCTACGCATTTGGGTGCCAGGGTTGTACAAATGCACCTTAACTCCCCAGATGTCCAGTGTGTACTTCTGACCCCAGAAAATATGCCGCAGTTGGCTATAGCGAATATCTATTCTAGACCCACTAAGAGCAGGCGGGAGTCTGTTGCAGTTGATGTTCTCAAAAACTGTATCCAGTCACTTGATCCAACAACAGCACTCGTGATTGGAGGGGACTTCAACTGTCAGTTTGAGCCCCTGGCGAGCCCTGGGTGGGATGAACAGGACGATGAAGACCAGCTCTGGCATGTTCCCGAACCACAGATTACCCCTGTTAAGGCCTGGACTCCATTGGTCCTGCAACTACAATCATTTACCCTTTCAACTTCTTTGCGGGCATGTAATGGACGGGTGGAGCCCGATAGACCTGGGTCTGCTACGTTTAATAGATTACACCAAACCTCCATCATTGATTATATAATGATGGAAATTAAACACTGGGACAGGCTGATGGATTTTAGGGTTGTCCCAAGGCACGATAGTGATCATAATGCCCTTGTACTATCATTAAAACCTGGCAGCTTTGGGCTGATAAATCCTTCGCCCGATATAACAAGTGCTATTCCTCCCTACATAATAACTAACAACAGACGTAGGGTTAAATGGCCACTTTTACAGGAGTCCCCTATTCTATTGGCGAAAATCTATAACATAGCCATTCCCTTGATTCTTGAAATGGGGGATGACGCCCACAAGGGCAGAGCAGTGAAAATCCACGAGCAATTGGTAGAGAATCTAGTGGATATGTTCTGCCCTGTAGTTGTGGCCAAACCACCACGGGTGAAGCTACATCCCTGGTACGATGCCCCTTGTAGAAAGGCAAAAAAAGATCTACTTGTTGCCATTAAAACCCAAGATAGAGTTTGTATAAAGAAATTTCGACTTCTCTACAAAAAGGCAATTACAAGGGGTAAGAAGGACTGGGAGGATAAGATATGGGTAGAGATGGGATCCGCGCTCAAGCGTAGGGATACTAAGTCATTTTGGGCTACCGTTGCAACAGTCACGAATGGGGGTGATAGGGCTTGTGTCCCAAACATTGCGTCATCAGCGTGGGAGGCACACTTTAGTGCTCTATACGCTAGTGTTGAACTGAACACTATAATTGACCCAAATAGTAAACCCCGGAAGGAAATGGGACTAAAGTGGCCGGCTGCCCTACCGCTTGGGATAGATGGGGCACCTTATCCGTCGACCTCCCGGGGCTCCCCCCATGAGTACCGATTGGAGGGGGCCTCAGGCGGACGGCGGAATAAGAACCAAATTAACATTGGGGATGAGAGGTACCCCGAATGCCCCGAAATTGTAACCCTGAAGGAGGTTAAGTCAGCAATAGGAAGACTACCTCCCAATAAGGCCCCTGGCCTGGATAAACTTCCAGGTGACCTTTTTCGTACACAGCCAAAAATATGGGCACCATACCTGGCTGCTCTGTTTAATGAGATTTTATTTGGAACTGATCTCCCGGGGACATGGTTGGGCGCTGAGGTGGTTCCCATTTACAAAAAGGGTTGTCCACTAACCCCATCCAACTATAGGCCCATCAGCCTTATAGATACAACCCAAAACCTAATGGGCAGGATTATTTTGGATCGGATCTTGAGCTGGATGGAGGAAAATGAAGTATTAACAACACTTCAGGCAGGATTTAGGTCAGGTATCTCTACTTTGGATCAAATATTCCGCCTTCAGGTCTTATTTTGTAAAACTGCAATTGTGGAGGGTGGCAGCCTCTACCTTGTGTTTGTTGACTTGCGGGCGGCATTCGATCTTGTCCCCAGGGCTAAGTTATGGGGGGTCCTGGCAGACCCGTGACTCCCGCTCTACCTTCTGACAGTATTGATTAGATTACATACTAATAATTATGCCCGGGTTAGGTGCAGGAGGCATGGGGATTTATCTAAACGCTTCCCTGTTTTAAGGGGAGTACGCCAGGGTTGCGTCCTGGCTCCAACGCTATTCAGCCTATATATAAATGGTCTGGTTGATCATCTGTCTGGTATTAAAGAGAGTGATTCTCCCAGACTAGCGACTGGGAGAGTGCCCACTCTGATGTTTGCGGATGACACTCTGTTGCTATCCAAAACATCATCGGGCCTCCAGCGTACCCTGGATGGTTTTGTGGCGTTTTGTGCCTTGCGGGGATTGGAGATAAACTTGGATAAAACCAAGTATATGATCTTCAATCCCCCGAGGCGGACACGACCGAACCCTGTCCTTAACGGGATCCCTTTGGAGCGAGTCAAAATATTTGTCTATCTAGGCATAACTATAACAGAAAATTTTGAATGGGGCCCCCACATCTCCAAATCTGCCCTTAAACTAACACAATTGAGCGGAGGTATTAGTAAATTTCATAGGATATCCGATCTTAAACCGGTAGCCCCGGCCCTAGAAATTTATCGACTCCAAGCAAGATTGGCCTTAATCTACGGTGCTGAATTTTGGGGCCACAAAAATATTACCAATCTTTTGAGGGCGGAGCAGAACTTTACGAGGAATCTGGTAGGCTTACCATTAAGTATAGCACTCATTCCCCTACGCTTTGATTTGGGGCTGGAGCCGATAGATGAGCTTGTAGCTGTTAGACCTATGCTATACTGGAAGAGGTTATGGTCTATCCCAGAGTTGGCCCCTTATAGAGCTGAGTTCCAGGAGATCTGGCCCAAATTAAAAAAACAAAATATCCCATGGTTGCTCCATATCAAAGCCTCTAGTAAGAAGCTAGGTATTTTACAGATTTGGGAGACCCCTGAGTTGTCTTGCCTGGGGATGACGAAATCAGTTCTTCAAATTAAGATGAGGCGGCAGAACCTGTCAAATCTACAGAGATCCGTAACATTGGGCAGGTTGTCTACTGAGTTCCTCTTAGTAAAAATGGAACCCCGATTTGAAGAACTCTTAGACGTAATACAACCGCCTCAAGCAAGGAAGTTGTACCTTCAACTCAGGCATGGTAGCCTACCCATTAGGCATTTTACTTCTAAATGGGTCAAATCAGAAGGGGAAGCCTGTCCTATATGTAATTATAAAAGCGAAGATGTTCCCCATGTTATGTTTTTTTGCCCCGCATATGCTCGAATTAGGAAATGCTGGTTAATCCCGATATGCTGGAACCTTGGATTTCGTCATTTTGCGCAGGCCTGCCGGGTTCTGATTTATGATACCCATCCTCCTATTGTCTTTGCCGTATCTCGCTTTCTACTTAGTATGTGGCGCAGAAGACAAATGTTCTTGTAAATATGTGATAGATAAAGTTTCATTTTTTTTTTTTTCTCCCTCCAATTCATTTTTGATAACTACTGAATTTAATGTCTTTTTAATACCTCTTTTTATCCTGTTTTGTATTCTTCGTGCTTTGTATGTATTTTATCTGCACTTTTATGGTCTTCGACCGAAATAAAGTTATCAAATGAATGAATGAAACAGGTGGAGACAGTCCTGCTGACCTGCAAATTGAGAGAGAGGGAGTTATCCACAATAACCCCAAGGTTCTTACCATGGGATACCGGGCAGGGACAAACGTCAAGCGTGTCCGGCCACCAGTCGCTGGACCAAATTTCCTGTTTACTACCAAAAATCAGGACCTCAGTCTTCTCTCAATTTCAGAAAGTTATCCCCCATCCAGGAAGAAACTGCCTGCATGCAGCTCCTGAAGTTAAGAGCACAATCCCTTATACTATGCGAGCTAGACACCATTATTTGGGTGTCGTCCGCATAGGACAGCACCTCTAGCCCAAAGGATCTCACAACCTTAGCGAGTGGAGCAACGTAGATATTAAACAGTGTTGGGCTCAGGGGAGAGCCCTGAGCAACACCACACAGCAAAGATTTAGGGGCTGAGTTGAATTGGCCGAGCTTCACTGTCTGTGCCCGTTCACTAAGGAAGGAAGTAAGAAGCCCCAAAGCCGAGCCCCCGATATCTATCTCTCTAAGGCGTTCAACCAGCCGGTGAGGAGACAGGGTATCAAAGGCTGCGGTAAGGTCAAGTAGGAGAAGCAGGGTAGTGTGCCCTGCGTCCACTTGAGTACGGATGTTGTTAAATACAGCCGTCAGTGCTGTCTCTGTACTGTGGTGGCTTCTGAATCCATGATGTGAGCCATCAAGTAGGTGGTGATCCTTTAGGTAGGTGCTGAGATGGGAATTTAAGTAGCTTTCCAGGATCTTGGCTGGAACAGGAAGCAAAGAGATTGGCCAATAATTCTTCAGTTCTACTGGATCTAGAGAAGGTTTCTTTAAAAGGGGCTTCACTACAGCCGTCTTCCAGAGTGGGAAACAATCCCTCTGAAATGGCCGCATTCAGAACCACAGTAAAAAGAGGGATTATAATCTCACGGCAGGTTTTTAGCACCTTAAGGGGGCAAGGATCCAAAGGGGAGCCCGATTTAACTCGATCAAGGAGCCGATCAGCCACCTCCAGCGACATGCAGGGAAAGGTGAGCAGCCTAGGAGGCTCCTTCGTAAGCGAGGCCTCCCTCAGAAGAGGAGAAGGTCGAGCCGGCGACCTAGTGTTGGAATTAGATGCTTCCAGCAAACAGTAGATGTCTCGGATTTTGGTGTGAAAAAAGTTGAATATCTTGTCACATAGCTCCTGGGAAAATTCTGATGGGTCAGAGACATGAGGGGAGGAAAGAGAATTAATGACCTTAAAAAGGTCCCTAGGAGATTTCATAGATTCTGTGAGATTTGAAAAGTATAGTCTCTTTTTCTCCATGATGGCTAATTTATACTCTTTTAAACACTGTTTATGCAGTTCCCTACTCAGAGGTCCTAAGTCTGCACGCCACAACCTCTCTTGTTTACGGCAGCCCTGTCTCATAGGTTCAAAACTCTTTCAAGCTTTCGAAATCTTAAATCACGTGCACTATAAACCTTCAGACGTCTCCTGAACAGAACAAATAACCTACGTCTGTCTGAAATGTTGAAATGAGGAGCATGCTATCAGAGGACTAAAATGGGACCCTACAATAATCAGGGGTCCTGCCTACATGCAAGGTCCGTAGGGAAAGGTATGTGATGGGCGAGGACATAGGCGAATGATGACGCCGCTCACCCGCCTCAGTTATTAGTTTGAGTATTGTTTCTTAGGTGATCTGTACGTACCGGAGAGTAGAGACACGAGCAGTAGTGACAAAGTGGATCACTGACAGAATTTCATAAACAAAAATATTGCGTGGACAGAAAATCGTGTCAAAAATATCGAGGAAGGGGGCGTGGCCGGGTAAGATGGCCGGGTGGACGTGATTCACCTCGGCTCTGAGTCCACGTTGCTGTCCCTTACTTTAAATCTACCCCGAAAATCGCCAAAGTACTCTCCGAATGCAGGCAGAGAGGCCGTGACCCTGGAAAGGTCTAATTAGAAACTCACTGTTGGACCCGGCCTCGCAGAACGGCCCTCCGTGCACCCGCACCACCGAAACCTGGTACCTGCAGCCCCAACCACCCGGCCCAGCCGGTCCTTCCTACCAGAACACCCGCACCCGGCCCGGACATCCTCGTCCATGGCCTCTCTCCTTTCGGCCACCCCGGGCCCGCATGCCCACTTCATGCGTCAAGATGGCCGCCCGGCCCCAGCGCGACCCTGGCCTAGCGGCGCCACTCCGGCTGGAGGACATCACACTTCCAGGGGGATGAAAGAGGGAGGAGCAGTTTCTATCGCACCTCTGGACTCCCCTGGGACGATGGGTTTCGATCGGCCCTCCGGCCTCCCTGAGAGCTGGCTCCACGCCTGCTGGGTGTCTGGGACTCCTCCCGCCCCGGCCCTGAACGAGATCAAAAGACAATAGCAGGAAACCCCGACAAGCGGCCCCCAGGTGACAAGACCCCTGCCTCCACCGACCCCGGACATCAAAGAGGGGGCGACCTATAACAAGGGGTGCTCTGGGTCGGTCCGGCAGATTCGACGCTGGAACAACGTAAGCCTGCTGAGTGACTCGCGGCTCCTGGAAGATCGTAACACCTCTGAACCTGTGTCTAAGCCTGCTGAGTGACTCGCGGCTCCTGGAAGATCGTAACGCCTCTGAACCTGTGCCTAAGCCTGCTGAGTGACTCGCGGCTCCTGGAAGATCGTAACACCTCTGAACCTGTGTCTAAGCCTGCTGAGTGACTCGCGGCTCCTGGAAGAACGTAACATCTCCGAACTTGTGCCTAAGCCTGCTGAGTGACTCGCGGCTCCTGGAAGATCGTAACATCTCCGAACTTGTGCCTAAGCCTGCTGAGTGACTCGCGGCTCCTTGAAGATCGGACACCTCTGAACCTGTACCGGAGCCCGCTGAGTGACTCGCGGCTCCCCCAGACTCTCACGGTCCCGCCGGACCCCGACTACGACCCCGTATCCCCCGGCTCGAGGATTGTGAGCTGCGCGCCGGATACGTCCCTGCTTGAACTTTTGCCAAAGACTGTCCCGCTACCCCCCCTACCTTTCCGAGACTCTTGAGCCTGTGCACATCTTGTACATATTTGCCGTGATAACCTACTTGATAAAGATTGGTTCTGAGAATAACCGGTGTGGTTACTCTGTGTCGTGTGGTGCCAGAAGTACGATCCTAGCTACGAGATTCCTCCCCTTGGGGAGTCTCCCGCCAGTGCCCGGCTACGATACTTTGAGGGTGGGTCTCAGGGTAGTCAGGACCCCTTCCGGGCTCTCCTGAGATCGCCGTCTAACACTCACCGAGCCGCTGCTCCCGGAGATCTCGACACCTCGACTGCCGTGAGGGAATGGTGCCAGTGCTCTAGAAAATGCCGGCGATTCCTGACAACTCGAAGCCCCAATGCGGTGATTAGCATGTCCCCTCTGAGGTAGTCCAAAGGAGTCGTGGAGCTAATACTGCCCCGTGTCCACTGCAGGGTGTTCTGAGAGGCAGCGGAGAGACAGTATTGAGCGGCAATCGATGCCCACCACTGGCGCGAATTCGCAGATGATGGAGCCACGCAGCAATTACCCGATGAAGAGAGGAGGGAGGTCCGGTGTATGAGGTGCGGTGGCAGGCGGTTCAGGCCTGGCGGCTCCTCAGGCACAAAAGGTAGAATCCAGCAGATCTGAGCTTCCCGAGCCGCCGTGCCTAGTCCTGCCTGTCTGACATTGCAGCTGACCGCAGGACTGGAGCGGCTCTCCTCCGGTAGATTCTCACTGGCGTCCTAGCCACAACGGATCTACTGGGCAATGCGTGAGGAGGCATTGGTTGATTGATGAACTAAAAGGCAGAAAACCAGAAGTCCAGAGCTCCCCAAACCACCATGCCCGGTTCTGCCTGACTCCACCATGGCAGCCGGCCGCAAGGCAAGCGCGGCTTTCTTTCAGTGGATCTGCCTTGACGCCCAATGCCACAGCGGACTCCAAGTGCACTACATGAGGGGGCATTGGCGGATTTGAGACTTGTACACCCCTAAACATAATTAATTGGCAGCACTCTGAGGGAGGCACCAGGATCAGCACCACGAGGTGTCTGGCCCATCGGGAGAAGGCCATAACATCAGCAGAACCGATGGACATGGGCTTTGAGGGAGGCTGCAGGGGGGGACTCCTGCGCTCTCTGCAATCGACCACAGGCACTTAAAGATCAGAGGACACCCAGCCTGCATCTATGCCACCAAAGAAGGGGACTACCAAAGTCTCCAGCTCCCAGAACAAGATGGAGAAACCTCCACTGCCATGGCCCTCACGAAGGACGACTTGATGGCCTCTCTGTGGGAGTTTAAGACGGAATTACGCTCTGAGATAACCCAGGACATCTGGGCATCCATTGACCAACTCAAAAATGATCTGAACGAGCGCATGTCCTCCCTCCAACAGGATGTAGACTCGGTGAGAACAGGTGGAAGCACAGATCCAGGATCTGGACAAGAGGGCTCCAGCCCCACAGGAAAGAATACAGGACCTCCAGAACCAACTGCACCTGACTCTGTTGAAGACAGAAGATTTAGAAATTAGGTCTCGAAGAGACAATATCCAAATTAAGGATCTGGAGGAAGGGGCGGAAGAACCAGACTTGGAGGTCTTCCTGGAAGGTCTCTTTGCAGAGATTTTAAGCCCGCACCAGCTAAAAATTGAGATTGAGAGGGCACACCGCGTCAGAAATCAAGGTACCGGAGATCGCCGTCGGACACGGGATGTCCTTGCCCAGCTCCACTCCTTCAAGGTCAAGGAGGCGATATATCATTGTGGCACTCACGTCGGGAAAATTCTCTGAAAGGAGAGAATGTCTGAAATCTTCAGGGATGATTATAAGAACTTTGAATATAAATGGGGACCTCTAGTGACCTATCCTACACAAGGCCCTCCTCAGGTGGTCTGCCCACCCTCAATCAGGGACATGCACCTATTCTAGTTCTAGTCCACACGTCCCATGAGGTCCATCCGGAGAGATGGCCCTTCTCAAAGATTTTCAAGGGGGACACATTACTCGGTATAACAATTAGGGGTTCATTCTCCGCGCCATCGGGCCAAAGATTGAACCATGCAGCTGCCGACGCCAATGACTACGTTCCTTTGTTGGGTTTGTTAATTTTAGGATCTCCCTAGTTGGAAGGGGTTAAAACCTCGTCACAAAAGAACAGATGGGTTGATTAAACATAAGATTAATTCATTGTTCGTGCTCCCTCATGGATCGAAACTGTACACTTTATAGCCCGCCATATCATAGGGGGAAGCAATTGTTTCTTTACAGTGCATGGTCAACCGTGACATTGCTTAGTCTCCTGGGAATGGCTATGAGGCTATGGAATGCCAGCGCTGGGATGCCTAAGGGTAGCCATGCGGTATATAAAGAATTAATTAATATTGAGATAAGCTGTTGCAGACTGTTTTGTGTAACAAAAACTTAAGACATTCTTTCTGATGATTGTGAAATCTGTTGATAAAAAGAAGTTTGACAAAAAATATGCAGGAACACAATATCGAGAAGGTGAGTGCAAATAGGTAAGTATCGATTTACTACTCAACTGTACTTCTACGTACCTTGAAAATATATTTATTGCCATGGTACATATATGTGGAGTTATATAGTACAACTTTGCTTACCTTTAGAACCTTACCTTCACAACATTTGTTTCCGACATTCTGTCTAAACCCCGCCAATGCACTAATAATTACAAGACTTTTCCCTGAATAGATAGGTTTAACCCATTGTCCCCCCCCCCCCACCCCCCATGAAGTGTCATCCATTTGTACCCAATGTACTGCAAGACCTTTGTGTCACACTCAGGGCTGGATGTAAACAAATGCAATAATCTCCCTTCCTCCAGTTTTATTGTGAATCACAAAACACACATCAGTAGCCTCACACACCCACACCTAGAATAAATCACACAGTAACCACCCATAACTGGTTAATCTGTCATACTTTACATCCTATTCATCTCTCACAGCCCTCTGGGTCCAGTAAGTCAAAGCGGTACAAAAGGGGGTGGTGATGGACGGAGTATCAGAACCAATCAAACATTCACACCCAGTCAACAGATCTGGGTTTGATCCATCACCGTTCTTTAGCCCACTCTGCCACCACAGTTCAGACATGGCCATATGCAAATCAGTCTGACCCTGTGCCTCATGGGAACAGTCCAGCCCGAACTGCCAAGCCATGCCTTCCCTGGACCGGAAACAAGCTTCCTAGGACCGGTTTCTGGCATTTCAGCCGTCTTCAGCCAGGCTTGCTTGAATCCAGTGGCAAAGTGAGCAAGGGACTCACGTCTGAGCATACCCTGTCAGCAAGTCAAAGACCAGAACTTGTCCAAGCACTCGCTAGAGATACAGACAGCTCACTTATCGGCTGCATGAGGACATCTCACTTTCTGGATGCGGACATCTCACTTAGCAGCTGCAAGCTGACATCTCACTGAACCTCTGGATGCAGACATCTCACTGAGCAGCTGCAATCGGACATCTCACTTAATCTCTGAATGCACACATCTCACTTAACTGCTGCATGAGGACATCTCACTTTCTGGAGGGTGACATCTCACTTAACCCTCTGGATGCAGACATTTCACTTAACCACTGGATGTATACATCTCTAATTACTGCTTGAGGACATCTCACTTTCTGGATGCTGACATCTCACTGAGCAGCTGCAGGTAGACATTGCACTTAACCTCTGGATGCAGACACCTATCAATTGCTGCATAAGGACATCTCACTTTCTGGAGGTGGAAATCTCACTTATCTGCTGGATGCGAACATGTCACTTAACCTCTGGATGCCGACGTCTCACTTAGCAGTTGCAAGTGAACATCTCACTTAACCTCTGTATGCGGACATCTCACTTAACGGCTGGATACAGACATCTCACTTAACCTCTGGATGCAGAATCTCACTTAATATCTGCATACGACATCTCGCATAACCCCTGGATGTAGACCCCACCTCCCTCTCATTTCTGGATACCACCTCTTTCTCACCTCTGGATGCGCCCACCTCACTCTCGCCTCTGGATACATCCACCTCCCTCTCGCCTCTGGATGCGCCCACCTCCCTCTCACCTCTGGATGCGCCCACCTCCCTCTCACCTTTGGATGCACCGACCTCACTCTCGGCTCTGGATGCGCCCATCTCCCTCTCACCTCTGGATGCGCCCACCTCCCTCTCACCTTTGGATGCACCCACCTCACTCTCGCCTCTGGATACACCCACCTCACTCTCGCCTCTGGATACACCCACCTCCCTCTCGCCTCTGGATGCGCCCACCTCCCTCTCACCTCTGGATGCGCCCACCTTCCTCTCACCTCTGGATGCACCCACCTCCCTCTCACCTCTGGATGCACCCACTTCTCTCGCCTCTGGATACACCCACCTCCCTCTCACCTCTGGATGCGCCCACCTCACTCTCGCCTCTGAATGCAGATCTCACTCTCACCTCAGAATGCAGACATTTACACCTCTGGGTGCAGATCTCACTCTTGATGCTGGCCTCAGCTGTGTGAAAATCACATCTGGATGTAGACCACTTCTAGATGTACCTCATTCGTTCACCTCTGCTTGTATATTTCACCTATCTCAGGATGCAGACCCCACCTCTGAGTGCAGATATTTGACCTCTCACCTCTGGATACACCTGCAACCCTCTCACCGCTGAATGTAGACCACTTCCAGATGTACCTCATTGTTTCACCTGCTTGTAGATTTCACTTATCTCAGGATGCAGACCCCACCTCAGAGTGCAGATATCTGACCTCTGGATAGACCCACCCCCTGTCATCTTTGGATACACACACCTTCCTCTCACCTCTGGATGCACACACCTTCCTCTCACCTCTGGATACACGCACCTTCCTCTCACGAGATACACCCACCTCCCTCCCACCTCTGGATACACACACCTTCCTCTCACCTCTGGATGCACACACCTTCCTCTCACCTCTGGATACACGCACCTTCCTCTCACGAGATACACCCACCTCCCTCCCACCTCTGGATACACACACCTTCCTCTCACCTCTGGATGCGCCCACCTCCCTCACACCTTTGGATGCACCCACCTCACTCTCGGCTCTGGATGCGCCCATCTCCCTCTCACCTCTGGATGCGCCCACCTCCCTCTCACCTTTGGATGCACCCACCTCACTCTCGCCTCTGGATACACCCACCTCCCTCTCGCCTCTGGATGCGCCCACCTCCCTCTCACCTCTGGATGCGCCCACCTCCCTCTCACCTCTGGATGCACACACCTTCCTCTCACCTCTGGATACACGCGCCTTCCTCTCACCTCGAGATACACCCACCTCCCTCCCACCTCTGGATACACACACCTTCCTCTCACCTCTGGATGCGCCCACCTCCCTCTCACCTTTGGATGCACCCACTTCTCTCGCCTCTGGATACACCCACCTCCCTCTCACCTCTGGATACACCCAACTCCCTCTCACCTCTGGATGCGCCCACCTCCCTCTCACCTTTGGATGCACCCACCTCACTCTCGCCTCTGGATGCAGATCTCACTCTCACCTCAGAATGCAGACATTTACACCTCTGGGTGCAGATCTCACTTTGATCTTTTGATGCTGGCCTCAGCTCCGTGTGAAAATCACATCTGGATGTAGACCACTTCTAGATGTACCTCATTCTTTCACCTCTGCTTGTATATTTCACCTATCTCAGGATGCAGACCCCATCTCTGAGTGCAGATATCTGACCTCTGGATACACCCACCCCCTCTCACTTAGGATACACACACCTTCCTCTCACCTCTGGATGCATCCACCTCCCTCTCACCTCTGGATGCCCCCACCTCCCTCTCCCCTCTGGATGCGCCCATCTTCCTCTCACCTATGGATACACACACCCCCCTCTCACCTCAGGATACAGACCTCACTCTTCTGTGGATGCTCTCACCTCACCACACTCCATCCACTGGTGTCATATTGGCAACATGACCTGGAAACACCCCCCCCCCCTCCCCGCCCAGGATCCATACTAACCCCTCTCACATCTTCACTATATGCACACACGCGCACAGAGCTCGCATTAGCACTGAGGCCCCTTCAGTCAGGGTCAATCAGGGAATTGCGATGCGCACTACTCACCAGTGAGGGTCTCAAGGCGCTGGGGGGGGGGAGGGGTGGGGTGCGGCTCCGAGTCAGCCAAAGAGCCAGGTCTTGCGGCTCTTCCTGAAGGTGTGCAGAGTGGACGAGCGTCTGATGTTGATCGGGAGTCAGGAAAAATACCTCTCTACCTCACCATTATAATGCTAATTTCTATTTGTAAAGTGCAAACATATCACCCCTTAAGGGTTTCAAGGCGCTGGGGACCGTCGGGGAGGTTAAGTCTTCTATTGCCCAGAGTCACATGGTGTTGAACTGAGTTGCGCCGGCGCGGGGATCGAGCCGTGATCCCGGTGCTCCGGAGTCAGCCGCTCTGGCCGCTGCACCACACCTCTCTCACACAGGTCAGATGAGCACCAGCCCTGGTGGGGCTGGTGAGCAGTAGCACCACGTCACGGTTCTGACCCTCGCTACTGTCCATTCACACCGCCATTCACAGTGGCCCCCACGCTATCCTTTTGCAGCAATTAATGCGTCAATCTCTACCTCCAAGAGGAGAGTGCACTATTAGGGATCTAGGGGCTTATTTACAAGCCCCTTGTGCCACTTTTGTGTCATTTTTAACATGGGAAAAGAGACGCAAAAGTGGCGCAAGGGGCTTGTAATTCTGCCCCCTAGACCGTAGACTACACACCTGTGAGCATCAGCCCACGAGGTAAAGTCGCGGATTATAACTATACGCCAAGCCACTCACCTGTGTACTGCAGCCCACATGGCAAAGGGTTAGGGAATTTACTGATGAGGGCCACCTCAAACACTCCCATTCACACCGTGGCACTCAGGCGTATGCTGGTGGGCCCCCTCCGGGACCCCCCAACATATCGCGGCAGATCCGGAAGGAAGACTTGTGTCCCCGAGGAGTGGAGAGTCCGAAGATGAAGCAGCAGGGGCCAAGGAGGGCCAGTCCTGCGCCTCCCTCCCCAGGGGGAAGGGGGATCTAAGAGGAACATGACCTGCTGCTCGGTTCTAGCCCCCTGTCGAAGCCCCTTCCAGCCTTCCCCCTCACTGCCCAACACTGAGGGTCTCACCACCGCCATCAGGATATATAGGCTTTGAGGAGTGACATCACAGAGGGCAGGGTGTGCAGGCCTAGGGCGGTAGGACATAGGTCCTGGGGCAGTGACATCACAAAGGGTAGTGTGTGCAGGCCCAGGGGGTAGGGCATAGGTCCTGGGGCAGTGACATCACAGAGGGCAGGGTGTGCAGGCCTAGTGGGGTAGGACATAGGTCCTGGGGCAGTGACATCACAAAGGGCAGTGTGTGCAAGCTCAGGGGGTAGGGCATAGGTCCCGGGGCAGTGACATCACAGAGGGCCGGGTGTGCAGGCTTAGGGGGGTAGGGCATTGGTCCAAAGTGAGTGAGATCACAGAGGATGATGGGGAGTAGAACATACAGACATGGGACAGTGACATCACAGAGGGCAGGGTATACAGGCCTTAGAGGGTAGGACATAGGTCCTGAGTAAATGACTTGACAGAGGATGGTGAGGGAGGGGACAGGTAGGTCTGAGTGACTGACATCCCCAGGAAGGAGATGGAGAGGAGAGCCAGGATTTGGGGGAGTGACATCACAGAGGGCAGGGTGTGCAGGCCTAGGGGGTACGACATAGGTCCTGGGGCAGTGACATCACAAAGGGCAGGGTGTGCAGGCCTAGTGGGGTAGGACATAGGTCCTGGGGCAGTGACATCACAAAGGGCAGTGTGTGCAAGCTCATGGGGGTAGGGCATAGGTCCTGGGGCAGTGAAGTCACAGAGGGCAGGGTGTGCAGGCCTAGGGGGTAGGGCATAGGTCCTGGGGCAGTCAAAACACAGAGGGCAGGGTGTGCAGGCCCAGGGGGGTAGGGCATAGGTCCTGGGGCAGTGAAGTCACAGAGGGCAGGGTGTGCTGGCCTTAGATGGTAGGAAATAGGTCCTGGGGCAGTGACATCACAGAGGGCAGGGTATGCAGGCCTAGGGGATAGGGCTTGGGTCCTAGGGCAGTGATGTCACAGAGGGCAGGTAGGGGAGTAGAATAAATCCTGACATCACAGATGTTAGAAATGGGATTTCTGGTTGGCTAAGGCTTGCGCCAAAGTCAGGCAGAAACCACCACTCTAGTCAGGGCAAGGAAGTTACACGCCAAAGATAACCCCTGCTCACCCCCTTGGTAGCTTGGCACGAGCAGTCAGGCTTATCTCTGAGGCGATGTGTAAAGCGTTTGCGCGCGCACCCAGCAACAACACCCAAGGCCCACCACAAAGGAAACTCCACACAAGGTATTCTATAAAAATAGCCTTTGTATTATACACAACACATTAGATAAAAACACACACTCTACAATGTGCCAACAGGCACGGGCAGAATTTACAAGGGATTATATATACAGGGGACAGGGCCACATGGACCACTGTCAGGAATTAGCACTTTTTAGAAATAGCACTTAGAACATAGGAATAAAACTTTAGAACATAGCACATCCAATCACTGTAGTACTAAAAATAGAACACGTAGCACACAACCAGTAACTACTGGTATCCGGTAAGTACCACCTACGCAACCCTAACCACCTTAGGAGAATACTGCACAGGGAATCAGGACCTCACTAGCACCACCTGTACTAGGAGAAAAACAACCACCTAAGTATCACAATACCTGTAGGGGTAAACGCACTTTACACATGATGCATCACATTCAGAGGTGTAGGGAGGGAAAACACATGATGCACAAAATACATTCAGAGGTGTAAAGCAAAGCACATGACGCATAAAAATACATTCAGCGGTGCAGGTTAGGAACACAATTGCGCAAGAACTCACATAAGCCACCACCTGTGGCAGTCCCTAGGCCAACTGGCCTTGTCGGGGCTAGGACGCCCTGTGTCCCAAAGTCAGGGCAAGATTGCGCAGGCTGCGCAAGCCCCCAGCGTGGAGGGGCACAACCTAAACGTAGCAGCTGCCCACTAAGTGCTGGGCAGCTGGGAAAGGAGCATGGGCACCACTGTGCTTTTTAAGACAAATATGGCATGCCTTGGAGCCTCCCTGGGCTCTGCCAAAAAGAATGCCCCCAAGTGTTGGAGTCCGGCGCAGGGACTCGAGAAATGATGCCCCCAGACGTTGGAGTCCCCTCTGGGACTCAGAATCACCAACGAAATGCCCCCGAATACCGTGGGAGCCTCGTGGGCTCTGAAAACACCTGGGCACCGCGTTAGAGCCTCCCGGGGCTCGGTGAACACTTAGTCCCCCTTCGTTGGAGTCCTTCTCATGGACTCAAAAAGAATAATGCCCCCAGAGCCTCGCAAGCTCTACAACAAGAATGCGCCCCTTCGTTGGAGCCTGTACTCGGGGCTCTGTACACCACTGCCACGCGTTGGAGCCTCGGTGGGCCCTAGGACGCCTCTGGGGCAACGTTGGAGCGGCCCGCTGCCTTCCGGGGCCGCTCTTCCCATTCCAGAAATACCCCCTCTCGGAGCGGCCCGCAACTGCGGCGCCGCTGTGGGGGACAGGGGGGCAGAGGCGGGAACCACGCGGAGTCCCGTTAGAGCGCACTGGCGCTTGGAGCAACAATGCAGGTAACACCCACTACCCCGGCCTGCCCTCTTCACTCACCGGCGGTAAGGTCTGCTCTTGGCCCTCCGGCGAGCGCTTCCCTCGCGGCGGGGGCAGGGGGCGGACCTAGCACTTCCGTCTCTCTCCTGGGTCGCGCTGCGTCAGCCCGGCCGGACTCAGCTTCGTCCAGGAGGCCTCGCCTCCGTTGGTTGTAGTCCAGTGCGGGGTGGGCTCCCGCCTGGACTCCACCGCCGGCTCACTTCTCCGGGCTGCACCGGGGCACGGGGTGGGCTCCCGTTGGCTTCCGGGTCAAGTCCCGCCCACGTCCTGCAAGGGCTGCCTGACTTCCGGCTGAAGCCCGGCCGCGGTGGTGGTTTCGGAAATAAAAGGGGTAGGCTCCCTCGCGCTATGAAATACACGGTGGGGTGGGCACCCGCCGTGAAATTAAGACCAATAAGCGGGGTGGGCACCCGCCAACGACCACGGCAATGTCCCTGGCAGGGTGGGCACCTGCCAGGGGACTCTAAGATCAGCGAAGATGGGGCAAACGCCGGGTGGGCACCGGCTTTCAGAAATAAAGCGCTCCTAGCGCTAAGGAAAATAAAAGCGCTTCAAGGCGCTTAGGGATGCCCACAGACACCAAGTCCAGCAAAGTTCTCCCCTGCATGCAGCAGGGCAGGGGTGGGGGGCAAGGCTGGACCCAGAGCCAGCTCACTGGGCCTCACAGGCAGGGAGGTAGTCCAAGTGGCGGTCCTCTGGTCCAGCGGCAGCAGCAGCAGCCCCCCTCAGGTTAAGATCCTGGCAGAGAACAGTTTCTGTGGGGACACAGCCCCATTTTTATACAGCAAACCCCTTTGTTCTGGGTTCAGGGTGAGGGGGAAAACCAGTCGCAGCTGGTTGGGGAGCACCCTTGATGTGCTCAGCCCCTCACTCTATTCATTGGCAGGGCTAGGGTCGTCAGTCGCACCGCAGGGGGCGGGGCCAGCATTGTGTGTGGAAAACCCTGTCCTATTCAGGACCCAGGTGTACTCCTCCCACCCATCTAGCTGCTGATCTCCCCATTCACCACTGGGTGACTCATCCTGACTCTGGGGAATCCCTAGCCCGTCACATGACATGACCAGCCAATCACGCGACAGACACACTGCACACAGACGTGCCCACTTCTAGAAGTGGCACTTCCACACTAGGTACATGCACGCCGCACACATCATCGCGCAGCATTCACTCCCACGAGTCCGCACATACCAAACTCGGGCCTGCACACCCCACGCATCAGGAACTACTAGGGACACATACATTCCCCATGCATTCCTATGGGAGGGCAGGCCTATCTCACCACATGCACTCTGAGCGCGCACGCACTTTACCCTGGGACACAGGGAAAGTGCGCAGAAACCAAAAATCACCACACCAAGTCACCAGTAAAAAGCAAAAAAAAAGTTCAGGGGTGAACCTGCCAGAAGGGCCAAGTCCAACACAACCCCCTTCCAGCCAAAACGCAGGGCAGACCAATCACCACCGTGATGGACTTCCCTGCTTGGGGCGATAGAACACGGACGCGGGCCCGCAACTGCAGGGACACCCTCCGGTTCTACGCCACGGTGAACCCATGGAATTCTTTCTAACACCACTGTCTGGACCAACTGGGCTACCCCACTGGTACTCCCAAGCTGTCCGCGGCCAAGACCAGGCCCTAGGCCACCCAGGTGCCACCGGTCTTTGCCTAACCACAGAGTGGGGGGTAGTAACCCCTGGCACATAGCGGCCATTCTCCACTCTTCCTCTCTGAAAGACAGGACTAAACTGCCACTGGTTCTCCAGCCTAGGGTCTCCACCCTCAGGCGGACCAGGAGTCTTAGGGAAGGCTCTCCTCCCCCTACCTCTTCTCCTAGGGTTCCTCCTCCTCCGGCGAGGGGTACACCGAGAACGCCATTCCAACCCAGGGTTTAACCCCTCAGGTTGTACCGGGGCCAGAGGTGGGCTCTCCCACCCTCTGCACCCCCTTCCAGAACCCTGCTCCCTACCAACTGGGGCGGTACCTCTGGAAGAAGAACCGGTCGGGACGCTGATTACAGACGTCCCACCCTTCAGGTCAGGCTGATCCTGAACCTGGCCTTCCAACCTCCGGCCTAGAACCTTTGGTGGAATAATTGCCTGGCACTCCAGGACTTCTGGGGATTTCCACTCCATCCCTCTGAGGCTATCAAATGACACATATGTCGAGCGACTGTCTGTCTGGCGCTGATCTCCCGTCCCCTGTCCACCTGACAGTGCGCGGAGATCCCCCAGAACAGAAGTGGTGCCACCCTGGTCACTACACGGGATCCTAGCCCAACTGGGTAGTCCCTGACCCACAGGCTCTTCCACTGGGGAACTCATCCCCCAATCACTCCTCACGCTGGCCTCCTGTACCCTCCCTACCGGAGCGGTACTGCCAGACTCTAGAACCACAGGAGCCCTGGTTACAGGTGCTCCAGGTCCTCTACTCACCAGGAGATCTCCCTCAAATGGGCTAACAGGACAGCCTAGGTCCCCAACTTGGTGTTCCCTCATGGAACCATCCAAGTCCTGAGGCAGGGTTTCGTACGTCCGGGAACCCTCTGTCACCCTCTCACTCCTGCTCCACTGAGCCAGGCAGTGAGCCCCTACACCCTCCTCGCTATCCTGGGACCTAGCTGGGCTACACTGAGCCTGGCTACACTGAGCTGGGCTGGAAGATACCTGACCCACTACTTTTGGAGTCACTCCCTAATGACTCTAGAGAACCTCTAGCCCTTTCCCAGCGCTCTGCTTCCTCCGCAAGCTCAAGGGGCTCAGACAATCCACACCCCAACAGGTGTTGGCGCAACCCTGGCACACAACAACTGAGCAGGTGTTCTTTGAGAACCAGATTACACAGTATATCAAAATCACTTGCTGTGGAAATCCAATCAAACATTGCATCCTCACACCCATCCACAAACTCCTCCCAAGTCTGGTGAGACAGTTTCCTACTGCCCCTGAATTTTAACCTTAACTCCTCCTCCTGGGGAACAGGTACCAGACTGGGGGAACTGGGACTGGGATTTCCTACACTGCAGTCTATATAGCTACCACCACTGGACTCAACCCTCCCGGGGGAGCCCAGAAAATTAAAATTGCGCGCAGGGGATAGTCTACCCTCCAGAGCTACTTTGCCTCTGGTGGAGGCCCTCTCAGCCTCCTCTACCCTCTCCCGCGCCAAGACCCACTCAGTCTCTCGCTGTTGCTTCCTGGCCTCCAGCTGCGCCATAGCCTGAGCATGCTCTAACCTGAGCTTCTCTAACGCCAGCTGGTGCTCCCTTTCTTTCCTCCTATCTTCCTACTCCTCTGGGGACAGGGAAAGGGATGAGGCGCTGCCTCCTACGCTGGACCCAGCAAGGGACGCCCTACCTATGGGGTCCTCACTCTCTACTGGCGTCCAGGTATTGTCATCCTCTACCTCCTCTTCTGAATCTTCAGGGCTCCCCACAGACCCACCACCCTCCAGGTGTGAGGCCCGGGCCCTTTCCATACTGTGCTCAAGATCCCATGGACCCTCTTGCCATAGGACAAGGTGGTCCTGAAGTTCGTACCGAGTGTCGGAATCTCTCCCTTTACAGGACCTTTCTAACTCCTGCCTCTGGCGCCAAGCTAGCTCATAGGGATCACAAGCAGGCTCCATTCTGGCAGACGTTATGGTAAAAAGATTGTACAGGGGACCTAGGGGTCTGAGCCTAACAGGAGCACACAATTCACAAAAAGATTCAGCAAGCTCTCTAACCCAGAGAACTCACACTCACTTGCCTAGTGCCACACACCATCCATCCACACACACAACCCTCCCCTCGGACTGGTAAGGCAGTTTCTACCACCCCTGATTCCTCAACCTGACCACCACGTGACACAGGTACCAACTCTGGGCGCAGGGCGGGGGACAAATGTACTGGACACTATTACGCTGCCACCACTGGATCCCACCCTCTGGTGAATCCAGAAAACACAATGCACTAAGGGGGATGATCTACCCTCCCGAGCTAGGGACACCTAACTCACAGTGCACAAAAACACATTTCCAAAGAAATGACAATTAAAACAAACTTAGAACAATAATCCCTATACCATGTGATTTATCTAAATGCAGAGTTTTGTAGTGCGGCCAGTTGCCGCTGCGGTACAGCGCAAACGCAAGTCCAAATCCCACCGCTGCCACCAATGTTAGAAATGGGATTTCTGGTTGGCTAAGGCTTGCGCCAAAGTCAGGCAGAAACCACCACTCTAGTCAGGGCAAGGAAGTTACACGCCAAAGATAACCCCTGCTCACCCCCTTGGTAGCTTGGCACGAGCAGTCAGGCTTATCTCTGAGGCGATGTGTAAAGCGTTTGCGCGCGCGCGCACCCAGCAACAACACCCAAGGCCCACCACAAAGGAAACTCCACACAAGGTATTCTATAAAAATAGCCTTTGTATTATACACAACACATTAGATAAAAACACACACTCTACAATGTGCCAACAGGCACGGGCAGAATTTACAAGGGATTATATATACAGGGGACAGGGCCACATGGACCACTGTCAGGAATTAGCACTTTTTAGAAATAGCACTTAGAACATAGGAATAAAACTTTAGAACATAGCACATCCAATCACTGTAGTACTAAAAATAGAACACGTAGCACACAACCAGTAACTACTGGTATCCGGTAAGTACCACCTACGCAACCCTAACCACCTTAGGAGAATACTGCGCAGGGAATCAGGACCTCACTAGCACCACCTGTACTAGGAGAAAAACAACCACCTAAGTATCACAATACCTGTAGGGGTAAACGCACTTTACACATGATGCATCACATTCAGAGGTGTAGGGAGGGAAAACACATGATGCACAAAATACATTCAGAGGTGTAAAGCAAAGCACATGACGCATAAAAATACATTCAGCGGTGCAGGTTAGGAACACAATTGCGCAAGAACTCACATAAGCCACCACCTGTGGCAGTCCCTAGGCCAACTGGCCTTGTCGGGGCTAGGACGCCCTGTGTCCCAAAGTCAGGGCAAGATTGCGCAGGCTGCGCAAGCCCCCAGCGTGGAGGGGCACAACCTAAACGTAGAAGCTGCCCACTAAGTGCTGGGCAGCTGGGAAAGGAGCATGGGCACCACTGTGCTTTTTAAGACAAATATGGCATGCCTTGGAGCCTCCCTGGGCTCTGCCAAAAAGAATGCCCCCAAGTGTTGGAGTCCTGCGCAGGGACTCGAGAAATGATGCCCCCAGACGTTGGAGTCCCCTCTGGGACTCAGAATCACCAACGAAATGCCCCCGAATACCGTGGGAGCCTCGTGGGCTCTGAAAACACCTGGGCACCGCGTTAGAGCCTCCCGGGGCTCGGTGAACACTTAGTCCCCCTTCGTTGGAGTCCTTCTCATGGACTCATAAAGAATAATGCCCCCAGAGCCTCGCAGGCTCTACAACAAGAATGCGCCCCTTCGTTGGAGCCTGTACTCGGGGCTCTGTACACCACTGCCACGCGTTGGAGCCTCGGTGGGCCCTAGGACGCCTCTGGGGCAATGTTGGAGCGGCCCGCTGCCTTCCGGGGCCGCTCTTCCCATTCCAGAAATACCCCCTCTCGGAGCGGCCCGCAACTGCGGCGCCGCTGTGGGGGACAGGCGGGAACCACGCGGAGTCCCGTTAGAGCGCACTGGCGCTTGGAGCAACAATGCAGGTAACACCCACTACCCCGGCCTGCCCTCTTCACTCACCGGCGGTAAGGTCTGCTCTTGGCCCTCCGGCGAGCGCTTCCCTCGCGGCGGGGGCTGGGGGCGGACCTAGCACTTCCGTCTCTCTCCTGGGTCGCGCTGCGTCAGCCCGGCCGGACTCAGCTTTGTCCAGGAGGCCTCGCCTCCGTTGGTTGTAGTCCAGTGCGGGGTGGGCTCCCGCCTGGACTCCACCGCCGGCTCACTTCTCCGGGCTGCACCGGGGCACGGGGTGGGCTCCCGTTGGCTTCCGGGTCAAGTCCCGCCCACGTCCTGCAAGGGCTGCCTGACTTCCGGCTGAAGCCCGGCCGCGGCGGTGGTTTCGGAAATAAAAGGGGTAGGCTCCCTCGCGCTACGAAATACACGGTGGGGTGGGCACCCGCCGTGAAATTAAGACCAATAAGCGGGGTGGGCACCCGCCAACGACCACGGCAATGTCCCTGGCAGGGTGGGCACCTGCCAGGGGACTCTAAGATCAGCGAAGATGGGGCAAACGCCGGGTGGGCACCGGCTTTCACAAATAAAGCGCTCCTAGCGCTAAGGAAAATAAAAGCGCTTCCAGGCGCTTAGGGATGCCCACAGACACCAAGTCCAGCAAAGTTCTCCCCTGCATGCAGCAGGGCAGGGGTGGGGGGCAAGGCTGGACCCAGAGCCAGCTCACTGGGCCTCCAGGCAGGAAGGTAGTCCAAGTGGCGGTCCTCTGGTCCAGCGGCAGCAGCAGCAGCCCCCCTCAGGTAAGATCCTGGCAGAGAACAGTTTTTTGTGGGGACACAGCCCCATTTTTATACAGCAAACCCCTTTGTTCTTGGTTCAGGGTGAGGGGGAAAACCAGTCGCAGCTGGTTGGGGAGCACCCTTGATGTGCTCAGCCCCTCACTCTATTCATTGGCAGGGCTAGGGTCGTCAGTCGCACCGCAGGGGGCGGGGCCAGCATTGTGTGTGGAAAACCCTGTCCTATTCAGGACCCAGGTGTACTCCTCCCACCCATCTAGCTGCTGATCTCCCCATTCACCACTGGGTGACTCATCCTGACTCTGGGGAATCCCTAGCCCGTCACATGACATGACCAGCCAATCACGCGACAGACACACTGCACACAGAAGTGCCCACTTCTAGAAATGGCACTTCCACACTAGGTACATGCACGCCGCACACATCATCGCGCAGCATTCACTCCCACGAGTCCGCACATACCAAACTCGGGCCTGCACACCCCACGCATCAGGAACTACTAGGGACACATACATTCCCCATGCATTCCTATGTGAGGGCAGGCCTATCTCACCACATGCACTCAGAGCGCGCACACACTTTACCCTGGGACACAGGGAAAGTGCGCAGAAACCAAAAATCACCACACCAAGTCACCAGTAAAAAGCAAAAATAAAGTTCAGGGGTGAACCTGCCAGAAGGGCCAAGTCCAACAACAGATGAGGGAGGTGAGAAGGGTATTCAGGTCTGGGGAGGTGACATCACAGAGGGAAGGGAGTGCAGGGCTAGTGGGGTAGGGCATAGGTCCTGAGTGAATGACATGAAAGGACGGTGAGGGAGGGGACGTGTAGGTCTGAGTGACTGACATCCTCAGGAGGGAGATGGAGAGGAGAGCCAGGGCTGGTGGAGTGACATCCCAGGGGACAGGGTATGCAGACCTAGTGGGGTAGGTCATAGGTCCTGGGGCAGTGACATCACAGAGGGCAGGTAGGGGAGAAGGATAAATTCTGACATCACAGATGAGGGAGGTGAGTAGGGTATTTGTAGTACATACTCTTAGGTTACTGTTCTAGTTTATTTTAGAATGTTTACTAGGGTTCTGTATTTCCTAAGAATGTTCCCTCACACCTATTCTATGCTTGTGCTTGATTGCGGATTCAATTCTAAGTCAGTTGCATTCCTGCTTCTGCCTGGAGGAGTCTGGTCTTGTACTATCTCCTTGTCTTGAATAAAGGAACCTGAATCTTACCTCATCTGTCAGCTGCATGTTATTTACTACAATTTAGCGACTTCCTGGGATTCAACCTCTGCTTTCTCCAACCCGCTCAATTCTCCTTTTGACTGTAAACCGACTCCAGCTCCAGATCATCCCAGTCGAGGTACGGAGGATTCTGGCCGTCTCCCAATCCGCGTGTACAAGAGCAGACAGGTGCTGCCAGTTTCCGTGCAGTTTCTGGCACTCCGTAATCCGGAAAAAACCCAAAAGAGTTTGGCCCACAGATGATGCTTCGGTTCAGCGTGAGCTGCTGACGTTCCTATGCGTTCGCACCTAAACTTGTCATGAGCTCGCACCTAAACTTATCAGATAAAAAGTCTGATTCAAACGCCCTCCGACCCCGGAATATATTGGAATATAGGACTGAGAACCTGGCCTCCCCCCATCGTCCTGAGTGAGTGTACGTGGTCATATCTGCTTTATTAACGTCAGCCAAAGGCTCTCAACACCACGTTTATTCAGCTGCTTCGGTAATCAGATCTGGCGGGACTAATCTCCTGTCTCAATTAAATATACATTAAAACCTCGGTGACGAGAGGGGGGAAGAGGCAACAACTGCGGGGGCCAGGCATGCTACGTTTTGACACACATTGAGACGCCACAGCGAGCATTGGTACCTGGGGCATAGGGGACAACAGGACCCGGGGCTCCCCAGCTGCACCTGAATGAGGAAGAAAGCCTCCAAGCGGCCTGCCTGACTTCAAAATGGCGGCCGCGGGGACAAATACAAGCATCAATACCTCCGTGAATGCCAGCGACGGCATGCAAGGTAAATAATGTGCAGTAGGGAAGGAGCAACCACAAGACTGGAACCCAGAAGGGACAATAAGGGCAGATCAATCCTCTCCCAACAGGTGAACTGACAAAAGTTGTCCACCCTTAGACTCTTAGGGTAATTGGGGGCAGTTCTGTTTGAGTTAGGAGTAAGATGCACTCCTTTGACCCATTCCCTCACAGCTTCGCAGCCCTTAGTGCCAGCTGCAACATTTAGGTTTGCGCAAGTACGCACCCTGGACTTTCACTGCATTGGCAGCAGCCCCGACATTCTGGACACAGGGCATTTGAGCCCCTTTGAGATGGCCAGTTGGCCAGGGGGACTGGGAGGTTTGTAGGGCGCCAGGCCCTAATGTGTTTATAGGGTCACGTTAGAGATGGTGATCGTCCATGTGGACTTCTACCTAAACGGGCGTGTCCGGTTTTTACCGGGCTCACCCCCAGAAAAACCTAATTGGTGTGGAGTCCATCGGCTGAAGCCACACGGACGATCACCATCTCTAACGTGGGATGGAATAACGTCATTTAAAATATAAATGTTACAAAGGAGCAGCTATCTGCCCTTTATTATAATTAGGATAGGGTAATTCCCATTTCCCAATTATACCAGGGGACGACATAGCCCTGAAGAAAGTCCAAGCACTACAATAGTGGGCACACGAGGACTGAAACATGCTGGCCCTAGGGTCTTAGGACCATAACACTCCATACGACCCTACTGTCTTTATTTTTAATATTCCTGTTGAACCCAAGAATAAAGGGAAACTGGGGTCCAACAGTGAATTTTTAATCTTTATCCCCTGGCCTATGATATGACTTAAGAGCTCCCTGGAACATTGGTTGAGCCCACCGCGACTTGTATGGTCCCGATGATGAAGCATGACACCATTAGGGTGTGTGAGGGTAAATAAATAAAAACAAAGAGCTTTCCTACTTTATTTCTATCAATGAGAGCTTCACACTGGAATCTTCCAACAATTGTCTCTAGCGTCATGATAAAAATAAACAGTGAAGTACTGTAAAGTGTATTTGATTCGTAATCAGGAGGGTGTACTTCTCCTTATACCTCTTGACCCTTCACATATACATGACCACATGGGTCTGTATAAGTAGTGTTTAACGTGTGTCTGTGACTGTCATATTTTCCGGGCCCTTTGATGTGGTTTAACCATATTTTGAGGGTGACTTTCCCCCTACTCCGACCCTGCAGCTTGACCACCTACTGGGCTAGCCAACCCAGCCCCTTCCCCTGCTGCATCAGGCTCTATAATCTGAGGTTGGCTCTCAGCATGATCCTGTACCGAACCTCCTGCATTGCCCTCAGTTATAGTCATGGAAGTTGAGACTGTTACCTTATCCCTGTCGGTCAGCTCACTTTGGCATGGTGTTTCAGCTTCCTTGTTGATAAGCGGCAGCATCTGCGTTGGTAATACTGGATTCACCTCATCTAGGTTCAATGCCATCGGATCCCTGGCAGATTTATCATGGTGATGAAGGAGAGGCGGAGTTGCACTTCCCCCAGTGGAGGCTCGAAGCAGCTCCAGTACTGATGAGCTAGGTGGGCGCTGCTGAGGCACAGTCCTGCCCTTCCTCTTCTTCTCTCCCGCGATCTCCATCGGGATGGCAGGGACGGAAGGGATGAGCATCCACCCATTCTTCCGCATCACTGCCAACATCTTTGCTATGTGCTCTGCTCCAGAGCGCTGGTCCACCGGCGTCTTGCACGTCTGGAGGGCGGCTGCAGCAGCAGCCTTTCATCTCAGATTGCCCCCAAAAGTATTTAGACCCATTTCCCGAATTGCAAAAAGCAATGGGCAGCCACTGCGGTATGCATGAGCCACCACCTTGCCCAGCAGCTGCCTTCAGGAACGGAACAACTCAGCCCGACGCAGGGCAATCCCAAAGTGGTTTGTACAAAGTGGTGCGTGTTGTGCTGCCAGTATCTGCACTATCACGACTTCTTCCAGTAGGGTTATGTGGGAAATTTCTTATTTTTGAGTCCAACCTACTGTCCTCTCTCATCTGGTCAGGAAGCCCCAACACGGCTGACTCAAGCAGCCACCATCTTGAACAAGCATTTGCAATGCAATAGGACTCGCATTTACGTGAGACCTATTGAATTGCAAACGGAAGTGCGGGCATGGGGGGAAGGGGGCGAGAAAGCACGAACGGGAGTGGGGGGACAGGAGAGAAGGTACACACAGCGGGAGGGGGGGCACAGAAGAAAATAGTGCTCACTCAACACAAAGTAAAGGGGCCAGTAACTATGGAAGGATACAAATGACAACATGGCCATCGTGAGGAGGGACTAACAGCCTATAAACCAATCGGAAGGCAGCATTTAGGAAGGACAAAGACACAAGCCAATGAAAAAGTTGGTGGGGGAGTGGGTGTGGCTTCTCCCCCATACTGATCTATCACAGATCAACCCGAGAGCAGCGCTTGCGCGCTGGCTCATGGCTCAACCTAAAAATGTCAAGCATATTGGAAAAAAATAGAAATGAGAAAAGAGTGTGGGGAATCAAAGGGGTATATTATCAAGGACGGCGTTAAAAATATCGCTTGTTTAGTGGCAGAAAACTGCCGCTAATGCGGTGATAATGGGCTTGATAATATGCCCTGGAGAATTCCAATAGAAGCCCATGTTCACACCAGAACATGGGCTTCTATTGGAATTCTCCAGAGCATATTATCAAGCCCATTATCGCCGCTTTAGCTTGAGACCCATGGCCAATAAATACAGGTGTCTCTTAGAATGGCAGGCTCAGATGCACGCAGTAACTATGCCTAGAAGAAATTTGAATTATGCCGACGTACTTTGGACAATTATAAGAATTGTGCATTAGGCTTTTTACGTGAAATTTCCAAAATGATGCTATTACGCCACCTCGCACTATGCAGCATTCACAGTAAACAACACTTACAGTGAATCGCATAATTTGAGTACAAATTTACCACGAATGAACAAGAACAGAATGTAGTGGATGTTTTCATAGTGGTCTTGTTTAAATGCATCCTCGCACCAAAAATTGAGGGGATGATTTATTTCCCAATAAAATATATAGTGAAATGATGGATTTATATTTCACATGATTTTGCCGTAGTTTCATGTAATAATAGGAAAGCAAAATACACATGTCCCCTCCCCCTCCCCCGCCAGTAATAATGCAATTACATTGGTCATTACAAACTGAGGATGAACTAAGTGCCATGGCAGCTCATAGGTGAGTGCTTCATGTTTAACCACAATAATGTGACCTTGAAACAGGTAACAATAACAAAAGACTTGCATACTCTTTTATTGATAGAGCAGATGGAGAGCTCCCCGTTTTCTGTGGCAGAAGATCCGCGTCCTATGTGACTCTTGTACGGAGTAATCTCCCAGCCAATCACTGCCTTTCATTTTTATGATTGTCAGAAACACACATCCTTAATTTGATATCAGAAAATGGACAATGTTTTTTCTTGAGCATGTTCGGAAATTCCCTTTCGAATTCAACTGTTGGACAAAGCACGATCCGCATTTATTAGCACATCTGCAGACACCGACTCACTCGGGTACTCACTTCTTACGATTCCATCACTTTACACTGGGGTTTTCTCTTGGAGTCCTAGCCTTGCTTTTAAATTACTTGCCGCACCTATTTCATTTATTCCTTCTTCTTATACACTTCTAGGAAACAGTCTCTATTTTTTTTTAAATATAATTCTTTTTATTAACATAGCTCATAGTACCATACAATCACAGACAATATCCAAAAACATATCAGGGAATAGCGTGATGGTGAACAAGGGGCATATGTATCAAACTCCCCTTTAGCGAATCCTAATTTGCGAGAATTTGCGATTCGCAAATACAGATTCGCTGAACGGGATGTAAAAAATAAATCGCTAATCATTTGCGATTACTTAAAAGTCGCAAATAAATCGCAGAATCCCGTATTGCGATTTCTTAATAGCGAAATTCGCACATTAAGAAATCGCAAAAATGGGAATCTGCAAGCCTGGTGCAGGCTGATGACATCACAAACAGGAAACTGGAGTGATTGCCTGCACCTGCTCACCTGAGCCACACCCAGAGGCTGCTTGTGGAGTGTGAGGAGGCTTATCTGGAGACAGCAACCAGCAATGGATCCAAACCAAAAACAGCAGGGCAAGGATGCTGAGAAAAGAAAGCGAAAACACAAGTTTTCTGAAAAGGAGCAGGAGGTCCTCATAGAGGAGATGGTCTGCAGCCATGAGCTCCTGTTTGGGAAGAAGGCACTCAAAGTCCCAGAGGCCAGGAAGAGGAAAATCTGGCTCGAAATACAGAGCAAGGTGAATGCTGTTGGAGTCACCACACGGACCATCGAGGAGCTGCGCAAGCGGTGGTACGATATGCGCCAGAGGTCCAAGGAGAGGGTGGCAGCCAGACTCAAGGATGCCACTCAGACTGGAGGAGGACCATCCACTGCAGAGCAGCCAACCCCCCATGAGGAGCTCGTGGAGTCTACCCTCCTGCCTGAGAGCGTTGGTGGTGTGGCTGCAATAGACAGCTCTGACCCCTTATCCAGCAGACAAGGTAAGATGCATGCAAAATCAACCTGCACTCCTCCCCATCCCTTGCACACTCCCCCAAATGCGCATAGTAAACTCCCAAAATGTCAATCCAGCCCAGGTCTTACAGCACACCCAGCAATGCATCATGGGACTCGTAGTACTGTGTCTGACTGTGTGTCCATGACACCATCAAATTTAAATGCAACATATGTGGGTTGGGGATCATTGAATGAAAATGTGTCAGAGGTTAGCCGTCAAAGAATTGTAACTTTATTGAGTGCCACATGCAGACAGTAACACAAACTCATGTAGTCCCCTTTACATCCACAGCACACGGCATGCCACAAGAAGATAGCACAGAGGGAGAGGAGCCTGCAGACCCTGCGGACTCCAGCGATGAGACAGAGCAGCAGCCAATTCAGCGCTGGAAGCGCGCACATGTGCCCCCACTGCCTCCATTTGACGAGGAATTCCCAGCAACAGGCGATGACACCGACAGGAGAGAGGGGAGTCAGGGTGTGACAGAAATGCCCTGTCATGACGCACCAACACCAAGGCAAAGGGCACAAGCCACATCCAGGTCAAGGCCCAGGAGCAGCACTGCAACAGAAGGAGAAGGCACCGTGTTCTCCGGTTTGGAACAGTGCATGCTGCAGGAACAGCGCCTGCAAAGCAAGGCAATGCGGTCAATAAATCGCCAGCCATGCCGCCTACATCAGGACAATCGCAACATGGTAGCGGCAATACAAGAGCTCTGTGCCACTTTGAGGGACACCCAAGCTGCCAATGACAGGGCTGGACGACGTGCCAATGCACGCCTACACAATTATACAAAGGCAGTCAACCGCCTCTGCACCACCACCAGCACACTCACACGCAGAAGCGTAACCATGCAGGTGGACATGGCACATTGCTGCCAGGACATTGCACGAGGGCTTGAGCAGGTAACCACTGCTGTGGAACAGCTGCAGACAGCCAATGCTGGTGGCAGCGCACTAATGGCCTCTGCTGAGAGTGAGGACACATCGAGTCGCAGCAGCATCACTCCAACCTTGCCAGGTGAAAGACGCCGCAGTGGCAGACAGGTAGCAGGCCAAGGGCGCACCATGGGGGGCACTCACCCTGGACGGCACCGACGGAGGTGATCATCTGCGGGGACACTGCCTGCAACACGGGTGCATTAACCCGAAAAGGCTGTTTGCCCTATTACTTGTGCCTTCTCTGCACTGTGTGTACAACATGTGCTGGGGACAATTGCTATTTCTTGCATGTGAAGTGTGATTAAACACATGACACATCATCAAGCTTTGTTGTCTCATTTCATCATTACTCACCTAGAAGTAGTTTTGTGTGATCTCAGTCCATCTCTGGCGTCCAGCAGCTGCCCCAACTCCTGCTGCTGGTCTGGCAGGGGGAGCAGGGCGCTCGTCATCCGATGTGTCTGTATCGGTCACATCAATTGTGGTGCCTTTCCTCATTGCCATGTTATGTAGCATTGCACAGCTTGCCACGATTTTACAGCAGGTCTCAGGGCTGTATTGCAGTGCGCCTCCACTTTTATGCAGGCACCTGAAGCGGCTCTTCAGGATTCCAAAGGTTCGCTCAATGACGCAGCGTGTAGATCTGTGTGCCCTGTTGTAGCTCCTCTCACTTGCATTTGCAGGATCCAGATATGGGGTCAGGATGAAGTCGCGCACTGCATAGGCACTGTCACCTGCATGGAAAAAAACACAATAGGTAAGTCAATGTCCCCCCCCTCAAGTGATGTAGTGGATGTATTGATGTGTGCAATGTATTTACCAAGCAGGTACCCCTCCCCAAAGTCTCCAGCACTCAGACGTCTGTGTATTCCACTGTGTCTGAAGATGAAAGAGTCATGTGTACTGCCGGGGTATTTGGCTACGATGTCTGTGATGAGATACTTAGCATTGCACACAATCTGTATGTTGAGGGAATGGTAGCATTTCCGATTCCTGTAGACATATTCAGTTTCTGCTGGGGGTGTGATGGCCCCCCCAGGATCCATACTAACCCCTCACATCTTCACTATATGCACACACGCGGACACAGCTCGCATTAGCACTGAGGCCCCTCCAGTCAGGGTCAATCAGGGAATTGCGATGCGCACTACTCACCAGTGAGGGTCTCAAGGCGCTGGGGGGGAGGGGTGGGGTGCGGCTCAGAGTCAGCCGAAGAGCCAGGTCTTGCGGCTCTTCCTGAAGGTGTGCAGAGTGGACGAGCGTCTGATGTTGATCGGGAGTCAGGAAAAATACCTCTCTACCTCACCATTATAATACTAATTTCTATTTGTAAAGTGCAAACATATCACCCCCTTAAGGGTTTCAAGGCGCTGGGGACCGTCGGGGAGATTAAGTCTTCTATTGCCCAGAGTCACATGGTGCTGAACTGAGTTGCGCCGGCGCGTGGATCGAGCTGTGATCCCCGTGCTCCGGAGTCAGCCGCTCTGGCCGCTGCACCACACCTCTCTCACACAGGTCAGATTAGCACCAGCCCTGATGGGGCTGGTGAGCAGTAGCACCACGTCACGGTTCTGACCCTCGCTACTGTCCACTCACACCGCCATTCACAGTGGCCCCCACGCTATTGATTTGCAGCAATTAATGCGTCAATCTCTACCTCCAAGAGGAGAGTGCACTGGGTAAAGTCCTAGATTAGGGATCTAGGGGCTTATTTACAAGCCCCTTGTGCCACTTTTGCGTCATTTTTAACATGGGAAAAGAGACGCAAAAGTGGCGCAAGGGGCTTGTAATTCTGCCCCCTAGACCGTAGACTACACACCTGTGAGCATCAGCCCACGAGGCAAAGTCACAGATTATAACTATACGCCAAGCCACTCACCTGTGTACTGCAGGCCACATGGCAAAGGGTTAGGGAATTTACTGATGAGGGCCACCTCAAACACTCCCATTCACACCGTGGCACTCAAGCGTATGCTGATGGGCCCCCTCCGGGACCCCCCAACATATCGCGGCAGATCCGGAAGGAAGACTTGTGTCCCCGAGGAGTGGAGAGTCCGAAGATGAAGCAGCAGGGGCCAAGGAGGGCCTGTCCTGCGCCTCCCTCCCCAGGGGGAAGGGGGATCTAAGAGGAACATGACCTGCTGCTCGGTTCTAGCCCCCTGTCGAAGCCCCTTCCAGCCTTCCCCCTCACTGCCCAACACTGAGGGTCTCACCGCCGCCATCAGGATATATAGGCCTTAAGGAGTGACATCACAGAGGGCAGGGTGTGCAGGCCTAGGGGGTAGGACATAGGTCCTGGGGCAGTGACATCACAAAGGGCAGTGTGTGCAGGCCCAGGGGGTAGGACATAGGTCCTGGGGCAGTGACATCACAAAGGGCAGTGTGTGCAGGCCCAGGGGGTAGGGCATAGGTCCTGGGGCAGACATCACAGAGGGCAGGGAGTGCAGGCCTAGTGGGGTAGGGCATAGGTCCTGAGTGAATGACATGAAAGGACGGTGAGGGAGGGGACGTGTAGGTCTGAGTGACTGACATCCTCAGGAGGGAGATGGAGAGGAGAGCCAGGGCTGGTGGAGTGACATCCCAGGGGACAGGGTATGCAGACCTAGTGGGGTAGGGCACAGGTCCTTGGGCAGAATCACAGAGGGCAGGTAGGGGAGAAGGATACATCCTGACATCACAGATGAGGGAGGTGAGTAGGGTATTTGTAGTACATACTCTTAGCTTACTGTTCTAGTTTATTTTAGAATGTTTACTAGGGTTCTGTATTTCCTAAGAATGTTCCCTCACACCTATTCTATGCTTGTGCTTGATTGCGGATTCCATTCTATGTCAGTTGCATTCCTGCTTCTGCCTGGAGGAGTCTGCTCTTGTGCTATCTCCTTGTCTTGAATAAAGGAGCCTGAATCTTACCTCATCTGTCAGCTGCATGTTATTTACTACAATTTGGCGACTTCCTGGGATTCAACCTCTGCTTTCTCCAACCCGCTCAATTCTCCTTTTGACTGTAAACCGACTCCAGCTCCGGATCATCCCAGTCGAGGTACAGAGGATTCTGGCCGTCTCCCAATCCGCGTGTACAAGAGCAGACAGGTGCTGCCAGTTTCCGTGCAGTTTCTGGCACTCCGTAATCCGGAAAAAAACCAAAAGAGTTTGGCCCACAGATGATGCTTCGGTTCAGCGTGAGCTGCTGACGCTCCTATGCGTTCGCACCTAAACTTGTCATGAGATCGCACCTAAACTTATCAGATAAAAAGTCTGATTCAAACGCCCTCCGGCCCCGGAATATATTGGAATATAGGACTGAGAACATGGCCTCCCCCCATCGTCCTGAGTGAGTGTACGTGGTCATATCTGCTTTATTAACGTCAGCCAAAGGCTCTCAACACCACGTTTATTCAGCTGCTTCGGTAATCAGATCTGGCGGGACTAATCTCCTGTCTCAATTAAATATACATTAAAACCTCGGTGACGAGAGGGGGGAAGAGGCAACAACTGCGGGGGCCAGGCATGCTACGTTTTGACACACATTGAGACGCCACAGCGAGCATTGGTACCTGGGGCATAGGGGACAACAGGACCCGGGGCTCCCCAGCTGCACCTGAATGAGGAAGAAAGCCTCCAAGCGGCCTGCCTGACTTCAAAATGGCGGCCGCGGGGACAAATACAAGCATCAATACCTCCGTGAATGCCAGCGATGGCATGCAAGGTAAATAATGTGCAGTAGGGAAGGAGCAACCACAAGACTGGAACCCAGAAGGGACAATAAGGGCAGATCAATCCTCTCCCAACGGGTGAACTGACAAAAGTTGTCCTCCCTTAGACTCTTAGGGTAATTGGGGGCAGTTCTGTTTGAGTTAGGAGTAAGATGCACTCCTTTGACCCATTCCCTCACAGCTGCGCAGCACTTAGTGCCAGCTGCAACATTTAGGTTTGCGCAAGTACGCACCCTGGACTTTCACTGCATTGGCAGCAGCCCCGACATTCTGGACACAGGGCATTTGAGCCCCTTTGAGATGGCCAGTTGGCCAGGGGGACTGGGAGGTTTGTAGGGCGCCAGGCCCTAATGTGTTTATAGGGTCACGTTAGAGATGGTGATCGTCCATGTGGACTTCTACCTAAACGGGCGTATCCGGTTTTTACCGGGCTCACCCCCAGAAAAACCTAATTGGTGTGGAGTCCATCAGCTGAAGCCACACGGACGATCACCATCTCTAATGTGGGATGGAATAACGTCATTTAAAATATAAATGTTACAAAGGAGCAGCTATCTGCCCTTTATTATAATTAGGATAGGGTAATTCCCATTTCCCAATTATACCAGGGGACGACATAGCCCTGAAGAAAGTCCAAGCACTACAATAGTGGGCACACGAGGACTGAAACATGCTGGCCCTAGGGTCTTAGGACCATAACACTCCATACGACCCTACTGTCTTTATTTTTAATATTCCTGTTGAACCCAAGAATAAAGGGAAACTGGGGTCCAACAGTGAATTTTTAATCTTTATCCCCTGGCCTATGATATGACTTAAGAGCTCCCTGGAACATTGGTTGAGCCCACCGCGACTTGTATGGTCCCGATGATGAAGCATGACACCATTAGGGTGTGTGAGGGTAAATAAATAAAAACAAAGAGCTTTCCTACTTTATTTCTATCAATGAGAGCTTCACACTGGAATCTTCCAACAATTGTCTCTAGCGTCATGATAAAAATAAACAGTGAAGTACTGTAAAGTATATTTGATTCGTAATCAGGAGGGTGTACTTCTCCTTATACCTCTTGACCCTTCACATATACATGACCACATGGGTCTGTATAAGTAGTGTTTAACGTGTGTCTGTGACTGTCATATTTTCCGGGCCCTTTGATGTGGTTTAACCATATTTTGAGGGTGACTTTCCCCCTACTCCGACCCTGCAGCTTGACCACCTACTGGGCTAGCCAACCCAGCCCCTTCCCCTGCTGCATCAGGCTCTATAATCTGAGGTTGGCTCTCAGCATGATCCTGTACCGAACCTCCTGCATTGCCCTCAGTTATAGTCATGGAAGTTGAGACTGTTACCTTATCCCTGTCGGTCAGCTCACTTTGGCATGGTGTTTCAGCTTCCTTGTTGATAAGCGGCAGCATCTGCGTTGGTAATACTGGATTCACCTCATCTAGGTTCAATGCCATCGGATCCCTGGCAGATTTATCATGGTGATGAAGGAGAGGCGGAGTTGCACTTCCCCCAGTGGAGGCTCGAAGCAGCTCCAGTACTGATGAGCTAGGTGGGCGCTGCTGAGGCACAGTCCTGCCCTTCCTCTTCTTCTCTCCCGCGATCTCCATCGGGATGGCAGGGACGGAAGGGATGAGCATCCACCCATTCTTCCGCATCACTGCCAACATCTTTGCTATGTGCTCTGCTCCAGAGCGCTGGTCCACCGGCGTCTTGCACGTCTGGAGGGCGGCTGCAGCAGCAGCCTTTCATCTCAGATTGCCCCCAAAAGTATTTAGACCCATTTCCCGAATTGCGAAAAGCAATGGGCAGCCACTGCGGTATGCATGAGCCACCACCTTGCCCAGCAGCTGCCTTCAGGCACGGAACAACTCAGCCCGACGCAGGGCAATCCCAAAGTGGTTTGTACAAAGTGGTGCGTGTTGTGCTGCCAGTATCTGCACTATCACGACTTCTTCCAGTAGGGTTATGTGGGAAATTTCTTATTTTTGAGTCCAACCTACTGTCCTCTCTCATCTGGTCAGGAAGCCCCAACACGGCTGACTCAAGCAGCCACCATCTTGAACAAGCATTTGCAATGCAATAGGACTCGCATTTACGTGAGACCTATTGAATTGCAAACGGAAGTGCGGGCATGGGGGGAAGGGGGCGAGAAAGCACGAACGGGAGTGGGGGGACAGGAGAGAAGGTACACACAGCGGGAGGGGGGGCACAGAAGAAAATAGTGCTCACTCAACACAAAGTAAAGGGGCCAGTAACTATGGAAGGATACAAATGACAACATGGCCATCGTGAGGAGGGACTAACAGCCTATAAACCAATCGGAAGGCAGCATTTAGGAAGGACAAAGACACAAGCCAATGAAAAAGTTGGTGGGGGAGTGGGTGTGGCTTCTCCCCCATACTGATCTATCACAGATCAACCCGAGAGCAGCGCTTGCGCGCTGGCTCATGGCTCAACCTAAAAATGTCAAGCATATTGGAAAAAAATAGAAATGAGAAAAGAGTGTGGGGAATCAAAGGGGTATATTATCAAGGACGGCGTTAAAAATATCGCTTGTTTAGTGGCAGAAAACTGCCGCTAATGCGGTGATAATGGGCTTGATAATATGCCCTGGAGAATTCCAATAGAAGCCCATGTTCACACCAGAACATGGGCTTCTATTGGAATTCTCCAGAGCATATTATCAAGCCCATTATCGCCGCTTTAGCTTGAGACCCATGGCCAATAAATACAGGTGTCTCTTAGAATGGCAGGCTCAGATGCACGCAGTAACTATGCCTAGAAGAAATTTGAATTATGCCGACGTACTTTGGACAATTATAAGAATTGTGCATTAGGCTTTTTACGTGAAATTTCCAAAATGATGCTATTACGCCACCTCGCACTATGCAGCATTCACAGTAAACAACACTTACAGTGAATCGCATAATTTGAGTACAAATTTACCACGAATGAACAAGAACAGAATGTAGTGGATGTTTTCATAGTGGTCTTGTTTAAATGCATCCTCGCACCAAAAATTGAGGGGATGATTTATTTCCCAATAAAATATATAGTGAAATGATGGATTTATATTTCACATGATTTTGCCGTAGTTTCATGTAATAATAGGAAAGCAAAATACACATGTCCCCTCCCCCTCCCCCGCCAGTAATAATGCAATTACATTGGTCATTACAAACTGAGGATGAACTAAGTGCCATGGCAGCTCATAGGTGAGTGCTTCATGTTTAACCACAATAATGTGACCTTGAAACAGGTAACAATAACAAAAGACTTGCATACTCTTTTATTGATAGAGCAGATGGAGAGCTCCCCGTTTTCTGTGTCAGAAGATCCGCGTCCTATGTGACTCTTGTACGGAGTAATCTCCCAGCCAATCACTGCCTTTCATTTTTATGATTGTGAGAAACACACATCCTTAATTTGATATCAGAAAATGGACAATGTTTTTTCTTGAGCATGTTCGGAAATTCCCTTTCGAATTCAACTGTTGGACAAAGCACGATCCGCATTTATTAGCACATCTGCAGACACCGACTCACTCGGGTACTCACTTCTTACGATTCCATCACTTTACACTGGGGTTTTCTCTTGGAGTCCTAGCCTTGCTTTTAAATTACTCGCCGCACCTATTTCATTTATTCCTTCTTCTTATACACTTCTAGGAAACAGTCTCTATTTTTTTTTAAATATAATTCTTTTTATTAACATAGCTCATAGTACCATACAATCACAGACAATATCCAAAAACATATCAGGGAATAGCGTGATGGTGAACAAGGGGCATATGTATCAAACTCCCCTTTAGCGAATCCTAATTTGCGAGAATTTGCGATTCGCAAATACAGATTCGCTGAACGGGATGTAAAAAATAAATCGCTAATCATTTGCGATTACTTAAAAGTCGCAAATAAATCGCAGAATCCCGTATTGCGATTTCTTAATAGCGAAATTCGCACATTAAGAAATCGCAAAAATGGGAATCTGCAAGCCTGGTGCAGGCTGATGACATCACAAACAGGAAACTGGAGTGATTGCCTGCACCTGCTCACCTGAGCCACACCCAGAGGCTGCTTGTGGAGTGTGAGGAGGCTTATCTGGAGACAGCAACCAGCAATGGATCCAAACCAAAAACAGCAGGGCAAGGATGCTGAGAAAAGAAAGCGAAAACACAAGTTTTCTGAAAAGGAGCAGGAGGTCCTCATAGAGGAGATGGTCTGCAGCCATGAGCTCCTGTTTGGGAAGAAGGCACTCAAAGTCCCAGAGGCCAGGAAGAGGAAAATCTGGCTCGAAATACAGAGCAAGGTGAATGCTGTTGGAGTCACCACACGGACCATCGAGGAGCTGCGCAAGCGGTGGTACGATATGCGCCAGAGGTCCAAGGAGAGGGTGGCAGCCAGACTCAAGGATGCCACTCAGACTGGAGGAGGACCATCCACTGCAGAGCAGCCAACCCCCCATGAGGAGCTCGTGGAGTCTACCCTCCTGCCTGAGAGCGTTGGTGGTGTGGCTGCAATAGACAGCTCCGACCCCTCATCCAGCAGACAAGGTAAGATGCATGCAAAATCAACCTGCACTCCTCCCCATCCCTTGCACACTCCCCCAAATGCGCCTAGTAAACTCCCAAAATGTCAATCCAGCCCAGGTCTTACAGCACACCCAGCAATGCATCATGGGACTCGTAGTACTGTGTCTGACTGTGTGTCCATGACACCATCAAATTTAAATGCAACATATGTGGGTTGGGGATCATTGAATGAAAATGTGTCAGAGGTTAGCCGTCAAAGAATTGTAACTTTATTGAGTGCCACATGCAGACAGTAACACAAACTCATGTAGTCCCCTTTACATCCACAGCACACGGCATGCCACAAGAAGACAGCACAGAGGGAGAGGAGCCTGCAGACCCTGCGGACTCCAGCGATGAGACAGAGCAGCAGCCAATTCAGCGCAGGAAGCGCGCACATGTGCCCCCACTGCCTCCATTTGACGAGGAATTCCCAGCAACAGGCGATGACACCGACAGGAGAGAGGGGAGTCAGGGTGTGACAGAAATGCCCTGTCATGACGCACCAACACCAAGGCAAAGGGCACAAGCCACATCCAGGTCAAGGCCCAGGAGCAGCACTGCAACAGAAGGAGAAGGCACCGTGTTCTCCGGTTTGGAACAGTGCATGCTGCAGGAACAGCGCCTGCAAAGCAAGGCAATGCGGTCAATAAATCGCCAGCCATGCCGCCTACATCAGGACAATCGCAACATGGTAGCGGCAATACAAGAGCTCTGTGCCACTTTGAGGGACACCCAAGCTGCCAATGACAGGGCTGGACGACGTGCCAATGCACGCCTACACAATTATACAAAGGCAGTCAACCGCCTCTGCACCACCACCAGCGCACTCACACGCAGAAGCGTAACCATGCAGGTGGACATGGCACATTGCTGCCAGGACATTGCACGAGGGCTTGAGCAGGTAACCACTGCTGTGGAACAGCTGCAGACAGCCAATGCTGGTGGCAGCGCACTAATGGCCTCTGCTGAGAGTGAGGACACATCGAGTCGCAGCAGCATCACTCCAACCTTGCCAGGTGAAAGACGCCGCAGTGGCAGACAGGTAGCAGGCCAAGGGCGCACCATGGGGGGCACTCACCCTGGACGGCACCGACGGAGGTGATCATCTGCGGGGACACTGCCTGCAACACGGGTGCATTAACCCGAAAAGGCTGTTTGCCCTATTACTTGTGCCTTCTCTGCACTGTGTGTACAACATGTGCTGGGGACAATTGCTATTTCTTGCATGTGAAGTGTGATTAAACACATGACACATCATCAAGCTTTGTTGTCTCATTTCATCATTACTCACCTAGAAGTAGTTTTGTGTGATCTCAGTCCGTCTCTGGCGTCCAGCAGCTGCCCCAACTCCTGCTGCTGGTCTGGCAGGGGGAGCAGGGCGCTCGTCATCCGATGTGTCTGTATCGGTCACATCAATTGTGGTGCCTTTCCTCATTGCCATGTTATGTAGCATTGCACAGCTTGCCACGATTTTACAGCAGGTCTCAGGGCTGTATTGCAGTGCGCCTCCACTTTTATGCAGGCACCTGAAGCGGCTCTTCAGGATTCCAAAGGTTCGCTCAATGACGCAGCGTGTAGATCTGTGTGCCCTGTTGTAGCTCCTCTCACTTGCATTTGCAGGATCCAGATATGGGGTCAGGATGAAGTCGCGCACTGCATAGGCACTGTCACCTGCATGGAAAAAAACACAATAGGTAAGTCAATGTCCCCCCCCTCAAGTGATGTAGTGGATGTATTGATGTGTGCAATGTATTTACCAAGCAGGTACCCCTCCCCAAAGTCTCCAGCACTCAGACGTCTGTGTATTCCACTGTGTCTGAAGATGAAAGAGTCATGTGTACTGCCGGGGTATTTGGCTACGATGTCTGTGATGAGATACTTAGCGTTGCACACAATCTGTATGTTGAGGGAATGGTAGCATTTCCGATTCCTGTAGACATATTCAGTTTCTGCTGGGGGTGTGATGGCCACATGGGTCCCGTCAATGCAGCCAATGACGTGAGGGAAACGTGCAATCTGGTAGAAGTCCAGTATCGTTTGCTGTAATGCCTGTTGGGTGGTGGGGAAGTAAATGTGATGTGAGAGCCTCAGTAGCATTGCATCTAGGAAGGCATGGAAGAAGCGTGAAAGTGCACTCTGTGACACCCCACCAACCTCCGCTATGACCCGCACATGTGTGGGAATTGTTTGTGTCCTGCGTGTAGGGTGCTCCAAGTGGGGTTTCAGCTCCTCAATCAGGTCCATTATGGTCTGTGGGTGCAGTTTGTACTTGTCATAGATGTCCTCTTCAGTGTTCTGGAACAGGGTGATGCGCAGCCTGAATATACGTTCCTGTCTCATTCTCCTGTGAGCAAGGGCCCGAATACGCAGCCTCCTGGCTATCACGTACATTGCAGCCATTGTGGGTGTGTTTGTTGCATTGTGGGCTGGATTATGTACCTTGCACCAGTTTACCACCTGCAAGCAATTGGTGTTAATAGCGATTTCTTAAATTGCGAAAATCGAAAAATCGCAATTTGCGACATTTTCATACATGTGTTTGCGATTTCTTAGTTTGCGATTTCTTGTTAGCGATTTTCGCTATGCTAAGAAATCGCAAATTAAGTATTCGCAAGGAAATTCGCTGTTTTCAGATTTCGCAGCCTAAGAAATCGCTAATTTAGCGATTTCTTATTTTTCTGTGTGGAAGTGTGTCATACATATGAAATAGCGAAAAATCAGTCGCAAACGCTGTTTTTTGCGAATCGCAGCGTTTGCGACTAATTTTTCCTTTCATACATATGCCCCCAAATTAGGACACATAAGGACACAAGTGGGATATCCAATTATCATAGTTACTCCTCAGACTCTCTCTCTGACCCTCTGTATTTCAGCCAAGGCCCCCAGAGCTTCCATTTCTTAATGCAACCCCTGCTCCTGTATATAGTTTCCTCAGCTCTTTGGCACCAATCGAGGTCCTGCCTCCACTGCTCCCATTGCGGAGGCATCCGAGACCCCCATCCCCTGGCAATGTTTCTTTTTGCTACCCCTGCTGCCAGCACTAGCCAGAGATTCACATACCTAGACCAGTCGGTGTCACCTTTCATCAACAGCAACAGCCACTTTGGTTCCATTGGAACGTGTCGCCGACTACAGCAGACATAGTGTACTTGACCCTCGCCCAAAAGGGAACCATCTCAGGGCATTCCCATAATATATGGTAGAAGGTGCCTTCCTCTTGGTAACCCCTCATGTAGAGGGCCGACTAACTCCTACCCCAAGCGTATAGGTGTGTGCAAGGATAGTACATGCGGTGTAGGATCTTTAACTGCACCAACCTAAACCTGGAGCGGATTGCTATTTCACGCTGACCCTGTATGGTGTCTTGCCAGTCATCGTCGTCCAGGGTGCCAATGTCTCGAGCCCATGCCGCCCGAAGCACCACCAAGCAGTCCGGCATATTGTTTATGAGCTTGCGGTAGATGGTGGATGTGGGCTTTCTTAGTCTGGGGTCCAGGAGCAGTCTGTCCTCCATGGGGTATTCTGTGATGAAGGCGCCACTGTGTATGGTGTGTATGAGACGTATGTAGTGGTAATGTTGTGAATCATGGAGGTCATATTCCTTCTTGAGATAAACAAAGGAACGGGGGCAGCCCCTTTCCATACGTCACCCAAATATTCAATGCCAATGAGCCTCCACCCCCTGAACCCTGTTGTTAGACGGCGACCTCAGAGGAGCCCGGAAAGGGGTCCTGACTACCCTGAGACCCACCCTCGAAGTATCGTAGCCGGGCACTGGCGGGAGACTCCCCAGGGGGAGGAATCTCATATCTAGGATCGTACTTCTGGCACCACACGACACAGAGTGACCACACGTGTGTTCTTAGAAATCAATCTTTATCAAGTAGGTTATCACTGCAAATATGTACAAGGAGAGCACGGGCTCAATGAATCTCGGAAGGGGTAGGGGGTAGCGGGACAGTCTCTGGCAACGGTTCAAGGCAGGGACGTATCCGGCGCACAGCTCACAATCCTCGAGCTGGGGGATACGTTGTTGTAGTCGGGGTCCGGCGGGACCGTGAGAGCCTGTCGGAGCCGCGAGTCACTCAGCGGGCTCAGGTACAAGTTCGGAGGTCTTACGATCTTCAAGGAGCCGCGAGTCACTCAGCAGGCTCAGGTACGAGTTCGGAGGTCTTATGATCTTCAAGGAGCCGCGAGTCACTCAGCAGGCTCAGGTACAAGTTCGGAGGTCTTACGATCTTCAGGGAGCCGCGAGTCACTCAGCAGGGCTCAGGAGGGTCCAAGTTCCAGGAGCCGCGACCACGTCGGCAGGCTCTCATTGTTCCAGCGTGGAATTTGCCGGACAGACCCAGAGCACCCCTTGTTATAGGTCGACCCCTCTTTGATGTCCGGAGTCTGTGCAGGCAGGGGTCTTGTCACCTGGGGGTCGCTTGTCGGGATTTCCTGTCATTGTCTTTTGATCCTTTCAGGGCCGGGTCGGGAGGAGTCCCAGACACCCAGCAGGCATGGAGCCAGCCCTCAGGGAGGCCGGAGGGCCGATCGAAACCCATCGTCCCAGGGGAGTTCAGAGGTGCGATAGAAACTGCTCCTCCCTCTCTCATCCCCTGGAAGCGTGATGTCCTCCAGCCGGAGTGGCGCCTCTAGGCCCGGGTCGCGCTGGGGGCCGGGCGGCCATCTTGGTGCATGAAGTGGGCACGCGGGCCCGGGGTGGCCGAAAGGAGAGAGGCCATGGACGGGGATGTCCGGGTCGGGTGCGTGTGTCCTGGTGGGGAGGGTCGGCTGGGCCGTGTGCTTGGGGCTGCAGGTACCAGGTTTCGGTGGTGCGGGGGCACGTAGGGCCATACTACGAGGCCGGGTCCAACACGCGTCCCCCCAGCTGAAAGCCGGAGAGAACTGCCCATCATCTTGGGGGGTTCTCTTCGCTGAGGCGGAAGAACCGGGAGAGGCCGTCAGCGTTGGCGTGGTCCGTACCAGGGCGATGTTCTACGGTGAAATCCATCCCCTGGAGGGAGATTGACCACCGCAGTAGCTTGGGGTTTTCTCCTCGCATCTGCATGAGCCATCGCAAGGGCCGATGGTCAGTTTGGACTCTGAAATGGGCGCCGAACAAGTAGGGTCGTAGTTTTTTGAGTGCCCAGACCACGGCAAAGGCTTCGCGCTCTATGGTGCTCCATTTCTGTTCCCGGGGCAACAGCCACCGACTGAGGAAGGCGACGGGCTGGTCGAGGCCTTGGTCATTCACTTGGGACAGGACGGCCCCAATGCCATGCTCGGAGGCATCAGTCTGGACTATAAACTCCTTGGAGTAGTCGGGAGCCTGGAGGACGGGGGCAGTACACATGGCTTTCTTTAGGGCATCGAAAGCTTCCTGGCAGGCAGCCGTCCACTGCACTTTCTTTGGCTGTTTTTTAGACGTGAGTTCTGTGAGGGGGCCGACAAGGCTGCCATACCCCCGAATGAATCTTCGGTAGTAGCCAGTGAGTCCCAGAAAGGCTCGGACCTCCGTTTGGGTGACGGGTGGTTCCCAGGCCAGGATGGCGTCGATCTTTGGCTGTAGAGGGGCGACCTGGCTGCTCCCGACCTGGTGCCCCAGGTAGACTATGGAGCCTTGCCCGATCTGGCACTTGCTGGCTTTTACTGTGAGGCCTGCCTGGCGCAGGGTGGTTAGCACCCTCCGGAGGTGCTGGAGGTGCTCACTCCATTCTGAACTGAAAACAGCGATGTCGTCCAGATATGCCGCGCTGAACTGCTCTAGCCCGGCCAGGACTCTATTCACCAGTCGCTGGAAAGTGGCCGGGGCATTTTTCATTCCGAAGGGCATTACGCGGAAGCGGTAGTGCCCATCGGGGGTGGAGAAAGCGGACCGCTCCTTGGCCCCCTCGGTGAGCGCAATCTGCCAGTATCCGCAGGTGAGGTCGAATGTGCTGAGGAACCGGGCTGCCCCTAGTCGGTCAATGAGTTCGTCGGCTCGTGGAATAGGGTGGGCATCGGCTCGGGTAACGTCATTGAGCCCCCGGTAGTCCACGCAGAATCGGAGCTCGGGGGCGACACCGGGGGCCGCTGCCTTCGGGACCAGGACCACGGGGCTGGCCCAGGGACTGTCAGATGGCTCGAACACCCCCAGGGTCAACATCTTCGAGACTTCCGCTTGAATGCAGGACCGGACCCGATCAGGAACTCGGTAGGCTCGGTGTCTCACCGGCGGGCTGTCCCCGGTGTCCACGTCATGAACACACCAGTCGGTGACCCGGGGGGTCAGGGAGAAGAGGTCGGAAAATTGTCTTAGGAGCTGGCGGCAGTCCGCTTGTTGCTGGGCAGTGAGGGCTGGGGAGAGGTTCACTCCTTCCACGGAGCCATCCTGCTCCTTGACACACAGGAGGTCCGGGAAGGGATCAGACTCATCTTCGGCCCCATCATCGGTGGCCAGCAGGAGGCTCAGCTCTGTCCGCACGAAGTGAGGCTTGAGGCGGTTCACGTGAAGGACCCGGAGGGGATCCCGAGGCGACTGGACGTCCACCAAGTTTGTGACTTGACTCTTCTGCTCAACCACCTTGTAGGGCCCAGTCCACCTGTCCTGGAGGGCGCCAGGCTTCACGGGGGCCATGACCCACACCTGCTAGCCCGGCTGGAACTCGACCAGAGTGGCATTCTGGTCGTACCAGCGCTTCATCTCTTCTTGGCTTGCCTCCAGGTTGGCCTCGGCCAGCTCTCGGAACTTCCTGGTCTGGTTTCGGAGGGCCAGGACGTACTGGAACACATCTCGGGGGGTGGTCTGGGGTGCTGCCTCCCACCCTTCCTTAACCAAACTGAGGGGACCTCGGACGGGGTGTCCATAGAGTAATTCAAACGGGCTGAACCCTAAGGACTTCTGGGGGACCTCCCGGTAAGCGAACAAGAGGCAGGGGAGCAGGACGTCCCACTTACGCCGGAGGGGCTCTTCTAGGCCAGCGATCATCCCCTTCAAAGTCCTATTAAACCTTTCTACTAGGCCGTTCCCTTGGGGATGGTACGGGGTGGTGAACTTATAGGACACCCCACATTGTTGCCACAGGGACGTCATATATTTCGAGATAAAATTAGTGCTGCGATCGCTCACGACCTCGCGGGGAAAACTCACCCTGGAAAAGATCCCCATCAGGGCCCGGCCCACCACGGGGGCCGTGATGGTGCGTAGGGGGATAGCCTCGGGATAGCGGGTGGCGTGATCCACTAGGACCAAGATGAAGCGGTGACCTTGGGAGGTGGGGGGGTCCAGTGGTCCCACGATGTCGATTCCGACTCGTTCAAAAGGGGTACTGACGACCGGGAAGGGTTGGAGGGGAGCCTTGCACTTCCCCCCACTCTTCCCACTAGCCTGGCACGTGGGGCAGGACTTGCAGTGGGCTTCTACCGCTGCTCTCATTCTAGGCCAGTAAAAATGGGTCACGAGACGGCTGTAGGTCTTGTCCTGACCCAGGTGGCCGGCGAGGGGGACGTCGTGGGCTAAGCCCAGGAGGAAGTCTCGGAAGCGGAGGGTTACCACCAGTACCCGTCTGGATCCCAGCTCCACCGACTTCTGCTCACTGTACAAGATGTTATTTTCCCAATAGATTCGGTGCGTCCCGGTCTGGTCACCTGCGGCTTGGCCCTCGGCCTGGCGCCGCAGCCCGACCAGGGAAGGACAAGTGGCTTGTTCCCGGCAAAATTCTTCCCGGGTGGGCCCGCCCTCATGGCGCCACTGGGCCAATTCGGGTAGATCTCCCAACTCGGGGACCGGGGCGGGGTCGGATGGTGCGGGTTCGTCGCTGGCGACGGACCCTTCTGATGGGGGGACGGGAGGACCCTCGGCGGGGACTGTTCTGGTCTCTTCGATCGGGGTGCTTTCGACTTCTCTCCGGGGAGTGAGTCGGGCTGACATTGATCGGGTGGTGGCGCACAACCACTCGGGGAGTCCCATCATCCCTAGGTGGGCCTTGCGCTCGACGTGCTTCCAGGGAGAACTCTCCAGGTCGTTCCCTAAGAGGCAGTCGACCGGCTGGGAGGTTCTTACGGCAACCTTGAGTTTACCTATCACCCCTCCCCACTCAAACGGCACCAGGGCTACCTGACATATACTTTCTCTATTGTCTGCGGAAATTACGGGGCAAAAGACGTTGGGGAGGATCTGCTCCTCGGGGACTAGGTGCCTGAGGACACCGGTGATACTGGCCCCGGTGTCCCGCAGGGCCTCTACTTGGTGGCCATTGATCTTGACGAGCTGCCCGTATTTCTTTGTGTTGGAGGGTAGGAGGCTACCAGGGATCATCTCCCTATCTCCCAGGGATACTAGGGCCATCGCTGCGGGTTCCCACTCCTCGGTTTCCTCAACCTCCTCCCCCAGGGCTACGTTGGCTATCTGTCTCGCAGGGGTGGTAGGGGAGACTTGGGTGGCCATGGGGCACTCTGGGTCATTGGCGTAGTGCCCGGGTTTCTGGCAACGGAAGCACGTGATGGTCACCCGGTGTCCCCGTCTCCCAGGGGGCCCTGAGACTGGTGGGGGGGGCGCCGGGAAAGGTGGAGGTTGTGTTTTCGGGGGGCTAGGCTGGGACTCTCTCGGCCCTCCCTGGTTCCCTCCCCCTCTCTGGCGGGGTGGTCCCTGACTGGCTCGGGGGTACTCTCCTACCATGCCCCGGGAGACCCGGGTGTTGGTCCAGCGGTCGGCCTCCACAGCCAGCTTCCGGGGATCTGTGAGCTTGCTGTCAAGCAGATGCTGACGTAGTTCTATGAAGCAGTTCGCAGCCAGGTGTTCCCACAACATGAGGTCGGTGAGTTCGGCCAGGGTGGTGACTTTGCTGCCCTTGATCCACCCATCGAAGGCCCGACTGAAAAAGTTTACATACTCCACCCAGGTGGTGCCCGGGATCTTCCTGCAGTCCCGGAATCGCTGACGGTACATTTCTGGGGTGAGGCCGTATCGTGTGAGTAGAGCCTCTTTCATGTGGCTGTAGGAGGTCTGCAGGGAGAGGGGTAGGTCGAGCAGGGTGTCCCTTCCTTCGCTCAGAAACCGCCCCCACAACCCCGCCCCCCAGTCCTTCTGCGGGACCCGATGGGAGGTCATGGCGACCTCATAGGCCCTGAACCATTGTTGAATGTCATCGTTTTTATAATATTCTTTGACCACGTCCTTGGGGATGTGGACCTTCTGTTCCGCTGGGGAGGCCGTCTCTGGGTTTCCCGGGGGCCTCCCTTCCTCGTTTCTGGCCTTGAGCTCGAGTTCCTTCAAGCTGCGTTCGTGCTCCAGTTGGAGCTTCCTTCCTTCGTGCTCCCGTTGGAGCTTCTTTTCTTCCAGTTCGCCTTGTACACGCATTTGCTCTACTGCTAGCTTTTTTTCCGCTAACTTCAATTCGCCTTCGATTTTGAGTTTGGCTAACTCGAGTTCATGATTGCGACTTCTCTCTCTGTCCGCGAGTTCTTCCGGGGATAGGCCCCCGTCTGGTACGATGCCTCGCACCTGATTGCTGCTGCTTTCACTTTGGGGGGGTTCGGCTTCGTCGGGGCGCTCCCCCGTGCCTTCCGGGCGGGAGGCCCCGGTATCCACCCAAGTTTTCAGTGCTTTCTGCAAATCTTCTTTAGTGTTGAGACCGGTGGTAGCGATTTTAAGTTCTTTGCAAAATTGCTTTAGCTCTTTGTGTGTGTATTCTTCTAGATGCTCCACCTGGAACACCCTGTTGGCGTTGGTTTCTGCGGGGCTCATGGCGCTTCCTTCTGCCATTTTTGTCGGTAGTGCGTCCGTCGTTCACGGTACGATCTCTAGGTGATGGGCCCGAATCCCACCGCTGCCACCAATGTTAGACGGCGACCTCAGAGGAGCCCGGAAAGGGGTCCTGACTACCCTGAGACCCACCCTCGAAGTATCGTAGCCGGGCACTGGCGGGAGACTCCCCAGGGGGAGGAATCTCGTATCTAGGATCGTACTTCTGGCACCACACGACACAAAGTGACCACACCGTGTGTTCTTAGAAATCAATCTTTATCAAGTAGGTTATCACTGCAAATATGTACAAGGAGAGCACGGGCTCAATGAATCTCGGAAGGGGTAGGGGGTAGCGGGACAGTCTCTGGCAACGGTTCAAGGCAGGGACGTATCCGGCGCACAGCTCACAATCCTCGAGCTGGGGGATACGTTGTTGTAGTCGGGGTCCGGCGGGACCGTGAGAGTCTGTCGGAGCCGCGAGTCACTCAGCGGGCTCAGGTACAAGTTCGGAGGTCTTACGATCTTCAAGGAGCCGCGAGTCACTCAGCAGGCTCAGGTACAAGTTCGGAGGTCTTACGATCTTCAAGGAGCCGCGAGTCACTCAGCAGGCTCAGGTACGAGTTCGGAGGTCTTATGATCTTCAAGGAGCCGCGAGTCACTCAGCAGGCTCAGGTACAAGTCCGGAGGTCTTACGATCTTCAGGGAGCCGCGAGTCACTCAGCAGGGCTCAGGAGGGTCCAAGTTCCAGGAGCCGCGACCACGTCGGCAGGCTCTCGTTGTTCCAGCGTCGAATCTGCCGGACAGACCCAGAGCACCCCTTGTTATAGGTCGACCCCTCTTTGATGTCCGGAGTCTGTGCAGGCAGGGGTCTTGTCACCTGGGGGTCGCTTGTCGGGATTTCCTGTCATTGTCTTTTGATCCTTTCAGGGCCGGGTCGGGAGGAGTCCCAGACACCCAGCAGGCATGGAGCCAGCCCTCAGGGAGGCCGGAGGGCCGATCGAAACCCATCGTCCCAGGGGAGTTCAGAGGTGCGATAGAAACTGCTCCTCCCTCTCTCATCCCCTGGAAGCGTGATGTCCTCCAGCCGGAGTGGCGCCTCTAGGCCCGGGTCGCGCTGGGGGCCGGGCGGCCATCTTGGTTCATGAAGTGGGCACGCGGGCCCGGGGTGGCCGAAAGGAGAGAGGCCATGGACGGGGATGTCCGGGTCGGGTGCGTGTGTCCTGGTGGGGAGGGTCGGCTGGGCCGTGTGCTTGGGGCTGCAGGTACCAGGTTTCGGTGGTGCGGGGGCACGTAGGGCCATACTACGAGGCCGGGTCCAACACCTGTCAACTGTGTCACCTCTTTCAGCTGATCTCCGAGCCATAAGGGGATTCTACCAGTCAGTGTGTCCGACCATCCCAGGAACTTGTTTGCCTCTCTCCAACATTGAACTACCACCCTTGTGTGTGCAGGCCACTTCCTTCACGGTCTCCGGGCATAAAGAAGGTGCTCGCTGTTGCCCCCCGGCATGACCATCGTGCACTGTCCGTGAATACCCAATTGTTAACTACCTGGAGCTGCGAGGCCCAGTAATACAATTTGACGCCTGGAAGCGCCAGACCCCATCATATACCCCTCTGGTAAGCTTGTGTAGTGCTATCCTAGGGTTCCCACCATCCCACAGCAACGTCTGTACCGCATGTGATATTTGTGTAAATACCCCCGGAGGGACAGGATACGGTGTATTCTGTAAGATGTATAAGAGCCTCGGCAGAGCGAGCATCTTAAATAATGCGCCCGGCCCTTGAGGGAGAGAGGCAGTGATCGCTGTGACTCATGTCAGCCCCAAGGCGAGCCAGCTGAGACTCAAGGTTTTCAGCAAAGTCCTCCTTATCTCTTCCGTGACGTATATCCCCAAGTACTTGAACCCATCAATCACCACGGTGGCGGGACATCTAGTGGGGATCCGCGGGGGAGTGCCCAAAAATGGAAAGATCACTGAATTCCCCCAGTTAATGGTGTAGCCAGAGTAGCTGCCGAATAACACGAAAAGGTGTAGCACCTGTGCAATCGAATGGTACGGTCTCGCCATGTATAACACAATATCATCGGTGTATAGGGAGATACGCTCTACCCACTCGTCAGTCAGCGCCAAACCTCAGAATGACCTGTCTCTCCTGATCCAGTGAGCCAGTGGCTCCAGAGCCAGGGCAAAAAGGAGGGGGGACAGGGGACAGCCCTGCCTGGTACCCCTCCTGAGAGGGAAGACCCTGGATGTGGCACCATTTACCCTAATACAGAAGGCGCACCCAACTGCAGAAGATCGGGCCAAAGCCTAATTTCTGGAGCACCATAAATAGGTAGGGCCATTCGATGCTATCGAATGCCATCGATGCATTTAACGCCATCAATGCCGTCTGTGTGTTCCCCACATCCTCCGTCATGTAAAGTACGCCATACAAGCGCTGCATGTTATGGCGGGTCCTCCTACAGGGCATGAACCCTGATTGGTCAACATGCACCAAATCAGGAAGAACAGACACCAATCTGTGTGCTAGGGCCTTGGCTAGGACCTTGGCCTCTACGTTGATGAGTGAAATGGGGTGGTACGAGGAACATTGGTCCGACGGCTTCCCCACTTTATGAATGACCACGATCATGGCCTCACGTTGATTGGGGGGAGCCTACCTAACTCACGCGCCTCCGAGTAGATCTGGAGAAGAGGGTTGATAATGACGTTCGCCTGCCGCTTATGAATTTCAACAGGAAGCCTGTTAGGTCCCGGCGCTTTCCCGGACTGGAGCGAGTTGAGGGCCATCGAGGTGGTCTCTTTGTTCGTGGGACAACGTGGGCAGCACAAAATCCTGTAGGAATTCTGCGCAGTTGTTTTCAGTCCTGGTGCAAAATGGTGAATATACCCTTTCGAAGTGGGTCGCGAACACCTCCGATATTCCGTGCTGGTGGATACTAGTGACCCCAACATGTATCCCACTTCAGCTACCCAGGAGCGATCCCTGTCACGTCACTCAAGCCAAGCAAGCAGCTTCAGGGCATTATTGCCTACGTCGTAGATCCAGTGTTGTGTGGCAAGAGAGTGTACGCCCGTGCCTCCCCCTCAGCCAGGGCTCAAAGTTCCCTCTGTTTGAGTGTCAATCTGTGGCGGAGGTCGACAGAAGAGGCTACACTCGCATCGTGCTCCAACTGCTCAATTTCGTTTTCAAGTTGACTAATCTGTAGGGATTCCTCTTTTTTCTGGGCACCTATCAGTGCCTCGGCCTGCCCTCTCAGCACCGTTTTGTATGCTTCCCATAATGTTACGTGGGACACAACCAAGCCCCAGTTTTCCTCAAAGTAGAGCTGAGAACCCTCCCTGAGTTTGTCCCCTATGTTGTTGTCCCGGAGGCGCCACGGATCTATCCTCGGAAAAGACGCCCTGTTAATCACTGGGCCCATAAGTGTGACGCTGACTGGAGAGTGGTCGGAGATCCCACAGGCCATAATCTGGGGATCAGCAAAGACGCCCACCTGGTCAGAGCGGGCAAAGAGGTGGTCGAGTCATGAAAAGGGCCGTGTGGAGCTGAATAGAACGTGTATTGTCTAGGTGAGGGGTTGTATGTGTGTCACAGGTCGCTTAGTCCCATGGTCGTGACAAATCCCTCTAGGCCCCGCTCCCCCCTGCATCCCAACCTTTCACCCAAACGGTCCCGGTCCGCGTCCATAGCTGCATTAGTATCGCCCATCCAACAGGAGTACCCCCGGGGATAGAACTGCCAGGAAGGAGCTCAGCCGCGGGAAAGTGGATGAGTGTAAGCCTGGCAGAAATAGTAGGAGCAGAAAACTATGGTGCACCCCTCCCATTTACCCGCTGCCGCGGCAAAACTACCTGCATCATCAGACCATTTGCCCGACATAACAATGGGCAAGGCGTTGCGGATTAAAATGCCCACCCCACGTGAGCCTGACGTGAACCCCGAATGGGCAACCATTTTGTAACCAAAACGATGCAGGGCCCTGCACCTATTCCCACGTAGGTGTGTCTCCTGAATTAGAACTACATCGGGTGAATGCCGTTTAAGGTGCTGTAGTACCAATGTACGTTTGTTCTTGTTACCAAGCCCATTCACGTTCCACGTCCATATTGTTATATTAGCTTGAGCACCCATAGGAGTCAGAGAGGCTCGTCATCATCGGATAGTCACACGGCTACACTGTGTCACCAGGCAAGTTCCCACACGTAAACGGACTAATCTGGTCTAGAGCAAAGCATACCAACCTCTGAAACCAGACCCCCTCCCTTCCAACTCCCCCCTCCCTGCCTCCCTGCTCGATGGGTCCCCAACCTCCCACCTTCCAAACTTGCAGAGTGCCTGTCGCCCCATTAATCGCACACTCAAAATATGCGAGGAAACATGAACTTGCAGTCAGCCAGAAGAATTATACATAACTAACGAATGTCCCACCCACATTGATAACTGTACTTGAGCAACCCGATGCCAGTCTCCCGGTCCCGCCCCCCCCAAATCACACTCCCGGCTAATTCAAAACCATCATCATGAACCTCGCAATATTGCAGAACTTTGCGAAGGAGTTTGATATCCATATCGTAGGGAACTCCTCATGACCGTTACCCCCCAACACAGCAGAACCCAAGCAGCCCCCAAGGTGCCAAGGAAGGAAACAACTCAATATCCAACCCATCCCCAGGTCACTTAATTACACTCCTTTAATGTCCCTGGCTGCCAGACAAAGGTCTCTCGACGCTCACAGTGTCCTGTCTGTTGAGTCGCTGTTCGGATCTGTGCGAGCTGCCTTTCCTGCCCACTGTTCGTCAACCCTACAACCAGTCGCTGGCCTCTTCTGGTGACTCAAAGAAGTATGCCTTGCCACCGTCCAGGATCTTGAGGTGGGTGGGGAAGAGCATCATGCATTTCACCCCTTGTTCCCTGAGGGCTCTCTTCGCACCCTTAAAGGACCGTCGCTGGCGCTAGACATGGAGAGTGAAGTCCGGAAAAAAACGGATCGTGGCGTTTTCAAGCTGAAGATCACCAGACATCCGCGCCGCTTGCAAGATGGCATCTCCGTCTCTAAAGTTCAGGATTCGGGCGATGATAGTACGTGGGGGGGGCCTGGCTTGCGCTTACCCCAAATGCTCGGTGGGCCCGCTCGACTGAGAAGAAGTTGGACAGGCGCTTGAGTTTCAGGTGCTTCAGTACCAAATCCTCTATGAACCAGTCCGTGGAGGGCCCCTCCATTCCCTCCGGTACCCCTACTACGCGGATGTTGTGGCGACTGGCTCGCCCCTCCTGGTCCTCGAGCCGGGTGTAGATGTCCGTTTGATTTTTGGTGAGGGCAACCACCTGTTCCTCAAGTCTTTTTGTTTTGGACTGGAGACTCCCGATGCCTGTTTCCGCCACTGCTACCTTCTCTGACATCTTCCTGAAGTCCGCTTGTAATAGGTTGACCTCCTCCGTCACTGAATCTAGTTTAGGTTCCAGGGTTCCACAGAGTTCCCGAATATCTGCCATGATGACCCTCACTGATGGGTCTGGACCATTGTCGACAGGACCCTCCTGCTGGCTCCCACCTAGAGCCCCTTCCTCTCTCCTCATGGCCACCGTGTACTTATCTATCTGGTTTGACCGACCCGGGCCCGCGGTGGAGTCCAGTCAGGGTGTGGTGGGAGGTAGGCCCCTGTGTCTACTGTTTTACTCTCAGGGGGAGCCGGGCACTACAGAGACTCACTGCCCACAGCGGGGCACAAGGGGCAGAGTGTAGGCTGTATTCAGTTGCACCACGCCCTAACGAGGCAAGTCGTCTCTCCATTTTAGGCCCACGCTTCCGAGGTTCAGTACGGCAAGTATGTCCAATGCAAAGGCCCCAGATCCTATCTGCCCCTATGCGCTGCCTGCTAGTCCGGGCACTCCACACTCCCAAGCTCGGCGCTCACAGCTCATCTGGGGGGGGGGCGCTCCGATCTTCAATCTAGTGCCGTGTCCGCACTATATGGGCCTTTGGCCTCACCGGTGGTCCGGGCAGTCGCCTCGGGGGGTCCGCACTCTGTCTCGGGCCGCACTGCATATGCCTCACGGTATCCCGCCTTCGGCCGCTCCGCCACAGTCTCGCACTGACCGGCTGCCGCAGACCTCAGACATGCTGTAGGGCGGGCGCGCCTCAGCGCCACCATCCATAGTCGCAGTCACCAGGAGTTAGCCGCCGCCGCCGCTTCAAACTCTGGAAGGCACCATTTTAGCTTTGCCGGGAGGAGTGTCGCAGGTCGCTGTTTCACGGACCGTGGCGCTGTTAGGAGGCAGCCTCAATTCCGATCGGCCTGCCGCCACATTCCGACATGATCTGGTACTGATAACCACCCCAGTTGCCCACGGATAATGCCGGATTATGGGTTTAGTCGCTAACCGCTAGCGCAGCTCTCTCAGCAAGCGGCCATCTTCCGCGGCTGCAAGCCACACCCCCCAGTTTGTATCTAATTTGAAGAAATGAAAGTTGCTGTGGTTTGACACCTGTTTTTTTATTTGTTAACTGTTCAAAAAAAGTAAAATGTTGTGATATTACATCCTATTCTTCTCCAAAGAAATAGTTTGAAAGTGCTCTGTGGTAGCAAGCATTGGATAGGTGGAATGGTTCGACAGACCAGAATGGAAACATCATACGTATTATTTTGTCACAAAAAAGCTTATTGGTTACACTCTTTTCTTGAATAATATTGGCCAGACAAACGTTTGTCTTTTTGTGCTAGAGATTATGAGTGGCCCTTTGACGGGCCTATCAGGGGCTTTCACTCTATGTGTTAAGATGAATTTTGTTGACATTATTAGCACGCATTTGATTGGAGGATGGGATCGAAGGACCAAAATGGAAACATTACATGTTACCATTTTGTTACAGGAAAGTCGATTGGTTTGTTTGTATTCTGGAATTGCATTGGCCAGGTAATAGGCTTTATAGGACGATCGCAACTTTTGGGCCATTTACGTCTTAACCCGGTAGATAATAGCTGTCGCTTGGGACCCATGGAAGAACATTATAGGTAAGTGCTTGAGGCTTGATGTGTTTAATTCTGGCGAAATGATAGAATGGTGGCTGTATTTGTGGCTTTGTTGGTATACATTGTAAAAATAGGGAAATGAAAGTTGTTGTAGCACTTTGAAATATTTAAGATTGTTTAAGAAGGGATCAGTAGTAAAGTGTTTGCAAATAATAGACACATAATTTATACTTGTTTGAGTAGTGATGGCCATTGTTTATTGGTTGGGAGATACACAAAAATATTTTTTCAAAATTTGGCTTTTGATAACTTCTTGGTATAAGCGTCATGTAGATAGTGTGGGTTGCATAATATTTAATTAATGGATGTTTTGTTATGTCTTATCTTGTTATATTTAAAAGAAAATGTTGATCAGAATTAATTCATTTCTGTTGTGGAAGATGGAGGGGTGGAACAAATAAATTGGAATTGAACGGAGAACATTTGGATGCTCATTTTTTGATGTAAGGATCTCATATGTATTAGGACTTTATTTGATGCTAATACGATTGTGGTAATACTGTGGGATCCTTAAAATATATTTTATATTTTATTCAGACTATCGTCTGGGATCCATTCAATTACAACGCATGGCCTAACTAGAGATGAAACACCTGATTTTGAGCCTTTACTTACAAGTGAGTTTTAAGGAATATGATTACTTAGTCATTAAAATTAATCAACTACTGACAATTAGTAATTGGAGTTGTCTAATTTATCATACCAAACTGATCTGAATTTCAAGAATTCATTTAAGTCACAGTGTTCTGATTTTTGCTACAATTTCTATATGAACTTCATTGTAAACAAACGTATTGCAATTACTTCTTCAATATGTACTAGTCTTTGTTAGCAATGTTTATTATAGGTATTTGAACTTGTACAAATGTACACATGACCTATTGTTATTGGTGGAGTCACGGTCTATTTGTAGTCATTATTTTGTTCATTAATATATAATAATATGTAGGTGATTTAGATTGCAAATATGTATATATAGATCAAATAACTGATCAAAATATTTGGTATGTTTTAATTCTTTCAGCCCTGATGAAGTCCGTCTAAGATGAAACACGTAGGCTGATTTCATGCTTGCATCTACAAAAAGAATAGAAATAAATCAAGAACATTTTTTGCATCAAGACTCCGTGACGCCTGTGTATTAATTACGGGTTGGATCATTTATACATTTGGTTGATATTAATCATGTTTTGGGTTCATCAATGATAGAAATGTAAGTATCAATGATACTATTATTGTAACACATGTTTAAACAGACGCTCCTGTCTTGTATGTGCATCAATGCACAATGACATCTGAACAAGATATACAAACACAAAAAAATAACTGCGGAGGTCTACTGTATGGCTCTCAAACCACTTCCTAACTTTAAACCCGGGCATCATGGGGAACCTACTGCACACAGCAAAAATGAAGTCCTCCCTCTCAATCTGATCATTGGCTTAAACCCCCTCATACAGTGAGATCGCAGGATAATCTAATTCAAGGGATACAAAGAGCACATTCAAATCATTATTTCTCTTGAGACTACTGAACTACGCACCTCACAGGCCTCCCCAAATCTCGCCCGTCACCTCTAACGCCAGCCTTAGCAGCAATTCTGATCTTAACTTCTCAGAGAGGAAAAGCACATTTCAGCACTTCGAAAATTGCTGAACTTAGAATTACCTCAAGTTACTAAGAAGCACGAGAAACTCCTATTACAGATTAGACGATCAACAGCAGACTTCTTCAGTAAGCAATAAAACCAAGCCAAGAATCGTCAAATCTCAATCCAAGGGTGTCTCCTACTCCCACCAAGTTAATCCAGACACACTGCCCAATTGCGAGGAATTTGCCTCCTTTTTCACAACAAAGACAGAAAACATAAAGACAGACCTGCTTAACGATCTATTATCCCATACTCACCCTCACATGATCTCCTCACTGACCCCGCTTGTGACCCCTCTTAGTTGTTCTGCAAATCTCGACCTCAAAAGCAACGCATCCTGGGCCTCCTTCAACACCTACAGCGAAGAAACGCTCCTAAAAACGATCACGGCCCTGAATCCCTCCAATCACTTCAAAGACCCTCTCCCAGCGAACTACTTAAAAGACTTCATTCCAATGTTAGTGCCTTTATGGACTAAGATTATAAACACCTCTCTCCTGCAAGGAACCCTTCCAGACATCCTTAAAGCGTTTCAGGTATCCCCCATCTTAAAGAAGCCATCGGCGGACCCGTCAGACCTGAATAACTATCGCCCAATATCCTACATGTGATCACACTCAGCTTATCAACCACATAGACCACTTCAACCTGCTCGATCAATTCCAATCAGGTTTCCGTGCAGGGCACAGTACTGGATCTGCCATGACCCACATAATAGATGACGCTTTAAAAATCCTGGACCAAAACAAAGCCTGTTTACTAATCCTGCTTGACCCATCTTCGGCCTTCGACACCGTCAAACACGACAACTTACTAGATCTCTTGAAACACAGAATGGGACTATCTGGATCGGTCCTAAACTGGTTCACCTCCTTCCTTCAAAATAGAACACAAAGATTCAAGGGCAATCAATCCTTATCCAATCCCACCCCAGTCACTTTAGGAGTACCACAGGGATCAGCCATCTCCCCTACACTTTTCAACCTGTTTATGGAACCACTTACCGATCTTCTCAGCTCCTCGAATGTCCACTATCACATGTAAGCTGACTCACATAAAGACCCATTCACTTGAGGACATCAAATCTCTCAATTCCACGCTCCAAAAAACACAGACCTGGCTGGCCAAAACCATTTACAACTAAACACCCTCAAAACTGAAATCCTCTTAATTGCTCCTCCCAGCCAAACAAATATCATCCGCGAGTGTATGCAACAAAGTGACAAAGTGGATCACTGACAGCACTCAAAGGTCAACCTCTCATCATCGACTCCGCGAAATCACTGGGAATAACTCTGGAAAATAAACTAAATATGCAGAAACACATCACATTTTCAAATGAACACCCTGAGAAGACTGAAACCCTTCATACCCGCAAATGACTTCAAACAGGCAGTTCAAGCTCTAGTAATCCCCAGAGTGGAGTATGGGAGTGTCCCAGGTGGACAATGGCCCCTCTAAGAGCTTCAATCAACGCAGCCGCTAGACTCATCACAGGCTCCAAATGAAACTGTCACATCTCCCATGACCTTCGTGCCCTCAACTGTCTACCTTTTGAGGCCAGAATTCATTTAAAAATCGCCTGTATGATGCACAAGCCTGTATGACGCACAAGGCATTACATCACAAAACCCTGAGATACCTAGCTGAGAAATTGGTGCTATCGGGTGGTATCAGAACCACAGGGAGCTCCTATAATCTTATACTGAAACCATAATGATTTACCAAGACAAAAATATACAACCGGACCTTCTCAGGAATGTCTCCCAGGATTTGGAATGCCTTGCCCCCAGAAACGAGACAGAACCCGTCCACGTCATTTTTCAAAAAAGAAGTGAAATCGATTCTCTTGGCCAAATTCACTTGAACTAGTTATACATCTATGTATATATTTGCTAGTCTGTAACAGTTACTACTTTTGTATTAGTCTAACCTATATTACTTTTATTCTTATTTCTGTCACCTAAATTTGCCCTGTAAAGCGCTCGGATACCCGCAAGGGTCTTGTTCACGCTATACAAAACCTTCAAAATAAATAAATACAAGCACTGCTTACAAAGCCCTCCACCAGTACTCTCCCACATACTTAGCACAAAAATTAAATATCCCAGTGAAAAACTCAAAGAAAAAATCAAAGCATACTCTGAACAATAGAAACTTCACCAATTATCAAACGAACAATGGAACCCGCAGAAATTATCAACATAACAATAGAAACCATAACACTTGTCAATAGAACAATAGAAATCAGAACAATGTAGAGCGCGGACTTAGCCCAAGGGCGTCAAGGCGCTTATGCGGAAACTGAGGGTGCAGACAGAAAGACATGCTCACACCGAGGTCTGAGAAAAAAGCCAGGTCTTCAAGATTTTGCGGAAAACCAAATGGGACACCTGGCTCAAAAGATCATCCGGGAGGGTGTTCCACAGTTTAGAAGCAACAGTGGCGAAGGCTCTACTTTTGACCTTCTTGAACCTCGGTACTGTTAACAGATTTTTGTCTGAGGACCGGAGCATCCTAATGATGGACGATAGCCTCAGTCCCCTCTGGGCCTACACCGTAATAGGCCTTATGAGTCAGGCACAGGGTCTTAAAGAGGATCCTACGGTCCACAGGAAGCCAGTGCAGCAGCTTAATGGAGGCTGTGACTGAGTGATATTTTGGAAGATTCAGCACCCGCCTGGCCGCCGCATTCTGCACCAACTGCAGGCGCCACACTAGACCCTTATTAATGCCCAAGTACAGTGCATTACAATAGTCCAATCTGGATGTTACCAGGGCAATAACGGCCTGCTTGCGTGCATCAAAGGAGAGGAAATTAGAGATTTTTCTGAGGATCCTAATGATTCCGAAACAGGTGGAGACAGTCCTGCTGACCTGCAAATTGAGAGAGTTATCCACAATAACCCCAAGGTTCTTACCATGGGATACCGGGCAGAGACAAACGCCAAGCGTGTCCGGCCACTAGTCGCTGGACCAAATTTCCAGTTTACTACCAAAAATCAGGACCTCAGTCTTCTCTCCGTTCAATTTCAGTAGAAGTAGAAGTAAAAGTAGAAGAAACTACCTGCATGCAGCTCCTGAAGTTAAGAGCACAATCCCTTATACTATGCGAGCTAGACACCATTATTTGGGTGTCGTCCGCATAGGACAGCACCTCTAGCCCAAAGGATCTCACAACCTTAGCGAGTGGAGCAACGTAGATATTAAAGAGTGTTGGGCTCAGGAAGGAGCCCTTAGGAACACCACACAGCAAAGATTTAGGGACTGAGTAGAATTGGCCGAGCTTCACTGTCTGTGCCCGTTCACTAAGGAAGGAAATAAGAAGCCCCAAAGCCGAGCCACCGATATCTATCTCTCTAAGAGTCTAAGGCGTTCAACCAGCCGGTGAGGAGACAGGGTATCAAAGGCTGCGGTAAGGTCCACTTGAGAACGGATGTTGTTAAATACAGCCGTCAGTGCTGTCTCCGTACTGTGGTGGCTTCTGAATCCATGGTGTGAGCCATCAAGTAGGTGGTGATCCTTTAGGTAGGTGCTGAGATGGGAATTTAAGTAGGTTTCCTGTATCTTTGCTGGAACAGGAAGCAAAGAGATTGGCCGATAATTCTTCAGTTCTACCGGATCTAGAGAAGGTTTCTTTAAAAGAGGCTTCACTACAGCCGTCTTCCAGAGTGGGAAACAATCCCTCTGAAATGGCCGCATTCAGGACCACAGTAAAATGAGGGATAATAATCTCACGGCAGGTTTTTAGCACCTTAAGGGGGCAAGGATCCAAAGGGGAGCCCGATTTAACTCGATCAAGGAGCCGATCAGTCACCTCCAGCGACATGCAGGGAAAGGTGATCAGCCTTGGAGGCTCCTCCGCAAGTGAGGCCTCCCTCAGAAGAGGAGAAGGTCGAGCCGGCGACCTAGTGTTAGATGCTTCCAGCAAAGAGTAGATGTCTCGGATTTTGGTGTGAAAAAAGTCGGATATCTTGTCACATAGCTCCTTGGAAAATTCTGATGGGTCAGAGACATGAGGGGAGGAAAGAGAGTTCCCTAGGAGATTTCAGAAAAGTATAGTCTCTCCGTGAATCAGAGAGCAGAGGGTTTTATTCTCGCGGAATAGTGCTTGGTGACAGGTGCCGAAGAATCCATTGCTGCGGACAGTTTTTGCAATAGCTCAGCAGCTGCCAGATTGGCATTCTGATGCTTAGTAAGGTCAAAGTTACTGAGGAAATTGGAGAGCGCCCCCTTACTTATCAGGCTAAGGTTTCTCCTTTCCTCCAAATTCCTGTTTTTGGAAGGGGGCATAACTAATGCCAGGAAGTGTAAATCAAAAGGAATAGCAAAGTGATCAGACCAAACCAGGGGACAGGGTGTGCCCCGCAATATGAGAAACCGCAGCTGCTCAAAGTTTCCAACATACAGTGGGTATCCTTACATGAGGCATTGTCTAAATGAAAATTCAAGTCCCCCAGGAGAGGCTGAAATCATGAGTAAAAGAGGTCCTGGAACCTGGCCGCCTATAACAGAGGACACCAGAGAAGCTTTCCGTGGGGTGAGGGGCGGTCAAAGCCTGAATACGGCAGGTCAGGGTTTCTCTATGCAGAATACCCCCCCCCCCTCCATCCAACCCTATCCAATCTGGTAAGAGTATATCTAGAAGAGATGGCTTCTATAAGATCTGGACCTGAGGCATCAGTAGCCCAAGTTTCAGTGATAAAAACCCACGTTGGCTTTCTTGCTGAGATAAAATCTCTGAAGGCGACCTTATTCTTGATCAAAGATCTAACATTAATAAGAAAGCCCTGTGCAATCTGTTTTTTAAGAGGGGTCTGGCTGCCTTATCATCAGACCGGACGTTGCTGTCCTGTTTTAGTGAAGTATTGCAACCAGTACATACAAAGTACAACTTCCTAACTAACGTCTCCGGGTCCAAGGTGTGAGAACAGGGAACCCTTTCTGGTCGAAGACCTAAAAATACCTCTCTAGTATGACAAGTCCGTCCCAGCTGGTCACGGATTAAAGGGGCAGCATCTCTGGCGCATGGCGCGGTTTTAGCGTGGACGGGCGCAGATGGGCTTGCCTCCACGGCGCGCGTCCGCTGCGCGCCGACCTGGTCATGCTACTTAAATAGTGAGAGACGGAACGGGGTGCTGGCGAGAACACTAAGAGCACTGAGAGGGAGGTGAGTCCTTTAAATATGAGGGGAGCGAAGAGCTCAAAACAATGTGCAAAGCAAGCAAAATGAACACACAGTGGAAAGCTCCACACAATTAAAATTAGTTTTAATAGTATCGCAATTTTTAAAACAAAACAAAATAACATCAGCAGAGCATGTACAAAGTGTCTACGCGCGTCAACAGAACAGTAGAAACCACAGCAATTACAAACATAAAAGAAAACTCAACAATTATCAGTAGAAACTGCAACAATCATTAACAGAACAATAGGAACAGCAACAATTACTAACAGAGCAATAGAAACCTCAACCATTATCAAAAGAACAAAAGACACAGCAACAATTAACAGAACAATAGAAATCGCAACAAGTATCAACAGGATAGTTAAAAAGCCCAAAAAGCTCTCCTCCATCATGAACCATGAAGATGTCTTTGAGGGTCAGAATCTCCATGAATAAGCCGCAGCTCGCATGTTGCCCGTTGCAGAATCCTGTTCTCGGAGCTTCCATCCCTTATTTTTATATTCTGTCAATGACAAACTATAATGTATTTATACTTATAGGTTCAAAACTCTTTCAAGCTTTCGAAGTTTTAAATCACGTGCTCCGTGCACTATAAACCGTCGGACGTCTCCTGAACAGAAGGACGACTTGATGGCCTCTCTGTGGGAGACGGAATTACGCTCTGAGATAACCCAGGACATCTGGGCATCCATTGACCAACTCAAAAATGATCTGAACGAGCGCATGTCCTCCCTCCAACACGATGTAGACTCGGTGAGAACAGGTGGAAGCACAGATCCAGGATCTGGACAAGAGGGCTGCAGCCCCACAGGAAAAAATACAGAACCAGAACCAACTGCACCTGACTCAGCTGAAGACAGAGGATTTAGAAATTAGGTCTCGAAGAGACAATATTCAAATTAAGGATCTGGAGGAAGAGGCGGAAGGGCCAGACTGGGCAGTCTTCCTGGAAGGTCTCTTTGCGTAGATTTTAAGCCCGCACCAGCTAAAAATTGAGATTGAGAGGGCACACCGCGTCAGAAATCAAGGTACCGGAGATCGCCGTCGGACACGGGATGTCCTTGCCAAGCTCCACTCCTTCAAGGTCAAGGAGGCGATATATCATTGTGGCACTCACGTCTGGAAAATTCTCTGAAAGGAGAGAATGTCTGAAATCTTCAGGGATGATTATAAGAACTTTGAATATAAATAGGGACCTCTAGTGACCTATCCTACACAAGGCCCTCCTCTGGTGGTCTGCCCTCAATCAGGGACATGCACCTATTCTAGTTCTAGTTCACACGTCCCACGAGGTCCATCCGGAGAGATGGCCCCTCGAAGATTTTTGAGGGGGACACATTACTCGGTATAACAATTAGGGGATCATTCTCGGCTCCATCGGGCCAAAGATTGAACCATGCAGCTGCCGAAGCCAATGACCACTACGTTCCTTTGTTGGGTTTGTTAATTTTAGGATCACCCTAGTTGGAAGGGGTTAAAACCTCATCACAAAACAAATGGGTTGATTAAACATAAGATTAATTCATTGTTCGTGCTCCCTCATGGATCGAAACTGTACACTTTATAGCCCGCCATATCATAAGGGGAAGCAATTGTTTCTCTACAGTGCATGGTCAACCGTGACATTGCTTAGTCTCCTAGGAGCGGCTATTGAGATAAGCTGTTGCAGACTGTTTTGTGTAACAAAAACTTAAGACATTCTTTCTGATGATTGTGAAATCTTTTGTTAATAAAAAGAAGTTTGACAAAAAATATGCAGGAACACAATATCGAGAAGGTTAAGTGCAAATAGGTAAGTATCGATTTACTACTCAACTGTACTTCTACGTACCTTGCAAATATATTTATTGCCATGGTACATATATGTGGAGTTATATAGTACAACTTTGCTTACCTTTAGAACCTTACCCTCACAACACTTTTGGGTCCGGCATTCTGTCTAAACACCGCCAATGCACTAATAATTACAAGACTTTCCCTGAATAGGTAGGTTTAGTCCATTGTCCCTCCTCCCCCCCCCCATGAAGTGTCATCTGTACATCCATTTGTACCCAATGTACTGCAAGTCCTTGGTGTCACACTCAGGGCTGGATGTAAACAAATGCAATAATCTCCCTTCCTTCAATTTTCATTGTGAATCACAAAACACACATCAGTAGCCTCACACCCCCACACCTAGAACAAATCACACCCATCCCAGTAACCACCCATAACTGGTTAAATCTCGAGAGATCCATCGTTTCATTCTGTCATCCTTTACATCCTATTCATCTGTCACAGCCCCCTGGGTCCAGCAAGTCAAAGACCAGAACTTGTCCAAGCACTCGCTAGAGATGGACATCTCACTTAACGGCTGATTGAGGGCATCTCACTTTCTGGAGGCGGACATCTCACTTAGCAGCTGCAAGCTGACATCTCACTGAACCTCTGGATGCAGACATCTCACTGAGCAGCTGCAATCGGACATCTCACTTAATCTCTGAATGCACACATCTCACTTAACTGCTGCATGAGGACATCTCACTTTCTGGAGGGTGACATCTCACTTAACCCTCTGGATGCAGACATTTCACTTAACCACTGGATGTATACATCACAAGTAATTACTGCTTGAGGACATCTCACTTTCTGGATGCTGACATCTCACTGAGCAGCTGCAGGTAGACATTGCACTTAACCTCTGGATGCAGACACCTATCAATAGCTGCATAAGGACATCTCACTTTCTGGAGGTGGAAATCTCACTTATCTGCTGGATGCGAACATGTCACTTAACCTCTGGATACCGACATCTCACTTAGCAGTTGCAAGTGGACATCTCACTTAACGGCTGGATACAGACATCTCACTTAACCTCTGGATGCAGAATCTCACTTAATATCTGCATACGACATCTCGCATAACCCCTGGATGTAGACCCCACCTCCTTCTCATTTCTGGATACCACCTCCTTCTCACCTCTGGATGCGCCCACCTCCCTCTCGCCTCTGGATACACCCACCTCATTCTCACCTCTGGATGCACACACCTCACTCTCGCCTCTGGATACACCCACCTCACTCTCGCCTCTGGATACATCCACCTCCCTCTCCCCTCTGGATGCGCCCACCTTTCTCTCACCTCTGGATACATCCACCTCCCTCTCGCCTCTGGATGCGCCCACCTCCCTCTCACCTCTGGATGCGCCCACCTCCCTCTCGCCTCTGGATACACCCACCTCCCTCTCACCTCTGGATGCGCCCACCTCCCTCTCACCTCTGGATGCGCCCACCTCCCTCTCACCTTTGGATGCACCCACCTCACTCTCGCCTCTGGATGCAGATCTCACTCTCACCTCAGAATGCAGACATTTTCACCTCTGGGTGCAGATCTCACTCTGATCTTTTGATGCTGACCTCAGCTGTGTGAAAATCACATCTGGATGTAGACCACTTCTAGATGTACCTCATTCTTTCACCTCTGCTTGTAGATTTCACTTATCTCAGGATGCAAACTCCACCTGTGAGTGCAGATGTCTGACCTCTGGATAGACACACCCCCTGTCATCTTTGGATACACACACCTTCCTCTCACCTCTGGATGCACCCACCTCCCTCTCACCTCTGGATGCGCCCACTTTCCTCTCCCCTCTGGATGCGCCCATCTTCCTCTCACCTATGGATATATACACCACCCTCTCACCTCTGGATGTACCCACCGCCCTCTCACCTCTGGCTACACACACCTCCCTCTCACCTCAAGATACAGACCTCACTCTTCTGTGGATGCTCTCACCTCACCACACTCCATCCACTGGTGTCATATTGGCAACAGGACCTGGAAACACCTCCCCTCCCCCCCCAGGATCCATACTAACCCCTCACATCTTCACTATATGCACACACGCGGACACAGCTCGCATTAGCACTGAGGCCCCTTTAGTCAGGGTCAATCAGGGAATTGCGATGCGCACTACTCACCAGTGAGGGTCTCAAGGCGCTGGGGGGGAGGGGTGGGGTGCGGCTCAGAGTCAGCCGAAGAGCCAGGTCTTGCGGCTCTTCCTGAAGGTGTGCAGAGTGGACGAGCGTCTGATGTTGATCGGGAGTCAGGAAAAATACCTCTCTACCTCACCATTATAATACTAATTTCTATTTGTAAAGTGCAAACATATCACCCCCTTAAGGGTTTCAAGGCGCTGGGGACCGTCGGGGAGATTAAGTCTTCTATTGCCCAGAGTCACATGGTGCTGAGTTGCGCCGGCGCGGGGATCGAGCCGTGATCCCCGTGCTCCGGAGTCAGCCGCTCTGGCCGCTGCACCACACCTCTCTCACACAGGTCAGATTAGCACCAGCCCTGATGGGGCTGGTGAGCAGTAGCACCACGTCACGGTTCTGACCCTCGCTACTGTCCACTCACACCGCCATTCACAGTGGCCCCCACGCTATTGATTTGCAGCAATTAATGCATCAATCTCTACCTCCAAGAGGAGAGTGCACAAGGTAAAGTCCTAGATTAGGGATCTAGGGGCTTATTTACAAGCCCCTTGTGCCACTTTTGTGTCATTTTTAACATGGGAAAAGAGACGCAAAAGTGGCGCAAGGGGCTTGTAATTCTGCCCCCTAGACCGTAGACTACACACCTGTGAGCATCAGCCCACGAGGCAAAGTCACGGATTATAACTATACGCCAAGCCACTCACCTGTGTACTGCAGGCCACATGGCAAAGGGTTAGGGAATTTACTGATGAGGGCCACCTCAAACACTCCCATTCACACCGTGGCACTCAGGCGTATGCTGGTGGGCCCCCTCCGGGACCCCCCAACATATCGCGGCAGATCCGGAAGGAAGACTTGTGTCCCCGAGGAGTGGAGAGTCCGAAGATGAAGCAGCAGGGGCCAAGGAGGGCCAGTCCTGCGCCTCCCTCCCCAGGGGGAAGGGGGATCTAAGAGGAACATGACCTGCTGCTCGGTTCTAGCCCCCTGTCGAAGCCCCTTCCAGCCTTCTCCCTCACTGCCCAACACTGAGGGTCTCACCGCCGCCATCAGGATATATAGGCCTTAAGGAGTGACATCACAGAGGGCAGGGTGTGCAGGCCTAGGGGGTAGGACATAGGTCCTGGGGTAGTGACATCACAAAGGGCAGTGTGTGCAGGCCCAGGGGGTAGGGCATAGGTCCTGGGGCAGTGACATCACAGAGGGCAGGGTGTGCAGGCCCAGGGGGTAGGGCATAGGTCCTGGGGCAGTGACATCACAGAGGGCAGGGTGTGCAGGCCTAGGGGGTAGGACATAGGTCCTGGGGCAGTGACATCACAAAGGGCAGTGTGTGCAAGCTCAGGGGGGTAGGGCATAGGTCCTGGGGCAGTGAAGTCACAGAGGGCAGGGTATGCAGGCCTAGGGGGTAGGGCATAGGTCCTGGGGCAGTGACATCACAAAGGGCAGTGTGTGCAGGCCCAGGGGGTAGGGCATAGGTCCTGGGGCAGTCAAAACACAGAGGGCAGGGAGTGCAGGCCTAGTGGGGTAGGGCACAGGTCCTTGGGCAGAATCACAGAGGGCAGGTAGGGGAGAAGGATAAATCCTGACATCACAGATGAGGGAGGTGAGTAGGGTATTTGTAGTACATACTCTTAGGTTACTGTTCTAGTTTATTTTAGAATGTTTACTAGGGTTCTGTATTTCCTAAGAATGTCCCCTCATACCTATTCTATCCTTGTGCTTGATTGCGGATTCCATTCTAAGTCAGTTGCATTCCTGCTTCTGCCTGGATGAGTCCGCTCTTGTGCTATCTCCTTGTCTTGAATAAAGGAACCTGAATCTTACCTCATCTGTCAGCTGCATGTTATTTACTACAATTTAGCGACTTCCTGGGATTCAACCTCTGCTTTCTCCAACCCGCTCAATTCTCCTTTTGACTGTAAACCGACTCCAGCTCCGGATCATCCCAGTCGAGGTACGGAGGATTCTGGCCGTCTCCCAATCCGCGTGTACAAGAGCAGACAGGTGCTGCCAGTTTCCGTGCAGTTTCTGGCACTCCGTAATCCGGAAAAAACCCAAAAGAGTTTGGCCCACAGATGATGCTTCGGTTCAGCGTGAGCTGCTGACGTTCCTATGCGTCCGCACCTAAACTTGTCATGAGATCGCACCTAAACTTATCAGATAAAAAGTCTGATTCAAACGCCCTCCGGCCCCGGAATATATTGGAATATAGGACTGAGAACATGGCCTCCCCCCATCGTCCTGAGTGAGTGTACGTGGTCATATCTGCTTTAATAACGTCAGCCAAAGGCTCTCAACACCACGTTTTTTCAGCTGCTTCGGTAATCAGATCTGGTGGGACTAATCTCCTGTCTCAATTAAATATACATTAAAACCCCGGTGAGGAGAGGGGGGAAGAGGCAACAACTGCGGGGGCCAGGCATGCTACGTTTTGACACACATTGAGACGCCACAGCGAGCATTGGTACCTGGGGCATAGGGGACAACAGGACTCCCCAGCTGCACCTGAATGAGGAAGAAAGCCTCCAAGCGGCCTGCCTGACTTCAAAATGGCGGCCGCGGGGACAAATACAAGCATCAATACCTCTGTGAATGCCAGCGACGGCATGCAAGGAAAATAATGTGCAGTAGGGAAGGAGCAACCACAAGACTGGAACCCAGAAGGGACAATAAGGGCAGATCAATCCTCTCCCAACGGGTGAACTGACAAAAGTTGTCCTCCCTTAGACTCTTAGGGTAATTGGGGGCAGTTCTGTTTGAGTTAGGAGTAAGATGCACTCCTTTGACCCATTCCCTCACAGCTGCGCAGCACTTAGTGCCAGCTGCAACATTTAGGTTTGCGCAAGTACGCACCCTGGACTTTCACTGCATTGGCAGCAGCCCCGACATTCTGGACACAGGGCATTTGAGCCCCTTTGAGATGGCCAGTTGGCCAGGGGGACTGGGAGGTTTGTAGGGCGCCAGGCCCTAATGTGTTTATAGGGTCACGTTAGAGATGGTGATCGTCCATGTGGACTTCTACCTAAACGGGCGTATCCGGTTTTTACCGGGCTCACCCCCAGAAAAACCTAATTGGTGTGGAGTCCATCGGCTGAAGCCACACAGACGATCACCATCTCTAACGTGGGATGGAATAACGTCATTTAAAATATAAATGTTACAAAGGAGCAGCTATCTGCCCTTTATTATAATTAGGATAGGGTAATTCCCATTTCCCAATTATACCAGGGGACGACATAGCCCTGAAGAAAGTCCAAGCACTACAATAGTGGGCACACGAGGACTGAAACATGCTGGCCCTAGGGTCTTAGGACCATAACACTCCATACGACCCTACTGTCTTTATTTTTAATATTCCTGTTGAACCCAAGAATAAAGGGAAACTGGGGTCCAACAGTGAATTTTTAATCTTTATCCCCTGGCCTATGATATGACTTAAGAGCTCCCTGGAACATTGGTTGAGCCCACCGCGACTTGTAGGGTCCCGATGATGAAGCATGACACCATTAGGGTGTGTGAGGGTAAATAAATAAAAACAAAGAGCTTTCCTACTTTATTTCTATCAATGAGAGCTTCACACTGGAATCTTCCAACAATTGTCTCTAGCGTCATGATAAAAATAAACAGTGAAGTACTGTAAAGTGTATTTGATTCGTAATCAGGAGGGTGTACTTCTCCTTATACCTCTTGACCCTTCACATATACATGACCACATGGGTCTGTATAAGTAGTGTTTAACGTGTGTCTGTGACTGTCATATTTTCCGGGCCCTTTGATGTGGTTTAACCATATTTTGAGGGTGACTTTCCCCCTACTCCGACCCTGCAGCTTGACCACCTACTGGGCTAGCCAACCCAGCCCCTTCCCCTGCTGCATCAGGCTCTATAATCTGAGGTTGGCTCTCAGCATGATCCTGTACCGAACCTCCTGCATTGCCCTCAGTTATAGTCATGGAAGTTGAGACTGTTACCTTATCCCTGTCGGTCAGCTCACTTTGGCATGGTGTTTCAGCTTCCTTGTTGATAAGCGGCAGCATCTGCGTTGGTAATACTGGATTCACCTCATCTAGGTTCAATGCCATCGGATCCCTGGCAGATTTATCATGGTGATGAAGGAGAGGCGGAGTTGCACTTCCCCCAGTGGAGGCTCGAAGCAGCTCCAGTACTGATGAGCTAGGTGGGCGCTGCTGAGGCACAGTCCTGCCCTTCCCCTTCTTCTCTCCCGCGATCTCCATCGGGATGGCAGGGACGGAAGGGATGAGCATCCACCCATTCTTCCGCATCACTGCCAACATCTTTGCTATGTGCTCTGCTCCAGAGCGCTGGTCCACCGGCGTCTTGCACGTCTGGAGGGCGGCTGCAGCAGCAGCCTTTCATCTCAGATTGCCCCCAAAAGTATTTAGACCCATTTCCCGAATTGCAAAAAGCAATGGGCAGCCACTGCGGTATGCATGAGCCACCACCTTGCCCAGCAGCTGCCTTCAGGCACGGAACAACTCAGCCAGACGCAGGGCAATCCCAAAGTGGTTTGTACAAAGTGGTGCGTGTTGTGCTGCCAGTATCTGCACTATCACGACTTCTTCCAGTAGGGTTATGTGGGAAATTTCTTATTTTTGAGTCCAACCTACTGTCCTCTCTCATCTGGTCAGGAAGCCCCAACACGGCTGACTCAAGCAGCCACCATCTTGAACAAGCATTTGCAATGCAATAGGACTCGCATTTACGTGAGACCTATTGAATTGCAAACGGAAGTGCGGGCATGGGGGGAAGGGGGCGAGAAAGCACGAACGGGAGTGGGGGGACAGGAGAGAAGGTACACACAGCGGGAGGGGGGGCACAGAAGAAAATAGTGCTCACTCAACACAAAGTAAAGGGGCCAGTAACTATGGAAGGATACAAATGACAACATGGCCATCGTGAGGAGGGACTAACAGCCTATAAACCAATCGGAAGGCAGCATTTAGGAAGGACAAAGACACAAGCCAATGAAAAAGTTGGTGGGGGAGTGGGTGTGGCTTCTCCCCCATACTGATCTATCACAGATCAACCCGAGAGCAGCGCTTGCGCGCTGGCTCATGGCTCAACCTAAAAATGTCAAGCATATTGGAAAAAAATAGAAATGAGAAAAGAGTGTGGGGAATCAAAGGGGTATATCATCAAGGACGGCGTTAAAAATATCGCTTGTTTAGTAGCAGAAAACTGCCGCTAATGCGGTGATAATGGGCTTGATAATATGCCCTGGAGAATTCCAATAGAAGCCCATGTTCACACCAGAACATGGGCTTCTATTGGAATTCTCCAGAGCATATTATCAAGCCCATTATCGCCGCTTTAGCTTGAGACCCATGGCCAATAAATACAGGTGTCTCTTAGAATGGCAGGCTCAGATGCACGCAGTAACTATGCCTAGAAGAAATTTGAATTATGCCGACGTACTTTGGACAATTATAAGAATTGTGCATTAGGCTTTTTACGTGAAATTTCCAAAATGATGCTATTACGCCATCTCGCACTATGCAGCATTCACAGTAAACAACACTTACAGTGAATCGCATAATTTGAGTACAAATTTACCACGAATGAACAAGGACAGAATGTAGTGGATGTTTTCATAGTGGTCTTGTTTAAATGCATCCTCGCACCAAAAATTGAGGGGATGATTTATTTCCCAATAAAATATAGAGTGAAATGACGGATTAATATTTCACATGATTTTGCCGTAGTTTCATGTAATAATAGGAAAGCAAAATACACATGTCCCCTCCCCCTCCCCCGCCAGTAATAATGCAATTACATTGGTCATTACAAACTGAGGATGAACTAAGTGCCATGGCAGCTCATAGGTGAGTGCTTCATGTTTAACCACAATAATGTGACCTTGAAACAGGTAACAATAACAAAAGACTTGCATACTCTTTTATTGATAGAGCAGATGGAGAGCTCCCCGTTTTCTGTGGCAGAAGATCCGCGTCCTATGTGACTCTTGTACGGAGTAATCTCCCAGCCAATCACTGCCTTTCATTTTTATGATTGTCAGAAACACACATCCTTAATTTGATATCAGAAAATAGACAATGTTTTTTCTTGAGCATGTTCAGAAATTCCCTTTCGAATTCAACTGTTGGACAAAGCACGATCCACATTTATTAGCACATCTGCAGACACCGACTCACTCGGGTACTCACTTCTTACGATTCCATCACTTTACACTGGGGTTTTCTCTTGGAGTCCTAGCCTTGCTTTTAAATTACTTGCCGCACCTATTTCATTTATTCCTTCTTCTTATACACTTCTAGGAAACAGTCTCTATTTTTTTTTTAAATATAATTCTTTTTATTAACATAGCTCATAGTACCATACAATCACAGACAATATCCAAAAACATATCAGGGAATAGCGTGATGGTGAACAAGGGGCATATGTATCAAACTCCCCTTTAGCGAATCCTAATTTGCGAGAATTTGCGATTCGCAAATACAGATTCGCTGAACGGGATGTAAAAAATAAATCGCTAATCATTTGCGATTACTTAAAAGTCGCAAATAAATCGCAGAATCCCGTATTGCGATTTCTTAATAGCGAAATTCGCACATTAAGAAATCGCAAAAATGGGAATCTGCAAGCCTGGTGCAGGCTGATGACATCACAAACAGGAAACTGGAGTGATTGCCTGCACCTGCTCACCTGAGCCACACCCAGAGGCTGCTTGTGGAGTGTGAGGAGGCTTATCTGGAGACAGCAACCAGCAATGGATCCAAACCAAAAACAGCAGGGCAAGGATGCTGAGAAAAGAAAGCGAAAACACAAGTTTTCTGAAAAGGAGCAGGAGGTCCTCATAGAGGAGATGGTCTGCAGCCATGAGCTCCCGTTTGGGAAGAAGGCACTCAAAGTCCCAGAGGCCAGGAAGAGGAAAATCTGGCTCGAAATACAGAGCAAGGTGAATGCTGTTGGAGTCACCACACGGACCATCGAGGAGCTGCGCAAGCGGTGGTACGATATGCGCCAGAGGTCCAAGGAGAGGGTGGCAGCCAGACTCAAGGATGCCACTCAGACTGGAGGAGGACCATCCACTGCAGAGCAGCCAACCCCCCATGAGGAGCTCGTGGAGTCTACCCTCCTGCCTGAGAGCGTTGGTGGTGTGGCTGCAATAGACAGCTCTGACCCCTTATCCAGCAGACAAGGTAAGATGCATGCAAAATCAACCTGCACTCCTCCCCATCCCTTGCACACTCCCCCAAATGCGCATAGTAAACTCCCAAAATGTCAATCCAGCCCAGGTCTTACAGCACACCCAGCAATGCATCATGGGACTCGTAGTACTGTGTCTGACTGTGTGTCCATGACACCATCAAATTTAAATGCAACATATGTGGGTTGGGGATCATTGAATGAAAATGTGTCAGAGGTTAGCTGTCAAAGAATTGTAACTTTATTGAGTGCCACATGCAGACAGTAACACAAACTCATGTAGTCCCCTTTACATCCACAGCACACGGCATGCCACAAGAAGACAGCACAGAGGGAGAGGAGCCTGCAGACCCTGCGGACTCCAGCGATGAGACAGAGCAGCAGCCAATTCAGCGCTGGAAGCGCGCACATGTGCCCCCACTGCCTCCATTTGACGAGGAATTCCCAGCAACAGGCGATGACACCGACAGGAGAGAGGGGAGTCAGGGTGTGACAGAAATGCCCTGTCATGACGCACCAACACCAAGGCAAAGGGCACAAGCCACATCCAGGTCAAGGCCCAGGAGCAGCACTGCAACAGAAGGAGAAGGCACCGTGTTCTCCGGTTTGGAACAGTGCATGCTGCAGGAACAGCGCCTGCAAAGCAAGGCAATGCGGTCAATAAATCGCCAGCCATGCCGCCTACATCAGGACAATCGCAACATGGTAGCGGCAATACAAGAGCTCTGTGCCACTTTGAGGGACACCCAAGCTGCCAATGACAGGGCTGGACGACGTGCCAATGCACGCCTACACAATTATACAAAGGCAGTCAACCGCCTCTGCACCACCACCAGCGCACTCACACGCAGAAGCGTAACCATGCAGGTGGACATGGCACATTGCTGCCAGGACATTGCATGAGGGCTTGAGCAGGTAACCACTGCTGTGGAACAGCTGCAGACAGCCAATGCTGGTGGCAGCGCACTAATGGCCTCTGCTGAGAGTGAGGACACATCGAGTCGCAGCAGCATCACTCCAACCTTGCCAGGTGAAAGACGCCGCAGTGGCAGACAGGTAGCAGGCCAAGGGCGCACCATGGGGGGCACTCACCCTGGACGGCACCGACGGAGGTGATCATCTGCGGGGACACTGACTGCAACACGGGTGCTTTTACCCGAAAAGGCTGTTTGCCCTATTACTTGTGCCTTCTCTGCACTGTGTGTACAACTTGTGCTGGGGACAATTGCTATTTCTTGCATGTGAAGTGTGATTAAACACTTGACACATCATCAGGCTTTGTCGTCTCATTTCATCAATACTCACCTAAAAGTAGTTTCGTGTGATCTCAGTCCGTCTCTGGCGTCCAGCAGATGCCCCAACTCCTGGTGCTGGTCTGGCAGGGGGAGCAGGGCGCTCATCATCCGATGTGTCTGTATCGGTCACATCAATTGTGGTGCCTTTCCTCATTGCCATGTTATGTAGCATTGCACAGCTTGCCACGATTTTACAGCAGGTCTCAGGGCTGTATTGCAGTGCGCCTCCACTTTTATGCAGGCACCTGAAGCGGCTCTTCAGGATTCCGAAGGTTCGCTCAATGACACAGCGTGTAGATCTGTGTGCCCTGTTGTAGCTCCTCTCACTTGCATTTGCAGGATCCAGATATGGGGTCAGGATGAAGTCGCGCACTGCATAGGCACTGTCACCTGCATGAAAAAAACACAATAGGTAAGTCAATGTCCCCCCCCCTCAAGTGATGTAGTGGATGTATTGATGTGTGCAATGTATTTACCAAGCAGGTACCCCTCCCCAAAGTCTCCAGCACTCAGACGTCTGTGTATTCCACTGTGTCTGAAGATGAAAGAGTCATGTGTACTGCCGGGGTATTTGGCTACGATGTCTGTGATGAGATACTTAGCGTTGCACACAATCTGTATGTTGAGGGAATGGTAGCATTTCCGATTCCTGTAGACATATTCAGTTTCTGCTGGGGGTGTGATGGCCACATGGGTCCCGTCAATGCAGCCAATGACGTGAGGGAAACGTGCAATCTGGTAGAAGTCCAGTATCGTTTGCTGTAATGCCTGTTGGGTGGTGGGGAAGTAAATGTGATGTGAGAGCCTCAGTAGCATTGCATCTAGGAAGGCATGGAAGAAGCGTGAAAGTGCACTCTGTGACACCCCACCAACCTCCGCTATGACCCGCACAACTGTGGGAATTGTTTGTGTCCTGCGTGTAGGGTGCTCCAAGTGGGGTTTCAGCTCCTCAATCAGGTCCATTATGGTCTGTGGGTGCAGTCTGTACTTGTCATAGATGTCCTCTTCAGTGTTCTGGAACAGGGTGATGCGCAGCCTGAATATACGTTCCTGTCTCATTCTCCTGTGAGCAAGGGCCCGAATACGCAGCCTCCTGGCTATCACGTACATTGCAGCCATTGTGGGTGTGTTTGTTGCATTGTGGGCTGGTTTATGTACCTTGCACCAGTTTACCACCTGCAAGCAATTGGTGTTAATAGCGATTTCTTAAATTGCGAAAATCGAAAAATCGCAATTTGCGACATTTTCATACATGTGTTTGCGATTTCTTAGTTTGCGATTTCTTGTTAGCGATTTTCGCTACGCTAAGAAATCGCAAATTAAGTATTCGCAAGGAAATTCGCTGTTTTCAGATTTCGCAGCCTAAGAAATCTCTAATTTAGCGATTTCTTATTTTTCTGTGTGGAAGTGTGTCATACATATGAAATAGCGAAAAATCAGTCGCAAACGCTCTTTTTTGCGAATCGCAGCGTTTGCGACTAATTTTTCCTTTCATACATATGCCCCCAAATTAGGACACATAAGGACACAAGTGGGATATCCAATTATCATAGTTACTCCTCAGACTCTCTCTCTGACCCTCTGTATTTCAGCCAAGGCCCCCAGATCTTCCATTTCTTAATGCAACCCCTGCTCCTGTATATAGTTTCCTCAGCTCTTTGGCACCAATCGAGGTCCTGCCTCCACTGCTCCCATTGCGGAGGCATCCGAGACCCCCATCCCCTGGCAATGTTTCTTTTTGCTACCCCTGCTGCCAGCACTAGCCAGAGATTCACATACCTAGACCAGTCGGTGTCACCTTTCATCAACAGCAACAGCCACTTTGGTTCCATTGGAACGTGTCGCCGACTACAGCAGACATAGTGTACTTGACCCTCGCCCAAAAGAGAACCATCTCAGGGCATTCCCATAATATATGGTAGAAGGTGCCTTCCTCTTGGTAACCCCTCATGCAGAGGGCCGACTAACTCCTACCCCAAGCGTATAGGTGTGTGCAAGGATAGTACATGCGGTGTAGGATCTTTAACTGCACCAACCTAAACCTGGAGCGGATTGCTATTTCACGCTGACCCTGTATGGTGTCTTGCCAGTCATCGTCGTCCAGGGTGCCAATGTCTCGAGCCCATGCCGCCCGAAGCACCACCAAGCAGTCCGGCATATTGTTTATGAGCTTGCGGTAGATGGTGGATGTGGGCTTTCTTAGTCTGGGGTCCAGGAGCAGTCTGTCCTCCATGGGGTATTCTGTGATGAAGGCGCCACTGTGTATGGTGTGTATGAGACGTATGTAGTGGTAATGTTGTGAATCATGGAGGTCATATTCCTTCTTGAGATAAACAAAGGAACGGGGGCAGCCCCTTTCCATACGTCACCCAAATATTCAATGCCAATGAGCCTCCACCCCCTGAACCCTGTCAACTGTGTCACCTCTTTCAGCTGATCTCCGAGCCATAAGGGGATTCTACCAGTCAGTGTGTCCGACCATCCCAGGAACTTGTTTGCCTCTCTCCAACATTGAACTACCACCCTTGTGTGTGCAGGCCACTTCCTTCACGGTCTCCGGGCATAAAGAAGGTGCTCGCTGTTGCCCCCCGGCATGACCATCGTGCACTGTCCGTGAATACCCAATTGTTAACTACCTGGAGCTGCGAGGCCCAGTAATACAGTTTGACGCCTGGAAGCGCCAGACCCCATCATATACCCCTCTGGTAAGCTTGTGTAGCACTATCCTAGGGTTCCCACCATCCCACAGCAACGTCCGTACCGCATGTGATATTTGTGTAAATACCCCCGGAGGGACAGGATACGGTGTATTCTGTAAGATGTATAAGAGCCTCAGCAGAGCGAGCATCTTAAATAATGCGCCCGGCCCTTGAGGGAGAGAGGCAGTGATCGCCAGTGACTCATGTCAGCCCCAAGGCGAGCCAGCTGAGACTCAAGGTTTTCAGCAAAGTCCTCCTTATCTCTTCCGTGACGTATATCCCCAAGTACTTGAACCCATCAATCACCACGGTGGCGGGACATCTAGTGGGGATCCGCGGGGGAGTGCCCAAAAATGGAAAGATCACTGAATTCCCCCAGTTAATGGTGTAGCCAGAGTAGCTGCCGAATAACACGAAAAGGTGTAGCACCTGTGCAATCGAATGGTACGGTCTCGCCATGTATAACACAATATCATCGGTGTATAGGGAGATACGCTCTACCCACTCGTCAGTCAGCGCCAAACCTCAGAATGACCTGTCTCTCCTGATCCAGTGAGCCAGTGGCTCCAGAGCCAGGGCAAAAAGGAGGGGGGACAGGGGACATCCCTGCCTGGTACCCCTCCTGAGAGGGAAGACCCTGGATGTGGCACCATTTACCCTAATACAGAAGGCGCACCCAACTGCAGAAGATCGGGCCAAAGCCTAATTTCTGGAGCACCATAAATAGGTAGGGCCATTCGATGCTATCGAATGCCATCGATGCATTTAACGCCATCAATGCCGTCTGTGTGTTCCCCACATCCTCCGTCATGTAAAGTACGCCATACAAGCGCTGCATGTTATGGCGGGTCCTCCTACAGGGCATGAACCCTGATTGGTCAACATGCACCAAATCAGGAAGAACAGACACCAATCTGTGTGCTAGGGCCTTGGCTAGGACCTTGGCCTCTACGTTGATGAGTGAAATGGGGTGGTACGAGGAACATTGCTCCGACGGCTTCCCCACTTTATGAATGACCACGATCATGGCCTCACGTTGATTGGGGGGAGCCTACCTAACTCACGCGCCTCCGAGTAGATCTGGAGAAGAGGGTTGATAATGACGTTCGCCTGCCGCTTATGAATTTCAACAGGAAGCCTGTTAGGTCCCGGCGCTTTCCCGGACTGGAGCGAGTTGAGGGCCATCGAGGCGGTCCCTTTCGAAGTGGGTCGCGAACACCTCCGCTATTCCGTGCTGGTGGATACTAGTGACCCCGACATGTATCCCACTTCAGCTACCCATGAGCGATCCCTGTCGCGTCACTCAAGCCAAGCAAGCAGCTTCAGGGCATTATTGCCTACGTCGTAGATCCAGTGTTGTGTGGCAAGAGAGTACGCCCGTGCCTCCCCCTCAGCCAGGGCTCAAAGTTCCCTCTGTTTGAGTGTCAATCTGTGGCGGAGGTCGACAAAAGAGGCTACACTCGCATCGTGCTCCAACTGCTCAATTTCGTTTTCAAGTTGACTAATCTGTAGGGATTCCTCTTTTTTCTGGGCACCTATCAGTGCCTCGGCCTGCCCTCTCAGCACCGTTTTGTATGCTTCCCATAATGTTACGTGGGACACAACCAAGCCCCGGTTTTCCTCAAAGTAGAGCTGAGAACCCTCCCTGAGTTTGTCCCCTATGTTGTGGTCCCGGAGGCGCCACGGATCTATCCTCGGAAAAGACGCCCTGTTAATCACTGGGCCCATAAGTGTGACGCTGACTGGAGAGTGGTCGGAGATCCCACAGGCCATAATCTGGGGATCAGCAAAGACGCCCACCTGGTCAGAGCGGGCAAAGAGGTGGTCGAGTCATGAAAAGGGCCGTGTGGAGCTGAATAGAACGTGTATTGTCTAGGTGAGGGGTTGTATGTGTGCCACAGGTCGCTTAGTCCCATGGTCGTGACAAATCCCTCTAGGCCCCTGTAGGAGAGTAGGGTCTGCTTTCTATGTTCACCCCCACTTTTTGCTTTTGCTTTACTGGTTTTCGACTTAGATGTGGCTGTGGGCCTGCTAATCAGACCCACAGCCCTGCTGTTCTCACTCTAAATTAATACTATGTACTTTAGGTGCATAACCCATTTGGATAGGATCACCTTATTGGCCCCTGTACAGTGTACCCTAGGTACCCAGGGCATAGGTGTACCCTAGGCCTACCAGGGGCTGCAGCATGTATTATGCCACCCCTGGCCTGGCCTTCCATTTTGACACAACTGGCTGATCACTCAGCTGGGGCAAGGTCGTGTAATCACCCCTTGCTTAGGTGTAGTATCCCTATACCTAACTTACATATAGACACATGTGTACCTATCAGTCACTCCTATGGCAGGCCTTGACAATCCTGGAGGCAGAGTGCTTGGTAACATGTGAGATGGTGCTCTAGCATGAGCTGAGCCTGTCTGCAGCTTTCGGAACCTTGTCCTTATAGCTGTTCTATGATATAGCCTACCATATACTCTTAAAGTGCCTTATAATCTTAGACGGTTATGGTAACTATGGTTTGGCTTTATCGAAACATGTCGTGTAAGGTGTCTAACACTGTGGAATAATACCCCCATGCCATTTCTGGACATGAGAATATTATTCCCCCCTTCTAGAGGGAAAGACATGTTAAAATCATACTTCAACTGTTAGCCTCTGACCAAAGCCTCAGCATCACAAAATGGATGCTGCTGCCACGACACAAGTCTGACCTCCTGCAGCTGGGAGTGATCCCAGCCAGGGAGGCCTGGACAATAGGTTTCCTGCTTGGGGAGGTGCTAGCACCTCCCCAGACAGCCTTTAGTGTATTGGGGCAGGGTGGGCTGAAAGGAATGAGACATGCCTGGGGCACACAAGGTGTTCCTTGCATAGTCCAGTTCAAACCGGCGCTGGGGCACTCCAGCCCCAGCTCTGGTGCGAAACTGGACAAAGGGAAGTGGGTGTAACCACCCCCTCCCAGGTCCCACCCATAAGGCGTGACCTAGCAGGTATCCCAGCCCCCCAGATTAGTATAAGAGTGGGAGTTGGGCCTCAAGACTTTAGATTATCCTGAACCTGCAAACTTGAACAGAAACTCTGGACCTTCGACATTCGACGAAAGAAGAAGACTGAAGAATCTCCCTTGTAGCCAAGGAGTGGCTACCCTGTGCAAACAGGCACCATCAAGAGACTACCCTTTGCTTTGCCCACGTTCTACGAGGAACCGACTGCAGAGCCTGACCAGAGCCTCGACTTCCAGACTTCTCCGACCCTGATCCACATCGACAGCAAAGCTGAGATCCGTGGAGGCGACGAGCGACGTGGGACCGGCTACCTGGGAAAAGTGGCTAGTAACTTAAAGCGCAGTTCTGAGGTACCCTCGAAGTTGTGCACCGGGGATTGAGAAGCCCCAACCCCAAGCACCATCTGCACCGAAGATCAGCCCCCCACACTCCACGAGTCCTGCGTGGGGCCCTTCAGCATTTTCCTGCTTGCCGCGTCTGTCCGGTTGCTTGCCCGCTGGCTAGTGGCCTTTGTGACGACGCATCCTGAAATCTTCTACGCTGGTTTGGCTCCTCCAGACTGGCTCCCGCTTCTCTGCAAAGAAGAAGCACCCCAGACCTTCCTGGTCTGCACCAGAAGCAAGTCCTTCGTTCTTCGTGGGTTCCGCTTGCCAAGGCTTGGTGAGTCCTAGTCCAACTTCGACGCCGCCGACAGCAAGAGCCTTCGTGGGACAGCTCGCCTCCTGGTCCTGGTCATCCTCGACGCTTCCTGGTCCTCCTGGCTGCAGCGACAAGCTTCACCTTCACCTGCAATCTTCACGACATCGCCTGGTTCCTTCCTGGTCCCACGTGGTCACTGGCTAGTGACCTTGACTCTGTCCCTTCTGCTTGCAGGTTTCTTCTCTTCTTGATCCCCGCCTTGGGATCCACCGGACACTCTTCACTGACTGCCTGTCAGCATCTTTCTTCAGGCATCCATAGGAGTCGACGACGAAAACGACGCATCTTCACCCCTATGCACCCGCAGCCTGTGGGCTAGGTAACTTGGGTACTCCGGTGCTCATCAGGATAGTGACTATCCTAGTGTCTAGTTTTCAAGTCTCAACTTCCTAGCTACTCCGGAAGTGTCCTAAATCTACCGTTTTCTAAACTGTACTATTGCTATTGACTTTTACGCATTACGCGTGAGTGTTTCCACTCTGCACACGAATCCCGTGGGCCTCCCACTTCCTAACTAACGCTAGTGTAGTGTAGCCCCAGTGATTCCCTAGGCCTAGGCCTATCCTATTTCCGTGACAGTGGTTCTTATACCACTTACTTAGTATATGGTTTGCGTGGCCCCTAGGGCCTAACTGTATTACTTACCTGTGTGACTTAATGTATGCTTAAATAAGACTGTGTTGTACTTACCTCTAATCTCATAAAGAGTGCTGAGGGTTTGCTTAGAATAAATACACTTTATTTTATATATATATCTGTTGTGGTGTCCTTTCATTTGGTATTCAAGGGATTATATATGGTATCACAGCTGGCTTAATACAAGAAAAACCCTACACAAAGAGGGAAAGTGTGGGTAGGGAGGGTCCAAGGGATATGTTTAGAGACCAGCTACAGTATGAATCCCCAATCAACAAACATCATACCAAAAAATACTGTGGGTCTAAAAGTTCTGTGTGAATACCTGATATATTCAATAGAGTGAAACCATCTGGGGTATACCCAAAAAGGTTGAATTCCCATCACCCACAAAGGTGGCTATTCATCATCTGGGAACCATAACAACCAACCACTTAGGTAATTATGGCGGTTAAATGGTAGTCCCAGTCGTGGGTGACCAAGGGTAGGGTGATGGTTTGCAGTGCCAAGAATATAAAAGGAAGAAGTGCTATTAAAAATGGCTATCAAAACACAAACAATTTTATTCTGGTGCTGTCTTGATGCCACTTTAAAAACAGTGCGTGGACAGTGTAACAAATAACTGTCAGAGTGGCGGTCTACATGTTTCGGCTATCGGACTGTGGAGTCCAAGCTCTCATCAGGACCTAATGCGCTACTGCAAAAACGTGAAAAAAGGAAACTTATGTAAACTAATAGTTGGGATGAATTCCCAATACGACCTGTTTATGCTAGTCCGTTTCCCTGGAGTTTTGGGGGGAAAAAAGGAACCTAGTTACAATGGAGAAAAGAAAATTCATTCATTTCTGAACAATATCAGTATCCAACACAGAACACGGCTAGATATAGTGTACTAGCGGTCATTTGCACAATACTAGTAGATGTATTGTTTACACAAAGTGATAGGCATATCAAAAAATTGCTTATGTACTTACCCGTCAATTTTCGGGTATGTACCTCGCCTCGCCTGGCATCCGCTCAGGACTGGAGGCACCGCTCTATGAAGAAGAGAGTATCAATGCGTAAAGTAAATAGCCCCTGGGTAGTTTATCCTGTTTTGTTACAGTGGGGGGAGGGAGAAAAACTTCCACAAGGTGTCGTTCGAAAATGCAACTATGAAGAAATGGCAGAATCAAACAGTCTAGTCAAATCTAGTCAGACGGTAAAAACACAGATGTGTGTGTATGCTAGCATATTTAAAAGTGCACTGTGGTGCTGGCACACGATTGGGAGCGGGTCAAAAATGCAAAACGAGTCTTGCAGGTTCGCATTAAGTCCCTTGTTAGTGCAGCCAAAATGCTCGGTCACTGAAGCGGTGAAGGCTCGGGCTTAATCTAGAAAAACGTAAAGGCGTGCAGTATCACGTTTAAAAACTCACGCCTCACCTATGGCTCGTGTATATAGTATTAATACAGTTTCAAAATTCAAAAAAGCGGATGACAAAAGGATAGGACTCACCTCTCCGTCGGTACCCCGCGCTAGCTGCTGAGCTGGAAGGGGAGGTGGCGGACCGGCCGGGGGAGTATCCTAATAAAGACCAATGAGCGTCCAGCCTCGTCACTTTCTACGGAGCGCTCAAAGGGACGAAAAAGCTTGTCTGGTGTTTCCGCATAAGGGAACTTGGGTAATGTAGTTGTTAATATAGTTCTTCTATAGGACGTATTTCGGCGACATATTGAAGTGTCTGCCGAAGAGGTGCAGTCAAGGTGTTTTGTTCAGCAAACTGGTGCGCAACAAGGCGCCAGTCATTCGAAAGGCCACTTAACATAAATTATAATTATATATGCTGTAATGGTGTCACACTCAGGATGTAAACAGTGCGATGTCACGTGATAACCGATGATGTTGATTAGTAATGCCAGAGGTGGTGTCAGTCTAGAACGGCTATCAAAGGGTAAATCCTCATGTGTTATCACGTATTTGTCAGAATTAGGGATTTGAAACCTTAACGTAATTGAGGGATTGAGATGCCATATGTAATACTCAGAGATCCCTTCGAAGGGGATGTTGACAATTTACTCATAGTAGACACTCCAAATACAATGAGTAGTGTCCTGTGTACAAGAATGATAAAGAACAAGCAGTGATCCAAGATATCACCACCTATAATGCCAGAGAAAACAAGGTTTATCATAATCTTACGAAGAAGGACAAACATGCTTTAATGGCACTCACGAAGGACGACTCCATCACGATAAAACCGGCAGATAAAGGCGGAGCAATTGTCATCTTAGATACAGAGACATACCGCACTGAATGCCTAAGACAACTCGACAATCTTGCAGCATATAAACCGCTCTCTGAAGATCCTACTCCCAGACTCACGAGAGAGATAAAAACCCTCGTTGATGATGCACAAGCTGCTGGCTGGATCACAGAACAAGAATCCCATTTCCTAACTACCAAATACCCGGTCATGCCATACTTTTATGTCTTACCAAAGATACATAAAGAACAAAGACCACCTCCAGGGCGACCGATAATATCAGGTATAGGCTCTTTATTAGAACCTCTTTCCACTTTTGTGGATTTCTTTTTGCAGCCGCTCGTTAAGGAAATGCCAAGTTACCTGCAAGATACCAAGGACGTCCTCCGTCTGCTTCCAGACATTATTTTTGACACGGAATCGGACATATTGGTGAGCTTCGATGTGGAATCTTTGTACACCTCTATCCCACAAACGGAGACCCTAGAAGCCATAGAGAGTCTTCTAGAGATGAGAAACCTCGACACCATCACACCGGTTCATTTCATAATGGAATGTGCCAGGTTGGCCATGATGGAAAATTTCTTCAGGTTCGAGGAGACAATTTATCTGCAAGTCTCAGGAACATCCATGGGCAGCATTTTCGCGCCGAGCTTAGCCAACCTGTATGTCCATCTCTTCGAACAGCACAATGTACTTAGACAGTCCAATCCATTTAGAGAGCAGATAAAGATATGGAGAAGGTACATTGATGATATTCTGGTAGTGTGGCGTGGGTCTGTTGCTTCTCTGTTGGATTTCCATGCATGGCTAAATGAGCAGAACGATTTTTTACGTTTCACTGTAGCTTATGACAAAACTCGATTGCCTTTTCTAGACATTGTGATATGCCCTGACCAGGGCAGACTGGGGAGTGAGCTATACAGAAAACCCTCCTCAAAGAACTCTCTTCTGAGTTTTCAAAGTTACCATCCGAGATCTCTCCGGGAAAATCTACCCATAGGACAGTTCCTGCGCATCCGCAGGAACTGTTCTGATTTAACCTCTTTCAATCGTCATGCAGAAGATCTATCTAGTCAGCTACAAGATAGACAACACCCAAAGAATTTGGTCAGACGTGCTTGGAAAAGAGCCACAAACAATCATCGTGGGGCACTTCTAGAACCTCCAGTACCAAAACCACCGTTGTTGAGAATGACCTGTGTCAATACATTCAGCACGTGGTCCAACCATGTACAAAAAACGATCAGGAGACATTGGCGGATATTAAACATAGGGAATGAGGCTCTACCACCTCCCCTCTTCTCTTTTAAAAGAGGTACCAACCTTAGAGATAATCTAGTTCACACAAGACCACGGGTGAAACCCCCTACAACTACTAATACCCTGTGGAACTTGCCACCGGTACAGGGACATTTCCCATGTGGCCAGTGTTCTGTTTGTCCTCAAACTCAGTCCACCAAAACCATTGATATTGGTACCAATTCACCATGGATCCTGAAAAAGCACACAAATTGCAATACAGAAAGGGTGATCTATCTCATAACCTGCCCCTGTTCATTGCGATATGTGGGTATGACCACACGAAAGATCAAAACTCGCATCAACGAACATAAGAGCACCATTAGACGGAATAAACAAGCCACCAAACTCACCAACCATTTTCTGTCTTTGGGACATAAACCAGAGGATTTGAGATGGGTGATCTTAGAACAACCTTTCATCCCCACTCACGTCACAGACATCAGTAGATTCTTGTTCATAAAAGAACAAAAATGGGTGTTTAAACTCAAGAGTGATCTATTGGGTCTGAACGACGATATCCCATGGTCATCCCTCTAATTTTGCGAGACATCAACACATGATGCACCTTCAAACGTTTTGATCTTTATCATTCTTGTACACAGGACACTACTCATTGTATTTGGAGTGTCTACTATGAGTAAATTGTCAACATCCCCTTCGAAGGGATCTCTGAGTATTACATATGGCATCTCAATTCCTCAATTACGTTAAGGTTTCAAATCCCTAATTCTGACAAATACGTGATAACACATGAGGATTTACCCTTTGATAGCCGTTCTAGACTGACACCACCTCTGGCATTACTAATCAACATCATCGGTTATCACGTGACATCGCACTGTTTACATCCTGAGTGTGACACCATTACAGCATATATAATTATAATTTATGTTAAGTGGCCTTTCGAATGACTGGCGCCTTGTTGCGCACCAGTTTGCTGAACAAAACACCTTGACTGCACCTCTTCGGCAGACACTTCAATATGTCGCCGAAATACGTCCTATAGAAGAACTATATTAACAACTACATTACCCAAGTTCCCTTATGCGGAAACACCAGACAAGCTTTTTCGTCCCTTTGAGCGCTCCGTAGAAAGTGACGAGGCTGGACGCTCATTGGTCTTTATTAGGATACTCCCCCGGCCGGTCCGCCACCTCCCCTTCCAGCTCAGCAGCTAGCGCGGGGTACCGACGGAGAGGTGAGTCCTATCCTTTTGTCATCCGCTTTTTTGAATTTTGAAACTGTATTAATACTATATACACGAGCCATAGGTGAGGCGTGAGTTTTTAAACGTGATACTGCACGCCTTTACGTTTTTCTAGATTAAGCCCGAGCCTTCACCGCTTCAGTGACCGAGCATTTTGGCTGCACTAACAAGGGACTTAATGCGAACCTGCAAGACTCGTTTTGCATTTTTGACCCGCTCCCAATCGTGTGCCAGCACCACAGTGCACTTTTAAATATGCTAGCATACACACACATCTGTGTTTTTACCGTCTGACTAGATTTGACTAGACTGTTTGATTCTGCCATTTCTTCATAGTTGCATTTTCGAACGACACCTTGTGGAAGTTTTTCTCCCTCCCCCCACTGTAACAAAACAGGATAAACTACCCAGGGGCTATTTACTTTACGCATTGATACTCTCTTCTTCATAGAGCGGTGCCTCCAGTCCTGAGCGGATGCCAGGCGAGGCGAGGTACATACCCGAAAATTGACGGGTAAGTACATAAGCAATTTTTTGATATGCCTATCACTTTGTGTAAACAATACATCTACTAGTATTGTGCAAATGACCGCTAGTACACTATATCTAGCCGTGTTCTGTGTTGGATACTGATATTGTTCAGAAATGAATGAATTTTCTTTTCTCCATTGTAACTAGGTTCCTTTTTTCCCCCCAAAACTCCAGGGAAACGGACTAGCATAAACAGGTCGTATTGGGAATTCATCCCAACTATTAGTTTACATAAGTTTCCTTTTTTCACGTTTTTGCAGTAGCGCATTAGGTCCTGATGAGAGCTTGGACTCCACAGTCCGATAGCCGAAACATGTAGACCGCCACTCTGACAGTTATTTGTTACACTGTCCACGCACTGTTTTTAAAGTGGCATCAAGACAGCACCAGAATAAAATTGTTTGTGTTTTGATAGCCATTTTTAACAGCACTTCTTCCTTTTATATTCTTGGCACTGCAAACCATCACCCTACCCTTGGTCACCCACGACTGGGACTACCATTTAACCGCCATAATTACCTAAGTGGTTGGTTGTTATGGTTCAGTTCAGAGTTCCCAGATGATGAATAGCCACCTTTGTGGGTGATGGGAATTCAACCTTTTTGGGTATACCCCAGATGGTTTCACTCTATTGAATATATCAGGTATTCACACAGAACTTTTAGACCCACAGTATTTTTTGGTATGATCACAGCTGGCTTCACATGCCATTCAGAGTTTAGCCTAAGACTGCTCTTGTCCATGCTACCACTAGGATAGCTGGTCTATAAGGTTGACTTTACAACCAATCACCATAAGGGTATTTGGACTGATATAAGGTGTACACTAGAACTAGTGACATCATACATCAGGCCAACTTCTCACATTGGTGAGCAGCGGTTGGGATCTGAGCTTGCTGTTGTAATACCATTGTAATCTTGAGATACTAAATTGAAAGATCACACAGATATTGTCTAGGTACATATAACATAGATTATAATACTTAAGTCCTACTGGACTTTGTAGTTGTAGGTTGAAGGGAGTAACACACCCTGACTACAACTACTAGAGAGGTTTAGTAGATACAACTAGTGTAGGTAGGTGCACACACCACACCCTCACTAGATCATGTCTCTGAGAGGGGATCAAGTAGATGCTCTCTCAGGAGGATCAGGTCTGCAAAAGACCCCCTCTAGATATGATACCTTAACATTCCAGGAGATGAGACACTTGTGTACCTCCAGAGGAATAAAACAGGGTGCAAACCCTACCCTCCTTCAGTTAAGACAACTCCTAGAGGAGTATGATACCCTTAGGGCATCTCAGGCAGGTGCCCTAGGCACAGAGGAGGGTCTACCCACCACAGAGGAGTCAGATGGGGCTTCAGATGGAGAGGTAGACAGCCAGGGCCAAGTAGGAAGACTTAGCCAGGCTAACCTAAGTTTACATGGGAGTTTGCATGGGGTCCCCCCATACAGACCCACAAGTAGGCTTACACAGAGAAGCAGGAGGGACAGATCCCCTTCAAGGGAATCCATCCACTCCCATGTCTCTAGCATCTCTAATGCTTCCTCTCACAGGGGAATGACTTCACCTGAGAGAAAGGAGCATGCAGCCAGAATGAGGGAGGCTAATCTGAGGATTCAGAGGGAAGAACTTGCCCTTGCCAAAGAGAAGCTTGCTCTGGCTAGAGAACAAAAGTTAAGTGGGTTAGAACCCACTGGTGGCAGCAACATTCCTAGAGATAGAGACAGGCACTATGATAATAGAAACCTGAGCAAGATTGTCCCTCCCTACAAGTGTGGGGATGACATCCACAAATGGATAACTGCTTTGGAGAGAGCTTGCAAAGTACAGCAGGTACCCCAAAGTCAGTGGGCAGCTATCTTGTGGCTCTCCTTCTCTGAGAAAGGAAGAGACAAGCTCCTCACAGTTAGTGATGAGGATGCAGATAATTACACTGTCCTGAAGAGTGCTCTGATTGATGGGTTTGGCCTAACCACTGAACAATACAGGTTGTTGTTCAGGGATACCCAGAAGACACAGACTCAGGACTGGACTGACTTTGTAGATTGTGCCACTAAGGCTCTGGAAGGCTGGCTAATGGGAAGTAAGGTTAAGGACTATACAGGATTGTATAATTTGATCATGAGAGAACAAATACTTAACAACTGTCAAAACCAGCTATTGCATCAACACCTGATTGATTCTGATCTGACTTCTCCCCAAGAATTGGGAAAGAAGGCAGACAGATGGGTCAGGACTAGAGTTAAGCAGAAAAACCAGAACCAGGGTGGTGATCAGAAAAAGGCAGACCAGAAGGGTAATGAGCAGAAACAAAAAGACCAGAAGTCTTCACCAGGCCCCCAAAAGGCTCAGGGGGAGGGTGGTTCCAAAAAGGATAAAAAGAAAGATGGCCAAAAGAAACCATGGTGCAACTATTGTAAGTCCAACTCACATTGGTTTAGTGAGTGCACCAAAAAGGATAAGCCCCCAGCCACCATTGCCCCTAAGGCAACTGTACCCCCTAGTTCAGCTGTAAGTGGTGGTTCCCAGCAAAAGGGTGTAGTAGGGTTAACCCTGGGAACTGAGGAGGATTCTGGCCTAGTCAGAGTACCTACTCAGGCTGTTCTGATCTGTGATGGGGACTTAGCTTTGTCCTCTACTGTAGGCCCCAGTAACCTGGGCAAGTACAGACAGACTCCTTTTATCAACCAAAAAATGGCTCAGGCCTACAGGGACACTGGGGCTAGTGTCACAATGGTGACACCTGCCTTTGTGGACCCTGGACAGATCATACTAGGTGAGAATTACCTAGTGACCAACGCTAGCAATGCCACTACCTCCCATAGTGTGGCTATTGTTAACTTCTCCTGGGGAGGGGTAACTGGCCTCAAGAAAGTTGTTGTTAGTTCAGACCTTCCTGTAGAGTGTTTACTGGGCAATGATCTTGAAACTTCAGTTTGGTCTGAAGTGGAGTATAGGACCCATGCAGAAATGCTGGGGATAGATGCACATGTCCTTGCTGTGACCAGGTCACAGGCCAAAAAGTGCACCACTGAACAAGTGCTGGATCCTGAAACCATGGACCAGTCACAACCCAAGAGAAAGAGCAGTAGGGTTAAGGCTGTGCCTTCCCCCCTGCCTCAGGTGGTGGATCAGCCCTCCCAGGAGGATGATTCTGAGAGCCCTGAAGGAACTGTCCTAGAAGAACTTGAACCTGATCAGGTTGAGTTTCTTGGGACAGGGGGACCTTCAAGGGCAGATCTGAGGCAGGCTCAATTAGACTGCCCCTCTCTTGAACCCCTCAGACAGCTGGCTGCTGCTGAGGCTGCAGGGAATGCTCAAGGTACCCATAGAGTGTATTGGGATGAAGGGCTACTGTATTCAGAGGCTAGAGACCCCAAGCCTGGTGCATCCAGGAGGTTGGTCATACCACTGAAGTTCAGAGGCTTCCTTCTAACCTTGGCCCATGATATTCCCCTTGCAGGACATTTAGGCCAGAACAAGACTTGGGACAGGCTTGTCCCTCACTTTCACTGGCCCCATATGTCAGAAGATACTAAGGAGTTTTGTCGCTCCTGTGTCACCTGCCAAGCCAGCGGCAAATCAGGTGGCACCACAAAGGCCCCCCTTATACCACTACCTGTGGTGGGGGTCCCCTTTGAAAGAGTGGGCATAGATATTGCAGGACCAATGGACCCACAAACAGCATCTGGGCACAGATTCATACTGGTGATAGTGGACCATGCCACCAGGTACCCCGAAGCAATTCCCCTGAGGACCACAACAGCTCCTGTTGTGGCAAGGGCCCTGCTTGGAGTATTCTCCAGAGTGGGCTTTCCAAAGGAGGTCATTTCTGACAGAGGTACCAACTTCATGTCAGGATACTTGACTGCAATGTGGAAGGAGTGTGGTGTTAACTATAAGTTCACCACACCCTATCACCCACAGTGCAATGGGCTTGTTGAGAGATTCAACAAGACCCTAAAGGGAATGATAAAAGGATTACAAGACAAGCTTAGGCGAAGATGGGACATCCTTTTACCCTGCCTTCTGTTTGCTTACAGAGAGGTCCCACAAAAGGGGGTTGGCTACAGCCCTTTTGAGCTTTTGTTTGGGCATCCTGTAAGAGGACCCCTGTGTTTGGTGAAGGAAGGATGGGAGAGACCTCTCAGACAACCCAAACTAGACATAGTGGATTATGTACTTGGTCTCCGCTCCAGGATGGCAGAGTATATGAAGAAGGCTTCTAAAAACCTTGAGGCAAGCCAAGAACTCCAAAAAGCTTGGCATGACCAAAAGGCTGTACTGACTGTTTACCAGCCAGGGCAGAAAGTGTGGGTGTTGGAGCCAGTGGCCCCAGCAGCACTCCAAGACAAATGGTCTGGACCCCACACTATTGTTGAGAAAAAGGGAGAAGTCACCTACTTGGTGGACCTTGGGACTCCCAGAAGCCCCCACAGGGTGCTTCATGTCAACAGATTGAAGGCATATGTTGACAGGGCAGACATGGGGCTACTCATGGCTACAGATGAGGGGCAGGAGGAAGAGAGTGACCTTCTCCCAGACTTGTTGACTCAGAACCCTGATGATGGCTCAGTTGATGGTGTGGTCTTTTCTGACAGCCTCACTGTCCATCAGCAACAGGACTGCAGACAGGTTCTGCAATCCTACAGACATATGTTCTCTCTGACCCCAAGTCAGACAAACTGGTGCACCCATGAGGTGGACACTGGTGACAGTCTGCCTGTGAAGAGTAAAATCTACAGGCAACCTGACCATGTCAGGGACTGCATAAAAGTTGAGGTACAAAAGATGTTGGAGCTGGGAGTCATTGAACCTTCAGAGAGCCCTTGGGCTAGTCCTGTAGTCCTTGTGCCAAAACCTCACACCCAAGATGGTAAGAGAGAGATGAGGTTTTGCGTGGATTACAGAGGTCTCAATGCTGTCACTAGGACAGATGCCCACCCAATACCTAGGGCAGATGAGCTCATTGACAGACTGGCAGCTGCTAAGTTTTTGAGCACATTTGACCTAACAGCAGGCTACTGGCAAATCAGACTAGCTGAGAGTGCAAAGGCCAAAACTGCTTTCTCGACCCCAGGAGGACATTATCAATTTGTGGCAATGCCCTTTGGTTTGAAGAATGCGCCTGCCACTTTCCAAAGGTTGGTGAATCAAGTCCTTACTGGGTTGGATGATTATTGTGCAGCTTATCTTGATGATATTGCTGTCTTTAGCTCCACCTGGGAGGATCACCTGGTCCACCTGAGGAATGTTTTAGAGGCCCTGCAAAAGGCAGGCCTCACTATCAAGGCCACTAAGTGCCAGATAGGGCAGAGCAAGGTTGTATACCTGGGCCACCTAGTTGGTGGGGGTCAGGTTCAACCACTGGAGAGCAAGATCCAGACCATAGAGGACTGGGCTCCTCCAACTACCCAGACTCAGGTCAGAGCTTTCTTGGGCCTGACTGGGTACTACAGAAAGTTTGTTAAGAATTATGGGTCCATAGTGACACCACTTAATGACTTGACCTCCAAGAAGATGCCAAAGAAAGTTCAGTGGACAGTAAGCTGTCAAAAAGCATTTGATGACCTGAAGCAGGCCATGTGCAGTGCACCTATTCTGAAAAGTCCAGACTACTCCAAAGAGTTCATTGTCCAGACAGATGCTTCTGAGTTAGGTGTGGGAGCTGTTCTTTCACAACTGAATGTAGATGGTCAAGACCAGCCCATTGCTTTTATAAGTAGAAGGCTGACCCCTAGAGAGAAACGTTGGTCAGCTATTGAGAGGGAGGCCTTTGCTGTGGTTTGGGCCCTGAAGAAGCTGAGGCCATACTTGTTTGGCACTCACTTCAAGATTCAGACAGACCATAAGCCCCTCTTGTGGCTAAATCAGATGAAGGGTGAAAATCCCAAACTTCTTAGGTGGTCCATTTCCCTACAGGGGATGGACTTCACAGTGGAACATAGACCTGGGACTGACCATGCCAATGCAGATGGACTCTCCAGATATTTCCACTTAGAACATGAAGACTCAACTGGTCAAGGTTAGTTTAATGTCCCTAAGTTTTGGGGGGGGTTGTGTAGGAGAGTAGGGTCTGCTTTCTATGTTCACCCCCACTTTTTGCTTTTGCTTTACTGGTTTTCGACTTAGATGTGGCTGTGTGCCTGCTAATCAGACCCACAGCCCTGCTGTTCTCTCTCTAAATTAATACTATGTACTTTAGGTGCATAACCCATTTGGATAGGATCACCTTATTGGCCCCTGTACAGTGTACCCTAGGTACCCAGGGCATAGGTGTACCCTAGGCCTACCAGGGGCTGCAGCATGTATTATGCCACCCCTGGCCTGGCCTTCCATTTTGACACAACTGGCTGATCACTCAGCTGGGGCAAGGTCGTGTAATCACCCCTTGCTTAGGTGTAGTATCCCTATACCTAACTTACATATAGACACATGTGTACCTATCAGTCACTCCTATGGCAGGCCTTGACAATCCTGGAGGCAGAGTGCTTGGTAACATGTGAGATGGTGCTCTAGCATGAGCTGAGCCTGTCTGCAGCTTTCGGAACCTTGTCCTTATAGCTGTTCTATGATATAGCCTACCATATACTCTTAAAGTGCCTTATAATCTTAGACGGTTATGGTAACTATGGTTTGGCTTTATCGAAACATGTCGTGTAAGGTGTCTAACACTGTGGAATAATACCCCCATGCCATTTCTGGACATGAGAATATTATTCCCCCTTTCTAGAGGGAAAGACATGTTAAAATCATACTTCAACTGTTAGCCTCTGACCAAAGCCTCAGCATCACAAAATGGATGCTGCTGCCACGACACAAGTCTGACCTCCTGCAGCTGGGAGTGATCCCAGCCAGGGAGGCCTGGACAATAGGTTTCCTGCTTGGGGAGGTGCTAGCACCTCCCCAGACAGCCTTTAGTGTATTGGGGCAGGGTGGGCTGAAAGGAATGAGACATGCCTGGGGCACACAAGGTGTTCCTTGCATAGTCCAGTTCAAACCGGCGCTGGGGCACTCCAGCCCCAGCTCTGGCGCGAAACTGGACAAAGGGAAGTGGGTGTAACCACCCCCTCCCAGGTCCCACCCATAAGGCGTGACCTAGCAGGTATCCCAGCCCCCCAGATTAGTATAAGAGTGGGAGTTGGGCCTCAAGACTTTAGATTATCCTGAACCTGCAAACTTGAACAGAAACTCTGGACCTTCGACATTCGACGAAAGAAGAAGACTGAAGAATCTCCCTTGTAGCCAAGGAGTGGCTACCCTGTGCAAACAGGCACCATCAAGAGACTACCCTTTGCTTTGCCCACGTTCTACGAGGAACCGACTGCAGAGCCTGACCAGAGCCTCGACTTCCAGACTTCTCCGACCCTGATCCACATCGACAGCAAAGCTGAGATCCATGGAGGCGACGAGCGACGTGGGACCGGCTACCTGGGAAAAGTGGCTAGTAACTTAAAGCGCAGCTTCTGAGGTACCCTCGAAGTTGTGCACCGGGGATTGAGAAGCCCCAACCCCAAGCACCATCTGCACCGAAGATCAGCCCCCCACACTCCACGAGTCCTGCGTGGGGCCCTTCAGCATTTTCCTGCTTGCCGCGTCTGTCCGGTTGCTTGCCCGCTGGCTAGTGGCCTTTGTGACGACGCACCCTGAAATCTTCTACGCTGGTTTGGCTCCTCCAGACTGGCTCCCGCTTCTCTGCAAAGAAGAAGCACCCCAGACCTTCCTGGTCTGCACCAGAAGCAAGTCCTTCGTTCTTCGTGGGTTCCGCTTGCCAAGGCTTGGTGAGTCCTAGTCCAACTTCGACGCCGCCGACAGCAAGAGCCTTCGTGGGACAGCACGCCTCCTGGTCCTGGTCGTCCTCAACGCTTCCTGGTCCTCCTGGCTGCAGCGACAAGCTTCACCTTCACCTGCAATCTTAACGACATCGCCTGGTTCCTTCCTGGTCCCACGTGGTCACTGGCTAGTGACCTTGACTCTGTCCCTTCTGCTTGCAGGTTTCTTCTCTTCTTGATCCCCGCCTTGGGATCCACCGGACACTCTTCACTGACTGCCTGTCAGCATCTTTCTTCAGGCATCCATAGGAGTCGACGACGAAAACGACGCATCTTCACCCCTATGCACCCTCAGCCTGTGGGCTAGGTAACTTGGGTACTCCGGTGCTCATCAGGATAGTGACTATCCTAGTGTCTAGTTTTCAAGTCTCAACTTCCTAGCTACTCCGGAAGTGTCCTAAATCTACCGTTTTCTAAACTGTACTATTGCTATTGACTTTTACGCATTACGCGTGAGTGTTTCCACTCTGCACACGAATCCCGTGGGCCTCCCACTTCCTAACTAACGCTAGTGTAGTGTAGCCCCAGCGATTCCCTAGGCCTAGGCCTATCCTATTTCCGTGACAGTGGTTCTTACACCACTTACTTAGTATATGGTTTGCGTGGCCCCTAGGGCCTAACTGTATTACTTACCTGTGTGACTTAATGTATGCTTAAATAAGACTGTGTTGTACTTACCTCTAATCTCATAAAGAGTGCTGAGGGTTTGCTTAGAATAAATACACTTTATTTTATATATATATCTGTTGTGGTGTCCTTTCATTTGGTATTCAAGGGATTATATATGGTATCACAGCTGGCTTCACATGCCATTCAGAGTTTAGCCTAAGACTGCTCTTGTCCATGCTACCACTAGGATAGCTGGTCTATAAGGTTGACTTTACAACCAATCACCATAAGGGTATTTGGACTGATATAAGGTGTACACTAGAACTAGTGACATCATACATCAGGCCAACTTCTCACAGCCCCGCTCCCCCCTGCATCCCAACCTTTCACCCAAACGGTCCCGGTCCGCGTCCATAGCTGCATTAGTGTCGCCCATCCAACAGGAGTACCCCCGGGGGAAGAACTGCCAGGAAGGAGCTCAGCCGAGGGAAAGTCGATGAGTGTAAGCCTGGCAGAAATAGTAGGAGCAGAAAACTATGGTGCACCCCTCCCATTTACCCGCTGCCGCGGCAAAACTACCTGCATCATCAGACCATTTGCCCGACATAACAATGGGCAAGGCGTTGCGGATTAAAATGCCCACCCCACGTGAGCCTGACGTGAACCCCGAATGGGCAACCATTTTGTAACCAAAACGATGCAGGGCCCTGCACCTATTCCCACGTAGGTGTGTCTCCTGAATTAGAACTACATCGGGTGAATGCCGTTTAAGGTGCTGTAGTACCAATGTACGTTTGTTCTTGTTACCAAGCCCATTCACGTTCCACGTCCATATTATTATTTTAGCTTGAGCACCCATAGGAGTCAGAGAGGCTCGTCATCATCGGATAGTCACACGGCCACACTGTGTCACCAGGCAAGTTCCCACACGTAAACGGACTAATCTGGTCTAGAGCAAAGCATACCAACCTCTGAAACCAGACCCCCCCCTTCCAACTCCCCCCTCCCTGCCTCCCTGCTCGATGGGTCCCCAACCTCCCACCTTCCAAACTTGCAGAGTGCCTGTCTCCCCATTAATCGCACACTCAAAATATGCGAGGAAAAATGAACTTGCAGTCAGCCAGAAGAATTATACATAATGTTCCACCCACATTGATAACTGTACTTGAGCAACCCAATGCCAGTCTCCCGGTCTCGCCCCCCCCAAATCACACTCCCGGCTAATTCAAAACCATCATCATGAACCTCGCAATATTGCAGAACTTTGCGAAGGAGTTTGATATCCATATCGTAGGGAACTCCTCATGACCGTTACCCCCCCATACAGCAGAACCCAAGCAGCCCCCAAGGTGCCAAGGAAGGAAACAACTCAATATCCAACCCATCCCCAGGTCACTTAATTACACTCCTTTAATGTCCCTGGCTGCCAGACAAAGGTCTCTCGACGCTCACAGTGTCCTGTCTGTTGAGTCGCTGTTCGGATCTGTGCGAGCTGCCTTTCCTGCCCACTGTTCATCAACCCTACAACCAGTCGCTGGCCTCTTCTGGTGACTCAAAGAAGTATGCCTTGCCACCGTCCAGGATCTTGAGGCGGGTGGGGAAGAGCATCATGCATTTCACCCCTTGTTCCCTGAGGGCTCTCTTCGCACCCTTAAAGGACCGTCGCTGGCGCTAGACATGGAGAGTGAAGTCCGGAAAAAAACGGATCGTGGCGTTTTCAAGCTGAAGATCACCAGACATCCGCGCCGCTTGCAAGATGGCATCTCCGTCTCTAAAGTTCAGGATTCGGGCGATGATAGTACGTGGGGGGGCCTGGCTTGCGCTTACCCCCAAATGCTCGGTGGGCCCGCTCGACTGAGAAGAAGTTGGACAGGCGCTTGGGTTTCAGGTGCTTCAGTACCAAATCCTCTATGAACCAGTCCGTGGAGGGCCCCTCCATTCCCTCCGGTACCCCTACTACGCGGATGTTGTGGCGACTGGCTCGCCCCTCCTGGTCCTCGAGCCGGGTGAAGATGTCCGTTTGATTGTTGGTGAGGGCAACCACCTGTTCCTCAAGTCTTTTTGTTTTGGACTGGAGACTCCCGATGCCTGTTTCCGCCACTGCTACCTTCTCTGACATCTTCCTGAAGTCTGCTTGTAATAGGTTGACCTCCTCCGTCACTGAATCTAGTTTAGGTTCCAGGGTTCCACAGAGTTCCCGAATATCTGCCATGATGACCCTCACTGATGGGTCTGGACCATTGTCGACAGGACCCTCCTGCTGGCTCCCACCTAGAGCCCCTTCCTCTCTCCTCATGGCCACCGTGTACTTATCTATCTGGTTTGACCGACCCGGGCCCGCGGTGGAGTCCAGTCAGGGTGTGGTGGGAGGTAGGCCCCTGTGTCTACTGTTTTACTCTCAGGGGGAGGCGGGCACTACAGAGACTCACTGCCCACAGCGGGGCACAAGGGGCAGAGTGTAGGCTGTATTCAGTTGCACCAAGCCCTAACGAGGCAAGTCGTCTCTCCATTTTAGGCCCACGCTTCCGAGGTTCAGTACGGCAAGTATGTCCAATGCAAAGGCCCCAGATCCTATCTGCCCCTATGCGCTGACTGCTAGTCCGGGCACTCCACACTCCCAAGCTCGGCGCTCACAGCTCATCTGGGGGGGGGGGCGCTCCGATCTTCAATCTAGTGCCGTGTCCGCACTATATGGGCCTTTGGCCTCACCGGTGGTCCGGGCAGTCGCCTCGGGGGGTCCGCACTCTGTCTCGGGCCGCACTGCATATGCCTCACGGTATCCCGCCTTCGGCCGCTCCGCCACAGTCTCGCACTGACCGGCTGCCGCAGACCTCAGACATGCTGTAGGGCGGGCGCGCCTCAGCGCCACCATCCATAGTCGCAGTCACCAGGAGTTAGCCGCCGCCGCCGCTTCAAACTCTGGAAGGCACCATTTTAGTTTTGCCGGGAGGAGTGTCGCAGGTCGCTGTTTCACGGACCGTGGCGCTGTTAGGAGGCAGCCTCAATTCCGATCGGCCTGCCGCCACATTCCGACATGATCTGGTACTGATAACCACCCCAGTTGCCCACGGATAATGCCGGATTATGGGTTTAGTCGCTGACCGCTAGCGCAGCTCTCTCAGCAAGCGGCCATCTTCCGCGGCTGCAAGCCACACCCCCCAGTTTGTATCTAATTTGAAGAAATGAAAGTTGCTGTGGTTTGACACCTGTTTTTTTATTTGTTAACTGTTCAAAAAAAGTAAAATGTTGTGATATTACATCCTATTCTTCTCCAAAGAAATAGTTTGAAAGTGCTCTGTGGTAGCAAGCATTGGATAGGTGGAATGGTTCGACAGACCAGAATGGAAACATCATACGTATTATTTTGTCACAAAAAAGCTTATTGGTTACACTCTTTTCTTGAATAATATTGGCCAGACAAACGTTTGTCTTTTTGTGCTAGAGATTATGAGTGGCCCTTTGACGGGCCTATCAGGGGCTTTCACTCTATGTGTTAAGATGAATTTTGTTGACATTATTAGCACGCATTTGATTGGAGGATGGGATCGAAGGACCAAAATGGAAACATTACATGTTACCATTTTGTTACAGGAAAGTCGATTGGTTTGTTTGTATTCTGGAATTGCATTGGCCAGGTAATAGGCTTTATAGGACGATCTTAACTTTTGGGCCATTTACGTCTTAACCCGGTAGATAATAGCTGTCGCTTGGGACCCATGGAAGAACATTATAGGTAAGTGCTTGAGGCTTGATGTGTTTAATTCTGGCGAAATGATAGAATGGTGGCTGTATTTGTGGCTTTGTTGGTATACATTGTAAAAATAGGGAAATGAAAGTTGTTGTAGCACTTTGAAATATTTAAGATTGTTTAAGAAGGGATCAGTAGTAAAGTGTTTGCAAATAATAGACACATAATTTATACTTGTTTGAGTAGTGATGGCCATTGTTTATTGGTTGGGAGATACACAAAAATATTTTTTCAAAATTTGGCTTTTGATAACTTCTTGGTATAAGCGTCATGTAGATAGTGTGGGTTGCATAATAATTAATTAATGGATGTTTTGTTATGTGTTATCTTGTTATATTTTAAAGAAAATGTTGATCAGAATGAATTCATTTCTGTTGTGGAAGATGGAGGGGTGGAACGAATAAATTGGAATTGAACGGAGAACATTTGGATGCTCATTTTTTGATGTAAGGATCTCATATGTATTAGGACTTTATTTAATGCTAATACGATTGTGGTAATACTGTGGGATCCTTAAAATATAATATTTTATATTTTATTCAGACTATCGTCTGGGATCCATTCAATTACAACGCATGGCCTAACTAGAGATGAAACACCTGATTTTGAGCCTTTACTTACAAGTGAGTTTTAAGGAATATGATTACTTAGTCATTAAAATTAATCAACTACTGACAATTAGTAATTGGAGTTGTCTAATTTATCATACCAAACTGATCTGAATTTCAAGAATTCATTTAAGTCACAGTGCTGTGATTTTTGCTACAATTTCTATATGAACTTCATTGTAAACAAACGTATTGCAATTACTTCTTCAATATGTACTAGTCTTCGTTAGAAATGTTTAATATAGGTATTTGAACTTGTACAAATGTACACATGACCTATTGTTGTTGGTGGAGTCACGGTCTATTTGTAGTCATTATTTTGTTCATTAATATATAATAATATGTAGGTGATTTAGATTGCAAATATGTATATATAGATCAAATAACTGATCAAAATATTTGGTATGTTTTAATTCTTTCAGCCCTGATGAAGTCCGTCTAGGATGAAACACGTAGGATGATTTCATGCTTGCATCTACAAAAAGAATAGAAATAAATCAAGAACATTTTTTGCATCAAGACTCCGTGACGCCTGTGTATTAATAATGCATACTCCCGTAATGACGGGTTGGATCATTTATACGTTTGATGATGCTTTGGGTATCATCAATGATAGAAATGTAAGTATCAATGATACTATTATTGTAACACATGTTTAAAGAGACGCTCCTGTCTTGTATGTGCAGCAATACACAATGACATCTGAACAAGATGTACAAACACAAAAAAATAACTGCGGAGGTCTACTGTATGGCTCTCAAACCACTTCCTAACTTTAAACCCGGGCATCATGGGGAACCTACTGCACACAGCAAAAATGAAGTCCTCCCACTCAATCTGATCATTGGCTTAAACCCCCTCATACAGTGAGATCGCAGGGATTTGGGTTTGTGAGGAGGATAATCCAATTCAAGGGATACAAAGAGCACATTCAAATCATTATTTCTCTTGAGACTACTGAACTACGCACCTCACAGGCCTCCCCAAATCTCGCCCGTCACCTCTAACGCCAGCCTTAGCAGCAATTCTGATCTTAACTTCTCAGAAAGGAAAAGCACATTTCAGCACTTCTAAAATTGCTGAACTTAGAAATACCTCAAGTTACTAAGAAGCACGAGAAACTCCTATTACAGAAAGATTAGACGATCAAAAGCAGACTTATTCAGTAAACAATTACACCAAGCCAAGAATCGTCCCAAAAGGCTATTCAAACTAATCTCAATCCAAGGGTGTCTCCCACTCCCCACAAGTTAAACCAGACACACTGCCTCCTTTTTCACAACAAAGACAGAAAACATAAAGACAGACCTGCTTAACAATCTATTATCCCATACCGACCCTCACATGATCTCCTCACTGACCCCGCTTGTGACCTCTCTTAGTTGTTCTGCAAATCTCGACCTCAAAAGCAATGCATCCTGGGCCTCCTTCAACACCTTCAGCGAAGAAACTCTCCTAAAAACGCTCACGGCCCTGAATCCCTCCAATCACTTCAAAGACCCTCTCACAGCGAACTACTTAAAAGACTTAATTTCAATGTTAGTGCCTTTATGGACTGAGATTATAAACACCTCTCTCCTGCAAGGAACCCTTCCAGACATCCTTAAAGCGTGTCAGGTATCCCCCATCTTAAAGAAGCCATCGGCGGACCCGTCAGACCTGAATAACTATCGCCCAATATCCTACATGTGTTCACACGCAGCTTATCAACCACATAGACCACTTCAACCTGCTCGATCAATTCCAATCAGGTTTCTGTGCAGGGCACAGTACTGGATCTGCCATGACCCACATAATAGAGGACGCTTTAAAAATCCTGGACCAAAACAAAGCCTGGTTACTAATCCTGCTTGACCCATCCTCGGCCTTCGACACCGTCAAACACGACAACTTACTAGATCTCTTGAAACACAGAATGAGACTATCTGGATCGGTCCTAAACTGGTTCACATCCTTCCTTCAAAATAGAACACAAAGATTCAAGGCCAATCAATCCTTATCCAAGCCCACCCCAGGCACTTTAGGAGTACCACAGGGATCAGCCCTCTCCCCTACACTTTTCAACCTGTTTATGGAACCACTTACCGATCTTCTCAGCTCCTCGAATGTCCACTATCACATGTAAGCAGATGACTCACATAAAGATCCATTCACTTGAGGACATCATATCTCTCAATTCCACGCTCCAAAAAACGCAGACCTGGCTGGCCAAAACCATTTAAAACTAAACACCCTCAAAACCGATATCCTCTTAATCGCTCCTCCCAGCCAAACAAATATCATCCGCGAGTGTATGCAACAAAGTGACAAAGTGGATCACTGATAGCACTCAAAGGTCAACCTCTCATCATCGACTCCGCAAAGTCACTGGGAATAACTGGACAATAAACTAAATATGCAGAAACACATCACATTTTCAAATGAACACCCTGAGAAGACTGAAACCCTTCATACCCGCAAATGACTTCAAACAGGCAGTTCAAGCTCTAGTAATCCCCAGAGTGGAGTATGGGAGTGTCCCAGGTGGACAATTGCCCCTCTAAGAGCTTCAATCAACGCTGCCGCTAGACTCATCACAGGCTCCAAATGAAACTGTCACATCTCCCATGACCTTCGTGCCCTCAACTGTCTACCTTTTGAGGCCAGAATTCATTTAAAAATCGCACAAGGCATTACATCACAAAACCCTGAGATACCTAGCTGAGAAATTGGTGCTATCGGGTGGTATCAGAACCACAGGGAGCTCCTATAATCTTCTGCTGAAACCATAATGATTTACCAAGACAAAAATATACAACCGGACCTTCTCAGGAATGTCTCCCAGGATTTGGAATGCCTTGCCCCCAGAAATGAGACAGAACCCGTCCACGTCATTTTTCGAAAAAGAAGTGAAATCGATTCTCATGGCCAAATTCACTTGAACTATTTATACATCTATGTATATATTTGCTAGTCTGTAACAGTTACTACTTTTGTATTAGTTTAACCTATATTACTTTTATTCTTATTTCTGTCACCTATATTTGCCCTGTAAAGCGCTCTGATACCCGCAAGGGTCTTGTTCACGCTGTACAAAACTATCAAAATAAATAAATACAAGCACTGCTTACAAAGCCCTCCACCAGTACTCTCCCCATACTTAGCACAAAAATTAAATATCCCAGTGAAAAACTCAAGGAACAGATCAAAGCATACTCTGAGAAATAAATTATTCAAAAAACATTTGGGCAATCCTGAGGAACCCCAAGCTGCCTACAACAAAGAGTTGAGAGATGTCCTGATAAACAGTCATTAATTTAGGGAGAACTGCCAAAGGACCAAAGAAGCCTCAATAACTACCAACAGAAGAGAAACCTCAATCAACATCTATCAACAGAACAATAGAAACCATAACAATGTAGAGTGCGGACTTAGCCCAAGGGCGTCAAGGCGCTGTATGCGGAAACTGAGGGTGCAGACAGAAAGACATGCTCACACCGAGGTCTGAGAAAAAAGCCAGGTCTTCAAGATTTTGCGGAAAACCAAATGGGACACCTGGCTCAAAAGATCATCCGGGAGGGTGTTCCACAGTTTAGAAGCAACAGTGGCGAAGGCTCTACTTTTGACCTTCTTGAACCTCGGTACTGTTAACAGATTTTTGTCTGAGGACCGGAGCATCCTAATGATGGACGATAGCCTCAGTCCACTCTGGGCCTACACCGTAATAGGCCTTATGAGTCAGGCACAGGGTCTTAAAGAGGATCCTACGGTCCACAGGAAGCCAGTGCAGCAGCTTAATGGAGGCTGTGACTGAGTGATATTTTGGAAGATTCAGCACCCGCCTGGCTGCCACATTCTGCACCAACAGCAGGCGCCGCACTAGACCCTTATTAATGCCCAAGTAAAGTGCATTACAATAGTCCAATCTGGATGTTACCAGGGCAATAACGGCCTGCTCGAGTACATCAATGGAGAGGAAATTAGAGATTTTTCTGAGGATCCTAATGATTCCGAAACAGGTGGGGACACTCCTGCTGACCAGCAAATTGAGAGAGAGAGAGTTATCCACAATAACCCCAAGGTTCTTACCATGGGATACCGGGCAGGGACAAACGCCAAGCGTGTCCGGCCACTAGTCGCTGGACCAAATTTCCAGTTTACTACCAAAAATCAGGACCTCAGTCTTCTCTCCGTTCAATTTCAGAAAGTTATCCCCCATCCAGGAAGAAACTGCCTGCATGCAGCTCCTGAAGTTAAGAGCACAATCCCTTATACTATGCGAGCTAGACACCATTATTTGGGTGTCGTCCGCATAGGACAGCACGTCTAGCCCAAAGGATCTCACAACCTTAGCGAGTGGAGCAACGTAGATATTAAAGAGTGTTGGGCTCAGGGAGGAGCCCTTAGAAACACCACACAGCAAAGATTTAGGGGCTGAGTAGAATTGGCCGAGCTTCACTGTCTGTGCCCGTTCACTAAGGAAGGAAGTAAGAAGCCCCAAAGCCGAGCCCCCGATATCTATCTCTCTAAGGTGTTCAACCAGCCGGTGAGGAGACAGGGCATCAAAGGCTGCGGTAAGGTCAAGTAGGACAAGCAGGGTAGTGTGCCCTGCGTCCACTTGAGTACGGATGATGTTAAATACAGCCGTCAGTGCTGTCTCTGTACTGTGGTGGCTTCTGAATCCATGATGTGAGCCATCAAGTAGGTGGTGATCCCTTAGGTAGGTGCTGAGATGGGAATTTAAGTAGCTTTCCAGTATCTTTGCTGGAACAGGAAGCAAAGAGATTGGCCAATAATTCTTCAGTTCTACTGGATCTAGAGAAGGTTTCTTTAAAAGGGGCTTCACTACAGCCGTCTTCCAGAGTGGGAAACAATCCCTCTGAAATGGCAGCATTCAGAACCACAGTAAAATGAGGGATTATAATCTCACGGCAGGTTTTTAGCACCTTAAGGGGGTAAGGATCCAAAGGGGAGACCGATTCAACTCGATCAAGGAGCCGATCAGCCACCTCCAGCGACATGCAGGGAAAGGTGAGCAGCCTAGGAGGCTCCTCCGCAAGCGAGGCCGCCCTCTGAAGAGGAGAAGGTGGAGCCGGCGACCTAGTGTTGGAATTAGATGCTTCCAGCAAAGAGTAGATGTTTCGGATTTTGGTGTGAAAAAAGTCACATAGCTCCTGGGAAAATTCTGATGGGTCAGAGACATGAGGGGAGGAAAGAGAGTTAATGACCTTAAAAAGGTCCCTAGGAGATTTCAGAAAAGTATAGTCTCTCCGTGAATCAGAGAGCGGAGGGTTTTATTCTCGCGGAATAGTGCTTGGTGACAGGTGGCAACGAATCCATTGCTGCGGACAGTTTTTGCAATAGCTCAGCAGCTGCCAGATTGGCATTCTGATGCTTAGTAAGGTCAAAGTTACTGCGGAAATTGGAGAGCGCCCCCTTACTTATCAGGCTAAGGTTTCTCCTTTCCTCCAAATTCCTGTTTTTGGAAGGGGGCATAACTAATGCCAGGAAGTGTAAATCAAAAGGAATAGCAAAGTAATCAGACCAAACCAGGGGACAGGGTGTGCCCCGCAATATGAGAAACCGCAGCTGCTCAAAGTTTCCAACATACAGTGGGTATCCTTACAGGAGGCATTGTCTAAATGAAAATTCAAGTCCCCCAGGAGAGGCTGAAATCATGAGTAAAAGAGGTCCTGGAACCTGGCCGCCTATAACAGAGGACACCAGAGAAGCTTTCCGTGGGGTGAGGGGCGGTCAAAGCCTGAATAAGGCAGGTCAGGGTTTCTCTATGCAGAATACCTCCCCGCTCCCCTCCGTCCAACCATATCCAATCTGGCAAGAGTATATCTAGAAGGGATGGCTTCTACAAGATCTGGACCTGAGGCATCAGTAGCCCAAGTTTCAGTGATGAAAACCCACGTTGGCTTTCTTGCTGAGATAAAATCTCTGAAGGCGACCTCATTCTTGATCAAAGATCTAACATTAATAAGAAAGCCCTGTGCAATCTGTTTTTTAAGAGGGGGTCTGGCTGCCTTATCATCAGACCGGACGTTGCTGTCCTGTTTTAGTGAAGTTTTGCAACCAGTACATACAAAGTACAACTTCCTAACTAACGTCTCCGGGTCCAAGGTGTGAGAACAGGGAACCCTTTCTGGTCGAAGACCTAAAAATACCTCTCTAGTATGACAAGTCCGTCCCAGCTGGTCACGGATTAAAGGGGCAGCATCTCTGGCACATGGCGCGGTTTTAGCGTGGACGGGCGCAGACGGGCTTGCCTCCGCTGCGCGCGTCCGCTGCGCGCCGACCTGGTCATGCTACTTAAATAGTGAGAGACGGAACGGGGCGCTGGCGAGAACACTAAGAGCACTGAGAGGGAGGTGAGTCCTTTAAATATGAGGGGAGCGAAGAGCTCAAAACAATGTGCAGAGCAAGCAAAATGAACACAGAGTGGAAAGTTCCACACAATTAAAATTAGTTTTAACAGTATCGCAATTTTTAAAACAAAACAAAATAACATCAGCATAGCATGTACAATGTGTCTACGCGCGTCAACAGAACAGTAGAAACCACAGCAATTACAAACATAATAGAAACCGCAACAATCATTAACAGAACAATAGGAACCTCAACCATTATCAACAGAACAATAGAAATCGCAACAAGTATCAACAGGATAGTTAAAAAGCCCAAAAAGCTCTCCTCCATCATGAACCATGAAGATGTCCTTGAGGGTCAGAATCTCCATGAATAAGCCGCAGCTCGCATGTTGCCCGTTACAGAATCCTGTTCTCGGAGCTTCCATCCCTTATTTTTATATTCTGTCAATGGCAAACTATAATGTATTTATACTTACCGGGTTCAAAACTCTTTCAAGCTTTCGAAGTCTTAAATCACGTGCTCCGTCCACTATAAACCGTCGGACGTCTCCTGAACAGAAGGACGACTTGATGGCCTCTCTGTGGGAGACGGAATTACGCTCTGAGATAACCTAGGACATCTGGGCATCCATTGACCAACTCAAAAATGATCTGAACGAGCGTATGTCCTCCCTCCAACACGATGTAGACTCGGTGAGAACAGGTGGAAGCACAGATCCAGGATCTGGACAAGAGGGCTGCAGCCCCACAGGAAAGAATACAGAACCAGAACCAACTGCACCTGACTCAGCTGAAGACAGAGGACTTAGAAATTAGGTCTCGAAGAGACAATATCCAAATTAAGGATCTGGAGGAAGAGGCGGAAGGGCCAGACTGGGAAGTCTTCCTGGAAGGTCTCTTCGCGGAGATTTTAAGCCCGCACCAGCTAAAAATTGAGATTGAGAGGGCACACCGCGTCAGAAATCAAGGTACCGGAGATCGCCGTCGGACACTGGATTCCTTGCCAAGCTCCACTCCTTCAAAGTCATGGAGGAGATATATCATTGTGGCACTCATGTCTGGATTATTCTCTGAAAGGAGAGAATGTCTGAAAACTTCAGGGATGATTATAAGAACTTTGAATATAAATGGGGACCTCTAGTGACCTATCCTACACAAGGCCCTCCTCTGGTGGTCTGTCCTCAATCAGGGACATGCACCTATTCTAGTTCTAGTCCACACGTCCCAGGAGGTCCATCCGGAGAGATGGCCCCTTTCGAAGATTTCTGAGGGGGACACATTACTCGGTATAACAATTAGGGGATCATTCTCCGCACCATAGGGCCAAAGATTGAACCATGCAGCTGCCGACACCAATGACTACGTTCCTTTGTTGGGTTTGTTAATTTTAGGATCTCCCTAGTTGGAAGGGGTTAAAACCTCGTCACAAAAGAACAGATGGGTTGATTAAACATAAGATTAGTTCATTTTCCGTGCTCCCTCATGGATCGAAACTGTACACTTTATAGCCCGCCATATCATAGGGGGAAGCAATTGTTTCTTTACAGTGCATGGTCAACCGTGACATTGCTTAGTCTCCTAGGAATGGCTATGAGGCTATGGAATGCCAGCGCTGGGATGCCTAAGGGTAGCCATGCGGTATATAAAGAATTAATATTGAGATAAGCTGTTGCAGACTGTTTTGTGTAACAAAAACTTAAGACATTCTTTCTGATGATTGTGAAATCTTTTGTTAATAAAAAGAAGTTTGACAAAAAATATGGAGGAACACAATATCGAGAAGGTAAGTGCAAATAGGTAAGTATCAACTGTACTTCTACGTACCTTGTAGTTATATAGTACAACTTTGCTTACCTTTAGAACCTTACCCTCACCACATTTTTGGTTCCGACATTCTGTCTAAACACCGCCAATGCACTAATAATTACAAGACTTTCCCTGAATATATCTGGGTGCAGATCTCACTCTTGATGCTGGCCTCAGCTGTGTGAAAATCACATCTGGATGTAGACCACTTCTAGATGTACCTCATTCGTTCACCTCTGCTTGTATATTTCACCTATCTCAGGATGCAGACCCCACCTCAGAGTGCAGATATCTGACCTCTGGATAGACCCACCCCTGTCATCTTTGGATACATACATCTTCCTCTCACCTCTGGATGCACACACCTTCCTCTCACCTCTAGATACACGCACCTTCCTCTCACCACGAGATACACCCACCTCCTTCCCACCACTGGATACACACACCTTCCCCTCACCTCTGGATGCGCCCACCTCCCTCTCACCTTTGGATGCACCCACCTCACTCTCGCCTCTGGATACACCCACCTCCCTCTCGCCTCTGGATGCGCCCACCTCCCTCTCACCTCTGGATGCGCCCACCTCCCTCTCACCTCTGGATGCACACACCTTCCTCTCACCTCTGGATACACGCGCCTTCCTCTCACCTCGAGATACACCCACCTCCCTCCCACCTCTGGATACACACACCTTCCTCTCACCTCTGGATGCGCCCACCTCCCTCTCACCTTTGGATGCACCCACTTCTCTCGCCTCTGGATACACCCACCTCCCTCTCACCTCTGGATGCACCCAACTCCCTCTCACCTCTGGATGCGCCCAACTCCCTCTCACCTCTGGATGCGCCCACCTCCCTCTCACCTCTGGATGCGCCCACCTCACTCTCGCCTCTGAATGCAGATCTCACTCTCACCTCAGAATGCAGACATTTACACCTCTGGGTGCAGATCTCACTCTGATCTTTTGATGCTGGCCTCAGCTCTGTGTGAAAATCACATCTGGATGTAGACCACTTCTAGATGTACCTCATTCTTTCACCTCTGCTTGTAGATTTCACCTATCTCAGGATGCAGACCCCATCTCTGAGTGCAGATATCTGACCTCTGGATACACCCACCCCCTCTCACTTTGGATACACACACCTTCCTCTCACCTCTGGATGCACCCACCTCCCTCTCACCTCTGGATGCACCCACCTCCCTCTCCCCTCTGGATGCGCCCATCTTCCTCTCACCTCTGGATACACACCCCCCCCTCTCACCTCAGGATACAGACCTCACTCTTCTGTGGATGCTCTCACCTCACCACACTCCATCCACTGGTGTCATATTGGCAACATGACCTGGAAACACCCCCCCCCTCCACGCCCAGGATCCATACTAACCCCTCTCACATCTTCACTATATGCACACACGCGCACAGAGCTCGCATTAGCACTGAGGCCCCTTCAGTCAGGGTCAATCAGGGAATTGCGATGCGCACTACTCACCAGTGAGGGTCTCAAGGCGCTGGGGGGGAGGGATGGGGTGCGGCTCCGAGTCAGCCGAAGAGCCAGGTCTTGCGGCTGTTCCTGAAGGTGTGCAGAGTGGACGAGCGTCTGATGTTGATCGGGAGTCAGGATACATACCTCTCTACCTCACCATTATAATACTAATTTCTATTTGTAAAGTGCAAACATATCACCCCTTAAGGGTTTCAAGGCGCTGGGGCCCATCGGGGAGATTAAGTCTTCTATTGCCCAGTCACATGGTGTTGAACTGAGTTGCGCCGGCGCGGGGATCCAGCCGTGATCCCGGTGCTCCGGAGTCACCGCTCTGGCCGCTGCACCACACCTCTCTCACACAGGTCAGATTAGCACCAGCCCTGATGGGGCTGGTGAGCAGTAGCACCACGTCACGGTTCTGACCCTCGCTACTGTCCATTCACACCGCCATTCACAGTGGCCCCCACGCTATCCTTTTGCAGCAATTAATGCGTCAATCTCTACCTCCAAGAGGAGAGTGCACTAGATAAAGTCCTAAATTAGGGATCTAGGGGCTTATTTACAAGCCCCTTGTGCCACTTGTGTCATTTTTAACATGGGAAAAGAGACGCAAAAGTGGCGCAAGGGGCTTGTAATTCTGCCCCCTAGACCGTAGACCACACACCTGTGAGCATCAGCCCACGAGGTAAAGTCGCAGATTATAACTATACGCCAAGCCACTCACCTGTGTACTGCAGCCCACATGGCAAAGGGTTAGGGAATTTACTGATGAGGGCCACCTCAAACACTCCCATTCACACCGTGGCACTCAGGCGTATGCTGGTGGGCCCCCTCCGGGACCCCCCAACATATCGCGGCAGATCCGGAAGGAAGACTTGTGTCCCCGAGGAGTGGAGAGTCCGAAGATGAAGCAGCAGGGGCCAAGGAGGGCCAGTCCTGCGCCTCCCTCCCCAGGGGGAAGGGGGATCTAAGAGGAACATGACCTGCTGCTCGGTTCTAGCCCCCTGTCGAAGCCCCTTCCAGCCTTCCCCCTCACTGCCCAACACTGAGGGTCTCACCGCCGCCATCAGGATATATAGGCTTTGAGGAGTGACATCACAGAGGGCAGGGTGTGCAGGCCTAGGGCGGTAGGACATAGGTCCTGGGGCAGTGACATCACAAAGGGCAGTGTGTGCAGGCCCAGGGGGTAGGGCATAGGTCCTGGGGCAGTGACATCACAGAGGGCAGGGTGTGCAGGCCTAGTGGGGTAGGACATAGGTCCTGGGGCAGTGACATCACAAAGGGCAGTGTGTGCAAGCTCAGGGGGTAGGGCATAGGTCCCGGGGCAGTGACATCACAGAGGGCCGGGTGTGCAGGCTTAGGGGGGTAGGGCATTGGTCCAAAGTGAGTGAGATCACAGAGGATGATGGGGAGTAGAACATACAGACATGGGACAGTGACATCACAGAGGGCAGGGTATACAGGCCTTAGAGGGTAGGACATAGGTCCTGAGTAAATGACTTGACAGAGGATGGTGAGGGAGGGGACAGGTAGGTCTGAGTGACTGACATCCCCAGGAAGGAGATGGAGAGGAGAGCCAGGATTTGGGGCAGTGACATCACAAAGGGCAGGGTGTGCAGGCCTAGTGGGGTAGGACATAGGTCCTGGGGCAGTGACATCACAAAGGGCAGTGTGTGCAAGCTCAGGAGGGTAGGGCATAGGTCCTGGGGCAGTGAAGTCACAGAGGGCAGGGTGTGCAGGCCTAGGGGGTAGGGCATAGGTCCTGCGGCAGTCAAAACACAGAGGGCAGGGTGTGCAGGCCCAGGGGGGTAGGGCATAGGTCCTGGGGCAGTGAAGTCACAGAGGGCAGGGTGTGCTAGATGGTAGGAAATAGGTCCTGGGGCAGTGACATCACAGAGGGCAGGGTATGCAGGCCTAGGGGATAGGGCTTGGGTCCTGGGGCAGTGATGTCACAGAGGGCAGGTAGGGGAGTAGAATAAATCCTGACATCACAGATGTTAGAAATGGGATTTCTGGTTGGCTAAGGCTTGCGCCAAAGTCAGGCAGAAACCACCACTCTAGTCAGGGCAAGGAAGTTACACGCCAAAGATAACCCCTGCTCACCCCCTTGGTAGCTTGGCACGAGCAGTCAGGCTTATCTCTGAGGCGATGTGTAAAGCGTTTGCGCGCGCACCCAGCAACAACACCCAAGGCCCACCACAAAGGAAACTCCACACAAGGTATTCTATAAAAATAGCCTTTGTATTATACACAACACATTAGATAAAAACACACACTCTACAATGTGCCAACAGGCACGGGCAGAATTTACAAGGGATTATATATACAGGGGACAGGGCCACATGGACCACTGTCAGGAATTAGCACTTTTTAGAAATAGCACTTAGAACATAGGAATAAAACTTTAGAACATAGCACATCCAATCACTAGTACTAAAAATAGAACACGTAGCACACAACCAGTAACTACTGGTATCCGGTAAGTACCACCTACGCAACCCTAACCACCTTAGGAGAATATTGCGCAGGGAATCAGGACCTCACTAGCACCACCTGTACTAGGAGAAAAACAACCACCTAAGTATCACAATACCTGTAGGGGTAAACGCACTTTACACATGATGCATCACATTCAGAGGTGTAGGAAGGGAAAACACATGATGCACAAAATACATTCAGAGGTGTAAAGCAAAGCACATGACGCATAAAAATACATTCAGCGGTGCAGGTTTGGAACACAATTGCGCAAGAACTCACATAAGCCACCGCCTGTGGCAGTCCCTAGGCCAACTGGCCTTGTCGGGGCTAGGACGCCCTGTGTCCCAAAGTCAGGGCAAGATTGCGCAGGCTGCGCAAGCCCCCAGCGTGGAGGGGCACAACCTAAACATAGCAGCTGCCCACTAAGTGCTGGGCAGCTGGGAAAGGAGCATGGGAACCACTGTGCTTTTTAAGACAAATATGGCATGCCTTGGAGCCTCCCTGGGCTCTGCCAAAAAGAATGCCCCCAAGTGTTGGAGTCCTGCGCAGGGACTCGAGAAATGATGCCCCCAGACATTGGAGTCCCCTCTGGGACTCAGAATCACCAACGAAATGCCCCCGAATACCGTGGGAGCCTCGTGGGCTCTGAAAACACCTGGGCACCGCGTTAGAGCCTCCCGGGGCTCGGTGAACACTTAGTCCCCCTTCGTTGGAGTCCTTCTCATGGACTCAAAAAGAATAATGCCCCCAGAGCCTCGCAGGCTCTACAACAAGAATGCGCCCCTTCGTTGGAGCCTGTACTCGGGGCTCTGTACACCACTGCAACGCGTTGGAGCCTCGGTGGGCCCTAGGACGCCTCTGGGGCAACGTTGGAGCGGCCCGCTGCCTTCCGGGGCCGCTCTTCCCATTCCAGAAATACCCCCTCTCGGAGCGGCCCGCAACTGCGGCGCCGCTGTGGGGGACTGGGGGGCAGAGGCGGGAACCACGCGGAGTCCCGTTAGAGCGCACTGGCGCTTGGAGCAACAATGCAGGTAACACCCACTACCCCGGCCTGCCCTCTTCACTCACCGGCGGTAAGGTCTGCTCTTGGCCCTCCGGCGAGCGCTTCCCTCGCGGCGGGGGCTGGGGGCGGACCTAGCACTTCCGTCTCTCTCCTGGGTCGCGCTGCGTCAGCCCGGCCGGACTCAGCTTCGTCCAGGAGGCCTCGCCTCCGTTGGTTGTAGTCCAGTGCGGGGTGGGCTCCCGCCTGGACTCCACCGCCGGCTCACTTCTCCGGGCTGCACCGGGGCACGGGGTGGGCTCCCGTTGGCTTCCGGGTCAAGTCCCGCCCACGTCCTGCAAGGGCTGCCTGACTTCCGGCTGAAGCCCGGCCGCGGCGGTGGTTTCGGAAATAAAAGGGGTAGGCTCCCTCGCGCTATGAAATACACGGTGGGGTGGGCACCCGCCGTGAAATTAAGACCAATAAGCGGGGTGGGCACCCGCCAACGACCACGGCAATGTCCCTGGCAGGGTGGGCACCTGCCAGGGGACTCTAAGATCAGCGAAGATGGGGCAAACGCCGGGTGGGCACCGGCTTTTAGAAATAAAGCGCTCCTAGCGCTAAGGAAAATAAAAGCGCTTCAAGGCGCTTAGGGATGCCCACAGACACCAAGTCCAGCAAAGTTCTCCCCTGCATGCAGCAGGGCAGGGGTGGGGGGCAAGGCTGGACCCAGAGCCAGCTCACTGGGCCTCACAGGCAGGGAGGTAGTCCAAGTGGCGGTCCTCTGGTCCAGCGGCAGCAGCAGCAGCCCCCCTCAGGTAAGATCCTGGCAGAGAACAGTTTCTGTGGGGACACAGCCCCATTTTTATACAGCAAACCCCTTTGTTTTGGGTTCAGGGTGAGGGGGAAAACCAGTCGCAGCTGGTTGGGGAGCACCCTTGATGTGCTCAGCCCCTCACTCTATTCATTGGCAGGGCTAGGGTCGTCAGTCGCACCGCAGGGGGCGGGGCCAGCATTGTGTGTGGAAAACCCTGTCCTATTCAGGACCCAGGTGTACTCCTCCCACCCATCTAGCAGCTGATCTCCCCATTCACCACTGGGTGACTCATCCTGACTCTGGGGAATCCCTAGCCCGTCACATGACATGACCAGCCAATCACGCGACAGACACACTGCACACAGAAGTGCCCACTTCTAGAAGTGGCACTTCCACACTAGGTACATGCACGCCGCACACATCATCGCGCAGCATTCACTCCCACGAGTCCGCACATACCAAACTCGGGCCTGCACACCCCACGCATCAGGAACTACTAGGGACACATACATTCCCCATGCATTCCTATGGGAGGGCAGGCCTATCTCACCACATGCACTCAGAGCGCGCACGCACTTTACCCTGGGACACAGGGAAAGTGCGCAGAAACCAAAAATCACCACACCAAGTCACCAGTAAAAAGCAAAAAAAAAGTTCAGGGGTGAACCTGCCAGAAGGGCCAAGTCCAACACAACCCCCTTCCAGCCAAAACGCAGGGCAGACCAATCACCACCGTGATGGACTTCCCTGCTTGGGGCGATAGAACACGGACGCGGGCCCGCAACTGCAGGGACACCCTCCGGTTCTACGCCACGGTGAACCCATGGAATTCTTTCTAACACCACTGTCTGGACCAACTGGGCTACCCCACTGGTACTCCCAAGCTGTCCGCGGCCAAGACCAGGCCCTAGGCCACCCAGGTGCCACCGGTCTTTGCCTAACCACAGAGTGGGGGGTAGTAACCCCTGGCACATAGCGGCCATTCTCCACTCTTCCTCTCTGAAAGACAGGACTAAACTGCCACTGGTTCTCCAGCCTAGGGTCTCCACCCTCAGGCGGACCAGGAGTCTTAGGGAAGGCTCTCCTCCCCCTACCTCTTCTCCTAGGGTTCCTCCTCCTCCGGCGAGGGGTACACCGAGAACGCCATTCCAACCCAGGGTTTAACCCCTCAGGTTGTACCGGGGCCAGAGGTGGGCTCTCCCACCCTCTGCACCCCCTTCCAGAACCCTGCTCCCTACCAACTGGGGCGGTACCTCTGGAAGAAGAACCGGTCGGGACGCTGATTACAGACGTCCCACCCTTCAGGTCAGGCTGATCCTGAACCTGGCCTTCCAACCTCTGGCCTAGAACCTTTGGTGGAATAATTGCCTGGCACTCCAGGACTTCTGGGGATTTCCACTCCACCCCTCTGAGGCTATCAAATGACACATATGTCGAGCGACTGTCTGTCTGGCGCTGATCTCCCGTCCCCTGTCCACCTGACAGTGCGCGGAGATCCCCCAGAACAGAAGAGGTGCCACCCTGGTCACTACACGGGATCCTAGCCCAACTGGGTAGTCCCTGACCCACAGGCTCTTCCACTGGGGAACTCATCCCCCAATCACTCCTCACGCTGGCCTCCTGTACCCTCCCTACCGGAGCGGTACTGCCAGACTCCAGAACCACCGGAGCCCTGGTTACAGGTGCTCCAGGGCCTCTACTCACCAGGAGATCTCCCTCAAATGAGCTAACAGGACAGCCTAGGTCCCCAACTTGGTGTTCCTTCATGGAACCATCCAAGTCCTGAGGCAGGGTTTCGTACGTCCGGGGACCCTCGGTCACCCTCTCACTCCTGCTCCACTGAGCCAGGCAGTGAGCCCCTACACCCTCCTCGCTATCCTGGGACCTAGCTGGGCTACACTGAGCCTCTTCCACCACGCTGGGCTGGAAGATACCTGACCCACTACTTTTGGAGTCACTCCCTAATGACTCTAGAGAACCTCTAGCCCTTTCCCAGCGCTCTGCTTCCTCCGCAAGCTCAAGGGGCTCAGACAATCCACACCCCAACAGGTGTTGGCGCAACCCTGGCACACAACAACTGAGCAGGTGTTCTTTGAGAACCAGATTACACAGTATATCAAAATCACTTGCTGTGGAAATCCAATCAAACATTGCATCCTCACACCCATCCACAAACTCCTCCCAAGTCTGGTGAGACAGTTTCCTACTGCCCCTGAATTTTAACCTTAACTCCTCCTCCTGGGGAACAGGTACCAGACTGGGGGAACTGGGACTGGGATTTCCTACACTGCAGTCTATATAGCTACCACCACTGGACTCAACCCTCCCGGGGGAGCCCAGAAAATTAAAATTGCGCGCAGGGGATAGTCTACCCTCCAGAGCTACTTTGCCTCTGGTGGAGGCCCTCTCAGCCTCCTCTACCCTCTCCCGCGCCAAGACCCACTCAGTCTCTCGCTGTTGCTTCCTGGCCTCCAGCTGCGCCATAGCCTGAGCATGCTCTAACCTGAGCTTCTCTAACGCCAGCTGGTGCTCCCTTTCTTTCCTCCTATCTTCCTACTCCTCTGGGGACAGGGAAAGGGATGAGGCGCTGCCTCCTACGCTGGACCCAGCAAGGGACGCCCTACCTATGGGGTCCTCACTCTCTACTGGCGTCCAGGTATTGTCATCCTCTACCTCCTCTTATGAATCTTCAGGGCTCCCCACAGACCCACCACCCTCCAGGTGTGAGGCCCGGGCCCTTTCCATACTGTGCTCAAGATCCCATGGACCCTCTTGCCATAGGACAAGGTGGTCCTGAAGTTCGTACCGAGTGTCGGACTCTCTCCCTTTACAGGACCTTTCTAACTCCTGCCTCTGGCGCCAAGCTAGCTCATAGGGATCACAAGCAGGCTCCATTCTGGCAGACGTTATGGTAAAAAGATTGTACAGGGGACCTAGGGGTCTGAGCCTAACAGGAGCACACAATTCACAAAAAGATTCAGCAAGCTCTCTAACCCAGAGAACTCACACTCACTTGCCTAGTGCCACACACCATCCATCCACACACACAACCCTCCCCTCGGACTGGTAAGGCAGTTTCTACCACCCCTGATTCCTCAACCTGACCACCACGTGACACAGGTACCAACTCTGGGCGCAGGGCGGGGGACAAATGTACTGGACACTATTACGCTGCCACCACTGGATCCCTCCCTCTGGTGAATCCAGAAAACACAATGCACTAAGGGGGATGATCTACCCTCCCGAGCTAGGGACACCTAACTCACAGTGCACAAAAACACATTTCCAAAGAAATGACAATTAAAACAAACTTAGAACAATAATCCCTATACCATGTGATTTATCTAAATGCAGAGTTTTGTAGTGCGGCCAGTTGCCGCTGCGGTACAGCGCAAACGCAAGTCCAAATCCCACCGCTGCCACCAATGTTAGAAATGGGATTTCTGGTTGGCTAAGGCTTGCGCCAAAGTCAGGCAGAAACCACCACTCTAGTCAGGGCAAGGAAGTTACACGCCAAAGATAACCCCTGCTCACCCCCTTGGTAGCTTGGCACGAGCAGTCAGGCTTATCTCTGAGGCGATGTGTAAAGCGTTTGCGCGCGCACCCAGCAACAACACCCAAGGCCCACCACAAAGGAAACTCCACACAAGGTATTCTATAAAAATAGCCTTTGTATTATACACAACACATTAGATAAAAACACACACTCTACAATGTGCCAACAGGCACGGGCAGAATTTACAAGGGATTATACAGGGGACAGGGCCACATGGACCACTGTCAGGAATTAGCACTTTTTAGAAATAGCACTTAGAACATAGGAATAAAACTTTAGAACATAGCACATCCAATCACTGTAGTACTAAAAATAGAACACGTAGCACACAACCAGTAACTACCGGTATCCGGTAAGTACCACCTACGCAACCCTAACCACCTTAGGAGAATACTGCGCAGGGAATCAGGACCTCACTAGCACCACCTGTACTAGGAGAAAAACAACCACCTAAGTATCACAATACCTGTAGGGGTAAACGCACTTTACACATGATGCATCACATTCAGAGGTGTAGGGAGGGAAAACACATGATGCACAAAATACATTCAGAGGTGTAAAGCAAAGCACATGACGCATAAAAATACATTCAGCGGTGCAGGTTAGGAACACAATTGCGCAAGAACTCACATAAGCCACCACCTGTGGCAGTCCCTAGGCCAACTGGCCTTGTCGGGGCTAGGACGCCCTGTGTCCCAAAGTCAGGGCAAGATTGCGCAGGCTGCGCAAGCCCCCAGCGTGGAGGGGCACAACCTAAACGTAGAAGCTGCCCACTAAGTGCTGGGCAGCTGGGAAAGGAGCATGGGCACCACTGTGCTTTTTAAGACAAATATGGCATGCCTTGGAGCCTCCCTGGGCTCTGCCAAAAAGAATGCCCCCAAGTGTTGGAGTCCTGCGCAGGGACTCGAGAAATGATGCCCCCAGACGTTGGAGTCCCCTCTGGGACTCAGAATCACCAACGAAATGCCCCCGAATACCGTGGGAGCCTCTTGGGCTCTGAAAACACCTGGGCACCACGTTAGAGCCTCCCGGGGCTCGGTGAACACTTAGTCCCCCTTCGTTGGAGTCCTTCTCATGGACTCAAAAAGAATAATGCCCCCAGAGCCTCGCAGGCTCTACAACAAGAATGCGCCCCTTCGTTGGAGCCTGTACTCGGGGCTCTGTACACCACTGCCACGCGTTGGAGCCTTGGTGGGCCCTAGGACGCCTCTGGGGCAACGTTGGAGCGGCCCGCTGCCTTCCGGGGCCGCTCTTCCCATTCCAGAAATACCCCCTCTCGGAGCGGCCCGCAACTGCGGCGCCGCTGTGGGGGACAGGCGGGAACCACGCGGAGTCCCGTTAGAGCGCACTGGCGCTTGGAGCAACAATGCAGGTAACACCCACTACCCCGGCCTGCCCTCTTCACTCACCGGCGGTAAGGTCTGCTCTTGGCCCTCCGGCGAGCGCTTCCCTCGCGGCGGGGGCTGGGGGCGGACCTAGCACTTCCGTCTCTCTCCTGGGTCGCGCTGCGTCAGCCCGGCCGGACTCAGCTTCGTCCAGGAGGCCTCGCCTCCGTTGGTTGTAGTCCAGTGCGGGGTGGGCTCCCGCCTGGACTCCACCGCCGGCTCACTTCTCCGGGCTGCACCGGGGCACGGGGTGGGCTCCCGTTGGCTTCCGGGTCAAGTCCCGCCCACGTCCTGCAAGGGCTGCCTGACTTCCGGCTGAAGCCCGGCCGCGGCGGTGGTTTCGGAAATAAAAGGGGTAGGCTCCCTCGCGCTATGAAATACACGGTGGGGTGGGCACCCGCCGTGAAATTAAGACCAATAAGCGGGGTGGGCACCCGCCAACGACCACGGCAATGTCCCTGGCAGGGTGGGCACCTGCCAGGGGACTCTAAGATCAGCGAAGATGGGGCAAACGCCGGGTGGGCACCGGCTTTCACAAATAAAGCGCTCCTAGCGCTAAGGAAAATAAAAGCGCTTCCAGGCGCTTAGGGATGCCCACAGACACCAAGTCCAGCAAAGTTCTCCCCTGCATGCAGCAGGGCAGGGGTGGGGGGCAAGGCTGGACCCAGAGCCAGCTCACTGGGCCTCCAGGCAGGGAGGTAGTCCAAGTGGCGGTCCTCTGGTCCAGCGGCAGCAGCAGCAGCCCCCCTCAGGTAAGATCCTGGCAGAGAACAGTTTTTTGTGGGGACACAGCCCCATTTTTATACAGCAAACCCCTTTGTTCTGGGTTCAGGGTGAGGGGGAAAACCAGTCGCAGCTGGTTGGGGAGCACCCTTGATGTGCTCAGCCCCTCACTCTATTCATTGGCAGGGCTAGGGTCGTCAGTCGCACCGCAGGGGGCGGGGCCAGCATTGTGTGTGGAAAACCCTGTCCTATTCAGGACCCAGGTGTACTCCTCCCACCCATCTAGCTGCTGATCTCCCCATTCACCACTGGGTGACTCATCCTGACTCTGGGGAATCCCTAGCCCGTCACATGACATGACCAGCCAATCACGCGACAGACACACTGCACACAGAAGTGCCCACTTCTAGAAGTGGCACTTCCACACTAGGTACATGCACGCCGCACACATCATCGCGCAGCATTCACTCCCACGAGTCCGCACATACCAAACTCGGGCCTGCACACCCCACGCATCAGGAACTACTAGGGACACATACATTCCCCATGCATTCCTATGGGAGGGCAGGCCTATCTCACCACATGCACTCAGAGCGCGCACGCACTTTACCCTGGGACACAGGGAAAGTGCGCAGAAACCAAAAATCACCACACCAAGTCACCAGTAAAAAGCAAAAAAAAAGTTCAGGGGTGAACCTGCCAGAAGGGCCAAGTCCAACAACAGATGAGGGAGGTGAGAAGGGTATTCAGGTCTGGGGAGGTGACATCACAGAGGGAAGGGAGTGCAGGGCTAGTGGGGTAGGGCATAGGTCCTGAGTGAATGACATGAAAGGACGGTGAGGGAGGGGACGTGTAGGTCTGAGTGACTGACATCCTCAGGAGGGAGATGGAGAGGAGAGCCAGGGCTGGTGGAGTGACATCCCAGGGGACAGGGTATGCAGACCTAGTGGGGTAGGTCATAGGTCCTGGGGCAGTGATATCACAGAGGGCAGGTAGGGGAGAAGGATAAATTCTTACATCACAGATGAGGGAGGTGAGTAGGGTATTTGTAGTACATACTCTTAGGTTACTGTTCTAGTTTATTTTAGAATGTTTACTAGGGTTCTGTATTTCCTAAGAATGTTCCCTCACACCTATTCTATGCTTGTGCTTGATTGCGGATTCCATTCTAAATCAGTTGCATTCCTGCTTCTGCCTGGAGGAGTCTGGTCTTGTACTATCTCCTTGTCTTGAATAAAGGAACCTGAATCTTACCTCATCTGTCAGCTGCCTGTTATTTACTACAATTTAGCGACTTCCTGGGATTCAACCTCTGCTTTCTCCAACCCGCTCAATTCTCCTTTTGACTGTAAACCGACTCCAGCTCCAGATCATCCCAGTCGAGGTACGGAGGATTCTGGCCGTCTCCCAATCCGCGTGTACAAGAGCAGACAGGTGCTGCCAGTTTCCGTGCAGTTTCTGGCACTCCGTAATCCGGAAAAAAACCAAAAGAGTTTGGCCCACAGATGATGATTCGGTTCAGCGTGAGCTGCTGACGTTCCTATGCGTCCGCACCTAAACTTGTCATGAGATCGCACCTAAACTTATCAGATAAAAAGTCTGATTCAAACGCCCTCCGACCCCGGAATATATTGGAATATAGGACTGAGAACCTGGCCTCCCCCCATCGTCCTGAGTGAGTGTACTTGGTCATATCTGCTTTATTAATGTCAGCCAAAGGCTCTCAACACCACGTTTATTCAGCTGCTTCGGTAATCAGATCTGGCGGGACTAATCTCCTGTCTCAATTAAATATACATTAAAACCCCTGTGAGGAGAGGGGGGAAGAGGCGACAAGTGCGGGGGCCCGGCATGCTACGTTTTGCCACACATTGAGACGCCACAGCGAGCATTGGTACCTGGGGTATAGGGGACAACAGGACCGGGGCTCCCCAGCAGCACTTGAATGAGTAAGAAAGCCCCCAAGCAGCTTGCCTGACTTCAAAATGGTGGCCCCAGGGACAAATACAAGCATCAATACCTCTGTGAATGCCAGAGACGGCGTGCAAGGTAAATAATGTGCAGTAGGGAAGGAGCAACCACAAGACTGGGGCCCAGAAGGGACAATAAGGGCAGATCAATCCTCTCCCAACGGGTGAACTGACAAAAGTTGTCCTCCTTTAGACTTAGGGTAATTGGGGCCAGTTCTGTCTGAGTTAGGAGTAAGATGCACTCCTTTGCCTCATTCCTTCACAGCTGCGCAGCACTTAGTGCCAGCTGCAACATTTAGGTTTGCGCAAGTACGCACCCTGGACTTTTGCTGCATTGGCAGCAGCCCCGACATTCTGGATACAGGGCATTTGAGCCCCTTTGAGATGGCCAGTTGGCCGGGGGGAAGTTGGCCAGGGGGACTGGGAGGTTTGTAAGGCTACAGGCCCTAATGTGTTTATGTGGTGCTAGGAAATGTATTTCATGTAGTATGATTCACGGACCCTGTTCTGGCTACCTCTAAATATGTTTTTTATGACTATGAGGTTGTCTTGCATACTATGGTTTGTGCTAGTGAGATTATGTTCCACCCTGTGCTTTATGCCCCTAATGTTGGTGATACTTAGAAGGTTAGGGCCCAATATTAGACTGTTGAGATTATGGGCATACAATGCGTTTGGCGCCTAATGTGATGCTGTGCATAATGTGGTTTATGTTACAGGCTGATGCTAAGTACAGTGATTACTAGTGGTTACTGGTTGTACGTTTATGATCTATTTAATTTTACTAAGTTCGCTTTGTGATGGTTCTGACAGTGGTCCAGTTCGCCCTGTCATGTGTAAATAATTCCCTTGTAAATATGATCTAGTGCCAGGTGGCACCATGTATATTATGTGATTACCTAGGTGAAGGGCCCATCAAATACCAGCGGAATCATAGTCTCCCAAGCAGTAAAGCCTTCTCAACTACTGGAATCTGTGCCCCCATCTTCCTCTTACACCGCTCTATCTTCAGTCCTATCTTTTTGAATCAGTCCTGTTCTGAAGTAACAACCTGTTCCTAATCGCCTCACTTCCCTGACTGCACATTAGTTCAGATCTCTTCACCCTACGTCTGGAATATGTGCCCCCTTCTTGTCCTTATACTTCTCCTCACCACCTCTTTCCTAGTAACACCCTTCTCATATACCCACCACCCTCCTCCTCCTCAGTTTCCCAACATGGCCACCACTCGAGTTAAGTCTGGAATTAATTGCTACAAAATCATTTACCCTTCTAACCTGACTAAATCTTCAGCAAAACGATTCAAGCATAACACCATTGAATGCTTCCCTGATTCCCTTTATGTTGATCAATTTTACAATGGTCGTTATGGGAGGCTCAAAAACAATTTAATTTTTTTCACTCACGACATCCCCACTTAGTCCACCAGCTTTTACAATTCCCTTAACGTCACCTCCAGCTCCTCTATCCCTCATGAGAAACAGCTAAAAATATCCCCCTGTGCGTGTTTCAACGGCTCCCTCACTATCTCTCTCTTTGACCACCTCTTCCCTTCCCTACTCCCCTCCCCTGCGACCAGGTTATCCCTTGACTCTTCATCTAGCTCCACCCTTTACTCCCTATCTCCTCCCCTGACCCCCCACCCACACTCCAATAGGCTGCACCCTCGGGAGGCACTGGTCGACCCTCTTCCCTCCCCCTCCCCTGTGCCCTCCCCTCCCATTCTTCCCCCCTCAAAGTATGCCCCCCCTTCCTTACTTCAGCCTTACCTCTAGCTAACACGTTCCTCGTCCAATCTGCACCGTCCCGGTACTCCAATCTCATCTCCTCCCCCTATCCCTACCTGCCACCCCCCTTTTTAGTCCACCTCTCCTCCAACCTTCTCCCCTAGTTAACTTTCCTTACGTTCCCCATCTCATTCTCTCTTCACCTATCACACTCTATAACTCTCGGCCAACCTAAGAGGGCTAATTCCTGGTTCCGTGATACTAAAAATATTGACCTCGGTACCCTCTGTGAGTCTGCTTTGCTATCACTTCCAAGGCTAGACCCGAACCTAGATGTTAACGAACTCACCTCCCAACGCCTCACAGTCCTTGCAGTTGAAATCAATAATGTCGCTCCTCTCCAAAGCAAAAAGAAAAGGCCCACTCCCTCAGCACCTTGGTTCAAAAAATCCCTCTATGAAGAAAGGAAGTACCTAAGAGTCCTTGAGAAACAATGGAGACAAGCGCCCTCCACCGAAAATCTGGCCACGCTTCGTTCAGCAAGATCCAAGTACCACAAGCACATCTTCCTTGGAAAAGCGTCGCACTTCAAATCCCTCCTTGACTCAGCCAAAAATAGACCTAAAAAACTATTCGACCTCATCAAGAACCCAAACAGCTCTCCCCAACCTCCAAATTGGAGGATTCTACAAAGAAAGCAGCGGAATTCGCTATATTCTTTGACGAAAAAGTGAAATCCCTTGTGGATCAGGTCATTCATCCTACCCCTACAGAGGAGCGCAAATCCTTAACCATTTGGTAGAACTTTAACCCCATCTCTGCAGGTGCCCTCCTCAAATGCATCCTCGAAACAAAGCCCTCCAACCATTCTCTTGACCCCATCCTTAGTGCCATTGTCATTGACTTCTATACCCATTCTCTTTCCTATTGGACCACTCTGGTCAACCTCTCCCTCTGTCAAGGCTCCCTTCCTGTTTCCTTCAAAACTGGGCAGGTCACCCCTCTGCTTAAAAAACCCACCGCTGATGCGAACGACCTCAACAACTTCCGCCCCATCACTAGCCTACCTTTTCTTGCAAAAATCACAGAAAGATGTGTAGCGAAACAACTCTCTCATCATATCAAGGACAATGATCTTCTTGACAATTTCCAGTCCGGCTTCGTTCAAAACTGCAGCACTGAAACAGCCCTGCTGCAAGTCATTGATGACGCGCTGCAGATACTCGATTTGGGGGAGTCTTGTCTTCGAATTCTCCTTGACCTTTCTGCAGCCTTTGACACTGTCAATCACAACACTCTCCTTAACACTCTTCAACAGAGAATGGGCATGGAGGGCACTGTGCTTAAATGGTTTGCCTCCTTCCTCTCTGATAGATCCCAAATGATCAAAATAGCGAACAGTCTTTCATCTCCTTTGGCGGTCGGTCAAGGTGTTCCTCAAGGCTCTATACTTGCACCCACATTGTTCAATCTCTATTTAGAACCATTGGGAAATCTCACTATCATCTCTATTCGGCCGACACTCAAATCTACCTTAAGGTGGCCTCCACTCACGATCTTTCCATCCTAAGCTCTACTCTCGACTCCATTCAAAACTGGATGTTAACTCATCAACTGATTCTGAATCCCTCCAAAACTGAATTCCTCCTTCTCTCCTCCTCACTTTCTCCTCCCCCGGTTCAATCATGGATGGATCAAATGAATCTACTTAACAATAAACCCATCATTGTCGAGAGCGCAAAAGCCCTTGGTGTCATACTCGACAAAAAACTCAATCTACTCTCCCACATCAATTCCATTGCAAAGTCTGCTCGATACCAACTGCGCCTTCTTTGGGGGATTTGTCGCTTCTACCCGGAGCAAGACCTTAAAACCCTGGTCCAATTGCTGGTTCTCTCAAGATTGGACTACTATAATTCTCTTCTTACTGGCCTCCCCAAATCCCACCTGTCCCCCCTTAAGTCTGTTCTCCATTCAGCAGCTCGTTTCATATATGGGGCCAAAAGAAGCGACCACATCACACCCATTTTATCCACCCACCGTTGGCTTCCCATCGAGGCAAGATCTATCTACTAGACTGCCTGTATCACCCACAAAGCCTTACACTCCTCCTCCCCTCGCTACCTGGCGAACAAACTGAAACTCTCTGGAGGCTCCAGACCATCACGTAATGCAGAAAATGCATTGCTTGAACCTCCCACTTTCAAGAAGGAAAGATCGATGGCCCAATCCTTTTCAGGCAACGCGGCGAGAATCTGGAGCTCACTTGCGCCTCAGCTCCGGACCACCACCTCTTCCAAGGCCTTCAAAACTGACCTCAAAGCTCTCCTCCTTCAAAGACACTTCCAAATTTAACTCACGCCCACTCTAGCCCTGAAGAAAGTTCTTCCACTATAGGAAAGTCTGCACTCCATGCCTATAGAAGTGCCTTCCCAGTGTGTTCTTGTGTTTTGAGTGTCTGCCATTTAGTGCAGTATTATAACTACTTTGTACTCTTTTGTTAAATGCCCACATGTCACCTTTCCTTTTGTAACGTATCGTTTGCTACCTCTTGTATTTTGTTTGCTTTTGATACATGTACAACTGCCACCATTGCCTCATGTAACGTAACGTTTGTTTTTGTGTTTTGAGTGTCTGCCATTTATTGCAGTATTATACCTCTTTGTACTTTGTACGCTTTTGTAACATGCACACGTCACTTTTTCCTTTTGTAACGTATCGTTTGCTACCGCTTGTATTTTGTTTGCTCTTGATACTTGCACAATTGTCACTATTGCTTCATGTAACGTAACGTTTGCTTTTGTAACGTGCTCACTTGTAATTTTCTCCTCCTGTATCAGTACTGTTCCTATTGTGAAGCGCTCTGACACCTTCGGGTAAAGTTCGCGCTATATAAAAACGCATAACATAAAATAAATAAATAAAATATGCGTCATCCTCGTTACTATGGACACGGTGCACCCATGAAAACGTTGCTTCACTGACGTATTTCATGTTGTAACGCAACGTGAAACGTCAGTACACAATGTCTAGACGCAAGCGTCTGCACGTCGCGGGTCATTTTCAAAGCTAAAATTTTGTCTCCATGACAACGTGAACTTCACGACGTGCGACACTCTCCTAAGTCTTAGCATTTCATGGTATTTTCCGGCGACACACACGCCCGTTGTGTGTTCACTCCTTAATGGTGATGGTTCTCAAAAGCCGCTAAACGGATGCCACGAGTTTCTGATCAGTGATTGTGCATCTGCATCTCGTTTTGCTGTATGGTATTTAAGTCTTCATCTTTCTTACTTCAAGGCGATATACACGCCAGTATATTGCTTTATTCAACACAATTTTGTTGTAACATGTGCCTTCTTCTGGTATCTTACTGAGAGATCTTCGTTTTGAGACGTTATTCCAGCTTTTGTGATATACACGTTGTGCATAATGTGGTTTTCTTTTCCTTTATTTCAAACTCTACACAGTATACGCACCTTTGGATTTGCACTGCGTTATTGCAATTTTCCTTTTCCTTAGTGGATTATTACACCATGACCTGTCCCAATGTATCTGTTGTCCTTCCGCCGAACTTCCTAGCACAACCTGGTCAGCCACCTATACCCTGGGAGGACTGGATTCCCATGTTCGAAAACTATTTGGATGCTCTTGATGGCCAAGACTTTTCAGCAAAAAGAAAGAAAGCCTTACTTTTAAGCACCTTAGGTAAAGAAGGTCAATGTGTGTTTCGCTATCTCCCACAAGCACTCCAGGCAAATGGTCCGGCAATGCCTGGTGAATATAAAGAAGCAATCCACAGACTTGAAGTGCGTTATGCTAAAGAAGAAAACCTAGTTCTGAACAGATACAAATTTTACACGCAACATCAAAAATCTGGGGAGTCTATTGACAACTTTGTCTCCAGACTCAGAGAAATGTCAATTAAGTGTAATTTGGTTCAATTACCGATGAGCTAATTAGGGATCAACTCATCGTCCAGTGCAATAACAAAAAGATCCAAGAACGTCTCTGGGCAGCTAAAAATCTAAATCTCAAAACAGCAATTGACTTAGCTACGGTTGTGGAGCAGTCAGAATGCTGTATGAAAGAACTTGAAAAGTGATCACTCTCTAATGATGTCAATGACATTTCTACACAAGAATCACTTGACTGTGATCATGGTGAGGATGGCAAAACAGCTATTGCCGCTGTCAGGAGCAGAAAGTTTCAAGGGAAACCTGTTTATGTCACGGTCACAAGCTTCTCCAAGAATACAAATTAAAAAATGTGCAATAGATGTGGGAGCACAGTGCATTCCTCAGACTATAAGTTTTGTTTTGCCTTTAAGCAAGTATGCCTAAAATGTGGTAAGATGGGGCACTACGCCCGAGTGTGTAGAGGGAAATTTCGTGCAAGTGTAGCTACTATGCACAACATTGTTCAAGATGAAGATAGTGATAAAATATTAGTCATAGATTCTGTTGAGTCTCCTCTTGAAGAGGATAAGCGAAGGAACAGACCTAAAGCAGTCTTTGTTACTAATGGACAAGAGATAAGTCTGATGGTTGATACTGGCTCTAAGTTCACGATTATCCCAAAGTGTCTTTTTCAGGAAAAATGGAGTACAACACAACTCCTTCCGAAAGACATTTCCCCAGGGGGATATCAAGGAGAGTCATTAGATATACTTGGCTACTTTGAAGCACACATCTCTTTCTACCATAGACACGTTCAAGGGAAAGTTTATGTCTCAGATCATGGTCCAGCGATACTAGGGTGGGTACATCAATATGACCTTCATATAATTGTAAACCCCAATGCACCCATGCAGATCATGGTCATCAAAGAAGAAGGTTTAGACAAAATTCTTAGTGAGGCCAGTAGTGTCTTTAGGGAAGAGCTTAGTCAGCTCAAGGGGTATGTCCATCAGATTCTCATTAAAAAGGACAATGTTCCCATTCAACACAAGGTTAGGCATGTGCCCCTAGTAGTCAGAGAGGAAATGAAGAACCTTATCAAGGAAATGCTCACATCAGGTGTTATTGAACCAGTAGAAGCCTCCCCTTGGATTTCTCCCATTGTCATCACCAAAAAGGCTGATGGCAAGCTCAGGTTCTGTGTTGACCTCATATCTCTTAACCAATGTGTATTCGCTGATATATTTCCTCTCCCCAATATCATGGAATTAGTCACCACCTTGACAGGGGCCAGAATTTTCTCCAAACTTGACCTCCGTAGTGCATACCATCAAATAAACTTGCACAAAGACTCCAAGCACCTCACTGCCTTTATCACTCTGGAGGGCACCTATCAATTTACACATCTCCCTTTCGGTCTAAATTCGTCTGCCAGTGTTTTTCAATGTATGGTTTCCAACATTTTCAAAGGCGTTGAAAACACCATATATTTCCAAGATGATATCTTGGTTTACGGCCAATCAGTTGAACAACACAATGATACTCTCAGAATTGTTTTAGATAAGGTAGTCGAGGCAGGCCTTACTCTTTGTAAAGAAAAATGTAAGTTCTTAGTTGACCAAGTTGACTACCTAGGATACACAATTAATGCTTCTGGCATTAAACCAAAAAGAGATTTGTGCAATGCCATTAACCATGCCCCTGCTCCCACTGACAAAGATCAGTTACACTCCTTCATGGGACTTATAGAGTATTACTCTATGTTTGTAAAAAAATATTCGGACAAAACTATGGGGCATATTATCAAGAACGGTTTTAAAATTATTCCCGCTTTAGCCCAGGTTCACACCAGAACATGGGCTTCTATTGGAATTCTCAAGGGCATATTATCAAGCCCATTATCGCCGCATTAGCGGCGGTTTCCTGCCGCTAAAGTGGCGATAATTTTAACGCCGTTCTTGATAATATGCCCCTATATGTTTACGTTCCCTTCTTAAGAGGGGTGTGGGTTTTTCATGGGATTCTCAACATCAAGAGTGTTTCGAACTTTTTAAACGAGAGATATGTGATGCTAATGTCCTAGCTCCATTTGATGTCAACAAAAGATCCATCTTAACAGTGGATGCCAGTGCCACAAGCTTAGGGGCTATGCTGTCACAACCCATGGGTAGATCCGAGTGTACCATTGCCTGTGCCTCCAGAACTTTAACTGATGCTGAGAAGAACTACTCAGTTATCGAGAGGGAAGCTCTGGCTGCGGCTTGGGCTGTGGAGTATTTTCGGACAAACCGATGGGGTACCAAGTTTCTTCTTAGAACAGACCACAAACCCTTGATCAAAGTGCTTTCTCCTGGGGGCACTGGAAAGGGTTCAGCTAGACTTGCCAAGCTTGCGTCTAGACTACAAGAGTTTCAATTCCAAGTAGAGTACATTCAATGTTGGAGGAATGTCCAGGCCGACTGTCTCTCTAGAATGTCTCTGGATTGGCGAACCGTCCTTGACTCTTCCACCTCTGAATGTGACGATGACATTGCTGTTGCTTCGATGCAGGATGCTGTCTTCGTGGGTGAGGGCGCTTTTGATGCCATTGATTGGGAGCGTGAAATGTTCTGTGATCACACTCTTCAAGAAGTAATCAAACTTTTGAAGTCTGGTCCTAGGAGAGAAAGTTGTCTTCCAGTCTCTGTCCGACCTTATGTTAAGGTCATTGATGAACTTTCTCTAGATAACAATAATATCTTGGTCAAAGGTGAAAAATGTATTCCTACATTTGGCATCAGAAGGAAACTCTTAGCTTTAGCTCACGAAGGCCATCTGGGTCCAACGCTCACACAATGTCGACTAAAGAAACATTTCCGGTGGCCTGGTCTCGATGCTCAACTAGTGGAATGGGTTGAAAATTGCTCTGAGTGTAAAGAGGGCGAAAAACGTCTTAAGGTGGGCAGCAAGTCCAGTAGTGGTCACATTCAAACCCTGGCTCATCTTGGCACAGCATTGATCTTGATTTTATTGGCCCCATGGGTGAGCTGCATGAAAAAGATCGTTTTGCCATGGTTGTTGTTGATGTTTTTGCAAAGTGGTTAATCGTTGAATTTTCCAATGATATCGCTGCTGAAAGTATCCCCTCTATCCTCGATACTGACAGCGGCACTCAGCTCGTCTCGAAGGACATGCAGACCTTTTTGAAAGATTTTGGTGTTTCTAACCACCGCACTTCTCTTTATAATCCCTCTTTATGGTATGCAGGCCTAAGGGGAAAGGGCATAGGTCCTGGGGCAGTGACGCCACAGAGGGCAGGGTATACAGGCCCAGGGGTGTAGGACATAGGTCCTTGGGCAGTGACATCAAAGAGGGCAGGTAGGAGAGTGGGATAAATCCTGACATCACAGAGGAGGGAGTTCAGTAGGGTATACAGGCCTGGGGGAGTGACATCACAGAGGGCAGATTGTGCAGGCCTAGGGGTTAGGGCATACGTCCTGGGGCAGTGATGTCACAGAGGGCAGAGTATGCAGGCCTATCGGTAGCACATAGGTCCTGGGCAGTGTCATCACAGAGGGCAGGGTGTGCGGGGCCTAGGGCAGTAGGGCATAGGTCCTGGGGCAGTGACATTAAGTGGGCAGGGTATGTAGGCCTAAGGAGGTAGGACATAGGTCCTAGGGCAGTGACATCACAGAGGGCAGGGTGTACAGACCTAGGGAGGTAGGGCAAAGTCCTGGGGCAGTGACATCATAGAGGGCAGGGTTTGCAGGCCTAGTGGAAGATAGGACATAAGTCCTGGGGTAGTGGCATCACAGAGGGCAGGGTGTACATGCCTTAGGAGGTAGGAAATAGGTCCTGGGGCAGTGACATAACAGAGGGCAGGGTTTCTAGGCTTAGGGGATAGGGCATAGGTCCTGGGGCAGTGACGTCACAGAGGGCAGGGTTTGCAGGCCTGGGAAGTATGACATATGTCCTGGGGAAGTGCCGTCACAGAGGTCGGGGTATTTAGTCCTAGGGGATAGGATATAGGTCCCGAGGCAATGACATCACAGAGGGCAGGGTGTGCAGGCCTAGGGGGAGGTAGGGCATAGGTCCTGGGGCAGTGACATCACAGAGGTCGGGGTATATAGGCCTAGGGGATAGGGCATGGGCTCTGGGGCAGTGACATCACAGAGTGCAGTGTAGTGTAGTTCCCATATCCCTGATAGGCTCTGCGCATTGGAATAATATACACTATAGTTTTGACATAGGACTGAGTTCAGTAGGTCTCTATTGAGTACATTAAACTTAATTACTTGTGTGTGCAAGCTAACTCAGAGGTCACTATAAACTTCTCAAATAAACAAGAAGGAATTAGTTTCTGACAACCTTATAAACATGACAACTTTGTTTCCCTTAGAATCGGAACAATCTCAGAATCATGGAAACAATAGATAACAGTTTCACTCAGTCAGTCGTGCATGCTTCGTTTCTACAGAGTTACACAGAAGTAGAAAGACGGGCGTTTCAATAAAAAGGGTTTATTGAACAGTCTTATTTCTCGTGCAAGAGATATGAACTGCTACAATCGTAAGACAGAATGCGAAGTATAATACGTACAGCGTTAGCAGTAAGATAAAATAATGCTGCAATAGCATGGTTTGTAGCTATGACAGATATTCATAAAAATACATACATAACTAACACAGGCTAAAATGTTAATACTCATCTGATGCTTCTAGCTAGTTCTACCCCAGTGTACCTAACCTAAGTGTAGTACGAGGTAAGAAGTAGGTGCTGTTTGTCTATAGGCTAGTTTAGCTATAGTTGCCAAGATTTCCCAAAGGTACCTCTAGGTTTTAGTCCGCTCCATACCTTAGAATGAGTGAGGTTGGAATCTCTTTCCGAGTCTCGATCTCTAACACCTCGCATGGGGACTCAGAAACACTGGAGCTGGATTCTCTGCGAGGAGGATGGCAGCGTCTGGTCAGTGCATCAGGCGGGGACTTGACCTCCTTCCGAACTTGCTGTGGCGAACCGCGTCGTGCAAGTAGGCAGCCGAACAGTGGTTTGCCATGGCAAGTGAAGGTATATTTATACCTTGAAGGTGTTTAGGAATGCCAGTATTGACGTAAAAGTCGGGCAGAAGAACATCATGAATGAACCCCTAAGGAATAGATGTTCATGCATAATAAATGAGTTCTTGGAGAAATCAATATCCAAGCAAGGGGAAGTCCTAAAGGCTTTAGAGTCTGGTTTTCCAAGAACTCGTTGTGACGTAGATGAACGGATGTAGGTGGCCATGCCTGTATTTAGTTAGCATGGATAATGCCTAAATAAGGGTAGGATTTCTTTGCCTAAATATGGACAGTGCAAATTGTGCTTAAATAAGGACATAAATCGGGTAACCTATATACAGTATCAAAATCGACACACAACACCCACTCCACTTTCGTATGAACAACATTACTAAATCCTAAACATGCTAAACATATCTAAAATATAGCAACATATGGATGGCTAAGAACATGTCTAAAAATACATTGTAAAATGCATAAAAATCGTTGCCACGCGTAAAATGCATAAAAACCGTTGCCATACATAAAAATGCATTGGTGCTGTACATATTAAAGCAATGTTTCATTCTAAGCATATATTTACATTGAATGCTAAATGAATGAACATACATATATATATGCACATTATGAAATGGCTCGTAAATACAGATGAAAAAAGGCTGAAACCATTTCATGCTAAGTCACATAAATCAATTGGTATTGACAAGGTAACATATTGTCTCTGAAAGTGTATCAAAGAATTCTGTTCCAAGTTTAGTTTTGTTTTTAAAAATGAAGGCCAAATTCAGAGTCTTCCCGGTACACTGTGTGCTGAATCAAAAGGCAGTTTATGGGGATGGAGAAAACATGAAATCTTCTAACCCTGTAGACAAAAAGTCGTCTACCGTTGTAGATGAAAGTTGGATTACGTTATTTAGAAGACTAACCGCACATAGATGAGAAGCATCGCCGTCAGCATTGGTCGCATCAGCAATGTTCGTATCGGATGTTACCTCCGAGCCTGTTGTTTCCTCTCGTACCTCAGCAGTAGCAATTTGCGTCTGTGAGATTTCAATGAATGCCGTCATCAGGATTGGTAGCTGCTGGAGACAACACACAGCATGGGCCGTTACCGGGTCCAGCAGAGTATCGATATCCGTAGGCATGACTGATGGGAGTGTTAGACAGATGTCTAGCATGCATTCTTCACCACAAAGCAGGCTGCGTAGAACAGGTAAGATGCAATCTTGCCAGATTGGTCTGCCTGACAGAAACCTTGTGGTATTTAATTCTCATAGAAGAGGTAAACCTAAAATTTGGACGATGCGCTCACGACACTTCATCTCCAATAGAGCTCTCTCTATGGTGCTTGGAGTAACGCTTATGATTCGGCTTGCCATATCGGAGCAGTAGGAGCAAAAATAGGATCCCTGAAACGAGTTCAAAAAGTAGTGGCAGTCCGCCAAACACAGAGTGCACGAAGTTGGGAATTAGTCCGAGGACTGCTTGAAAAGGTGCTAACAGTCCTGAACACACGGTCTTAAATACATGTACAATACCGCTGGTATCAGACATGTTCCAACATTTCTGAGAAATGTAGAGGGCAGTTTGTATTCAAAAGGGCATGTATCTCGGCAGAAGTGCTTGCGACTTGTAGGTCATAGGTTTCTTTGACCGAGGTCAGTGGCACAGTTTGTTGTAAAAGAATGGCTATCATTCTGCCTAGAGTATCAATTCGTATAGAAGAGATGTTCAGTGAAGGTCATAGAGGCGACTCCCTGACTGTCTGTATTTGTGGAAACAAGACTTGCATACAGCAAGTGACCCTGGATGTAACTGTTACTAGATATGGGATACCTGGCAGCATGCCACAGCAGCTGTGATCATTCAACATGAGGTAACTTCCATTCGAAAGTAGTCCAAAAATTGGATTAATCACTGCAGCTGGTGAACCTTGCAGGTGACAGGATAAGTTTGTAGTGGAACCATCGCGGGCCCCGTGTATATTAATACCCTGACAAAGGAGAGAACCGCTTAGTGCGTTTTCACAGTTTGTACCGCTATGAAACACTTCACGCCCCCCCACTCCAACATCTATGTGTGTAAGGTAAATCCCAAGATGTCTTGATGAATTCTTTACCCAACCTTTCATATTTGCCTGCTGGTATATGTTTTAGGCAATACTGAAAATGGAAAGTTGTAACAGGCAGAGTAATTTTACCATGTATGATCCACTCAGTAGCTGTTTTTTCTGCCAACGTGAATGGTAATTTTTCCAGTTTTTCAGTGCTCAGCACCGTATAGTCTGCTCCCCTTTGTGCCAGTTTGATCTGTTTATCAGTGAGATTGAATTCTGAAAACAGTGAAGTAGTGTTGATTAAACGCCAAGGCACATAGCCTGAACGCAAGTTATGGAGCGTCCAGCCTAATAGCATTATAGAACTAGTTGAGACTGACCATGTTGCAGCATGACCAAGTCTTGTTCCATGATGTCTATGGCAGAAGACCCAATGCTGTCTAATGAATATATCCTGGACGACAGAGTTGTTAACCCATTGTCTACTACAGAGAGAGATTTCTCTAAATTAATACGATCAATTTCTTGTATTCGTTCTGCAGTCTCTGCTTGGGTAATCTTCCATATTTCATTATAAGCAGCGTAGATACCGGCATATATGAAACGTTTTTGACGTGGTTTTCTCGGTCCTGGTAAGAATTCCCTAAGGTCTGCGCCTTCTTTAAGTAAAGATAAGTGTTGTTTTACATCCTGCAGTGTAGCTTTCTGTAGCCAATCAAGGCAGTGTTCTCCTACACTGTATGTTGTTACTACCCCTGGATGCTGTCTTTGAACATAGCGTGGGTCTGGCCTATTGATAGTGAAACCCTGCGTTTTGTTCAGGAATCGATCTTGACAGTTGTTTGTGTCTATGGGCCAGAGCAACCATTTTTTCTATTCTGGATCTGATCTGTTGTGAAGCAAAATATTATGTACGTCGACCTCCCCCCGTGTAGTGCTATTACTTGCAGGTATAGGTATAGATGGTGTGCTCATGTCTTTGATCTTGGCTAACCCAAGGCAAGACGTTTGTTGGACAGTGTCATTCAAAAACATAATTTGCTCAGGGATGATACAGGCTCTAAACAAAGCTTCTACCCCCTGCACCTGCCAATCTTTTGTACCCCAGACAGATTTTGTCTCAATGTTGTCTTTCCAAAAGTCGAAACCCTGTATAGACAGTTGGGCAATAAAGGCTGCAGAATAAATCTGTTTCGTATTGGTTAATATATTTTTCGTTCCTGTCTTGTTCATATTGTTAAAATAAAATGATTCTGGATTTCATAAGTTGAACCCTGAAAAATATGGAAATTTCATTGCAAAATTTTTGAGCTACCCTTTGGAGGTGTAGGATAATGTTCCCATTGATTATACATAAGTATATTTCTAGGTGATGCAGTTTTATGCAAGAAATGATGACCATAGTGGTTATAACAATACATTTGTTCATAGTCTGATGAATCCTCTTAATATTCATGATTTGTGAATACTACAGACATTTCTAGATCAGACATCATGTTATTAACAGTCTCGAAGTCCCAATCATCAGAAAAGGTACTAGAGGTAATAAAGTCACTTAATGAAATTTTAAATAAGTGTGGAATCTTCAAATGTTGCGACGGGCCAAAAATGTCATATTCAGTTCTGTCCCAAACTACCATCATGTATAGGAACGGCTGTGATGTTCACTGCTGACAAGTCTCTTGCTTCACGATGGGATGATTTGTGTGGCTGGAGAAGTAAGTTCATTCTTTTACTTGCTGTGTCCATTTGAATAGATCTTCCATTAATCAGCATACCCAGAGTGAATACCAGAGCTAACCAAAGTAGGAAGAATAATATTCCCAAAACAATCCATAGTTCAATCCATGGTGAAACCAGAAAAGTCTTTTTCAGGAGATGAAAAAAGTCTGTTGCTTGTTCTTTGAAAGTTCTTTGTGCTGGCGTTGTTTCTAGTTCACTTGGATCCACAGAAAACGTATCAAAGTTAATGAAATAGCCAGAGGCAGTTCTGTCAATGGTTGGAATTGCATCAGTATTCGTTGAAATCGCTGGAACCAGTTGATCACTTGTTACTTCGTTGTAGACAGGTGTATCAGGACGAACTGTTATTTGGGTCTCAAGAGGAACGAGTTCCATAGCTTTGTTGCTTAGTCCTTCATTTCTCACTGTAGAATCTTAAAAGGTGATGAGTCTCTCAGTTTGAACCTCTTGAATTGCTGCTAGCGGAGTGCGCCTGCTACATTGTCGGAGTCCACTTGGCCTACTGCTTAGTATTGGCCACATAGTGTGGTTTGATCAGGTCAATGCACACAAATCTTTTCTCCTTTTTACCAGCAACGGGCGGCAGTAGTACTGTTCTCTATCCGTGGATTGCTATGGACAGGTACTGGTTGTCTGTAAGAAGGCCCAAATTCCTTCTTGTCCGTGATCTTTTCTCTGACTAGATCACCAAGCTTTGGGATCCAGACAGGCCTTGCTGGGACGGTTGGTTTTTCCCCAGTGGTGGTTGGCTTCGGGAACACGTTGCTTTGATTCGATCTTAGTTCATTTAAGTCCTGTAAAACAGCCAAACGATCTTTGATATCAAACTTTTTATTTTCCACCACTGTGCCTTTCATGTCAAGGTCCGGAATAAACATTCTAGTTCCAAATAGGACTTCATATGGAGTGACACCCCCTAGAGAACTTCTTGGCAAATTATTTAATCAGTGTTGGACCCCATAAAGATGTTTGACCCACCCATCACCCGAACCTAATACCCTAGCTGTTGTAGACTGCTTTATGTCCCGGTTTTTTCTTTCCACAACAGAATTTCCCTCAGGATGGAATGGAGAAGAATACCGCAATGCTAAGCCCAAACTGGCCATGGTGTCTTTGTAAGCTCGAGAGCTAAACGCAGGACCCTGGTCAGAATGTAGTGTGCCAATTGCGTATGTGCCGATAAAGACTCGCAAATCTTTTATAACAGTTCGAGCATCAGCCGAGCGCTGAGGCCACATCCAAAGGAACCTTGAACACAAATCCACTGCGACCATGATATATTTATAGTTACCATCCCTTTGTAAGGGACCGCAGTGGTCCAGGTAAACACATGCTAATGGTTTATCTGAAATTAACAGGGGCGTCTGCGCAGGACGTTTCACAGTAGAGACTTTCATCTTCTGGCATATTTCGCAGTGCAAAACATAATTCCTGGTCTGGTTCCTAATGCCTGGCCACCAGTAGCTCTGTTTTAATAACCAATTGTCTATATATTTTGATTAACTCCTTGAGTTGAGCAAGTAATTCTTCATTTGACATTTCTTCAATGTCTGGATGAGGTGTGTAGCCGGCTAAAATCGGCCATGTTGCTCCTGGTCTACCTAGTGGACCAAGCCTGGTAATGTGATTGTTATGTTATGTTATCTGGGATTTGTAGAGCGCGCGGCTACTCCAAAGAGTGTCCCGGCGCTACGAAAAGACCACCAACAACTGACAAACAAACGCCCCCAGCCTCAGTGCAAGAAAAACCTATAGCTGGAATAGCCACGTCTTCAGATTCCGCCTAAAAGTCAGAAGGTCCGGGATCTGTCGCAGCAAGGGAGGGAGGTTATTCCAGAGTCAGGAAGCTATTACCTGAAAACATCTTCCTCCTACCCGTGAGAGCCTGACCCTTGGGGTCAGGGTCAGGCACTGGGTAGAAGATCTTAAAGAGCGCTGAGGCAAGTAAGGCTGAAATCTTCCCTTAGATATGGGGCCCCAATCCCATGAAAAGCCATAAAAACCAGGACTAGAGCTTTGAAATAAATTCTTTTTTGCACTGGAAGCCAGTGAAGTGAGGACAAGAGATGAGAGGTATGTGTTCTGGGCCTAGTTATGAACATAGCCCTGGCTGCCATATTCTGAATAATCTGCAGACGACCCAGTAGATATTCAGGAAGTCCCAGATGCAAAGAGTTGACATAATCCAGTCTCGATATCACTAAGGCCTGCACCACTGTTTTACGGTGGGATACTGGTAGAAGTGGGAGGAAGTTTTTCAGCATTTTCAATGCCCCAAAACATGTACCTGCCACAGATTGGACTTGCATCTTCATAGAGAGTGCAGAATCCAATTTGACCCCCAGATTTTTCACAGTAGTGACCTCAGATAGTGGGGGGGACATGCCCTGTGGCCACCAAGAGTGCGAGGCTTCATGTGGGTGAGAGCCAAACAAAATGATCTCTGATTTATCAGAGTTGCATTTTAATTGATTACAGTTAAATCCTGAAAAAATCTCCAAGAGGCAGTTCTTTATACAGGTCCCATCAAAATCAGAGCCCTTCTCGCACGTGAACAACAATTGAGTGTCGTCCGCGTATGATACTATTATAGCGCCATGCTTCTCGGCGAGAAGGGCAAGAGGGGCCATGTACAAATTAAATAACGTGGGACTGAGAATCGATCCTTGCGGGAGCCCCACATTCAAGGACGGGATTTCTGCCAAAAAAGGAGGTGCCCAGACTGTTTGAGAGCGGTTACTGAGAAAAGATATCATCCATTTCAATACCGAGCCTCCAAGCCCGCCCTCCTCAAGTCTTTGCAAGAGTCGCTTGTGAGGGATGGTATCGAAGGCCGCGGAGAGATTGAGTAGCACCAGAACCGCGCTCCCATCCCTATCTAACGTGGCTTTAACCGTCTCAGCAACCTCCAGCAGGGCAGTTTCAGTGCCTCTGAAGTGGCTCGGAAGCCCGACTGCCTGGGGTGAAGAAGATAATTGGCCTCTACAAAGTTTGTGATAACTTCATTCATATATTTCTCCAATACTTTCGAGAAAAAGGGCAGGAGGGAGATAGGCCTATAATTACTGATCTCCTCAGGGTCAGCCGTAGGTTTTTTTAAAAGAGGGAGGATTTTAGCGCTTTTCCAAATTTGAGGCATAAGGCCCTCCCGCAATAGGGTATTTAAAATAGTATTGACAGCTATATTAATCACTTCCGCTAGGGATGACAAAACTGTAGCCGGACAAGGGTCTGAGGGTGAACCAGACTTGAGGTTTTTCATAAGAGAAAGAGACTGATTAAGACTGATATTAGGAAATTGCAGGAGACGAGCATCCCTGCTGTGGCCAACTACCTCCCCCTCAAAGGGTTTAGCCTTAAAAGAGTTCTGAATACCTAGAATTTTTTCATGAAAGAAGCTGGCCACCCGCTTGGTCCAGTCACTGGTGGGGATGAACGGGCGACTGATAGAGGAAGGAGACGAGAAACTTTTTACAATAGTGAAAAGTTCTTGACTTTTATTGACTGCCTGTTCAATTTTGGTGGTAAGGAACGATTTTTTCCCCTCTCGAACTTTCTTATATTGTTCTTTTAGAGCTTTTCTATAAATGACTTTATCTGAGGGACTGTAATGCCTTCGCCATACTCGTTCCAGATGTTTACACGCACTTTTGCTGGTTTTTAAAGTAGTCGTAAACCAGGGAGCTGAGACTCTAGTAAATTTAGCTTCTCTCATAGAAGAGGGGGCAAGTTCCTGCGCCTGCTGATTTAGCCAATTCTCTAGGGAAAGTACATCCTGTTCGGGCTGGCCACTAAGATGGATAGGGCATTGGCACAGAGCGCTCTGTATTGCCTCCGGTGAAATCAGATGGAAAGGTCTAAAACTACTACGGGGAAGAGATTTACTCGTAGGGCACGATTTGTTGAGTTCCTTCCTGATACTGAAATTTATTAAATAATGGTCCTACGTTAAGGCAAGGGGAACCTCAATTTCAATCTTCATAGAGGAAAAGACCTGGTCTAAAGTGTGTCCTTTTTCGTGTGTGGGTAAATTAAGATACGGGATTAGGTTAAAAATGTCCAGGGATTCATACAGTTTTATAGTATCTGGATCTCGAACATTATCCATGTGGATATTAAAATCGCCCAAAACCAGACATTGTCTATGATTGGCAGCATTAAAAGCAGAAACCTGGCCTACAGACTCTAGGAACTTTCCAGCCGGGCCGGGAGGGCGATAAATCAAAGCCCCCGCGATCGACTGATGAGCCGAGACAGTCAAAAGGAAACCCAAACTCTCTGCACCTTCCAGATCTGGCAGTGATAGGGGGATACAGCCAAAAGAGCTCTTAAAGATTACAACTAAGCCGCCTCCCCTGCCCGTAGAGCGATATTTCCTTAAAATCAAATACCCAGGTGGAATAGAGTTGGCGATAGTGGGGTTGGAGGCTTCAGTGAGCCATGTTTCTGTCAAGAAAACCGCGTCAGGGTTGAGGTCAACTAGAACATCATATAGTTGAAGCTCATGTTTTCTCACGGAGCGTGTATTTAATAAAAAAGTCTATAAATGTTTGCCACTATATTCCTGCACAGACCTATGTGTGCAGACGGTAGATGTAACATCAGGTGGCCCCAGATTAGATGGAACTACTCAACTGCAATCTCTGCAGCCGGGTGAGGTCTTGCTGGATGTATGTCGTTACAACGCACACTTTTACAACGCATGCACTTACAACGCATTTTTTACAACGCAACATCCACTACAACGCATTCCATTACAACGCAGGACACTACAACGCATTTTTAAAAACTACCTTTACAACGCATTCCATTACAACGCATACTACCTTTACAACGCATACCATTACAACGCATAATATTACATTGGATTTAAGGTAAGTATTGGATAGTATAGGGATAAAAATTACTATTCTTACTCCAGGGGGTGCAACAGTAGGGTAAGTGTTGGATAGTATAGGGGTAAAAATTACTATTCTAGCTCCAGGGGGTGCAACAGTAGGGCAAGTGTTGGATAGTATAGGGGTAAAAATTACTATTCTAACTCCAGGGGGTGCAACAGTAGGGCAAGTGTTGGATAGTATAGGGGTAAAAATTACTATTCTAACTCCAGGGGGTGCAACAGTAGGGTAAGTGTTGGATAGTATAGGGGTAAAAATTACTATTCTAACTCCAGGGGGTGCAACAGTAGGGTAAGTGTTGGATAGTATAGGGGTAAAAATTACTATTCTAACTCCAGGGGGTGCAACAGTAGGGCAAGTGTTGGATAGTATAGGGGTAAAAATTACTATTCTAACTCCAGGGGGTGCAACAGTAGGGCAAGTGTTGGATAGTATAGGGGTAAAAATTACTATTCTAACTCCAGGGGGTGCAACAGTAGGGCAAGTGTCGGATAGTATAGGGGTAAAAATTACTATTCTAACTCCAGGGGGTGCAACAGTAGGGCAAGTGTTGGATAGTGTAGGGGTTTTAATGTAATATTATGCGTTGTAATAGTATGCGTTGTAAAGGTAGTATGCGTTGTAATGGAATGCGTTGTAAAGGTAGTTTTTAAAAATGCGTTGTAGTGTCCTGCGTTGTAATGGAATGCGTTGTAGTGGATGTTGCGTTGTAAAAAATGCGTTGTAAGTGTGAGGAAATATGAATTTTGTGATCAGTTATGTCCCCTATCGTAGACCCCAACGGCTCCATGTGCATGCTATAAGTACATGTATGTTCCCTCCAGTTCCAGTTATGAAGACGCAAATACATGTGCGTCCACCGTCAACATGTCCTCTTTCAGATCCGCCATGAATGGGTCAGATATTCCATTCCTAAGTATGAAAGGCCACCGACTTTATGTGGTTCACTTTCCACATTCTACAGATTCAGGCGAGTAGGCCCTGAATTCTGTCATCAAGCCTTTTCCTGCCTTCTGCCTCTGAAAGCTCCAGTCCGAGCCTGCATCCGTATCCATGAACTTTGGCCTACTCCCTGCGCGGCTAACGGTGCCTGATCCAGCCTGTTGCCTGCCAAAAACTGTATTTCACCTCCAAGATTATCTGCTCCGCTCCTCATCCGATGCATTCCTGTCTAGTAGTTTAGGTAAACATTCTTCCAGCTACCGTGCAAAGGGCCAGGCCTCACTGTCCTCATGCAAGTAATTCATAGCCCCTGTTATCATGGAAGATTCCTGCCCCCTCGCATTTCATGTAGACGCTTGTACACGCACTAACAGTCAGTATAGAATAGATTCCGTCCTAGAGACCTTTCCTTTCGGATAATACAGTTCTTTAAACATAAGATATTAGATATGATTTGGGATTAGGTTGACATGACCCCTCAGACTTCTGTCTCCACATGTAGAGCTAAATGTCAAGTCCCCTTCACCCTCTAGTTGCACGTCAATCACACGTCATGCGGCTGCGCACGCATCTCTGCCAAGTATTTCTGCTGACATTGCAGGATTCTCTTATGGATCCACCCACTTGTGACATCATGTTTAATGACGTATTTTAGTTACACCCATGTTTACGCCTTTTTTCGTTACGTATGTGTATCATATCGGTATTATCAGCTGTTACGCCTCTTGCATCTGTCTTAATGTAATGCTTTCCATATAAATACCATTACTTGTCAATAATGTATGGTCTTCCTTCCTGAACCCTCATGGTGATGGAATGTGAAGCCTGCAGTTCGAACTGTATTTCCTTTGTAGAGGAATAAAGCCTTCTAGAAACTCTAATACCACGGATTCTGCCTCTTATATTTACTGAGTTATTCTTACTAGACTTTACCGCATAAAAAATAGTACCGGTAATGAAATATTTACCACATAAATTGGCGCCCGAACAGGGACACTTTCTCCTCTCACTCGCCGGAGGTGCGTTGCAGGCCCGGTCTCCTGCCACAGCTGAACGGACAAAAACGCGTACCCGCAGGATTTCCTGTATCTCCCTCCGGCCAAGCGGGGGCGACTGAGGCTGCGATCAACACCCAGACGAGGCGGTGAGAAGTGCGAAGTATCCCGACCAGAGCCTAGCTGAGAGAGCAAGATCCGAGGTATACAGAGGCCCACCAGGTTCCGAAGTTCCGAGCCCAGACGAGTCGAGTCCAGTCCGGTCCAGTTTCAGTTCAGTTCCGAGGCCTTCCCTTCCGAGCTACCCGGTGAGTACCATTGCCGGGGAGGCATTTAAACGTGCACATAATCTGTGCCGGTCAAGACGGGTTTGGGTACACAAATCCGGTCTGCACTGTTTCAGCAGTGTATCTGTACTGTTTAGCAGTATATCTAGTATGTCTTGCATATAATTAAGTATTATTTAGTGTTAGTATTATGTCAGTAACTAGTTTCTTATTAGTTATCATCGTTCGTTAAACTGTCAAATGTTAAATGTTTAATACGTTCTACATATTGTGGTGTGAATGATTGTTTATTATTGTGTTTATTGTATTAAGTGTGTTCAAATAATAAGATCTAAAAATGCCGCTCTTTTCAAAACTAAGACAGATCAAAACTAGAAAAGGGGTACTCGAAGAAGCTGTTCCCATTCCACCTAGGGACACTCCAGGATATTTTATGTATCATAAACATGGCCTAGATGCCGTATTATTTCTTGATTTATGGGTGGACTACACCAAGGATTTACCAGAGAGTCAGAGATGGCCCGCAGCGGGGACCTGGGATGCAGATTGCACCATGAGAGTAGAAGAAGAATTATGGAAAAAGAAAGCCAGACAGTCACAGAAAGATGCCATTGAATTATGGCGTAAAGAATCATATAGACGTACAGAAAAAGCGCTCAGACAAGAAGAGAAAGGTAGGGAGAATTCGAATAAAACCCGAGAAAATTTATTAATTGAGGAAGGTACCCGAGTAAAAGCAGAACAAATAGATAGACAACGAAACACTCTTATGAATGGTATGTATCCTCTTCTGGCCGAAGGGTTACCTCAGGCTACCCCGGAAATACCAAAAGACTTGACTCCTCCATTACTCCCGATAAAACCACATCCTAAAACAGCAAAAGACGTTTTCCTTTCCTCTTATTTAGATGACGTAGCTCCCGAGTATGCTAATCCCATACCACACACACCGCTTGCCGATGGTGTACAACACCAAGAGCATCAGTCTGTATCCCCGCAACAACAAACTCCTACGCCCATTCCCACAGGTCCGTCCGTTTCTACTGCTTTTCCCGCATCCACAATTTCTATCTTACGTCCAACAAATCCTTTCTTGCCCAGCACCTCAGACGGTGCTACAGGAGGTACGACAGACATGTTTGCCACGCCGCCGCGAAATAAACAGACCCTTAGAGATTTAGCACTCCAACGTACACCCCAACTAGCGACATCCGACATGTTTAAAGAACATCTTGTGGATTGTAGATACGATCCAGTGCCAGGTAAACAGGACAGATTGCTACTATCATCACTACGTATACGACGAGCTACATTGTATTTAATGACGATACCAGGAATGGTTGAACACCTAGACAATATATATCACTTTGTCCAAACAGGGCGAGGCCCAGAAAGTATTAACGAAGCTATGGAATACCAGAAAGTGGATGTACAAAGACAACTACTACGTTTTTTCATAAATTGCGTGATCAGGAACCAAGACAGTTGACAACACATGAGGCAGCCACATCGACTGTTCTCCCTTGGACTCAAGAACATACACATGCCTTTGAAAGCTTAAAGAAAGCTCTATGTCAAGCACCTGTTTTAGCAACACCATGTTACAGTAAACAGTTTACACTCTTTGTTACAGAACGCGAAGGTACGGCCTTGTCAGTACTCACTCAGGAACAAGCAGGATCACACAAACCATGTGCTTATTTCTCTAGTACATTAGATCCAGTAGCTCAGGCTCTTCCTGCGTGCCTGAAATCAGTGGCAGCAACAGCTTTAGCAATCAGACAAAGCGATGCCATAGTGTTAGGACATCAATTGACAGTACAAGTACCACACGCAGTAGAGGTTCTCTTGAACCGCACACAAACACAACACTTGACTATAGCGAGACTCACCGGTTACGAATTGACATTGTTTCAGCCACACATAGAAATCAGACGTTGTAATACGTTAAATCCTGCCACACTTTTGCCAGTAAATGGAACAGATCCATTAGCACATGATTGTGTTGAAGTCATCACCATCACGACGAAACCCAGACAAGACTTGACAGACATCCCTTTATCAGATCCAGACTTGACATTGTATGTAGATGGTTCATGTATGAGAACAAGCACAGGAGAGTTAGTGGCCGCTTACGCAGTCACAACAGACAATGAAGTCATTGAAACAAATTGTATTAACACTTTGTCAGCTCAAGCAGCAGAGCTCATCGCTCTGACACAAGCCTGTATCCAAGCCAAAAATAAGAAAGTAAACATATACACAGATTCACGTTATGCATTCGGAGTCGTCCATGACTTCGGCGTACTGTGGCGAGAGAGAGGTTATTTAACTTCTCACGGTGCCCACATCCAACACGGACCCCTCATTCAAGCCCTATTAGACGCGATTCATCTACCTACTGCAATATCGATTATGAAATGCAAAGCTCATACGAAAGTTACCGATATCATTTCTCAGGGTAATGACCTAGCTGACAGAACAGCTAAACAGACTGCTCAGAACCAGACTCATACAACTGACGCGACAAAGACAATAGTTCTGACACCAACACATTGCATGACAGTTAAGGATCCCGCCCTTGATGTAATTGACATACAGACACATGCTACACCAGAAGAAATAAAGAAATGGACTGAATTAGGAGGGATCCAAACGGATCAAGGATGGATGACGAAGGAAAAATCTATATGGTTTCTTCCCGACTCTATGGTTCAAGTCATCATTAACACAATACATAGTCCAGCGCACCTAGGAGAAAAAGCTATGCTAGACAGCATTCAACACATTTGGTTCAACAAACACTTGCGAGCAGCAGCTAAACAGAAAGTACGTACCTGTATGATATGTTGTCAGTTTAATCCAGGTAAAAGCATCCCCGTAGAGCAGGGTGGATTTCAACCTCCCGATCATGCTTTTGAAGTCCTCCAGATGGATTATATCCAGATGGAACGATGTCGAGGATTCAAATATGTTCTCGTAGTTGTCTGTGCTCTTTCCCGTTGGACAGAAGCCTACCCGGTTTCAGATTACACTGCCCCGACTACTGCCAAACAGCTAGTTCGAGAATTCTTCCCACGATTCGGTTTGCCACGTGTTGTCTACTCAGATAACGGCCAGCCGTTCTCATCCGAGCTGATGAAACACGTTTCACTTCTGTTAGGTTACCAATGGAAATTCCACTGTGTTCGACATCCTGAGGCAGCAGGTCTCGTGGAACGCCATAATCAAACTCTGAAAATTAGATTGTCCAAAATATGTAGAGAAAAAGGTGTCGATTGGATAGTAGCCTTACCAGTTGCGCTCTTTTATATGAGAATGGTAGCACATTCTCGAACAGGGCTATCTCCGTACGAGGTGATCTTCGGTAGACCACCAAATATGTGGGGGACGCCTATACCTCGCAAAATCACTGATGTTGACTGTAATATGCTGACAGATTACCTGGCTTCCTTGATGTCTGCACTACAATCTTGTCGTTCACAGGTAGCTGCAGCTTTTCCCGATAACACTGAGGTGAAGCCCCATGACGTGGTTCCAGGTGACCTGGTCCTAGTGCGGAATTTCGACCGGAAGACCCAACTGGAGCCTAGGTGGAAATCGCCAAAACTTGTTCTACTAGCAACAAGGACAGCCGTGAAGATCGAGGGACGTAAAGGGTGGTTGCACTCGAGTCATATCAAGAAATTTTATGGACTACCGACCGATGTGAACACTCAGCCTTGTATTCCTTCACAGACTGATTCAAAGCTCCCCTTGGTTGAACCAACGGAAACTGAACTTTATAAACTAAAATTAAGGTCTAGCAAGTCAGGCAATTTGATTGTTTAAGTCCTCTCCAAGGTGAATCGGTTGAATTTGTCTCTGACATGTATCCTCTAGACTGGAATAGAGAAAGAAATCAACAGATGCAGCTTAAAAAGCATGCGTATTGTAAATCACTTCGTAGTCATTGCACAGTAACACTATTAATTTTGTTTTTTCTAAGTTTTCTGATCATTATAACTAGTATATTACTTTGTATGTATTACCCTATTACCCTATTTCTAAACATGCTTACAATGTTACTGCCGAACATTCTTTTAGCGAATTACCTCCGCATGAGTTGTCTTATAGATTTGCGCTGCGCAACAACACATTCATTAGTATGTTACATCACTCCCATCAGACCAGCAATGCTACAAATTGTTGGATATGTGGCCGACTCCCTCCCTATCAGAACCATAAGGGAGTTTTGCCCCTCTTTCCATATCCATTCACACACAATGGCTCCTGTGGAGCATGGTTTAGTTTGATTAATTCCCTAGATTCAAATTCCGCAGTTTATCAAGACAACTGGGTATGGGGAAACCTGAACCTGGTTTTGCTTAAAGTCTGCTACCCTAACAAGGAGGGACTTCCCAAAAGAACAGGAACTGATCTAGAAAATGAAATATATGGATTAGGTAATTTTACACTTAACCTCATGATCCTGAATGTTGAATCCGAAGCCACACCAATCTTGCCCGCTATGTCAGTATTCCCAGTTAAAGGGGAATTATGTGTAAGAAAGAATGGTTCCATACACGTGGGCCATAGTAAATGCACCACTGTAATAAAATTCAGTGATCAAGGCAAATCTACATTTAGAGCTTCCCGTCATTCCTACTTCATATGTGGCCAGACCGCATATATACGTCTACCTCTAGATTGGGATGGTACCTGTTACATAGCATTCCTTCTGCCACCTGTTTTCCTAGCTCCTCCTGATTACCACAGAAATACCCATTTAATACACAATAGACAGCAGAGAGATCTCCCGATCGTCGATTACACTGAAACGGCATGGGAGCAATACACAGATTTCAATAAAGGTTTCTTTCCTTATATAGGAACAGTCACTAATAGTAAACTGATACGTAGATTAACTAGAACCCTTGAAGCAGTAGTAAACGAGACTACGTCCGCCTTAGGCAATTTAACAGAAGAGCAGTCTGCTATGCGGATTGTTGTGCTTCAAAATCGTCTTGTCCTTGACGTCATCCTGGCTGATAGGGGCGGAGCTTGTAGGGTCATCGGATCAAGTTGCTGTGTTTTCATACCAGAAAATTCGCCGTCAGTATATAAAGCCATAACTCGCCTTCATAAGATTATAAGCCAGATACACCAAAGTCCAGGCACCTGGACTTGGTCCGGTTGGTTCTGGAGCGTGTTGTCAGCCTGGGGATGGAGGATCCTATCCTTCCTAGGTATTGGCTTTCTCATACTATTTAGTTGCTGCTTATGTCTACAATGTGGGCCAGCGATTTGTGGTCTGTGTGCCACATCGTGTATCCCGCCTCCAAGTTTTCGTTCAAGATCCCGGAAGAAGAAAGAAGAACAAATGATGCTATATGAACAGATCGATGGATTGATGAAGATCGATATCTCCTGAGGGTCCAGTTATGAAGACGCAAATACATGTGCGTCCACCGTCAACATGTCCTCTTTCAGATCCGCCATGAATGGGTCAGATATTCCATTCCTAAGTATGAAAGGCCACCGACTTTATGTGGTTCACTTTCCACATTCTACAGATTCAGGCGAGTAGGCCCTGAATTCTGTCATCAAGCCTTTTCCTGCCTTCTGCCTCTGAAAGCTCCAGTCCGAGCCTGCATCCGTATCCATGAACTTTGTCCTACTCCCTGCGCGGCTAACGGTGCCTGATCCAGCCTGTTGCCTGCCAAAAACTGTATTTCACCTCCAAGATTATCTGCTCCGCTCCTCATCCGATGCATTCCTGTCTAGTAGTTTAGGTAAACATTCTTCCAGCTACCGTGCAAAGGGCCAGGCCTCACTGTCCTCATGCAAGTAATTCATAGCCCCTGTTATCATGGAAGATTCCTGCCCCCTCGCATTTCATGTAGACGCTTGTACACGCACTAACAGTCAGTATAGAATAGATTCCGTCCTAGAGACCTTTCCTTTCGGATAATACAGTTCTTTAAACATAAGATATTAGATATGATTTGGGATTAGGTTGACATGACCCCTCAGACTTCTGTCTCCACATGTAGAGCTAAATGTCAAGTCCCCTTCACCCTCTAGTTGCACGTCAATCACACGTCATGCGGCTGCGCACGCATCTCTGCCAAGTATTTCTGCTGACATTGCAGGATTCTCTTATGGATCCACCCACTTGTGACATCATGTTTAATGACGTATTTTAGTTACACCCATGTTTACGCCTTTTTTCGTTACGTATGTGTATCATATCGGTATTATCAGCTGTTACGCCTCTTGCATCTGTCTTAATGTAATGCTTTCCATATAAATACCATTACTTGTCAATAATGTATGGTCTTCCTTCCTGAACCCTCATGGTGATGGAATGTGAAGCCTGCAGTTCGAACTGTATTTCCTTTGTAGAGGAAGAAAGCCTTCTAGAAACTCTAATGCCACGGATTCTGCCTCTTATATTTACTGAGTTATTCTTACTAGACTTTACCGCATAAAAAATAGTACCGGTAATGAAATATTTACCACAAGTGTAGTGCGTTGTAAAAGTTGCGTTGTAAAGGTTGTTCCCCGGTCTTGCTACCAGGGACATAGTAATGAGGGCTACACGTTGTATACCTGCCAATGTCAAGAAGGTTTGTAATGTTTTATGGCGCCTTTAAACCAGAGATCATGCTCCTGGTATGTGAGTGGAATTTCAATATCCTCAAAAGGAATATATTCCTCAGGTGGTTCATCTTCTTTGCAGAAGTAAAACATTTTAGTTACTGGATTTGATTCTGGGAATACTATCCATGAATAGAATACCTCTGTCTGGTGAGATTCATGTGCCTCTATCACAAAAACTGCTCTACCACCTCTTGGTGTTAGGCCATGTTTTATAAGTTTTAGAGTGATGGCTCTCCTTGAACTTGGAGCGATGATTTTCGCATTTTCATCGGTTTCATTAAAACCTGTATAATCAAAAGCTGCTGCAACATCGTCGGGTACAGCTCCACCGGTTCCGGTATTATTATCCCCGTTTAGGGACATTGTTTAATGAAAATTTGAAGAGCAAGTTTCAAGGGAACAAAGATAAGGTGCACAATATTTTGGAACACTGTATCCTTCAACGTTGAACAAACCAAACAGCTAATACATAGGATTTTTGTCATACTCAGCTATGGCGGATATTATCCCTACCCACTCCAGACGTCTTATGGAGTATTATGAGTAGGAGTCTCTGAGAAAAGCACGACTGAGTTACTTCAGTATCTATCATTAAATAAGTGCCTTACCAAACCGTTGGGCGCCATGTAGTGTAGTTCCTATATCCCTGATAGGCTCTGCGCATTGGAATAATATACACTATAGTTTTGACATAGGACTAAGGTCAGTATGTCTCTATCGAGTATATTAAACTTAATTACTTGTGTGTGTTAGCTAACTCAGAGGACACTAGAAAACTTCTTGAATAAACAAGAAGGCATTAGTTTCTGACAACCACATAAACATGACAACTTTGTTTCCCTTAGAATCGGAAAAATTTCAGAATCGTGGAAACAATAGATAGTTTCACTCAGTCAGTCGTGCATGCTTCGTTTCTACAGAATTACACAGAAATAGATAGACGGGCGTTTCAATAAAAAGGGATTATTGAACAGTCTTATTTCTCGTGCAAGACATATGAACTGCTACAATCGTAAGACAGAATGCGAAGTATAATATGTACAGCGTTAGCGGTAAGATAAAATAATACTGCAATAGCATGGTTTATAGCTATGACAGATATTCATAAAATACATACATAAATAACACAGGCTACAATGTTAATACTCATCTGATGCTTCTAGCTAGTTCTACCCCAGTGTACCTAACCTAAGTGTAGTACGAGGTAAGAAGTAGGGGCTGTTTGTTTATAGTCTAGTTTAGCTCTAGTTGCTAAGATTTGCCAAAAGTCCCTCTAGGTTCTAGTCCGCTCCATACCTTAGAATGAGTGAGGTTGGAATCTCTTTCCGAGTCTCGATCTCGAACACCCCGCAAGGGGAGTCAGATCACTGGAGCTGGATTCTGTGCGAGGAGGATGACAGCGTCTGGTCAGTGCGTGAGGCGGGGACTTGACTTCCTTCCGAACTTGCCGTGGCGAGCCGCGTCGTGCAAGTAGGCAGCAGAACCGTGATTTGCCATGGCAAGTGAAGGTATATTTATACCTTGAAGGTGTTTAGGAATGCCAGTATTGACGTAAAAGTCGGGCATAAGAACGTCATGAATGAACCCCTAAGGAATAGATGTTCATGATTAATAAATGAGTTCTTGGAGAAATCAATATCCAAGCAAGGGGAAGTCCTAAAGGCTTAAGAGTCTGGTTTTCCAAGAACTTGTTGTGACGTAGATGAACGGATGTAGGTGGCCATGCCTGTATTTGGTTAGCATGGAAAATGCCTAAATAAGGGTAGGATTTCTATGCCTAAATATGGGCAATGCGAATTGTGCCTATATAAGGACATAAATCGGGAAACCTATATACAGTATCTAACTCGTCACACAACAGCAGGGTATGCAGGTCTAGGGGGGTAGAGCATAGGTCGTGGTGCAGTGACATCACAGAGGGCAGGGTGTCCAGGCCCAAGTGTGTAGGACATAGGACCTGGGGCAGTGACATCACAGGGGGCAAGGTGCCCCTTCCTGCACATAAACAATCTGAAATGGCATTTTTCAACTTCTATGTGCGCAGCATTAGCAAGCATAGAACGTCTAAAAGTTATTTTTCTTTAAAGATTATTTAAGTGCAGGAAGGGATACCTTCCTGCACATAAACAATCATTAGAGGAAAAAAACTGAGAAGAAATTAATACATTTCTCCTCATTGCACCTTTCTACGCCTCCCCTAGGGAGAAGCAGCATTCAGACACATTTCCAAGTTTACGATTTCTCATAAATCAGGAAATGGGTCACGTTCCATGGGTGTTGCTTGGGAGCACCCACAGCAACACCCATAGAACGCCCCTTTCACTCAAAGTGCTGCATATAAAGGCACCGTATTTACAAGGACAGGAAAAGTCACGCAGGGTGGCTTTTCGTGTCCTTGTAAATATGGGGCAGAAAAATGCGTCGCCGGTGCACCACAAAAAGTGACGCACTTTCAGCGCAAGGGACTTATAAATAAGCCCCTCGGTGTTTTGAACATCTGTCATATCGCATTGTTCTTCAAGTTTACCAATGGTGGGTGTGCTACGGTCTCTTTGACGTCAGTCATTTGTTTTTGGTGTGAGTGTGTTTTTGTTGGGGACTCCTTGTTGTTAAGGTTGTTGCTCAGGAATGCTCCTATTTTCGTGATCTTCTTCTGTGAAGAACTTCGATGCGTTTCCCCGTTGCTCCCCTGTAGGCATTGTTTTTGGTGTGGTGTGTGCTGATATTTGTTGTCTAATGATGTTGAAGAGTTGTTTGAGGAGGTTATTTGCTTTGTGTAGCTGCGATCAGAAGAAGTTGGCTTTAGTTTTAAAGGTGTGTTTTTTCTATCTGTTTCTCTCCTGTTTAGTTTAAGGCTAGAGGGGAAGAGGCCTCGGCTCCAGTCTCCTTCCGCTACGATAAGTTGTCTTCTTTCTTCATTGAGGGGCAGATTCATCAAATACTTATGCAACGCAACAAGCTACTGTGCTGCGCTGTGCTGCATGAAAGGGAGAGGACAGGAATGCCTCAAGTTTACCGTTACACTGCATACTCCTGCCCTCTGCCTACATCATGGTGCGTGGGTGCCTGTGTTAGAGGCAGGATATTTTGGTGCAGGAAGGAACACTTTTATGCACAAAAATAATCCTCTGGGGCTTGTGCCTTCTTTTTTTTGTGAGCTATAGAATGCAGAATGCAGCATATGTAGACAGGAAAAAACGAGGAGAAATAAGAATATTTCATCTCGTTATGTCTCAGCTGGGGAGACATAACATTTTGACGCATTTCCAGGTCTACCATTAGAATCCATGGGTCGATCCATGGGAACACCTCCAGTCCACCCATGGCACGCCTCCCTCGAGCAGAGTAACTCAAGGCTGCGACTTGCACTGCGTTGCATTACGCCAGATCTACCAAGCACGGCAGAGCTACACACGGTGGCCGTGCACTGCTTGGTAGGTCTGACTTCGGGCTTGGGTTTCCCTGCATTACCCTGCGTGACGCAAGCACAACACAACCCCTTGATAATCTAGCCCGCTTGCACTCGATTGACCTTCATGTATGGTTTACCACTTTTCAAATAACTTGAAAGTGACCAGTTTTCTTACTCAGGTTACAGTTTGCCCTGAACTGGGCAATTTTTATTATTGTCCAGTGTGTTTTTGAGCCTCATCCGTACCCCCTGGGTGTTTTTCTTCTGTGTTCCTGTGTGCCTGCTCATACTTGGATTCTGCCTCCTGTGCGTTCTCCACCACTGCTGTGTCCTCCTTAGTAACTGTTTCATGGTGACAGCATGGAGCGTTCAACGCTTTTAGCAATGCCCATGACTTCTAAAAGCGCTGCATCTCTACAGCACAGAAGTCTTTACTGTATTTTCCTTGAAGAACACTTACATTGAAAATGTTCTCTCTTATATAGGTTTCAACCTTGTTTTCAAAATTGCAAGTGGATGCTAAAATTCTCAAAGCTGAAACAAACTGTGTTATGTACTCCTTTATGTACTCCTTATGTACTCCTTTACGTACTCCTTATGTACTCCTTTACGTACTCCTTTACGTCCTCCTTTACGTCCTCCATTGCGTACTCCTTTACATACTCTTTTATGTACTGCTTTAGCTACTCCTTTACATACTCTTCTATGTCCTCCTCTACGTACTCCTTTACGTACCCCTTTAGATACTCTTTTATGTACTCTTTTATGTACTCTGTTATGTACTCCTTTATGTACTCCTTTACGTACCCCTTTACGTACCCCTTTAGATACTCTTCTCTGTACTCCTTTACGTACTCCTTTACTCTTTTATGTACTCCTTTACGTACTCCTTTACGTAATCCTTTACATACCCCTTTAGATACTCTTTTATGCACTCCTTTACGTACTCCGTTATGTACTCCTTTACGTACTCCGTTATGTACCCCTTTAGATACTCTTTTATGTACTCTTTTACGTACTCCGTTATGTACTCCTTTATGTACTCCTTATGTACTCCGTTACATACACCGTTACGTACTTTCTTCACTGTTCTGATCCCTTTCGAAGACATTTTCTCGTTCTAGCAATACAGGCCGTCCATCTTTTCTCAGCCTTGCTAGAGCCTCGCAATACTCACCCCAAACGAGGAACTGCCCCTGGGGGGCAGCACCCTCGGCGAGTTGTCACAAGCGTCTTGCTCTGAACGCCTCAAACGACTGAACACCACCGCTGGCCTTCTCAAAGCATCAGACCGTGAAGCCTCCATCACAGTGGGGAGTGCTCAAAGCGCCAGAGCCCTCGTTTCCTTCATTGGGGACTTGACCGGGTCTTGTATAAATGCGGGTGGCTGTGACTCTTGTTGGAATGTCACCATTACTCCTGCACTGTTCTGACGTGCATTGGTAACCCGAATAAAACAATACTGTGTCCTCAGAAATACTGAACTCTACTTTATGGCAAATGTTTAGCAAAGGGCGTTTTGTGGTGAATATATCTTCAAGCTACTCCACGATTGACTTTCCCTTCGGAGAGATAAGCTGCAGTGAACCTATGGAAGTATTTTCTGTGTTTAATTATAATACCATCTGTGCCACGGGGTTTCCTTGGTTGATGGCTGTTGGAAGGCGTTCCCCGGGGAGGCTGCGGAATACTTTCCTGACCACCCGGAGGCCCACCTTTCCCAGAATTAGGCCGAGCAAGAGCGGGGTGGCCCTTCCTGGAAGGGTCTCGTACCTAGGATCGCACACGCTGCACATACACTTTTCGGATAGAGGGACACCACACAGGAATTCTTTGCAAGACAATAGACTTTATCGTTATTTGTCAGGGATCTTTATGATCCGGAAGGCAGGTGCAGAATTAGTGCTACAAGCGCCAGCGATCTCGTGATGAGGGGTAGGGGGTAGCGGGACAGTCTTTGAGTCAGTGTCTCTGCGGAGTATCCGGCGCACAGCTCTCAATCCTCGAGCTGAGGGGATGTTGCTTCTCTCGGCAATCTCTGCCGATTCTCTTGGAGGAGCGGGCCGCGAGTCACTCAGCAGGCACCGGAGGTTCGTAGTTCGGGGAGCCGCGACGGCGTCACCAGGGCTCAGATGGTTCAGAGTTCGGGGAGCCGCGACAGCGTCAGCAGGGCTCAGATGGTTCAGAGTTCGGGGAGCCGCGACAGCGTCAGCAGGGCTCAGATGGTTCAGAGTTTGGGGAGCCGCGACAGCGTCAGCAGGGCTCAGATGGTTCAGAGTTCGGGGAGCCGCGACAGCGTCAGCAGGGCTCAGATGGTTCAGAGTTCGGGGAGCCGCGATAGCGTCAGCAGGGCTCAGATGGTTCAGAGTTCTTCGGTTCGGGGAGCGATCGAGCCGCGACCAGGTCAGCAGGCTCTCGTCAGTCCAGGTCTTCTCTCCCTTCCGTCCCTTCAGCACCCCTTGTTATACTCCCCCTCCTCTTTGAAGTCCGGAGTCCTCGCGGAGAGGGCTCTGGTGCCTGGGGGCGGTGTGTCGGGGTTTCCTGTCGCTCAGCCCTTTGATCTGTTCAGGTGGGTCCGGGAGGGACTCCAGACACCCAGCAGGCGAGGCGCCTGCTCACCGGGAGCCTGGTGGTCGATCGAAACCTCCCTCGGGGAAGAGACCAGAGGTGTGACAGGATCGGCGCCTCTCGGTCTGGTTTGGGGGGTTTCGCTCTCCCTCGGCCGGGCATGCGTGTTGGGGATCTGGCCGGCCCTCGGGATGTTGGGCCACGGAGGCCGGAAGTTTGTGACATCGAGGTTCGGCGTGGTTGCAGGGTAGCTTGCTGGTCGGGAGGGCCCACGCCACGAGGCCGGTTTCACACGTGCCCCCCCCCCAGCTGAAAGGCGGGGAGAACTACCCATCCACTTGGGGGTTCTGCTCGCTGAAGCGGAAGAATCGGGACAGGCCGTCCGCGTTGGCGTGGTCCGTCCCGGGGCGATGTTCCACAGTGAAATCCATCCCTTGGAGGGAGATGGACCAGCGTAGCAGCTTGGGGTTTTCCCCTCGCATCTGCATCAACCACCGCAGGGGTCGGTGATCTGTTTGTACTCGGAAGTGTGTTCCGAACAGGTAGGGCCGTAGCTTTTTGAGGGCCCAGACTACTGCGAAGGTCTCTCTTTCAATTGTGCTCCACCGCTGTTCTCGGGGCAGCAACCTTCGTCTGATGAAGGCTATGGGCTGATCTATGCCTTTGTCGTCGTACTGTGAGAGGACTGCCCCGATGCCGTGTTCCGAGGCGTCCGTCTGGACCACAAACTCCTGGGCGTAGTCGGGGGCTTTAAGCACCGGAGCCGTACACATAGCTGCTTTTAGGGCGTCAAACGCTTTCTGGCAGGGGGGAGTCCATTGTACTTTCTTGGGGTGTCTTTTGGAGGTTAGCTCTGTGAGGGGGCCTGCGATGCTGCCATAGTTCTTAATAAACCTCCGGTAGTAACCGGTGAGGCCCAGGAAGGCCCGGACTTCTGTTTGGGTCGTGGGGGGGTTCCCAGGACAAGATGGCGTTGATCTTTGGCTGGAGGGGGGCGACCTGTCCGCTTCCCACCTGGTGCCCCAGATAGGTTACGGAGCCGTGCCCAATTTGACATTTGCTGGCTTTGATGGTGAGGCCGGCCCGGCGCAGAGCCAGCAGGACTTGTCGGAGGTGCTGGAGGTGCTCGGTCCATTAGGAGCTGAATACCGCTATATCGTCGAGGTATGCTGCGCTGAACCCCTCTAGTCCGGACAGGACCCTGTTCACCAGCCGCTGAAATGTGGCCGGGGCATTCTTCATTCCAAACGGCATCACCCTAAAGCGGTAGTGCCCATCCGGGGTGGAGAAGGCGGAGCGCTCCTTGGCTCCCTCGGTGAGGGCAATCTGCCAGTATCCACAAGTTAGGTCGAAGGTGCTGAGGTAGCGAGCGGCCCCGAGGCTGTCAATGAGCTCGTCTGCGCGGGGGATAGGGTGAGCGTCCGCTCGGGTGACCGCATTGAGTCCTCGGTAGTCCACACAGAATCTCAGCTCGGGGGCGACACCAGGGGCCGCCGCTTTCGGGACCAGGACTACCGGGCTGGCCCAGGGGCTGTCGGAGGGTTCAATCACCCCGAGGGCCAGCATCTTCGCTACCTCGGTCTGGATGCAGGTTCGGACCCGATCAGGGACCCGGTAGGCCCGGTGTCTCACTGGCGGGCTGTCGCCGGTGTTCACGTCGTGGACACACCAGTTGGTGACCCCAGGGGTCAGGGAGAAGAGGTCTGCGAACTGCCTTAGTAGCTGGCGGCAGTCGCCGGACTGTGGGGCTGGGAGGGCGGTTGATAGTCTCACCCCTTCCACGGAACCATCGGTCTCTTTCGCCCCCAGGGGGTCTGGAAGGGGCTCGGTGTCTTCTTCGGCCCCATCGTCGGTGGCCAGGAGTAAACTCAATTCCGTCCTTACAAAGTGGGGTTTGAGGCGGTTCACGTGGAGAACCCGGAGGGGGTTCCGCGGGGACTGCACATCGATGAGATAGGTGACTTGGCTCTTCCGCTCAATCACCTTGAAGGGTCCAGTCCATTTATCTTGGAGGGCGCAGGGTTTCACCGGGGCCATGACCCAGACTTGTTGGCCCGGCTGAAACTCGACCAGCGTAGCATTCTGGTCATACCAGCGCTTCATCTCTTCTTGGCTAGCCTCAAGGTTCGCCTCTGCGAGTTCTCGGAATTTCCGGGTCTGGTTGCGGAGTGCCAAGATGTATCGGAACACATCCGGAGGGGTCCCCCGGGGAGTCGTTTCCCAACCCTCCTTGACCAGGCTCAGGGGTCCCCGGACGGGGTGTCCATATAGCAGTTCGAATGGGCTGAACCCCAGGGATTTTTGTGGAACCTCCCGGTAGGCGAACAGGAGGCAGGGGAGGAGGACGTCCCACCTCCGGCGTAGAGGTTCCTCGAGGCCCATGATCATTCCTTTCAGTGTCCTGTTAAAGCGCTCGACTAGGCCATTCCCTTGGGGGTGGTAAACTTGTACGATACTCCGCACTGCTGCCAGAGGGACCTCATGTATCTGGAGATAAAGTTCGTACCCCGATCACTCACGACTTCGCGGGGGAACCCCACGCGGGAGAAGATCCCCATCAAGGCCCGGCCCACCACGGGGGCCGTCACGGTGCGGAGGGGGATGGCTTCGGGGTAGCGGGTGGCATGGTCCACCAGGACGAGGATGAACCGGTGGCCCTGGGCGGTCTTGGGGTCTAGCGGTCCCACGATGTCGATGCCTACCCGCTCAAAAGGAGTACTGACGACGGGGAAGGGTTGTAGCGGAGCCTTGCGCTTCCCCCCACTCTTTCCGCTGGCCTGGCACGTGAGGCAGGACTTGCAGTGGGCCTCCACATTCGCTCGCATCTTGGGCCAATAGAAGTGGGTGACGAGTCGCTGGTAGGTCTTATCTTGGCCCAAGTGTCCGGCCAGGGGTACATCATGGGCCAGGCCCAGGAGGAGACTTCGGAAGCGCCGGGGTACCACCAGTACTCGGGCCGATCCCAACTCGGCCGACTTCTGTTCGCTGTACAGGTGGCCGTTTTCCCAGTATACCCAGTGGGTGCCGGTCCGGTCGCCTGCTGCTTGGGCCTCGGCCTGTTGTCGGGGTCCAATGAGGGACGGGCAGGTGGATTGTTCTTGACAGAATTCTTCTTGGGAGGGGCCTCCTTCGCTGCGCCACTGGGCCAATTCTGGCAGGTCCCCGAGCTTGGTCTGGGGTTCGGGGTCGGAAGGCACGGACCCCTCGTCGGGAACGGTTGCTTCGTCCGGAAGGGGGTCGTTGGCCTCGGGTGGCGCATCCGGGACCTCGGGGATGGTGGCGGTGCTCCGTGGCATGGCCTCCCCCCCCTCGGAGGAAGGCACTCTGAGAGTCATCGAGCGCGTGGTGGCGCATACCCATTCGGGTAGGCCCATCATCTCGAGATGGGCTCTTCATTCCACTTGTCCCCACGGGGAATTCTCAAGGTCGTTGCCCAGGAGGCAGTCCACGGGCTGGGAGGTTCGGACCGCCACTTTTAACTTGCCAGTGACTCCCCCCCATTCGAAGGGAACTAGGGCCATCCGGCAGAGGCTCTCGGAATTGTCTGGTGATATGACAGGACAAAAGGCGCCGGGCAGGATCTGATCTTTGGAGACCAGGTGACAATGAACCGCCGTGACACTTGCCCCCGTGTCCCGGAGGCCCTCGACGCGGTGACCGTTGACCGTCACCTGCTGTCGGTACTTCTTCGTGTTGGCGGGTAGGGACGTTCCGGGGACCATCTCCCGGTCCCCTAGGGAGACCAAGGCCATGGTGGCGGGTTCCCATTCTTCGGAGTCTTCCATCTCTTCCCCCAGGGCTACGGAGGCCATTTGCCGAGCCGGCGGGGTGGTTGTGGCGGTTCGCTGGTACATGGGACATTGAGGGTCGCTGGCGTAGTGTCCGGTCTGTTGGCAGCTGTGAGAAGTTGGCCTGGCATATGCTGTTCCTAGTTATAGGGACACCTTGCACCAGTCCAATTCGACTCCTATTGATGATAGGTTTAAGACAACCTTTAAAGAAAGCTATCCTAGTGGTAGCTGTGGAGAGCAGCCTTCAGGCTAAGTCTTGAAGGAGTGTTAAGCTTATTGTTTTACCATAATAACCTCTTGAATAACCAAATGAAAGAGTAGCCCACACCGGTATATATATAAAATATATGTATTTATTCTAGACAGAATCCCACAGTCACTTTATGTGGCTAGTGGCAAAGTTACACTTCAAACAAGCATTTATAAACACAATAAATAGCACAGAAATCAATGGGCCCCAGGGGGGGACCAAACCATATACTAAAATAGTGGTATAAGAACCACGACAATTCTACAGGCAATGCCTAGGGCATTCAGGATCGCTGGCCCCTTAAGAATCCACCCACAGTTAAGAGGAAGGGGACCCACGGGAGGCGTGTGCAGTGCGAGAAGTTGCTATCAGGATCGCAATGTTAGCCTATGGAGAATGTCGCGGTTGAATAATTAAGGTTTAAGGACACTTCTAACAACAGTACAAAGTTAAGGCTTGAGACTTAAGGCTTTGGAGAGCCCACCACCATGGGAGTACCGAAGTACCACTGTTACCTGCCCCAGGGAAGCCGGGTGCATAGGTCGATTCTGGTGTCGGGTCGCGGGCTGATTTTCTATGGAAAAGGAGTCCAAACTGCTGCTAGCTGGAAGTGTCGCTGAAGTCGTGAAGATTAAAGTTGAAGAAAAGACAAAGATGAACCTGAAAGCAGAGGGGACAGAGTCTGGGTCACAGCACAGTGACCAGGGAGCTCACAGGAAGGAGCTCGTGGATGTCGGGTGCTTCAGGTGTGGAAGGTACAGCTGGGCTCTGCAGTCACGGGCTCCGGGAGGCTTCAAGGAAGGCCAGCTTCTGGAGGGCGACTGTCCCACGTCGGCTGAGGGTCGCTGCGGTGTTAGTGTCCCGATTGGATCCACTAAGCATTGGCAACCGCAACCCACGCAAGATGGACAAAGCAGCTGCTGGTGCAGACCCACGTGATCTGAGGGTGCTCTCCTTTGCAGGGAGCGTAGAGCAGGCCTGGAGCAACCAGGGGAACTCTTAGAAAAGAAGATTGTCCTCCGTCAGGGCCCACAAGTCGAGGGACAAGGGACCACGGAAGGCAGCAAAATGGAGTGCGTAAAAGGGCTCCCACGGGCCACCGGAGCGGGCCAGGGAGCTGAGGGTCGGCACAAATGCTGCTTGAAGGTTGGCTCAAGAATGGGCCAAAGCACAACTTCCCCACTGGTCGGGGTCGTGTGCTGGACAAGAGGTGGCCGGTGTCTCGGGGTATGCGGGGATCTCGACACCCACGTGGTCCAGGGTGCTCAGACTTGCTGGGCACACTCACAGGACGCTGGGATGCACTGGAGACCCACCTCGAGGTTGCTGGAAGGCGTCGAAGGTCGTGAGAGCAACGAAGTTCCAACCGGGTATCTTGTAGTCTTTTAGGTGCCTGCCAAGCAGGGGGATAACTCCTTTATCCCAAGGGAGATTTCTTCAGTCAGCTGGGCAGCAGCTCGTCGAAGGTCAGTTCTGTGAAGTCCTGTACGAATCTAAGGCTCTAGGGCAAAGTTATTCCCATATATCCCCAAGATTAGGGGATGGTCCAAAAGAGAGCCTACCAATCAGAGTAGAGGCCGGAAAGGGTGGCTACACCCACTCCCCTTTGTGTGTTTCCCGCCTGGGCGAGGGGCAGGATGCCCCTGAACCGGTTCCAGGCGGTGTATGCAGAATTGGGGCTCTGCAGCTGCCTACGTGCAACTCTGAAAGGACATTTGGTGCACCCACCCTGTTCCAATCCACATATCCTGTCTGGGGAGGTGCTGGCACCTCCCTGCCACAGGAGCCCTATTGTCCAGATGGCGAGGCTGGGGTTTTCCCCAGCAACAGCCAGCCAGAGTCGTGTAGGTGGCGAACAGTAGCCATTTTGTGGTACATGTGCACTTTTAAATTGGTGTCCAAATTCTACCGCTTTTCCCATATCACCCTCCTAGCAAGGGGGAATCGTGCCCCCATGCCCATGGCTGGACTGGGGGTATGATTCCTTCATGTTTGACACCAAACACGATATGGTTCTGTGTAGCCATTCCTAAATTACAGCGATGACGCAATAACTTATAATGCGGTTAAGAGTATATGGTATGGCTACACTACAAACAACCCAGTAACGATTTTACGAAGGTTGCAGAGAGGTCCTACTCACGTAGGGGTCCCCCCTCACACATACCTCAGCACCCAGCCCTGTAGGATTACCAGGGCCTGCCATAGGGGTGACCTATGAGAGTATATGTGTTGTATGGTATGGGACATAGGGTACCTACATCCCTGTAAGGGGTGCTAGCACCGCCTTACCCAGGCTACAGTAGTGGCCTGGTGGTGTCAGTTTGGGTGGCTGTCCCAGGGTGGCACAATAAGTGCTGCAGCCCTGGTAGGCCTACTGGGGGACCCATGCCCTGGGTACCTAGGGTACCATCTACAAGGGACTGGTAGGGCATGCCCAGCATCCAATTGGTTGGTACCTAGGGTACTCACATAGTTTACCAGAGGGAGCAGATAGGCTGGGGTCCTGGATAGCAGGATCCCAGCCAGACTAGTCAAAAACCACTTAAATACCAGGCAAAAAGTTGGGGGCAACCATTAGTCAGATTCCACTCTCCTACATAACCCCCCCCCCAAACGAAAGGAGATAAGGCTAACCTTGTCCAGATAAGCCTTTATTTCCTGAGTGGCCATATAAGGAAGAACCTGTACTAACATGGTTGCTCCCTGTGTCATGGTCCACTGGGGAAATCCTACCCCAAGGGGTTCTAGAGTTTCTCCAAAGTCTAGGGAAATTACCTGTATTGGTTTTTGGGTCAGAGGTGGGCTGGTGGGGTGTCTGAGTCTGGAAGTGAGACCCTACTTGGGTTGGTCTCCATCTCCTCAGATCACTGGCCACTATGGAAGCCTTTCTGCCCATGACTGTGTCATATCTGGCACTAAGGGTCAACCTCTGGCTGCCTACAGCTGGGGGTTGGATCCCTTTGGCTGGAATAGTGGAGGGCACTGGACGGTTTGGGGCAGCTAGGCCCCAGGTTTCCCTGTGCTCAACAACATCCATTTGAGGGGTGCCTATACCTAGGGGTAAGGGGGATCCCTCAGTTTGTAGAGGAATATTCACCTGGCTGAAACTACTCTGCTGGGTGTCCCTAATCTGTTGATGAGGGGGTTCCTCTGGGCAGGGGCCCAATAAGGGTCCACTGACCTCCCTGACCTCTGCAGCCCTGGGCTGACTGAGGCAGGGTAGAGAGGGGCAGGATACCTGCTCCAGACTGGGTACCACCTTGGAAGGATCCCCTGCCATCAGAGAGGTGGGCAGGTCAGGCCTGTCCACTTCTGGGGCAGTTACTTCACAAGGGGCAGGATCAGTTCCCTGAGAAACTTGACCCCTACCTGTAGTCTGGTGGGGGGAGGACTGTTCCTCTTCCCCTATGCTCTCTGTTTGGGTAGAGTGATCCATAGTTTCAGGCTTCACTCTTTCTATTTTCTCCTGGGGTGGAGGTGAGGCCCTCAGGGTCTCATCCACTCTCTCAGGGATTCCTACCATTTTCAAATGGGCCTTGTGGTCAACCTCAGCCCAGGCTGAGATTTCTAGATCATTCCCCAGTAGACAATCTACAGGCAAGTTTGGGGACACTGCCACTCTCTTGGGGCCAGTGACCCCTCCCCAGCTGAGATTTATCACTGCCATGGGGTGGTCTGTCCTGATTCCATCTATATTGGTCACCTGGTAGCTAAACCCAGGTAAAAGCTGTTCTAGGGGCACTAGTCTCTTGGTCACCATGGTGACACTGGCCCCTGTGTCCTTATAGGCCACAGCCTTCTGACCATTGATTATTGGTTCTTGTCTGTACCTGCCCAGAATACTGGGACTCATGGTAAAGTTGGCAAACCCCATGCCACCATCACAGACCATAGTTGCTAATGCAGGGGACCTGGCTAGGCCAGAGTCCACTGGTGTCCCCAAAGAGAACCCAACTAAGTTTTTGGGTGCACTCCCACCACCTGGGGGATTACTACTAGTAGCAACAGGAGGCGTTGGAGCTGGTTTTGGAGGAACATTCTCTTTATTGCCATTCTTTGGACAGCTGGAGTCAGTTTTCCAGTGGCCAGGTTTCTTACACACATGGCAATATGGTTTCTTGTTATTAGAGGAAGTATTTTGGGACCCACCCCCAGCACTGGGTTGTTGGGGCCCTTCAGAGGACTTTTCTTGTTTATCATCCCCACCTTTCTCTTTGGGCTTAGTGGAATCCTTCTTCTGGTCACCAACTTGGTTCTTAGGCCTAATCCTGGTTCTGACCCATTTGTCTGCCTTCTTTCCCAATTCTTGGGGAGAGGTCAGATCAGAGTCCACCAGGTGCTGGTGTAAAAGTTGGTTCTGACAATTATTAAGAATCTGCTCCCTTATAATGAGATTATACAATCCTTGATAATCATTAACTTTACTGCCATTTAACCAACCTTCCAGTGCCTTGGTTGCACAATCCACAAAGTCTACCCAATCTTGATTCTGTGCTTTCTGGGTGTCTCTGAACTTAAGTCTGTATTGATCAGTGGTTAAGCCAAACCCATCTATTAAAGCAGCTTTCAAGATATAATAATCATCAGCATCCTCTTCTCTTACAGAGAGGAGCTTGTCTCTACCTTTATCTGAAAAGGAGAGCCACAGGATTGCTGCCCACTGCTCTACAGGGACCCTCTGTACTCTACAGGCCCTTTCAAGAGCAGATATCCATTTGTGGATATCATCCCCATTCTGATAGGGGGGCACAATCTTGTGGAGGTTCCTATTGTCAGGGACTCTCTCTCTAACTCTAGGGGTTTCATCACTGCCACCAGGGATCTCTAGACCCCATTTCTTTGAAGCTTTCTGAAGCTCCAGGGTTTCCCTGTCCAATGCTAACTGTTCTCTTTTAAGCTCAAGCTTAGCCTGCTCAAATTTGATCAGTCTGCATTTCCTCTCATGAGAGGTTTCTCTTCTCTGAGAAGAGGCAGAGGACCCTTTGGATCTCCTAGAATGGTTGGATCCCACTGAGGGGGATCTGTTCCTTCTTGGATCCACCACTCTCCTTTTAAGGGTGGAGGGAGTGCCTCTTGAGCCATCACCTCCATGCTGTGAGTGGTCTGTTTCTTCCAGGTCAGGATTTTCATCCTCTTCCTGTTCCTCTTCAGATTCCACTCTGGGAGTGTCCTCTTCTGAGGGGTGCCCACCCACTCTGTCCGTCCCTCTGGATCCTATGGACTCCATAAAGTCTGCTATGAGCAGGATCTCCTTGAGACGTTTTGTGTTGGCACCTCTTTCTGTCTTCAGTCCCCTAAGGGTGCACATTTCCCTGAGCTCTGCAAAGGTGAAATTATCATACTTATCTATAGGGACCCTCTGGGGTCCTTCCATAGCCTTAGTGCCACCTGAAGACATGTTTAGTGTAGTGATGTATCTACCTACACTAAGTGTGGCCTACTGAACCCTCTCTTGAGTTGTAGTCAAGGTGTGCTAAACCCTCTACACACAACTCCAAGTTCAGTAGAACTTATTGTATTCTAGCTTGAATTTATATGTACCTTTGGTACCTTGTGGCTTTCACTTTAGAAATTCAATTTGTTATCTGGTAAAACAATGGCAAGCTTGAATCCAACCGCTGCACACCAATGTGAGAAGTTGGCCTGGCATATGCTGTTCCTAGTTATAGGGACACCTTGCACCAGTCCAATTCGACTCCTATTGATGATAGGTTTAAGACAACCTTTAAAGAAAGCTATCCTAGTGGTAGCTGTGGAGAGCAGCCTTCAGGCTAAGTCTTGAAGGAGTGTTAAGCTTATTGTTTTACCATAATAACCTCTTGAATAACCAAATGAAAGAGTAGCCCACACCGGTATATATATAAAATATATGTATTTATTCTAGACAGAATCCCACAGTCACTTTATGTGGCTAGTGGCAAAGTTACACTTCAAACAAGCATTTATAAACACAATAAATAGCACAGAAATCAATGGGCCCCAGGGGGGGACCAAACCATATACTAAAATAGTGGTATAAGAACCACGACAATTCTACAGGCAATGCCTAGGGCATTCAGGATCGCTGGCCCCTTAAGAATCCACCCACAGTTAAGAGGAAGGGGACCCATGGGAGGCGTGGGCAGTGCGAGAAGTTGCTATCAGGATCGCAATGTTAGCCTATGGAGAATGTCGCGGTTGAATAATTAAGGTTTAAGGACACTTCTAACAACAGTACAAAGTTAAGGCTTGAGACTTAAGGCTTTGGAGAGCCCACCACCATGGGAGTACCGAAGTACCACTGTTACCTGCCCCAGGGAAGCCGGGTGCATAGGTCGATTCTGGTGTCGGGTCGCGGGCTGATTTTCTATGGAAAAGGAGTCCAAACTGCTGCTAGCTGGAAGTGTCGCTGAAGTCGTGAAGATTAAAGTTGAAGAAAAGACAAAGATGAACCTGAAAGCAGAGGGGACAGAGTCTGGGTCACAGCACAGTGACCAGGGAGCTCACAGGAAGGAGCTCGTGGATGTCGGGTGCTTCAGGTGTGGAAGGTACAGCTGGGCTCTGCAGTCACGGGCTCCGGGAGGCTTCAAGGAAGGCCAGCTTCTGGAGGGCGACTGTCCCACGTCGGCTGAGGGTCGCTGCGGTGTTAGTGTCCCGATTGGATCCACTAAGCATTGGCAACCGCAACCCACGCAAGATGGACAAAGCAGCTGCTGGTGCAGACCCACGTGGTCTGAGGGTGCTCTCCTTTGCAGGGAGCGTAGAGCAGGCCTGGAGCAACCAGGGGAACTCTTAGAAAAGAAGATTGTCCTCCGTCAGGGCCCACAAGTCGAGGGACAAGGGACCGCGGAAGGCAGCAAAATGGAGTGCGTAAAAGGGCTCCCACGGGCCACCGGAGCGGGCCAGGGAGCTGAGGGTCGGCACAAATGCTGCTTGAAGGTTGGCTCAAGAATGGGCCAAAGCACAACTTCCCCACTGGTCGGGGTCGTGTGCTGGACAAGAGGTGGCCGGTGTCTCGAGGTATGCGGGGATCTCGACACCCACGTGGTCCAGGGTGCTCAGACTTGCTGGGCACACTCACAGGACGCTGGAAAGCACTGGAGACCCACCTCGAGGTTGCTGGAAGGCGTCGAAGGTCGTGAGAGCAACGAAGTTCCAACCGGGTATCTTGTAGTCTTTTAGGTGCCTGCCAAGCAGGGGGATAACTCCTTTATCCCAAGGGAGATTTCTTCAGTCAGCTGGGCAGCAGCTCGTCGAAGGTCAGTTCTGTGAAGTCCTGTACGAATCTAAGGCTCTAGGGCAAAGTTATTCCCATATATCCCCAAGATTAGGGGATGGTCCAAAAGAGAGCCTACCAATCAGAGTAGAGGCGGGAAAGGGTGGCTACACCCACTCCCCTTTGTGTGTTTCCCGCCTGGGCGAGGGGCAGGATGCCCCTGAACCGGTTCCAGGCGGTGTATGCAGAATTGGGGCTCTGCAGCTGCCTACGTGCAACTCTGAAAGGACATTTGGTGCACCCACCCTGTTCCAATCCACATATCCTGTCTGGGGAGGTGCTGGCACCTCCCTGCCACAGGAGCCCTATTGTCCAGATGGCGAGGCTGGGGTTTTCCCCAGCAACAGCCAGCCAGAGTCGTGTAGGTGGCGAACAGTAGCCATTTTGTGGTACATGTGCACTTTTAAATTGGTGTCCAAATTCTACCGCTTTTCCCATATCACCCTCCTAGCAAGGGGGAATCGTGCCCCCATGCCCATGGCTGGACTGGGGGTATGATTCCTTCATGTTTGACACCAAACACGATATGGTTCTGTGTAGCCATTCCTAAATTACAGCGATGACGCAATAACTTATAATGCGGTTAAGAGTATATGGTATGGCTACACTACAAACAACCCAGTAACGATTTTACGAAGGTTGCAGAGAGGTCCTACTCACGTAGGGGTCCCCCCTCACACATACCTCAGCACCCAGCCCTGTAGGATTACCAGGGCCTGCCATAGGGGTGACCTATGAGAGTATATGTGTTGTATGGTATGGGACATAGGGTACCTACATCCCTGTAAGGGGTGCTAGCACCGCCTTACCCAGGCTACAGTAGTGGCCTGGTGGTGTCAGTTTGGGTGGCTGTCCCAGGGTGGCACAATAAGTGCTGCAGCCCTGGTAGGCCTACTGGGGGACCCATGCCCTGGGTACCTAGGGTACCATCTACAAGGGACTGGTAGGGCATGCCCAGCATCCAATTGGTTGGTACCTAGGGTACTCACATAGTTTACCAGAGGGAGCAGATAGGCTGGGGTCCTGGATAGCAGGATCCCAGCCAGACTAGTCAAAAACCACTTAAATACCAGGCAAAAAGTTGGGGGCAACCATTAGTCAGATTCCACTCTCCTACAGCAGCGGAAACAGGTGATCCTCACTCGGGGCCCCGGCCTCCCCGGTGGCCCGGTGCTGGCCGGAGGTGGAGCTGGAAAGGGCGGAGGTTGTCCTCTGGAGGGGCTGAGCGGGGATCCCCCCGGGAGTTCCCTTGGCCGGCCTTGATTCCCTCCGCCCCTCTGGCGGAGGGGTCCCTGACTGTGGCGACCGTAGTCTCCCACGGGACCCCGGGAGGCCCGGGTGTTTACCCACCGGTCGGCTTCGACGGCCAGTTTTCGAGGGTCTGTGAGTTTGCTGTCCAGGAGGTGCTGGCGCAGTTCTACAAAGCAATTAGCGGACAAGTGTTCCCATGCGATCAGGTCGAACAGCTTCTCAAAGGTGGAGACCTTGCTGCCCTTGATCCACCCGTCCAAGGCCCGGCTGTAAAAGTTCACGTACCAGGTATCTTCTTGCAGTCTCTAAACCGTTGTCGGTACATTTCAGGGGTGAGCCCATATCTGGCTACTAGGGCCTCTTTCATGTGACGGTAGGAGTTCATCACCGTGGAGGGCAGGTCCAGCAGGGTATCTCTCCCCTCGCTCAGGAACCGGCCCCACAGCCCAGCCCCCCAGTCTTTCTGCGGGACTCGGTGGAAGGTCATGGCGACTTCGTAGGCTTTGAACCACTGCTGGATGTCGTCGTTCTTATAGTATTCCTTCACCACATCTTTGGGGATGTGGACCTTTGGTTCCACGGTGGAGGAGAGGGGTTGGGTTTCCGAGGGTCTGGCCTCCGCATTCTTAGCCTTGAGCTCGATCTCTTTCAGGCCACGTTCGTGCTCCAGTTGGTGTTTTCTTTCTTCGTGTTCTCTCTGTCGTTTCTTTTCCTCTAGTTCTCCTTGTAGGCGTAACTGTTCTACCGCCAGCTTCTTTTCGGCCAGTTTTAGTTCTCCTTCGATTTTTAATTTTGCTAGTTCCAGTTCGTGGTTGCGACCTCTTTCTTGGTCCGCTAGTTCCTCTGGGGATAGGCCCCCCTCGGGGGCGCCGTTCCTCCCCGGGCTGCTTCGTGGTTCGTTGGGGTGCTCCCCTTCTGTTTGTGTCCGGGGAGTTCCCACCTCGACCCAGGTTTTTAATGCTCCCTGGAAGTCCTCTTTCATGCTTAGTCCGGTGGTAGCGATTCCAAGGTCTTTGCAAAATTGTTTCAGTTCTCGGTGCGTATAAGATTCTAGCTGGTCCTCTCGGAATGTCGTGCTCGGGTTGGTGCCTGCGGCACCTAGGGAGGTTTCTCCTTCCATTTCTTGCTGGTAGTGCGTTAGCCGTCCACTGCACGATCTCTAGGTGTTGGCTCGGATCCCATCGCTGCCACCAAATGTTGGAAGGCGTTCCCCGGGGAGGCTGCGGAATACTTTCCTGACCACCCGGAGGCCCACCTTTCCCAGAGTTAGGCCGAGCAAGAGCGGGGAGGCCCTTCCTGGAAGTGTCTCGTACCTAGGATCGCACACGCTGCACGTACTCTTTTCGGATAGAGGGACACCACACAGGAATTCTTTGCAAGACAATAGACTTTATCGTTAGTTGTCAGGGATCTTTATGATCCGGAAGGCAGGTGCAGAATTAGTGCTACAAGCGGCAGCGATCTCGTGATGAGGGGTAGGGGGTAGCGGGACAGTCTTTGAGTCAGTGTCTCTGCGGAGTATCCGGCGCACAGCTCTCAATCCTCGAGCGGAGGGGATGTTGCTTCTCTCGGCAATCTCTGCCGATTCTCTTGGAGGAGCGGGCCGCGAGTCACTCAGCAGGCACCGGAGGTTCGTAGTTCGGGGAGCCGCGATGGCGTCAGCAGGGCTCAGATGGTTCAGAGTTCGGGGAGCCGCGACAGCATCAGCAGGGCTCAGATGGTTCAGAGTTCGGGGAGCCGCGACAGCATCAGCAGGGCTCAGATGGTTCAGAGTTCGGGGAGCTGCGACAGCGTCAGCAGGGCTCAGATGGTTCAGAGTTCGGGGAGCCACGACAGCGTCAGCAGGGCTCAGATGGTTCAGAGTTCTTTGGTTCGGGGAGCGATCGAGCCGCGACCAGGTCAGCAGGCTCTCGTCAGTCCAGGTCTTCTCTCCCTTCCGTCCCTTCAGCACCCCTTGTTATACTCCCCCTCCTCTTTGAAGTCCGGAGTCCTCGCGGAGAGGGGTCTGGTGCCTGGGGGCGGTGTGTCGGGGTTTCCTGTCGCTCGGCCCTTTGATCTGTTCAGGTGGGTCCGGGAGGGACTCCAGACACCCAGCAGGTGAGGCGCCTGCTCACCGGGAGCCTGGTGGTCGATCAAAACCTCCCTCGGGAAGAGACCAGAGGTGTGACAGGATCGGCGCCTCTCGGTCTGGTTTGGGGGGTTTCGCTCTCCCTCGGCCGGGCATGTGTGTTGGGGATCTGGCCGGCCCTCGGGATGTTGGGCCACGGGGGCCGGAAGTTTGTGACATCGAGGTTCGGCGTGGTTGCAGGGTAGCTTGCTGGTCGGGAGGGCCCACGCCACGAGGCCGGTCTCACAATGGCATCCGTGGCACTTGTTGCGAATCACATCTCGAAGCACCCTCACATCTCCAGGAGCCCCTGCGAGTTCTTTACTCCCTCGTAGACGCAAAACTGCAACTTACAAAATGGCTGCCAATGTACTGGTGTGACACAGCGAGGTCCCGCTGAGCCTTGTGGGGCGACCTGCCACGTCAGCGCTGCTGCATTGTGGGATGTGCTGTGAATGAAGAGGAGGCACGTGTTTCCATACCCTAACCCTGGATGCACACTATCCTCTTTAGTGAGCATCTCCTTATGACATCCTCTCTGTAGCAGCACCTTGGCACTAGCGGTGGGCGTGACTTGAGGACCTCCGTGCAGCATAGTCACACATAATTGTCTAAAAATTGAGTGGGGTTACACGAGTAATTCTGCATTTAGTGCTACCAAAATGGACACAAAGATGTATTTTGTGCTAAGAAATCGCTCTAAACCCAATATAACATGAATAGCAGTGTGAGCAGCCGCTCGCGCTCGCTAAAAGTGCACTTGGGGTAGGATTGTCCCCTCATCTTACTCCCGGAATTTTCCTCTGGTTCCTTAGTGCAAAATGCACACTTGCTTCCAAAATGTGCTAAGAAAAATTCCTCTAAATTATCGGAGCAGATTTACTCACATTGTTATCTGTAACGGTCGTCACATCACAGGATAAAATGGGATTACCAAAATTAGTCAGATTAATTATGCGTGATTAAAGTTCCTCTCTAGCATACGTTTCCCCTCCCCAGCCTCCATCACTCTCTTTGTAAGCGGAAACAGCTCAATGATACTGCGGCCAGCCTCTGATCTAGTCTTGTGCGACTCGTGCACCAATCAGATGTTGGTGGCTTCAATACAGCTCCTCATCGGCAATGTGTGTGGCATGCACAACGCGCTGACACCAGGAAGCATTGTAAAGGGTATTTCAGAAAGGAAAGCCACAACTGTGAAGATGGACCTGGTGGTGCCGATGTCCAATGGCCTCAGGAGCAGGACGCTCATAGGATAACCGCGTCGTCACGAGCGCCGCATACCAAGACGCGACAACAACAAGCAACGTAAGAAAGTCCAACACTCTGACACACTACAGGAGGTCATTTTTTTTTGCTGTTTTATGATCAGTTTGAAAGAGTTAGAGAGGGGGTTATTAAAGTCCTCCAGATCTTTTTGTTGAAGGTCTCTCTTGGATGTCAATTGATGATAGATATTAGGGACATTGGAGTCCAGAGGGATTCCCCTAGACCTCCACTGCTGAGACTCCTGGGAGGCTAGCTCTAAACGTTTTCTCCACAGCCTTTTAGATTGGTGAGGTCTCTATAAAAACAAAAAACTTCCTTCCGCACAGATATCCCTTGCTTACCCTCTGGTGAGATCCCTAAGCTGTGACACCTCATAATGTAAGGCGTCCGGCAGTCTGGTCTGTTCGTGCAAGTTACATTCAAGTATAATTTGTGCTTGTGAGGTCCTTCTGGCCAGGGTTTTTCCCCTACGTACGCTAGTGGTGGCATAAGAGTTCAGGGAGGCTGGCCAGAGCGTCAAAACATGCGGACAAGCGCGTAAATAACGGGCAAATACAACCAAAGATGGACTGGGAAGGACTGAGCCCTCTTCAATAGACACCATCTCAAGTGTCCATAAGACATAATCACTTTCTGCATGAAAACCATCAAACATTAGGAGCTGCAACGCTCCGGCATCCCATCACTGAGGCACAACAGGACACAAGAGGGCAATGACCAAGGAGTTGGGAGAGCCACTCATGGTCCAGACAATAGCCCCCCTACTCCCAGTCAATGGGGTTACGTCAGATCACGTGCAGCTCTTATGTGTTGCATTAAAATGTTTCCCCGGGATGGGGTGCCCCTGTCTTCTGTCTCTTCCTCAGTATTTTTCATTCCTTTCTCTTCCTCTATGAACTGTGGTATCATTGAGGGTCAAAGGGCGTGTGATGTCAATTGTACTCCTGGCATTTTGGTGAATTCCCACCTATTGTGAACTGACAGTGGTTTTTCTTACCAAGGGGAAGCGGTGCCGGAGAGTAAAATCTACCTCAGTTTATAGTCATTGATTAATTTATAAAATGACATATGGAGCGCACACCCGACTCCAAGGATGTGGCGAGACGTAACAACGAACAAACATAGAACAACGTATGAATGTGTAGCATCGGGAGGGGTCTGCCCTGGTACCTCCTGCTGGGGGCATGAGTGTGCACTGGGGGAGCAGCTGCGGTGGGCGTTGGGCCAGAGGGAGTATTTGGTGAAGGATCTGCAGACACCCTCTCTTGAAGAGGTGGGATGCGCCCTCCCTCCACGTGACCTGCTCTGCAGACCTCCTATCCTCCTCAGAGACACTGACACACCAGCCGTCCTGGGATTGTCCCGAACCCCCGACAGGCCCGTCCGCCCTGCCTTGGAGCCCACTGTTCCTCTACCAGGCGCTGCCGTTCCATGGACAATGGCCCTATTGTCTGAGCTCTTTGCTCATATCCATTAATAAACGCTTCCGGATCCTGGCCATCATTCAGGCAGACAGAAGCAATCAATAGCCCCTCTTTGCATATGGCAACGGTCTCTGCTGCTGCCTGACTCTGCAGGTCAGCGCGCTTTTGTATCCAGTTCTGTGGATAATGGCGGTGAGACGCCAGGCCTGGGCTGAAAATATCCCGCATTACTGTGAAGATGCCGCGTGCTGACCTCGCTGCCCGCGCAAAGGATGGCGACCAGCGCAGGCGCCCAGCGCCCTGTCATGACTCTTGCCAGGAGCCAGCATGGGTCTGAATGGGCTTGTGTGGCACGCTGCTGCCAGCCCTCCGTGATTAATGACTTTCTAATCTTGAGCCGACTCCGAGGTGTCTGCATGCCCTGGCGCTGCAGGCTGCTGGAGACACCTGAAGCCTTTCTTCTCCCAGAGACAGTGGGCTGGCAGTCGGCGGGAGGCACAGGCCTGGGGGAGGGGCCAGCAGGGTAGGAAGACCCACAGCGTCACGTGGTCTAACACCGAGAGTGTGAGGGAAAACGCCCAGGTGAGGGCCCTGAAAGACTGTGGACAACCAGGTGGGAGGGTGACTACAGCAGAAAGGCCTGAGGGCAAGGACTGGGAAGAGCGAGGGTGCCATGCACACTCACTCCCCAGATCAGAGTGCGAGGGACGGCGAACGCTGCTCGTACGGTGAAGGTGGCCTGAGCGACCATGGACCAACAGGTCAGAGGGCCGCAGCAAGAGCGGGAAGGTGTAAGCAAAGAGTGGGAAGCGCAAAGGTGCCATGCGCACTCACTCCCCAGATCAGAGTGTGAGGGAGGGCGAACGCTGCTGCAGGGTGAAGGGGGTTTGGGCGACCATGGACCAACAGGTCAGAGGGCCGTAGCAAGAGCGGGAAGGTGTAAGCAAGGAGTAGGAAGCGCAAAGGTGCCATGCACACTCACTCCCCAGATCAGAGTGCGAGGGACGGCGAACGCTGCTCGTAGCGTGAAGGGGGCCTGAGCGACCATGGACCAACAGGTCAGAAGGCCGCAGCAAGAGCGGGAAGGTGTAAGCAAAGAGTGGGAAGCGCAAAGGTGCCATGCGCACTCACTCCCCAGATCAGAGTGCGAGGGAGGGCGAACGCTGCTCGTTGCATGAAGGGGGCTTGAGCGACCATGGACCAACAGGTCAGAGGGCCGCAGCAAGAGCGGGAAGGTGTAAGCAAGGAGTGGGAAGAGCAAAGATGCCATGCACACTCACTCCCCAGATCAGAGTGCGAGGGACGGCGAACGCTGCTCCAGGGTGAAGGGGGCCTGAGCGACCATGGACCAACAGGTCAGAGGGCCGCAGCAAGAGCGGGAAGGTGTAAGCAAGGACTGCGACGAGCAAAGGTGCCATGCACACTCACTCCCCAGATCAGAGTGCGAGGGACGGCGAACGCTGCTCGTAGCGTGAAGGGGGCCTGAGCGACCATGGACCAACAGGTCAGAAGGCCGCAGCAAGCGCGGGAAGGTGTGAGCAAAGAGTGGGAAGCGCAAAGGTGCCATGCACACTCACTCCCCAGATCAGAGTGCGAGGGAGGGCGAACGCTGCTCGTTGCATGAAGGGGGCTTGAGCGACCATGGACCAACAGGTCAGAGGGCCGCAGCAAGAGCGGGAAGGTGTAAGCAAGGAGTGGGAAGAGCAAAGATGCCATGCACACTCACTCCCCAGATCAGAGTGCGAGGGACGGCGAACGCTGCTCCAGGGTGAAGGGGGCCTGAGCGACCATGGACCAACAGGTCAGAGGGCCGCAGCAAGAGCGGGAAGGTGTAAGCAAGGACTGGGACGAGCAAAGGTGCCATGCACACTCACTCCCCAGATCAGAGTGCGAGGGACGGCGAACGCTGCTCGTAGCGTGAAGGGGGCTTGAGCGACCATGGACCAACAGGTCAGAGGGCCGCAGCAAGAGCGGGAAGGTGTAAGCAAGGAGTAGGAAGCGCAAAGGTGCCATGCGCACTCACTCCCCAGATCAGAGTGTGAGGGAGGGCGAATGCTGCTGCAGGGTGAAGGGGGCCTGAGCGACCATGGACCAACAGGTCAGAGGGCCGCAGCAAGAGCGGGAAGGTGTAAGCAAAGAGTGGGAAGCGCAAAGGTGCCATGCGCACTCACTCCCCAGATCAGAGTGCGAGGGAGGGCGAACGCTGCTCGTTGCATGAAGGGGGCTTGGGCGACCATGGACCAACAGGTCAGAGGGCCGCAGCAAGAGCAGGAAGGTGTAAGCAAAGAGTGGGAAGAGCAAAGGTGCCATGCGCACTCACTCCCCAGATCAGAGTGCGAGGGACGGCGAACGCTGCTCGTACGGTGAAGGTGGCCTGAGCGACCATGGACCAACAGGTCAGAGGGCCGCAGCAAGAGCGGGAAGGTGTAAGCAAAGAGTGGGAAGCGCAAAGGTGCCATGCGCACTCACTCCCCAGATCAGAGTGTGAGGGAGGGCGAACGCTGCTGCAGGGTGAAGGGGGTTTGAGCGACCATGGACCACCAGGTCAGAGGGCCGTAGCAAGAGCGGGAAGGTGTAAGCAAGGAGTAGGAAGCGCAAAGGTGCCATGCACACTCACTCCCCAGATCAGAGTGCGAGGGATGGCGAACGCTGCTCGTAGCGTGAAGGGGGCCTGAGCGACCATGGACCAACAGGTCAGAAGGCCGCAGCAAGAGCGGGAAGGTGTAAGCAAAGAGTGGGAAGCGCAAAGGTGCCATGCGCACTCACTCCCCAGATCAGAGTGCGAGGGAGGGCGAACGCTGCTCGTTGCATGAAGGGGGCTTGAGCGACCATGGACCAACAGGTCAGAGGGCCGCAGCAAGAGCGGGAAGGTGTAAGCAAGGAGTGGGAAGAGCAAAGATGCCATGCACACTCACTCCCCAGATCAGAGTGCGAGGGACGGCGAACGCTGCTCCAGGGTGAAGGGGGCCTGAGCGACCATGGACCAACAGGTCAGAGGGCCGCAGCAAGAGCGGGAAGGTGTAAGCAAGGACTGGGACGAGCAAAGGTGCCATGCACACTCACTCCCCAGATCAGAGTGCGAGGGACGGCGAACGCTGCTCGTAGCGTGAAGGGGGCCTGAGCGACCATGGACCAACAGGTCAGAAGGCCGCAGCAAGAGCGGGAAGGTGTAAGCAAAGAGTGGGAAGCGCAAAGGTGCCATGCACACTCACTCCCCAGATCAGAGTGCGAGGGAGGGCGAACGCTGCTCGTTGCATGAAGGGGGCTTGAGCGACCATGGACCAACAGGTCAGAGGGCCGCAGCAAGAGCGGGAAGGTGTAAGCAAGGAGTGGGAAGAGCAAAGATGCCATGCACACTCACTCCCCAGATCAGAGTGCGAGGGACGGCGAACGCTGCTCCAGGGTGAAGGGGGCCTGAGCGACCATGGACCAACAGGTCAGAGGGCCGCAGCAAGAGCGGGAAGGTGTAAGCAAGGACTGGGACGAGCAAAGGTGCCATGCACACTCACTCCCCAGATCAGAGTGCGAGGGACGGCGAACGCTGCTCGTAGCGTGAAGGGGGCTTGAGCGACCATGGACCAACAGGTCAGAGGGCCGCAGCAAGAGCGGGAAGGTGTAAGCAAGGAGTAGGAAGCGCAAAGGTGCCATGCGCACTCACTCCCCAGATCAGAGTGTGAGGGAGGGCGAATGCTGCTGCAGGGTGAAGGGGGCCTGAGCGACCATGGACCAACAGGTCAGAGGGCCGCAGCAAGAGCGGGAAGGTGTAAGCAAAGAGTGGGAAGCGCAAAGGTGCCATGCGCACTCACTCCCCAGATCAGAGTGCGAGGGAGGGCGAACGCTGCTCGTTGCATGAAGGGGGCTTGGGCGACCATGGACCAACAGGTCAGAGGGCCGCAGCAAGAGCGGTAAGGTGTAAGCAAGGAGTGGGAAGGGCAAAGGTGCCATGCACACTCACTCCCCAGATCAGAGTGCGAGGGAGGGCGAACGCTGCTGCAGGGTGAAGGGGGCCTGAGTGACCATGGACCAACAGGTCAGAGGGCCGCAGCAAGAGCAGGAAGGTGTAAGCAAAGAGTGGGAAGAGCAAAGGTGCCATGCGCACTCACTCCCCAGATCAGAGTGCGAGGGAGGGTGAACACTGCTCCAGGGTGAAGGGGGCCTGAGCGACCATGGACCAACAGGTCAGAGGGCCGCAGCAAGAGTGGGAAGGTGTAAGCAAGGAGTGGCAAGAGCAAAGGTGCCATGCACACTCACTCCCCAGATCAGAGTGTGAGGGAGGGCGAACGCTGCTCCAGGGTGAAGGGGGTTTGAGCGACCATGGACCACCAGGTCAGAGGGCCGTAGCAAGAGCAGGAAGGTGTAAGCAAGGAGTAGGAAGCGCAAAGGTGCCATGCGCACTCACTCCCCAGATCAGAGTGCGAGGGACGGCGAACGCTGCTCGTAGCGTGAAGGGGGCTTGAGCGACCATGGACCAACAGGTCAGAGGGCCGCAGCAAGAGCAGGAAGGTGTAAGCAAGGAGTAGGAAGCGCAAAGGTGCCATGCGCACTCACTCCCCAGATCAGAGTGCGAGGGACAGCGAACGCTGCTCGTAGCGTGAAGGGGGCTTGAGCGACCATGGACCAACAGGTCAGAGGGCCGCAGCAAGAGCGGGAAGGTGTAAGCAAGGAGTGGGTAGGGCAAAGGTGCCATGCGCACTCACTCCCCAGATCAGAGTGTGAGGGAGGGCGAACGCTGCTCCAGAGTGAAGGGGGCTTGAGCGACCATGGACCACCAGGTCAGAAGGCCGCAGCAAGAGCGGGAAGGTGTAAGCAAGGAGTAGGAAGGGCAAAAGTGCCATGCACACTCACTCCCCAGATCAGAGTGTGAGGGAGGGCGAACGCTGCTCGTTGCATGAAGGGGGCTTGGGCGACCATGGACCAACAGGTCAGAGGGCCGCAGCAAGAGCGGGAAGGTGTAAGCAAGGAGTGGGTAGGGCAAAGGTGCCATGCGCACTCACTCCCCAGATCAGAGTGCGAGGGAGGGCGAACGCTGCTCCAGAGTGAAGGGGGCTTGAGCGACCATGGACCAACAGGTCAGAGGGCCGCAGCAAGAGCAGGAAGGTGTAAGCAAGGAGTGGGAAGAGCAAAGGTGCCATGCACACTCACTCCCCAGATCAGAGTGCGAGGGAGGGGGAACGCTGCTCCAGGGTGAAGGGCGCCTGAGCGACCATGGACCAACAGGTCAGAGGGCCGCAGCAAGAGCAGGAAGGTGTAAGAAAACAGTGGGAAGAGCAAAGGTGCCATGCACACTCACTCCCCAGATCAGAGTGCGAGGGAGGGCGAACGCTGCTCCAGGGTGAAGGGGGTCTGAGCGACCATGGACCAACAGGTCAGAGGGCCGCAGCAAGAGCAGGAAGGTGTAAGAAAACAGTGGGAAGAGCAAAGGTGCCATGCGCACTCACTCCCCAGATCAGAGTGTGAGGGAGGGCGAACGCTGCTCCAGAGTGAAGGGGGCTTGAGCGACCATGGACCAACAGGTCAGAGGGCCGTAGCAAGAGCGGGAAGGTGTAAGCAAGGAGTGGCAAGAGCAAAGGTGCCATGCACACTCACTCCCCAGATCAGAGTGCGAGGGACGGCGAACGCTGCTCGTAGCGTGAAGGGGGCTTGAGCGACCATGGACCAACAGGTCAGAGGGCCGCAGCAAGAGCAGGAAGGTGTAAGCAAGGAGTAGGAAGCGCAAAGGTGCCATGCGCACTCACTCCCCAGATCAGAGTGTGAGGGAGGGCGAACGCTGCTCCAGAGTGAAGGGGGCTTGAGCGACCATGGACCAACAGGTCAGAGGGCCGCAGCAAGAGCAGGAAGGTGTAAGCAAGGACTGGGACGAGCAAAGGTGCCATGCGCACTCACTCCCCAGATCAGAGTGCGAGGGAGGGGGAACGCTGCTCCAGGGTGAAGGGCGCCTGAGCGACCATGGACCAACAGGTCAGAGGGCCGCAGCAAGAGCAGGAAGGTGTAAGAAAACAGTGGGAAGAGCAAAGGTGCCATGCGCACTCACTCCCCAGATCAGAGTGTGAGGGAGGGCACACGCTGCTCGTGGGGTGAAGGGGCCCTGAGCGACCATGGACCAACAGGTCAGAGGGCCGCAGCAAGAGCGGGAAGGTGTAAGCAAGGAGTGGGAAGAGCAAAGGTGCCATGCGCACTCACTCCCCAGATCAGAGTGCGAGGGAGGGGGAACGCTGCTCCAGGGTGAAGGGCGCCTGAGCGACCATGGACCAACAGGTCAGAGGGCCGCAGCAAGAGCGGGAAGGTGTAAAAAAACAGTGGGAAGAGCAAAGGTGCCATGCGCACTCACTCCCCAGATCAGAGTGCGAGGGAGGGGGAACGCTGCTCCAGGGTGAAGGGCGCCTGAGCGACCATGGACCAACAGGTCAGAGGGCCGCAGCAAGAGCGGGAAGGTGTAAAAAAACAGTGGGAAGAGCAAAGGTGCCATGCACACTCACTACCCAGTGTTGTTGGCTGGCAGCACTTCCCGCTGACTGGCACAGCTTGGGTTCATTGTCGTGTTGACTACCGGCAGCTCTTTTCGCTTACTGGCACAGCTTGTTGTCCTTCACACACAACTATCAGAGCCTTTACACAAGCAGAGTCCTCTTATTGCTGTGGCTTCGGTTTCTGTGCGGCTTGAGGAGCTCCTGGAATTTGTGTCACGTCGTGTTGTTTAGCGGGAGTGGCTGCGCTGAAGTGCCGGTGCCACCCTTCCAGTTCCTGCTTTCTCGCCAACTCGGAGCTCATGTAGGCGCCACCGTCTCAGTTCCTGCTTCCTCTGTTATCCTGAGCTGAATTTAACGCCACTCACCCTCATTGTTTTTCCTCAGTCCTGTGAGCGCGCATTTTTCAGTGCAGACGAGAGCAACTGACAAACATATTTTCTTATACAGATCTACCAATCCCTCACTGAAACATTCTAACTTTAACTGCTTTTCTTTCGCTGATGGGCACAGCTGATTACCTTCTGTGAGGAAATTTCATTCTGCTTTGATGTGCTATCTACAGATGTGCGAGCCTTTCGTTGACCGGCACAGCTTCTTCTACACATCGCTTAACTCCTGCTTTGAAGAATGTTTAGCGTGTTATTTACGTGATTTCAACCTTTAAGCATACTGTCTTTAATTATTACCTTGTCTTTTCTTGATATATTTTATTTTCTTCCTTTTCTTGTTTTGTATTCTACTCATCTATTGCTTCTTTCCTCTCTTCCTACCTTTATTACTTATATTCTGGTATATTGATCTTATGCTCTCTATTCCCATTATGGCCTCCTTTGCAATGTCAAAACCTCCTTCCTTCTTGAATAATGTTGGCGAGCCGCTTATTCCTTGGAAAAAATGGGTTAATCTTTGTGAGCCTTTTCTAATTGCTAAGAGTGGTGACAGATTTTCCTCTGTGCAGAAACAACACATCCTCTTACATAATTTAGGTAAACACGCCAGGGAACTTTTTGATCAACTTCCTGATATTGTAGAGGAAAATCAAGAAATTAATGAGGATGCTCAAGGTGATGTACAGCTTGATGTTTATCACAATACCCTTAACAAATTAGAGATTCAGTTTAGTGAAAAATTAAATGTGTTTTTAGAACGTCATACATTTTTTTCAAGGTCACAAGGAAAAAACGAGAAAGTGAGTAACTATATAGCAGTTTTGAGGGGCTTAGCTGTGACTTGTGATTTTGGTACTTCGACTGAATCCCTAATCAGAGATCAGCTGGTGAGATGTACAAGTGATGAAAAGATTCAAGAAAAGTTATTAGCTGATGCCCCAGATTTAAAACAAGCTATAGACATTGCAAAGAGCATTGAGCATTCTGCCTTTTGCATGAGTGTAATGAGAGATGTCATACATGTCAAGCAAGTTATAGATAAAGGTGTGTATAAAGTGCTGGAAAAGATGATAGGAACAAATCATTCACAGCTGACAATCTAAAGGAAAAAAATGAAACAGTAAAATTCAAATGTTTCAGGTGCGGTAAATCAAACCATTTGGCCAAAAACATCAAATGCCCAGCCAGAGGAGTAGTATGCAGGAAATGCCAAAGTTTGCAGGGATATTAAAAACAATGTCACACACATGGTTAGTTTTGAGGATGTTCAAAGTGAAGATATCTTTCAAATTGCAGATAATAAAGGAGTCTCTAGCAACAGTTATCCAACGTGCAGTATTGTTTTAGACAAGGTTCCCTATACACTATTAGCTGATTCATGTTCTCCTTCTACCCTAATTAACAAATCCTACTTTATGGAAAATTCAAAGAGCAAGAGCTATACACTTCTGCCCCCTAAAATCAATCCAGAAGGTTACAATAATGATCCCATAACGTTGGTTGGCATGCTAGTTATGCATATAAGTTTCAAGGATAGATCTACCTTTGGGAAGGTGTATATCACAAAAAATGGCTCCAATCTGTTAGGATGGAACCACAAAAAAGACTTGGGGAACAAGTTGGATCCAAATGCTCCGGAACCTGTCTATTTAGTAGACAGATCTGTAATTGGTAGTGATGTATGCAAAAAGTTCCCAGAAGTATTCTCTGCCAAATTAGGTTTACTCAAGGGCTTCCTTCACAAAATAAAATTAAAAGAGCAACATAAGCCTGTTGTACATAAAGCCAGGTCTATTCCCTTGTTTGTAAGGAACCCACTAAAAAAGGAATTGGACAAGCTGGAGACGAATGGTGTAATTGAAAAGACTGAGAGTTCTGAATGGCTTGCCCCCATTATCATAGCGTCCAAGAAGGGGGATAAGAGTATTCAGTTATGTGTTGACCTGAGAGATCTAAATACAAACATTTGGATGGATAGACACCCACTCCCTAATATCAATGAAATGCTTAGCATCATACAGGGAGCAAAGTATTTTAGTGTCCTGGACCTCTCGTCCACTTACCACCAGTTAGCTCTCCATCCAGACTCCAAAGTTCTCACTTCTTTCGAAACTCCGTTTGGTGCTTATCAATTTTGTAGAATGCCGTTCGGATTGGCATCTGCCGCGGCAGTGTTCCAGCGTGTTATGGAACACATATTGCAGAGCACTGACAAGGTATTATGCTTTCAGGACGACATCCTAATGTATGGTGAGTCAAAAGAAAAGCCTAACAAAGATCTAGAAGAAGTTCTTAAAAAATTAGGCAAAGCTGGGTTTACCACACAGAAAGACAAATGTAAAATTGGTGTTGAGTCAGTAGTGTTTCTTTGTCACACTATTACAGGTGAAGGAATAAGTCCCAAAACTAGTCTTGTGGACTCAGTCAAATTAGCTCCCACACCTTCTAACAAGGAAGAGCTTAAATCCTTCCTGGGCCTGGTGGAATACATGTCAAAATATGTCAAAAATGTTGCTGATCATGTACATTCACTGAGGGCCTTGCTTAAAAATTGTACCGCTTTTGAATGGAGTTCTGAACATCAAAATGATTTCACACACATCAACCAAGCTATCACAAAAGCACCTCTTTTAGGTATGTTTGATCCTAACTCAAAGATCACCCTAACTACAAATGCCAGCATAAAAGGATTAGGTGCCTCACTCACGCAAGTTGTTGAGGGCAAAGAAAAAGTAATAACTTTCTCCTGCAGAACACTAAAACAACCAGAACGTAATTACTCCACAATAGAGAAAGAAACACTTGCTTGTGTTTGGGCGACACATCATTTAACATTATTTTTATGGGGGTCCCATTTACCTTAAGAACTGATCATAAACCTCTATTGCCCATGTTCCCCACTAAATGTATTGAGAAAGCCACCCCGCATCTCTAAATGGGTGCTAGCTCTACAAGGTTTTAACTACAATATGATTTATGTTCCTGGTGACAGGAATCAAGTTGCAGATTGTCTATCTAGACTTCCCATTAATGTTGAAGATTCCTATGCCAATCCTTCTGAAGATGCTATTCTTTCCATTGATATTCCATCCATTGGCAAAGACGAATAGGAGAAATGTGTACAAGACGACAACATCCTGGCCGCTCTTAAAGACATGATCAGTAATGGGTGGCCCAAGAATCTCAGTGAAGTTCCTGAAATCCTTAGACCTTTCTGGATTGTGAGGGATGCATTGTCCATCATAGATAATCAAATATATAAGTGCAATAGAATGATACCTCCCAAAGGCATGTATGAATGCATCATTGAGATAGCTCACGAGGGCCATCCTGGTAGGAGCATGACGAAAAGTAAAATCAGAAATGACTATTTGTTTCCCAATATGGACTCTATGGGGGAGAAAATGGTGAAAGATTCCTTAGCTTGGGGCTCCAGTGATAAGACCAAAGTCACTCGCAATGCCCCCCCTTCTTCCTGTATCTGTACCCTCCAAGTCATGGGGCAAGTTGGGTCTTGATATCATTGGACCTCATAATTTGCTTAATTTCTCCCAGAGATTTATGTTTGTGTTAATTCATTATCACTCTCACTGGATGGCTACTAAGTCAGTTACCACCATCACTACGTCTTCACGTATCGAATTTCTTAAGGAAACCTTTTCCAAAGAAGGTATTCCTAACACCTTAGTCACTGACAATGGTGTTCAATTCACTTCCGATTAAATGAAACTGTTTTTGAGTACTTTGTCTATCACTCACCTTAACTCCCCCCTTTATTGCCCTAAGGCCAATGGGTTGGTGGAAAGAGCCAACAGTATGATAACAGATACCATTCAATTGGCTCTTGTCTCAGTAACCTGATGACGCTGTAAGGAAGAGGTCGTATCATACCACTCCCAATAGTGTTTCTGGTGTATCCCCTTTTTTGTCTCTCAAAGGAAGAAATCCGGGTTCTAAACTAACCCCTAATTGGCTAAATGGAGGATAACCTGTTTGGGTAGATAGGATGACAGTCATGGACAAAGTTAAGGGTCATCAAACAGATTAGAAATCCAGGTATGACCAAAAATGGGGAACAAGCAACAGAGAATGGCATGAAGGTCAATGGGTGGTTATCAAGAGACCTAATGTCAATTGTTCAAAAGTTTCAGTTTTCTCTAAACCTTTGAGAATCAAGCGTGTTGTGGTAAATATTCTTTTTACCTTGACTGAATTTCATACTGAATCTGAAATAAAGTAGAATAGCTCAAAATAACAAGAGGCAGAATCCGTGGTATAAGAGATTTTCTGAATGGGCTTTATTCCAAAATGGCCGACTCGAGTGGCGGCCTTCAGGTTCCGTCACCACGAGGGTTCAGGAAGTGAAGTACAATACTTTATTGACAAGAAGTAACTTTTATAGGTCATACATTACAATGAAATGAATGCAAAAGGCGTAACAATTGATAAGAGAAATGACATAGTGGTACGTAATCGAAACTAGGCGTAATAAGGAGCAGAAAGAAACATGATTGGCTCTGATTATCATGCATAGGTGGATCTATAAGATAATACTTAACATAGATGCGCGCGCAGCAGCATGACGTGTGATTGACGTGCAACTAGGGGGTGAAGGGGACTTGACATTTAGCTCTACATGTGGAGACGAGAAGTCTGGGGGGTCAAGTCAACCTAATCCCAAATCATATCTAACATCCTATGTTTAGAGAACTATGTTATCCACAAGAAAAGACTCTCGGACAGAATCTATTCTATACTGACTGTGTGTGCGTGTACAAGCGTCTAAGTGTCTATATGAGATGCGAGGGGCAGAAAACTTTCCATGGCAACAGGGCTATGAATTACTTGCAGGAGGACGGAAAAGGCCGAGTCCTTTGCTTGTGAGCTAAAGGAAATGTTTACCTAAATCACTGGACAGGAATGCATCGGCTGAAGAGCAAAGTAGATAATTCGAAGGTGAAATACAGCTTCTTGGCAGGCAGGCAAAACTGGCCGAGGCAGGCACCGTTAGCTGCACAGGGAGTAGGACAAAGTTCATGGATACAGATGCGAGCTCAAGCTGAAGCTGTCAGAGACAGAGAGCAGGGAAGGCTTTAAGGACAGAATCGGGCCTACTTGCCTGAACTGTAAAAATGGAGTAACTTAGCCATATAAAGTCGGTGGCCTTTCATACTTAAGAATCGAATATCCAGCCCATTGATGGCGGATCTGACAGAGAACATGTTGACGGTGGACGCACATATGTTTGCGTTTTGGAAACTGGAACTGGAGGGAACATACATGTACTTGTGACATGCACATAGAACCGTTGGGGTCCAAGATAGGGGACATAACTGATCAGGAAAATCCACATTTCCACATTCCCTCCTTGTCCCCTACTTGCCCTTCAAGAGATATCAATCTTCATCATTCCATCGATTTGCTCATGGAGCATCATTTCTTCTTCCTTCTTCTTCCGGCATTTTGAACGAGAACCTTGATATGGAATGCATGATGTGGCACACAGACCACAAATCGCTGGTCCACATTGCAGGCATAAACAACAACTGAAGAGCATAAGAAGGCCAATACCTAGGAAGGATAGAACTCTCCATCCCCAGGCTGATATCACACTCCAAAACCACCCGGACCACGTCCAAGTGCCTGGATTTTCGTGTATCTGGCTCACAATCTTATGAAGGCGTGTTATAGCTTTATATACAGATGGCGAATTTTCTGGTATGAATATGCAGCAGCTGGATCCGATGACCCTGCAAGCTCCGCCCCTATCGGCCAGGATGACGTCAAGGACAAGACGATTCTGGAGAACAACAATTCTCATCACTGATTGTTCCTCTGTCAGATTGCCTAGGGCGGCTATAGTCTCGTTTACTACAGCTTCGAGAGTCTTGGTTAGTCTACGTATCAGCTTACTATTTGATATTGTACCTATATAGGGAAAGATACCTTTATTGAAATCTACATACTTGTCCCATGCCGTCTCAGTATAATCGACAACTGGGAGATCTCTTCGCTCTCTATTGTGTACTAAATGAACATTCCGATAATAATCAGGTGGAGCTAGGAAAACAGGTGGCAGAAGGAATGCTATGTAACAGGTACCATCCCAATCTAGAGGCAGACGCATATATGCCGTCTGACCACATATAAAGTAAGAATGGCGAGAAGCTCTAAATGAAGATTTACCTTGATCACTATATTCTACTGTAGTAACGCATTGGCTATGGCCCATGTGTATGGAACCAACTTTTCTTACACATAATTCACCCTTAACTGGAAATACTGACATAGTGGGCAGAATTAGTTCAACTTCGGATTTGACATTCAGAATCATAAGATTAGGTGTAAAATTACCTAATTTATACACTTCATTTTCTAGATCAGTTCCTGTTCTACTGGGGCGACCCTCCTTATTAGGATGACAGACTTTGAATAAAACTAGATTCAGATTTCCCCATATCCAATGTTGTTGATAAACTGCTGTGTCTGGGTCTATGGAATTTAGTAAACTAAACCATGCTCCACAGGAGCCATTGTGTGTGAACGGATGTGGAAAGAAAGGCAGAACTCCTTTGTTATTCTGATAGGGAGGGAGTCGGCCACACACCCAACAATTGGTGGCATTACTAGTCTGATGGGAATGATGTAACATACTAATGAAGGTGTTATTGCGCAGCGCAAGTCTATAAGATAATTCATGTGGCGGTAGGTCACTAAAAGAATGTTCAGCAGCAACATTATAAACATGTCTAGAAATAGGATGATATATGTGCAAAATCACACTCGTAATAATTACTAAAACACTCAATAAAAACAAAATTAATAATGTCCTCATACAGTAGCTACGCAGTGATTTACAATACGCCTGTCGTTTCAACATTTCTCGGGTATTTTCTCTACTCAGGTCCAAGGGATACATGTCGGAGACAATTCAACCGCTTCACCTTGGAGAGGACTTAAACAATCAAATTGCTCGACTGTTTGGGCCTAAGCTTTAATTTATAGCACTGAGAGTCATTCTGTTCAACAAAAGGAAGTTTTGAATCAGTCTGTGAGGGAGTGCAGGGCACAGTGTCTATATCCGAGGATAGTCCATGAAATTTCTTAATGTGGCTGGAATGTATCCAGCCCTTGCGGCCCTCAACTTTCACGGCTGTTCTTGTGGTCAGCAGGACTAGCTTCGGTGCTTTCCACCTGGGCTCCAACTGGGTCTTCCGATCAAAATTTCTCACAAACACCAGATCCCCCGGAGCAACGTCATGGGGTTTCACCTCAGTGTTGTCAGGAAAAGCTGCAGCTACCTGTGAACGACAAGATTGTAGTGCAGACATCAAGGAAGCCAAGTAATCTGTCAGCATATTACAATTAACATCAGTTATTTTACGTGGTATAGGCGTCCCCCACATATTTGGTGGTCTTCCGAAGATCACCTCATACGGGGATAGCCCTGTTCGAGAGTGTGCTACCATTCTTATGTAAAATAGTGCAACTGGTAATGCTACTATCCAGTCAACACCTTTCTCCTTACATATTTTAGACAATCTGATTTTCAAAATTTGATTATGTCGTTCCACGAGACCTGCTGCCTCGGGGTGTCGGACACAGTGGAATTTCCACTGATATCCCAACAGAAGTGAGACATGTTTCATTAATTCGGATGAGAAAGGCTGGCCGTTATCTGAATATACAACACGTGGTAAACCGTACCGCGGGAAGAATTCTCGAACTAACTGTTTGGCAGTAGTCGGGGCCGTGTAATCTGATACTGGGTACGCCTCAGTCCATCGGGAGAGAGCGCAGACAACTACCAGAACATATTTGAATCCTCGACATCGTTCCATCTGGATATAATCCATTTGGAGCACTTCAAAAGGATGGTCAGGAGTCTGGAATCCACCCTGTTCTACGGGAACACTTTTTCCTGGGTTGAACTGACAACATATCATACAGGTACGGACTTTTTGTTTAGCTGCTGCTCGTAAATGTTTGTTGAACCAAATGTGTTGAATGCTATCTAGCATAGCTTTCTCTCCTAAATGCGCTGGGCTGTGAATTGTAGCTATAATGGCTTGGACCATAGAGTCAGGAAGAAACCATACAGATTTCTCCTTCGTCATCCATCCCTGATCTGTCTGGATCCCTCCTAGTTCAGTCCATTTCTTTAATTCTTCTGCAGTAGCATGTGTCTGTATGTCAATTACGTCAAGTGCGGGATCCTTAATTGTCATACACTGTGTTGGTGTCTGAACTATTGGCTTTGTCATGTCTAATGTGCGATTCTGAGCAGTCTGTTTAGCTGTTCTGTCAGCTAAATCATTGCCTTGAGAAATGATATCAGTAACCTTCGTGTGTGCTTTACATTTCATAATCGATATGGCAGTTGGTAGATGTATTGCGTCTAACAAGGCATGAATGAGGGTTCCGTGCTGAATGTGGGCACCATGGGAGGTTAAATAACCTCTCTCTCGCCACAGCACGCCGAAGTCGTGTACAACTCCGAATGCATAACGTGAGTCAGTGTATACATTAACTTTCTTATTTGTGGCTTGAATACAGGCTTGTGTTAGGGCAATAAGTTCTGCTGCTTGGGCTGACAAAGTATCTATACAATTTGTCTCAATAACTTCAGTGTCTGTTGTGACTGCATACGCGGCCACTAAGTCTCCTGTACTTGCTCTCATGCACGATCCATCTACATACAACGTCAGGTCTGGATCTAACAATGGAACGTCTGTCAAGTCTTGTCTAGGTTTCGTCTTTATTTCAATAATTTCAACACAATCATGAGCTAGTGGGTCGGTTCCAATTACAGGTAATAGTGTAGCAGGATTCAATGTATTACACCGTCGGATCTCTATGTGTGGCTGAAACAATGTCAGTTCATAACCGGTAAGTCTTGCTATGGTCAAGTGTTGTGTTTGTGTTCGGTTCACAAGAACTTCTACTGCATGTGGTACTTGTACTGTCAATGGATGTCCTAACACCATGGCATCGCTTTGTCTGATTGCTAAAGCTGTTGCTGCCACTGATTTCAGGCACGCGGGCAAAGCCTGAGCTACGGGATCTAATGTACTGGAAAAATAAGCACATGGCTTGCGTGATCCTGCTTGATCCTGAGTGAGTACTGACAAAGCAGTACCTTCGCGTTCTGTAACAAAGAGTGTAAAATGTTTGCTGTAACATGGTGTTGCTAAAACTGGTGCTTGGCATAAAGCTTCCTTTAGGCTTTCAAAAGCTTGTGTATGTTCCTGAGTCCAAGGGAGAACAGTCGATGTGGCCGCCTCCTGTGTGGTTAACTGAATGAGTGGTTTTGCTAGAAATGCGTACTGAGGGATCCACTGCCTACAATATGAAGTGAGGCCTATGAAAGCCCGCACCTCCTTTTGTGTCTGGGGTATTGACATGTTAGCAATTAACTGGATGCGATCTGGTGTAAGCTGCCTTCCCTCCTTGGACAGCGAGTGACCAAGATAAATAACTCGCTGGACACAGAATTGCAGCTTAGAAGGAGACACCTTGTGCCCCTTGTCGGCTAGAAAATGTAAAACTGTCAGAGAAGCCTTTTCACATTCAGGTTCGCTTCTCGCGGTGATCAGCAGATCATCGACATATTGAAGCAGTGCAGTATTGACTGGCATGTGGATACTGTCAAGTTCTCGTTTCAGTGCTTGGCTGTAGATGCTGGGGCTTTCTGTGAATCCTTGGGGAGCGCGTGAGAATTTAAAACTGCGCCCATTTAAACTGAATCCGAACAAATATTCGCTTTCCGGATCTATTGGGACGCTGAAAAAGGCATTCTTGAGATCAATTACAGTAAAGAATGTTGCTTCGGAATCAATTGCTGTCAATAATGATGATATATCGGGGACCACAGGAAATTGTGGCACAATGCACTTGTTTAGTTCACGCAAATCAATAACCAATCGGTATACTGGCGGAGCAGTAGGGTCAGTTCGTTTAAGAATCGGAATTATCGGCGAATTACATACATTGGAGTCTGTTTCTACAACTACTCCTTGGGCAATTAACTCATCAATGATTTTCAGCAAAGCCACTACAGCATCTTGCGGTAACTTGTATTGTCGCATTCGTGGTAATACCACTCCTGCCTTGAGTGTAACTCGGTATGGTGTAATGTTCATGCAACCAACATCAGTAGGGCCTTGTGCCCATAGATGTGCTGGTAAAGTCTGTAGTCGGGGATCCATGTCTCTAGACACATAGTGACCTTTAAAATCACGTAAAAACAACCTTATTCCTCCCGGAGAACAACATATTATGGCTCCTAGGGCTTTCAGAGTTTTAATTCCTAACAAATTTTCTGGGCATGATTTAGTAAGCAATAAATCTGTAGTTCGTGTCAAAGGTCCTATCGTAAGTGGAAGAGGCTGTGATACTTCATTAACAATAGGTTTTCCTGAAAAACCAAGGGAAACATTTTGAGAGCCTGAGAGGGGTGCCCCTGGAACTTCACTACGTTTTATAGTTGTTCGACTTGCCCCTGTATCGAGTAAGAATTTTCTATCTTGACCTAATAATTCACTATGTACATAAGGTCCTTCTTGATCTACAGGAATCTCGATAAGCGGTAAGTCAACTTCCCTCTCTAGGCTGGTTCATGCGTAACGCTGATACTCAGGATATTCATACTGTGCAGTCTGATACATTTGTCGTGTGGTGGTTTGTGTGGCAGTAACAGGCAACGGTGGTGCAGCTGGCACAAACTGTATTGGCTGTTGTGCGGCTGGCATGGCCTGGGAATGTGGCATAGCTCCTTGTTCATTCTGATCTTGTCTGAGTGGCCGTGATCTTTCTTGTGTTTTACCTATGGCGATATTGTGTTTTAAAACTGGACAATCGTGTACGTAATGACCTGGCTTTTTGCAATAATTGCATGTCCCTTTTACCAGTCCTGCTGAATCGGAATGTGTCATACCCTTTTTATGTCCTTCAGCCGGTACTGTCTGAGACACTAGCATTTTCATTTTTGTATCTTTCATACGTCTTTGTTCGTGTTCTTGTTCATCTCTAATTCTATTGTGATGATACTGTAACATTTGTAGCATTTGTGACGGAGTGTTACTTTGCCAGGTACTCTCGAATTTCAATATTCTATTCTTTACTGGAGGTAATGCATTTTCTACTAATTTTGTCACAAATAAATGTGGATACGACTCACTACTTGTTTTTATACCACTATTTATTCCAAAACATTTTTCAAATCGGGCATAATAGTCACTTGTGTCTTCATCATGCTTTTGTTTACAGGCCGTGATTGCACCCCAATCTTCCTTTTTCGTAGTTAATAAACGTGGCAGTACTTGTACTAGTAAACCTGGTAATGCTTTGACTTTATCCCCGAGCCCTGAACCTGCAGCTCGGGCCTTTTCTTCCGTTTCTAATGCTGTCCAATCTATCTTTTGGTCTCCCACTTCCCACTCTTTTTCTTTCAGTTTTTCATAAATGCCAGCAGGTAAGAGCACCTTTAATATCGTCATAATATCAGGATAGGTATACTCTCCCATCAGCAACATGTCCTTAATTTCTCGGTGGAAACCCGCTGGGTCTTTGTCATGACTTGGTACTACTTTCTTCATTTCTAACAATTCAATTTTTGATATGGGTGTGTATACAAATACACGGTGAAACTCATTGTCTTCGCCTTTTATTGGGTGCACTTCTCGTAAGGGATTTTGTCTATCCATATAATACGGCGTTCTTTCTCTGCGGGGCAGCGGGAAAGAATCCGGATTTACAAAAAGGACATACTGTTTACGTGACACTAATATTTCTTTAATTAACTTGTTACTAGAACCTCTCCATCTGTTCGTGAGTAGTTCCGTTAATATATCAGGTAAAGGACCAGGGTCAGCATGTTGGCTCTTATATAGTATAAGGAGTTGCTGAATCATATAGATTCCAGCTAAACGTTGTTCATCTGCACTAAGGTTAAAAAACGTGTGTGCTACGGTCTCATCACCGTATTTTTCAGGACTGTCAATCCAGTGAACGGCTGATCTGGCCAATTCTTGCTCATCCATGGAATCGAGGAGGTGGTAACCCCTTCGTTCTCGTAGTAGTTTATCTGCGGCTTGGAACAGATGTTCAGGAGACTTTAAATTTATTACAGGCGTCGGATACGTTCTGCTATTATTTGGACATACAGAGTGTATGGGATCAGAAAAGCATCTAGTATTATCACAGGATCTTCCTCTGCCTACGTATGCTATGGTTTCTGACTGTCTTGCGGAATTCCCTGATTCGGAGACTTCATCTTGCTCGAACTCGTCTGTTTCCAATCTTTCGTCGTGAATACGTTCTATTTCCCTACGGATTTTTCGGCACATGGCTATTATACAGTTTTTCTTATCGTGTCTCCCTTCTGATATATTCTGGCTCCATCTTGTAAGAATAAGCATTGTATTCGGGTCTACCCCCGGACGGTCTTGATTTCTGATCACGCAGTTTATGAGGAAACGTAACAGTTCCCCCTGTATCTCTACTTTCTGGAATTCCATAGCTCTGTTAATACATTCTGGGTCTCGCCCTGTTTGGACAAAATGATATATGTTATCTAGATGCGTAGTCATTCCTGGTAACCTCGCTAAATACTCTGCGGCTCGTCTGATACGTAATGATGCCAGGACCATTTCGTCCTCTTTACCGACCACTGGGTCATATCTACAATCTATAAGGAGTTCCTTAAGCGTACGTTCACTTACGAATTTGGGTGTACGCGAATGCGCTGATTCTTGAAAAATAAGTTTATTTATTCTAGGTGGCGTAAAAGTATTGCTTGCACCTCCCGTGGCCCCTTCAGGGGCGTCGGGTGTGAATGGATTCGTCGAACGTGACACAGCAACTATAGGTGTCGGTACCACTGTAGAATCGATTGCGGGGACAGATGCGGAAACAGATGTGCTTGCTGGAGCTCGCGTCGGGACTTGCTGTTGCACGGGGACAGATACCTGATCCTGACGTTGAACCCCTCTGCCAGACGGTCTATGTGGTGTGGGGTTAGCATACTCGGGAGCTGCGTCATCTAGATATGAGGAAAGAAAAACATCTTCTGCGGTTCTGGGATGCCCTTTTGGATGTACCTTAATTGGAAATAATGGGGGTGGCAAGTCTTTTGGCATCTCTGGAACAGCCTTAGGTAGTCCTTCGGCTAGGAGGGGATACATACCACTCATAAGAGCGTTTCTTTGTCTATCTACTTGTTCTGATTTTACTCGGATACCTTCCTCAATTAATATATTTTCTTGAACTTCCTTTGAACTCTCTTTACTCCTCTCTTCCTGTCTACGTGCTTTTTCTGTACGTCTATGAGATTCTTTACGCCATAACTCAACAGCGTCTTTCTGTGACTGTCTGACTTTTCTTTTCCATAACTCTTCCTCCACTTTCATGATGCACTCTGCATCCCAGGTTCCCGCTGCGGGCCACCTTTGACTTTCCGGCAATCCCTTGGTATAATCTACCCATAGATCAAGAAACAATATGGCATCTAAGCCATGCTTGTGATACATAAAATGCCCTGGGGTGTCCCTAGGAGGAATAGGAACTGCTTCTTCGAGCACCCCTTTTCTGGTAGTAATCTGTCTTAACTTCGAGAAGAGCGGCATCTCGACAACTGATCTGATACTTACTCTTGAATTCACTTAATACGGAAAACACAATAATGAACGGTGAACAATGAACAATCATTCATACCACAATATGCAAGACATTTGAACACTTTAAACATTTAAACATTAAACATTTTAAAAATGACCGACGATGATGACAGTCTGCATAACTAATCACCAAGCTGAATTCTTGACAATAACTGAATACTTCGGAATACTTGATATACTGCTAAACAGTACATATACACTGCTAAACAGTGCAGACCGGATTTGTGTACCCAAATCCGTCTTGACCGGCACAACCTATGTGCTGTCAACACGCCTCCCCGGCGATGGTACTCACCGAGTAGCTCCTTGAAACGGAAGGCCTCAGAGAATGAACGGGACTCGATGACTGCGGACAGCGGACCCTCTGGACATCGGGATTTCGAAAACCTGGTGGGCCTCTGTATACCTCGGATCTTGCTCTCTCAGCTAGGCTCTGGTCGGGATACTTCGCACTTCTCACCGCCTCGTCTGGGTTGATCGCAGCCTCAGTCGCCCCCGCTTGACCGGAGGGAGCTTACAGGAAATCCTGCTGGTACGCGTTTATGGTCCGTCCAGCTGTGGCAGGAGACCGGGCCTGCAACGCACCGCCGGCGCGTGAGATGAGAAAGTGTCATTATTCGGGCGCCATTATGTGGTAAATATTCTTTTTACCTTGACTGAATTTCATACTGAATCTGAAATAAAGTAGAATAGCTCAAAATAACAAGAGGCAGAATCCGTGGTATAAGAGATTTTCTGAATGGGCTTTATTCCAAAATGGCCGACTCGAGTGGCGGCCTTCAGGTTCCGTCACCACGAGGGTTCAGGAAGTGAAGTACAATACTTTATTGACAAGAAGTAACTTTTATAGGTCATACATTACAATGAAATGAATGCAAAAGGCGTAACAATTGATAAGAGAAATGACATAGTGGTACGTAATCGAAACTAGGCGTAATAAGGAGCAGAAAGAAACATGATTGGCTCTGATTATCATGCATAGGTGGATCTATAAGATAATACTTAACATAGATGCGCGCGCAGCAGCATGACGTGTGATTGACGTGCAACTAGGGGGTGAAGGGGACTTGACATTTAGCTCTACATGTGGAGACGAGAAGTCTGGGGGGTCAAGTCAACCTAATCCCAAATCATATCTAACATCCTATGTTTAGAGAACTATGTTATCCACAAGAAAAGACTCTCGGACAGAATCTATTCTATACTGACTGTGTGTGCGTGTACAAGCGTCTAAGTGTCTATATGAGATGCGAGGGGCAGAAAACTTTCCATGGCAACAGGGCTATGAATTACTTGCAGGAGGACGGAAAAGGCCGAGTCCTTTGCTTGTGAGCTAAAGGAAATGTTTACCTAAATCACTGGACAGGAATGCATCGGCTGAAGAGCAAAGTAGATAATTCGAAGGTGAAATACAGCTTCTTGGCAGGCAGGCAAAACTGGCCGAGGCAGGCACCGTTAGCTGCACAGGGAGTAGGACAAAGTTCATGGATACAGATGCGAGCTCAAGCTGAAGCTGTCAGAGACAGAGAGCAGGGAAGGCTTTAAGGACAGAATCGGGCCTACTTGCCTGAACTGTAAAAATGGAGTAACTTAGCCATATAAAGTCGGTGGCCTTTCATACTTAAGAATCGAATATCCAGCCCATTGATGGCGGATCTGACAGAGAACATGTTGACGGTGGACGCACATATGTTTGCGTTTTGGAAACTGGAACTGGAGGGAACATACATGTACTTGTGACATGCACATAGAACCGTTGGGGTCCAAGATAGGGGACATAACTGATCAGGAAAATCCACATTTCCACAGTGTCAATAGTAACTCTGTGGTATTGGAAGATGGTAGTGCTTGGAGCATGGACAATGTGGCGCGATGTTCCATGGTGTGTATTCCAGAGTTTGTTAATGATGGAAGAACAGAAGAATCCTTCTCAAGCTTTGAAGATTCCAAGGATGTCAGAAATCATCATCCACCAAGCTGGCAAGTTGACTATGACATGTAAACTTTTCTAACTATCTCACTATGTATCAGAGTGGTACTCTTTTCTAAAACAGTTGTAATTCTTATCCTTTCCACCCTGTTTTCTTCCTTATGCAAAGGGAGATGTGTTGTAATATGTAGTTGGGTTTACCCTCCCCATCTTCTCCTATTCCATCCTTCTTTCCATCGCCCTCCTCACCCCACCATTCCAGCCCTGTTGGTACTTACCATTCCATGGAATCTTGTGAAGCTCACAGTAGAAAGTTCAGTGAGCTTCACCTGTCAGTTGGGGCCTGCGGATCAACTTGAATAAAAGTTATTTTCCTGTTCTTGGAGTCTTAGGGGCATATTATCGAGAACGGCGTTAAAATTATCGCCGCTTTAGCAGCAGAAAACTGCAGCTAAAGCGGCGATAATGGGCTTGATAATATGCCCCTTCATTTCTTAACATTTTTCTTTTTTCAGCCATCCTTTCACCCATTCTTTCATTGTTTCTGTTTACCGCCTTCTTTTTTACCAACAGGAAAGTGATCTGTGTTGTTGAAGTTAGGACAATCAGTCCACGGTGGGTGTGGTTGATAGACAGGCAGCAAGGAACCTGGGACTTGAAGACACTTTTGCTTGCACCTAAGACATGACATGAGCTGCACGGCGAGGCATGTGCAGAGCACAGGTACTGACATTGCAGATGCTCTGTCTCGTTCGCAGTGGCACAGATTTCACGGAAAGCCACCAAATGCCGTTTCAACAGGCCCACCGGTTGGGGCTCAGGAAGCAGTACAGACCGTGGTGCTGTACTGGCCGAGGTACAGACTTGGAGCAGAATGAACATGGAGTAGGGCAATGTGCAACGGCTGGAAGGGGTAGGTAGGACAAGGGAAGAAATGGAGGGGTAAATGTTGCAATAGGATTGTTGCCATGATTCCCTGGCACTGCTACCTTGCCAGTTTGGGAGACTTGTGTGATGTGTGGATGCTGTGAGAAGCTTTCAGGGTGGCAATACTGCTAAATGCCCTAATTACATACATCCTATGGCATAGTGAGATGCACCTAATATACCCGCAGCGCCCACCACACCTGAGCACACCAGACACCGCAAGCACTAAATCAGTGATAGATCTTGACATCCAGTGACAGAATGTCCCTAAAGACACTCTTTGCCACCTCTGGCAGCAGGTTGCTGATAATACCTACAGTGCCATATGGCAGCTTCTCGGCTGGCATCACCCACCCTGCTGAGCAGGATGTACAGCTTTGTATTTATGTTTTTAGGAGCATTTATCATAGCTCAACACTGCCAAAAGTGGCAGACGGGCTGCATTGAACTACAAGATTACAGAGCAGTGAGAGAGGAAATCGAAAATCACGAAAATAAGGGGGCACAAAAGACCAATTATGCCATTTGAATGACACCAATGTCTAAAAATAGGAACAAAGCAGCAGTAAAAAACCAAAGAAAGAGGCAGCTAACAACTAGCTGCCATTCTTGGGAAACAAAAAAAGTTTTCAATTCTTTGCAAACAGTCTTTACAGATGATGCTGACATCAAAGAAGGAGGGATTAATTTGCATCATTTTGTACTACCCACACGCCTGGTCTTTTCCACTAGTCCAGTACCAGGCTCAGATGTGGGGCGAGATTGGGGAGAGGATGTAGTCTAACGTCTAGGGCGGTCAACCACAAAGCTGGGAAACTGGGTTCGAATTTCAGCAGGGAGGCTCAACATCCTGTGATTCTGGTCAAATTACTTAATCTCCCCAAGCATAACATAAAAACAAAAAAATGAATGTCTCCATCTGTAACGCAACTGGAGCTCATGCAAAGCGCTCTGATACCTTCGGGTCTAGTTTGTGCTATATAAAACTCCCCCCCCCCCAAAAAAAAACTATGTGGCGATGGTTCCCAGCATCCACCACTAGTCCAGTACCAGGCTCGGATGTGGTGATGCCTCCCAGAATCCACAGCTAGTCGAACTGCACGTGACCAATGAAGCCTGGCACATGTTGGTGGCCCCAGCAATAGCAGTTGCACTCATTGGTATGCCCCAGGGATGGCACCATGGTGCAGAAAGAGGCATCTTCTATCCCTCCACTATCCTTTTCAACCCAAATAACAGACTAACAAGTCACTTGCTTAAAATAATTTCATATTTCCCTATACTAATTTACCACTAATCCTTTATGGGTTCCGGAGTAGCGTGCTACTCACTGAAAAAGTGCTTCAACACCTCATCAAGGGTAGCAAGCACTATATACATGCAAACTATTCCCTCTTCTATTCCTCCACCATCCTTTTCAATCCAAATAACAGACAATCATGTCCACCGTGCAAATTAATGTAATATTTCTCCATACTAATTCATCACTAATCCTTTTTGGATTCTGGAGTAGGGTGCTACTCCCCGAAAAAGTGCTTTGATGCCTCGTCAGGGGTAGTAAGCGCAATACAAATGCAACTACAACTACAATTACAATTTGGTGGAAAAGGTTTGAGTCAATGGATTAGAATCAGTCAGCACAGAGTCATCTTAACCTTTAATATAGATTATTGATTAATGTAACTGTTGATTGACCCCACCAAGGAAGACATCCAGAAATTATAAGCTCACCAATGTGAGTGGAGATGAGTAATTGTAACGAGGGAGGGGGGGAGTAAAGAAAGCCCTACTCTGACACGCAGCATTGGGGCCAGTACAAGCACAGATACTCTTCAGCCCCCCCCCCCCCCAAAGTGCACAGGTCCACTCAGAGAAGTCACCAAATGGCAGAGTCTGAGTCTGCACACCCTGCCAGAGCCCTTCAGTCAGAGGAAAACTATTCCAGGAAGAGTCTGCAGTGAAAAGAGCTCGTGCGAGCTGGAGGGGGTGGGGGTGGGGGGTATTCTAGAGGGAACTCCCTCTAAAAGGCCTATAAGAGGACATACATCCATGCATACATTTACATAAACAATAAAAGCACCACTTTTTGTCTTAGTGTCTTTTGCTGAACTTATGCAGTGCACTGATGTCCTGTCTGATAGCACATAATGTTACACAAGGCCTTCCTTGCTGCTTATTCACATGGTGCCTGTACGTGCATTAACCTCATCAGAGTATGTGATGGAAGCATAAGGCCTAGAAAGCAGGCCTGCTCATGCTCTAACAAGAGCCACTGGAATTGTGCAAACTTATAAAGCGTGATCAATTGTCATGTCCACCTCTGAGGCTTGTTTAATATACAGGGGACCTGAAACGTGGCTAAGAAAAGAGACGACCTTACAAGTTCCATCAGAAGGAAGAAGCGTTGTCGCTGCCTCTTCTGTGTGTCCTCTCAACAAGAGCATCCGTCACACGCCTGTGGAGCAGGAGAGGAGAGCCTGGCCGGACTGGGACGGAAATAGGCCCAGGCACCAAAATAAAGGCCCCCCTTAGCCAATCAGATAACTCAGAAGTGGTCCACATTTGTAAATTGAGGCAGTTTTGAATTTGTAAAGACAGGGGGCCTCATTTACAAAGAATTGGCGTAGTGCAGCGCAGCGCCACAAGTCTTCTAACTGCGCTGCGCTACACCAATGTGAAAGGGCAGGGATGCGCCATATTTACGAGATGCGCTGCATTCCCGTCCTTTCCTCCTGTGCCGGCCCACAGTTTGCAGCCGTGCGCCAAAGCGTGCGCCCTTGCACCATGGTCTAAGGGTGTCTGTTTTGGAGGCCTGATTGTTTTTGTGCGGGGCACCTTCCTGCACAAAAACAATCCCAAGAGGCGTTTCCCTCTTTCTATGTGTGAATATGCAGAATATAGCACGCTTGACAAGAGGAGGAAGAAAATCATTTCTCCCCGTTACGACTGCTCTAGGGGCGCAGAAGGTTTTGGCGCTGCCTCAGGTTTACTTAATGTTGTAAATCTGGGGCAGCGTCAAAATCCATGGGTGGTGCGTGGGAACAGCCACTGCAACCCCCGTGGAGCGCCTCCTTGATGCACAGTAGGCAACGCAGCAACTGGCGCTGCTTTGTCTTACTATAAATATATGACGCCATGAAAAGCCGCGCACAGTGGCTTTGCGTCACCTCACAGATATGATTGAGAGGCCTGCACTTCCGCATCGGCATAAAAATGACTTGTATCTGCATAACATAACTTAAACTGACACACGGCATCAATGATAGACAAGGAGTGAATTGTGTGGTTTCTATAAATTAGTATGAACATTTAAACCTCTGACATAGTGAAAATTCCCATGAAAGGTTCTGTTTAAAAAAGTGTTGTATTAAAAGTGATAATGTTTATAAAAAAAGAGCAGAGAAAATGATCATGCACATTCTATTTACAGTGACCAGATTTTCAGAAAGATAAAACGGGCCGGGCACAAACAAAGAAATAGGACTACATGTCCTATGAGGTTTCAGGGCATCTTATATACAATGTATGACACTTTTTAGTAGTCACAAAAGGACAATCAGCCTGTTTGGTACTGCTAAAAAGAGTTGTGGTATGTACAAACACTATTTTTCGAGTTGGTAACCTATTCTCGACTCGCAAAATAGTGTTTGCGAGTCACGATTAGGAAGGGGCGTGCCAAGGGTGTCCCTTCCTAATAGCGAGTCGCACTGGTATGTACAATTGTTGTGTGACCGCAAATACGATTGCAAAACAATCACAGTTACCACCTACTTCAAGTAGGTGGTAAGCCAGTCACAAATTGTAAGAGGTCTCTATGGGACACCTTCCCCTTTATGTTGAGCAGCGAAAGGCAGTCGTCCCACGGACCACTGCCTAATCTTAAAAAATTAAACAGAAATGTTTCATCCGGCCCCAGATGTACGGCCATTCCTTTTTGCGGATCGCAAATTGCGATTTTTGGCGATTCGCATTTTGCGAATCGCAAAAGAGAATGTACTAATGTGTCTCAGACACATTTAGCGACTCCCAATGAGGTCGGAAATGACCTGTCTCCTCAATATTCATGAGACATGTCACAATTTGCGACCCACTGGAAATGGCCAGTACTCACAGGGATGGTGGCCTGCTAGGGTCAGCAGACCACCATGTCTGTGACTGCTTTTTAAATAAATCAGTTAAAAAAAAAAATGCAACCTATTTTCCTTAAAGGAAAACAGGATGCATTTAAAAAAGATAATGAAACATTTCTTTTATATTTTTTAAAAGTTTGCAGAGGCCTGTGGGACCCCCGCCTGCTCTTTTAAATATATTTTTGCTTTAAGGACCCGCTCTGCTTCATAAAGCAAAATAAAAACGCACCAAAGAAGAAGGATGGCCCAGTACCTCCCTGAAATTGCCTCAGCCATGGAAAAACAATGTTTTGATGTGGAAAACCGGAAGTTGTTACATAGAAACTAGCTTACAAGAGATGAGCACCTCAAGGAGTGCAGGACAACTACCGTACCCACTCCAGATGGACCATGTGGGCCTCTCCGAGGACACGCGCTGTCGCAGATGTGCAGCTGGAATGCTTTATTCCTCCACCTTGCATAGGATTGCTCTGCAGTGGCCACATCTGGACCTGTGGATATGATGCAATTGCTGCCATCAAAGACCACCGCTCCAACGTACTCGCCTGGTGAGGGAGGTTCCAAGCAGGGTCTAACACCTCAACGCAATGTTGCTCTTTTGACAAAGCACAGAGTCGCGATCTATTCGGGGCCACTGCATGACTCCTGAGCTCGCGACTGGCTGCGCAATACGACGTATTGCCAAGAACAACTCACCTTCTACTGGGACTTAATGCCCCAGAGATCTCGCCAGATAAACATGTGGCCTCCTTTCACCAAATATCATGCTTCCCACTGGGATCTCAGCTTGAGACGCTCTGATTACAGGGCTTAATTTGAGCCAGTGATTTCCAGGGCTCGACACCGGCACTTAATTAAAAACAACGGCACTTATGACAGCTGCCACATGGTGGTGCTGTTTGTCTAATTTAAAGATGAGCAGAACAACAGCTGTTTGCTAATTCAATATACATTGTAAACAATTAATACCTACCACCTCAGCCATTATTACAGTTTTGGGGGCCTCAAACCATCTCAATTGTCACACTTGTAGCAATTTGATGGTTAGGAGTTGTGTAGGCACTGTCATTTGCAGCACTGACAGTGACAATGTGTGGTGCAAGTTGTAATGGCCTCAGGACAAGGGCCCCGTGGCCTCAGGACAAGGGCCCTGCCACTTATTTTTTTGCAAATTAAGATCTGTCCTATTCCCTATTCCACTGGCGATGCCCTTTACCGACTATCCTACCCGTGCCTACCTGCACAGGCGCCTTCAAGGTTCCATGGCATCTGCTCACCGTGTACCCTGGATTTGATATAGACGCCCCATGAAGCATCGACACCCATGCTTCAGTATGAATGTGCACTCTGAGTATGAGGGGTCTGCTCAACTCTATCCTGCACTAATAGATGTCAACAATGGTATTTAGTTCCATAATTGTATTCTTACTATGCCTGTTTATTTCTGTTTCTTTGTTATACTATTCGATTCAGAATAAGAATAAGCTCTGTATTGCAAGACAAACCTCAATAAAAAAGAGAGAGAAAAAGAAGGCAAACAATGTGAACACATACAGCACTGGACAGAGGAATGGGGCTTCAAATGTACTTCCATCTGTCGAAACCCCCTGAATTCCCCATGTAAGGTGCGAGTATTAAACAGTGATATATCCTCTGGGTGTGAACCAAGGTGTGAGCATTAAACAGTGACATATCCTCTGGGTGTGAACCAGGGTGCGAGCATTAAACAGTGATATATCCTCTGGGTGTGAACCAAGGTGCGAGCATTAAACCGTGATATATCCTCTGGGGTGTGTTCCAAGGTGCAAGTAGTAAACAGTGATATATCCTCTGGGTGTGAACCAAGGTGCGAGCATTAAACAGTGACATATCCTCTGGGTGTGAACCAAGGTGCGAGCATTAAACCGTGATATAGCCTCTGGGTGTGAGCCAAGATGCGAGCATTAAACAGTGACATATCCTCTGGGGTGTAAATCAAGGTGTGAGCATTAAACAGTGACATATCCTCTGGGTGTGAACCAAGGTGCGAGCATTAAACAGTGACATATCCTCTGGGTGTGAACCAAGGTGCGAGCATTAAACCGTGATATAGCCTCTGGGTGTGAGCCAAGATGCGAGCATTAAACAGTGACATATCCTCTGGGTGTGAACCAAGGTACGAGTATTAAACAGTGACTAATCCTCTGGGGTGTAAATCAAGGTGCGAGCATTAAACAGTAACATATCCTCAGGGTGTGAACCAAGGTGCGAGCATTAAACAGTGACATATCCTCTGGGCGTGAACCAAGGTGCGGGCATTAAACAGTGACATATCCTCTGGGCGTGAACCAAGGTGCGAGCATTAAACAGTGACATATCCTCTGGGGCGTGAACCAAGGTGCGAGCATTAAACAGTGACATATCCTCTGGGCGTGAACCAAGGTGCGAGCATTAAACAGTGATATATCCTCTGGGTGTGAACCAAGGTGCGAGCATTAAGCAGTGACATATCCTCTGGGTGTGAACCAAGGTGCGAGCATTAAACCGTGATATAGCCTCTGGGGTGTAAATCAAGATGCGAGCATTAAACAGTGACATATCCTCTGGGGTGTAAATCAAGGTGTGAGCATTAAACAGTGACATATCCTCTGGGGTGTGAACCAAGGTGCGAGCATTAAACAGTGACATATCCTCTGGGCGTGAACCAAGGTGTGAGCATTAAACAGTGACATATCCTCTGGGTGTGAACCAAGGTGCGAGTATTAAACAGTGATATATCCTCTGGGTGTGAACCAAGGTGCGAGTATTAAACAGTGACATATCCTCTGGGTGTGAACCAAGGTGCGAGCATTAAACAGTGACATATCCTCTGGGGCGTGAACCAAGGTGCGAGTATTAAACAGTGACATATCCTCTGGGGCGTGAACCAAGGTGCGAGCATTAAACAGTGACATATCCTCTGGGTGTGAACCAAGGTGCGAGCATTAAACCGTGATATAGCCTCTGGATGTGAACCAAGATGCGAGCATTAAACAGTGACATATCCTCTGGGGTGTAAATATAGATGCGAGTATTAAACAGTGATATATCCTCTGGGTGTGAACCAAGATGCGAGCATTAAACCGTGATATATCCTCTGGGGTGTGAACCAAGGTGCGGGTATTAAACAGTGACATATCCTCTGGGGTGTGAACCAAGGTGCGAGCATTAAACAGTGACATATCCTCTGGGCGTGAACCAAGGTGTGAGCATTAAACAGTGACATATCCTCTGGGTGTGAACCAAGGTGCGAGTATTAAACAGTGATATATCCTCTGGGTGTGAACCAAGGTGCGAGTATTAAACAGTGACATATCCTCTGGGTGTGAACCAAGGTGCGAGCATTAAACAGTGACATATCCTCTGGGGCGTGAACCAAGGTGCGAGTATTAAACAGTGACATATCCTCTGGGGCGTGAACCAAGGTGCGAGCATTAAACAGTGACATATCCTCTGGGTGTGAACCAAGGTGCGAGCATTAAACCGTGATATAGCCTCTGGATGTGAACCAAGATGCGAGCATTAAACAGTGACATATCCTCTGGGGTGTAAATATAGATGCGAGTATTAAACAGTGATATATCCTCTGGGTGTGAACCAAGATGCGAGCATTAAACCGTGATATATCCTCTGGGGTGTGAACCAAGGTGCGGGTATTAAACAGTGACATATCCTCTGGGTGTTAACCAAGGTTCAAGCATTAAACAGTGACATATCCTCTGGGTGTGAAGCAAGATGCGAGCATAAAACAATGACATATCCTCTGGGCGTGAACCAAGGTGCGAGCATTAAACAGTGATATATCCTCTGGGTGTGAACCAAGGTGCGAGCATTAAACAGTAACATATCCTCAGGGTGTGAACCAAGGTGCGAGCATTAAACAGTAACATATCCTCAGGGTGTGAACCAAGGTGCGAGCATTAAACAGTGACATATCCTCTGGGCGTGAACCAAGGTGCGAGCATTAAACAGTGACATATCCTCTGGGCGTGAACCAAGGTGCGAGCATTAAACAGTGATATATCCTCTGGGTGTGAACCAAGGTGCGAGCATTAAACAGTGACATATCCTCTGGGTGTGAACCAATGTGCGAGCATTAAACCGTGATATAGCCTCTGGATGTGAGCCAAGATGTGAGCATTAAACAGTGACATATCCTCTGGGGTGTAAATCAAGGTGTGAGCATTAAACAGTGACATATCCTCTGGGGTGTGAACCAAGGTGCGAGCATTAAACAGTGACATATCCTCTGGGCGTGAACCAAGGTGCAAGCATTAAACAGTGATATATCCTCTGGGGTGTGAACCAAGGTGCGAGCATTAAACCGTGATATAGCCTCTGGATGTGAACCAAGATGCGAGTATTAAACAGTGACATATCCTCAGGGTGTGAACCAAGGTGCGAGTATTAAACAGTGATATATCCTCTGGGGTGTGAACCAGGGTGCGAGCATTAAACAGTGATATATCCTCTGGGCGTGAACCAGGGTGCGGGTATTAAACAGTGATATATCCTCTGGGCGTGAACCAAGGTGCAAGCATTAAACAGTGACATATCCTCTGGGCGTGAACCAAGGTGCGAGCATTAAACCGTGATATAGCCTCTGGATGTGAACCAAGATGCGAGTATTAAACAGTGACATATCCTCTGGGGTGTAAATCAAGGTGCAAGCATTAAACAGTGATATATCCTCTGGGTGTGAACCAAGGTGCGAGCATTAAACAGTCCAGTGTGGCTCAGTCTCACGCTGTCGTTTCACCAGAGGTCCAGCGCGGTGTGGCGCTTTTGTTTCACCAGAGGCCCAGTCCGGTGTGGCACAGTCTCAGGCTGTCATTTCACCAGAGGTCCAGTCTGGTGTGGGGCAGTCTCAGGCTGTAGTTTCACCGGAAGTGCAGTCCAGTGTGGTGCAGTCTCAGGCTGTCATTTCACCAGAGACCCAGTCCAGTGTCACGCAGTCTCAGGCTGTAGTTTCACCAGAGTTCCAGTCCGTTGTGGCGCAGTCTCAGGCTGTTGTTTCACCAGAGGCCCTGTCCAGTGTGGCACAGTCTCAGGCTGTAGTTTCACCAGAGTTCCAGTCCGTTGTGGCGCAGTCTCAGGCTGTTGTTTCACCAGAGGCCCTGTCCAGTGTGGCACAGTCTCAGGCTGTTGTTTCACCAGAGGCCCAGTCCAGTGTGGCACAGTCTCAGGCTGTCATTTCACCAGAGGTCCAGTCAGGTGTGGCGCAGTCTCAGGCTGTCGTTTCATCAGAGTTCCAGTGCAGAGTGGCACAGTTTCATGCTGCCCTTTTGATTGTACACATATGAACCCTGACCGTGGCCCCCTCATGCCAGTCTGACAGCATAAATTGTGATGCATTTTACTTTTGAAATACAAATAAGTCATTTACCAAATTAGTCTCCCCGTGTTGCTACTTGTGTGACACTTTAGCAAATTAATTGCTTACATCTCAAATGCAAAATGCAAGTAATTATTATCTTGATCCTGCTATGCACCAGGCAAGGAGCCTCAGAACAATAAAGCAAGCCAGGGTCATGACCCCCTTCCCACTGCCCAATTAGCTCGTTTCCTGTGCTCAGGGATGTGGCAGAGGGACACTGTGTGTGGCTCTGAGTTTGCAATTATGTGTGCATCTCTCTGGACTGGAATGTCAGCTGGGCGATGGCAGTGTTTTTCCAGTGCTTGGCTTATTAAGGGGGGTATTGGATTGCACCTTCTGTCTCTTTACATCTTTACATCTCCCCTCTGCCTGCTGTAGTAGGGCCATAACTTTTGACTGAGATGGGGCTGGACACAAGTAATTCCACAGTGAATTTCATTTTAACGTAACTGTCAACGGCAGCTTCCTTAAAGACATGAGCGGCCTAGTTTATGAGGTTTTGCAGTAGGGCAGCGCCGCAGGCCTCCCCACTGTGCTACCCTGCAGCACAAGAAAAGGGCAGGAATGCGCAGTACCTATCTAGCAGACAGGCAGGGACTTTCATCAGAACTGCCCCAGCAGACAGGCAGGGACTTTCATCATTACTGCCCCAGCAGACAGGCAGGGACTTTCATCATTAATGCCCCAGCAGACAGGAAGGGACTTTCATCATTAATGCCCCAGCACACAGGCAGGGACTTTCATCATTAATGCCCCAGCAGACAGGCAGGGACTTTCATCATTAATGCCCCAGCAGACAGGCAGGGACGTTCATCATTACTGCCCCAGCAGACAGGCAGGGACTTTCATCATTACTGCCCCAGCAGACAGGCAGGGACTTCCATCAGAACTGCCCCAGCAGACAGGCAGGGACTTTCATAAGAACTGCCCCAGCAGACAGGCAGGGACTTTCATCATTACTGCCCCAGCAGACAGGCAGGGACTTTCATCAGAACTGCCCCAGCAGACAGGCAGGGACTTTCATCATTACTGCCCCAGCAGACAGGCAGGGACTTTCATCAGAACTGCCCCAGCAGACAGGCAGGGACTTTCATCATAAATTCCCCATCAGACTGGCAGGGAAATAAAAAGGTGGCAGACACCTGCTACTGGGTGTATGGAGGTGGGGTGTCTACCACTTAAGTGGGTTGATTAACATCCCCATGGTGTATAAGAAACCCCTAACCATGGATACTGTTCCCTGATAAAGGGATTGGTCACCAACTCCCCATCCGTTGCATCGCGCCCTCCTTATAATCAGAGGCGGGAGAGAAACAATGGATGGGCAGCCAGCACGGCTGGACCCTCACTATCCATGACCCACCCGTAGAATGCCTCCCAGACTGAAATGCAATGTAACACCGCGCAAGCCAGTGAGTTGTGTTGCATTTCTTTACAAAGCCACATAAGGTGGCGCAAAATGCCTGTTGTGTGTCTTTGATGATATTATTGTAGCCTTTGATTGTCCTTGCGACGCCCTGCACAACGCAAAGACAATGCAAACGGTTGATAAATCTGGACCTTGGTGGTGTTTGCTAAGATCTTTTCACTCTAATATACGGAAATCATATTACAGCTATATATGCAAAAAAGAAGCAAAGAACTCTGGGTAGGTTCTGTATAAGGCATCCTACAAGACCAGCAACACTCTGAATCTGCTCACCTCAAACGTGTTTATCTATGAAAGTATTTAAGCATAGGACTAGCACAGTGCCATCCACACCGAGCTAGAAAGGGACAAAGACGTTTGCAAGTTCTACAGCAAAATCCTTAAACATAGGACTAGGACAGTGGCATCCACACCAAGCTAGAAAGGGACAAATACTTTAGCCATTTCTACAGCAAAGTCCTTAAGCATAGGATTAGCACAGTGGCATCCACACCGAGCTAGAAAGGGACAAAGTCTTTAGCCATTTCTACAGCAAAGTCCTTAAGCATAGGATTAGCACAGTGCCATCCACACCGAGCTAGAAAGGGACAAAGACTTTTGCCAGTTCTACAGCAAAATCCTTAAACATAGGACTAGGACAGTGGCATCCACACCGAGCTAGAAAGGGACAAAGACTTTTGCCATTTCTACAGCAAATTCTTTAAGCATAGGACTAGCACAGTGGCATCCACACCGAGCTAGAAAGGGACAATGTCTTTAGCCATTTCTACAGCAAAGCCTTTAAACATAGGACTAGGACAGTGGCATCCACACCAAGCTAGAAAGGGACAAAGACTTTTGCCATTTCTACAGCAAATTCTTTAAGCAAAGGACTAGCACAGTGGCATCCACACCGAGCTAGAAAGGGACAAAGACTTTTGCCATTTCTACAGCAAAGTCCTTAAGCATAGGATTAGCACAGTGCCATCCACACCGAGCTAGAAAGGGACAAAGACTTTTGCCAGTTCTACAGCAAAGTCCTTAAACATAGGACTAGGACGGTGGCATCCACACCGAGCTAGAAAGGGACAAAGACTTTTGCCAGTTCTACAGCAAAGTCTTTAAGCATAGGACTAGCACAGTGCCATCCACACCGAGATAGAAAGGGACAATGTCTTTAGCCATTTCTACAGCAAAGCCTTTAAGCATAGGACTAGCACAGTGGCATCCACACCGAGCTAGAAAGGGACAAAGTCTTTAGCCATTTCTACAGCAAAGTCCTTAAGCATAGGATTAGCACAGTGGCATCTACACCGAGCTAGAAAGGGACAAAGACTTTTGCCATTTCTACAGCAAATTCTTTAAGCATAGGACTAGCACAGTGGCATCCACACCAAGCTAGAAAGGGACAAAGACTTTTGCCATTTCTACAGCAAAGTCCTTAAGCATAGGATTAGCACAGTGCCATCCACACCGAGCTAGAAAGGGACAAAGACTTTTGCCAGTTCTACAGCAAAGTCCTTAAACATAGGACTAGGACAGTGGCATCCACACCGAGCTAGAAAGGGACAAAGACTTTTGCCATTTCTACAGCAAAGCCTTTAAGCATAGGACTAGCACAGTGGCATCCAAACCGAGCTAGAAAGGGACAAAGTCTTTAGCCATTTCTACAGCAAAGTCTTTAAGCATAGGATTAGCACAGTGGCATCCAAACCGAGCTAGAAAGGGACAAAGACTTTTGCCATTTCTACAGCAAATTCTTTAAGCATAGGACTAGCACAGTGGCATCCACACCGAGCTAGAAAGGGACAAAGACTTTTGCCATTTCTACAGCAAAGTCCTTAAGCATAGGATTAGCACAGTGCCATCCACACCGAGCTAGAAAGGGACAAAGACTTTTGCCAGTTCTACAGCAAAGTCCTTAAACATAGGACTAGGACAGTGGCATCCACACCGAGCTAGAAATGGACAAAGACTTTTGCCAGTTCTACAGCAAAGTCTTTAAGCATAGGACTAGCACAGTGCCATCCACACCGAGCTAGAAAGGGACAATGTCTTTAGCCATTTCTACAGCAAAGCCTTTAAGCATAGGACTAGCACAGTGGCATCCACACCGAGCTAGAAAGGGACAAAGTCTTTAGCCATTTCTACAGCAAAGTCCTTAAGCATAGGATTAGCACAGTGGCATCTACACCGAGCTAGAAAGGGACAAAGACTTTTGCCATTTCTACAGCAAAGTCCTTAAGCATAGGGTTAGCACAGTGGCATCCACACCGAGCTAGAAACGAACAAAGACTTTTGCCATTTCTACAGCAAAGTCCTTAAGCATAGGATTAGCACAGTGGCATCCACACCGAGCTAGAAAGGGACAAATACTTTTGCCTGTACCTCTATTATCTGATTGCACAATGTGCCCATGCCTACGCTTGGTATCACCCTGATGTCAGGATTCTGTTTCTTCGCCCAGAGGCTGATTTCGTGCTTCCGGATCGCTTGGCCGCGGTATTACCCAGGGGCGTACCTAGAAGTCCAGTTGACATTCAAACGGTGTCTACCACTAGCTGGGCTTGGAATAAGTTGCTACGCTATATGGATCAGCCCATGTTATACTCCACTTCTCTACCGTTACCTAACGAGAGATGGCTCCCGATCACTGGTGAGAAACTCGTGCAACGCACTTTGACGAAATTTGACCTCTCCAAGGTTGGGGATTTATACCCAGGCGGGCACATATTCTCTATAACGGAGGAGACAAGATTCAGTGATGCCACTTACATGGAGAAATTCACCCTCAACCGGCTTTATTCTGCAGTCAGGGCGGAGATTAGGGGATTCCCCCTCGAGCCTGATTCCTTCGAGCCACTTTCTCTCATCATCGACAAAGATACAGGGGCACACCTCATTTCTAAGTTGTACAAGCTCTGCGCAGCGCAGGTCCCCTGTTCAGATGACAAAATACGAGGGGCATGGGAGGCTGACTTGGGTAGGCCCATCACAGATGAACAGTGGTCAGTCTGCTGCAAGGTCCCCAACAAGGTATAACTCAATAGACGTCACAAGCTTCTGCAATATAAGTTTTTCTGCAGATGCTACATGACGCCGTCTAAGCTACACTCCATTGACCCCAAGAGACCCCACACATGTTGGAAATGTTCCTCCCCCCACGCTGACTTTGCCCATATGACCTGGACCTGTCCGAGACTGCAGTCGTACTGGGCGCAGATACACAACATCATGGGGGAGATGCTGGGGCTCCCCCTGGTTCCTACCCCGGAGGTGGCGCTGCTGGGATACACTGTTAATTTTCCCAAGACGGTGAGGAGGCTGGCGTCTCTGGGCTTCCTGCTGGCGAAGCATGGGATTGCTAAAAACTGGGGCGGTTCCCACGACTAAGGCATGGCTTACGGACATGGCTTATTGTAGCTTAAACAGCGAGATTTACTCCAGTCTCCTGCCTAGTGTGGCCCGTCCCAAAGATATATGGGGCCCATACAGAACATATATCGCAAACATGCCGGGCTCCTCCCCATCACACTCCAGCTCGGGAATTGTACCCACGGGGGTTGGGTAGGTCTGGTGGTGATGACTGGGTGATCGGATGGAAATTGGGGTGGTCGAGGTGCGGCGGAGCTCCTCGTGTTGGGTATAGCTTCAGGGTGGCGCTAGGGGGCGGTAAGGTAGGATTTGAAGGGCGGAATTCTTATGCAAGTGCGGGACATGGGGAAATTCAGCACTGTATCGTGTGGACGCATGGATTCTGATGGATTAGATTGCTGTACTAAAGGATATAATTTGGACACATGGAGCCAGGCTTCCATATTGTTAGCAGACACGGGTGTATTGCAATTAAAATGTGATTTATGCACACAAGACAACTGTACCATTGCTGAGATCTTTGTATTGCTTTGTTTACAAAAAATAAATAAAGTTAATTAAAAATTGTTTTTAAAAAGCATAGGATTAGCACAGTGGCATCTACACCGAGCTAGAAAGGGACAAAGATGTTTACCATTTCTACAGCAAAGTCTTAAAGCATGGGACTAGCACAGTGCCATCTACACCGAGCTAGAAAGGGACAAAGACGTTTACCATTTCTACAGCAGTCTTTAAGCATAGGATTAGCACAGTGCTATCCATGCCGAGCTAGAAAGGGACAAAGACTTTTGCCAGTTCTACAGCAGTCTTTAAGCATAGGACTAGCACAGTGCCATCCACACCGAGCTAGAAAGGGACAAAGACGTTTACCATTTCTACAGCAGTCTTTAAGCATAGGACTAGCACAGTGCTATCCATGCCGAGCTTGAAAGGACAAAGACTTTTGCCATTTCTACAGCAAAGTCTTTAAGCATAGGACTAGCACAGTGGCATCCACACCGAGCTAGAAAGGGACAAAGACTTTTACCATTTCTACAGCAGTCTTTAATCATAGGACTAGCACAGTGGCATCCACACCGAGCTAGAAAGGGACAAAGACTTTTGCCAGTTCTAAAGCAAAGTCTTTAATCATAGGACTAGCACAGTGCTATCCACACCGAGCTAGAAAGGGACAAAGACTTTTGCCAGTTCTACAGCAAAGTCTTTAATCATAGGACTAGCACAGTGCTATCCATGCCGAGCTAGAAAGGGACAAAGACTTTTGCCAGTTCTACAGCATAGTCTTTAAGCATAGGACTAGCACAGTGCTAGCCGGGCCAAGCTGAACAATGGAAAAAGCCTTTTACCACTCCAGGCACAGTACTTTGCTGTACAAATACAAATGTAGCCTAAATACCACCATCCCTTTACCTCCAAACCATGGCCCAAGTATAGCGCAATGCCAGCAGTGTGCAAAACTCTGGTGGGCCTATTGCAGAAAACGTCAGGCAGCACTGCACTGAGTGACAACGAAAGGGAGGGAATGAGCTGCATTTAAGGCAATACAGTGCATTCCTGCCTTTTCGACTGCACTGGTGCCCTTTTGGTAGCCTAGCACCAATGCAGCCACCCTTGCACCATGGTGCAAGGGTGCCTAAATTGCATGAAGGACTGTTTTTGTGCAGGAAGAGACACCTTCCTGCACAAAAACAATCCTGAAAAGCGTTTTCCTCTTGTTATGTGTGATACAGAATGCAGCACGCATTGAAAGGGGAAGAAACAAGGAGAAATAAAGGTAGCGCTCCTAATTACGTCTCTCCTGGAAAGGTTTATCTATATGGTGCATTCCCAGGTTTGTCAGTTCTGGTAAATCTGGGAATGCATCAAAAACCACGGGAGTCGCGTGTGAACACCCACGCAACACCCATGGAATGCCTTTCCAGGGGAAGGTAAGGGAATGCAGCAATTTGCGCTGTGTTTCCTTACACCAGATTTAATGAGCCACTCAGGGCCACATAAAGTGGACTTCAGGGGCTTCATGAATTTACATCGCTGTTGCCCCACATTACATGGTGCAAGAGCGATGCAAAGCACCTTGTAAATAGGCCCCTTCATTTGTGTTATTTTATTTGCAGTTTAATATAGCTCAGACACAGCCCGAAGGTCTTGGTGTGCTTTAAATGAGAACGCATTCACTTTGCTTTTAGCCGCGAGGAGATTACATGATTTGCCCAGAATCACAGAATGCTGAGCTAACGCCCAAACTCGACACTCAAACTTGACTATGAAACTCAAATCTGGTTTCTCAGTTACAAAGTCAGCAGCTCTGGTCAGAGCACCACATCCTCTCCTCTAAGTGCAACAAATAACCAAGTCTTCAACAGCATAGAAAAACATAAAAATAGCAAATAATTTCAAAGTGCTATATGACTATTTAAGAACTCAGTAAATGTTTTAGTTGCACTAGCCATAATTTCTATGGGAATAAAACCCCTTCATGTTCATCATTTCTAAAAGGAAATGCTTTAGGTTTCACAGTTTTGATTCCATCAAGATGGCTTCAGGTGTGCCACACTTTAGTAATGTGTACAGAATGTAAGGGATCTAGTTGTTCATTAGAACACTATGGGGAGGGGGGGCTAGGGGTATGGACTTGGACAATAGAGTGCAGGGGGAGGGGGCAAAGGCATCAAGTTAACCACGCTGGGCAGACGGGAGGGGCAATGGAAGCACAACGGACCATGGAGGGCAGGGGAAAGGGGAGCTGGGGAAGCGAACCAAACCATGCAGGACATTCAAGAGAGGCTGTGGCAAAACAACAGACTATTGAGGGCAGAAAGGAGCGGCAGTGGCAGTACAAAGTGCATGCCAACAGACCCGATTCAGGCAGGAGACTCCCGATTTGTTTAAGCCCAAAAGGGCTTTATTTTAGTGGTCTCCTTCCTAATATCTTCTTTTTCAATGTAGATTAATGAGAAAATCGATTTCCCTGATTTTCATTAAAAGATCTCTCTCCTACCTCATACCAAGTTTGAAAAGTTGGCATGTATGTGACAATAGGCCATGGAGAACAGGATGACTGGGGTAGGTACATGGGCTCTGACAACAGAGGGCAGGAAGGAAGTGGCAGGGGCACCAAACTGCCCTAAGAGAGCAACAGCCAGGGGTTGTGGCAGCACAATACACCACACAGGGCAAGCAGGAGGGTAGTGCAGCGCAACAGACCATGGAAAGCAATACGGAGGGGAGAGGGACACACACACAAACAGAGGGCGGGGGAAGGAGGCAAGGGCAGCAAGCTGACCATACAGGGCAGGCAGAAGCAACAGTTTCGGCACAATGGACCATGGAGGACAGGAGTGAGGGGCAGGGCCACGACAAGGGACCATGAAGGGCAGGAGGAGGAGATAGGGACCCGCACATGGACAACTGAGGGCAGGGGGCAAGAGGGCATGGCGGGAGCAGCAAGATGACCATGAAGGTCCAGCAGGATGGGCACTGGAAGCACAACACACCATGGAGAACAACAGGGAGCCTATAAGGGCATTCATACGGACAACGCAGCGAAGGTGGGAATGGGTCAGGGGCAGCAAGCTGACCACATAGGGCAGGTGAGAGGGTCAGTGGCAGCACAAAAGGCCATGCATGTCAGGTGAGGGAATTAGTGGCAGCACTGCAGCCATGTTGGGCAGGAGGGAGGGGGAAGGGACATGACCAAAGAAGCATGGAGCATAGAAGGGATGGGTGGGGGTTGGACACAGACAACAGAGGGAAGGGAAAGAGAGTAGGGGCTTCACAATAGACCCCGCAGGGCGGGCAGGAGGAACAATTGCAAAACAACATAACATGGAGGGCAGAAGGGAGTGGCAGCAAAATAGACTGTGGAGGGCAGGAGGGAAGGTATAGGAACATTGAACTCGGATAATGGAAGGCAAGGTGGAGGGAGCCGGGAAAGGCAGCAGCCATCTCACCATGCTGGGCAGGTTACAGGGGCAGTGGCAGCTCAACAGAATACTCAGAGTAGACAGGAGGGACTGTTACTGCTCAGTGGAACACGTGGGGCAAAAGGGAGATTGCAGAATCATGCACACAGACATTGGAGGGTGGAGGAAGCAGGATAAGGGTAATAAGATAAGCACAGAGGCTAATCAGGATGGCTGTGACAGGGGCATAGACTCGGCCAACAGAGGGCAGAAGGAGTGGAAAGGAACAGCAAGCCAACTGGAGGACACTGGTAGCACATCGGACCATGGAGCGCAGCAGGAAGGGGGCACGTGCATGGATTCCGAAAACACAGAGCAGGTAGGAGGTGGATGGGGCAGCAAGCCAACCGTGCAGGAAAGGTGGGAAGGGCAGTGGCAGAATAATGGCCAACGAGGGCTGGAATGAGAGGGCAGGGGCATGGATTTGGAGAATGAAAGGCAACGAGGATGGGACAGGGGGAGCAAGCTTTGGCGGGGACAGCGCAACAGAATGTCAGGCCAGGCCCTGCATCCAACTCCCCCCATTAAAAAAATCTGACAAATTCACTGAAAAAACAAGGGTTAAAGTAACATTATAGTTAGGTGAATATGTCAGTGAGAACATTAACGTTTTGAACTAAAACAAAACACAGAAATTCATCAGTTAGCAGAGCTAACTATAACTTATGCCCCCGCCATGCACTGTTTATGACCTCATATATTACATCACTCATGATATCCCTGATCACACTTCAAATGGCATGATGAAGACATCACTGATGACATCATCCAGTGTGTCTGCTAGTTTGTTTTATAGTTTACATAGTGGCGGTTAGCTACCATAGTACTTCTCTACCCACTTTTGTACAGCCGGTGTCTAGCTAATGGGTGTAAGTGTTTACAAAACGCATGTGCCCCAATGCATCATAGCTGTGTAGAGCTGTTGAACACATATAAATCTGTGCATTGAAGAGTAGCCCTGTGTGCAGGTGACAGTTGACAACGTGTGTGCAGTATGTTCCACGCAAGTTTTGTGGTAGTGCAAAACAGGGTCCAGCAGGGCAAAGGCTGTACATGCTAAGTATAGTAAGCAGCCTTGAATTATTAGACAGATTCGTCTCAGGATGACAATTTCTTCTTAGCATAGAAGCCTGTGTGCACCAGGTACTAACGGGTGTGCATGGGCTTGTTTTGCTTCAGAAGATGGACTATCTGTAAGGTTTTTAGCACACTATGAAGGCTGCAGGTAGTATGACCTTTAGCAACTTCAGACCATGGGTTTTTTAAGTGAATGGTGTCTTTTTTGAGTGTGCTCTGTTCTAAATAGATACTTTTTCAATTTTCTGCAGTGTATTTCTCATGAGAGTTTCACTGTCAACAGTGCACAGAGTAATCTCTCTTCATAGAGTAAACCGTGTTAACCGTAACCACTTTTCTACTCACATCCACTTCTTTTCTCAATGTGGGTCTGGTGACTGTCAGGGGTTTGATACAGGTAAAGACTCTCTGTAGAAGGGCATTAGGTATGTAACAGGGTTTCAGTATCTGGAGGAAGTTGGTTTTCCCTGAACGGCTGTATACAGATTAAACATCGCGTGCAGGAGAGGTTACCATTTCAACTGTGGTACCTAGCTAAAATAAACACAGCTACCCATGAAGTGTGTGGTATCGGGTCAATGTTGAACATAACACAAGCTTGCTTTACTATGGCGGTTGTATGTATGATGGCAGTAATGATGCTTTATGTTATTTTAAGCTATTTTGCGCTTACTTTCATAGTTCTAATGCTATACCCATTTATAGAGCAATATGTACAAAAGAAGCTTGGCTGATGTCATTAGTGATGTCAGCAATAATGTCATGGAACATGTCATGAGCGATGTAACATGTGAGGTCATAAGCAGTGCATGGCGGGGAGCAAGTTATTGTTAGCTTCTGTGTTTTTTTATTTTTTCAAAACGTTAATGTTGTCACAGACATGTTCACCTAACTATAACGTTACTTCAACCTTTGTTTTCTCCTGTGAATATGTATATATATGTATGTCTTGTACTAACTTATCAGGGCTTTAACGCAACCCTCTTCATCCATTGGTCTGTTTTTCATTCACATTTTCTTCCGCCCATAGCAGCATGCAGAATGGAGCAACGGGTCAGCCCACTTCAGCCATTGGCCAACTTAACTGTGAGTGGCTGCATTCTCTCTTCTCGCAAAAAGCATGTCCACAATCAAAGTAGTTTCCTTCAGTGCTAGTAATGACAATGGCAATACAGGCTTTTTGAGGCTAAAATAATATTTTTGCTTTTAGCTATTTTGTTTGTATATTAGATCTATTGGCTTTGCCAATGCTTGCTTCCTAAAGGATTCCTTTCTTATTTTCGCACTGGAGTCATGAATTACTTTCTTTAAAAAGGTAGAAGATGTTATCCAAGTGTCAGGTGATCTCTCCCTCGCCTCTTGTGATCCTCTGCGATGGGAGGGCTAGACTGAGTCCAATGTAACCGCAGCTTCCAGGGAGGTGACGTGGTTCAAAGGAGGGGGACACAGCAGGGTCGGTGGTCCTTGCGCAGACCTGGCTCTGTAGTGGTGCTAGCGTGTCGCATAAACCTGCTTCTCCAATGCATGGATTTTCAAACAGACACAAAGTCCTCAGAGAATTGACTTAGTACAAAGGAAATGAATTAACCATCAGAGAGGGTGGTCCGCGGCAGACGCCCCTATGAGGTAGGGCAGTTGTGTCTCTCAAGCTTGTAGACGCCAGCGGATAGACTTTCAAGCATGTAAAATGCAAATGGCGGCCATCCGTGAGACACGTGCTCCCACGCTCCGCTGTGATTCTCCCGCTCACTGCTGTCTCTTTCATGTCCGCACTCCATTCTAGCCTGAATAATGCATGGTGTATGGGGGCGCCCCCGGCGCAGCGCCGCTCCCCGGCAGGGGCAGACCCCTGTGGATCATGGCTGTGTGCTGTCACTCCTAGCCTTCCTCCATGCTCCAGCACAGCTCCTGTCACTGCTGAGCTTCACTCTGACTCCCTTGTGATCCTCCACAGATGCATCAGCTGCTCTGATGATGGCCACACTGATCATTTATTTATTTACAATATTCATACCGCGCAAACATGCCATCGACAGGCATCTGAGTGCTGGTCAGGAGTCAAGCAGAAAGAGGTCTGAAAGGCAATTCACAAAACAGTAAAACAGAAACGAACACATAAAGAAATGATCTATGAACAGAAATCTACAGCCGCCACCAAAGTTTCTTCCTGAAGACAAAAATAAATCCCACACGCCCTTCAAAGGGAGTGGTCACTGATTCGAGAGGAAATGCAGCGTTCTGTTTGGTGGCCTCGTAACACAGCCTCCCTGGGTGGCTCAAGGGATGCACGTTTGATGTCTAGGAAGGTCCCTACATTTTTGGGGGTCGCCCCACACTCCGTGCCCACAAAGTCTTGGGCTTGAAGGACCCGTGGCTTTGCCATCAAACTCTTCTAGCAGCCTCCCCTGCTTCCCACACCACAAACATGGCGAGTGACTTATTCAGATGTTTGAATGGTGCTCCAAGAGAGTTCCACTGTGAAAGGGCCACAGACTTCTCAGGCCAGTGGCTGCACCTCTGGGCTTATCCAGGAGAGCAGCTAGAAATGTAAAATACTCCCACCTTTCAGGCTCGTGGCACTACATGAGTGAGCAGAGCGTGCAACAGCAACCCTTTCTGTAAAGGTGCCCTTGGAATTGTTCCCTCAAAGTTTACTTACTTCCTTCTTCATTCCTTTCCTTCTCTTTTCTCCTTTTCATCTTTCTTTACCTATTTTTTCTTTCATCTTTGCATTCTTCACGGTGAGAAAGGACAGGAACGCGCTGTATATCATTAATTCGGTGCATTCCTGCCCGTTGCTTTTGACGAGGGCGGGACATCATCCTATGGAAGGTAGGATCATGGTCTACGTCCAGATGGGATACCAAACAGCATCCAACGGAAGATGGGATCCAGGCCTGGGTCAGGTGGGATACAGGACAGCATGCTATGGATGGGTGGATCATGGTCTGCATCCAGGTGGGATACAGGACAGCATCCGAGGGAAGGTGGGATCATGGTGTACGTCCAGATGGGATACCAGACAGCATCCAACGGAAGATGAGATCCAGGCCTGGGTCAGGTGGGATACAGGACAGCATGCTATGGATGGGTGGATCATGGTCTGCATCTAGGTGGGATACAGGACAGCATCCGAGGGACGGTGGGATCGTGGTGTACGTCCAGATGGGATACCAGACAGAATCCAACGGAAGATGGGATCCAGGCCTGGGTCAGGTGGGATACAGGACAGCATGCTATGGATGGGTGGATCATGGTCTGCGTCCAGGTGGGATACAGGACAGCATCCGAGGGCATGAGAGGATCTTCCCCCTGCTCTGGTCCTGTAGACACGAGGGACGGTAGCTAAGGCGAGGTCGGCTGAGCGGAGGTTTCTTTTGGGGGCGTGGAAGGAGATTCGGTCATTGAGGTATTGGGGTCTGGCATCGTGGAGAGCTTGGTAGGCGTTTGAGCAGTTTGAAGGTTATTCTTCTTTTGACGGGGAGACAGTGGAGGTCGCTGAGGTGTTGGGTGATGTGGTCATGTTGCGGGATGTCAAGTATGAGTCTGGCTGCGGCGTTCTGGACGGTCTGGGGCTTGCAGAGGAGTTTTTGTTGATTCTGGCATAGAGAGCGTTTCCGCAGTCCAGTCTGCTGGTGATGAGTACTTGGATTGCAGTTTTCCTGGAGTCGGGGGGGGATCCACTTGAACGTCTTGTGAAGTATGCGGAGGGTCTTGAAGTATGAGGAGGATACGACATTGATCTGTTGATTCATGGTGAGTGAAGAGTCGAGAATAATGCTGAGGTTGTTTGCGTGGTTCATTGTGGCGCTTGGGTTCCCAGGGCGGGGGGCCACCAGGTGTTGTCCCATGCTAAGGGGGCACAGCTGAAGATGAGGACTTCAGTTAGCTCCGCGTTGAGCTTCAGGCAGCTGTTGCTCATCCAGGTCGGGCGGCTTATATCCCTTCTTGGAAATTGCACCTAGTGATGTCAGGTTCCTTGGTGAGGGAGAGAATGAGCTGGGTGTCATCGGCGTAGGAGACGATGTTGAGTCTGTGGTTTCTGACGAAGGTTGCGAGGTGGGGCCATGTAGACGTTGAAGAGTGTGGCGCTCGGGGTGTGGTAAATATTTCTCCTTTACCTGGACTGAATTTGATACAGGAACATAATAAAATAGCTCAGTAAAATGAGAGGCAGAATCCGTGGTATTAGAGGTTCGGAATGGGCTTTATTCCATGAACTCGATTATAATCGGTTGCTCCCAATGTTCCGTCACCACGAAGGTTCAGGAAGTGAAGCACACACATTATTGACATGAAATGGCTTTTATAATACATACATTACAATGAAGCGAATGCAATAGGCGTAACAATTGATAAGGAAAATGACGAATTGTCTGCGTAACCGAAAATGGGTGGAACAAGGAGTAAAAAGGAACATAATTGGTTATGAGATCATATATAGGTGGATCTATAAGATAATATTTGGCATAGATGCGCGCGCAGCAGCATGACGTGTGATTGACGTGTGATTGACGTGTAACTAGGGGGTGAAGGGGACTTGACATTTAGCTCTACATGTGGAGACAAGAAGTCTGAGGGGTCAAGTCAACCTAATCCCAAATCATATCTAACATCCTATGTTTAAAGAACTATGTTATCCATAAAGAAGGACTCTCGAACAGAATCTATTCTATACTGACTGTGTGTGCGTGTACAAGCGTCTAAGTGTCTACACTAAATGCGAGGGCAGGAATCTTCCATAGTAACAGGGCTATGAATTACTTGTATTAAGACAGAGAAGCCGGGCCCTTTGCTTGGTAACTGGAAGAATGTTTACTTAAGCTACTAGGCAGGAATGCATCGGCTGAGGGGGAAGCAGATAACTCGAAGGTGAAATACAGTTCTTGGCAGAGAATAGGCTGATGTCAGGCTTCGTGAGCCGCGCAGAGAATGAGACAAAGTTCATGGTCACAGATGCAGGCTCAGACTGGAGCTTTCAGAGGCAGAAGGCAAGAGGAGTTTTGATGACAGAATCAGGGCCTACTTGCCTGGACTGTAAAATGGCATAAGGGAGCCATATAAAGCCGGTGGCCTTTTGTACTTAGGAATGGAATATCCGGCCTATTCATGGCGGATCTGACAGAGGACATGTTGACGGTGGACGCACATGTATTTGCGTCTTCATAACTGGAACTGGAGGGAACATACATGTACATGTGACATGTACATAGAACCGTTGGGGTCCAAGATAGGGGACATAACTGACCAGAAAAATCCATATTTCCACATTCCCTCCTTGTCCCCTACTTGCCCGTTAAGAGATATCAATCTTCATTAATCCATTGATCTGTTCATATAGCATCATTTGTTCTTCTTTCTTCTTCCGGGATCTTGAATGAAATCTTGGTGGTGGAATACACGATGTGGCACACAGACCACAAATCGCTGGTCCACATTGTAGACATAGACAGCAACTGAATAGTATGAGAAGGCCAATACCTAGGAAGGATAGAACTCTCCATCCCCAGGCTGATATCACACTCCAAAACCAACTGGACCAAGTCCAGGTGCCTGGATTCTGGTGTATCTGGCTTACAATCTTGTGAAGGCGAGTTATAGCTTTATATACAGATGGCGAATTTTCTGGTATGAATACGCAGCAGCTTGATCCGATGACCCTACAAGCTCCGCCTCTATCAGCCAGGATGACGTCAAGGACAAGACGATTTTGAAGCACAACAATCCGCATAGCAGACTGCTCTTCTGTTAAATTGCCTAAGGCGGAAATAGTTTCATTCACTACTGCTTCAAGGGTTCTAGTTAATCTACGTATCAGCTTACTATTGGTAACTGTACCTATATAGGGAAAGATGCCTTTATTGAAATCTACATACTTGTCCCATGCTGTCTCAGTATAATCGACAATTGGGAGATCTCTCCGCTCTCTATTGTGTACTAAATGAATATTTCTATAATAATCAGGAGGAGCTAGGAAAACAGGTGGCAAAAGGAATGCTATGTAGCAGGTACCATCCCAATCTAGAGGTAGACGCATATATGCAGTCTGACCACATATGAAGTAGGAGTGGCGATAAGCTCTGAATGAAGATTTGCCTTGATCACTGAATTCTACTGTAGTAGTGCACTTACTATGGCCCATATGTATGGAACCAACCTTTCTTACACACAATTCACCTTTTGCTGGGAATACTGACATGGTGGGTAAGACTAGTTCAACTTCGGATACGACATTTAGAATCATGAGATTAGGTGTAAAATTACCTAATCCATATATTTCATTTTCTAGATCAGTTCCTGTTCTTTTGGGGCGACCCTCCTTGTCAGGGTAGCAGACCTTGAGTAAAACTAGGTTTAGGTTTCCCCATACCCACTGATCTTGGTAAACTGCTGTGTCTGAGTCTATGGAATTGATTAAACTAAACCATGCTCCACAGGAGCCATTATGTGTAAATGGGTGTGGAAAGAAAGGCAAGACTCCTTCATAATTCTGATAGGGAGGGAGTCGGCCACACACCCAACAATTAGTTGCATTACTAGTCTGATGGGAATGATGTAACATACTAATGAAAGTGTTATTGCGCAGCGCAAGTCTATAGGACAATTCATGCGGGGGTAAGTCACTAAAAGAATGTTCTGCAATAACATTGTGAACATTTCTGGCAATAGGGTAATATATGTGCAACAACATACTTGTAATAATTATTAAAAGACTTAAGGAAAACAAAATTAATAATGTCCCTATACAATGGCTACGCAGTGATTTACAATACGCCTGTTGTTTCATCATTTTTCGCGACTGTTCATGATTCAGGTCTAGAGGATACATGTCAGAGACAGATTCAACCGCTTCACCTAGGAGAGGACTTAAACAATCAAACCGTCTGACGTCCTCGGCCTTAACTTAACTTTGTAAAGTTCGCTTTCAGTTTTTTCCACCAAAGGAAGTTTTGAATCAGTCTGTGGGGGAGTGCAGGGCACAGTGTCTATATCCGAGTATTGTCCATGATATTTCTTTATATGACTTGAATGAATCCAACCCTTGCGGCCCTCGATCTTCACGGCTGTTCTTGTGGTCAGCAGAACCAACTTGGGTGTCTTCCACCTGGGCTCCAGCTGAGTCTTTCGGTCGAAATTTTTCACAAACACAAAATCCCCCGGAACTACGTCATGGGGTTTCACCTCAGTGTTGTCGGGAAATGCTGCAGCAACCTGTGAACGACAAGATTGTAGTGCAGACATCAAGGAAGCCAAGTAATCTGTCAGCATATTACAGTCAATATCAGTTATTTTGCGTGGTATAGGCGTCCCCCACATATTTGGTGGTCTACCGAAGATCACCTCATACGGGGATAGCCCTGTTCTAGAGTGTGCTACCATTCTCATGTAAAAAAGTGCAACTGGTAATGCTACTATCCAGTCGACCCCTTTCTCTCTGCATATTTTGGACAGTCTGATTTTCAGTATCTGATTATGTCTTTCTACGAGACCTGCTGCCTCGGGGTGTCGGACACAGTGGAATTTCCACTGATATCCTAGCAGAAGTGAAACATGTTTCATTAATTCGGATGAGAACGGCTGGCCGTTATCTGAGTAGACAACACGTGGTAAACCGTAGCGTGGGAAGAATTCTCGAACTAACTGTTTGGCAGTAGTCGGGGCAGTGTAATCTGAAACCGGGTATGCCTCCGTCCAACGGGACAGAGCGCAGACAACTACGAGAACATATTTGAATCCTCGACATCGTTCCATCTGGATATAATCCATCTGGAGGACTTCAAAAGGGTGATCAGGAGGATAAAATCCACCCTGTTCTACGGGAACACTTTTTCCTGGGTTGAACTGACAACAGATCATACAGGTACGGACTTTTTGTTTGGCTGCTGCTCGTAAATGTTTATTGAACCAAATGTGTTGAATGCTGTCTAGCATAGCTTTTTCTCCTAGATGGGCTGGACTATGGATAGTGTTAATAATGACTTGGACCATTGAATCAGGAAGGAACCATACAGACTTTTCTTTCATCATCCATCCTTGGTCCGTTTGGATCCCTCCTAATTCAGTCCATTTCTTTATTTCGTCTGGTGTAGCATGTGTCTGTATGTCAATTACGTCAAGAGTAGGATCTTTAACTGTCATACAATGTGTCGGCATCGGGACTATTGTCTTTGTCATGTCGGATGTTTGGGTTTGAGCAGTCTGTTTAGCTGTTCTGTCGGCTAAATCATTGCCTTGAGAAATGATATCAGTAACTTTCGTATGAGCTTTACATTTCATAATTGATATTGCAGTAGGTAGATGTATTGCATCTAATAAGGCATGAATGAGGGGTCCGTGCTGAATGTGGGCACCGTGGGAAGTTAAATAACCTCTCTCTCGCCACAGCACGCCGAAGTCATGTACGACTCCGAATGCATAACGTGAATCAGTGTATATGTTGACTTTTTTACTTGTGGCTTGAATACAGGCTTGTGTCAGAGCGATGAGCTCTGCGGCTTGAGCTGACAAAGTATTTATACGATTAGTTTCAATGACTTCAGTATCTGTTGTGACTGCATAAGCAGCCACCAACTCTCCTGTATTTGTTCTCATACATGAACCATCTACATACAATGTCAGGTCTGGATCTGACAATGGAACATCTGTCAAGTCTTGTCTAGGTTTCGTCGTTATAGTAATAACTTCAATACAGTCATGAGCTAGTGGGTCTGTTCCGGTTACTGGCAAAAGTGTGGCAGGATTCAATGTGTTACAGCGTCTGATTTCTATGTGTGGCTGAAACAATGTAAGTTCATACCCTGTAAGTCGCGCTATAGTCAAGTGTTGCGTTTGCGTTCTATTCACAAGGACTTCTACTGTGTGTGGTACTTGAACTGTCAATGGATGTCCTAACACTATGGCATCGCTTTGTCTGATTGCTAAAGCTGTCGCTGCTACTGATTTCAGGCATGCAGGCAAAGCCTGAGCTACGGGATCTAATGTACTAGAAAAATAAGCACATGGTTTGTGTGCTCCTGCTTGCTCCTGTGTGAGTACTGACAAAGCAGTACCTCCGCGTTCTGTAACAAAGAGTGTAAACTGTTTTCTGTAACATGGCGTTGCTAAAACAGGTGCTTGACATAAAGCTTTCTTTAGGCTTTCAAAAGCTTGTGTATGTTCCTGAGTCCAAGGGAGAACAGTCGATGTGGCTGCCTCCTGGGTTGTCAACTGAATGAGTGGTTTTGCTAGAAATGCATATTGCGGGATCCACTGTCTACAGTATGAAGTGAGGCCTATGAAAGCCCGTACCTCCTTTTGTGTCTTGGGTATTGACATGTTAGCTATTAACTGAATGCGGTCTGGTGTAAGCTGCCTTCCCTCCTTGGACAGCGAGTGTCCAAGATAAATAACTCGCTGGACACAGAATTGCAGCTTAGAAGGGGACACCTTGTGCCCCTTTTCGGCTAGAAATTGTAAAACTGTCAGTGATGCTTTTTCACATTCAGGTTCGGTTCGGGCGGTGATCAGCAGATCATCGACATATTGAAGCAGAGCAGTGTTAACTGGCATGTGTATACTGTCAAGTTCTCGTTTCAGTGCTTGGCTATAGATGCTGGGGCTTTCTGTAAATCCTTGAGGTGCGCGTGAGAATTTAAAGCTACGTCCATTTAAACTAAATCCGAATAAATATTGGCTTTCCGGATCTATTGGGACGCTGAAAAAGGCATTCTTGAGATCGATTACAGTAAAGAAAGTTGCTTCGGAATCAATAGCTGTCAGTAATGACGAGATATCGGGAACCACAGGAAATTGTGGCACAATGCATTTGTTTAACTCGCGCAGATCAATAACCAATCGATATACTGGCGGGGCCTTAGGATCTGTTCGTTTAAGAATCGGAATTATCGGGGAATTACATACATTGGAGTCTGTTTCTACAACTACTCCTTGGGTAATGAGCTCGTCAATGATTTGTAGTAAAGCCATCACAGCATCTGGCGGTAACTTGTATTGTCGTATTCGTGGTAATACCACTCCTGCCTTTAGTGTAACTCGATATGGTGTAATATTCATGCAACCAACATCAGTAGGGCCTTGTGCCCATAGACGTGTGGGTAAAGTCTGTAATCGGGGATCCATGTCTCTAGACACATAATGACCTTTAAAATCACGTAAAAACAATCTTACTCCTTCCGGAGAACAACATATTATAGCTCCTAGAGCTTTTAACGTTTTTATTCCTAATAGATTTTCTGGACATGATTTAGTAAGCAATAAATCTGTAGTTCGGGTCAAAGGTCCTATCGTAAGTGGAAGAGGCTGTGACACTTCATTAACAATAGGCTTTCCTGAAAAACCCAGGGAAATATTCTGTGCGCCTGAGAGGGGTGCCCCTGGAACTTCACTACGTTTTATTGTTGTTCGACTTGCCCCTGTATCGAGTAAAAACTTTCTATCTTGACCTAATAATTCACTGTGTACATAAGGTCCTTCTTGATCTACAGGTATTTCGATAAGGGGTAAGTCAACTTCCCTCTCTAGGCTAGTTCATGCGTAACGCTGATACTCAGGGTATTCATACTGTGCGGTCTGATACATTTGTCGTGTTGTTGTTTGTGTGGCAGTAACAGGCAACGGTGGTGCAGCTGGCACAAACTGTATTGGCTGTTGTGCGGCTGGCATGGCCTGGGCATGCTGCATAGCTCCTTGTTCATTCTGATCTTGTCTGAGTGGCCGTGATCTTTCTTGTGTTTTACCTATGCTGATATTATGTTTTAAAACTGGGCAATCGTGTACATAATGACCTGGCTTTTTGCAATAATTGCATGTCCCTTTTACAGGTCCTGCTGAATCGGAATGTGTCATACCCTTTTTATGTCCTTCAGCTGGAACTGTCTGGGAAACTAACATTTTCATTTTCGTGTCTTTCATGCGTCTGTGTTCATGTTCTTGTTCCTCTCTAATTCTATTATGATGGTACTGTAACATTTGTAACATTTGCGATGGAGTGTTACCTTGCCAGGTACTCTCGAATTTTAATACTCTATTCTTTACTGGGGGCAGAGCATTTTCTACTAGTTTTGTTACAAACAGATGTGGGTATGATTCGCTACTTGCTTTTATGCCACTATTTATACCAAAACATTTTTCAAATCGGGCATAGTAATCACTAGTGTCCTCATCTTGCTTCTGTTTACAGGCTGAAATTGTACCCCAATCTTCCTTTTTCGTAGTTAATAAACGCGGCAGTACCTGTACTAGTAATCCTGGTAATGCCTTAGTTTTGTCCCCAAGCCCTGCTCCTGCAGTTCGGGCCTTTTCTTCTGCTTCTAACACTGACCATTCTATCTTTTGGTCTCCTACCTCCCACTCTTTTTCCTTGAGTTTCTCATAAATGCCAGCAGGCATCAATACCTTTAATATTGTCATAATGTCGGGGTAGGTATACTCTCCCATGAGTAACATGTCTTTAATTTCTCGGTGAAAACCCGCTGGGTCTTTGTCATGACTGGGTACCACTTTCTTCATTTGTAACAATTCTATTTTCGATATGGGCGTATATACAAATACGCGTCTAAACTGATTGTCCTCGCCCTTTATTGGGTGCACTTCTCGTAAGGGATTCTGTCTATCTATGTGATACATAGTTCTTTCCTTGACGGGCAATGGAACATGTTCCGAACATACAAAAAGAATATATTGCTTTCTTGATTCTAGAATTTCTTTAATTAATTTAGTACCTGGACCCCTCCATTTATTCATAAGTAATTCAGTCAGTATGTCAGGTAAGGGACCAGGATCTGAATGTTGACTTCGATATAGTATAATGAGTTGTTGAATCATATAAATCCCAGCTAACCTTTGTTCATCTGGGGTAAGATTCAAGAATGTGCGCACTACTGTATCATCACTATATTTTCCGGGACTGTCCACCCAATGGACAGCTGCCCTGGCTAAATCTTGTTCATCCATAGAATCGGGAAAATGATAACCCCTTCGCTCTCGGAGTAACTTGTCAGCTGTTTGGAACGAATGCTCGTTAGACCTTATATGGACTTCGGGTGTTGGGAAACCCCTGTTATTGTCTGGACATATCGGGCGTATCGGGTCATTAAGACATCTCGTACTATTACAAGATCTTCTTTTACCTACATAGGCTATAGTTTCTAACTGTCCTGTGGGCGGTCCTGACCCTTCTTCCTCACTTTGTTCGAACTCGTCTACCTCTAATCTCTCTTCGTGTAGGCGTTCTATTTCTTTACGGATCTTTCGGCACATGGCTATTATACAATTTTGTTTATCATGTCTCCCTTCTGATATATTCTGGCTCCATCTTGTAAGAATTTGCATTGCTTCCGGGTCTACCCCCGGTCGGTCTTGATTTCTGATCACACAGTTTATGAGGAAACGTAACAGTTCCCCCTGTATCTCTACCTTCTGGTATTCCATAGCTCTGTTAATACATCCTGGATCTCGCCCTGTGTGGACAAAATGGTATATATTATCTAGATGCGCAGTCATTCCTGGTAACTTCCCTAAATACACTGCGGCTCGTCTGATACGCAATGATGCTAGGGTCATTTCGTCCTCCTTTCCAGGCACAGGGTCATATCTACAATCTATAAGAAGTTCCTTAAGCGCACGGGCACTAAGGAGTTTGGGTGTACGTGAATGTGCTGACTCTTGAAAAGTGAGTTTATTTATTCTGGGTGGCGTAGAAAAGATATTGGTAGCACCTCCCGTGGCCCCATCTGGGGTGTCGGGTGTGAAAGGATTCGTTGAACGTGATACAGCAACTACAGGTGTGGACACAGCTATAGAAGCAGCTGTAGGAGCGGATGCAGAAACAGATGTGCTTGCCAGAACTTGTGACTCGATTTGTTGCTGTAGGGATACGGGTGCCGGATCTTGGCGTTGGACCTCCCTGGTATGCGGTCTATGTGGGGCGGAATTAGCATACTCGGGAGCTGCGTCATCTAAATATGAGGAAAGAAAAACGTCTTCTGTGGTTCTAGGATGCCCCTTAGGATGTACCTTTATTGGGAACAATGGGGGTGGCAAGTCTTTCGGTATTTCTGGGGTAGCCTTAGGTAATCCTTCGGCCAGAAGGGGATACATACCATTCATAAGGGCATTTCTTTGTCTGTCTACTTGTTCTGATTTCACTCGGATACCTTCCTCAATTAATAGATTCTCTTGAACTTTATTGGAATTCTCTTTACTCTTCTCTTCCTGTCTACGTGCTTTTTCTGTTCGTCTATGTGATTCCTTACGCCATAATTCAATGGCATCTTTCTGTGACTGTCTGACTTTCCTTTTCCATAACTCTTCTTCTACTTTCATGATGCACTCTGCATCCCAGGTTCCCGCTGTGGGCCACCTCTGACTTTCTGGTAATCCCTTGGTGTAGTCTACCCATAAATCAAGAAATAATATAGCATCTAGGCCATGTTTATGATACATAAAGTGCCCTGGAGTGTCCCTAGGAGGAATAGGAACGGCTTCCTCGAGAACCCCTTTTCTGGTAGTGATCTGTCTTAATTTCGAAAAGAGCGGCATATTGAAAACTGACTTTATACTTGATTTTGACCAACTGACCTGATACTTGATTTTGAACAGACTTAATACAATGAACACGATAATGAACAGTCATTCATACCACAATATACAGAACGTATTTAAACACATTAAACATTAAACATTAAACCTTTAACTGAAACAACAATGATGATCGTCTGCATAACTAATCACCAAGCTTAATTCTCGACAATAACTAGACAATGACTAGACACTTCGGAATACTTCGGAATACTTGATATACTGCTAAACAGTACAGATACACTGCTAAAACAGTGCAGACCGGATTTGTGTACCCAAACCCGTCTCGACCGGCACAACCTATGTGCACGTCAGAAATGCCTCCCCAGCAATGGTACTCACCGGGTAGCTTCGGAAACGGAAGGCCTCAGTAACTTGAACTTGACACGGACTGGACTCGACTCGACTCGTCGGACACTGGGCTTGACTTCGGACTGGTGGGTCTCTGTGTACCTCGGATCTTGCTCTCTCAGCTAGGCTCTGGTCGGGATACTTCGCACTTCTCACCGCCTCGTCTGGGTGTTGATCGCAGTCTCAGTCGCCCCCGCTTGACCGGAGGGAGATACAGGAAATCCTGCTGGTACGCGTTATTGTCCGTCCAGCTGTGGCAGGAGACCGGGCCTGCAACGCACCGCCGGCGCGTGAGATGAGAAAGTGTCCCTGTTCGGGCGCCATTCATGTGGTAAATATTTCTCCTTTACCTGGACTGAATTTGATACAGGAACATAATAAAATAGCTCAGTAAAATGAGAGGCAGAATCCGTGGTATTAGAGGTTCGGAATGGGCTTTATTCCATGAACTCGATTATAATCGGTTGCTCCCACTGTTCCGTCACCACGAAGGTTCAGGAAGTGAAGCACACACATTATTGACATGAAATGGCTTTTATAATACATACATTACAATGAAGCGAATGCAATAGGCGTAACAATTGATAAGGAAAATGACGAATTGTCTGCGTAACCGAAAATGGGTGGAACAAGGAGTAAAAAGGAACATAATTGGTTATGAGATCATATATAGGTGGATCTATAAGATAATATTTGGCATAGATGCGCGCGCAGCAGCATGACGTGTGATTGACGTGTGATTGACGTGTAACTAGGGGGTGAAGGGGACTTGACATTTAGCTCTACATGTGGAGACAAGAAGTCTGAGGGGTCAAGTCAACCTAATCCCAAATCATATCTAACATCCTATGTTTAAAGAACTATGTTATCCATAAAGAAGGACTCTCGAACAGAATCTATTCTATACTGACTGTGTGTGCGTGTACAAGCGTCTAAGTGTCTACACTAAATGCGAGGGCAGGAATCTTCCATAGTAACAGGGCTATGAATTACTTGTATTAAGACAGAGAAGCCGGGCCCTTTGCTTGGTAACTGGAAGAATGTTTACTTAAGCTACTAGGCAGGAATGCATCGGCTGAGGGGGAAGCAGATAACTCGAAGGTGAAATACAGTTCTTGGCAGAGAATAGGCTGATGTCAGGCTTCGTGAGCCGCGCAGAGAATGAGACAAAGTTCATGGTCACAGATGCAGGCTCAGACTGGAGCTTTCAGAGGCAGAAGGCAAGAGGAGTTTTGATGACAGAATCAGGGCCTACTTGCCTGGACTGTAAAATGGCATAAGTGAGCCATATAAAGCCGGTGGCCTTTTGTACTTAGGAATGGAATATCCGGCCTATTCATGGCGGATCTGACAGAGGACATGTTGACGGTGGACGCACATGTATTTGCGTCTTCATAACTGGAACTGGAGGGAACATACATGTACATGTGACATGTACATAGAACCGTTGGGGTCCAAGATAGGGGACATAACTGACCAGAAAAATCCATATTTCCACAGGGGGGATCCTTGGAGTACTCCATATCTGATCTCTGTTGGTTCTGAGAGGAAGGGTGAGAGTCTTATTCTCTGTGTTCTGCCTGAGAGGAAAGATCGTATCCAGTCTATGCTATTTCTTGGACTCCGGCATCGTGGATCCTGGTGGTAAGTGAGTAGTGGGAGACGTGTTGAAAGTTGCTGATAGATCCAGGGGAATGAGGGCTGCCGTGTGGCCTTGGTCGAGGATGGCGCGTATGTCATCGGTGGCGGCGATGAGGGCGGTCTCAGTGCTGTGGTTGCTGGGGAATCTGGATTGAGAGGTGTCAAGTATGCTGTTGGTTTTTTGATGAAGTGTGCTGGCTGGGTGTTGACGGCCTCTTCGATGACTTTGGCGGCAAAAGAGAGCAGAGAGATGGGTCTGCGGTTCTTGAGATCTGTCGGTCCGTTTGCATTCAGACACAGTGCAGAATCCATGGCAGGACAGATCATGGTGCATGTCCAGACAGGCTAGCATCCATGACAGGTGAGATCATGGTGCATGTCTAGACACAGGCCAGGATCCTATGGCAGGAGAGATCATGGTCTGCGTCCAGACACTGTCCAGCCTCTGTGGCAAGAGAGACCATAGTCTACATCCAGACACAGGCCAGCATCCATGGCTGGCGAGATTATGTTGCACGTCCAGACACAGGCCAGCATCCTATGATAGGAGAGATCATGGTCTGCATCCAGACACAGGCCAGCATCCATGACAGGAGAGATCATAGTCTGCGTCCAGACAGAGGCCACCATCTGTGGCAGGAGAGACCATAGTGTGCGTCCAGACACAGGCCAGCATCCATGACAGGAGAGATCATGGTCTGCGTCCAGACACAGGCCAGCATCCACTACAGGAGAGAACATAGTGTGCTTCCAGACACAGGTCGGCATCCTGTGGTAGGTGAGATCATGGTCTACACCCAGACACAAGCCAGCATCCGTGGCAGAAGATATCATGGTGCATGTTTATACACAGGCCAGCATCCATGACGGGTGAGATCATGGTGCACATACAGACACAGGCCAGTATCCTAAGACAGGAGAGATCATGGTCTGCATCCAGACACAGACCAGCATCCTATGTCAGGAGAGATCATGGTGTATGTCCAGACACAGGCCAGCATCCGTATCAGGAGAGATCATGGTGTGTGTCCAGACACAGTCCAGCACCCGTTACAGGAGAGATCATGGTGCACGTCCAGACACAGGCCAGCATCCTGTGGTAGGAGATATCAAGGTGTGTGTCCAGACACAGGCCAGCATCCTACGTGAGGAGAAATCATGGTGTGTGTCCAGACACAGGTCAGCAACCATGGTAGGAGAGATCATGGTCTATGTCCAGACACAGGCCAGCATCCTATGGCAGGATAGATTATGGTCTGTGGCCAGAAACAGTCCAGCATCCTATGGCATGAGAGATGGTGGTCTGCGTCCAGACACAGGCCAGCGTCCATGGCAGGAGAGATCTTAGTGCACTTCCAGACACAGGCCAGCATCCTCTAGCAGGAGAGATCTTGGTCTGCCACCAGACACAGCCCAGCATCCGTGGCAGGAGAGATCAAAGTGCGCGTCCAGACACAGGCCAGCATCCTGTGGCAGGAGAGATCTTGGTCTGTCACCAGACACAGGCCAGCATCTGTGGCAGGAGAGATCAGAGTGCGCGTCCAGACACAGGCCAGCATCCTGTGGCAGGAGAGATCTTGGTCTGCATCCAGACACAAGCCAGCCTCTGTGGCAGGAGAGATCACAGTCTACATCCAGACACAGGACAGCATTCATGGCAGGTGAGATCTTGGTCTGCATTCAGACACAGGCCAGCATCCTGTGGCAGGAGAGATCTTGGTCTGCCACCAGACACAGGCCAGCATCCTCTAGCAGGAGAGATCTTGGTCTGCCACCAGACACAGCCCAGCATCCGTGGCAGGAGAGATCAAAGTGCGCGTCCAGACACAGGCCAGCATCCTGTGGCAGGAGAGATCTTGGTCTGTCACCAGACACAGGCCAGCATCTGTGGCAGGAGAGATCAGAGTGCGCGTCCAGACACAGGCCAGCATCCTGTGGCAGGAGAGATCTTGGTCTGCATCCAGACACAAGCCAGCCTCTGTGGCAGGAGAGATCACAGTCTACATCCAGACACAGGACAGCATTCATGGCAGGTGAGATCTTGGTCTGCATTCAGACACAGGCCAGCATCCTGTGGCAGGAGAGATCTTGGTCTGCCACCAGACACAGGCCAGCATCCGTGGCAGGAGAGATCAAAGTGCGCGTCCAGACACAGGCCAGCATCCTGTGGCAGGAGAGATCTTGGTCTGCATCCAGACACAAGCCAGCCTCTGTGGCAGGAGAGATCACAGTCTACATCCAGACACAGGCCAGCATTCATGGCAGGTGAGATCTTGGTCTGCATTCAGACACAGGCCAGCATCCTGTGGCAGGAGAGATCTTGGTCTGCGTCCAGACACATGCCAGCATCCTGTGGCAGGAGAAATCATGGTCTGTGTCCAGCCACAGGCCAGCATCTGTGGCAGGAGAGATCATGGTGTGCGTCCAGACGAGGCCAGCCACCATGGCAGGAGAGATCATAGTGTGTGTCCAGACACAGGCCAGCCTCCTATGGCAGGGTGTGGAAAGATGTATCTTTCAGAAAGACCAGTGTGCATAGAAGGATCCTCACACAGTGAAGAATAGTTGTACCTCATAGTGTGAGATGCCAAACAATTGTATAATTAGTTTTAACTCTCGAACACGGGTGTACAACAGGCCCCTGTGGCGCAGGGGGACTACCCTTGCATGCCCTCCCCCATTTAGCTGAAGATCTATGAAAGTCTGTAAGAAATGAAAGTCTTATTGACCCTTTCCACATTCTGCAGGGGGGGTGGGCAATTATTTTGCCTAACGCTACTATCTTAAACTCAAAACCCTTTCCTTTTTTAAAATAATTTTCATTTTTCACAAAGGGTACATAAAGAAGTAGAAGAAGATATCCTTAATTACATGCATGTAAATTAGGTCACATCAAACAGAAAAGGAGAGAAAAACCAGTAGGAAAAAAAACTGATCAAGCAACGCAATTCCATATACGGTTAAGTTCTTGCAGTGACCATATATCTCTAATTTTAGCCAACGCACGTTCCCTCTCATATATGTCTTTCATTAAAGCGAACCATTCAGAAAAGACGGGAGCATTGGGCGAGATCCGCGCTCTTGCAATGCAGGGAGGGCACCAACCAAAGCAAAAGAAAGAAAGATCTCGCGCCTCGGTCAGCGCTCTCTTTAACACCGAGCATCATCGCTTTGTAGTGGGAGGAAGCCATAACCCAAGCGTTGACCTATGAACTGAATAATTTCCCCCCAAAAGGCACCTAACTTGGGGCAGGTGCAAAGCATATGAAGAATGTAAGCTGCGATCAGACCGCATTTTGGACAGCGTGGCCTATCTCCCCCGTCACCCCCGTACCCCTGTACATTTTGTGCCCATTTCCCGATCCTTTCAGGAGTGTAATCGAGCATACAGATGGTTCGGAATTGTTGAAGCTTTAAAATAATAGAGTGAATAGAATTTGTTTAAGTATCTAAAGCAGTAACAATTTCCGCAGAAACCGTACCTATGCCCAGAGCCTGGCTCCATTTAGGCGCCAGAAGTTGAGTGTCATCACTCCTGAAATGGCAAAGGGTAGGTAGATTATACTAATTCCTGATTTCAGTGTAGAATGTAGTAAACATGTAACTAGTTCATGGGAGTTTGGTGATTGCATAGGTTGTCGTTTAAAAAAGTAATCCCTAATTTGTAGGTATTTGAAAAAAATTGTTGTGGAAGATCGTAGGCAGATTGTAAGGATGCAAAAGTACGAAAAACCATCAGAATCGTAAAGTTGGCCAAGCCTTTCGATGCCATAGTTTGCCCACCGGCGGGCAGAATAATCATGAAAAATATTTTTGGGAGTTGGATTGTTCCAAAGCTGAAAATGAATGTGTTGCGTGAGATCTTCAGGGGAGAGTAGACAATGATCGAGAATTTCATGCCATATACGTACCATGTCCCAAACGGTCTTAAATCGGACTCTCTTGTAGTAATTAGAATCATTGATCCTGCTGTCCGTGCCCAGTGCGAGACATAGACCAAAGTACGGTTTCTTGCCAGTTAGTAAGCTTTGCAAGCGCCCCGTAAATGCCGCCCAGAAGTATAATTTGAAGTCGGGGAGCTGAAGTCCACCCTGCTTAAAGGGGAATTTAAGAGAACGTATCACACGGCGTGCTTGCTTATAAACCCTTATAAAGCTATAAATTGGGGACGCGAAGAGGGATAGCGCGGAACAGATATAAAAACGTACGCAAAATAGTTATTTTAATTATGTTGCATCTACCAATTATAGTTATCAGGAGTTTGTTCCATGTCCTCATATTTTGAGTAACCGAGTGTAGCAATGTCTCATACTTCAGTTTCCATACCTGTTCGACAAGAGGAGAAATCCATACACCCAAGTACGTTGTGACAGCACAGCCGCCTGGTAAAGGTGTAGTGGAATCTAGATTATGGAGAATTTGGGTTTTATGAGAGTTCAGTTTATATCCAGAAAGGCGGCCACATTTTTCTGCCTCTTCCTGGATTGAGATCAATGCTGTTACTGGATCAGGTGACAAAACGCAATATCACCAGCATAGGTGAAAACTTTCAGTTTGTGTATCCCATTGGTAAATAGAATAATGTGGGTGTTCCGATTTAGTGCTTTAATAAACGGCTCAATAAATAATGCAAACAGAATAAAAGAAAGTGGGTACCCCTGCTGGGTACCACATTGTATCTGAAAGGGGACAGAGTGTAAGTTAATGTATATGAGTTTAGCCTATGGATTTGCGTATAGTGCACAAATCCATTTTAAAAAATGGCCTTGTAGTCCGTTGGCTACTAGTGTTGCCCATAATGTGTCTCATACCACTCGGTCAAATGCTTTTTCAGCGTCTAATAGGATCATCCGCAATTTGCAAGATGTCCTATTAGCAATGTCAAATGCAGTTATAGATGTATAACTCAAAACCATTTCCAAACCTCACATTCATCAGGAGGGGGACAAGTCATCATATACTGAGATAGTGCAAGCCAGATCTGAGCCAGGGGTTTGTCTTGGTCGTATCAGCCAAAACAAGCATTGTCAAAGCCAATAGTTCTCAGCAATGCCCGAGCTATTGGCCTTGCCAATGTGAATGTCTTTTAGCCATGTTGCCTAGCAGGACATCTGCTGTTCAGCATGGCTAAAAGTGACTGAAAGCCAAGAATCACAGTATGTTGAGCCGATGCCGAGTCTCTTCACCCCCTATGTTGAGTTTATTGTCGTGCACCTCCTAACACGAAAAAGAACTATAACGTGGCCTGCATTGGCCGCATCATAGCACTTTTTCAGTGACTTTCAGCCATGAGAAGGAACTCCCACAGTCCTTGAATTCTCTATGCTCACTGGTTCTTGATTGGTTTGTGGAACAGTCATCACTTCTGATTGGGTACAGCTTTTATTACAAACTTTTGAGTAATGCATTGTTGTGTGCAATGTGCTCTTGGGTGACGCATGTGAGTACGAGTGAGTGCACACTTCTGTTTACCAGGCAGGGCAGAAGCATTTGGAGTTCCAAAACATTGGCGGGCCTTGATTGGTTTGCCATTCAAGGTGCAGCTTAACCAATAAATGCATTTGGAAAAGGAAAAGCCTAGTATTTGGCGCCACCTTGTGGTATTGGAGACTTAGCTGCGTCACAAGGAAACTGGTTAGGGCAGCTTTTATCATGTAAACACGTGTTAAATAACAAGTGCGGGGCCCGGGGTAAGGGTCCCTAGCGCGCCTCAATACTTCCACACTCTGTAGACGGGGCCAGGAGCCTTCTGCACTATTTACTTCATTTACCCTCTGGCAACATCTGGTGCCGTGGCTTTACATCATTTCCGAATGTCTGGTCCCCACACCCTCTGCCCAGTGCGCCAGATAATGTGAGAGGAAGTCAGGGGGGACAAGAAGGTGCGACGACACCATCAAAATCATGAACACCACCCACTCTGGCTCACCATCTGATCTATGCCCTCACCACATCTTCAACAAAGCAAACTCAATCATCGCACCCCAACTCCGGAAGATGATCAACAGGTCTTTTGAGACCACCACCTTCCCGAAGAGCTGGAAACACACCGAGATCAACGCCCTTCTCAAGAAACCCAAGGCGGACCCAAAGGACCTCAAGAACTTCCGGCCCATCTCCCTGCTCCTGTTCCCTGCGAAAGTCATCGAGAAGACCGTCAACAAACAACTGACCAGCTTCCTCGAGGAGAGCAACATCCTGGACTCGTCCTAATCCGGATTCCGCAGCAACCACAGCACGAAACCTCCCTCATCGCTGCCACCGACGACATCAGGGCCCTGCTGGACAATGGCAAAACCGCGGCCCTCATCCTCCTGGACCTCTCGGCCGCCTTCAACATCGTCTGCCACCACACCTTATGCACACGCCTCCACGACGCAGAGATCCATGACAAAGCCCTGGACTGGACAGGACCAACTCCTTCCTCACCGGCAGAGAGTCCATCCCCCCCCATTCCGATCCCAAGCCACCAAGATCACCTGCAACGTACCCCAAGAATCATCCCTCAGCCCGACCCTTTTTAACATCTACATGGCACCGCTCATCCACATCGTCCAATCACATGACCTCAACATCATCTCATACGCTGACGACACCAAGCTGATCCTCTCTCTCACCAAGTGTAACGCCCTGAACGTCTCAGGATCGTTTAACAGACACGATAATGAGAACGCAACCACTTGTGAAGGTTTAGTTATTTTAATGAAGGCAAAAATAATACAAGGAATAAACAAAGGTTATAGTCACTGGAATCCTCCAGGCTAAGTACGTTACCAGCCCACAGCACGGATGGTCCTAACCGTCCTCTGCATATACGCCGATCCCGGCGTATGCCAACAGAGGGCAGAAATGAAATGGCCGACAATGCCAATCGGTAGGCTGTGAGGGGCACGAAGAGTGTTGGGGAGAATCGAGGAGTCAGGGAAACACCCAGCCGGGGTCTCTACCTGAAGGGAGCAGCCGCTCAACCTCTTCCTCAGACTGCACCGGGACGCGGAGTCACCTCCTGGTGATGCGTCACCGATACCCCAATCACAAGCAAAGAAGACTGAACCGAGAGCAGCCGCTCGATCGATCCTGTGGACTTCCGAGTCTGTAACGCGGCAAACACCTCCTGGTGTGCGTTACAGCTGGCAGTCCCTGTATCTCTGGTCGGGCTGGGAGTTACGACTCCAACCAGCAAAAGCGCCACTGCGCTTTGACTCAGCCGAGTCAAAAAGCGAAGCTCAATGGTTATCCGGTAGAGCTTCCGGGTCCTTCACAGGTGACGATGGGGCAAGACACGGCCCAGGGAGTAACGACTCGACCTACCTCCGTTCTTGCCTTACTGGAGCACCACTCCGGAACACTGCTCTTCACTAAGCAGGTACGTCGGTGTAAACACAATATCCGACAGCGTTGTACCTCCCGGTTCCTCCCTTTATAGGGCGTGTTTTCCTTGAGTTATGTAACAGCTCTCCTGTTTACATAAGGGCGTGTTTTCCTTGAGTTGTGTAACAGCTCTCCTGTTTACATAAGGGCGTGTTTTCCTTGAGTTATGTAACAGCTCTCCTGTTTACATAAGGGCGTGTTTTCCTTGAGTTATGTAACAGCTCTCCTGTTTACATAAGGGCGTGTTTTCCTTGAGTTATGTAACAGCTCTCCTGTTTACATAAGGGCGTGTTTTCCTTGAGTTATGTAACAGCTCTCCTGTTTACATAAGGGCGTGTTTTCCTTGAGTTATGTAACAGCTCTCCTGTTTACATAAGGGCGTGTTTTCCTTGAGTTATGTAACAGCTCTCCTGTTTACATAACCTCTCAACCGCTAAGCATCCTGGGAGATGTAGTCCGTTTTCGCTGGTTACCGTTTTCCTCCCCTCGCATGACAGGAATTCTTGACAGTACATCCTCCTTCTCAGCGGCTCCCCACGGGTCCAGCGCTGGCAGGAAAACGCCGATGGAACAAGGAGACCAAGCGCGGAGCATGAACCCCTTCAGCCGGTTCCCATGACTGCTCCTCCGGGCCATAGCCTTTCCACGCAACCAGGTACCACAGCTTCCCCCTGCGCCATTTGGACGCCCGTATGTCCGACACTTCATACTCCACCTCCGACTCCACGCATACCGGCCTAGGTGTCCCAGACGGCTTGGAGGGTGCTGGTTTGAGCAATGATACATGAAAGACAGGGTGTATCCGCAATGACTGGGGCAAGCACACCTTGACGTTCACGGGACCCATACACTTGGTAATTCGATAGGGGCCCATGTACTTGGGATGGAACACACTGTTCTTTCGAAACCTCATGTTTCTTGTGGATATCCAGACGTAGTCTCCAGTGCGGTACAGTGGCCCGGGCCTTCTCTTCCTGTCTGCCGCAGCCTTGTATCTTCTCTTGGCCTCTATTAGGACAGCCCTTGAGCGCATCAACGTGTCTTTTATGTGTGCCACCCTGTCCGCTGTGGCGGGAATCCTGTCCTCTCTGAACGGATGTAGAAATGGCAAGAACCTGGGATGTTGGCCATAGTTGCTATAGAACGGAGATGACTGTGTGGAGCTGTGAGTGGCGTTGTTATAGGCTATCTCTGCAACCCATAGCAAGTCGACCCATTCTTCCCTGCCCTGGTCCACAAAACATCGCAGATACTGTTTGAGCGTTTGGTTCAGGCGCTCGGTTTGGCCGTCCGTTTGAGGGTGGTAGCTGGTGGACAGGGCGGTCTTAACATGCAGCGCAGTGCACCAAGTCTTCCAGAATTGCGCAGTAAACTGCGACCCCCGGTCCGACACGATCACCCCAGGTAATCCATGCAGTCGTACCACATTCTTTAGGAGTAGTGACGCCAATTCCCCGGCCGTAGGGACTCTCTTGCAGGGGATGAAGTGCCCCATTTTCGTCAAGTAATCCACCACCACCAGTATTGCCGTCATCCCCTGGTCTACCGGTAGGCCCACCACGAAGTCCAGTGATATGCTATCCCATGGTCTATCCGGGGTCGGAAGTGGATGTAAGAGCCCTTGGGTTCGGCCATGGTCGGCCTTCATGGTAGCACACGTAGGACACTCCTGTCCCCACCTCCTGACATCCACTATCATGGTTGGCCACCAGAAATGCCGTCCCATGCTAGCCACCGTTTTTCAAAGCCCAAATGACCTGCGCATGGAGAGTCATGGCACCAGATGAATGCTTGTTTCCTTAGCCTAGGCGTGGGTATCAATAGGCACCTGCCCTTCAGGGGTATCCCGTCCTTCAGCTGCCATTCTCTGTGACTGAGGAGCCACCTCCGCCATGCGAATGACCTGATCCCTCTCTTTATTCCCCTCAGGAAAGTATCCGGTTGGATAACCCCCAATACCATCCTCGGGGAAATGATGGAATGCTCGGTCGCAGGCAATGGTTCCTTAACTGCAGATTGACGGGACAGGGCGTCCGCCTTCCGGTTTTCCGTCCCCGGCCGATATGTGATGCGGAAGTTGAACCCCGCAAAGAAGATCATCCACCGCAGCTGTCTGGGAGAAAGGTGTCTTGTGGCCGTCATGAACTGTAGGTTCCGATGGTCCGTGTACACCGATACCACATGTCTTGCCCCCATCAACCAATGCCTCCATTCGGTGAAGGCGTCCTTGATTGCGAGAAGCTCCTTCTCCGCAATATGGTAGTTGCGTTCGGCGTCGTTGAGTTTGCGGGACATGTACGCAACGGGATGAAGCACCCCTGTGTCGTGGTTGCGTTGGGACAAGATAGCCCCCAGCGCCACATCCGATGCGTCCGCTTCCACCACGTAGGGGAGATCCGGATCGGGGTGAGCCAACACCGGCGCCTTACCAAAGGCGCTTTTCAGGGCCTCAAAGGCTTTGTTCGCTTCAGGGGACCAGACAAACTCCTTGGACTTCCTCAGTAGCTGTGTGATTGGGGCCACCAATCCTGAAAATCCATCTATAAACCGCCTGTAAAAGTTGGCGAAGCCAATGAAACTTTGGACGTCCTTCACGCTTTGGGGCACCGGCCATTCTTTCACCGCCTTGATCTTTCGTTCTGCCATCTCCTGTCCCTCTGGACTCAGCATCACTCCGAGGAATTCCACGGATGTGACGTGGAAGTCACACTTGCTGAGTTTACAAAACAGCATGGTTTCCCTCAGCTTTTGGAGCACAGCTTTGACGTGGTGTACGTGCTCCTCCACACTGGACGAATAGATGAGGATGTCGTCGATATATACGACCACGTAGATATCCAACTCCTCTCTGAATACCTCATTCAAAAAGTACTGAAAGGCTGCCGGGGCGTTGCACAGACCGAACGGCATGACGAGGTACTCAAAAAGGCCGAACCTGGTCTTAAAGGCGGTCTTCCACTCGTCTCCGTCCCTCATGCGCACCAGATGGTATGCCCCTTTCAAATCCAACTTGGTGTAGATACGAGCTTTCTTGACCTGTTCCAGAAGTACACTGATGAGAGGCAAGGGGTACCGATTCTTTACGGTTATCGCATTCAATGCCCTAAAGTCCACACAGGCTCTCAGCTCCCCATTAGCCTTCGGGATGAAGAAGAGTGGCGAGGCGGCTGGAGACTTGGACGGGCGGATGAATCCTAGCTTGAGGAGTTTATCCAGGTACCCCCGGAGATGCACGTTTTCAGGCTCCGTCAGGGCATACAGCCTGCCGCTGGGAACGCTGGCCCCTGGCACCAGGTCGATCTGGCAGTCAAACTGTCTATGTGGTGGTAGCACTTCCGCCTTCACCTCATCAAATACATCCTCAAAACTGTGATAAGCCTGGGGGAGAGCCACATCTTTTTCTGCCGCTGTAGCCACCGTCTGACTCCCGCTCTCATCTGCGTCAAGGGATTCCGTTCTTATTCCACAATGCAGGATGCAATACGGTGACGTCATTTCGATGCGATGTGTTGGCCAATCCACAGAGGGGTTGTGTTTCTGTAGCCACGGCAATCCCAATATGACGCCATATTGGGGCGCTCGGATGATGTTAAAATCGATTTGTTCCAAATGACTCCTCCCACATCTCATCGGAAGGACCCCCGTGTGCTGCCCGATGGGCCCCGTCACCAATCGCCTTCCGTCTACAGCATAGACGTCTTCGGGTACAGCTTTGGGAAGAAGCACTAGCCCTAGCGTGCATGCCTCGTTGTGGTCCATAAACATGCCAGTGGCCCCTGAATCCACCATGGCCACAACGGGTATCCACTGGTCATGCACTCCCACGTGCACCGTGAGAAACAGGTGTCGTTGTCCCTTAGTGACCGAGTTGGAAAGTGAAGGGATGGATGAGTGACTCCGAGATGCCCCTTCTTTGGTCTGGGAGTCCTCTAGTTTTCCGCCGGTACGTCCACCACGGCTGTTACCGACCGGTTGGCCCGATAACGTGACGTCTTCGGTTTGGCAGGGCATTCACGTATGTAGTGGCCTTTTTTGCCACAATATAGGCACAATCCTTGTTTACGGCGTGACTCTTTCTCCGTGGCTGTGAGGCTCGCTCGTATTGCGCCGATGTCCATGGGTTCTCCCTTGGATGCGGTGGAAGTTTCAGGACTTCCCACTGTCACATAGGATGGAAGGGAGTTTCCTTTTCTCCCATGATCCCCCTTTCTTTCACTTAGCCTATGTTCCAGCCGTAATACCAGGTTGATAAGGCCCTCACATGTCTTGGGTTGTGGGTCAATATGAGCCACGGCGTCCTTGAGCTCATCGCACAGCCCGTGATGGAAGAGCGCCGTCTGTTTAGCAACAGGCCACTTGGTTTCCGCAACCAGCCTTCGGAACGCGTTGAGATACTGCACCAGGTCGTTGGATCCCTGTCTCAACTCAAGCATTTCACGGTCCGCCGTGTACGAGTCAGCCCTTCTGTCGAAGACCTTCAGGAATTCCTCGCGAAAAGCACCCCAATCACATAAGATGGGGTCGTCCCTGCTCACCAGAGGTACGGCCCATTGTGCCGCGTTTCCAGCCAAATAGGATATAAGGAAAGCCACACGAGCCTGACTCGTGGGGAACGCCCTTGGTTTGCACGATAAATGTAGCGCCACTTGTGTGAGGAATACCTGCACTGTGTTAGGATCCCCACTGTACCTCTCTGGTGTTGCCAAGGGGACGGCTACCGGCATTTCCACTACTACCGCAGGGGTCTGGTTCGTGAGGGAGGTGCTGGGCGTGAGCGGGTCCAATTGGATAGCATCCAGTCTGGCTTTTACATCGGCTGTTTCTTGCCTGGAGGCAACCAATTCAATTTGCACGGTCGCTAAAGCAGCCAGCACATCATCAAGTGTTGCCATGTCTGTTATCGACCGGGAGACAGTTAGTGTTATTAAGGTCGGATATTTTGTAACGCCCTGAACGTCTCAGGATCATTTAACAGACACGATAATGAGAACGCAACCACTTGTGAAGGTTTAGTTATTTTAATGAAGGCAAAAATAATACAAGGAATAAACAAAGGTTATAGTCACTGGAATCTTCCAGGCTAAGTACGTTACCAGCCCACAGCACGGATGGTCCTAACCGTCCTCTGCATATACGCCGATCCCGGCGTATGCCAACAGAGGGCAGAAATGAAATGGCCGACAATGCCAATCGGTAGGCTGTGAGGGGCACGAAGAGTGTTGGGGAGAATCGAGGAGTCAGGGAAACACCCAGCCGGGGTCTCTACCTGAAGGGAGCAGCCGCTCAACCTCTTCCTCAGACTGCACCGGGACGCGGAGTCACCTCCTGGTGATGCGTCACCGATACCCCAATCACAAGCAAAGAAGACTGAACCGAGAGCAGCCGCTCGATCGATCCTGTGGACTTCCGAGTCTGTAACGCGGCAAACACCTCCTGGTGTGCGTTACAGCTGGCAGTCCCTGTATCTCTGGTCGGGCTGGGAGTTACGACTCCAACCAGCAAAAGCGCCACTGCGCTTTGACTCAGCCGAGTCAAAAAGCGAAGCTCAATGGTTATCCGGTAGAGCTTCCGGGTCCTTCACAGGTGACGATGGGGCAAGACACGGCCCAGGGAGTAACGACTCGACCTACCTCCGTTCTTGCCTTACTGGAGCACCACTCCGGAACACTGCTCTTCACTAAGCAGGTACGTCGGTGTAAACACAATATCCGACAGCGTTGTACCTCCCGGTTCCTCCCTTTATAGGGCGTGTTTTCCTTGAGTTATGTAACAGCTCTCCTGTTTACATAAGGGCGTGTTTTCCTTGAGTTGTGTAACAGCTCTCCTGTTTACATAAGGGCGTGTTTTCCTTGAGTTATGTAACAGCTCTCCTGTTTACATAAGGGCGTGTTTTCCTTGAGTTATGTAACAGCTCTCCTGTTTACATAAGGGCGTGTTTTCCTTCAGTTATGTAACAGCTCTCCTGTTTACATAACCTCTCAACCGCTAAGCATCCTGGGAGATGTAGTCCGTTTTCGCTGGTTACCGTTTTCCTCCCCTCGCATGACAGGAATTCTTGACACCAAGGACCCCGCCGTCACCAAAACCAACCTTCACGGAGGAATGAAGGCCGTCGCCGAATGGATGAAGAACAATTGCCTGAAACTGAACTCAGACAAGACAGAGGTCCTCATACTCGGCTCCACCCCATCCGCCTGGGACAACTCCTGGTGGCCGGCCACGCTGGGAGCTGCCCCAACTCCTACCGACCACGCACGCAACCTGGGGTTCATCCTGGACTCATCACTCTCAATGACCCAGCAAGTCAACGCAGTCTGCTCCTCCTGCTTCAACACCCTCCGCATGCTGCGCAAGATCTACAGATGGATCCCCACCGGAACCAGAAGGACGGTCACCCAGGCCCTCGTCAGCAGCAGACTGGACTATGGCAACGCCCTCTATGCAGGAACCACGGCCAAACTCCAGAAAAGACTTCAACGCATACAGAACGCCTGCCCTAACCTTATTCTCGACATCCACAGCCACATCACTGCCCACCTGAGAGACCTGCACTGGCTCCTCGTCAGCAAGAGGATCACCTTCAAGCTCCTCACCCATTCTCACAAAGCACTCCACAACGCCGGACCAGAATACCTCAACAAACGACTCACCTTCTACACCCCGAACCACCAGCTTTGCTCCGCTGACCTCGCCCTCGCCACCATTCCACACAACCACCGAACGACCACCGGTGGCAGATCATTCTCCCACCTTGCTGCCAAGACATGGAACACCCTTCCCATCCCCCTGCGACAGACCCAGGACCTGCTGACCTTCAGGAGATTTCTCAAGACCTGGCTGTTGGAGCAGTAGCAGAACCTTCCCCTTCCCTCCACCTCCTCAGCACCTTGAGACCCTCACGGGTGAGTACTGAACTCGACAAATGATTGATTGATTGATTGATTGATTGATTGATTGCGAGAACGGCTCTCACATATGACTCCTGACCCTCGTCTGCTGCTCACAGAGGGTGGAACCAGCTCGCACATCCGCAGCGCTCTGGGGCAAAACTGCAAAAGTAACTAAACAGCTTCTGTCGTCCAGGACATGAGAACAGCTTACATGCAATCACCTTGTCCGGGGGAAGAGCAACCCTGGTGACCCGTCCTTGTCTGCGTGGGACACAGACAGCATCCTATGGCAGGGAGGGATCATGGGTTTACGTGGGACACAGGACAGCATCCTGTGACAGGGAGGGACCATGGGTCTGAGTGGGACACAGGACAGCATCCTATGGCTGGCAGGGATCATGGGTCTGCGTGGGCCATGGGACAGCATCCTGTGACAGGGAGGGATCATGGGTCTGGCTGGGACACAGGGCAGCATCCTATGGCTGGCAGGGATCATGGGTCTGCGTGGGCCATGGGACAGCATCCTGTGGCAGGGAGGAATCATGGGTCTGTGGACACAGGACAGCATCCTGTGGTACGGAGGGATCATGAGCCTGCGTGGGTCATAGGACAGCATCCAATGGCAGGGAGGAATCATGGATCTGTGGACACAGGACAGCATCCTATGGTACGGAGGGATCATGAGCCTGCATGGGACACAGCACAGCATCCTATGGAAGTGAGCGGTCATGGGTCTGCGTGGGACACAGGACAGCATCCTGTGGCACGGATGGGTCATGGGTCTGCAAGGGACACAGGACAGAATCCCGTGGAAGGGTGGGATCATGGGTATTCATCTGCGTGGGATACAGGAGAGCATCCAATGGCAGAGAGGGGTCATGGGTCTGCGTGGGACACAGGACAGCATCCTATTGCAGGGAGGGGTCATGGTTGGCGTGGGACACAGGACAGCATCCTGTGGCAAGGAGAGATAATGAGCCTGCGTGGGACATGGGACAGCATCCTATAGCAGGAAGTGATCATGGGTCTGGGTGGGACAATGGACAGCATCATGTGGCATGGAGGGGGCATGGGAGTTCATCTGCGTGGGATACAGGACAACATCCTCTTGTAGGTAGGGGTCATAGGTGTTCGTCTGCATGGGACACAGGACAGCATCCTGTTGCAAGGAGGGTTTATGGGTCTGCGTGGGACACGGGACAGCATCCTACAACAGGGAGGGATCATGGGTCTGTGTGGGACACAGGAAAGTATCCTATGGCTGTGAGGGATCATGGGTCCGCGTGGGACACAGGACAGCATCCAATTGAAGGGAGGGGTAATGGGTCTGCGTGGGACACAGAACAGCATCTCCTGTGGCAGGGAGGTGTCATGGTCTGTGTGGGACACAGGAGAGCATCCTGTGGTACAGAGGGATCATGAGCCTGCAGGGGACACAGGACAGCATCCTGTGGCAGGGAGGGGTCATGGCCAGTGTGGGACACTGGACAGCATCCTATGGCACCGAAGGGTCATTGGTCTGCGAGGGACACAGGAGAGCATCCTATGGCAGGGGGGTCTTGGGTCTGCATCTGTGTGGAACATGGCACAGCATCCTGTGGTGCGGAGGGATCATGAGCCTGCTTGGGACACAGGACAGCATCCTGTGGCAGGGAGGGGTCATGGTCTGCTTGGGAGGCAGGACAGAATCCTTTGGCAGGGAGGTTTCAGTGTGGGACAAGGGACAGCATCAGATGAAAAAGAGGGGTCATGGGTCTGGGTGGGACACAGGACAGCATCCTGTGGCAGGGAGGGGTCATGGGTCTGCGTGGGACAAGGGACAGCATCCTATGGCAGGGAGGGGTCATGGGTCTGCGTGGGACACAGGGCAGCATTCTGTGGCTGGCAGGGATCATGGGTTTTTGTGGGACACAGGACAGCATCCTATTGTAGGGAGGGGTCATGGTCTGCGTTTGACATGGAACAGCATCCTATGGCAGGGAGGGGTCGTGAGCCTAAGTGGGACACAGGACATCATCCTATGGCAGGTAAGGGTCATGGGTCTACATAAGACACAGGACAGCATCGTATGGCAGGGAGCGATAATGGATCTACGTTGGTCATGGGACAGCATCCTATTGCATGGAGGGGTCATGGGACTGCGTGGGAGGCAGGACAGCATCCTGTGGGAGGGAGGGATCATGAGCCTACGTGGGACACAGGACAGCATCCTATTGCAGGGTGGGATCATGGGTCTGTGTGGGACACAGGACAGCATCCTATGACTGGGAGGGATCATGGGTCTGGGTGGGACACAGGACAGCATCCTGTGGAAGGGAGGTGTCATGGGTCTGCATGGGACACAGGTAAGCATCCTCTGGCAAGGAGGGATTAGGCGTCTGTGTGGGACACAGGACAGCATCCTGTGGTACGGAGGGATCATGAGCCTGCGTGGAACACAGGACATCATTGTGTGGCATGGAGGGGTCCTGGGTCAGTGTGGGATACAGGACAGCATCCTTTTGCAAGGAGGGGTAATGGGTCTGCATGGGAGGCAGGACAGCATCCTGTGGCAGGGAGGGATCATGGGTCTGCGTGGGACACAGGACGGCATCCTGTGGCAGGGAGGGGTCATGGTCTTCATGGGACACGAGACAGTATCCTGTTGCAGGGAGGGGTTATGGATCTGTGTGGGACACAGGACAGCACCCTGTGGCAGGGAGTGATCATGAGTCTGCGTGGGACACAGGACAGCATCCTGTGGCAGGGAGGGGTCATGGTCTGCATGGGACACGGGACAGTATCCTGTGGCAGGGACGGGTTATGGATCTGTGTGGGACACAGGACAGCACCCTGTGGCAGGGAGGGGTCATGGGTCTGCATGGGAAGCAGGACAGCATCCTGTGGCAGGGAGGGATCATGGGTCTGCGTGGGACACAGGACAGCATCCTATTGCAGGGTGGGATCATGGGTCTGTGTGGGACACAGGACAGCATCCTATGACTGGGAGGGATCATGGGTCTGGGTGGGACACAGGACAGCATCCTGTGGAAGGGAGGGGTCATGGGTCTGCATGGGACACAGGTAAGCATCCTCTGGCAAGGAGGGATTAGGCGTCTGTGTGGGACACAGGACAGCATCCTGTGGTACGGAGGGATCATGAGCCTGCGTGGAACACAGGACATCATTGTGTGGCATGGAGGGGTCCTGGGTCAGTGTGGGATACAGGACAGCATCCTTTTGCAAGGAGGGGTAATGGGTCTGCATGGGAGGCAGGACAGCATCCTGTGGCAGGGAGGGATCATGGGTCTGCGTGGGACACAGGACGGCATCCTGTGGCAGGGAGGGGTCATGGTCTTCATGGGACACGAGACAGTATCCTGTTGCAGGGAGGGGTTATGGATCTGTGTGGGACACAGGACAGCACCCTGTGGCAGGGAGTGATCATGAGTCTGCGTGGGACACAGGACAGCATCCTGTGGCAGGGAGGGGTCATGGTCTGCATGGGACACGGGACAGTATCCTGTGGCAGGGACGGGTTATGGATCTGTGTGGGACACAGGACAGCACCCTGTGGCAGGGAGGGGTCATGGGTCTGCATGGGAAGCAGGACAGCATCCTGAGGCAGGGAGGGATCATGGGTCTGCGTGGGACACAGGACAGCATCCTATGGAAGGGAGGGGTCATGGGTCTGCGTGGGACACAGGACAGCATCCTGTAGCAGAAGGGGTCAGGGTCTGTGTGTGACACAGGACAGCATTCTGTGGTAAGCAGGGATCATGAGCCTGCGTGGGACACAGGACAGGAGCCCCTGGGGAAAATGTCTCTGCGTATTCAGACAATCAAGGTGGTTTTCCTTGTCACTATTACCTAGGCCTGGAGGGTTGGGGAGTTGGGCTTCTTGCTTTGTTCTGAGCCCTTTTTGAGGTTTTTTCTGGATTGGGTTGTTCTCCGGCCTGATCCTCCCTTTGTTCCCAAGGTCTCTTCCTCGTTTCACTGCTCGTAGGATCTGGTTCTGCCCGGTGTCTGTCCTGGTCCTCTTTCGGAAGAGGAAGTGCGGTTGCACAGTTTGGATGTTACCTGGTTCGTAATAAGCCTTTGCGTGAGGTGGATTCTCTTTTTTTGACATTTGTCCTGGTGAGCCAGGGTCTAAAGCCTTCTGGTGTGACTCTCAGTCAGTGGCTGAGGTGGGCTGTGGGGGCAGCGTATGAGGCTTGTGAGGTGCTGGTGCCTGGATCGTTTCAGGGGAGACCTACTCGGATGTGGCTGCTTCTGGGCTTGTTTTCAGGGGGCGTCTATGACTGAGATTTATAAGGCCGCTACTTGGAGTACTCCGCACATCTTTATGTCCCATTATCGTTTGGTGGTGGGTGGGACAGGGTTTTCTGGTTCTGGGGATGCTGTGTTGTGTTCTGTCCGGGTGGTTTGACTTTCTGCTTTGTGCTAATAAACTCTGTTTACTGCTCTGTAGTGAAGCCGATTCTTACTTTGGTATCTGCTCATGCGTAAATGACTGTGACGGGCGGTCTGACGAGGAGGTAATGACCGGTTACATACAGGTAATATTCCTTACTCCGAGTCGTAGACCTGCCCGTCACAGTCCTGGTTCCCATCCCTCCCTCCCTGTTCGGTTTCTTGTGCTTGATGGTACAGGATGTGCTGCAGTGGGTTATGAGCAACAGGATGTGGGAGCGGCCTGGAGGGTAGGGATTGGGCTAAGGGAGTTTTGCTTGAAAGCTCTGGGGGAGGAGCTATGCTCATGAGGTATGGACTGTGACGGAGAGGTCTACAACTCGGAGTAATGAATATTACCGGTAAGTAACCGGTCATGTATTACTACTGTTTAGGGACAGGTAACAGGCAAGAATGCGCTGTATTAAAGTCAACATGGCGCATTTCTGCCTTTTCCCTGTGTGGTTGGACTTTTGGCTCCCCAGCACCATCGTACACACCCTTGCACAATGGTGGTGCTGCATGGTAAGGAGGATTGTTTTTATGCAGGAAGGGGCACCTTCCTGCACACAAACAATCCCCTGAGGCTGTTACCTCTTTGTATGTGTGTTGCAGAATGCAGCACACATAGAAAGAGGGAAAAAGGAGAAATGTTTCGCATTCCCTGGGATGGCGTAGGTTTCTGGCGCATTCCCAGTTGTACCACTTCTGGTAAATCCATGGACGTTGCATCGCAAAACCCACACAATGCCCATGGAAAGGCCTCCCTGGCGCAGAGTAATGCAGCGCAGTGATTTGCCCTGCATTGCTGTACTCAAGATTTAAGAAGCCACTAAGGGTGACGCAAGGTGGCCTTGCGTGGTTCCATAACTCTCATTTTTGATTCACCCTGCTCTTACGCCACGTTGCGTGGTGTAGGAGCGAGGCGCGGGGGCTCATAAATATGCCCCTTAGTGTGTTTTAGTGACCACATAAAACAAGATGACATTCGTTTCAGCCTCATGCAGGATACGAGCAGTGACCACCGGGACCCCATCAGGCGGGGCCGCCAGCGCGCATGGAAAACAGGCTTTGTCAGGTTGCAACGCCGCCACATGGGTCATTTATAACGGCCACAGCTCCAGTGCTCCAGCACCAGGTAATAATATAAGCAATAGGTCTGTTAAATGCCACATGAGATATCGCTCAAAAATAAGCTTTAATTATATCTTGGAAATTCAACAATTTCGTTCTATACATCAGCTAATACGTTCTGAAAATGCATACATTTTTGTCTCAAATGCAGACTTCTTAATTTTGATATACATACAATAATTCACCAAGAAAAGCTTCAAATTTAGTTAACTAGGCTGCACAGAGAAGAGCAACCTGTAGCTCAAAAGCTCCTCTTTGGAGAAGCGTGTTGTTCTAAATGACATATCTTATTGGAACATGCACACACACACACACACACACACACACACTAACTCACAAACACATACACATATGCATATATTAACAGAAAAAAACAAAGGTTACAGCGAGGTTGTAGTTAGGTGAAAATGTCAGTTAAAACGTAGCATTTTAAACTAGCAAAACCACTCATACTCACCAGCTATAGTTACCTCAAGTGATTATAACTCACTTTACAACTATGCACAGTGTTGTGATCAATTATATCATTTCAGATGTCATTAGGGATGTTATCAGTGGAGTCACTGAACATGTCATGACTGATGTAATGTATGAGGGGACGAGTAGTACATGGCGAGGGTGCAAATTGTAGGGCTTGATTCACAAAGGAAATTACAACTCGTAAAGTTACGAGTGTAGAGTCTCTGCACTCAGAGCAGAGTCTCCGTACACACCTTCTCTGTAGTGTGCTGTATGGAGATTTTGCCACGAATGCAGAGACACCGTCCCGAGAGTGGAGACTCCGCACTTGGAGAAGAGTCTCCGTACGAGCACTCTCTGTAGTGTGCCGTATGGAGATTTTGCCACAAATGCAGAGACACCGTCCCGAGAGTGGAGACTCCGCACTTGGAGGGGAGTCTCCGCACGAGCCTTCTCTGTAGTGTGCCGTATGGAGATTTCGCCACAAATGCAGAGACACCGTCCCGAGAGTGGAGACTCCGCACTCGGAGGGGAGTCTCCGTATGAGCACTCTCTGTAGTGTGCCGTATGGAGATTCCGCCACGAAAGCAGACACTCTGTTCCGAGAGTGGAGACTCTGCACTCGTAACTCTACGAGTGGCAAGTCCCTTTGTGAATCTGGCCCAGTTACTCCAGAGCATGAGCTATAGTTACTTGAGATAACGATAAGTAATGAATTTCAGTGGTTTTAATAGTTTAAAACTTTATATTTTAAGTGACATTTTCACCTAACTATAATGTCCCTTCAACCTTTGTTTTTTTCAGTGAATGTTTAGGGTTTATTTGAATGTAAAGTAAGGTATTATTACAATTCCTAACTATAACGTCACTTTAACATCTTTTTTTGTGTGAATGTCTATGTTTTTTAACATAAAGGGAGATGTCAATCGCTGTGCGAGGCATGGGGTTAGGTGCAGGGCCTGGTCTGTAGCCAGGCCCTGCAGCCAAAGCCTGTGTGTGCCAAAGCCCCCACCTCGCATGCCAGCCCCCTGCGGATGGCCAAGCCCCTGATTCATATGGCCAACTATGTCATGTACCAACTATGTCATGTACCAATATAAAGTGGTGTCTTTGTAGGTAAGGCAGACCAACTGGCTTTGTCAAAGGATCAGAACACCAAAAGATAAAAAGCGTGCCTATTGGCTTTATCAGAAGGGGAGCACATCAACAAATATAAAGCAGACCTATTGAATTTGTCAAAAAGTCACCATTAGATATTATAAAATGTCTATTTCATAGATATATAAACACATTGCAATGTTTATTATTGGTGATTATCATAAAATATTTTCAATAAAATATTTTTTAAAAAGCATAAACAGGTCTTTCAGTCTCATTTTAAAAAAATGTTCAGGCCCCAAAGTTCAGTCACAGAACCACCCCAGGGGGCCCCTCCACTCCAGCTGAGGAGTCCACTGATCCCGCTCAGGCTGCTTTGAAAATAAAGGCAAGCTCTCGCGGGTCATGGATCCAATGACCCAGGAGACTTACTGTGGTTTTATTTTAATGTTGCAAGCAGGGCTGCTAAGCTGCTGGGCTCCCTACAATCCCCCACAACATTTAAAAAAAAATGCTTGGTGGTGCCCCTGCCTCCTCTAAAGACACCACCAGAACCAAAAATATCAATTAAAATCCCTCGCAGGGCATTATGGGGTGCTTATTTGCTGAAGCAGTGAATAACAAATGTGTGTCTCCGGAAAATTATTTACAATTATTTTCCATTATATACTTATGTTCCTGTTTAATATTTGTGGGTGACCCATGTTTCTTTTTTGTCTAGGACCACACGGGAGCCAACAGAGCCCCTGGGGCCCCATCGGCTCCCTGCAAGTAGCCCCCAATCATGAAACTGGGCAAGAGAAGGCCACGTCTTTACCTTCTTTTTTTTTTAAATTAAGCTGATGCCCCAGGCCCACCAGCGGCAACGACATTTCTCATGTATGGGGAGTGGGGTAGGTCCATGGCCCCTGTTGTCCCACCGGCTCACCTGCTAGCACCCATCCTGGGGTGCCAGGAGGAGCCAGATCTTTTTCTTTTCTCACTCAGTGGGAGCAGCTTTTCCATGTGCTCCCACCGGAAGGGACTCATCTTCTGTTCCCTGCCCCCAGTGTGCTGCGTGGGGACAGATCTTTGCACTCGCCTGGCGTGAGCCTTTCTGCTACCACCAGAAGGAGAATGAAATGTTTCCTGTCCATACTCTGGCAGGTAGGGAACATCAGTGTCCCAGGAGTTGGAGTCCCCGGGGGCCAAAATCAGCTTGGGGAGAGGGGCCCAATGTTCCCCATCCCATCTAAAAATGTACTGGGCCCTGGCGGATGTGGTCCACAGGGAGAAATCGGCTGAGGGAGGTGGACTCTATGCACACCCCACTTCTTCATTAATTGGGCCACCCCTTGCGCCCTGCCCACCCTGGGGGTTTTGAAAACCAAAAGGGTGGGAGCCCAACTTTTTTATTTTGCATGGATCCAGGACTCCTCCACATATTAGTGGTTCTGATAAACAATTCAGTATTTTACTCTTGAGGGGGTCCCTGTGGGACCCCCCCCTTACACACACACTCAGCTCATGTTTGTGTGCGGGACAACATTGTACCAGAGAATATTAAACTTCCCTTTAAAAATAGACTAACACAGTTTAACAGTAAGACACAAACATGGCAAACAACATATTTTTACTATTTTGTTACCAAAATATGTGAATTAGGAGCCCTTCCAGGGCATTGTGGGGAGCTCCTTGGCAGGAGCAGGAAAGTATAAACAAGCGGCTCTGGACACTCATTTATTATTCTTCTCCCTTCTGGCAAGAATCCTGTTTGTGATTTTATTTTTAAATATATTTTCTCAAACCTTTTATTTTTAGGGTGCTCAACTAAAACAAAATGAACAAGCATTGGCATAGCCAATAGGTCTCGCCTTTGGGACCTTATAAGTGTTTAGCCATGCAACAGTTGCATAACTAAACACTTATAAGGTCCCAAAAGCGAGACCTATTGGCTATGCCAATGCTTGTTTTAACTGCTGCAATCTATTGAAGCCTTACGGAGAACATCAAAGCGGCCGTGCGGCCGCGAAAGTGATCGCGATCAAACATTAAAGCGGCTGTGCGGCCGCGAAAGTGAAAGTAATTGCGGTAAAGCATGGCACGCGCGCCCGCGCATATGCACTGTAGCTCTAGGCTGACCTGGTAGCACTTTTTGGAGCCCTCACAAAATGTCTCGCCAGACCAGCGCATGCGCTGAGTCAGGCGAGACCTAAAAAGGGCATCTAAACTTGGATTCAAAGAACATGCTCCCCGCTGTAAATGAGAATGGGAATGCAGATGACTGAGGTCCCTCTGTGTTCCCTCTGTGTTACCGGGACTTCTGAGGGCACAGAATCTCCAGGTTGCAGAGGACTGAGGTCCCTCTGTGTTCCCTCTGCGTTACCGGGACTTCTGAGGGCACAGAATCTCCAGGTTGGAGAGGACTGAGGTCGCTCTGTGTTCCCTCTGCGTTACCGGGACTTCTGAGGGCACAGAATCTCCAGGTTGCAGAGGACTGAGGTCCCTCTGTGTTCCCTCTGCGTTACCGGGACTTCTGAGGGCACAGAATCTCCAGGTTGCAGAGGACTGAGGTCCCTCTGTGTTCCCTCTGTGTTACCGGAACTTCTGAGGGCACAGAATCTCCAGGTTGCAGAGGACTGAGGTCCCTCTGTGTTCCCTCTGTGTTACCGGGACTTCTGAGGGCACAGAATCTCCAGGTTGGAGAGGACTGAGGTCGCTCTGTGTTCCCTCTGTGTTACCGGGACTTCTGAGGGCACAGAATCTCCAGGTTGCAGAGGACTGGGGTCCCTCTGTGTTCCCTCTGTGTTACCGGGACTTCTGAGGGCACAGAACCTCCAGGTTGCAGAGGACTGAGGTCCCTCTGTGTTCCCTCTGTGTTACCGGAACTTCTGAGGGCACAGACTCTCCAGGTTGCAGAGGACTGAGGTCCCTCTGTGTTACCAGGACTTCTGAGGGCACAGAATCTCCAGGTTGCAGAGGACTGAGATCCCTCTGTGTTCCCTCTATGTTATCAGGACTTCTGAGGGCACAGAATCTCCAGGCTGCACAGATGGACTGAGGTCCCTCTGTGTTACCAGGACTTCTGAGGGCACAGAATCTCCAGGTTGCAGAGAACTGAGGTCCCTCTGTGTTCCCTCTGTGTTACCGGGACTTCTGAGGGCACAGAATCTCCAGGCTGCACAGATGGACTGAGATCCCTCTGTCTTACCAGGACTTCTGAGGGCACAGAATCTCCAGGTTGCAGAGGACTGAGGTCCCTCTGTGTTCCCTCTGTGTTACCGGGACTTCTGAGGGCACAATATCTCCAGGTTGCAGAGGACTGAGGTCCCTCTGTGTTCCCTCTGTTTTACCGGGACTTCTGAGGGCACAGAATCTCCAGGTTGCAGAGGACTGAGGTCGCTCTGTGTTCCCTCTGTGTTGCCGGGACCTCTGAGTGCACAGAACCTCCAGGTTGCAGAGGACTGAAGTCCCTCTGTGTTCCCTCTCTGTTACCGGGACTTCTGAGGGCACAGAATCTCCAGGTTGCAGAGGACTGAGGTCCCTGTGTGTTCCCTCTATGTTACCGGGACTTCTGAGGGCACAGAATCTCCAGGCTGCACAGATGGTCTAAGATCCCTCTGTGTTACCAGGACTTCTGAGGGCACAGATTCTCCAGGCTGCACAGATGGACTGAGATCCCTCTGTGTTACCAGGACTTCTGAGGGCACAGATTCTCCAGGCTGCACAGATGGACTGAGATCCCTCTGTGTTACCAGGACTTCTGAGGGCACAGATTCTCCAGGCTGCACAGATGGACTGAGATCCTCTGTGTTACCGGGACCTCTGAGGGCACAGAATCTCCAGGCTGCACAGATGGACTGAGATCCCTCTGTGTTACCAGGACTTCTGAGGGCACAGATTCTCCAGGCTGCACAGATGGACTGAGATCCCTCTGTGTTACCAGGACTTCTGAGGGCACAGATTCTCCAGGCTGCACAGACGGACTGAGATCCCTCTGTGTTACCAGGACCTCTGAGGGCACAGAATCTCCAGGCTGCACAGATGGACCCGCGCCTGAGACTGAAGCCTCCTCTTCCTCTTGACACCTTCTTTTGGCAGCATGCAGCGGGTGATGTGCTATGAGTTCAGGTGCTTGAGCATACCTGTTGTGCCAAAAGAGTACTTCTTCCCAGTACCGCTACTGAAATCTTTGTGGCACCGGTTACTAGAGACTACCCTTCAGTGAGACTTGCTTCTCCCCAACTAGAACTGAGACGAAGGACCAGACGACGTTCTCTGGTGTGAACCTCATCTCTTCCTGCTCCTGACACTCATGCTGTGGTGTCTCTTCTCCTCCAGATGCCATATTTTATCTCTGACAACCACTGGTGTGCAGGAACTCCGTTATGAACTCTTGAGGTACAGCCTGGTGTTCTTCTTTAATAGTGCAGCAGGTGCAGTTGCACCAGGGCTTCTGTAACCTGGCGCAAATGCACCTGTTGCACCATTGACAGAGACAAGTCTGACTCACTCCCACTCCCTCTCACAATCTCCCCTCGCTCACTCATTTAAACTCCCTCCATGCTGCTTTAGTGACTCCCTCGCTTTCCCTGACTCATAGTCACTCTCACTCACTTATTGCGCCTCACTCTTTCATTCTCACTGACACTTTTAAACCCAATAAACAGCACAGTCTCTCACTCAACCTCATTCTCTCTCAGTCACTCACAAACACACTTTCACTCACACTTACACAGAGAAATAACACTTATTTGTTCTGAAGAGTTCATGTGAGCATGAACGCAGAGTTTGCATGGCCGCTGCTCAATTCATTGAATTCAAGTGTAATGATGTCATTTAGCAGTGGCTCCTTGTGCTCGCAGGTGGTAGGCCCACGCCCTGTGGCCCCTGTACAGGTGCCGCTCCTGCGAGATGTGCTTTTACTATGAGTCACAGGTACCCTGGTACCAATCTTAGGTGCCGCTGCTCTGCGCCCCTTAACACGCAAACATGTTAACAAAAATGTGTGCCTGCGAGGAAACTGCTGCAATTCAACTTAAAATAAAATACCCCTTCTTAGTAAACACACCTTATATTTTACTTCCTGGTCCTGCGGTACTCCAGCGAGACCCGGAAAAGGAAGTAAATGTCCCGTGGGAATACCACCATTGACTCTGAGGGTCCAGCAGGGGTACCGTGGAACATATGGAATGTCAAAAGTAAAAATAAAAGCAGCCATCTCATTGGTCACTCTGGGAAGACTACTAAAAACAAATAAGCCCACAGGCTCTGGAAAAAGCCTCAAATAATTTCCCTCAGCATAATTACTAAATTGGTGTTTTATGAGGCACATTGGTGTAAATAAAATCACGTTCCATCATAGCTTCAGAGAGAGCTGGACACCAGGAGACACCAAACTCTACCCACGAGGCCTGGCACGGGTGTAGCATCACAAGACGATGACGTCATTCTGAGACTGCATTCTCTGCTACAGTTAGCTTGTACATATCTTCTGTTGTCTTCTTTTGGTAAATGTCTGTCTCTTCTCTATGGTTAAATGTAATTAAAATGCATATAAAGGGACAATGCCTTGCAGACCTGGGGTGTCATCAAAGGGTGTTCAATAAATATAGTAAATACTATGGCTGCATCAGGGCACATAATGGCGACGCATGAAGTCTATGGAATGAGACTGGGCATGACACATCTGTATCTGGGCTCAGGATGACTATCCATGGATACAAGATGGCTGCCCCAGCACGTGTGATGAAGAACAGGAGCATGCGATCGGCTGCGCGTAGACCTGAGACTAACCCTAGCCCTCAGACTGACCTTAGCATAATGGCGACACATGAAGTCTATGGAATGAGACTGGGCATGACACATCTGCATCTGGGCTCAGGGTGACTATCCATGGATACAAGATGGCTGCCCCAGCACGTGTGATGAAGAACAGGAGCATGCGATCGGCTGCGCGTAGACCTGAGACTAACCCTAGCCCTCAGACTGACCTTAGCATAATGGCGACACATGAAGTCTATGGAATGAGACTGGGCATGACACATCTGCATCTGGGCTCAGGGTGACTATCCATGGATACAAGATGGCTGCCCCAGCACGTTTGATGAAGAACAGGAGCATGCGATCGGCTGCGCGTAGACCTGAGACTAACCCTAGCCCTGAGACTGACCTTAGCACTTGGCTAACACTGATCATAGTATCTGATGACACAAGTGTAGACGACATTACAACTCGTCGTACCTTTGTCATGACAATGTTTTGCCCACAATATTTTTAAGCAGATATTCTGGTGGAACTGCTGGGGAAGGTGCATTGGTTATATAGGGGCCTTCCATGGCTCAGTTGGGGGTTCCGTGGGGATCACGTGGTTCTCTCATTTCCCTGGTCAGGTGGGGCTTGTAAAGGCAAATGTTACAGCTTTTGGGCTACCGAAGAGTCGCGGGGTGGTCTCATAGTGTGTGGGCGCTCTTTCACGACTACCGTGGGGCAACTTCATAGTAATACCTAACGTAACTCTCGGCTCCAGCCCTGCCGGCGCATATGCCCACAAGGCGTTCCTCTGTGCCTACACCATTATGAACTATGGCCTCTCGCCACTCCCATTCATCAAACCCAGATATTCCCTCTGAGCCGTTCTTAAATCCTACTCCTCAGGCCAGCATTTTAGTCTGACTGGCTCGAGGTACAAGCCTTAGGGTGGAAAACCCAACAGGCCTCATGTCAAGATACCGTCACAGGGTGCAAAATAGAAAAACAGTAAGGGAAAAGAAGATGAGAGCAGGTGAGGGAGAAGGAGATTAAAAGAAAGGAATTCGCAGAAGGATAGAAGGAAAGGATGAAACAATTAAAGAAGAAAGAAAGGAGCGAGAGAGAGAGGAAAATATGAAGCGAGAGGTGGAAGAAAAGAGGGGTACGAAGAATGGAGAGAGGGAGGGGAAAGCATAAGAGAGGGTGAGGGGGGAAGGAAGGGAAAGTGAAGGAACATGGGAGGGATCGAGGGAGTAGATGAAGAAAAGAAGGAAGAGAAGAGAAAAAGGATGAAGGAAAAGGTGGAAGAAAAGAGGGGAACGAAGAGTGGATGGGATAGGGTAAGGGCGAGGGTAAAGGAAGGAATATATGAGGATCCGAAGCAGGGGGTTGTATAAGTGGAGGGATGGAGGGAGATGATGAAGTAACCAAAAAAGGGAATAATGAAGACGAACAGAGGATGAATTAAGGGGTGGAATAAGAAAGGTGAGCGAAGAATGAAGGAGGTGGGAGGGAGGGAGCGACTAGGAGGAGACAGATTGTAGGAGAGAGGGACGAAAGGGGTAAGTGCAAAGGGGCGGGGGTGAAATAAGACGGAAGGAATGGATGAAACACATGTGATCAAACAGAAGAAAAGACACGACGGTGTGTTCGTTCCGCTGTGCGCCTCCGCGCTGAGTGAAGCGCTTTGGAAGGAAGACACACTGTTCTCTTGAACATCGAGTTCAAGGAGAGGCCCTCACACCCTCCTCGCACGCCTGGATGTAGGCGGCACTTCTGGGGACTCTGTCCCTTGTTCCTTCACTGGGTCTCTCTTTGAACCCCCTCAGGGAGCTTCCTTTACACTTTCCCTTTCAGCGCCGCGTGGCGCCGCCGCTTCACAACAGCGCTATTTTTGACGTTAGTTCTTCTCTTCACAAAAATAATCTTTATTTTAGCGCAGCAGCAAGGGTTCAGAAACCGCCACATCATAAAAGCTGATAAAATGGGCCACATGCGGCTCCGTGCAGAGACAGAGGGGAGGAGGCGAGAGGGAAGGTTTGACAGACAGACAGACAGACAGACAGACGTTCTAATGAACGGAGCCAACGATGAGATATAACTGTGCAGCACAGGGGCACGTGTCCACTCCAGACAGGGTGGTGGCTGCAGCCACTGGCCGCTCTAGCGCTTCTCTCCAGGTTAGATCACAGACAGGGAGCAGGCGCTGGACAGACAGTAGCCAAAGGGACGCGTGTGGGGCCACGGATGACGGCTCCTTATCAAGTTTTTGACACAGGGCAGCCCCACCCGCCGCGCTGCTGCGCTGCCCTACGGCAAAAGAAAAGGGCAGGAATGCGCTGTAGCTATCAGATGCTTGGCATTCTTGTCCTTTACCCCTGCGCTGCCGCAAAAATGGCTTCCATGCGCCAACGCAGGCACCCTTCCGCCATGGTGCATGGGGGTCTGAGTTGTAGAGGGGATTGTTTTTGCGCAGGAAGGGGTACCTTCCTGCAAAAAAACAGCCAATGGAGGTGATTTCCTCTTTGTATGTGTCCTGCTGAATACAACACACATAGAAAGAGGAAAAACGAGGAGAAATACGTTATTTCTCCTCGTGCTGCCTCCCCTACGCCTTTCCTGGGGAAGCGTAGGCTTTTGACACATTCTCAGGTATACAGCTGCTTGTAAATCTGGGACTGTATCAAATGCCGTAGGTGTTGTGTGCGTGTACCCACCATAACGCCCATGGCACGCCTCCCCATCGTAGTGTGAGGCAACGCAGGGACTTGTGCTGCGTTTCCTCACCTCATATCTACAAGGCCATGAAAAGCTACACAGGGTGGCTTTATGTGGTCTTGTAGATACGGGTAAGCCCAGTGCACCACCGAAATGTCTCAAAAAGTGATGTTCCCGTGGCGCACAGGGCTTGTATTGAGCCCCTGAGTCTGAGACAGCTGTCATGCAGAAAGGAGACATACAGGAATGGCAAATGAACAGACAGAATGACAGACAGGACAGATTGACAGATGATGTTTATATTTCATTTTATTGAGGGTATTTATAAACCTCGAACATATGGGCCAGATGTGAAGCTTGTTTGTGATTGCAAAGGGTCTGAATTCTCAAATCGGACCATTTATGACCTCAAAAATACCTTTTCTATGTTCACAACTAAGTTACAATTCGGTAGCATGTTACGGAATCGCACTTTAGGATTGCGACCAAATCCCAATCCAGTATTTGGAATGGGAGTGTTTAAAGCGTCTCTTCTAAACACCAAGGGGCATATTATCAAGAAACGGATTTAAAATTAACGCCGCTTTAGCGGCAGGAAACTGCCGCTAAAGCGGCGATAATGGGCTTGATAATATGCCCGTGAGAATTCCAATAGAAGCCCATGTTGACACCAGAACATGGGCTTCTATGGGAATTCTCACGGGCATATTATCAAGCCCATTATCACCGCTTTAGCAGCAGTTTTCTGCCGCTAAAGCGGCGATAATTTTAACTCAGTTTCTTGATAATATGCCCCCAAATCGGATCGGTATGTATTAATAGTTTGAGATTAAATTCTGGTTTGCAATAAACTCATCTTTTGCCACCCCCTCAAAGGAGGTAAGCCATTCACAAACGGGGAGTGTTCTCCAAGGGATCGCCTCCCCTTCGTGAATGTTGACAATAACATTTCCCAGGGATCACGGTCTATAATGAAAAACTGAAACTTAAATTTTTCAGTTTTTTTTTTTCAAAAACATTCTGTTTTCCTTTCAGGAGAACGGGATGCATTTAAATAAAAATTGCTGCTATTCCTAGTGGGTCACAAATTGCAACCTACCTCATTAATATTCATGATGTAGATAGAATTGTGCCCCAATAGAAATCAGCAATGTGCGAACTGAACTATTAGTACATGGTTCAATTTGCAAATTACGACACAGGTCTAAAAAATATTTGTCGTAAATGGCAAGCAGTATTTTGCAACCCGTTCTTAGTGCATCCGAACCATAGTTCTAGAGGACAGAGGAGCGCTCTACGTTGCAATGGGATATGTACAGGATATGTACTCAGCTTGTGAGGCTAGAAAGACATGAGGTGCATTTCCATGATAACTGGGTGGAAGGGCATTTAAATCCCCACTCATTTTTCGGAACGAAAATTGAACAGCAATACCGTGAAAACGGCCAAACAGAACACATTTGGCAGAAAGCTAGATCTGGGTCCAGAGAGTGTGCTTTTTGTGATCCAGTGTAAATCTGTTCTGTGTTTTGTAAGAAATTAAGGTTAAAAAACTAGAAGATCTGATCAGCTGAGGTGGCTTTTTCCCGTCGGTCACCTAGCTGCCGTGGGAGTTTGTGTTCCACAGGAGCTCGCAATCTAATTAACTAGCCGCAACATGAATAGAAATGTTGCGGCGGCCATTTCAGGACTAAGAGACTTGGGGCACCATTAGCATGACTTTGTCCGCCCGCCATAGCCCCGGGAAATGGGACCGCCTGCAATGTATGCGGCGGTCCCGCAGTTACAATTAGGATGCACCCGCCACACTGGCGGGCGCATCCCGCATTGCTAACATTGCGGCGGGTGGTGCAGAAAGCACCGCCCGCCACAATACCAAGAAGGCATGACGTGCACTTTCATGCACAACATGGCAGGCACCGCGCGGTGCCTGCCATGTTGTGCATGGAACTGCAGAGGGTACCATAGGTACCGTCCATGTGCACTCCCCACCCCTGAGGATCCCTGGGGGCCTGCTATGGGCCCCCACTGGCAAAAACCGCCTGCCTTTCCGCCTGCATAATAATATGGATGGCGGTGCCTACCAGACACCGCCACCACATAAAATGCTTTTCCGCCCTGTAGGCAATCGGGTGGATTGCCTACCGGCGGAAAACCGGCGGACGGTCTTCCCGTCCGCCGGGGTCCCCCTGCCATGGTAATGTGGCAGGGGGGAAATCCTAACCGTGCAGAGGTTTTTGGCGGGCAGATCGCCACCGCCATACAGGCGGTGGCGATCCGCTCGTTATCCTAATGGACCCCTAGGTCTCCTCTCCCGAAACAGTTTTATTAGAATATAAGAGGACAGGGTAGGGATACCCTGCCCCACTAGCCCAGAGAGATGCCCCTGAGGTTCATTATTAAAAAAAATGTTTTGCCACAATCTAGCAAAATGGCAGCAGTTTAAAAAAAAAAATGGCCCAGTGGTGTTTTTTATTAATTTTGTGAAGGGGACATGCTTGGGGTCCCCTCCACCAGCCAATTTCAGCACCAGAGAGTCCATCCAAAGGGGCTGTTCCATTTTAAGAGGAGGGGGCGCACCATGTTCAAGGTGCCCACAGTCTTCTACGTTATGTAGAAATTGTCATGCTAAGACAATTCTATCTAATAACTCAAGTTTGCTTATAATACTTATTATCTACTATGTACAATGTTTGCTCCGCTGAAAACATTTCTGCAGAACCAGAAAACATGTGTGGAACATACTGGGCACTAGCATGAATTGTCACCTGCACACAGAGTTACTATTCTATACTATGATTTATAACGTGTTCAATACCTCTACAAACCTACGAGGCACTAGGAGCACATGTATTTTGTAAACACTTAACCCCATTAGCTGTACACAGGCTGTAAAAAAAAGGTAGAGAAGTAATATGGTAGTTTCCTGTCACTGTGTAAACTATAAAACAATCTAACACACTCATTGGATGATGTCATAAGTGATGTCATCAATGATGTCATTTGAGATGTCATCTGTGATGACATAAATGACGGCATATGAAAATGTAATATGTGAGGTCATAAGAAGTGCATGATGGGGGTGTAAGTTATAGTTAGCTCTGCTAAATATAACTGGAGCCTGTCATTGCAACACAGGAAGCCTTAGGAAGCCTCGCTGGTCAGGGGACTTCAAGCCCCAGCCTGCCTTGCGATTGGAACCGCCGCCAACGACCTCTGACCACACCTGGAGGTGCATAAAGAGTGCTCAGGGCTCCAGCAACGCGGTCACCCGTCATCGCGCCTCAGGAAGCTTCGCTGTTCAGGGGACTTTAAGCCCCAGCGTGCTTGTGGCTGAAACCACTGCCAACGACCCCTGACCATGCGCGGAGGTGAATAAAGAGTGCTTGGGGCACCCGTGATGCGGCCCACATGCGGGCTTGCCCGGGCGGCACCCGGGCTGCGCCCAGGCCAAGGGCGGGCCATCTGCACCCATCAGAGCCAGGAAGAGGCTGGGCTGGGCCTACACTCGTGGTCTTGGGGTCTACATGCGAGCTTCCCGGCATTGTGATCTGATCCTAAGAAGATTAACAGAGTTTCTTCTGCATAGTAAGTTTTTTTTCCCCTACTTGTGGCTGTGACTTTTTTTTTTTTTTTTTTTTTGAAAAACCTTTATTTTATATCAGTGACACAGCTATTCAGCCGAAATCCCGGAGGTACGGCAGCTTTAGAAGTTCGAAGCAAAACCAAAGGAAATGATGGACGGAGTGTTGAACATTGCAAGCACTCACCCCCAGTCAACTGATCTGGGTTTAATCCACCACCGTTCTTTAGCCCACTCTGCCACCCCAGTTCAGACATGGCCATATGCAAATCAGTCTGACCCTGTGCCTCATGGGAACAGTCCAGCCCGAACTGCCAAGCCATGTCTTCCCTGGACCGGAAACAAGCTTCCTAGGACCAGTTTCTGGCATTTCAGCCGTCTTCAGCCAGGCTTGCTTGAATACAGTGGCAAAGTGAGCAAGGGACTCACGTCTGAGCATAACCTGCCAACTTATGGCGAACAAAGCAAAACCAAAGGAAATGATGGACGGAGTGTTGAACATTGCAAGCACTCACCCCCAGTCAACTGATCTGGGTTTAATCCACCACCGTTCTTTAGCCCACTCTGCCACCCCAGTTCAGACATGGCCATATGCAAATCAGTCTGACCCTGTGCCTCATGGGAACAGTCCAGCCCGAACTGCCAAGCCATGTCTTCCCTGGACCAGAAACAAGCTTCCTAGGACCGGTTTCTGGCATTTCAGCCGTCTTCAGCCAGGCTTGCTTGAATACAGTGGCAAAGTGAGCAAGGGACTCACGTCTGAGCATACCCTGCCAACTTATGGCGAACAAAGCAAAACCAAAGGAAATGATGGACGGAGTGTTGAACATTGCAAGCACTCACCCCCAGTCAACTGATCTGGGTTTAATCCACCACCGTTCTTTAGCCCACTTTGCCACCCCAGTTCAGACATGGCCATATGCAAATCAGTCTGACCCTGTGCCTCATGGGAACAGTCCAGCCCGAACTGCCAAGCCATGTCTTCCCTGGACCGGAAACAAGCTTCCTAGGACCGGTTTCTGGCATTTCAGCCGTCTTCAGCCAGGCTTGCTTGAATACAGTGGCAAAGTGAGCAAGGGACTCACGTCTGAGCATACCCTGCCAACTTATGGCGAACAAAGCAAAACCAAAGGAAATGATGGACGGAGTGTTGAACATTGCAAGCACTCACCCCCAGTCAACTGATCTGGGTTTAATCCACCACCGTTCTTTAGCCCACTCTGCCACCCCAGTTCAGACATGGCCATATGCAAATCAGTCTGACCCTGTGCCTCATGGGAACAGTCCAGCCCGAACTGCCAAGCCATGTCTTCCCTGGACCGGAAACAAGCTTCCTAGGACCGGTTTCTGGCATTTCAGCCGTCTTCAGCCAGGCTTGCTTGAATACAGTGGCAAAGTGAGCAAGGGACTCACGTCTGAGCATACCCTGCCAACTTATGGCGAACAAAGCAAAACCAAAGGAAATGATGGACGGAGTGTTGAACATTGCAAGCACTCACCCCCAGTCAACTGATCTGGGTTTAATCCACCACCGTTCTTTAGCCCACTCTGCCACCCCAGTTCAGACATGGCCATATGCAAATCAGTCTGACCCTGTGCCTCATGGGAACAGTCCAGCCCGAACTGCCAAGCCATGTCTTCCCTGGACCGGAAACAAGCTTCCTAGGACCGGTTTCTGGCATTTCAGCCGTCTTCAGCCAGGCTTGCTTGAATACAGTGGCAAAGTGAGCAAGGGACTCACGTCTGAGCATACCCTGCCAACTTATGGCGAACAAAGCAAAACCAAAGGAAATGATGGACGGAGTGTTGAACATTGCAAGCACTCACCCCCAGTCAACTGATCTGGGTTTAATCCACCACCGTTCTTTAGCCCACTCTGCCACCCCAGTTCAGACATGGCCATATGCAAATCAGTCTGACCCTGTGCCTCATGGGAACAGTCCAGCCCGAACTGCCAAGCCATGTCTTCCCTGGACCGGAAACAAGCTTCCTAGGACCGGTTTCTGGCATTTCAGCTGTCTTCAGCCAGGCTTGCTTGAATACAGTGGCAAAGTGAGCAAGGGACTCACGTCTGAGCATACCCTGCCAACTTATGGCGAACAAAGCAAAACCAAAGGAAATGATGGACGGAGTGTTGAACATTGCAAGCACTCACCCCCAGTCAACTGATCTGGGTTTAATCCACCACCGTTCTTTAGCCCACTCTGCCACCCCAGTTCAGACATGGCCATATGCAAATCAGTCTGACCCTGTGCCTCATGGGAACAGTCCAGCCCGAACTGCCAAGCCATGTCTTCCCTGGACCGGAAACAAGCTTCCTAGGACCGGTTTCTGGCATTTCAGCCGTCTTCAGCCAGGCTTGCTTGAATACAGTGGCAAAGTGAGCAAGGGACTCACGTCTGAGCATACCCTGCCAACTTATGGCGAACAAAGCAAAACCAAAGGAAATGATGGACGGAGTGTTGAACATTGCAAGCACTCACCCCCAGTCAACTGATCTGGGTTTAATCCACCACCGTTCTTTAGCCCACTCTGCCACCCCAGTTCAGACATGGCCATATGCAAATCAGTCTGACCCTGTGCCTCATGGGAACAGTCCAGCCCGAACTGCCAAGCCATGTCTTCCCTGGACCGGAAACAAGCTTCCTAGGACCGGTTTCTGGCATTTCAGAAGTTCAACACATGCTTGCGTCCACATATCACTGACAGGAGAGCCAAAGGTTTTATTTTGCACAAACATAAATACAACCCTAAACACAAGCAAGGCGAAAGGTACTGTAAGCACCAAGAGAGGTTCCCATCAGGGGGGACGAGCCCCATCACGTCCAACAGGCACTGATCTATAGTAAGGGAAAGGAGGGAAAGGCAGAGACTCTAGAAACAATCACATATCAGCGGGAAAGTCAAAGCCGGAAAAGGACTAAGGGGAAAGTTGCTCCTCAGGCGGATCCGGGTCGGGGGGCAAGCATATGTCCCCTCTGTACTGGTTCCATGGCCCCCACACAGCATGCCATTTCCGAGGGCGCCCCCTAGCACAATACACTGTCTTCTCCCTAAACATGCTCCAGTCCATGTTTTCCATCCACGCTGTCAATGTGGGCGGCCTATTGGAGCCCCACAGCCGAGCGATATCGCGCTTGGCTACCATGTTCCCCAGGGTCACCCACTGAGTCTGTGCCGCGTTGTGGTCAGTAGGACTCCAGACATTCAGGAGACAACAGCGCGCCTCAGGCTGCATTACAATTCCTGTCACCTCCCCCATCACCTCGTGGACTTGCCTCCAGAACTCCATAATCGCACCGCATTCCCAAATAATATGGAGGAAGGTACCCACCAAACCACAGCCTCTCTTACATAGGCCCTCCTCAGAGAAACCCATGTGAACCAACCTGGGCCCCGTCACGTAGACCCTATGGAGTATTTTAAGCTGCACCAGCCTCAGGCGCGCGGGGATAGTGACCTCTTTGGGAGAAGAAACTGCGTACTGCCAATCCTCATCATCTAGTTCAAGGCCGTCCCTTATCCATTGGGCGTGCAACCCTAGGAGAAGATCCGCCCGAACATTGATAAGCTTCTTATAGATGAGCGAAATCGTGCTCTCAGGCATGTGACCATCCAGGATCCGATCCTCCAACGGAGAGGACTCGGGCACCTTCTCCCCCTCCACAAGGACTGACCGCAAGGCGTGGCGCACTTGTGCATATCGGAAGAACTCCGTGCTCCCCAGCTCGTATTCCTTCTGCAGCTCCTCGAACGACTTTATCTTACCCTTAACCAAAAGGTCTCCAACCCTGGATATGCCGATCAAATCCCATTTCTCGAACCCTTTTGTGCGCCAAAGCTTCACCAGAATCTCGGAGTCAAACAGAGGGGTGGCAAGGGTAAGCTTACCCCTCCAGCCCAACGAGTCCGTCGCCACCTTCCACACATGGACGGCCACTCTGGTGGGCCCCGTGAGGGTGGGGTCCGACGATTTCGAATACAACGCTCTGTGGTAACTACCCCCACGGAGCAACCAGCGGTCCATGGCGAAGCCAGGGCTGAGCGCCGGACCATAGACACCATGGTTAATCGCGCTCAACTGGGTGGCCCAGTAATAACGTCGAATGTCTGGAAGCGCTATACCACCGTCATACCACGGAAGCGTCAACTTAGCGACTGCGATACGCGGACGCCCGTCCCATAAGAGCGCGCGCTGGTGGCTTTCGATCTCACGGAAATAGCTGGCCGGGACCAGGTCAAGAGTATTCTGCAGGGCATAGAGGAAACGGGGAAGGGACATCATTTTAAACAGTGCAGCGTGGCCAAGGAGGGAGAGCGGCAATCGCCGCCAGCCCGCCACATCCCGCCGCAGGCGCGCCAAGGGAGGGAGCAAGTTCTTCTCGCAGCGCAAGATGGGGTCGGTGGAAATATAGATCCCCAAATACAAAAAGCCCTGCTGGGCTATCTGGATCGAACAGTTACGCGGAACAGGCGGGACATCCCCACACAGGACATACAAGTGTTACTTCCCCCAATTAATGACTAGGCCCGAGTTTCTACCGAAAGATGTCAAGACGTCACAAACCACTATCAGAGATTTCTTAGGCGAGGCAAGATATAACAGAATGTCGTCAGCGTAGAGTGAAATACGGTCTTCGTGGTCAGGCGACCAACGAAGCCCACGTATATCCGGGTGCCACCGTATCCACGCCGCCAACGGCTCAAGAGCAAGGGCAAACAGCAACGGCGACAGGGGGCAACCCTGCCGGGTGCATCTCCCGAGCTCGAAAGGTGCCGACGCCCGCCCGTTCACCACGACGCTTGCAAGAGGCCCCTCATAGAGCAGCCTCACCCACCCCACGAATCCAGGCCCGAAGCCGAATTTGGCCAGCACCGCCCACAAGTATGCCCACTCTACCGTGTCAAAGGCCATCGTGGCGTCGAGGGACTCCACAATAGCCGGCTCTCGTATCATACCCGTCCTGGCAATCACTCCGTGGAGGCGTCTAAGGTTTAGTGCAGTGTTACGGTGCGGGATAAAGCCCGACTGATCCGGATGGATGAAGTCACCAAGTACCCGGACCAGGCGGTTCGCGAGAATCTTGGCAAGGATTTTCGGCTCGGCGTTGAGGAGCGAGATCGGCCGATAGGAACCACACTTATCCCGGGGCTTTCCGTCTTTAGGTATTACCACGATCGTCGCCAGCCGTTGATCGAGCGGAAGAAACCCGTTCCTCCGTGCCTCCACGAACATGGCGGTCAAGTGAGGAGCAAACTTATCCGGACAAAGCTTGTACAGCTCTATCGGCAGACCATTTGGGCCCGAAGCCTTGCCGGAGCGCAACGCACGGATAGCACCTGCCACTTCGTCTACAGTGATATCACCATCGAGGTCTTCCCTATCAATGGCGGAAAGGCGGGGCAGAGCGATGTCACGCAGAAGATCACACGAGTCCTCAGTCGATCTATCCGAGACCGAGGCGTATACCGTACAAAAATAGTCTGAGAAACACCGGACTATACCGTCGGGATCAGTGACAACCTCTCCCCCATCCGTCAGCAACTCCGGCACCACACGATTAACACGCTCCTTTTTGTCCAGCCATGCCAGCAATTTCCCGGCCTTATCACCAACATCATACAACCGCCCCTGCTGCTCCCTGTGAAGGGTCTTGGTGGCATTTGTCACCAGATCCCTATACTCCAATTGCTTCAGGCTCAAATTGTGCAGCGTGGACGTCTCAACATCCCCTTCTAAGGCCAACTCTAAGGCCGCTATCTCGTCCTCCACTTGTATCACCTCGGCGTCTCTCCGCCGCTTGGCGGCCACTACCAGGGACAAGGCTTCTCCTCTCAGTACAGCCTTAGAAGCTTCCCACAAGGACCCCGCGGAGTCAACTGAGCCCTGGTTTTCTCGAAAATAGTAGTCAACTGTCTTCAGCAACGCGCTGCGCAGCTTGGGGTCCCGAAAGTACCAGGGGTTAACGGGAGCCACCCTGCCCCCCGCCACCCGGCCTATGTCCAGACATGCCCACACCGGTGAATGATCTGATATGCCCCGTGCCATGTGCCTAACCTCAGCTACCAAAGAGGCGTGTGCCGCCAGAGTGAGCAGGTAATCAATCCGGGAGAGACTCCCGTGGGCCCCGGAGTGGAAGGTGTATTGTCGCTGAGTGGGGTGCCGCAGCCTCCAACAATCTACCAGGCCAAAAGTATCAATAAAGTCGGGAAGCCACTTCTGAGCCCCCCGGTGTCTCTGGGCGGGTACCTATCTAGCATTCCAGAACCAACCGCATTGAAGTCCCCTCCCACCACTAGCATCCCTTCGGGGAGTTCCAACAAGGCCTTGCCCAGATCAGCAAACGTGGAGGCCGCAAGGCAGGAGGGACATAAACAGAAACCAAAACCAACGTTCTGCCCTCCCACCTCCCCGACACGGCCACAAAGCGCCCCCTATCATCAGCAATGGTGGAGTCAACCTCAAATGGTAGGGAAGCTCTGACAAGTATGCCCGCACCCCTGGATCCCGAGGAAAACCCCGAGTGAGCAATGAATTTGTAGCCCTTTCTGTTAAGTGCATAACACATATTCCCTATAAGGTGGGTCTCCTGCAGGAGGACCACATCTGGCAAGGTCCGTTTCAAAAATTGCAGGACTATCCCCCGTTTTATACGGTCCCCTAAGCCATTAACATTCCAGCTGAGTACGTTTAAGCCCCTATCCCCCATCCCTGAACACAAAGAGACCTCCCCCCCCCCCAGAGAACCACAATCGGACAATCCTGACAGTCATTGCTACGCCTTGCAAGAAAAAACAACAACCCCAAACAACAACCCCAACAGCCTGAAACCCCCCCCACCCTGCACCCCTGCGTCAGCTTACAAAGCCCCCCCAACTTGCAGTGTGCCTGTCGCCCTACCAAAAACAAATCTACAAAAAGCACCCCAAGGGAGGAAAGAGCCCCTATCTTACCCCCGCCGCCCTCCCATTACTGCAATAAGGTGCGAGTCACTGTCTAGGGCTGAATCGAAGCAGGCCAACACCGAAGGTATCACTTCTGTCCATCCCGGTCGCCCTCCACCCCATCCACGCTGTCCCGGCCGGGCTGTCGCCGAGGGAGTGCATCCAGCCAGTCCCCTGCCATGTCCGGCGATTCGAAGAAGAAAGTCCGATCCTCATATACCACACGCAGCTTAGCGGGGAAGAGCATGGCATACTTCAGGTCCATATCACTAAGCCGCCGCTTCACCCCCAGGAAACGTTGCCTCTGTTTCTGCACCATCTGGCTGAAATCAGGGTAAAAGCTCACAGAGGCATTTTGAAAAGGCACCGGGCCTGTCACCCTCGATGCTTGCAGGATAGCGTCCCGATCTCGAAAGTGGAAGATCCGGGCGACAATCGGCCGCGGGGGGGCTCCCACCTTAGGCCGTCCGCCAGGCACTCGGTGAGCCCGCTCCACCGCGAAAAACTTGCCGAGGCCCTTTGGCGCAAGATGATTCACCACCAGGTCCTCGACGAGGAGGTCCACGGAGAGCTCATCCGAAGTTTCCGGGACCCCAATAATGCGCACGTTATTGCGCCGGGCCCGACCTTCAAAGTCCTCGAGCCGGCGAGCGGAGAGGTCATTCGCGGTTCGTAGCTTGCGGACCTCAGCCTGGAGTTCCGAGACATCGTCCGCGAGGCCAGTAGTCTTGAGGTCCAGGGACTTGACCCGCTCATTGGTTTTCCCCAGATCCGCGCGAATCAAGTTGACATCGACCAAAATCATGTCCACCTTGTGCGCCAGGGTCTCGAACTGTCGCCCAATCGAAGATTGCATCCCATCTATCGCCCCCTTGATATCCTGCAATGATAACTCCGAGGCTGGGGATGAATCGGCCTTCTGTGCTTCCAGCGACTGTCCCGATCCACCAGGCGACTCCTTCTGCTGGGCATAGCGATCCATATTGTTGGATTGGACATAGCCTCCCCGCCTGGTAGTCTTAGACTTCGACCTGTCTGCCTCCGATTTGGTCGACATCTCGGACAGCAGGACGGTCAGTCGCAAGAGGACGTCCCTCACTCAGGTAGAGGAGACAGGTACGACTAGGTCTTCAACAGCCAGTCAGGACCGGGTGGAGGTCTTCCAGACAACAGAGGATCTGTATGACGCACTCCCAACTCGGAGCAAACAAAGGGCGAGAAAGCGAAAGTGAAAGTGCCACGGCATCCGTCCGTCAGTTCACACCTCCCAAGGCCGCTGTTGTTCAATTAGTGGCCGGGCATCCTGCCAACGCAAGCCCCTGGCATCCTTCGGAGGTAGGCCGCAATCTTCCGCCATGCACAACTTCGGTCCCCGGTGGGCGATCTTGACCCGGACAACGTCAATCGCCCCAGCTGTGACTCATCTGCAGGATTCCGTGCATGAAAATCAGGATTTAGGACAGGATGAGTGCCGGAGGGCGTGAGGGTAGCGGGAGCTCAAGGCTCACGCGGCCATCTTGGTCAAGCGCTAAGCTCCTCCTCCCGGCTGTGACTCTTTAACTGTAAAATAACTGCGCCCAGTAAAATGGCTAAACGGAAGCAACATGGTAATAGGGAGGGGACACCCAAGGTCCTCCAAAATTCTACACATGAGTAAATTCTGGCAATCGAAAGACGGCTATCCCTAGGGGGTAGCTCCCTCACTACTCTGAATCAAGATCTAGTACACAGTGAGGTGTTTGTGGACACTGATCCCAGTAACTCTGAAAGCACACCAATACCAGTTGAACCACCACTACCCACCGTGAAGTCTTTTCCCCCACATCAAGTCTCTTTGTCATCTGGCTCTTTCTTCAAAAGGAAGAAAAAGCTGAAACACTCGGTGCCCTTAGCGGGTGCAAAGACTAGGTCAAAGGAGATGCTGCAGGAACCACCACAAGGGACTAATAGTGCTCATCCAGTACTAGCCATCGTGCAAGAACCTCAATCTGCTTCAGCAGCTGCCTTAGCCCCCTCTCTGCAAGACCTAGACTCTTTATTTGTTCTGTTTGAAAGACTATTATCTAATAATCTTTCACCTATATTGTATAGGCTTGACAAGCTCGAGGACAATGTGGGAGATTTAATGAAATCTGTTGCATGTTTTCTGGATGGGGTAGGAAAAGATAGAGCATCACACCCGGTTTGCACCACCCTGGGGGCACATATGGTCTCAAAAGTCTTAATAATAGGATGGGGAACCACAATAATAAAAGTCAACAATTCGCTCCTGTAGACACCATAGGGTTCCCTGGGTCTGTTTTTTGGGGAAGATCAATCTAAAAATGGATCACTGAAGGAAACTAATCAATTAGTTAAGAGCGAGCAGGCCGGTGGTAGATCTAGGTCTAAAACTCAGAGCCCCAAAACTAATGCAAAGGGTAATGGTCCTTCGAGACAGCTTTTTTGTCAGACTAAAGATGTGGCATATCCACATAATCCATTAAATGTGGTAAGACTGGATCTTCCACCCGAATGCTGCCCATATGTCGCAATCTAATCAATGTCCCCCTGCTTAAGGGCAGTTCACAAGAAACCACAGGCCAATTGAAAAATAAGATATGTTATTGGCTATCCCAAAACACAGAGTATGGAAATTCTAGTTATCATGACATTCTGTTGGTGAGAAGAGTAAGCTGGGTTGGTCCCCTATGTAAGTCCCCTCACGGAAATTGCACTGTGATAAATTGTTGAAACCCTGATCTCGCAGGGGCTTTAATAAGGAGCGTGAGAAATCAATCCAGATGGGGCCCAGAGCATGGGATAGGCAGAATGCCGCGAAGTTTCTTCTACAGACATCTTAAACCTAGTGGCCAAGTCAATTCACAAAACGTCCGAGTAACACGGTATGAGCGTATGAAGAAGGAGCGATACCCCTTTGTAATTAGCAGTAGATATGAAGCATTAACAGAACTGGATGAACTGGATTGACTAAAGCCTAGTAATGTTTCTTTGGCAGCCCAAGGTACACCTCAGGCCGGCAATTCTGTGGATGATCAAATATCTCTCAGCCCCAAAGGATTAGTGAATTGCACCCTGGCTAGCCCACCTGAGAATAATGCCTCAACCATAGACCCACCAAGTGAAAGCCTCCAAACAAGACACCCACGCAGGGAAGATCAATCGCTGATTCGCAGTGGAATATCATAACCTGGAATATTGCAGGGATAGGGTCTAAACTTAATGATCCAGAGTGGGGTAAATTAGTGGATATTTGCCACATCTGTCTGTTTCATGAATCATGGTCAACAGAACGGATCTACAGGGTGGGTTTTACCATGTTTAGTCTAGAAGCAAAACAGTCATCATCTGGTAGACCTGCGGGCGGGATGTTGATCTGGGTCAAGACGACTCTTGCTTGCAAAATTAAGCTCCAGACAGACTCACAGGAGATCCTTGGTATTGATTTGGTCTTGTTTAAAGTGAACATCCATGTCAGGATAATTAATATATATATAATTGGTTTAAAAGCCCCCATAAGCCCTCTGACACTATGGCAACGCTTACAAACTTCCTTGAAACCGCTAAACATGAGTAGCACCTTATTATGGCTGGTGACTTTAATACAACATACGAGCCTGTAAAGTATGTTCAGGAAATAGTCCAGGAGGAAGAAGAAGTTAGAGGTATCAGAAGGCTCCAGATCCCAACCCTTAAAAGATGTACCAGAGTTGGGCAGCCAGTTCTGTTGTATACTCTTGCTTATGGGGTGCGGGCATGTAACGGGAGGACACACTCCGGTGCCAGCGCAGATTACACCTTTAAGAGGGGGAAAGTTAAAAGCAGAATTGATTTTATTACGGTAGAGCTTGATCTTTGGCCACATGTTAGTGATCTGATCATCCTCAATCGTGAGGACAGTGACCATAATGCACGGTTGGAATCTCGCACACAAAGCATTTACATATGAAAGACAGGACAGCCTATAAATTTACCCCACGTGTTCTTTGAGAAACGCGACAACAAGAGACCAGCGCACACGGACTTACATATGATTAAGATTGACGCTGGACTGCCCCTGCACATCTTAATTGCTCCTGTTCATATCGCCATCAACTCGCCGGACCCGCTTTGCGGGTCCCGCTTCGCTCTAAATCAACGCGGAAGTCTGCTGAACGGGGCTGCCTGCCATCTGGGGGAAAAGAATCAGGACCGGGGCTGCGAGCAGCAGGGACTCCATAGTCCAGGAGTCCCTGCGAGCCCAATCACCAACACCTGGGCTGCTCTCCCTGGCCGCCACGCCCCCACGCCCAAGTACTTTACTATTTAATGAACTTGGTCACCCGCTGCGCGGGAGCGCGCGGGAGCCCCCGGGGCTAAGACCGGGCAAAGAGCGGGCCCTCTGAGGCCCTCAGAGGCACGAGGAGACCGGACCGGGGGAACCCCTTCTTCCTGCCTTTAATCGTGAGTTCTGATCCAGACGATTGTATTGTTAATCATGGCTGAGACTTTGTCCACAAATACGCCCATAACTACAGGTGGTACAAATAAAGGTACATTGGACGATTATTTTACTAAGGTTGCTGTGGCCATTGGGAAGGAGACCATGTTAGCTGAACGGAGGGCTGAGCGACGTCGGTCCATAGAATGTATTAAAAATAGGATGCCCATGGACAGCTTGCTTTCTACTACCCCTTCCGAGCTAAGTTCTCTCAGTCTTACTCAGGAGGCATTAGCCACTGACAATGTTCCTATGTTGCTTCGAAACACCCATTCTCCACCTGATAAACTTAATTGTCCGTATGTTTCCATTGATCTACTTCCCTCTAGCACTTTTATTAAGGAAACTGATACGATCATTGTCTCTTCTCAACCCGAGGTTAAAGCCACTAAAAAGAAGGTGGGGAGGGTTGCAGTGTCTAAAGCTCCAAGGCCCCCTCCCACTAAAAGAAGAAAGAGGCTAGGTGATCCTTCAAGGAATAAGATTAATCATTCTGACTTTGGCAAAGGACCCATTCACACTTTAGAATCTGTATCCTTGCCAAAAGCAACACCTATTTTATCTACAGTACACACCATGACCACAAGTACCTCTACTCTATTGGTACCTTCCTCCTCTGATCCGATTTGTCCCCCACATTGCCCAACTAACGAAGGTTCGTTTGTAGCCCCTCTTGAGGGCATCGAACAATTGTTAAGGTCATTCGTTTTACCTATAATTGAAAGATTAAAAAATATTGAGCAACGTTTGGGGGATTTAGAATTGGCTATCACTGAACACGCGGGGGTACTTAAAGACCACGTACATCCAGTTTTGCCCCCCCCGTGGTACCAGTGTCACCCTCTATTTACACCAGGAAAAACGATAAGGTTGGTTCTGATAGCCCGCTTATGGCCAAATCTTTCAATACAGCCCATTACCACCAAGTACAAAATGATGTGGGTGAAACGATAAAGGAAGTGCCAGACCCTACCCTAGGAAATATTCCAAATGTGAGGGGTGGTATTCATCCTCTAGTTAGGGCAATAGACCGACCAAGGCATCAAGTTGACTTACCCCCAGAAGCAGTCCCATATGTGGTAGTGCTCACGAGAGTCCCGCTATTGGAAAAGGGTAAAAAGGAAGGCTTTTATGAGCTTAAAAATAAAACTATGCACTGGCTCATGCTAAACAGGCCCCTTCCCCTTAATGTTAACGGGGAGATACTCCATGTTCGGAGACTCCCTTGGATGGGTTGTAGAACTAAGGATATTGAGGGGGATATAATTATTATTAATTTCAGAGACCCCAGAGCAGTTACCCACATCCTTGATTATCCTCTGGGTAATACCTGTGGGTCCATTAAGCCCCGCGAACTGTCATACTTTTATCCAAGACCCCCAGTCTTTCATAAGGCATATCCCAGGGCCTCGGCCCGAATGCAGACATACCCCCTTGCATTTTCTATACCCTTTGACAATCATCATTATACTTACGCACCCATTCCCGCGGTCCACGAAAGCGTACCAGATTGGGTCACAGTGCCGTTCGGGAGCCATCGACACGGCACTAGGAGGGTCGATTTTAGACCACCATTTACCCCCCTGGAAGTCGCAAATAGATTCGATGCCCTATCAGGCTTTGATGATTGCGATTGACAGAGGAGTCTTTCTACTAACGGGCCTAGTACTCTGGAGCACCAGGTTGTGGACACCGACCTGATTCCCCTACCGCAGATCTCTTCCCCGCAACAATCTACTCCCTCTGGGTTAGCTCCATTTTCATCTGACCCCTACGTATTGCCCCATGAACATGTTTCTGTGTCAGCAGAGGGACCAGCTACAATTATTGACCCCTGTGGCTTTTCGCCCCGCGATCAAGCTAACCAAGTTCCTTTGACTGGCCATGTAAAAATTCTTTCTTGGAATGTGGCGGGCCTTAAGAGCAAATTGCCAATCTATGAATGGGGCTCTTTTATGGCCCTCCACGACATTTGTATGCTGCAAGAAACTTGGGCATTAAAAAGTAATCAAGCCCAGGGTTTTGCTACATTTGATATCGTGGCTAGCAAGGGTGAGAGGGGTAGACCGGTAGGGGGTTTGTCTATCTGGGTTGGTACGCACTTAGGAGTAACTGCGTCACAAATAAGCACTAACTCGCAGGACGTCCAGTGTGTATTGCTGACTACACTGGACGGGCAAAATATTGCATTGTTTAATGTATATTCAAGGCCAGTTAGGCGGGGCTTTGTCTCAGTGGCCATTGAGACTCTGTTGACCCTAATCCACACAATGGATCCATCTACTGTGTTAGTTGTGGGCGGCGACTTCAATTGCCACTTTGAGCCACTTATGGATTACTCCTTTGACGATCCAGATGACATTGATTCACTGTGGGCGATTCCCTGTCCATTGGTCTCCAGGGTCAAGGTTTGGTCACCGCTAGTTCTACAACTGCAGTCATTTGTATTAACAACTTCACTTCGTGCCTGCAATGGAAGGGTGGAACCTGATAGACCGGGAAATGTGACATTTAATCGCCACAACCAATCCTCTATAATTGATTATTTATTTTTAGAGGCTAGGCATTGGGACAAGGCGCATGAATTTAGAGTTATTGAAAGAACTGATAGCGACCATAATGCCTTGGTACTTTCACTTAGGATAGGGAGCTTTGGGCTTAAATGCCAAACTGTGGCTGAACATTCTGCCACCGTGCCTTTCATTATCTCAAACTGTAGGCGAAGAGTTAAGTGGCCGGTCTTCCAGTTGTCCGATGTAAAGTTAGCTGCCCTATATAAGATCATTATCCCTTATATTGAAGCAATGGGAAAAGTTGGACATCTAGACAGGGCATCGGATATCCATGTTAATCTGGTGGCAGCAATTAAGGATATTCTCTGCCCTGTGAGGAAGGCCAATCCATTAAGGACTTCGTCCCCTCAGTGGTTCAATGCTTCCTGTCGAGCCTCCAGGAAGGCTCTTTTTAGTGCCATAAAAACCAGAAATAGGGAAGCCATTAAGCTACATCGCTCCGCGTACAAGAAGGTGCTTAGCGATGCTAAAAAGGACTGGGAAGCTGCCAAGTGGGAGAATCTGGGCTCTGCACTTGGCACCAACAACTCGAAACTTTTCTGGACTATTGTAGCCTCTGGACTCAGCGGCCATAGTTTGGCCCCTGCCCCTAACATTGCCCCTTCTGTCTGGGAAAGCCATTTTTGCGCCCTCTATGGCACCTCTGAGTCTGGTGATACGGCCAATAATGATATTGAATCCCAGCAATTCCATACCTTTAATATGCCTGAAGAACTTACCCGGTCAACTGTTGCTAGCCAATGTTTGGCCCATGATGAATTATTTACCTTACGGGAGGTTGAGACTGCCCTGGGAAACTTACTCCCTGAAAAAGCTCCTGGTTTGGATAAACTGCCTGGGGACCTTTTTGGGACACAACCAAAAATTTGGGCTCCTTACCTAGTTACCCTTTTTAATGGGATTTTGTTGGGTAATGATTTACCGCCCACCTGGTTAGGAGCCGAAATTGTGCCGATCCTTAAAAAGGGTTGTCCTTTAATCCCCTCAAATTACAGACCCATCAGTTTAATTGATACTTCTCAAAAACTGATGGGGAGGTTATTTTGGATAGGATCCTCGGGTGGATCAAGGAAAAGGGGATTTTATCCACTCTGCAGGCAGGTTTCAGGTCCGGCATTTCCACCTTAGATCAGATATTTCGCCTGCAGGTCCTGTATTGGAAAACAGCTAAGGTCGAGGGTGGCAGCCTCTACCTTGTATTTGTGGACCTGCGGGCAGCCTTTGACCTGGTCCCGCGTGGGAAACTTTGGAAAGTCCTTGCGGAATTGGGTCTCCCGCCGTACCTGTTAGCCATTCTCATAAAATTACATCAAAACAACTTTGCTCAGGTTAGGTCTGGAAGGAACGGAGAACTCACAAACCAATTTCCAGTCTTGAAAGGAGTTCGCCAAGGGTGCGTCTTGGCTCCTACTCTTTTCAGCCTTTACATTAATGGCCTTATTGAACATCTGAAGGGTGCACCTAACATCGACGCCCCTAGACTGGTTACAGGCAGAATGCCTGCCCTGATGTTTGCGGACGACACTCTTTTGTTGTCCAAAACATCATCGGGCATTCAAAACATCCTTGACGCATTTGTAGAGTTTTGTCACCTTCGGGGGCTGGAAATCAACATAGGAAAAACAAAATTTATGATTTTCAACCCACCAAAACGTACCCGTCCTAATCCTGTGCTCTTAGGCAGCCCTCTGGAAAGGGTTAAAACGTTCATTTATCTGGGTGTTACCCTTACAGAGAAATTTGAATGGCACAAACATATTGTTAGATCAACACTCAGGCTCACCCAGCTAGCAGGTAGACTAACCAAAGTTTTTAAGGAATCCACATATAGGCCGGTCTCCCCTGCCCTTACTATATATAGTCGTCAAGCAAGGATGTCAGCAGTATATGGGGCTGAACTTTGGGGGCATATGCAGTCCCAGTCTACTGATCTCAAGAGGGTGGAGCAGTCTTTTGTTAGAAACTTGATTGGTCTTCCGTCTAGTACTCCGCTGATCCCTTTGAGATTTGATCTTGAACTTATTCCAATAGAGGAGTTGATAGGCGCAAGGCCACTCATGTACTGGAAGAGGCTATGGTCTGTCCCCGAATTGGCTGATTATAGAGCTGAATTTATTGAGATTTGGCCTGTTCTTAGATCCAAAATGATTCCCTGGCTCAGGCATATTAAAGCACTTTGTATCCGGCTTGGTTTCCTTGGACTATGGGATACACCGGAGATTAATTGCGCTGGGTTACCCAAGAAAACACTCCTCTCCTACATTTATACGTCAAATCTCCAGACGTTAATGAATTCATCTTCTGTGGGGAGGTTATCATCTGAGTTCCTTTTAATAAAGACAGAGCCCAGGGCTGAGGCCTTTATGGACCTAATTGAACCCCCAGTGGCCCGCAAGCTGTATATTCAGCTACGTTATGGCACCCTTCCTATTAGATCTTTTACCTCTAAGTGGACTAAGTCTAATATTTTGGCCTGCCCTGCATGTTCTTACCATACTGAGAATATTTCCCATGTTTTATTTTTTTGTCCCGCCTACTCTGTACCCAGAAAACGTTGGTTGATTCCTATTTGTAGGATTCTCGGTTTTTTGCATTACACATATGCTTGTAGGATATTGACTTATGATACCCATCCTCCCATTGTGTTTGCTGTTTCCCGTTATTTGTTGCACATGTGGCGCATTAGGCAGAATTTTTTAACTTAATGGTTTTAAATGTTTTTGTTTATTCTCATTTTATGTATCTGTACTTTTAATGGTCGATTGACCGAAATAAAGTTATTACAACAGCATTGCTCTGATTTATAGCCCCAGTTAAATCTGCTGAAGGCGCCTGTGGTAACGACCAACAACAACAGGAGAGTCAAGTGGGCAAATATAGTTACTGATGGAAAGTTCCTCCATAAAATCTACAAATAGGTGGCTCAGACTTTAGTGAACATGAACAATCTTAATGTAAATGATGATATTATTCTGGCCAGCTATTAAGATTTATCGAATGACATCTCGCCTTATTTTATCAGTCAGGGAAGGTCACTTTCATTCAAACGCAATAATGCCCCATGGTACAACGAGGACTGCAGGCAAGCACGACTAGAATTAATGGTGGCAGTAAAAGTAGGGTTATGGCTCGATATAAATAATGTATTTATATATTATTTTGGAGTGTTCAATTAGCTTTTTTGGAGTGTTTATTTTTACACTAGTAATTCTAATTTTATTCTTCATGTTTGCAAATGTATTATCTCCTACATTTGAAAGAGTACCATACCAAGGATATAAGTGGATTGTAGGTAGTATTATGGTGTGACAATGCATTATAAGAAATATAAGGGGCATATTATCAAGCCAGGCGATAAAATTATCGCTGCTTTAGCGGTAGAAAACTGCCGCTATAACGGCGATAATGGGCTTGATAATATGCTCTATGGAATTCCATTTGAAGCTCAAGTTAGATATCCTTCACATCTAACATGGGCTTCAATTGGAATTGGAGTGAGGTGAGGTGGAAAGTATTGAGCTAGAAAAGAGGTCTAAGAGAAGTAAAGTATGAGTGGAGGACAGAGACATAGAGGGGTGAGGAAAAGAGAGTGATGAGGTTGAGAGAAGTGAATTAGATGAAGGAGAGATACAGGAAGATGAGATAGAAACAGAATGATGAGAAATAGGTGAAGAGAAGGGAGAGATATACAGGTGAGGAAAAGAAAGTTGAGTTAAAGTTAAAGAGAAGTAGTGAGTTAAAATTAAAGAGGTTGGCACGAAAGTGATAGAAAGAGCTAGAAAGAGAGAGAGTGATAGGTTGTGAGAGAGGGTAAGCAGGGTGGAGTATAAAGAATTATACTGAGGGTAAGTGAGTTAGATATTGGCGTGGTAGAGAGATTTGAGTGGAGGTAGGTGCACAAAGATGGTGAGAAAGAGAAGAAAGGGGCAAGATGCACTGAAGTGTGGAGAGAGACACTAGACAGAAAGATTGTGTGTCATGTAATCCTCACCAACTGCCTGCAAACACATGGGTTAGGTTTGTGCCGCCCAGAAATGCATGCCCAACTGTCAAAAAAGGATTTCTGTATGTCCCAATCACTCTACCAGGAGGCCACCTGGACGCTGGGTTGGACCCTTGGGAAGTTGTTCAGTTTGCCCATGTGTTAAAATACCTGTGGCTTGTGGATTCATGTTGCTGGTCCACCATGGATGAAGTGTCACAGCCCTGCAGTTCTCAGGTCTGCAGCTGGACATTACCTCTAAAGCAGGTGGTCACAGCCCATAGAAGTCTAGCGCCCAGCGCTACCAGCCGCCACTACCAAGCCTCTGAGTGGGGCTGGGTGCAGTAGCCGCCAATGGGCTACATGGATATTGACAATGTAATGTGTTTAATTTACACTGTGTGCCATACAATGGCGTTCACAGTGCTTAATTTGAGCCTCTGGTTACCGGTGCTTAGCACTAGCACCTTATTGTTTGTTTTCCTTTCTTTCTGTGCTCACTGAGCTAGGCGAAACCAAATGAGCAGCTCTGCGTCTCTGCCACAGTTGATAGGAGCAGCGTTTTCCTATTTAAACAGCTTCAGTACAAGAGCTCTTTGAGAGGAGCATTTCCATACTGAGATTATCACAGACTTTGACTGAGATACAGCCCTGCTGATTTCAACCTCCATCCTGCTAAGGAAGATAACCTGTGCACTGCGACCAGCTTCCTGACACCTAAGACCAAGGTCTGGGGGATAGGCTATCCCAATTGATCTGGCAGAACGATGCTTATGCTACGCTCTTCATAGTATAATATTGGATACAGATAGGAGTAGGTAAACATTAGCAACAATTAACATGGTTGAATTGTTCATATCGCTTGCCATTCTAACAATGCTATTTACAGGTACATGTCTGATCTTTCTAATGATCGCAGCTCACGCTTTTTATGCAAGAATACAATCATTTCAAGGAAGATTTGAAAATGCATTGTCGTGTATGTCTTTGTGTTTAACTTGGGCATGCAGGAGTGATAAAAGAAAGAGTTAGATCTGTTCCACAGATTCTTTGGGAATCAGTGTCCTGTTTGTGGTTGCCAATACAATCTGTTACCCTGGCTAGTTTAGGGAAAAGATGTGCTACTATGAGCTAGCTGAAACCCACCAACACTCACTGATGATGTATGTGGACTGTGGGTCTTATTTACAAGGCCTTGCACCGCTGGTACATCACTTTTTATGATGCGCCAGCAGCGCAAAGTACAGACCTATACATACGAGGACACGCAAAGCCACTTTGCATGACTTTTCATGGCCTCATAGATATGGTGTAAGGCAATGCAGCACAAGTCGCTGTGATGCCTTACACAAAGTCAGGGAGGCGTTCCATGGGTGTTGCGCTGGGTTTTCCACCGCAGCACCCATGGGTATTGACGCATTCCCAGATTTACAAAGATCTGTAAACCTGGTAATGCATAAAAGCTGTACGGCTCCCCAGAGCAGGCACAACAAGAAGAAATATCTTTCTTTCTCCTCATTTTTTTATCTTTGTGTTGCACACAAAGAAAGAGGAAAAAGCCTCCATAGATTGTTTTTGTGCTGAAAGCAGCCGCGACCCGTGCATGTAAGAGCGTTGGGGCCGGGTTGGGTGGCGATTCGACAGACGAACACGAGGGAAAATTAAATAAATAATTACTTTTCCCTCATTGTTGTCTGTCTAACTCCACCCCCCGGCCCCACTGCTCTTACCCGCATGGGCCACGGCTGGCAAAAAGGTGTCCCATCCTGCACAAAAACAATCCTCCCAACAGCGCAGACACCCCTGCATCTTGGTGCAAGGGTGCTTGTATTGGCATTAGGCATCAAATTGCTCAGGAAGTCCATCCCTGAACACAGCCGTTTCCCTGTCCGCATCAGCGTGGGCAGGAAAACCTGTGTGTGCTCCTGGCTAGAGGGCGCATTTTTAACACTCCACCTGAACTGGGGCAAACACTGATTATGCTCCCAGTGAGTGGCACTTTGAAAAAGCTCCTTGCGTGCTGGCAGCAGACTTTTGACTGTTTCCCTGCCCACATTGCACAAGAGATTGCTCCCGTCCAGAGGGAGGTGCATAAATAGCTACTCCCTGTGGGCAGGAGCAATATTGTGTTTGCTTCCGTTTGGCAGGAGATTTAAAAATGCTCCTGCCAGGTGGTAGCAAACACATGTTTTCCTGCCCACGCCAGTGCGAGCAGATAGACTGCTGAGTCCCGAAGGTAGGTTCCCCTTTTAAAAAAACAGATGGCCCTGAGGGATGGGCTCACCGGGGATAAAGGGGGCTCAGGGAGCGGGTGACATGGCCTTCCTCCCCTTTCAAAAATGGACTGCCCTGGGGGATGGAGGAGGGAGGCGATGTTGCCCCACCTCCACTTTAAAAAAAAGAACAGCTCTGGAGGTTGAGGTCCCCAGGGACTAATAAGGCTCGGGAAGGGGACTGCATGCCCTACTCCCCTGTTTAATTGTATTTACCCCCCGGAGCGTAGGGTCCCCGGGACCATTTAATGGCTTGGGGAGGGAGGCCACATGGCACACCTCCCCATTTCATTGGAACAGGGCCCCGGGGATGGGGCCCCATCGGAGCAAATTCACCCCCGTCCTTTATTATAAATGTTTTGTCCCAGGTGATGCAGTGCCCGGGGCCCAAAGGCCAACCCTAGAGTGAGCTCACCAAAGGCTCTGCGTGGTGTGGGATTAGCAGCCTGCATGAAGTTTTGGACACAGAGCTTTGAGGCAGGCAACTCACTGAATGATGTCATCAGTGATGCCATGAGTGATGTCAATTGAGATGTCATCAGGGATGTCACTGACCATGTCATGAGTGATGTAATATGTGAGGTCATAAGCAGTGTATTGTGGGTGCCTAAGTTATAATTTGCTCAGGTAACTATGGCTGCGGAATCTCACTGATTTGTACGAATGAAATGTAAGCCTAACTATGGCGTCTCTGTAACCTGTTTTTTCAGTAAACGTCTAAGGTTTTTTAAATTCTAATTACAATTTCATTACATTTCCTAACTATAACGTACCTGTAACTTTTGGTTTTTCAGTAGGCCTGGGAGTAAAATTCCACTTTGCTTGCGGAGTTTACGGGGTTCGGAAATTCTACGTCAAGTGGAAAATGAGAAGTTACAGATAAACTCGGCACTCCGCAATGGAGCAGGATTTTTATTTCAATTGGTGTGCTCGTCACGTCATTTCACGCACGTGGGAAGCACAATGTGACTTGACGGGTACTTGCCATGAGCCTGGCAAATCAGCCAAGGGGAGTGCATCCCCATACCAGTAGTGTGCCAGAAGGCCCCTTTGCAGAGTGGTTGAAAAAGGGGGCAGATCCTCCGTCAGGGACTCAGCAATCCAGCTGTGGGGGACCTGTGTAGGGTGGTTGAGAGAGGGGGCGGGGCTTCTGATGCCATCCAGCAATCCGGCTATGGGGGACTAACTTATCGCAACATAGGGGTTCTTGGCCCCCAATGACCCTCAGTAGCCAAGGGAACTACAATCCTTAACCAGTAGTGCAGCAGGAGGCCCCTATCCAAAGTGGTACAGAAAGGGGACGGGCCTCCAAAAACATCTCAGCAATCTGGCTGTGGGGGACTTAGTTACTACAACAAAAGGGGTTCTTGGCCCCCAATGACCCTCAGCAGCCAAGGGGAGTTTTTTTCCCTAACCGGTAGAAACCCAAGGAGGCCCCTGGGCAGAGTGGTTGAAAAAGGGTCACGGCCTCCAACGAGGTCTCAGCAATTTTTAGTAAGTTCATTTCTGACCTTTATTCTGCCTCTTTCGGCTCGCTTCGGACTTTTGTTATGCCTCTTTCTGCTTGTTTCTGATCTTTATTCTGCCACTTTCTGCTTGTTTCTGATCTTTATTCTGCCACTTTCTGCTTGTTTCTGACCTTATTCTGCCTCTTTCAGTTCGTTTCTCACCTCTATTTTACCTCTTTCTGCATTATATTTGACCTATGTTCTGCCTCTTTTTGCTCGTTTCTCACCTTTATTTTGCCTCTTTCTGTTCGTTGCTGATCTTTAATCTACCACTTTCTGCTAGTTTCTGACCTTTATTATGCCTCTTGCTGCTCATTTCTGACCTTTATTCTGCCTTTCTGCTCGTTTATCACCTTTTTTTCCCCTCTTTCTACTCTTCCCCCTTACACGGGGAGCCTTAAGAACTCCACGGTCCCAGACAGCTCTTGACACCTGCAGGAGCTAGCACTGCTCCCGCAAGCAGGGAGCTGCTTGAAATAGCAGCTCCCTGCTTGTGGGAGCAATGTTTTCATCTGTTTCACTGCACACAATTTGCCTTCTGCAAACCTGAGCTGTTTGACAGCTTCGACTTGCTGAAAGTGGAGTTATGTCAGCTCCCACCAAGTAAAATCAAACAGATAGATTGTATGAGAGCTGTCAGCAATTGGATGGGCAAACACTCTCTTAAGCTGAACTCTGATAAAACCGAGGTCATGCTTTTAGGTAACAGACCACATTTCTGGAGTCCAACTTGTTGGCCATCTAAGCTAGGAACACTCCCCATTATGGTTCAAGAAGTGAGAAATTTAGGAGTACTCATTGATGATAAATTAAAGTTTAATAAACATATTAGCTCCGTTTTCTCTTCCAGTTTTTATACCTTGAGAACCATCAGAAAGATCCTTCCATTCATTCAACTTAATTCAAGAAAAACACTAATTTCATTGCTATTTCTTACCAAACTGGACTATTGTAAGGGCCTTTATGTCAAACTTCAAAAACAATATTCGAAAGTTACAGAGCGTACAGAAAGAGGCGGCGAGACTTACTCTTGTTCTCCACAAATTTCAATCTGTTTTTGCGTCCATCAGGGGACTCCACTGGCTCTCAGTGAGTAGCCAAATTTAATTTGAGGTGATGTGCCTTACCATAAGGCATTGCATGGCTCAGGTCCTTGTCAGCTCAAACAGTCCCTAACCTTGTACGTCCCCAGCAGGATCTTACGATCTTAAAACACCATGAGGGTCTCCCGCCAAAACTTAAAGAGACTCAAATGGGGTGGCAGCTGTTTTTCTTCGCAAGCCCCCGTACTTTGGAACGAGCTGCCTATAAGCATTAGAGAAGCTCCCACCTTTCTGATTTTTAGGAGGCTGCTCAAAACTTGGCTCTCTAACATCTAGCTCTCTCTCTCCCTGCCAAACTGCTAAACCTATGAGCGCCAAGACACCCACGGGTATTTGTGCGCTTTAGAAATGTATTAACATAACATAGCTACCTCCTGACAGTGGGCACCTCGGGAGATAGCAGAAGCCTGCACTGGGGGGGGGGCAGTCACCATGGCCATCCATGGCTCCATGAGGGGGGCACACGGCCACTCTCCAATGTTTATTTAAGCCCCGGGGAGGTGGAGGTCTCTGGGTCCTCGATGTACCCTTTCATTATTTTCTTTGATTCCGGGGAGGTGGCGGTCCCTGAGGGTTGCAAGGGGGCTGAATGTGCCCTTCGAATTTATTTTGCATTGTTTGCCCTGGGGAGATGGCATTCCCCGAGGCTGCAGGGGGGGCGTGCGGGATCCCCGCAGTTATTTTGCATTGTTTGCCCTGGGGAGGTGGCAGTCCCCAGGGCTCGGGTGGCGCATATGTATTGTATAGTGCCCCGGGGAGGTGGTTGTACTGGGACTGTGGGGGCCGTGGCAGCCCCCCCCCCATTGTTTGCCCTGGGGAGGTGGGGTCCCTGGGGTGGGGACAGGATCAGGGGGCCTGCCCACATAAATAGTGTGCCCATGAGGTGGGGGTCCTTGGGGCTAAAATAAGCCCTTGGAGGGGGCCCAGTAGGCCCCCCTTTTTTTTATTATAAAAACTCACAGGCCTTGCTGTTTTTTTGGGGGGGGTTGCCGATTTTTACAACTTTGTCACAAATTCACCGCAAAAGTTGTTTTAAAAATGCTTTTGTGCCATGGCAGGGTCTCAAGGGGATCCCAACAGCAAGACTTTAGTGTCAGGGTACGCCTACTCTGCCCCCTTTTCTTTTTTTAAATGCTTTTTCTGGGACTTGGTTGATGCGGAGTCCCAAGAAGGCTGCAACACTTCCTGGTTGAAGTGTTGGCAGCCAATCAGAGCTCTGCATTTCCCTGCATGAAGTCGATATTTTTCACAAAGTTGTCACGGCCACAGATATCACTATCTTTATTTTCTTAAATTTTTCAACAACTACTCAACATATTTACACCAAATAACAAAAAGCACTATCTGTGTAACCAAATAAAATGTTCTGCCAAATTCGGTGTAATTCCATCCAGCAGTTTGGCAGCACACGTGTCTAAAGGTTCTATGGGAATCAACATGGGAAAATGCACTTTTTTTGTCGGATCACTCAGAAACTTTCCATGCACAACAAGACCTAACAGGACACTTTTTTTGGAAAACTTTGTGAAGATTCGTCAACTGACGCCTAAGATATAGGCCAGTCAAAAAATGCTTTTGCTATAGAAACATGGTCCTAACTATAACTACCTATTGGTGACCGCCAGTAGGGTTTATATATATATATATTTATTTTGATTTCACAACTGTACTCTTTCTGATTTTCTTGCAGTGCGTCCTAGACTATGAGGGATTCAATTAACCTCTAGTTTATTGAAAACATCACCCAGAGAAACAAATTAGGAAGGCAGACTTAAACGTTTCATCCGAGTCATTCACTTGAAGAATGAAATTACATTTTTTGAATAAGATCTGCTAGTTTGCATCAGAAATGACACATTTCCATATTTCAAACCAATTTCTGAAGTGCCCCCTGGGGCTCGAGCTGAGTAAGTTTATTAAAATAGTGCTTTCCTGGCCCGGCCAGGATTAGAGCATCATGATGTGTTTATTTTTATGAAGTTACTTGTTTCAGACTCTTTACACGGAGTTGCTTAGGCACTGTTTGCCAGGCTGAAAGCCAATTTATATATTATCTCTGAATAATGTATCAGCAGAGTAGCTGGGGACTCAGTGAGGCCCAACATCGCACGCCGCCTTCACTGAGTTTGCAAAAAGCAAAATTACAACATGATCTGTATTAAAGTTTCCATAAATAAGTAGACGTTTAGCGACACCGAAGGGAAGAGGGAGTTGGGGAGGGTGACTAGGGCAGGTGTGCTCCCTGGGGATGTTGGGCGTGTGGTGCAGTCCAAAGTATTGTAGTATTGTAGTATTGTAGACGACTTTGGGTGTGCTTAGTAGGTAGGGATAGGAGATATAGGGAGGGTGCAGTTGGGCTATCAGCCACCATTTTGAGATGTGTGGACCATGGTGCATACATCCCACTTAAACTTAGGACCAAAACTTAAGTTAAACTTGGACAATAGTCTAACTTTACTACTCGTAAATGCCCTTTGTGAATACCGAAAGTCGTAAAGTTAGACTTCGGCTCAGCTTACCTTTGTGAATCGGGCACTACGTTTTTTTTTTACCTTACCTTTCTGGAGCACGGAGAAGGAGCTATGGCAGGCAGAGAGAGCCTGACAAACATGTTGTGAGCAGGTTAATGACAGTGCATACTCCGAGTCACACAAGACCAGTCCTTGTCGGCAGAAGCCTGAGGAGGAATCATTTTTTTGCATGCAGGAATAGAAAGGTGGGAGACTAGCCTTGAAATCGGTCGTCTCCCACCTGAATTGGGAGGGTTGGTATGTATGCAGTGCCTGGTAGTGTAGCTAGTGTAGGTTAGAAAGGGGGGAAAGTTTCAAGCCACCCTCAGATTTTGGGTGCTTGAGGAGTGTGATATCTGGGGCGTTCTTGTTGGAGCAGGAGTGCGGGGGTTGAGACTGTTAGAGTTTGTCGCTGGAGGCGGGTGCACCGATAGTTTGCCCAGAGGTTACCATGGTTCAATTGGTTTATTGCTGCTGGGGTGGGGGGGGGGGGTTTGTAGGGGAGGGGTATGCCCACGATTGATGAAGACAGGAAGATAAAAGTTTACGGTTGTGGTCAGTTCAGAAACAAAAGATAAATAAAGGGCAGGTAGGATGGTTAGGGTAGGTGGGGAGACTTCTAGGGGTGGGGATAGGATGAAATGGTAGATGAAGCTTGTTGTATTAGTGTGGGCAGTAGTTTTTGTAAGGCAAATTGCCTAGGGGTGTTTGTGCTGTGCACCCATTTCAGCAAATCTGCCTTTTTCATACTTAGTGGTCTTTGCTGTGGCCTTCCCCCAACTCCCAAAGGTGTAAAAGGGTGGAGGGGCAGTGCTTTAGGAAAGTTAAACCTTGGAAGCCCCCGCATACTTATCCTGCTAGGACAGATTGTGTGTTAGACCCAATGTGACTGTTGGTGTTCTGAGAGGTCACCCCATGAGCACTGTGCATGCGCGCTGCATCACCATTGCGAACGAACGTATCTGTACGTCTGATTAGTGTAATACAGGCAGTGGCGGCCGGTATGACTCGCGGGTGGCAGGGCAGAGGGTGAGAGAGAGTCAGAGGGGGGCCACTGGGCTGCTCCAAGGGGGGGATGAACTTACCTTGCCACTGGGTCCCGCATCTCTGCTTCTAGCTCCTGCTCTCCTCGTGGGACAGGAAGCCAGGAAGAACAGCCAGGCTCCCCTGGCCAATTACAACGCTGCAATGCAGCGTTATGATTGGTTTTGAGCGCCCTGGTTTGAAGCTCAACCAGGGAATGGGGGCCTGCGCTTGTTCTCCACTCAGGCTGTAATGCAGCCTGCATGGAGAACGGGTAAAGTGCGCATGACTGGTTTGGGCGGCCCGAGAGAGCCGACCAAGCAGTTATTGGGCTCTTAGGAGTGGGAAAATCACTCCTCCCCTTCCCTGCTTCTTGAGCAGAGCAGCCCCGCCCACCCGTAAAGGAAACATAAAATGATAATCACTAAAAGTTATTATCATTTTATATTTCATTTCCTTTACACTGTTCAAAAGCAGTGGCGCGACGCTCCTACGCCATGGCGGAGGAGCCGCCACTGAATACAGACATCTATAGGTCGATGAGGGGACGGAAGGGGGCATCACAGGGGACCCCGCACACTGCCTCTTAGCATGCTAGAGAACCTGTGACCTGAGGTCACTCGCAGGGTTCACCTCCGGGAGGCGCTAGCGAGCTGTTCCCTTTATATCACAATGTTACTACCTGCTGCTGTTATTACATGCCACAGTGTGGAAGGGAAACCCATGCGATAAGTAACGAATGGTAGTGTTCTGATGTCAGCCGTGGATTCCTAGTACATCACAGGATTTTAAGACTTAAACCAGAGATGAATTAAACATGGTGGTGATCTTGCAACAGGGCATAAAGTCAAACAGGCTGGAGTTGCCACCTGGTAACTCGCCAGGCTAGGATAAAGGTCTGGGGCCTTCTGAAAGGTGGCACGTATGTTCTGAATTGGTAAAAAGGGCTTGCTATTGTGGCGCTGCCCAGACACAATAAAACCTAGCGATGGAGTGTCACCTGGGCACATTGTAAACTGGCGCCAAGGACAGCACCAAGTGGCATTAAATCTCAAATGCATGCTTCATCTGCTGGCAGCTCAGGGACATTTTATTTCATCTGACAGATTAAGATGGGTAAATATCCTTGTCTTTTGTTGATCCCAACACACATTGTGCAAATTGCAGGAAAAATGTGCCTTTTAAGCAGGCCAGAGAAAAATGTAAACCTGGCAAGAGAAACTGATAACATTCCACAATTTGTTGTAATGCGAAAGTCACAGAAGTTAACGCTACAAAAATGTGCTTCATTTTCGCCAGCAGGAGTCTGGTTCATATACAATATCTCGCTGAGAGATTTTAAATTCAAACCAGTGTCCAGCATATGTCTTGCAAGACTTTGGAGGGATATTGGAAGTGAAGGATTTTTTTATATTCATATTAAATGTTTTGCATTACATAGACATTAACACATATGCCCACAAATGTTATTGACTGTGTATTATTCAAGTTTAAATTTACCATGGCTAATGTAGGCCAGCCCTTTAAACTGGTTAACCTTTGGTTGCCTTCTGGCTCCACGGCACTTGTGCATTTTGGGGGATATTCTCAAGCACGTGTGATATCCACCACAAGTATAGCTTAACGCAACTTTGCATATCGCAGTCTATAGCGGGAAAACAACTTTGTGTTAGCGTAGTATTCCCAACCTGGCGGCACCATGCGATAGTCCCACGAAAACGCGTCAAATGAACTTATTAAAATCAACACGATGCCGCAAAATTGCGTAACGTGAATAAAGTTGCAATGAGGCCAACTGCGATACAAAAATCAGCGATAACCAGCGACAGGCCTGCAATTCCCACATGTCATGCGGGAAAATGCACTATAAAAGCTGAACAAGAAAAACACACCATAAACATGGCAACATGGAGGCACCCGGAACGAGTGCCCAGGTCAAGGCAAACGCCACAAGCCCCACAGACCACCAGCAAGGAACCTCGGTGTTGGGAAGGCCAAGGAGAAGAGGAAGAGGAAGACGGGTTACAGTCCGCATGACAACCGGATCATCGGCACTGAGGTGACAGAAGACTAACAACAACTGTCCGTCATCTCCACCCTGTCATTGGCAACACAGACAGAAAAATGGCATTCCATTGTGAATGCAGCCAGAGTGCCGAGGAGGCCAAGATGCGCTGATACGATGTAAAAAGCCAAACCAAGCAGAAACCCGCTGCCAACAGGACAGCAGCAATGGCGAATGGATGTGGGAGTCCTGCGCCACAGGAGGAGCTGCACAAATGGTGGCCACAATCATCAGTGTGGAGACGGTGCAAGGAGTCGGGAGTCCGGACACTGCTCGACATGACCTGACACAACATCAACAGGGTGAGTAACGAACAGGGGCTGGAGGGACGGGGGGCGGACAGGCACAAAGCCACACATGCACAGCAACGTGTAGCACACCGCACACCCACAATGACCCTGGGTCATGTCCCTGATCCACGTGGCACACTGCAGCACACCATGACATCATGCACGCCATGATACTGAGGTGGCTGAGTGTGGACCACATCCGGAAAGGAGCAGGTCACACTCTGACACATCCACGTGCACAAACAACCACTGACGTCAACAATACATCTGCAGACAAAAAATGCACAAGAGTACAAAAACCGACCAAGAGCACAATTGACCCAAGTCGCCAACATCACAGCACCTTATAAGCACAAAACCCAAGGCACACCCCCTCCAAGGGATAAGGGGCAGCAAAATCACAGCTGCAGGTGCGACTCTCCCAGAATGCAGCACACACACATAGCAATGACAGCACATCCACATGGATGACAATGTGGAACACAGTATAACACTTACACTGCAGAACAGAGGACACAACTGGGTCCGCCTGTGCGTAGAAAATGGCCAATCACATCTGACATAGCAGGAAACTGTGAGATGAAAATGTACGTGTACAACCTCACCTACGTCATGTAGAACAAATGTCCACTGTCCCGCATCAAATAGTCCACTCCTCCCAAATAGTCACAATGTACGTTGTCATGCAGTCTGTATGTAAACTTGAACAATGCGTCAACATACATGCCAACACAATGTCAACGAGCATCTCCCCTTCACATTGCAGAGGGACAAACAAAACCTCCAGCAGAGAAGACCAGACAACTCTACAGTGATGCTGAAGAGGACCTCCACACTTCAAACACCGACGCCCTACAACAGCTCATGGACATCTTAGGCAATCGACCTCCAGGAGCAGGACAGCACCACTGCATCGAGGATACCCCACCCCCTGCACAGACAACACAGCTGGATGCACCCACCACCCCGTCTGGCACCCAGCAGCCCACCAAAGCAAATATCGCATTCCAAGGCCAGGTGTCAGACTGCCAGAAGGGGGTGGCCGCACATGTGCGAGTGGGGTACTACCTCATGGAAGCCGAACTAGATTACATACGTGGGTGTCTAAGTCCCATCAGGAACCACCTACATTCCCCAACGGAGACCCACACTGCGACAGAGACACATACCTTTAGACATTTCCAGTACTGAACCACACCCAGAGCCACGTGATGATCATCCACACCCCCACGCCGGACTGGCGTACGCCGGCCCAGTTCACTCCTCTTACATATTGAGTGGGGGACGACAAAGCTACATATGCAATGCCTCACCCACTGCCTGCGGTGACTGAGTCTGGACCACAGGGTTCACGGTTCAATCCCCGGCTCCGGTGGCAGGTTAGCCGAGCACCATGTGACTCTGGGCAATAGCTTGCTTAATCTTCCCTACGGCCCCCAGAGCGGGACACCTCTCCGGAGGTAGCTGTGCGCTTTACAAATGCTGGCATTTATATTTTACATTTTCATGGCAGCGTCCGCAGTACACGGCACAATGTAATGTTGTAGGGCCCATGGCCCTAATGCATACATCATGAGCACACGGATACACTCAGATAGTTTGTTGAACTGGCTACGGGCACGTGCACTCAACACCTTTATTTGAAGGTCCGTTGTCTTTGTCTGCGCTGCCTCTATGGTGGTCTGGGGGAGGGGCAGGGGATCCGGGGGCGGTCCTGGAGGTGGTGGTGGTGGGTATTGTTGACCTCTCGGGGCTCCGGGATGCATGGTGAGTGGCTCCATGGCATCTGTTGTTCTTCAGGTGTGGCTCTGGGCTGGGCTCCCTTGCCTGGTGCCGGTTGTCGTCCAACTTTACACCAGGTCAGAACAGGTGTTAATTTCCTGCTGCTAACGCGCCTTATCGCCTGTTTTGTGTTCTTATCGCCGATCTGGCTGGTCGTTGAGAATGTTGAGGTGTGATGTTGTCGCGGCTTTTTGCTCGGGAACACCTACTCTGCATCTCATTAGCGATAGTTGCCGGGGTCATCTGTGGCGCTGTTTTTTGCGGTTGCTTTTGCACAGAAACAGGTTTTATCAGCAGTTAGCACCAGCTTGTCAATGGGGCAATAAATATATCGCAACTTTAGCTGCGATAAACTGCCGATAACTCTGCGATATGTCCTTGAGAATATGCCCCTTTATTTCTAGTCCAAATCAACATGAGCAACGTCACTCTGCTTTTTTTCTGATATGAAATGTACACCTGCAGAGTACAGGCTGGTCCAATTGCAGGAAGCTAGCTCTCTATATAGTGCACTAAAATGAAGTACACTGCGTGGAGAGTCCAGTGAGACCCAGGTTGGTGCCTCGACGTCCCTTGATGGGTGCTTGCTTCCTGGGCAATGGAGTCTGAAGTGGACTCTTCATCTCGGTGAACACTGCAGAGAGTACAGTACCCCAGGTATTGCTGGGGCACGGTTCCAGAGGTCCTGGTGTCCGCAAACTTGGTGTGGGGAGAGGTCTGACCCTTCGGAGCTGTTGTACCACTTTAGGTCCTGGTGCTGGACCGGGGTTGCTGGGAAGCAGAAAATTGGCAAAACCGAAGTCTACAGTTCGGTGCCTGCTGTCACAGGGTAATAGAGCCTCTACTCCTAGGTAGGTTCTATTGCAATTTGTTGAAGGCTGGAGGGGCTCCAGTGTTCTTGGAAGCCTCACAGTTGCAGAACAAGACAGCACGCCATGATTATCAAGTCATTAAGGCAGCAGGCAGGGTTTGGCGCCAGGTTTCTGCAGCAGGGCTTCAGTCCTTGGGTCAGCAGTTCTTCTTTGTCCTTATCTTCTCTGTGTCCATCGAATCTATGGTTCAGGGTCGAGGGGTGCCACCGAAATACTAAATTTACAGGTGTTACAGGGGAGACAGATAGTAGCAAATAGGATACCTACCTCTAGGGTGTCTACACCCTCTATGTGACCACGTCCTTTGAAGAGCAGGCACACCCTGATCCTAATTTGTTAATTCCCTTTCAAACAAGGTGGAGGAAACTGAAAAGTGGGGTCCCCATCTCCTGCCCAACCTTAGGATTGGTGCTGGCTGAATGTGGACCCACCTCCTAATCTAACAAATGTTCCCGCCTTTCCTCCAGCTAAATGTGGAGCAGGACAGGGGTGTTGGCATCCTCAGTTATCTGGAGATGCTGGGCCGCATTATAAAGGTGGCATCGCCTTTAACGCTTCCCACCTTGGAAGGCCTTCCTGTCCTGGAGTGGTGTGAAGCATCTCCACCCAGAGCAGGTTTTGTTCCTGGCCTCTGAGAGTGAAGGCTCTCACCCCATGAGGTCAGAAACATGTCTGGTGATGGTAGGCTGGCTTAGATGAGTCAGAGACCACACCACTTCTTGATAGGTTTTCAGGAACCCTCTAAGGTGACCCCTGTGTGCATTTATTCATAAATCCAACACGGACATCAGTGAGGATGTATCAAGACAAGATATTTGGTACCAAACATTTCAAGCTACAGTGAAGCAATCATGGAGCTAGGAGACTCGTAATGACAAGTATCCAGCCCATGTACTCTCCATGGCTTCCCTGTGCATTTACAATAACCAAGAATGGCTCAGATATTGCAGGGTCATATCTGCTCATGCAGATATGTCCACACATGGGGTATAGTGCACCCTGCCTTAGGGCTGTAAGGCGTGTAGTAGGGGTGACTTACCATTGCCTAATGCATTGTCTGTGGTCATGGCACACAGGGCTGCTTGCCATGTAATTTCTTCAGTTTCCCTGCACCAAGACACGCAGCCTTTAATGGCAGTGTGCATGGTCTTGGAGAGGGGTCTCTAGGGTGGCACAATTGGTGCTGCAGCCCTAGGGGGCCCTCCTCAGTTCCCATGTCCTAGGTACCGGACTGTATTATTTACTAGGGGCTTCTATGGTAGCTGAAGCTGCGCTAATTGTACAGTTTTAGGGAAAGAATACTGGTACTGGGAACCAGGTGAGCAGGGACCCAGTACACTTCAGTCAAAGTTGCATCAAAAACCAGGTAAAAAGTGGGGGGTACCACAACAAGAACCCCGTTTCCGTCTCCAAAATATCAGTTTTGTTGCAGATAAGTGTAAGTTTGAAGACCTCTTGGAGAAGCTGTCTGTGGCGGATCCTGACAAACTAAAGAGCTCAAGATGGCGAGCCTAGGTCACACAGGGAAACCTACACTTTCATGTACGTTTGCACTGTTTTTTGAGTGATCAAAAGCTACAAAGTTAATTTTATGACGGCACTCATGGAGGAGACTCGGCACATAAAAGGATGGGCCCCTGCCACAAAATGCTCCATCTGCAGGCCTGTAACGATAAATATGGCCAGCAAAAGGGTCAAAAATAGCCAGCAAAAAGGGTTACATATAGCCAGCAAAAAGGTTAAATATAGCCAGCAAATAGGGGATTCAGATTGGCCGGCCAGCTCCCAATGCTTCACTCCATGTGCTAATATTATTAAATGAGCCTTCAGCAGGCCTGTGGCATTTATTTTATATTACTATTAACTCATGCACCGACTGTGCTTGGATGTGCAGAATCCTCCTTGTCAGTAAGCTGAACATGTGACCCAGTCCTATGTATCACACTACTGTAAGACCATGTTAGAAAGCTGTGTCTTGAAGGGATCAGAGGAGGGGGAAAACTGTCTGCCCTGTCAGAATTTGGAGCAGGTCCTCCAGAAATATAGTCCAGGATAGTTCTTGCCTTAATACACTATTTGTGACCCCTCTCTTGGTTGGAATGAGAATAGGCCCCTGTTTCAGGCCCTAACTGGCAGATCCATTCTTTGGGACAGCAAGGCTGGGTAGATGAGAAGTAAACCCTGGATCTCAGGCTCCTGGGTCAGTAATCACTGCCCATCTGAGCGCCACAGCTTCTAAGTGTTCCCTTCGCTGGCTGTGACAGGCAGCAGGTAGAAAAAGTCTATGAGTGAATGAACACTGTTAGTAGCATGAAGGTAGCTCGCTACCACAGTACTTTCACAGAGTTTAGTTTAGAACTACAAACAGAGTCTCACAAAGCCAACGTAGGGGCAAAGGGCTTCTCTCTCAGGTGATATGCAGCTCAGGAAAGACAATTAGCAATAGAAAAAGTATTTTCTAGACAGAATTGTTTAATAGAGGATGCAAAACCGTGGTTAGCGGGTGATTTGGGGTACTCTGACCAATGAGTAGAAACATTCAGAAACAGAATAATTCATTTGGGGATGGGGCACATCTGCTGACTCAATAAACTATCTCTGATTAGCTTAAAGCACAGTTCTGAGAGAATCTCTGAGCAAACCCTGCTAGCTGGGGCACAAGCAGAAGGCAATCCTCAGAGAAGTGTGCGCTAAGTTCAGGTAGTACCAAAAATCTAAAACTAAAGGACACAGAACACTAACATTTCCAAACCATTTGTAGGAAAGTGCCTCTTTTAACATGGTTCGCCCCCACTTTTTGCCTGATGTGATTTCGAACTGTAAGTGCTCTGGGTCCCGGCTAACCAGGTCCCCAGTGCCAGATCTCTTTCCCAAAACACTGTACCATGATTGGCACAACTTCAGACACGCCTGTAACTGTAAGCTCCTATTAAATGGTCCCCTTGGTGCTGAGGGCATGGGTACTGAAGGGGGTCCACTGGGGCTACAGCATGTATTGTGCCACCCCAGGGACTCATCACCAAGACTATACACATTGCAGGCTGTGTGTCTTGGTGCACTGAAATCCAAAGAGTCGACATGGCACACAGCTCTGTGCCATGCCCATAGACACTGCATAAGGTATAGCTAAGTCACCCCTACTACATGCCTTTAGCCATAAGGCAGGGTGCACTATACCGTATGTGAGGGCAAATACGTATGAGCGGATAGGCCCCGACAATGTCCAGTCCATTCTGTAATGTTGTAAGTGACCAAGGAAGCCATGGAGAGTACATGGTCTAGACACTTGTCAACACAAGTTTCATAGCTCCATGATGGCTTCACTGATTTCTAAGATGTTTGCTACCAAACATTTTGTCATAATAAGTCCTCATCGATGCAGAGCTTGATTTATTAATAAATTCACACAGGAGACCCTTTTAGAGGGTCCCCGAAAACCTACCAAGCACTGGTGTGGTCTCTGACTTGTTTCAGTTAGTCTGCCAACACCAGACATGTTTCTGACCTCATGGGGTGAGAGCCAGCGCTCTCAGAGGACAGAGACAAAGAATGCTCTGGGCGGAGGTGCTTCACTCCTTCTCCAGGACAGGAAGGCCTTCCAGAGTGGGAAGCTTCAAAGTCAATGCCACCTTTGAAATTCAACCCCGGAACCCCAAGAGAGTGGGGGAAGCCAAGCAAACTTTCCTGCTCCACTTTTTAGCATGAGGAAAGGCAGGCAAATTAGTAATATGCGGAGGAGGGCTCCACCCACCCTGCACCAACTCTAGGGCAGGGCAGGTGATGTGAACCCCTCTCCTGAAATTCCACTATCTTGATATGGTGAGAGAACCTCCAATAATGGCTAGTGTAGTGCCTCTTCCCACTGGAAGTGGTCACTAGATGGTGTAGACACACTAAAGGTAGGTAGCCCGTTGGCTACTTCTTGTGTCCCCTTGTAATGCCCCTAAATTCAGGGTTTAGGTGGCACCCCAAGACCTAAACATAAGATATGACAGACAAAACAAGACTAACTCAAAGAAGACCCCCTGCACAAGGACTGAAGCCCATTTGCAGAAGAAAAAGGCACCAAACTCCGCCTGCTGCCTGAAGAACTCGACAATCACTGCTGCTGTGTCGCCCTGAACCTGAAATGACACCAGGAACCCCGGAGCACCTCCAGACTTTGAAAAATCACCAAAGCTCCCTTGGAGTGAAGGTATCACTCCTCTGTACACCGCAGGCAACAATCCAGTGAAGTCCTGTCTGTCAATTTGCTGCTCCGTGACAACCTCAACACAGGACCAAAGAAAGAAAAGGTGCAACAGCTCTGGAGGGCTAGAACTGCCTCTCCGCCAAGATTGGAGGCACCAGTACCTATCAGAGCTGCGGTGTATCAATAACCGGGGTACCGGACTCCCAACGGAAAACACCAAGAAGAAGAGTCCACATCGGACTCCCGAAGCACCAGAATCAAGCATCCATTGAGGGACATCAAGACACCTGAGACCCACTTCCTGGGTGGCCCAGCTGTCCTGAGATCGCCTCTCCAAGTTGCCTGCTCCTGACCGCGAGGACCTCAAGACGCACGATGTCTGGCTGACCTGTTCGATCTGCACCCAGCTCCACTGGCCACGGTATCACCAATGCCAAGGTCCCCAAGCCCTTACAATCTCCTCCCTCCAGGGAGACCGACCAGACTTACCTCTAAGTCCTCCTGAGCAGTGTACTTCCAAGTGGCTCATGTCATCTTTTTGCACCAACTTCCAAGACTCTCAGCACTCTGCTCCCAGCCGATCCAGAACCCTCCAGAACGACTCCTGCTGGAAGTTTGGATGTGGCCCTGACATTGAACTACAACGAGAAGGTGAACTTCATGAAAGCATTGCCTGAATCTATAGGCATTTTTCTACTTTCTTCACATTGTTTTCAATGGCACGTGAAGCGTACAAAAGTGATACATTTTCTGAACTTTGAAAAATCTGAACTCTGAAAAGTACTTACCTTAGAACTGTGTTCTTGGTCCTAAAAATTATATAAAAAATCAACATTATTTTTATAAATTGGTTTTGGATTTTTTCTTGAGTGTGTTTCTCTTTAATTACCTCTGTAAGTACAACAAATGCTTAGCCCTACCCTCTGATACGCCTAACTGCTCACCCACACTATCACAAGAAGAAAGTTAATATTATCTACTTGGACCTCTGTATTCCAAATGGGGATTCACCAAGCTCTTTACCTAGTGTACTTCATTTTAGTGTAATGTACAGAGAGCCGGCTTCCTACACCAATATAAAGACATCGAGAAAAATGTAATGAGCAAAAAGACACCAAGATCATCAGAAAGGGTTAAGGTATCAGGAGATATGGATTTCTTGAGTTTTTTTTAAAATAAACAATGTTGTTGATTTCAGTAGAATACAAAAGGTCACATCCAGATTGAGTAGTATGTCACAGTAAGGCCTGGGAATGAAATTCCGCTCCTATCGCGGAGTTTGTCGCATTTTTATCACTCCGCGTAGAGTGTAGAATTCTGAAAAACTCTGCATAGCAGCACAGAGTGGAGTTTTTCCTCTCCCATGTTAAGTTGGAGAGTGAGGAAAAGTTTACTCTAGACCGACTCCCAGCGAGATTTCTCGACTGGGGCGGTCACGGCTGTTCGCTGACGCTCATGTTGAGAAACCTTCTGCTCGCTCTGAGGAAGCTCCCGCTCGAGTAGAACAGCTACATGAAGAGCAGAAAGAAGTAGCGCCCCCTTCCTCTGCGCCTGATGCCAAATGCGCTGATTTTACAGTGCAGGACAAACAACCCACGCTAAACACCAGCACGAGTAGCGCAACGTAATGCACTCCACTGCTTGCGGAACTCCGCGTAGCACAGCGGAGTTCCTTGGTCACTTCACGGAGTGCCGCATAGTAGAACTCCGCGGACTCCACCCAGGCTTAGTCACAATCACTATCACATTGATGTATGCATGTAGTACAGCACCCAACAGACCCACCGAGCGGCCAAAAAATCAATGTAGCGTCAGACTTATTCCAACAGGTCCACTCCCAATGCCCCCCACCACTTGTTCCATATCTTGTCATAGTTAGCAGGGCAACCTTTGGCCTCATACACCAGTTTCTCGGATTCTGAAAGTTTTAAGGCAAAAAGTGCTCAAAAAAAGTCAACAACCTTCGCAAACAACAGTTCGGCGAGGATGAATGACGTAGGTGCAATTTCAGGCTGATCGTGATGTTGTGAATGTTGGATAAACCAAGTGGGTTGTCATGGTCAAAGGTTTTACCTTCATACTTAGACCCTAATTACTGTGACAGCTTCTGGTGGACAGTCCTGCAGCATCTAGGTCCTCAGGGTGGGCTTCTGGGCACCAGGCCTCCCTCCAGGGTCTAGTCCCTGGGTACCAGCAGGATTAAGGAGTCCATGGGGCCTTGTGTGGCTCCTCATCTTCAAACAGGATCTAGCAGTAAACAATACTCTTTTTCACATGGAGTCTTCCTGTGTTCAGGAATTAAGGTGCCAGATTCATTATGTGCTCTAGTGCACCAACCAGTGATGAAAGGAGTTCTACTTCTTGAAAATAACAATTTTCTCCCCTTACTGTAAGATAACCCAGGAGCCCCCCATTTCAAGATGGAGGCACTCAGCTGCCACCAGGCAGGTCTGTCTTCAGCTTCTTGGCCACTCCCCTACTTGACATGGTGAGCACTTATTTTCCCTTCTACTATGTATGTCTGGAGTCTAACTGTCTAGGTGGGTCCCGTGGATAAATAGAAGAAGCCCTCCTCGGCATTGCCATGTCAAAAGAGGTGGTGCTAAAGCTGCCGTTTGTTCTGCCAGCTCACAGATAGCTAATTCATGCTAAGTGGTCAGTGGTTAACACCCATTGGTCTTTCTTGGGCCCAGAGGAAAGTCATTATCTTTGGAGTCAGAGTCGGCATTTATCCCAACCAAAGATGTGCATTCCAGCCCTGGGGGAATTCTGAGTGGCAGAACTGGTTTTAAGCCTGAGGCAGACTAAAGTATATTTTTACAAAGGTTTTTTTCTGCTTACGTTATCAAAAATCTGATTTCACTAATGTCAGATTTTAAAACCTATGCAGAAAATAACTTTGGAGCATATCTTCAACCCTCTCCTAAGTTACAGTGGAAAATAAGGGCCTCATTAAGAAAAACATTTGACGCACGGTGGCGCAGCAGGCCTTCCAGCTGCGCCGCCATGCGTCAAAGGCAAAGGGAAGGAGTGTGCCATATCTATAACGCTAGTCCTAGGATGCTTGTTTTCAGTCAAGGGAGAACCTGGTCTGGCAGTTCGGGCTGGACTGTTCCCATTAGGCACAGGGTCAAGGCTGATTTGCATATGGCTGGGTTCACACTGGAAGGGCAAGGTGAGCAAAGAAACGACGGATTTAGGCCCAGATCTCTGTACTGGGGTGAATGTATGACATTGGTCTGCATTCTGTCCATCAATTGTTCTTTTTGCATTTGTCACCCCGAGTGGTACAGGTATGCCCAGACGTGGGTCCCGTGCTCTCCATGCCACTGGAGTCCAGCTATCCTGGCTGATGAGGGGTGAAACCCCAAAACCGGTCATAGGATGTTTGTCTCCAATCCAGGGAGGACCTGGCCTGGCAGTTCGGACTGGACTGGACTGGACTGGACTGTTCCCATGAGGCACAGGGTCAAGACTAATTTGCATATGGTTGGGTTCAAACTGGAAGGGCATGGTGAGCAAAGAAAAACTTTGGATTTACTCCCAGATCTCTGTACTGGGGTGAGTGTATGACATTGTACTGCATTCTGCCCATCAATTGTTCTTTTTGCATATCTACAAGATAAGGCAGATTCCTATCATTCTCCCCTGCGCCAGCACACTAACGCAGAGAAGGGACACCTTCCTGCAAAAAAACATTAATTGATGGCATTTTCCTCTTTCTATGCATGTGGCAGAACGCAGTACCCATAGAAAGGAAATATCAAGGAGAAATAACAGTATTCCTCTTCTTTGCACCACTCCTGCGTCTCCCCTGGAGAGGCGTAGGTTTCTGACTCATTCCCAGGTTTTCCGTTCCTCGTAAATCTGGGAAAGCTTCAGATTACATGGGTATTATGTGGGAACACCCACAGCAACACCCATGGAACACCCTTTCACGCAGTGTTCTGCATGAAGGGGCCATATTTAAAGTGCATGAAAAGCCATGTAAAGTTCCTTTGCGTGGCTTTATAAATATGCTTCTGCACATTGCGCCATTGGAGCATCAAAACAGTCCGCTCTGGCGGCCGAAACGTTCTGCTAGGGCCCCATAAATGAGGCCCTAAATGTTTTACTCCCACCTGACAGCATTTGGGAGAGGTCAGGCCCGACCTACAAAGTGATATAGCTTTTGATTTTTAGTTCACTGTGAGGTCAGACTATCTTCAAAATGAAGAGTGCCTAATTGTATATGTTAGCAGAATACCCTGAGGGGTTGCAGGGCAATTTTAGGGGTGAAGTATGAATATATGATAATAAGCTTTTCATACATGACAAAAGAATATTCACTGTCAAGTTTCACTAAAGAGCACATAAACTTCAGCCTAGCCACAGCACAGTGGTGGTCCTAGCAAAAATATATTTGTGTCACATATGTGGTTGATATAAATACATACTGCAGCCCACAAATGACATGTATATTTGCATGGCATAGGTACATTCATTGCAACAGCCACAGGGTCATGTATGGACTAAGCTCAGCCATCGGTAATCGTTTTGGGCAGCATTCCAATCCATTGTTCGTTTGCCCACCATGCCACGCTGGACAAAGTGCTCCTTATGCTAATCAGTACAGATGCTGCTCTTGATCGTAATAGTCCGTTCCGAACTGCCAGACGAGGCCCCCTCCAGAAGGGTACCACAAACTACCACAGGCCAGGTTCTCACTACTTGAGGATCATTAGGGTGTAGCTTGACTCCTACAGCATGGCGAGCACTGGACCCAAGTCATGGTAAACCCATTGCATTTAAGGAGTCAACTGCAACAACAACAACAAGATGATGGATAGGATGCCTGCAATAATCCCAGCCGCTGGCAATAGCTCTGGCCCACAGTGCTTTGCGTTTGTCCACCATGCCACTGTAGACAAAGGCCTGCCTTATGGATATCAGTACTGACCCTGATTCGCATGGGAACTGTTAATCCCGAAATTGCCAGGCGAGCGCCCCTCCAGAAACCAGTCTTGGGCTGCTTGTATTCCGGTTCAGAGTGGGCCTGGCTTGGCAAATCATCGATATTGTTCCTAATGGAGCAGGATTTAGGCAGATTTGCAAATAGGTGGGTCGAATACACCCTATAATAACAGAAGACACATGTAAGGAAAAATGTATGAAACATTCCCTGAGTAAAGAATAAAGTTAGTTATGTTTATAGAAGGATCCTGAAGGGTTCAAGAGACAGTAACAGAGACATAATGAATGGACAATGTGTTTCTTGTAAAAAGGAAAAAACTAGTGATTGGCCTCAGAGACCTCCATCAGTATTTACAAATCAAGTCGAAGAAGGCCACTAGCCGGGTCATATAATGCTATGGATCGTACAACAAGTGACTTGCCTCAGAGACCTCCATCAGTGTTTACAAAACAAGTCGAAGAAGGCCACTGTCCGGGTCATATAATGCTATGGATCGTACAACAAGTGACTTGCCTCAGAGACCTCCATCAGTGTTTACAAAACAAGTTGAAGAAGGCCACTACCCAGGTCCTATGATGCTATGGATCGTACATCGAGTGACTGGCCTCAGAGACCTCCATCAGTATTTACAAATCAAGTCGAAGAAGGCAACTGTCCGGGTCATATAATGCTATGGATCGCACAACAAGTGACTTGCCTCAGAGACCTCTATCAGTGTTTACAAAACAAGTCGAAGAAGGCCACTACCCAGGTCCTATGATGCTATGGATCGTACAGTGAGGGACTGGCCTCAGAGACCTCCATCAGTTTTTACAAAAGAAGTCGAAGAAGGCCGCTAGCCGGGTCATATGATGCTATGGATCGTACAACGAGTGACTGGCCTCAGAGAACTCCATCAGTATTTACAAAACAAGTCAAAGAAGGCCACTAGCCAGGTCATATGATGCTATGGATCGTACAACGAGTGACTGGCCTCAGAGACCTCCATCAGTATTTACAAATCAAGTTGAAGAAGGCCACTAGCCAGGTCATATGATGCTATGGATCGTACAATGAGTGACTGGCCTCAGAGACCTCCATCAGTATTTATAAAACAAGTCGAAGAAGGCCACTAGCCGGGTCATATGATGCTATGGATCGTACTACGAGTGACTGGCCTCAGAGACCTCCATCAGTATTTACAAAACAAGTCAAAGAAGGCCACTAGCCGGGTCATATGATGCTATGGATCGTACATCGAGTGACTGGCCTCAGAGACCTCCATCAGTATTTACAAATCAAGTCGAAGAAGGTCACTGGCCAGGTCATATGATGCTATGGATCGTACATCGAGTGACTGGCCTCAGAGACCTCCATCAGTATTTACAAAACAAATCGAAGAAGGCCACTGTTCGGGTCATATAATGCTATGGATCGTACAACAAGTGACTTGCCTCAGAGACCTCCATCAGTGTTTACAAAACAAGTCGAAGAAGGCCACTACCCAGGTCCTATGATGATATGGATCGTACATCGAGTGACTGGCCTCAGAGACCTCCATCAGTATTTACAAATCAAGTCGAAGAAGGCCACTAGCCGGGTCATATGATGCTATGGGTCGTACAACGAGTGACTGGCCTCAGAGACCTCCATCAGTGTTTACAAAACAAGTGGAAGAAGGCCACTACCCAGGTCCTATGATGCTATGGATCGTACATCGAGTGACTGGCCTCAGAGACCTCCATCAGTATTTACAAAACAAATCGAAGAAGGCCACTGTCCGGGTCATATAATGCTATGGATCGTACAACAAGTGACTTGCCTCAGAGACCTCCATCAGTGTTTACAAAACAAGTCGAAGAAGGCCACTACCCAGGTCCTATGATGCTATGGATCGTACATCGAGTGACTGGCCTCAGAGACCTCCATCAGTATTTACAAATCAAGTCGAAGAAGGCCACTAGCCGGGTCATATGATGCTATGGATCGTACAACGAGTGACTGGCCTCAGAGACCTCCATCAGTGTTTTCAAAACAAGTCGAAGAAGGCCACACTACCAGGTCCTATGATGCTATGGATCGTACATCGAGTGACTGGCCTCAGAGACCTCTATCAGTATTTACAAATCAAGTCGAAGAAGGCCACTAGCCGGGTCATATGATGCTATGGGTCGTACAACGAGTGACTGGCCTCAGAGACCTCCATCAGTGTTTACAAAACAAGTGGAAGAAGGCCACTACCCAGGTCCTATGATGCTATGGATCGTACATCGAGTGACTGGCCTCAGAGACCTCCATCAGTGTTTACAAAACAAGTCGAAGAAGGCCACTACCCAGGTCCTATGATGCTATGGATCGTACATCGAGTGACTGGCCTCAGAGACCTCCATCAGTATTTACAAATCCAGTCGAAGAAGGCCACTAGCCGGGTCATATGATGCTATGGATCGTACAACGAGTGACTGGCCTCAGAGACCTCCATCAGTGTTTTCAAAACAAGTCGAAGAAGGCCACACTACCAGGTCCTATGATGCTATGGATCGTACATCGAGTGACTGGCCTCAGAGACCTCTATCAGTATTTACAAATCAAGTCGAAGAAGGCCACTAGCCGGGTCATATGATACTATGGATCGTACAGTGAGGGACTGGCCTCAGAGACCTCCATCAGTATTTACAAAACAAATCGAAGAAGGCCACTGTCCGGGTCATATAATGCTATGGATCGTACAACGAGTGACTTGCCTCAGAGACCTCCATCAGTGTTTACAAAACAAGTCGAAGAAGGCCACTACCCAGGTCCTATGATGCTATGGATCGTACATCGAGTGACTGCCACAGAGACCTCCATCAGTTTTTACAAAAGAAGTCGAAGAAGGCCACTAGCCGGGTCATATGATGCCATGGATCGTACAACGAGTGACTGGCCTCAGAGAACTCCATCAGTATTTACAAATCAAGTCGAAGAAGGCCACTAGCTGGGTCATATGATGCTATGGATCGTACATCGAGTGACTAGCCTCAGAGACCTCCATCAGTATTTACAAATCAAGTCGAAGAAGGCCACTGGCCAGGTCATATGATGCTATGGATCGTACATCGAGTGGCAAATGAAGGTCAAGAGGGAAACAAAGACCATCCCTTTGGAATCCTAGTAACTCTCATGACATGCACTGTGCCAATGGCACAGGTATTGATGACGTTGAACAATGCCGACTTATCATTATCAATATCATCAGTATATTGTTTGAAGACTGATCTTGGTGAATATTAACTTTGCTCTAGCTCTGAATATTAACAAACTTATTGATAAACAGCAAAGTCTATTTTGATACCTTATATGAAGTCAAAAAATGGTATCATTTTTATTAGAGCCTATTAGAAAACAAGGTTTATGACCCCCCAACTTGTGACAATAAAGTCCACCTAATGAACCAAGTCTATTCAATTCCAGTGTCTTGAATCCTGTCGACACCTTCTCATCTGCTGCGTATGGTAGATATAAGATTGGATTACACATTCAGCAACATTGACTCCCTTTCTTTGAGGACTGGTTTTGGAATAAGCTCTGATTCCAGAGTGAACATCTGCCTCAAAATATACCCTTTTTTAAGGTACATCATAGGAGGAGGAGGCACCAACAAGTAGAGCAAAGGATGTTGGCCAACAACACTTGGTCTGAAAAGCAACTTCGAAAGCAGATGGCTTGACGACTTACTCTTAGGTGTGTAACCCAAATGTCTCTAACATAGATTCGGAAAATGTTCAGAGTGTTTTGTTGAATATGCAATTCATTGAATTATAGGAAGGACTGTCCTCATTTCTAAGACATGGCAGAAGGGCCAAAATAAGGAAGCTGCTCCAGTGATCCAGCAAATAACCAGGTGGGTTATGGATTTTTGAGAATTAGGAATCTATTGCCCAGATTATGTAGAGTTATAAGGACCAATGCTCACTCTCCAGGAGTGAACACAAGTGTATAGTTAGGCCACTTACACGGTCCTGCAAACAATACTAACCTACAAGATGAAGTAGCATGGTAGAAGTGAATGGCCCATCTAGCTCAAAGGATACAATGTTGCGATCTTCATCATTTCTGGCTAATGATGAACGCTGGAACTGCAACACTTCTCCTAGTTAAATCTGTTAGGGAGACGGAGTCTCCAACAAGTTGGAAGCAGGCCTTACTTGTGGCATTAGCTAAGAAAGAAGGGATGGATGCTTCCACACTCCCTGACTATTGACATCTTATCTGGCCACGGTACTGGAGCGACTAGTGAACACTTAATTAATTCAATACCTAGAGAGCCACCCCACCCTGGATCCACTTCAAAAAGGATTCATGGTAAAGAACAGTACTGAAACTACCTCGCTTGCGGTGGCTGACAGCATTAGGTCATTAGTAAACCAAGGGAGATCAGTGCTATTAATACTAGTAGACCGATCAGCAGCCTTTAAAACTGTGTCTCACCAACATCTACCTTGAAGGCTGCATGGAATTGGTCTGCATTCAGCCCTCTGCATTGGCTCTGTTCCTTCCTAAGCAATAGATTGAAACCGGTACAGCGTCCCCCTTTTAGATCTAGCCCCAAAGATTTGCACTGTGGAGTCCCTCAGGGCTCTTCTCTGAGCCCCACATTATTTAATTTTTATCTAGCACCACTGGGTAACATTGTAAAAAGAGAGGATTTGAGAACATTTTGTATGCTGATGCCACTCAACTGATGATCTCCTTTGACGATAAGGACGACGGGATCAAGGGTAATCTGGTTGAGCGCCTTTCTGAGGTAGCAGATAAATGATTGTAAATCAGAGATTTTGTTGTTTGGGGATGCAAAAATATTCTGAAGTGGTTCGTAGTGGCCAACAATTTTCGGCCCCGCACCCCCACCTGAGAAAGTAGTCCAAAACCTGGGCTTCCTCAGTGGCCATGCCCTGTCCCTGCAAGAACAAGTAACCAGGGTTCGAGGGATTTGTTTTGGACTGCTATGTACCCTTCGGAAAGTATTCTGATGGCTTCCAGTAGCTTGGAGAAGGAAGATAATCCCAGCTTTAACCATGAGTAGGATAGATTATGGAAAGGGATTGTATGTAGGCATGGCTGAGTACCTGTTCACACTGTTCCAGACTATTCAAAACACAGCTGCTAAACGTATTTGTAATAAAAGCAAAAAGAGTTCAGCATCGGCCTGCCCTGACCAGCTCCACTGGGTTCGGTCCGTAAACAAGCCATTTTGAGCTAATGTGCCATACGCACAGAGCACTTTATGGAAACAGCCCTTCGTTATTGTTGGAAAAAGTCAATTTTCTCAAGCTCACACGGAACCTCAGGTCAGCCAATAAGGCTCTGATAACATGTCGTTTAGCTTCATTTCGGTTGGCTGGGACATCACAACATGCTATTACAATCTATAACATCTGTGGGGCTCAACTAAGTTTATATATTAGCAGCGAAAAAGAAAAAAAATGAATTTTGAGAAAGATACAAAGCCTCACAGATACAGAACAATGCTATCTATGCCTGAGTGGAGAGCTCTAAGCAATGTTCTGGGAACCAAGGTTTCGATTTTTGGGAAGGATCTTTGACCTCAGTATCCCCATACAGCCCAGAAACTTAGCAACTTCTGGCCCCCAGGTTTTTACAGAGAGCTTTGAGCCATTTCCGACGTGGAGACTCATGTCTGGGGGAAAGAAAAAAGACGTGAGCAACTGTTACAAAGTGAGTGTTGGAACAAGGGCACAGTTCATCCCTACCAACTGTCACGATTCCGGGTTCTCCTCAGGATCTGGGCGATGCTCAAAGGGGTCCACCTCCTGACATCCCCAAACTCTGACTAAATAATATCCAGAGCGTTGAGGCGATCAAGTGAGGGAAAGGGTTAGGGTAGGTGCAGCGTGGGAAAAGGGAGATCTGTAATAGAAAGAACATACAATTAACATCCAGTATAACTCTTACTACTCTCATATGTTCTCGCTATTCCTTCTCCCTTACCTGCCAAGTTCTTCCCTGTCGATAATTCCTCTATCTAGTAAGATCCTTCTCTCGCCGCTAGGAAATGCTGTACAGTCCTCTAAACAAAAAGACCAAAACACATATAGTTAGAGCGACCTCAACTTTCCATTCAGAGACCCCCCAAGAAACAAACTTCTCGCTCTCATACGTACCCGACACCACACACCCTCATAATCATTAGAAAGAAAGAAAGGCCATCCCCAAATAACTGCTGTAGACTCAAGTCCCCTGCGGGGGAGTTAATACAGTCTCGAGAGCTAAAGCGCCCAGAAACCCTTCCTTTCAGGGCCTCCAGCTTGGCATGACAATGTACCAGCTCCGGAAATGCAAGCGTTTGCTCTTTTCCTTTAAGTCCCGGATACTCCTTAATGAAACACAAATGGGGGATCTAATATACTGTTCCTGGCCGCCTCCACCCTGGTGCTGCCGGGTTGGCCTTATTGTCAATAAACGAACAAAAGCAAGAAACGAAAGAAAGCAAAGGCAGCCGATAATTCTTCCGCGGCTTACCTGAAGAGATTCGTAAGCCCCTGGAAATCCACTCATTAACGTCTTGCCTCTTTGTCCGCCGCTACTGCTGACGAAAATCAAAGTTAGTAACAGCTGTGGCTGTTTTGCCCAGTTCACCGCCGGAGCCTCCAGATACTAACAGCAAGGTCCCCTCCGCGGGCAGGGAATCCCCGTTTCCTGACGGGCTCCTGAGGTTCTGGACTTTTAAGAGTCCAGAGGTGTCAGGGAAACAACACCCGAAGACCCCTGAGTTCCTCCTGTCTCGGTGCACAAATAAACAGAGACACGGGCTTCTCGATGGCGGCATCAAAGACCAAGGTTTATTTACTGCAGGGATACAGAAATCATAGGAACCACACAGAGGCAGAATCTACGAGGCTGTTCAAATTGCATTAAGTGGGTTGCTTCTTAAATACAAGAAAAATGTCTTGGGGCAACATTACACGAATATTTCTCATGCCTAACCCGGTATCCCAAACAGACAATAAATAAATATCAAACAATGATTAGTTGTGGGTTTTCGGTATTCAATCAGGTCCTCTCGACAGTTTTTCATTCTCTACTTGATCCTCCCCATCATAAAAATCGTAACCTCCCCATTGTAAAAGCCCAGAAAGAAAGGAGCAGAGCCAGGTGCAAAGGATTGAAATGTAGGATAAGAGGTGTTTATGGATCATAAACGGGCAGGGCAATCGTCTTCGGCCTTTCAGTCAGGGCAACGGACACGAGAACCAGTATAGCAGGACTGGCCTCAGGCAAGGGAGGCAGCTTGATTCTGCCTAGTCATGTAGCGTCAGCCTTTCTCGGGGCTCGAGCTTACGTGTCCTTAACAAGGTGACTCTGCCGGGGTCATCGTCCGTTCATTGACTATGTGAGGGCAAGAAACAAGATGGATGCCGTAACTAAAATGGATGCCGTGACTTTTAGAGAGAATGCCCTAGTTTCCAGTGAATTCGTGCTAGTTGCGCAGCGAAAACACTGTCACGTATACAATGGATTGTTTGCGGTTCATTGGTACCAAAATCGTGTCAGTACTATGATACCGAATTCACAGGTTCGAATCGCTACAGAACCTCAGACCGTCCTTTTGCCCTTACATAGGCAACAACTCACTCTATGTCAGAGTCCAGTTCTATGTTCATCAAGTCACTGATATGTTGTTGTAGCATTACTCTATCTTGTGGCGTATCTCTGAAAACAGGTGGTCTTTTTACGCATGATGAAACACAAACGCTACATATGGCAGGGCCACACTGAATAATGAGACAGCACGAGAATAAAAATACTAACGTAACACCAATGACCATTAGAACCTTCCACCCCCATGCAGATAACAGGTTCCAGAACCATCCCATTAGTGACCAGTCACCTTCCTCTACGTGAATGGAGTCGTAGATTTTGTGTAACTTAGAGATGGCCTTGTATACTGTTGGCGCATTATCTGGGATAAAAACGCAGCAACTTGATTGGATCATTTTGCATACCCCACCTCGATCTGCAAGTAACACGTCAAGAACCATATGGTTCTGTAACGTCATGAGGCGATCCGCTTGAAGCTCAGCTGTCAGGTTACTAAGGGCACCTGTAGTTTCAATAATGGTGGATTCAACTACTCGTGTTAGCTGACGCAGGTTTCTACTGTTGACCATAGGCCCCCAGAACGGGAGGAAACCTTTGAAAAAGTCTCCTGCTTCTTGGCCAGCAGTATCCTCTTTACTGAATACACCTCTCACAACTCTCGTTTTGTGATAATCCGGTGCAGCAGTGTATGTCGGAGGTAACAGTTGAGCGATATAACATGAGCCTGAGAAGTCAGCGGGCAGCCATGTATATGCTCTGTCTTGACAAACAAAATAGGTACCCTTAGCGGCTAAGAATGCAGGGGAAGATTGTGACGGGAACACGTATGTTTCAATGCAGTCACTCTTCCCCAGTCGAGCCTTCGGATTCCTCCCATTCCCTTGCAAACAGACCTGACCTTGGTGGGGTACGACCCAGATCGGAGTTGAGCTCTTACGTTTGTTCTCACCCAGAGTAATGCCATATTCTGTAATGTTCCACCCCATGTAAACTCGCAACTCATCCTTGGGAATGTACGGAGTATTAGTGACATCTCTCACCATATCAGTGATTCCTTTTACCAAGGCTCTATTAGCAGAGTTATACCGGGTGGAACGCGGAGGTCGTGGAGGGTAAGTCTCTAGAGCATAGGCGAACATGGTCTGAAATGCCCAGAATGATCCATTATAACTGAAAGGCAGAACCAAATAAGGGATGCCCTTGTCCATGGTATGTGGTATTAGGCCACATACCCAGCAGTTTGTTGTGTTAACCACTAGTTGATGTTGATGCAAGAGCTGAATGAAAGTGTTATTTATAAACTCAGAGCGTCGAGCTTGCTCGTGAGCAGGAAAAGGGTGGAAAGAGTGAATAGTACCAATAGTTGGGGAAACAGAAATATGGGGAGATACTGTGGACGTAACAGGTGCAAAGATCAATTGAATACCAAAAATAATTCCGCCTACTAGAGTTATAAAAACAATCAGAAGTGTTAGGGCACATTGCATTAGGAAACATTTACTATACAATATGTCATATAATTTTGTCTTGTACACATTTATGACTTTAACCCGTCGTGATTCAGGAAGCTCCATCTTCTACAACCGTTCGCAACGGATGGTTTGTACCTGTTAGAAACTTACCTCTGTTTATCCTGGGAGTTCCCAAGACAAACAGAAGAAACCGACCTAATGTCTGATTCCCTGTAAATTAAAACAAGGCACACGTTACGACCCTACGGTAACCCAGATGGCAAGGTGAAAGAAACAAAAATAAAAAATAAAAATTCTAGCAAACTTCCTGATTGACTGGAATGCAGTATGATCAAAACAGTTTTACAGTCTTTAAGCAGAAGGGCAATAATGCAATGTCATTAGTTCATAACATGAGAACGTAGATTATATCTGTACTTTCCGGGTCTTGTTTGGTCTTGAAATAGCTGGTCCACAGGTGCAGAAATGTTCGATTCCACAGGAGACAAGTGTTCACTTTGTGCAATACTTGGTTCAGGATTCAAAGGAGCGGTTTCTGCTGAGGTGCCAAAGTTCTGCGTTTCGGTTCGTGGATGGTCCGTTAGGTACTCTGCATCACTGAAAGGGATGTGCCTAGGAACAGGTTCTGTTTCGGACACACCAATTCCTCGTCTAACCCAGTTGTCATAGGGGAGTGGAAGAGGGACACGCTTTGTGTGGCTGGCGTGCACCCAATTCTTCCTTCCAGCTAGCCGTACTGCAGTTCTGGTTACGAGGAGGACCTGAAACGGGCCCACGAATCTTGGCTGAAGGTTTCGAGTGCGTTCAAAGTTCCGCACCACAACCTGGTCGCCTGGTTTCAACGTATGGCCTGGACTCTCCGGCAGTTTAGGCAAGGATTCGAATACCTGTTGATGAATAAGGCTTAGTTTAGCAGTCAAGTCATAAAGGTAATCAATCAACATTGGGTATTCGATCCGTTTGAATTCCTTTGGCCTAGGGACTCCCCAAACATTAGCAGGACGACCGAACACAATCTCATATGGGCTAAGCCCTACTCGAGAGTGTACAGTCGCTCTGGTGGACAGTAAAGCTAGAGGCAGTGCGTCTGGCCAAGAGAGACCAGTGGAAGCTTGAATTTTCGCAAGTTTCAGTTTCAGGGTACCATTGTATCCTTCCACCAAACCTGCTGACTGTGGATGATTCGCACTGTGGAATTTTTGTACAATTCCTAGACCTGCACACACACTCTTCATAACTTTCCCTACAAACTCACTTCTGTTGTCTGACCAAACAATCCGTGGCATACCATACCTAGGGAAGTATTCTTTGAGGAGGATTTTGGCAGTGGACATGGCAGTATTATCCTTTAATGGGTATGCCTCAATCCATCTTGAAAAGGCACATACTACCACTAGGACATACTTAAGATTGTTACACCTGTCCATGTGGATATAGTCTAATTGAATCACTTCAAAGGGACAAGAAGGGGGAGCAAAATGACCAGTTGGGGTTGGGGTTCCCTTACCAGGATTATGCATCAGGCATACCATGCAGTTTTTCACCACTCTTTCCGCACACTTAGTAATTCCATCGTTCTTCCATACTGGAGCTAACATTTTACAGATCCCTTTCGAACTGATGTGCGCCGCTCCATGTGCCATCGTGACTACCGCAAGTACATACGCGTCAGGTAACATCCAACGTTGCTGCTCAGACAGATCAATCCAACATCCACTTGGATCCATTTTACCCGTTTTCTCCTTCCATTCATTCTTCTCATTTTCAGTTGCCTCATTTTGGATTGCTTTCACACTGTCAATCGTATTCTCACACATTCCTGATTCAGCAATCCATCTTGCAGACGTTGCAACATACATTCGGCTCGTCATGTTCTTGGCCGTCTCTTTAGCAACCTCATCGGCAAATGCATTCCCTCGGCCAACATCATCCGTAATCTTTCGATGTGCACTGCACTTCACAATCGCAACTTCATTCGGTAGGGTCAGGGATTCCAATAAATCGCTGACTAGCTGTCCATGTTGGATCTTAGTTCCATGGGACGTGAGAAAACCTCTTTCTCTCCAGAGACGCCCAAAATTGTGTGCAACGCCGAAGGCGTACTGGCTATCAGTAAACACATTCACTCTCTTTCCCTCAGCTAAAACACACGCTCTTGTCAATGCAATTAATTCTGCTGCTTGGGTAGAATTCTGACTCACTCTTGCAGTCTCGACAATCGTACTCAAAGTCGTAACTGCATACGCGGCCGTCACATCACCATTCTGGAGTTTAAAGCAGGACCCATCGACATATAACGTGCCGTCTGGGTCTGATAACGGAGTATCCTTTAAATCAATTCTACCTTTTGTCTCTTCTTCAGTTCTGAAACAACAATCATGGGGCTCTGAATCACTCGACTCCTGAGTAGTCGGCAACAGCGTTGCTGGATTCAATATGTTGCATCGCTTGATCTGAATGTGACTTGCCAATAGTGTCAGCTCGTAGCCTGATAATCTAGCACTGGTGAGGTGCTGAGTTTTCGTTCGATTCATGAGTGTATCCACAGCATGTGGAACCATGACTACTAACATGTTGTTCATGACTAGTCCAGCAGACTGTCGAATAGACACTGCGGCTGCTGCCGTGGCTCTCAAACAACTTGGCAATGCTCTGGCTACCGGATCTAACGTGGATGAAAAATATGCACAAGGCCGCTGTTTGTCGCCAAATTGTTGCGTTAATACACTCAAAGCACAACCTTCTCTTTCGTGGACATATAGAGTAAACGGCTTACTGTAGTCAGGAGTTCCCAACACAGGAGCTGAACACAGCGCATTACGCAAGTCGGAGAAGCTCTGTTGACATTCATCAGACCATGGCAAAGGGCTTGGAACACCTTTTCCAGTCAGGGCTACCAATGGTTTCGCCATGAGAGAAAAATTTGGGATCCATTGCCTACAGTATGACGTAATACCCAAAAACGCACGCACTTCTCTTTGTGTGCTTGGTACAGTCATCTGTGAAATTGCTTTGATTCTCTCTGGGGTCAACCTTCTTCCCTCCTTTGACAAAAGATGACCTAAGTAGGTCACTTCTTGGCAACAATATTGTAGTTTAGAAGGTGACACCTTGTGATGTAGGTCTGATAAGTGACGCAATAAAGAAATTGTAGCTGTTTTGCAAGTTTCCTTGTCATCAGCAGCCAGTAAAAGATCATCTACGTATTGGATCAGAGCAACACCAGGAGGAAGTACAAGAGCATCTAATTGACTTTTTAATGCTTGGCTGTAAATTGAAGGGCTTTCACAATAACCTTGTGGAGCGCGTTTGAATCTGAAACTGCGTCCTCCTAAGGAGAAACCAAAAATGTCTCTACTTTCTTCTGCTATCGGAATACTGAAAAATGCATTTTTCAAGTCGATCACCGTAAACCATGATGCCGATGCAGGAGTCAACGTCAACAATGCGGTGATATCTGGTACCACTGGGAACTGTGGAATCACAATTTTATTTACCTCTCTGAGGTCAATCACAAATCTGTAGATTGGAGGTTTGGAAGGGTCAGTGCGTTTCAAAATCGGCAGGACAGGACTATTGCAGACGTTTCCTCTAGTTTCCTCAATCACGTCTTTCTGTATCAAGTCTTTCACAATCAGCAAGAGTGCTTGTTCACCTTCATTTGAAATCCGATACTGTGGGATTCGTGGAAATTTAACATTAGCTTTCAGACTTACCACGTAAGGGGGAATTTCCAAGAGGCCTACATCGTTTGGACCAGTAGCCCAAAGAGTATCAGGGAGAGAACGTAGCTCCGGTGGGAGCTTGTCCATCGACATGTACATCGAAGAGATTACTCTTTTTCCTAATGTGAGCTGTACTCCCGAAGGAGAACAGTACAGTGTCGCATGCAGGCGTTTCAACAGGTCTAAACCATGAGATTCTCATTACAACCGGTAGTTAGGATAAGGGGTGCTTCTAACTTGCATGGCCCAACAGAGATAGATAAAGGATTGGACACAGGATTGTGAACAGGGGCGCCTGAGAAACCTACTGAAGTGTTCGTTAAGCCGGACAAAGGTGCGCCAGGGAGTTTCGCATGCATGATTGAGCTTTTTGCCGCACCAGTATCCAACAGAAACGGTTCGACCACGCCTGAGGTAGCTACTGCGACATAAGGTCCACTCTGATCAACTGGAACTGATACTACTCCCTCTCTCTGCCTGCGGCTGTCCTATTGCTCGCTTCTATGAATCTCTTCATTATGATCGTAGTAATCTTCAACATGGTACTGCGGAGATCTACCTGGCTGCGTAGGTTGTACATTTCGCTGGTCAAAATAATTTGATTGGCGATCAGCCTGTGGTGTCATTGTACCACGTCCTCTACCTCTAGGAGCTTGCATAAACCCAACATGACCTCTCTGTGTTGGTACACCACTAGTTTGTGGGTGTAGTACTGGACACTCATTCTTATAATGACCCTCCTTTTTACAATAGGCACACTGATTCCATGCTAACTGTTGTCGGGGAAAACTATAATTAAATCCCTGGGCCGTCCCTTGCTGGAATTGTGGCTGCTGTTGAAACTGGGGTCGCTGCTGTGAATCTGACTGATTTGAACGAGGCGGATATGCCTGTTGCAAAAGGACTTTGGTTTTTAAATCTTTCGTTTTCTTTTCTGACTTTTCCTTTTCTTCTTTCTCTCTATTCTCATAATATTGTGCAGTTGCAAGTATCTGTGCTGTCGTCGACACTGCCCATGCACTTTCAGAATCCTTTAACTTGTTACTAAGCTCAGGTAATAAATTAAACACGAATTTGTCAACAAACAATCTCTGACCTCCCTCGGTACTCATATCTTGCCCACTGTGGTCTACGAAAGTCTCTTCAAATCCAGTGAAGAAGTCAGAGACGCTTTCGTCCTTCTTTTGCTTGCATGCTGATAGTTTATCCCAATTTACTCGTAACGCTGGCATCAGCGTTTTCATCAGGTTAATTATTCTGCCAGGTAAGTCAGCAATCAGAGGTTCGGGTTTAGCTCCGCCAACCTGCTGTGCGTCTGCCGCTACGATAGCTGCCCAATCACCTCCTAAGGCGACTGGGTGGTTCTCTTGTCGAATCTTAGCCCATATAGGCTGTGGTACTACATTACCAAATAGCATTTCAATGTCTGCCAAATTCATGATACACGCTTGGACTGTCTGCGTTAATTCTTTGTAATAACCAGCAGGATTCTTACGAGGGTCTGGTAATGCTTGTTTTACCGCTAATACTTCAGCCCGTTTCCAAGGAATGTGTATCCACACTCTCTGGAATTGTGCCGGAGCAGCCAAAATACCCAGAGCCGCATCAGCTTGAACTGCATCACGCCAAATCGGTGGAACTTCCCTCATCGGATATTGACCTCGTCTTTTCCTAGTTATCGGTGTACCATCAGGGTCTCTTGTCGCCCTAAAAGGGGACTCATCCCGATAGGCTAAAATCAATTCTATCGCTCTCCCTGCTTCTGAACCTATCACCATTCCTGCGGCGAATTTCTGCTGAATATTTATTAAATCCGAGGGGACGGAATCTAATTCATCATCTTCCCATTCTTCACGCACAAGAGAACACATCACGTCAAAAACATAACGTTGAGTCGGTTCATTCCATTGCATAAATGTGTCTAATACTCTTCGTGCATCATACTTCGCAGCTTTCGACATCCACCTAAGAGCTGTCGAATCTAACGTGTCTCGTTCCTCAGGACCAGGAAGCTGGCTACGTCTCTGTATAGAGTCAGAAACGGGGGTCCTAATTAAAGACCTGTAGAGAGGGGTTAAGATATTAGTTACAGAGTCGGTTATCTTCCGACGAACGGAAAGCGGAGTCAGAATGACAGGGCTTGGGGACAGGGCAGCTGAAGCAGATGAAGTAGTAAGGGTAGGAGTAGTAGGTAAAGCAGTTTGCGAAACGATAGGCAAAGGCGGAGTAGGCGACCCAGGAAGAGGAGGTGCCGTAGGATCATTGATCACGGGAAAGACAGGAGCTGGATTCAAAGGAAGTGGAGCACCTATTCCATGCTGACCAGCAGCTGGCTGTACAACAGGTAGTAACTGTGGTGCTGTAATACCCTGTGCATACGGTGGAGGTGAACTCAACAGATAAGATAACAGAGGGTCCTTTTCAGGGTCCTCTATCGGCTTAGCAGGACAAGATGGCAATACAGGGTAACATTTATCAATTGCCAAATTGTGTTTTCTATTTTCTATCTCTATTGCTTTCTCGGTCTCGTTGACATGCAGCTGCCTAGCAGACTCCATCAAGGTCAACCCTTTCTCTTTCTGTTCTTTCTTCGTTTTCCTAATTTCTCTCTGTTTGGCTTCTTTGCGCCATACGCGAAAAGAATCTAACATTGCCGGCCGGGCTTTTCTCTTAAACAACTTCGTTTCTAAATTATCTAGAATTTCTGTTTCGAAACTACCATGCGGTGGCCAACTAAGGACACCATCTTTTTTGGTATAACGGACCCATACTTCATTATACGTAATAGGACCCACACCATGTTTACAATAGAGCTCATATGTAGGAGTCCCAATCGGAGGAACCAAACACGAGTCCTCCAACCGTGAATCCCCGTTGCAATGTAACCAGGACAAAAAACAATTGTTACCCTTAGTCATGACTACAAGGACAAATTCCAACCAAAATGCGCAGAGAACTTAGGCCTACCAAAATGAACCTATACCAAATACAAAGATTATCTTACCAAGAGCAACCAATGATAATCTACAAATCCAAAACAAACGTATCCAAATAACCAAACTGAGCACAACCCACTTAATACTTAACTGAAATGTGGAAGACGTCACCAAGGAGAACCCGTCTACGTCTCGCCGTACTAAGGTCTGCACCTCGGGTCCAAGACAGGGCGACAGTCAAGGCAGCGGTCCTCTGTAGCCGTCTGGGAACGGGAACCCTCGTGGAAGAGATCGTCGGGCCACTTTTACGACATGCAGGGATCGATGAAGCGGGGTACCTCCCTCCGGAATCTTCACACGAAACTTCTCGAACTTTTCAGGCTTTGGACCGGTACCGGATGACGTCGCCCCACGTTGGGCGCCAATTTGAGGTTCTGGACTTTTAAGAGTCCAGAGGTGTCAGGGAAACAACACCCGAAGACCCCTGAGTTCCTCCTGTCTCGGTGCACAAATAAACAGAGACACGGGCTTCTCGATGGCGGCGTCAAAGACCAAGGTTTATTTACTGCAGGGATACAGAAATCATAGGAACCACACAGAGGCAGAATCTACGAGGCTGTTCAAATTGCATTAAGTGGGTTGCTTCTTAAATACAAGAAAAATGTCTTGGGGCAACATTACACGAATATTTCTCATGCCTAACCCGGTATCCCAAACAGACAATAAATAAATATCAAACAATGATTAGTTGTGGGTTTTCGGTATTCAATCAGGTCCTCTCGACAGTTTTTCATTCTCTACTTGATCCTCCCCATCATAAAAATTGTAACCTCCCCATTGTAAAAGCCCAGAAAGAAAGGAGCAGAGCCAGGTGCAAAGGATTGAAATGTAGGATAAGAGGTGTTTATGGATCATAAACGGGCAGGGCAATCGTCTTCGGCCTTTCAGTCAGGGCAACGGACACGAGAACCAGTATAGCAGGACTGGCCTCAGGCAAGGGAGGCAGCTTGATTCTGCCTAGTCATGTAGCGTCAGCCTTTCTCGGGGCTCGAGCTTACGTGTCCTTAACAAGGTGACTCTGCCGGGGTCATCATCCGTTCATTGACTATGTGAGGGCAAGAAACAAGATGGATGCCGTAACTAAAATGGATGCCGTGACTTTTAGAGAGAATGCCCTAGTTTCCAGTGAATTCGTGCTAGTTGCGCAGCGAAAACACTGTCACGTATACAATGGATTGTTTGCGGTTCATTGGTACCAAAATCGTGTCAGTACTATGATACCGAATTCACAGGTTCGAATCGCTACAGAACCTCACTCCGCTCATCCCAGTAACAACCAAGGACGCTCCCAAACGACCCCCGCCTGAGGGTCTCGGTCATTAAAGTCAAAAGGGGCTTAGTAGGTCTGTGGAACGCCTCGGTGTATCCGACGAGATGCCGAGCAGCCGCTCTGCATCCAGGAATCCTCCAGTCACCAGAATCACGGACAATGCCCCCTTGCGTTGTACGTGGTTATATCAGTGCCGATCCCTCCCAAAACGAGCTTCTTGGGATTCGTAGATCTGCTGCTACCTGTATTCGGAACAACGTAGGCGCCCTGTACGATCAAACCCTGATACCAACAGCCCAAGAGCTTGTAAAGGCTCTCAGGGGCAGTATGCCCACCCTAAATTGGAAGTACAGTTTCCTATCTAATGGGACTGTGACGGCATCCCAATATGGTTCCAGGAAACTGTTCCATTTAATATCCATGAACCTATCCATCAGGGACAAGCTCTGGACCGCACGTGCCTCACAGCGAAAGATCCATCATCAATAGTTTGACTTATTTACATCTGGGATGGCATGGGCTTAGAGGAAGGACAGTCCCCAAGCCCCCTCAGGTCTATGTCAAGTAGCAGGGCTTTGATCTGTTGCAGCCATAATATTTTGTGAAACCGATCAACAGCTGACACATCTTTCAAAGCCATTACATAGTGTTCTGATTCGGGGGTCGACCACAGCCTTCTCCAGTATAAAAGTGGACAGCGTATAATTTTGGAAGCGATTTCTTTTCTGCCCAGATCTGGCTTTAAAGGTTTCCGTGAGGTACTAAAAGGAAGGCGAGTTAGGTTTCTTAGGAACTTGTTCTCAGTAGTGGCTAGTGCTGCAGTGTCTGAAAATCCCCATAGTTCTGAGTCATACAGAGCAGAGCCCAGTGCCTTTGCATCATACATTTGTAAAGCCAGGCCTATTGCTGTTGTGTAAGAGCAGCTGTGTTCCTTTAAGGTGACCCCAGTAATCTGCCTAAGCTTCAAAGACACAGCATCCACCTGAGGCTTCCAACCCACATCAGACGACAGGGACACACCTGACTAGTGGAAGACGTGTGGGTGCTAGTGGCATGCCCCCCATCATTACTCCTCCCCTACAACTTCTGGGTTGATTAAACAACATACATTTCGTTTTTAAGGTGTTGTTCTCAAGGCCCGAGCTTTACAAAATTCCTCCAAAAGAGACAGTAATGGCTGCCAGCCCCCTGGTGTCTTTGAGATTAGCAGAGTTTCATCCGCAAATCATAATACTGGTGTTTTGATGCCAACACAGGGGCATCAGTCTCGCTCCGGGACAAAAACAATACAATGTCATTAAGAAATAGGGAAAATAGGCAAGGGGCTAAAACGCAACTCTGCAGAACGCCCCTATTTATAGTGAATTGTAAGGTCGCCCGCGGTACTCCAACGGACCTGCGTAACGTTTGCTTCATGGAGCTATATCACAAGATTCAGCAAATCGATGGCATCCCCATAGACCTAAGGATAGCCCATACCTTTTGTCGTGGTACCTAGTCAAACGCTGATTTTAGATGCACGGAATCCACATACAAAGAGCCGTTTCCAATGGCCACTACCTTCCAGTTCAGCAGTAAAAAGTGAAAAACCTGATCCAGGGCGCTGGGTTTGGTCCGAAATCCAGCTTGGAAAGGGGAGAGTATGTTGGTATTCGAAATACAAATCTGAATTTTGGCCAAGAGTATTCAAGCAAAAAAATGTTGTTTACCATCAATTGAACTGATTGGCCGATAGATCAATGGGGCAGCCCGATCACCCTTTTTATAGATGAGGATTGGTTCTGCGCCGCTCCAAGATTCAGGACCAGGAGCACCACCGGCAATAGCGTTGGCCAACTTTCAAATGCATTGTGACCAGTGATGTCTATTCTCCAGGAATACGTCCGCCCTGGTGCCATCGGGACCTGGTGCCTTGCCTCCAGCTTCTACGTCTAATGCCTTATGGATATCAATTAGGTCAAAAAGAGGTTCCTAACGGAGGGCTTGATGATTGACTATCGGATCAGTATGATCGACTCCTTCTTCCTCTATACAAAAGCCTTCAGCATATTAATTAGTAAAATATTCAACTCAGGCTGCAGGGGGTATATAGTTTTCTGGAGGGGATGCTACACCGTCGTTGCCCCATGTAACCAAGGACCAAAATCTACGCGGATCCTTGGCATGACAAGAAACGCTAAGATCCTGCCACCTCCTCTCGTCCCATTCTCTCTTGCATGAGCCTGTGTGGATTTATACTGTGATCTTGTCTCACGGGAGCGCTGAATATCCTTGCCTTTGATTGATTTAATCAGCAAGGAGTGCAATCGTCTACGTTCCGTATTGAAGCATGAATTTGGTACATGATTAAATCGATTGGAGGCGGATTTTGAAGTATAGGCGTAATCTCTTGAAGAGCTTATCATACGGGCTATTACTGTATTTGGGTCCTCCAGAGCTTGCTAGCCGTAGGGAAATTAAGCTAGAAGCAGGCGTACAATAATCAAAAAGGTTCCAAATTCCAGGACAACATAACAAGTTTTCCAGATTGGGTACCTGCACATCATGGACAGAGATAGAACGAATCACATTTAAATTGGAGCCAATTTTGAAGACCGCGAAAACCATTTCCATAAAACTCCAAGAGTCGCTAAAGAGCTCTAGTAATCAAAAAAACATGAATACAATACATTAAGGACCCGCGATAATAAATACTCTGCAGTGCATAGAGAAAAGCCGACAAAAGAACATCAAGGACCCCACTCTATATGAGAACGGGATCCCACATACATACAGGCACCAACAAGAGGACAAATGATAAAATAAGGATCTGGAACACCAAGCATTCCACAGTGACCTGCAAAAAGCGTGTGAGAGATTGAAATATCTCTTATCTCTACACTCTAATTGGATACTAAGTCACAGGCTTAAACGAATTTCATACACCGAATAAACAAAAGGAACCATAGAGCAAAGAAAGTTGACTTCCGATCATTTGTTAGTAAGCCCTGTGCTAACACAGAAATAGAGAAAGTTGAGACGGACCCCTGATGAAGGCACCTCAGCCGAAACGCGCATAGCTTCCATCTACCGCCAGCCTTCCCTTTGTCTATGAACTATCTGGATCTTTCTTTCATATATAAATGTGGATTGAAACAAATTGTTAAATAATTTGCACAAATTAATTGCATGGTTTTTCTTTGAATACATGACTATGCTGTATTCTTTTTTATGCATTGATAATTTTGTATGTATGACGTAACAACGCGAGTCATTACAACGCGTGCAGTTACATCGCGGTCGTTACAATGACTGTGATGTTACTACGCTATGCCATTACAACGCAAGTCTTTACATCGACTTGCGCTAGATGGCGTGCTAACATTAGAAAAGCGTAATTTACTATTCCTACTCCAGTCCACTTAACAGTAGGGAAGGTGTTGGGATAGTAAACTACACTATTTGTAATGTTAGCATCCCATCTAGCGCAAGTCAATGTAAAGACTTGCGTTGTAATGGAATTGCGTGGTTACATCGCGTTCGTTGTAACGACCGCGATGTAACAGCATCGCGGTGTACTGAATGCAATGTAAACGATGTTTCCCATAATTTTAACTATGTATCTTAAATTGAAAATAATGTTTTGATTTACAGATATAATAAACAAAACTAAAATAAAGAAGTTTTTTGATATAAAATAACTGAATATGGTTATGGTCATTAACTTATAATATTGCACAATGGTTGTTGTATAATCATTGTTATGTTGTCCTGGTATTTGGAACCTTTTGGATTATTGTACGCATGCTTTTAGCCCCTTTTTCCCCCTTAATTTGGGTCCTCCAGATACAGAGGTTCTTCTGCCCACTCTGTCAGGCAAGAAGCTATATCGTCTCTGATCCTAGATAGTATTTCTTCTGAGCTGGCTACCCGAGACCACATAAGGCATCTTTTAACGTTAGAGATTTGGATGCTTCTTGAGGGAGCTGTATCGTACCTATCTGTTTCTACTCTACGACAAAGAGGTTCCATATAAAGGCATTGGGGATTGTGATCACTCTCCAACCGTGTTTTGACACCCATGTCCCCAAGTAATGGTCACAATAGGACATCCAGCAAGATATAGTCTGAACGACTTGAGCGCAGTGTCTTATCAAAAGTGTAAGCCCTTTTCTTGACAGACTCCGTTGTGCAATTGGCTGCTCTTAACCCTAGGAATCTAATTCATCATCTTCCCATTCTTCACGCACAAGAGAACACATCACGTCAAAAACATAACGTTGAGTCGGTTCATTCCATTGCATAAATGTGTCTAATACTCTTCGTGCATCATACTTCGCAGCTTTCGACATCCACCTAAGAGCTGTCGAATCTAACGTGTCTCGTTCCTCAGGACCAGGAAGCTGGCTACGTCTCTGTATAGAGTCAGAAACGGGGGTCCTAATTAAAGACCTGTAGAGAGGGGTTAAGATATTAGTTACAGAGTCGGTTATCTTCCGACGAACGGAAAGCGGAGTCAGAATGACAGGGCTTGGGGACAGGGCAGCTGAAGCAGATGAAGTAGTAAGGGTAGGAGTAGTAGGTAAAGCAGTTTGCGAAACGATAGGCAAAGGCGGAGTAGGCGACCCAGGAAGAGGAGGTGCCGTAGGATCATTGATCACGGGAAAGACAGGAGCTGGATTCAAAGGAAGTGGAGCACCTATTCCATGCTGACCAGCAGCTGGCTGTACAACAGGTAGTAACTGTGGTGCTGTAATACCCTGTGCATACGGTGGAGGTGAACTCAACAGATAAGATAACAGAGGGTCCTTTTCAGGGTCCTCTATCGGCTTAGCAGGACAAGATGGCAATACAGGGTAACATTTATCAATTGCCAAATTGTGTTTTCTATTTTCTATCTCTATTGCTTTCTCGGTCTCGTTGACATGCAGCTGCCTAGCAGACTCCATCAAGGTCAACCCTTTCTCTTTCTGTTCTTTCTTCGTTTTCCTAATTTCTCTCTGTTTGGCTTCTTTGCGCCATACGCGAAAAGAATCTAACATTGCCGGCCGGGCTTTTCTCTTAAACAACTTCGTTTCTAAATTATCTAGAATTTCTGTTTCGAAACTACCATGCGGTGGCCAACTAAGGACACCATCTTTTTTGGTATAACGGACCCATACTTCATTATACGTAATAGGACCCACACCATGTTTACAATAGAGCTCATATGTAGGAGTCCCAATCGGAGGAACCAAACACGAGTCCTCCAACCGTGAATCCCCGTTGCAACGTAACCAGGACAAAAAACAATTGTTACCCTTAGTCATGACTACAAGGACAAATTCCAACCAAAATGCGCAGAGAACTTAGGCCTACCAAAATGAACCTATACCAAATACAAAGATTATCTTACCAAGAGCAACCAATGATAATCTACAAATCCAAAACAAACGTATCCAAATAACCAAACTGAGCACAACCCACTTAATACTTAACTGAAATGTGGAAGACGTCACCAAGGAGAACCCGTCTACGTCTCGCCGTACTAAGGTCTGCACCTCGGGTCCAAGACAGGGCGACAGTCAAGGCAGCGGTCCTCTGTAGCCGTCTGGGAACGGGAACCCTCGTGGAAGAGATCGTCGGGCCACTTTTACGACATGCAGGGATCGATGAAGCGGGGTACCTCCCTCCGGAATCTTCACACGAAACTTCTCGAACTTTTCAGGCTTTGGACCGGTACCGGATGACGTCGCCCCACGTTGGGCGCCAATTTGAGGTTCTGGACTTTTAAGAGTCCAGAGGTGTCAGGGAAACAACACCCGAAGACCCCTGAGTTCCTCCTGTCTCGGTGCACAAATAAACAGAGACACGGGCTTCTCGATGGCGGCGTCAAAGACCAAGGTTTATTTACTGCAGGGATACAGAAATCATAGGAACCACACAGAGGCAGAATCTACGAGGCTGTTCAAATTGCATTAAGTGGGTTGCTTCTTAAATACAAGAAAAATGTCTTGGGGCAACATTACACGAATATTTCTCATGCCTAACCCGGTATCCCAAACAGACAATAAATAAATATCAAACAATGATTAGTTGTGGGTTTTCGGTATTCAATCAGGTCCTCTCGACAGTTTTTCATTCTCTACTTGATCCTCCCCATCATAAAAATCGTAACCTCCCCATTGTAAAAGCCCAGAAAGAAAGGAGCAGAGCCAGGTGCAAAGGATTGAAATGTAGGATAAGAGGTGTTTATGGATCATAAACGGGCAGGGCAATCGTCTTCGGCCTTTCAGTCAGGGCAACGGACACGAGAACCAGTATAGCAGGACTGGCCTCAGGCAAGGGAGGCAGCTTGATTCTGCCTAGTCATGTAGCGTCAGCCTTTCTCGGGGCTCGAGCTTACGTGTCCTTAACAAGGTGACTCTGCCGGGGTCATCGTCCGTTCATTGACTATGTGAGGGCAAGAAACAAGATGGATGCCGTAACTAAAATGGATGCCGTGACTTTTAGAGAGAATGCCCTAGTTTCCAGTGAATTCGTGCTAGTTGCGCAGCGAAAACACTGTCACGTATACAATGGATTGTTTGCGGTTCATTGGTACCAAAATCGTGTCAGTACTATGATACCGAATTCACAGGTTCGAATCGCTACAGAACCTCACTCCGCTCATCCCAGTAACAACCAAGGACGCTCCCAAACGACCCCCGCCTGAGGGTCTCGGTCATTAAAGTCAAAAGGGGCTTAGTAGGTCTGTGGAACGCCTCGGTGTATCCGACGAGATGCCGAGCAGCCGCTCTGCATCCAGGAATCCTCCAGTCACCAGAATCACGGACAATGCCCCCTTGCGTTGTACGTGGTTATATCAGTGCCGATCCCTCCCAAAACGAGCTTCTTGGGATTCGTAGATCTGCTGCTACCTGTATTCGGAACAACGTAGGCGCCCTGTGCGATCAAACCCTGATACCAACAGCCCAAGAGCTTGTAAAGGCTCTCAGGGGCAGTATGCCCACCCTAAATTGGAAGTACAGTTTCCTATCTAATGGGACTGTGACGGCATCCCAATATGGTTCCAGGAAACTGTTCCATTTAATATCCATGAACCTATCCATCAGGGACAAGCTCTGGACCGCACGTGCCTCACAGCGAAAGATCCATCATCAATAGTTTGACTTATTTACATCTGGGATGGCATAGGCTTAGAGGAAGGACAGTCCCCAAGCCCCCTCAGGTCTATGTCAAGTAGCAGGGCTTTGATCTGTTGCAGCCATAATATTTTGTGAAACCGATCAACAGCTGACACATCTTTCAAAGCCATTACATAGTGTTCTGATTCGGGGGTCGACCACAGCCTTCTCCAGTATAAAAGTGGACAGCGTATAATTTTGGAAGCGATTTCTTTTCTGCCCAGATTTGGCTTTAAAGGTTTCCGTGAGGTACTAAAAGGAAGGCGAGTTAGGTTTCTTAGGAACTTGTTCTCAGTAGTGGCTAGTGCTGCAGTGTCCGAAAATCCCCATAGTTCTGAGTCATACAGAGCAGAGCCCAGTGCCTTTGCATCATACATTTGTAAAGCCAGGCCTATTGCTGTTGTGTAAGAGCAGCTGTGTTCCTTTAAGGTGACCCCAGTAATCTGCCTAAGCTTCAAAGACACAGCATCCACCTGAGGCTTCCAACCCACATCAGACGACAGGGACACAACTGACTAGTGGAAGACGTGTGGGTGCTAGTGGCATGCCCCCCATCATTACTCCTCCCCTACAACTTCTGGGTTGATTAAACAACATACATTTCGTTTTTAAGGTGTTGTTCTCAAGGCCCGAGCTTTACAAAATTCCTCCAAAAGAGACAGTAATGGCTGCCAGCCCCCTGGTGTCTTTGAGATTAGCAGAGTTTCATCCGCAAATCATAATACTGGTGTTTTGATGCCAACACAGGGGCATCAGTCTCGCTCCGGGACAAAAACAATACAATGTCATTAAGAAATAGGGAAAATAGGCAAGGGGCTAAAACGCAACTCTGCAGAACGCCCCTATTTATAGTGAATTGTAAGGTCGCCCGCGGTACTCCAACGGACCTGCGTAACGTTTGCTTCATGGAGCTATATCACAAGATTCAGCAAATCGATGGCATCCCCATAGACCTAAGGATAGCCCATACCTTTTGTCGTGGTACCTAGTCAAACGCTGATTTTAGATGCACGGAATCCACATACAAAGAGCCGTTTCCAATGGCCACTACCTTCCAGTTCAGCAGTAAAAAGTGAAAAACCTGATCCAGGGCGCTGGGTTTGGTCCGAAATCCAGCTTGGAAAGGGGAGAGTATGTTGGTATTCGAAATACAAATCTGAATTTTGGCCAAGAGTATTCAAGCAAAAAAATGTTGTTTACCATCAATTGAACTGATTGGCCGATAGATCAATGGGGCAGCCCGATCACCCTTTTTATAGATGAGGATTGGTTCTGCGCCGCTCCAAGATTCAGGACCAGGAGCACCACCGGCAATAGCGTTGGCCAACTTTCAAATGCATTGTGACCAGTGATGTCTATTCTCCAGGAATACGTCCGCCCTGGTGCCATCGGGACCTGGTGCCTTGCCTCCAGCTTCTACGTCTAATGCCTTATGGATATCAATTAGGTCAAAAAGAGGTTCCTAACGGAGGGCTTGATGATTGACTATCGGATCAGTATGATCGACTCCTTCTTCCTCTATACAAAAGCCTTCAGCATATTAATTAGTAAAATATTCAACTCAGGCTGCAGGGGGTATATAGTTTTCTGGAGGGGATGCTACACCGTCGTTGCCCCATGTAACCAAGGACCAAAATCTACGCGGATCCTTGGCATGACAAGAAACGCTAAGATCCTGCCACCTCCTCTCGTCCCATTCTCTCTTGCATGAGCCTGTGTGGATTTATACTGTGATCTTGTCTCACGGGAGCGCTGAATATCCTTGCCTTTGATTGATTTAACCCCTTCGATGCTCATGACGGAACGGTTCCGTCATGAGCATCGGTTGGGCTGTGCTCATGACGGAACCGTTCCGTCATGAGGACAGCCCCCGGGGGAAGCGCTGGCGCTCCCCCCCTTGTCCCTCGATCTTGGCCCCCTTTACGGGGGTGGCAGCGGAAGAGCTTCCGCTGCCACCCCCGACCCCCCCCGAGCCCCCCCACGCTTTCTGATGACGTCAGCGCGCACAGCGCGCGCCGGCGTCATCAGGAAGCGTTGGACGCGCTGGAATCCATTTCTTCCAGCGCGTCCGAGGGGAGCAGAGGTAGGTGTTTGGCGTCTGGTGGGGGCCGCGGCGGTGAAATCTCTAGTATTGAGGCATCGGGGGAGAGGAAAGAGTATTTCCTCTCCCCCGATCTCTCAATACAGGGCATTCCTGCTCCACGATCGCGCACAGCGTCGCGATCGTGGAGTAGGGATGCCCCACTAGACACCAGGGATTTTGTATTTGGAGTTTGGGAAGCGACCCCTTAGGCAAGGGTCGCTTCCTTGGGCACGATTATTTGGCAAAGTCTTTTCTGCCCCCCCTGGGGGCAGATCGGCCCGCTTTCTGCGCGTTTCTGCCCCCAGGGGGGGCAGAAAAGCCCACTAGTCACCAGGGATGCTGTTTTTACTATGTAGGAAGCGACCCCTTGGGCAAGGGTCGCTTCCTTGGGGGCAAATTTTGTGGAAGTCTTTTCTGCCCCCCCTGGGGGCAGATCGGTCCGCTTTCTGCGCGTTTCTGCCCCCGGGGGGGGCAGAAAAGCCCACTAGACACCAGGGATATTGTTTATGCTATGTAGGAAGCGACCCCTTAGGCAAGGGTCGCTTCCTTTGGGGGCCAAATAATTTGAAGACTTTTCTGCCCCCCCTGGGGGCAGATCGGTCTTCTTTCTGCCCGTTTCTCCCCCTAGGGGGGGCAGAAAAGCCCCCTAGACACCAGGGATGTCTATTTCGTTATGTAGGAAGCGACCCCTTGGGCAAGGGTCGCTTCCTAGGGTGGTAAAGTGATTAGGAGACTTTTCTGCCCCCCCTGGGGGCAGATCGGTCGTCTTTCTGCCCGTTTCTGCCCCCAGGGGGGGCAGAAAAGCCCACTAGACACCAGGGATGTCTTTTTCTTTATGTAGGAAGCGACCCCTTGGGCAAGGGTCGCTTCCTTTGCGGCCTAATTTTTTAGAATACTTTTCTGCCCCCCCTGGGGGCAGATTGGTCGTCTTTCTGTCCGTTTCTGCTCTTTGGGGGGGGGCAGAAAAGCCCACTAGACACCAGGGATATAAATATTATTGTAGGAAGCGACCCCTTGGGCAAGGGTCGCTTCCTTGGGCCCCTAAATGTTTTGAAGACTTTTCTGCCCCCTCTGTGGGCAGATCGGTTTTATTTTTTTGCCGTTTCTGCTCCCATTGGAGGCAGAAAAGCCCACTAGACACCAGGGAATTAGTTCAATTAGAAATAGAAGTGACCCCTCGCTTCCAGGGTGCAATTTGTTATATGTATTTGGGTCACCTGCCCCGGGACTGAATAGCCTTTTTTTTCCTGCTGTTTTCTGCCTGACCTGGCACACAAACCGATTGACCATTTGGGTAGTGACATGGCATGTTATAATGTTTATTGTTATATGTTTTGTGATTTCCAATTGTAATGTTTTTTTTGTTTACTTTTTTGTTCTAGGTGAAGGCTTTTCTTCTGTTCACGGTGACATTTTGGTTCTGGTGGTTTTGCTGTTTGTGTAGTTTGGTAAGAGACTGTTTTTTTGTACAATGCAAATGTGTTTGATTTCTCTGCCTGTTTTTTTTTGCAAATGGTGTAATAATAGCAGTATGTTTGGTTTTTGAGTTTCAAAAACTTTTTGCATTGGTGCATGATGTGTATTTTGTTGTCTTGTGAGTAATTTGTTTTTTTTTCTTCTTTCTAGTTTGATATCGTTGGTCTTTGCTGTGTCACTGCAGAGTTTGTTTCTGGTGAGTGTAGCTGTCTCTTTTGATTTTGGATTGTATAGTTTTTGAGTACATTGATCTTATTGATATAAGGTACACATTTCTTTACTTACTTGGTTTGCACATTGTTGGTTGTTGTTGACTTGTTTGTGCAGTCTTCCATCTTAGTAGGTATAATGGCTAGCCGCAGGATGACTGCTCAGCAGGTTGTTGGTTTGCTGTTTGAGTCTTCCTCTGATATTGGGTCAGAGACTGACTCTGCTTCTGAGGGAGAGGGGGCAGGGGACGATTCTGGCAGTGAGTTTTCTCTCCGTATGGGGTCATCGGATGACGAAGATACTCTTAGCGCGGATGAAGTGCCTGTGTTAGAGGAGGAGACTGATGTGCCGATAGTGCGGCAAGAGGCATCTGGGCTGCAGCCTGCGGCTGCAAGGCTTCCCGTTGGTGTAGTGCGGCAAGAGACATCTGGGCTGCAGGCTGGGACTGCAAGGCTTCCCGTTGGTGTAGTGCGGCAAGAGGCATCTGGGCTGCAGGCTGGGGCTGCAAGCCTTTCCGTTGGTGTAGTGCGGCAAGAGACATCTGGGCTGCAGGCTGGGGCTGCAAGTCTTCCCGTTGAAAGTGATGACCTCTGGGTTGCCCCTGGCATGGTGCAGCCGGAATTTCCTGAGTTTACTGGTGTTCCAGGGTCTAGAGTGAATACCGAGAACTTTTTGCCTGTAAATTTTTTTCAGTTGTTTATGGACGATGTGTTTTTGGCAGAGATTGTTGAGCAGACTAATTTGTATGCCGAACAGTTTTTGAGGGACAACAGTGCCAGTCTTAAGCCACACTCTAGAGCTACCCGGTGGACTCCCACAAATGTTGAAGAGATGAAGAAGTTCTTGGGTTTAACTTTTTTGATGGGCTTGCTAAGGAAGCCATCATTGGCTTCATATTGGTCTAGCAGTCCCTTGATGGCAACGTCTATTTTTCCGGCAGTCATGAGTCGTGACAGGTATTTGCTTCTGCTTCGGATGATGCACTTTGTAGATAATGGTTTAGCGTTGCCACGAGATCACCCTGATTGTGACCGTCTTTTTAAGATTAGGCCTGTCCTTGATCACTTTGTTGATCGATTTTCTGAGATTTATGCCCCTGGTAGAGAAATTGCAGTGGATGAGTCTTTGGTGTTGTTCAAGGGCCGCTTGGTTTTTAGGCAATACATTCCTAGTAAGAGGGCACGCTATGGAATAAAGCTGTATATGCTGTGTGACAGTAGGACTGGATATGTCTCTAATTTCAGGGTGTACACCGGTAAGGAATCTAGGTTTAACCTCCCTGGTTGTCCGTCCACTTTTGGAGTGACTGAGAAAATTGTTTGGGAACTTGGAAGAGGATTTTTTAACAAAGGCCACCATTTATATGTAGATAACTTCTACACTGGTGTACGGTTGTTCAGGGAATTGGCCAAAGTGGACACTTTTGCTTGTGGCACAGTCCGCTGTAACCGTAAAGGTTTTCCGAAAGAACTTGTTTGTCAAAAGCTTGTGCGGGGACAGTGCAGTGCGTTGCGTTGCCAGGAGCTTCTTGCTGTGAAGTTTACAGACAGGAGAGATGTCTACATGCTGACTTCCATCCATGATGAAAGCACTGCACCTGTGACTGTTTGGGGTCAGGTCGCTGAAGCGCGCAAACCTGTATGTGTTTTAGACTATAATAGGTACATGGGTGGTGTTGACAGAGTAGATCAGAGGTTGGAACCTTACACTGCTCTTCGTAAGGCTTACATTTGGTACAAGAAGTTGGCTATCCATCTTTTCCACTTGGCAATGTTTAATGCTTTTGTTGTGTTCCAGGATTCTTGCCCTGAGTCAAAGATGACTTTTGTTAAGTTTCAGGAGTCTGTAATAGGCAGCCTTGTTGTAGTGGAACAGGCAAGTGTTCCTAGAGTTGGACTGGTGGAGGATGTTGCTAGATTGAAAGAACGCCACTTTCCAGATCACATTCCTCCCACACCCGCAAAAGATTTTCCCAGTAGGAGATGTAGAGTCTGTTGGCGAAGAGGTTTGCGGAAGGAGAGTCGTATGTACTGCCCCGATTGTCCCTCTCATCCTGCACTGTGTCTCTCTGCTTGTTTTAGAGCGTACCACACGCGAAAAATTTTTTGGGAGGATTCTTGAGTGGTAAAGTGAACTGGCTGGTCTGTATTCTTTGGATAATTTGATTCTGTTTCAATGTTGGTGTTAGTGCAATGTATTTAGTTGCTGATTTTCTGTTAGAAGATTTGTATCTATTTGCAATTTGTTTGTGTTTTTATTTTTTTCTAAAAAAATCCAAAATGTGATGGCGGTGTGTGTAGGCTTGCGCTTGGCTGTTGGTGTGTGTGGACTGGCACTTGGTTGGTGGTGTGCGTGGAATGGTGCTTGGCTGACGGTGTGCGTGGACTGGCGGTGTGCATGGACTGGCGGTGTGCGTGGACTGGTGCGTGGCTGGTGGTGTGCGTGGAATGGTGCTTGGCTGGCGGTGTGCGTGGCTGGTGGTGTGCGTGGAATGGTGCTTGGCTGGCGGTGTGCGTGGAATGGTGCTTGGCTGGTGGTGTGCGTGGAATGGTGCTTGGCTGGCGCTGTGCGTGGACTGGTACTTGGCTGGCAGTGTGTGTGGACTGGTGGTGTGTGCGGACTGGTGTTTGGCTGGTGGTGTCCGTGGACTGGAGCTTGGCTGGTGGTGTCCGTGGACTGGAGCTTGTCTGGTGGTGTGTGTGGACTGGAGCTTGGCTGGCGGTGTGCGTGGAATGGTGCTTGTCTGGTGGTGTCCGTGGACTGGAGCTTGGCTGGCGGTGTAGGTGGATTGGCGATTGGCTGCCGGTGTGCCTGGACTGGCGATTGGATGGCGGTGTGCCTGGACTGGCGCTTGGCTAGCGGTGTGCGTGGACTGGCGTTTGGCTAGCGGTGTGTGTCGACCGGTGCTTGGCTGGCTGTGTGTGAGTAGTGACTTTCTGCTGGTCACTACACACACTGCTAGCTGAGTGCCACTCCACGCAATCCTTCTGCCTGTGTAGTTGCTGTGTCTGGATTGTGGGCGTGTGAAAGTGATGGGCCCTTGAATGGCGCTGTGTGCCGGTGTGAGTTTTGTTATGTGATGGGCCCGCGGCTGGCGGTGTGAATGGTTTTGTATGTCTCACACGTATGAAAGGTGTATGAATGGCCTGTAAAGAGGTTGGTGCCTTGTCGTGGCTTTACAGCTCACGAGCTGTGAGTCAATGGTTCAGTTTCTTGCCCTTTCAATTATTACCAGTGCATTTCATTTTTTGTGAAATCACTTGGTAATACAATTTTATCTACTGAACCATCACTCACCCTCGTGCCAAATCCAACCAGTATGTGCGTGTGCTTGCGGGTTAGATGACTGTGCAGTATTATTTGTTTTTTTGAAGCAGGGTGTACCTTGTCCCTTTTTGGTGATTTTTGTACTGTGTTGCTTTTGTACCTGGTGGTGCGAATGGTCTTGTTTGTATCACGTATGAAAGGTGTGTGAATGGCCTGTAAAGCGGTTGGTGCCTTGACGTGGCTTTACAGCTCACGAGCTGCAAGTCATTGGTTTGGTTTTTTGTGAATTTAATTATTGACAGTGCATTTCATATTTGTGAAATCTCTTGTTAATAAAATTTAATACACTGAACCATGACTTGCCCTCGTGCCAAATCCAACCAGTATGTGTGTGTGTTTGAGGAATAGATGGTTGTGCAGGAATCTTTTTTTTTTGTTTCTCTGCCAAGGTACACTTTCCATGTAAGAATAACCCACCAACTGTAGATATTGTCGAAAACCTTTGGGAGTTCATGGTGATGTCTCTCTAGTGATTTGAAAAATATTTTTTATCCCCATTGTCCTGTAAACCTCAAATTGTCTGCCACATTTTCTTTGCAGTATTATTCCTAAATTCTCACGCTGTAGTAACAATAGGTAATCTGGTTATGCAAGGGGGGTTACTTTTGTTTTTTGCCCAGGGCTCGGCGGCCATCTAGGGAAACCTACCAAACCCAGGCATTTTTGAAAACTAGACACCCGGCGGCTTCCAGGGAGGTATGGCTTGCGTGGATCCCCCAACGTTTCATTACCCAGAATCCCCTGCAAACCTCAATTTTTGCCCAAAAAATCACTTTTTTCACACATTTTGGGGTGGGAAAGTAGTGGCATCACCGGGCTCACACAAATTTACCACCACCCAGCGTTCCCCCAGGTCTCCCGGTAAAAATGGTGCCTCACTTGTGTGGGAGGCCCAAGTACCCGCGGCAGGCAAGGGCCCCAAAGGTAGTGAGGCCACCTCAAGATGGCCTATCGCCAAACCACCTGGTTTTGCAAGGGGGGTCACTTTGGTTTTTGGCCCGGTGCGCGGCGGCCATCTAGGGAAACCTACCAAACCCAGGCATTTTTGAAAACTAGACACCCGGCGGCTTCCAGGGAGGTATGGCTTGCGTGGATCCCCCAACGTTTCCTTACCCAGAATCCCCTGCAAACCTCAATTTTTGCTCAAAAAATCACTTTTTTCACACATTTTGGGGTGGGAAAGTAGTGGCATCACCGGGCTCACACAAATTTACCACCACCCAGCGTTCCCCCAGGTCTCCCGGTAAAAATGGTGCCTCACTTGTGTGGGAGGCCCAAGTACCCGCGGCAGGCAAGGGCCCCAAAGGTAGTGAGGCCACCTCAAGATGGCCTATCGCCAAACCACCTGGTTTTGCAAGGGGGGTCACTTTGGTTTTTGGCCCGGTGCGCGGCGGCCATCTAGGGAAACCTACCAAACCCAGGCATTTTTGAAAACTAGACACCCGGCGGCTTCCAGGGAGGTATGGCTTGCGTGGATCCCCCAACGTTTCCTTACCCAGAATCCCCTGCAAACCTCAATTTTTGCTCAAAAAATCACTTTTTTCACACATTTTGGGGTGGGAAAGTAGTGGCATCACCGGGCTCACACAAATGTACCACCACCCAGCGTTCCCCCAGGTCTCCCGGTAAAAATGGTGCCTCACTTGTGTGGGAGGCCCAAGTACCCGCGGCAGGCAAGGGCCCCAAAGGTAGTGAGGCCACCTCAAGATGGCCTATCGCCAAACCACCTGGTTTTGCAAGGGGGGTCACTTTGGTTTTTGGCCCGGTGCGCGGCGGCCATCTAGGGAAACCTACCAAACCCAGGCATTTTTGAAAACTAGACACCCGGCGGCTTCCAGGGAGGTATGGCTTGCGTGGATCCCCCAACGTTTCCTTACCCAGAATCCCCTGCAAACCTCAATTTTTGCTCAAAAAATCACTTTTTTCACACATTTTGGGGTGGGAAAGTAGTGGCATCACCGGGCTCACACAAATTTACCACCACCCAGCGTTCCCCCAGGTCTCCCGGTAAAAATGGTGCCTCACTTGTGTGGGAGGCCCAAGTACCCGCGGCAGGCAAGGGCCCCAAAGGTAGTGAGGCCACCTCAAGATGGCCTATCGCCAAACCACCTGGTTTTGCAAGGGGGGTCACTTTGGTTTTTGGCCCGGTGCGCGGCGGCCATCTAGGGAAACATACCAAACCCAGGCATTTTTGAAAACTAGACACCCGGCGGCTTCCAGGGAGGTATGGCTTGCGTGGATCCCCCAACGTTTCCTTACCCAGAATCCCCTGCAAACCTCAATTTTTGCCCAAAAAATCACTTTTTTCACACATTTTGGGGTGGGAAAGTAGTGGCATCACCGGGCTCACACAAATTTACCACCACCCAGCGTTCCCCCAGGTCTCCCGGTAAAAATGGTGCCTCACTTGTGTGGGAGGCCCAAGTACCCGCGGCAGGCAAGGGCCCCAAAGGTAGTGAGGCCACCTCAAGATGGCCTATCGCCAAACCACCTGGTTTTGCAAGGGGGGTCACTTTGGTTTTTGGCCCGGTGCGCGGCGGCCATCTAGGGAAACCTACCAAACCCAGGCATTTTTGAAAACTAGACACCCGGCGGCTTCCAGGGAGGTATGGCTTGCGTGGATCCCCCAACGTTTCCTTACCCAGAATCCCCTGCAAACCTCAATTTTTGCTCAAAAAATCACTTTTTTCACACATTTTGGGGTGGGAAAGTAGTGGCATCACCGGGCTCACACAAATTTACCACCACCCAGCGTTCCCCCAGGTCTCCCGGTAAAAATGGTGCCTCACTTGTGTGGGAGGCCCAAGTACCCGCGGCAGGCAAGGGCCCCAAAGGTAGTGAGGCCACCTCAAGATGGCCTATCGCCAAACCACCTGGTTTTGCAAGGGGGGTCACTTTGGTTTTTGGCCCGGTGCGCGGCGGCCATCTAGGGAAACCTACCAAACCCAGGCATTTTTGAAAACTAGACACCCGGCGGCTTCCAGGGAGGTATGGCTTGCGTGGATCCCCCAACGTTTCCTTACCCAGAATCCCCTGCAAACCTCAATTTTTGCTCAAAAAATCACTTTTTTCACACATTTTGGGGTGGGAAAGTAGTGGCATCACCGGGCTCACACAAATTTACCTCCACCCAGCGTTCCCCCAGGTCTCCCGGTAAAAATGGTGCCTCACTTGTGTGGGAGGCCCAAGTACCCGCGGCAGGCAAGGGCCCCAAAGGTAGTGAGGCCACCTCAAGATGGCCTATCGCCAAACCACCTGGTTTTGCAAGGGGGGTCACTTTGGTTTTTGGCCCGGTGCGCGGCGGCCATCTAGGGAAACCTACCAAACCCAGGCATTTTTGAAAACTAGACACCCGGCGGCTTCCAGGGAGGTATGGCTTGCGTGGATCCCCCAACGTTTCCTTACCCAGAATCCCCTGCAAACCTCAATTTTTGCTCAAAAAATCACTTTTTTCACACATTTTGGGGTGGGAAAGTAGTGGCATCACCGGGCTCACACAAATTTACCACCACCCAGCGTTCCCCCAGGTCTCCCGGTAAAAATGGTGCCTCACTTGTGTGGGAGGCCCAAGTACCCGCGGCAGGCAAGGGCCCCAAACGTAGTGAGGCAACATCAACATTGCCTATCCCAAATGTCGCCTCACTACGTTTGTTGTCCTTGCCTGCCGCGGGTACTTAGACCTCCCACACAAGTGAGGCACCATTTTTACCGGGAGACCTGGGGGAACGCTGGGTGGTGGTAAATTTGTGTGAGCCCGGTGATGCCACTACTTTCCCACCCCAAAATGTGTGAAAAAAGTGATTTTTTGAGCAAAAATTGAGGTTTGCAGGGGATTCTGGGTAAGGAAACGTTGGGGGATCCACGCAAGCCATACCTCCCTGGAAGCCGCCGGGTGTCTAGTTTTCAAAAATGCCTGGGTTTGGTAGGTTTCCCTAGATGGCCGCCGCGCACCGGGCCAAAAACCAAAGTGACCCCCCTTGCAAAACCAGGTGGTTTGGCGATAGGCCATCTTGAGGTGGCCTCACTACCTTTGGGGCCCTTGCCTGCCGCGGGTACTTGGGCCTCCCACACAAGTGAGGCACCATTTTTACCGGGAGACCTGGGGGAACGCTGGGTGGTGGTAAATTTGTGTGAGCCCGGTGATGCCACTACTTTCCCACCCCAAAATGTGTGAAAAAAGTGATTTTTTGAGCAAAAATTGAGGTTTGCAGGGGATTCTGGGTAAGGAAACGTTGGGGGATCCACGCAAGCCATACCTCCCTGGAAGCCGCCGGGTGTCTAGTTTTCAAAAATGCCTGGGTTTGGTAGGTTTCCCTAGATGGCCGCCGCGCACCGGGCCAAAAACCAAAGTGACCCCCCTTGCAAAACCAGGTGGTTTGGCGATAGGCCATCTTGAGGTGGCCTCACTACCTTTGGGGCCCTTGCCTGCCGCGGGTACTTGGGCCTCCCACACAAGTGAGGCACCATTTTTACCGGGAGACCTGGGGGAACGCTGGGTGGTGGTAAATTTGTGTGAGCCCGGTGATGCCACTACTTTCCCACCCCAAAATGTGTGAAAAAAGTGATTTTTTGGGCAAAAATTGAGGTTTGCAGGGGATTCTGGGTAAGGAAACGTTGGGGGATCCACGCAAGCCATACCTCCCTGGAAGCCGCCGGGTGTCTAGTTTTCAAAAATGCCTGGGTTTGGTAGGTTTCCCTAGATGGCCGCCGCGCACCGGGCCAAAAACCAAAGTGACCCCCCTTGCAAAACCAGGTGGTTTGGCGATAGGCCATCTTGAGGTCGCCTCACTACCTTTGGGGCCCTTGCCTGCCGCGGGTACTTGGGCCTCCCACACAAGTGAGGCACCATTTTTACCGGGAGACCTGGGGGAACGCTGGGTGGTGGTAAATTTGTGTGAGCCCGGTGATGCCACTACTTTCCCACCCCAAAATGTGTGAAAAAAGTGATTTTTTGGGCAAAAATTGAGGTTTGCAGGGGATTCTGGGTAAGGAAACGTTGGGGGATCCACGCAAGCCATACCTCCCTGGAAGCCGCCGGGTGTCTAGTTTTCAAAAATGCCTGGGTTTGGTAGGTTTCCCTAGATGGCCGCCGCGCACCGGGCCAAAAACCAAAGTGACCCCCCTTGCAAAACCAGGTGGTTTGGCGATAGGCCATCTTGAGGTGGCCTCACTACCTTTGGGGCCCTTGCCTGCCGCGGGTACTTGGGCCTCCCACACAAGTGAGGCACCATTTTTACCGGGAGACCTGGGGGAACGCTGGGTGGTGGTAAATTTGTGTGAGCCCGGTGATGCCACTACTTTCCCACCCCAAAATGTGTGAAAAAAGTGATTTTTTGGGCAAAAATTGAGGTTTGCAGGGGATTCTGGGTAAGGAAACGTTGGGGGATCCACGCAAGCCATACCTCCCTGGAAGCCGCCGGGTGTCTAGTTTTCAAAAATGCCTGGGTTTGGTAGGTTTCCCTAGATGGCCGCCGCGCACCGGGCCAAAAACCAAAGTGACCCCCCTTGCAAAACCAGGTGGTTTGGCGATAGGCCATCTTGAGGTGGCCTCACTACCTTTGGGGCCCTTGCCTGCCGCGGGTACTTGGGCCTCCCACACAAGTGAGGCACCATTTTTACCGGGAGACCTGGGGGAACGCTGGGTGGTGGTAAATTTGTGTGAGCCCGGTGATGCCACTACTTTCCCACCCCAAAATGTGTGAAAAAAGTGATTTTTTGGGCAAAAATTGAGGTTTGCAGGGGATTCTGGGTAAGGAAACGTTGGGGGATCCACGCAAGCCATACCTCCCTGGAAGCCGCCGGGTGTCTAGTTTTCAAAAATGCCTGGGTTTGGTAGGTTTCCCTAGATGGCCACCGCGCACCGGGCCAAAAACCAAAGTGACCCCCCTTGCAAAACCAGGTGGTTTGGCGATAGGCCATCTTGAGGTGGCCTCACTACCTTTGGGGCCCTTGCCTGCCGCGGGTACTTGGGCCTCCCACACAAGTGAGGCACCATTTTTACCGGGAGACCTGGGGGAACGCTGGGTGGTGGTAAATTTGTGTGAGCCCGGTGATGCCACTACTTTCCCACCCCAAAATGTGTGAAAAAAGTGATTTTTTGAGCAAAAATTGAGGTTTGCAGGGGATTCTGGGTAAGGAAACGTTGGGGGATCCACGCAAGCCATACCTCCCTGGAAGCCGCCGGGTGTCTAGTTTTCAAAAATGCCTGGGTTTGGTAGGTTTCCTTAGATGGCCGCCGCGCACCGGGCCAAAAACCAAAGTGACCCCCCTTGCAAAACCAGGTGGTTTGGCGATAGGCCATCTTGAGGTGGCCTCACTACCTTTGGGGCCCTTGCCTGCCGCGGGTACTTGGGCCTCCCACACAAGTGAGGCACCATTTTTACCGGGAGACCTGGGGGAACGCTGGGTGGTGGTAAATTTGTGTGAGCCCGGTGATGCCACTACTTTCCCACCCCAAAATGTGTGAAAAAAGTGATTTTTTGAGCAAAAATTGAGGTTTGCAGGGGATTCTGGGTAAGGAAACGTTGGGGGATCCACGCAAGCCATACCTCCCTGGAAGCCGCCGGGTGTCTAGTTTTCAAAAATGCCTGGGTTTGGTAGGTTTCCCTAGATGGCCGCCGCGCACCGGGCCAAAAACCAAAGTGACCCCCCTTGCAAAACCAGGTGGTTTGGCGATAGGCCATCTTGAGGTGGCCTCACTACCTTTGGGGCCCTTGCCTGCCGCGGGTACTTGGGCCTCCCACACAAGTGAGGCACCATTTTTACCGGGAGACCTGGGGGAACGCTGGGTGGTGGTAAATTTGTGTGAGCCCCGTGATGCCACTACTTTCCCACCCCAAAATGTGTGAAAAAAGTGATTTTTTGAGCAAAAATTGAGGTTTGCAGGGGATTCTGGGTAAGGAAACGTTGGGGGATCCACGCAAGCCATACCTCCCTGGAAGCCGCCGGGTGTCTAGTTTTCAAAAATGCCTGGGTTTGGTAGGTTTCCCTAGATGGCCGCCGCGCACCGGGCCAAAAACCAAAGTGACCCCCCTTGCAAAACCAGGTGGTTTGGCGATAGGCCATCTTGAGGTGGCCTCACTACCTTTGGGGCCCTTGCCTGCCGCGGGTACTTGGGCCTCCCACACAAGTGAGGCACCATTTTTACCGGGAGACCTGGGGGAACGCTGGGTGGTGGTAAATTTGTGTGAGCCCGGTGATGCCACTACTTTCCCACCCCAAAATGTGTGAAAAAAGTGATTTTTTGGGCAAAAATTGAGGTTTGCAGGGGATTCTGGGTAAGGAAACGTTGGGGGATCCACGCAAGCCATACCTCCCTGGAAGCCGCCGGGTGTCTAGTTTTCAGAAATGTATAGGTTTGCTAGGTTTCCCTAGGTGCCGGCAGGGCTAGGGTACAAAATCTACAGCTAGTCACTTTGCCAAAAAAAGGGTCATTTTTCACTCCAAAACCACGTTGCGTTTTGCGCCGTTTCCTGTCGCGGGCACTAGGCCAACCCGCACAAGTGAGGTACCATTTTTCTCGTAGGACTTTGGGGAACGCGGGGTGGGTGGAAATTTGTGGATCCACGCAGATTCCAGAACTTTCCATCACAGAAATGTGGGGAAAATGTGTTTTTTTTGTCAATTTTTTATGTTTGCAAGGGATTCTGGGTAACAAACCATGGTGGGAGGCAGTCAAGTCACCCCATCCTGGATTCCCCTGGGTGTCTAGTTTTCAGAAATGTATAGGTTTGCTAGGTTTCCCTAGGTGCCGGCAGGGCTAGGGTACAAAATCTACAGCTAGTCACTTTGCCAAAAAAAGGGTCATTTTTCACTCCAAAACCACGTTGCGTTTTGCGCCGTTTCCTGTCGCGGGCACTAGGCCGACCCGCACAAGTGAGGTACCATTTTTCTCGTAGGACTTTGGGGAACGCGGGGTGGGTGGAAATTTGTGGATCCACGCAGATTCCAGAACTTTCCATCACAGAAATGTGGGGAAAATGTGTTTTTTTTGTCAATTTTTTACGTTTGCAAGGGATTCTGGGTAACAGACCATGGTGGGAGGCAGTCAAGTCACCCCATCCTGGATTCCCCTGGGTGTCTAGTTTTCAGAAATGTATAGGTTTGCTAGGTTTCCCTAGGTGCCGGCAGGGCTAGGGTACAAAATCTACAGCTAGTCACTTTGCCAAAAAAAGGGTCATTTTTCACTCCAAAACCACGTTGCGTTTTGCGCCGTTTCCTGTCGCGGGCACTAGGCCAACCCGCACAAGTGAGGTACCATTTTTCTCGTAGGACTTTGGGGAACGCGGGGTGGGTGGAAATTTGTGGATCCACGCAGATTCCAGAACTTTCCATCACAGAAATGTGGGGAAAATGTGTTTTTTTTGTCAATTTTTTACGTTTACAAGGGATTCTGGGTAACAGACCATGGTGGGAGGCAGTCAAGTCACCCCATCCTGGATTCCCCTGGGTGTCTAGTTTTCAGAAATGTATAGGTTTGCTAGGTTTCCCTAGGTGCCGGCAGGGCTAGGGTACAAAATGTACAGCTAGTCACTTTGCCAAAAAAAGGGTCATTTTTCACTCCAAAACCACGTTGCGTTTTGCGCCGTTTCCTGTCGCGGGCACTAGGCCAACCCGCACAAGTGAGGTACCATTTTTGTCGTAGGACTTTGGGGAACGCGGGGTGGGTGGAAATTTGTGGATCCACGCAGATTCCAGAACTTTCCATCACAGAAATGTGGGGAAAATGTGTTTTTTTTGTCAATTTTTTACGTTTGCAAGGGATTCTGGGTAACAGACCATGGTGGGAGGCAGTCAAGTCACCCCATCCTGGATTCCCCTGGGTGTCTAGTTTTCAGAAATGTATAGGTTTGCTAGGTTTCCCTAGGTGCCGGCAGGGCTAGGGTACAAAATCTACAGCTAGTCACTTTGCCAAAAAAAGGGTCATTTTTCACTCCAAAACCACGTTGCGTTTTGCGCCGTTTCCTGTCGCGGGCACTAGGCCGACCCGCACAAGTGAGGTACCATTTTTCTCGTAGGACTTTGGGGAACGCGGGGTGGGTGGAAATTTGTGGATCCACGCAGATTCCAGAACTTTCCATCACAGAAATGTGGGGAAAATGTGGTTTTTTTTTCAATTTTTTACGTTTGCAAGGGATTCTGGGTAACAGACCATGGTGGGAGGCAGTCAAGTCACCCCATCCTGGATTCCCCTGGGTGTCTAGTTTTCAAAAATGTATAGGTTTGCTAGGTTTCCCTAGGTGCCGGCAGGGCTAGGGTACAAAATCTACAGCTAGTCACTTTGCCAAAAAAAGGGTCATTTTTCACTCCAAAACCACGTTGCGTTTTGCGCCGTTTCCTGTCGCGGGCACTAGGCCGACCCGCACAAGTGAGGTACCATTTTTCTCGTAGGACTTTGGGGAACGCGGGGTGGGTGGAAATTTGTGGATCCACGCAGATTCCAGAACTTTCCATCACAGAAATGTGGGGAAAATGTGTTTTTTTTGTCAATTTTTTACGTTTGCAAGGGATTCTGGGTAACAGACCATGGTGGGAGGCAGTCAAGTCACCCCATCCTGGATTCCCCTGGGTGTCTAGTTTTCAGAAATGTATAGGTTTGCTAGGTTTCCCTAGGTGCCGGCAGGGCTAGGGTACAAAATCTGCAGCTAGTCACTTTGCCAAAAAAAGGGTCATTTTTCACTCCAAAACCACGTTGCGTTTTGCGCCGTTTCCTGTCGCGGCCACTAGGCCAACCCGCACAAGTGAGGTACCATTTTTCTCGTAGGACTTTGGGGAACGCGGGGTGGGTGGAAATTTGTGGATCCACGCAGATTCCAGAACTTTCCATCACAGAAATGTGGGGAAAATGTGTTTTTTTTGTCAATTTTTTACGTTTGCAAGGGATTCTGGGTAACAGACCATGGTGGGAGGCAGTCAAGTCACCCCATCCTGGATTCCCCTGGGTGTCTAGTTTTCAGAAATGTATAGGTTTGCTAGGTTTCCCTAGGTGCCGGCAGGGCTAGGGTACAAAATGTACAGCTAGTCACTTTGCCAAAAAAAGGGTCATTTTTCACTCCAAAACCACGTTGCGTTTTGCGCCGTTTCCTGTCGCGGGCACTAGGCCAACCCGCACAAGTGAGGTACCATTTTTCTCGTAGGACTTTGGGGAACGCGGGGTGGGTGGAAATTTGTGGATCCACGCAGATTCCAGAACTTTCCATCACAGAAATGTGGGGAAAATGTGTTTTTTTTGTCAATTTTTTACGTTTGCAAGGGATTCTGGGTAACAGACCATGGTGGGAGGCAGTCAAGTCACCCCATCCTGGATTCCCCTGGGTGTCTAGTTTTCAGAAATGTATAGGTTTGCTAGGTTTCCCTAGGTGCCGGCAGGGCTAGGGTACAAAATGTACAGCTAGTCACTTTGCCAAAAAAAGGGTCATTTTTCACTCCAAAACCACGTTGCGTTTTGCGCCGTTTCCTGTCGCGGGCACTAGGCCAACCCGCACAAGTGAGGTACCATTTTTCTCGTAGGACTTTGGGGAACGCGGGGTGGGTGGAAATTTGTGGATCCACGCAGATTCCAGAACTTTCCATCACAGAAATGTGGGGAAAATGTGTTTTTTTTGTCAATTTTTTACGTTTGCAAGGGATTCTGGGTAACAGACCATGGTGGGAGGCAGTCAAGTCACCCCATCCTGGATTCCCCTGGGTGTCTAGTTTTCAGAAATGTATAGGTTTGCTAGGTTTCCCTAGGTGCCGGCAGGGCTAGGGTACAAAATCTACAGCTAGTCACTTTGCCAAAAAAAGGGTCATTTTTCACTCCAAAACCACGTTGCGTTTTGCGCCGTTTCCTGTCGCGGGCACTAGGCCGACCCGCACAAGTGAGGTACCATTTTTCTCGTAGGACTTTGGGGAACGCGGGGTGGGTGGAAATTTGTGGATCCACGCAGATTCCAGAACTTTCCATCACAGAAATGTGGGGAAAATGTGGTTTTTTTTTCAATTTTTTACGTTTGCAAGGGATTCTGGGTAACAGACCATGGTGGGAGGCAGTCAAGTCACCCCATCCTGGATTCCCCTGGGTGTCTAGTTTTCAAAAATGTATAGGTTTGCTAGGTTTCCCTAGGTGCCGGCAGGGCTAGGGTACAAAATCTACAGCTAGTCACTTTGCCAAAAAAAGGGTCATTTTTCACTCCAAAACCACGTTGCGTTTTGCGCCGTTTCCTGTCGCGGGCACTAGGCCGACCCGCACAAGTGAGGTACCATTTTTCTCGTAGGACTTTGGGGAACGCGGGGTGGGTGGAAATTTGTGGATCCACGCAAATTCCAGAACTTTCCATCACAGAAATGTGGGGAAAATGTGGTTTTTTTTTCAATTTTTTACGTTTGCAAGGGATTCTGGGTAACAGACCATGGTGGGAGGCAGTCAAGTCACCCCATCCTGGATTCCCCTGGGTGTCTAGTTTTCAGAAATGTATAGGTTTGCTAGGTTTCCCTAGGTGCCGGCAGGGCTAGGGTACAAAATCTACAGCTAGTCACTTTGCCAAAAAAAGGGTCATTTTTCACTCCAAAACCACGTTGCGTTTTGCGCCGTTTCCTGTCGCGGGCACTAGGCCGACCCGCACAAGTGAGGTACCATTTTTCTCGTAGGACTTTGGGGAACGCGGGGTGGGTGGAAATTTGTGGATCCACGCAGATTCCAGAACTTTCCATCACAGAAATGTGGGGAAAATGTGGTTTTTTTTTAAATTTTTTACGTTTGCAAGGGATTCTGGGTAACAGACCATGGTGGGAGGCAGTCAAGTCACCCCATCCTGGATTCCCCTGGGTGTCTAGTTTTCAGAAATGTATAGGTTTGCTAGGTTTCCCTAGGTGCCGGCAGGGCTAAGGTACAAAATCTACAGCTAGTCACTTTGCCAAAAAAAGGGTCATTTTTCACTCCAAAACCACGTTGCGTTTTGCGCCGTTTCCTGTCGCGGGCACTAGGCCGACCCGCACAAGTGAGGTACCATTTTTCTCGTAGGACTTTGGGGAACGCGGGGTGGGTGGAAATTTGTGGATCCACGCAGATTCCAGAACTTTCCATCACAGAAATGTGGGGAAAATGTGTTTTTTTTTTCAATTTTTTACGTTTGCAAGGGATTCTGGGTAACAGACCATGGTGGGAGGCAGTCAAGTCACCCCATCCTGGATTCCCCTGGGTGTCTAGTTTTCAAAAATGTATAGGTTTGCTAGGTTTCCCTAGGTGCCGGCAGGGCTAGGGTTCAAAAACTACAGCTAGACTCTTTGCAAAAAAAGTGTAAATTTTCAGTGTGAAAATGTGGTGTGTTCACCTTAGGTTTTGAGCCACTTCCTGTCGTGGGCACTATGCCTACCCACACAAGTGAGGTACCATTTTTCTCGGGAGACTTAGGGTAGTTCAAATTTGTAAAGCAACTGTTATTACCTGTTGATTTTTGATGCATTTCTCCCTTCCAAATGAAAGACATTGTGTAAAAAAAAAGTCATTTTGAAAAATGACCAATAATTGTCATGCAAATATGAGTATTCCCAATTTCGAAAATGTGCAAATATGCACTGTTTCTGAACTCTGTAATTTGTTCCCATTTCAGAAATACATAGGTGACTTTCATACCGATTTTTCCAAGTATACATTTTCCCACAATAATTGCTATATACCCGGACCAAAAAAAAAAAACATTACAAAATGCTGCTCATTTTTCTACTCTGGGTTCGTTGGGCTCTTGATGAACCTACAAGTCCTATATGTCCACACAACCAGGAAGGTCTACCGGATGTAACGGTACATTGCTTTCAAAGAGATGTCATAATTCGAAGAAGTTACAGGTAAAAACGTTGACTCAAGAGGCTGCTTTTTTCAACAAATTTTTAATTTCTCCTATATTTGCCTGTAAATTTCTATAAAGAAACCTTGATGGATCTACGCAAATGACCCCTTGCTGAATTCAGAATTTTGTCTACTTTTCAAAAATGTATAGCTTTCCAGGATCCAGTATTGTTTTGTTACCCTTTTCTACCGTTAACTGGAAGGAGGTTGAAAGCACAAAAAATAGCAAAAATAGGGTATGTCCCAGAAAAATGCCAAAACTGTGTAAAAAATGTTGGTTTTCTAACAAAAGTCTGTCATTCCCTAAAAGCTGGAGAAATTGTGATTTCAGCCCCACAAACCCTTTTTTGATACCATTTGCAGAGAAAAACCCAGAAGCTTTCATTTGCAGCCCGTTTTTCACATTTTTCACAAAAAAAAAAAAAATTGCTGTATTTTGACTAATTTCTGTGACCCCTCTAGGAGAATCCACAAACCCTGGGTACCTTTAGAATCCCCAAGATGTTGGAAGAAAAGGACGCAAATTTGGCGTGGATACCTAATGTGGTCAAAAAGTTACAGGGGCCTAAGCGCGCACTACCTCAAATAGCCCAAAAAGGGCTTAGCACAGGAGGGGAAAAGGCCTAGCAGCGAAGGGGTTAATCAGCAAGGAGTGCAATCGTCTACGTTCCGTATTGAAGCATGAATTTGGTACATGATTAAATCGATTGGAGGCGGATTTTGAAGTATAGGCGTAATCTCTTGAAGAGCTTATCATACGGGCTATTACTGTATTTGGGTCCTCCAGAGCTTGCTAGCCGTAGGGAAATTAAGCTAGAAGCAGGCGTACAATAATCAAAAAGGTTCCAAATTCCAGGACAACATAACAAGTTTTCCAGATTGGGTACCTGCACATCATGGACAGAGATAGAACGAATCACATTTAAATTGGAGCCAATTTTGAAGACCGCGAAAACCATTTCCATAAAACTCCAAGAGTCGCTAAAGAGCTCTAGTAATCAAAAAAACATGAATACAATACATTAAGGACCCGCGATAATAAATACTCTGCAGTGCATAGAGAAAAGCCGACAAAAGAACATCAAGGACCCCACTCTATATGAGAACGGGATCCCACATACATACAGGCACCAACAAGAGGACAAATGATAAAATAAGGATCTGGAACACCAAGCATTCCACAGTGACCTGCAAAAAGCGTGTGAGAGATTGAAATATCTCTTATCTCTACACTCTAATTGGATACTAAGTCACAGGCTTAAACGAATTTCATACACCGAATAAACAAAAGGAACCATAGAGCAAAGAAAGTTGACTTCCGATCATTTGTTAGTAAGCCCTGTGCTAACACAGAAATAGAGAAAGTTGAGACGGACCCCTGATGAAGGCACCTCAGCCGAAACGCGCATAGCTTCCATCTACCGCCAGCCTTCCCTTTGTCTATGAACTATCTGGATCTTTCTTTCATATATAAATGTGGATTGAAACAAATTGTTAAATAATTTGCACAAATTAATTGCATTGTTTTTCTTTGAATACATGACTATGCTGTATTCTTTTTTATGCATTGATAATTTTGTATGTATGACGTAACAACGCGAGTCATTACAACGCGTGCAGTTACATCGCGGTCGTTACAATGACTGTGATGTTACTACGCTATGCCATTACAACGCAAGTCTTTACATCGACTTGCGCTAGATGGCGTGCTAACATTAGAAAAGCGTAATTTACTATTCCTACTCCAGTCCACTTAACAGTAGGGAAGGTGTTGGGATAGTAAACTACACTATTTGTAATGTTAGCATCCCATCTAGCGCAAGTCAATGTAAAGACTTGCGTTGTAATGGAATTGCGTGGTTACATCGCGTTCGTTGTAACGACCGCGATGTAACAGCATCGCGGTGTACTGAATGCAATGTAAACGATGTTTCCCATAATTTTAACTATGTATCTTAAATTGAAAATAATGTTTTGATTTACAGATATAATAAACAAAACTAAAATAAAGAAGTTTTTTGATATAAAATAACTGAATATGGTTATGGTCATTAACTTATAATATTGCACAATGGTTGTTGTATAATCATTGTTATGTTGTCCTGGTATTTGGAACCTTTTGGATTATTGTACGCATGCTTTTAGCCCCTTTTTCCCCCTTAATTTGGGTCCTCCAGATACAGAGGTTCTTCTGCCCACTCTGTCAGGCAAGAAGCTATATCGTCTCTGATCCTAGATAGTATTTCTTCTGAGCTGGCTACCCGAGACCACATAAGGCATCTTTTAACGTTAGAGATTTGGATGCTTCTTGAGGGAGCTGTATCGTACCTATCTGTTTCTACTCTACGACAAAGAGGTTCCATATAAAGGCATTGGGGATTGTGATCACTCTCCAACCGTGTTTTGACACCCATGTCCCCAAGTAATGGTCACAATCGGACATCCAGCAAGATATAGTCTGAACGACTTGAGCGCAGTGTCTTATCAAAAGTGTAAGCCCTTTTCTTGACAGACTCCGTTGTGCAATTGGCTGCTCTTAACCCTAGTTCTATGGAAAACATCTTTAAGTTGCAGAGCAGCCTCTGTCTAGTTTTTAATTTGTGGAAGCTCTAATCTGGGAGTGCCCTTTATTTCATCCTCATCCCTTGTTAGGTCAATATCATCGCTGTTCAGGGATTCAAAAGTTGCATTAAAATCCCCAGCTATTAATTGGTGTAGGAGAGTAGGATCTGCACTTATGTTGCCCCCACTTTTTTTCTGATGTATACACTGGTTTCTGGCTATAGTCTGGCTGGGTCCCTGCTAATCAGGGCCCCAGTCTCACTGATCTCTCTAAACAACTTGGTGTGCATATTAGATGCACTAGTGATTGGATACTGTGGTACCTTATGAGCCCCTCGTATATAGTACCTTAGGTACCTAGGGCATTGGTACTTCACAGGCCTACCAGGGGATGCAGCATGTATTATGCCACCCCTGGGAAGCATTCTCAATCTGACACCACAGGCCTGCTACTGCAGCCTTTGTGAGGTAGTGTTAGCACTCCTCACTGAGGTATAGGTTCCTATATCTCACCATACACACACATATAAACCTATCAGCCACCCCTATTGCAGGACCTAACAATCCTGAGGGCAGGGTGCTCGGTTTACTATGTGAGGGGGTGCTTCTGCATGAGCAGGGCCCCTCTGCAGCTGGCAGAGTCTATTCTCTGCTGCTGTTTGTGGATGCGGTTAAACCATATACTCTTAACTGCATTATAACCTCGCGGTAAATGGTAACTTTGGAATGACTGCATCAAAACATGTCGTGTTTGGTGTCAAACACCTTGGAATCATACCCCCACACCAGTAACTGGTGTGGGAGTATGATCCCACCCTTCTAGAGGGGATGACATGTACCCACCGTACTAAACCGTAGAAATCTCCAAGAGCCCTGGCATCACAAAATGGACGCCACCAGCACAGACACTGGGCTGCCCTCCTGCTGCTGACCGAAACTCGCAGTGGAGGAAGCCCAACAAAAGGCATCCTGTCACAGGGAGGTGTCACCACCTCCCAGACAGGATTTAGTGTATTGGGGCTGGGTGGGTGCACTCTTAGAGTGCTTTGAAGTCCTGCACTGGGGGAGCAGTAGGCTCCTCTGTGCATATGCCAGCTCAAACTGGTTCAGGGGCTACCTGCCCCTGCTCTGGCGCGAAACTGGACAAAGAGTAGTGGGTGTAACCACCCACTACCCTGACCCTCCTAGAGGAGTGGTCATAGAGCTAGTCCCTCCCATATCTTCACTATAAGATAGCAAGCATTGCCAATGCAATTCAGATAACCCTGGACGACGCTCTACAAAGAAGAATCCTGGCCCTTCGACGTTCCACTATCTTTGGAAGACTGAAGAATCTCCCTTGGAGTCGAGGAGTGACTCCCCTGCTTGGCAGGCACCAAAAACCTCAATCAATGGTTGCAAATTTCAGTGCGGCCCCAGAAGCAGATTTCCTGACCTCTCGACAACCATTTTGAGTCCCCAGCGAAGCTGTGGCATCTGGACCCCACGAGTGATGACGAACTGCAATACCTGGGAACCGTGCACTAATTTCGAGTGCAAACCCTAAACAATGTTCTACGAACTTGTGCTTTGGATCACTTGTGGCCCAAGTCCCCATCAGTTGGTGTTCCAAAAATCAGCGGCCTACCCCGTCCCGAGTGACCGTGGGCTCCTGTGAAACTTTTCCTGTGGCGGCGTCTTTGCGAACACTTGCCCATTGGCTAGTGGGTCCCCCGAAGACTTTCTCAACAATTCAAAGGGCTCTCCTGGTTGCTCCGGGCCTGCCCTCACTTACCCTTGCTGGGTGAGTCCATCAAACCTTGCTGGTCTGCATCACCGACTATCTTCAGTCCACACAAGACTTGCAGTTGCCAAGGCTTGTTGGCTCCAATCCGGTTGCCGACACCGTCATCAGCTGCAGACGTCATGGGACACTCCGAATCCAGCTGCTGGTCATCATCAATCCCTCCTGGACTTCGTGAGTGAAGAGACAAAACACCATCAATGACCTGCAGCAACGCGACATCTGTGGTCATCCATCTTGCTGGCCACCGGTCACTGGCAAGTGACTTTGAACACTATCCCTTCAATTTTCAGGTCCTCTTCATCTTCAATCCATCCTTCGGATTCCAGCGGACACCTCTTCAGTCGTCTCAAGCAGCAAGTCTTCATTGGTCTCCATTGAAAACAGCATCGCGACCCGACACCAAAAGACACCTATGCACCCGGCTTCCCTGGGTGAGGTGACTCGTGCACTCCGGTGCCCAAGTGTGTGTTGGCCCTCGAAGTACTTACCTTGTAAGTGTCTTGCTTGTTGACTTCTTCGAAGTGCCCTAAAACTTTAAAATACAAACCACGACTTGCTCCTTTGTAACCTATAGGAAACCCGCGGCTGTGTTTAGACACTGCACGCGTCTCCCGTGGGCTTGTTACTTACCTGCTAACACTGCAGTAGTGAAGCCCCAGCGATTCCCAAGGCCCTAGGCTTTGTCATTTTGCAAGTCGACTTTGTTAACCCATTTTTTTAGTATATGGTCTGGTACGCCCCTAGGGCTCCAGACATATTTGTGCTTAATTTATTGAAAACTGTTGACATTTGAATGTTTACCTGGCTTCTAATCTCATAAAGAGATTAGTAGAGTGTGTCTAGAAATAAATACATATATATTTGATATATATACCTGTGTGGTGTCTTTTTCATTTGGTAATTCAAGAGATTATAAGGTAAAACAAGCTGCTTTACATTCCTCTGAGACTTAGCCTGAAGGCTGCTCTCCACAGCTACCACTAGGATAGTTTTCTTTAAAAGGTTGTCTTAAACCTATCTACCATAAGAGTCGAATTGGACTGGTGCAAGGTGGCCACTATAACTAGTGACCAGCATATGCCAGGCCAACTTCTCACAATAGGTAGGGACATCGATTGGTAGACGCCAAATAGGCTTAAAGTGATGAGATAGTAGATGATGTTGCACCCCCTTAACACCTCTAGAGTACACATTATAGATTTCTATGCTAGTGTGTTTATCACTTGCCAGGCATATGACCAAGACATCCTGTATACCAGTGTATATTGGCTGTATCGAACATGACACACTGGCTCTAGTCCAGATTGTTAATCCCCCTGCTAGTTAACCAATGCAGCCGCCTTGCCGGGGTAAAAAAAGTAGATAACCTGTCTTATGTATTGGTTCCACACTCCGCCTTTCTTGGAACAAGCACACATCACGATCCTCTACAAGCATGCGCCAATCTGGGGGTGGAATCTTATGGCCAAGACTTGCCACGTTCCATGAAATTATTGACATCGAAAGTCTATTGTGGGTGTCTAGAGAAATTGTGGGGGGGGACTTATGGTGTTTAAAACTGTAGTGTCCACTGTACCACGTCTCAGCCTCGTCCTGCCACTGGGTAATCAGGCTTTGTGCCACTGGTGAAATAAGTTTGCCATGAGGCACATGACCACCATGAGCACCATGAGCAGCATGACCACCATGACCACCATGAGCACCATGACCACCATGAGCACCATGACCAGCATGAGCACCATGAGCAGCATGACCAGCATGAGCACCATGAGCACCATGAACACCATGACCACCATGAGCACCATGAGCACCATGAGCAGCATGACCACCATGACCACCATGAGCAGCATGAGCACCATGAGCAGCATGAGCACCATGACCACCATGAGCACCATGAGCACCATGGGCACCATGAGCACCATGAGCACCATGAGCACCATGACCACCATGAGCACCATGAGCAGCATGACCAGCATGACCACCATGAGCATCATGAGCAGCATGACCACCATGACCAGCATGACCACCATGACCAGCATGACCACCATGACCAGCATGACCACCATGACCACCATGAGCAGCATGACCACCATGAGCACCATGAGCACCATGACCACCATGACCACCATGAGCACCATGACCACCATGAGCACCATGAGCACCATGAACACCATGACCAGCATGAGCACCATGACCAGCATGAGCACCATGACCACCATGACCAGCATGAGCACCATGACCACCATGAGCACCATGACCACCATGAGCATCATGAGCAGCATGAGCAGCATGAGCACCATGAGCACCATGAACACCATGACCACCATGAGCACCATGAGCACCATGACCACCATCAGCATCATGAGCAGCATGACCACCATGACCAGCATGACCACCATGAACACCATGACCAGCATGAACACCATGACCAGCATGAGCACCATGAACACCATGAACACCATGACCAGCATGAGCACCATGAGCACCATGACCAGCATGAGCACCATGAGCATCATGGCAAAAAGCCAATTCGGAATTAGCAATGGAGGAGAGTCATTGTAGGCAATGTGTCACAGCCAGTGGACGTAGAGGTGTTGGATTCTAGAGGGGCAGGGTCTTCTGAGCGCCTACATTTAAAGCGTAGTTTGGTGTCACATAGATCCAATGCACGAGCATCAAAATCTACTAAACTATCAACGACGTTCTTGTCCCTCCGTGTTAACTCGATGGAGTCAAATTCCAGGTCTTTGATGAATACCTCGTTGCAGCACTGATATCCTCTCGCATAAGATGAAGACTTCCCCTGAGTTTCCGTATCCAGTGGGTCACCTCGTTGATCAAAGTAGCCTTGCCCTCAGATCCCTGGATGGGCGGCCGTTCTTTGAACTTTTTGGCCTCTACTCCTGGAAGAAGCTCCCTCGGGGCTTTTGCCCTGTGTCAGATTTGATGACATTTCATGAAAAAATGAAGGCATTGTTGTACCCACCCTAGATCCACTATGAGAGCCAGTAACGATGATAGTCTTGCACCAGGATAAGTTGTGGGCTTTACAAACACCCAATAGAAATACACATGCGAACAAGAACTGCGGACTCCCCCAGATGGTTTGGGAGATCATGTCTGGAATTTATATGAGGGAGATTTAAAGCAGCTCCCGCGATTAAAAAAACTATGGGTGACTGGCAGTTCTCTCTCCCTAAGTAGAAGAAGATGATAAAAGGTGTAAACCCTTCGAAAGCTGCTGCACTGAAGAGCCGGGCACGAAGATCATTGCGGACGTAGATTAAGGTCTCAAATAGTTACTAATCCAGATAGGGCCGGATGGCGCACTAGTATTATACACAAAAATGTATTTCTTGAAGGTGATGAGTGGGTGTGACCAGGAGAAAGAGCAGCTGGTCCTCAGGAGGAGCACCGCTTTAGAGATATGGCAAACGTGGAGTTCTGGACTTTTAGGAGCAGCGAGGATCTGCTTCTAGGCGCTCTCAACCACCACAGATGATGAGTAGCCCTTTACGGGTTGGACCACACATGTTCAATTGGATTGGAATCCGTTCTATGGAGTCAGTGAGCCACACCGTATGACCGCGAGGGTCTCATATCGTGCAAGTCTGTCTGCAGAGTAAAAAGAGGGCTGTGGGAAGTCCATCACCTTCAAGGAGGACACCAGCTGGGCTGGGGTCCAGGATTCCAACCTGGACATGACCAACAAGTGAACTGCTCTTTATCTGTTGGAATAGCTGGACGTGCCTGAGAGTATTCTGCACAGAGAGGCCCCTTGGTTGAGTGAATCTGTACCCATTGAAGCAACGAGCCTTGAATCGGGGAGATGTTCTGCACGACGAGACCAATGTACACATCTGTGGTCGATAATCTCAGCTCCACTTAAACGAATGAAATTAACAATAAAGAGATCATTCATCCACTGGTCCTGGGTGGAGACCAGCAACTATTTTGAGTCTAAAAATCGTACTTGGAAACTTTGGGGAACAAACTGTTATATGGTGAGTAATGGAACGGCTCTAAACCCATTTTTATTCACATTTTTTTTTGCTTACAAGACATTTCGCAAGCACTCTGCAGGTGAAAGCTAAAGATGGCCCGTCGCAGCGGTGCGCGAACGCATGTCCATTTTATCCAATAAATGGACATTTTCACCTATACAAACAAATGTGAGACGGTCACGTGACAACCTTTCGATTTAACATGCAGGTGTCTGGAACCTTTCCTCCGAAGAAGGAATGAACAGCCTCGGAAGGAAGGTCGCATTCACATCCACAAATACAGACTCTGATCTCACAAAACCTGCCGCCCTGCCAGGTGTGAAAACCGGGCCACGCTTGCTGAAGGTGCCGTGTACTTCACGAGCCGCAAAGGCTCCTGGGTCTAACGTGCCCTACCAAAGGTGCCTGTGACCCCAGAGCGGTACAAAAGGGGGTGGTGATGGACGGAGCATCAGAACCAATCAAACACTCACACCCAGTCAACAGATCTGGGTTTGATCCATCACCGTTCTTTAGCCCACTCTGCCACCCCAGTTCAGACATGGCCATATGCAAATCAGTCTGACCCTGTGCCTCATGGGAACAGTCCAGCCCGAACTGCCAAGCCATGCCTTTCCTGGACCGGAAACAAGCTTCCTAGAACCGGTTTCTGGCATTTCAGCCGTCTTCAGCCAGGCTTGCTTGAATCCAGTGGCAAAGTGAGCAAGGGACTCACGTCTGAGCATACCCTGCCAACTTATGGCGAACAAAGCGGTACAAAAGGGGGTGGTGATGGACGGAGCATCAGAACCAATCAAACACTCACACCCAGTCAACAGATCTGGGTTTGATCCATCACCGTTCTTTAGCCCACTCTGCCACCCCAGTTCAGACATGGCCATATGCAAATCAGTCTGACCCTGTGCCTCATGGGAACAGTCCAGCCCGAACTGCCAAGCCATGCCTTTCCTGGACCGGAAACAAGCTTCCTAGAACCGGTTTCTGGCATTTCAGCCGTCTTCAGCCAGGCTTGCTTGAATCCAGTGGCAAAGTGAGCAAGGGACTCACGTCTGAGCATACCCTGCCAACTTATGGCGAACAAAGCGGTACAAAAGGGGGTGGTGATGGACGGAGCATCAGAACCAATCAAACACTCACACCCAGTCAACAGATCTGGGTTTGATCCATCACCGTTCTTTAGCCCACTCTGCCACCCCAGTTCAGACATGGCCATATGCAAATCAGTCTGACCCTGTGCCTCATGGGAACAGTCCAGCCCGAACTGCCAAGCCATGCCTTTCCTGGACCGGAAACAAGCTTCCTAGAACCGGTTTCTGGCATTTCAGCCGTCTTCAGCCAGGCTTGCTTGAATCCAGTGGCAAAGTGAGCAAGGGACTCACGTCTGAGCATACCCTGCCAACTTATGGCGAACAAAGCGGTACAGAGCAGCATGAACCTTTGATTCTGAACCAAACGATTCCTTCTCAGCGGCACACAGGGCAGACAAGCAGTGTGCACAGCAGTGTCATATGTTTTCATGCACTTCTTTTATGACTATAACACATATCATCTTCACACACATACGGATTATAAAATAGCACAATAAAATATGTTTTCACAAAGGCCGCGCTAGCCAATGTCTAGGAGCGCCAAAGACTTTTATTTACAGCGAACATTGCGCATTACAAATGCCCACGTGCACCATAGATTTGGGAACTGACGCGGCCAGTTTCAGACGGCTGGCATCTCATCTGACATAATTTGACTTAGAGCATGTTAATTCACAGAGAAAGAAGAGTCGAGAACACAGGTAGACCAAGAGATTCAGGGGCATATCATCAACGAGGCAATAAAAAATTATCGCCGCTTTAGCGTCCGTTTTAGGATGAAAAGCGGCGATGTTTTTAACGCCCTATTAGCAAGGACACGCTGGCACGTGAATCCATGCGTCTTCGCCCTTTCCCTTAATGCCCAGCTTTGCATCTCTAATGAGATGCAAAGTGGGCGTTCCTCCCCAGGATAACGAGAGAAATGTCGCTAAGCGACATTTCTCCTATTATCAAGCATCACGCAAAGCAGCATAGCGACAGGAAAAGTAGCGATAACCTCTGTTATCGCTACTTTCCTTACGCCTGCTTCAGGACTGAGCCATGATATCGTATGGAAGGTGGATATCATGGCTGAATCTGCCCTGCCCTATCAGCAACCTATCGCCAAACTTTGTTAGATTATCGCTGGATTTCCAGCAATAATATCACGTTAGGCAGTTAGCGCTTGGAATTTTATCGCTTTTGAGATAAGCGTTGTTAATAGCGATAAAATTCGACGTTACCCGGCAATAATTATCCTAGCACTAAGTGCGCTTAGCGACAATTATCGCCGGTCCTTGATGAAATGCCCCTCAGTCCTTGGAAAAGGATTGATAATTTAAAAAAAAATCAAGATATTTGCCTTGCACAGCATTTCCCCCAAAATGCACAGATCAATCGCTTCAGGTAGATAATCTTTTGTGTCTAACGCCAGGTGGCTTCTCCTTAGATCCACACGTTACTGGTTAACTGCTGAGAAGGGTCTTCTAATTTCCACAGGTCACCCCTAACCTACCAGCCAAGAGTTCCTACTTCCAACGTGTCCCCTTATAAGGACCTTGCTCGCACTCGTCTGAGGTCTTCGTGACAATTGTTGTGGGGTCACCTCTCAATAGGGGGTTTTCGCCTTCCTCGGTTCACCTCTGCTGAAATGGGTCTCCTGCTCTAACACGTCATTCTGGAAACTTCTGGAGTCGATGTTCCCACTTTCCTTCCCTTCATGCGGTGGTTTTCTGCAGTATTCCGAGATGTTAGTGCCTTAAAGCTAATTGGGGGAGGGAGGGGGCGGGGAGGCAGCGTTAAGGCGACCACCGGACCCATGTGGCCTCAGAAGGAAGCTTGTGGGGTGCTTTTAAAGCGCGGGCTCTAATCAACCCCTGGGCAGGTGGTACCCCGTGTGAGGCCAGGGCACGTGGCTTATGCCCCCGGGGGTGTGTGCTGGCGACCAGGGGACCCTTTTTTCCAGCTGCTCGTGCTGTGTAAGAAGCCCCCTGAGGTGAGTCTGCAGGCAAGAAAAATTAATTGCAAAACAATTCCGTGCACATTTTAAGCTCCATAAAGAAAATATAATTGTGTACATCGCTAAGTACCAGAAGCACGTTAAAGATAGCAAACTAATTTAGTATTTAAACACTATAAGCTACCCAGTTGATGAGTCCTCTAGTCACGTACTGCTGAGATTTAGACGTGACAGCGCAAAAAGCATTGCAAAGCATGTGCCAAGTCGTCACCTCCAAAAACCAGTCCAGGTTGATGGTCAGTGACCACGCGCACCCCTTAAGGCCCTTCCTCATTCTCCCCTTGAAATGCCCCTCGACCACGCTCTGGAAACGCGCCCCAATGCTCCACTCACCTGAGCCATATCCACCCCTAAAACCGCTCCGCCATCAGACCTCTTCCCCTCAATTACGTCATTTCAACAAAACTATAAAACGTTTATGAGCGGCATCACCTGCCGCTTGACACCCACTGACATCACAGGAAGTGACATCACACCAAACGTGGACACCAATGGAGTCATTACACTTATTATTAAAACTATTGTTATTGTAAATGTAAAGATGCACAACACATTATCAATTTGTGACACGAACCAGAGGAAAAGCACCAGCAACTAAAACCACCCACCTGTAGGGGGCCCTCCTTCTAGAAGAGCAGAACTTAGAAGGGGAAATGACTGCAGCTTCTCAGAAGTCCACTGGAGGTGCAAGCAGCAGGCTTGGGGTAGCAAGTGCCCCCTCCAACCGCCCGTCGATAAAAGATGCCTCTTTTCTCCTTACATTGGCTTAGCAGTCTAACCAGGATACTCAACCTATTATTAAATGCCTCCATCTTGGCCTCTGCTTCTAGACAACTAGTAGCTGCCCTATCATAATAAACCAGGCTTCTCTTCCCTGCCACTTGCCACACGGCCCACTTCTTCTCAATGTCATGAAACAACTGATCTTTCACACTCCTTCCTCTTCCTCGCCTCTGATGGGACACCCTAGTTATTCGGACCTCAGTCTCCCCTACTCCTAATCCCAGCTCTCTCGAGAACAAAATGCCTCACTGTGTGCTCCTGCACACAATGCACCACGCAGCTTTATTCTCACCTTGAAACCACAAAACTCCCATCAACCACTGCAGCAACGTCCTGCTGCTCATCCAGCTCTTTCCAGCACCACCACACTGCATGAATCTGGGGAGGCACATCTAGGGCTGTGTCCACCTGGCGTCCTCCGTCACTACCAACGAGCCCTGTGTCCAATCCCACCTTCTCACTATGGGCTACTTCATCACCTGACAAACCTTTCACATCACCCACTCACAGGCCATAGTCCTGAGCATCCAAGGGTGTTCCAACAAGCTGTTCCTTGACTGACCGCTCTGCACTTCCTGGCCTGGTCACAGCACTACCAGCGGCCCCCTGTGCTACCTCCCATATGCCTCCTGTGTCCTGGTCACAGCAATACAAGCTGCCCTCTGTGCTATCTCGATTCAGCCTTCTGCGTCCTGGTCACAGCACTACCAGTGGTGGTCTGTGCTACCTCCCGTCTGCCTGCGGCGTCCTGGTCACAGCACGACCAGCTACCCTCTGTGCTACCTCTGTCTGCCTCCTGCAACCTGTTCACAGCACTACCAGCGGCTCTATGGTACCTCCCATCTGCCCTCTGTACTACCTCTAATCTGCCTCCTGCGTCCTGGTTGCAGCCCTACAAGCTGCCGTCTGTGCTATCCGCCCTTTGTGCTACCTCCCATCTGCCTCCTGTTTCCTGGTCACAGCACTACCAGCGGCCCTCGTGCTACCTTCTATCTGCCGCCTGCATCTTGGTCACAGAACTAACAGCTGCCCTCTGTGCTACCTCCCATCTGCCTCATGCATCCTGTTCACAGAACTATGAGTACCCCTCTGTGCTACCTCACCATCTTCATCCTGTGTCCTGGTGACAGCATTACCAGCAGCCATCTGTGCTACCTTACATCTACCTCCTGCATGCGGCCCCCTGTGCTACCTCCCATCTGCCTCTTACATCCTCTTCCCACCACCATCGGCCCTTCGTGGTACATCCAATTTGCTTCCTGCATCCTCTTCCCACCAACACCCGACCTTAGGGCTACCTCCCATATGCCTCCTGTGTCCTGGTCACTACAATACCAACGGCACTCTGTGCTACCTCACTTCTGCCTCCTGTGTCCTGGTCACTGCACTATCAGCAGCCCTCTGTGCTACCTCCCATATGCCTCATGTGGCCTGGTCACAGCACTACCAACGGCCCTCTGTGCTACCTCCTATCTGCCTCCTGTGTCTTCTTCACAGCACTACCAGCGGCCCTCTCTGCTACCTCCCATCTGCCTCCTGTGCTCTGTTCACAGCATCAGCAGCCCTCTGTGCTACCTCTCATCAGCCTCAAGTGCCCTGGTCACAGCACTACCAGCTGACATCTGTGCTACTTCCCATCTGCCTCCTGCCTCCCGATCAAAGCACTACAAGCATCCCTCCATGCTATCTCCCATCTGCCTCCTATGTCCTCATCACAGCACTACCGGCAGTCCTCCATGCTACCTCCCATCTGCCTCATGCCTCCTGGCCACAGCACTACCAGCGGCCCTCCGGGCTACCTCCCATCTGCCTCCTGGTCACAGCACTACCAGCTGCCCTCCACGCTACCTCCTCTCTACTTCCTGCGTCCAGGTCACAGCACTACTAGTGGACCTTTGCACTACTTCCCATCTGCCTTCTACTCTTAGTCACAGCACTACCAGTGGCCCACCATGCTACCTCCCTTCTGCCTCCTGCTTCCAGGTTGTAGCACTACCAGCGGCCCTCCGTGCTACCTCCCATCTGCCTTGTTGTGTAGTTCCCACTAATCCGTAGGACCTATGTGTTTGTTGGACAACATAAACTTTGGACATGGTGCCAAGACTGATTCTGGGCACCCCTGCAGGATGTCTTGGCCTAGAGACCAGCTAGCCCACAGTGCTATCATAAGCTCCTCCCTAAACTTACCAGGGAGGAAATAGTTTCTGGCAACCACTGAACATGGCAACCCTGACCCTCACGGATCGTGGAAACAGATCAGAACCTTTTGATCAGGTACTTGTGCTTACTTGTGCTCAGAGAAATATACAGAATACACAGTGGGACATTTTCAATATATTTATTGAACCAACATTATTCTTCTATAGAATACATGTGCTGCGATAATCAGTAGATAGAAGCAGATGAAGGTGATTCCGAGCACCAAAAGCATAAATAGTAGATACAGTCTACCATGGTGCTAAAACAGTGCATCTATGTAGGCAGATAAACATGGCAGTAATCAGGTGTTCCCCTACCATGCAAAACACTACTGTAACTTTACCTAGAGTGTGTGTAGGTGTGAAGCCAAGAATACCGAGGGACGATCCAACCCCATTACCTGCCGGGAGAGAACGTCGGAGCCCATCTTGGTCATGAACTGGACACCCCTCGCAAGATGTCAGACCGCTGCGTGGTGAAGTCTCAGCATGAAGGGACCCTCGGTGTCAGCAGAAGCGCCTCCTCTGCTAATCTTATGGGATGCTCCTTATTCATAATATAAAGCAGCCTTGCAATGTGCGTATAGATTAGTGATGCTATGGATATGTAGATAGTCCTGTTGCCCCGTGGATGAAGATAGAAACAACATTTGTACATAGTTCGTAGAAGGACCTTGTGCAAGATGTTCAAGGCATCATGATAATGTATGAAGCTAGATGTGTAAACAAAGTAGTTTCAGAGAAACAAATCCAACATTGTTGTGCACCTAAATATGTGCAAAGGGTCACGGCTGAAATGGTACTTTGAAAAATAAGACAATGTAAGAAATGAGCAGTTTCACTACATGAGCCCGGGCACATAACACCGACTCTTTATACTTATGGTTGATATATAACAGGTATCTAAAAGCCAGCAGGCCAGAAAGAAATTGTACTAAACATATTCATAAAAAGCCTTAAAAAGTAATTATACTATTTGAAATACCAAGCAGTCAGAATGCCATGGTGCCAAGAAAAATAAACCAAAAGCTGTTTTGATTCATGTTGTTTAAAAACAGACCAAATGGTTCCCACCACAAAAAAGGCCAATTGTTTATGTGTTACAAGTGGTAGACGCAACATTGCTGTTGCCCACAACCACAGTCAATGTTCCCAGAGGCGCACCTCATGCAGCTTTATGAAGCAAAGGTGATTCCTTCCAGTGCACGGCAGCCGCTGAGGGAGGGATTGCATCCTATAAGCGTATCGTAGAGCCACTGTCCTTTTCACTTGGAGCCAAAGCATCCCAAGGTAGCTCGAAAAATGCATTTATCAGCAATGGAACAATAACCATGGGCCTTTAAGGGGTCCATCAGTACATCAATGTCCAGTAGCGCAACCAATTGTGATACTAGGCATTGATCCAATAAGCATTTGTGACTGCAAAACAGGTAGCGGAATACAGGTAGTGTGCAGTGAATCCAAACAGGCCTGATGGACAAGAACCAGTGTTCATCTAGTTCTCAAAGCTCAGGTGTCCCGAAGCAGTGTACCATGCGCTCATGTCATCGCAGCACAAGCAGTGCTTTCTCCATTCTGGGTTGAATTCGGACGTCCGTTGCAGAGCATAAAAAATCAAATCAGGATTCCCGCCACAAGTAGCAGGACAAGTGGGAGCCCTCCAAAAATGCTTCCCAACACGGAAAGTATGAAAGATGGTATAACTGTGAAAATCATCTGAAAGGTGCTAACCAGTCCAGAGATGATAGACTTTTTTAAAAAGTGCACTATTCCCTGGGTATCAGGCATATTAAAGATACGGTGTACCAGCTCCCAAAAATGCAGTGTGAAGTTAGCGTGAAGCAGTGTCTGTATCGCAGGCGAGAACCTTGCAACCTGGAGATCAAACGTCTCTCTGGCTGAAGTTAAGGCCACATCCTTTTGAAAAAGCATGGCTTTCAGTTTGCTCAGAGAATCAAACCGTATGTTGGAAACATTTATCGAAGGCCATAGTACTGCCTCCTTAACTGTGCGGGCAGGTGGGAACAGTACTTGTGTGCAACAAGTGACTATGGAATTTACCATCACCAGATAAGTGATGCCCGGTTCCATTCCGCAGCAACCTTGGTCATTCAGCATCAAATAGCTCCCATTCGAGAGCAACTTGAAACTGAATGAATCATAGCAGCGGAGGACCCTTCAGATAACAAGACAAGTTCGCAACTGAAGCATTGCCTGCCCCTTGAAGAGAAATGTCCTTGCAAATTAAGGACCCGCTTAAAGAATTATCACAATCGGAACCACTAAGGAAATCTTCTGTGTCCCCATTCCTGCATCGAAACCTGAATGATAATTCCCAGTACGCTTGCACATAACCTTCCCCTAGCGCTTTATATATGCCTACCTGTTGGTATTGTAGACAATATTTGAATTAGAAAGTTGTGACCATGGAGTATCCAGTCTGTGGATGGTGTCTCAGCCACAGTAAAAGGTAATTGGTCTAATTTTTCAATGTGCAACATGGTATATTTTGCATCTCTGTGTGCCATTACTATCTGTCTTTTTGTTAGATCCTGGGCAGAAAACTGGCTTGTACTATTGATGTAAAGCCATGGCACGTGGCAAGAATGCAAATTTTGCAACGCTGATCTTAGTATTATAATGGAGCGGAGTTGTGATAGTCCAGGTTGTAAAATAGATATATTTTGATGTATTATGTCCATTGCAGAAGAAACTGTGTTGCCCAGTGAATAAATTCAGGATGATAATGCGTTCATAAAGTTGTCAACCACAGCCAAAGCCTTTTCTAAGTTAACCCTGTCGATCCCGCGCAATCTCTCAGCAGTTTCCTGTTGAGAAATTTCCCACAGTTCGTTGTATATTCGGTACAAGACGTGGGTTTTGGGGACTTAAGGAAAAATCCCTGAGATCCATGTCATCTGAAAGAAGGGACAAGTGTTGTTTCACCTGAGAAAGTGTAGCGGTTTTCAGCCAATCAAGGCACAACTTCCCAAGCCTATATGATGTCTCCACCCCAGAGTGTTCTGATTGTACATATCGCTGATCAGGCCTATTGATCCTAAACCCTTCGATGTGACCCAGGAATCTAGATTGCCACCCATTTGTGTCTGCAGGCCAAACCAACCATTCCTTCCAATTGGCATATGATGAATTAAAGGAACCATTACGTATCATGGTATCTAATGTATCCTCACTAAAGTGTGTTAAGTTCTGCCAGTTTTTGAAATGTGAGAACGCGAGAATACAGGTTTGTTCAATTCCTTCATCTTAGCTATTCCAAGACAGGAAGTTGGTTGCACGGCTTTATTCAGGAAAATCATTTGATGTGGTATGAGGCATGCTTCAGTTTCCTGAACCTGTCAATCTTTGTCCCCCAAACAAATGTTGTGTCTATGGTGTCTTTCCAAAGGTCGAAACCCTGTATAGACAATTGGGAAATAAAGAAAGCAAAGTATATCAGCTTGGTGTTTGTTACCATATTTTTCTTTGAAGTTGTAGGTGCAAGCCTATGATAATAAGAGGCTGGGTCTGATGTGTTAAAGCAAGAACAATAAGCAAACTTTAGTGCAAGCATTTTTACCTTCTGGTGGTGTTGAGCAGTGTTCCTATTGAGCGCAATTGTAAACAGCACGTGGGATACTTGCTTTGTGTAAGAAATGGTTGAAAACAGAACATGTCACAAAAATGTGACATGCCATCATACAATTCATCATTTGAAAATGCAGCCGATTGCTCTAGATCTGTAATCAAATTGTGCAGTTTCAATGTCCCAATCATCAGAGAAAGTACTAAAGGTGATGATATGATTTAAGCAAATTTTAAACAAATAAGGTATTTTCAAAAGTTCAGTAGGACCATATACATCATATGAAACCCTAACCCACACTATTCTGGACCCTTAGTTCACGGTGCGATGATGCATGTGGTTTTAGAATCAAGTTCACAAGTTGTACTGCAGAGTGTCCCGGGAGATAGTGTCCATTCGGAAGTAGGAAAAAGACAGTTATCCAACCAAATCAGAGGACCAGGAAAAGCAATCCAATTGTAATTGAGAAATGTATCCATGGAACAACAAAGTATGTATTTTTCAGTCAAAGATAGAGAGCATACACATGTAGCTTGAAAGGGAGAGGTGGTGGTGGCAGCTCTGGTTCACTTGAACCCGATGAGAAGTCGTCATAATGCACGAAGTAACCAGATGCCATAAGGTTCATTTTTGGCAGCTCAGCTGCTTTCGCAGAACTGGGAGATGACTCAATCTGTGGGATATGCACATAGACGTTGTCAATTTTTCTAATTGAAATTTGAGTTTCTGAACTTGTTGTAGAGTTGTAGTTGTTTTAACGGGAAGGAGTAATACTTAATTGTTGTTTACAGCTTCTCTAGTAATCAAAGCTTCCATCTAAACTTCCCGAACAGTAGGAAGAGGAGTGCGGCGGCTACCCAAGACCCCACGTGGCCTACTGTTGAGAAACGGCTACATAGTGTGGTTTGATCAGCTCAATCGAGACAAACTTTTTGTCTCTGTGACCGGCAAGGGGCAGAAGTAGTACAATTCTTGTACCTTCTCCATCCAGGACAGGTACAGGTGCTCTATAAGATGGCCCCAACTCTTTTTCGTCCACAATTTTCTCCCTGACCAGTTCCCCAATCTTTGGGATCCAAGCAGGTCTTGCAGGCACAACCTTGGACGTTGCTTTGTGAGCACCGGAATTCATTGAGTTCCTGTAAAACAGGCAAACGCTCATTGAATTCAAATGATGTTTCCGAACGACACTGTGCTGACGTTATCGAGGTCTGGTATACGCTTTCTCACACCAAAAAGGAATTCATAAGGAGTACGACCACCCAGGGATTTTCTTGACATGTTATTAAGTGCCCTCTGCACCCCATATAGGTGATTGACCCAACTGCCACAGAGCCTAATACCCTTGCTGTTAAGGACTTCTTTAAGTCACGATTTTTCCTCTTAACTACCGAACTACCCTCGGGATGGTGGGGAAGAAGTACCTCAAGGCCACATCCAAACTTCCCAAGGTTTCTTTGTAAGCCTGAGAGCTAATCTCCCAGCCCTGGTCGGAATGTAGTGTCCCAATTGGGTATGTTCTGATGAAGACTCGCAAATCCTTTATAACAGTTTGAGGCCAGCCGAGAGCTATTGCCAAACCCATGGGAATCTGGAGCATGAGTCCACAGCTACCAAGATGTACTGGTAAGCCCCGTATGAGTGTAAGGGGCAGCAGTGATCTAAAAAAACAACTGCTAGAGGCTTATAGGAGATCAATAGAGGTGTCGGAGGTGGACGTGCTACGGTTGAGCTTTTCATCTATTAGCAAATGTCACATTTGAGGACAGAGTCCTTGGTCTGGTTGGTTAGACCTGGTCACCAATAGCGCTGCTTCAGTAGTAAAACTGTAGCAGTCATCCCTGTGTGTGCTGGACCAAGAACTTTGTGTGCAGCTAGTATTAATCCCAATCTATGATCAGTGTTTGGTATTACTCTATCCCCCACTCCTGGAAATTGAGCATACAGAATGTTTTGTGCATCTAACTTGTAGGAGTACTTGAGTGGAAAGCCTTTCGGCAGGTGGGTGTCGTTGCAGGCCGCGTTGACAGCCACCATGATGTCTCTGTCTAATCTCACAAGTGAACGAGTGATTGCAGCAATGGCAGCAGTGTAGACTGTTGCCTTAGTGGCTTCATCAGCCATGGAATTCCCTTCAACATGAACGTCGGCACGCTGATGACTCAATCTGTGTATAACATGAGTCCGTGGCAAGCAATCTTTCAGCTTTGCCACCTGTTCCCAAAGCAACCTGTCCTGAATTGTGCAACCTTTGGAATCTTGAAATCCATTCTGGCTCCAATAGCGAAGATATTAATTATAGGACTGGGCACAGTAGTATGAATCACACACTATAAGTGTGAGGAATTCAGGATTTGTACTTTGTAGTGCCAGTATCAGAGCTTTTAGTTCTGTCAGCTGTGCATGACAGTCTCCTAGGGACTGAATCTGTGTTTTTTAGGACTGAACTTTTTGTTATGCATGCGTCCCTTTGCAATTGCTCATGCTGTGGAATATTGGTGTCACGTCCCTACGGCAGGCTGATCAAATCCATAGGTATAAATAATGTATTCATATCATTCATATCAATCTAGAGGCATTATTTAATTAGGCAGAGGATATTCTTGTTCGTACTGCAGGAATGCTTGTGTCTGTAATGTAGAATTAAATCTGCAATCTGCATCTGTTGCAGGGAGAGAGTTAGCCCATTGAATCCATCTTGGATGTAACATTTTGGCATTTGGAATGCTTCCTCTAGTAACGGCCTCTAAGGACAGTACCCGGGTAATGACAATTATTCGCTTAATCTGAGCGAGTGCTCTCTCGCTCACTACATGAGTCTGTACCACTGTAAGCATTTCTCAGTGAGTGCACAACGCATTTCAGTGTTTGTGTACAAATGTAATTTTTGTGCAATGGGTACCGTATCACCTTCATTGAAAACGATATAGGTGTACCTGGTTGGTCCAGCGACTACGCAAATCACCATGTTAGTTGTGTTTACACGTGTGTATAAGTGTTTTGAAGCTATCATGTCAGTTTGTACAGAACGTAAAATTTTGTATGTTCCTGTGTCCAATGGTTGTATTGAAAAATCATGTCTGATCAAATCGTAGAGTGGTTTGACTCATTCTGCGTAATCCAAAATGCATGTTCAACCAAAATTTAAGAATCCTAAAATGGATTGCAGTCTTTTCAGAGTCATTGGAGATTGAAGCAGTGCATGTTGTTCTAAAAAATGTGCTGCCAGGCTTTTGCCTTCACTTGACAATTTATATCCCAAAAATACAATGTTTAAATAGGCAATTTTTGATTTTTTTAAATTAAATTTGTAACCCCGGTGAGCAAACCCAAGAATTATATAGTTTATTCTAGCCAAGTGCTCCATTAATTCATTGTCCGTCAGATAAATATCATCTACATAGAACAATGCCTTCCCATCAAAATTTCAAAGTAACTCTGTTATTCTTGCTGAGAACAGCCCAGGGCTGTTCCTATACCCTTGACGTAAACAGCAAAATTGACGCTGTGAACCTAGCGGTGAAAATGCGGTCAAATATCTGATTCCAGGTGCTATATTCTGCCAGAAAAATCCTATTGAGAAACCAAATGTTGTTTTGTATTTCTTCCGCACAACGTTATTCATTAGTGCAGCACTGTGTGCTTTTGGTACGGCAAATATGCATGTGGAAGTGTTCAAATGTTTGTAGTCTAAGACCAGACGGTATGAATTGTCCAGTTTCATTATGGGAAACAAGAGATTATTCATGTATGAGGTGCAATTTTCAACAACTCCCTGGTATTCAAGTTGATCTAGGATTTCCCTAGCTTGTTTTTTGGCTTCATGTTCTACTGGGTACTGTCTCTGGGGTTGAGGAGTTGATTTTAATGGTATTTTGTGATGAGGAGAATCATCATCCCACCTCACATGATTGCGGTAAAGTGCAGGAGCTGGCGCTAATGCCTCCTCCTGCGCGTATTAATTTTTAACTGATTCTGGAACAAGGTCAGGGAAAGCAGGTAAAATTACTGTTTCTCCCATTGGGCACTCTATCACAAACTCAGATGGCCAATCCTTTTCCACCAAAAGAATATTGTAACCATAGGTTAGGTTCTCCCTAAAGAGAGCATTGATGTTTCTGGGTATGTCCCCATCTAATTGGAGAGTAAATTTGTATAAACGATGGGAGACACTGACCTTTGTATCAGGTGTTTCCACTGTGATATGCTCATTCAGCCCTACCACCACCAGGTAATCCATCAGATTCCGGCGAGCTATTGCGACTTCTGCCGCGCTGTTCAGCATCATCATTGCCCATTGCTCATTCAGAAGCAGAGTCCGCAGTAGCCTCGGCATGTCTTCTTTTAATCCCAGCTACCTTCTTCTTTTCGAATTGAGGTTTAGGAGTCTTCTCTTTGCCGTCTTTAAGGATGTAGTCTGAAGTACGATGTGTTTTCCTTTTTGGCTTCACGCGCTCTTTTGATCTGCGCTCTGACTAAACACCTCTCTCCGAACGCATATTGGATGAATCCTTAAAGGAAGGAGAGGAACGTGTAACAGCATCCTGATACCTGTCAGGCTTTCTAATATTATCACAGTTTCTCAAATTGTCTTTTTTTCAGTGGCTTCCTGTTAAGGAGACCCACCCGTTGTTATGTTTTATTTTGTTTATTTTTGTGTTTATTGTCCCATTTCTTCTTGGGAGAATCGGGTTCTTGCTTAGAGTTATCCTTTTCAAAATCACCCTTAACCTGTGGTTTCCCAGGTCTGGCTCCCAAATTATCTCTGCCTAGCGAAGCATAGGTTTCTTTGATAATTGTAGGCAATTCCCACTCCTGTCACTCACGCGTTGTCATATACCCAATTCTGCTGCCAACTTAACGTAATGGTTGATACTGCTGCAAAATTGCCCATCAGGTCCTGCCCCATACTAATTCTGTACTTGTTTCAGTACCTCAGGTAAATCTGCTATTGAAGGGTTACTATGAGTTCTGGTGTAAACTGCAGCAAAGACTGTAGCCCAAGTGGCACAATCTTCTACAGAGGAAGCCCTCCCAATTGGCAAGAAAATTGTTAATTGTCTTTGTTTGTCCTGTGGTCCAGTGTCACGATTCACTCCCTGTATTCTCGTGCCCACCACCAGGGGGCTGGATTGTGGGGCTTTCCAGTGTTCTAATATGCTTCCAGACACTCCCCTGCATGCACATCCTGACTTCCAGGCATTTGAACACCATTTGGGAATTGACATCCATTCCCCATCCATGCCGGGTTTTGTGAAAGCCAGACTGCTCATGCTGCAAACTACAATTCCTATAATCCCCTGCTCACTGCTTTGTCTCCACCCTTGCAGGCCAAGGATGGGTGGAGGATTTCAGTTCACCTGTGGCTGGCTGCTACTAGTCTTCTCACACCTGATGCATGTGATTACTGGGAGCTCTTTTAAGCCTCAGCTCCCTTTAGTCCAGTGTTGGTCATTGTAGCTGTTATCCGGTGAGACCAGTCCTTGTTCCTGAGTTTTTGCTATGCCTTGATTCCTGAGCTATAGCCATTCCTTGTGCCTGAATTAGCACTGCCTGCAGTGCTACCTTGTTTCCTGAGCTATAGTTATTCTTTGTTCCTGTTCCGGGGCTTCAGCCATTTCTTGTTTCTGATTTGCACTGCGTGCAGTTCTCTCTTGACTCCATGTTTCCTGAGCTGTAGCTATTTCCTGTTTCCTTGAACTAGCACTGCCTGCAGTGCTACCTTGACTCCGGAGCATTAGCTCAATTCTTGTTCCTGCCCTAGCACTGCCTTCTATGCTACTTTGTTTTCTTGCTTCCTGAACCTGCACTTTTCTACTATACCCTTGTAGCCTCCCCTTCTGTATATAATTTTCCAGTCCCTGCCTTTCTTCCCATTTCCTTGGCTCCAGTTCCTAGTTTGCTGTCTTTCTATTCTGCTGTCTTGCTTCTGTTACCTTGTATGTTTGTTTCTTGCTTTCTGCCAAGTGTGTCCTGTGATTTCCTTCCTTTCCTCATAAGCTCTCCTCCTTGCTCGCTCCTTGTCCATTGTGCTTGTGTTTAGTTCTACCCTCTTGTGTGTTCCTGTTTGATCGCCAGGATCCGTGGGCACAGCTGATACCTGGGTGGTGTTTCTTGTTCACTGTGAGTATTGTCTTTGAGTTTCATTTATAACATCCCCATAGGTATAAGCTCCACAGACCCTGCCTTTGCATGCATATCCTACATGTGGGTATTTGCAGTTAGTATCTGTAATAACAATTGTGGGTGAGAAACTTACTGAGCTTCAGTCTTCCCGTGTGGAGCTCCTGAGTGCTTTACCCCACACTCCCCTTTGTTATTAATGTTGTTTCATATATATGTCTTGCACATTCGTCCTGGGTGTAGTTAGTCTGAATGCTAAATTGCCTCGTGAGTGCCCTTCCTTTCTGAGTCTTACCCATCTTGTTCACGTGTACAGGCTTCCCCTTTGGATACCTTTTCCTCCTCTGACTCCCTGTATGATCCTGGGCAGCGCTGTACTCCCCTTTCTGTGTACGTTTTCTACTCAGTTCCCAGTCCTTGCCCCAGTCTCTGACTGTGTTCCCCACATAGTCCCGGACAGTCCTTGACAGTCCAGTATGTGGAAAACCGCTTCGAGCTGCCTTGTTTTCTGTGCTATCCAGAACTGAATTTGGTCCCAACTGCTGGGAACCTTTCCCATAATGACATTCAGCGGTTGAGGGCTGATACCGGTAGCAGTTAATTGTGGTTGTGCAGCCTGAGCGTAAACTCAGGGTTAACTGTCAGTTTTGCCATAATTTACTGCATGAGATTTCTGTACTTTTTTTTATAGATCTTTGTCTAGTGTTATTTCTGCTGCATCTAAATCTTCAAGATTAGGATGTGGTGTATAAGCAGCTAGAACTGGCCAGGTCACTCCTTCTTTACTGAGCAGACGAGTCTCACATTTCCTACGGTATGGAGGAAGGCACCTTTACACCAATTTATGTGTTCTTGGTAAGTTAACGACATTTCTATGCCCACATATGGAAAGTATTCCTCTGGTGTTTCATTTTCAATATAAGTGTGAAACAATTGTGCACATGCATCCGCATCCTGGAACTTAACCCAAGAAAGAACACCTCTGTTCTGAACGCTTTGTGTGCCTCCACCACGAAGGTAACGTCTCCACCCGTTGCCAGGAGGCCGTAGTGTAATAATTCCATAGTAACTCTATGTCTGCAAATTTCTGTGATATTTAGAGTAACTACTTTTCTCCAACATCTTCTCTGTTTATGGAAATTGTGTGAGGAGAAGGGATTTATCAAGTGAATTTATGGAGATAGGTTTAGCAAAATGAGGGATAATTTTTGATCCTACAAACTTGAATGACCTACAGCCAATACATAGGGAATACCTACTCAGATGAGGCAGATTTCCCTTCCCACCACAGACATCCATGGGTTGAAGATGAGAAGGGGACTCTGAGAAAAGCACAACTGAACTACTCAGATTGACCGTAAAATAAGAACCCACCCAACATTGGCAGCGCCATGTCATGTGGTTCCCACTAATCTGTTGGACCTGCGCATTGGTTGGACAACATAAACTTTGGGCATGGTGCCTAGACTGGTTCCGGGCACCCCTGCAGGATATGTTGGTGTGGAGACCAGCTAGCTCACAGTTCCTCCAAAAGACTCCCCCCAACCATACCAGGGAGAGAATAGTTTCTGGCAACCACTGAACATGACAAACCTGACCCCTCACGGATTGTGGAAGCAAATCAGAACCTTTCCCTCAGTCACTCATGCTTACTTGTGCTCAGAGAAATATACAGAGTACACAGTGGGATGCTTTCCATGTATTTACTGAATCAACATTATTCTTGTATAGAATACATGTGCTGCGATAACCAGTAGACCGAAGGAGATGAAAGTGATTACTAGTACCAAAAGTGTCAATAGTAGATACAATTCTACCATGGTGCTAAAACAGTGTATATATGCAGGCATATGATACAAAGCAGTAACTGGCATACTCCCACTATGTAAAACTCTACTCTATCTGTACCTAGAGTGTGTGTAGGTGTGAAGCCAAGAATCCCCTGAGGGATGATCCAACCCCATTACCTGGTGGGAGAGAATGTAGGAGCCCGTCTTGGTCATGAACTGGACACCCCTCACGAGATGTCAGACCGCTGCGTGGTGCAGTGTCGGCATGCAGGGACCCTCGGTGTCAGCAGAAGGGCCTCCTCTGCTAATCTTATGGGATGCTCTTTATTGAAAGCACCATTTCGATGTACGTATAAATTAGAGATGTTATGGATATGTAGGTAGTCCTGTCGCTCTGTGGATCAAGATAGAAATGACATTTGTACATAGTGCGTAGAAGGCCCTTGTACAAGATGTTCGAGGCATCGTGATAATGTTGTGCGAAGCTAAATGTGTAAGAAAAGTAGTTTCAGAGAAACTAATCCAACATTGTCCTGCACGCAAATATGTGCAAAAGGTTGTGTGGATAATGGGGCAATGTAAGAAATGAGCAGCTTCGCTACATGGGCCCGGGCACATAACAGCCTCTTGCATTCTGGTCAAAGCCCTACCAGCGGCCATCCACGCCACGTCCCACCTCCCTCTTGCGTCCTGGTTCAGCACTACCAGCTGCTTCCATGCCACCTCCCATCTGCCTCCTGCTTCCTGGTCACAGTACTGCCAACGGCCTTTCGTGCTACATCCCATCTGATTCCTGCGCCCTGGTCACAGCACTGCCAGTGTCCCTCTGTGCTACCTCCCATCTGCCTCCTGCGTCCTGGTCACAGCACTACCAGCGTGGCCCTCCGTGCTACCTCCCGTCTGCCTCCTGGTCACAGCACTACCAGCGGCCCTCTGTGCTACCTCCCATCTGCCTCCTGCATCTTGGTCACAGCACTACCAGCGTGGCCCTCCGTGCTACCTCCCACCTTTCTCATGCATTCTGGTCACAGCACTACCAGCGGCCCTCTGTGCTACCTCCCGTCTGCCTCCTGGTCACAGCACTACCAGCGGCCCTCCGTGCTACCTCCCATCTGCGTCCTGGTCACAGCACTGACAGCGGCCCTCCGTACTACCTCCCGTATGCCTCCTGTGTCCTGGTCACTACAACTACTTGTGGCCCTCTGTGCTACCTCTCAGCCTTCAGAGTGTCTCTCACTGCCCATATGTACTCAGCCTCCAGTGTGTCTCTCACTGTCCGTATGTACTCATCCTCCAGTGTGTCTCTCACTGCCCATATGTACTCAGCCTCCAGTGTGTCTCTCACAGCCCATATGTACTCAGCCTCCAGTGTGTCTCTCACTATCCATATGTACTCAGCCTCCAGTGTGTCTCTCACTGTCCATATGTACTCAGCCTCCAGTGTGTCTCTCACTGTCCATATGTACTCAGCCTCCAGTGTGTCTCTCACTGCCCATATGCACTCAGCCTCCAGTGTGTATCTTACTGCCCACAGCTCTAGGTATGTCTCTTGCTCCCCACAGCCCCCAGTGTGTCTCTCGCTGCCCACAGCCTCCAGTGTGTCTCTCGCAGTCCATATGTGCTCAGCCCTCCAGCGTGTCTCACTGCCCGTATGCACTCAGCCTCCAGTGTGTCTCACTGTCCATATGTACTCAGCCTCCAGTGTATCTCACTGCCCGTATGCACTCAGCCTCCAGTGTGTCTCACTGTCCATATGTACTCAGCCTCCAGTGTTTCTCTCACTGTCCAAATGCACTCAGGGGCAGATTTACAAGCCCCTTGCGCCTCTTTTACGCTGCCGTTGCGTCACTTTTGTGACGCAGCGGCGGCGCAAAGCCAGCGCCATGGTGCAGGGTACTTACAATGTGACGCATCTGGGAGATGCGTCACGTTGTAAAGCCCTGCGCCACATGTAGGTGTTCCGGCGCAAGGGGGGGTGTTCCGGCGCAGGAACGCCTCCTAAAAGTGGCTGAGTGAAATCTACAAGATTTCACTCAGCCACTTTTAAGGCCATGCTGCGTCAAAACCCTGCGCCTGCTTGAAGCAGGCGTAAGGATTGCCGCAGCATTTTAAAGATAGGGCACCCCCGAGCCTTGCTGAGGCTGCATCGCGTTTGCGACACAACTCCAGCAATGCGCCGCCTTTACGGCAGCAGATGCGTCACGCATCTGTCCGTTTTTTGCCCCATGGTGCGCCCAATTGTAAATGCGGCGCATCCATGGTGGCGGAGCCGTGACGCACAATAACTGGCGCATCCCTGCTGATATGCAGGGATGCGCCAGTTATTGTAAATCTGCCCCACAGCCTCCAGTGTGTCTCTCACTGTCTGTACGTACTCAGCCCTCCAGTGTGTCTCTCACTGTCCGTATGTACTCAGCCTCCAGTGTGTCTCTCACTGTCCACGGCCTTCAGTGTGTCTCTCACTGCCCGTATGCACTCAGCCTCCAGTGTGTCTCTCACTGTCCGTATCCACTCAGCCTCCAGTGTGTCTCTTGCTGCCCACAGCCCCCAGTGTCTCTCACTGCCCGTATGCACTCAGCCTTCAGTGTGTCTCTCACAGTCCGTTTGTTCTCAGCCTCCAGTGTGTCTCTCACTGCCCACAGCCTCCAGTATATCTGTTTCTGCCCACAGCCCCCAGTGTCTCTCACTGCCCGTATGCACTCAGCCTCCAGTGTGTCTCTCACAGTCCGTTTGTTCGCAGCCTCCAGTGTGCCTCCCACTGCCCACAGCCTTCAGTGTGTCTCTCACTGCCCGTATGCACTCAGCCTTCAGTGTGTCTCTCACTGTCCATATGTACTCAGTCCTCCAGTGTGTCTCTCACTGTCCGTATGTACACATCCTCCAGTGTGTCTCTCACTGCCCACAGCCTCCAGTGTGTCTCTCACTGTCCGTATGCACTCAACCTTCAGTGTGTCTCTCACTGTCCGTATGCACTCAACCTTCAGTGTGTCTCTCACTGTCCGTTTGTTCTCAGCCTCTAGTGTCTCTCACTGTCCGTATGCACTCAGCCTTCACTCAGTGTGTCTCTCACTGTCCGTTTGTTCTCAGCCTCCACTCACTGCCCCAACGAGCTGCCAATTTACCCTGTCAACAGCATCGAACGAAAAGATGCAAACAGCAGTGCCCTGCATTCCTTTATTCAATAAATGCGAAGATAAATCCTGATTTTAATATTCTGTTTCCCCATCGGTTCTGGGCGTCTTTTCATGGCAGCTGCAGGGAAATATTCGCAGGCGAGTGTCAAAGTTTCATCCCCAGTCACGTGAATATTTTACGGAACTCAATCCCGCGAACCAATGTATAAAACACATTTTTAGCATTAAAAAACACACACATTTAATGCCATTCCATTTTGTGTGAGGCGCGCGCGCATATTGCTTCCGCTCCAAGATAATGCAGTATTTCTGTTTAATGACAAGGCGGGCATTAGGCCTCGCTCAGATTCACCTGCGCAGTAATCAAAAACGAAATTGCAACCGCGACAGGTCCACCTGGGGAATTCATTTACCACCAGGTGTCTGGCAGTGAAGCTCCCGCACCTCGGCGCGAGGTTTTCAAATTATTCAAAACAGAGAACAAACAGAACTTGTTAAAATGTCTGTCTAAACCCGGGAAGGAAATTGATGAGCTGAGATCGGAGTCTTAATGTTACTTTAATATAGTTCTGTCTCCTGCTCCCTGTCTGCTCACATCCCCCCTGCCACCCCCCTGGCGCGAAGGTATTCTGACATGGGGGACGGGGGTGTACAGTGTAGGAGAGTAGGATCTGCTTCTTATAGTTGCCCCCACTTTTTTGCTGATGTTTCACTGTTTTGCGACTTTAGTCTGGCTGGGGCCCTGCTAACCAGGACCCCAGCCTAGCTGCTTCCTCTCTAAATTGATTCCATGTACTTTAGGGACACTCCAGATTGGATACTGGGGTACCCTCATAAGTCCCTAGTATATGGTACACCATGTACCCAGGGCCTAGGTACCCCAGAGGCCTACCAGGGGCTGCAGCATGTATTATGCCACCCCTGGGAGACCATTCAAAATGACACCACAGGTCTACTACTGCAGCATGTGTAAGGTGGTGTATGCACCCCTTACTGAGATATAGGTTACCATTTCTCTCCATATCACTGCACATGTAAACCTATCAGTCACCCCTATGGCAGGCCTTAACAATCCTGAAGGCAGGGGGCTGGGATTTATGTGAGAGGGTGCCCATGCATGAGCAGAGCCCCTCTGCAGCTTTCGGAACCTTTATTCCGGGGTTGTTTGTGATGCAGCCAAACCATATACTTTTAAGTGCATTATAACCTCGCGGTAAATGCTAACTTTGGGATGGCTGCACGGAAACATGTCATGTTTAGTGTCAAACACCTTGGAAACATACCCCAGTAACAGGTGAGAGAGTATGATCCCACCCTTCTAGAGGGAGAGACATGACAACACTGGTATACCTGGAACCAGCTCAACAGACCCTGGCATCACAAAATGGATGCTGCCAGCTACAGACACAAGTCTGCCCTCCTGCTGCTGGACGAAACTCCGGCAGGAGACGCCTGGACAATAGGTTTCCTGTCACAGGGAAGTGTGACCACCTCCCAGACAGGCTTTAGTGTATTGGGGCCGGGTGGGTGCACTCCAAGAGTGCTTTGAATTCTGCACTGGGGGCACATTTGGTGTTCCTGTGGACAGTCCAGCTCAAACTGGTTGCAGGGACTACCAGCCCCGGCTCTGGCGTGAAACTGGACAAAGGAAATGGGTGTAGCCACCCCTCTTTCCTGACCCTCCCATAGGTGGGTCCCTAGAATTTGTCCCACCCCTTCCTTGGGTATAAGATAGGAACCCCTGGCTACAGGACTTACCTGGATGAAACTCTAATACATAATTCTGGAACTTCAACAGTCTACAAGGCGCTAGATGACTGAAGAATCTCCATTGGAGTAAAGGAGTTACTCCCCTGCAAGGCAGGCACCTAAGTGCATTTGACCGGTTTGCATCTCCGAAGCTCCCGCCGGACTCCGAAGAAGTTGCAACACAGGAGGTGGGTTCCCAGACTTCCCAGAGGCCGACCCGAGCTCCCAGCAAAGCTGAGACCCGTAGCCCTCGTGGGGACCGTGGAACCGGAACCCCTGGACACAAGTGCATATGCTTCTCGTCGATCCTTGAGGCTGTGCTTTGGGCTACTTGTAGTCCACACCCCGAGCAGTGTTTCCACCGAAGATTACTGGCCTACACTCACCGAGGGCTGGTATTGTGATTCCTCTCGAGGTCCCTTCGCGATCCCTGGTCCATCGACTGGTGAGTCCCTGTGAAGGCAACTCTAACTCTGATTGGGCTGACCTAGTTGCTCCAGAAGTGCCCTGACTCTCCATTGCTTGGGGAGTCCCAAGTACCTTGCTGGTCCGCACCAAAGCATTTTTTCTCTTTCTGCGTGGGTTGCTGTTGCCAAGGCTTGTTGGGTTCAATCCGAGCACCGACACCGCAGCACTCGACATCCTTTGTAGGACAGCTTGAATCCAGCTCCTGGTTGTTGTAGACACCTCCTGGTCCTCGTGGCTGCAGAGTCAAGCTTCACCTCTTCGCACCTGAAACACCCGACATCGGTGGGTATTCGTCTATCGTGCCCCTGGTCACTTGTAAGTGACCAATAATCTATCCCCTCTGCTTTCAGGTTCTTCAGATCTTCGATCCAGGCTTGGATCACACCGGACACTATTCTTCTTCCCGGCAGCAGCACTTTGCAGCAGATCGCCATTGAATTCAACGACGATTCCCGACACCATTTGACACCTATGCACCCTGCTTCCCTGGGCAAGGTAACTCGAGTACTCCGGTGCTTTTGTGGGTGTTGGGCCTAGATCTCCTAAGTCTAAAGGGGTTTGCTCAGAGTCCTCTCCTAAGTGTCCTTAACTTCTAAAATTCCAACTGCGACTTTCCCATAGAATAGTACGGGGTTCGCGCCTGTGTTCTCACACTGCAAGCATCCCCCGTGGGTCTCCTGTTTCACTACCTTGGGTGGTTCCTTGGGGTCCCAGCGATTCTAAGTGCTCTAGGCACTGTGTCTAGTCAAGTTGTGCTTCTTATACCACTTTCTTCATACATGGTTTGGTCCCCCCCTGGGGCCCGTTGAATAATGTGCTATTTACTATTGTTTTAGAACTGTATTATTGTATATCTTGGACTTTAATCTCATAAAGAGATTAGTAGTGAGTGTTTAGATTCAAGAGGTTATAATCTGGTAAACCAAGCTGCTTTACACTCCTTCAAGACTTAGCCTGAAGGCTGCTCTCCATAGCTACCACTAGGATAGCTTTCAATAAAGGTTGTCTTTAAACCTATTCATCAATAAGGGTTGTTTGGACTGGTACAAGGTGTCCACTATAACTAGTGGACAGCATACACCAGGCCAACTTCTCACATACAGGATGGCATGCACGGCGGGAACTGCACCCACTGGATTCATTCATTTATTGTCCTGTTCCTGGAAGTGGCTAAAGACAGAGGGGATCCTTGAAGGTGGCAAACATTGGTGACCGACCCAACAGCCCTTGTACACTCCAGAGCCCACCTCATTTGCAGGGATTGTGAACCTGTCACAGGTCTTCTGGTCAAGATATCCTTCATACCTCTGCTGGTCCACCAATGGCACTGCTGCCGGAAGTCCCACCCTGCCAGTTTCATTTCCTCTTGCTGGATCACGCCAAGCCCTGCCTTACACTCCATCATGGTCCCAGACAGGAACAAAGTGCAGATGTCCCTAGGCATCTGTCGAAAAATCCCAATGAACCAGAGATATTGTTTTTTTTTACTTTCCAACGACAAACACCCTTTTTGGGGATTGACCTTCAGAAGTGTAAATAAGCAGACCACGAATGCCATACCGCCATTTGGGGAGAATGATTGAACCCTTCGCATTCCGTCCATAATTTGTTGCAGTTACACTTTTCGCCCTAGGTAGGACGGGTATGCCCAGACCTGGGTCCCTTGCTCACTTTGCCACTGGATTCGAGCTAGCCTGGCTGATGAAGGGTGACATACCCTGAAACCGGTCCCAGGATGCTTGTTTCCGGTCCAGGGAGGACCTGGCTTGGCAGTTCGATCTGGACTGTTCCCGTGAGGCACAGGGTCAAGACTTATTTGCATATGGCTGGGTCTGAACTGGGGTGGCGAAGTGAGTTAAAGAACAATGATGGATTCAACCCAGAACTGTGTCTTGGGGTTAGTGTCTGGAAAGTTTTAGCGCTCCGTCCATCATCTTTTTGTTTGCTTAGTTCGCCCTAAGTTGGCTGGGTATTCCTAGGCGTGGGTCCCTTTCTCACTTTGCCACTGGATTCAAGCTAGCCTGGCTGATGAGGGGTGTTACCCTGAAACTGGTCCCAGGCTAATTGTTTCCAGTTTAGGGAAGACCTGGATTGTCAGTTTGGGCTTGACTGTTCCCATGAGGCACAGGGTCAAGACTGATTTTCATATGGCTGGGTCCAAACTAGGGTGGCGTAGTGGGCAAAAGAATGATGGATTTAACCCAGATCTCTTGACTGGGGGAGAATGTTTGAATCATTCAGCATTCCGTCCATCATTTGATGCAGTTACACTCGGGGTATGCCCAGACGTGGGTCCCTTCTCACTGGATTCAAGCTAGCTTGACCGATCCCAGTCTCCAAGTGTAGCAGGCATGGCAGGCAAAGTCTGCAGCAGGCGGATAATTTCAAAGGAGAGAGATCCGATCCCAAGAATCCATATATTTTCAATATGAAGTCATAAGTATATGTATGTGGTATTTGGATAGAGTAATTCTGGCCAAAAGCCAGCTGTGCACTGCGCAGGGTCAGCGTCAACCATACAGTTAACGAGTGCTAAGAGAAGTGGTTGGGTTGTGGACGGTTAATGCAGGGCCGTCTTAACAGCATTATAAGCCCCCAGGCAAAGCAGCGCACTGGGCCCTGCCTACACAACCACTCACAGGAATAAAAATGTTTATCAGAAAATTTGTGTTAAATTCTGATCTGCATAGGGCCCCTATGCTTGTGGGGCCTACGGGCAACTGTCCAGCATGTCCATGCGTTAAGACGGCATGAAGAGAGCATTGGGTTAATGCACTGTGATGTAGTGTTCTTTAAAGTGGTGCATCTTCAACTATTACTTAAATCAGAGCAGCATTGAGGCGGTCCTGATGGATCCTGTGTTTATAGATGTCAAAGTACTGCTTTCTTATTTTTCTCTTTTACCCTTCTTAGTCTTCAGTCTGCTGATGTTCCGGCTGCGGGGTGCTGAGAACCATCAGAGAAGGGGAGCTTGTCTGCACGATAAGGAGAGGTGCTGGTCGAGTTGGTTCTGTAAATGACGCTGCTGAATTTGAAGCTGGCGTGGTCAGGCAAACGAAGCCAGTGGAATTCCATCAGGGTGGGGGCCTTGTGATCATGTTTATACATGTACCGGTTGAGCTTTGCTGCAGGATGCCCTTAACAGGTGCCAGTGTGGAGCCCGGGAGGCCAGAGAGCAGTGGGTTAACCAGAGGCGGCTCCTCCATTATGGCGGAGCGTCACCCCGCCTGCTGCAAGTGCAGCAGGCACATATATTAATATAATGGTAATAAATACCATTTTATGAATGTGTCCCAGGCACACGCTGTTACAGTGCAATGACAGGGGGCAGTGCTGATTAGTGCGATTGCACCAATAATGCAGCCCCCTGCCAGTGAGCAGGTAAAATTGGCTGTCTGCCTTCAGCCGACCAATCTGACCTGCGCACTTCAGAGTCGCAATCCCAAGGCTGAGAAACACCGGAAGAAGTGCAGCTGCAGGCCCCCAGCCTCAAAATGAGCACTGGGTCAGCCTGCTCCAACCAATCCTGGATTTGCTGGTTTGGGGTTTTACTAGAGCAGAAGTCCTTCCCTTTCCACCTGAGTCCGCGCCGGAAGGAAGAAGGACAAAGTTTCAAGAGCCTGCGTGGCAGCGATGACATGGAAAAGAGCGTCTCGCTACAGACGGAAGGTACATTTTTATGTGTATATGTTGTCCATTTTGCCTTTCCCCTCCCCACCTCCCCGTCACCTCCAGTGCCACTCTGCCCTCACACCAGCCACTACTGGTGTTACCACCATCCAGATACAAGAGTACAAGAGCTTGAGCAGCAGTTTTAAATTTGCTTTGTGGATGAAATAGTTTCACTATCTTTGGATGACAGAGCTGGTACCAGAGCATCTTTTTTAGGGTTGAGTGTGCGAGAGCATTCACTAGCATATGCGTCTCGCTTGCAAGACACTATTATTTACAGAAAGGGCTTGGGGCCCACCCATTGCTTGCCATTTGTTGGCTGTAGCGTCCCTCTTCTTTGCAGCCACCTTAATTAGAAAGTTCTGGCCAAATATAATTTCTGATCCTTTCAGTGGAGCAGGGACCAAGCACAGATTATTCAAAGTTATTCAGTGCCCGTCCGTTCCTGCCGATGTGATGGCACTATTTCTTCCCCCTCGCCCTGCCTGTTGCTCCTGCCATGGCGAGAGGGGTGGCTCCTCCACGCGGGTGGAGGAGCGTCACCCCACTGCTTTCTTGCAGTGCGAAAAGCAGAAACATAAAATCGTATTTTAAATACCATTTTATTTTTCTGCTTCTCGCAGTACAAGAAAGCAGACGGGTATGCCTGGTTGGGGGCGGGTGGGTGGGCGGTCCTGCAGGACTCCAGGGGAGGAGTGGCTTGCCCACTCTGAGTGCACTGACTGTTTGGTCCCCAGTCATACGCAATCTGCACTTTCTCTATGTGGGCTGCATTCAGCCTACATAGAGAAAATGGCCTCCCATAGACGCCTGTGGGGTCGGCGCCCTAGTCAATCACAATGTTGCCATTGGAGCGTTGTGATTGGCTTAGGGGAGGGAGGCTGCCTCCTTCCTGTATGGAAAGGAGAGAGGAGACGCGATGCAGTTTTAAAATTAAATATAACCCCCTCCCTGCGCGCCCCCCGCCCCCCCACGCGCCAGTCATGCTGGCCGCAACTGTATAGCAATAGCGCTTTTTGCTGCTCCTCCATAGTGTTTGCATTTTTTGCAGCTCCTCCATAGTGCCTGCACTTTTTTGCTTGTTTAATTTCTTAAACCAGTGTTTACAGTATGGAGTCCTGGCACTTTTTTATTTTAAGAAGGAGAGTACCGGCACTCCTCAAGAGAGACGTAATACTTTTAACTGGAGAGTACCGGCACTTCACAGAAACAAGCAGGTACTCTGGTACAGAGTGCCTGCACTTCTATTTTTCCATTTCAAGCACTGTGGGACAAATCTACAAGAAAGTGCCGAAGCGCGGCACCGCAAGGCCTTTGGCTGCACCACGCTGCGGCACTTTCAGAGCACAGGAATGCAACATATTTACAATGATATGTCGCATTACTGTGCTCTCCCCAGCGCTGGCGCACAAACAGCTGCCATGCGCCGGCGCAGGCACCCTTGCACCATAGTGCAAGGATGCCTGTGTCATGGGGAGATTGTTTTCATGCACAAAAACAATCACTACAGGCATTTTCCTCTTTCAATGGGTGCTGCAGAATGCAGCACACTTTAGAAGAGGAAAAAAACAAGGAGAAATTATAACATTTCTCCTCGCTGCGCCACCCCTAGGGTGGCGTAGCATACTGATGCATTTTTTTCCAGGTTTACGAATCCTCGTAAATCTGGAAATGTGTCTGGTTCCATGGGTGTTGCGGGGGAACCCCACAGCAACACCCATGGAACGCCCCTTTCAAGCAAAGTGCTTCATTAAAAGGCGCCATATTTACAAGGGCAGAAAAAGCCACGCAGGGTGGCTTTTCCTGTCCTTGCAAATATGGGGCAGTGAATGCGCTGCCGGTGCGTCACAAAAAGTGACGTACTGGTGGCGCAGGGGGCTTGTAAATCTGCCCCTCTGTGTGCAGTTTGGGCTGTGTTTTAAATCTTCATACACTTGAGGACCGCCAGATTTGGTCTTTTTTTCATGTAGAGTCCCGAAAACAAGCTTTGGAACTGTGCCCGGGAGGCGACCTGAGCAAAAGTTTGTGAGTTAGAGCCAAGCTACTAAAAGAAAACATGATGAGATTTGTGAGTCGCAAGTTGATGTTTGGCCCTATAACCCGGACTAGCTACAGAAAAAGCCTGTGTCATGCTGTAAATACCCTTCGATCAGGCAGCCGCCCCAACGCGCCACAAGGCATGGACCAGTTGAGAACAAATTGTGCTTCACTACAAGGCTGGTACTCGTGATGTGCGTGTGAAGCGCTGTTTGGCGCGTTCTCTTTCTGTAAACCAAGCGCTCGAGGGCAGGGACTGGAGCTATTGCTAATAAGAAGTGTTAATACATGGCTTTGCCCTCGGTAACCCCGCAGCCTTTCAGCTCGAGTGTGTCCCTGCATAAAACAGTAGGAGCACCGGCGGCCTTGGAGCAGCCCAGAGGGGTTGTATATGTGCGCACGCAGAGCTCGGACGTTTCCGAGCCCTGAGGGGGCATAGCTAGGGTGACCAGATCTTGAGAACCAACAAGCATTTGCAATGCAATAGGCCTCGCATTTACACGAGTTTAAGCTATTGGCATTGTAAATGACAATGCCTTTTATTTATGTTTAAAAAACAAAAATAAAAGACATTGTCATTTGCAATGTCAATAGCTCAAACACGCGTAAATGCGAGACCGATTGCATTGCAAATGCTTGTTCCTTCTTGTGTACTAGGAAAATAGAGCTTTCAAAACCACACTTGACTGGAGCAGGAGCAATGACACCTTTATGTGAAGTCTCTGGGATCTCTTGATCGACTAGGTCAAGTTTCTCTGCAGAGTTGAAAATAGTCAGGGGTGACGAGATTTGAAATGGGGGGTGGGGGAGACAAAACTCTATATAGTAGAGACTGGCTGTAGTGCTCACGGGCTGATGTTCTTTTTTTTTTTAAAGGAATGCGATCTCTGATGAGGAAAAGAGGGGAGGAACTGCATTTATCTTGGCCTGGAGGAGCAAGGCTCGGTTGTTGAAGTGCACATCTTGGGATGTGAACAGGACAGCCCTGCATGGGTAGAAAGTAGTAAGACGTTGGGGAGTTTGGCTGTAGGGCAGGGTCAAAGGCGACATCTGTGTGTCCATGGAAGGGACTTCAGTTGGAAAATTTCTCAGTCCCGGCCAGATGAACGTCCCCGGAGATCACTAATGGAGGGAAAAAGGCTGTGTGTGGAAAGACTTCTCCTTTTTGTCCTAATAGAAAGTGCTCAGAAGTACTCAAGCACACTGGTAAGGCAGTGCACATATATAATAAAATATTCGGCCCTTAGCAAGAATGGAAATAGAGAAAGACTGGTATACTTGAGTGGGTGCTGATGTGGTTGAGCAAATAAAGTGGCGCCCACGGAGGAAGCTAATAAAAAAAAAGGCGCTAAACAGAGTGACGGTCACTTTGAGTAAGAGACATCAAAAAAGATAGGCGAGAGCTTGGCATAAAAGTATTAAAGGATTCCTCGTTAATAAAATATATCCAACAAGGGTGGAAAACTGATGAATGTTTAGAACTAGAAACGCGAGAGAAGCGCGAGCAAAAAGAGGAGACGAAGAGGGCGGAGCGAGTGGCCGGGACGTGTGGGCGAGAAAAGAGGCACGCGCGCAAGCTTGGGAGAGCAGTCTACCCATTTTCAAGCACTGCACTCGTGCTTGTGGCGCGTGCTTGTGGCGCGCCCCTGCTCGCACCCGCAAGGTGGATGCCGCCACAAGCACGAGTGTGTGCTTGAAAATGACCAGAGCGACAGCTAAAGGCCCTACTATGCAGCGCAGGCGCGCTGCCTAGGCGAGACCTAAAAATGGAACAAGGTGGGTTAAAACATAAAAGAAACACATCTCCCCTAAACTGAAAGACTGATATTCATCTTCAAAATTATAAGACAGTTTTTGGTAAAAGGCTGGAAAGCAAATGGTTAGAAAATCTACATTTAATATATGACACCAAAACACTATGTCCAGAGAGAAAAGTTTCAAACCCATGTCTGTCCAATTAAAAAGATACCCATGGAGTGATGTGTAGGGAAATGCTTTCAGAACGTTGCCGCCTTTGACCAGAAACCTATAACTTTAAGATACTTCAAAGAACACCTTTTGTGGGAATGAAGCCGGCTTTAATAAAGACTCGCACTTGAGGCATCTGTCATAAAAAAAGCCAAAACTAAGTATCTAGTGCGCGATTCTTTGTTAACGAAGTTCAGATGACTCTTTCTTGGACACGAATAAATTGTAAGTTTAATACCTCAGATTTCAAATTAACCTTTAAACGAGTCTGGAGTCCTTGCCCACTCCTGTGTCTCTCCATCTAAAACTTGGTTTAAAGTTGTCTAAAAGAACATGCTACAAATCTACAGCGAAGTAATAATAAACACAGAAAACCTAACAAGCGTTCATATGATTGGCTGTTGCATAAAATCATAAGTAAATCATACAACGCTAGAGAGTCGGCCATACTTCTGATTTTGGGAGAAAGTAAAGCAAGAAGCCTATAGATTTCCAAAATGTGAATGGATGGCTGGTCTCTAGAACGCCACGCCCACTCTGTTTATGATGTCACACTTTCAGGAGCATAACAAAATGTCAGAATATTAAATCAGGGATCTATCATGATCGCATATTGGAATATCTCTAGCTTTCCTACATCTTTCTGGTCTAATGTACAAAAATGTAACAAACGTGGTGGCTTCGCTCCGGGCATTTCAACTGGGCCCTGGAGTCGTGGGAGCGGTCGGGCCGTGGGCATGTGACGTCAGCGGAAAATAATACTGGGGCCAGCATCTACCCCTGCCTGCATAAATCCCCCCCACACAATAAACCTTTGATTGTTATTGTTTGCATTACAAATGAACTCTATCACTTATTTGTATGCCACAGTAAAAAACACCCGTAATGCGCATCCGATAGCCGCCACCTTACACTACCTCCGACACACACGCCCACATTGCTTCACTGCGCAGAAAAAAGCAACAATTGCAAACTAAGATGAACCCATGTATTTACATGTATGAAGTACCCTGCAGACGTCTGTCATGCCCCGAGCCTACAACACGTGAACAGAGTTTAGGTTCAAATAAACCCTGATTTAGGCCAACACACAACCACGGGTCCACGCCAACTCCATTCCAAGACGCAGGAGTTTAGTTTTACTACACTGTCACAATTGCATTAGAAAGCATCTGAAAGGGCCCGTATTCTACTTTTTGTGTCTTCCACAGTACTAGTACACTAAAAAACCGTACCAAGGTGTTTTACATGTCAGATCCCTGTAGACGGATTTACTTTTCAGACACATGCAACCGGTAATGTCGATGTTATTGCCCGCCTTAATTACTACTCCGGTTTAAGCTGAAATACGGACCCCGGAGCAGGTTTCCACCTTGAAGACTCGAGTCATTTGTTGTTTTATTCCAAGTTGAACTCCAGAGGCATACACCCTTCTCCTTAATTACGATTCTTTTTAACTTCCCTGCATCTCAAAGCACTAGTTTTAAAGTGGACGGCTCTGCAAAGCGGCCGCCCCTTCAAATGCAGAAAAAACGCACGGGTCTTTCAGTTACAAACTTCAGGAGAAGGACGGATGCTTGTAATTTAAATCTGAGTCTTAGATTATGCTAAATAGGCCATCGACCCGCATTCAAATTCACCCCACCCGGCACTTAGGAAGAAACTGTCAGCCATTGATAAACAAGTCGAGCCAAAACAACGGGCGAGGTGACTGCTTCCCGGGGATGGCTCTGAAAGAAGCAGTTCGGTACTATGCACCTGCAAGAGGCGCGCCGTGTGCCCCTGGGCATTGACCAGAGAGGAAACAGTCATGCACATTCTGCCCATAGAGCACTCACAAAATTAATAATCCGGTTGTCATTGCTGCGCACTTTGGCATAGGACTGTCGTCTAAAGCCACTCGCTTTGCTTGAATCCTAAGGCAACGTGGTTTGGAAGAAACAAGCGCATGTGTGAAAATGCAAGTGATGTATACAGAAACACACGCACACACGCATCATGTTACATACAGCCACCTGCCTGTCAGAAATCATTACACATATACTAATTGAAAACACAAACAAAAGTACATCTATCTACAATTACGTAGCAACTAGACACAAATAAGAGAAAATATATCTATAGCACGAAATACAATTTTTTGAGAAAGTGTTTTTCCCGCCCCATCCCATTTTCTCCCAACATCACATGTACCGCAGCTTCGCATAAAAGTATTAAAGGATTCCTCGTTAATAAGATATTTCAGATAAGGGTGGAAAACTGATGAATGTTTAGAACAAGAAGCGCGAGAGAAGCACAAGCAAAAAAAAGGAGACGGAGAGGGCGGAGCAAATGGCCGGGACGTGTGGGCGAGGAGAGAGGTGCACGCACGCGCTTCGCAGAGCAGTCTGCTAATTTTCAAGCACACACTCCTGCTTGTGGCCCGCCGCTGCGAGCTTCCGCAAGCTGGATGCCGCCACAAGCACGAGTGTGTGCTTGAAAATTAGCAGAGCGACGGCTAAGGCCCTCCTATGCAGCGCATGCGCGCTGCGTAGGCGAGACCTAAGACGGGGATATTTGGCAAAAATAGAAGAAGGACTACAATTTTACATCAACTGTGCAGCGCAGAAAGACAACTCTTATCAACGCAGGACACAGAAGAAGCGCTAAGAAAATAAATAAAATGTAATTTCTAAAGCCAGCATCATACCTGTTAATTAAACTTATAACAGCTGCTAGCTAGCACAACTTTAGAACACCCAATAAGTGCCTCTCACTAGTTTTAGTCGACACCCTCTAAAAACCAGGACATGAGTCAAAATTGGCTAAATCTGCCGGGACAGTTGGTGAAAACCGGGGACAGTCTGGGCAAATCTGGGACGCCTGGTCGCCCTCTGCAGAGGTCCTCCTGCCTTGTGGCTTCCAGTGCATCTTGGTGCTAGCAGCCTGGGTTTTATAATGAGATAAAACAGGACCATATGTTCCAGAACACACAGAAGGAACCTGGACATGACGAGCTGCTCACACACAGACCTTGTAACCGGGAGTAGTGTTAGTGCCTGGAGGGACTACTAGACCTTTACCCTGGTGACAACAAACAGAAGGGCAAATCCATTTATTCCACCCAGAATCTTACACTTCGCGATTACTAGAAAAATAATTGTTCAGGAACAAACCATCTTTCAACCACTAGATTTGAAGAGCGCTTCCTGTCACTCATGAGGGTATCCAGGCACTGGTACAATGCTACCAAAGCTCTTATACAACTGGGCATATAAAATATGTGGTTTGGGAAGCATAGCTTATGTTGAGAGATATTTCTATCTAATGTTCCGAAAGCACTTTCAGTGTTGGTTAGCTTCTGATGCTGGTAGGGGTCATGGGGTTTCAGCCAGCCATGCGCCCCTTGGTTTGGACACTAAACATTGCGTCCTGTAAAAGAGGACTTTAGGCCAGATGTACAACCAGTTTTTGCATGCGGAAATGTACATGACCAATGTACTAACACTATTTTGCAACTCGCAAAAAATTGCAACTCGCAAAATAGTGTTTTTTACCCCCTATTAGGAGGGAGCGTTCCCTTCCTAATAGCACCTACGAGCCATGTATGAATGGTTTGACACCGTTATTGCAGTCGCAAAACACTCGCAATTTACCGCCCTCTTCAAGAGGGTGGTAATGGAGTAGCAAATGGGAAGGAGTCCCCAGGGGACACCGTCCCCTTTGTGACTGGCTCTAAAAACATTTTTTTAGGTCAGGCAGTGGTCCAGCGAATACTATATCTGCCCTAAAAAATGTTACGAAAATGTTTCATCCTTTAAAATTAAATGTATACCGTTTTCCTTAAAGGAAAACGGGCTGCATTTAAAAAGAAAACTGCTTTATTGAAAAGCAGTCCCAGACATGGAGGTCTGCTGAGCCCGGCAGGCCACCATCCCTGGGAGGGCCAGCCATTCCCAATGGGGTTGCAAATTGCGAGTGGCTCATTAATATTCATGAGACTCGCAGTTTACGACCCCTTTGGGAATCGCTAACATTGTCTCTGACACTGTTGTACATTGGCTTTTGCGAGATTAGAGAAAGAACGGCCACGCATATGCGACTATTTAATTTTGGGAATGATAAATCTGTTTTGGTGGGCAGAACGTGAGAGACATGAAGGAAGATATGGTTGTACCAGCGATTGCAGATACTTTGGGGGCCACTTCCATTTTGATTTTATGCATACAGCATGAAGCTTTGAATCTGATTCAATTCTCTATCTTCAGCCAGTGTAAGTCGCGAAGATAGCCAGTGATTGAAGCAGTCATAGGTACATTGCACAGCAGTCTAGCTGCCGCGTTCTACCCTACTTGGAGCCTTTGGATGGTAGCTTTGATGGAGCCTAAGTAAAGAACATTGCCATAGTCCAGCCTAGACGTGACTAGGGCATGGACCACTGTTTTCTGTGCCACGCGAGGTATCATCCATAAGATTTTTCTCAGCCATTTTAGAACATTAAAACATGCGGCAGCTACCTTGGTGACTTGTTGGTTCATTGAGAGCTGGCTGTCAATAATGAAGCCCAGGTTACGGACTTGGTGTACTGGCAGGAGCAAAGTACCCATTTCAAATGGCCAGTGATGCAATCCCTAGAGGTCAGTTTTTTTTACCTAGGATCGTCAACTCCGTCTTATATCTGTTAAGTTTGAGCAGATTGTGCTGCATCCAGGATGCAATTTTGCTCAAACCCTACTGAAGGGCCGAGGCCTCCGATCCCTTAGATGAGGAGAGGGAGAAGATGATCTGGGTGTCAACGGCATAGGAAAAAAGAGACAGCCCTGCTTCCTCAGCAACATCAGCCCACCGCCGGACATAAATATTGAACAATAGCGGGCTCAGGACCGAACCCTAAGGAACACCAAAAAAGTAAAGCATGGGACTTGGAACTGGCCTCAGTAGAAAAGACCTGGAAATTTCAATTGGTTAGAAAAGAACTAAGCCATTGTAGGGCCGAGCCCTCATGGCCCAGAGACTTCAGGGCTTTCAGCAAGGTAACATGGGACACCGTGTCAAAGCGGCTCTGAGGTCCAACAGGACAAGAGCCGCCGTGTCTCCCTCTCCAGCCGTGCCTCAACATTTCAGTGACTCCAAGGAGCGTTGATTCCATAGAGAAACCTGCTCTAAATCCAGATTGAGAAGCGTGAAGACATTTCTGGGACTCAACAAAAGAAGTCAGCTGAGTATTGACATGTTTTTCAAGGATTTTAGAGACGGCCGGGAGCAGCGAGATAGGACGAAAATGAGCTCACTTAGACATGTCACCGTTGGCTTTCTTTAGGAGACGGAGCACCATTGCATGTTTCCATTCCAACGGGACTAGGCCCTCCTGCACTTGAGTCATTCAAGAGGTTCATAATCATGGCAAGAATAGGAGCGTCAAGCTGTTTCATCACAGAAATTGGAATTATATCACGGGGAGATCCAAATTAAATTTATTTGAAAAGATGATTAAATGAACTGTAATCCAAAAGGGACCAGGCTTCCAGTTTGATAGCTGGTTTAGTGTCAATAAATGTCTCAGTCCTATCAGCACTGGTAGCATTGGTGGAGAACCCAGGATCAACTGGAAGGCTTTGTAGTTTAGAGCTAGATAATGCAGAATGTATTTTACTGACTTTGTCCAAGAAATACAGGGCGAGTTCTTCACATTGAGTACCAGTGAGAGCAGGTGGAGTAGTTTGAGTTTCCGAACCAGATAACTCTTTTACCACCTTGAAGACGGGTTTGGAACAGTTTTGTGCTTGAGAAATTTTATCTGAGAAAAACTCGGCTCGAACAGCTCTACATAGAGTATGATATTCCTTTAAGGCTTTTTTATATGTCACTTTAGCAGCTAAGTGGTATTCTTTCCTCCAGTGTCTTTCAAGGGTTTTCCATTTGGATTTTTCAGCCTTGAGTCTGTTAGTGAACCAAGGGGCTGGTGGACGGTGATTATTAGAGCATTTATTAGTCAGGGGTAGGCAGGTGTTGAGTGCCAGTGAGATCCAGGTTTGAAAGGAGTCGAGATCTGTTGTTAGTGGCCATACTACCTCTGGCCTACTGTCCATTAAGTTTATTCAGGGCTGAGACGTCAAGTTTTGCTCAGTTTCTTACTCGTTTTTTAAGCCCCGTAGAGACTATAGGGGGACAAGGCGAGACTTCCAGTGAAACAGTAACAGCAAAATGATCAGACCAGCATAAGGGAAGAGTTGGGGAGCAGCTGAGACCAGACAAATTGGAGAAGAGGGGATCAAGCAAATGGCCTGCCACATGGGTCGGACCTGAGTTGCAGAGTCGAACGTTCGGTGCTTCCAAATCAACAATAAGTGACATACTTTTAGAGCATTTGTGGTATTCTAGATGTAAATTTAGATCACCCAAGATGATAAAATTGGCTGCTTTCAGGATGTGAGGGGTTACTAAGTCAGGGAAGGATGCCGCCAAGGGCCCAGGAGGGCCCGGGGGATGGTAAAGCAGTATGCTAGAAAGAGTGAACTTAGGTGTAAGCATAATTTTTAATAATAGCGCTTCACAGTCAGCGGCTCAGCTGTCTGATTGATAAAGACTTCTTGGGGACATTTCCAAAGCTGACCTAAGAATGCATTTAGTCCATTGCTTACCGATGGCTTCGGGGTATGTAACTCACATTTGCTTACTTTCGATTTGCTGCCTTTATTTGTTTTAGGCTGTCCAGCATGTCTTTATCCTGGGGAGCATAGCCTGTTTACAGTATTTTTCCTTGTGTGTTCACTTTCTGTAAACAGCCCTTAAAATTTTGTTCTTATCTTGTCACATTTTCTGTGTATTAAAAGACAGAGGACACATGTCAGACTCTGTCCTCAGAGGAAGCTGAAAGGTGTACTTTTCTTTCTGTGACTTCAAAGTGAGAGGATTTATCAGGCAATCTGGGGCGTCTGGAAGAAAAGGCTTTTTTTCTAGCAGACAATAAAATGTAAATGTCTGTAAATAAACTGTGCAAAAATGTTAGAATATATCAGAATTAGGAAAGCACAAATTAAGCACTTTTATGTAATTATAAAGTGTGCTAGAATCAAATATTTAATATGATCAGAATAAATCAATATACTGAGTGATATCAAATCCACACATTATCCTTAGGGAGTTGTATATTTTTTCAGTTAAATGGTATGTCTGTGGAAATGTAATGGTCATTTTAATTGTGTTGTCTATCACACCATGCATACCCCACTCTATGGCCCTCCACTCTACGACACTCTAGGCCACCCCACTCTACGACACTCTATGGCCCTCCACTCCACGACACTCTAGGCCACCCCACTCTCCGTTACAGCACTAACCTTTAGCCATATAGCCATGGAACAGAAGCCACATTGCTGTACTACAATGATAAAAAACACACTTGCAAAGCCAATATCACTTGCATGTACAAGACCTATAGGCTTTGCCAATGCTTGTTTTTTTTGTCTCTATGTTCCTTGAGGGTGAGGTTGGAGTCTAGGGTAAATCCAAGCGATGACATTCAGTGAAAGTTGAGGTATGAAGCGGTCAAGGTTCATGTGTTTCAGTGAGGTTTGTACTGTGTCCTGTTTGTTGATCTTGGTAAATATCAAGAATTCCATCTTGGTTGGGTTGAGCTTCAGGAAGGCGCTGGACATCCAGGTCTGTTTGATGTGCAGGCAATGTTTGGGATGTTGGATGCCTGAAGCTGAGGAGACTTTTAATACAGTTGTACCTCATCAGCATATTGTTGAATCTTGGTACGGTGATAGAGTTTAAAGATGACAGGGAGTCAAGTGGTTGGCCTAGAGTCCATCCATCTCAGCTGGTTTATATCTGAGTTTTTCTACAAAGTCATAACTCAAAAGAACATTGGAACCATGGAGTTGAGAAACACAGAGCATGGTGCAGGCAGAGAAGGATAAACTGAAGTTCAAATGGTGGCCCGTTTCCTTCCCACTCTCGCGGGGAAATACTCGCATTGATGAGAGCATCACCACCTCTGGTCACACGTCTTTCCAAATTCTCTATTAGTTCTTTCCATATCTGCATCACACTCTATTTTGAAAGTACTTCCTTCCCTTCATTTCCCCCACATCCTTTTTAAACCGTTTTAGTTCCTCCTCACAACATGGGCTGAACCCTCATGAACCTGTGAACTCCTCATCTGCATCATATGATCCGCCCGGCCATGCTGGTTTGCATTATTTACTATATGTCAACAGGCCACCAAGAGAACAGCCGCCCTCACCCATATTCTTGTTAATGTGGATGTCATTATTGAAGATTTGATTTTAAAAATGGACTTCTATTTTCTTATCTACTTTTCATTGCCCCCACCAAGGATAGTGCATATGGTTGTAGCAGGAGTGGTGCGATGGGCATCTGCCCAGGCCCCATGTCTAGACCGCTTGTGCGACGTCTGGATTTAATAGAAGGACATGAATTGTGCTTAAAGAACATTATTGTGATTAGACAGCTGATCTTGTAAACCCCACGCGTGTTCATAGATGCATCCTGTACTAGTCCTTCCAAGGGAGCCCTCCACACACACACATGAGTGCACACCGGTGTTAAATTTGCAGACTCAGCAACAGTTGCTCTGTTTGAATAAACCATTCTTAATTACAAAGTGTTGGAGCTGGTACTGTGTGTGAGGAGTCCCTGAGAAGGTGCACTCTGCACAGGTTCAGGGTGTCAGGAATGGGATGAAGGAAACATTGCATCACCTACTAATGTGTGATTGAAGATTACTTTTTCATCAGCGACCTAAGTTGTAGAATAAATGGTGAATATGAAATGGGCATTTAAAGGTTATATCAGTAGTGTGCTTTACATTCTCATTCCATGGCACCCTTCCACCAGTTTGGGAATATGAAATATAGAATTGTCTGTGCCTGGCTGAATCCCTTCTGGGGGCCTACACATTTCTGTCTGGGACTGCACCTTCTTCAGAAATGTTGAGAGGGTGGGCCTGTCATCTCGTACTTTAAAGGACAGGTCACAGGTCAATCTAGATGGAAGTGTGGCAACCTCTGGAAGTTGTCACGTGGGATAAGGGTGTTATGAAAAGCTTCTGTGGTACAGTCCCCATGCAGAGTGGGCCCCCATCTTCACTGGAGGGGTGCTCTACAGCAAGGACTAGATCTCTGAGGTTCTGTGGGATGAATGGGACAGCAAACGTTGGGGCTACTGTAGAGCAGAGAGCTCACAGAACAGAGGCAGGGAGGGAATCACCAAGTTGGTGATCTGTGAAGCAAACTCTGGAACAACTGCATTGCCCCAAAACAGGTCACCAGAGAAGGAAGCACATCACTTTGATGAGTGATAATAAGGGGTGGCAGGACTGAGGATTTTAGTATCATTAGCTGTCTGGGTTACCCTATAAATATCCTGCTTGGCCAACTAGAACAGGAACTGCGCAGAATGACGCCGGCTAGAGGTGTCGCCAGCTCTCTATTGCACTGCTGCGCCTACATGTTTCCACGGTGCTCTATGATTCCGTTCTGAAGGTCCTTATGGCTACGCGTTGGATCCAGGTCTTGCCACAGAAGCCTACTCACCCTCACAAACCACCCTTCCTGGGCTGGCTGGCGCAGAAGAACCTGGTGAAGATGTAACTATACCTACCTGGAATACAGCCAGTGGACCAGTTACAAAAGGGGCAGCATTGCTGTATGTTCCCTGTGGAACCCCCCTTCTGGAGCTAAAAGGAGAAGGTGGTAATGGGATGAAGGAAACCCTAGCCTGGCAGGATTCAAGGGGACCAGGTAGAAAAGGACATTTGACTGTGGACAGGAAGGTAGAGGTCTGTGACGGCTGCTGCAACTAGAAGGCATGAAGTAGGGTCAAAAGAGGATTTGAGGATCATAGCACAAGATGGTAGAGGTGCCAGAACTGTTACAGAAAAGATGGAAATATTCGCTTCTGGAAGACCTCGAGAAGGTATCAAAGGAACCTTAGAAAGGTGTTTGTTCTGAGCACGACAGCCTTTCGGTGGGAACTTCAAGTCTAAAGCAGGACTGCTCAGCCCATGTGCTAACCACATGTGGTCCATCCTGGATTCAGCTTCCAGGCTTGTCCCCCAGAACAGGCTCTAAATCCACAGGTCAAAAGCTTCAGTGGAACAACCACCAGTTGTGTCTCCAGCCATTCGTGGGGTATCTAGGTTGTGGTTCAACAGTATGAAAAACATGAGCTCCTTTCTTAAGGAATTTCCTGGCAGAGGAGCTCTGAATTGTTTATAAATTTGGATCCTTTTTGTCAGATTTCCTTTATATTTGTCGACATTTTATTTTTTTGATAATCAATTTCATTGGCATTTTTTAGGAAAAAACAGCATCGACAACATAGACGTAGCACCATTCAGACATGATAAATACTGCAAGACAGTCACAAGAGACTTCCCCAATCTGCTCGTATGGAATCCGCCTCCACCCCAATGGTGGACAATCACATTTTTATTAATTGCCCGGGCTTTGATTGATTAAGTTCTTTATTTCTTAACTGTTTTGTAGTTTTTGCCCTATGCAATGCAAGCATTGTCTCTGAGGAAGAGCATGCAGTTTGGACCAAGGCTCCAATAACGAGGCAGGGATCTTGTGCAAAACCCACCTTATCCAACAGGATCACACTGCGTGGTCCCCACACCCCACCCCTCCTGGCGCAAGGACTCAGTCAATGCACCAATACAAATTAGAAATCCCATTGGACTGCAAGCCGGACACAGCCCACTGAGCAGTACTGAGCAGAACTGTGCAGGAAGTTTTTCTAGGAATAAATTGTGACATGCTTGTCGAATTTTGTAGCCCAAACACCCTCGCTGTGCTGTCTTGGCGCTATGCGAGTTCTAGCAGAATCAGTAAATATTGAGTCTATTCTTCACACCTCTGAGGATGTTGTAAACACTATGGCCAGATTCTATTACTCCCATGATTTGTCCCTCTTGACTCTTCTATTCTCATCATTAGTTTCTTCAGACTTTCCTATTTCTTTCATCGAATGTGTGAAATGCTCAGAGATGCCCTTTTAGATTCCTTTATGCCCATTATTCTATGGGTTCAGACTTTTCTACAAAATTGCACTGCTTTTGCACATTTAAGATGTAGGCAATGATAAGGCCGAAACCATTGCCTTGGAGTCTATGATATGAGGACATTAATGGGACTGGTGTCACTGAATGGCAGTCAGACTGGAATGTGCAGCCATGGCTGGCACAGGTCACCTACACTGTATGTGGTCATTGTTATAAATGCGCATATCATCTTCTTGGGATCTGGTCTGTTTGCTAAGGGACCAGCAGCTTTGCAATGGAATGTGTTCATGCATATTCAAATGTCTATTGGCCACAGGGCTATTACACTGAAATGAAATACGAATTATTGTAAGTACCATTCTGAATCATCTCCGTTAAATTATTGTCAGTAATGTTTTCTCTCCAGTACTCAGAGACGTGGACAGCAAGAGTTTCATGGGATTGTGCGGAGTAAATGAGCCTGTGATTGGTCATCAGATGTTCTGACGTCTCAGAGGTTTCCAGGAATAGCAAAACGCGGATCAGCCTGACCTGTCAGCACTGGTGCAATGAGGAAATCTTTCTTGGAGATTTTTATGACAATTACAGGGGAGCTCTGTAGTGTTCCTATTGTGTATAATTCTATATTCTCTGGGCCTGCTGGTTCTGTGAATTAATCAATACTATAGTAATGAAGACGATGGGGGAGCTTGGCCAAGTAAGATGGCGGAGTAGACATGCCTGCTGGGGCTCCCATCGACAGGGTGGTCATACTACCACATCCTGCATGAACCTGCGAGGGTTTTCCCCCTGAATTGCTCCCCAAACACACAGCGGTGCCCTGGGCATACTGGGGGACCCGGCCTCCAGTTTGAGGTTGATCTGCAGCAGTGATACCGGTGCAGCCTCAGTGAAGGGGGCCTGCGGTCAGGGCCGGCTTTAGGGCAGTGCAACTGGTGCGGCGGCACTGGGCGCTGACCTGGGGAGGGGGCGCCAACCTCATGGTGAGAGATGAGGGGCACTTATGCTCGGTGGTTGTAAGAGAATCTGAGGAGGTGGTCATGGAGTGTGGGGGTGCAAAAAATGATTCTCGCACTGAGCGCCACCAGTGCTAAAGCCGGCCCTGCCTGCGGTGCAGCTGGGAGCCCAGCCGAGCTGGTAACCCGAGGGATATCCTTAGGAGAGCGGGGGCGGATTTCCCTGCCCCGACCTGCATCGTGGATTTTTGTGCTGGCCTGCCTGAGGGGGAGGGGGGCTGATGCTCCCGGGACCGATCTTACAGAGCCTGAAAGCATCTAGAGCTGCTTACAACCACAGACACGATTTTGCCCTTCTGCTGCTGGGCCAAGCCCGAGCAAGGGAAGGTAGGATAATAAGAGTACTGTCACAGGGAGGTGTAACCAACTCCCAGACAGGATTTAGTATTAGGCCGGGGTGGGGGCGCTTTCCAGCGCCACATAAGCTGCTAGAAGAGCACATTTTGTGCATACTCCAGTTCAAACCAGCTCAGGATGCCGTTGGCTCCCACTCTGGCGCAAAACTGGACAAAGGATATGGGAGTATCCTCCCCACTATCCAGCTCTTCATCTACTGACATTTTTCCTTGAACTCGAGTGGCCTTAGTCTTCCGTGCCTCCTGGTCACCCTGGAGTGGCATAAGACTCTATCCCCTCTGCTTTCAGGTACTTTTCGAAATGAACCCGCCTCGGGGTTCCAACAGACTCTTACATCCTTCTGCAAACAGCGACCTTGTTGGTGCTCGACATTGGTTGTACGTATCCTGATTCCGAGGGTATACACGAGTGGGGTGGCTCCTCAACCTTTTATCCTCCAGGGGGTGTCTTCAGAGTCCACTGGGAAGGTTCCCTTTTCTCCAAGACTGCAACTGCGACGTACCCATTGAATAGTATTGAGTACATGGTCGTGTATCTTCTTTGCATACAACTGTCGTGCGGCGCTTAGATTCTCACCTGGGGTGGTATCTTGGGTCCACAACTCTGCTACTTCTCCTGGGTCCCGTCTCTACTACTGTCGAGTTCGCGTTCCACTATATTGGTATATGATTTGGTCTCCTCCTGGGGACCACTGTGTATTAGTGCTGCTTAGAGTTCTATTTCGAAGTATTGTGTGCACTGTCACTATATCTCCGGGAAGGAGACATTGTAGAGTGTTAGTAAGTGACTGTAATAAATATCAATTTTTATAAGTACACTGTGTGGTTCTTTTCACTTAGCCTACATTGAAGAATTCCACACTGGAAAACGATCTGCTTTAGACTCCTCCTTGAGTAAGCCTGAAGGCTGCTCTCCGCAGGTACCACTTACAGAGCCTTTCTAAGGTTGTCTAAACCACTAAAATCAACATAAGGGTCGCCTACATTAGTGCAGGGTGCTTCACTTACATAAGTGAGCACCATATACTAAGCCAGCCTCCTACAATGGCCAATAAGATTGATTCTCTCACAATACATGTTATACTTTTGCAAGGTGATCTGCGTAAGGTGTCAGAACATGTGACTGCTACAGAACAGAATGTGGGCACCCTATCAGAAGAGGTGAAAATGCTCTGTGACACTGTTGTTCATCTTCAGAAATAGGCGGTTCGTCTAGATGTCCACATGAAAGACTCGAGGGGAGGTCTTGCAGGAATAATGTGCAATTTGTGGGGTTTTCGGAGAAGGTGGAGGGGAAATCTGTTAAACTTTTTCTGGAGGACTGGATCACTAAACCTCTGGCACCCAAAAGCTTCTCTAAATTCTTTACTATCGAAAGGGCGCACATGGTCCTTGTGCCTCCAACCAGGCCTGGTGCACTTTCTAGAGCAATCACAGCATGACTGTATAACTTTCGGGACAGAGATGCACTCCTACAAGCCACTTGAAAAGGGGGGCCTTTATTATTTGAAGGGCACCCTATACCTCTCTATCCCGACTATAAGCAAAGGGTGCAAGATCAAAGGAAAACTTTAATGGCAGTGAAAACGCGTCTCTAAGAGAACTCAGTTTTAAGTATAGCCTCCTCTCCCAGCCAAACTACGGGTTGAGCACCAAGGGAAAGCACTGTTATTTTTTGTCTGCCGAGGCCCAGGACTGGTTGGGCTCCAAGGGAAACTTTTATGATCAGCTGGTGTCCAAGATGGGGTCAACCCAGTGGTTGGCGGTGAACCGCTCTGGACATGGCCGGAGAAGGCAGAGCCATTGGAATACACAGGAGCCTAGCGAGCATAGAGAGAGGATCTGAGCCTGCAAGCCACTGACGTGGTCATGGACTCGGATGTAGATTCCCAGGACTTGCTGGGTGAACGAGATTTATCGAAGAATGCATCCGACTGAGATTATGCTACTGCGTTCATGAGCGTTTGGGTGACTGAGCCAACTCTATTAGACCCCGATCTGGGGACGACTGCCAGAATAGTTGCGGACTCTACAATAGTTTGACGGAAGACATTGAAAATCTGCACTCATGACGTTTGATTTTCCTGGCTGTAAATTTGATATGTAACACAAAACGTTGTTATGTGTGCGGAAGTGGGAAGGAAAAATAGGAGGGATGTTCTCTCTCCTTCTCCCCCACCAAATGGGTGGTCTGGGCTGGCGGGAGGGCTACGACTTTTAGAGGTGGCTGTGCGGGAGGAAGGAGCAGGAGCGCGCAGGCCTCGTTCCCTTCCTGGAATTCTAACCACTTGCAAAGCACAAATTTGCAGAGGGGAGGATTGGTTTGGCGTTTCTTCTTATTTCTTTTGTTTCTTATCAATATTATGGTATGGAGTAGCTTATGCTGACTCCAAACTTGTGTGAGCATTGACGGGCCAAGAGGGTGGTCCTGCCCATAGGGAGGGGGGCGGAGTTGTGGATTGGGTATGTTTTACATGTTTTGATTTGAATTAGAATGTTAGTTCTGTTATTGTGTCAAACGGCCGTGTATGGAGCGATGTCTGGGGTTCCCCACTGGGGCTGTGTGTGCAGTGATGCAGCACGAGTGGGGGGAGATGAGTGGCGGCTCAGTGAGGAATGACTACCTCTGTGAACAAATTAATCTCTTGGAATGTCCAGGGTATCTCCTCCTTTGAGAAAAGCAGAAGAGCGTATGCCTACTTGAAGCGCTATTGAGTGGCTTTTGCATTCCTGCAAGAAACAAGCATTTGTGGGAAATGCATCCCATGCCTGAGAAAGCGATGGAGAGGGCAGGTTGACACTACCTCTTATTCAGGGTTTGCAAGGGGAGCACTTGTTTGGGTGATGGTGAGGATCCCTATTAAACATTTGGATCACATTGTGGATCCAGAGGGATGATATATTGTTCTCGATAGGACACTCGAGGGCTGGGAGGTCTGCTTAATTAATGTTTATGCCCCCAATGTTGATTGTCTGGATTTCTTTCTACCGTTGATGGCAGCCGCGACCCCCTATTTAGGTGGAGTGGTGGTCTTCACAGGGGATATTAACTGTGTCCTGGATGGGTTGCTGGACAGGGAGCACCCACGGGCCCATACAAACCCCCGAAATTCTCTCGCCAATTAGGCATCTTAAACCTGCAAAGGTCCCAGATAGTGATGGGTTGTCTGCGGTAATTCATCATAAATACACAGCATCAATAACAGACCAATTGCTAGAGGTATATAACGCGGCCTTAGAGATCGGTATTCTGCCTTCCTCTGTGCGAGAGGCCCTAGTGGTCATGATACCAAAGTCCAGCAGGGACCTTTTAAACACATCCTCATATAGTCCGATATAGCTTCTAAATATAGATCTTAAGAGTCTAAGTGGTATCCTGGCAGCTTTCCTCATTTGCACACACTCTTGTACATTCGGACCAGTCAGGGTTTATCCCGAGATGAAGCACAGCCTATAACTTAGGGCCACCAGCTCATGTGTGGCATGCTCCGCATCTCCAGTCAGATGATTTTGCTTTGCCATTCCTAGATATCGAGCAAGCATTCGATTTCATAAATTTTACATGTGGATAGTACTCCAAAAACTTGGGTTGGGCCCTGGATTTATTCGATGGGTTTGCTTACTCTATTCAGCTCGAGCTGAGGAGTGAGCTCAGATCCATTACACTTAGTCAGAGGCAGCCGCCAGGGCTGCACTCTGTCTCCGCTTTTGTTTGCGGTTACCATGGAGCCGTTGGTGGAGACTCTTTGTGCCAAGATGAGGCCGTGTGGTATATCACTGAGGAACACTGGCCATGTGGTCTCCCTTTATGCCTTTGAGGCGCTGGTTTATCTTCGACAGACGGCTTATTCGGCACCCATCTTACTCAGGATCATGTGAATGTTTGGAGAGGTCTCGGGCCTTTGGATTAACCCAAATAATGTAGAGTGTTCCCCTTGGGTGGAATGACAGGAGTACCAGAGGAGGAATGGCCCGTGGTGGGAATCCCTTGGGTGACCTCTTCTATCCGATATTTGGGAGCTTGCTTAGCTCCCACGGCTACACAGTTCTTGGATCCTAACATCGGACGGGCAGTGAATGGGATACAAGTCTTGATCAGGTTTTGGAGGGAATTCCTTTTGTCCCTTATAGGCAGGATCGTAATAATTAAAATGATAGTGCTACCACGCTGCGTATATGCTATGCAAAATGTTTTTGATGTGATCCCCAGGCAATACTTCCACACATTGAACAGATTGAAGGTAGATCTCCTTTTGGGCTCTAAGCGCAAAAGGGTTGGTCTCGCTACTCAACAGGTAACGTGGAGTCAGGGAGGGCTTGAGGTTCCCGTCTAGAGTTCTACTATATGGTGGCTCAGCTGCAACACACGGTCCTTTAGTTGGATGATGAGGATAATTGGGAAAAAGGCTCTTATCGGGCACTTACGGTGGGAGATCTTTACCGGCTCTCCTGATGCCTGGCTCCCATACCCCTCTCGCTTCTTTATGTTATACGACACGTGCCAATTATTTGGAAAATAGAGGTCAAACAGGTCATCAGGAGGGCTCCCTATGCACCGTATATGCTTATTTGGGTGGTGCCGTCTTTCCCCTGCATCGCTGAGCCCATCTCAGTACATCGGTGGAGAGATGGAGGGTGCAATCTAATGAGAGACCTACATGTTGACCAATGGTTTATTACACAGGCAGAGCCGATCAATCAATCGTGAGGGTCTCAAGGAGCTGTGTGGGGGGAAAGGGGGTTGCTGGTCCCTCTGGAGCCAGGTCTTGAGGTCCTTCTTGAATTGGGCCAGAGAAGCGGATTGCCTGAGGTGGAGGGGCAGGGTGTTAAAGGTCTTGGCTTCGAGGTAGGAGAAGGATCTTCCTCCGGTTCTGGTCTTGTGGACCCTGGGGACAGAGGCTAGGGCAAGCTTGGTGGAGCGGAGTTGTCTGGTGGGCACGTGGAATGCGAGGCTGTGGTTCAGGCATGCTGGTCCTTCATTGTGGAGAGCTTTGCAGGCATGTGTGAGGAGCTTGAAGGTGATTCTCTTGCTGACTGGGAGCCAGTGGAGTTGTCGGAGGTGTTGCATGACGTGGTTGCGGTGGGGAACATCGAGGACCAGTCTGGCTGCGGCATCTTGGATGTTCTGTAGTTTCTTGGGTGATGCGGGCATAGAGTGTGTTGCTGTAGTCGAGTCTGCTGGGGATGAGTGCATGTTTGACCGTTTTTCTGGATTCTGTGAGGAATCCATCTGAATGTCTTTCGAAGCAGGTGGAGCATGTGGAAGCAGGCTGAGGAAAATGCTTTGATTTGGCGTTTTGTTGTGAGCGATGAGTCCAGTATGATGCTGAGTTTGTGTGCATGGTCTGTCAGGGTGGGGGGGATCCCAGAGCGGCTGGCCACCAAGAGTCGACCCAGGCCTAAGGCATGGGTCCCAGGATGAGTACCTTGGTCTTGTCAGAGTTGAGCTTGAGGCAGCTGACTTTCATCCAGGTAGTGACGGCCTTCATTCTACTATGGAAGTTGGCTCTGGCTGTTGTGGGTTCCTTGGTGAGGGAGAGGATCCGCTGGGTGTCGTCGGCGTAGGAGAAAATGTTGAGTCCGTGGCTTCTGACGATGGCTGCGAGGGGGGTCATGTAGATGTTGGAGAGGGTGGAGCTCAGGGTGGAGCCCTGGGGCACTCCACAGGTGATGACTTCCTTTGAGTTAAGCAATGAGCAGGATCTCCAATATATCTCTTTCCTGTGGATCCCCGAGGTCCAATGTGCTGTTGGTCATGTCATATATGGCCCAGGGACGTCAGGTAATATCACATCCTTATCAGGCTTTTCGGGATGACGTGCCGTGGGCGGGGCTCCCTGTGCAAGCAAAGTGGGACTCCTTGCCGGAAGAACCCCTGTTGGAGTAGGAATCAGCCAGGAGGGGGCCCTCAAGTTCGCTCTAATGCGCTCCTTAACCTCCTCCAATGTAACTTTATCCATCAGACATACCTTACCCTGCAGACATTACTGGTTATTTATCCTGCCCGCTTGGGGGAGTGCCCACGCTGTAAAGTCCAAAGAGTGGATTTTATCCACATGGAGTGGACTTGCCCATCCTTGGCTACCTACTGGCAAGAAATCTGGGGGTCTTCTGGATGGGATATCCCATTGGTGATTAGACAGGTGTTGCTAAGACAACTCCCATCGCCAGCAAAATAGAAATTGAGCAGGAAATGTGTTGCTTCGGGTCTTGTGGTGGCGAAGAGACATATTGCCATTATGTGGCTTAGTTCTACACCCCCCACTTCAGGACAAGGTTGAAAGATGTCTGTGAGTGGGCAACTGTGAGGGGTTCGATTGAGACATGTGCAGAGAGATACAGGACTTGAGGATGACTTGGTAGCCTGGTTATTCATGATGTCAGAACTGAGAGAGCAGCAGGGGGCACCTGCTTCCGGGGGTGCAGAGGCCGGATTGGTGCCTCTCGCCCCGGAGGTGTAACAACGGGAAGACATGTACCTTGATTATGCCTTTGACTTTTGAGAGCAACCAGTAATCGCTCATAATAATTCAAGTTATATTTGTGTTATGCTGGCCTACTACGAAAGCAAGTTAAGGGGAAGGGTGGGGGGCTAAAAATGTTTTATCTTGGCAGGAATAGTAATTAGGTGATGTCCCCTTCCCCCCTTAGAAACAGAGATATTATACATCAGAGACAGAACAGAGGGTGCTCTGAGACTGCAGTAATCTGCTGCCAGTTGTTTAAACTGTGTCTGGAAAGGGATTGTAACACTTGTTTGATGTAAGCTCTCCTGTAGGGTCCCCTGAATCATAAAATGACATAAGGTGTCCTGTAAGGTCCCCTGAATCATAAACTGACATAAGGTGCCTGCATCATAAACTGACATAAGGTGCCCTGTAAGGTCCCCTGAATCATAAACTGACATAAGGAGACATGAGGAGCAACAAACACCACCTTCGGAAGAGGTTTAGGTCTAAATGTCTTTGATGTACACGGTCTAGGATTCCAGTACATGCACATATATTTTACTTTTGAGCCTTTTTTTGACAAGGCCCTAGCAGCTTCCCCAAAATTAACACTGTTGGACCTGTCAGCCCTAGGGTGGTCTCCCCTTCTATTTTTGTATCGTGCCTCATTTTTTCCACCCTCATTTTTATGTTGGACTTAGGTCTCCGGGCGCCTTTTCATTGCCAATCAGTGTTAAGGTGCAGGTGCTCCCTTCTCCCAAGATGGCTGCCACAGACCCCTGCTACTGCAGGGTGGTCGTTTTTCATAGTAGCACCCTAGCTGCCAGGAGCTGGCTGGAACCCCACAACAATGTTGCGACACCAGCCCACCTTTTTGTCCAATAGGTAGAGTGGGGAAGCTCCTGGAAGATGCTGGAACCTTCTAGAAGGGAGGTGGGGTTTTTCTTTTGCCGCCTTGGCTAGAGGTCACCTGACCTAGGGCTACTTAAGAGTGGGAGGGAAACTTTTGTGGTGAGTTGGCCATTGGGGTGAAGCAGAGCTGGAAGAATCCACCAGGAGTGTAGGCGGTAGGTCCTAGCCAGGGACTTATGCCTCTGAGAGTGACAGGATTTAGGTACTGCCTCTTAAGTGAGTGAGGTGCCCTGTGAATCCCACTGATCTTGCCCAGTAGTAGGAGGACCCAGAGACTCTCTGCCAACCTGACTAGGAAGGACCTAGTCGCCCTCTCCATCCCTACCCCTGTAACAGAACCCCTTAAGGGCGCCAGATACATCTGCGCCAAAAGACTTCATCTGTCCACTGAGAACTGAAACCTAACTTTAAGAACTGAGACTGCATGACAAGAGCGAGCTGTAAGCCTTGAATGCCAGAGCTGAGACTGCGTGTCCAAACTACTCTCTTGAACAAAATACTAAGCCGATTGCCGAGACACCGGGGATCGACCAGGTACTAGCGCTGTGACCCCCGCGCTCCCTGCCCTGGTCTGGGACCCCCGGCAGCGTGCTCCGCTGAGCACCCTATCCCCATCCTTAATTTGAGCCCCCCCCCCTGCGACGACGAAGCCAGCGCGCTCACCGCCGCGGCCTGGAGGAGTGCCCTGCTGTGTCGCGAGGCCCAGGCGAAGTCCGGGGCCCCGTCGCTGCCGTCGCAGCCGTGTGAGGAAGTGTGCAAGGTCGGGGCCGAGTTCCCCCAACGTCGTGAGGACGGACGCCTGCTGACGCCGAGACGGAGGTAAGCCCGGAGGCCGAGATCCCCCCTGGTGCGCCCCCTGCTGGTCTGGAAACCACACCGCACTTGGCCCGGGTTGTCCCCTCCGTGGGAGTCCCCTCCCCTGCCTGCGCGTCGGAGAGACCCCGCCGAGGGATCCTGTCCGTGTCCCCCCTTCTGTAATACTGAGTGCGGTGCTCTGTGACCTGCACCGGAGCATAGGGACCCGCTCCTCACGTTTGGTCACCCTCCCCGCTGGAAGCCGCCCAAAGAACTGACTGACATTACCCTCGTGTGGCGCTTCACGCCACCGACCCTGCTTCTTCAGCCGGAGAGACCAGGAATGCGAGTAGCGCATTGTGTTATATGCTCTGCCCGAAAGTAAATTACATGCCAAGGAATGCGAGTAGCGCATTGTGTTATATGCTCTGCTCGAAAGTAAATTACATGCCAAGGAATGCGGGTAGCGCATTGTGTTATATGCTCTGCTCGAAAGTAAATTACATGCCAAGGAATGCGAGTAGCGCATTGTGTTATATGCTCTGCTCGAAAGTAAATTACATGCCAAGGAATGCGAGTAGCGCATTGTGTTATATGCTCTGCTCGAAAGTAAATTACATGCCAAGGAATGCGAGTAGCGCACTGTGTTATATGCTCTGCTCGACCGTAGTTACATGCCCAGGAATGCGAGTAGCGCATTGTGTTATATGCTCTGCTCGAAGGTAATGATATGCAACTGATTACGAGTAACGTGTTGTGATAATTGTTCTACGCAAACGTTTCCACATGCAACTGATTGCGCGTAGCGCTGTGTTTTATATGCCTTGCTTCACAGTACTAGGGGCCAGTGGTCACGAGGGGCGCTCAGTTCGACAGGCGCCATGTTGGTGAACCCAATGTTCCCCCTTACAAGTATAATGCTGTGTTAGACGGCCGGTTCAGGGAAAGACGTGACATAAGCGCACGCCGCGCTAGAATCTCCCGCATTTAACCAGCAGGCGTGGGTACATAAACGAGGTTAGGCACTGCATAGATATCACCAAGAGTGTCGTATGTACTGAACGATGGTATTATGATTCATGTATTGCCTTGTTATTTCCTGAACTGCAACTGACCAGCTATACTTGGATAAACTTGAAGTATTTGCATAATTTAAACGGTGTGGCGTCCCTTATTGTGTGTGACTCTAGTCCATGAGAAGCGTGTGGTGTATGGTTGCTTAACACATAGCCCTCTGGTTGCCCGACCGGCTCGCGCCACGTTACCGCCCTTAGGGCCTGGTGACCCCAGGTTCCTACATTGTTGGCCAGCGGTGGGATCCTTGGGACTTGTGACCATACAGCACCCTTCCGTGAGGCGAAGGGCGCCACAATTAAACGCCTATCCTACATTTTTTTTGTTCCATAGCTCAGAAACCATTGTTGCTGGATCATTAGTTCCACTGTCCAGGTAGAGAGTGCAATAAACCTGGTTGGCCACTAACTGTTGCCTACACCCTAGGAATTTTCTCCTTAGAGTCTAGGTCCCCACCTGCCAGAATGGAATCCCGGTTAGCTGACCTCGAGGGGTACACAGTGAAGCAACTAAGGGAGTTCGCGCAGGAGTTGGGGGTGCCTGGGATGCGGAGGGCCAAAGCGCCGGAACTCCGTACCGCCATTAGGGCATGGGTAGAAGCCCACCCAGAAGGGAGAGGGGATGAGGGACAGGAGGCGCCAGAGGCACCTCAGGAGGAGAGCGCCCAAGAAGTCCTAGACATCGTAAACATAGAGGAGTCTGAAAATGTGCCCCCAGGGAGACGTTCTGGGGCCAGTAGTAGGACAGGGTCTAGTAGGAGCGCGTCTCCAAAGGAGTATGAGGACAGAAGGGAAGAGAGGCAATTAAGATGGGAACTAGCCAGATTGGAACAAGAAAGGGAGAATAAGAAATGGGCAATGGAGGAGAAGAAGCTGGCGCACGAGCTTCAGGTAAAGGAGCTGAAGCTACGCGCCCTCCAATTGAACGCGTCTAACAAAGACAATGGTGGCAGCATACCCAGGGAACCTCAAGAACCAAAATTCTACCTACCCAAAGAAGTCATAGCCAATTATACCTTAGGGGATGACATCATGAGGTGGTTGGAGGCATACGAGGTAGCCTTAACGGCCCATGGGGTACCCGAGAGTAACTGGGGAGGTGGTCTCTACCGGTATATACCTCCCACTGTTAGGGACACCCTGTTATATTTGGCCAAGGCGGATCAGGTTAAGTACGCCCCCATGAAAGAGGCCTTGTTAAAGAAGTTTGGCCTTAACCCCGAGAAGTATAGGCAGAAGTTTCGTGGCAGCCATAAGCTGTCCACCCAGACATGGGTAGATTTTTTTGATTACGCGAGGAAGGCACTAGATGGTTGGGTGCGTGGCAGCGAGGTGCAGGATTACCAAGGGTTGTACGATCTTTTTTTAAGGGAGCACTTCTTGGATAAGAGCTTTCCGGAGCTGCGCCAACATCTGGTGGACCGCAAGCTGAAGGATCCTCGAGAGCTTGCGGAGGAGGCAGATATTTGGGTGAGCACCCGGGTGTCTCACAAGGGCCCCGGGGGAGATTGCTCGAAAGGCGGACAGGGTTTCCCCCAGAAGAAAGAGGGGGGGAGATAAAAAGGTGGAGTTCTCGAAAGGTCCCCAAAATAAGTTTGGGAAGGGAGTAGGAACCCCACCCCCGTCCAATTCCACAAGACCCACTTACCCTGACAGGAGTCAGCAGCCAAGGATTGTGCGGTGCTACGAGTGTGGGGAGATTGGACACTACAGAGGAGATCCCAAGTGTCGCAAGCGACCACCAGCCCCATTGGGCGGGAAAAGTCCCGGGGTGAGTAGTATAGCGCTTGGGTTGGAGCTGCCCTTAGATAGGGAAGGGGAGTGGACAGGCCTGACACTGGTTTCACTCGGGGATAGAGAGGTGGTCCCCGTAGTGTCCCTGCCCCCGAACACTGCTAAATATCAGCAGAGGGTGAGAATTAATGGGGAGGAGGTGGAAGCTCTGAGAGACACAGGGGCCAGCATGACCACTGTCGTGCGGCGGCTGGTGTCCCCAGACCAAGTAGTCCCCGAGGAGTTCCATCCGGCCGTATTGGCTGACGGCAGTTTGAGTCACTATCCAGTGGCTCGTGTTCCATTCGAGTGGGGAGGAGTCAAAGGCCTACTGCGAGTTGCTGTGAGCCATGCCTTGCCTGTGGGGTGTTTGCTAGGGAACGACCTGGAGCACACCAAATGGAAGGACGTCGAGTTTCACGCTCACACTGAGATGCTGGGATTACCAGGGTGGACTTGCGTGAGCACGCGGTCCATGGCTGCCCGGCATGGAACTCACCCGGAGTTGGAGCCTGGAATCATGGCCCAACCCAAACCCAAACGTGGGAAGAAGAAGGTGGTAGAGGACATGCCCCGTGAGTCGGATGGGGAGGCCGCAGAGGTGCCCCCGGAGTCCGCGGAGGTAGATGTCGTTCCTGTGGAGGACTTGCCGACCCTTGCTGACTGGCAAGTGGAAGGAGGGCCTACCCGGGAAGAGTTTTGTCAAGCACAAAGGACGTGCCCCACTCTTGAGGGTATGCGGCGGCAGGCCGAAGCTCAAGTGGCTAGTCAGGAACTGGGAGGTTATCATGTGTATTGGGAGGATGGTCTCCTATACAGTGAGCCCAGGGTGCCGGTACATGGATCTTCGAGGGCCATAGTGGTCCCCCAATGTTACCGGGCCTTCCTGCTGGAGTTAGCGCACGAGATCCCCTTAGCTGGACACCTGGGCCAGGACAAAACCTTTGCACGGTTAGTCCCCCATTTTTATTGGCCCAGGATGAGGATTGCCTCAGACGCCTTTTGCAAGACCTGCAAGTCTTGTCAGGCTAGTGGCAAGACTGGGACAAAGTTGAAAGTCCCGTTGGAACCGCTCCCCGTGGTCGGGACCCCTTTTGAGAGGGTCGGTATCGATATTGTTGGGCCATTGGACCCTCCGACCGCAGCGGGACACCGGTTTATCTTGGTTTTGATGGACCACGCCACAAGGTACCCAGAGGCTATTCCTCTGAGGACCATCACTGCACCGGTGGTGGCGCGGGCACTGTTGGGAATTTTTACCCGAGTGGGATTCCCGAAGGTCGTGGTGTCGGACAGGGGCACCAATTTCATGTCGGCCTACATGCAGGCCATGTGGAAGGAGTGTGGAGTGACCTACCGGTTCTCCACTCCTTACCACCCCCAGACTAACGGACTTGTAGAGCGCTTCAATAAGACATTGAAGGGGATGATCCGAAGCCTTCCAGAAGGCTTGAGGCGTAAGTGGGACGTCCTCCTCCCCTGCTTGTTATTCTCCTATCGGGAGGTACCGCAGAAGGGAGTCGGGTTCAGCCCGTTTGAATTGCTCTATGGCCATCCCGTTAGGGGTCCCCTCAGTTTAATGAAAGAGGGGTGGGAGAAGACTTCCCAGAAGCTTCCCCGTGACATTGTCAGCTACATGCTGGCGTTCCGCAGCCAGATGGCCAAGCTGTGGAAGGCAGCCACAGAGAACCTGGAGGCTAGCCAGACCGTGATGAAGGAGTGGTATGACCGCAACGCTCGGACGGTCGAGTTGGACGTTGGACAGAAGGTGTGGGTTATGGAACCTGGAGAGCTTTGTGCCCTCCAGGACCGGTGGACTGGCCCGTTCGACATTGTGGAGCGGCGCGGCCAGACCACATACGTTGTGGATGTAAAAACCCCCCGTCAGCCCCTCAGGGTGCTCCACGTCAACCGCCTGAAGCCGCACCATGAGCGATCGGAGCTTGCTCTCCTTATGGTGACGGATGGGAGCGAAGAGGAAGAGAGTGAAGCTCTTCCTGACCTTCTTGCGGTACAAGAGAAGGATGGTTCGGTGGAAGGTGTAGTCCTCTCCCCATCCTTGACCCCAGAGCAGCAGAGGGACTGTCGCCATGTCCTGGGACAGTTCGCCTCGTTGTTCTCCCTCATGCCTGGAATCACTCATTTGTGTACCCATGATGTGGACACAGGGGATAGCCCCCTGGTGAAGAACAAGTCTTACCGGCTCTCTGACCGAGTGAAGGATAGCATCCAGCGTGAGGTGGCAAAGATGCTGGAGCTGGGGGTGATAGAACCTTCCAGCAGCCCGTGGGCTAGTCCAGTGGTGTTGGTGCCGAAAGCGGCCCCACCGGGTACGACGCCAGAACTTCGGTTCTGTGTGGACTACCGGGGGTTGAACTCTGTCACGAAGACAGATGCTCACCCCATCCCACGTGCAGATGAGCTGGTGGACCGGCTGGGAGCAGCCCGGTACCTCAGCACCATTGACCTGACGTCCGGATATTGGCAGATTGCCATGGCCTACGGAGCACGGGAGAAGACAGCGTTCTCCACCCCAGAGGGCCACTACCAATTTCGAGTGATGCCCTTTGGGCTCAAAAATGCTCCGGCCACATTCCAGCGGTTAGTGAATCAGGTACTATCTGGCCTGGAGTCCTTCTCAGCAGCCTACTTGGATGACATAGCTGTCTTCAGTAGCAGCTGGGAGGACCATCTGCAACACCTCCAGGAGGTATTGCAGGCGCTGCAACGCGCTGGCTTAACTATTAAAGCCAGCAAGTGCCAGATTGGACAGGGATCTGTCGTGTACCTGGGACACCTGGTGGGCGGAGGTAAGGTGCAACCCCTCCGAGCCAAAATTGAAACCATCTTGGCTTGGGAGCCCCCCAAGACCCAAACAGAGGTCCGAGCTTTCCTCGGCCTCACTGGGTATTACCGCCGGTTCGTTAAGGGATATGGTACCATCGTGACCCCCTTGACGGAGTTGACCTCCAAGAAACAACCTCGCAAGGTCATATGGACAGCTGCATGCCAAGAAGCCTTTGATACGCTGAAAAATGCGATGTGTACAGCTCCAGTACTAGCAACACCTGATTTCAGCAAGGAATTTATTGTACAGACCGACGCCTCAGAGCACGGCATAGGTGCGGTGCTCTCGCAACTCAACACCGAGGGCCAAGACCAACCTGTGGCCTTCATATCTCGAAGACTCCTCCCTCGGGAACAGCGATGGAGCACCATTGAGAGAGAAGCCTTCGCGGTGGTATGGGCTCTGAAGAAGTTGAGGCCATACCTCTTTGGCACTCACTTCCTTATCCAGACCGACCACCGCCCCCTTCGCTGGCTCATGCAGATGAGAGGCGAAAACCCCAAGTTGTTGAGGTGGTCCATTTCCCTACAGGGGATGGACTTTCGGGTGGAACATCGGCCCGGAGTTGACCACGCCAATGCTGACGGTCTCTCCAGGTTTTTCCGCCTTAGTGAAGAGAACTCCCTAGAGGTTGGGTAGCTCTCCCCTCTTTCGGCTGGGGGGGACGCATGTTGGACCTGTCAGCCCTAGGGTGGTCTCCCCTTCTATTTTTGTATCGTGCCTCATTTTTTCCACCCTCATTTTTATGTTGGACTAGGTCTCCGGGCGCCTTTTCATTGCCAATCAGTGTTAAGGTGAAGGTGCTCCCTTCTCCCAAGATGGCTGCCACAGACCCCTGCTACTGCAGGGTGGTCGTTTTTCATAGTAGCACCCTAGCTGCCAGGAGCTGGCTGGGACCCACAACAATGTTGCGACACCAGCCTGCCTTTTTGTCCCATAGGTAGAGTGGGGAAGCTCCTGGAAGATGCTGGAACCTTCTAGAAGGGAGGTGGGGTTTTACTTTTGCCGCCTTGGCTAGAGGTCACCTGACCTAGGGCTACTTAAGAGTGGGAGGGAAACTTTTGTGGTGAGTTGGCCATTGGGGTGAAGCAGAGCTGGAAGAATCCACCAGGAGTGTAGGCGGTAGGGCCTAGCCAGGGACTTATGCCTCTGAGAGTGACAGGATTTAGGTACTGCCTCTTAAGTGAGTGAGGTGCCCTGTGAATCCCACTGATCTTGCCCAGTAGTAGGAGGACCCAGAGACTCTCTGCCAACCTGACTAGGAAGGACCTAGTCGCCCTCTCCATCCCTACCCCTGTAACAGAACCCCTTAAGGGCGCCAGATACATCTGCGCCAAAAGACTTCATCTGTCCACTGAGAACTGAAACCTAACTTTAAGAACTGAGACTGCATGACAAGAGCGAGCTGTAAGCCTTGAATGCCAGAGCTGAGACTGCGTGTCCAAACTACTCTCTTGAACAAAATACTAAGCCGATTGCCGAGACACCGGGGATCGACCAGGTACTAGCGCTGTGACCCCCGCGCTCCCTGCCCTGGTCTGGGACCCCCGGCAGCGTGCTCCGCTGAGCACCCTATCCCCATCCTTAATTTGAGCCCCCCCCTGCGACGACGAAGCCAGCGCGCTCACCGCCGTGGCCTGGAGGCCTGGAGGAGTGCCCTGCTGTGTCGCGAGGCCCAGGCGAAGTCCGGGGCCCCGTCGCTGCCGTGTGAGGAAGTGCGCAAGGTCGGGGCCAAGTTCCCCCAACGTCGTGAGGACGGACGCCTGCTGACGCCGAGACGGAGGTAAGCCCGGAGGCCGAGATCCCCCCTGGTGCGCCCCCTGCTGGTCTGGAAACCACACCGCACTTGGCCCGGGTTGTCCCCTCCGTGGGAGTCCCCTCCCCTGCCTGCGCGTCGGAGAGACCCCGCCGAGGGATCCTGTCCGTGTCCCCCCTTCTGTAATACTGAGCGCGGTGCTCTGTGACCTGCACCGGAGCATAGGGACCCGCTCCTCAAGTTCGGTCACCCTCCCCGCTGGAAGCCGCCCAAAGAACTGACTGACATTACCCTCGTGTGGCGCTTCACGCCACCGACCCTGCTTCTTCAGCCGGAGAGACCAGGAATGCGAGTAGCGCATTGTGTTATATGCTCTGCTCAAAAGTAAATTACATGCCAAGGAATGCGAGTAGCGCATTGTGTTATATGCTCTGCTCGAAAGTAAATTACATGCCAAGGAATGGGGGTAGCGCATTGTGTTATATGCTCTGCTCGAAAGTAAATTACATGCCAAGGAATGTGAGTAGCGCATTGTGTTATATGCTCTGCTCGAAAGTAAATTACATGCCAAGGAATGCGAGTAGCGCATTGTGTTATATGCTCTGCTCGAAAGTAATTACCTGCTAGGGGATGCGAGTAGCGCACTGTGTTATATGCTCTGCTCGACCGTAGTTACATGCCCAGGAATGCGAGTAGCGCATTGTGTTATATGCTCTGCTCGAAGGTAATGATATGCAACTGATTACGAGTAACGTGTTGTGATAATTGTTCTACGCAAACGTTTCCACATGCAACTGATTGCGCGTAGCGCTGTGTTTTATATGCCTTGCTTCACAGTACTAGGGGCCAGTGGTCACGAGGGGCGCTTAGTTCGACAGTCGCCATGTTGGTGAACCCAATGTTCCCCCTTACAAGTATAACGCTGTGTTAGACGGCCGGTTCAGGGAAAGACGTGACATAAGCGCGCGCCGCGCTAGAATCTCCCGCATTTAACCAGCGGGCGTGGGTACATAAACGAGGTTAGGCACTGCATAGATATCACCAAGAGTGTCGTATGTACTGAACGATGGTATTATGATTCATGTATTGCCTTGTTATTTCCTGAACTGCAACTGACCAGCTATACTTGGATAAACTTGAAGTATTTGCATAATTTAAACGGTGTGGCGTCCCTTATTGTGTGTGACTCTAGTCCATGAGAAGCGTGTGGTGTATGGTTGCTTAACACATAGCCCTCTGGTTGCCCGACCGGCTCACGCCACGTTACCGCCCTTAGGGCCTGGTGACCCCAGGTTCCTACAAACACATTGTCATAGAAGTCCCTGGCACTGGAGGGAACTACTTTTTGGATGTGCTCCTTGTGAAAGGATAGCATGCTGTCACTCACAGTGAGGTTAGCCAATGGCTGAAGTGGGCTGGCCACTGCCCCATGCAACCTATATGCTGTAGTGGGTGGAAGCAAAATGTGAATGACACAACAAAAGACCAATGGATGAAGAGGGCTGGCTCCAAGCCTGGTACTGTATGTTGTGATGGGCAGAAGCAGTATGTGAATGATTCTACAACAGACCAATGGGTGAAGAGGGCTGCTTGCAACCCCCACAAGCACGTTTATTACACATATAACTTTAGCAAAATAAAAAGGTGTTTTCTAATGCCAGCCCTAAGAATATGAACAATAAAATAATGTCACCTTTGATACTTGTGCTTTGTTTGGTGATAGGTTGTTTTTTCATTGGAGCTACCATGAAAACTGTCTTTGTGCTACAAGTGCCAGGTGAACCTCCCAGGAATCATGAAGGCTCGTGGGGGAAGGTCCTATGGCACAAATGATGCATTCTGGGTACAGCATCAGAGCTTGGCTAAGAGTTCAATCTCTGGGCCAGCAGAAAGCCCAGTGGATCTGCTCATCTTTGGATATTACTGGACAAACATGGGAGCGTGGGTGGGCAAAGTAAACACTAATAATGCAGCCAAAAAGGGCCACTTCTGGCCCCTGACCAGCCAATATTCTTAAAACCTCCGGATCGCTAGGAGGGAGGCCATGAAATGAAGGGGAAGTCATGGTGAGGATAGAGCACAAAAGTGGCGAGACCTCAAAAAGTAGAAGTACGTATGTGCCCTTAAAAAAGATGTCCGCCAAGGGACACCTAGAAGCAGGTAACAGCAACAATGGCAGCGCGGCGTCATCAGACAGCGCCTCTTGCAGCGCTAGAACAGCCCGGTACCAATATTGTTAAGTAGAAATATTGCAAACATTTATCAACAAAGGAAGCTGTGGGGCAGTGGGAATGAAACTGTTATCCAATGAGACATAAATTTAGTGCCTGGCTGCAGCGCGGATCTAAAGCCGCGCTAAGAGCTGTAATGGTTTATAAACAGGCTCATAGAACAAGGCCTCTGACAGGATATCGATTCTGCGGTAACAATGCCTGATAAAGGGTGGGGGCAAGGGAAAAGAGGTTCATAGGGTCTCATGGGGAATGTAGCGCTTCTACTGAGCACATCCCAAAAGCAAACTCTCTCAACAAGGTATTGGTTGCACACATCTTTATTAGACACACAATCAAAATGTTTTACTTTTTCCATAATCCATTCATAAACCACTTTATCTTATTTAAAAAAGAAATATATAAATAGAAATATGAAAAGATTTCACAGACACCGTCATGTCGATGAAATTATATAAACTCTGAATGTGGTGCCCCTTGAATGCCCCAAATGCCCCCTCTCCCCCCCCTCGCTCGGAGGCCATGGGCACAGACCTCGGCAAGGTATAACCGTTTACTTCAACCTCAGATAAATCCGATTTAATGTTGTATCGCGATGCGATACTTTGTACTGTGGGCGAAACTATCTGCTGGTTATTGGACCCGGGTGTATTCTGTGGAACCCCGGTGACGTGCTGTTGAATGGTTTTGCCTGCGCTGTGCGAGCGCGTTAATAAATAGTGGTGCGCGTGCGTGAACGGTGTAAGAGCCGCCTGCGCACCGACACTGTTCCCACTTGCTCTGTGTCCGGGTGTTATTTACGCAGCCTACATCGCGCACTGAAGCGGTCACGCTTAACGGGCGGTGATAGCTACCGTGCACTCATTAAACAAGCACGAGTGCAGCGGTAAACATAACATTTGGCGACGAGGGTGTCTGGACCCCCGTGACTCTGTGGTGGTGGCCGCGTACAAGATTCTTCGTGCACGGTGCACGTGCTACCCCGTCATCACATGGCCTGCCCGAGGCACATTGGGGAGGCTGCAGCTCCTCCTGGTGGTATGCGAGACAGCAGGCAGTCACTACGAACACCAGAGTCTGGGCGAAGGAACAGTTTGTGTGCCAGTGCCCCCGGTGGGCCCTACAAACTGTGAGTGGAAATTTACGACACGCTTCAGGCCTGGCCGTAGGCATCCTCAGCAGGAGCTCGATCCACTTCTAGGTGGGATAAGATCGAGTTCCCAGGAAAGTGTGCACCATGGCCCATATCCCAGCCGTTGACCCCTTTGTGGTGGAGGGGCCTCCCTCTGCTCAGGCCCCTTGATGGAAGGAGTGGGTGGAGCGAGTGCTCGTGTTTTTTGAGGCAGCTAAGGTGGACAATGTACAAAAGCTCGCCATGCTGCTCCATTTAGGTGGGAAAGACGTTCACAAGATAGCAAAAACAGTAGTGGAGGCAGCACCAAAGACCCATCTCACACTCATTGCGGCCCTGAATGCCCATTTTGAACCAATGGCAAACCGGGACTACAAACGTTTCATATTCAGACAGGCACAGCAAAAGCTTGATGAGTCCCTGGATATATTCCATACACGTGTAAAGCAACTGGCAGGAACATGTGATTTTGAAGATGAAACTGAGGAAATAAGGGGCCAGATTATACAGGGGTGTGTGTCAGTAAAGCTAAGGGAAAGAATACTGGAAGAATTAGGGTAATCATTGGTGGACATACTCTCCTTGGGGAGAACCAAAGAACTATCAAAAGCCAGGGCGACACACATGTAAGCTGTCCTTCAGACTCCAATCAAGATAGAGCCGGTCAACGCCGTCACCAGCAATGCCACTGAATCAATGGCTCGCACGAGAAGCCCCGCCGCAGTGGACTCAGTAACTCGCATGAGAAGCCCCAGGATCAAATCGTGTGGATACTGTGGAGGGACGTGACACCGCCCAGCTGAATGCCCAGCAAGGGGGAAAAGATGTATGGCCTGCAGAAAGTTCAACCACTTTATGAAAGTGTGCAGGTCCAGCAAGGGGCGAGCAGGAAGTTCTCCGGTAAACATGATTGCTGAGTCTAAGGAACAAGGCAGTGACATACACGACGATAACCGAGAGGAACGCGTGGTGCACTCTGTCTTCACTGAGGAGGCTGCCGCTGAGACTCAAACATGCGTCCCACGATGCCAAGACCGAGTGGCCGGGTGCCCATCAACAGCAATAATTGACACTGGAGCCACCATAAACATTATGTCCTGGGAAGTGTACAGAGAGATGCCATCTCCTCCAGCATTGATGCTGGCCAAGGTGAAGGTGTTTGCATATGGCCAAAGCCTCTAGTCATAAGAGGAACGTTCAAAACCACAATAGCGTATGACCAGCAAGAGGTGGATGCTATGGTGTATGTGACGGACGAAGGGCATGGTATGCTGCTGGGTTGCAAATCAGCTGAAGCCTTAGGGATCGTCGTCTTCGCTTTTGGCATTCATCGAGAAGGCGTGAGCCAGATACTGAAGGAATTCAAGCAAGTATTTGATGGCATTGGGTGTCTGCGGGACAAACAAATACGCCTGCACATTGATCCGCTGGTACAACTGGTTGCTCTTCGGCACAGGAGGGTCGCGTTTCACCTAAGACCAAACGTAGAAAAGGAGCTGCGCAAGCTGGAAAAAGCTGGAATCATCGAGAAAGTAAAAGGTCCAACCATTTGGGTTTCTCCGATAATGGTTGCAAGGAAGCCAAAACAACTGGGAGAAGACTGGATTTGTGTGGATATGAGAATCCCAAATACTGCCATCAAGAGGGTAAGACACCTGAAACCCACCATAGATGACCTAATCAGGGAACTCAGCAGAGACAGTTGGTTCTCTAAACTTGATCTCCGAGCTGGGTATCATCAGTTAGTCCTTGATGAACAGTCCCTGTACATAACAACATTCTCCACACATGTGGCACTGACGAGCTATAGGCGTCTGAGTTTTGGAATCTCTAGCGCTGCGGAAGTGTTTTAGAACACTATCCAGGAGCTCCTTGCGGATCTCCCGGGAGTCGTGAATCAGAGCGACGATATTCTGGTCCATGCCAAGTCCGTAGAGGAACATAATGCCCGACTCAGACAGGTACTTCAGAGAATTCAAGACTTGGGAATTACCTTGCATAAAGAGAAGTGTGAGTTTCTTCAAAGAAAGCTACAATTCTTTGGGTACATTTTCTCCGTGGAGGGAGTTGCTCCGGATCCAGACAAAATCCGAGACATCAAAGAGGCCCCAGCACCCACCAACATCACGGAAATGCGCAGTGTTCTGAGAATGTTAATTACTGCGGGAGGTTTATCAAGGATCTCTCTTCACTCACCACCTCTCCGAGAGAGCTCACCAAGGTGTCCACCCCCTGGTCATGGGGCCCAGAGCAGGAGGCTGCGTTCCAATAAACCAAGGATGCCCTCTCCAGCAACACGACGCTGCGGTATTTTGATCCCCGCCAACATATCCAAGTTGCGGTCGACTCGGGTCCCCAAGGGCTTGGGGCAGTGCTTCTCCAGAGACGAAAGGAAGATGATGAGTGGGCTTCTGTGACTTTTGCAAGCCGGTCATTTGACTGATCCTGAGCAAAGGTATTCCCACATTGAGAAGTAGGCCATCACGGTACACTGGGGGTGCAGGCACTTCCATCTGAACGGAAAACCTTTCCTTGTCACCAACGACCACAAGCCTTTGATCCCACTGTTCACTGGGACAGCGTCAAAACCGCAGCCGTGCATCGAAAATGGATGTTCCAGTTGCAGGAGTATAATTGCAAGATTGAATACCAGCCGGGTGCCAGCAATCCTGCGGACTATCTATCGCGACATCCCAGAAAAGCAACCATGAAAGAAATGGAGGATGCTAAAGAGACAGAAGAATATGTCGGATACATCGCGGACAGATCACGTCCGCTATCGCTCTCTCTAGGTGAACTATGCCAAGCGACTGCTCAGGACGACTGCCTGCAGAAAACAGTGGAGGCTGTAAGAAATAACAAGTGGCATCAACTCCGAAGCCCGATGGTCACTTTCACGCAGGAAGCCCAAAGAATCCTGGATAGCATGTATCTCATGAGGCATGAACTGAGCGTTGACCCTCATGGATGTCGACTCCGAGGACACAGACTGGTTATCCCTTCCACTCTTGTGGACCGGGTAGTGGGGCTTGCACATGCCGGCCATCAGGGTATGGTGAAAACCAAGAATTGTTGGAAGATTAAAGTGTGGTTCCCCCTGATGGTTGAAAAAGTAGAAGCCACAGTAAGATCGTGCCAGTGGTGTCAGGCCACCGGGGACCCGAATCCTCCAGCACCCATTGTGACTGAACGACGACCTGAAGGCCCATGGAAGAGTGCCGGCATGGATTTCGGAAATCTTCCCGATGGGAGACACTCCATGGTGAGCATTGATGATTACTCAAAGTACCCTGAAGTAGAGATACTCTCGTCTCTGAGTGCTGGGGATGTTGTTACAAAACTGGAAAAAGTGCTGGCTACCCATGGACTGATCAAGGAACTCAAGTCTGACAACGGGCCCCCCTTTCAGGGACAAGAATTTGCATCATATCTGTCATCTCAAGGGATCCGTCACCGGAAGATAACTCCTAAGTGGCCCCAGGCCAATGGTGAAGCGGAACGCTTCATGAGAACTCTAAATAAGGTTAGCCGGATTGCTGTCGTCAATGGGGAGTCCGTGGAACAGTCCATTTACTCATTTCTCAGGGATTACCGTCAGACTCCCCATGCCACTACGGGGAGGGCCCCGGGACACCTGTCAATGGGGAGAATTGTACGAGATTCGATTCCACACCACCCTCAGTGGATCCCGTACGCTGTAGATGAACCTGATGTACACAGCAGGCGACAAAGAGCCAACGATCAAGTTAGTGCTCGCCATCAAGAGGAACATTCCCGATTACAACGTGGGGACCTAGGGTTAGTCCAAGACAGGCACCCCGGCAGCAAGTACCGACTTAAGTTTTAGAAGGATCCGTGGCGCATTACTCAGATCCGTGGGACTCAAATAACTGCTGATCACCAGGAATGTGTCGGCATTCAGGAAGTTTCATTGGAACCAGGAGGTTGAAGCGAGCCCTTTGACTGGGACTGTGGGTGAATCAGACTGGAAGGATGATCCAGAAAAGGAATGGCCCCTGACCAGGTTGAAGCCAGAAGCCAAGACTCCCCGGGGCTAGACCGGGATCGAAATGTTTTGGGAAACTGTGCAGCTGCTGACACTGGTGCTGGGGGCAGAGGAGGTCGTGGCCGATATGGTTGGCGGAGCAATCCAGAGCCTTCTCGCCGGCTGAGAGACTTCCACTGCTAAATGGACATGTCCAAGCGCTGGGGTCGTCAGAAGCAGGTTTGATATGTCTGCCAGTTTTGTGTCGATAATCAAGTTTGATAACTGTTTTATTTTTTGGGGAGGAATGTTGTATCGCAATGCGATACTTTGTACAAAACTATCTGCTGGTTATTGGTCCTGGGTGTATTCTGGGGAACCCCGGTGACGTGCTGTTGAATGGTTTTGCCTGTTCTGAGCGAGCACGTTATTAAATAGTGGTGCGAACGCGCGAACGGCGTCAGAGCCGCCCGCGCACCGACACTGTTCCCACTAGCTCTGTGTCCTGGTGTTATTTCCGCGGTCTACATCGCGCACTAAAGCGGCCACGCCTAGCGGCCGGTGGTAGCTACCGTGCACTCGTTAAACAAACATGAGTGCAGTGGTAAACATAACAGGCCCTTCCTCTTTGTCATTGTAAGACATATTATTATTTAGTACAATATCTAGATACTCCGGGGGACAGAAAGGTGTCCAATGCTGCCCTGGGAGAGCCGGATTCATACCAGCTCTTCAGGGCCCCACGGTGACTGCATGGGATCCATTTAAGAAGTGGTTGTCCTGGAAATGTGTCCCTCCTGGGCCTGCGCTGGGCACCCCAGGCCCAGATATCTACGAGGATACAGCTAGGAATACACAGGAACGCGTTCACGTGAGAATGACGTGCGTCACATCTTGTAAATGGGAGTGCACAGCCCTAATGCGTCCATTATAGGGGCCTGTGTAAGACCTCATTGTCACAGGTTCAACTCTTGGTGGGTCCACTCAGCCTTTCATCATTCTGAGGTCGATAAAATGAGTATTGTTGAGTTTGGTAACAATGAAAATCTGTTATTCAGTGCCAAGATACCCTTCTGGGTGAACGCGCGCTTTACATTAAAGGTTTCGCTGTCCCTGGGAATGAAATGTCACTCTCAACCCCAGTATTTTAACTCACCTTCCCCATTTTTGAACTAAACACTTTTCTTTGCTTAAGTGAAATAAAGTATAAAACGCGCCACTGGAGGTGCATAATGCATGAATATTATTTTTAAACAATCCCACGCCCGTCTCAGCAGCTGCCACCAGTCGTGCCCCTCTCAGGCTCTGCTAAATGCTTCATTTTTGAGGTGAGGGTGGGCAGCAGAGGGGATGGTTTGGATTTAAATGACAGGTTTCTATAAATGATGCCTCCTCACACTCCTGAGTGAAATCCTCATTTGAAAGCCCGGTAACCTCTGCTTCCACATTCGTCAGGGTACTAAGCGCAATATAAATACAATTACATAATTTTATGCATTTTAAAACCCAACAACCACGAGGCCTTTGGGAATGACGTCTGCAGGTCCCAGTAACCTCGGTCTGCTTGCTTTATACTACACCTCCCTGACTCTGGTTAAACCATAGAGTTGTTTCACTACAAGGCGCTTCCTAGGAGTTTTACGAAAATACACCATGAAAGGGGCTGGAGTCACAACGAGGCCTACAACTGATCTCTAGAACACGGGGCGGGTTTCCTAGAAGGTTATGGAAAAGATCCCATGAAATAACAAGGTAATGAAAAGAGCGCTAATTCAGGACTTGAACAGAACACAACAGACTTTGTGGCGCCTAACAACACACAAGCAGGAAGAATTGCACCCAAGTTGAGGAAAGCACGAAGGCATCACACTTTCCGGTTACCCCTGATGTTCAGGAGTTTTTTTCAGATGTACGCCTTAGGCGTTCTCATTTTGTCCTTCAGCCAATCTCCTTTGTGACACACAGCCTCCAGCTAGGTCTGGCTGCTACGGTTGTCCTGGGTAAGACCCAGGCAAAATTCTGTCTTTTAGGGTCGAAACGTTGACTAATACGTCTCAAGCATGTGCTCATTTCTTGAAAGGACCTTTACAAAAAACTCTGCTCTGATGAGTTATGATATTCTTGAATATTCACATTTTGTCCTGTTGGTTGAGCTTTTCAATCTGTGTTATGCGCACTGAATATAATTATGCAAATTACTTTACGTGACCTCACTTGCACTGCACCGTCACACGTAGCACATTGTCACTTGTTGGAATTGTCATATGAGTATTTTGAAGATGATTAATCCAATCACTAAATTTGAATATTTTTTTCATAACTTCTCACCATTACATTTCTGTTAGAAGGAACCTGCGTTCCTCCCCACCTGCCATGTCTTTGGAAATGATTGCCCTTGGAACACTTTCTTTGATAATGGTTCATGCCAACGTGGGGCACGGCAGATTAACTACCAGGGTGCTGTTTATCTGCCCCGAGTGTTCCTACTAATTGTAGGGGCTCCTGGCATTAGCACAAGTCAATGTTCATATCAAAATACAGCAAAACTCAAAACAAGAATTTCCATATTTACATCTTTTTCCCCCTCTTTAATGCTTACGTATTCCATACAGTTTTATTCCATAATGTTTCAAATACTTCACTTTTCAAATGCTGCATACATCTTACTTCAGGGAGGACAGATTCTACGTTAAACCTGTTAGAACACCGCGTTTCCAAGCAGTTGAACAGTGATTTTTACCTGTGGTTCAACACAGTCTTCCAGACCGTGCAGGTAGCGGGGCAACTCCTGCAGAACCTGCGTCTGATCCTTTAATACACAATCGTGAACCACACACAGTGTTATTCATCTTTAATGCCTCTCGGGACTGCTGGCGTTGAATTATTCGAATGCATAATGCATCCCAACCTTTCTCGGTGTATCAAGATTGCTGCCATGACACACAATTCCTGTGCTGGTTCATTAACAATAAAACACCTTTCCTCCATCTCACCAGACACATACACATGTACATCTAAAAACACATCAAACAACAACAGGGACGGGCCCAACAAGGGAACCTAGGACACTGCAACACAGTGCCAAGGGAATGGGAAGGAAAAACCATTAGGTTTTTAAAAAGAACCTTCACCCACCAACCTTGTTGGAGGCATGCTTCATCATTGGGTTCCCACCTGGGCGGCCGAGTGCAACCCAGGTGTGCTGCGACGCCTGATCACAGCGGAGCGGGTGGTTTTTGTGAAGGAAGTGAGGACAAAGTGTAGGATAAAAATGCCTCCATCGAGATAGAACTACTTTGATCTTGAGGTCTTGCGCCATCCTTTCTGACACACAGGCTGCTGCTGGACCAACGCTGGCTTCCAGGCACATGATTGCAATTTCTCTGCCACGGCGGACGGGCTTTCATCTTGATTGGATATTTTAGATGCCACACAGGAAAAAAAATCTGTAGCTGAACAGCTCACCAGTGCAGACTGCACCAAATTAATAATAGAAGGACACACTGTATACGTCCATTGATCATTCTGGTGTTTGCGAGTTGTAGAAGTTCTGATTTCCGTTATCTGTTTCCTGAAAATCCTCAATTAAATGAGGGTCCCAGAGTCCAACTGAAAACCAGGGTCTCCCAGGTACTGGCCGGCAAGAATTTCCCTATAATCCCTGGGTGGAAGAAGTGTCAACAAGAGGTGGCCGAGAGTCTCCGGGGAACAAAGAAAGATCTGTGTCCACCTGAAGCCCGCGGTTGTGCAGGCTAGGGTCTGGCCTAGAAGCTTCACCCAAGGGTACTGACCAAACTGCAGAGTCAAGCACGCCCTCTCTCCACCTTTGGTAATGATCTCTTTGATATTGGGGATTCATTCAAGTCACCCTTCCCTCTAGGCGCTCTTGGACTCAGACAGCAGCACCAGGCCACCACTGATCTGGCCAAAAGAGGACACTCGAAGCCCCAAACATGGATACTCTATGCCAAGCAACCACCATCAACAGCCTCATGCGAATAAAACATGGAAAAAGAATATCCGAAGATATGGTGTGCGTACTAAGAGTCACTGCACAGGCAACAGCCTTAAAAACATTGATTTAAAGAACCTGGTCATTACAGGACCTTTCTTGGCAGGTGAGTGTGCACAACACGGACGAATCAACTGTACAAGGATGTTAAAATCACTATTAGAAAAACTTCATTTAAATGTGCATTTTTTCTGTACACAAATATCCCTTCACAAAAATATCTTTTAGTCTATTGGCTAATAAGTTTACTATATCACCTCAAATGTGTCATAATTCACCAAATCAGCAGCATGATTTTTCACCAGACCAGCAGAATGATTTTTCACCAGACCATCAGGATGATTTTTCACCAGACCAGCAGGATGATTTTTCACCAGACCAGCAGGATGATTTTTCACCAGACCATCAGGATGATTTTTCACCAGACCATCAGGGTGATTTTTCACCAGACCAGAGGATGATTTTTCACCAGACCAGCAGGATGATTTTTCACCAGACCAGCAGGATGATTTTTCACCAGACCAGCAGGGTGATTTTTCACCAGACCAGCAGGGTGATTTTTCACCAGACCAGCAGGATGATTTGATTTATGAAAAGTTTGAGCACACCTAATGAGCAATTACTTATTCAGTGATTGAGTGCCCAAAAAATGAGTGCAGTCCCCACCCATGAGGAAAATTCAAAAGCCGTACTCCGTTGAAATGTTACAGAATTAAAACAAAGAGTGAATTTCGTCAAGCAGCAAGATTCTGAGAGAGAAAAACTATAAACTTCCACCCAGAACTGACCAACTTGTAACCAGCTTCAGGCGTAAGACTGATTATTTTTGCTAGAAGATGCCCCAATGAAGCTTCTGCCCCCAAAATCATCCCTCCCCAAAGAGAAGCAGGCATCTAAAGTAACACAACGCTCTGCTGAGACAGCCAAAGATAACACAGCAATCAGAGTAATCCCAAATGAATACGCATTAAAAATCCCCCCTTTGAAAACCCAAGTGGGCATCAGCGATTACACAGACTGGCATGAAAAAGAGGGTTTTGGCAAAAAGATAACAGGGACCAAGAGAAAGACTTAAGGTTTTACAAGCTGGCTGCTTTCAAGTCCAAATTGAAGAAAATCTCAAAAAGATAAAATAAATTAACACTAAAGTACTTTCAAGAAAATAAAGTTTAAATGATGTGGCAAAACAGAGGTTAAAGTTCCATGCCCTGAGAATTGTTTGAAATGATTGCATTGACATCCAAATAAGATTAAACAAAGAATGAAATCTCCACACTTGAAAAAAACCGTTCTGTGAAAATGTTATATAAATAAGAAGGGTAAAGAAAAAAATGCAAGTAAAATTAAGGAACACATTTGAAATGCCACAGATTTTCATGGTTTACCCTCAATTATGAAATTGTCAAATGGGTCATGGTTCAGCAACTCTGGTGGCACTGAGGACAAGTGTGCAGGGCTGCAAGTATTTCACATGTCCTATTATGGCACCGTGTTAACTAAACAATGACTCCCACCCGGAGCAACCTGGGTTCCATCTTCAACATGATTGCCAACATGGAGTCCAGCAGCTGGCAAGCTCTGAGCAGGGGCCACCCTTGATGGCCACTGGTCACTGGAGGCCAACCACGAGGCTCTGGTAAACGTCTCTTTCCAGCTCCCAAGAGTGGTGTTTTTTCACGTACTCCTTCGCGTTTGCCACAATCTGACTCCTCAAAGAAGGATTGTCTATGAGCCTCTGAGCCAGCTGAACAAATTCCTGGAAGAAAACAGTAAAGGTTATCTTAAAACTTGCAATTACTAGTCACTCACTTTTCCAACCTTTAAACAATTTCACATTTCCTGGAACTCGGGAATAAAGTGTCTGCTTTCCACGTAGCCAATCAACATTTTTTCACTTTTTCATATTTTTTTTAAAGTCCTACAATTTTTAAGATATCTTAAGTGAATTCATATATAGCCACGAGCTTTCAGAACTCATGGCTGTGGTTTATAACCTTTTATAAATGATAAATACATATTTTTTTAAGTCATAGATGAAATATTTGTTTTTGATAAAGTCGTTAAAAATTTAACATCTCAAAACAACAATTCCAACAACTTTAAACTTCTGAATAAGGGAAATGAATCCCAAAATCTAAAGCCCATTTAGGAGTTGAGTTTTTTAGGCCAGTATTATTGTGGAGAGTTAATTCTGTGATCACATGAAGATGTAATTGCACATAAAAAAGTGACGTAAATAAATGTCTGCGCACCTTGGGCATAATGAAAAAAATGATTTTGTGGCCTGAAGCCCAGAAATTAGCAAAATCACAGAGTTGGCTGACACGAAATGGCATTTCGCGATCTACTAAACTCCTTTTGCAGTTTGGAAAGCCAAAGGGGTACCACCGCAAGGAAAGCGGTAAACACATTTTTTTTACAGCCGTGATGCTTTAGGGATTTTCTTTTCCACATTTTGGAATGCCAACTTGGGGTGACAATCTGATGTTCCTTGAAGACCACCATTCCGGTGTCTGTAGCCAGCCACACAGGGTCGCAAATAGTGACCTGCCGAATTAATACCCACTAGAGAGGTGTTCCGCGACTCCCTGCGATTCAAGACTGCGACAACACTTATCAGTACATAGGCTGCATCACAAACTTACAGACAGGTCGCAAAAAGTGGGTGCACGATTTGTAACCAATAATCTGTGACCTGCTTCTTTTGTACATCGGGCCCTTGACTTAGGAACATCTATTTTAGCATCTTTTTTCGGCAACGCCTTGTCTATGAAGTTTCCGGGTTGGGACAGTTTAGGCGTCACCATTTTGCAGTGGATTTTCTCTGTCGTGGAAACAGAGTGGGGCGTAAATGCTCTTCCTCTGCCACAGAAATATCCATAGAAAACGGATTTCACCTTAAGAAACGCGTTGGCAACAGTTCTCTGTGGTTGAGCCAATATTCTGTAAGTCGTTGGAGCTGTGACCAGCCTGGCGGCCGACTCCACATGGGCGTCACTCGTCATTGGGCTAGCGTCATTCCAAGCAGTGGCGGCCCTTCCGCTAAGGCGGATGAGCATCGCCCCACTGAGCAGGTCGAAAAAGGAAAACAGAAAATGATCATAACTCCTTGTTATTATCCTTATCTTTTTCTGTCCTTGCTCAGCTGGTTTGGGGCGGGGCTGCTCTGCTCACAAAGAAGGGCACCGGAGGAGTGGTTTGCCCACATCAAGTGCGCTTGACGCTTTGGTCAGCCGTCTCGCGCCGGTCAAACCTTCATGAGCAGTATGCATGCTCTCCATGCAAAGTTGCATTACAATTACAACCTGCGTGGAGAACATGCCCAGCCTCCCATTCACTGGCTGAGCGCCGAACCGCGGTGCTCAAACCAATCATAATGCTGCATTACAGCCTGCGTGGAGAACATGCCCAGCCTCCCATTCACTGGCTGAGCGCCGAACCGCGGTGCTCAAACCAATCATAATGGTGCTTTACAGTGTTGTGATTGGCTATCGGGAGGCTGGGAGTCGGGTGCTTCCTGCTCTGGAAGTGGGCGAAGATGACCGAGAGGAGGAGGGGCCGGCAGAAAAGTAAGTGTATATTTTATTTTGTTCTTCATTCCCTCCTCCCCCCCAATGACATCATGATGTGCCCCCCTCATGCTGTTAAATACAAGTCGCCACTGATTACAAGGTGCCCACATTTGTGCCAGTGATGCTAAGTAATGGCAGTAGTGACAGGGAGACAGGGGCAGACTCTGTATGCAGGTTTGTCTGGTGTTGTGAACCCACAGACATGGTGCGGGGTGCATGATGCAGGGTGCGGGGTGCATGGTGCAGGGAGTGGGGTGCATGATGCAAGGTGCATGGTGCAGGGTGCGGGGTGCATGATACAGGGTGCATGGTGCAGAGTGAATGGTGAAGGTGCATGGTGCAGGGTGCAGGGTGAAGGTGCAGGGTACTGGGTGCATGGTGTATGGTGCTGGGTGCAGGGTACATGGTGCGGGGTGCAGGGTGCAAAGTCAAAAGCACAAGAGCGATATCAGGATGTTGATAGAAAGATGCACTGTCTCTTTCAAGGGCAGCACAACTGGTGGCGTGGTCCATCTGGAGAACCTGGTATTGCTCCATCACTCATCCTCACACTCTCATTCATGGTTGAGGAATGCCAGGACCTGCCCGCTACCATGCTGATGAAGGGCCCAGACACCAGGCAAGCAAGCCCCCCGTGCAACTACAAGGCTGTGCACATCACTGCTCCCAAAGAAGCCATTGCTGTGGTGGACCAGAAGGAACCAGGTGGCTGTGGATAATCACTTGATCTTAAGGTAACTTTCTCATCTGGGTTGCCATCCAAGGCTCACGAATCCTGCCTGCCACGCTTGAGGACTTCAGATTAAAGTAAGCACTGACACAACCAACACAACAGGTTCTCAAGGGTCTGCGGCACATCTACATGATCCACAATCGTCAACACAGGCAAAAATCTCAAGGAAGGCACCGGTAGCAAGAAAATTGACATAAAATAGACCATCAAGCTGGTCTCAGAGAAGGGTCGCGGCGGCCAGAAGGTGAGGAACAAGAGGGACACCATTCACGGCCGGCTGCTCGTGGGTGTGTGAGTCTCAGGGAGCCGCCGGGCCAGCCACACTCTATGGCGCTGCCACGGCTTATGGTGGGGTGATAGGCACCCTGAAATACCTGCTGAATGAGTGTTCTCCCTGGGTTATCACTTACTGCACAGTTCCAGGTGAGTATCGTCTTCAGTCAGATCACATGAACTCCAGGTGAAGCCGCTGGAAGGACTCTGTGTCGGTCCAATGAGGAAAACAGGAAAAGTGCCACAAGGGAGGCTAGAATTCTTCAGCACTAGAGACTCTGTCTGGAGTCTAAGGCAGGGCGATGCCCACACCCTGCACACGGCTGCACCCACAGATCCAGACCTTGGGGTACGAGAGCCAGAAATTAAAGGAAGCCCCGCAGAAAGCATCGACTGTCGACAAAGCCAGGAGTGGGATTGAGTGACCAGTGGGAGGCGTCCGTCCAATCGACGGCTTCCACGTCACGTCAAGTAAAGCAGAGGCCACGAAGGAGGAGCAACTGTAGTCTCCAAAAAAGTAGAGAGTTATAGAACTGTTCCTGTCGAAATACATAGTGCAGCTAATGAAGCCAGAGTGCCTTAAAATAGCCCTAGAGTAGCCCAGTCACAGCTTTCACTTGGGGACGGTAGTCGCCCACGGTAAAATGACTATCAATTTGGTGAACTCTAAAAACATCTTGCGGGCGCATCGTCTACTTAGAATCCAAAGTCGAGAACCAAGCCCGCCAAAAGAGAGGAAGAGGCAGCACCAACGACGAAGACAACAAAATGATGCCATCAGCGTGTGGCAGAAACCACGTTCTAATGAGGCGGCAAGGCTAGATTATAACATCCATCTGAACAAAAGCAAAAAGGTTTAGTAAACAAGGAGCAAGAAAGTGGTTTTGCCCAAACATATTGAAGCATTCATTTTCAGAATGAACTGAAGATGGAGGGCAGATTACATGATCCACCAAGATCTGTCAGGAGAACAACCCGCGTCTGCAGCAGCGTGGATCGCTGCATCAGCACCGAACGAGACCAAAGAAGCACCTGCAAAGGATGGATGGGGGTACCAAAGCCCACCGGTTTCCTAGCCCTCCGGTAGGTGGTGGCAACCAATGCTGCCTTCAGACCCAACTGGCTCCTTGTGCGACTGCTAATGAGACGTCTCCATCACAACTCTCACTGGAAGCAGGAATGGACCAAGCCAGAGCGAGAAGCCGCCATGCCGTAGGGGACACGCTTTGTGCCCACTCATTATCAGAGTGCCAGGGCTGGACGAGGAGAAGAGGCTGAAAACTGTCCAATTAATAATGTGATGACAAGGAAAGACAGCAGGCAATGCCTCTTGGCCATCGCGCGGGAGAGTCAGGAGCCAGCAATGACTGCGCTCCAGCAAACCACATCCCCGTCGCCTTCCAGACCCGCATCCAGGGACAATGGTACAAACGGACATAAATGAGCTTCTGCTTCCAGACTCCAGCTGCCTGCGACATCAGATTTTAACATGAAAATAATGTAACCCAGAAAAGAGCTGGAAACTGGACAGGACCAGCCCAACAGCCACACACACACAGCGCATCTCTACACCCTGGTACTCCTGGGTGGTGGACCTTACCACCATACAATGATGCTATCACCATCACGTGAAGAGGTTGACCACCAAGCACCCCCTTCCCGGCATACATTGATGCCAATACCACCAGATGAAGACGTTGACCTCCAATAACCCATTCCCAGTATAGATTGAGGCCAACACCCCAAGAAGAAGAGGCTGACCTCCAAGAACCACGTTCCCGGCATACACTGATGCCAACACCACCAAATGAAAAGGGTGAACTCCAAGAACCTGCTTCCTGGGATACATTGATGCCAACACCACCAGATAAAGAGGTTGACCTGCGAGAACCCCATTTCTGGCATACAATGATGCCAACAGTACCCAATGGAGAGGGTGGCTTCCAAGAGCTGTCGCGCAGGTGCTGAGACGACACCTGCAGACACCAGAGCGGTGATATACTGACCGAGGAGGACACTGTTGGGTACCCGTGACTCCCAGGACGCAGAAGGCGTGGCCAAATACACTGCTGATCTACTCTTTAAGTTGACTTTTGGTTGTAATATAAGAGTGCTTGGACATCTGCTATCACTACACAAGTGCACCTGGGTAGAGAAGCTGAAGTCTATCTTTTAATTGCCTCTTTCCCTAGACGGGTCTATAAGAGTCATACACTCATCCAGTGATTAGTGCACAGCCTGGTGCTCCACCCTGCACTCACTTACATGCTGGAAGATTTCACGTGTGAGCCGGATATGTAAAGAGTGTGTGAAGTCCAAATCAAAATGTTTGTGGCAGATACTTCCACGATGCTCCTCCACTATGAGATGATGTTACCTGAAGACTTACCAGACCCCTTTTTTGGCATCTCACCACCAATTATTAATAATTGGTGGATCCATAAACGACCTTAGAGTCAATATATGTGTACGCTTCTGTTTGATTTGGGTTTTCAGGCACTAAATGGTCATTTTGCCACTGATCAACCTGCTCGACCTACATTCATTTCACATCAGGTAAGAAGCATTATTGATTATACAGAATGAATATGCTACTTACCAGTATGCATCTGTTCTTGGCATGTAGGGCTGCTGACATTCATATCTGTGCATAGATCGCCGCCTAGTGTTGAGTCCGGATGTTTGCACGTTGTTGTCCTGGAAGAGTCTTCGAAGTATCCTTGGATAGGTGACTCCTCCCCTGGACTACAGTGCGCATGGGCATCCTCTCCATCCTCAGATTGTTTTTCGCCATTGTGGCAGTGATGGAGTAGATACAGTAAGTGATGACCATGCTATACAGTAATTCTGAGAGCTGCAGCTGCTACAGGCGCCGGGGAGGAGGGAGGGCGATATGAATGTCAGCAGCCCTACATGCCAAGAACAGATGCATACTGGTAAGTAGCATATTCAGTTCGAGGCATGTGGGCTGCTGAATTCATATCTGTGCATAGAATATATAGCAGTGCCCTCTATTAGCGGCGGCTACCAGTGCCAGCTGCAGCGGTCTGAAAAAGGGTTTTGAGAACAGCCTGTCCTACAGCTGCCTGCTGTTTTGATTGCACATCTACACAATAGTGTTTGGTTAATGTGTGTGTAGTGGACCAGGTGGCTGCTCTACATATATCATGCAGGGGAATATTTCCCAGAAAAGCCATGGAGGCCCCTAACTTACGTGTTGAGTGGGCTCGTGGGGGAATAGTTAATGTGCGTTTTGCCTTTTGATAACAAATTTGGATACACTTAACTATCCATCTGGCTATCCCTGCTTTGGAGATGGCGTTACCTTTGTGGTGTGGGGCAAAGGCAACGAACAGTTGTTTTGTCTTCCTAAAGGGTTTAGTCCTGTCGATGTAATACATGAGGGCCCTTTTGACATCTAGTGTGTGGAGTGCCCTTTCCGCGACAGTTTGTGGGTTTTGGAAGAAAACGGGCAGTTCAATAGTTTGATTCATGTGGAACTGCGATATTACCTTGGGCATGAATTTGGGGTTGGTACGTAGTACGACCCTATTGGCATGAACCTGTATAAATGGCTCTTGAACTGTTAGTGCCTGGAGTTCACTAACTCTTCTTAAAGAAGTGATCGCTACCAGGAAAGCTACTTTCCAGGTGAGGAATTGAATCTCGCATGAGTGGAGAGGTTCAAAGGGTGGACCCATCAGGCGTGTGAGGACCAGGTTGAGGTTCCACATTGGAGCCGGTGGGTGGCTTGGTGGAATGACTCGTTTGAGTCACTCCAAGAATGCTTTGATGGCAGGCACTCTGAATAGTGAGAGGTGCTGCCTGGTTTGCAGATAGGCTGATATTGCGGTCAAATGGACACGTATAGAGGTGTACGCCAGATTGCATCGGTATAGGTGTAGGAGGTAACAAATGATGTTTTGGATGGATGCGTCCAGCGGGTTAATGTCATTATTACCGCAATAAATGACGAACCTTTTCCATTTGGCTGCATAGCAAGCTCTTGTAGTGGGTCTCCTGGCCTCCTTGATGATGTCCATACAGTCAGGTGGCAGGTTGATGTAGCCAAACTCTAGGACTTCAGGAGCCAGATTGCCAGGTTCAGCTGTTGCGGATCTGGGTGCTGAATCTCTCCATGGTTCTGCGTCAAATGCGCGGGTTTGATCCGCAGCCTTTGATGCAGCACCACGGAAAGTTCGAGGAAGGTGGTGTACCATGGCTGGCGTGCCCACGTAGGAGCAACTAGGACGAGTGTCAGGGAGTGTTGTCTGAGTTTGCGAGCCACCAGCGGTATCAACGGCGCTGGGGGAAATGCGTACGCAAATCTGCCGGACCAGTTCATCCATATCGCATTGCCCTGCGACTGCGGATGTGGGAACCTGGCGGCAAAGCTTTGGCATTTTGCGTTTTCGCTTGTGGCGAACGGGTCTATCTCTGGATGACCCCACTGCTGGAAGTACGGCTGGAGTACTGATGGGTGTAACTCCCACTCGTGCATCTGGTGGCTGTGTCTGCTGAGCAGATCCGCCATCTGGTTGTCCTTGCCGGGGAGGTGTTCCGCCATGAGGAACATGTTCCTCTGAATGGCCCACTTCCACATGCTCTGAGCCAGATGAGACAACTGTGGAGAGTGCGTTCCTCCCTGCTTCTGTATGTAGTACATTGCGGTCATGTTGTCCGTCCGGATCAACACGACCTTGTTGCACAGATGTACTTTGAATGCCTTCATGGCCAGGAAGATTGCCATCAGTTCCAGAAGGTTGATGTGCATCTTCTTCTGTTGTGTCGTCCATAGTCCCTGCACTGTGTAGTGGAGTACATGAGCTCCCCATCCCTGGAGAGACGCGTCCGCTGTCAGTACTATTTGTGGAACAGGCTCTTGGAACGGTCGGCCCTTGCAAAGGTTTTGTGGATTCCACCAATGCAGAGAGTTGTATGCCCGACCGCTCACCAACACTAGGTCTTTCAACTGTCCTTGAGCCTGATTCCACTGACGTGCTAAGCACTCCTGAAGCGGGCGCATATGTAATCTCGCGTGCGGGACTATGAAAATGCAGGAGGCCATCATGCCTATCAACTGCATGAACACTCGCGCAGGAAGGGAGTGTTGGGGTTTGAACTTGGAAATCAGCATTTGCATGCTGTTGATCCTCACTAAATTTGGCTGAGCTGTGGCCGCCAGAGTGTCTATAGTCGCACCCAGGTACTGTTGTACGTGTGCGGGCTGGAGATGGGATTTTGGGTAATTTAGTGAGAATCCCAGACTGTGAAGGAGGTGAATGGTGCGGGACATGTGGCTGGCACATTGCTGGGCTAACTTCGCTTGAACGAGCCAGTCGTCCAGGTAGGGGTAGACGTGTATGTGCTGCCTCCGTAGATGTGCCGCCACAGTAGCTAGGCACTTTGTGAAATCCCTGGGTGCTGTTGTCACGCCGAAGGGCAGGACTTGGAATTGATAGTGCTGTCCCTGAACAGTGAACCTGAGGTATTTTTTGTGTGAGGGGTGAATGGGTATGTGGAAATACGCATCCTTGAGGTCCAGTGTGGCCAGGAAGTCTCCCTGCTTGAGAAGCGGAAGGACTTGCTGGAGAGTGAGCATGGGAAAGTGCTCGGAAAGAATGTACCGGTTCAGGGGTCTTAGGTCTAGTATAGGTCTGAGTGACCCGTCCTTTTTCGGTATTAAAAAGTAGAGGGAGTACACTCCCGTACCCTGCTCGTGGACGGGTACGACCTCTATAGCGCCTTTTAGAAGCATACTTTGCACCTCTTGCTGTAAGAGCGTTAAGTGCTCTGAGGACATAGGACGGTTTCTTGGAGGTATTGTGGGTGGAGTGGAGGTTAGCTCTAGACAGTAACCGTATTTGACAATATCTTTGACCCACCTGTCCGTGGTGATGGAGTTCCACGTGGACAGGAACCTTTGTAGCCTTCCCCCGACAGGTGTTATGTGGTCGGGAGGAAGGGAGAGGGCGTCACTGCTTGTTCTTGGGGGAGGACCTGGTGTTGCCGTAGCCGCGTCCTCTGCCCTTTGTACTGGAGCCACGATATCCACCCCGGGTGTTTTTATCGTAGGTGGTTTGGGTATTGCCCTTGTTGTATGTCTGCTGTGACCCCTGTCCTCTACCTGCTCCTCTATTTCCGGGGCGACGAAAGGAGCTGCTCCGAAAGGACTGAGTCTGGAGAGCCCCCATGGCCTTTGCAGTGTCCGTGTCCTTTTTTATTTTCTCAAGGGCGGTGTCAACCTCCGGCCCGAATAAATAGTCGGGGTTGACAGGTTGGTTTAGTATATTATTTTGCACCTCAGGTTTGAATCCGGAGATTCGCAACCAGGCATGTCGTCGCAGCATGACGCTTGTGTTTATGGCCCTGGCAGCCGTGTCTGCAGCATCTAGTGCACACTTGATGGAAGCATTTGTGAGTAGCTGTCCCTCTCTGATAAGAATTTCTGCACCTTCTTTGAACGGGTCAGGGAGATGTTGGAGTAGTTGCTCCAATGTGTCATAGTGCGCTCTATCGTAGCGAGCGAGGAGCGCTTGAGTGTTGGCTATGCGCCATATGTTGGCAGCCTGGGCGGCAACTCGCTTGCCAGAGGTCTCTAACACCTTGGACTCTTTGTCCGGGGGAGGAGCGTCACCTGTCGTTTGCGAGTGTGCCCTCTTGCGAGCATTCGCTACGACAATGGAGTCTAGTGGTAATTGGCCTCTGATGTAAGTAGGGTCCCCAGGCGCCGATCTGTATTTCTTATCGATCCTGGGGTTTAACACCCGTGCCCTGGTGGGTTCTTTGAAGATGTCCTTGGCTGGTTTGAGGACTCCTTTCAACATGGGCAGAGTTTTTACATGCCTTTCTGAGGATGCGAAGGTGTCTATAAGAAAGTCGTCCTCGACGGTGTCAGAGTGAAGCTGCACTCCATGATTATTCGCAGCACGTTCAATAAGAGCGTTGAACGCTGCAGTGTCCTCTGTGGGAGATGTTTTCGCCCCATAGAGTTGTGGGTCCTGTGCATCAAGAGGTGCACCCGGGTCTACAGGGTCTCCCCAAGTTTGATCAGGGTCCTGTTGGTCATCAGGGTCTATGTCTCCGTGGTAGGGGACTTGGTCACCCATGTAGTCCTCCAACGCATCCGTGTAGGAGTGTGTGGGAGAGAATGATTGTGGATCCTGGTAGGGCGAGTTGAAAGATTCGCAAAGGACAGGTTCCGAGTCCACAGGCAGCTTTCTTTTTAGTGGGATCCGGAAAGGGTCCAAAGGTGGCTCCGAAGTTATCCTCCGTTCGTGGATAACCATCCTGCCGGTGTTGGCGTCGATGAAATGTGACGGAGACGTCTCAGCAGGTGTAATTGTGGTGTGGGTGACCCGTGTCCTGAGTTGGAACATTTTCGGGGCCGTGGATGGAGGCAGGCCAAAAGTAATGTTGGCTGGCGCCGAAGAGGCTGCTGGAGCTTTTATTGGGCCGGAGCCCGACGTGTCCTGGAGGACTGTTTTGGTTTTGCTGCTTTGTGCTGCAACGGGTCGCACTTGGAGCGCCCTTGAGGCTTTAGCGCCGACCAAGTGTGTAGAGGCGGCCGTGGACTTTTTCGGCGCCGGTGGGTCATCGAGTCGAGGGGCGGGAATGGCCGTCGACGTCTTCGATGCATGAGGCTTTGGTGTTGCCGTGGAAGCGATATGAGACGCAGCTGGCAGTGTGACCTTTGGTGTCGGAGTCGATGGCGTCGGCGCCGGGAGCCGAGCAGGTTTGTTGGCACCGAAGGCCTTTTTCCGTATGTCGACTCCGACGTCGGCCGCTTCAAGTTCGGCACCGAAGTCTCGCTTGGTGCGGTCGGTGCCGACGCGTTTCGCTGGCGTCGAAGGCGTGGAAGGCCTCGATCCGACCAGCGCCACTTTTGGTTTCGGTTTCAATTGAACCGGTGCAGCTTTCGGTTTCGTAGAAGGGAAACCAGCCGGTTTAGGTAATAATGGCTGCCGCTGAATGTCCGAGGCCGGGCCCGAGGGCGGGGCCGAAGAACTGCGGGATAGGTCTCGGGTAAGGCCCGAAGGCGATCCCTCGACCGGAGCCATAGACTGTGGCACTGGGCTTTCTTCGGTCTGAACGGGTAGGCCTTGCTCGTCATTGGAGCTACTCTCTTCGGCCCCTAAGGCCTCATCGTAGTCTCCTACCTCGGTGTCGTCTTCATCTCTGCGAAAGAGTGATTCGTCGACGTCGTCCGATCCGGAGTCGTGTTCGGAAACGGGACTGGAGGGTAGGATCTCCAATTTTTCGACATCTTCGGTCTCGTTGAAGATGTCTGCCGGGGCCGGTGCCGCGTGCTGCGCTTCGAGTCTCGCCGCTCGTCGATTCCGTAGAGTCTTCTTTGAACGGAACCGGGCACAGGCCATGCATGTAGATTCGCCGTGATCCGGCGAAAGGCATTTGTTGCACACCGGATGGACGTCGATGTGGGGATATTTCGCATTGCATACCGGACACCTCTTGAATGGTGTCCTCGATTCCATCGTCGATGTCGTCGATGGGCAGGTAAGATGCGAAAAAGTCGGTACTGAAAGTTAGTAAACTAACAAAGGTAGTATCGAAACCGATCGAGAAAACAGTACCGACGCGAACTAAAGGCCTTTTGGCCTCGACAAAGTTTTTCCTAACTTGAGCTAAGATAGCACATCCGAACCCAATGGCGGAAAAAAACAATCCGAGGATGGAGAGGATGCCCATGCGCACTGTAGTCCAGGGGAGGAGTCACCTATCCAAGGATACTTCGAAGACTCTTCCAGGACAACAACGTGCAAACATCCGGACCCAACACTAGGCGGCGATCTATGCACAGATATGAATTCAGCAGCCCACATGCCTCGAACTTACACTTTTCCATTTCTTCTATTGGTAAGAGCTATGAAATCAAACCCAGGAAAGAAAGCGACCACAAATCATAGGTTTACAATTTTCCTTTAGAACCTGGACAAAAGATGATTCTCTAATCGATAACTCCCTGGTATCTATTACCAGTGTATTATTACATGGAATGTGGAAATGACTGCTAAATTAAAGGCACTTGTAATCCAGGATTTCATAATTGCGATATTAAAGAACTGGGACACCACAGCTAAGACGTAGCTCCTTAATTGGTTAAAAGACTGGGAGTATTTCTTAAATCAAGTTATGCTTCTCATCTCCATAGAGATTAATGTCTGCGAAACCCAACTACAAGATTCTACACAACAAGTCTAGTATACAGCTGAAGAGGGAGTAGCGGAGGTAACTACGCCACTCGTTACTGGAACAATCGACTACGCCGTTGAGATTCATGCATAAAAGAGTTTTAAAAAATCTACCGGAAGAAAGTTCAGGGGTTCCAAGATGCAGCATGAGTGAACCTGCATCCTGCAATGAAGTCAAAACACTCTAAGCGTTTTTGATCCCTGGTCGGCCATGGCTTGAGTCTTATCACCCTGCAACCGATCATTTTATCCCATTTGACAAATGGGAGTAATTTATTATTGAAACATACAACAAGATAACTACGGAGTCATACCCCATGCCTTCAAACTGCAAACCGTAGTTTACAATTACAACCAAAGAAATGGTTGAGTTAATAAAGAACTGCACTAAATAAATTAATTCGGGCACAATTTCTCAATTTTTCTGAAAATAGACAACAGGAAATTACAACTGTAAAAAAATCGTCGCCGGAGGGAAAAAGAAAAAAAATCGGAAAATTCAGCAGGATCAAAAATGGGTCGATATTCAGATTGCAGCCAAACAAATAAACAATCGCTAATACTGGAGCTTAATCCCTGCAAGCCTCACCAGTTCCACCAACTGAATGGGAATCATACCTACAAAACCTATAAAAAATTAAATTTGAGGCAAGTAGGCTCGATCCACGCCTTAAGCAAGCAGGGAAGATATTCTTGATAACACTGCTCCTGGATCTCGGCAAATTGAAAATTACATAAAAAATGCTAGATCTTCTGCTGCAATGGGTCCGGATCAGATCCCAATAAAAGTACTTGAAAGTAACCCAGAAGAATAGGGTAAGTTTTTAGCCCCCCTCTACTCCCACTGCTATGTTACTGGTAAAATCCTGAAATCATGGAAGGGGAGCATCGTAATCCCAATCTATAGGAAGGGCTCTCGGTTGCTTCCCTGCAATTACCGACAGATCGCTCTACTGGACGCTGCAGGGAAGAACTTTGCAGCTAGTGTCCTGGATCATCTTAAAGATTGGGCGTTTTCAGCTGGATTAATCCCCCTAAATCAAGCTGGGTTCCGACAAAAACACTCTGTAATGGACAACATAGCAGCGTTACAAACAGTAACTGCCAAATACGTGATCTTGAAATCTCAGATCGTCTACTCTGTCTTTGTCGACTTCACAGCATTCGACAGAGTGGATAGACCCACACTCTGGGGTAAGCTTAGAAAATTGGGAATCCCGGATAATCTGCTTCATATAATTACATCATTACACTCGGAAACATGGTGTCAAGTACAAATGGGGAAAGAGAAGGGACTCAGACGTCCAATAGTTACACCAAATGGTCTTAGGCAAGGTTGCCTTTTAGCTCCCCTTCTGTTCTCTTTATATCTCAGCGATCTACCAGAATGTTTTACACAAGTCATCAATTTTCACCCAAAAATATCACTAGGCAAGATCCATATTATGATGTACGCCGACGATGTGGTTATATTAGATCTTACAAAAACAACAGTTGATGGACAGAATGCAGAACAATGTCATACATTCACACCAGTACAGAGATCTGGGCTTAAATCCATCGTTTTTTTGCTCACCGTGCCATTCCAGTTTGAACCCAGCCATATGCAAATCAGTCTTGACCCTGTGCCTCATGGGAACAGTCCAGCCCGAACCGCCAAGCCAGGTCCTCCCTGGACTGGAACAAAGCATCCTAGGACCGGTTTCGGGGTTTCACCCCTCTTCAGCCAGGATGGCTTGATTCCAGTGACATAGAGAGCACGGGACGCACGTCTGAGCATACCCGTCCCACTCGGGGTGACAAATGCAAAAACAATAGTTGATGGACAGAATGCAGAACAATGTCATACATTTACCCCAGTACAGAGATCTGGGCCTAAATCCATCTTTTATTTGCTCACCATGCCATTCCAGTTTGAACCCAGCCATATGCAAATCAGTCTTGACCCTGTGCCTCATGGAAACAGTCCAGCCCGAACTGCCAGGCCAGGTCCTCCCTGGACTGGAACCAAGCATCCTAGGATACCGGTTTCAGGGTTTCATCCCTCTTCAGCCAGAATAGCTTGATTCCAGTGGCATAGAGAGCATGGGACTCAAGTCTGAGCATGGGTATGCCCAGACGTGGGTCCCTTGCTCACTTGGCCACTGGATTCAAGCTAGCCTGGCTGATTAGTCAGAAACCGGTGCCAGGATGCTTGTTCCCGGTCCCGGGAAGGCATGGCTTGGCAGTTCGGGCTGGACTGTTCCCATGAGGCACAGGGTCAAGACTGATTTGCATATGGCCATGTCTGAACTGGGGTGGCGGAGTGAGCTAAAGAATGATGATGGATTAAACCCAGATCAGTTGACTGGGGGTGAGTGCTTGCATTCTTCAACACAACGTCCATCATCCCCTTTTGTATTGCTTTATATTAGATCTTACCCCATTCGGCCTACAAAGGAATTTACAAGCCCTCACCAAACTACTGAAGAAAACTTACTAGTGCCACATATACCAAAAACGAAAATAGTTCAGTTCAGAGGAAGAAAACAATATACAAAATACAACTGGACCCTAGGGGGAAAACCGCTAGATGTGGTGAAGGAATACACCTACTTAGGGTGTATATTTACACAAACTTTACAAAACACCCCTCATCTGCAGCACCTGGTCCGTAAAGCTGATGCACACGTCAGGGCTGTCCAACGATTATATTTCGCCTCCGGGCACAGGCATTTCTCCTCTCTTTTACAGGATTTTAAATTCCAAGATCCCCCCTATACTTTCTTACGCCCTCAAATATATCCCAATAAGACAGTGGCAACAAATACAAATTAAAGAAGGGAAAATACTTTGGCAACTGATTAAAGTGCACCAAGCAGTTCATCCACCAGCTCCGCGCCTCGAGCTAGCTATAGGCAGTTCATGGGCCAGAGGGATTACCAACATTATAAGATGGGCCTACAATCTTGTACACGCAGAACAAGCACTTTAAGATCTGTACTAAAAATAGAAACTTTCGACCTAGGATCACCAAAGTACGTTTTTAGTCAAAATCTAGCTATAGCACTTAAATTAACAAACTGTACAACTGATCTGCTGAAATCTTGGTCTCCTGCACACTTGAGGCTTTTCCTAAAACATTTAATGCCGAGGATAAGCTATGATCTTGATATCCAACATTGTTCTAAATTGCACCATTATGAACCTTATGTAGAGACAATAGACTATAAACAAGTGCATCAGTATACTCGTTTTACTTTAAGGCATGGAGTCAGGCGATGCATTATACTACTTCGGCTTGGGATTCTCCCTTTTAAATCATTTACCTTAAAATGGATTTTTAACGAAAATGCCTGTAGTTTATGTGACCTTTGTAACGGAGGTGTGCAAGACTTGAAGCACGTTTTGTTTGTTTGCCCTAATTCGATAGTGGTAGAAGCCAGAAAACGGTATTTAAAATGAATTCAAACAAGATGTATTTGGACAACCACTCAGAGTTTGATTTCGCTTCTTAAGTCACCTCCTAATGAATTTGTGTGTTATAATCTGTTTACATTTTTAAAAACCTTTTTACAATTGTATTAGAATGATCAATTATCAATTTTAAATAACAAATGTATTTTATTATCCTTTTAGAAATTTGTTGTTCTCAGTAGAGAACTAAATCAAATAAAAATAAACTTGACTTGACTTGAAACTTGAGTTAATAAAGAAGTCACATTCATCTGAGGCCGCTCGTTCAGATCCCATCTGCTTCAGGGCGTCTGCAGCCTTAACATGCACATCGATTAACCGATTTACTTGGTGCAGAGGCCAAAATGTCTTTGAAGTACTGGACAGCAAATTCGGACCGGTGATGAAGAATTGCATCACAAAGCCCTGAAGAAGTCCCAAAACGGGACGAAATGCGTTGGCTCCTTCTGGAGGATCAATTTTGTAAAGAATAAAGAATTGCATAACCTACAAAAGTGACTGCATATATTTGATTGTGCTCCACATAACATTGGATTAGAAAACCTGTTGAAAGATAACTGCTGGAAGCCGGAGTCCCAATCCCGCAATACTGTCACCAAAGGCGCGAGACGGGACTCCCCACTCAACGTTAGGCCAAGTAAGGACACCGTTTGAGATAGCCCTGCTCACCCCCTTAGTAGCTTGGCACGAGCAGCCAGGCCTAGCTCCAAGGCACGAGTGTACAGTATGTGCAATCACGCCCACAGCAACCCACTGGTGACACCACAAATGGACTCCACCTGAGTTTGATAAAACGAGTATAAACTTTATATAAAAAGCTATACTATCAGTCCACAAGATATCAACATATAACAACAATCAACATATAATAAAGGGTTGTATTTGTCCCGGCTGGATGGTCGGTTCAAATCCCAACCACCGTTTTCAACATGCTATTCTGGTCGTAATGCTAGAATCACACACGCTTCAACGGACAGACAATAGTGCACTGCGTAACGATACAATCCTGTGCTGCGCAAAGGAGAAATAATACAATGCGTAACAATACACCCCGGTACCTTGCAATGGGAGAAATAATGCACTGCGTACTGCTACAATCATGTACTGCACAATGAAGGAATAATGTAATGCGTCACACCCCAATCATGTACTTTGTAATGAAGAAATAATTGCGATGCGCACTGCTACAATCATGCGCTTTGCAATTAAGGAATAATGCACTGTGTACCACTACAATCATGTACTTTGCATTTAAGGAATAATGCAATACGTAGCTACAATCGTACTTTGCAATGAAGAAATAATATATCAAAAACGAAAGGGGGGGCGTAACGGGCTTTTTGAGGAGGTCCAGCTGAGTGTGCCCTAAAGTGTACGCTCCTGCGTCGAGTCGGCTGGTGCAATACCCGACTATCGGGTATTACACCAGCCGACTCGACGCAGGAGCAGCCCGATGATGACACGATACATCCTGAGGGGTACGTGATTCACGACATCCTGATGGTTGTGTGAGGGCCACAATATCCGACAATTAAAATCCTTTGTTCAGCACATGGATTGTCTCATCCCCTTTGTAAAGGAACAGCTTTGTAATTAATTTTCTGTAATGAAGAAATAATGCAATGCGGGCCGCTACAACCCTGTACTTTGCAAGAGAGAAATAATGCAATGCGTAGCGCTACAATCGTGTACTTCGTTATGAAGAAATACTGTCAGGAGTCATAAGAAAGTCCGGCATTCGTTAGCAGCAACGTTGGCAATGTGTATTATGACAGTCAGCCTCTTCAATAACAGTTGCCCCCACATGGATCAACGATGACATGAATCACAGCTTCTCACTCTGGCCCCAGTACTGCCACTCCTTTGGTTAGTACGGGCCCTAATCTGAGCCAAAGCAAAGGCTCACATCGCCAGAAGGAATGAGAGGCCGAGCGAGTGTCCCTCCGAGCCCGCACCCCGCAGAGGCAGTGTTCCATGATACCTGGGGGCGCGACCCCACTCTCCTCTGCTCCTTCAACGGACTGGGCCTTCCGTGTAGAACTTCCTCAATGGGCCTAAGCGGCTTGGCCGGGCAGCTCAGCTCCTCTTGGGCTGCCGGTCCAGGCCGCGACTGTTAGGAAGGTCTCAGGCGGCCATAGGGCACACGTAACCGACACCCCTCAGACTACGCTACTCTGGGTGCACGTTCACCACAGCACCCTCTGGGTCTCTTCTGGCACGAAACCACACACACAATGCTAATGAGTCCTTACATTGACTCAGAGTGCACGTTCACCAGGAAGTCCTTCCTGCGGTCTCAGTTGGCACCAAGACACGCACACCGCGCTGAGGAGACTTACTTTCTTCCGGTGCACACGATGATCAGCCGATCACCTCCACAGTCCCAGGTTGCACCAAAGCACGCAAACTGCTTCACTGAGACTTACTTCAACTCCGGTGCTCTGATATCCAGGCACTCTTCACCAACGCCTTCGGCCCGCTTCAACACGCTCACCGGGTCCGAGCCTCACTTCTCCTCCGGTCCACTCGATGACCAGATGCTCCTCACCAATGCTTCCGGTGCACCCCGACACACACCCTGCGCGTCTGAGACTCACTCCTCCTTCGATGCACGCGCCGACCAGGCACTCTTCACCAGCGCCTGCGGTGCATCACGACACGCACTCTGCGCGTCCGAGTCTCACTTCACCACCGATGCACACGCTGACCAGGCGCTCTTCACCAACACCTGCGGTGCACCACGACATGCACCCAACACGTCCGAGTCTTACTTTTTCTTCCGTGTGTCCAAGATCACAGGGCACACCTTCCGAGGGTCTCAAGCTGCCACAACACGCGCCCACCGCGTTGCTTGAAACTTCTCCAGAAACTTTCATGTTCCTGTGTTTCCAAACAGGGAGCCTGCTCACCTCGAGCCCTTGGAGTTACAAGACACAGCACAAACCACAGTCTTCTTCAAGCAGGGGGATCCATTGCACACAGCACAGTCCCAACAGCCTCTTCCTTGGTTAAAACAGCAAACTGCAGACCAGCCCCAGATCGCGAAGCAAGTGTTGGTCCTTCCCAGCAGTCTCTTCAGTTGTTCCTTCCTTAGCAGAGGTTCCTCTTGACCACAAAATGGGTCTAAGCCTTTTCAGTCTCAATCCATTTCTATTCGAACGTTCAGGGGCCTCAGCTCTCATAGTTATACCCCTAAATGTCTTTGAAGTTTGTTGTGTTCAGGGCTCCCTGACCCCTGCCTAGTCAGTTCTGGGTGTCTTCCCCCCAGTGTCTCCTTTCTCCCTTTGATAGTGGGGGTCTGGATCCTTAATCACTCAGCAGGAGATGGGTCAATTGGTTTATGGCACCAGCCCAGGCCTTTTCACCTCCCGGGCTTCTCCTCCCTCTACTCTCCAGATGCAGGGCAGCCTGGTGTCATCTTAACCCCTCCCTGCGTCAAGACCTCCCCAGCTCCTCGCACCTCTCAGATCCAGACAGTCAATCCACATTCAGCAGAGACACACAGAAATGCTTAAAGCACAAAACTCAGCCACTTTCTAAAAGAGTGGTTTCTGAACACACAGTGACACAACCACTTTCATAGAAAGATGTGTTATGACACTGTGAGTTCATACATACTAAACTTCACCTCTCCATTTTAAACTTATAGGAAACTAGGCTAACAAACACAATACCAAGCCTCCCCCATTCTGTCCAATGGGCAGATTGGTCTTTCACCAGGGAAAAACTAAATGGAGTGTTTTTTACTATCAGGACATAGCACACACCTCAGGACACGTCCTGCCTTTTACTTACACTGCACCCTGCCCAGGGGTTACCCGAGACCCACCACAGGGGTGCCCACTGTGTACGCAAAAGGGAAAGTAAGGCCTGACAAGTGGTTGCACTTGTCAGGACAACATGCTAACTCAGCAAACTGCGCGCAGGCCCTACACTGCAGGCCTGAGTTCTCTTCTCTGCGCACCCTTGCATGACTAGCCCCTGCACACAGTGCACATCACTAGGGACTTTACTAGTAAGGCCAACTTATCAATCATGGCCAACCAATCACCATCACACTTTACACAGGGAACACTTGTACTTTGACACTGATCAGCAGTGGCAAAGTACCCAAAGCATCTAACGTGGCAACTTTATGTCGGGAAAACGGTCTAGGGGGAAAGCAAAAAGTTTTAGGGAACTTTTGCCAAAAAGGCCAAGTCCTACAATAACTGACTTCTTTTAAAATCCATATTGAAACACCGCCTCAATCCTGATGTATTAATGGTGGCAATTAGAAGAACGTGGGTGCGGATCATTTCTTGTTCCTAATTGTGTGGATAATTTCCACTGAAAGGGGATTAGGAGGCTTTTTCCCCTGATGGGAGCACCACTGAGATATTACCCCCATGGTGTGACAAGTGCGGTCTTTCTGGTCTAAGGTCTCCTCTGTAAATCCCATGAACTAATTATTTGATTGCTTAATGCCACAGAAAACTCATTGAAATGTTATCTATATAATGAGTTATAATCATTACCTGATTCTAACTCAACCCTGAATATTACAGGTCTCAGTGAGGTTCTAAGCCAGAATAAGTTACCCCCTTTATCGGTCTTAATAAAATGGCCATTCTTCGTCTCGGAAAAATCTTGTAAAGCAAGCTATGATAGCGGCTTCGCAACAGACAGATTTAGCCCACTTATAGGTTTATAAACTCTCAGATACCCCTCTTATACCTACCTGAATACACTTCGGGTATATATATCCTGTGTCTTAAACCCGGCCTGTAAGGTTAAGTACCTGAGGTTCCGCCTTCTCCATATACCGATTGCCCAATTTGAAGGGTCGGAAATAAGAAGTGTTATTCCTCAGGACAGTGTCGACTCTGTGGCCAAAAGGAAGAAACCTCAGAACATGTCGTGTGTTTGTGTCCACTTTCACTATCCGCGAGGAAAAAATACTCGACGCCATTATTTTTACAACTAAACTGTAGAACTATTCACAAAGCAATTAGACGTTGTTTCTCTACCAATAATATGAAATTTATTAGAAAGTGTATGACATTTTTAAACCTTGCATATCGTCATTTTGGATAACCTACATCTCTTAAATGTATGGTTCTTTTTTTATCTTTCCAGTATTTAAGCTGATTCTCTGTTTTTAAGACTTTAATTGGTATTTTATTAAATCCATGCAATAAATTGTATTCACTCCAGTCATACTCTTCCAGTAAAATCCCTATGTCTAAAGACAGTGCACAAATACCTGTGTGTATCACAGGCTTGACAGTGCACACCACATATCTGTATTTACAATTAATTTTACACTTGGGACTAATGTTGAGACTAAAGGCCAGGATGTTTAAATCAAATTCTATGCATAGCAGTTTCAGTCACCAAATGTGCTCGATTACATTTGGATGTGTGTAATATTTTACTATAAAGACAAAACTGCGGGGGTAGCTGGAGCGAGCAGGGCTTCAGTGAGGAGTTGGACAGCAACATCCACAGTTGTCTCCAAACTGGTAGTGGCCATGTTTAGATGGGACCTCAGTGGCCATGTTTAGATGGGACCTTAGTGGCGATCTTTAGATGGCACCTCAGTGGCCATGTTTAGACGGCACCTCAGTGGCCATGTTTAGACGGCACCTCAGTGGCCATGTTTAGACGGCACCTCAGTGGCCATGTTCAGACGGCACCTCAGTGGCCATGTTTAGACGGGACCTCAGGGACCATGTTTAGATGGCACCTCAGTGGCCATGTTTAGACGGCACCTCAGTGGCCATGTTTAGACAGCACCTCAGTGGCCATAATTAGACGGCACCTTAGTGGCCATGTTTAGACGGGACCTCAGGGACCATGTTTAGACGGCACCTCAGTGGCCATGTTTAGACGGCACCTCAGTGCAAACAACTACTCCTGCACTTAACAAGAGAGTGTCAGAATAAAGGGTTAATCCATGGTGGAGCACGAAGGAGCACTCCGGAGCACCTACGTGTAAACATCTACTCCTGCACTTACCAAGAGACTGTCAGAATAAAGGGTTAATCCGCGGTGGAGCCCGAAGGAGTACTCCTGAGCACCTACGTGCAAACCTCTACTCCTGCACTTACTAAGAGAATGTCAGAATAAAGGGTTAATCCGCGGTGGAGCCCGAAGGAGCACTCCTGCGCACCTACGCGCAAACCTCTACTCCTGCACTTAACATGAGAATGTAAGAATAAAGGGTTAATCCATGGAGGAGCACCGAAGGAGCACTCCTGCGCACCTACGTGCAAACCTCTACTCCTGCACTTAACAAGGGAATGTTATAATAAAGGGTTAATCCATGGAGGAGCACCGAAGGACCACTCCTGAGCACCTACGCGCAAACCTCTACTCCTGCACTTAACAAGAGAATGTAAGAATAAAGGGTTAATCCATGGAGGAGCACCGAAGGAGCACTCCTGCGCACCTACGCGTAAACCTCTACTCCTGCACTTAACAAGAGAGTGTCAGAATTAAGGGTTAATCCATGGAGGAGCACCGAAGGAGTACTCCTGGGCACCTACGTGCAAACAACTACTCCTGCACTTAACAAGAGAATGTCAGAATAAAGGGTTAATCCATGGAGGAGCACCGAAGGAGTACTCCTGGGCACCTACGTGCAAACAACTCCTCCTGCACTTAACAAGGTAATGTCAGAATAAAGGGTTAATCCATGGAGGAGCACCGAAGGAGCACTCCTGCGCACCTACGCGTAAACCTCTACTCCTGCACTTAACAAGAGAATGTAAGAATAAAGGGTTAATCCATGGAGGAGCACCGAAGGAGCACTCCTGCGCACCTACGCGTAAACCTCTACTCCTGCACTTAACAAGAGAATGTCAGAATTAAGGGTTAATCCACGGTGGAGCACGAAGGACCACTCCTGAGCACCTACGCGCAAACCTCTACTCCTGCACTTAACAAGAGAGTGTCAGAATAAAGGGTTAATCCGCGGTGGAGCACGAAGGACCACTCCTGAGCACCTACGCGCAAACCTCTACTCCTGCACTTACCAAGAGAATGTCAGAATAAAGGGTTAATCCATGGAGGAGCACCGAAGGAGTACTCCTGGGCACCTACGTGCAAACAACTACTCCTGCACTTAACAAGAGAGTGTCAGAATAAAGGGTTAATCCATGGAGGAGCACCGAAGGAGTTCTCCTGGGCACCTACGTGCAAACAACTACTCCTGCACTTAACAAGAGAATGTCAGAATAAAGGGTTAATCCATGGAGGAGCACCGAATGAGTACTCCTGGGCACCTACGTGCAAACAACTACTCCTGCACTTAACATGAGAATGTCAGAATAAAGGGTTAATCTGCGGTGGAGCTCGAAGGACCACTCCTGAGCACCTGAATGCAGAAAAACCTCTACTCCTGCACTTACCAAGAGAACGTCAGGATAAAAGGTAAACAAGGCAGTCCCCATCAGCGAGATACGAGTACACAAGAGAATAAACACACACTTCACAAAACACAAGATTCGCAAAGATCCCACCACTTGGGTACGAATACCAACAACCGAGTGCCCAGGTGATGTCACGTGAAACACAATCACCAGTTCCAAAACATTTGGACTACATCCTGAACTATTACCTAAAGACGTGCTTAACTTTACACAATTATCAATTTTTTTTTTAAAAAGATCAGCCCTGTATGGATGGGGAACTTTCTTCTGTAAGACCCTGTGAGTGTTGGGCTGATCCAGACTAGATTACTAGGGCTTCTCCACAATCACGTCATCTTCGTGAGGGCAAAGTCTAGTGGGCGCCACGAGGCACCCGTAAGTATCTCCCATCTTGATATTGCCCCCCGAGGCGCAGCACCGCGGGTGCTGCTGGGATATCCGAGCTTTAGGGCCGCGCGTGACGCTTCTCAAAGCATCCTGGGGCAGAACCCGCCAAGGGAAGAGACACCCAGCAGTCTCTTAGTTTGTTTGACTGTCTCCTTGCACGAGACACTGCTTCAGTTAGATGACTGTCACTGGCCTTAATATTCCCATTATTGAACATTAACTGCTAGTCCAGCTCCTCAGAGCCGCGGTTACAGACATGATTAGATTGGATTTAAAACACTGCACATCTGGAGTCAAATGTCTTAATCTCTTGATGACTGGCTGCTAGCTCTTCGTGGCCTTGGGTCTCCCTCTTGGCGCTTGAGCTGAGGGTTAAAGGTTTAAAAAGTACGAGACTCTCGCTGGTTCCCACAGTTACACCGGAAGCACGCTGGTGCCCTCCATTAGAAGGAACACCGGCGGTAGGACTCTCACTGGGCAATCATATCCATTAAAGGGTTCTGTTAATGATGGTCTATCACTGGCCCAAAGTCCCACATTGAGACCCCATTGCAAACCGCAGAGACGCCTATGGCAGCTGCATGGTCCGCAGGCAGCTACTACTGTGAACCGGTGACCGCAGCAAACTGCAAGTTATTTCAGCTTATCTAATCCTTTTCAATGAGTTGGGCAATTCTTTCGGTATAAATTTATGGAACCAACAGTACAAACAGCACCAAACTATTTCTTTTGGTGTAATCATTGGTGAATCTGTGATGTGACGTCGATTCTGCACCGTCACACAGGTTCATGAACAGTGGGTAATTCCTCCAGACCGTCTCCTTAAGAATTGTGATAAACATGTATCCTTTTACTGATTTGCATATAGCCAAAGGATTCAAGGTCTGTAGCTACCAATCACCAGATCTGACAACACCTTATTAATATTATTACAACCACTGACAAGAAAATGTTTATGTGATTAGAAGCGCAAGAGAAGTCCTCCCAGTGAAGCGGCGCACTCCATGCTTCAAAGCATCCCAGAAATCAGCCCATTGAAGAGGTCCACCCCCACGCAACACCACAACCCAGAAGACATCCCATTGAAGAGGTCCACCCCACGCAACACCACAACTCAGAAGGCATACCATTGAAGAGGTCCACCCCACGCAACACCATAACCCAGAAGACATCCCATTGAAGAGGTCCACCCCCACGCTACACAGCATCCCAGAAAACAGCCAATTGAAGAGGTCCACCCCCACGCAACACCACAACTCAGAAGGCATACCATTGAAGAGGTCCAGCCCATGCAACACCACAACCCAGAAGACATCCCATTGAAGAGGTCGACCCCCACGCAACACCACAACTCAGAAGGCATACCATTGAAGGGGCCCAGCCCACTTAACACTGCATCCAAGAAAGTAACACACTGAAGAGGTCCATTCCTCACAACACCACATCCCAGAAGATGTCCCATTGAAGTGGTCCAGCCCACCTAACACTGCAACAAAGAAACCAACCCACTAAAGAGGTCCACCCCCACACAACACCGCAACCTAGAAGACTTCTCATTGAAGAGGTCCACCCCACGGAACACCACAAGCCAGAAGACATCCCATTGAAGAGTTCCACCCCACGCAGCACCACAACTCAGAAGATATCCCACTGAAGAGGCCCAGGCACACCACAACCCAGAAGACATCCGATTGAATAGGTCAACCCCCACGCAACACCGCAACCCAGAAGGCATCCCATTGAATTATATACAAACTCCATGGATTATATACAAACTCCATGGCAACAATTAGGCTCAATGGCTTAACCTCATCTCCCTTTAGTATTCAGAGGGGCACGAGGCAGGGGTGTCCCTTATCGCCACTCCTGTTTGCGATCTACATTGAGCCTTTTATCCGTCATTTACTACAAAACTCAAGTATTATTCCTGTGACATTCAAAAATGTATCTCTCAAAGTAACCGCTTACGCGGACGATATCGCGGTTTATACGACTAATCCTATTGAGGCAATGGCGGAAACGATTACGGCGGCTCGTTGCTTTGGGGCTTTTTCAGGGTACAAGCTCAACACTAGTAAAACTCAAATAATAACTAATTCTGAAACTACTCAAGATACTCTTCTTTTAGGTGTTACTCAAACAGCTACATATCTGGGGGTTAACCTCAGCAGTCAGACTAATAAAATAGTAAAACTTAATTACGAACCCTTGTTTAAGAGAGTTGCTTCCGATTTGCGTAAATGGCACCAACTACCGCTTACAATTTGGGGGAGATGTAATATCGTAAAGATGAACATCCTGCCAAAATTTCTATATTTTTCCAGGGCTATCCCATTGAGGGTCCACTTTTCTTTTTTCAAAAGACTTGATAGTATTATTGGCAGTTTTATATGGGGTTATAAAAGGGCTAGACGCTCCATTTATTCTTTGAAACTCCCTTATGAGAGAGGAGGCTTTGGACTCCCAGACTTTAAGTTGTACTTTTGGGCAGCCTTCGCTAGTCGGCTACAGAGCCTACTTCAAGGGTCTGGTATGTCTCAAGTTTGGTTAGCATACCAGCTGGCGTGTGGGCTGGAGTATAGGTTTATAGTTTGCAAGATGTCTGACCCGAATTACTTTAAGTGGGTTCGTTTTAAGATAGTAGGACAAGCCGTCCGGATCTGGCACGATATTGTGTGTGCTTATAACATACCGGAACTTCACGAACTTACGTATTTAGCGGGTAACCCTCGATTGGGAGCCCTTTTTGACGACTCGGTCTGGAGAAGCTGGCAGCGTAGTGGAATTACTCAATTTGGGCAATTATACGACTTGGACGGTTTCAGATCTTTTACTTCTCTTAGAAGCGAATTTGGAGTTCCGCATAACTAATTTTTTTAATTTTTGCAAATACGGGATTTTCTCATTAATGGAAAAGGCTTAGCTGCACTTAGCGGAATTAGAAAGGCTACTTGCTCACTATTACAGGCAACTGGCAGGGGCTGCATAGGGAAGATTTATAAGAATCTCTTGATGGAATTAAGGGATGATTGTGGTCAGGTTATAGTTAAACTAAATCGATTTTTTGGGATTGCTGTGGGAAAAGAAGATTTACATAATTAATTGGCCACTATTAACAAAGCAGTTACCTCTATAAATCTAAAACTCCAACAACATCGAACGCTGTTTCTTCTTTATTACACGCCCGAAGTCATTTCAAAATGGGCAACGAATAATTTGTCACCTAAGACATATTGCCCTAAATGTTTACTATACGCAGCCGACATTAGACATATGTTTATTACCTGTCCGAAATTGAATACATACTGGGTTCAGGTAACTGAGGAACTGTGTAAATGGGCAGGCAGGAACATTGTTATCTCTGAAAAAGAGATACTAATGGGCCTAATAGACAATTCCGGTCTAATATCTAATGCCCTTTTTTCTATCATCATGGCTTGTTGCCGTCTAGGTATTGCAAGGGCTTGGATTGACACGAAATGCCCGACACTCATGGAGATGCGAATAATATTGAGAGGGGTCTATGAGATGGAATTAGCTCTCGCTAAAGCCAGGGGTTTTTCTTCTTGTGGTAAATTTGAACGCATTTGGTCTAGCCTTCATTGGGAATAATCAAACATTGATGTAAAAATTTTATTTTATGTTATTATTGGATTTGTACTTTATTTTGTGACTGATGCTCATTTGCCCTCATGACCTTCTTAGTTTTCTTTGTTTTTCTTTTTCCTTCTTGTCAAAATAAAATTTATTTTAAAAAAATTTAAAAAAAGAAGAGGTCCACCCCCACGCTACACCGCATCCCAGAAATCAGCCAATTGAAGAGGTCCACCCCCACGCAACACCACAACTCAGAAGGCATACCATTGAAGAGGTCCACCCCATGCAACACCACAACCCAGAAGACATCCCATTGAAGAGGTCGACCCCCACGCAACACCACAACTCAGAAGGCATACCATTGAAGGGGCCCAGCCCACTTAACACTGCATCCAAGAAAGTAACACACTGAAGAGGTCCATTCCTCACAACACCACAACCCAGAAGACGTCCCATTGAAGTGGTCCAGCCCACCTAACACTGCAACAAAGAAACCAACCCACTAAAGAGGTCCACCCCCACACAACACCGCAACCCAGAAGACATCTCATTGAAGAGGTCCACCCAACGCAACACCACAACCCAGAAGACATCCCATTGAAGAGTTCCACCCCACGCAACACCACAACTCAGAAGATATCCCACTGAAGAGGTCCAGGCACACCACAACCCAGAAGACATCCGATTGAATAGGTCAACCCCCACGCAACACCGCAAACCAGAAGGCATCCCATTGAAGAGGTCCACCCCACACAACACCACAACCCAGAAGACATCTCATTGAAGAGGTCCACCCCACGTAACACCACAACCCAGAAGACATCTCATTGAAGAGTTCCACCGCACGCAACACCACAACTCAGAAGATATCCCATTGAAGAGGCCCACGCACACCACAACCCAGAAGACATCCCATTGAATAGGCCCACGCACACCACAACCCAGAAAACATCCCATTGAAGAGGTCAACCCCCACGCAACACCACAACCCAGAAGACATCTCATCGAAGAGGCCAATTAACACCACAACCCAGAAGACATCCCATTGAAGAGGCCCACGCACAACACAGCCCAGAAGGCATCCCATTGAAGAGGCCGACGCACACCACAACCCAGAAGGCATCCCACTGAAGAGGCCCAGGCACACCACAACCCAGAAGATGTCTCATTGAAGAGTTCCACCCCAACGCAACACCGCAACCCAGAAGACGTCCCATTGAAGTGGTCCAGCCCACCTAACACTGCAACAAAGAAACCAACCCACTAAAGAGGTCCACCCCCACACAACACCGCAACCCAGAAGACATCTCATTGAAGAGGTCCACCCCACGCAACACCACAACCCAGAAGACATCCCATTGAAGAGGTCCACCCACGCAACACCACAACCCAGAAGACATCCCATTGAAGAGTTCCACCCCACGCAACACCACAACTCAGAAGATATCCTACTGAAGAGGTCCAGGCACACCACAATCCAGAAGACATCCGATTGAATAGGTCAACCCCCACACAACACCCCAAACCAGAAGGCATCCCATTGAAGAGGTCCACCCCACACAACACCACAACCCAGAAGACATCCCATTGACGAGGTCCACCCCACGCAACACCACAACCCAGAAGACATCTCATTGAAGAGTTCCACCGCACGCAACACAACAACTCAGAAGATATCCCATTGAAGAGGCCCACGCACACCACAACCCAGAAGACATCCCATTGAATAGGCCCACGCACACCACAACCCAGAAGACATCCCATTGAAGAGGTCAACCCCCACGCAACACCACAACCCAGAAGGCATCCCATTGAAGAGGCCGACGCACACCACAACCCAGAAGGCATCCCACTGAAGAGGCCCAGGCACACCACAACCCAGAAGATGTCTCATTGAAGAGTTCCACTCCCACGCAACACCGCAACCCAGAAGACGTCCCATTGAAGTGGTCCAGCCCACCTAACACTGCAACAAAGAAACCAACCCACTAGAGAGGTCCACCCCCACACAACACCGCAACCCAGAAGACATCTCATTGAAGAGGTCCACCCCACGCAACACCACAACCCAGTAGACATCCCATTGAAGAGGTCCACCCACGCAACACCACAACCCAGAAGACATCCCATTGAAGAGTTCCACCCCACGCAACACCACAACTCAGAAGATATCCTACTGAAGAGGCCCAGGCACACCACAACCCAGAAGACATCCGATTGAATAGGTCAACCCCCACGCAACACCGCAACCCAGAAGGCATCCCATTGAAGAGGTCCACCCCACACAACACCACAACCCAGAAGACATCCCATTGAAGAAGTCCACCCCACGCAACACCACAACCCAGAAGACATCTCATTGAAGAGTTCCACCGCACGGAACACCACAACTCAGAAGATATCCCATTGAAGAGGCCCACGCACACCACAACCCAGAAGACATCCCATTGAATAGGCCCACGCACACCACAACCCAGAAAACATCCCATTGAAGAGGTCAACCCCCACGCAACACCACAACCCAGAAAACATCCCATCGAAGAGGCCAATTAACACCACAACCCAGAAGACATCCCATTGAAGAGGCCCACGCACAACACAGCCCAGAAGGCATCCCATTGAAGAGGCCGACGCACATCACAACCCAGAAGGCATCCCACTGAAGAGGCCCAGGCACACCACAACCCAGAAGATGTCTCATTGAAGAGTTCCACCCCCACGCAACACCGCAACCCAGAAGACATCCCATTGAAGTTGTCCGGCCCACCTAACACTGCAAGAAAGAAACCAACCCACTGAAGAGGTCCATCCCACACAACACCGCAACCCAGAAGACATCTCATTGAAGAGGTCCACCCCATGCAAAACCGTAACCCTGAAAACATCCCTTTGGTCCACCCCACACAACACCACAACCCAGAAGACATCACACTGAAGAGGTCCACCCCATGCAATATCACAACCCATTCTCACATGGCTTCCGCTCAGAATCAGGCTTGGAATAAACACAGTTGGGAATAAACACCATATAACTTCAAAGCCTCTAAGGACAATCCACTGTTTTAATGCTAATTATACTCTAATTTATAGGTCGTTTTTCAAATAATTTGACAAGTTTGTTATCCTTAGTCAATAGGATTTATCATTTACCTCTTAAAGCTTAAATCTATCAATCAATCAATCAGGGGTTTATATAGCGCGCTACTCACCCGTGAGGGTCTCAAGGTGCTGGGGGAGGGGGGCGGCTCCGGATCAGTAGAAGAGCCAGGTCTTGAGGTCCTTCCTGAACGTGTGCAGGGTCAGGGAGCGTCTGATGTTCACAGGGAGCTCGTTCCAGGTTTTGGCTGCAATGTAGGAGAAAGCTCTCCCGCCAGTTCTGTTTCTTGAGATGTAGGGGACCTCTGCCAGGGTGAGGTCAGTGGAGCGTGGGTTCCTCTTGGGTACGTGGAAGGATACTCTCTCGTTGATGTATTTGGGTCCGATGTTGTGGAGGGATCTGTAGGCGTGGGTGAGGAGTTTGAAGGTGACCCTCTTCTCAACGGGGAGCCAGTGGAGGCCTTGTAGGTGTTGGGTCAAGTGCTTGTGGCACGGTGTCCCTAGGATGAGTCTGGCTGCGGCGTTCTGGATGGTCTGGAGTCTGTGCAGAAGAGTTTTGTTGATTTCGGCATAGAGGGTATTGCCGTAGTCCAGTCTGCTGGTAATGAGTGTGTGGGTGACGGTCCTTCTGCAGTCGGGGGGATCCACTTGAACGTCTTACGGAGGATGCAAAGGCAGTTGATACTAGTGGAGGTGACGGCGTTGATCTGGCGTTTCATGGAGAGGGAGGAGTCAAGGATGATGCAGAGGTTCCGAGCATGGTCTGTAGGGGTGGGTGGGCTCACGAGGGCGGAGGGCCACCAGTTGTTGTCCCAGGCAGAGGTGCAGGGACCAAGGATGAGGACCCCGGTCTTCTCTGAGTTTAGCTTCATGCAGCTGTCCTTCATCCAGGCTGCCACATTCTTCTTGCCTTCCTGGAAACAGAGTTGGTGTCTTCGGGATTCTTTGTGAGGAAGAGGATGAGCTGGTTGTCGTCGGCATAGGATACGATGCTGAGCCCATGCTGTCTGATGATGGCGGCGAGGGGAGCCATGTAGATGTTGAAGAGCGTGGGGCTGAGTGATGATCCCTGGGGTATTCTGCAGTTGATTTCCGTCGGTTTGGAGAGGAAGGGAGGGAGTCGGATCCTCTGGGTTCTGCCGGAGAGGAAGGATTGGATCCAGTCGAGGGCGGCTCCTAGAATTCCTGCGTCGTGCAGTCTGGCTGTGAGAGTACAGTCTGGCTGTGGGGAGGTCTAGAAGGATGAGGGCCGCGGTGTGTCCCTGGTCGAGTAGCATGCGGATATCGTCAGTGGCGGCGAGGAGGGCGGTCTCGGTGATGTGATTGCTGCAGAATACAGACTGGAAGGTGTCCAGGATGGAGTTCTCTTCTATGAAGGCGGTCAGCTGGGTGTTTACGAGTCTCTCGGTGACTTTGGCCACAAAGGGGAGGAGAGAGAGATGGGCCAGTAGTTTTTCAGGTCCGTTGGGTCGGCCGATGGTTTCTTGAGGAGGGGTTTTACCTCTGCCCGTTTCCAGTCGTCTGGACAGATACCTGATCTGAGGGAGGCGTTGATGGTGTGTCCTAGTTCGGGTGCGATGACGGTGGCAGCCCTGTGGAAGATGTGCGATGGCAGGGGTCCGTTGGGGCTCCTGAGTGGGTTTTCTTCATGGTCGCTGTGATGAGTTCGACGGTAGCAGGATCCCAGGACGTGATGGTCGGCTTATCGGTGGTGGTGGGTAGGGGGGTGGTGCTTGTCGTTGGTTCGCTGAAGTTGTCGTAGAGGGCCTTGATTTTCAGATGTTGCACTACTTATAAAAAATACTTTGATTTCATTTTGTTCCAATGAAATTTATGCTGGTGAAATATATTTTGCTCTGTGCTGCTCACCCAAGGTTCTACTGCACAACATCTTACTTCTGCCACTTCACATGCCTCTGTTCCAGATGGTGCTGCTCTGGAGGTGTGCGCGGCCAGCAATAGCTACACATGATGACTCACAGTCTGGGAACGCATTATTTTTCCCTAACAACCAAAAATAATCATTTTCACACCTGAGAATGCCCAGGGGGTCCCATGTGTTGCCCAGCGGCACCTATATGTAATAAATGGAAGTTGACGAGGTGTAGCATATGAAGAATGCTTTATTAATCAGATGATAAGTATCATTTTCGGGAGTCAACAGAGAGAACCCTCCAGGCATGAACTGAGCCCAGCAGGCTGCATCGCAGTCATCTTCGAGGTCTGTTGTTGCATTCTGCTGCCTGTGATACTCTACAGAGAAGGAAACGCCCCACGTGACAGTCTCGGCACCCACCGTCGGCCCTCATGTGGGGGTTTACACCCAGAACTGCTACACGAGCAGAAGGCGTGGGTCTGTAGGGACATGTTCCATGAAGAAATGTGGAGGGTTCCGAATGCCTACAGATCCCAGAGTCACTATGGCCTTTCTTATGTCACAGCAGGTACTGTACGGTTTCAGAGTCTGGCTCCAGCCTGCATTATCTGCGTGGAAGACGCTGCAGCAACGTTTCTTCAAACAGGTACAAATAGATGGTGTCCAGAGAGAGGGCGGGCCTTGGGTCACTCCCAGGCACCCATGCGCGTGTGTGTTCTTACTTTGGTTGCCGATACGTCAACGAGCTGGCTTCCCAGGCCTTGACATTTTACGGATGCTGAGAGGTCCCCGTTGAATTCCCATTAGGGTGTTGGTGATGGGGCCTCAAGCAGCCCTTTGACAGACTGCAGATGACACTCCACATGATGGCTGGATTGTAACTGAGAACCAGGATCTTTTTATGCATTTCTCTTGCTTACGTAATATTTCAATTGCTCATATATTACTTTTTTGTTGAAGAAGTGGAAGCTCTTTGGATGCCTTAGTCTGTCATAAAGACAGCGATATTCACTAACCGCCATTATGTATTCACGCTTTACTATACTGTCGTGATAATAAAACGTTGAAGTGAAACATTGTTTGTTCCAAAGGTAAAGACGCGCAGACAGGGGCGCATGAAAGATGCAACAACAAGGGCCCTGCTCAGAGGTGTCTACTACGCAGCATGTTGTGACGTCCGGGCTTTAAGTTGAGCACTTACAATGCAAGCCCCATCCTCTGCCCCCTTTGTACAATGCTCGAGGGCACATTTTACCTCCGGGGATGCAGTCTGTTCGCGGCGTCTGCGCAAGATGTTGCTTCATTTAGGATTTTAGTTCTAAGACAGTTGGGGGCAACAGACAGACTCTTAATAATCAGACTTTCGGTAATAACAAGTCAGACCTTCTGGCTTTGACAAGGGTTTTAAGTGTAAGACCACATGGCTCACGTGCACTTGAATCTGATTGGTTCCCTCCAAATTCTAAAGCACAGACCAAGATCTGAGTGGCAAGGGCCACCGCGCCACAGCTGCTTGTGGTGGTAAGCTAGCACTCGCTGGAGAACAACTTATCCTTCAACTTCAGAAAAGTTCTAGACACCAGTACTGAAAAGGGACGAGGTAAGGGGCAGGGCGCCATGTTACCTCTCTTCTGCTGCTATCTGTGACCCGGACAGGCTCAGTCACATCCACTCTTCCTCTAAGAAGCAAGCCAATAAGAGTGACACTAAAGGCAGCCAATGCTAAGCATGGGGCGGGCTCTAAGTCCACCGGAAGTTCTTTGTGAGCCCACAATAGCACTTTTGCAACCAGACAGATTGTATTGCCTGGTAGGTAAGGCCTAAATATGTGCATGCCTATAAGAGCCCCACTAACAGGGCCTCGTTCCTACTTTAAGCCTAAACAATGCCACAATACGAAACAGAATGCATTTCAGAGAGTTTTCCAATTTGTTGACAGAAAACCTTTATTTTAATAAATTGTGAGTTTTGTCTCTCTACACAGTGTGATGATGCCATGAACCCAGAGACAAACTGCAAATAGTAGCGTAACACAATAATTGTGAGACTATGACTCTACACACCGCAGGGATTGCAGCATGACAGCGGCGACCAGAGAACGAGGGTCTTCCATGGCGCTGTACATGTGGAGCACTGCATTTCTAGGGTACCCTCGCCACCAGCCTGAGGAATGTGCAGGTATACTCAGAGATCTAGATACATCTAGAAAATTCTGGAGAAGTCAAAGAGAGCGATCTTTGGGAGAAAGGTAATCAACCCCAATGGTTCTTGGATGAGATGCGGATTGAAGTGGTCAATTCGTATAAATCGCTAGGATTGTTGTTTTCAAATAACCTGAGAACACCAAGGACAAGAGCCCCATACAAGCAGGGTGTAAAGTCACGTGTAACCATGCAGGCAGGGGATTTTCGCTGCCCCCTCCCCCCCCCCTTATAGAGACTGCGAGTAAAATCCTGTATTTGGTCTTGCATGGAGCAGAGATTTTGTTGGTAGAAACTGGGAACATTTGGGAGGCTGTAGAGAGCACAGCGTGAAATGTATGTTGGGCTGGCATAACAGTACCATGGTCCAAGGTATAGGGCGAGAACGTGATCTCACATCTTGGTCCATCATGGCAGGCTCACCTCTTTTAAGATCCCTCAATAAGGTGCCCCCATGTGCTGAGGCATCAAAAAACCACTATATCCTCTAGTAGCCCATGCCTGCTCTCCCCTCAATATCTCCCTCAGAAGCCTGTGATTGCTCTCCTCTCAATACCTCCCTGAAACGCCTGCGACTGCTCTCCTCGCACTACCTCCCTGAGGAGCATGGGACTGCTCTCCTCGCACTACCTCCCTGAGGAGCCTGTGACTGCTCTCTGCACACTACCTCCCTGAGGAGCCTGTGACTGCTCTCCCCTCAATATCTCCCTGAGAAGCCTGGGACTGCTCTCCGCACACTACCTCCCTGAGGAGCACGTGACTGCTCTCCCCCACACCACCTCCCTGAGGAGCCTGGGACTGCTCTCCGCACACTACCTCCCACAGAAGCCTGTGACTGCTTGCCCTACACTACCTCCCTGAGGAGCACGTGACTGCTCTCCCCTCAATATCTCCCTGAGGAGCCCGTGACTGCTCTCCTCACACTACCTCCCTGAGGAGCCTGTGACTGCTCTCCCCATACTACCTCCCTGAGGAGCCCGTGACTGCTCTCCCCTCAATATCTCCCTGAGAAGCCTGGGACTGCTCTCCGCACACTCCCTCCCTGAGAAGCCTGTGACTGCTCTCCTCACACTACCTCCCTGAGGAGCACGTGACTGCTCTCCCCTCAATATCTCCCTCAGAAGCCTGTGACTGCTCTCCCCTCAATATCTCCCTCAGAAGCCTTTGACTGCTCTCCTCACACTACCTCCCTGAGCAGCCTGTGACTGCTCTCCCCGCACTACCTCCCTGAGGGGCCTGTGACTGCTCTCCACACACTACCTCCCTGAGGAGCCTGTGACTGCTCTCCCCTCAATATCTCCCTGAGAAGCCTGTGACTGCTCTCCTCACACTACCTCCCTGAGGAGCCTGTGACTGCTCTCTCCGCACACTCCCTCCCTGAGGAGCCTGGGACTGCTCTCCTCACACTACCTCCCTGAGGAGCCTGTGACTGCTCTCCCCTCAATATCTCCCTGAGAAGCCTGTGACTGCTCTCCTCACACTACCTCCCTGAGGAGCCTGTGACTGCTCTCTCCGCACACTCCCTCCCTGAGGGGCCTGTGACTGCTCTCCCCTCAATATCATCCTGAGAAGCCTGTGACTGCTCTCCGCACACTCCCTCCCTGAGAAGCCTGTGACTGCTCTCCTCACACTACCTCCCTGAGGAGCACGTGACTGCTCTCCCCTCAATATCTCCCTGAGAAGCCTGGGACTGCTCTCCGCACACTCCCTCCCTGAGAAGCCTGTGACTGCTCTCCTCACACTACCTCCCTGAGGAGCAGGTGACTGCTCTCCCCTCAATATCTCCCTCAGAAGCCTGTGACTGCTCTCCCCTCAATATCTCCCTCAGAAGCCTTTGACTGCTCTCCTCACACTACCTCCCTGAGCAGCCTGTGACTGCTCTCCTCACACTACCTCCCGGGGGAGCCTGTGACTGCTCTCCCCCACACTTCCTCCCTGAGAAGCCTGTGACTGCTCTCCGCACACTACCTCCCTGAGGAGCCTGTGACTGCTCTCCCGATACTACCTTCTGAGGAGCCTGTGACTGCTCTCCCCCACACTCCCTCCCAGAGGGGCCTGGGACTGCTCTCCCCTCAATATCTCCCTGAGAAGCCTGTGACTGCTCTCCTCACACTACCTCCCTGAGACGCCTGTGACTGCTCTCCCCATACTACCTCCCTGAGACGCCTGTGACTGCTCTCCTCACACTACCTCCCTGAGAAGCCTGTGACTGCTCTCCTCACACTACCTCCCTGAGGAGCCTGTTACTGCTCTCCCCTCAATATCTCCCTGAGAAGCCTGTGACTGCTCTCCCCTCAATATCTCCCTGAGAAGCCTGTGACTGCTCTCCGCACACTCCCTCCCTGAGACGCCTGTGACTGCTTGCCCTACACTACCTCCCTGAGATGCCTGTGACTGCTCTCCTCACACTCCCTCCCTGAGGAGCCTGTGACTGCTCTCCTCACACTACCTCCCTGAGGAGCCTGTGACTGCTCTCCTCACACTACCTCCCTGAGGAGCCTGTGACTGCTTGCCCTACACTACCTCCCTGAGGAGCCTGTGACTGCTCTCCTCACACTAACTCCCTGAGACGCCTGTGACTGCTCTCCTCACACTACCTTCTGAGGAGCCTGTGACTGCTCTCCCCATACTACCTCCCTGAGAACACTGTGACTGCTCTCCTCACACTACCTCCCTGAGGAGCCCGTGACTGCTCTCCCCTCAATATCTCCCTGAGAAGCCTGGGACTGCTCTCCGCACACTCCCTCCCTGAGAAGCCTGTGACTGCTCTCCTCACACTACCTCCCTGAGGAGCCCGTGACTGCTCTCCCCTCAATATCTCCCTGAGAAGCCTGGGACTGCTCTCCGCACACTCCCTCCCTGAGAAGCCTGTGACTGCTCTCCTCACACTCCCTCCCTGAGAAGCCTGTGACTGCTCTCCTCACACTACCTCCCTGAGGAGCATGTGACTGCTCTCCCCTCAATATTTCCCTCAGAAGCCTGTGACTGCTCTCCCCTCAATATCCCCCTGAGAAGCCTGTGACTGCTCTCCCCTCAATATCCCCCTGAGAAGCCTGTGACTGCTCTCCCCTCAATATCTCCCTCAGTAGCCTGTGACTGCTCTCCTCACACTCCCTCCCTGAGAAGCCTGTGACTGCTCTCCACACACTCCCTCCCTGAGAAGCCTGTGACTGCTCTCCGCACACTCCCTCCCTGAGAAGCCTGTGACTGCTCTCCTCACACTACCTCCCTGAGGAGCACGTGACTGCTCTCCCCTCAATATCTCCCTGAGAAGCCTGGGACTGCTCTCCGCACACTCCCTCCCTGAGAAGCCTGTGACTGCTCTCCTCACACTACCTCCCTGAGGAGCAGGTGACTGCTCTCCCCTCAATATCTCCCTCAGAAGCCTGTGACTGCTCTCCCCTCAATATCTCCCTCAGAAGCCTGTGATTGCTCTCCTCTCAATACCTCCCTGAAACGCCTGCGACTGCTCTCCTCGCACTACCTCCCTGAGGAGCATGGGACTGCTCTCCTCGCACTACCTCCCTGAGGAGCCTGTGACTGCTCTCTGCACACTACCTCCCTGAGGAGCCTGTGACTGCTCTCCCCTCAATATCTCCCTGAGGAGCCTGTGACTGCTCTCCCCTCAATATCTCCCTGAGAAGCCTGGGACTGCTCTCCGCACACTACCTCCCTGAGGAGCACGTGACTGCTCTCCCCCACACCACCTCCCTGAGGAGCCTGGGACTGCTCTCCGCACACTACCTCCCACAGAAGCCTGTGACTGCTTGCCCTACACTACCTCCCTGAGGAGCACGTGACTGCTCTCCCCTCAATATCTCCCTGAGGAGCCCGTGACTGCTCTCCTCACACTACCTCCCTGAGGAGCCTGTGACTGCTCTCCCCATACTACCTCCCTGAGGAGCCCGTGACTGCTCTCCCCTCAATATCTCCCTGAGAAGCCTGGGACTGCTCTCCGCACACTCCCTCCCTGAGAAGCCTGTGACTGCTCTCCTCACACTACCTCCCTGAGGAGCACGTGACTGCTCTCCCCTCAATATCTCCCTCAGAAGCCTGTGACTGCTCTCCCCTCAATATCTCCCTCAGAAGCCTTTGACTGCTCTCCTCACACTACCTCCCTGAGCAGCCTGTGACTGCTCTCCTCACACTACCTCCCGGGGGAGCCTGTGACTGCTCTCCCCCACACTCCCTCCCTGAGAAGCCTGTGACTGCTCTCCTCACACTACCTCCCGGGGAAGCCTGTGACTGCTCTCCCCCACACTCCCTCCCTGAGAAGCCTGTGACTGCTCTCCCGATACTACCTCCCTGAAGAGCCTGTGACTGTTCTCCCCCACACTCCCTCCCTGAGAAGCCTGTGACTGCTCTCCCCGCACTACCTCCCTGAGGGGCCTGTGACTGCTCTCCACACACTACCTCCCTGAGGAGCCTGTGACTGCTCTCCCCTCAATATCTCCCTGAGAAGCCTGTGACTGCTCTCCTCACACTACCTCCCTGAGGAGCCTGTGACTGCTCTCTCCGCACACTCCCTCCCTGAGGAGCCTGGGACTGCTCTCCTCACACTACCTCCCTGAGGAGCCTGTGACTGCTCTCCCCTCAATATCTCCCTGAGAAGCCTGTGACTGCTCTCCTCACACTACCTCCCTGAGGAGCCTGTGACTGCTCTCTCCGCACACTCCCTTCCTGAGGGGCCTGTGACTGCTCTCCCCTCAATATCATCCTGAGAAGCCTGTGACTGCTCTCCGCACACTCCCTCCCTGAGAAGCCTGTGACTGCTCTCCTCACACTACCTCCCTGAGGAGCACGTGACTGCTCTCCCCTCAATATCTCCCTGAGAAGCCTGGGACTGCTCTCCGCACACTCCCTCCCTGAGAAGCCTGTGACTGCTCTCCTCACACTACCTCCCTGAGGAGCAGGTGACTGCTCTCCCCTCAATATCTCCCTCAGAAGCCTGTGACTGCTCTCCCCTCAATATCTCCCTCAGAAGCCTTTGACTGCTCTCCTCACACTACCTCCCTGAGCAGCCTGTGACTGCTCTCCTCACACTACCTCCCGGGGGAGCCTGTGACTGCTCTCCCCCACACTCCCTCCCTGAGAAGCCTGTGACTGCTCTCCGCACACTACCTCCCTGAGGAGCCTGTGACTGCTCTCCCGATACTACCTTCTGAGGAGCCTGTGACTGCTCTCCCCCACACTCCCTCCCAGAGGGGCCTGGGACTGCTCTCCCCTCAATATCTCCCTGAGAAGCCTGTGACTGCTCTCCTCACACTACCTCCCTGAGACGCCTGTGACTGCTCTCCCCATACTACCTCCCTGAGACGCCTGTGACTGCTCTCCTCACACTACCTCCCTGAGAAGCCTGTGACTGCTCTCCTCACACTACCTCCCTGAGGAGCCTGTTACTGCTCTCCCCTCAATATCTCCCTGAGAAGCCTGTGACTGCTCTCCGCACACTCCCTCCCTGAGACGCCTGTGACTGCTTGCCCTACACTACCTCCCTGAGATGCCTGTGACTGCTCTCCTCACACTCCCTCCCTGAGGAGCCTGTGACTGCTCTCCTCACACTACCTCCCTGAGGAGCCTGTGACTGCTCTCCTCACACTACCTCCCTGAGGAGCCTGTGACTGCTCTCCTCACACTACCTCCCTGAGAAGCCTGTGACTGCTCTCCTCACACTACCTCCCTGAGGAGCCTGTGACTGCTTGCCCTACACTACCTCCCTGAGGAGCCTGTGACTGCTCTCCTCACACTAACTCCCTGAGACGCCTGTGACTGCTCTCCTCACACTACCTTCTGAGGAGCCTGTGACTGCTCTCCCCATACTACCTCCCTGAGAACACTGTGACTGCTCTCCTCACACTACCTCCCTGAGGAGCCCGTGACTGCTCTCCCCTCAATATCTCCCTGAGAAGCCTGGGACTGCTCTCCGCACACTCCCTCCCTGAGAAGCCTGTGACTGCTCTCCTCACACTACCTCCCTGAGGAGCCTGTGACTGCTCTCCCCATACTACCTCCCTGAGGAGCCCGTGACTGCTCTCCCCTCAATATCTCCCTGAGAAGCCTGGGACTGCTCTCCGCACACTCCCTCCCTGAGAAGCCTGTGACTGCTCTCCTCACACTACCTCCCTGAGGAGCATGTGACTGCTCTCCCCTCAATATTTCCCTCAGAAGCCTGTGACTGCTCTCCCCTCAATATCCCCCTGAGAAGCCTGTGACTGCTCTCCCCTCAATATCCCCCTGAGAAGCCTGTGACTGCTCTCCCCTCAATATCTCCCTCAGTAGCCTGTGACTGCTCTCCTCACACTCCCTCCCTGAGAAGCCTGTGACTGCTCTCCACACACTACCTCCCTGAGGAGCCTGTGACTGCTCTCCCCTCAATATCTCCCTGAGAAGCCTTTGACTGCTCTCCTCACACTACCTCCCTGAGCAGCCTGTGACTGCTCTCCCCGCACTACCTCCCCGAGGGGCCTGTGACTGCTCTCCACACACTACCTCCCTGAGGAGCCTGTGACTGCTCTCCCCTCAATATCTCCCTGAGCAGCCTGTGACTGCTCTCCTCACACTACCTCCCGGGGGAGCCTGTGACTGCTCTCCCCCACACTCCCTCCCTGAGAAGCCTGTGACTGCTCTCCGCACACTACCTCCCTGAGACACCTGTGACTGCTCTCCCGATACTACCTCCCTGAGGAGCCTGTGACTGCTCTCCTCACACTACCTCCCTGAGACGCCTGTTACTGCTTGCCCTACACTACCTCCCTGAGAAGCCTGTGACTGCTCTCCTACAGACTACCTCCCTGAGGGGCCTGTGACTGCTCTCCACACACTACCTCCCTGAGGAGCCTGTGACTGCTCTCCCCTCAATATCTCCCTGAGAAGCCTGTGACTGCTCTCCTACAGACTACCTCCCTGAGGGGCCTGTGACTGCTCTCCCCGCACTACCTCCCTGAGGGGCCTGGGACTGCTCTTCCCTCAATATCTCCCTGAGAAGCCTGTGACTGCTCTCCTCACACTACCTCCCTGAGAAGCCTGTGACTGCTCTCCACACACTACCTCCCTGAGGAGCCTGTGACTGCTCTCCCCTCAATATCTCCCTGAGAAGCCTTTGACTGCTCTCCTCACACTACCTCCCTGAGCAGCCTGTGACTGCTCTCCCCGCACTACCTCCCTGAGGGGCCTGTGACTGCTCTCCACACACTACCTCCCTGAGGAGCCTGTGACTGCTCTCCCCTCAATATCTCCCTGAGCAGCCTGTGACTGCTCTCCTCACACTACCTCCCTGAGACGCCTGTGACTGCTTGCCCTACACTACCTCCCTGAGAAGCCTGTGACTGCTCTCCTACAGACTACCTCCCTGAGGGGCCTGTGACTGCTCTCCACACACTACCTCCCTGAGGAGCCTGTGACTGCTCTCCCCTCAATATCTCCCTGAGAAGCCTGTGACTGCTCTCCTACAGACTACCTCCCTGAGGGGCCTGTGACTGCTCTCCCCGCACTACCTCCCTGAGGGGCCTGGGACTGCTCTTCCCTCAATATCTCCCTGAGAAGCCTGTGACTGCTCTCCTCACACTACCTCCCTGAGGAGCCTGTGACTGCTCTCCCCACACTACCTCCCTGAGGAGCCTGTGACTGCTCTCCCCTCAATATCTCCCTGAGAAGCCTTTGACTGCTCTCCTCACACTACCTCCCTGAGCAGCCTGTGACTGCTCTCCCCGCACTACCTCCCTGAGGGGCCTGTGACTGCTCTCCTCACACTACCTCCCGGGGGAGCCTGTGACTGCTCTCCCCCACACTCCCTCCCTGAGAGGCCTGTGACTGCTCTCCGCACACTACCTCCCTGAGACACCTGTGACTGCTCTCCCGATACTACCTCCCTGAGGAGCCTGTGACTGCTCTCCTCACACTACCTCCCTGAGACGCCTGTGACTGCTTGCCCTACACTACCTCCCCGAGAAGCCTGTGACTGCTCTCCTACAGACTACCTCCCTGAGGGGCCTGTGACTGCTCTCCACACACTACCTCCCTGAGGAGCCTGTGACTGCTCTCCCCTCAATATCTCCCTGAGAAGCCTGTGACTGCTCTCCTACAGACTACCTCCCTGAGGGGCCTGTGACTGCTCTCCCCGCACTACCTCCCTGAGGGGCCTGGGACTGCTCTCCTCACACTCCCTCCCTGAGGAGCCTGGGACTGCTCTCCGCACACTCCCTCCCTGAGGAGCCTGGGACTGCTCTCCTGACACTACCTCCCTGAGGGGCCTGTGACTGCTCTCCCCTCAATATCATCCTGAGGAGCCCGTGACTGCTCTCCTCACACTCCCTCCCTGAGGAGCCTGTGACTGCTCTCCCCATACTACCTCCCTGAGGTGCCCGTGACTGCTCTCCCCTCAATATCTCCCTGAGAAGCCTGGGACTGCTCTCCGCACACTCCCTCCCTGAGAAGCCTGTGACTGCTCTCCGCACACTCCCTCCCTGAGGAGCACGTGACTGCTCTCCCCTCAATATCTCCCTCAGAAGCCTGTGACTGCTCTCCCCTCAATATCTCCCTCAGAAGCCTGTGACTGCTCTCCTCACACTACCTCCCGGGGGAGCCTGTGACTGCTCTCCCCCACACTCCCTCCCTGAGAAGCCTGTGACTGCTCTCCGCACACTACCTCCCTGAGGAGCCTGTGACTGCTCTCCCGATGCTACCTTCTGAGGAGCCTGTGACTGCTCTCCCCCACACTCCCTCCCAGAGGGGCCTGGGACTGCTCTCCCCTCAATATCTCCCTGAGAAGCCTGTGACTGCTCTCCTCACACTACCTCCCTGAGACGCCTGTGACTGCTCTCCGCACACTCCCTCCCTGAGGAGCCTGGGACTGCTCTCCTCACACTACCTCCCTGAGGGGCCTGTGACTGCTCTACCCATACTACCTCCATGAGGAGCCTGTGACTGCTCTCCTCACACTACCTCCCTGAGACGCCTGTGACTGCTCTCCGCACACTACCTCCCTGAGACACCTGTGACTGCTCTCCTCACACTACCTCCCTGAGGAGCCTGTTACTGCTCTCCCCTCAATATCTCCCTGAGAAGCCTGTGACTGCTCTCCGCACACTACCTCCCTGAGACGCCTGTGACTGCTTGCCCTACACTACCTCCCTGAGACGCCTGTGACTGCTTGCCCTACACTACCTCCCTGAGACGCCTGTGACTGCTCTCCTCACACTCCCTCCCTGAGGATCCTGTGACTGCTCTCCTCACACTACCTCCCCGAGGAGCCTGTGACTGCTCTCCGCACTCTACCTCCCTGAGACGCCTGTGACTGCTTGCCCTACACTACCTCCCTGAGAAGCCTGTGACTGCTGTCCTCACACTACCTCCCTGAGACGCCTGTGACTGCTTGCCCTACACTACCTCCCTGAGAAGCCTGTGACTGCTGTCCTCACACTACCTCCCTGAGACACCTGTGACTGCTCTCCTCACACTACCTCCCTGAGACGCCTGTGACTGCTCTCCTCACACTACCTCCCTGAGACGCCTGTGACTGCTCTCCTCACACTACCTCCCTGAGAAGCCTGTGACTGCTGTCCTCACACTACCTCCCTGAGAACACTGTGACTGCTCTCCTCACACTACCTCCCTGAGGAGCCTGTGACTGCTCTCCTCACACTACCTCCCTGAGGAGCCTGTGACTGCTCTCCCCATACTACCTCCCTGAGACACCTGTGACTGCTCTCCTCACACTCCCTCCCTGAGGAGCCTGTGACTGCTCTCCCCATACTACCTCCCTGAGAAGCCTGTGACTGCTGTCCTCACACTACCTTCTGAGGAGCCTGTGACTGCTCTCCACACACTACCTCCCTGAGAACACTGTGACTGCTCTCCGCACACTACCTTCTGAGGAGCCCGTGACTGCTCTCCCCTCAATATCTCCCTGAGAAGCCTGGGACTGCTCTCCGCACACTCCCTCCCTGAGAAGCCTGTGACTGCTCTCCTCACACTACCTCCCTGAGGAGCACGTGACTGCTCTCCCCTCAATATCTCCCTCAGAAGCCTGTGACTGCTCTCCTCGCACTACCTCCCGGGGGAGCCTGTGACTGCTCTCCCCCACACTCCCTCCCTGAGAAGCCTGTGACTGCTCTCCGCACACTACCTCCCTGAGGAGCCTGTGACTGCTCTCCCGATGCTACCTTCTGAGGAGCCTGTGACTGCTCTCCCCCACACTCCCTCCCAGAGGGGCCTGGGACTGCTCTCCCCTCAATATCTCCCTGAGAAGCCTGTGACTGCTCTCCTCACACTACCTCCCTGAGACGCCTGTGACTGCTCTCCGCACACTCCCTCCCTGAGGAGCCTGGGACTGCTCTCCTCACACTACCTCCCTGAGGGGCCTGTGACTGCTCTACCCATACTACCTCCATGAGGAGCCTGTGACTGCTCTCCTCACACTACCTCCCTGAGACGCCTGTGACTGCTCTCCGCACACTACCTCCCTGAGACACCTGTGACTGCTCTCCTCACACTACCTCCCTGAGGAGCCTGTTACTGCTCTCCCCACAATATCTCCCTGAGAAGCCTGTGACTGCTCTCCGCACACTACCTCCCTGAGACGCCTGTGACTGCTTGCCCTACACTACCTCCCTGAGACGCCTGTGACTGCCTGCCCTACACTACCTCCCTGAGACGCCTGTGACTGCTCTCCTCACACTACCTCCCTGAGGATCCTGTGACTGCTCTCCTCACACTACCTCCCCGAGGAGCCTGTGACTGCTCTCCGCACACTACCTCCCTGAGACGCCTGTGACTGCTTGCCCTACACTACCTCCCTGAGAAGCCTGTGACTGCTGTCCTCACACTACCTCCCTGAGACGCCTGTGACTGCTGTCCTCACACTACCTCCCTGAGAACACTGTGACTGCTCTCCTCACACTACCTCCCTGAGGAGCCTGTGACTGCTCTCCTCACACTACCTCCCTGAGGAGCCTGTGACTGCTCTCCCCATACTACCTCCCTGAGACACCTGTGACTGCTCTCCTCACACTCCCTCCCTGAGGAGCCTGTGACTGCTCTCCCCATACTACCTCCCTGAGAAGCCTGTGACTGCTGTCCTCACACTACCTTCTGAGGAGCCTGTGACTGCTCTCCACACACTACCTCCCTGAGAACACTGTGACTGCTCTCCGCACACTACCTTCTGAGGAGCCCGTGACTGCTCTCCCCTCAATATCTCCCTGAGAAGCCTGGGACTGCTCTCCGCACACTCCCTCCCTGAGAAGCCTGTGACTGCTCTCCTCACACTACCTCCCTGAGGAGCACGTGACTGCTCTCCCCTCAATATCTCCCTCAGAAGCCTGTGACTGCTCTCCCCTCAATATCTCCCTCAGAAGCCTTTGACTGCTCTCCTCACACTACCTCCCTGAGCAGCCTGTGACTGCTCTCCTCACACTACCTCCCGGGGAAGCCTGTGACTGCTCTCCCCCACACTCCCTCCCTGAGAAGCCTGTGACTGCTCTCCTCACACTACCTCCCGGGGGAGCCTGTGACTGCTCTCCCCCACACTCCCTCCCTGAGAAGCCTGTGACTGCTCTCCCGATACTACCTCCCTGAGGAGCCTGTGACTGTTCTCCCCCACACTCCCTCCCTGAGAAGCCTGTGACTGCTCTCCCCGCACTACCTCCCTGAGGGGCCTGTGACTGCTCTCCACACACTACCTCCCTGAGGAGCCTGTGACTGCTCTCCCCTCAATATCTCCCTGAGAAGCCTGTGACTGCTCTCCTCACACTACCTCCCTGAGGAGCCTGTGACTGCTCTCTCCGCACACTCCCTCCCTGAGGAGCCTGGGACTGCTCTCCTCACACTACCTCCCTGAGGAGCCTGTGACTGCTCTCCCCTCAATATCTCCCTGTGAAGCCTGTGACTGCTCTCCTCACACTACCTCCCTGAGGAGCCTGTGACTGCTCTCTCCGCACACTCCCTCCCTGAGGGGCCTGTGACTGCTCTACCCTCAATATCATCCTGAGAAGCCTGTGACTGCTCTCCGCACACTCCCTCCCTGAGAAGCCTGTGACTGCTCTCCTCACACTACCTCCCTGAGGAGCACGTGACTGCTCTCCCCTCAATATCTCCCTGAGAAGCCTGGGACTGCTCTCCGCACACTCCCTCCCTGAGAAGCCTGTGACTGCTCTCCTCACACTACCTCCCTGAGGAGCAGGTGACTGCTCTCCCCTCAATATCTCCCTCAGAAGCCTGTGACTGCTCTCCCCTCAATATCTCCCTCAGAAGCCTTTGACTGCTCTCCTCACACTACCTCCCTGAGCAGCCTGTGACTGCTCTCCTCACACTACCTCCCGGGGGAGCCTGTGACTGCTCTCCCCCACACTCCCTCCCTGAGAAGCCTGTGACTGCTCTCCGCACACTACCTCCCTGAGGAGCCTGTGACTGCTCTCCCGATACTACCTTCTGAGGAGCCTGTGACTGCTCTCCCCCACACTCCCTCCCAGAGGGGCCTGGGACTGCTCTCCCCTCAATATCTCCCTGAGAAGCCTGTGACTGCTCTCCTCACACTACCTCCCTGAGACGCCTGTGACTGCTCTCCGCACACTCCCTCCCTGAGGAGCCTGGGACTGCTCTCCCCATACTACCTCCCTGAGACGCCTGTGACTGCTCTCCTCACACTACCTCCCTGAGAAGCCTGTGACTGCTCTCCTCACACTACCTCCCTGAGGAGCCTGTTACTGCTCTCCCCTCAATATCTCCCTGAGAAGCCTGTGACTGCTCTCCCCTCAATATCTCCCTGAGAAGCCTGTGACTGCTCTCCGCACACTCCCTCCCTGAGACGCCTGTGACTGCTTGCCCTACACTACCTCCCTGAGATGCCTGTGACTGCTCTCCTCACACTCCCTCCCTGAGGAGCCTGTGACTGCTCTCCTCACACTACCTCCCTGAGGAGCCTGTGACTGCTCTCCTCACACTACCTCCCTGAGAAGCCTGTGACTGCTCTCCTCACACTACCTCCCTGAGGAGCCTGTGACTGCTTGCCCTACACTACCTCCCTGAGGAGCCTATGACTGCTCTCCTCACACTACCTTCTGAGGAGCCTGTGACTGCTCTCCCCATACTACCTCCCTGAGAACACTGTGACTGCTCTCCTCACACTACCTCCCTGAGGAGCCCGTGACTGCTCTCCCCTCAATATCTCCCTGAGAAGCCTGGGACTGCTCTCCGCACACTCCCTCCCTGAGAAGCCTGTGACTGCTCTCCTCACACTACCTCCCTGAGGAGCCTGTGACTGCTCTCCCCATACTACCGCCCTGAGGAGCCCGTGACTGCTCTCCCCTCAATATCTCCCTGAGAAGCCTGGGACTGCTCTCCGCACACTCCCTCCCTGAGAAGCCTGTGACTGCTCTCCTCACACTACCTCCCTGAGGAGCATGTGACTGCTCTCCCCTCAATATTTCCCTCAGAAGCCTGTGACTGCTCTCCCCTCAATATCCCCCTGAGAAGCCTGTGACTGCTCTCCCCTCAATATCCCCCTGAGAAGCCTGTGACTGCTCTCCCCTCAATATCTCCCTCAGTAGCCTGTGACTGCTCTCCTCACACTCCCTCCCTGAGAAGCCTGTGACTGCTCTCCACACACTACCTCCCTGAGGAGCCTGTGACTGCTCTCCCCTCAATATCTCCCTGAGAAGCCTTTGACTGCTCTCCTCACACTACCTCCCTGAGCAGCCTGTGACTGCTCTCCCCGCACTACCTCCCTGAGGGGCCTGTGACTGCTCTCCACACACTACCTCCCTGAGGAGCCTGTGACTGCTCTCCCCTCAATATCTCCCTGAGCAGCCTGTGACTGCTCTCCTCACACTACCTCCCGGGGGAGCCTGTGACTGCTCTCCCCCACACTCCCTCCCTGAGAAGCCTGTGACTGCTCTCCGCACACTACCTCCCTGAGACACCTGTGACTGCTCTCCCGATACTACCTCCCTGAGGAGCCTGTGACTGCTCTCCTCACACTACCTCCCTGAGACGCCTGTGACTGCTTGCCCTACACTACCTCCCTGAGAAGCCTGTGACTGCTCTCCTACAGACTACCTCCCTGAGGGGCCTGTGACTGCTCTCCACACACTACCTCCCTGAGGAGCCTGTGACTGCTCTCCCCTCAATATCTCCCTGAGAAGCCTGTGACTGCTCTCCTACAGACTACCTCCCTGAGGGGCCTGTGACTGCTCTCCCCGCACTACCTCCCTGAGGGGCCTGGGACTGCTCTTCCCTCAATATCTCCCTGAGAAGCCTGTGACTGCTCTCCTCACACTACCTCCCTGAGAAGCCTGTGACTGCTCTCCACACACTACCTCCCTGAGGAGCCTGTGACTGCTCTCCCCTCAATATCTCCCTGAGAAGCCTTTGACTGCTCTCCTCACACTACCTCCCTGAGCAGCCTGTGACTGCTCTCCCCGCACTACCTCCCTGAGGGGCCTGTGACTGCTCTCCACACACTACCTCCCTGAGGAGCCTGTGACTGCTCTCCCCTCAATATCTCCCTGAGCAGCCTGTGACTGCTCTCCTCACACTACCTCCCTGAGACGCCTGTGACTGCTTGCCCTACACTACCTCCCTGAGAAGCCTGTGACTGCTCTCCTACAGACTACCTCCCTGAGGGGCCTGTGACTGCTCTCCCCGCACTACCTCCCTGAGGGGCCTGGGACTGCTCTTCCCTCAATATCTCCCTGAGAAGCCTGTGACTGCTCTCCTCAAACTACCTCCCTGAGGAGCCTGTGACTGCTCTCCCCACACTACCTCCCTGAGAAGCCTGTGACTGCTCTCCACACACTACCTCCCTGAGGAGCCTGTGACTGCTCTCCCCTCAATATCTCCCTGAGAAGCCTTTGACTGCTCTCCTCACACTACCTCCCTGAGCAGCCTGTGACTGCTCTCCCCGCACTACCTCCCTGAGGGGCCTGTGACTGCTCTCCTCACACTACCTCCCGGGGGAGCCTGTGACTGCTCTCCCCCACACTCCCTCCCTGAGACACCTGTGACTGCTCTCCCGATACTACCTCCCTGAGGAGCCTGTGACTGCTCTCCTCACACTACCTCCCTGAGACGCCTGTGACTGCTTGCCCTACACTACCTCCCTGAGAAGCCTGTGACTGCTCTCCTACAGACTACCTCCCTGAGGGGCCTGTGACTGCTCTCCATACACTACCTCCCTGAGGAGCCTGTGACTGCTCTCCCCTCAATATCTCCCTGAGAAGCCTGTGACTGCTCTCCTACAGACTACCTCCCTGAGGGGCCTGTGACTGCTCTCCCCGCACTACCTCCCTGAGGGGCCTGGGACTGCTCTCCTCACACTCCCTCCCTGAGGAGCCTGGGACTGCTCTCCGCACACTCCCTCCCTGAGGAGCCTGGGACTGCTCTCCTGACACTACCTCCCTGAGGGGCCTGTGACTGCTCTCCCCTCAATATCATCCTGAGGAGCCCGTGACTGCTCTCCTCACACTCCCTCCCTGAGGAGCCTGTGACTGCTCTCCCCATACTACCTCCCTGAGGTGCCCGTGACTGCTCTCCCCTCAATATCTCCCTGAGAAGCCTGGGACTGCTCTCCGCACACTCCCTCCCTGAGAAGCCTGTGACTGCTCTCCGCACACTCCCTCCCTGAGGAGCCTGTGACTGCTCTCCCCTCAATATCTCCCTGAGAAGCCTTTGACTGCTCTCCTCACACTACCTCCCTGAGCAGCCTGTGACTGCTCTCCCCGCACTACCTCCCTGAGGGGCCTGTGACTGCTCTCCACACACTACCTCCCTGAGGAGCCTGTGACTGCTCTCCCCTCAATATCTCCCTGAGCAGCCTGTGACTGCTCTCCTCACACTACCTCCCTGAGACGCCTGTGACTGCTTGCCCTACACTACCTCCCTGAGAAGCCTGTGACTGCTCTCCTACAGACTACCTCCCTGAGGGGCCTGTGACTGCTCTCCCCGCACTACCTCCCTGAGGGGCCTGGGACTGCTCTTCCCTCAATATCTCCCTGAGAAGCCTGTGACTGCTCTCCTCAAACTACCTCCCTGAGGAGCCTGTGACTGCTCTCCACACACTACCTCCCTGAGGAGCCTGTGACTGCTCTCCCCTCAATATCTCCCTGAGAAGCCTTTGACTGCTCTCCTCACACTACCTCCCTGAGCAGCCTGTGACTGCTCTCCCCGCACTACCTCCCTGAGGGGCCTGTGACTGCTCTCCTCACACTACCTCCCGGGGGAGCCTGTGACTGCTCTCCCCCACACTCCCTCCCTGAGAGGCCTGTGACTGCTCTCCGCACACTACCTCCCTGAGACACCTGTGACTGCTCTCCCGATACTACCTCCCTGAGGAGCCTGTGACTGCTCTCCTCACACTACCTCCCTGAGACGCCTGTGACTGCTTGCCCTACACTACCTCCCTGAGAAGCCTGTGACTGCTCTCCTACAGACTACCTCCCTGAGGGGCCTGTGACTGCTCTCCATACACTACCTCCCTGAGGAGCCTGTGACTGCTCTCCCCTCAATATCTCCCTGAGAAGCCTGTGACTGCTCTCCTACAGACTACCTCCCTGAGGGGCCTGTGACTGCTCTCCCCGCACTACCTCCCTGAGGGGCCTGGGACTGCTCTCCTCACACTCCCTCCCTGAGGAGCCTGGGACTGCTCTCCGCACACTCCCTCCCTGAGGAGCCTGGGACTGCTCTCCTGACACTACCTCCCTGAGGGGCCTGTGACTGCTCTCCCCTCAATATCATCCTGAGGAGCCCGTGACTGCTCTCCTCACACTCCCTCCCTGAGGAGCCTGTGACTGCTCTCCCCATACTACCTCCCTGAGGTGCCCGTGACTGCTCTCCCCTCAATATCTCCCTCAGAAGCCTGTGACTGCTCTCCCCTCAATATCTCCCTCAGAAGCCTGTGACTGCTCTCCTCACACTACCTCCCGGGGGAGCCTGTGACTGCTCTGCCCCACACTCCCTCCCTGAGAAGCCTGTGACTGCTCTCCGCACACTACCTCCCTGAGGAGCCTGTGACTGCTCTCCCGATGCTACCTTCTGAGGAGCCTGTGACTGCTCTCCCCCACACTCCCTCCCAGAGGGGCCTGGGACTGCTCTCCCCTCAATATCTCCCTGAGAAGCCTGTGACTGCTCTCCTCACACTACCTCCCTGAGACGCATGTGACTGCTCTCCGCACACTCCCTCCCTGAGGAGCCTGGGACTGCTCTCCTCACACTACCTCCCTGAGGGGCCTGTGACTGCTCTACCCATACTACCTCCATGAGGAGCCTGTGACTGCTCTCCTCACACTACCTCCCTGAGACGCCTGTGACTGCTCTCCGCACACTACCTTCCTGAGACACCTGTGACTGCTCTCCTCACACTACCTCCCTGAGGAGCCTGTTACTGCTCTCCCCTCAATATCTCCCTGAGAAGCCTGTGACTGCTCTCCGCACACTACCTCCCTGAGACGCCTGTGACTGCTTGCCCTACACTACCTCCCTGAGACGCCTGTGACTGCTTGCCGTACACTACCTCCCTGAGACGCCTGTGACTGCTCTCCTCACACTCCCTCCCTGAGGAGCCTGTGACTGCTCTCCTCACACTACCTCCCCGAGGAGCCTGTGACTGCTCTCCGCACACTACCTCCCTGAGACGCCTGTGACTGCTTGCCCTACACTACCTCCCTGAGAAGCCTGTGACTGCTGTCCTCACACTACCTCCCTGAGACGCCTGTGACTGCTTGCCCTACACTACCTCCCTGAGAAGCCTGTGACTGCTCTCCTCACACTACCTCCCTGAGACGCCTGTGACTGCTCTCCTCACACTACCTCCCTGAGACGCCTGTGACTGCTCTCCTCACACTACCTCCCTGAGAAGCCTGTGACTGCTGTCCTCACACTACCTCCCTGAGACACCTGTGACTGCTTGCACTACACTCCCTCCCTGAGGAGCCTGTGACTGCTGTCCTCACACTACCTCCCTGAGACACCTGTGACTGCTCTCCTCACACTACCTCCCTGAGACGCCTGTGACTGCTCTCCTCACACTACCTCCCTGAGAAGCCTGTGACTGCTGTCCTCACACTACCTCCCTGAGACACCTGTGACTGCTCTCCTCACACTCCCTCCCTGAGGAGCCTGTGACTGCTCTCCCCATACTACCTCCCTGAGAAGCCTGTGACTGCTGTCCTCACACTACCTTCTGAGGAGCCTGTGACTGCTCTCCACACACTACCTCCCTGAGAACACTGTGACTGCTCTCCGCACACTACCTTCTGAGGAGCCTGTGACTGCTCTCCGCACACTACCTCCCCGAGGAGCCTGTGACTGCTCTCCCCTCAATATCTCCCTCAGAAGCCCTTGACTGCTCTCCTCACACTCCCTCCCTGAGACGCCTGTGACTGCTCTCCTAACACTCCCTCCCTGAGACGCCTGTGACTGCTCTCCTCACACTACCTCCCTGAAACGCCTGTGACTGCTCTCCCCACACTACCTCCCTGAGGAGCCTGTGACTGCTCTCCGCACACTACCTCCCTGAGAAGCCTGTGACTGCTCTCCTCACACTACCTCCCCGAGGAGCCTGTGACTGCTCTCCGCACACTACCTCCCTGAGACGCCTGTGACTGCTTGCCCTACACTACCTCCCTGAGAAGCCTGTGACTGCTGTCCTCACACTACCTCCCTGAGACGCCTGTGACTGCTTGCCCTACACTACCTCCCTGAGAAGCCTGTGACTGCTCTCCTCACACTACCTCCCTGAGACGCCTGTGACTGCTCTCCTCACACTACCTCCCTGAGACGCCTGTGACTGCTCTCCTCACACTCCCTCCCTGAGGAGCCTGTGACTGCTCTCCCCATACTACCTCCCTGAGAAGCCTGTGACTGCTGTCCTCACACTACCTTCTGAGGAGCCTGTGACTGCTCTCCACACACTACCTCCCTGAGAACACTGTGACTGCTCTCCGCACACTACCTTCTGAGGAGCCTGTGACTGCTCTCCGCACACTACCTCCCCGAGGAGCCTGTGACTGCTCTCCCCTCAATATCTCCCTCAGAAGCCCTTGACTGCTCTCCTCACACTCCCTCCCTGAGACGCCTGTGACTGCTCTCCTAACACTCCCTCCCTGAGACGCCTGTGACTGCTCTCCTCACACTACCTCCCTGAAACGCCTGTGACTGCTCTCCCCACACTACCTCCCTGAGGAGCCTGTGACTGCTCTCCCCACACTACCTCCCTGAGGAGCCTGTGACTGCTCTCCGCACACTACCTCCCTGAGGAGCCTGTGACTGCTCTCCTCACACTACCTCCCCGAGGAGCCTGTGACTGCTCTCCCCTCAATATCTCCCTCAGAAGCCCTTGACTGCTCTCCTCACACTCCCTCCCTGAGACGCCTGTGACTGCTCTCCTAACACTCCCTCCCTGAGACGCCTGTGACTGCTCTCCTCACACTACCTCCCTGAAACGCCTGTGACTGCTCTCCCCACACTACCTCCCTGAGGAGCCTGTGACTGCTCTCCTCACACTACCTCCCTGAGAAGCCTGTGACTGCTCTCCTCACACTACCTCCCTGAGGAGCCTGTGACTGCTCTCCTAACACTACCTCCCTGAGACGCCTGTGACTGCTCTCCCCACACTACCTCCCTGAGGAGCCTGTGACTGCTCTCCTCACACTACCTCCCTGAGAAGCCTGTGACTGCTCTCCTCACACTACCTCCCTGAGGAGCCTGTGACTGCTCTCCTAACACTACCTCCCTGAGACGCCTGTGACTGCTCTCCCCACACTACCTCCCTGAGGAGCCTGTGACTGCTCTCCTAACACTACCTCCCTGAGACGCCTGTGACTGCTCTCCTCACACTCCCTCCCTGAGGAGCCTGTGACTACTCTCCCCACACTACTTCCCTGAGAACACTGTGACTGCTCTCTTGACACTGCACCCCTGAGGAGCCCGTGACTGCTCTCCGCACACTCCCTCCCTGAGGAGCCTGTGACTGCTCTCCTCACACTACCTCCCCGAGGAGCCTGTGACTGCTCTCCTAACACTACCTCCCTGAGACGCCTGTGACTGCTCTCCCCACACTACCTCCCTGAGGAGCCTGTGACTGCTCTCCTCACACTACCTCCCTGAGGAGCCTGTGACTGCTCTCCTCACACTACCTCCCTGAGGAGCCTGTGACTGCTCTCCGCACACTACCTCTCTCAGAAGCCTGCCACTTCTCTCCCCCACACTACCCCCGTGAGACGCCTGTGACTGCTTGCCCTACACTGCCTCCTGGATACGTCTGTAACTGCTCTCCCCTCTCTTCCTCCCTGAGACGCCTGTGACTGCTCGCCCCACAATATCTCTCCGCGAGAAGCCTGCGCCTGCTGCCCTCGCTACCCTGACAGTCAAGTGTGCAAGCCATAGTGTGACGGACACCAGTGGAAACAGTGCTCTCCCCTATGGTGGAGTGCAGAAGCCCCCGCCTGCCCTGTGGTCCGTGGCCGGGGAGGGGTACCCAAGGCTTCGGCAGTCCAGCCGCTACCCCTGAGAGGGAGCTGCCTGCACCCTCAAAGGTTGTCCACCTATGCGGACTTTGCAGGATGACCCGACCTTCAACCGCCCTTGAGTCAGAGAAGTGCAGGTGGAGGCGGCGCAGTCCCACGAAGCGCCTAGGAGACCACGCCAGGCGCTTTTAATTGGACTCCCCTGTGCCTGAACCAGACCTGCCCATGACATACAGAATTAGCTGTCAGGGCTCCAATCAAACACCTGCTCCTGTGCGGGGCTGACTGCGTGCCGCCGGAGCAGGGGTGACATTTACAGGCCCAGGAAGCATCATCCGTTTAGGGGGTGGCGTTTTTACGCACCGTTCAGTATTTATGAGTCTGGCAATGGGCGCTTGTGCTTTCCTTCCTTGTTATCAATTTCCCCCTCGGGTTATATTAACTTGCTGTCACATATGCCATAAAATTGCAAATTCACGGCGTGGCGGGGAAGGAGCTATTTACAAAGCGCGCAGCGCCGCTCTGCACCAAGGCTGGCTGCGCGGCTGAGGATGCTGTGTTCTGCAGGCAGCGCCGCGAAGGTGTGAGGTCGACCTCACGGCGCTCTCGCAGCCTCTGTCTACAGGGCTCTGCAGCCTCACGGCACACGGGTGTCTGTCCTCAGGGAGGCGACGTGGGCTGGGGGCCGAGGGAGCCTGGAACATACAGCACTTCACTCCACGCTACTCCGAACATGTTGTAAACGGGTCTCATGTCCGCTTGATGCAGGCCTGGCTGGCTTTGTTGCTAGAAATTCACAATTCCTAACATCAAAGGCCCTTGTCAGACCGAGCCGCGGCGTTGGGAGAGCGCCCCCCAGCGGCACACCGCGGTCATGTGCGGCATCTGGAGCTCCCACTGGCGCTCAGAGAGAGGACTCTGACCCTGGGCCCGCGCCGCTTCCTCTTTTCAAGACTAAAGCAAGTGACTGAGGCCAGTGCGCCTCGCACCGTGGGGGGTCGCTGCTGGATGTCCACAGGTCAGGAACCCACCGGGCTACATTCAGTCTGCGCACACCAGCCCAACAGGCCCAGCCCAGGTTCCATCCTAACCTACCAGGCTGGTACCTGGGGGGCATTGGCTCATGCCCACCGTGGCTCGACTCGTCTGACTCCTGGAAACAGCCCGAAGGGGACCCCTGGACTATGAGGTGCCAGGACGCGCTCCACGGGATAACGAACGCCCCCTATCAAGCATCAGTGTAGCACCACTGTAGGGGGCGCCCTCTACGAAGCACCAGTGTAAAGCGGTGCCCTCTACGAAGCACCAGTGTAGGTGCCGCCCTCTATGAAGCACCAGTGTAGGCGGTGCCCTCTACTAAGCACCAGTGTAGGCGGTGCCCTCTACGAAGCACCAGTGTAGGCGGTGCTCTCTACGAAGCACCAGTGTAGGCGGTGCCCTCTACGAAGCACCAGTGTAGGCGGTGCTCTCTACGAAGCACCAGTGTAGGCGGTTCCCTCTACGAAGCACCAGTGTAGACGGCGCCCTCTACGAAGCACCAGTGTAGGCAGCGCCCTCTACGAAGCACCAGTGTAGGCGGAGCCCTCTATGAAGCACCAGTGTAGACGGCGCCCTCTATGGAGCACCAGTGTAGGCGGTGCTCTCTACGAAGCACCAGTGTAGGGGGCGCCCTCTACGAAGCACCAGTGTAGACGGCACCCTCTACGAAGCACCAGTGTAGGCGGCACCCTCTACGAAGCACCAGTGCAGGGGGCGCCCTCTACGAAGCACTAGTGTAGGCGGCGCCCTCTACGAAGCACCAGAGTAGGCGACGCCCTCTACGAAGCACCAGTGTAGGCAGCGCCCTCTACGAAGCACCAGTGTAGGCGGCGCCCTCTACGAAGCACCAGTGTAGGCGGCGCCCTCTACGAAGCCCCAGTGTAGGCAGCGCCCGCCACGAAGCACCAGTGTAGGGGCGCCCTCTACGAAGCACCTGTGTAGGCGGCGCCCTCTACGAATCACCAGTGTAGGCGGCGCCCTCTACGAAGCACCAGTGTAGGCGGAGCCCTCTACGAAGCACCAGTGTAGGTGGCGCCCTCTACGAAGCACCAGTGTAGGTGGCGCCCTCTATGAAGCACCAGTGCAGGGGGTGCCCCCTACGAAGCACCAGTATAGGCGGAGCCCCCTACGAAGCACCAGTGTAGGCGGCGCCCTCTACGAATCACCAGTTTAGGCGGAGCCCTTTACGAAGCACCAGTGTAAGGCGGTGCTCTCTATGAAGCGCCAGTGTAGGCGGCACCCTCTACGAAGCACCAGTGCAGGGGGCGCCCTCTACAGAGCACCACTGTAGGCGGCGCCCTCTACGAAGCACCACTGTAGGCGGCGCCCTCTACGAAGCACCAGTGTAGGCGGCGCCCTCTACGAAGCACCAGTGTGGGCGGCGCCCTCTACGAATCACCAGTGTGGGCGGCGCCCTCTACGAAGCACCAGTGTAGACGGTATCCTCTACGAAGCACCAGTGTAGGCGGCGCCCTCTACGAATCACCAGTGTAGGCGGCGCCCTCTACGAAGCACCAGTGTAGGCGGAGCCCTCTACGAAGCACCAGTGTAGGCGGAGCCCCCTACGAAGCACCAGTGTAGGCGGTACCCTCTACGAAGCACTAGTGCAGGGGGTGCCCTCTACGAAGCACCAGTGTAGGCGGCGCCGTCTACGAATCACCAGTTTAGGCGGAGCCCTTTACGAAGCACCAGTGTAAGGTGGTGCTCTCTATGAAGCGCCAGTGTAGGTGGTGCCCTGTTAGAAAAGGTAGATGGACCGGGAGGGTCGGCCGGGGTCAAGAGGAGAGGTCTCCGGGGAGAGCCGTCTCCAGCGATCGTACAGACAAGTAACTTTCCCCCCCACAGACAGATATCACACACGGATAAGGTTCAGTGTCCTTTATAAGCACTTATTTAAGGTACGGTTGAATGGTACAAGGAGGTCTGGACTCAGGGGTCCCCTCGAGTAGAGTCTCGCAAGGTAGGGAAGGGGGTAGCGGGACAGTCTAGTTACCAATCAGGTAGTTCGGATGAGATGATGATGAGCTCACAATCCTCGAGCTTGGTGGTTAGGTGGTATGGGCCGCGGCAGCGCCAGCAGGTCCCGGTGTGGATGGTTGATACAACGGGCCGCGGCAGCGCCAGCAGGTCCCCGGAAGATATACGGTCCGCGGCAGCGCCAGCAGGTCCCGGTGAGGATGGTCGTTACAACGGGCCGCGGCAGCGCCAGCAGGTCCCAGGAAGATGAAGGTTGCAGAAGGCCGCGGCAGCGCCAGCAGGCAGGACGATGGTTCACAAGAGCGGGCTACGGCAGCGCCAGTAGACCGTCAGGGTTGAGTTCACTCGGTGTCTCTCGACTCCAGGATACAACTGCCTTCCTGCTCCGGAGCTGCCTCAGTTATAGGGCTGGTGCCCTTTGATGTCCGGACCCTCGCACTTGGAGGTCGGAGGGTCCGGGATGAAGGTGTCCAGACACCCAGCAGGGGGTGGAGCCAGTGCCTGGGGGAGCTGGAGGCGATCGGCACCTGGCGGGGGAGAGCCCTTGACACTTCGTTCTCCCATTGACCTGCCAAGTGGTCCGCTCACCTCCTGGGTGGATGGTGGTGCCGGGATGTCGGGGCCGGCCAGGCCCGGGGTTAGGGTCGAGGGGAGGCCATGCGGCCGCGTGGTGCAGGGCCCAAGATGGCGGCTTGACCCGGCCGGGAAAGCCGGTGGGGCTGGACCCCGTGATGAGTAGGGGTCCGAGAGCAGAGGGTCCGTTGGGAGACAGAGTACAGGTGCTTGTTGCGGGGATATGCCAGGTGGGCCGGAGTTCGGGCCCTGTCGAGCGGGGAGGGAGCAAGCCGTCTGTGAGGCCTGTCCAACATGCGTCCCCCCCAGCTGAAGGCGGGGAGAGTCACCCATCTCCTTGGGGACTCTCTTCGTCGAGGCGGAAGAAACGGGACAGGCCATCTGCGTTGGCGTGGTCTTGGCCTGGTCGGTGCTCCACGGTGAAGTCCATTCCCTGCAGGGAAATGGACCAGCGCAAGAGTTTTGGGTTCTCCCCCCGCATCTGCATCAGCCATTGCAGGGGTCGATGGTCGGTTTGTACCCGGAAGTGGGTACCGAAGAGATAGGGTCGGAGCTTTTTGAGGGCCCACACTACTGCAAATGCCTCCCTCTCGATGGTGCTCCAACGCTGTTCTCGGGCCAGGAGACGTCGGCTGATGAAGGCCACCGGCTGGTCATGACCTTCGGGGTTCAACTGAGAGAGGACGGCCCCGATGCCGTGGTCGGAGGCGTCGGTCTGCACCACAAATTCCCGGCTGTAATCGGGGGCCTGGAGCACCGGGGCGGTGCACAGGGCGGCCTTCAGCTCCTCGAAGGCCGCTTGACAATCAGGAGTCCAGTTGACCCGCTTCGGCTGGTTCTTGGATGTGAGACCCGTGAGGGGCCCCACGATGCTGCCGTAGTCCTTCACGAACCGCCGGTAGTAGCCGGTGAGCCCCAAGAAGGCTCGGACCTCGGTCTGGGTGACGGGGGGCTGCCAGGACTGGATGGCAGCAATCTTGAGTTGTAGTGGGGCCACCAGCCCGCTCCCCACTTGGTGCCCAAGGTAGGTCACAGACCCTTGGCCAATCTGGCACTTGCCGGCCTTAATGGTGAGGCCGGCCCGCTGGAGGGCTTGTAGGACCTCTTGGAGGTGACGGAGGTGGTCGGACCAGTGGCGGCTGTATACAGCGATATCGTCCAGGTAGGCAGCGCTGAATTCTTCAAGCCCTGCCAAGACCTGGTTCACAAGGCGTTGGAACGTGGCGGGGGCATTCTTCATGCCAAAGGGCATGACCTTAAATTGATAGTGGCCATCGGGGGTAGAGAAGGCTGACCGTTCCTGAGCCCTGGGTGTGAGGCCGATCTGCCAGTAGCCCGCCGTTAGGTCGAAGATACTAAGGTAGCGGGCGGCCCCCAGCCGGTCGATCAGCTCGTCTGCTCGGGGGATGGGATGAGCGTCGGTCCGGGTGACAGCGTTCAAGCCCCGGTAGTCGACGCAGAATCTCAGTTCAGGGGCGGAGCCGGGGGCAGCGGCCTTGGGAACTAATACGACCGGACTGGCCCAGGGACTGTCCGAGGGCTCGATGACCCCGATCGTGAGCATCTTGGCCACTTCCTCCTGTATGCAGGCCCGTACCCGATCTGGTACGCGGTAGGCCCGGTGCCGGACAGGGGGACTGTCCCCGGTGTCTACGTCGTGCAAACACCAGGGGGTGACCCCGGGGGTGAGGGAGAACAGGGCAGCGAACTGCAGCAGGAGGTTCCGGCAGTCCTGGCGTTGCTCCGAAGTGAGGGCGCCAGAGAGCCGGACCCCGTCCACGGAGCCGTCCTTCTCCTGAGTCTTCAGGAGATCCGGGAGGGGCTCGGAGTCTTCTTCTGTGCCACTGTCTGTAGCCATCAAGAGGCTTAGTTCGGAGCGCACAAAGTGCGGTTTGAGCCGGTTGGTGTGGAGGACCCGAAGGGGGTTCCGGGAGGACCCCATGTCGATGAGGTAAGTGACGGGGCTTTTGCGCTCGACCACTTTGAAGGGCCCCGTCCACTTATCTTGCAGGGCACATGGTTCGGTGGGGGACATCACCCATACTTGCTGCCCAGGCTCGAATTCAACGGAGGAGGCATTGTGATCATACCACCTCTTCATGTCCTCCTGGCTGGCCTCGAGGTTCGCCTTGGCCATCTCCCTGAAGCGCCGGGTCTGGTTTCGTAAGGCCAGGATGTATTTGAAGACGTCTGGAGGGGTCGTTAGGGGGGCCATCTCCCAACCTTCCTTGACTAGGCTGAGGGGCCCTCGCACAGGGTGTCCGTATAGGAGTTCAAAGGGGCTAAAACCGAGGGACTTCTGGGGAACTTCCCGGTAGGCGAAGAGGAGGCACGGGAGCAGTACATCCCACTGGCGACGGAGAGGTTCTTCCAATCCCCCAATCATCCCTTTGAGAGTGCGGTTAAAACGCTCCACTAGTCCGTTCCCTTGGGGGTGATAGGGGGTCGTGAATCTGTAGGTGACCCCGCATTGTTGCCAGAGGGACTTCATGTATTTTGATATGAAATTCGTGCCTCGGTCGCTGACGACTTCTCGGGGGAAGCCTACCCGGGAGAAGATCCCCATCAGGGCCCGGCCAACCACTGGAGCGGTCACTGTCCGTAGGGGCACCGCCTCGGGGTAGCGGGTGGCATGGTCCACTAGTACCAAGATGAACCTGTGTCCTTGTGCCGTGCGGGGGTCCAGAGGTCCCACAATGTCTATCCCCACCCTCTCGAACGGGGTGGTGACCACCGGGAAGGGTTGTAGAGGGGCCTTCAGCTTCCGGCCACTCTTCCCGCTGGCTTGGCATGTGGGGCACGATCGGCAGTGGTTCAGGACGTCATTCCTCATTTTCGGCCAAAAAAAATGGGTCACCAGGCGACTGTACGTTTTGTCCTGGCCCAGGTGTCCAGCCAGGGGGACATCGTGGGCTAGGTTGAGCAGAAAGTCTCGGAAGCGGAGCGGTACCACCAGAACTCGACCGGCCCCCAGCTCGGCGATCCTTTGCTCGCTGTAGAGCAGGTCGTTATCCCAGTAGACCCAGTGGGTTCCGGTGGTGTCCCCGGCGGTTTGGGTGCTGGCTTGTTGGCGGAGTCCCTCGAGGGAGGGACAGGTCTTTTGTTCCTGGCGGAACTGTTCTTGGGTGGGCCCCCCTTCTTGCCGCCACTGAGCCAGATCCGGAAGGTCCTGGTGTTGCGCGTCTTCTTCGGTAGTCGGGTCCGGGAGGTCGGACTCGCCGTTGTCCTCTACGGGGGCAACCGGGGGCGGAGGTGCTGGCCATTCGGTTTCTTCGGATCGGGGGGCGGCACGGGCGGCCATGGATCGGGTGGTTATGCAGGCCCAGTCCGGGAGGCCCAGCATCCCCAAGTGCTCTCTCCTCTCGACGGTGGCCCACGGGGAACTCTCGAGGTCATTCCCCAGGAGGCAGTCCACGGGGGCATCGTCCCGGACCGTTACCTTCAGTAGGCCGGAGACCCCTCCCCATTCAAACGGGACGCAGGCCATCTTACACATGCTCTCAGGGTTATCTGCCGAGCGGACGGGGCAGAGAATGTTCGGCAGGATCTGCTCGGGCTTCACCAGGTGACAGCGGACGGCCGTCACGCTGGCGCCGGTGTCACGCAAGGCCTCGGCTCTCTGTCCATTAATGGTCACCCACTGACCGTATTTTCTGGTGTTGGCGGGTAGGGGAGCCCGCGGAACCATGTCCCTTCCCCCTAAGCAGGCCAGGACCATGGCGGCCGGTTCCCACCCTTGCTGGTCCGGCTCATACTCCTCGGGTCCCTCCGATGATTGCTCTTCCCCCAGGGCAGCGGCAGCTACCTGGCGGGGCTTGGGTGGTTGGTTTAGCGGGCAGTTCGGATCGTTGGCGTAGTGGCCTAGTCGCTGGCACCGGTGGCACGTGACGTTGGCTCGGTACCCAGGCCGCAACGGGGGGTTGCCCCGGCCGGCCGGAGGTGGGGTGCTGGCCACGGGTGTTGCGGGTAAGGCGTCTCTCCCTCGCCCCTGGCCCCCTCCTCCTCCCCGAGGACGGTGCTGGCCTTGGTTGCTTCTGTTCTGGTCGTGTGGCCCTTTCCGGCCCACTCGGGTGCTTTCCCACCGGTCAGCTTCGGCAGCGAGCTGCCGGGGGTCAGTCAGCTTACTGTCGAGTAGGTGCTGCCTGAGCTCGACGAAACAGTTGTTTGACAGGTGCTCCCATACCATAAGGTTGAAGAGTTGTTCGTAGGTGGTGACCTGATTTCCCTTGATCCAACCCTCGAAGGCCCGGCTGAAATAGTTCACGTATTCCACCCAAGTTGTACCTGGGATCCGGGTGCAATCTCTGAACCTCTGGCGGTACATCTCGGGCGTGAGGCCGTAGCGGGTGAGGAGGGCAGCCTTCATGTGGTCGTAGGACGACATTTGGTGATCGGGGAGCTGCAGCAGGGCATCGCGACCCTCGTTGATGAATCTCCCCCAAAGTCCGGCTCCCCAATCACTCCGGTCGATCCGGTGGGAGGTCATTGCGATCTCATAGGCTTTAAACCACTGTTGTATGTCGTCTTCTCGGACATACTCGCGGACCACATCCTTGGGGATGTGAACTTTTTTCTCAATAGGCCCCGGGGTGTGTGGTCGCTCAGGCACCCCCAGTTCCTTATTCTGTTTGCGCAGTTCTATTTCCGCCAGTCGGCGCTCGTGCTCGAGCGTTATTTTTTTCTCTTCCAGCTCTCTTTGTCTCTGCTTTTCTTCTCGTTCCTCTCGAAGCCGCATATGCTCGAGGTTGATTTTCTGTTCAGCTAACTTAAGTTCCCCATCCATCTTGAGTCGTGCCATCTCTAATTCGTGTAATCTGACTCTGTCTCTTTCTCGTATCTCCTCCTGTGAGAGGCCCGTTCCCCGCTCCTCGGGAGCCGTGGCGTTCCCCTCTGGTGTGATGCTGTTTTGGTCTGGTGTGACGCTGCTTTGGTCGGAGGGTCCTGCGACCCCAGTTTCTGTCCATGACTCAAGAGCGCGCTTTAGATCATCCTTGGTACTCAGGCCGGTGGTAGCAATGCCAAGTTCTATGCAAAATTGTCTCAGTTCGCGGTGGTTGTATTCTTCTAATTTCTCCATTTGGAACTTCTCGGTGGAGCTGCTATCTTTGGTTGACATCGTGCTTTGTCGTGGGGTGAGCTACTCTCTGTACGATTACGCGTTGATTCGGATCGCGCCGCTGGCCACCAATGTTAGAAAAGGTAGATGGACCGGGAGGGTCGGCCGGGGTCAAGAGGAGAGGTCTCCGGGGAGAGCCGTCTCCAGCGATCGTACAGACAAGTAACTTTCCCCCCCACAGACAGATATCACACACGGATAAGGTTCAGTGTCCTTTATAAGCACTTATTTAAGGTACGGTTGAATGGTACAAGGAGGTCTGGACTCAGGGGTCCCCTCGAGTAGAGTCTCGCAAGGTAGGGAAGGGGGTAGCGGGACAGTCTAGTTACCAATCAGGTAGTTCGGATGAGATGATGATGAGCTCACAATCCTCGAGCTTGGTGGTTAGGTGGTATGGGCCGCGGCAGCGCCAGCAGGTCCCCGGAAGATATACGGTCCGCGGCAGCGCCAGCAGGTCCCGGTGAGGATGGTCGTTACAACGGGCCGCGGCAGCGCCAGCAGGTCCCAGGAAGATGAAGGTTGCAGAAGGCCGCGGCAGCGCCAGCAGGCAGGACGATGGTTCACAAGAGCGGGCTACGGCAGCGCCAGTAGACCGTCAGGGTTGAGTTCACTCGGTGTCTCTCGACTCCAGGATACAACTGCCTTCCTGCTCCGGAGCTGCCTCAGTTATAGGGCTGGTGCCCTTTGATGTCCGGACCCTCGCACTTGGAGGTCGGAGGGTCCGGGATGAAGGTGTCCAGACACCCAGCAGGGGGTGGAGCCAGTGCCTGGGGGAGCTGGAGGCGATCGGCACCTGGCGGGGGAGAGCCCTTGACACTTCGTTCTCCCATTGACCTGCCAAGTGGTCCGCTCACCTCCTGGGTGGATGGTGGTGCCGGGATGTCGGGGCCGGCCAGGCCCGGGGTTAGGGTCGAGGGGAGGCCATGCGGCCGCGTGGTGCAGGGCCCAAGATGGCGGCTTGACCCGGCCGGGAAAGCCGGTGGGGCTGGACCCCGTGATGAGTAGGGGTCCGAGGGCAGAGGGTCCGTTGGGAGACAGAGTACAGGTGCTTGTTGCGGGGATATGCCAGGTGGGCCGGAGTTCGGGCCCTGTCGAGCGGGGAGGGAGCAAGCCGTCTGTGAGGCCTGCCCAACATGCCCTCTACGAAGCACCAGTGTAGGCGGCACCCTCTACGAAACACCAGTGCAGGGGGCGCCCTCTACAGAGCACCACTGTAGGCGGCGCCCTCTACGAAGCACCACTGTAGGCGGCGCCCTCTACGAAGCACCAGTGTAAGCGCCACCCTCTACGAATCACCAGTGTAGACGGCGCCCTCTACGAAGCACCAGTGTAGGCGGCGCCCTCTACGAAGCACCAGTGTGGGCGGCGCCCTCTACGAAGCACCAGTATAAGGCAGTGCTCTCTGTGAAGCGCCAGTGTAGGCAGCGCCCTTCACAGAGCACCACTGTAGGCGGTGCTCTCTGTGAAGCGCCAGTGTAGGCGGTGCCCTCTACGAATCACCAGTGTAAGGCGGTGCTCTCTGTGAAGCGCCAGTGTAGGCGGTGCCCTCTATAAAGCACTAGTGTAGGTAGCGCCCTCTATGAAGCACCAGTGCAGGGGCGCCCTCTACAAAGCACCAGTGTAGGCGGTGCCCTCTACGAAGCACCAGTGTAGGCGGAGACCTTTACGAAGCACCAGTGTAGGGGGCGCCCTCTACAAATCACCAGTGTAGGGGGCGCCCTCTACGAATCACCAGTGTACTGCACGCCCTCCCTGACAGAGGCTCTCCTACATTGCACTTTTTTCACAAGTCCCAGAGAACCTCACAGGACACTTCCGCCCTCCCCGGCAGGCTTTCACTGTTTGCTCACGAGACGCTGCTGCGCTCCAGGTCTGTGGGGCTGGCGCGCTCCCTGTCTGTGGGGCTGGCGCGCTCCCTGTCTGTGGGGCTGGCGCGCTCCCTGTCTGTGGGGCTTGCGCGCTCCCTGTCTGTGGGGCTGGCGCGCTCCCTGTATGTGGGGCTGGCGCGCTCCCTGTCTGTGGGGCTGGCCCTCAGTCCCCTCTGTCTCTAGCGCTCTTTCAACGAATGCTGGCTTCTTTCTTCCCATCTGGACTCTGCTTCACCCCAGACCTCCATACTTGCACCACTGTACGGAAACGCCAGCTCTAGAACTTTCTGGAATGTTCCCTGACTGCATGGGCACAACCTTCACACCAACTTAATGAAGTATCACACCTCATACATTTTGCCCCTCCCATCCAGTGACGGAACAACTGCGCCATCAAGCGGTCCTATGCAAAACTGCAAGATGGTTGACATCTGACCACTAGTGTTTGCAGTGGCTGCCGCAGCAAGATTATAGATCGAAGAACTTGAATATTAGAGCAGAGCTCTGGACACCAGTCTTCAGACGGGAAAAGGGGAATATTCACACGGGTCGGGGGCTTTGGTAGGACCAATGGCATGGCCGTCTCTCTTCCTGTAAACATGCACTGGACGGAGGCATTTTTATGTCCCAGCCTACCAGACTTTGGGGACTACTCCACTCCGCGCTACTCCCCTCTACACCACCACTCTGTAAGGCACTATACTCTACACCACTGCACTCCTGCCTCTCAATTCTAATCTACACTCTACGCCACTCGACTCTATTCTGCGCCACTCCACTCTGCCACCACTCCACTCTGCACCACTCTACAACCCGCCTCTCTACTGTGCGGCGCTCCACTCTGCCCCCACTCCACTCTGCACCACTCTACAATCCGCCTCTCTACTGTGCGGCGCTCCACTCTGCCCCCACTCCACTCTGCACCACTCTACAACCCGCCACTCTACTGTGCGGCACTCCACTCTGCCCCCACTCCACTCTGCAAAAACAACAGTTGATGGACAGAATGCAGAACAATGTCATACATTCACCCCAGTACAGAGATCTGGGCCTAAATCCATCGTTTTTTTGCTCACACTGGCATTCCAGTTTGAACCCAGCCATATGCAAATCAGTCTTTTGCCCACTCTACTCTGCGGCACTGCACTTTACTTACACTCTTTGCCATTCCACTCTACGACACTCCACACATCTCTCCTCTGCGCCACTAAGTTTTAGCCAGGCTGAACATGCAGCCACGCTTGTGTACTACATGGATGATAAAACACATTGGAAAAGGCAATAGCTCTTCCATGAGCAAGGCATATTGGCTTTGCCAATGCTTGTTGTTTTAAATGGCTGCATTTATATAGCACGTCACCGGAAACCATTAGTGAATGCGTATTCATCTCCGTGGGCATGCTCTGAGCCCCGCAGCTTGCGTGTGTAAAGGTGAAACCCCTTGGTGCACCCACCATGCGTCATCAGCTCCTCCCAGAAAGCTTTGTGACCCAGGGGGGCCGTGTCATGAGACTCTTGACAAGCGCTCTCCAGGCTCATGGTGCTGCTCACCAACAGTGTGCTGGACTTTGGCGAGGGCGTGTGACACTTGAGAAGTATAGCGCCAAGTGAAGGTTATCATCTTCACTCAACAGTAAAGCACTCTCCGACCCAGAACTAACCCTGGGCGTAGTTCGTGGAGTTGAACTATGCGAAGTGCAAAAAAAAACTCAGACATGCTACACGAGCGGCGGAGTACGATTGAAAAATGCCGTTCGCGGTGAATGCATAGTGCCAGATGCTTGTCTGCACTGTGCAATCATTGCAAACGGCACCATGCACAGTGCAGGCGGTCCCTGCTTTCCTTTTCTGCCGCTCGAGTAGATTTTTACTCGAGCAACAGCTTTCTCAACGCGAATCGGCAGTTTCTCAACGCGAGATGTCGCGAGCATACGCGACCACTCGCAATGAGAAACCTGACCCCCCGCGTTGAGAAATCTCGCCGGGATGATGATTTTCCACGCTGGCGCTCGCCAACTTGATGTTGACAATCGCGAACGAGGAAAAATCTCGCTGGAAGGTTGATTTTCCTCATTCACGGTCACCAATTTGACATTGACAAACGCGAGCGAGGAAAAAAACTACGATACACAACACGTAGCGGAGTTTTTCGGAACTCCGCGATCTCCGCATAACGAGGAGTGCAGGAAACTCGGCAAACTCCGTGAGCGGAGCGGAGTTCACCACCCAGGGTTAGCCAGAACACTCAAAGAGACTGCATTAACGTACATACACGGAGGCCGCGCCCCTCGGCAGGTGCTGCACGAGGCTATTGGGTAAACTTACAACTGAGATTCTGACCCTACTTTGCCAACAGGTTTAGACACAAGCGTTATCAGAGGGCGCGCCGTGATCAGCCAAAGAATAGAAGTGTATTAGAAGTTACAAAGCTATTGAAAATATGTTCTTAATATCTTTTATAAATAGAATAACACTGCTTGAACATTCTATCTATAATGCCAGATAAGCGTATAGTCTAAACTACCTGAAGAGTGAGCCTTACCTATTCGACCTCAGTGACCTTGAGATTCAGTACCTGCATACAAGGTACTCAGTCTTTCCGCGAGCTCGCACCAGGACTGGGCCCTTGTGTTTTAGGGACAGCGGCGTCACTTGCTGCAAGCACTGCTTGTCCATCCTGAGGACACGCTGTTCAAGCACTGCCTGTCCACCCTGAGGTCACTGCATGCAGGCACTGCCTGTCCACCCTGAGGTCACTCCATGCAAGCACTGCCTGTCCACCCTGAGGTCACTTGGAGGCACTGCCTGTCCACCCTGAGGTCACGCTGTTCAAGCACTGCCTGTCCACCCTGAGGTCACTCCATGCAAGCACTGCCTGTCCACCCTGAGGTCACTCCATGCAAGCACTGCCTGTCCACCCTGAGGTCACTTGGAAGCACTGCCTGTCCACCCTGAGGTCACTCCATGCAAGCACTGCCTGTCCACCCTGAGGTCACGCTGTTCAAGCACTGCCTGTCCACCCTGAGGTCACTCCATGCAAGCACTGCCTGTCCACCCTGAGGTCACTCCATGCAAGCACTGCCTGTCCACCCTGAGGTCACTCCATGCAAGCACTGCCTGTCCACCCTGTGGTCACTTGGAAGCACTGCCTGTCCACCCTGAGGTCACTCCATGCAAGCACTGCCTGTCCACCCTGAGGTCACGCTGTTCAAGCACTGCCTGTCCACCCTGAGGTCACTCCATGCAAGCACTGCCTGTCCACCCTGAGGTCACGCTGTTCAAGCACTGCCTGTCCACCCTGAGGTCACTGCATGCAAGCACTGCCTGTCCACCCTGAGGTCACTTGGAGGCACTTCCTATCCACCCTGAGGTCACGCTGTTCAAGCACTGCCTGTCCACCCTGAGGTCACTTCATGCAAGCACTGCCTGTCCACCCTGAGGTCACGCTGTTCAAGCACTGCCTGTCCACCCTGAGGTCACTCCATGCAAGCACTGCCTGTCCACCCTGAGGTCACTCCATGCAAACACTGCTTGTCCACCAGGAGGTCACTTGGAAGCACTGCCTGTCCATCCTGAGGTCACGCCGTTCAAGCACTGCCTGTCCACCCTGAAGTTACTTCGTGCAAGCACTGCCTGTCCACCCTGAGGTCACTCCATGCAAGCACTGCCTGTCCACCCTGAGGTCACTCCATGCAAGCACTGCCTGTCCACCCTGAGGTCACTTGGAAGCACTGCCTGTCCACCCTGAGGTCACACTGTTCTAGCACTGCCTGTCCACCCTGAAGTTACTTCGTGCAAGCACTGCCTGTCCACCCTGAGGTCACGCCGTTCAAGCACTGCCTGTCCACCCTGAGGTCACACCATTCAAGCACTGCCTGTCCACCCTGAGGTCACTCCATGCAAGCACTGCCTGTCCACCCTGAGGTCACTCCATGCAAGCACTGCCTGTCCACCCTGAGGTCACTTGGAAGCACTGCCTGTCCACCCTGAGGTCACGCTGTTCAAGCACTGCCTGTCCACCCTGAGGTCACTCCATGCAAGCACTGCCTGTCCACCCTGAGGTCACTCCATGCAAGCACTGCCTGTCCACCCTGAGGTCACTTGGAAGCACTGCCTGTCCACCCTGAGGTCACGCTGTTCAAGCACTGCCTGTCCACCCTGAGGTCACTCCATGCAAGCACTGCCTGTCCACCCTGAGGTCACTCCATGCAAGCACTGCCTGTCCACCCTGAGGTCACTTGGAAGCACTGCATGTCCACCCTGAGGTCACGCTGTTCAAACACTGCCTGTTCACCCTGAGGTCACTCCATGCAAGCACTGCCTGTCCACCCTAAGGTCACTTGGAAGCACTGCCTGTCCACCCTGAGGTCACGCTGTTCAAGCACTGCCTGTCCACCCTGAGGTCACTCCATGCAAGCACTGCCTGTCCACCTTGAGGTCACTTGGAAGCACTGCCTGTCCACCCTGAGGTCACGCTGTTCAAGCACTGCCTGTCCACCCTGAGGTCACTCCATGCAAGCACTGCCTGTCCACCCTGAGGTCACTCCATGCAAGCACTGCCTGTCCACCCTGAGGTCACGCTGTTCAAGCACTGCCTGTCCACCCTGAGGTCACTCCATGCAAGCACTGCCTGTCCACCCTGAGGTCACTCCGTGCAAGCACTGCCTGTCCACCCTGAGGTCACTCCATGCAAGCACTGCCTGTCCATCCTGAGGTCACTTGGAAGCACTGCCTGTCCATCCTGAGGTCACTTGGAAGCACTGCCTGTACATCCTGAGGTCACGCTGTTCAAGCACTGCCTGTCCACCCTGAGGTCACTCCCTGCAATCACTGCTTGTCCACCCTGAGGTCACTCCGTGCAAGCACTGCTTGTCCACTCTGTAGTAACTTTGTGCAAGCACTTCCTATCTGTTGGAAGGAGGACCGCCGGGGAGTCGGGAAGACTACTCCGGGGCACCTTCCTACCGCAAAGTTATAGCCGAGCGCCGCTGAGAAGCCCCCTAGGGGAGGTCCTTCTCCTACGTTCGTACTAGGCCCAGTAATACCACCACACAGGACTCCGTATCAGTTGCTTAACTTGGTTCTTTATCAATAGCAGTACGTTCAATATTTACAGTGGGATCGAGGGATCCAGTAAGAGTCTTAATGTCTTGCGGAGGGATAAGGTAGCGGGACAGTCTTAGTACCACCCAGGTACGGGAGGGCTCTGTGCCAGACCTTGAGTGCTGGTCTCGGAGTGGCTTGGATGTGGAGAGCCGCGACGGCGTCTGCAGGGCTCGGATGGTAGTTCCGCTTGGGTCGAGCTGCGACACAGTCAGCAGGGCTCCGGTGGTCGGTCCGCTTCGGTCGAGCCGCGACGAGGTCAGCTGGGCTCTTGATGGTAAAGTTCAACAAGGTCAGGCCGCAACAGCGTCAGCAGGGCCCCAAAGGTTCGTGAAGGTCTTTAAGCACGATGGAGCCGCGACGTCGTCAGCAGGGCTCAGAGGTGGGTTCAGGATGAGTCTTCTTCCGTAGGGTCAGCCGCGATCCGATCAGCAGGGCTCTTGACTCCAGGATACAACTACTGTCCTGCTGTCGGGTTGCCCCAGATATAGGACTGGAGCCCTTTGATGTCCGGACCCTTGCGCCCGGAGGGGGCGGAGAGGCCGGGTAGGGAGCGGCCAGACGCCCAGCAGGAGAGGCGCCAGGCCCCAGAGAGCTGTGGGGCGATCGCACCTAGGTGTGGAAGGACGGTTGGGGGTCCCATCGATACTGCCCTCCGCCGGGAGTGGGAAGGGTTCACGTGGTATCCCCCGGGCCAGGGGTTGGCGCCTTGATGTTGGGCCTCGCTGGGACAGAGGCCGGGTGAAGCTGGGTCACGCAGGTGGTCACGTGGCGTGACGTATGATCCAAAATGGAGGAGCCTCGAGGTGCATGGGACCTCGTGCGGCTTAGCGAGGGGGAACAGGACCACGCCACAAGGCCGGCTCCCACACGCGTCCCCCCAAGCTGAAGGCAGGGAGAGTCACCCATCTCCTTGGGGGTTCTCCTCGCCGAGGCGGAAGAATCTGGATAGGCCGTCAGCGTTGGCGTGGTCGTTGCCGGGCCGGTGTTCCACAGTGAAGTCCATCCCTTGCAGTGAGATGGACCATCGCAATAACTTGGGGTTCTCACCCCGCATTTGCATGAGCCACCGCAAGGGCCGGTGGTCAGTTTGGACCCTGAAGTGGGTGCCGAAAAGGTAGGGCCGGAGCTTCTTGAGAGCCCATACCACGGCGAAGGCCTCCCGCTCGATGGTGCTCCACCTCTGTTCTCGCGGCAGCAGTCGGCGGCTGATAAAGGCCACAGGTCGGTCGAGGCCCTTGGCGTCTAGCTGGGAGAGGACCGCCCCGACCCCGTACTCCGAGGCATCGGTCTGGACTACAAATTCCTTGCTGTAGTCAGGGGCCTGCAGCACAGGGGCAGCGCACATGGCCGCCTTGAGGGCCTCAAAAGCGGTCTGACAGCGGGGCGTCCATTGCACTACCTTGGGCTGTTTCTTGGAAGTGAGCTCCGTCAGGGGGCTCACAATGCTGCCATAATCCTTGATGAATCGTTGATAGTAGCCTGTGAGGCCTAGGAAGGCCCGGACAGCGGTTTGGGTTACGGGGGGCTCCCATGCCTGGATGGCGTCGACCTTTAACTGGAGGGGCGCCACCTGGCCACTCCCCACCTGGTGGCCCAGATAGGTCACAGATCCTTGACCGATCTGGCATTTACTGGCCTTAATGGTGAGTCCGGCCCTCTGGAGAGCGGCCAGGACTTCTCCGAGGTGTCCTAGGTGTGCGGCCCAGTGGTCGCTGAAGACGGCAATGTCGTCGAGGTAGGCCGCACTGAAGGCTTCTAGTCCGGCCAGGACCTTGTTCACGAGTCTCTGAAAGGTCGCTGGGGCGTTCTTCATACCGAAGGGCATTACCCGAAAGTGGTAGTGCCCATCGGGGGTGGAAAAGGCGGATCGTTCCTGGGCGCCGGGAGTGAGCTGGATCTGCCAGTACCCAGCGGTGAGATCAAAGGTGCTTAGGTAGCGGGCGGCCCCTAAGCGATCGATCAACTCGTCTGCTCGTGGCAAGGGGTGGGCATCGGTCTTGGTGACTGCGTTCAGGCCCCAGTAGTCGACACAAAACCTGAGTTCCGGGGCAGTGCCGGGGGCGGCGGCCTTCGGCACCAAGACCACCGGGCTGGCCCACGGGCTGTCGGACGGCTCGATGACTCCGAGGGTGAGCATCTTCGTGACCTCGGTCCGTATACAGGCTCGGACTCGGTCAGGTACTCGGTAAGCGCGGTGTCGCACAGGGGGACTGTCCCCAGTATCCACGTCGTGGACGCACCAGGAGGTCACCCCGGGCGTGAGAGAGAAGAGGGCAGCGAAGGGTTGCAGCAGCTTCTGGCAGTCATGGCGCTGTTCTGGTGTCAGGGTGGTGTAGAGGCGGACGCCCTCCACGGAGCCGTCTTGGCCCGAGGACCCCAGGAGGTCTGGAAGGGGTTCGGAGTCACTTTCGCCCCCATCGTCGGTAGCCAGCAGCAGGCTTAGTTCAGTTCGGGCGAAGTGGGGTTTGAGCCGGTTGGCGTGCAGGACCCGGAGGGGGTTCCTCGGGGACTCCATGTCGACGAGGTACGTGACGGGGCTCTTCCTCTCAACTACGTTGAAGGGCCCGGTCCACTTGTCCTGCAGGGCGCAGGGGTCCATGGGTGACATGACCCAGACTTGCTGGCCCGGCTCGAATTCGATGGTTGAGGCATTTTCGTCATACCAGCGTTTCATGTCTTCCTGGCTGGCTTCGAGGTTGGCTTCTGCCAGGGCCCGGAACTTCCGAGTCTGGTTCCGCAGGGTCAGGAGGTACCGGTAGACGTCGGGAGGGGCATCTTGGACTTGCGCCTCCCAACCCTCCTTGACCAGGCTGAGGGGCCCTCGTACGGGGTGCCCATACAACAGTTCGAAGGGGCTGAAGCCCAGGGATTTCTGAGGTACCTCCCGATAGGCGAACAGGAGGCAGGGCAGCAGGACATCCCATCTTCTCCTCAGGGGCTCTTCCAGGCCCTTGATCATCCCCTTCAAGGATCTGTTGAACCGCTCGACCAGTCCGTTCCCCTGGGGGTGGTAAGGGGTGGTAAATCTATGGGTGACCCCACATTGTTGCCAGAGGGATCTCATGTATTTTGAAATAAAGTTCGTACCCCTGTCGCTCACCACTTCTCGGGGGAACCCCACCCTGGAGAAGATGCCCATCAGGGCCCGACCCACCACTGGGGCCGTCACGGTGCGGAGTGGGATGGCCTCGGGGTATCGGGTGGCGTGGTCGACCAGTACCAGGATGAAGCGGTGTCCCAGGGCGGTTCGGGGGTCGAGGGGCCCCACGATGTCGATCCCCACTCGTTCGAACGGGGTGTTGACGGTTGGAAATGGTTGGAGGGGAGCTTTCACTCGACCCCCAGTCTTCCCGCTAGCTTGGCAGGTCGGGCAGGACCGGCAGTGATGGTCCACCTCTCTTCTCAGTCGGGGCCAATAGAAATGGGTCACTAGGCGGCTGTACGTTTTGTCCCGCCCGAGGTGTCCGGCGAGGGGCACGTCATGTGCCAGGTTCAGGAGGAACTCTCGAAATCGGAGGGGGACCACCAACACCCGGCCGGCCCCTAGTTCGGCGACTTTCTGCTCGCTATACAATAAGTCATTGTTCCAATAGACCCAGTGGGTTCCCGTGGGGTCCCCTGCAGCCTGGGCGGCCGCTTGCTGTCGGGCCCCCTCGAGGGACAGGCAGGCCTTCTGCTCTTGCTGGAACTGCTCGCGGGTGGGGCCCCCGTTGTGGCGCCACTGGGCCAGCTCGGGGATCTTGCTGAGGGAGGCGGCCTCGTCGGTGGAAAGTTCGGAGGGCCCGGCCTCCTCGTCAGGTTCCTCCGTGCCGGAGGAGGGTGATGGTTCGGGGCCCGCCGGCTTGTCGGGGGCCGTGGCAGCGGCTGGTTGTGCGGTCATGGACCGGGTGGTGGCGCAGGCCCACTCGGGCAGTCCGAGCATCCCCAGATGCTCTCGGCGTTCCACCTGGGCCCAGGGAGAGCTCTCTAGGTCATTCCCCAGGAGGCAGTCCACTGGGGCGTCGTCGCGGACAGTCACTTTTAGGGTGCCGGACACTCCTCCCCACTCGAAGGGGATCCTGGCCATCAATATGTTATCAATATTAAGAGAGAGATACAGAATGCAAGCATACGCCTAACTTTTGTATATGCTGTTTACTTTTTTCTTTTGCAGAAATCCCTTCAACATGCATGAGTATCTAAACAACAGCAATACTATTACGTGGTAGGTAGTCTGTCCACCATTACCACTGTGTGTAGGTAGTTTCACACTTCAGATATTTTTTTGGTCCTGATGAATTGCCATAGACCCAGCAGGGCTGTTAAGCCAAGAAACATGTTGACCCTTTGGAATAGAGCGTTATTTTGTTCTGATCCATTTAGTCAGATCAAACCGCCTTCCTCTTTTTCTTTTAATCAGGTAGGAACCATATCCTAATAACAATTATTGGTTTACCTAACCTGTTTTAACTTTCACATTTAATTTACACCTACACTTTTTGGCCCCTCACTCACACCACATCTATTGGCAAGGAACAAAAGATCTCCGCCAAAGAGCCCCTCATTGGGTGCCCGTTGGGTATTGCAGCGCCAACCCAACGAGGAGCAGGCCCAATGATGAAGCATGACACCTAGCTGGCTGGGTGTGTGAGGGCCCTAGTTCCGAAGGAAGGTATTCCCCTCCCGGACCAACACGACTGGTTTAAGGTGTCGGGTTTTCACCATCTTCCCGTTAGACATTCACTTGTATCTCTCTCTCAACCTAACCCTGTAGGAACAGCATACCTTTTCTTTGGAGTTTATGATACGGGCTCGTATGCTGGACCTCTTCAAAATGCCCTATGTCCCCCTCTTTGTTGATTATAGAATGCACGGGTTAACCCCCGTGGGATATGTATACAGGTTACCAGAGACGCAAATAGCTTCTCTTGGCCCATATTTTAATTTAAGGTTAACAAGTGATGCAAATGGCCTCTCCTGGTTTTTTCCTTTTTTAACTCTACATTACAACACCTCTAGGCTACTAAGCCGTATACGTGGCTCCCCGGTCTGGACATGTACTCTCCTTTCTCCACTCGACGCCAACATTTAGGTGTCCCTTTATCTCTTGACATTAATGAGAATCCTAGAACTCTAGGACCTCCCCTTACCAACATGGGGACCTTTTTTGCGCTTCAACCCCACTGGGTTAACGTTCTAGTCGTTCTTGTGCTAGACTGATGTGACGCACGTTTTGTCACTTCCGTATTTCGGGCACTGCACGTTTCCGGATACTTTTTCTTTGCATGAGAGACGACTGCTGCCATCACCCAGTTCCGACGGGGATGGGTAGGTTACAAGCTCGCCGACATCTTCTTTAGGTAAGAAGCAGTCCTTCAACAGAGTTTTGTCGGTTTCCTGACTTACCTTGGTTTCCGCGTTCTGCGAAACCGAGTGGTTGGGTCTCCCCTCAGTGCCCCGTATTTGTGTTTGCTAAGGTTGCTTACAACTTCTTTTAACCATATGCATTCTCCAGGTCACCTTATCTTCTGATGTCACGGCCCGCCGGAAACTGTTTAGGCGAGGCGTCATCTAGTTAATTGGTGAGTCCATGTCCTTCCGGGGTGTTTACGCTGTACTGTGAGCTTCGTGCTCATTTCGAAACCTTAGGAGACCATACCACGGGTTTCTTTTAACAATAATTCTAATACAATGGGTTAATAAGCCCTCGTTTTAAAAGGGTTTGAATTTATGTTATCAATATTAAGAGAGAGATACAGAATGCAAGCATACGCCTAACTTTTGTATATGCTGTTTACTTTTTTCTTTTGCAGAAATCCCTTCAACATGCATGAGTATCTAAACAACAGCAATACTATTACGTGGTAGGTAGTCTGTCCACCATTACCACTGTGTGTAGGTAGTTTCACACTTCAGATATTTTTTTGGTCCTGATGAATTGCCATAGACCCAGCAGGGCTGTTAAGGCAAGAAACATGTTGACCCTTTGGAATAGAGCGTTATTTTGTTCTGATCCATTTAGTCAGATCAAACCGCCTTCCTCTTTTTCTTTTAATCAGGTAGGAACCATATCCTAATAACAATTATTGGTTTACCTAACCTGTTTTAACTTTCACATTTAATTTACACCTACACTTTTTGGCCCCTCACTCACACCACATCTATTGGCAAGGAACAAAAGATCTCCGCCAAAGAGCCCTTCATTGGGTGCCCGTTGGGTATTGCAGCGCCAACCCAACGAGGAGCAGGCCCAATGATGAAGCATGACACCTAGCTGGCTGGGTGTGTGAGGGCCCTAGTTCCGAAGGAAGGTATTCCCCTCCCGGACCAACACGACTGGTTTAAGGTGTCGGGTTTTCACCATCTTCCCGTTAGACATTCACTTGTATCTCTCTCTCAACCTAACCCTGTAGGAACAGCATACCTTTTCTTTGGAGTTTATGATACGGGCTCGTATGCTGGACCTCTTCAAAATGCCCTATGTCCCCCTCTTTGTTGATTATAGAATGCACGGGTTAACCCCCGTGGGATATGTATACAGGTTACCAGAGACGCAAATAGCTTCTCTTGGCCCATATTTTAATTTAAGGTTAACAAGTGATGCAAATGGCCTCTCCTGGTTTTTTCCTTTTTTAACTCTACATTACAACACCTCTAGGCTACTAAGCCGTATACGTGGCTCCCCGGTCTGGACATGTACTCTCCTTTCTCCACTCGACGCCAACATTTAGGTGTCCCTTTATCTCTTGACATTAATGAGAATCCTAGAACTCTAGGACCTCCCCTTACCAACATGGGGACCTTTTTTGCGCTTCAACCCCACTGGGTTAACGTTCTAGTCGTTCTTGTGCTAGACTGATGTGACGCACGTTTTGTCACTTCCGTATTTCGGGCACTGCACGTTTCCGGATACTTTTTCTTTGCATGAGAGACGACTGCTGCCATCACCCAGTTCCAACGGGGATGGGTAGGTTACAAGCTCGCCGACATCTTCTTTAGGTAAGAAGCAGTCCTTCAACAGAGTTTTGTCGGTTTCCTGACTTACCTTGGTTTCCGCGTTCTGCGAAACCGAGTGGTTGGGTCTCCCCTCAGTGCCCCGTATTTGTGTTTGCTAAGGTTGCTTACAACTTCTTTTAACCATATGCATTCTCCAGGTCACCTTATCTTCTGATGTCACGGCCCGCCGGAAACTGTTTAGGCGAGGCGTCATCTAGTTAATTGGTGAGTCCATGTCCTTCCGGGGTGTTTACGCTGTACTGTGAGCTTCGTGCTCATTTCGAAACCTTAGGAGACCATACCACGGGTTTCTTTTAACAATAATTCTAATACAATGGGTTAATAAGCCCTCGTTTTAAAAGGGTTTGAATTTATGTTATCAATATTAAGAGAGAGATACAGAATGCAAGCATACGCCTAACTTTTGTATATGCTGTTTACTTTTTTCTTTTGCAGAAATCCCTTCAACATGCATGAGTATCTAAACAACAGCAATACTATTACGTGGTAGGTAGTCTGTCCACCATTACCACTGTGTGTAGGTAGTTTCACACTTCAGATATTTTTTTGGTCCTGATGAATTGCCATAGACCCAGCAGGGCTGTTAAGGCAAGAAACATGTTGACCCTTTGGAATAGAGCGTTATTTTGTTCTGATCCATTTAGTCAGATCAAACCGCCTTCCTCTTTTTCTTTTAATCAGGTAGGAACCATATCCTAATAACAATTATTGGTTTACCTAACCTGTTTTAACTTTCACATTTAATTTACACCTACACTTTTTGGCCCCTCACTCACACCACATCTATTGGCAAGGAACAAAAGATCTCCGCCAAAGAGCCCCTCATTGGGTGCCCGTTGGGTATTGCAGCGCCAACCCAACGAGGAGCAGGCCCAATGATGAAGCATGACACCTAGCTGGCTGGGTGTGTGAGGGCCCTAGTTCCGAAGGAAGGTATTCCCCTCCCGGACCAACACGACTGGTTTAAGGTGTCGGGTTTTCACCATCTTCCCGTTAGACATTCACTTGTATCTCTCTCTCAACCTAACCCTGTAGGAACAGCATACCTTTTCTTTGGAGTTTATGATACGGGCTCGTATGCTGGACCTCTTCAAAATGCCCTATGTCCCCCTCTTTGTTGATTATAGAATGCACGGGTTAACCCCCGTGGGATATGTATACAGGTTACCAGAGACGCAAATAGCTTCTCTTGGCCCATATTTTAATTTAAGGTTAACAAGTGATGCAAATGGCCTCTCCTGGTTTTTTCCTTTTTTAACTCTACATTACAACACCTCTAGGCTACTAAGCCGTATACGTGGCTCCCCGGTCTGGACATGTACTCTCCTTTCTCCACTCGACGCCAACATTTAGGTGTCCCTTTATCTCTTGACATTAATGAGAATCCTAGAACTCTAGGACCTCCCCTTACCAACATGGGGACCTTTTTTGCGCTTCAACCCCACTGGGTTAACGTTCTAGTCGTTCTTGTGCTAGACTGATGTGACGCACGTTTTGTCACTTCCGTATTTCGGGCACTGCACGTTTCCGGATACTTTTTCTTTGCATGAGAGACGACTGCTGCCATCACCCAGTTCCGACGGGGATGGGTAGGTTACAAGCTCGCCGACATCTTCTTTAGGTAAGAAGCAGTCCTTCAACAGAGTTTTGTCGGTTTCCTGACTTACCTTGGTTTCCGCGTTCTGCGAAACCGAGTGGTTGGGTCTCCCCTCAGTGCCCCGTATTTGTGTTTGCTAAGGTTGCTTACAACTTCTTTTAACCATATGCATTCTCCAGGTCACCTTATCTTCTGATGTCACGGCCCGCCGGAAACTGTTTAGGCGAGGCGTCATCTAGTTAATTGGTGAGTCCATGTCCTTCCGGGGTGTTTACGCTGTACTGTGAGCTTCGTGCTCATTTCGAAACCTTAGGAGACCATACCACGGGTTTCTTTTAACAATAATTCTAATACAATGGGTTAATAAGCCCTCGTTTTAAAAGGGTTTGAATTTATGTTATCAATATTAAGAGAGAGATACAGAATGCAAGCATACGCCTAACTTTTGTATATGCTGTTTACTTTTTTCTTTTGCAGAAATCCCTTCAACATGCATGAGTATCTAAACAACAGCAATACTATTACGTGGTAGGTAGTCTGTCCACCATTACCACTGTGTGTAGGTAGTTTCACACTTCAGATATTTTTTTGGTCCTGATGAATTGCCATAGACCCAGCAGGGCTGTTAAGGCAAGAAACATGTTGACCCTTTGGAATAGAGCGTTATTTTGTTCTGATCCATTTAGTCAGATCAAACCGCCTTCCTCTTTTTCTTTTAATCAGGTAGGAACCATATCCTAATAACAATTATTGGTTTACCTAACCTGTTTTAACTTTCACATTTAATTTACACCTACACTTTTTGGCCCCTCACTCACACCACATCTATTGGCAAGGAACAAAAGATCTCCGCCAAAGAGCCCCTCATTGGGTGCCCGTTGGGTATTGCAGCGCCAACCCAACGAGGAGCAGGCCCAATGATGAAGCATGACACCTAGCTGGCTGGGTGTGTGAGGGCCCTAGTTCCGAAGGAAGGTATTCCCCTCCCGGACCAACACGACTGGTTTAAGGTGTCGGGTTTTCACCATCTTCCCGTTAGACATTCACTTGTATCTCTCTCTCAACCTAACCCTGTAGGAACAGCATACCTTTTCTTTGGAGTTCATGGACCGGGTGGTGGCGCAGGCCCACTCGGGCAGTCCGAGCATCCCCAGATGCTCTCGGCGTTCCACCTGGGCCCAGGGAGAGCTCTCTAGGTCATTCCCCAGGAGGCAGTCCACTGGGGCGTCGTCGCGGACAGTCACTTTTAGGGTGCCGGACACTCCTCCCCACTCGAAGGGGATCCTGGCCATCCGGCACATGCTCTCGGTGTTGTCCGCGGTCCGGACAGGGCATAGGACATGCGGCAGGATTTGTTCGGGGGTCACCAGGTGGCAGCGGACAGCGGTCACACTGGCCCCAGTGTCCCGGAGGGCCTCGGCCCGTCGTCCATTAATGGTGATCCACTGTTGGTACTTCTGGGTGTTGCTTGGGATGGCAGCTCGGGGCACCATTTCTCGGGAGCCCAGGCATACAAGCGACATGGCAGCTGGTTCCCACTCGGGGGACTCGCCGTCGTGGTTTTCCTCCTCGTCTTCTCCCTCCCCCAGGGCTGCGGCGGCTATTTGCCGGGGAGGGGGCCCCGTGGTCCCGTTCCGTCGGTTCACGGGGCAGGCCGGGTCGCTTGCATAGTGGCCGGTCTGCTGGCAGCCGAAGCAGGTCACTGTCGGTCGTGGTCCAGGCCGTGCGATAGGAGTCCCCCTTCGGCCCCTGGTCGGGGACGTGTGGTTGGTGGCTTGGCCTCGTGGCGGGCTTCTGGGCGGCCCGGCCGGGAATTCTCTACCGCGGTGGGACCCCCCTCCTCCGCCTCGCTGGCGGGGAGGTCCCGTGGTACTTCGTTGGTAGTCCCCCACGGGGTTCCGGGGGACCCGGGTGTTGACCCATCGGTCTGCTTCGGCGGCGAGCTTCCGGGGCTCGGTCAGTTTACTGTCCAGGAGGTGTTGCCTTAGTTCAACAAAGCAGTTGTTGGCGAGGTGCTCCCAGACAATGAGGTCGAAAAGTTCATTGTATGAGGTGACCTTGCTTCCCTTGATCCATCCTTCTAATGCTCGGCTGAAGAAGTCCACGTATTCGACCCACGTGGTACCGGGGAGCTTCTTGCAGTCCCGGAAGCGCTGCCGGTACATCTCGGCTGATAGTCCGTAGCGTGTGAGTAGGGCTTCCTTCATGTGGTCGTATGATGTCATCACCTCGTCGGGGAGTTGCAACAGGGTATTCCGGCCCTCGCTGAGGAACCTCCCCTATAGGCCGGCACCCCAATCCTTCCGGGGTACCCGATGGGAGGCCATGGCTACCTCGTACGCTCGGAACCATTGCTGGATGTCGTCATTTTTATACTACTCCTTGACGACATCCTTGGGGATGTGGACCTTTGGCTCGGTCAGTGGCAGAGCGTCCCGGGCTCCGGGGGTGCTGGTCTCCCCCGTTTTAGCTTTTAGTTCAAGTTCCTTGAGGCTCCTCTCGTGCTCGAGGGTTAGCTGTCTCTCCTCTAGTTCCCGATGCCGTTTCTTTTCCTCGATTTCCTCTTGCAGCCGTAGTTGTTCCAAGGCTATTTTCTTCTCCGCCAGTAGGAGCTCACCGTCCAGCCGGAGTCGGGCGAGGTCCATTTCGTGTGTCCGGACCCTCTCCCGTTCTCGCATTTCTTCGTGGGAAAGGCTGGTTTCGGGGACGGTTCGCCCCCCATCTGTCGGGGTTGGGGTCGGCAGGTTTCCGTCCCGGGCCGAGGTCCCTTCGGCTCGGGGTGGAGTGGTCCCGGGTTCTACCCAGGCTCTCAGGGCTTTCTGCATTTCCTCCTTGGTGCCCAATCCTGTGGTGGGGATCCCTTTGTCCTTGCAGAATTGTTTCAGTTCTTTGTGGGTGTATTCTTCCAACCTTTCCGGCTGGAAGGTTGCGGCCACGATTGCCTCTTGGCCGTCCATAGTTCCCTTATCCGTCTGGCTAGGTAGTGGGCGCGTTACTGGCCTGTACGATTGCGTCTGGCTCGGATCCCGTCGCTGGCCACCAAATGTTGGAGGGAGGACCGCCGGGGAGTCGGGAAGACTACTCCGGGGCACCTTCCTACCGCAAAGTTATAGCCGAGCGCCGCTGAGAAGCCCCCTAGGGGAGGTCCTTCTCCTACGTTCGTACTAGGCCCAGTAATACCACCACACAGGACTCCGTATCAGTTGCTTAACTTGGTTCTTTATCAATAGCAGTACGTTCAATATTTACAGTGGGATCGAGGGATCCAGTAAGAATCTTAATGTCTTGCGGAGGGATAAGGTAGCGGGACAGTCTTAGTACCACCCAGGTGCGGGAGGGCTCTGTGCCAGACCTTGAGTGCTGGTCTCGGAGCGGCTTGGACGTGGAGAGCCGCGACGGCGTCTGCAGGGCTCGGATGGTAGTTCCGCTTGGGTCGAGCCGCGACACAGTCAGCAGGGCTCCGGTGGTCGGTCCGCTTCGGTCGAGCCGCGACGAGGTCAGCTGGGCTCTTGATGGTAAAGTTCAACAAGGTCAGGCCGCGACAGCGTCAGCAGGGCCCCAAAGGTTCGTGAAGGTCTTTAGGCACGGTGGAGCCGCGACGTCGTCAGCAGGGCTCAGAGGTGGGTTCAGGATGAGTCTTCTTCCGTAGGGTCAGCCGCGATCCGATCAGCAGGGCTCTTGACTCCAGGATACAACTACTGTCCTGCTGTCGGGTCGCCCCAGATATAGGACTGGAGCCCTTTGATGTTCGGACCCTTGCGCCCGGAGGGGGTGGAGAGGCCGGGTAGGGAGCGGCCAGACGCCCAGCAGGAGAGGCGCCAGGCCCCAGAGAGCTGTGGGGCGATCGCACCTAGGTGTGGAAGGACGGTTGGGGGTCCCATCGATACTGCCCTCCGCCGGGAGTGGGAAGGGTTCACGTGGTATCCCCCGGGCCAGGGGTTGGCGCCTTGATGTCGGGCCTCGCTGGGACAGAGGCCGGGTGAAGCTGGGTCACGCAGGTGGTCACGTGGCGTGACGTATGATCCAAAATGGAGGAGCCCTGAGGTGCATGGGACCTCGTGCGGCTTAGCGAGGGGGAACAGGACCACGCCACGAGGCCGGCTCCCACACTATCCACCCTGAAGTCACTACGTGCAAGCACTGCTTGTCCACCCTGCAGTTACTCGGTGCAAGCACTGCCAGTCCAGCCTGTAGTTACTTCGTGCACGCACTTCCTGTCCACCCTGGCGTCACTTCTTGCAAGCACTGCTTGTCCACCCTGAGGTCACTCCGTGCAAGCACTGCTTGTCCACCCTGAAGTTACTTCGTGCAAGCACTGCCTGTCCACCCTGAGGTCACTCCGTGCAAGCACTGCTTGTCCACTCTGTAGTTACTTCGTGCAAGCACTGCTTGTCCACCCTAAGGTCACTCCGTGCAAGCACTGCTTGTCCACTCTGTAGTTACTTTGTGCAAGCACTTCCTATCCACACTGAAGTTACTTCGTGCAAGCACTGCCTGTGCACTCTGAGGTCACTTCGAGCAAGCACTGCCTGTCCACTCTGAGGTCACTTCGTGCAAGCGCTGCCCATCCACTCTGAGGTCACTTAGTGCAAACACAGCCTTCTCACCCTGTAGTTATTTGGTGCAAGCACTGCCAGTTCAGACAGAGTCCTCCCAACACGTCTTAGACAAGCAAACTAAGGCTTAGGGTGTCCACACAATCCTGGCATCCCAAAGAGCAGGCATTATGCGGCGGTGAATTCCAGAACTGATCCAAGCCCTTCAACTGCATAAAGTCTCCCCTGCTCTGTGGGATGTCCAGGGATAGAGTGCACCTTCTGCACCTCACTAGCGCCTTCTCCAACTCTTGGGGCGCTTAAAGGACTACAAGAAGGCGCAGTTCACCACAATCTTCTCCCTTATGTACACGAGAGTAAGAGTGCTACACTGCCCAATGGTGCCCATTATCATAGTTTTCAACGAGCGCACAACAAATACTTAAAATTACAGTAAAATCCCCCTTTAGTTTAAGCAGGTTAAACTGTGGCTTCTTCAGGGGGGAGGGGGGAGGGGGGAGGAGGGGCAAGGAAACTCACCGTCTGCAGTCACAATTACTCACAGTCTGTGGTTCTTAATCACTCACAGTCTGCGGTTCTCGGACACTCACAGTCTGCGGTCCTCAGACAAACAGTCTGTGGTCCTAAAACACTCACAGTCTGTGGTCCTCGGGCACTCACAATATGCAGACCTCAGCCACTCACAGTCTGTAGTCCTCGAGCACTCACAGTCTTGAGTCCCTGGGCACTCACAGTCTGCGGTTCCCATTCACTCAGTGTCTGAAGTCCTTGGACACTCACAGTCTGCAGTCCTCGGGCACTCACAGTCTGCGGTCCTCCGGCACTCACAGTCTGCGGGGCTCTCATAGTCTGCGGTCCTCAACACTCACAGTCTGCTGTCCTCAACACTCACAGTCTGCGGTCCTCAGACACTCACAGTCTGCGGTCCTCAGACACTCACAGTCTGCGGGGCTCTCATAGTCTGCGGTCCTCAACACTCACAGTCTGCGGTCCTCGGACACTCCCAGTCTGCGGTCCTCAACACTCACAGTCTGTGGTCCTCAGACACTCACAATCTGTGGTCCTCAGACACTCACAATCTGTGGTCCTCAACACTCACAGTCTGCGATCCTCAACACTCACAGTCCTGGGTCCTCAGGCACTCACAGTCTACAGTCCTCGGGCACTCACAGTCTGTAGTCCTCGAGCACTCACAGTCTCGAGTCCCTGGGCACTCACAGTCTGCAGTTCCCATTCACTCAGTGTCTGAAGTCCTCGGGCACTCACAGTCTGCGGTCACCGGGCACTCACAGTCTGCGGTCCTCAGGCACTCCCAGTCTGCGGTCCTCAGGCACTCCCAGTCTGCGGTCCTCGGACACTCCCAGTCTGCGGTCCTCGGGCACTCCCAGTCTGCGGTCCTCGGGCACTCCCAGTCTGCGGTCCTCAGGCACTCCCAGTCTTCGGTCCTCAGGCACTCCCAGTCTGCGGCCCTCAGGCACTCCCAGTCTGCGGCCCTCAGGCACTCACAGTCTGCGGTCCTCGGGCACTCCCAGTCTGCGGTCTTCGGGCACTCCCAGTCTGCGGTCCTTGGGAACTCACAGTCTGCGGTCCTCGGGCACTCCCAGTCTGCGGTGCTTGGGAACTCACAGTCTGCAGTCCTCGGGAACTCACAGTCTGCGGTCCTCGGTCACTCACAGTCTGCGGTCCTCTGGCTCTCACAGTCTGCGGTCCTCGGGCACTCCCAGTCTGCGGTCCTCGGGCACTCCCAGTCTGTGGTCCTTGGGAACTCACAGTCTGCGGTCCTCGGGCACTCCCAGTCTGCGGTCCTTGGGAACTCACAGTCTGCGGTCCTCGGGCACTCACACTCTGCGGTCCTCGGGCACTCACAGTCTGTGGTCCTCAGGCACTCACAGTCTGCGGTCCTCGGGCACTCACAGTCTGCGGTCCTCGGGCACTCACAGTCTGCGGTCCTCAGGCACTCACAGTCTGCGGTCCTCGGGCACTCACAGTCTGTGGTCCTCAGGCACTCACAGTCTGCGGTCCTCGGGCACTCGCAGTCTGCGGTCCTCAGGCACTCGCAGTCTGCGGTCCTCAGGCACTCACAGTCTGCGGTCCTCAGGCACTCACAGTCTGCGGTCCTCGGGAACTCCCAGTCTGCGGTCCTTGGGAACTCACAGTCTGCGGTCCTCGGGCACTCACACTCTGCGGTCCTCGGGCACTCACAGTCTGTGGTCCTCAGGCACTCACAGTCTGCGGTCCTCGGGCACTCACAGTCTGCGGTCCTCGGGCACTCACAGTCTGCGGTCCTCAGGCACTCACAGTCTGCGGTCCTCGGGCACTCACAGTCTGTGGTCCTCAGGCACTCACAGTCTGCGGTCCTCGGGCACTCGCAGTCTGCGGTCCTCAGGCACTCGCAGTCTGCGGTCCTCAGGCACTCACAGTCTGCGGTCCTCAGGCACTCACAGTCTGCGGTCCTCGGGAACTCACAGTCTGCGGTCCTCGGGTACTCACAGTCTGCGGTCCTCGGGCACTCACAGTCTGCGGTCCTCGGGCACTCACAGTCTGCGGTCCTCGGGCACTCACAGTCTGCGGTCCTCGGGCACTCACAGTCTGCGGTCCTCGGGCACTCACAGTCTGCGGTCCTCGGGCACTCACAGTCTGCGGTCCTCGGGCACTCACAGTCTGCGGTCCTCGGGCACTCCCAGTCTGTGGTCCTCGGGCACTCCCAGTCTGTGGTCCTTGGGAACTCACAGTCTGTGGTCCTAGGGAACTCACAGTCTGCAGTCCTCGGACTCCCCCTGCCCTTTTCTAAGCTTTAGCTCTCCCCTGCACTGGGATTAATTAAAGCCTGAGAAACCAAAACTTCTTGCAGATTCATTAAAAAGGGCCAAAGATACCAGCTATTTGCATGAAACTCAAAACATGAAGAGTAAACTAAACATGGCAAGTATCTGCAAAGCGGTGTAAAGACCTGACAGCATGTCAAAGTTATTATTAAATCGATGATTTTCTGCACCCCCTTCTTTGTGCCTCCCCTGCCTCCCATTGAATCTACATAAAGTTTGCACCGGACATGTCTTACTAAGAGCCAGACGAATTTCATACAGATTACATAAACAGGGCCAAAGTGATTTGCAAATGAAAGGTCCCTCCATCTCTTGGGTCGGCGCTAACCTTACCATACCCACCGAAGACTAAACATGAGAAATGTCTTCCACATTTAATGTAGATTTTTTAAAGGATGCCAAAGTGATCAGCAAATGCGCACTTTTTTGACTCCCCATCTTGACTGGGTCCTTGCTGGACAAATGTACACAAATTCAAAAATACAAGAAAACCTTAAACACACCGAACATCTGCCAATTTTAGTGCAAATTCAGTAACTAGTGTTAAGGTTATAGGCAAATGAAACAAAACTTTTTAACTATCCAAGTTATTTCTACCTTTTAACCCCTTAAAGTCCAGCCAATACATTTTGATGAAACTAATTTAAAAAAAAAAAAAACTGCTGACCAGATTTACACCAAACCAAGCCACGTAACACACCCCCCCCCCACCCTCCGAGTAAAGAGCGTGATGCAATTGTGTTTATTTAAGTAAACTGAGTACATTGAGAAATATCTCTGACTATTGATGATGAGGACAGCTCAACTGCACTCAAGAGGAAAGCCCTGAGCCCATTGGTCCTCATCTGAAAAGAATCAGACGTTCTCTTTCATTTGGCCAATGGCTTCCCTGAGGACGAGGGATATCTTCCCAGACCCCTCCTCTTGACAAGTCTAGACGTTTGATCGGAGGAAGTTCAGTGCTCGGCTCTCTAAATGGTTCCACGTGTTTGACTCTGCACATCCTTTCAGAAAGGGAGTCCTACAAACAAGGCTGGTATCAAACAATGTGACTTCTCGCCCCTGACACAAATCTCGAGTCAAAAAGATATGGCATGCACCCAGGTGGCTTTCTTAGAGGTTGCCCACCTGGATGCCCCAGCTTCTCTGCTCTCTTGCTCGCAGCCTGCACTTGCTCCCACCAAAATAAGATTCTGACCTCCTCCCAGGCAGTGTGATTACTCCGAGGAGTCAGGAACAAAGGCCTGGTAAGAAACAGGCCACACCTACTTCCTATTAGGAAGGCAATGGAAGAGGCACATCAAGGTAGGATGCTTCAAGGGTGACACCACATCTGATATGCTTCAGGGCTGAGTCACAACGGAGGAGACAGCCCTACCACTGCCGCAGGCACATTTGCACCGGGGCAGGCTGAATCTAGGTATGCTGGAGGTGCACACCCCTAGAAGGCTAGCCGTATCTCTAGGGTGGGCTGCCTGGTCTGTACAGCTCAGGAAGACTTTGGCCATTTTTAAAAGTCGTAGAAATAGATGGTTCTGAGTAGAAAAGGTGACCCACACCCCGGATGTTGTCACCTCAGTGGCAGACAAGGTGCACTAGCGGCCCTTTGGCTACTTGCTCCCACACCCCCAACTCCCCTAAATCTAGGATTAAAGAGACCCCCCCCTGACACCAGAATCAGAGTTCTGAATAAACGTGTATCGAAGAGGACAAACAAGAGACCCGTATCAAAGACAACAAGTCTGCAAAAACCAAACCAAAAGAGGCAAAGCTCCTGGAACTGTGTTTATTGAAACTCGCGCTAGGCTAAAGGTCGTTTCCCTCAGTCAGAGGGACCCCAGTAAGAGCCTGAAGCACTGACTCCCCTGGACTAGTGGCACAAGTACCTGCAAACTGCACGTAAAACACCACTTTGGATCTGAAGCATCGCTGGCCATCGGGCCCTCCATGGGATCGACCAAATTCAGATGTCTACTGCATTGTAGGATAAGTAGTCCTGCCTTCCTTGACATTTCGGGCATCTACTGTGTTCCCCAGGACTACCTGATGTCACAGTAATTACCTGCTGTGCTTGCTGCTGCCAAAGTTTGTTGGCCACCAGTCCAGTAACTGACCACTGCACTCAACACTGCATCAAGAGGAACACTATCCGACCTTCGTCCAACGTCAGCTGTGACTCGGCTGTGTTTTTGCATCTTGTTCCCCACAGCACTGTGTAAGCTGTAAAAGCCGCGTCTCCCGGAGCTCCCATTCAGCACCACGGACAGCCCGGACAACGGGGCACATGGGCTCTTCGGGTTAGGCCGAATCGAACTGACTGTTGTGGCCTTGTCCAGGGACCTGCACGACCTTTACACTTCATGGGTGCTGACCTGCAGGTGACCGATTGTCACGAAGACTTGTTCCCATTGACAGCAATGCAAATGTATTGAAATGCTGTGATTTAAGTTTTCTTTTAAAATCTATAACCTCGGTTATATGTATACTGTTTGGTTCATTTTGGCGTCTAAATTAAGATGAAATACATTTTATTTTTATTAATTTGCATTGGATTTCCTTCGAGTCTTGTGAATTACTTATCGTCCATGAAATGCTCAACACACGCTCCTCTAGTAAAGCCTGACTGGTGTTTGTCACTCTACCAGGACTGAGCTAAGGGTTTATTAATGTGAATCCAAGGACCATCCTTGGGGTACAGTGAGAGTATTACACCACATAATACTCCACCTTCCTGCACTCACCAGAATGCTGGAGTCAGTTCTTGTTACTTTTTCATCAAGCAGAGAGCAGCCAAGAGAGCATAAAGGTATCTGGTCGATGTAGTAAGACACTGCATACCTGGGGTCCATGCATCTACTTCTCCTCCTTAGTAAGATAAGGAGGAACGAAAGTCAAAAAAGTTGGGGACTGGCTCTTGAGGGAGGCAGACACCACTGTCAGTGGGATCTGCCTGGCAAGTGCAGAAAAAAGCTCATTTGAACGGGAAACGGAATGGTGGCGGGACTAAGTTTATCGACCCTACGGGCCAAAGTCACTTCACCGGGAAAATAGTTTTAGGATTCAGAAGTAGAACCAGGAAACTATGCCCCCCCCCCCCCTTATGGGTATGCCACAAAGAATTTTTAACACAAGGTTCAAATCCCACTCGGGAACAATAAACGGAGTGGGAGGAAACTAGTCGAGCAAACCTTTCAGAAAACGTCCCACCAATGGAGAGTTAGAGCATAAACATGAAGCTGGATGGGGCGGTCAAACAACCTGTTAAATAAGCCAATGCCAGGTGAGAGATGGGGTGAAGCATAAAGGCACGACTAAACCAGGTTCAGATCTTATGACTCGCACTACAGAGCAAATGTTTCCAATGACTCACTTACATGAATTTAGAGGTGGGCTTCCCGGCAGACAAGGCGGCAACCACAACTTCAGGCAGAAAGCAGGAGGATGCTAGTTGACACCTCTCAACGTTCACATGTGCAGAGGCAGTAACTTGGCCACCCTGGTGCAAGAGCAGGTTCACCAGGTACACAAGAGAAATAGGGGGCTGAGTTCCAACAGATCAGTGCCTGATCCTCCCAGACCCTCTGCAGGACTCTCAAGAGTACCTAGACCGGTGGAATGCGTAAAGCAGTCTACTTGCCCAGCTAAACATGAAGCTATCCCCAGGGAACCATTCAGAGGGAAGTTTATGGCACAAAATCAAGGGCACTTCCTGCTCGGGCCATGGTGAATAGATCCATGCATGAACAACGCAATCTAGACAAGATCATTTCCGTGCCTTCGGATGAAGTTCCCACTCGTGTTCTTCTACAGAGAGATCTCTGAAGAGCATCCATTCTTCATTGAGAGAGTCTGCTACGTGGGCCACATCCAGGAAAATACCCCAGTGCTGGGTCCACAGCCCGCTCATCTCCCAACACAGGCTCATTGATCCTTGGCATCCTGCCTGTTGATGTAATGGACATCCAGTTGTGTTACGGGACAGAACTTGGACGATACTCCCCGAGTTGGAAGGAAGACCTTCACCACAAGATGGACGATCCTCAGCTCCAATACTTTAATGCATAGGCTCTGCTCCAGCGTGGTCCATGATGTCAACCACTGACTATCTCTACGCAGTGAGGAGGTATCCGTAGCCACAGTAGCCTGTAACTGTGGAGGAATGAAGGGATGGCCTGCAGATATGTTGGAGGGGCACACCCAGCAGTGCGGATCTAGGGTGACAGAGTTGAAATCGGACCCCAAGCAGCAAGGCTTCCCTGATGCTAGAGACAATGCTTCCCTAGGCACCAATGAAGGGCTTCTGTTCACCATCTGCCACCTGGAATCAAAGGGGCGCATGAAGCCATTATGTCTGATAGGTGTAGGGCTTGCAGAACTGAGATCTGTGTCTGAGCCAGAATCATCAGAATGATATCCCAAAAATAAGCAAGTCTCAGAGAAGGAAGTAAGGCTTTCGCATGGGTCAAGTCCAGCACTGCTCTTATAAACATAAACCTCTTTGAGGGGTCGAAAGAGCACTCCTAGATTGTGAGGTCCAGGTTGAGAAGAGCAGTCTTGGTGCACTGAACGTGTTTTGTGACCCGTAGAAGAGGCCAGTAGAAGACAGCCTGTGTTCACCTGCCAGTCATCCAAGTATGGAAATACTTTTACTCCTAACCTCTGCTGTAATGCCGCGGCCACGGCCTTGGTGAATACTTGTGGAGCAGCCATCAATGCAAACACAATCAATCAATCAAGGGTTTATAGAGCGCACTAATCACCAGTTAGGATCTCAAGGGCGCAGCTCTGATGGGGTCATTTGAAGAGCCTGGTCTTGAGGTCTTTCCTGAAATGGTGCAGTGTCGGGCTTCGCTGGAGTTGAAGGGGGAGGTCATTCCAGGTCTTGGCTGCGAGGTAGGAGAAGGACCTTCTATCCCCTCTGTTCTTATAGAAGTGGGGGACGGCCGCTAGGGCGAGGTCGGCTGAGCAGAGGTTTCTCTTAGGTGCGTGGAAGGAGATTATGTCGGTGAGGTATTGTGGTCCGATGTTGTGGAGGGCCTTGTAGGCGTGCTTGAGCAGTTTGAAAGTTATTCTTCTTTCGATGGGGAGCCAGTGGAGGTGGCAGAGGGGTTGGGTGATGTGGCTGTGCCGTAGTATATCGAGGATTAGTCTGTCTGTGGCGTTCTGTATGGTCTGGAGTGATGAAACCAACGGTTAACATTGCTGAGCGACTATCAGTGGGTAGGATCATTCCTGAAGGTCCAGGGTCACATGTCCATTCCCAGCATTGAGCGACAGAAACACCTGGCTCAGTCAGAATTGTTAACTTGCCCTGTCAAATTAAAAGATTCAAAAGACAAAGGTTCAGGATGAGTCTCTGATCGCCATCTTTCTTGGGGATCAAGAAGTACAGGGAGTAAAAGCCTGTGTATCTTTTCTTGATAAACACCGCCTCTATGAGCTGTTTGTTTAGGAGTGCAAGAACTTACGCCTCCAAAAATCAAGGCACGTCCAGGTTCAAGGTGGGCGGTCCAGAGAGGAAGATAAATAAACAAGCATTAAAAATGCAATAGGTCTCGCCTTTTATTAAGTTAAAGCCATTTACTTTGCTATACAATACCATTAGCAAAGCAAATGGCTTTAACTTAATCAAAGGCGGGACCTATTGCATTTTCAATGCTTTTTTTGGGTAGGCACGGGGAGATTAAGTGATTTGCCCAGAATCGCAGGATGTGGAGTCGACCCCGAGGCTCAAACCTTGGTTTCCCAGCTCCAAGGTCAGTCTAGCCGTCAGACCACATCCTCTCCCCTTTACCTCGTCACTGCCGTTTAACAGATGGCAGGCCACATAGACTGACTCACTGTTAGACGGCGACCTCAGAGGAGCCCGGAAGGGGGGTCCTGACTACCCTGAGTCCCACCCGTGTAGTATTGTAGCCGGGCACTGGCGAGAGATTCCCCAGGGGGAGGAATCTCGCAACTAGGATCGTACTTCTGGCACCACACGACACAGAGAGACCACACTGGGTATTCTCAGAAAACAAGCTTTATCAAATAGGTATCACTGCAAATATGTACAAGGTGAGCACGGGCTCAAGAGTCTCGGAAAGGTAGGGGGGTAGCGGGGACTGTCTCTGGTAACGGTTCAAAGCAGGGATGTATCCGGCGCACAGCTCACAATCCTCGAGCTGGGGGATACGTGGTCGGAGTCGGGGTCCGGCGGGACCGTGAGAGTCTGGGGGAGCCGCGAGTCACTCAGCGGGCTCAGGTACAGGTTCGGAGTTCTTACGATCTTCAAGGAGCCGCGAGTCACTCAGCAGGGCTCAGGCACAAGTTCGGAGGTCTTACGATCTTCAGGGGAGCCGCGAGTCACTCAGCAGGGCTCAGGCACAAGTTCGGAGGTCTTACGATCTTCAGGGGAGCCGCGAGTCACTCAGCAGGGCTCAGGCACAAGTTCGGAGGTCTTACGATCTTCAGGGGAGCCGCGAGTCACTCAGCAGGGCTCAGGTACAAGTTCGGAGGTCTTACGATCTTCAGGGAGCCGCGAGTCACTCAGCAGGGCTCAGGTAGGTTCAAGCTCCAGGAGCCGCGACCGCGTCGGCAGGCTCTCGTTGTTCCAGCGTCGAATCTGCCGGACAGTCTCAGAGCACCCCTTGTTATAGGTCGACCCCTCTTTGATGTCCGGAGTCTGTGCAGGCAGGGGTCTTGTCACCTGGGGGCCGCTTGTCGGGGTTTCCTGCTATTGTCTTTTGATCCTTTCAGGGCCGGGTCGGGAGGAGTCCCAGACACCCAGCAGGCACGGAGCCAGCCCGCAGGGAGGCCGGAGGGCCGATCGAAACCCATCGTCCCAGGGGAGTTAGAGGTGCGATAGAAACTGCTCCTCCCTCTCTCATCCCCTGGAAGCGTGATGTCCTCCAGCCGGAGTGGCGCCTCGAGGCCCGGGTCGCGCTGGGGCCGGGCGGCCATCTTGTTGCATGGAGTGGGCACGCGGGCCCGGGGTGGCCGAAAGGAGAGAGGCCATGGACGGGGATGTCCGGGGTTGGTGCGGGTGTCCTGGCGGGAAGGGTCGGCTGGGCCGTGTGCTTGGGCTGCAGGCACCAGGTTTCGGTGGTGCGGGGGCACGGAGGGCCACTCTACGAGGCCGGGTCCAACACGCGTCCCCCCCAGCTGAAAGCCGGAGAGAACTGCCCATCACCTTGGGGGGTTCTCTTCGCTGAGGCGGAAGAACCGGGAGAGGCCGTCAGCGTTGGCGTGGTCCGTACCAGGGCGGTGTTCTACGGTGAAGTCCATTCCCTGGAGGGAGATTGACCACCGCAGTAGCTTGGGGTTTTCTCCTCGCATCTGCATGAGCCATCGCAAGGGCCGATGGTCAGTTTGGACTCTGAAATGAGTGCCGAACAGGTAGGGTCGTAGTTTTTTGAGTGCCCAGACCACGGCAAAGGCTTCGCGCTCTATGGTGCTCCACCTCTGTTCTCGGGGTAGCAGCCGCCGACTGAGGAAGGCGACGGGCTGGTCTAGGCCTTGATCATTCACTTGGGACAGGACGGCCCCAATGCCATGCTCGGAGGCATCGGACTGGACTATGAACTCCTTGGTGTAGTCGGGAGCCTGGAGGACGGGGGCAGTGCACATGGCCTTTTTTAGAGCATCGAAAGCTTCCTGGCAGGCGGCCGTCCACTGCACCTTCTTTGGCTGTTTTTTAGACGTGAGTTCAGTGAGAGGGCCGACCAGGCTGCCATACCCCCGAATGAATCGGCGGTAGTAGCCCGTGAGTCCCAGAAAGGCTCGGACTTCCGTTTGGGTGATGGGTGGGTCCCAGGCCAGGATGGCGTCGATCTTTGGCTGTAGAGGGGCGACCTGGCCACTCCCGACTTGGTGCCCCAGGTAGACTACGGATCCTTGCCCGATCTGGCACTTGCTGGCTTTTACGGTGAGGCCTGCCTGGCGCAGGGCGGTTAGCACTCTCCGGAGGTGCTGGAGGTGCTCACTCCACTCTGAACTGAAGACAGCGATGTCGTCCAGATAGGCCGCGCTGAACTGTTCTAGCCCGGCCAGGACCCTATTTACCAGTCTCTGGAAAGTGGCCGGGGCATTTTTCATCCCGAAGGGCATCACGCGGAAGCGGTAGTGCCCATCGGGGGTGGAGAAAGCAGACCGCTCCTTGGCCCCTTCGGTGAGCGCAATCTGCCAGTAGCCGCAGGTGAGGTCGAAAGTGCTGAGGAACCGGGCTGCCCCTAGTCGGTCAATGAGCTCGTCGGCTCGTGGAATGGGATGGGCATCGGCTCGGGTAATGTCATTGAGCCCTCGGTAATCCACGCAGAACCGGAGCTCGGGGGCGACACCGGGGGCTGCTGCCTTCGGAACCAGGACCACGGGGCTGGCCCAGGGACTGTCAGAGGGCTCGATCACCCCCAGGGTCAACATCTTCGAGACTTCAGCTTGAATGCAGGACCGGACCCGGTCAGGAACCCGGTAGGCTCGGTGTCTCACCGGCGGGCTGTCCCCGGTGTCCACATCGTGAACACACCAGTTGGTGACCCGGGGGGTCAGGGAGAAGAGGTCGGAAAATTGTCTGAGGAGCTGGCGGCAGTCCGCTTGTTGCTGGGCAGTGAGGGCTGGGGAGAGGTTCACTCCCTCCACGGAGCCATCCTGCTCCTTGACACACAGGAGGTCCGGGAGGGGATCCGACTCATCTTCGGCCCCGTCATCGGTGGCCAGCAGGAGGCTCAGTTCTGTCCGCACGAAGTGAGGCTTGAGGCGGTTCACGTGCAGGACCCGGAGGGGATCCCGAGGCGACTGGACGTCCACCAAGTAGGTGACTTGACTCTTCCTCTCAACCACTTTGTAGGGCCCAGTCCATCGGTCCTGGAGGGCGCCAGGCTTCACGGGGGCCATGACCCACACCGGCTGGCCCGGCTGGAACTCGACCAGAGTAGCATTCTGGTCGTACCAGCGCTTCATTTCTTCTTGACTCGCCTCCAGGTTGGCCTCGGCCAGTTCTCGGAACCTCCTGGTCTGGTTCCGGAGGGCCAGGACATATTGGAACACATCTCGGGGGGTGGTCTGGGGTGCTGCCTCCCACCCTTCCTTAACCAAACTGAGGGGACCTCGGACGGGGTGCCCATAGAGTAATTCAAACGGGCTGAACCCTAAGGACTTCTGGGGGACCTCCCGGTAAGCGAACAAGAGGCAGGGGAACAGGACGTCCCACTTACGCCGGAGGGGCTCTTCTAGGCCAGCGATCATCCCTTTCAAAGTCCTATTAAACCTCTCTACTAGGCCGTTCCCTTGGGGATGGTACGGGGTGGTGAACTTATAGGACACCCCACATTGTTGCCACAGGGACGTCATATACCTTGATATAAAATTAGTGCCGCGATCGCTCACGACCTCGCGGGGGAAACCCACCCTGGAAAAGATCCCCATCAGGGCCCGGCCCACCACGGGGGCCGTAATGGTGCGTAGGGGAATAGCCTCCGGATAGCGGGTGGCGTGGTCTACTAGGACCAAGATGAACCGGTGACCTTGGGAGGTGGGGGGGGTCCAGTGGCCCCACGATGTCGATTCCGACTCGTTCGAAGGGGGTACTGACGACCGGGAAGGGTTGGAGGGGAGCCTTGCGCTTCCCCCCACTCTTCCCACTGGCTTGGCACGTGGGGCAGGACTTGCAGTGTGCCTCTACCGCTGCTTTCATCTTAGGCCAATAAAAATGGGTCACGAGACGGCTGTAGGTCTTGTCCTGACCCAGGTGACCGGCGAGGGGGACATCGTGGGCTAAGCCCAGGAGGAAATCTCGGAAGCGGAGGGGTACCACCAGTACCCGTCCGGATCCCAGTTCCACCGATTTCTGCTCACTATACAGGATGTTATTCTCCCAATAGATTCGGTGCGTTCCGGTCTGGTCACCTGCGGCTTGGCCCTCGGCCTGGCGCCGCAGCCCGATCAGGGAAGGACAGGTGGCTTGCTCCCGGCAAAATTCTTCCCGGGTGGGCCCGCCCTCGTGGCGCCAATGGGCCAACTCGGGTAGATCCCCCAACTCGGGGACCGGGGCGGGGTCGGATGGTGCGGGTTCGTCGCTGGCGACGGACCCTTCCGATGGGGGAACGGGAGGACCCTCGGCGGGGACGGTACGGGTTTCTTCGACCGGGGTGCCCTCGACTTCTCTCCGGGGAGTGAGTCGGGCTGTCATAGATCGGGTGGTGGCACACACCCACTCGGGGAGTCCCATCATTCCTAGGTGGGCCTTGCGTTCTACGTGCTTCCAGGGAGAACTCTCCAGGTCGTTCCCTAGGAGGCAGTCGACCGGCTGGGAGGTTCTTACGGCCACCTTGAGTTTACCTATCACCCCTCCCCACTCAAATGGCACCAGGGCTACCTGACACATACTTTCCCTATTGTCTGCGGATATTACGGGGCAAAAGACATTGGGGAGGATCTGCTCCTCGGGAACTAGGTGCCTGAGGACACCGGTGATACTGGCCCCGGTGTCCCGCAGGGCCTCTACCTGGTGGCCATTGATCTTGACGAGCTGCCCATATTTCTGTGTGTTGGAGGGTAGGAGGCTACCAGGGATCATTTCCCTATCTCCCAGGGATACTAGGGCCATAGCGGCGGGTTCCCACTCCTCGGCTTCCTCAACCTCCTCCCCCAGGGCTACGTTGGCTATCTGTCTCGCAGGGGTGACTTGGGTGGCCATGGGGCACTCTGGGTCATTGGCGTAGTGCCCGGGTTTCTGGCAACGGAAACATGTGACGGTCACCCGGTGTCCTCGTCTCCCAGGGGGCCCTGTTACTGGTGGGGGGGGCGCCGGGAAAGGTGGAGGTGGTGTCTTCGGGGGGCTAGCCTGGGACTCTCTCGGCCCTCCCTGGTTCCCTCCCCCTCTCTGGCGGGGTGGTCCCTGACTGGTTCGGGGGTACTCTCCTACCATGCCCCGGGAGACCCGGGTGTTGGTCCAGCGGTCGGCCTCCACAGCCAGCTTCCGGGGATCTGTGAGCTTGCTATCCAGCAGATGTTGACGTAGCTCTATGAAGCAGTTCGCAGCCAGATGCTCCCATAACATGAGATCAGTGAGTTCGGCCAGGGTGGTGACCTTGCTGCCCTTGACCCACCCATCGAAGGCCCGACTAAAAAAGTTTACATACTCCACCCAGGTGGTGCCCGGGATCTTCCTGCAGTCCCGGAACCGTTGGCGGTACATTTCTGGGGTGAGGCCGTATCTTGTGAGGAGAGCCTCTTTCATGTGGCTGTAGGAGGTCTGCAGGGAGAGGGGTAGGTCGAGCAGGGTGTCCCTTCCTTCGCTCAGAAACCGCCCCCACAACCCCGCCCCCCAGTCCTTCTGTGGAATCCGATGGGAGGTCATGGCGACCTCGTAGGCCCGAAACCATTTCTGAATGTCATCGTTTTTATAATATTCCTTGACCACATCCTTGGGGATGTGGACCTTCTGTTCCGCCGGGGGGGCCGTCTCTCGGTTTCCCGAGGGCCTCCCGTCCTCATTTCGGGCCTTGAGCTCGAGTTCCTTTAAGCTGCGTTCGTGCTCCAGTTGGAGCTTCCTTCCTTCGTGCTCCCGTTGGAGCTTCTTTTCTTCCAGTTCGCCTTGTACGCGCATTTGCTCTACCGCTAGCTTTTTCTCCGCTAACTTCAATTCGCCCTCGATTTTGAGTTTGGCTAACTCGAGTTCATGACTGCGGCTTCTCTCTCTGTCCGCGAGTTCTTCCGGGGATAGGCCCCCGTCTGGTACAATGCCTCGCACCTGATTGTTGCTGCTTTCACTTGGAGGGGGTTCGGCTTCGTCGGGGCGCTCCCCCGTGCCTTCCGGGCGGGAGGCCCCGGTCTCCACCCAAGTTTTCAGTGCTTTCTGCAAGTCTTCCTTAGTGTTGAGGCCAGTGGTAGCGATTTTAAGTTCTTTGCAAAATTGCTTTAGCTCTTTGTGTGTGTATTCTTCTAGATGCTCCACCTGGAACACTCTGTTGGCGTTGGTTTCTGCGGAGCTCATGACGCTTCCTTCTGCCATCTTTGTTGGACGTGCGTCCGTTGTTCACTGTACGATCTCTAGGTGATGGGCCCGAATCCCGTCGCTTGCCACCAATGTTAGACGGCGACCTCAGAGGAGCCCGGAAGGGGGGTCCTGACTACCCTGAGTCCCACCCGTGTAGTATTGTAGCCGGGCACTGGCGAGAGATTCCCCAGGGGGAGGAATCTCGCAACTAGGATCGTACTTCTGGCACCACACGACACAGAGAGACCACACTGGGTATTCTCAGAAAACAAGCTTTATCAAATAGGTATCACTGCAAATATGTACAAGGTGAGCAAGGGCTCAAGAGTCTCGGAAAGGTAGGGGGGTAGCGGGGACTGTCTCTGGTAACGGTTCAAAGCAGGGATGTATCCGGCGCACAGCTCACAATCCTCGAGCTGGGGGATACGTGGTCGGAGTCGGGGTCCGGCGGGACCGTGAGAGTCTGGGGGAGCCGCGAGTCACTCAGCGGGCTCAGGTACAGGTTCGGAGTTCTTACGATCTTCAAGGAGCCGCGAGTCACTCAGCAGGGCTCAGGCACAAGTTCGGAGGTCTTACGATCTTCAGGGGAGCCGCAAGTCACTCAGCAGGGCTCAGGCACAAGTTCGGAGGTCTTACGATCTTCAGGGGAGCCGCGAGTCACTCAGCAGGGCTCAGGCACAAGTTCGGAGGTCTTACGATCTTCAGGGGAGCCGCGAGTCACTCAGCAGGGCTCAGGTACAAGTTCGGAGGTCTTATGATCTTCAGGGAGCCGCGAGTCACTCAGCAGGGCTCAGGTAGGTTCAAGTTCCAGGAGCCGCGACCGCGTCGGCAGGCTCTCGTTGTTCCAGCGTCGAATCTGCCGGACAGTCTCAGAGCACCCCTTGTTATAGGTCGACCCCTCTTTGATGTCCGGAGTCTGTGCAGGCAGGGGTCTTGTCACCTGGGGGCCGCTTGTCGGGGTTTCCTGCTATTGTCTTTTGATCCTTTCAGGGCCGGGTCGGGAGGAGTCCCAGACACCCAGCAGGCACGGAGCCAGCCCGCAGGGAGGCCGGAGGGCCGATCGAAACCCATCGTCCCAGGGGAGTTAGAGGTGCGATAGAAACTGCTCCTCCCTCTCTCATCCCCTGGAAGCGTGATGTCCTCCAGCCGGAGTGGCGCCTCGAGGCCCGGGTCGCGCTGGGGCCGGGCGGCCATCTTGTTGCATGGAGTGGGCACGCGGGCCCGGGGTGGCCGAAAGGAGAGAGGCCATGGACGGGGATGTCCGGGGTTGGTGCGGGTGTCCTGGCGGGAAGGGTCGGCTGGGCCGTGTGCTTGGGCTGCAGGCACCAGGTTTCGGTGGTGCGGGGGCACGGAGGGCCACTCTACGAGGCCGGGTCCAACACTCACTAAGAGGGCAAAGCAGACCAGGGGGTGACACATGATAAAAGAATTGCGCCCCAACTCCTATTATGTGCGATGAGGCCTTGCTGCAAGAACATGCACCATCTTGGCGCCTTTCAATGTACGTCATCAAAACATGGCCCGTCTCTGCTGCTTTCTCACTGAGGTTCACCTAATCCCGCCGTACAAACGACCAAAACACACCTCAAGCCAATTTCTTAAAGCTTCTTACCCCCGGGCCTCTTGCTGGCGGCAGTCAGTGCCTCCATCCCTGGTTCCCTCTCATTCACCCCTCCTTACCTCGGCTGCCTCCTTCTCGAACTTCTCGATGGTTCTCTTGTCGATGCCCCCACACTTGTAGATGAGGTGGCCGGTGGTGGTGGACTTGCCAGAGTCCACATGGCCGATGACCACGATGTTAATGTGGATTTTTTCCTATCCCATTGCGACAGATTTCGGCGCTGGTGTCTGGGGGTGAAAAGGCGGTGCCTAAACAAGTGGCACTGGAATGAAAGGGGGGGTGGGGGAATGGGGCAGCAGGGAGTTAATGGCTGCCGATAGGGGCTACGTACTAAAGTGGTCACGGGTCACAAAATGACCAGACGGGTGGTTATGTTTAGGAAAGTCAGTTACCATGAATCTTGGACTTCGCTGACAATAGGAAGCGTCTCACGAGAACTCCCTGACAAGAGCCTCACGCACAGGTTTGATTTAAACCCCCCAAAAAGGGGGGTGATCAGCGATCGCTGGCAATCCAGTGAAAAGATGCAGAGTATAGAAGATGTGGGGCCTCACTAGTGGGGGTGAAAGTAGGAGGGGGCGGCGATGATAAAGGCAAGAGGAGCAATGGCAAGCAGGTTGGTTTCTGTAAGAGAATGGTGATGTTGGACGGGTGTGAACAAATTACAGTTTAAGAGGGCGCATAACACAAGGGATCGGTGCAAAAGGAGACGCAAATGCTCTGTGGAGTGTTAAGTGCATTACAAAAATAGAGCATGCCTTTACTGAAGCAACAAAAAAAGGACCCGTCAAAGTACTGCATTTAAAGGGAAAACAGAAACGGATAAAAGGCGATCGGACGCGCAAAAAGAAACAACCAGGTCGATTAGTGGAGGGAAGGAATTAGGCCCCCAGAGGTCGCCGGGAGAAATTGCCCATTCTTTTAGGTAAACTGCAAGCATTGGCCGAGGGATGATATTATGAAATATACGGGGGGACTATTACACCACGTCCATCAGCAAAAGAATGGAACGGTTGTGTGTCCCCCACACTGCTTTCTGTGCCAACCATGTGCTGCGCGTGGATTGACACTCACCTGCTCTGCTGCGACTCCGGTTGGAAGAAAGTGAGTGGAAGTTGAGGTTCGCGGCCAATTTAAATCACCGGTTGGGCGGGACCATCAGCCTCCACCACCTCTTATGCTCCACCCCTATTAACCCCACCTCGCTGGAGCCATAGCAAGCCCCACAGCTGGGAACTTTGGTTACACGATCGTTCGTAGTGCCCCTACGTTGGTTTGTATTGCATTCTGGGATCTGTAGTACTGCACTTGTAATAAAAACATTTGGGAAAATATAGGTGCCAGAGGGCAAAGAAAGAAATGATGTGGATGAACGAGTCTCAAGTAACTTGGGACAGTGGGTAGGGGTCAGCCCCCAGCTTTTAGATAACACATGCTTAATGGAAGGAAGTCTTGCAGTGAATTGATTCAGAAAGCCAAAAAGAATTGGCTGCAGTCAGTTCTTCAGAGATGTTTATTTACATCTCTGCAAAAAAGCAAACCAACGCTGCGAGACATTCTGCATGCAGTTACTTACAGTATCTCACATTCCTGTCTTTTGCCTCGTCCGGTAAGACAGACGAAGTAGGTTTCTCCGTGGCTCGAGCTGCACGTGTAACGGGCAACTGAGAACAAACAGTTTGCTTCTGGTGATCACGTGATCAGGGCGGGAGGCCAGATATTTGGGGGCTTCCAAGAGCAGTATCCCTTTCGGTTTCAAATTGAATAGAAGCGCATGGCTTAGGAAAGCAACGACAAGCAGCTGCAAAAGTGAAGCGACTGCCATTGAAAGGGGAAAACAAGAGACGAGCCCGCCCCTCCGCTGCCTGCTAGGCAACTTGCGACGCTGGGCCAATCCCAGCGCGGCTTGCGGTGACGCAGGAGCTTTATGAGAACTATGGGACCCAGGAAAGAACTCAATATAAGGTGGCTTCCCATAAATTTCAGAAGGCTGTCAGAAAGGCAAAAAAACAGTTTTTTGCAGTGTCGATTGAACAGGCAGAACATTCCAGCAAGGAAGTCTTCAAGGTGGTTCAGTCCTTTTTCAAACCTAGATGCATTGAAAGGGAGATACCGCCTTCGGTCACTCTCTGTAATAAAATCTCGGACTTCTTTGACCAGAAGATTAAGAGTGTTTACGACTCATTTGGCCCAGAGGTAACAACGGAGAAAACAGATCAGTTTGCCAAAGTGTTGACAAGCGGACCGTTAACCTGTTTTCAACCAGTAACTCTGCCCGCGGTCATGCAGGAATTAAGGTGCTGCAAGTCGGGCTCGCCGGACGACCCTTGCCCCCCCAAACTGTGGTGCACAATGGCGGATTTTGTGGCCCCGTCCCTACAACACGTTTGGAATACGTCCATTTCTTCGGGGGTCTTCCCAGATATATGGAAACATGCTACCCTCCTCCCACTAAAGAAAAAGCCTAATGGAGATCCTAAGGATCTCAGCAACCTTCGCCCTATTTCCCTACTGGCTGCCCCGGGCAAGATGCTGGAGAAAGTTATCCAGCGGCAGCTTAGCAAATATATAGAGGACAACAAGATTCTGCACGAGCCTCAGTCAGGCTTTAGACCCGGCTTTAGCACCGAGACAGCTTTGATTGAGGTGGCAGAGTCAATAAGATGGTCGTTGGATTCGGGAGACTCAGCTTTGCTGGTGCTCCTGGATCTTTCGGCGGCTTTTGACACCGTCGACCACGCAAGGTTGTTGATGCGATTGTCAGAAGTGGGCATACAGGATCAAGCGCTGGACTGGTTACACTCATACTTGTCCCAGCGAACCCAGAAGGTGGCCTTGGGGACCGCTTCTTCTACACCCAAGCCGTTAGGCTGTGGCGTACCCCAGGGCTCAGCGCACAGTCCACTATTATTTAATATCTATATGGCCCCACTCTTTACACTTATCGCTAACTGGGGGGTCAAGGCAGTATCCTATGCCGATGACACCCAGCTTGTGTTTCCATATGCAGAGGTGTCAGAGGCAGCCCTGTCAAGTTTTAAAGGCTGTCTCCATGATGTGGCGCGCTGGATGAATACTAATAAATTAAAGCTTAATGCGGATAAAACGGAAGTGCTTTACTTTGGCAAAGGCACCCCGCCCCCCTCTGAGCTCTGGTGGCCGATGGCAATGGGTTCCCCCCCCCTTCCCCCAGTCCCTCGGCAAAAAATCTGGGAGTGCGCTGGGACAACAATCTGTCCTTTGTTTCGCACACACAACAGCTGATGGGTTGTTGTCTGGGTAAACTTAGGAATCTTCGCAAAATCCTGCGACTTCTTCCGGTGAATTGCAGGAAAACGGTAATCCATGCGACAGTTACATCCAGATTGGATTACGCGAACGGCCTGCTCCTGGGCTTGCCCAAATACTTAACTCAACGTCTGCAAGTGGTCCAGAATGCGGCTACGAGACTGTTAATGCATATTCCATTCAAGCACTCTGTCCCTCCGCATCTTCGATCACTTCATTGGCTACCAGTAGCCCACAGGATCAAATTCAAGGCTCTTACGCTAGCCTTCAGATCCTTGTTTGGCTCATGTCCAACTTATTTGAGGGATCGGCTGCCAAGATACACGCAGTCCCGCTCTCTCCGTTCCAACTGGCGGATCCAGCTAGTAGTCCCTCGAATAAAAAGGGCTCGGCTGGGTGGTAGAACGTTTTCGGCCAATGTAGCAAGGCTTTGGAACTCACTCCCCCCTGAGCTCCAACAGGCCCCCTCTGAATCTTGTTTTAAAACAATGTTGAAAACCTGGCTCTTCACCCAACCTCGCTAATTGACTGACTTGCACTTCGGTATTTGTTTCTCTGCCTGCGTTTAGCGCCGGGACACCTCCTTGTGAGGTAACTGTTCGCGCTCTATAAAACTCTGTATTATTATTATTATTATTATTATTATTATTATTATTATTATTATTATGAAGCTCCTGGCGGTGATCTCTTGTCTTTATGGGGTCATGTGTTTGAAACACATGGCCCCATAAAGATAAGAAACCTTTTACCACAAACGTAAGGAAAGCGAGCCAGTCCAACTGGGACGGCTCTAAAAGAGAAAAGTGTACGTCACTGGAAGCTCTTTTCCAATGGCTGGCCACCGTTTAGCATAAACGGTGACGCCAGCCAATGGAAAAGAGGGGCGGGGCTTAAACCCCGCTAGTGAAAGCTACTCTAACTCATTAAATCTCGCCAGTGAGACTGCGCATGTGCGCGCAGCCTATGCCAGGCGAGACCTAAAAAGGTAGGACGTAGCATTTTCAGCAGGATGACGCAGCGATCTGTCATTATTGCCTCTCAAGTGCAGGAGAAATGAGAGACACCGCGCACTGGAACATGCTGGCGTAGTGGGAGGAGTCAGAGCGGTTTTGAGGCTTCAGAAGATGCGATGGATGAAGCTGTTTGTGCTGGTGATGAGGCTCCCTAGATCCACTCCTGTCGAGAAAAGAGCAGTACATTTGTTGGAACAATTGGACTGGTTGCGAAGGTTAGGCAAGACTCGTGCTTCGGATTAGCCTCAAAACTTCTTATGGTGCGGGTGGATTTGTTTCAAGAGTTCCTCGAAGCAGGCAAGTCTTTGCACCCTGAGAGACTTAGTGTCAAAGATTCATTGTCAAAACAGGCCTCATATTTTTCTTTCACTAGTCAGATAATTTCCGCTGATGGGGGGGTTTGAAGGCCACACTGAAATGGGCCCAGAGAGCAGCACTGGCTTTGGCGTGATAGGTGGGGCCAAGGACACGCGGTTCTCACTTTTGAGGCCTTACGCTTCATTGAAAGGAAGAGTAAGGCCAGAGCTGCTGGAACAGCCAAACCCTCTGGAGCTGGCTCATTCTAGGCGATGAGCCCAAAGGGTACCAGGCGGTGGTGAAGATAGCTGTCCGAGCAGCAGCAGACCTGTCATAGTCCTTTTTTTATTTCCTACTGAAAGAGGATAGTCAATATATTTATCCTTTACCATTAGTTGTATTGACCTCTCTTCTTCTATTTCCACCACCCACAATGGAAATAAAGGAAGGACTGTGGTTCACCGTCCAGGATGGCCTGCATGTGGAAGACCCCCACCCACGCTCTCCTCACTCAGCTTGTTTATCTTTTTCCAGTAATGAAGGCTCATGAGCACACTGGAGCCTGGTTCATGCGGATGCTGGTGGGTTCCAGAGGCCCCCTGGGGTACGCTTCCCTCATAGCTCCCAACCCTGGTCCCCAAACACATCGGACACGGCGACCCCTGTGTGCTGCACTATGTCCGGCGACCCCTGTGGGCTGCACTATGCACGGCGACCCCTGTGGGCTGCACTTTGCACGGCGACCCCTGTGTGCTGCACTATGCCCGGTGACCCCTGTGTGCTGCACTATGCACGGCGACCCCTTGTGTGCTGCACTATGCCCGGTGACCCCTGTGTGCTGTACTATGCTCGGCGACCCCTGTGTGCTGTACTGTGCACGGCGACCCCTGTGTGCTGCACTATGCCCGGTGACCCCTGTGTGCTGCACTATGCACGGCGACCCCTTGTGTGCTGCACTAAGCCCGGTGACCCCTGTGTGCTGTACTATGCACGGCAACCCCTGTGTGCTGCACTATGTCCGGCGACCCCTGTGGGCTGCACTGTACACGGCGACCCCTGTGGGCTGCACTGTGCACGGCGACCCCTGTGGGCTGCACTGTGCACGGCGACCCCTGTGGGCTGCACTGTGCACGGCGACCCCTGTGGGCTGCACTATGCACGGCGACCCCTGTGTGCTGCACTATGTCCGGACTGCACAGCTTTCTTTGCAAACAAACTCTGACCATCAGTTAATGAAATAATCCTTTGTTCAAGGGAAACCGTGTTTTCCTTTTTTTTTTGTTTTTGTCTTTGGTGCTGTGACTTTTACTTGCTACAGAGGGGCCTCGTGCAGCTACAACGTCACCAATCAGATGCATTCTTAGTGTCCTGAGGCTCCTACGACCCCTGCAGTCTCAACCTGTTCAAGAATGGAGAGCTGTATGAAAGTGTAACATGTCATAACCAACAGAGACCCCACAATATATCAAATAATTCAAAAAGAAAGTGCGGACGCCTGGCTCTCCGGGGGCTTGTTAATTTTTAAGAAGACAGGCGGTGACCTAGGAAGGCCCAGATCAGATCCCACCCTCTCCGCAGGAGCCTCTCTCCACGTGTGATAATGAAGCCTGCAGCCTCTCTCCGAGGTAGGTTCACTCTGTAACAGAGTCCTGGAGGCAGACTGCAGGGAGGGGACGCTCACTACTACTGTCCAATTACGCAGGCCTCGCTGGCGGCATCACTGCGGCTTCTCCAGGCCTCCGCAGCGCAGGGCCAGCCTGGCATTAAAAAAGGCAAGGTTTGATGCAAGGAGCAGCCTACCTGGCACCTCCACCGGAGACCAGTCCTGAGAAGCGAGGCTGACCTATTACACATGGCAGCCTTCAGGATGGCACCGCCTGCCAGGCCCGCATCTTACGCCGCTTAGATCCCAGCACACTAAAGTCAGGCAGGGAAGGTGCTATGGGGAAAGGGTGGCGCTGGCCTTGGGGCAAGAGGGCATTCGGAGATGAATTCAAGCTGGAATGAGGGCGATGCAGGCTGTGGAAATAAGAGGGGTCACGTGACGAGGCCACCGTAGCGACTGAGGATGTTTCGGTTCACCACGTCCCTGAGCAGTTCATCGGGAGGGGGTGAATATATGAGGGAACTCGAATGGTAATGTTAAGGAAAGGTTTAATAGAGTGTATTTGAGCACCTTCGCTTTCCACCTTACCAAGCACCCCCACCTCCCTCTGGGTCGCTTGAGACCCCGGACAAAGTAGACACATTGCCGCTAGGGTCATAGGCGCAGGTGCAATTTAAAAATAGAAGGAAGTGATGTTAGCGTGTGTGGAATAAAGTAATATCACAACTTCATTGCAAAATATGATTACTTTATGGGGGTTTCTGCAAATGCCATGCGGACAGTGGTAAAAGGGGCCGAAGCGAATGTTAGGGCTGCGCAAGTCAGGGGCCCAACCAGCAGCAATGCAACAAACTGTACGTGTGGTTAGGAGACCGGTGGTATTTCAATCCTTGGTAGAACAGCGTAGCCCCAGCGTAGCGGACACTCACGCCAGCGGCCCTCTCCCTCACCACCAAACTCCTGGGCCACCAGATTACGAGTGTCCTGGTGTCTGGAGGGCTTTTTTTGGTGATGCCTCTGAAAACGGGCACTGCAATGGGAACTGGAGTGCATGCACACAGGGGGGCACATGTGCCCCCTTGCATGCATCTCCATGCACATGGGCAACAGGGGGCCTGTATGGCCTTCTTTGTTTCAGGACCGCCAGCCTTTTCATGGAGGAAAAACCTCCATGACAACGCTGGCGGTCCTGGAACTTGTAATATGCATGCCGGTGCTGCAGTGGCACCACCAGCTTATTTCTGAGGCCCTCACCACCACGCCACCGCCAGTGAACGGTGGGTGCCTGGCAGCTGCGGCGGTGCAATGGTGGACCAACTGCCCAACTTGTAATAGGGCGGTCAGACTGTAGGTGGCTGGACCAACACCACTGCGCCCGGGTGAGTCTGGCAGTCCTTGGACTACCAAACTCGTAATTAGGCCCTTAGTGACGGGGCGCTAACACTAGAGTGCACCAAAGAAAAAAGTCTGCTGCTTACATCAGCAACTGAGTGGACATATTGGGAGTATCTCTTCATGCACGCTAACAAACTCAACAACTAATTCAGCTGTCCCACATAGCGGCCATTTTAGGATCAGGCACCTGACCAAGAACACACGTTTGCCAGTTTTATCGACTAGAATTGTCCCCCGGGGCATACACCAACATCTTAGGGTTTGGTATTTTCCTAGAGAGACATTTTCATCGTACCCCAAGTTCCTTGATTTGGAATGAGGAATAACCATGGAAATCTGTGTCTGGCTCTCATTCCCACAGGTTTCCTTCTCACTCACAGCACATTTCCTGGACACATTTCAACTTGAAAAGCAGGAAGTCATTCCAAATACTAGCTGATTTGGGGAGGGGGTTGTCGCTATGTTTTTAATGCTAAATAAAAACATACTCAGAACCCCAAAAAATGATAACTAAAAAGCCTCAGGATACAGACATTGCTGTCTCCTACGAAAGGACACAGAAGGGATGCTAAAACATGCCATGACAACAAAAAAACAATATTTCGCATCGCTGATCGCCCTCCACAGAATTCATACCACCACTGAGGACTCGGAGATGGAAAGAAGTTCTGGACTTGGCGCGTCCTTCAACCTCAGATCCCGAAGGAAATATTCTATCAGGATTGGCACAAACTGAACCAGCGTGATCTGGACAATGGAAGGACCCGTCTGCTCCTAATGAAATTATAAATAAGCATTGGCATAGCCAATAGGTCTCGCCTTTGGGACCTTATAAGTGTTTAGCCATGCAACAGTTGATGGTGTTGCACCATGGATATTGTGCTACATAACTAAATACTTATAAGGTCCCAAAAGCGAGACCTATTGGCTATGCCAATGCTCGTTTTTCTTTTTGTACGACCATTTCTGACTGATGAAAATGGGAAATACATTTTTATTGTTGCCTGAAAATTGCTGGAGGCCCAGAACGCAGCAGTAGGTGCTTTAAAACCCATAATATACTTGCTAACATGGCGCCCAGACAAGCTATGGGAACTTGTGTGTGAGGGGCAGAGAGTGTACTTGCACCATATTAGGGGGTATGAGAGCAGCAGTCCACAGCTGGGCACCTAGTTGACCAATTCCTGGGGGCAGAACAGCGGAATGGTGTGGGACAGTTAGGAAACGCTAAAGAAACGGAAATTGCAATCTGAGAAATGTTATTTAGAAATGCCAAGGAAAGGGTAGAAACGAAGAAAGTCTGTACAGAACAGGGAAAGGCAGTTGGGAAAATATGGAAACGTGTACGTTTCTCTTTGAAAAACAGCAGTGTTTCACCGTGATGCTGTGAAACAGTAAAGCAAGGCAGACCGCAAAGCACAGTGCTTAATTTTCGCAGTCAAGTCAGACCCCAGTCTTCATTGGACGGACTGACGCTTCTTGGCCTTCTCTGCTCCGAAGAGAGTGATCGTCTTTTCAGTGCTTGGTTTGAAAACGCAGCACTGACAACGAGTGGTTTAACACTCTAGCGTGATGCTGGAAGCGACGTGGCAGAAAAGTGCTGGCTTGACACTAGTGTCCAGCTTTAGAGCATCTGTACGAGGTGAACAAAAAATCTTCAAATAGATTTAAGCGAGGGATTATATGTGCTCCAAGCATGGATAGAGTATAATATAGGGTCGTATCATTGGTGTGGAAATGAGCCACTGATGGAAGGGCGAAAAGAAACGGAGGGCGACAGAGCAGGGTACAGCAGCACAAAGAAAAGCCTTGCTCAGTAATAGAGTGTGGATGGAACAGGAGTTGTTTATTTCTGTTGAAGAAGAACAACAAGCAGAAAGTGGGATAAGGGAGGGGGTGGCAAATGGTGATCACTTTCGCAGCCGCTTTGATGTTCTCAGTGGCCGCGCGGCTCACTGAGAACATCAAAGCGGCCGCGAAAGTGATCAGGCAGGCTGCCAAATGGTGCGCGCCCCCGGCGCACATGCACTGCATTTGGAGGCCTGAAAAGCACTCGTTTGCACTTCCAAATCCCCCATTTACAAAAGCTCTCGCCAGGGCAGCGCTAAAGCACTGGCTCAGGCGAGACCTAAAAATATAAAAAGGCCAATCAAATCTCTACTTCTACCATGGAAGCCTCCCCACATCAGCAACGAGACACTCACGACAAATGACCACACAACAGCGTTCCGCCATCCTTTCCTTTGTATCAACACTAAGGATTGACAACACAACAATGCCTGACGTAGCAAAGCTCCTCCCCTTTTCAGGGTTTAACCTCTTCTGTGCCCATGACGAGATAGTCTCGTCATGGAGCACGGTCGCGCTGTGCCCATGACGAGACTATCTCGTCATGAACCCCACCCACTAATGAAACGCCCGGCACAGGAGGGGGAAAGGGCGTGGCACTGAAGGGGTTAAAACTTCCCTGCAGCCGACACAGACCCAGCTCTCACCTCACTACAGCTGTGACTTCCACAGTGTCAAAGCCGCACTGCCCGCGGCACAGCCCACAGCACAGCCCACCGCACTGCCTGCCGCACTGCCCACAGCACTGCCCACAGCATAGCCCACAGCACTGCCCACAGCACTGCCCACCGCACTGCCCACTGCACAGCCCACCGCACTGCCCACCGCACTGCCCGCCGCACTGCCCACCGCACTGCCCACCGCACAGCCCACCGCACTGCCCACCGCACAGCCCACCGCACAGCCCACCGCACAGCCCACCGCACAGCCCACCGCACTGCCCATCGCACAGCCCACCGCACTGCCAGCCGCACTGCCAGCCGCACAGCCTACAGCACTGCCCGCCGCACAGCCTACAGCACTGCCCACAGCACAGCCCACCGCACTGCCTGCCGCACTGCCCACCGCACTGCCCACCGCACAGCCCACCGCACTGCCCATCGCACAGCCAGCCGCACAGCCCGCCGCACAGCCCACCGCACTGCCCACCGCACTGCCCACCGCACAGCCCACTGCACAGCCCACCGCACTGCCCACCGCACAGCCCACCGCACAGCCCACCGCACTGCCCATCGCACAGCCAGCCACACAGCCCGCCACACAGCCCACCGCACTGCCCACCGCACAGCCCACCGCACTGCCCACCGCACAGCCCACCGCACAGCCCACCGCACAGCCCACCGCACTGCCCACCGCACAGCCCACCGCACTGCCCACCGCACAGCCCACCGCACTGCCCATCGCACAGCCAGCCGCACAGCCCGCCGCACAGCCCACCGCACTGCCAGCCGCACAGCCTACAGCACTGCCCGCCGCACAGCCCAACGCACTGCCCGCCGCTCAGCCAGCCCCACAGCACAGCCAGCCGCACAGCCCACAGCACTGCCAGCCGCACAGCCCACCGCACTGCCAGCCGCACAGCCCACCGCACAGCCCGCCGCACTGCCCGCGGCACTGCAAACGCAGCCTCCAGCACTGAGTTAGGAGACAGGCACATCTTGTGGGTCAGACTTAGTTCCTTATCACATAGGCCTCAATACCCACTCACCCCAAAACTCTTGAACCCCCATGGTCTCCTGTGCAATACCAAGTGTCACCGTTTCCAACCACCTCGTCCTTCCGGGTCACAAGCCCATCCTGAGAACAGAGGGGCTAAGAGAGGAGGTTGGATGGCCACTGCCTGCATAGCCGGAGCCCCTCTGGACGTGTCACCCCACTACGCACCAACCACTTGAATACACAGCCCCTTGGTGCACAATCAACCACAGTGCCAGCAACCACCTGAGGTAGACGTCACTGAAGGGTCCCAACCACAACTCCTGTCCATCACACAACAATGTGAGGACTTCTTGATTTAAAATAACCAATATATACAACTCAGCCGTAAGGGTGCTACGTCAGCTTACAATGTGCGCGCACCTGCACCTGTACTTCAACCTGCTGCGTTCAGACCGCTGGATCCTGAAAGAAGCACTGAAACAGACAAGAAAAAGAAATGCTGACCCCTGGAGCCCTGCCCACCCGCATGCACTTCCGGGGCATCACAGCCATGACGTGGAGCAGGCCTGGTCCGCTAAAGAACGCCGGTATCACTGCACGAATCTTCGTGAAGCTTTCGTTCACTTTTAATGCATCCGAGCATTCCGAGAAGCAAGGGGGGCCCCGCCAGTGGACCCCGCGGCAGGGATTCTGGGATTGGCAAAAGAGTTTGGACAGAATTAGGGGTTGTGCTTATAAATACAGTAGTAATGATAAACAGAACCACCAACCAACCAAACGGCATTTCAAGTTCTTCATCAGAAAGTATTGTATTGAAACTGAAATTGCATTTATATAGCGCTTACTGCCCTTGATGAGACGTTGAAGCGCTTTGATGAGTAGAAGTGGTTTTCACAGTGGGCTCTAAACAGACCTTGCCAGAAGGACCCTTCTGAACCCCGAGGGCCCCCTCTCTTGCAAGCCAGGAGGCCCCCTAGAGTGCACCGCGTCCGCTGCCCCCTTAATGTACACATCTCTGTAAGTAGACGAGACCTAGTGTACACATTTCTGTAGGTGGCAGCGAACTTACGGACACATTTCTGTAGGTGGTAAAGACCTAATGTACAAATGTCTGTAGGCGGCAGAGCCCTAATGTACACATTTCTGTAGGTGGCAGAGACCTAATGTACGCATTTCTATAGGCGACAAAGACATACTATACACATTTCAGTGGGTGGCAGCGAGCAAATCCTCTCCTTGACTTTGAGGACTTTCTTCGAACTGGCAAGCGCCACAGATCGATCCATCCTGCTCCCAGAGAGAGGGGGCAGCGCTGCCCTTTCTTTTCTAAAGAACATAATTACCTGGACGGGCCCTTGAATCAAAGGGCAGTGTAGAACCAGCAGGGCTCTGTGCCATCTGGGGACACATGTTCAAAGCCTGAGGTGAACCCTTGCACAAATAGATAGACACAGTGCCACGCAAGGACACATGTTCAAAGCCTACAGTGAACCCTTGCACAACTAGATAGACACAGTGCCACGCAAGGACACATGTTCAAAGCCTACAGTGAACCCTTGCACAAATAGATGGACACAGTGCCACCCGGGAAAACAGGTTCAAAACCTGCAATAAACCCTTGCTCAAACAGATGGACACAGTGCCACCCAGAGACACATGTTCAAGTTCTGCAGTGAACCCTTGCACAAACAGATGGACACAGTGCCACCCGGGAAAACAGGTTCAAAGCCTGCAGTGAACACTTGCAAAAATAGATAGACACAATGCCTTCCGGGTAAACAGGTTCAAAGCCTGCAGTGAACCCTTGCACAAATAGATAGACACAGTGCCACGCGAGGACACATGTTCAAAGCCTGCAGTGGGTGCTTGCACAAACAGAGATACTTCAAAGAAACAATGCAGAATTCAATTTTCATTTAAAAACAGACAAGATCATTCCGGTTAAACCACAACAAAGGACTGAACAGAAACCAAGAAGGGCTGACTTTATCTTAATTCACCCGCTGCGATTAGCTTGTGTATCAATGCCTTCTCGGCGTGAGGCGGCGGATAAAGGTGTCAGCAGTTTACAAAAGACCCAGAGGAGAAAGAGCCATCCATTCTCAACCAGCAGCGTGACACCAGAGGAGGGCTACGATATGAGATCAGCTGGCGTCCTCGTAGGGAACAGCGACCCCAAGAGGGCAGTCTGGTAATGGCAACGGAGTGAGGCCCTGAGTGAGCAAACGGACGACACTGCGACAGAGATACCCGTAGGACAGTCAGGGTACAGCATCATGTGGCATCCTAGAAGGAACAGACAGACACCGGTGCGACAGCGACACCCGGAGGACAGTCAGGGTATGGCATCGTCTGATGTCCTGAACAGAGCAGACATCCGTGCAAAAGAGAAACCTAGAGGCCAGGCATGCAATAGAATTGGGGTAGACACGCACCAGCGCAACAGAGACACCTGCAGGACAGTCAGGAAATGGCATCGTCTGAAGTACTGAAAGGGACAGACACCAGTGCAACAGAGACACCCTGCGGACAGTCAGGGTATGGCATCATCTGATGTCCTGAACAGAGCAGACATCAGTGCGAAAGAGAAACCTAGAGGCCAGGCATGCAATAGAATCGGGGCAGACACACACCAGTGCAACAGAGACACCTGCAGGATAGTCAGGAAATGGCATCGTCTTAAGTACTGGAAGGGACAGACACTAGTGCAACAGAGACACCCAGAGGACAGTCAGGGTATGGCATCGTCTGATGTCCTGAACAGAGCAGAATAAACACCAGTGCAACAGAGACACCCGTAGGACCGTCAGGGTCCAGCATCATGTGACATCCTGGAGGCAGCAGACAGACACCAGTCCGACAGAGACACCCAGAGGACAGCCAGGGTATGGCATCATCTGATGTCCTGAAAGGAGCAGACATCAGTGCGAAAGAGAAACCTAGACGCCAGGCATGTAATAGAATCGTCTGAAGTCCGGGAAGGAGCAGACAAACACCGGAGCAACAGAGACACCCAGAGGACAGTCAGGAAATTGCATCGTCTTAAGTCCTGGAAGGGACAGACACTAGTGCAACGGAGACATCTAGAGGACAGAAAGGGAGTGGTATTGGCTGAGGTCCTGGAAGAAGCAGACATCAGTGTGATAGACACCCAGAGGACAGTCAGGGTACAGCATCATCTGATGTCCTGGAGGGAGCAGACAGACATCAATGTGACAGAAACACTGAGAGGATAGTCGGTGTAAAACATTGGCTGAGGTCCTGGGAGGAGCAGACATCAGTGTGAAAGAGACACCTAGGGGACAGGCAGGGTGCAACATTGGCTGAGGTCCTGGGAGGAGCAGACATCAGTTTGAAAGAGACACCTAGAGGTAGTCAGGGTGTGGCATTGGCTCCGCGGAAGAGCAGACATCAGTGTGACAGAGACACATAGAGGACAGGCAGGGTGTGGCATTGGCTCCCGGGAGGAGCAGACAAACACCAGTGCAACGGAGACACCCGCACGACAGTCAGGGTACAGCATCATGTGACCTCGTGGAGGAAGCAGACAGTCACCAGTACAACAGAGACACTGAGAGGACAGTCAGTGTATAACATTGGCTGGGGTCCTGGGAGGAGCAGACATCAGTGTGAAAGAGACACCTAGAGGACAGGCAGGGTGTAACATTGGCTGAGGTCCTGGGAGGAGCAGACATCAGTGTGACAGACACCTAGAGGACAGGCAGGGAATGCTATTGGCTGAGGTCCTGGAAGGAGCAGACATCAGTGTGAAAGGGATACCTAGAGGACAGGCAGGGTGTGGCATTGGCTGAGGTCCTGGGAGGAGCAGACATCAGTGTGAAGGAGACACCTAGAGGGCAGTCAGGGTGTCGCATTGGCTCCTGGGAGGAGCACACATCAGTGTGACAGACACCTAGAGGACAGGCAGGGAATGCTATTGGCTGAGGTCCTGGGAGGAGCAGACATCAGTGTGAAAGGGACACCTAGAGGACAGGCAGGGAGTGCTATTGGCTGAGGTCCTGGGAGGAGCAGACATCAGTGTGAAAGGGACACCTAGAGGACAGGCAGGGAATGCTATTGGCTGAGGTCCTGGAAGGAGCAGACATCAGCGTGACAGACACCTAGAGGACAGGCAGGGAATGCTATTGGCTGAGGTCCTGGGAGGAGCAGACATCAGTGTGAAAGAGACACCTATAGGACCGGCAGGGTGTGGCATTGGCTGATGTCCTGTGAGGAGCAGACATCAGTGTGAAGGGGACACCTAGAGGGCAGTCAGGGTGTCGCATTGGCTCCTGGGAGGAGCACACATCAGTGCGACAGACACCTAGAGGACAGGCAGGGAATGCTATTGGCTGAGGTCCTGGAAGGAGCAGACATCAGTGTGAAAGGGACACCAAGAGGACAGGCAGGGTGTGGCATTGGCTGAGGTCCTGGGAGGAGCAGACATCAGTGCAACAGACATACCTAGAGGACAGGCAGGGAATGCGATTGGCTGATGTCCTGGAAGGGACAGACAGACACCAGTGAGACAGTGACACAAAGAGCGAGTCCCAGCAGAGCTCGAGCAGAAATGTCCATCCCCGATGGCGGCTAAGAAGCATCCATGGTGGAGCGTTTGCTTAGGACATTGTGGCAAAGGGAAGGGACACGAGGCCTCTTGTGACAAACAGTTCCTCGAAGAAAAACAACTTGCAGAGTCTGCGCCAAACACGCCAGGGCAAGCGTGCAGCGCATGGGATGCAGCGAACACACGATCACACGATTACACTGGAGAAAGCTGTGCATTACCCAAGCTGTCATGGCAGCAGGGTGACTCCAGGGCCCTGTGGGCTTGTACTGCAGAGACCGCCCCATAACGGCAGAGAACATTAGAGGGATCCTATAATGCCGAGTTCAGCTTCATGAGCGGACACTGTCACTACCAACATGGCCGCCGCAGCGCCTCGCCTCAGTGTAAAACACAACATACATGCAATCTCGCAGGCTCAGGTTACAACTAATGCTTAGCGCCTTGAGACAGCCTTTGTCAGAATAGGTGCTACACAAGTAACCCACGCCGTGAGCCTTGCGGAGACGAGAACACACTGCGATAGGCCCCCGACCGTGCAAACAAGACCACGGATTGCGTGAACACTGTAATGAAGATTTATTTATTATTCCCGACGTCAAGGCGCCTGGCCCAGGCAATGACGCGGCAAAGACGAGAACATGGGAGCCATTGTCTCACGGCCTGTGGAATCCGGCAGGAACCGAGAGAACATGCACGGGGTGGGTCCCCACTAGGGGCGTGGAGATTAAACCGAGAGAACATGCGCGGGAGGATGGGGTCCCCACTAGGGGTGAGGAGATTCAACCTCCTCGCCTTTAAAGAAGCATTGATAACAGTCGGTAATTGAGTGTGTGTGTGCTGCACACACTGTCCTCAATGTCACCAACACAGAGAAACGTTTTTTCAGGAGCACCATCGACGCAAGCGTCTCTGAAATAACATGTACAGCGCAGGAGAAGGCAATGCAAGCCTCCTTCACAGACAGAACAGGTGTAGCAAACATGTGAGGCGCGCCACAGGCACCAGCAGTGCAAGCTTCTCTCCCACAGACCATGTACATCACAGGCTGCGGCAATGCAAGCATCTCTGAAACAACATGTCCACACAGGCTGAGGCAACACAAGACTCCCTCAGACACAGAACGGGTCTAGGAAACCCGTCAGGTGCACCACAGGCAACAGCAGTGCAAGCTTCTCTCCCACAGAACACGTAGCATGCAGGCTGCAGCAGTGCAAGGCTCTCACACAAAGAGCAGGTGTAACAAACATGGCAAGCGTACCACAGGCACCAGCAGTGCAAGCTTCTCTCCCACAGAACACGTAGCATGCAGGCTGGAGCAGTGCAAGGCTCTCACACAAAGAGCAGGTGTAACAAACATGGCAAGCGTACCACAGGCACCAGCAGTGCAAGCTTCTCTCCCACAGAACATGTACATCACAGGCTGCGGCAATGCAAGCCTCCTTCACACACAGAACAGGTATACCAAACATGTGAGGAGCACCACAGGCACCTGCAGTGTAAACTTCCCTTACACAGAAAGAGCACAGGTGCAGTCCTGTAAGGGTCCCTTCCTCAACAGAACAGGTCTAGCTATCAAGCAAGGCGCACCACAGGCAACAGCAGTGCAAGCTTCTCTATCAAACAACACATACAACAAAAGCTGTATCCGTGCAAGGCACCCACATCAGCATAACGGCTGTACCAAACATGTAGGGGACACGCCACATGCACCATCAGCGCAAGCTTCTCTATCAAACAACACGTACAACAAGGGCTGCAGCAATGCAAGGCCCCCTCCCTCACAAAACAGATAAAGCAAACACACCAGTTGCAGCCCAGGCACCAGCAGTGCAAGCTTCTGTCTCACACAACATGTACAGCACAGGTTGCAGCTGTGCACGGCACCCTCATACACAGAACAGGTCTAGCAAACAAGCCAGGCCACCACAGGCATCAGCAGTGCAAGCTTCTTTCTAACAGAACATAGCCGTGTGAGGCTCCCCCACACACAGAACAGGTCTAGCAAACAAGCCAGGCGCACCACAGGCAACAGCAGTGCGAGCTTCTCTATCAAACAACACGTACAACAAAAGCTGTATCCGTGCAAGACACCCACATCAGCATAACGGCTGTACCAAACATGTAGGGGACACGCCACATGCACCATCAGCGCAAGCTTCTCTATCAAACAACACGTACAACAAGGGCTGCAGCAATGCAAGGCCCCCTCCCTCACAGAACAGATGTAGCAAACACGCCAGTTGCAGCCCAGGCACCAGCACTTCAAGCTTCTCTCTCAAAGAACACGTAGAGCACAGGTTGCAGCTGTGCACGGCACCCTCATACACAGAACAGGTCTAGCAAACAAGCCAGGTGCACCACAAGAACCAGCAGTGCAAGCTTCACTTACACTGGCAAAGCACAGGCTGCAGCCGTGCAAGGCTCCCTTACAAACAGAACAGGTCTAGCAAACAAGCCAGGCCACCACAGGCACCAGCAGTGCAAGCTTCTCTCTACAGAACATAGCCATGTGAGGCTGCCCCACACACAGAACAGGTCTAGCAAACAAGCCAGGTGCACCACAGGCACCAGCAGGGCAAGCTTCTCTATCAAACAACACGTACAACAAGGGCTGCAACAATGCAAGGCCCCCTCCCTCACAGAACAGGTAAAGCAAACACGTGAGGCCACCACAGGCACCAGCAGTACAACCTTCTCTCTCAAACAACACATACAACAAATGCTGCAGCAATGCATCGCTCCCTCCCTCACAGAGCGGGTGTAGCAAACACGCCAGGTGCAGCACAGGCACCAGCAGTGCAAATATCTCTCGCAAAGAACACGTACAACACAGGTTACAGCTGTGCAAGGCTCCCTCACACACAGAACAGGTCTAGCAAACAAGCCAGGCGCACCACAAGAACAAGCAGTGCAAGCTTCTCTCTCACAGAACATAGCCCTGCGAGGCTCCCTCACACGCAGAACAGGTACAGCACTACTGATAGCAGCACACGTTTATTTGCACAAACATGGCAGGCGCAACACGGGCACCAGCAGTGCAAGCTTCTCTCACACAGAACATGTACAGAACAGGCTGCAGCCGTGGAAGGCTCCCTCACACACAGAACAGGTGCAGCACAACTGGTAACAGCATACGTTTATTTACACAAACGCGGCAGGTGCACCACAAGCACCAGCTTCCCTTACACGGGCAATTACAGGCAGCAGCCGTGCAAGGCCCCCTCACACACAGAACAGGTCTAGCAAACAAGCCAGGTGCACCACAGGCATCATCAGTGCAAGCTTCTCTCACAAAGAATATGTACAGCACAGGCTGCAGCAATGCAAGGCTCTCTCACACACGGAACAGGTACAGCAAACACACCAGGCGCACCACAGGCACCAGTAGTGTAAGCTTTTCTCACACAGAACACGGCAACACAGGCTGCAGCCGTGCAAGGCTCCCTTGCACACAGAGCAGGCACCACACTACTGATAGCAGCACACGTTTATTTATACAAACACGTCAGGCGCAACACAGGCACCAGAAGTGCAAGCTTCTTTTTTACAGTCAGAGCAGTGGTATACTGGAAGGACTTTCTTTCATCTTGGAGAAGTCAACGATGGGGCAGAAGAGACCAGGGGGGCCTCTTTATCTGGACCCTGCTACACACAAGCCCTTGGCGTGTTTAGCTGAAGGTGGTGGTGGTGCATGCGCAGTGTGTGGTGTAGGGGATACACAGAGGTGTGGCGGTGTAGGGGGCCGGTGATGTCATTGATGGGGCAAAGAAATGTTGGACGATAGCTATGAGCTGCCAGTAAATAAAATTAGTTGGCAGTCACAGCAGTGTGGAGAGGGCCAGTGACATGAGAACCTGGCATCCACGTCACAAGATATTTCAGACAGCGCCATCCTGCAGCCTCTGGAAGAGTTGAGGCAGACAACCTGAGAGGGCTGGAGAGATGATCCAGCCACAACAATGTGTAAAAAGGACAGATGATGGATGGAAAGCTGAACAAAACAAACAGTCACAGATCTGGGTTAAATCCCTCGTTTGTTGTGCCCCGTGCCACTCCATGTTGATTCACAACATATGCAAATCAGGCTTGACCCTGTTCCTCATGGGAACAGTCCAGCCCGAACTGCCAAGCCAAGTCCTTCCTGGACCATCCTGGGATGGCTTTCCGGGTATCACCCCTCATCAGGCAGACTGGCTTGAACCCAGTGGCACAGCGAGCAAGGGACCCACGTTTAATCTAGGGTCCATCATCGAATCACAATCCCTTGGTGAATCGAAATCACAGGTGCAATCCAGAGCTGTCCTCACCGAGTATGGACACATTTCTCTCCACTGTAATACGCAGCGCCCTGGTTCACAACGCCCCCAGATGAGGGTGACTCCATCTCTGTTTTAACCGGTAACCCTCGGTGTAGGAAGCTGGCTCTCTGTGCAAGGCTCTGAAATGAAGGGCACTGTGCAGAGTCCAGTGGATCCCAGACTGGTACACAAAGGCTAAATCAGATCATTCTAACGCTCTTTTTGTGCTTGTGTGTGCAAACAGGCTTTCAGAGGGTAGTGACACGCATTTGTTGTACTCAAAGAGGCAGTAAATGAGAAACGCACTCAAGAACAAATCTGACGCCAAATTTATGTAAAGTTTGTAATTTTTAAGACCAAGAACACAGTTCAAAAGTAAGTACTTTTGGAGTTACGATTCGTTAAAGTTAGAAAAAAAGTCACTTTTCTGCGCAATTACGCACCATTGAAAAGAATGGGGAAAAATGCATATAAAATCAGGCAATGCTTTCACGAAGTTCACCTTCTCGTTTTAGGTTGATGTCAGGACCAGATCCAAGTCTCCAGCAGAAAAAGTTCAGGAGGGTCCTTGTTCAACTTGGAGAAGAGTGTTGAAGGTCTTGAAAACATACAGCACAGGAGGACTTACAGGTAAGTCCGACAGGTCCCAATGGAGGGAGGAGATAGTAAGGGCCACAGTAGCACGGAAGCACAACTGGTTCGTTGTTACAGGGTTCGGTGGTGCTGGGGTCAGAGTAGTTAGGTCAGCCAGGCGCTGTGTGTCTAGGAGTCATCACAATCAAGAGCAGGCAACTTGGAGAGGCGATCTCTGGACAGCTGGGCCACTCAGGAAGTGGGTCTCCGGGGTCTTGATGTTCCTTAACGGGTGCTTGCTTCTGGAGTCGTTGGAGTCCGGAGAGGATTCTTCTTCTCAGTGTTTGCCGTTGGGGGTTCGGTACCTCGGGTATCGGTGTGCCGCAGCTCTGGTAGGTCCTGGAGTCTCTAAACATTGGGAGGAGGCAGATCTGACCCTCCAGACCTGTTGTATGTTTTTCTTGCTTCTGTGATGCTTCCAGGTCGTCTGAGTGCAGCAAGTCGACAAACCAGACTTCACAGGTTTGGTGCCTGTGGTATGCAGGTGAGTGATGTCTTCACTCCAAGGGAGCTTCTTGGTGACTTCTTGAAGGCTGAAGGAGCTTCGGGGTTCTTGAAGGACACACAGTCGCAGTACAAGATAGCAAATCCCGATTGTTGAGTCTTCCATGCAGCAGGCATGGCTTGGCGCTAATTTCTTCCGCAGGAGGGTGTCAGTCTTCAGGCAGTAGCTCTTCTTTGTCCTTTTCCTTCCCTTGTCCATCGATTCGGATGTTCAGGACTCGTGGTGCCAGCTAAAAACTGAATTTAGGGGCATTACAAAGGGAGACAGGTAGTAGCCAATGGGCTACTTACCTTTAGGGTGTCTACACCCTCTAGTGACCACTTCCAATGGGTAGGGAGACAACTCTAGCCCTGATAGGTTGTTTCTCCACCATCCCAAGATGGTGGAATTTCAGGAGGGGGGGGGGGGTCGCCTCGCCTGCCCCGCCCTAAGGGTGGAGAAGGCGAAGTGGGGACCCTCCTTATAATCTATTTTACCTCCTTTCTTCCAGCCAAAAGTGGGGCAGGTAAGGGAGCTTAGCTTCCCCCACTATCTGGAGGTTCTTGGGTGGGATTTCAATAGTGGCATTGCCTTTGAAGCTTCCCGCCCAGGAAGGAGACCCTGTCCTGGAGGTGGTGTGAAGCACCTCCGCCCAGAGCAGGCTTTGCGTCTGTCCTCTGAGAGCCCTGGCTCTCACCCCATGAGGTCAGAAAAATGTCTGGTGATGGCAGACAGTGAAAACAAGTCAGAGACCACACCAGTGCTTGGTAGGTTTTATGTCGACCCTCTAAAAAGGTCTCTTGTGTGAATTTATTAATAAATCCACCACTGGAATCCATGAGAATTTATTAATTCAAGATGTTTGGTACCAAACACCTCAGAAATCAGTGAAAACATAATGGAGCTAGGAAACTCGGATCCAGCGCATCTACTCTATGTCTTTGCTATTCACTTGCAATATCTCAGAATAGACAGCGCAATGTAGGGGCACACCTGCTCCCGCTGATTTGCCCACACAGAGGATATAGTGCACGCTGCCTTAGGGCTAAAGGCCTGCCGTAGGGGTGACTTACGTGTATCTTATGCAGTGTATGGGATGCATGGCACACAGAGCTGTATGCCATGCCGGCTCTTTGGATTTCTCAGCACCAAGACATGCAGCGTGCAATGGAAGCGTGCATAGCCTCGGTGAGGGGTCCCTAGGGTGGCACAACCAGTGCTGCAGCCCCAGTGCGCCCTCTTCAGTACCAGTGCCCTAGGTACCAGGGGTACCATTTGCTAGGGACTTACAGGGGTGACTGAAGTTGAGCCAATCATGGCACAGTGCACCGGGACCCAGTGCCCTTGAAGTTCGAAATCACATCAGGCAAAAAGTGGGAGCTAACCATGTCAAAAGAGGCACTTTGCCACACTCGAAAGCTACATTTCTGAATTAACTTTCTGGAAGAAACCCTTACTTCTCTAAAGAAAGTGAAACCGTTTCTTCCAGAAAGTGCATTCGGATCTAATGTTCAAGTCACTAATGCCTTACACCAGTGCTTCCCGCACTTTTAGAACGACAAACTTTCATAACCCACCTAGATTTTATGGACATGAGGCCGGCACATTTTTAATGTAACGAAAGCATCGTCTTGCAGCCAATGCCATCTACAAGCAGCACATTTTCCATTGAAATGGCCTCTAAATTTGCACAATTTATTAATTTTATCTTACCGATAAAACTATATTGCACACAAATGATAATGTGAGGAAGTCGGGTTTCAGTGAATATTTATTATTATTTGTGAATCACCAAGAAAAGTGTCTTGATCCTATTGAAATCTTTCTTTCCATCACACTTCAGAATTACAAAGAAGTGTGCTGAATGTGTACAGTTCATTTACAGGCTTTATTTACATGTTGTGCGTTACAAAAACATGACATTGCACAGCCTTTCCTTTCACGCTCCCTGTAACCCAGCAAGATTGGCCCATAAATAACTGTACTTTTCTTTCTCTTACTGCAAAGTGAGGGGAGTTTGTAAACACCAATCCCCATGCTAAAAAAACACATGCGCAAGCTTCAGGACCTTGTTGAACAGTCTTATGGCCACGCTTTGAACAGTCTTATGGCCACGCTTTGAACAGTCTTATGGCCACGCTTTGAACAGTCTTATGGCCACGCTTTGAACAGTCGTATGGCCACGCTTTGCTCTTGCGTCAATGCCTTGGCGCCTTTGCACCTTTTTGGTGTACATGCACTTTATAAATATGTTGTAACATAACATAACATATCACATGGGGAAGACGAGGCCAAAGCAGGGTGAAGAGCACATATCACAAAAATACAGGCAGTTGGCAGTCTAGTCATCTCAGGGTGCAGGTAAAAAGGCCTGTACTTCACCATTATTAATCAGATGCCACTGACCACGAGGCATGTCATGGCCTGGGCACGGGACGGGCGGTCCCGTGATAAAAGGAGTTACATGCTGGGTGGATCCCTGTCTACAGCCAAGTAGAGAACTCTGCTGGTGAGCAACAGCACCACCAGTTATGCAGAGTGGCATGAGTCTATTGCAGAGGAGAACATTCTGAGTGGATCCAAAATGGTGAAATTAGGAGCAGAGTGGCAGAGGGCTGCTGGCCGAGGAACTTTCAATCCTACACGAATGCACCAGGAAAATACATGAGAAATCCTCAACACATATTTGAAGTCCAATAACTGCAAACTCTGGGCCAGTGGTGTGTACCTGCCTCTTGCTGATCAAGTAGTTGGGTGTCCCCGCAGTCATCTGTACCCAGTGCTCAATTTGAGCCGGTGCTTGCCAATGGGGCCCATCGGCACTCATTTTTGGGGACCAGCACTGATTTTTCCTTATCGGACATCTTCTGAGAACAAGAGAGGAAAAACACACAAAGTGGCGAAGGAGGTAGAGAGAGATGCAAGGAAGGGAGAAGGCAAGGACCGGCAAGAGTGTGACAAAGGGACAGGGAGTGTGGATTGGAGAGGCCCGAGTTGGATTGAAGGGTACCCAGCCGTGGTATTCAGAGTGCCCACCTTTAATAGCAGTGGCCGTGGGCTTCTCATCAGAGCTTTGGGAACTTACACTCATTCTTTTACAAACTCAGCACTGCTTGTACCCAAATCATATTTGTCTGGAGTTCCCCCTTGCATTCGAGGAACTTTGTGCCGCCCGCAGCTCCACTGCACTTGTTTCATCTGCACTGCACCCCTTTGCTGCTCCACAATGAACTGTGGTTATTGTCTCCACTTGCAATGGCTATTCGTGGGGTTTCGCCCAAACCAATACTCAAAAGCTGCCTTCATTGAAGTCAAAGGGCTCCTCGCTGACAGACACCTTGGTTACTCATGCACCCCGCAGAACACATCCACTGCACCTGGCCACCACCTCAATGAATTAAAGGCACGGTTTGCATCCCACCTCTGTGACGGCACTCAAAGTGCAGAACCCGTTGTACCCTGATCCCAGATATGGCATACGCTGTCCTCCAGGGATTCTGTGTCTTCGGCATCTACGTGGCACCACTGGCGCAGAAAGTGCACAGCTAAGGTATCATTCACCTCTTGTACACCCTGATGACACGAGGAAGCTGGGCCACCAATCAGATCTGCCTGCACGTACAGGGCTATGTGAAGGAGCGGCCCGTGCAGGTAAGAGCGGTGGGGCCAGGTTGGCTCTTACCTGCACGGGCCGCGGCTGGCTAGATGACTACTAATGAAGTGCACTTCAAGGCTAACGAGACAGGCACTTCTACTCGGACCTTCAGCCACGTAGAGCTGAGCAGGCACTTGAAGCTTCGAATCCCACTTAACACTGTCTCAAAGGACAGCACTCGCACTTAGAGCGGTCACGCCTCATCTCGAGCAAACTGAAGCTACGGTCTTCGAGTTTAAACACGGACTGAACCATCTCAAGTTCACAGGCCTGCTGACCGCTGGATCACTGGCTACAATAGCACTCTGACCCTGGGGTCACTGCAGGGGCCACAATGAAGCAACATATTGACTTTAGGACACTATGAGCCTGACTGAGATCTTGGGGGACGGGTCACAACAGTGATGGGTATCCCATTCACAAAAATGTAAATTCCATTATATCCTATGGGATTTATAATGCGACGGATGGAATATCCGACTCCGTTGTGACAGAGTAACCCGTCCGCCAAGATCTGAATCAGGCCCTCTATCACCTACGGTCCAGCACTCGGGTACCCTGCAGACACGGTTCAACCCTTCAAACAAAAGACAATAAGGTCATCTTCACATAACCAGCTGGCAATCTGCCAGCGGAAACGTTTACGGGGTAGATCTCTCGACGACTGGGGTTCTGCCCACACGTAACTCACTCCGGCACCACCTCGGCCTAGAACCACGCTGCTTAAAGCTCGGGGGCCTTTTTTTGTTGTTTTAATATAGCGCAAACTCGACCCGAACGTATCAGAGCGCTTAACATGAGCACCAGTTACATTACAGATGGACACATATTTTTTTGGACACATATTTTTTTAGACACATTTTTTTTAGGCACGTGGAGATTAAGTGATTTGTCCAGAATCACAGGATGTTTGAGCCTCTTGCCAGACTCGAACCTGGTTTCCCAGCTTCAAGGTCAGCCGCACTCGTCGTTAAGCCACACCCTCTCCCATTGAAGACCACCCTGCCCGGTTCAGCTCACTGCCACTAAGATGTACTACAGGCCATGCCGGCTTCTTATTTTGTCACCTGCGGATTCATTCCACAGGGCAGTGCAAGCTTCTTTCTAACAGAACATAGCCGTGTGAGGCTCCCCCACACACAGAACAGGTCTAGCAAACAAGCCAGGCGCACCACAGGCAACAGCAGTGCGAGCTTCTCTATCAAACAACACGTACAACAAAAGCTGTATCCGTGCAAGACACCCACATCAGCATAACGGCTGTACCAAACATGTAGGGGACACGCCACATGCACCATCAGCGCAAGCTTCTCTATCAAACAACACGTACAACAAGGGCTGCAGCAATGCAAGGCCCCCTCCCTCACAGAACAGATGTAGTAAACACGCCAGTTGCAGCCCAGGCACCAGCACTTCAAGCTTCTCTCTCAAAGAACACGTAGAGCACAGGTTGCAGCTGTGCACGGCACCCTCATACACAGAACAGGTCTAGCAAACAAGCCAGGTGCACCACAAGAACCAGCAGTGCAAGCTTCACTTACACTGGCAAAGCACAGGCTGCAGCCGTGCAAGGCTCCCTTACAAACAGAACAGGTCTAGCAAACAAGCCAGGCCACCACAGGCACCAGCAGTGCAAGCTTCTCTCTACAGAACATAGCCATGTGAGGCTGCCCCACACACAGAACAGGTCTAGCAAACAAGCCAGGTGCACCACAGGCACCAGCAGGGCAAGCTTCTCTATCAAACAACACGTACAACAAGGGCTGCAACAATGCAAGGCCCCCTCCCTCACAGAACAGGTAAAGCAAACACGTGAGGCCACCACAGGCACCAGCAGTACAACCTTCTCTCTCAAACAACACATACAACAAATGCTGCAGCAATGCATCGCTCCCTCCCTCACAGAGCGGGTGTAGCAAACACGCCAGGTGCAGCACAGGCACCAGCAGTGCAAATATCTCTCGCAAAGAACACGTACAACACAGGTTACAGCTGTGCAAGGCTCCCTCACACACAGAACAGGTCTAGCAAACAAGCCAGGCGCACCACAGGAACAAGCAGTGCAAGCTTCTCTCTCACAGAACATAGCCCTGCGAGGCTCCCTCACACGCAGAACAGGTACAGCACTACTGATAGCAGCACACGTTTATTTGCACAAACATGGCAGGCGCAACACGGGCACCAGCAGTGCAAGCTTCTCTCACACAGAACATGTACAGAACAGGCTGCAGCCGTGGAAGGCTCCCTCACACACAGAACAGGTGCAGCACAACTGGTAACAGCATACGTTTATTTACACAAACGCGGCAGGTGCACCACAAGCTCCAGCTTCCCTTACACGGGCAATTACAGGCAGCAGCCGTGCAAGGCCCCCTCACACACAGAACAGGTCTAGCAAACAAGCCAGGTGCACCACAGGCATCATCAGTGCAAGCTTCTCTCACAAAGAATATGTACAGCACAGGCTGCAGCAATGCAAGGCTCTCTCACACACGGAACAGGTACAGCAAACACACCAGGCGCACCACAGGCACCAGTTGTGTAAGCTTTTCTCACACAGAACACGGCAACACAGGCTGCAGCCGTGCAAGGCTCCCTTGCACACAGAGCAGGCACCACACTACTGATAGCAGCACACGTTTATTTATACAAACACGTCAGGCGCAACACAGGCACCAGAAGTGCAAGCTTCTTTTTTACAGTCAGAGCAGTGGTATACTGGAAGGACTTTCTTTCCTCTTGGAGAAGTCAACGATGGGGCAGAAGAGACCAGGGGGGCCTCTTTATCTGTACCCTGCTACACACGAGCCCTTGGCGTGTTTAGCTGAAGGTGGTGGTGGTGCATGCGCAGTGTGTGGTGTAGGGGATACACAGAGGTGTGGCGGTGTAGGGGGCCGGTGATGTCATTGATGGGGCAAAGAAATGTTGGACGATAGCTATGAGCTGCCAGTAAATAAAATTAGTTGGCAGTCACAGCAGTGTGGAGAGGGCCAGTGACATGAGAACCTGGCTTCCACGTCACAAGATATTTCAGACAGCGCCATCCTGCAGCCTCTGGAAGAGTTGAGGCAGACAACCTGAGAGGGCTGGAGAGATGATCCAGCCACAACAATGTGTAAAAAGGACAGATGATGGATGGAAAGCTGAACAAAACAAACAGTCACAGATCTGGGTTAAATCCCTCGTTTGTTGTGCCCCGTGCCACTCCATGTTGATTCACAACATATGCATATCAGGCTTGACCCTGTTCCTCATGGGAACAGTCCAGCCCGAACTGCCAAGCCAAGTCCTTCCTGGACCATCCTGGGATGGCTTTCCGGGTATCACCCCTCATCAGGCAGACTGGCTTGAACCCAGTGGCACAGCGAGCAAGGGACCCACGTTTAATCTAGGGTCCATCATCGAATCACAATCCCTTGGTGAATCGAAATCACAGGTGCAATCCAGAGCTGTCCTCACCGAGTATGGACACATTTCTCTCCACTGTAATACGCAGCGCCCTGGTTCACAACGCCCCCAGATGAGGGTGACTCCATCTCTGTTTTAACCGGTAACCCTCGGTGTAGGAAGCTGGCTCTCTGTGCAGGGCTCTGAAATGAAGGGCACTGTGCAGAGTCCAGTGGATCCCAGACTGGTACACAAAGGCTAAATCAGATCATTCTAACGCTCTTTTTGTGCTTGTGTGTGCAAACAGGCTTTCAGAGGGTAGTGACACGCATTTGTTGTACTCAAAGAGGCAGTAAATGAGAAACACACTCAAGAACAAATCTGACGCCAAATTTATGTGAAGTTTGTAATTTTTAAGACCAAGAACACAGTTCAAAAGTAAGTACTTTTGGAGTTACGATTCGTTAAAGTTAGAAAAAAAGTCACTTTTCTGCGCAATTACGCACCATTGAAAAGAATGGGGAAAAATGCATATAAAATCAGGCAATGCTTTCACGAAGTTCACCTTCTCGTTTTAGGTTGATGTCAGGACCAGATCCAAGTCTCCAGCAGAAAAAGTTCAGGAGGGTCCTTGTTCAACTTGGAGAAGAGTGTTGAAGGTCTTGAAAACATACAGCACAGGAGGACTTACAGGTAAGTCCGACAGGTCCCAATGGAGGGAGGAGATAGTAAGGGCCACAGTAGCACGGAAGCACAACTGGTTCGTTGTTACAGGGTTCGGTGGTGCTGGGGTCAGAGTAGTTAGGTCAGCCAGGCGCTGTGTGTCTAGGAGTCATCACAATCAAGAGCAGGCAACTTGGAGAGGCGATCTCTGGACAGCTGGGCCACTCAGGAAGTGGGTCTCCGGGGTCTTGATGTTCCTTAACGGGTGCTTGCTTCTGGAGTCGTTGGAGTCCGGAGAGGATTCTTCTTCTCAGTGTTTGCCGTTGGGGGTTCGGTACCTCGGGTATCGGTGTGCCGCGGCTCTGGTAGGTCCTGGAGTCTCTAAACATTGGGAGGAGGCAGATCTGACCCTCCAGACCTGTTGTATGTTTTTCTTGCTTCTGTGATGCTTCCAGGTCGTCTGAGTGCAGCAAGTCGACAAACCAGACTTCACAGGTTTGGTGCCTGTGGTATGCAGGTGAGTGATGTCTTCACTCCAAGGGAGCTTCTTGGTGACTTCTTGAAGGCTGAAGGAGCTTCGGGGTTCTTGAAGGACACACAGTCGCAGTACAAGATAGCAAATCCCGATTGTTGAGTCTTCCATGCAGCAGGCATGGCTTGGCGCTAATTTCTTCCGCAGGAGGGTGTCAGTCTTCAGGCAGTAGCTCTTCTTTGTCCTTTTCCTTCCCTTGTCCATCGATTCGGATGTTCAGGACTCGTGGTGCCAGCTAAAAACTGAATTTAGGGGCATTACAAAGGGAGACAGGTAGTAGCCAATGGGCTACTTACCTTTAGGGTGTCTACACCCTCTAGTGACCACTTCCAATGGGTAGGGAGACAACTCTAGCCCTGATAGGTTGTTTCTCCACCATCCCAAGATGGTGGAATTTCAGGAGGGGGGGGGGTCGCCTCGCCTTCCCCGCCCTAAGGGTGGAGAAGGCGAAGTGGGGACCCTCCTTATAATCTATTTTACCTCCTTTCTTCCAGCCAAAAGTGGGGCAGGTAAGGGAGCTTAGCTTCCCCCACTATCTGGAGGTTCTTGGGTGGGATTTCAATAGTGGCATTGCCTTTGAAGCTTCCCGCCCAGGAAGGAGACCCTGTCCTGGAGGTGGTGTGAAGCACCTCCGCCCAGAGCAGGCTTTGCGTCTGTCCTCTGAGAGCCCTGGCTCTCACCCCATGAGGTCAGAAAAATGTCTGGTGATGGCAGACAGTGAAAACAAGTCAGAGACCACACCAGTGCTTGGTAGGTTTTATGTCCACCCTCTAAAAAGGTCTCTTGTGTGAATTTATTAATAAATCCACCACTGGAATCCATGAGAATTTATTAATTCAAGATGTTTGGTACCAAACACCTCAGAAATCAGTGAAAACATAATGGAGCTAGGAAACTCGGATCCAGCGCATCTACTCTATGTCTTTGCTATTCACTTGCAATATCTCAGAATAGACAGCGCAATGTAGGGGCACACCTGCTCCCGCTGATTTGCCCACACAGAGGATATAGTGCACGCTGCCTTAGGGCTAAAGGCCTGCCGTAGGGGTGACTTACGTGTATCTTATGCAGTGTATGGGATGCATGGCACACAGAGCTGTATGCCATGCCGGCTCTTTGGATTTCTCAGCACCAAGACATGCAGCGTGCAATGGAAGCGTGCATAGCCTCGGTGAGGGGTCCCTAGGGTGGCACAACCAGTGCTGCAGCCCCAGTGCGCCCTCTTCAGTACCAGTGCCCTAGGTACCAGGGGTACCATTTGCTAGGGACTTACAGGGGTGACTGAAGTTGAGCCAATCATGGCACAGTGCACCGGGACCCAGTGCCCTTGAAGTTCGAAATCACATCAGGCAAAAAGTGGGAGCTAACCATGTCAAAAGAGGCACTTTGCCACACTCGAAAGCTACATTTCTGAATTAACTTTCTGGAAGAAACCCTTACTTCTCTAAAGAAAGTGAAACCGTTTCTTCCAGAAAGTGCATTCGGATCTAATGTTCAAGTCACTAATGCCTTACACCAGTGCTTCCCGCACTTTTAGAACGACAAACTTTCATAACCCACCTAGATTTTATGGACATGAGGCCGGCACATTTTTAATGTAACGAAAGCATCGTCTTGCAGCCAATGCCATCTACAAGCAGCACATTTTCCATTGAAATGGCCTCTAAATTTGCACAATTTATTAATTTTATCTTACCGATAAAACTATATTGCACACAAATGATAATGTGAGGAAGTCGGGTTTCAGTGAATATTTATTATTATTTGTGAATCACCAAGAAAAGTGTCTTGATCCTATTGAAATCTTTCTTTCCATCACACTTCAGAATTACAAAGAAGTGTGCTGAATGTGTACAGTTCATTTACAGGCTTTATTTACATGTTGTGCGTTACAAAAACATGACATTGCACAGCCTTTCCTTTCACGCTCCCTGTAACCCAGCAAGATTGGCCCATAAATAACTGTACTTTTCTTTCTCTTACTGCAAAGTGAGGGGAGTTTGTAAACACCAATCCCCATGCTAAAAAAACACATGCGCAAGCTTCAGGACCTTGTTGAACAGTCTTATGGCCACGCTTTGAACAGTCTTATGGCCACGCTTTGAACAGTCTTATGGCCACGCTTTGAACAGTCTTATGGCCACGCTTTGAACAGTCGTATGGCCACGCTTTGCTCTTGCGTCAATGCCTTGGCGCCTTTGCACCTTTTTGGTGTACATGCACTTTATAAATATGTTGTAACATAACATAACATATCACATGGGGAAGACGAGGCCAAAGCAGGGTAAAGAGCACATATCACAAAAATACAGGCAGTTGGCAGTCTAGCCATCTCAGGGTGCAGGTAAAAAGGCCTGTACTTCACCATTATTAATCAGATGCCACTGACCATGAGGCATGCCATGGCCTGGGCACGGGACGGGCGGTCCCGTGATAAAAGGAGTTACATGCTGGGTGGATCCCTGTCTACAGCCAAGTAGAGAACTCTGCTGGTGAGCAACAGCACCACCAGTTATGCAGAGTGGCATGAGTCTATTGCAGAGGAGAACATTCTGAGTGGATCCAAAATGGTGAAATCAGGAGCAGAGTGGCAGAGGGCTGCTGGCCGAGGAACTTTCAATCCTACACGAATGCACCAGGAAAATACATGAGAAATCCTCAACACATATTTGAAGTCCAATAACTGCAAACTCTGGGCCAGTGGTGTGTACCTGCCTCTTGCTGATCAAGTAGTTGGGTGTCGCCTCAGTCGTCTGTACCCAGTGCTCAATTTGAGCGGGTGCTTGCCTATGGGGCCCATCGGCACTCATTTTTGGGGACCAGCACTTATTTTTCCTCATCTGACATTTTCTGAGAACAAGAGAGGAAAACACACAAAGAGGCGAAGGAGGTAGAGAGAGATGGAAGGAAGGGAGAAGGCAAGGACCGGCAAGAGTGTGACAAAGGGACAGAGAGTGTGCAGGGGTGGATTGGGGAGGCCTGAGTTGGATTGAAGGGTACCCAGCCCTGGTATTCAGAGTGCCCACCTTTAATAGCAGTGGCCGTGGGCTTGTCATCAGAGCTTTGGGCACTTACACTCATTCTTTTACAAATTTAGCACTGCTTGTACCCAAATCATATTTGTCTGGAGTTCCCCCTTGCATTCGAGGAACTTTGTGCCGCCCGCAGCTCCACTGCACTTGTTTCATCTGCACTGCACCCCTTTGCTGCTCCACAATGAACTGTGGTTATTGTCTCCACTTGCAATGGCTATTCGTGGGGTTTCGCCCAAACCAATACTCAAAAGCTGCCTTCATTGAAGTCAAAGGGCTCCTCGCTGACAGACACCTTGGTTACTCATGCACCCCGCAGAACACATCCACTGCACCTGGCCACCACCTCAATGAATTAAAGGCACGGTTTCCATCCCACCTCTGTGACGGCACTCAAAGTGCAGAATTCGTTGTACCCTGATCCCAGATATGACATACGCTGTCCTCCAGGGATTCTGTGTCTTCGGCATCTACGTGGCACCACTGGCGCAGAAAGTGCACAGCTAAGGTATCATTCACCTCTTGTACACCCTGATGACACGAGGAAGCTGGGCCACCAATCAGATCTGCCTGCACGTACAGGGCTATGTGAAGGAGCGGCCCGTGCAGGTAAGAGCGGTGGGCCAGGTTGGCTCTTACCTGCACGGGCCGCGGCTGGCTAGATGACTACTAATGAAGTCCACTTCAAGGCTAACGAGACAGGCACTTCTACTCGGACCTTCAGCCACGTAGAGCTGAGCAGGCACTTGAAGCTTCGAATCCCACTTAACACTGTCTCAAAGGACAGCACTCGCACTTAGAGCGGTCACGCCTCATCTCGAGCAAACTGAAGCTACGGTCTTCGAGTTTAAACACGGACTGAACCATCTCAAGTTCACAGGCCTGCTGACCGCTGGATCACTGGCTACAATAGCACTCTGACCCTGGGGTCACTGCAGGGGCCACAATGAAGCAACATATTGACTTTAGGACACTATGAGCCTGACTGAGATCTTGGGGGACGGGTCACAACAGTGATGGGTATTTCATTCCCAAAAATGTAAATTCCATTATATCCTATGGGATTTATAATGCGACGGACGGAATATCCGACTCCGTTGTGACAGAGTAACCGGTCCAGCACTCAGGTACCCTGCAGACACGGTTCAACCCTTCAAACAAAAGACAATAAGGTCATCTTCACATAACCAGCTGGCAATCTGCCAGCGGAAACGTTTACGGGGTAGATCTCTCGACGACTGGGGTTCTGCCCACACGTAACTCACTCCGGCACCACCTCGGCCTAGAACCACGCTGCTTAAAGCTCGGGCCTTTTTTTGTTGTTTTAATATAGCGCAAACTCGACCGGAACGTATCAGAGCGCTTAACATGAGCACCAATTGCATTACAGATGGACACATTTTTTTTAGGCACGGGGAGATTAAGTAATTTGTCCAGAATCACAGGATGTTTGAGCCTCTTGCCAGACTCGAACCTGGTTTCCCAGCTTCAAGGTCAGCCGCACTCGTTGTTAAGCCACACCCTCTCCCATTGAAGACCACCCTGCCCGGTTCAGCTCACTGTCACTAAGATGTACTACAGGCCATACCGACTTCTTATTTTGTCGCCTGCGGATTCATTCCACAGGGCTCTGAAGAAGGGCGAAGTGGTGAGGGCGCTCGGCTGGCGAACAAGAACTAAGAACTGGTGTGAAGCACAGTCAGTAGGGATGGAAGAGGCCAACACACGGCCAAGGCAAGAAGAGAGGTGAACATTATCAAGATCATCGACGATACACCTGTAAATGTTTCCCAGATAAGAAGAAAATATTGGCGCACACTCAGAGTGCCAGCCAGGGCCAGTTTTTGCACTGGTGGGGTCCGTTGCAACACTATTTTGTGGGGCACCTTCTTCCACCAATGGGAGTAGATGTGGTGTAACGGCCAGAGCTGCCTTATTCTGAACTGGGAAACCTGAGTCCCGGTGTCGGCTCAACATCCTGTGATCCTGGGCAAATCACTCAATCACCCTGTGCCTAAGAACAAAAACAAAACAAACAACAACAAACATGTGTCCTTGTGTGATGTACCTGCTGCTCATGTAGAGCAGTCCAATACCTTCGGTCGAGTTTGTGTTACACAAAACTGCAAAAGAAAATGACCTCCTGCCCATGAATTCCCTCACTTCCACATTCCAACCGTGCCCTTCATGTCTCCATAGCCCCTCTCTCACATGCATTTCAATTGTTTTACATCGATACTCATACCAGGGTAGGGTGTCTGAGTACTTTATATCACACATATACACTGAGACAATGAATTATGAGTGTGTAAATCAGTCTATAGGAAATGTTACATAGGACAGCGAGGATTGCAAGGTGTGGGAATCACGTCATCCACACTAGGGGGCAGTATATTTTAAGAGAGTTTGGTTTGAAGAACCACAAACTCGGGATTTAAAACCCCGCCACATGCGTTGGTGCTGGCATAAGAATGTATTTACACCAAAACTTACCCTTTTTTACCAATATTTGGATAATGAAAGACTGGGGAAAAAACACAACATTTTAACCTATACCATGCAGTGTGCAGGCAGCTCTTTGATGACAGTTCAAAGGTCACTGAGCTATATTACGACTGTAACTTATGAACTGCAAATAACAAAAGGATCTCTGTGACAAAAGCAGTAACTCACTGAGATATCCACTTCAAATAGAGCTCTGTGATCTGCATGGTACGTGTTCTTTCCAGCAGACACATTAACCCTCTGTGCTACTTTATGATGAGCCAAAACTGCCACTAGAGTTAACATCGATCTCTCTCCAGTGGGAAAAATAATTACCAGAGTTATCTTGACATTTTTATTGTTGCCTGGAAACCGCTCGACACACAAGGAACTCTGCAGCAGGTGCTTTTAAACCCATAAGTTATTTCTGAATACAAGCCCCAGTCCCCAGCTCAGCACCAGGTGCAGCTGCACCAGTCGCTCTGCCTTCAAGTTTGCCCCATGGCCAGCGTATGCCACTCAGTAGCCACTGTATTTAGGCTCACCGCTTTATGGCTGGGACGAGGTTCTAGTAACCCTACTGAGTAGCCCCGAGTGCAGCAAGTGTGGGTCCCGAGGTCGCTGTGCTGTAGGACTGGGGCGGCTCGTCACCGATGAGGCTCAGGTGGGTGAAACCGGTCTGGGGGTGCTTGTGTTCTCGTTTAGGGGGGGGATCATTCTCCAGTTGGAGGGGAACAAACACTGAACTGTGTATGGTTAGTCCCTAACTACTGAGGGACAGGCGAGCTGAAAAAAGACAAACTAGAATGACCACCAGGGTCATTACCAGTGGCTGATATCGTTGAAAGCCCCTCCATCCTTCACTTTTTGCTCTTCTCAGCCCTTTCTCTCTCTCTGGAATAAAAAGTCCCTGTCTTCTCAAGACATGGAGGTGAGGAAGATATCCCACAGAATATGGGAGACTTGTTTGAGATGGTTGAATGATGGGCTATGTGGCTTTTTACCACAAATGGGGGCTAGCCGGTGGATGCTTTCTGGCATATGCGTGCCTGGCGGCAGCTGTTCGCAAAGGCTGGGCAGCGTTTCCACGAGAACCAGAAACACATGTGTTAAACCAGACCCTTCCAGACATGGGAGGTGAGGCCAAGCTCATCACTCGAATGTACTCACTGCGGAGTCCACGCACGGCTGTCCACACAACTACACTAAAGACGCAGGGGAAAGGTGATACAGGCATGGAGTTAAGGGAGACAGAACATCTATGTTACGTACTTACAGGAAGAGGAGTGCACGTAGTGCATGCCTAAAACCAAGAACACACAGGTGCTCCGCAGACTGGAATGTACCAGTGCCTGAATTTAGACTTGCCTCATGGGGAGGAGGAGGTTTTGGGATCGGAGCATCGGGATCTTGGAACGTCAACCGCTCCACCTGAGAAGGATCAAAGACCTTCTTGTCTTCAGCAAAGCCTTAAACACCTGGTTTTTCAGTTCCGATGAACTTCAGTCAAAGCCTTTCTGATTCTTTTCTGACAACAGGCGATCTTTTTCGAGCTTTTGGGTTTCAGGTGCTGTCCAGCTAGCGCCAAGACACCTCCGGCTAATCATGCGCTTCCTAAAATGAATAAATACATTTTTTTAAAAGCCACCCCGCGCCTGTGTCACACAAGTTCAGGTGAAACGCCACCACCAAGACCTGTTTGGGGAGATCCTGTGACCATCACTACAGGGTGATGTCCAGGTTTAACATCCCGAGGCCTTCGGGCTCAGCCTGGCCGCTGCTTCGCGCCCATGATGCCCCAGGCACAGTTCTTGACATTAAACCCCATGTAAAGGGATCTGACCCCCTCACACACACACACTCTTGACATTAAACCCCATGTAACGGGACCTACCCCTGCTTGTTAGCCCATCTTCATCACACCGCAGTAGCATCTGACCAAGCGCCTCCCAACGCCGGTTTCAGCATCAGGCGCTGTATGAGTGCGTCATCCACCAGTATTTAGGATTGATGACAGTTCTTCAATAGGGTCGGTTTATCTTTTCTGCTTCGGCTTGGTGAAGAACAAAACTACAGTCCTCTGGCAATAGCCTGCCGTGTCTGTCCTCCTTCCCCACCCAGACCTGTAATGTTATGTTATAGGATTTACAGAGCGCATGGCTGTCCCGGCAAAGGGACGTCCCTTCGCGAAGTGCCGGAGGTGAGGATGCAAGAGGAGCTACTGATCACTCAAAAAGCCAAGCCTTCACTGGCTTCTAATGGCCAGGAGATTGGTGGTGTTTTTGGATAGGAAGTGACAGAGTTCCAAAGAGCGTCGTCCGGCTCTGGATCTACGGAACCGCAGCACACGCGTCAGATGAAGGTTGGCGGAGCGCAGAACACGATTGGAGCGTAGGTATGACACCGGATGCTCAGAATCGCCGGAGCTAAGCCTGCAAGAATTTTGTGTGTGATGCAGAGGAATTCGAACTGGATTCTTGGCTCTACGGGCAGCCAATGAAGGCAGCGCAATAGACCCGAGACAGAACTATATCTAGGCAGAGCAATGTTACATGGTGCGCTGTAGTCTATTGATTACGGACTTATTAGATCCAAGCAACAGACTATTGTAGTAATCTAACCTGGCCAAACCCGTAGCTTGACCGGCCAGCTGACGGGTGTGGGGGTCAAACAAACCCAGTATGGGTTTGAGGCCATGCAGTAGGCCAAAGCAAGTACCTGCCACGGACTTAGCATGGTCCTCAAAAAATAGGGCATTGTCGACCCATACGCCAACATTTTTTACGACGACTTTTGGCACAGGAGGAGTGCCCAGCGTTGGCAGCCACCACTTGTCGCCCCAGAAATGAGGGTCTCTACCTAGTAGGAGGATCTCAGTTTTTGAAGAATTCAGCTGGAGGCCATTTGTTTCCATCCAGACAGCTATGACGGACAGGTCTTCCTGAAATTTGGCGGCGTCCAGGCTAGGTTCCTTGGTAAAGGATATCATCTGCATATGACACCAGAGAAACATTACGGGTTTTGGCCAACACAGTCAATGCCGGATATAGACATTGAACAGAGTCGACCTCAATGCCAACCCCTGAGGGGCGCCACAGCGTAATGAGTGTGTCTGAGAGTGACAGGGAGGGGCAGTGACCTGGAAGGACCTATCGGACAGAAAACATGTAAACCAGGCGAGGGCTTTGCCAGTGACACTGATATCCTGCCGCCGGAGGAGCAGGATGTTATGCAAGACCGTATCAAAGGCGGCGCTGAGATCGAACAGAATAAGTGCAGACGTACTGCTCTCACCCGTGGATGCTCGGAGTTGCTCAGTTACTGCCAATAGGGCTGACTCAGTGCTGTGTCTCGGCCGGAAGCCATTATGCGATGAATCCAATATGGAATGAGATTCCACATACTGCGTTAAAATGGTATTCACATGGGATTCCATTATTTTAGCAAAGAATAGAAGCAGAGAGATCGGACGATAGTTCTCCGGCCTAGAGGCATCTAATGACGGCTTCTTTAGTAAAGGAATGACCTTAGCGTGTTTCCGGGATTGCGGGGACTCTGCGGACATTAGCGGTACAAGAGGGGGTGGTGATGGACGGAGCATCAGAACCAATCAAATACTCACACCCAGTCAACAGATCTGGGTTTGATCCATCACCGTTCTTTAGCACACTCTGCCACCCCAGTTCAGACATGGCCATATGCAAATCAGTCTGACCCTGTGCCTCATAGGAACAGTCCAGCCCGAACTGCCAAGCCATGCCTTCCCTGGACCGGAAACAAGCTTCCTAGGACCGGTTTCTGGCATTTCAGCCGTCTTCAGCCAGGCTTGCTTGAATCCAGTGGCAAAGTGAGCAAGGGACTCACGTCTGAGCATACCCTGCCAACTTATGGCGAACAAAGCGGTACAAGAGGGGGTGGTGATGGACTTTAAGCAGAGGTTGATGCATTCCAGGCAGCTGGGAAGCAGGCATTCTTGGAATGTAACCAAGAGTTCCGGTTTGAGGGGGCCATCTGGAGACCCTGATTTTATTTTGATGAACAAGGCCTTGAAGCAATCAATCGATGGAAGGGAATGGATCTCACTACCAGAGAGATCTCCCCTCATCCAGCCTAGGGCATCACTCTTGGGATGGAAGCTGTCGTAAATGCCCACCACTTTATAGATGACACAGGAGGCCAAAGTTTCACATTAGGCATGGGAGGTGGTAGTATTTTCAGCTGTCAGCGGTGATTTCACCATATCCTTTAACAAGGAGAAAATAGTTTTAGAGGGGTTATTGCTGGTATTAATTTTGTTGGCAAAATATGGAGCATGAACTTTCCGTATCCGTTGGCGGTAGGCTTTCCTGGCCAGTATATTCAAGTTTTGCAGTGGGACTGTAAGCGCGTTTCCGGGTACGCTCTAATACTTTACAGTTTTCCAACTATCGTGAGTGCCTCATCAAACCATGCCTGGGACCGAACTTTGTTTGGATGACTCCATTTGGCTTATTCCGAAACAGTCAGTGGACCTCTCGATGTCTGAGGGCAACATAGGTTGTGTCGTGGCGAGTGTATCCTGAAAAGTGGAATGATCTAGTGTCTGCCATGGGCGTCTGTGTATCAAATTGCGAGGGTCTGAAAGTTTGAGCCCTCATAGGCCTACTCTACGATATCCAGCCCGCAACCCCCCCCCCCCCTGAAGCAGCACCCCACCCCCCCAAGGGCAGACGCTCAGAAAACTCCACCGCCATGCTTTGTGGTACCTCGCTGGGCTCTGGTACCCGCTGATCGTCACAGGCAGGACTAGGCCGGGACTGACTCCGCGTTTCATCAGCCGAAGGGTGAAGGGTATGCAAGGCTGCCCGGGGGGGGGGGGGGTTGCGCAGCAGCCACCCTAAAAGGGCGTCCGCCTTAGTGCCACAGGAAGGCACTGGGGTCGCCGGTCTAGTCCCTGGGCCACGGCCAGGGAAGTCGTCCGGCCAACCCATTTCCGGGGAGGGGACAGGGGTATTTAGGCTGTCCCCGCCCATCCTTCGCCCTCTTTGTCCCTCGCCGTCTCGCCTTGCCCGCCCCTCCGCTTACCCAGCAGCCGGAGGTACAAGCTGTGAGGGGGGGGTTAGGTTTTTCTAACATGTTATTCTGTGTTGCAGGAGGAGTTACAGGGCGATCCAGAGTCTGCAGATACCAAGGAGTACTTCATGCAACAGCACAGCGTGGTGCTAAGCCAGGATACCCAGGGATGTCTTAGCGTTGTCCCCTGGAAGAACTACGGCGCCCCGTTAGTCCTACGGGCGGTTGTGGGTCTCAGCAACCGGGGGCTGCCAGAAGACGCTCCGCCCACCTCTTTCGGGGGGGGGGGGGGGGGCGTGAGTAAGCAAGTGGACTGGTGGTCCACGGATGGGAGGGGTGGCCCCTCCCAAGATTTGGCATGCACCAATTGGCGACTGCCACGGTGTAATTTAGGCTTATCAGACGGGCAGGCGGCATAGGGGTTGGCCTGCCCTGGAATCGCCCGTAAGATAACCCACCATGTTTTTATATTGGTTATGCTAATAAACATGCAGCAATATTTCTCCACTTACAAAAGTGTTGTGTGGTTTATTAATGTATTATGTGTGTTATGTGACTACAGTTGCCGATATTGGCACTAAGTGCTATTGCACTGAGTATCGTGTTTCAACACACCATGAAGTTGTAAATGATAAAAACAATGTATAATGCTATTGCATTACTACAATAACGCTTCTAAGATGATGTAGGTGGCTTTTCGCTTACCTGGGGGTCTGAAAAGAGCAGCCCTGTGTCCTCGTGGGATATGACTGCAGCATTTCCGGGAATGTTCCTCGCCAGCACGGGCACCCCCAGATCCATGGCCTACACATGGGGTAGGGCAGACACAGAGATCAGACATGTGTACAAGCAGCGTGTCACATACGTGTCCACACAAGTCACTTCTCTACACAGAGGAACCCTGCAGAGGCCCCCCCGGGCAACAACACTTTATTTTAGACCCACATCTCCAACCCGAAGAAGGTTTAAAGGCCAGGGGCCGGGCTCGCTTGCAGGGGGTCAGAATCGCTTGCAGGGGGTCAGAATCGTTTTCAAGGAGTCAGGCTCGTTTGCAGGGGGTCAGACTCGTTTGCTTGGGGTCAGGCTCACTTGCAGTAGGTCAAGTTCTCTTGCAGAGGGTCGTGCTCATTTTCAGGGGGCCGGGTTTGCTTGCAGGGGGCAGAGCTCGCTTGTAGGGGGCCGGACTCGCTTGCAGATGGCCGGACTCGCTTGCAGATGGCCGGGCTCGCATGCTAGGGGCTGGGCTCGCATGCAGAGGGCCGGGCTCGCTTACAGGGGGCCGGGCTCGCTTACAGGGGGCCGGGCTCGCTTACAGGGGGCCGGGCTCGCTTACAGGGGGCCGGGCTCGCTTACAGGGGGCTAGGCTTGCTTGCAGCAGGTCAGGCTCACTTGCAGTAGGCCAGGATCTCTTGCAGGGGGTCAGGCCAGCTTGCAGGGGGTCAGGATCACCTGCAGGGAGTCAGCCTCGCTTGCAGGGGACCATGCTCACTTGCAGGGGGACCATGCTCACTTGCAGGGGACCACGGTCACTTGCAGGGGACCACGCTCACTTGCAGTGGGGACCACGCTCACTTGCAGTGGGGACCACGCTCACTTGCAGGGGGGACCACGCTCACTTGCAGGGGGGACCACGCTCACTTGCAGGGGGACCACGCTCACTTGAAGGGGGACCACGATCACTTGCAGGGGGACCACGCTCACTTGCAGGGGGACCACGCTCACTTGCAGGGGGACAACGCTCACTTGCAGGGGGACAACGCTCACTTGCAGGGGACCACACTCACTTGCAGGATACCAGTCTCACTTGCAGGGGACCACGCTCACTAGCAGGGGGCCAGGCCCGCTTGCAGGGGACCACGTTCACTTGCAGGGGAGACCACGCTCACTTGCAGGGGGACCACGCTCACTTGCAGGGGGACCACGCTCACTTGCAGGGGGACCACGCTCACTTGCAGGGGGACCACGCTCACTTGCAGGGGGACCACGCTCACTTGCAGGGGAACCACGCTCACTTGCAAGGGGACCATGCTCCCTTGTAGGGGACCACACTCACTTGCAGGATACCAGTCTCACTTGCAGGGGACCACGCTCACTAGCAGGGGGCCAGGCCCGCTTGCAGGGGACCACACTCACTTGCTGCATACCAGCCTCGCTTGCAGGGGCCAGGCTTGCCTGCAGGGAGTCAGGCTAGCTTGCAGCGGTCTAGGGTTGCTTGTTGGAGGCCACGCTCACTTGCAGCATACCAGGCTCACTTGCAGGGGACCACACTCCCTTGCAGGCTACCAGGCTCCCTTGCAGGGGTTCAGGCTCCCTTGCAGGGGTTCAGGCTCACTTGCAGGAGTCAGGCTCGCTTGCAGCATACCAGGTTCACTTGCAGGGGGATCAGGCTCACCTGCAACAGTCCATGGTTGCTTGCTGGGGACCACACTCACTTGCAGCATACCAGGCTCACTTGCAGGCAGTCAGGCTCACTTGCAGGCGGTCAGGCTCGCTTGCAGGCGGTCAGGCTCGCTTGCAGGCGGTCAGGCTCGCTTGCAGGCGGTCAGGCTCGCTTGCTACGTTCGGTCACTTGTTTACAGGAGCTGATAATAAACATTTTCCCAGTCCAGCTCTGCCTGCAGAAGTGAGCTCACGCCTGCACCACTGGACGAGACTGATGCTCCTCACACTTGCACACTCTGCAGTTTGAATGAAGTCTGCATGTTGCGACACTCGTCTCACCAGTGGTTCGCACCTGTGACACACTATCAGCTTCCACGGCACGGCTGCACCACACAAATCTTTCCCTTACGGGGGAGGAGGGGGGGTTCCTAGTGCTACAAACAGAAGCACAATCGTGCCAACCTCAACAGATCTTGTCTCAGACCCTCGATGGATAGCATACTGTAAGCGTGGCCACTTACCCACTTGCTCGCTATTCTACGGTAAATAGTAATGCAATTACTTTTATATATTTTAAATGTAGAAAAGATTCACTATTAACAGTATTATGAATTAAATATTTAATTCGCTTAAATATATTAAATGATTTTTCAAGATTAATTAAAAAAACACAGTCAAATGTTGATATTTATGAAGCTTTAAATTACTAAAAGTTACGTAAAGCATTAATTGTTATTATTGTAATTATTATAAAATTGAGAACGTTAAATTATTTTAAAATTTTATCTACCTTATTTACATATTTTGTAAACATTAGAATAAATATGTATATACATTTAAAAAGTACAAATTAATAAATTAATTAATTTTAACATTGTTTTTTATGGGGTTCTAGTTTAAGCCCCTGTGTCAACCATTTTCCATTAGGAAGTTGATGCAGTACCTGTAGGCGGGCAGGTGTGGTGCTAGACTTACTCCAAGGCTGGGGTGAAGTACATTTTCAACTGTTCTGTGGACTTTTTGGCTGAATACTAACTTTAGAAGTGTAGTTTGTGAGTAGCAGTGGGCTTAGTCTTTTGAGGGTGTAGGTTCTGATCTGCTGTCTCTCCCCGAGCTCCGTCTCACTCCTCCCTAAACTCTATCCATTTCGTAGTTGATATTTCTAATTTTCCCATCACACCCCCGGTCCCGCCTACACGGATTACTAAGCAGTAAAGTTACATGTATGAGGATATCCCTACATAAAAGAGAAGTGTGGTTGAGTTACAACTGTAGGTTTGTAGTAGGCATTTAATGCAGTCCCCTATCCTTCCAGTGCGGATGCCATCGCCCCCTACGTCACTCCTGACCGCTCCTCCCATAAAAGGCTGGGATCCTCTTTACTCTTTGCAGTTGACCACAGAAGAACCATGTCACAACTAGACGCAAGTACAGGGCACCCCGAGATTCCTACACCCACCCTGCGCCTTAAAACTGCCAATTTACCTCCAGAATTGACGCAGACATTCCCTCTGAGATGGAGCTGTTGACCACAGCGAAGCAGCATTTCATGACCGCCTGAAGGTCCCGTTGAGGCATCTCACGCATCAGTTGCACCCCAGTTGCCCTGGAGACAAAGAGGCTGTGTACAGTTATTCACATCCTATGTGGATCCTACCTGCTTTGCATTGCTTACGGACCAGCCTCTTGAGGGGGACTGGTGGAACCTGACATGATATCTATTACCCGGTGTGAACTGATCTGCGGCACCACAGAGACATCTCTTAGCATCCAACATGGCCCATTATTGATCAGCGGGGAGACACAGCGTGCCGGCGGAAGGTAGTACAAAGAGAAGGCAGATCCCAGCAAGCAAACAGCAAAGCAGCATGAATGCAGCCCATAACCCCAGCCAAGAGCCTTAAATGGAAAATTGACAGAGCCAATTGAAACGTACAGTGAGAAAGAAATATAACCACGGTGGGAGCCAGGGATCTCTCCCGCCCTCCCCGCAGCCGCCGCCTTACAAGCCTGCACAGTTATGATTCAATACCAGACCGCCTACTTTTACTGCCTTCACATCAGCGCCCTCAACAGATCTCCGGCTGTGTGTTCTGCAATCCAATTACCCTCCGGGCGAAATCCAATAATCCGCCGCCGCGTCCCTCTTGACCCCATCTCTGGATAGGGCTGGTCGGTGTACCTGCTCGTCTCTACTTCAGCATAAAGAACCTATTCCTTTTAAACACGCTGTGCCTGCCAAGGCACCTAGCCCCAATTACACACGGCTCCAGAACGCAAATTCAAGGGAGCAGACGGAGAAGAAAGACAGTCAGTCCTCCAAGGTTCTGGCAGTGCCCACCTACCGGCTAAGCTTTGCTTCAACTTCACTTGTGAACAGTGCATCAATCTAGAAAGAGACAAAGGACAAAACATGAGGACAGGAGAGTGCAGCGGAACCTCAGAGAGATCACACATTGCAGCATTCGTAGTGTCATAAATGATTAATTTACTAACTCTATAAGGTTAGCAATCGGGTGTTAGTAGCTAAATCAGGACACGCGTCAATGATCAACAGGTGCATGAAGTGGACCAATCATGGACTGGTAAAACTACAAAGTCATCATTAGAAATGAGTGATGCTTTTTAGATTGCTTGAACTGAACGATAGCCAAGCGCCAATCAACGAACAGCAGGCACTAGAGACTAAAAGCGATCAATCAGCAAGTGCAATGCGGAGTGAACTACTGTGCGGCAGCGCACGCAGCACCAGAGACGCTACCAACGTCACTAAATTTGCACTTACATTGCAATCTTTCCAGTCGTTACTCACTGACCACGAAGGCCACCTCCTTCAATTCTCTTGGGTCAATTTCCGCTCACACAACGGGAATTTGGCTCAGAATGTATGAACGAAGCGGTCACCGACCACAAGCATGCCAGAAGATGGACTCCCACCAGAGCGCTCATGCAGCCATTCCGGGTGAAGCATGGGGTCCAGGAGGTGCTCAGAGGCAAAACAATTAAATGAAATAACATTGTCTATTAGGTAAAAAACACAAGCAGAATTTCCAGGAGCTGATCTCAAGGAAGACGATATTCTGACATTAGTTTCATCTGATAATTTTTATTTTTTTTTAAAACAGGAAGTTACAGGTAGAAACACCGACATGGGCTGCAGAGACCAGGGGGACGTTGTCGGACCAGGTCAGTGGTACAACCATACAGAAATAGACATATGCGGCTGACGTACTGGCTGCTCGCGAGAAGAGAGCGATTCTGCGATCAAATCAGGGATGCGTGGGAACGATGCACACTAGTTCCCCACACAAATAAAAATAAAGTACCCTTGCAGCCTCTTACTCTCTGCGTTCAGTGGTTGAAAATCTGGGGGGGCATGGTTCTATATGTGGAGTGAAGTCATCCCAGATGTAGGGTCACGTGACCCATGCCCGGGCACGGATGTCTCCTCTACAACACCTGGATGACTGCAGCGCTTTTGCAAAAAGCCCCATATAATTTCCTCATTACAGAAGCTTTGTGACATCACAATGGCCCAGCAATTACAGACGTGGAGATGATCCCACGGCAGGAGTGCGATAAGTCGCATATTACAGCTCAGCGGTGAGAGGCAACGAGCCCTTTTACTACAGAGGCTGCAGTAACCTGAACAGGGGGTTTTCAATAGATTTTGGGTCGGAGGTCGGGAGCATTGAGACATGAAACTTGATGGCACACGGAGTAAAACTGAATATTATTTTACCAATCTGAAAACAGTTCAATGCGATGGGACTATGGAACGGACTCACTATATTATCACCGAATCAAGGAACACACGTATGTTCACGAGAGACCCCTCAAGGAGTCAAGTCACGAACAGAGCACCCAAAGGCCGATCTCCAAACTGGATGTTTTTTTGCGAGATATCAAATGGAGCGAGCGTTGGACCCTTGCCCAGTAAGAGTTGATGGGCACTCCTGAAGGCTCAGATGCAACAAGGGGGTCGTAGGTCACCGCTGAGTCCTTAAAATGCTCTGGTGTTGTCGCTGAGAAGACGTGACATACTACTCTACCGCGGCGGGGGTACATTATCCAACAACCTGCTCCACCCGGTGAAGGACCGAAAATGACAAGGAAAGACCCCACAAGGTATATCACGGAAGGCGCATGACATTGTTGGTTGTGTATTAGACAGACCCCACAAGGTATATTACTGAAGGCGCATGACATTGTTGGTTGTGTAGTGGACAGACCCCACAAGGTATATCACGGAAGGCACATGACATTGTTGGTTGTGTAGTAGACAGAACCCACAAGGTATATCACGTAAGGCGCATGACATTGTTGGTTGTGTAGTAGACAGACCCCACAAGGTATATCACGGAGGGCGCATGACAATGTTGGTTGTGTAGTGGACAGACCCCACAAGGTATATTACAGAGGGCGCATGACATTGTTGGTTGTGTAGTGGACAGACCCCACAAGGTATATCACTGATGGCTCATGACATTGTTGGTTGTGTAGTGGACAGACCCCACAAGGTATATTACGGAAGGCGTATGCCATTGTTGGTTGTGTACCGGACAGACCCCACAAGGTATATCACGGAAGGCACATAGCATTGTTGGTTGTGTAGTGGACAGACCCCACAAGGTATATCACGGAAGGCGCATAGCATTGTTAGTTGTGTAGGGGACAGAGCCCACAAGGTATATTACGGAGGTGCCTGATATTGTTGGTTGTGTAGTGGACAGACCCCACAAGGTATATTTCGGATGGTGCATGCCATTGTTGGTTGTGTAGTGGACAGACCCCACAAGATATATTACTGAAGGCGCATGACAGTAGTATACAGACCCCACAAGGTATATTACTGAAGGCGCATGACAGTAGTATACAGACTCACAACAATTTTACTCCAACTGACCTTCGGAACTGGTCAGATATCTAAATGTATAGACGGAATACTATGATGAAGTTACTGCGGGGGAGTGTTTTACTTCACCGATAGGTGAGCAAGGAAAAAATTCCTTTTGATTTAGGTACCCTCACACACCCTAGTGGTGTCATGCTTCATCATCGGGTCACCCCGACGCCTAAAAGTCGGGGTGGGCTCAACCACAATGTTGGGAGCTCTTTGAAGATGTTACAGACCGGGGGGGCTAGAAAATTCTTTAAAAAACCTCAGACAGATCCCCAGTATCCCTTTATTTGCGGGTCTGTCTGGGATACTAAAATACTTCAAATAGGGTCTTTGTAGGATTATTATGGTCCTAAGACCCTAGTGCCAACATGTTTCAGTCCTTGAAATGGCCTTAAAGGTCCAGGACTTTCATCAGGGCAAACCAAAGGCCACCCAGGAAAACAGTGCAGGGGATTCCCTACCCTGTTTATAGATGCAAGGACAGAGTTGCTGCTCCTTGAAAGATTGACTGATTTATTAATCCGTCATACTTCGTGTTCCATCTGAAAAGAGAATAAAAGAAAACAAAACAAACAACAAATAACTTGTATTGGTGCGTTCTCTTAGTGGCCATTCCCATTATTTGCCACGAGTAGTACCTACATGTGTTTAGGTGATCATTAGGCCAGGTGGTGTACATTCCACTCTATCCATGTGCCACTCATACCTGTATCTGTACACTTAGTCAGTGTGCCAGGTATATTGTGCGGTGGCGAAATCGCTCGCATCCTAACTGTAACTCCATGCCAGTTAGTGTACACTATCAATATAAAAAAACTCTCTCATGTACCACTCACACTCATCACTCCTGTGGCATCCGTGATCGGACATGGTATTGTCTTGACCATGCGTGATTCATAAAAAAACGGTGTGGTTTCTTGTGACATTACACACACATGCATTCTCTCTTACCCGATTTTCGGACGGGCTCCGTTTCTCAGGGGATCGTAGGACTGTAAAGGGGTAGCTCTGTAGTCACACTCTTTTGTAGGGACCCCCGATTATGAGGGAGAGAGGAGATATATGGAGGTGATATAAGGATACTCTAATGATGGACATCTATCATGATGGGGACGGTAATCACTCCATTTGAAAAAATACTCCCCCGCTCTGTCACCCCACTTACTTCTTCAAGAGTCCTGCCCCGTTTGTCCACCTACTTGGTCTCGATCCCCGGCGTTTCGCGCCGTGTATCGTTTGGATGGTAAGTTTATACTTCCGCATATGACGTACAACAGTAGAATACAGACACCACAAGGTATATTACGGAAGGCGCATGACATTGTTGGTTGTGTAGTATACAGACCCCACAGGTTATATTACTGAAGGCGCATGACATTGTTGGTTGTGTAGTATACAGACCCCACAGGTTATATTACTGAAGGCGCATGACATTGTTGGTTGTGTAGTAGACAGACCCCACAAGGAATATTACAGAAGGCGGATGGCATTGTTGGTTGTGCAGTAGACAGACCCCACAAGGTATATCACTGAAGGCGCATGACATTGTTGGTTGTGTAGTAGACAGACCCCACAAGGTATATTACGGAAGGCGGATGGCATTGTTGGTTGTGTAGTGGACAGACCCCACAAGGTATATCACTGAAGGCGGATGGCATTGTTGGTTGTGTAGTGGACAGACCCCACAAGGTATATCACTGAAGGCGCATGACATTGTTGGTTGTGTAGTAGACAGACCCCACAATGTATATTACGGAAGGCGCATGACATTGTTGGTTGTGTAGTAGACAGACCCCACAAGGTATATTACGGAAGGTGGATGACATTGATGGTTGTGCAGTAGACAGACCTCACAAGGTATATTACTGAAGGCGCATGACATTGTTGGTTGTGTAGAAGACAGACCCCACAAGGTATATTACTGAAGGCGCATGACATTGTTGGTTGTGTAGAAGACAGACCCCACAAGGTATATCACAGAAGGCGCATGACAATGTTGGTTGTGTAGTAGACAGACCCCACAAGGAATATTACAGAAGGCGGATGGCATTGTTGGTTGTGCAGTAGACAGACCCCACAAGGTATATCACTGAAGGCGCATGACATTGTTGGTTGTGTAGTAGACAGACCCCACAATGTATATTACGGAAGGCGCATGACATTGTTGGTTGTGTAGTAGACAGACCCCACAAGGTATATTACGGAAGGTGGATGACATTGTTGGTTGTGTAGAAGACAGACCCCACAAGGTATATTACGGAAGGCGCATGACATTGTTGGTTGTGTAGTAGACAGACCCCACAAGGTATATTACGGAAGGTGGATGACATTGTTGGTTGTGTAGAAGACAGACCCCACAAGGTATATTACGGAAGGCGCATGACATTGTTGGTTGTGTAGTAGACAGACCCCACAATGTATATTACGGAAGGTGGATGACATTGTTGGTTGTGTAGTAGACAGACCCCATAAGGTATATCACTGAAGGCGCATGACATTGTTGGTTGTGTAGTACCCCACCGCCTCTTGCTTCAGTTGTGGGATGGCAAAAAAAAAAAACAGTTTTTAAATGGTGGGTTCTCTTCGATGGGTTTCTTTTACATTCATTGCAAGACTTCCTCTGAGAAACAAATGTTGATTCTATGAATATTCATTTCTCACCCTGCATGTGTGATTTCATTCCGAAAGCGGGAAAAGTGTCTGCTCTACAATACTGGTCTTCATTTTTTTTTTCCCATCAAGTTTTTGAGTTGAAAAGGTTCAAGAGCCGGGTAGTCCAGCCGAAAGGTGTTTCACCCGTACATGGCCTTTTTCAAGGCTCAACAGGTAGAGCAGATAGGAGACCTCACCCGGTCAGGACAACAGTCACCGTTGAGAGGTAGATCGCTAAAGCCCTGGCACCGCAATAAGCCTCGAGGACAGTGTGTCTACCAAGCTCTGTCCAGTATCGGATAGATTAAGCTGAGGTTAATGAAACACTTCATGCGCTGTTCACGCTCCTGCAGGTGCTTCCAACCAAGCTTCGGCGTTCCCGGACAGTCCACGCTGCAATGTCAGAGCGGTCGCTGAGAACAGTTTGGGGCAAGAGCCCTAAGCAATATAAGCAAATGGAGAAGGTAGCTCCTAAAATAAAACAATAAAACTGGCATTTGTAGGCAATTTGCGGCAAATATTTTACACCTGGTGGCAACAGGGTACTCAACCACGCTTGGACATCCACTGACGTGCTGGCCATCCTTTCATAATGTGCTTATTATGGAATGCATCATCGTGCCAACGTTGGTGACATCGTCTTTGGCCACACATATATGTGATGGTTCAGTACAAATATACTCATTTAATTCCATATCACCATCACATTTTAATTGACTGCAAATCCAATAAATTTGATTTTACTGCATCAACTTGAAATGCCAAACACCTATTTTCTAATTACATTCGCATCTCACCTGCCTGATAAAAAAACAAAAAAGATGACAAACTGCAAAGACTGAAGTAGATGAAAGTTAAGCAGATCAGAAGAGTTGGTCTTTCAAGGCTGCTTGAAGCACAGAGCCGGGAGGCGAGCTGCTGGCAGCCGCAGCGCGCGCTGCCGGCGCGGTACGCAGGTCTGCGGCGCAAACGGTGTAAAGGTGGCCCCTCTGCCATCGGCTTCCGCATCACTTCACCATCACATCTCTTGGAGTGGCAGAGCGGAAGGAAAGCGCAGATCAAACAGCGAAAGGGCCCTCGCTTCCTTTGTAATAAAAAACACATTTTTAAATTAAAAAGCGACCAAAATACCTGCGCCGGAGGTGAAGTTCGCGCGCACTCATTCTCTTATCTGAACATGAACAGATGAGATGCCACTGGTATCCGTGCGGAGCTTCCAGGAAAAATATATGCAAGGGGATTACAAATCTTGGCTCAGATCACGTGCGGCGAGCAATGGCCTGGATATTGCGGCACGCGGGCAGCAATGCCTGTAACAAACTCTTAACACATTCACTGGTTCAAAACTGGCACATGTGGGTTAAGTGAAAGACGTTCTCTTATTGCAGATTTTGTTGGAAAACATCTCAACCTATTGGCACGTGTCTCTTCGTTTCTTACACGACCCCCTGTAGTCCATTTTGACGGCCAGCAGCAGGTTCCTTGATATTGCTTTGGTACTGATGGCTTCTTCCAGGGTGGCTGCTGGTTCATTCTTGCAGGACGCATGCTGGCTGCTGGCACGATCCTGATTGGTCACTCATAGTGTCAGGCTGGCTAGCAGTTCCAGGGGGCAGGCTGGTTCGTGGTTCATTAGTAGGTCTCGCCGACCAGACCGCACTACTTCACTGTCTCAGAAAGAAAGTTTCGGGTCCTCCCAATCGAGCATTGGCAAAGCTAATATGCCTTGCCTTTTTTTTTGGCAGAGTTTTATATAGCGCGAACTTGACCCGAATCCAATCAGGTATCAGAGCGCTTTACATAGCACCAGTTGCGATACAGGAGGACACATTCATTTTTTGGTAGGCACGGGGAGATTAAGTGATTTGCCCAGAATCACAGGATGTTCAGCGTCATTACCGAGACTCGAACCCAGTTCCCCGGGTCCGAGGTCGAGCGCCCTAGCCCTTAAGCCAACTCCTCTGCCTTTATATTGCAAATGTCGAGCCGCTGGCTTTGAAGTGTTCGTCTGTGACGTATTATTTTAAAAAAGCAACCAAACAAATAAAACTACTTGAGGAAAAGCAAACACATATCACATGTATCTAAAAACAATATACTGCATTCAATGTTGTCAGTCTTTATAAATGACGTGATTTATTTTTTAAATACTTTTCACACAGGAAACTCCAAACAGAATAAAAAAAATAATACGCAAGTGTAAAACTGTAAGAGGGATCGTTTGCCAAATCCTAATTTACCGTCCTCAATATTCAGCCATTTGGTCCTCTGTAGCTGCCCAGGGAGCAGCTTTATGAGCCTCCACGAGAAGTGTTATGCTAAGTACACTTTCTGCCTTGGAAGCCAGCTAAGACAGTGCAGCAGAGGGCCTTTCTGCCGGCACCATATCAGCCTTTGTGTGCCAAAGCTTGTGCTTTCATGCAATGCAGGGGATACAACAAAAACAACCCTTAAAGTCTCCACTTCAGACACAAAAGTATCCCAGTTACTGGGCTTCTAAAGACAAGCTAGGAGGGAGAGGGAAGCAACACAGCAAAGTGTGGGGTGGGTGGCAGAGAAGTGCACACGGAGGAGAGAATTCAAACATACTCTAATGGAGTGATAAATGTTTTAAAAAGTAGTTCTCGAAACATAAGTAGTTGAAAGATACAAGTCAGCCAATCAAAAGGATTGTACAGAGGTTGTTGTCCAAGGGAAGGATGGACTAACACAAGACGAGGAAGGCACAACAAAGACTAACACGAGAAGAGGAAGGTACGCCACGCACCAACATGAGAAGAGGAAGGTACGCCACGCACCAACATGAGAAGAGGAAGGCACGCCGCAGACTAACAGAAGAAGACAAAGGCATGCCACGGACTAACATGAGAAGAGGAAGGCGCGCCACGGACCAACACAAGAAGAGGACGGCATGCCGCTAACTAACACAAGAGGAGGAAGGCACGCCATGGACCAACACAAGAAGAGGAAGGTATGTCACGGACTAATGCAAGGACATAAAAGCTTTGCCACGGACTAACACAAGAAGAGGAAGGCACGTCATGGACCAACACAAGAGGGGGAAGGCACGCCATGGACTAACACGAGAAGAGGAAGGCATGCCACGGACCAACACGAGAAGAGGTAGGCACCCCATGGCCTAATACAAGAAGAGGAAGTCGATCCATGGCTTAACACAATAAAAGCAAGGCACGCCGTGAACTAACGCAAGAGGAAGGCATGCCGTGGACTAACACAAGAAGAGGAAGGCATGCCGTGGACTAACACAAGAAGAGGACGGCACACCGCTAACTAACACAAGAAGAGGAAGGCATGCCGTGGACTAACACAAGAAGACAAAGGCAGGCCAAGGACTAACATGAGAAGAGCAAGGCAGGCCACGGACTAACACAAGAAGAGGAAGGCACGCCACAGTCTAAAACAAGAAGAGGACGGCACGCCGCTAGCTAACGCAAGAGGAGGAAGGCATGCCACGGACTAACACAAGAAGACGAAGGCAGGCCAAGGAGCGACCTTTGACCCTGTGTTCAGGCAGGTCGCTGTCCCACGCCACACAGCCAGCTCCACCTGTTTGTGCCGTGCTTCCCCACTGCTTCTGCCGCGAGTTCTAGCCTCCTGTGGCCGCCCTCGCTCGGTTTAATTTTTCACTGGGTTTTGTTCTGTATTTTGCCCGTGCTACTGGGCTTGTATTGCCTTCCTTGCTGCTTTTTTGTGCTTTCGTGCTCTCCATTGATCCCTTCTCTCCGTAGCCACCCTGGTTCCATTTTCCTGCCGCTGAGTCCCCTGCGGCCCTCCCCCCTGGCTCGACCATTCGCCTTCCCACCCACCACCCAGCTGCCCCTCCCTCCCACCTCCCCCTCTTAATGGCAGCCGCTGCGCGTTGAGGAGAGCGACCCTTTACCCTGTGTTCAGGCAGGTCGCTCCCCCACGCCGGACAGCCAGCTCCACCTATTTGTGCAGTGCCTCCCCACTACTGCTGCTGCGAGTTCTAGCCTCCTGTGGCCGCCCTCGCTCGCTTGGTTTAATTTTTCACTGGGTTTTGTTCTGTATTTTGCCAGCGCTACTGGGCTTGTATTGCCTTCCTTGCTGCTTTTTTGTGCTTTGTGCTTTTGTGCTCTCCATTGATCCCCTCTTCCCGTAGCCCCAATGGTTCAATTTTCCCGGCGCTGCGTCCCCGCCCCCCTTGCTTGCCCATTCGCCTTCCCACCCACCTCCCAGCTGCACCTCCCTCCCACCCCCCTCTTAATGGCGATCGCTGTGCGGTCGCGCCGCTGGCACGCCGTAGGCTTACCTAAGGCAAGCCCGTCCGCGCCTGGACCACGCCCAGCGTCAGACCCGCTCGCCCACGCAAGTGCCACCACACCATACGCTGCTACGACGCCAACCTCCTCCACGCACTCAACGCCGGCCGATCTACCACCTGCTTCCAGGCCACCCGAAGCGCACCCACGTCCCCTTCACCTGCCGAAACTGCAGCTTCACCTGCCAGCGTACACCAGCACGTCCTGGCCCCCCCCACCAAGGCAGGCCACAACCATCTCAGATGTATACTGCTCAACACCAGCTCCGTCCACAGGTACGCCGTCAAACTCTGGGACCTGCTCGACTCATCCACCCCAGACGTCGCTTTCCTGATGGAGACCTGGATGAACCCCTCATCGGCACCTGATGTTGCCATAGCAATCCCAGAGTGCTACAAGATCACCTGCAGGGACCGCACCAACAGTGCAGGAGGAGGTATCGCCATCATCCACAGGAGCACCCTCAGAATTTCAACCAGCACCGAAGACACCCTCAACACTGCCGAACACCTGCACTTCCAGATCCACACCGATCCCAACACCACCCTCAGAGGAACCCTCTTGTACAGACACACCCGACCGGCCACAGTTCAGTGACTATCACAGACGTCGTCAGCTCGCACGCCCTGGCCTCCACAGACTACCTCCTCCTCGGAGACCTGAACTTCCACCTCGAGAACGCCAACAACAGCAACTCCACCACACTGCTGGACATCCTCGCCAACCTTGGTCTCAAACAGCTCGTCACGACACCAATCCACTCCGCCGGACACCCACTCAACCCCATCTTCACCGCCAGCAACCACGTCACCTTCAGCCACACCACCAAACTCCACTGGACCGACCACTGCTGCATCCACTTCTCATTCGAGAAACACACCGCACACAACCACCCACGACGAGTACCCCACCGCAGCTGGAACAGGGTCACCGAAGACCAGCTAATCACCACCCTCGCCAGAGACCCACCAACCGACCACACTGACACAGCCGCCCGCAACTTCAGGCAATGGATCGACGACTGCGCCAACACTCTCGCCCCGATCAAGAAACCCTCAGACAGACGCACCGACAGAAGGGCCATCTGGCTCACCACCGAACTCCAGACATCCAAGCAGACCTGCCGAAGACTCGAGAAGAAATGGCGCCTTGAGCAGACAACCACACAGCCCTCAGGAACGCCTGCTGCAGGCACTACAAACTCATTCAAACTGCCAAAAGGACCTCCTTCAAGGATCGCATCTACAACAATGTGCACAACAGCAAAGAGCTCTTCAACATCCTGAAGGAACTCGCTAACCCCAGCCCCAGCTCCAACGACATCCCCCCGTCACAAGACCTCTGCGACTCTCTAGCCACCTTCTTCCACCGCAAGATCACAGACATCCACGACAGCTTCAACACCCACACCCCCCCTACAGCCACCGACACCGCAGGCTCACTGCCCCCCGGTGACATCGGCCTCCTGGAACCACGTCAACGAGGAAGACACCCTCAAAACCATGAACACCATCCACTCCGGCGCACTGTCAGACCCCTGCCCCCACCACATCTTCAACAAAGCGAGTCCCATCATCGCCCCCAACTCTGACAGATCCTCAACAGCTCATTGGAGACTGCCACATTCTCAGAAAGCTGGAAACACGCAGAGATCAACGCCCTACTCAAGAAACCCAAGGCAGACCCAAAGGACCTCAAGAACTTCTGGCCCATCTCCCTGCTGCCATTCCCAGCGAAAGTCATCGAGAAGACCGTCAACAGACAACTGACCCGTTTCCTCGAGGATAACAACTCCCTGGACTCATCTCAGTCCGGATTCCGCAGCAACCACAGCACCGAAACCGCCCTCATTGCAGCCACTGACGACATCAGGATCCTGCTGGACAATGGCGAAACAGGGGCCGTCATCCTCCTAGACCTCTCGGCCGCCTTTGACACTGCCACCACACCCTACACACACGCCTCCACCCCGCAGGATCCGCGACAAGGCCCTGGACTGGATCACCTCCTTCCTCACCAACAGAACCCAGAGAGTCCGCCTCCCTCCATTCCAATCCAAAGCCACCAAGATCATCTGCGGCGTACCCCATGGATCATCCCTCAGCCCGACCCTCTTCGACGTCTACATGACACCACTCGCCAACATCGTCCGATCACACAACCTCAACATCGTCCCATACGCCGACGACACCCAGCTGATCCTCTCCCTCACAAAAGACCTCGCCACCGCCAAAACCTACTTCCACGAAGGAATGAAGGCCGTCGCCGAATGGATGAAGAACAGTCGCCTGAAACTAAACTCGGACAAGACGGAGGTCCTCGTCCTCGGATCCACCCCCTCCGCCTGGGATGACTCCTGGTGGCCGGCCATGCTGGGAGCTGCACCAACACCCACCAATCACACACGCAACCTGGGGTTCATCCTGGACTCATCACTGTCGATGACCCAGCAAGTTAACGCCGTCTTGTCCTCCTGCTTCATCACCCTATGCATGCTTCGCAAGATCTACAGATGGATCCCCACCGGAACCAGAAGGACGGTCACCCAGGCACTTGTCACCAGCAGGCTGGACTACGGCAACACCCTGTATGCTGGAATCACGGCCAAACTCCAGAAGAGACTCCAACGCATACAGAACGCCTCCGCACATCTCATCCTCGACATCCCCCGCCACAGCCACATCACCGCCCACCTGAGGTACCTGCACTGGCTCCCCGTCAACAAGAAGATCACGTTCAAGTTCCTCACACAAGCTCACATAGCACTCCATGACGCCGGTCCAGCATACCTCAACAAACGACTCACCTTCTACACTCCCAACCGCCAGCTTCGCTCCGCTGACCTCGCCCTCGCCACTATTCCACGCATCCACCGAACGACCACCGGCGGCAGATCCTTCTCCCACCTCACCGCCAAGACATGGAACACCCTTCCCATCCACCTGCGGCAAACCCGGGACCTGCTGACCTTCAGGAGACTTCTCAAGACCTGGTTGTTCGAGCAGTAGCAGCTCCCTCCTCCCCACCCACCCCACAGCGCCTTGAGACCCTCACTGGTGAGTAGTGCGCTCTACAAATGATTGATTGATTGATTGAAGGACTAACACGAGAAGAGGAAGGCACGCCACGGACTAACACAAGAAGAGGAAGGCATGCCACGGACTAACCTAACACAAGAAGACGAAGGCAGGCCAAGGACTAACACGAGAAGAGGAAGGCACGCCGCAGACTAACACAAGAAGAGGAAGGCACGCCACGGACTAACACAAGAAGACAAAGGCAGGCCAAGGACTAACACAAGAGGAGGAAGGCGCGCCGCGAACAAACACAAGAAGAGGACGGCATGCTGCTAACTAACACAAGAGGAGGAAGGCATGCCGTGGACTAACACAAGAAGACAAAGGCAGGCCAAGGAATAACACGAGAAGAGGAAGGCACACCGTGGACTAACACAAGAAGAGGACGGCACGCCACAGACTAACACAAGAAGAGGACGGCACGCCGTTAACTAACACAAGAGGAGGAAGGCATGCCACGGACTAACACAAGAAGAGGAAGGCATGCCGTGGACTAACACAAGAAGAGGAAGGCACACCACGGACTAACACGAGAAGAGGAAGGCACTCCACAAACCAACAAGAGAAGAGGACGGTACGCCACAGATCAACACAAGAAGAGGAAGGTGCGCCGTGGACTAACGCAAGAAGTGGAAGGCAAGCCACGGACTAACACAAGAAGAGGAAGGCATGCCACGGACTAACACAAGAAGAGGAAGGCATGCCACGGACCAACACGAGAAGAGGGAGGCATGCCACGGACCAACACAAGAAGAGGAAGGTGCGCTGTGGATTAACACAAGAAGAGGAAGGTATGCCGTGGACTAACACGAGAAGAGGAAGGCATGCCACAGGCCAACATGAGAAGAGGAAGGTATGCCACGGACTAATGCAAGAAGAGGAAAGCTTTGCCATGGGTCAACACAAGAAGGGGAAGGTATGCCACGGACTAACACAAGAAGAGGAATGCACACCATGGACTAACATGAGAAGCCAAAGGCATGCCACGGACTAACACAAGAAGAGGAAGGCACGCCACAGACTAACATGAGAAGATGAAGGCACGCCATGGACTAACACAAGAAGAGGACGCCACGCCGCAAACTTACACAAGAGGAGGAAGGCACGCCATGGACCAACACAAGAAGAGCAAGGCACACCGTGGACTAACACAAGAAGAGGACGGCACGCAGCTAGCTAACACAAGAAGAGGAAGGCACACCACGGACCAACACGAGAAGAGGAAGGCATGCCATGGACCAACACGAGAAGAGGAAGGTATGCCACGGACCAACACAAGAGCGGGAAGGCATGCCACGGACTAACACGAGAAGAGGACGGCATGCCACGGACCAACATGTAAAGAGGTAGGCACGCCATGGCCTCACACAAGAAGAGGAAGTCGAACCATGGTCTAACACAATAAAAGCAAGGCACGCCATGAACGAACGCAAGAGGAAGGCATGCCGTGCACTAACACAAGAAGAGGAAGGCATGCCGTGCACTAACACAAGAAGAGGAAGGCATGCTGTGGACTAACACAAGAAGACGAAGGCACACCATGGACTAACACAAGAAAAGGAAGGCACACCACAGACTAACATGAGAGGAGGAGGGCACGCCACGGACCAACACAAGAAGAGGAAGGCACACCACGGATCAACACAAGAAGAGGAAGGCACGCCACGGACAAACACAAAAAGAGGAAGGCATGCCACGGACTAACACAACAAGCATTGGCATAGCCAATAGGTCTCGCCTTTGGGACCTTATAAGTGTTTAGTTATCCAGCACAATATCCTTGGTGCAACAACATCAAGTGTTGCATGGCTAAACACTTATAAGGTCTCAAAGGCGAGACCTATTGGCTATGCCAATGCTTGTTTGAGTGAGTGGCTTGTGTAGGTATGCCACTGTGAGGTAGAGATCCTGCGAGTGCTTTTACAGGAGCCCCTGTGACATTGTGCTTCTTCAAAATGTATCTTGGGTCTGGTGTAATACTTATAGCCCCTATTCCCGTCTTCTCGCACCCAATGTATCCTTAAATGTCCCATGTACAGCTGGGGTTGACACTCCTATTACCCCAGCCCTCAGTGACACTTTACCTGTCACAGGTGGTGGTGGTGGACGTGGTGGTGGTGGTGTAAGTGGTGGTGGTGGATGTGGTGGTGGTGGATGTGGTGGTGGTGGTGGATGTGGTGGTGTTGGTGGTGGATGTGGTGGTGGATGTGGTGGTGGACGTGGGAGTGGTGGTGGACGTGGTGGTGGTGGACGTGGTGGTGGTGGATGTGTTGGTGTTGGTGGATGTGGTGTTGGTGGACGTGGTGGTGGTGGACGTGGTAGACATAGTGGTGGTGGATGTGTTGGTGGTAGACATGTTGGTAGTGGATGTGGTGGTGGACGTGGTTTGGTGGTGGACGTGGTGGTGAATGTGGTGGACATGGTGGTGGTGGTGGACATGGTGGTGGTGGTCATGGTGGACATGGTGGTGGTGGTCATGGTGGTGGTCATGGTGGTGGTGGACGTGGTGGATGTGGTGGATACGGTGCTGGTGGACGTGGTGGTGGTGGATGTGGTGGTGGTGGATGTGGTGGTGGTGGGAATGGTGGTGGTGGACGTGGTGGATACGGTGCTGGTGGACGTGGTGGTGGTGGATGTGGTGGTGGTGGACATGGTGGATGTGGTGGTGGTGGGAATGGTGGTGGTGGATGTGGTGGTGGTGGAGGTGGTGGTGATGGTGGTGGAGGTGGTGGTGGTGGACATGGTGGTGGACGTGTTGGTAGTGGTGGACGTGTTAATGGTGGTGGACATGGTGGTGGTGGCCATGGTGGTGGTGGCCGTGGTGGTGGTGGCCGTGGTGGTGGTGGCGGACGTGGTGGTGGACGTGGACATGGTGGTGGACATGGTGGTGGACATGGATGTGGTGGACATGGTGGTGGTGGACGTGGTGGTGGACGTGGTGGTGGTGGACGTGTTGGTGGGCGTGGTGGTGGACGTGGTGGTGGATGTGGTGGTGGATGTGGTGGTGGTGGACATGTTGGTAGTGGATGTGGTGGTGGATGTGGTTTGGTGGTGGACGTGGTGGTGAACGTGGTGAACATGGTGGTGGTGGACATGGTGGTGGTGGTCATGGTCATGGTGGTGGTGGACGTGGACGTGGTGGATGTGGTGGATACGGTGCTGGTGGACATGGTGGTGGTGGTGGTGGATGTGGTGGTGGTGGACGTGGTGGTGGTGGACATGGTGGTGGACGTGGTGGTGGACATGGTGGTGGTGGACATGGTGGTGGATGTGGTGATGTTGGTGGATGTGGTGGACGTGGTGGTGGTGCACGTGCTGGTGGTGGACATGTTGGTGGTGGACATGTTGGTGGTGGTGGACATGGTGGAGGACGTGGTGGTGCATTCTTTAAAGCTAGGGTATGTTGGAACGTCACCAGACCTTGATTTTCTAATGAGGAAAGGGGCCGTGAAAGGACCAGAGATACGACAGACCAGGCAAAATGCTAACTGTATACCTGTGGGAGATGGGTCGGGAAATGACTAGCAGTTGTACTTGAATGGTGCACTTATGAGTGAGTAAGCGTGTCTTTTTAACCAGCCGGAATATAAACAATTAAAAGTAAAACTTTGTAAAACAAAAAAAATGTTTTATGCGCGAGGGCTGCTTTCTTTTCGGGCCACATTCAAAGGTTTGTTTGTTTATTTAAATTGTGGGCACGCACGTAATGGCTGCTTTCTGGGGACTGGGCATGAGGACTTTGGAAGGAGCTGCAGCTGTTAGAAGTATGGTGGACAAACAAATGAATCAAAGTTATTTTTTCCCTTTTTTATCCTAAGAAACGTGGCCCCATAGAGATTGAAACGGTGCTTTAAATTGGTACCAGTGCATCTTGTGCGAGTGGTTCGCTTACTATTTATAGCAGCAGTTTCAACGTACCCAGGTTTTATGAGCTGCCAGCCACATGGAGCTGGAATGCAGAGCACTGGAAGTGAGACAGAATGCAACAACGAACACACCTACAGCCCTTAAACAAAGAAATATATGGCTTTGATGAAAGGAAAGGCATTGTTAGACGTGAGGTATAAATCTGAGTTGAAAGGAACGACCAGTTTGTGTTTTGTAAATCACCCATTCGTGTTTGTCACAAATGACTTATTAAATGAAGCTGTTTTACTAAATGATTTACATGGTTCTGCACATTTACAAGGAAAGATGTTTTAGTTTTGTTGTAGAAATGCTTTATCGTCTCTGGAGTCTAACTATTTAATTGATATTACAGGAGAGGGGCATTTAGCAACTAGCGCGCGCGGAAAGCATTGGCCACGCGGGCGCCAAAAGTGAAAGTGCACATTAAGGTAACAGTGGTTCTGCGACCTAATCGCTTTTTAAAGCGTAAGCACTTATTTATAAATAATTCAGTCCCTCTGTTCAGATGAGACTAGACATGAATGAAACGAGAAAGTCCAAACAAAAAGAGAACTCATATCATTCTGAATCAGTATAAGATTTTTAGTGTATTGAATTAAATTGTGTACTATATAAATTTAACTATAACACATATATATACACACAGATATGGACTATACATGTACATTTAGATTGGTGACGTGAAGTGAACATAAAATAATCTATTTACATATCACACCACAATATGTACATAACACAAACTTTACGACAAACATTTAAACACAGTGCAAAGTATTTTGGATATGATTCTGCCCAGCAAGCAATTCATCCAATTATCTTAGTTTTTCTGGGTGATCATTAACACTCAATAATATACGTCGACGTTTTGACCCCTGAAAAATATTGCGAATGTGTAATCGTCTGTGGGGGGTCTTCCTCAGGACTAGAAATTGAATCTGTGTGTGTCCTTCTGATAGGGTCTACTTGGATACCAAAGGGCAGCAGGGCAACTCGTACAGTTTAGATGGTTAACCTGATTCAAGCGTAGCTCATCATATCAATAGATAGAATTAATCAGTGGTACACCGTGCCTTCCATTCTCCGGCGTCTGGCGCTCGGGGTTTCCAATAATAAATCACTCTCTGCTTCAGTAAATTACTCATAGGGGCCTTCCGCCTCCTGGGAATACTTTTTACTAACACTGAAGGCTAATTAATCGCCTTTGATTATTCTCTGTTGCCACGATAAGGAAACCAGGAATCTCGATCGCGATGCACTTAATTACCCATGACGGAGAAAAGACAGATGGCGGCTGCGCGCGTGAACACAATCGTGAACGCAAGATTGAGGCAGCCTCTGGTAGCACTTTGAAAACCCTCTTACTATAAGTCGAGCAAGCAGCGCATGCGCTGTTCTAGGCTAGACCTAAAAAGAGGAGGGCATGCTACGGACCAATATGAGAAGAGGAAGGTATGCCACGGACTAATGCAAGAAGAGGAAAGCTTTGCCACGGACTAACACAAAAAGAGGAAGGCACGCCACGGACTAACACAAGAAGACGAAGGCAAGCCATGGACAGACACAAGAAGAGGAAGGCGCGCCACGAACTAACATAAGAAGAGGAAGGCATGCCTAGGACTAACATGAGAAGAGGATGGCACGCCATTGACTGACACAAGAAGAGGAAGGCATGCCACGGACTAACAGAAGAAGAAGAAGGCACGACATGTACTAACACCAGAAGAGGAAGGAGCTCCACGGGCTAACACTAGAAGAGGAAGGCACGCCAGGGACTAACATGAGAGGAGCAAGGAACGCCACAGACTAGCACATGAAGTAGAAGGCGTACCACAAAATAGCACAAGAAGAGGAAAGCATGCCGTGGACTAACATGAGAAGAGGAAGGCACGCCATGGACTAACATTAGAAGAAGAAGGCACGCCACGGACTTAAATGAGAAGAGGATGGTGCGCTGCGGACTAACATGAGAAGAGGATGGCACGCCACGGACTAACACAAGAAGAGGACGGCAAGCAACTGAATAAGGAGAAATGAGATGAGAATAACAATAAAGTCAACAAAATCTTTCATTTTACGACAAAGCACTACCGCCATAACCCAATTTCTTTTTTTTGTAACTGGCAGAGGAGGGAGTAAAGCTGGCAGAGGTGGGAGTAAAACTGGCAGAGAAAGGGGTAAAACTGTCAGAGGAGTGAGTAAAGTTGGCAGTAGAAGGGGTAAAGCTGGCAGAGGAGGGAGTAAAGGTGGCAGAGTGTTAAATGGTAGCGGCAGTTTCAGTCGATAACCGTTCAAGTATTTGCCCGGCGGTAATCGCCTCTCATACCACTCGATAATTTACCAATAAAAGAGGCAGGCGCCGGAGACTGGAAGGCAGGAAACAAAGTTTTATTCCGTCGGAGCAGAACACATCAGATCAGACAGCAAGGTATCGTCACGAGGTGCTCTAACTGCATCTCTGAGACCTGGTCTCTTATACACTGGTTTATTGCTTTATTACACATAGTATATTCTTGAGATTCTCTTGATGCCTGAAAGAACATCCCCTGAAGCCCCGGCTCAGATCCGATCCCACACATAGATACAGTAGAAGTTCCCACCCTACCCGCAGTGGGAGATGGCTATCGCGCAGCAGGGAATTCCGCTAATTCCCGGCGGTGTGTGCAACCGGCCGGGTCTCAGGGGGTAGGGGCTTTGATCTACTGTAATCCCTTTGATGCGGGGTGTTTCCCTTACAGTAGGGGCAATAAACTGCATCCGCAGGGCTAGGTGATGGCCTGGGACCAGTTCGGACAATGGGGCGCAGAGGAAGGGGGTTATCAAAGGAGAGGCATGACCATGTATGGGATGTCGGTCGGATGTGGTTCCGTAGCAGGGTCGCGCAGAAGGAGAGGGTTTATGGCCTGTATGAGAGAGCGGGGGTGGCCAGCGCGCGGGGGATGCTTGCAGCGCCAAGGGGACCGCGCTGGCGATTGACAATGAGTGGGGTGCCTAAAATGGCAGCCGTGCGTTCGCTGTGCGTGGTGCTGGGGAGGGGCAAGATGGCGCAGATAATGTTCAGTTTGCAGGCTAAATTTCCACAGTCCTCCCTTTTAACATATCTCGCCAGCTTGTCTAGTTCGGATTTATCCCCATAATACTGCGGACTTCCACCTCATAGAGGGCTTTCATCCGCTCTGTTTCAAAGTTCAAAGTCTTAGGGCAGATGCAGTTCATAAAAAGCGAACATAAAGGTGGCAGACACTGAATCCCCAAACAACATCCACATAGTATCACAATCGGTATTAGGATAAATGAAAACAGCCTCCATCCCCAACTTTTAATAGTGTCCCAAAACCAACTCCCCAGCGACCATTCTTCTTGCTCTTGATGGACCTCTGTGGACAGTCTGTGGAGGTGTTCAATTGCTTTGTAGACTGAGGGTGAGTTGTCTGGTACGTAGGTACAACAGCTGGACCCAATGATGCGGCATGCTCCTCCACGATCAGCCAGAACCACATCTAGAACGAGGCGGTTCTGAAGGGCCACTAAGCGGACGGCCTGGAGCTCGGCGGTGTTGTTGGCGAGGGCGCCAGCCGTAATGTTCATTGCCGTTTCGACTGCCTGGGTTAAGTGGCGGATGGCACGGCTGTTTGCCATTGGGCCCCAGAGTGGAACAAGGCCTTTGACTGCGTCCATGAACTGTGCTCCGGTGGAGTCGGCCTGCAAAATGTCTTTGGCCCGTTTCTGTCGGTGATGGTTTGCTGGAGCCACATACGTCGGAGGAAGGACAAAGGCGATGTAGCAGGTGCCTCCCCAACCTTTCGGGAGCCAGGTGTAGGCCTTAGTACCACAGACGAAGTACATATTCGGGGAGGCAACAAAGGAGGGTGGGTCAACTGAATCCAATGTTCGGGTGATGAGGCAGGAGCTGTGGCCCACCAGCTGTGCCCCCAGGCCTTCGAGGCATACAGATCCAGTGATGTTGATGACGGACAGGGCCACTGTTAGGGTGGCGGCGGTCCGTTTTCGGAGGTAAGAGAAGGTGGGTCTGGCTGGATTGTTGAACACTTGCATTTCAACTCGTTCTTTGGCAGGGATGTCCATGTGAAAGGAAGCGTTCGATCTCAGAGGGCAGAAGAGGGCGGAAGTTCTACCAGTTTTGTTCATCCAGAACCCATGGTAGAAGTGTGACATGGTTCTGCCGGAAGTGGCATTGTCCTTGTAGCTCTCCTGCAGAAGGATCAGCCAGGCGAGGCAGGAACCATGGACAGAAAAAGGTGAAGGGATGAAAGGGATTGAGTGCCCAGTGGCATGTGGTAGCAATCCACAGATCCAGCAGTTAGTGGCGTTGGTGGCAAGATTGTGTTGGTGGAGCAACTGCACAAAAGAGTTATTCCAGAACTCCTTACGCCTTTCTCGGAGTTGGGGTGAAAGTGAGATCAGATGGTGCTCCTTCGTGGTGGTAGGTTGAACGGTGGTCAGCAATGTCTTATGAGCGGGTGTGTTCTCCTCCATGATCCAGAAGGTGACCATGAGGAGAAGGCAAAAGAGAAGGGTAATAAAAAGTGTTATAGTCTTAAAGCTGTGCATTCGGTCAGTCTTTGGGTTTTTGTAGGGGATCTTCGGACGTCCGGTTGCTTCCATCACCTTCATGTCGGGCGCTTCCATCACCTTCGAGAGACTCGGTAGCGGGCAGAACCACAGACTTTGCTTAGTTTCTCTCCTGGTGGCCTTTGAGGTGACTAGGCTACCGCTCTGAGATTTCCACTTAGCCTGTGGTCTGCTTAGCCGAAGTCCTCTCCTTTCGTCGCAAGTTATACCCTTCTTTGGATGGCACAGTGGGATCGGGATATTCAATCAATTCAAGTGTCTCTGTATCCGGGCAGCGGCTCAGGGATGGTCGGTCTTTGTCCAGAAGTTCCTCTTGGGCGGTGATGTTGTCCGTGGTTGTCAGGGTCGGTGATACCTTCTTGCAGTGGTGTGCATGCAGCCAATTGCGTTTCCCCTCCACTCGAAGAGCTGTTCGGGTGGTGATCAGGACTTGCAGGGGGCCCGTCCACCGGGGCTCCAGACTCTTGGTGCGCTGGAAGTTACGCACTAAGACGAAGTCACCAGGTTGGATGTCGTGCCCGGGGCCCCTGGAAACATCGGGGATGGCGTGCAGCACCTGCTGATGGATAACAGACAACGTTTTAGTTAGATTGTACAGATAGTCAGACATGAGGACGTCCGGGACGTCGTGGATGGATGATGGTTTTGGTGCAGTCCAAAGGTTCATGGGTCGCCCAAAGACGACCTCGTAGGGGGTTAAGTGGTGTTTGGTGGGGGTGGAACGCATTGATAGCAATGCTAGTGGGAGAGCGTCTGGCCATCTTAGTCCAGTGGTGGCGACTATTTTTGCTATCTTAAGCTTCAATGTGGCATTGTGTCGCTCAACCAGGCCTGCAGATTGGGGATGGAAGACCGCATGGAACTTCTGTTTTACACCCAACCCTTTTAAGATGAGTTGGATAACTTCGGCTACGAAGTGGGGGCCATTGTCGCTCCACAAAATTCGACAAAGGCCGTATCGGGGGAAGAACTCCTTCAGCAGTACTTTTGCGGTAGTCATAGCGGTGTTGTCATGGGTTGGGTAGGCCTCCACCCACTTGCTGAAGGCACACACAATGACAAGTACATACTTCAAACCTTGGCACCTTTCTAGCTGGACATAGTCCATTTGTAGGACTTCAAAGGGGTGATTGGGGACCCCAAACCCTCCCCGGGGTACAGCAGTTCCTTTCCCAGGGTTGTATTGGAGGCATACTAGGCATTGTTGGACTAGACGTTTGGCTGAGTCTGGTATTTTGTCGTTGTGCCAGACTTTAGAGATGAGTTCGATCATGGGGGCAGACCCTATGTGTGCGGGGGAGTGTGCCATGGTCAGCATGGGGATCAAGTATGAATCTGGTAACAACCATTTGTTCAAGTCTTTGGTTCGCCAGCAACCGTCATCGTCCTTCAATCCCACCCGGGCCCATTCAGTTAACTCGTGTGGTGTGCTGGCTAGTTGGATATCCCTAATTGTTTCCCTAGCATCCTTCCATTTCTCAGTTTGTGACCTGGTCACGTACATACGGGTCGTGGACCTATTCTCGGCTGTGGTTCGGGCAGTAATGTCAGCCAGTGCATTTCCCTGTCCTATAATGTCTGTCACCTTCTTGTGTGCCTGGCATTTGATCACAGCTAACCGTGTGGGGAGGAGGACTGCTTCGGTCAGGGCAGAGACTAGATCTCCATGCAGGATGGGTGTGCCATGAGAAGTCAAGAATCCCCTCTCTTTCCATAAGAGCCCAAAGTGGTGAACTACCCCGAAGGCGTACTGACTGTCTGTGTAAATGTTTGCGGTTGTCCCTGCTGCCAGGATGCAGGCTCGTGTAAGAGCAATTAGTTCCGCCGCCTGTGCGGATCGCTGTGTGATGCGGGCTGTCTCAACAACTGTTCGGGCTGTGGTGACTGCATAGGCAGCTGAGGTGGTGCCATCGGGGAGCTTGATGCATGAGCCATCCACCCACAGTTCTCCGTCAGGGTCCGGGAAGGCAGTATCCCGGAGGTCAACCCTACTCTTGGTTTGTTCGTCGGTGAGGGTCACGCAATCATGTATAGGGGATGCATTGGGGTCAGCGTCAGGGAGAGGCAGTAGTGTAGCTGGATTCAGAGTGGTGCATCGTTTCAATGTGATGTGGGGTGCAAGCAGAGTCAGTTCATAACCAGTCAGTCGTGCGCTAGTCAGGTGTTGAGTCTTGGTTTGGTTCAGGAGGGTGTCAACAGCATGGGGTACCAATACCGTGAGGGGGTTCGAGAGCACGATCCCCTCACTTTGTCGGATAGAGACAGCAGCGGCGGCTACTGCTCGAAGGCAGGCGGGCAAAGCTCTGGCTACGGGGTCAAGAGTGGCAGAGAAGTAGGCACAAGGGCGTTGCTTAGGGCCTATGGAGGATAGGGCTGTTGCAAACATTACTGACTACTTCTTCTACCACTCCTGCCTCGACCAGGGACTCGATGATTTCCACCAATGCCTTCTCGCCTTCGGGTGATATCCGATACTGTGGAAGCTTTGGGAGCACTGCGTCCGGTCGGACGGTTATGTGTACCGGGTCGATCACCATGCGCCCTACATCTGAGTCGGTTTTAGCCCATAGATGTGAAGGTAATGTGTCGAGTAGGGACATATCAGCATCGGTTATAGAGAGCATACGCCGTGTGTGACAGGGTCTGGACAGATCTGGGTTATCGTGTAGGATGACTCGAACTCCGTCTGGGGAGCATCTGATGGTGGCTCGAAAATGTTTTAGCAAATCAAGTCCCATAATAGCATCGGGGGTGTTGGAGGAGAGCAGAAAGGTCGTGTCAGTGGTGTTATCTTCTAAGTCAAAGGAGATTGGTGCTGATAAGGGGTTAGTGGAGGGCGTTCCGTCAAAGCCTATTGAGGTTACGTGTGAGCCAGACAAGGGTGCCCTAGGAATCAGTCGTTTAGATAACGCACTACGTGTCGCCCCAGTATCTACCAGAAATGGAGATTTTGTGCCCAAGACCTTAGCGGTGACGTAAGGACCTTGCTGGTCAACACGGAGTTCGACTGGATCCCTCCCTTGCCCCTGGCGGTCCTATGCGAAGTCATGAGTGCTCTCATAGTCGGACTGCTGACACTGGTTTTGGCGGGGGCGATCAAAGGTGTTTGGTCTGCCTGGCCTGTCGTTGATGGTGTTGTTCGTGTGCCCTCGTCCCTGTCCTCTATTTCTGGGGTCATATGCTGTGTCTCTGGGGTCCCTATTCTTGTTCATTTCCAGAAGGACCGGGCACTGGGATTTCCAGTGTCCGAACCCCCTACAGAACGCACATTGATTCCCATCTAAGTCTCTCCGTCCGTTGTAGGGTGTAGGGGTATGATCTCTAGGGGGTAGCTTTGTAGGGGCGGTTGGTTGGTAATTCTCTTTCGGGGGTTCCCTTCCCATGGTCACCCCTTGCAACTGTGCTATCATTACCCTCTCCTTTAATTCCTTTTTCTTCTTCTCTGATGCCCTATCATTCTCGTTCTTCTGGTTTTCGTAGTATTGGGCCATCTGGAGAATTGCTGCGGGTTTGGAGGCTGCCCAACTGCTCTCGTTGGTCTGTAGCTTCTGGGAAACTTCTTGAGACAGACCCTTTACATAATTCTGGACAAAAAGGTGATGTCCGGTTGCGGTGGTCATGTCTTGGCCACTGTAATCGGAAAACACAGTCTCGAATCGGGAGAAGTATTCAGACACATCCTCCTGGGGTTTCTGGCGGCAAGCCGTCACTATCGACCAGTCTACCTTTCTTTCTGGGATTAGAGTCTTCAGCTTTTGTACAATCTTGTCTGGGAGCTCTAAGATGGCTTTCGGGGGTTTCTGTCCTGGTTCTCGCTGTTTATCTATGGTATCGAGTTGTATCCAGGTATATCCGAACGGCTCAGCGTGGTCAACTTTCCGGATTTGTTTCCACACATCAGCCGGCAGGCATAGCCCAAAGAACAAGTCGATATCTGCTAACGTCATTATCGTTGAGCCTAAGGCTGTACCCAATTCAGTGTAGAAGGCAGTCGGGTTCTTTCTCAAGTCGGGTAGAGTCTTTCTAAAGGTCAAAATATCTTGCCGGTCCCACGGCTGGTAGACCCAGTTATATACAACCCTTCCCTTCGCATCTTGGTGGTTGATGTCGTCGTGTGTTCCCTGACCCCGTGGGGGGACCCAGTAGGGGGCAGCTTCTTTAATGGGCATCATGGCATCGGCCCTTCCTCCCTGGGGCTTAGTTGCTATGGGGGTTTCTGTTTTGGTGGTCTGTCCATGTTCTTTAAGGTGTCGGTAGACCTCGAGTGTACGAGTGAAGAGGTTCGTTACATCGCCCTCTCCTTCTTCCCCAATGTCTACCTTCCTATATAGGGCCGCTAAGCCTTCGGGACCTTTATCGTGGTATCTGTCCTCATATGCATTCAGGGCGTGATAACAGAGCCGTACGACGAAGTGTCGTCTGCGGCTGTCGGCATACGAGCTATACACGTCTGTTATATACTCCTCACTTTCTTTTCGCTCCACCAGCGTCCCTACTATCCTATCGATTCCTGCTCGTTCATCCTTAGTTAATCGATTCATTCTGGTGGACTCTTTCTTTCCCATCTCATGGTCATCTAGCGTTGTAGTCGACATTGGGTTCAGTACAAGAGGCTCAGCCGGCGCGGAGGCCGTGAGGGCCGAGGCCCCTGTACTGCTTTCGCTCGTGTTCGGGGGTTGTGGGTGTTGCACTACTGATTGGGAGGGTGCATACGGAGGGGGCATGTAAATGATCGGGGGACCTAACAGTAATTCGTCATTCGTTCGCTGCTTGGAGGACAACTCAGGGTAGAGCAAAGAAGGGGTCCTAACAGCGTACTGGCCTGAGGTTTCGGGCTCCTGTCTTAGTTTAGTTTCCCTTCTCTCCTTTATGTCTTCTTCTAACTTTCTAGCGGCAAGGTGAGCTGCCTTTCGTAATTCCTTTTCTGCTTTTACTTCTTCCCTCTTTTTCCGTTGCGTCGCTTATTTGCGCCACATGCCAATACTGTCAAGCATAGTAGGCGTCGTCTTATTGCTACGCAGAGCTACTTCTAGCGCTTCTATCTTGCGGTCGTCGAAGGATCCCATCAGTGGCCACTGACTTTCGGGGTCCTTCTTGGTATATTTATGCCACAGCTTGCTATAAGCTACGGCGACTAGTCCATATTTAGTGAACATGTCCTTATTAGGGGTGCCTTCCAGTGGAGCCGGGTGGTTCACCTCTAATAAGCAGTCCGGGCAGAACCAACTACCAATCAGTGGGGAGAAGATAGGCATGACGGGTTTCAACGGGGACAAAAGTCAGCACTACCTATCTTTTCACTGCTTGCAAAGACTAGACAGAATATCTCTATTCTTCGTTATTTGTAAGCAGAGAATACCTCCAAAGAACCAATATCGAACAACTAGTGTTCGGACAATCAATCAATCAATCAATGGGGAGATAAAGATAGGCACGACGGGTTTCAACGGGGACAAAAGTCTGCGTTACCTACCCTTCACTATTTGCAAAGACTAGACAGAATATTCCTATTCTACGTTATTTGCAAACAGAGAATATCTCAAAAAGCACTATTCTTCAAAACAATCAATGTTCGGACAATCAATCAATGGGGAGATAAAGATAGGCACGACGGGTTTCAACGGGGACAAAAGTCTGCGTTACCTACCCTTCACTATCTGCAAAGGGAGAGAGAGGGTATTTCTACTCCTCCCCGTTTGTAGACAGCGAATATCTCAAAGAGAACAATCAATGAGCAATACTAGTATTCAAACAATCAATCAATTATTTCGCACTTTTGTCGTATTTCACGACCTTACCCGGACCGCGTGGACAGTTTCTCGTCTTCCGCCTCCAGCGCCCGATCGTCCTCTACTCTCCGTATTTGCCGCGGCACTCCTGATGGTTCCCAGTCAGGACCGTAGATCACTCGAGAGAGGTCTGCTCGGAACCAGTGAAGTTCGGATGATCGGCTGCCAGACGAGGGTCTATTGGGCAGGAGCTCTCCCGATCGTTGCAGTCGTTCACTCTGTCGTCGGGACCTCTCCCACTGGATCCACGTGTCGCTGATGGGCCCCACGTTTGGGACGCCAATTGTTAAATGGTAGCGGCAGTTTCAGTCGATAACCTTTCAAGTATTTGCCCGGCGGTAATCGCCTCTCATACCACTCGATAATTTACCAATAAAAGAGGCAGGCGCCGGAGACTGGAAGGCAGGAAACAAAGTTTTATTCCGTCGGAGCAGAACACATCAGATCAGACAGCAAGGTATCGTCACGAGGTGCTCTAACTGCATCTCTGAGACCTGGTCTCTTATACACTGGTTTATTGCTTTATTACACATAGTATATTCTTGAGATTCTCTTGATGCCTGAAAGAACATCCCCTGAAGCCCCGGCTCAGATCCGATCCCACACATAGATACAGTAGAAGTTCCCACCCTACCCGCAGTGGGAGATGGCTATCGCGCAGCAGGGAATTCCGCTAATTCCCGGCGGTGTGTGCAACCGGCCGGGTCTCAGGGGGTAGGGGTTTTGATCTACTGTAATCCCTTTGATGCGGGGTGTTTCCCTTACAGTAGGGGCAATAAACTGCATCCGCAGGGCTAGGTGATGGCCTGGGACCAGTTCGGACAATGGGGCGCAGAGGAAGGGGGTTATCAAAGGAGAGGCATGACCATGTATGGGATGTCGGTCGGATGTGGTTCCGTAGCAGGGTCGCGCAGAAGGAGAGGGTTTATGGCCTGTATGAGAGAGCGGGGGTGGCCAGCGCGCGGGGGATGCTTGCAGCGCCAAGGGGACCGCGCTGGCGATTGACAATGAGTGGGGTGCCTAAAATGGCAGCCGTGCGTTCGCTGTGCGTGGTGCTGGGGAGGGGCAAGATGGCGCAGATAATGTTCAGTTTGCAGGCTAAATTTCCACAAGAGGAGGGGTAAAGCTGGCAGAGGAGAGAGCTGGCAGGGGAGGAAGTACAGCTGGAAGAGGAGGAAGTAAAGCTTGCAGTGGAGGGGTAAAACTGGCAAAGGAGGGAGTAAATCTGGCAGAGGAGGGAGTAAATCTGGCAGAGGAGGAAGTAAAGCTGACAGAGGAGGGAATGAAGCTGATAGAGGGAGTAAAGCTGACAGAGGGAGTAACACTGAGAGGAGGGAGTAAAGCTGGCAGAGGAGGGAATAAGCTTGCAAGGGAGGAAGAAAAAGCTGGCAGAGGAGGAGTAAAACTGACAAGGGACGGAGTAAAACTAGCAGATGAGGGAGTAAATCTGACAGAGGAGGGAGTAAAGCTGACAGAGGATGGGAGAGGGCTGGAAGAAGGGGAAGGAGCAGAGTTTGTTTGTTAGCTTAAATGGGTAAAATCTAAGCTCAGCTGCAGTGCAGTGAGGCTGCGCCCACTACCCAGCACCGTGGCACTACATTATGCTTAAAGTGACAGTGCGGAGGCGCACCGCCCCAAAGGCTTGGCCTGAATTAAGGATCAGGGTAGGGATTAATCCAGGGGGGCTGGTAGACGATGGCAGTGGCCGGTGTGCCAACATCTGGCAAAAGGACCTGAGGGAGATGTTGGGAAAAGGGACAATAAACTTCATTTCCCCTTTAACTTGCATTAAAATGAGTAAGTCATATGCGACAGAAAGATTACATAATGCAATTTTATACTTTAAAACATTTGGTGATGTCGCACCTAAATCTGGAAGACAGGAAATGACGAGGCAAAGATACAGAGGCGTGGCTTGTCAATTCTGTGTCACCTGCTTCCTCTTCTTAAAAAAAACACTGCAACACACTGCCACCAAGTGGCACTAATGTGCAACTACATAGCAGCACCTGATAAAAAGATTCATACAGAGGCTCTTCATGGAGGAGAGTCCTCCCCAGAGCTCAGTTTGTGATTGAATGAGCGCCAGTGCCCAGGGCTCTGCTTCGGAGCCCACAGTCAGTGCTATTAAATTCGTTGTGTGTGAACGTCTTGTAAGGAAACATAAGTGACAGACCCCAAACATGAGTGATGGTGGGGCCCACCTGTAACCACCGGCTCAAATTAGGGGCTGGTACACTCAGCACCTACCAGCGTCAAGCTGTAGTCTACCAAAATGTGTTTATAACTAATCCACCATCCTGCATCCGAGCCCCAGTGTCCACTCGCCCGCAGTTTGAGCCGTTAACGGTGGTCTCCATTTTTGCAAGCCAAAGTGGCAGAGGACACTCATTTAATGACCTTTAGTGCACATTCAAGAGCATCAAGAATATGATTTATAGAATAAGGTTGATGCCTATGGTACTGCCATACAAGTTCTATGTTTGAACTACGCATGAATTTACCACGCATGCCTTTACAACGCGGTCCGAAACACAAATGAATCTTTACAACTCATTCCTTTACCACGCAAGTCGTTGCAACGACATTGCATAAGGAAAGTGATGGACTTTGGAATAGTATAATTTACCACTCCAACTCCAGTCTTCTCAACAGTAGGGAAAGTGTTGGACTTAAATTCCAATATCACTCCAACAACGCTTTCCCTAAGGCAGGTCGTTATTACGACTTGCGTGGCAAAGGAATGCATTTTAAAGAAGCAGTCATAGTTCGGACCGCATAGTAAAGGCACAACATAGTTCAAGCCTAGTTATAAAGACACAGCGTGGTTTGGGCAATTTTGTAAAGGAACAGAATGGTTTTGGCCGCATAGTAAAGGCACAGGGTGGTTCGAGCAGTGTTGTAAAGGCACAGAATGGATCGGGCGCCGTTGTAATGGCACAGCGTAGTTCAAGCCTAGTTGTAAAGGCACAGGGTGGTTTGAGCAGTGTTGTCAAGGCACAGAATGGCTCGAGCTGCTTTGTAAAGGCACAGTGTGGTTTGAGGTGTGTTGTAAAGGCAGTTTCCCTTCTGCACAACCAGAAAAGGGAACTGTGGCCGGTGCCTGGAGCAAGAGACCTGGTGGCTTGGAGCGGGAAAGCAGCAGGTGGACCCTAGAGGTGACTGGTGGGCAGACAGAACCAGGTCAACGTGGAGTGACCAATAGTCAGGAGAACTTTAAGAGATGGTTTTGTGAACATATTTTAAGCAAGAAAACAAAAATAGCACGGATTTACTGACTGTGTTTGTCATTTACATCTTCAAATCAGCTTCAAATAAAAGACAAATCCAGAATAGGATGAAAAATAACTGAAGAGACGAAACTTACTGTTGGTCCGATAATGATCATGTAAACGCTGTTCTCCTGCCGATGCCATTCTAGGAGAGTAAAAGAACGCAATGAGCAACCCATTTCTGTGTTAAGACGTCTACATACTCATAGTCAATAGCGAATCCTGGTTCACCAGGTCTCTATAGCTGTCGTACGTCCAGTTCTGCTGTTACACCTCACATCTCCTTCGCCTACACTAACACAGACATCAGTGTCACCACACTAGCCACGTTGGGCAGGAGGTCCACTCCACATGTCTACTCTAGCCACTCTGGGCAGTAGGTCCACTTCACACGTCTACCAGGGTGTAGTGACCACCACACTAGCCACGCTGAGCAGGAGGTCCACTCCACACGTCTACCAGGGTCTAGTGACCACCACACTAGCCACGCTGGTCAGGAGCTCCACTTCACACGTCTACAAGGGTCTAGTGACCACCACAATAGCCACGCTGGGCAGGAGGTCCACTTCACACGTCTACCAGGATCTAGTGACCACCACACTACACGCTTTTGGCCAGTTGGCCAAGGACCAGGTGACCTCAAGAACACACGCCCTTCATTTCCATCCTCATGACAGGTGCTGAAAGGAGCTCCAAGTCCTTGTCTGAGATGAGTGGCTGATATGTCTGCCCCAAGCCAAGTTTTTGAAAAGTTTCCTCACAGCTACAATTTTCCAAAGATTCCTCTTCAAGAAAGACCTGCAGAGTGTGGAAAAGCCCCTTTATTGAATGGACACCAAGTGGCACCAGACTGTGTACACATCTTCCAGCATTCAATCAATCAATCAGTTATTTATAAAGCGCTGCTCTTCACCCCAGAGGGTATCCGGGCGCTGAGGTCTCAGTCGACAAGCCAGGTCTGGATCCCCTTCTGAATTCTGCCAGGGGCTGATGTTCGTAGGTCGTAGGTCGAGCAATGGGCATTAGTTTCATTTTAGAACCATGCCCTGGGCAGTAGACTGGCATCAGAGGGGGCAAGGACTATGGAAGGCAGCCCTGGCTAGGATGCTCCAGCAGTGTGGCAGGCGTCACTGGTGCAAAGTTCTGCCCTCAGGTGGATCAATGCGACAGGCCAACGAATGCATCGCGTGTTCATCTGGGGGTGGCGCTTGTCTTCTGGACAACGTCCTGTTGATGATGTCAATGCGGGAAGTTTTCTTTCTTGGCGATGATGTCATCAGTCATGCCGGATGCAAGAGGTATTTGCACTTGAATTCTGTAATACAAAAGGTGGCTAAAGAATTGTAATAGTGCAGCTGCCGAATTGTGTGTCAAAGAAGATGAGTAAAGGGTGTTTGTCTCCATGGAAGGATCACAGGTGGGTCTGATGATCAGGGCTCGTGAACTGGACATTTTTCTTTCGTTCACACATAGAGAGCCAAGCAGTGAACACCGTTTCAACAGGGTCCAGTGTGCGCCTCGACATCACTAATGTAAACTTTACGGGGTCCTCTCAATGTTGATAGAACGCAACTGGCTCTTACAGTTATCAATGATTATTAGTGAGTCATCGAGAAGAAAGATGGCGTTCGTTTAGCACGAAAGAAAGGAAAATGCTACTTTCATTTCTGTGTCACCGGGTTAAATCATTTTACTGTTTGTATTCTGTCCCCCCCCCCCACCCCTCACCCCCCCATTGAGGCTGGAGCCTAATAACTTACAAGATGAAGAAATGTGAAACACCTTCGTCCAACTCTCTTCTGCGGCAACAGTGGCTTTACTGTAATGCCCCTGTGACGTAAAGAGACCCCCCATACAGTTCTTACTACGGAGACTGTCTCGCATCATGGAACCCACTCTATGCCCATAGTGTAGATCGTGACCTCTCACCCCCTCACACATCTAGAGACCCACTTCCGCTCCACCCTGTCCTAAGTACCACAGGTGCTTCTCTCCGCAGCCTCCCTAGACATCTCCCAGAGACCTGCACTTTATTCCCATCATACACAGCGCCTCGTACATGTGGGTGTCTCTTGTTACCCGCTTAGCTGCTATGGGGTAGAATAATATCTTTTATATAAGAGCACTTATGTTTTGAGATCAGTTTACCACTATGTGATGGTTTGATGACACTTTCCTGTCAGAAGTTACGAAATTTAAATGTTTACTCTGTCCTGCTCATTGGAAATACGCTCTGCAGCCTGGTTCCCAAAACAGGTGTTTTAAAATTCACTTGGTACATAATAAAGTGGTGGAAAGATGTATTTCACTCCACCGTTCCATATCTCCATTCTGTGGTGTTGTCCGTGGGCACCTGCACCAGCCTCCCTCTGATGGAGGCGAGGATGACCCTCAGTTCCAGCGGGTTGACAGAGCCGAGAGTCCTCGTTCTCCTCCGGTGTCGGCATCGATGTCAAAGTACCCGGGACCGGCATAGGTTGCAGAGCCGGAAGCAGGGTCAGAACTGGAGCCGGATGCAAGATGGGCTCAAAGGGTCCAACTGGTGCTGAGAGTGAACCCGCCAGCAGTGCCCCAGATGGAAGGCTTCTCGGCTCCTTGGGGCGCCAGAGGCAGCTGGTAAGGTCTCCAGGCACAAGGCCTGTGACCCCATCCCGCCCTGTGTGTTGCAGTATTACATGGTGGTCGTGATGTCCGTGAGCACCTTCACCAGCCTCCCTTTCATGGAGGAAAGAAGGCCTTCAACGCCAAGCAGATGCCTCTCAGTTCCAGCAGGTTGACAGAGAGCCGAGACTCCTCGTTCTCCTCCGGTGTCGGCATCGATGTCAAAGTACCATAGACTGGCATAGGTTGACGAGCTGGAAGAAGGGTCAGAGCTAGAGCTGGAGGCAAGAGGGGCTCAGAGGGTCCAACTGGTGCTGAGAGTGAACCCGCCAGCAGTGCCCCAGATGGAAGGCTTCTCGGCTCCTTGGGGCGCCAGAGGCAGCTGGTAAGGTCTCCAGGCACAAGGCCTGTGACCCCATCCCGCCCTGTGTGTTGCAGTATTACATGTTGACCTATATCGACCTATATCCCTCCTCCCCGGGACCAGCAAGGTTGCAGAGAAACTGGTGAATAAGAAACTCTCCCAGTTTCTTGAATCTAATAATCTGCTAAAAAACTCGCAGACAGGTTTTCGCCCAGGACAAGGCACTGACATCGCCCTCCTGGCTGCAGTGGAGGAGGCCAGAGCACTCTTAGACGAGGGAGGATCAGTGGCAGTGATCCTCCTCGACCTGAGCGCGGCCTTCGACACCGTCAACCACCAACTCCTGGTTAAACGGCTTAAGAAGGTAGGAGTAGAAGGCACCGCTCTATCCTGGCTTTCCTCCTTTCTGGCCCAACGTTCCTTCCAGATCTGGGAAAATAACACCCGCTCCTCCGATACTCCCCTCCAATGTGGGGTGCCTCAGGGCTCCTCCCTGAGCCCCACATTGTTTAACATCTATATGTCCCATTGGAGGAGGTCGTCATCCCGTTCGGAGTGAGCATTGTCAGCTATGCGGATGACACACAGCTAGTTGTCTCCCTCTCCCACCCTAGTCAACAGCCAGCGGATCTATTCAACTGCTTAACACAGATCCAAGGGTGGATGAATAACTCAGCCGTAAAGCTGAATGGTTCTAAAACTGACATTCTCCTTCTGGGTCAGAAAGGATGCACCTTCCCTCTGAACACCTGGCCACCCTGTCTGGGCCCCCCCCCTGCTCCCAAACAGGAAGTAAAAAGCCTGGGAGTATGGATTGAAACAGATCTCTCTTTTACTACGCAGGCCAAAAGAGTAGCAGGCACCTGCTTCGGCCTACTCAAAGCGATGAGAAAGATTCTGCCCCTCCTTCCACCCACATCGCAAAGACTTCTCATCCAAGGCCTTATTCTGTCCAGGCTTGACTATAGCAATGCTATATACCTGGGCGCACCCGAAGCAACCTTAAATAAACTGCAGAAAATTCAAAATGCTGCCGCCCGGATCCTCACACATACTCCTGCCAGAGCTTCAGCCAAACCTGCTCTGAAGCTCCTTCACTGGCTTCCAGTGAGAGAACGAATAACATTCAAAGCCTTAAGCCTGGCTCATAGGCTAGTGCAGAATCAGGGCCCCCCCATTCTGAGGAAATTCATACAACCCTATAAAGCCCCTAGATCTCTCCGATCGGACAGGGAGTCCCTCATCACCGTGCCCAGATTCAAAAAAGCCCGCACGGGTGGAAGACGTTTCTCGATCCACACAGCGCGCCTATGGAACGCCCTTCCTCGAGACCTGAGGAAAGAACCAAACTATTTACGATTCAGGAAACGACTCAAAACCCACTTGTTTCCTTAAAACAGCTTTTAACCACTTCTTTTTTGCCATGTTTAAAATTGCTTCTGTCTAAAATTGCTGTACCCCCCTTCTCCCCCCCCCCCCCACTGGTGTAGGGATTTTTTTTTTTAGCGCTGGGATACCTCCGGGTGACTACGCGCTCTATAAAAATTTTAATAATAATAATGTCCGTGAGCAACTGCACCAGCCTCCCTTTCATGGAGGAAAGAAGGCCTTCAACGCCAAGCAGATGCCTCTCAGTTCCAGCAGGTTGACAGAGAGCCAAGACTCCTCGTTCTCCTCCGGTGTCGGCATCGATGTCAAAGTACCATAGCCTGGCATAGGTTGCCGAGCCGGAAGCGGGGTCAGAGCTAGAGCTGGAGGCAAGAGGGGCTCAGAGGGTCCAACTGGTGCGGAGAGTGAACCTGCCAGCAGTGCTCCAGATGGAAGATCTCTCGGCTTGTTGGGGCCCGAAGGTGCGCCAGAGGGAGCTGGTAAGGTCTCCAGACACAAGGCCCATGACCTCACCCCGCCCTGTGTGTTGCAGCATTACATGACGGTGGTGATGTCCGTGAGCACATGCACCAGCCTCCCTTTTATGGAGGGAAGGGAGGCTTTCAGTGCCAAGTAGATGTTCCTCAGTTTTATCAGGTTGATGTTAAGTTGGGACTTCTCCGCCAGTGTCAATGGTGTTGGCATCAACGGCAACGTACCCAGAGCCCGCATATGTTGTGAAGCCGGAAGCGGGGTTAGAACTGGAGCCAGAGACATGATAGGCCTGGTGAGTTCAACTGTCACCGAGGTCGAACTCGCCAGCCATTCTCCAGATGGAAGGTCTCTCAGCTCCACGGGCCTGAAGCTGCCCCAGAGGGAGCCAGTAAGGACCCGAAGAGACAGATCATGGCTGCATGGAACCCTTTGATCGGACTTTGACTTGGGCTGTGCCGGCGCTAGTTGCAGGATCGGCTCCGAAGTCAGATGACTTTGAGAGAAAGATCAAAATGAGTGACGTCACCCACGTGCCTGATCAAGCGATTGTGAGCGGCGCGAGGGCGCGGAATCACTCTGATTTCCTGTGCTTCCTTTTTAAATTACCTGAGGAGTTTGGCCGTGGCACGGACCGGCATGATGAGCTCCGGCGACTTCGGGAAAGCGACTGGTACTTGGACTGAACTTTAGACGCAGCCCGCGCCTTGGAGCAGCCCTGACAAGGAGTCTATCTGAGCTCGGTGACATAAAGATTTGCCTGATGGTCGCCAGATTCCTCAACGCGTAGTTGCTGGAGGCCCTGCAGTCATGCCTGACCGTATACACCACACACATACCTGGGGCGGATCCGTCATAGACATCTGTTTGCAGCGGTCCCTACAGGGCTTGAAACCTGCCATTTTAGGGGGTGACTTCCCTTGCACATTGAAGAAAGTCTGAGGTAAAGGGAGCTCAGATCCTCGCCTGGTGGCAGGGTAAGAAAGGAACTGACGTCAGCACACAGGGGTGGGGTACACGAGCGCTGCACCTCATTTCCAGAGCGGAATGGTGCTAGCGTGGTGTTGCACGATGCCACCTGATGGTGCTCAGAAGTACTGATGAAATGTTTCCGGATCTAGTCTAACGCCTGGGAATATTCAAAGGGCGAGGGATCTGTGGCTAGAAATCTCTGTCAGAATTTTCTGTTTGCAGAATCTCTTGATGGACCGAGCACCGCAGATGCAACACGTGCGATATTTCAGGCACCCGCTGCCTTTACATGTAACTTCTGTAGTACGTTTGTGTTTTCATTTTCTTGCTATGCTTGAAGTTGGCCTTTGAAAAGGTGACCTCTGCCTAGCTCCGCACACACTCCCCGTGAACCTCGGCCTGCGGGTTTTAAGATACGTTTCGGCTTCAATGTGGTTTTTGTGACTTTTAAACTTGCAGCTGCTTGTGGTGGTCAGTCGTGGCCGTGGCTTTGGAGTCACACGCAATCGTGGTTTCCTTTTGCTGGGACTGGACAGAACAGTCCTCGTGTTTGCTGGGGTAAGACCGTTGCTGCTACTAGCCATGTGTGGTGAGTTTAGGCGCGCAGCTGCTATGATGCATTTGTTTCCAGGTAGCCACCGTGGCTCCAAGCTTCCAGCTGCTCAGGACGGCTTTGGGTTCCCATTCTGCGCCTCGGCTGGAAGCTTGCAGACAGGGGAGGTTTGGGTCGGAGTCTTCACGCATGCAGCTGTGGAGGTAAACTGGTTTCAGTTTATAGGAATGTCCTCAACCCTTCAGGTGCTACTCACCCGTGTTTGCAGACACACCCTCGCACCCGAGCCTGCGGCTGCTGGTTTTAGAACACAATACAGTCCTGTCACTGAGCAGTTCCACCCCCGTGCACCCCACAAAGCGCCGATGAAAGTCCCCACAATGAACAAAGCCGGCTAGTAACTGGTCAGACGCCCATAACACCAGCTCTACATCCGGGCTACGCACCTGAGAAGGCGTCCACCAAGAACAGGGGGTCCTTCACGCGCCGGAGGCCGCACACCAGCACGAAGAGGCGCACGGCGTCGAGGCGCTGCGGGATCTCTGAAACACAAGAGGGAGGAGGTGTTTACATGTGTCCTAGAGGACGAGACGTCATCAGTGCAGGCGAGAACCCACCAGTCATGGGTACGAGTCTCAGAAACCCTGCTGCCATTTACCAATGCTTAGGTTATAACAACGGAAAACAAAAATTGATCAGAGTTGCGCCACCATGACACGCACAGAAAAATATTAAAGCGAAACTGCCCAAAATACCCCCTAACTCCTTGGATGGAAAACAACCTAGCATTCTACTGAAAGCACAAAACTTCACAACAGTGCAAAACAACGCTTTGTAAAGTGCAGAACACGTGAAAAGTGAACACAAACATTTCGATATCATCTCTACTGAACTAAGGCGCTGGTCTGTACTGCTCACTGCGCTCTGGGGAACACATGAAAAAGAAATACAACACATTCACACACAAATCCGTTTTATGGCCACCTCATGTTCCTGTAGGATTCTCAGAAATAACCTATAGAAGAGGAGGAACCGCCGACATCTGTTACCCTGTAACAAGACTGACAGGAGGGAACGCAGACTCCTGAGCCTTAGGGTGTCAGGGCTACAGGAAGCGCTGCCCTCTGTGCCAGGGGGGAGGGCACACTTATAAGGTACGGCCTGGAGAGGTGCGGGCGGTCCTGCTCAGAGGAGTGCCACACTCAGGCCTCGGAGGTGAGACACCGGATGCTCCCTGGGGTCAGATGTTCTCAGCCTCCAACCTCCTGTGGTGGGAGGCAACACCACCCTACCGCCTTATACAGGATACAACGGCCCAAAACAACAACAGGTCTACAGATTCGTATTCGATTCGATTATGTTCTTTTGTGATTTTGAAAGAGCCGACATCAGCGCCAAGACGCCTGTTGGACCCGGCCTCGCAGAACGGCCCTCCGTGCACCCGCACCACCGAAACCTGGTACCTGCCGCCCCAACCACCCGGCCCAGCCGGTCCTTCCTACCAGAACACCCGCACCCGGCCCGGACATCCTCGTCCATGGCCTCTCTCCTTTCGGCCACCCCGGGCCCGCATGCCCACTTCATGCGTCAAGATGGCCGCCCGGCCCCAGCGCGACCCTGGCCTAGAGGCGCCACTCCGGCTGGAGGACATCACACTTCCAGGGGGATGAGAGAGGGAGGAGCAGTTTCTATCGCACCTCTGGACTCCCCTGGGACGATGGGTTTCGATCGGCCCTCCGGCCTCCCTGAGAGCTGGCTCCACGCCTGCTGGGTGTCTGGGACTCCTCCCGCCCCGGCCCTGAACGAGATCAAAAGACAATAGCAGGAAACCCCGACAAGCGACCCCCAGGTGACAAGACCCCTGCCTCCACCGACCCCGGACATCAAAGAGGGGTCGACCTATAACAAGGGGTGCTCTGGGTCGGTCCGGCAGATTCGACGCTGGAACAACGTAAGCCTGCTGAGTGACTCGCGGCTCCTGGAAGATCGTAACACCTCTGAACTTGTGCCTAAGCCTGCTGAGTGACTCGCGGCTCCTGGAAGATCGTAACACCTCTGAACTTGTGCCTAAGCCTGCTGAGTGACTCGCGGCTCCTGGAAGATCGTAACACCTCTGAACTTGTGCCTAAGCCTGCTGAGTGACTCGCGGCCCCTGGAAGATCGTAACACCTCCGACTTTGCGCCTAAGCCTGCTGAGTGACTCGAGGCTCCTGGAAGATCGTAACATCTCCGAACTTGTGCCTAAGCCTGCTGAGAGACTCGCGGCTCCTTGAAGATCGTACACCTCTGAACCTGTACCTGAGCCCGCTGAGTGACTCGCGGCTCCCCCAGACTCTCACGGTCCCGCCGGACCCCGACTACGACCCCGTATCCCCCGGCTCGAGGATTGTGAGCTGTGCGCCGGATACGTCCCTGCTTGAACTTTTGCCAAAGACTGTCCCGCTACCCCCCTACCTTTCCGAGACTCTTGAGCCTGTGCACACCTTGTACATATTTGCCGTGATAACCTACTTGATAAAGATTGTTTCTGAGAATAACCGGTGTGGTTACTCTGTGTCGTGTGGTGCCAGAAGTACGATCCTAGCTGCGAGATTCCTCCCCCTGGGGAATCTCCCGCCAGTGCCCGGCTACGATACTTCGAGGGTGGGTCTCAGGGTAGTCAGGACCCCCTTCCGGGCTCCTCTGAGGTCACCGTCTAACATTGGTGGCAAGCGACGGGATTCGGGCCCATCACCTAGAGATCGTACCGTGAACAACGGACGCACTACCGACAAGGATGGCAGAAGGAAGCGCCATGAGCCCCGCAGAAACCAACGCCAACAGGGTGTTCCAGGTGGAGCATCTAGAAGAATATACACACAAGGAGCTGAAGCAATTTTGCAAAGAACTTAAAATCGCTACCACTGGTCTCAACACGAAGGAAGATTTGCAGAAAGCACTGAAAACTTGGGTGGAGACCGGGGCCTCCCGCCCGGAAGGCACGGGGGAGCGCCCCGACGAAACCGAACCTCCCCAAAGTGAAAGCGGCAGCAATCAGGTGCGAGGAGGCGTACCAGACGGGGGCTTCTCCCCAGAAGAACTCGCGGACAGAGAGAGAAGCCGCAATCATGAACTAGCGCTGGCCAAACTCAAAATTGAGGGCGAATTGAAGTTAGCGGAAAAAAAGCTAGCGGTAGAACAAATGCGTGTACAAGGCGAACTGGAGGAGAAAAAGCTCCAACGGGAGCACGAAGGAAGGAAGCTCCAGCTGGAGCACGAACGCAGCTTAAAGGAACTCGAGCTCAAGGCCCGAAACGAGGAAGGGAGGCCCCCAAGTAACCGAGAGACGGCCTCCCCAGCGGAACAGAAGGTCCACATCCCGAAGGATGTGGTCAAGGAATATTATAAAAACGATGACATTCAGCAATGGTTTCGGGCCTACGAGGTCGCCATGACCTCCCATCGGATCCCGCAGAAGGACTGGGGGGCGGGGCTGTGGGGGCGGTTTCTGAGCGAAGGAAGGGACACCCTGCTCGACCTACCCCTCTCCCTGCAGACCTCCTACAGCCACATGAAAGAGGCTCTACTCACAAGATACGGCCTCACCCCAGAAATGTACCGTCAACGGTTCCGGGACTGCAGGAAGATCCCGGGCACCACCTGGGTGGAATATGTAAACTTTTTCAGTCGGGCCTTCGATGGGTGGACCAAGGGCAGCAAGGTCACCACCCTGGCCGAACTCACTGATCTCATGTTGTGGGAACATCTAGCTGCGAACTGCTTCGTAGAACTACGTCAGCATCTGCTGGACAGTAAGCTCACAGATCCCCGGAAGCTGGCTGTGGAGGCCGACCGCTGGACCAACACCCGGGTCTCCCGGGGCATGGTAGGAGAGTACCCCCGAACCAGTCAGGGACCACCCCGCCAGAGAGGAGGAGGGAACCAGGGAGGGCCGAGAGAGTCCCAGCCTAGCCCCCCGAAGACACCACCTCCACCTTTCCCGGCGCCCCCTCCACCAGTAACCGGGCCCCCTGGGAAACGGGGACACCGGGTGACCGTCACATGTTTTCGCTGCCAGAAACCCGGGCACTACGCCAATGACCCAGAGTGCCCCATGGCCACCCAAGTCCCCCCGACGAGACAGATAGCCAACGTAGCCCTGGGGGAGGGGGTGGAGGAAGCCGAAGAGTGGGAACCCGCAGCAATGGCCCTAGTATCCCTGGGAGATAGGGAGATGATCCCTGGTAGCCTCCTCCCCTCCAACACCCAGAAGTATGGGCAGCTTGTCAAAATCAATGGCCACCAGGTAGAGGCCCTGCGAGACACCGGGGCCAGTATCACCGGTGTCCTCAGGCACCTAGTCCCCGAAGAGCAGATCCTCCCCAACGTCTTTTGCCCTGTAATATCCGCAGACAATAGAGAGAGCATGTGCCAGGTAGCCCTGGTGCCATTTGAGTGGGGAGGGGTGATAGGCAAACTCAAGGTGGCCGTAAGAACCTCCCAGCCGGTCGACTGCCTTTTAGGGAACGACCTAGAGAGTTCCCCATGGAAGCACGTAGAGCGTAAGGCCCACCTGGGAATGATGGGACTCCCCGAGTGGGTGTGCGCCACCACCCGATCTATGTCCGCCCGACTCACTCCCCAGAGGGAAGTCGAGAGCACCCCGATCGAAGAGATCAGAACAGTCCCCGCCGAGGGTCCTTCCGTCCCCCCATCAGAAGGGTCCGTCGCTAGCGATGAACCCACACCATCCGACCCTGACCCGGTCCCTGAGTTAGGCGATCTACCCGAGTTGGCCCATTGGCGCCACGAGGGCGGACCCACTCGGGAGGAGTTTTGCAGGGAGCAAGCCACTTGTCCTTCCCTGGTCGGGCTGCGGCGCCAAGCCGAGGGCCAAGCCGCAGGTGACCAGACCGGGACGCACCGAATCTATTGGGAGAATAGCATCCTGTACAGTGAGCAGAAGTCGGTGGAGCTGGGATCTGGACGGGTACTGGTGGTACCCCTCCGCTTCCGAGATTTCCTCCTGGGTTTAGCCCACGACGTCCCCCTCGCCGGTCACCTGGGACAGGACAAGACTTACAACCGTCTTGTGACCCATTTTTACTGGCCTAAGATGAGAGCAGCGGTAGAGGCCCATTGCAAGTCCTGCCCCACGTGCCAGGCTAGTGGAAAGAGTGGAGGGAAACTCAAGGCTCCCCTCCAACCCTTCCCGGTCGTCAGTACCCCCTTCGAACGAGTCGGGATCGACATCGTGGGACCACTGGACCCCCCCACCTCCCAAGGCCACCGTTTTATCTTGGTCCTAGTGGACCACGCCACCCGCTATCCGGAGGCTATCCCCCTGCGCACCATTACGGCCCCTGTGGTGGGCCGGGCCCTGATGGGGATCTTTTCCAGGGTGGGGTTTCCCCGCGAGGTCGTGAGCGATCGCGGCACTAATTTTATCTCAAGGTATATGACGTCCCTGTGGCAACAATGTGGGGTGTCCTATAAGTTCACCACCCCGTACCATCCCCAAGGAAACGGCCTAGTAGAAAGGTTTAATAGGACTTTGAAAGGGATGATCGCTGGCCTAGAAGAACCCCTCCGGCGGAAGTGGGACGTCCTGCTCCCTTGCCTATTGTTCGCGTATAGAGAGGTCCCCCAGAAGTCCCTAGGATTCAGCCCGTTTGAGTTACTCTATGGGCACCCCGTCCGAGGTCCCCTCAGTTTGGTAAAGGAAGAGTGGGAGGCGGCACCCCAGACCACCCCCCGAGATGTGTTCCAATACGTCCTGTCCCTCCGGAACCAGACCAGGAAGTTCCGAGAACTGGCCGAGGCCAACCTGGAGGCGAGTCAAGAAGAGATGAAACGCTGGTACGACCAGAATGCCACTCTGGTTGAGTTCCAGCCGGGCCAGCAGGTGTGGGTCATGGCCCCCGTGAAGCCTGGCGCCCTCCAGGACCGATGGACTGGGCCTTACAAGGTGGTTGAGCGAAAGAGTCCAGTTACGTACTTGGTGGACGTCCAGTCGCCCCGGGACCCCCTCCGGGTCCTGCATGTGAACCGACTCAAGCCTCACTTCGTGCGGACAGAACTGAGCCTCCTGCTGGCCACCGATGACGGGGCCGAAGATGAGTCGGATCCCCTCCCGGACCTCCTGTGTGTCAAGGAGCAGGATGGCTCCGTGGAGGGAGTGAACCTTTCCCCAGCCCTCACTGCCCAGCAACAAGCGGACTGCCGCCAGCTCCTAAGACAATTTGCCGACCTCTTCTCTCTGACCCCCCGGGTCACCAACTGGTGTGTTCATGACGTGGACACCGGGGACAGCCCGCCGGTGAGACACCGAGCCTACCGGGTTCCTGACCGGGTCCGGTCCTGCATTCAAGATGAAGTCTCGAAGATGCTGACCCTGGGGGTGATTGAGCCCTCTGACAGTCCCTGGGCCAGCCCCGTGGTCCTGGTCCCGAAGGCAGCGGCCCCCGGTGTCGCCCCCGAGCTCCGATTCTGCGTGGATTACCGGGGGCTCAATGACGTTACCCGAGCCGATGCCCACCCCATTCCACGAGCCGACGAACTCATTGACCGACTGGGGGCAGCCCGGTTCCTCAGCACATTCGACCTCACCTGCGGATACTGGCAGATTGCGCTCACCGAAGGGGCCAAGGAGCGGTCCGCTTTCTCCACCCCCGACGGGCACTACCGCTTCCGCGTGATGCCCTTCGGGATGAAAAATGCCCCGGCCACTTTCCAGCGACTGGTGAATAAGGTCCTGGCCGGGTTGGAACAGTTCAGCGCGGCATATCTAGACGATATCGCCGTCTTCAGTTCAGAGTGGAGTGAGCACCTCCAGCACCTCCGGAGGGTGCTAGCCGCCCTGCGCCAGGCCGGCCTCACAGTAAAAGCTAGCAAGTGCCAGATCGGGCAAGGCTCCGTAGTCTACCTGGGGCACCGGGTCGGGAGCGGCCAGGTAGCCCCTCTACAGCCAAAGATCGACGCCATCCTGGCCTGGGAACCACCCATCACCCAGACGGAGGTCCGAGCCTTCCTGGGACTCACAGGCTACTACCGACGCTTCATTCGGGGATATGGCAGCCTGGTCGGCCCTCTCACCGAACTCACATCTAAAAAACAGCCAAAGAAGGTGCAGTGGACGGCTGCCTGCCAGGAGGCTTTCGATGCTCTAAAAAAGGCCATGTGCACTGCTCCCGTCCTCCAGGCTCCCGACTATGCCAAGGAGTTCCTAGTCCAGACCGATGCCTCCGAACATGGCATTGGGGCCGTCCTGTCCCAAGTGAATGACCAAGGCCTAGACCAGCCCGTCGCCTTCCTCAGTCGGCGGCTGCTGCCCCGAGAGCAGAGGTGGAGCACCATAGAGCGCGAAGCCTTTGCCGTGGTCTGGGCACTCAAAAAGCTACGACCCTACCTGTTCGGCACGCATTTCAGAGTCCAAACTGACCATCGGCCCTTGCGGTGGCTCATGCAGATGCGAGGGGAAAACCCCAAGCTACTGCGGTGGTCAATCTCCCTCCAGGGGATGGATTTCACCGTAGAACACCGCCCTGGTACGGACCACGCCAACGCTGACGGCCTCTCCCGGTTCTTCCGCCTCAGCGAAGAGAACCCCCCAAGATGATGGGCAGTTCTCTCCGGCTTTCAGCTGGGGGGGACGCGTGTTGGACCCGGCCTCGCAGAACGGCCCTCCGTGCACCCGCACCACCGAAACCTGGTACCTGCCGCCCCAACCACCCGGCCCAGCCGGTCCTTCCTACCAGAACACCCGCACCCGGCCCGGACATCCTCGTCCATGGCCTCTCTCCTTTCGGCCACCCCGGGCCCGCATGCCCACTTCATGCGTCAAGATGGCCGCCCGGCCCCAGCGCGACCCTGGCCTAGAGGCGCCACTCCGGCTGGAGGACATCACACTTCCAGGGGGATGAGAGAGGGAGGAGCAGTTTCTATCGCACCTCTGGACTCCCCTGGGACGATGGGTTTCGATCGGCCCTCCGGCCTCCCTGAGAGCTGGCTCCACGCCTGCTGGGTGTCTGGGACTCCTCCCGCCCCGGCCCTGAACGAGATCAAAAGACAATAGCAGGAAACCCCGACAAGCGACCCCCAGGTGACAAGACCCCTGCCTCCACCGACCCCGGACATCAAAGAGGGGTCGACCTATAACAAGGGGTGCTCTGGGTCGGTCCGGCAGATTCGACGCTGGAACAACGTAAGCCTGCTGAGTGACTCGCGGCTCCTGGAAGATCGTAACACCTCTGAACTTGTGCCTAAGCCTGCTGAGTGACTCGCGGCTCCTGGAAGATCGTAACACCTCTGAACTTGTGCCTAAGCCTGCTGAGTGACTCGCGGCTCCTGGAAGATCGTAACACCTCTGAACTTGTGCCTAAGCCTGCTGAGTGACTCGCGGCCCCTGGAAGATCGTAACACCTCCGACTTTGCGCCTAAGCCTGCTGAGTGACTCGCGGCTCCTGGAAGATCGTAACATCTCCGAACTTGTGCCTAAGCCTGCTGAGAGACTCGCGGCTCCTTGAAGATCGTACACCTCTGAACCTGTACCTGAGCCCGCTGAGTGACTCGCGGCTCCCCCAGACTCTCACGGTCCCGCCGGACCCCGACTACGACCCCGTATCCCCCGGCTCGAGGATTGTGAGCTGTGCGCCGGATACGTCCCTGCTTGAACTTTTGCCAAAGACTGTCCCGCTACCCCCCTACCTTTCCGAGACTCTTGAGCCTGTGCACACCTTGTACATATTTGCCGTGATAACCTACTTGATAAAGATTGTTTCTGAGAATAACCGGTGTGGTTACTCTGTGTCGTGTGGTGCCAGAAGTACGATCCTAGCTGCGAGATTCCTCCCCCTGGGGAATCTCCCGCCAGTGCCCGGCTACGATACTTCGAGGGTGGGTCTCAGGGTAGTCAGGACCCCCTTCCGGGCTCCTCTGAGGTCACCGTCTAACAACGCCTTAGGGCATTCGTGGCGCTTTACACATTTGAATCAAATCAGAATGCGCTGCCCTGACACAGGTGCTGAAGGCTTCCATCTCACCTGCATCTAGCGCCTAGATCTATTTTGGCGCAGTGTTTTTCAGAGGTGCTAGACTGACCACGCCCACTCTGAGGGTATTCTGGGTAAGGTGTCCTTGCTTCCATCCTTCTTCGCACACCGTTTTATTCTTTTCAGCGCCTGCAGCTTGTCCTCTTCGTTAGTTTTAAGTTCGATCTCGTGCAACAAGTTTACTAACACTGCAGAGTTTCCTGCCTCAGAAGTATTGGACAAGGAAACCGTGACGTTTCTAAGGATTGCAAACAAGGAAATCAATGATCAGTTTCAAGAAGTCTTAGGGACATATATTCTCAAGGACCTATCGCCGATTTATCGGCACTTCAGCGCCGCAAAAGTGGCAATAGATTTTTTCATCCTATTCTCAAGCTGGTCCAAACTGGCGATATCGCCAGTTCCTCAGCGACAGCTGCCGCAAAAGACATCGCCACGGATGAGAGCGACAACTAACGCTAATGATATGCAGAGTAGGCGTTCCCGTGCAAAAACACACAAAAACACCACTTCGCGATATTCTCAACGACCAGCCAGATCGGCGAAGCGATCCAAAAACAGGCAATAAGGCGCGTTAGCAGCAGGGATTTAAGACCTGCCTTTTACTGGTGTTAAGCAGGACGAAAACCTGCAGCATGAAAGGGAGCCCAGCTCAGAGCCACATTTGAAGATCAACACATGTCATGGAGCTTCTGATCATGCAGTTCGGAGACCCAAGAGGGCCACAACACCCACCGCCACCACTCCCAGGCCTCCCCCGGACCACTCCCCCCCCCCCCAGAATACCACCTAGGCAGCGCATAACAAGACAGCTGACGTTCGCTCAAAAGGACAACCATCCTCCGCATCCTGACACACATCGCCCACAGGCTGACGGTACCAACCCAGCGGAGAACCAACATCCCTCCGCAGACAAAGTGCTGCACCTGTTGGCCTCTGGGACCTTCCAACCAACAACTGCCAGAGTCGGAGGAGTCTCACAGCCAGCCCTATCAAACTTCCCCACACATGTCTTGGATGCATGTCCACCAAATCAACGCTGGGCCCTTGTATCCGCACCACACACACATTCCAATTCGTAGTGTTCCTGCGCAACCAAACCCAACGCCAGCCTTTGCTTGACGCCTCTGTGCTCCAGATCCAAGATTGTAGTCACTGAAATGGGGGTGCGCCAGGTCACGAAGTCCAGTAGTCAACAGTAGTGTAAAAACAGTTCTTTATTACAAATACATAAATCAACAATACGAAAAGCTCAGACAACACGTTCCATCCCCAACGGGGAACTTCAGCAGGGCAACGTGTGGATTCAATTAACTGCAAATGCTGTGGGAACGCACCAATACCATTCCATATTCCAAAAGTCAGTATCCAGAAACCTGATGAATGAAATGGTGACAATGGTCAAGCGTCCGTATAGTCACAATTGTAATCTGGTACAGTGTATTGCACTTGGACAAACCGGAATGCTTACAGGTATGATACATCCTGAAGAAAAAGACCGTAACAGAAGTTCGTGTGGACGTAACCTTCGTAGGAAAGAAAAGGAAGGTTACGACCACACGAACTTCTGTTATGGTCTTATTATGCAGGATATATCATACCTGTAAGCATCACATTTTGTATCAGATAGATGCCCCTGCACCTTCACTTCTCCCACACTGCGCAGGAACAGCTGGAGACCAAGCAAGGGAACTACGCCATAGCTGGCTTCCCGCACATGTCGGGGGCAATTGACTCCACACATACTACTTGTGAACCTGCCGACACTGCACACAATCACTGCAACAGAAACCACACACATTCAATCAATGTGCAGGCAAAAGTGGACCACCAGGGACTGTACACCAATGTCGTCGCAAACTTCCCAGGCAGTGTGCATGATTCCTTCATCTTCTGCAAGTCCATCATCAACCAGCGCATTGAGGAGGGCACCCATGGGAATGCCCTGCTCGTCAGTAAGTACCAACTGAACACACCACACATCTCAACTTCACAATCCTACAACTCACAACTGTGGTAATCCAAATGTTACAAAAGCACATACAACATGCCAATCAACATGCCCAACTACCAGACACAACAACACAAGTAACTGTGGTAACTGTGGCCAGCCATGTAGACTAACCATCCACGGCATGGCACCTCTGCCACTCAATTGCAGAATGCGGGGAGAGGTGGGAACCAAGTATGTGCGAAGGAGGCAAGTGACCCATCAATGAGAATGTACACAATGCCAAGTGTGGCGGAGATGTGCTGGACAGACTTCAGTATGCAGAGCACAGACATGTCCATGTGGACATATACTGCTGGTGTTTGTAGTGTTGTGGACAGTGGACGCAAACTGGTCACCTCCGGCAGTGTGGAAGACCTTGGATATGCAGCTTTGTTACCCCCCCCCCCCCGAGACCGTGAGCGGAGTGGGCTGAGCTGGTGTATGTTGTGTATGAATCACCCCGGGCTCTGGGCATGGTTCAGTCCCGGGATGGCCACCAAAGTTACTACTGCGTGTGTCTAAGTGTCAGCCATATCCTGTCCATAGGCCTACACACACGTGGCCAACCACCTTCAACGGCCACATTTATACTGGAGACGAGGTGGCTACGTCAGAAGCCAACCCGCGCACATCTAGTCATCGCATGCAGGGTCGTGTCTGCTAGGGCGGCGCCCCCGCCAAGCCACAAGGTCGCCACCATGACTGGTGTTGCCTGCGCGATCCTGTGCATCTGCTGCACCCCAGCCCTGGTCCACAGACCCGTCTGCCGCCCAGAGATGACCGACTGCCCATGCGCACCCAGGCCTCAATGCTCACCTGCCACCACCGGCGTGTCTCCAAGAGGGTCCACCACGTGCCGGTGCAACCTCCTCAGGCGATCGCTGGATTCCGTGCCACAGGCCCCCAGCGCACCCTGCGGCACCGCACCGCGGAGTCATGTGTGTGCTGGCTGCTGCCTTGGGTGTACACTGCGGTCCAGCAGGCCTCCCAATTCAAATCGAATCTTGATTGGCAGGATGGCGTATCGAGACCTACGCATCATCGCAAGCTGCACACCCACTCAGCTCTGGTGCCACTAACTCAGTGCACCGCAAGTCATCGCCACGTGGCGGGAGGCCCGCGCTTCCCGCTGCCTCAGGCCTACACTGCGGTCCAGCAGGGCTCACACAAATTCAATCCAGTCCATACTGCCAGGACGGCGCATCATCACAGGCTGCACACCCGCTCAGCTCTTCAGGTGCCCCTACCTCAGTGCACCGTAAGTCATCGTCCCGTGGCGGTAGACCCGTTCCGGCTGCAGTGCATCGTCTGCCACCAAATCTGTGCAACGCAAGTGTTAGATGGTGGTTCTGACACTATGGGCCGCCCGGATTTTTCGCTTTTTGAGCACCTAGTTGTTGAGCTTTTACTGTGGGGGAGCCTCATAAATTGGGACTCACCCACAGCGAACTCAGGATGTAAGAGACTGCATGGGGATTTTACTGGTGTTACCCTGGCCTGACCAGGCCACTGCGCAGCAGCTAGAGTAAGGGGCACCGGGCTGGTTACATGCAGACACATGTGTATACGCGTGTGCACACGTGTACGGGCTGCGCAGGGGAGATTCCTAGCGTGCGCAGTCCAGGAGCAGCTACAAAGTGAATGGTGTGCCAGGACTTATGCAGTATTGGGTGGTGACATGGAATAGGCTTTATACCCTGGAAAGAAACATGCCAGGGAAAGTCAGTGTGTTTTACTGTGTTTTCACTTCATTATTCCCTTATGGAAATGTGGGGCCCATGGCTAGATTAACTTCCATTAGGCCTACAGATTCCAAACACGCACTTAAGTCCAATGTAGCGAATGTGAAAATAAGTATTCTGCAGAGTCCAAAGTCATATTTGTACTGCTTTTGGGTCATCCAGAACTGTCATATTTCTCTGAGCCAGCCAGGACCAGACCCAGGCTGAGGGCTGACCTCAGCTGGATGGATTGATAACCTTTCTTGCACAAGCTAGGGCCTCCTCTCCACGAAGAGAAGATGGGAGGGGCTACAGGCTCATCAATTAGCAGCTGTCACTGGGTGCCAGGCACCAGGCTGCACCAAGGAGGGAAGGCAGTGTGGGCGAAAGGGGCTTCAGAGACATGTGGCCAGAAACCCTGGACGATGCCATTTTGACAACCTCAGAGGCTGGACAAGAAGGAGGGAGCAGGGGCAGGGACGTGATGTGTCGCTGTTTGATAGGACCAACAGAGACTTCCTGCCAGCCCCCTACTCAGCTTTTAAAAAGTGCTTGCACAGGAAGAGAAGGTCTCTCTGGGGTGTGGTCTGCTGAGGGTGAAGGTGCTGGAACCAGGCGCAATGGGCAGTTGGAAGGAGAGACCCCTGACTACCCCCAGGACCCTATCAGCACCAGAAGAAGAGCCCAGGACTGGTGCACAGAAGCAGGGGCCTCTGCGCAGGGAGAAGAGAGGCCCAGGAGGAGAGCCTGGCGAAAGGCTGGCGCAGGGAGCCAGTGAAGACAGCACCCTGCTGAATCAGAGACCCTGAGGGCGGAGGAGAGTGTTCTCAGTGGCTGGGGCTGGTAAAGAGGAGCATGAAGCGCCCCATAATGCCTCACCAGGCATTTGGAAATCTGCCGTTTTGGTGCGTTGTGGCCCCCAGAGGAGGGAGGTCACCCTCACTTGTGAAAAAGTGCTGGGGGAGCTGCTGGAGGAGCGCAGTCTCCCCCCCCCCCCCCAGCACGAAGAAATCTGCCATTTTGGTGCCTGGTGGCCCCCAGAGGAGGGGGTCACCTCATGAGTGAAAAGGGGTGCAGGGGGGCTGCAGGAGCACCGCAGTCTCCCCCAGCATAAAGAAGAACAGTCCACCCCTAAGTTTCACAGGGCATCTGAAAGAATAACCCCCAAGGGCTCAGCCAGCCTTTAACACCTTCTAGGCTGGAACTTATGTTCTACAGCTGAGGGTGTACTAGGAAGTGCATCATGGAGTGAAGGGCTGAGTTGGGGATGTGTGAAGAAGGGCATCCCCTGGAGGTGAAGTGGTGTAATTGCACCGAAATGCATTAACTATTGGTTATTTCTTTTTAGGTGGACTGAAAGTCACATGTGTAAAGTGAAGTACCTGTGTAAGGTGATGTTAAGCTAAATGGAGTTATGTTGCTGGACCTTCCTGCTAGGGGGTCTGGCTGTATTTACGTAATCCCATGCTTTTACCTGTGATTCCTTTTAAAGTGAAGAGGCGCACTGCAGGGGAAGTGTAGTTGCCAGGAGTACTTCTTTTGAAGGGACTGTAAGTCACATGTGTTAGGAGATGTCATAAGCCAAGTGGGGCTATGTTGCCAGACAGTCCTGCTAGGGTGTCTGGCTGTATATGTGCAATCCTGTGATTTCATCTGTGATGCCCTTAGGGGCTGTAATTGCAATGCATTCAAATGATCAACCAAGGTGATGAGTACTGTCATTCTAAAGTGTGCGTAAACATGGATTCTTGCTGCTGAGCTTAGGTGAAGACCCCAGACTGCTAGCCCTTAAGATATAGAGGTGCATACTTTATGGTCAGTAGGAGATGCTCAGTCAGGGTCATGTGTCACCAAGGCAGGTTTACCACTTTTTAATGCTTGTTGAGGTAATGGGGTGGGTCGCCACTGGGATGGTGCCAGTGCGCAGGGCACTCGCTCCAGGTCATGTTCAACTAACTGCATTGGGGGCAAGTTGATGTGCATACATGGGAGTGGTGGTACTAGACCCCACCCCCCCTGCGGGAGGGGTGGAGATGTTATGCAATGTCACAAAGTAATTCCAACAGCTTATGTATATTTGTAAATTGGTGCATAGTATTGAGTAGTGTGTGTGTTTAATAAATGTACTCTTACTTTTATAAAGCAAAGTACAGACTGGACAATCAATTATTGAGTGTTATTTTTGTGCACCTGCAAATGGCGATTACTAGCCCACACCACCTCCTTTGAGTAAGCCTCAGACTGCTCTGCAACGCTACCCTCTGAGAGTCAGGCGCTACAATTGGGTGTTTGGTTCCCAGTGAAGGACAAATGTAGTCATGTTATTTATGCAGGCCTCACAGATGCTGCCTCGTTTTCCAACAGCAAGTCATCGTCCCGTGACGGTAGGCCCATGCCAGCCGCAGTGAATTAGGTGCCACCAACTCTGTGCAACGAAAGTCATCGTCCCGTGGCGGTAGGACCATGCCGGCCGCAGTACATCGGGTGCCACTAACCCAGTGCGCCACAAGTCACTGACCCTTTATGATTGAGTCTCGGGGTGCGGACACCATCATGTCACCTCCGGCAGTGGGGAATGTGATGTGGAAGGCCCCTTTTATTAGCAGGCTCACATGTCCTGAGGTGCCTGTGCTGGGTGGGTGTGGTGTGGGTGTAAGCCAGCCCTCAGGGAGTGGCTGTGGCATGCTGACAACTAGACCAGTGATCAGCAGATCACTACATGGAAGATCTGGGACATGTAGCTTTGTCGACCTCCGCCCTCCCTCCCCCCCCCAGTAAGCGTAAGCGGAGTGGTCTGGCCTGGCATATGCCAGTCCAGCGTAGGGGTGTGAACAATGATCCCGGGGCTCTGGGCGTGGTTCAGTTCTGGGCTGGACAAGGAAGTAACAAATGCATGTGACTCTGTTGTAGTGTTGGCGCCACCTGGCCCGCAATCGGCAATGTTGCACCCTGTGACTCAAGTCCCACAACATGAGCAACATGGACGTAAGGGGGACTCACTGACTCTACATTCATCCGTACTTTCATACTTGAATGATCACAGACATGACACATCTGTGTAAATTTGAATGTTTTATTCACATTCAGTGGAGTGTTGAAGCTGGAGCAGTAAAGGGCCATGCAAACCCCACTTCACATTGTTGGCCCGTGGAGGGCCAGCCAGAGTCCTTTAGGGAATGACAAGTACATCAGAAGAGGAAGAGTCCAGTCCGCAGTCTGATTGCTGTGTCATTGGTGACCAAACAGAATATGGCAGTCCATGTCGAGGTCCAAGGTGAGTGTCACAGAGTGCATAGGGGGACAGTGGAAGGTGATGATGCAGAGGGCAGAACTAAGCAGAAACAGGCCACATGGCGGAGATGAATGCTACCGCTTCCTTCTTACCACCAAGGCAGAATCATCCTCATCTTCGTCCTCTGATGTCTCATGTGCCACACATGTGGGTGGTGGTGTTCTGTCTCCAGCACTGTGTTGCAGTGACACCTCAGGGGCCGGAGGTGGATTGTCTGCCGCACTGTGAGGCACTGACACTTCAGGGGGCAGAGATGTGGATGGAGTAGTAGCAGCAGCATTCGCCCGTGCCAAGCCTTGTGGCAGCAATGCCATGATGAGGGTCTGCAGGGCATGGAAGATCCCAGCTATATCTCGCTGGTGTGCAGCCGTGGCAGCCATTCTTTCCGCCTGCATCCGCTCCATGTTCTCCATGTTCCTCCGCGTTCCTCCGCATGTGTCCCAAGTGCTGAATGACATCGCTGGAGCCACTCGGACTAGACAGTTGTTCTTGTCTCTGAGTCAGGACTCCAGCAATGTCAGCCATGGATCGCTCAAGAGCATGGAGCGGACTGTGGGTGTCCTTAGACACCCACGTATGGCATCCAATTTGGCTGCCATGCGGTCGAACCCCACCCGCACCTGATCAGCCATCTTCTCCTGGCGCCCTAACACACAGAGTTGGTAGGCCATGTGTTGTTCGTGGGGGTCCTGGGAGACAGCCGTGGTGGTGGGTGCTTCCTGCTGTGTGGTCTGTGTAGTGTGTGAGGTCTCCTCGATGCAGCTGGGCTGCCCTGCTCCTAGAGGTGAGGTGCCGAAGCTGTCCATGAGCTCTTGGAGGGAGTCGAGGTCGAAGGTGTGGAGGTCCTCTTCGTGATTAGTGAAGAGAGGTTCAGTCTGCTCTGCAGGAGGTGTTGATTCTCCCTCTGCAACGTGAAGGGGAGATGCAGTTTAACATTGTGTTCACATGTATGTTGACGCATTGTACAAGTTTACATACAGACTGCATGACAATGTACATTGTGACTGATTGGGAGGAGCTGCCTATTTTATGTGGGACAGTGGACATTTCGACAATATCACGGATGTGTGTTTGTACTTGTACATTGCCATCTCACATTTCCCTGCTATGCCAAATGTAATTGGCCAGTTTCTACACAAAAGCGGCAGCAGTTGTGTCCTTTGTTCTGAACGCGTTGCAGTTTGTACCATATTGTTATCAATGTTGATGTGCTCTGCATGTGATGTGTGTGCTGCATTTTGGGAGAGTCGCCCCTGCAGCTCTGATTTTGCTGCCCCTTATCCCTTTCAGGCGGTGTGCCTTTGACTTCTGTGCTTATACAGTGCTGAGATGTTGCATACTTGGGTGAATTGGGCTCTTGGTGGGAGTTGAGACTCTGGGGTATGGCTTGTCTGCAGATGTGTTGTTGACGTGAGGGGTTGTTTGTGCACGTGGATGTGTCAGAGTGTGACCTGCTCCTTTACGGATGTGGTCCACACTCAGCCACCTCAGTATCGTGTCATGCAACATGTCATGATATATTGACTGCTGCCATGCTATTCGTCATGCAGTGTCACTTGCATTGTCAGTGTGGCTCACAGACACGCCCTTTGCTGGGTTTGGCACATGTGCATGGGTTGGTTGTGAGATTGGTGATGTGTGGGAAGGGCCCCCTCTGGGCACATAGTCGACGGGGGCCTACTTGCTGTTTGTAGGTGTGCTGCTGTGTGGCAAGGCGATCAGGGTCATTGTGGGTGTGTACTGTGCTATACTTAATTGTGTGCCCATCTCCCCCCATCTCCCCCCGTCCCCCCAGTTCCTGGTCGTTACTCACCCTGTTGCTGTTGGGTCAGGTCATGTTGAGCATTGTCCGGTCCCCCAACTCCTGCCACCGTCTCCCCACTGATGACTGTGGACACCATTTCCTCCATATCGTCCAGCTCTTCCTGTGGCTCTGGACTCCCACCTCCGGTCTGCATTGCTGCCTTCCGGTTGTTTGCGAGTTTCTGCTTGGTTTTGCGCTTGATGTCATTCCAGCGCCTCTTGACCTCTTCCATTGTCCTCTTCAGCACTCCGACTGCATTCACCTTGTCCACGATGTCCCGCCATATTCCATTTTTTGTTGCCAATGACACAGTGGAGGTGACAAACAGCAGTGGATGGTGTTCGACCACCTCTTATCAGGATCCTGTTTTCCTGCGGACTGAACCGTGTCTTCCTCTTCTCCTTGCCCTTCCCTGACCCGAGGTCCCAGGCTGGTCCTGCGTGGGGCTTGTGGGGTTCTGGTTGTCCTCTGTCCTTGCTCCGGCTACCTCCATTGTGCTTCGCAGTTGTTTTGGTTTTGCTTGTGGTTTTTTTTCTGGTTTTATGGTGATTTTTCCCGCCTGACGTGTGTGAATTGCAGGCCTGGCGCAGCTTATCGCTGATTTTTTTATCACGGTTGGGCCGATCGCCACTTTTTTCACATTCAGCTTGAGATTTTTATTGCCGTACAGGTAATTTTATCGCGGACATTTGACGCGTTATTAGGAGACTACCGCATGTTATCGCCGTGTTGGAAATACGACGTTAACATGGAGTTATTTTCTCGTGATAGATGGCGATATGAAAAATTGCGTTAACCTATTTGGCGATGATTATCGCATGTTCTTCAGAATATCCCCCTAGAGTATTTATCTGCCGCTGTGCCAGCTTTTTGATTTTGCCCTTTTGCTTATGTTCTAAACAATGTTTTAAAAGCAAGCATTGGGAAAGCTAAGAGTGTGCCACTCATTGTAAAGATGAGACCTACTGGCTTTGCCAATGCTTATCTCACCATGAGACTGATTGTTCTCCGGAGCATTCAGTACCGTTGAAACAATCCCACTTTGATTTCTTACAACAGAAAGACACAAAACCTGGTACCGGATCTTGGTCAATCTCCTGCGCCTAGAAGCAATCACAGGCGAGACCAGCACAGGAGTTGGGCGCCACCGGCCACGGATTGTAGCAAATGAGGTCATGGGAAAAAAAGTAGGCAGAAAAAAAGTTGTGCCAAGAATGTTGACTACTAAAAAAATAGAATGAAGAAGTTGTGGTTACAAAAAAAAAAAGAGAAAAATGTTGTGCCTTAAGGGCAAAGGTAAATGTACTGGGAGCCGTGACATCTTCTTGCTAAGGTAGAGATGAGAATTAAAACTGGGGCGGGAAGGGGTCAGGCAACTCCTAAGGGGTTTAGGGAAGGGCAGCTTTAGGGTGTACTAAGTGATTGGTGCAGTACAGGGACTGGTATAGTCAAGAGATAGTTAGCGTTTTTTAGGGTACAACGCAGGGTACCTCTTGTAGTATGGAGTATTTAGGATTCACAGATGGGAAGAGTTAAGGAGTACCTAAGGGGTTATCAGGGAAGAGTTGCATAAAGTAAAGAAGGCATGTAAAAGTAACACATTTTTAGAATTGTCACAGATTGCAATTAAGGACACAACATTATTGCCATGATAATTTCAACAACATTTTAAAACTCAACTTTATGACATACAACCCCGGCCACATGCACTCTACAGGAGAGTTCAGACTCCAGGACTCATCAGGTCTCCAGTGCATGAAGGTTATGGCGTGAAGGACACACAAGTGAGTCCAGAGAACGCATTGACCCTTCTGGCTGGACCCAAGGTGGGACATCCACTAGTAAGTCTGTGACTGCAGAATCTGGACCAGCGGTCTCCAGAGGTTCCAGACAGCACAAGGCAGAGACCAGGGCCACTAAGAGAAATGGAGTAACTTCTCAGATGTGTATACTTCAGGAGGATAAAGCGTAGTGTCAAAGACTGACGTAAAGTAATTGTTTCCTTAAGGCCCGCTCGAGCATGTGACAACGTACTGCCTTTTACTAACCAGTCACATGGTCTTCTTAGGGCGGCCTCATTCCACGGGCGAACTAGTGAGCCTATTGCGTATTTATGGAGCGATCTTTGAGGTCGTTTTACAAAAGAGTCGCAATAAGATTCATGATTAAAGAAGATTTTTAATTAAACGATGCATCACCAGAATTAACTACCACCTTCACCACTACAAGCGCTACTGATGCCCGCGGGGTCTCACCGCAGCAACATCGATAGAGCCCGACAGAGAGCTCTGAAAGAGCAGAGCTGCCATCAATTCTAGTTTCACATACAAGTCGCTCGGTTACGATCTATGTGCGTTATGACACTCACCAGCCATGACATTTTTTTTTACATATATGTTGTGTTGTATAAAGCTCAGTGTGCTGCCACAGGGCTGCTTCCTGCCCTGAACAGTACTCACCGTGTTTATATCTCCTAACTCTAGCGCCCTACTCCTCTCCTGTGAGTCCTTCGTTGTCCTTTGTGGGTCAGTTTATAATGAACTGCTTGATTTATTTCTAAAGCATCCAGCAAAAGCTGCAGAGTTTCCAGTACCGGTTAGTTCGCCAATATTGTAGCTAGAGGCATGAACATGTCTGTAAGTCTGATAAAAACTAATCACTAAGAAAAAATTAACAATAACATCTCAACAGAAGAGGCAACACAGCTATTTCAGAATTATATACAACTTGATTTTCTAAATCACTGCCTTGAGTGCACTACTTGTCCATATTTTGAGCATTCTGTTCAATCTATTCGTTTATCGACACCTTAGCTTTGGAAGCAGCCCAGCCTGCTGTCCTGCAGATGATGTCCATTGATAGGGATCGGTGACTGAAACCCCACCAGTACACCTTGGCGCTGGCCGAATGCATTGGAATCAATCTTATTGAGTAGCACCCAGGCATGGAAGAGAGCGTAAGTTCTTCTGAAGCCTCGAGACCATTTAGGCTGTCCGGGGGGCGTAGCATTCTCCAGAAAGTCCAGGTGGGGGACACTTAAAATGTCAGGCTGTGGAGACTCCTCCCTGCTTTTGATGTAAGAGAAGGTAATTAGTGTCAACACCAAACTCCTGATTCATATGAAAGTCTGAGAGAAGGTCTGTGAAGAGGACAGGAGTGGAAAGGTGATTTCAACAGCAGCTCGTCCTCATGGAACCAGCATAAGGTTCACAAGAGGAAAGAGCCTCAGACACACCCGTTTTTAGTGCAGAAGTTAAAGTAGTATGCATCACTTATGCCATTGGCTCAACAGTTTGATTAGGGCAGCCAATACAACTTCAGATCCAAAAGAGGGTGAGACTTGTGACCTTTCAACTTCAGATCCAAAAGAGGGTGAGACTCGTGGCCACTGGAGCGAGCACAAGAGCCAGTAAACTGATATGTAACTACAGAATTCTGGTTGGAAATACACTGAAATCTGAGTTAGATAGGTCCTGTATGAGCCTTCTGGGATACCCGAAGATGGGAAGCAAAGGGATGCTTCCAGGAAAAGGGAAGAGATCCACCTCCCACTCTAGAGCCTGGCAACAGCAGCCTCAAGGACCAGGAAGTGACATGAAGATGCCCATGCTGCCCTCAAAATGTAACTATGGACTGATTCAGGCGATGAGCGCCTCTAGTATGAAGCTGGAAAATGACGGAAAGAGGGGGGCAGGAGTACCACAGTCTGCAGCCCATACCCCTGCCTCAGTTGTGATACCTCAAGGGGTCAAGTGCATAACTCCCAAATTAAACTAGCAGCTTATGCTGACGACATGCTGTTATTTATTTCAAATCCACAGACCTCTATCCCCGCTTTTTTAAAGGAAGTCGAATCCTTCTCCTCTGTTTCTGGGTACAAGTTGAACAAGGATCAATGTGAGATATTACCTCTAACTAAATATACCTTTAAAGATGATTTTGTAATCTCAAATTTCGCCTGGAGTCCCAATCATGTCAAATACTTAGGTCTATACTTTACACCTTCCATTTCTGGTACAATTTCCTTGTGTATGAATAAGTGTATACATAGGGTCTCGGAATAAACTGCCAAATGGCATCCTCTATATCTATCTTGGTGGGGTCGACTAGAAACCATTTAGATGAGTATAACTCCTATAATACTGTAAACAATTACTAACATCCGAGCTCCCATTCCGTTAAAATTGTTTAAAAAGATTAACTCTATAATTTCCTCTTTTTTGTGGAATAATAAAAAATCACGCATGTCACTATTGAAACTTTCACGTTCTAAGTCAGAAGTAGGGGTCAATTTTACTGATTTCCCCACATATCAGAAGTCCTTTTTACTACGCCTATCCTCGAATTGGCTTGCTGATCCCTCAGAAGGCTGTCCTTTATGGACTTCACTTGAACCCCTCTTTTTATCTCCCTTCTCCTTTCAAGAATGTATTTCTTTTTCTCGAAAGCCACAATCCCTATCCACCCCTATACTTAAACACACTTGTAAAATTCTGTGCTCAAACTCACCATTAATTCCTTCTGATTTTAACTCTTTTCTCAAATCCACAATTTGGCATAATAAGTTAGTATTGATACGGGGGAGACACCTTTTTACTGGAAATTTTGGAGATATAAAGGCCTACCTTGGGTTAAACAATTCTTTGCGCAGAATGACATTTTGTCTTTCCCCTACTCAGCGAACTCTTTAACCTGCCCCGATCCTTTCAATCTAAATATAACCTTTCACGACAAGCCATTCTAAGCGCTTGCACTCAACTTGCTTCTCCCGCCGCCTCCACTCCCTCCCCAGTCAATAGACTACACACCTTGCTGTACGCCACACCCAAGGCTTCTGCTATCTACAGTCATCTACGTTCTTCACCTGTTATAAGAGAAAAAACAAACGTGGAACTTGCTTGGGAAGCGGATTTGTGAGTTGATTGGTCGACGTCCTTATGGAATAAAATTTGGACTAAGATCAGAAAATCCTCAAGGGCTGCAAACACCACGCTTTTTCATATATAATGGACTTTTGCTTTGCCCGGGTGCTTTAAACAGGAGACACACCGCTACGCCCGATACTTGCTGGACTTGCTCTTCTCCAGTGGCAGACTTAAATCACTTGTTATTTTTGTGTCCGCCTGTTTGCAATGTTTGGAAAAATGTATGGTCCCAAATCAACCTAATCTTTGGCTCCAGTTTTCCTTTTTCAGCTGCCCACGTATTTTTGGGAAGTTTATCCCCTAATTGGGAAATTATACCTCCAATACTAAAATCATTGATTTACTATTGGCGGTTGCCCTCCAACAAATAACCAAAAATCAGGCGTGGTGGTATGCCGTATGTCACAATCACAGATTAGATACTTCTTTTGTCTATCCTATTCATATGGCTGCGAAACGATTAAACGTATAGCTATCGGTTACATTGTTTATTGATGCTAGTGCTAAAAGATCAAGGGCCATATGTATCAAGCTTTTTTCCCGTTTGCAAACTGGCAGATTCTCAGAATCAGCCCGTTTGCGAATTGAAAAAAGCCTTTTGGGATGTATCACCTTAAAAGGCCATCGCAAAATAGAGAAGTGCAAAATTTGCGATTCTCTATTTTGCGAATGCAATTAAGGAATTGCAAATTGGGATTCCTTAAATGCAATTCTGGAAGCACCAGAAATTTGCTATTTGGCCTTAAGGAATTGCAAATTACCACCAACTTCAAGTTGGTGGTAATTTGCGATTTTCTTTTAAAAAAATCAGTTTTTTGATTTTTTCAAAGTGCCTTATGACACACATACATGCCATTAGGGCATGTATGTTTGTATGTGCGTAAAATGTGCACACATGCATATTTCAGGGGTGCAACAGGGTGTCCTTTTGGCACCCTTGCAACCTTGAAATTGCATTCTCAATTTGGGATTCTCTAATTGGTAATCGCAAATTGAGAATATCTTCCCATTCATTCCTATGGGCCTCCTAGCCCATAGGAATGAATGGGAAGGTATTCCTTATTTGCGGATCTCAATTTTCGATTTACAAATAAGGACATTTTTTAGCAAATCCTACATACATTGCATTTTGCAATTCTCTAATTGCGATTCGCTAAAAATCGTAATTTGAGAATCGCAAAACTCTTTTTTGATACATATGGCCCCTTTTTCTCTGAACCCTGACCAACAAGAAGTTCTGCAACCTCCATGACTTCCCTAACGCTGCTTTGTACTTCTTTTATATAATATGTTTTAATTTTATATATGCCAATCCATTTTAGCTAGTTAATGTTACCCTTTTCTTCAGGGTATGTATATTTGTTTTATATACTTCCCTAACGCTGCTTTGTACTTCTTTTATATAATACGTTTTAATTTTATATATGCCAATCCATTTTAGCTAGTTAATGTTACCCTTTTCTTCAGGGTATGTATATTTGTTTTATATCTCCAATTATTCTTGATCCTAAGAGTTATTTTTGTTTAGGTGAAAATGTATTGCTCTATTTTATTATGTATTGACATCTTTATCTCTTTAATAAACTTACTTTTGAACTTTAAAAAAAGTTATTTGAGGCTAACATCTGCTACAAATAATGTGGAAAGTGAAACCGGTCCAGCAGGCAGCAATCTATGGCAGAATTGATTTATTGACTTTTGAGCAAACTTTAGGAAAGCAACACAAAAAATACAGTGGACTACTTTAACAATGGCACAGGTGTGTTTGTCCCAATAATAGAGCCTGACCCCAACATGGAGGCTTTGAGGACACACACCATGCACTGCTAACATGTGCAATATAAAAGGCTGCTCAAGCAGATGTTAAACTCGACGTGTTACCAAAGGTTTGTGCACAGATCACAGAGCCCAGACTGGAGCATTCCAGACCACTCTCCCATCGTCTTACATATACTTAAGCAGTTTGGAGTGAATGTTGGTAAAGGGCCGGTAAGGCCAAACCTAAAAGCAGCTATACACTCCCGAACCACCACACCACCTTCACGGGTCCTGTACGAAAATAGCAAAAAAACTCAATAAAAATACATGTTTGGGCGCAAACAGCCTTCTTGTGGCTAGCAGTAGGGAACTGAATGACTAGTTTCACACAACCTGCACTAAAGGGGGTTGCTATACCAGTAGAGCATCTTATAAACCACCGACATGGCCTTGAGGCGCCTCATTTATACAGCTAATTACTGAAAGGGGGAGGGGGGGGAATTAAATGTTTGCCCAGGATCACACCGTGTCACTCACAGAAGTGCCGCTTGATTCACGCCTACTCCGCTGTGCTGATGACACTTAAAACCAAAAAGGCTCCTAGATTTATCTCTCTATGACGTCGATACAAATACTGACAAAAAGACCGGTTCCCTGCTATATATTTTTTTTAACACAATAATCCAGAGATGTTATCTTCATAGTGGCCCTTCACGATGCCAGTCATAAGCGGCAGGCCAGTACCTGTGCACGCTGGGAGTGAACCTCTCCTAGTGGGCACCAGCAGCTGCAGGTGTGCACGTGTGGTGGTACTTTGAGTGCCTGGTGTTGTTTTGGATTAGATAGCGCACTGAAACCTTACAGACACCAGAGGGTGATTGTATATTTATCTAGTAAATAGGAATTGGAATAAACTAGTTGCGTTTCATTTTTATCACAATCAAACAGTGTAATACAGCAGAGGGTGCCTGAATCACTACCCCTCGAGGCCACAGTCGAGGCACTTTACTTCCACGGGTTTCCCAGCCTTCTTTGGCCCCTTCTGCAGCGTGACTAATTTCCATCCATTTCTCTCACACAACTGAATATAAAAACCAATAGACTGCGCACCATCCGTCTCTGGGAGGAGTTCCAGCTGTTGGCGGGGGTACAAATGAGCCCCCGCTGTCCCGGCTCTCCATCACGTCAGAGAGCGCCCCATCATTCAGCTGCACCCCCCAACATCCATTGCTTCATGGTGGGATGCTGCGCCCTCCATGAATCCTGGCGCAGCCGCGCCCACTGCGCGGATCAATCACGCGCAGGCGGACGCTGATGGGCGACTGGCTGTCACCGTCCAGGGACAAACCACCATGAGTGATGCGCCAATTTAGGGACCGAGGGGCGGGCAACAGATGGGCAGGACATGCTCACTCTGCCCTGTAGGACGCTGGCTCTCTGTATAGTGCACTAAAAAGAAGTGCACTGCGCAGAGAGTTCCAAGAGTCCCAGATTGGCACACAGAGGCAAAAGTAGGTCATACGAACGCTCTATTTGTGGTGGTGTGGGCGAGCAACTAGGCTATTCAGGGGATAATGAGTGCAAAGCATTTGTTGTACTCACAGAGGCAACAAATGAGATACACACTCATGAATAACTCCGAGACCAATTGATAAAAATAACACCGATTTTTATGACATTTTTCAGGCCAAGAACTTTGTTCTCAGTAAGTACTTTTCAAGATGTACTTTTCAAGATATTAATTTTTTAAGTTCGCAATATAAATCATTTTTGTGCACAATTCTGCACTATTGAAGTCAATATGAGAAAAGAGAAAAATGCATATAAAATCACACCATTGGATTTCAAAGTTCGATTTCGGGATGTGGCTTAACGGCTAGAGCGGCCGACATTGAAGCTGGGGAACCAAGTTCGAGTCTGGTGGAAGGCTCAAACATTTGGTGATTCTGAGCAAATCACTTAATCTCTCAGTGTCTAAAAAAAAAAAAAAAATGAACGTGTCCATCTGTAATGCAACTGGTGCTCATGTAAAGCACTCGGAGTTGAGTTCACGCTACATAAAACAGCAAGAAAGAAAAACAAGCACGTAGCAAGGCCAGGCCCATTGTTCCACCAGCGGGTTCTAGAAAGCGTCCCAGATTCGGCCAGATTCGGTCAGGGTGCTGTGGTCGTTGGTAGCTGGTGCGCTATGAAGAAGGGGCCACTTGAAAAAACACTGCACAAAGATTTAAACGTAAGTCTGAGGGGTCCCACTCAAGGGAGCAGGTCGCAAGGGCCTCAGAACCACGGAAGAACAGCTGGATCGTCATTACCAATGCCGGATGGGCCAGGTACAAAGCAGGTAGGTCAGTCGGGCGGTGCACATCAAGATGTTCCTGCGGTCAGGAGAAGGCAGCTTGGAGAGGCAATTCCGGGACAGCTAGGGCACTCACAAAGTGGGTCTCATGGGTCTCGACTCTCCTCTACGGATGCTTGCTTCCAGGGCAGTTGGAGTCTGGATTGGACTCTTCGTCTTTGTGTACGCTGCAGAGGGTTTTGGACTCCTAGTATTGGTGCGGCACGGCTCTGGTAGGTCCTGGTGTCTCCAAATTGTGTAGGGAGACAGATATGACCATCCGGAGCTGGTATACCACTTTTGGTTCGAGGGCTGTGTTGGAGTCGCCGGGGATCAGCAAGTCGAAACAACTGGATTCTGCGTTTCGGGGCCTGCAGCTGCAGGGGAGCGGTACCTCCATTCCAAAGGAAATCTTTGGCGATTTGCAGAAGGCTGGAGGAGCTCCAGGGTTCTTGGATGCCTCACAGTTGCAGGACGAGACAGTACACCACGATTGTCGAGTCTTTAAGGCAGCAGGTAGACTTTGGCGCCAATTTTCTGAAGCAGGGCTTCAGTCCTCGGGTCAGCAGCTCTTCTTTGTCCTTTTCTTCTCTGTGCCCAACAAATCCAAGTTCAGGGTCCCTGGATGCCATATAAATACTTAATGTAGGGATGTTAAAGGGAGTAACAGGTAGTAGCCAATGGGCTACCTACCTTTAGGGTGTCTCCTCCCTCTAAGTGACCCCTTCCTGTGAGAAGGGGCACTACCCTGACCCTAATTGGCTAATTCCCCCTCAAACCAAGACAGGGGAAATGAAGAATGGGCTCCACATCGCCTTCCCCACCTTAGGGGTGGTGAGGGCTGAATGGGGACCCACCTCCTAATTTAACTAAGTTTCCTGTCTGTCCTCTCGCCAAATGTAGAGTAGGAAAGGGGGTTGGCATCTTCCACTATCTGGAGCTGCCAGGGTGGCATTTCAAAGGTGGCATCGCTTTGAAACCTCCTGCCCTGAAAGGCCATCCTGTCCTGGGGGAGGTGTGAAGCACCTCTGCCCAAGCAGGCTTCGTTCCTCACCCCATGAGGTTAGAAACATGTCTGGTGGTGGCGGGCTGGCTAAGACTGGATGTATGACGATACATCGCAAACTAAAACAAAGCATGCCTTTACCTCGCAGTTGTTAGCTCGCATGTACCGTCACAACGCAAGTCATAACATCGCAAACCATTACTTCGCTTTTCCTTTGAAATGCATAGAAAACTCCTTTACAACGCACACCAATCCCCCGCATGCTCTTACATCGCAATTGTTTTTCCTGAGCTAACCCCCCCAACACTAATACACTACCCTACATAACACACACTCCACAACACTACCCTACAGGACAAAACAATACAGTACCCTAAAGCCTAAAACGTAAAGCCTTAATCACTACCCTGCACTACGACCCCCTGACACAACCCTAAACCCTAAATCAGTCCCCTACACTACCACCCCTGACACTACCCTCAACCCTAAGCCCTAAAGCCTAAAACCCTATCGTACACTACTACTCTAAGCACAATCCCCCTTACCTCTCTCTCGTCGTGCTCTCCCAGTTCCGGTCCCAGCGTCGTCTCTTCCTCGTCTCTGTCCTGGCGCACGTCCGTCTCGGAGCCCGCCCATTACATCACATGCTCTTTAAAAGCATGCGTTGTAAAAGCGCATGCGATGTAGTGGGACGCGTAGTAATGGTCCGCGCCGTAACGTCGCTTGCGTTGTAACGCTTGCGATGTAAACGCATGCGATGTAACGCATACGTTGTGATGGATGTCCACCCTAAGACTAGTCAGAGACCACACCAGTGCGTGGTAGGTTTTCAGGGGACCCTCTAAAGGGTCCCCTGTGTGCATTTAATAATAAATCCAACACTGGCATCAGTGAGGATTTGTTAAGGCAAGATGGTTGGTACCAAACATCTTAGGGTACAGTGAAGCCACCATGGAGCTAGGTAACTCGTAATGACAAGTATCCAGCCCATGCACTATTTATGGCTTCCCTGCTCACTTACAATATCCAAGAATGGACTAGATATTGTAGGGGCATATCTGCTCATGAAGATATGTCCACACGTGGGATACAGTGCACCTTGCCGTACAGCTTGAAGGCCTGCAATGTCCAGTCCATTCAGGTGTATTTTCCTCAAAAAAGATGGCTCATTGTGAAGGCGAGCCAGTGATGCTTTTCGAATTCTTAGAAAACAAATTCACATGGACTTATTGCACACTGTAGACTTAGAACATGTACAATTCTGTTGTGGCGGCCCTAGGTCAGACCTCACGCTACATTACTGATTCCTGTGGCGGCCCTAGGTCAGACCTCACGCTACAGTACTGATTCCTGTGGCGGCCCTAGGTCAGACCTCACGCTACAGTACTGATTCCTGTGGCGGCCCTAGGTCAGACCTCACGCTACAGTACTGATTCCTGTGGTGGCCCTAGGTCAGACCTCACGCTACAGTACTGATTCCTGTGGCGGCCCTAGGTCAGACCTCATGCTACATTACTGATTCCTGTGGCGGCCCTAGGTCAGACCTCACGCTACATTACTGATTCCTGTGGCGGCCCTAGGTCAGACCTCACGCTACAGTACTGATTCCTGTGGCGGCCCTAGGTCAGACCTCACGCTACAGTACTGATTCCTGTGGCGGCCCTAGGTCAGACCTCACGCTACAGTACTGATTCCTGTGGCGGCCCTAGGTCAGACCTCACGCTACAGTACTGATTCCTGTGGCGGCCCTAGGTCAGACCTCACGCTACATTACTGATTCCTGTGGCGGCCCTAGGTCAGACCTCACGCTACATTACTGATTCCTGTGGCGGCCCTAGGTCAGACCTCACGCTACATTACTGATTCCTGTGGCGGCCCTAGGTCAGACCTCACGCTACAGTACTGATTCCTGTGGCTGCCCTAGGTCAGACCTCACGCTACATTACTGATTCCTGTGGCGGCCCTAGGTCAGACCTCTTGCTACAGTACTGATTCCTGTGGCGGCCCTAGGTCAGACCTCACGCTACAGTACTGATTCCTGTGGCGGCCCTAGGTCAGACCTCACACTACAGAACTGATTCCTGTGGTGGCCCTAGGTCAGACCTCACGCTACAGTACTGATTCCTGTGGCGGCCCTAGGTCAGACCTCACGCTACAGTACTGATTCCTGTGGCGGCCCTAGGTCCGACCTCACGCTACAGTACTGATTCCTGTGGCGGCCCTAGGTCCGACCTCACGCTACATTACTGATTCCTGTGGCGGCCCTAGGTCAGACCTCACGCTACATTACTGATTCCTGTGGCGGCCCTAGGTCAGACCTCACGCTACATTACTGATTCCTGTGGCGGCCCTAGGTCAGACCTCACGCTACATTACTGATTCCAGCAGGTAAGTCAAGTGTTATGTTAATTCCATATGTATGATTAAATATGAAATTTGACTGATTTTGAGACTAACTATATTTTGCCTCCTGTAATGAACTTTGATTATGTAATAAACCACCATGGATTCTAACTCATACTTTGTCTCAAGGAGGCTTATTTAATAAATGACGCAATTTGATTTGCTGAAAATCTAATCTATGACGGACCACACTTCTTCATATGTTCTTGAGGACCACACCGCCCCGATCCTACGCAGACACGTTATCTGTATATTATCTGATAAAATAACATCAATAGGGGTGTAAAGTTTTTTGTCTTTTTTAAACAACATGCAGAAAGTTCTATTGCAACTTTACAAATGCCACAAAGTTTCTGCTTTGAGACCTCTGCATGAAAATCATGACTTATGTCACAATTTCTGTTGCATAGATATTTAGCTCTAACAAAATGGTTCTTGATAAGATATACTTTGCAGAAAAAGTAGCTGTACTTTTCTGACCAACACCATCGTGCGTAGAAAAGCTGCACAAAAGGTAAACTTGCAAAGAAAATGTCTGCTGGCATTTCACACTTTTGAAGGGTATGATCAAAGTGAAAAGGTTTACCCTATCAGTGAAAATTATAAGGCAATGTCACCAGGACCAAAGATTTTTTTTAAAACAGAAACATAATTATTAGAAACAGTAATCAAAATTATTAGGAACAGTAACTGCCTGTCTGTGCCTGGACCACTCCCATCGCCAGGAACCCTGGCCCTCCGGAATCCCACGGGTACTCCAGCGCCGAGCTTCATACCACAGACTCCGGACACAACAACAACTGCTGCCTTACATCTCCCCGCTTCACAGCAGGACCGTTCACTTGGCTCCACTGCCGCTTCACCTCCACTTCAGGACCGATCACCCCCCGCAGGAACGAGCACAACACCGTACACACCGGCCGAGATCCCGCTGGATCAACTCAGATGCCTCCTGTTCAATGGCAGATCTCTCTGCAAACACGCCACTAAAATCTAGTAAACCATCTCCACCCTCACCCAGACATAACCTTCCTCACAGAGACCTGGCTCACCCCAGCATTGACCCCAGACATCACCACAGCAACACCCACCAGCTTCAAGATGAAACACCGTGACTGCACCAACACACACACAGGCGGCATCGCCATCATACACAAGGAATCCATCACCTGCACCATCACCGACGACCAAACATCGCCAATCATGAAAAACAAACTTTCAACTCTGCACCAACGATAGCACCACCATCAAAAGCACCCTCGTGTACAGACTGTCAGGACCCCGGACCAGACTCACCAACGCTATCACTGAATTCACCACCCCGCTTGCCATCGAATACAAATACTACATCTTCCTGGGAGACCTCAACTTCCACCTAGACAACTCCACCAATACCAGCTCCACTGACCTCCTGGAAAGACCGGACAACATCGGCCTCAAGCAGCTAGTCACCGACCCACGCACAAAGCAGGACACACGCTGGGCCCCATCTTCACATCTAGTAACAGAATCAGTTACAACTAAGACCCCTGACCTCCTGGTCAGAGACCTGCTCTCCCCCCGCAGCTCCGCTGTCAAGTGCCACCGCTCCGGCACTGTGCTCTGGGCGCTGCTGCCCAGGTAGGAGTTGAGGCCCTCCTCCACGGGCAGGCTCCTGCCTGCGCCTCATCCCTGGTGGTCCAGGGGAGAGCCTTGCTCTTCTGCTGGCCGCTGTTGTCTCTGTCTGTCTTTGTGCCACTTTGCTGTTCAATTTCTCTGTGCCCGTGTCTATCTTTGTACCACTTTGCCGTTTTATTGTGTTTTTTCTGTCTCTCTTGCACTCATGTGTGCCTTTGTGCCCCTTTTTGTTCTATCTGTCTCTCTTGTCCCCGTGTCTGCCTTGTGCCCCTTTCTGTTCCTCTGTCTCTCTTGTGCCCGTTTTCTGTTTCTGTGCCCTTCCTGCTGCTGCTGCCCCTGCGGCCCCTCCCCCCGCCGGTTCCCGCCTCCCAGCTGCGCTTCCCTCCCCCTCCCCTACTTAATGGCGACCACTGCGCAGCCACGCTGACAGCGCGCCAAAAGGGCGCCAAAGGCAAGCCAGTTTGCGCCCGTCCGCGACCCGACTTTGGCCAGCGCCAGGAACCCTGGATCTACGACCCCGCACCACTACAACTCCATCGCCCTCCTCGCACTCAACCCCGGAAGAAATAACAACTGCCAGAGATTGATGCTGAACACCACCCACGGCCAGTTCTCCTGCCTACACTGCCGACAATCCATCATCAACAGCCCCCCACGACCGCTGAACCCACGCTGGACTCCAGCACCACCGAAGCCCTGACGTGCATCCTCCTCAAAGTGCGCTCCCTCCACAGACACGCCATGGAGATCTGGGACCTGCCTGACACCCTCCCGCCCGACATCGCCTTCCTCACGGAAACATGGACCAATGCCATCTCCGCCCCCGACATTGCCACTGCCATCCCTGAGGGTTACAAGATCCAAAGAAAGGACCGCCCCCACCGTCCATGAGGAGAACTCGCCATCGCACACAAGAGCTCCCTCCGACTATCCACCTCCAGCACGAGTGACCCCCTCTCCAACACCGAACACCTCCACTTCCAGATCCAGACCAGCCCCAGAACCACGCTGCGCGGGACCCTCATCTAGAGACCACCTGGCCCTCGCACCTCTTCCGCCACCATCATTGCCGACCTCGTCGCACCCCACGCCATCGCCTCCACGGACTGCATTCTCATCGGTGACCTGAACTTCCACCTCAACAACCGCAGCGACCCGGATTCCACCACCCTCCTGGACAATCTCGCCAACCTCAGACTGAAGCAGCTCGTCACCACCCCCACCCACAGAGCCGGACACATCCTCGACCCCATCTTCGCAGGAGGGACAAACATCCACTTCAGCCACACCACCAAGCCCCTCTGGACAGACCACCACTGCGTACACTTTACCTTCACCACCACCACCACACCCAAACCCGCCCGCTCCGCCACAAAGGAATTGGAACAAGATCCCAAAGGAACACCTCAACACCACCCTTTCTCATGACCCCCCCTTCGCCACAACCGACGCCAACTCTGCAGCCAAAGAAATACACAGTTGGATCGCCAGCTGCGCTGACAAGCTTGCACCCCTCCACCACCCCGTCAAACAATGCCCCCTGAAGGCTGTCTGGTTCACCACCGACCTTCAAGAAGTCAAGTGCTCCTGCAGACACCTTGAGAAACTCTGGTGGAACAGGAAAACCACTGAAGACCAGAACAACTACAGGGACGCCACGAATGAATATTACCAGCGCATAAGAGCCACCAAGCGGACCTTTATCAAGAACAGAATGCACACCAATGCAAGTAACGCAAAAGAACTCTTCAACGTCGTACAGCAGTTCACCAAACCCCCCTAGCGAAGCCACAGACGTCTCACCGTCTCAGGACCTCTGCAACAAGCTCAGCTGCTACTTTCACCTGAAAATCAAGGCCCTCTATGACAACTTCAGCGAACAGACTTCGGACACCACCCCCCTCTCCGCCACCGAAAACCAGCTGACCATCACCACCTGAAAACCTGCCGCCACTGAAGACACCGCCACGACCATGAAGAACACCCACTCAGGAGACCCCACTGACCCCTGCCCTCCGCACATCTACCACAGAGCCGCCGCCACCATAGCAGCGGAACTAGGCTGGACCATCAACGCCTCCCTCGAATCTGGCACCTTCCCCGACGACTGGAAGAGAGCAGAGGTCAAGCTCCTCCTCAAGAAACCCTCGGCTGACCCGACGGACCTGAAAAACTACCGACCCATCTCTCTTCTTCCCTTCGCAGCCAAAGTCACAGAGAGATTCATCAACGCCCAGCTGACCACCTTCATCGAATAGAATGCCATCCTCGACTCCTCCCAGTCTGGATTTTGCAGCAACCACAGCACCGAGACCGCCCTCCTCGCCGCCACCGATGACATCCGCATGCAACTCGACCAGGGCCCCACTGCAGCCCTCATCCTACGAGACCTCTCCGCAGCCTTGAACACCGTCTCACACCGTACTCTCGCAGCCAAACTCCACGACTCCGGTATACGAGGAACCGCCCTCGACTGGATCTGCTCCTTTCTCTCCGGCAGAACCCAAAGGATCAGACTGCCTCCCTTCCTCTCCGAACCTACAGAGATCAACTGTGGAGTACCCCAAGGAGCCTCGCTCAGCCCCACGCTCTTCAACATCTACATGGCCCCCCTCGCCACCATCGTCAGACAGCAGGAGCTCAGCATAGTATCTTATGCCGATGACACCCAGCTCATCCTCTCTCTCACGAAGAACCCCGAAGACACCAGACTCAGATTCCAAGAAGGAATGAAAGATGTTGCAGCCTGGATGAGTGACAGCCACTGCGTGGAACAGCTCCAGGTGGCCCCCTGCCCTCGGAAAACCACCCATCCCGACGGACCACGTCCGGAACCTCTGCATCATTCTAGATTCCTCTCTCACCTTGACCCGCCAGATCAACGCCGTCGCCTCCACCTGCTTCAACTTCTTCCGCATCCTCCGCAAGACCTTCAAGTGGATCCCCTCTGAATGCAGAAAGACCGTCACCCACGCACTCATTACCAGCAGATTGGACTACGGCAACGCCCGCTACGCCGGAATCAACAAAACCCTGCTACACAAGCTCCAAACCATCCAGAACACCTCAGCCAGACTCGTCCTCGGAACTCCACAACAGGAACATATGACCCAGCACCTACGAGACCTCCTCTGGCTCCCCATCGAGAAGAGAGTAACCTTCAAGCTACTCACCCACGCCTACAAATCCCTCCACAAAATCAGACCCAAATACCTCAACGAAATAGTCTCCTTCCACGTACCCAAAAGGTACCTCTGCTCCACCGACCTCACCCTGGCAGAGACCCTACGCATCCGTAGAACCAGAGCAGGTGGAAGTGCCTTCTACGTCGCAGCAAAGACATGGAACAAGCTCCCAATCAACATCAGATGCTCCCCCACTCTGCACACTTTAAAAAAGTGCCTCAAGACCTGGCTCTTCGACTAATCCGGAGCTGCACCCCCCACGCCTTGAGACCCTGACGGGTGAGCAGCATGCTTTATAAACCCCTGATTGATTGATTGATTGATTGATTGATTGATTGATTGAACCACACTTCGGAACTCACCTGGTCTGACCACTCCATCGTACATTTCACCATCGCCGGATATACCCGCACCAGCCCCAACCGACACATCGATCCCTTCCGCAGCTAGTCTAAGGTCACTCAACAAGGTTGGACTGGCACCCTCAGCACCTCACAGCCCAAGGACACCACCAACTTGGACCACGCCGTACAGAGCTTCAACGAGTGGATCACCAGCGCTGCAGACAAAGTCGCTCCCACCAAACCAGCCAATACATACAGGGTCTCCAAACAAGCCAGGTGGTACATCCCTGACCTCAGCACATCAAAACACAGGTTCACACAACATGAAAGAAGAGGGTGCATCAGCAGGAACCACACAGACAGAGCCACCTTCAAAGACTACCATTGACAGATCAAAGCAGCAAAGAGGGAGGCCCTGACCAGCCGAATCAACACCACTTCCAACCAAACCAAGATACTCTTCACCATCGTCACGGAGTTCACCTGCTCGTCAACCACCAAAAACTTTGATCCCCTCATCACAGGAACTCTGTGACGCCCTCGCCGAACATTTCCACAACAAAATAGCAACCATCTATAAGAACTTCAATCCTCAAACCTCCAACCTCCTCAGCCTCCAATAAACCACCACCGCCGACCATCGGCTCTCCGCATGGAAACTCCGTGCACCAAATACAACCACCCTTATGAACTCCATCCACTCAGGAGCACCCACTGACCCTTGCCCCCACCGACTCGTCAACCTCGAAAGAGACCAGATCAGCCGCCAACTCACCACCATCATCAATGCCTCTCAAATCACAGGCAACTTTCCTGAAACCTGGAAACTCGCCGAGGTCTGACCCCTCCTCAAGAAACCCTTGGCAGACCCCAACGATCTCCAGAACTACTGTCCGATCTTTCCGCTCCTGTTTCCCACCAAAGTCCTGGAGAAAGCCATCAACCTCCAACTCACCGAACAGCTGGAGAGAAACAACCTACTAGACTCCTACTCCCAATCAGAATTCAGAACCAACCACAGCACTGAGACAGCTCTGATCGCCACAACAGATGACATTGGAACCCTACTCAACAGAGGAGAATCAGCCGCCCTGATCCTACATGACTTCTCCGTGGTCTCCGACACGGTCTCCCACCACACACTCATCAACCGCCTACGCCAGATTGGTATAACAGACAACACACTCAGTTGGATGGCATCCTTTCTCCCAGGATGCACCCAGAAAGTCCTCCTCCCTCCCTTCACATAGCAAGCCGCACACAACATCTGCGGCGTTCCCAAGGCTCATCCCTCAGCCCAACACTCTTCTACCTCTACATGACATCACTCGCAGACATTGTCAGATCAGACAGCGTTAACACTATTTCCTAAGCCGACGACACACAGCTCGTCCTATCACTGTCTGCTGACCCACCTCAACGAAGTCTAACTTCCAAAACTGCTTGAAGAACATTTCAGTATGGATGAAGGACAGCTGTCTAAAGCTCAACATGGACAAAACGGAAGTTCTCATCTTCAGCAAACACACTGCCCTTTGGAACGACTCCTGGTGGCCATCGGAACTTGGACCAACCTCCACGTCGAAAGACCACGTCCGCAACCTAGTCTTCGTTCCGAGGCCACGCACCATGGGGTGAAATGGCCGCGTAGCTGCGAGGCTCCGCTCTACCGAGCCTGTTCGAGATGAATCTCATCCTTTAATCAGCTTTAATCCTCGCTGAAATTTTCACCAACTGCTTCGGAACCTCCATAGAGCGACCCGATAGTGAAACGGATGAAATCGGGCGAAGGAAAGCAGAGATCGTCCCGATTCTATCCTGAGTTGAGCCAACAACACTGCAGCTGTAGAGGAGGAGGGGTGCTGCGAGATCCAGGGCAGCGGCGAACGTCTAAAGACTGACATCGGAAGACCCCCCCCCCCCAAAAAAAAACGATGAGCAAACCCCTACCCGGCAACCTCCCGACATCTATCCCGGCTGAGAGGCCAGATGGCGGGCGAACAGCAGTGACAGAGCCCTAAGAAGAACCATGTCTGCGTTGGAGACTCACAGGGGCACAACCGGGAACAGCGAGCACTGGTAGGTGCCAAGGCACGACGGATTGACTCAGGTGATGGTGCGGTTTCGCAGAGAGACTGCCGGCTGGGCTGTGGTCCGCACCCCCCTCCCCACAACGGCCGAGCACAATTAATGACCCGAGAGACTTGCGGCCCGCAAAGCAATCGGTGGAGCTGTAAGGATAAATCAAACTTACGGCTGGTAACGGCCCGGCTGCCACCTTTAGTAATTCAGGAACTTACCGCACAACACACGGGCCGGCCTGCACACAAGATGGTGGCCGGGCAGTTTTGAAGCCAAGAGGTTCACGCAGCAGGAAATCAAACTAGCCCGCCACTGCCACGACCACTGCCTGTGATGGTGTCGGACTCCTTAGACCCCCAAGCACCGCGAGGGAAGAGAAAGACAATTAGTCTTAATGTGATAGGGATACAGGAGGCGCCTCACCTGATCCTAAAATGACAGCAGTTTCTCCCCCTTGTTTCTTTAACACAGCAATACTCTCCTCCTCGGGAGGCGAGAGGACACCGGCTATGGCCTCTCGCTGTGCCATTGATCAACAAACACTCGCCTTTGAGCTAAAGATATTAATGGGTCCGTCAGAATGTAACCCCATGATTAGTATTCCTTTGCCTGTCTCCAAGATGGCTTTCACAGCTGTCCTCACCACGTTCTGCTACTACTTCAGAACAAAAACTGGACTACGACCTGTCTTTGAACCTATCCCTCATCCTGCTTACCCATCAGTACTCAGACCATGTTGATCTTACCTCCGACAATGGAGACCTACCTTTTTTTGGCTGATGCCCAGTGGAGCTACCAGTTAGCTATAGAGGAGATAGTCTGTGGACTTCCCCCTCTGCCGTCACCTACCCATCCGGACTTTGGACAGACTTTTCTTTTGTCTCTCCGTCATATCTCCCTCCTACCCCTTTTCCCTACCCCTCTCCGCTCTACTCTTCTCCTCTTTCCAGCTACTGACCTTTGCCCTCACCTGTCCTTGCCCTTAGTCCACACCCTGTTTATCTGTGAACTTTCCCTCATCAATTGAGACCTAGCTATTTTGACTGATGACCGATGGAGCTACCTTGTTTAGCTAAAGGGGAGACGGGCCGTGGATTCCCTCCTCGGACGTCACCTACCCAGTCGGTCTTTAGACAGACTTCCTTTCGTCTCTCCTGTCGTCTCTTCCCTCATCCTCCCTCTTCACACCTCCCCTTTCCCCTCCACTATTTATGTCTCTCCTTTCTCTCCTCTCTCAATGTATTGCTAATTTTTTATTTATTTTTTGTTGATGTTATGTGTAATTGTTATCATTTTCTGTTACATTGTGGAACCTAATGTAAAGCGCTTTGATACCTTCGGGTCTAGCTAACGCTATATAAAACTCTTTAAATGAATAGGCTTCATTCTAGACCGCGTACTCTCTATGAGATGTCAGGTCAACACCGTCTCCTCCGGATGCTTCCACACACTCCGCAAAATCTTCAAGTAGCTCCCAATCAACCCCAGGAAGACTGTAATGCATGCCCTCATCACCAGCCGGCTGAACTACGGCAACGCACACTAAGGAGGCCCCACCACCAGACTCACGCAAAGACTCCAGATGATCCAGACCGCAGCTGCCAGACTGATTCTCAACCTGCCCAAGAGAAGTCACATTACCCAGCATCTGAAAGACCTTCACTGGCTCCCGGTCCAGAAGAGATGACATGACAAGCTCCTGACTTACGTCTACAAGGCCTTCCATGACCTAGGACCCACCTACTTGAACCCCCGTCTGCACTTCCCCCGCCCCCAGGAACCTACGTTCAACACACCTCGCCCTCGCACAGATCCCTCTTGTACACCGCTGCCAAGACAGAGGGCGTTCCTTCTCCTTTCTCGCCGCAAAAGCCTGGAACACCCTCCCTCTCCACCTCCGCACCTCACCCTTGCTGACCGACTTCAGGAAGGGTCAAGACCTGTCTCTTCGAATGAGACCTACTGCAAGCGCCTGGATACCCTCTCAGGTGACAAGCCGCGCTTTACAAATAATGAGTGATTGATTGAAACATTGCATTATAACATGTTGTAGTTTATAGTGAAAAGAAGAGAATGAAAGTAGTTATGGAGTGAACAATACAGACATTTTTAGAAAAAAAAACAATCTTCTCATAGTTAAACAAGCATTTGCCACGCAATAGGTCTCGCATTTCTGCGAGTTTAAGCTATTGGCATTGTAAATGACAATGCTAATAGCTTAAACTCGCATCGCCGCTTCCAGGACACCGCGCTTGATTTCTTTTTTTTTTTACTTTAATATTGAGCGCCGTCTCCTTGAAGCCGCGCCGCACTCAGTTTTTAAGTAAAAACAAATAATAAAGAAACAGAATGCGGTGTCCCTGAAGCGGGCACCGCGCTCACTAAGAAAGTTTAAGAAAATAAAAATAAAGCGCGGTGTCCCAGAACTAGACGCCGCGCTCAACATGAAAATTGAATGAAATTAAAATTGAAAATGATTGCGGTGTCCCTAAAGCGGGTGCCGCAATCATATAAAAATTCCCCAAAAAGCACCCGCCATTGTCCCAATCGGTGGCAATAACAAAAATAGTGCTCACCCCCTGGATGAAGCAGGCCGTGTAACCAGCGACCCTTGACCCTGCTAGGTAGGTCGCTCCCCCTCCGCTAGCTAGGTCGCTCCCCCTCCGCACAGCACCGTCTGTGTGTCCTTGCCCCAGCTGCCGCTGCTGAGGAAGTTCGAGGCCCTCCTCCACTCGCAGGCTACCACCTGCGCCTCATCCCTGGTGGCCAGTGGTAGGCCGTAGGTTTGTATCACCATCTGTATCTTTATTGTACTGCCTTTATTGTTATTTTGGTGTCTGTGACTACTGTTGTCTGTCTTCCCCTGGTGCCTGTACTTGGTCTGTGCCCTCTTTTCCTTCTGTTCCCCTCGCTGTCCCCGTGTTTCTCTGCCCGTTTTTGCATTATGTTCCCTTCGTTGCCCCCGTAATTCTGCGCCCTCTTTTCCTTCTGTTCCCCTCGCTGTCCCTGTGCGTCTCTGCCCATTTTTGCATTCTGTTCCCTTTGTTGCCCCCGTAATTCTGTGCCCTCTTTTTTCTTATGTTCCCTTCGCTGTCCCCGTGTTTCTCTGCCAGTTTTTAGGGCTCGCTTGACCCAGCGCATGCGCTGGTCTGGCGAGACTTATTGAGAGGGCTCCAAAAAGTGCTACCAGGCCAGCCTAGAGCTACAGTGCATGTGAGCGGGCGCGCGCGCCGCGCTTTACCACGATTACTTTCGCGGCCATGTTTGATCGTGATCACGGCCGCTTTGCATAGCCAATAGGTCTCGCTTTTGGGACCTTATAAGTATTTAGTTATGCAACTGTTGCATGGCTAAACACTTATAAGGTCCCAAAGGCGAGACCTATTGGCTATGCCAATGCTTGTTGCAATCTGTTCCCTTGCTGCCCCTGTAATTCGGTGCCCTTTTGCCTTCTGCTCCCTTCGTCGCCCCTCACCGCTCCCGCTCCACCTGCTGCATCTCCTGCGGCCCCGCCCCCCTGACCGCCCATTTTCTGCCCCTGCCCTACCTCCCGCCTCCCAGCTGCTCCTCCCTCCCACCTCCCCATATATGGCAGCCGCTGCGCGGCCACGCAGTGGATGCGTGCAGCAGCCGCGCCTAAGGCAAGCCCGTCTGCGCCCGTCCGTGCCTGGACCGCGCCCAGCACCAGAACCCCTGGTCCCCGCGCCCGCCACGACAACCGCCGCCGCTACTATGCCAGCACACTCCACATTCTCAACTCCGGACGGACCCACACCTGCTTCAAAGCCGCACCGAGGCGCACACAGGGTCCCTTCACCTGCCAGAACTGCAACTACACCAGTCTCAGAGCCGCCGAACCACTCGCCAAGAAAGGCCACAATCACCTCCGATGCATCCTACTGAACACCCGCTCCGCACGCAAACATGCCGTCGAGCTCTGGGACCTGCACGACACTTCATCCCCGGACATCGCCTTCCTGACAGAGACCTGGATGAACAACTCCTCCGCACACGACATCGCCATTGCCATCTCAGACGGTTACAAGATGACCCGCAGAGACCGCCCCAACGGAGTCGAAGGAGGAATCGCCATCGTCCACAAGAACAGCATCAGGGTCTTGACCAGCACCGACGACACTCTCAGCACCGCCGAACACATGCATTTCCAGATCAACACAGACCCCAACTCCACCCTCAGAGGCATCCTCGTCTACAGACACCCCCGGACCCCGACCCCAGTTCAGCGACTCCATCGCCGACTTCATCAGCACGCACGCCCTGACCTCCACCGACTACATCCTCCTCGGAGACCTGAACTTTCACCTTGAGAACAACAACGACAGCAACTCCACCACCCTGATCGATAACCACGCCAACCTCGGACTGAAGCAACTCGTCAAAACGCCTACCCACTCCGCCGGCCACACGCTCGACCCAGTCTTCTCCTCAAGCTCCCACGTCTCCTTCAGCCACACTACCGAACTCCCCTGGACCGACCACCGCTGCATCCACTTCACCTTCCAGAAACCCACCACACACCACCGCACCCAACAGATCCTCTGCCGCTGCTGGAGCAAAATCACCGAAGACCAACTACACGCAAACCTCGCTCTCAGCCCACCCACCGAGCCCTCCAACACCGACGACGCTGCCCACAGCCTCAGACGCTGGATCGACGACTGCGCCAACACCCTCGCCCCGCTGAACAAACCCTCCTACAGAGACACCAGCAAGAAGGCCAGCTGGTTCACCCCAGAACTCCTAGCCTCCAAGCAAGCCTGCCAGAAACTAAAGAAGAAATGGCACAGTGAGCAGACTCCGGACAGCCACGCAGCCCACAAGGACGCCATCCGCAACCACCATCATCTCATCAGGACTGCCAAGAGGACCTCCTTCAAAGACCGCCTCGACAACAACGCACACAATATCAAGGAGCTCTTCAACACCATGAAGGAACTTTCCAACCCCAGCACCAACACCAACGACATCCCGCCATCGCAAGCCCTGTGCGACTCCCTCGTCACTTTTTTTCACCGCAAGATAGCAGACATCCACAACAGCTTAAACACCCAGACAGCCCCAACAGTCATCAACACAACAGACTCTCCGCACACCATCGACCACGACCCCCTGCTAGCCTGGGCCAACGTGAGCCTCAATGACACCATCAAGACCATGAGCACAATCCACTTTGGCTCCCCGTCAGACCCATTCCCGCACCACATCTTCAACAAAGCCAGCAGCTCCATCGCACCCCATCTGCGCAATGTCATCAAAGTCTCCCTCGAGCCCGCGACCTTCCCAGAGAGCTGGAAACATGCCGAGATCAACGCCCTACTCAAAAAACCCAAGGCAGACCCAAGAGACCTCAAGAACTTACGGCCCATCTCTCTGCTTCCGTTCCCGGCCAAGGTCATCGAGAAGATCGTCAACAGACAGCTAACCCGATACCTTGAAGGAAACAGTTTCCTGGACCCTTCCCAGTTAGGGTTCCGCAGCAACCACAGCAACGAGACTGCCCTCACCGCCGCCACTGACGACATCAGGACCCTGCTGAACAATGGTGAGACCGCGGCCCTCATCCTCCTGGACCTCTCCGCCGCCTTCGACACCGTCTGCCACCGCACACTATGCGCATGCCTCCACGCTGTAGGGATCCGAGACAAGCCTCTGGAATGGACCACCTCCTTCCTCTCCAGCAGAGCCCAGAGCGTCCGCCTCCCCCCCCCTTTCCGATCCGAAGCCTCCAAGATCATCTGCGGCATACCCCAGGGATCTTCCCTCAGCCCAACACTGTTCAACACCTACATGGCCCCGCTCGCACACGTCGCCCGATAGCACGACCTCAACATAATCTCCTACGCCGACGACACAACTGATCCTCTCTGTCACCAAGGACCCTATCACCGCCAAATCCAACCTCTACGAAGGAATGAAGGCCGTCGTCGACTGGATGAAGATCAGCCAACTCAAGCTGAACACGGAGAAGACGGAGGTCCTCATCCTTGGCTCCAACCCTTCAGCCTGGGACGACTCCTGGTGGCCGACGGCACTGGGGGCAGCCCCGACACCCACCGATCACGCACGAAACCTGGTTATCATCCTCGACTCAACGCTCTCCATGACCAAGTAAGTCAACGCCGTCTCCTCCTCCTGCTTCAACACCCTCCGCATGCTTCGCAAGATCTACAGGTGGATCACGACAGACACAAGAAGAACAGTCACCCAGGCCCTCGTCAGCAGCAGACTCGACTACAGAAACGGCCTCTACGCGGGAGCCCCGATTAAGCTCATTAAACTACTGCAACGCATCCAAAACGCCTCTGCACGACTGATCCTCGACGTACCACGCCACAGCCACATCACTCCCCTCCGGAGAAACCTGCACTGGCTCCCCGTCAACAAGAGGATATCCTTCAAGCTCCTCACCCACGCACACAAGGCACTCCACAAGACCGGCCCAGCCTACCTCAACAGATGACTTTCCTTCTACATCCCCAACCGCCAGCTCTGCTCCGCCGACCTCGCACTCGCCAGCGTCCCTCGCATCCGATGAACAACCACCGGCGGGAGATCCTTCTCCCACCTCGCCACCAAGACCTGGAACACCCTGCCACTGACCTGACCCAAGACCTGCTGACCTTCAGGAGGATGCTCAAGACCAGGCTGTTCGATCAGTAGCGCCCCCCCAGCGCCTTGAGACCCTCGCGGGTATGTAGTGCGCTCTACAAATGATTGATTGATTGAGCCAAGTTAAAGGTCCAGTCATTATGGGCCGTAACAAATGGAGACAAGGCGGTACCAGGGCAGGACTAACAACCCCATTTATGAACCAGAAGTCACCATTTAAGAAGGACAATGACACAAAGCCAATGGCAAATATGTGCGGAGAGTGGGAGCCACTTCAACAACATACCCTAATACAGCATGCCTCGCGGAGCGAGCAGCGCATGCGCGCCGACGTCAGGCTTGACCTAAAACACAAACTGTATGTGTGGAAGTGAGAGACAATTGAAACTGCTCTCAGCAAGGTGCAGATACAGGGCATGGATGGGAACCAGAATCCCCAGCATCAATAACAAGCTAATGAAACAATGGGCATTGGTCAAGCTCTGAGAAAGGATTGGGGATTCCAATATCTAAACGCAGTGTAATGTCAAACTGATTATCCGCGTCAGCCGAGGCTTCTGGTGTACCCCCATATCTTATCGCAGCCTCCTCAGCGTTCCCAGTCCCTGCTGCTCAGGCAGGGACTGAGGTCCCGTAGAATGTTGCAGCCTCCTCAGCGTTCCCAGTCCCTGCTGCTCAGGCAGGGACTGAGGTCCCATAGAATGTTGCAGCCTCCTCAGCGTTCCCAGACCCTGCTGCTCAGGCAGGGCCTGGGGTCCCGTAGAATGTTGAGTGTTTGTGTTTGGATGAGGCCAGTGGACACCTGGGCTGAGCAGCAAGGAGGCTGCACCAGGGGGGGCGCTGCTGTGTACTTACCCACTTGAAACTGAGATCGAATAAACCTTATAATCTACACTACGGCCTCTGAACTTCACTCACAACAGCACTTCTGCGAAATCTGGAAAATACATCACAGGAATACCATCATCTCTGTGAAATAAGGCTGTGCACTTAAAGACACAAAGGCAAAGAAACATTTCAGACAAATGATGATTACATAAAGTCTACTGTTATTTTCTTCAGCAAGCTGAGGGTGCAGACGGTACCTGTGCTTCGCAGAAACGCCTCGTACTTGAAGGCTGGAGTCGGGGAGGTGAGGATTCCTGGGGAAGAAGAGGAGCGCGGTGTTATTCCCCACCTCAAAGTCTCAGGCGTGAGGGCCCTGCTAAGCGTCACCGCAGGAGGGGCGTGACCCGGAAGAGACCCACCGCGTGCACACCCAGCTCCTGAAGCACCTCACCTGCAGCAGGTGACGCTGCACAAAGGTGTGCCTCGGTGGTCTCTCAGGGGGATGACATGGGGTCTGTTCTGCAAGATTTAAGACTTTGAATTTGCACCCTTCAGGCTCACTTGCTGGATCTGCGTCACACTGGGGCCAGAGTTCAATTCAAAAGTAAAAGGAGCTTCACACATTAATTAGTTATTGACGAAGAGGACGCAAAAGATGAGTTAGGAAAATGTTCGTAAAAGGACAATTGTAAACCACAGGATGAAACGCGCACTTTCAGGGCCACTGCTGGAATATTCTGGGCCGCCGACAAAGGAGTTGAGAGAGATGAGAGAAGCAGGTATAGGAGGGGAGGGTGGAAGAGAACAAAACAGGAGGTAAGGGAGCGGGGGTTCAGGGCGCTATTCTTAAGAAGAGACTCGGAGTGCAGAGGAGCCAGGGGAGACACTGCACGAGTGACACCGCAACATGGCATAATAATGACCGCATGAGACAGTGAGGCGAGAGGAGAGAGCGCAGAAAGGAAGACCAGCCGAGAGAGAGCGTGACAACGAGTCCCTTGGGAAGGGGAGCAGGACACCTTGGACTGAGATTGATGGGAGTGCGACCCCTGGGTGTAGAGGAGACCATGGTGCTGGAGTCAGATTGCGACCTCTGGGTGTAGAGGAGACCAAGGGAATCACAGTGTGACCCCTGGGTATAGATGAGACCATAGAGAGGGAGTCACAGTGCGAGCCCTGGGTGTAGAGGAGACCATGGAGAGGGAGTAACAGTGCGACCCCTGAGTGTGGCGGAAACCAGGGAGAGGGAGTCACAGTGCAACCCACGGGTGTAGAAGGAAGCATGGACAGGGAGTCACAGTGCGACCCCTGAGTGTGGAGGAGACCATGGAGAGGGAGTCACAGCGTAACCCACGGTGTAGAGGAGACCATGGAGAGGGAGTCACAGCCCGATCCCTGGGTGTAGAGGAGACCATAGACAGGGAGTCAGTGTGACCCATGTGTGTAGAGGAGACCATGGAGAGGGAGTCACAGCCCGATCCCTGGGTGTAGAGGAGACCATAGACAGGGAGTCAGTGTGACCCATGTGTGTAGAGGAGACCATGGAGAGGAAGTCACAGTGTGACCTACGGGTGTAGAGGAGACTTTGGAGAGGGAGACACAGTGTGGCCCACGGCTGTACAGGAGACCATAGAGGAGTCTATGTGACCCACAGATGTAGAGGAGATCATGGAGAGGGAGTCACAGCCCGATCCCTGGATGTAGAGGAGACCATAGAGAGGGAGTCTATGTGTCCCACGGGTGCAGAGGAGACCAAGGAGAGGGAGTCACTGTGACCCATGTGTGTAGAGGAGACCATGGAGAGGGAGTCACGGTGTGACCCACGGGTGAAGAGGAGACCATGGAAAGTGAGTCACAGCGCAATCCCTGGGTGTAGAGGAGACCATGGAGAGGAAGTCACAGTGTGACCTACGGGTGTAGAGGAGACTTTGGAGAGGGAGACACAGTGTGGCCCACGGCTGTACAGGAGACCATAGAGGAGTCTATGTGACCCACAGATGTAGAGGAGACCATGGAGAGGGAGTCACAGCCCGATCCCTGGGTGTAGAGGAGACCATAGAGAGGGAGTCAATGTGACCCACGGGTGCAGAGGAGACCAAGGAGAGGGAGTCACTGTGACCCATGTGTGTAGAGGAGACCATGGGAAAGGGAGTCACAGTGCGACCCCTGAGTGTGGAGGGGACCATGGAGAGTAAGTCACAGTGCGACCCCTGGGTCTAGAGGAGACCACGGAGATGGAGTCAGAGTGCGACCTCTGGATGTAGAGGAGACCATGGAGAGGGAGTCACAGTGTGACCCTAGGGGTGTAGAGGAGACCATGGAAGGGGAGTCAGAGTGCGATCCCTGGGTGTAGAGGAGACCATGGAGAGGGAGTCAAAGTGTGACCCCTGAGTGTAGAGGAGACCATGGAGAGGGAGTCAGAGTGTTACCCACAGATGTAGAGGAGACCATGGAGAGGGAGTCACAGTGTGAACCCTGAGTGTGGAGGAAACCATGGAGAGGGAGTCACAGTTTGACCCCTGAGTGTGGAGGAGACCATGGAGAGGTAGTCACAGTGCGACCTCTAGGTGTAGAGGGGACCATGGAGAGGGAGTCACAGTTTGACCCACGGGTGTACAGGAGACCATGGAGAGGGAGTCACAGTGCGACCCATAGATGTAGAGGAGACAATGTAGAGGGAGTCACAGTGCGACCCCTGCGTGTAAAAGAGACCATGGGAGAGGAAGTCACAGTGTGACCTACGGGTGTAGAGGAGACTTTGGAGAGGGAGACACAGTGTGGCCCACGGCTGTACAGGAGACCATAGAGGAGTCTATGTGACCCACAGATGTAGAGGAGACCATGGAGAGGGAGTCACAGCCCGATCCCTGGGTGTAGAGGAGACCATAGAGAGGGAGTCAATGTGACCCACGGGTGCAGAGGAGACCAAGGAGAGGGAGTCACTGTGACCCATGTGTGTAGAGGAGACCATGGGAAAGGGAGTCACAGTGCGACCCCTGAGTGTGGAGGGGACCATGGAGAGTAAGTCACAGAGCGACCCCTGGGTCTAGAGGAGACCACGGAGATGGAGTCAGAGTGCGACCTCTGGATGTAGAGGAGACCATGGAGAGGGAGTCACAGTGTGACCCTAGGGGTGTAGAGGAGACCATGGAAGGGGAGTCAGAGTGCGATCCCTGGGTGTAGAGGAGACCATGGAGAGGGAGTCAAAGTGTGACCCCTGAGTGTAGAGGAGACCATGGAGAGGGAGTCAGAGTGTTACCCACAGATGTAGAGGAGACCATGGAGAGGGAGTCACAGTGTGAACCCTGAGTGTGGAGGAAACCATGGAGAGGGAGTCACAGTTTGACCCCTGAGTGTGGAGGAGACCATGGAGAGGTAGTCACAGTGCGACCTCTAGGTGTAGAGGGGACCATGGAGAGGGAGTCACAGTTTGACCCACGGGTGTACAGGAGACCATGGAGAGGGAGTCACAGTGCGACCCATAGATGTAGAGGAGACAATGTAGAGGGAGTCACAGTGCGACCCCTGCGTGTAAAAGAGACCATGGGAGAGGGAGTCACAGTGCGACCTCTGGGTGTAGAAGGGACCATGGAGAGTGAGTCACAGTGTGACCCATGGGTGTAGAGGAGACCATGGAGAGGGAGTCACAGTGTGACCCAAGGGTGCAGAGGAGACCATGGAGAGGGAGTCACAGTGCGACCCCTGAGTGTAGAAGAGAACATGGGAGAGGGAGTCACAGTACAACCCCTGAGTGTGGAGGAGACCATGGAGAGGGAGTCACAGTGCGACTTCTGGGTGTAGAGGAGACCATGGAGAGGGAGTCACAGTGCGACCTCTAGGTGTAGAGGGGACCATGGAGAGGGAGTCACAGTTTGACCCGAAATGTGGAGGAGACCATGGGAGATGGAGTCACCATGTGACCCGAGTGTGGAGGAGACCATGGAGAGGGAGTCACAGTGCGACCTCTAGATGAAGAGGGGACCATGGAGAGGGAGTCGCAGTGTGACCCAAGGGTGCAAAGGAGACCAAGGAGAGGGAGTCACAGTGCGACCCCTGAGTGTAGAAGAGACCATGGGAGAGGGAGTCACAGTGTGACCCGAGTGTGGAGGAGACCATGGAGAGGGAGTCACTGTGTGACCCACAGATGTAGAGGAAACCATGGAGAGGGAGTCACAGTGTGACCCAAGGGTGCAGAGGAGACCATGGAGAGGGAGTCACAGTGCGACCCCTAAGTGTACAAGAGACCATGGGAGAGGGAGTCACAGTGCGACCCCTGAGTGTAGAAGAGACCATGGGAGAGGGAGTCACAGTGCGACCCCGAAGTGTGGAGGAGTCCATGGAGAGGTGAGTCACAGTGCGACCCCTGGGTGTACAGGAGACAATAGAGAGGAAGTCACAGTGTGACCTACGGGTGTGGAGGAGACCATGAAGACAGAGTCACAGTGTGACCCGCGGGTGTAGAGGAGACCATGGAGAGGAAGTCACAGTGTGACCTACGGGTGTAGAGAAGACTTTGGAGAGGGAGAAACAGTGTGGCCCACGGCTGTACAGGAGACCATAGAGGAGTCTATGTGACCCACAGATGTAGAGGAGACCATGGAGAGGGAGTCACAGCCCGATCCCTGGGTGTAGAGGAGACCATAGAGAGGGAGTCACAGTGCGACCCCTGAGTGTGGAGGGGACCATGGAGAGGGAGTCACAGTGTGACATCTGGGTGTGGAGGGGACCATGGAGAGTGAGTCACAGTGTGACCCCTGGGTCTAGAGGAGACCACGGAGATGGAGTCAGAGTGCGACCTCTGGATGTAGAGGAGACCATGGAGAGGGTGTCACAGTGTGACCCAAGGGTGCAGAGTAGACCATGGAGAGGGAGTCACAGTGCGACCCCTGAGTGTAGAAGAGAACATGGGAGAGGGAGTCACAGTACAACCCCTGAGTGTGGAGGAGACCATGGAGAGGGAGTCACAGTGCGACCTCTGGGTGTAGAGGAGACCATGGAGAGGGAGTCACAGTGCGACCTCTAGGTGTAAAGGGGACCATGGAGAGGGAGTCACAGTTTGACCCGAAATGTGGAGGAGACCATGGGAGATGGAGTCACCATGTGACCCGAGTGTGGAGGAGACCATGGAGAGGGAGTCACAGTGCGACCTCTAGATGAAGAGGGGACCATGGAGAGGGAGTCGCAGTGTGACCCAAGGGTGCAAAGGAGACCATGGAGAGGGAGTCACAGTGTGACATCTGGGTGTGGAGGGGACCATGGAGAGGTGAGTCACAGTAAGACCCCTGGGTGTACAGGAGACAATAGAGAGGAAGTCACAGTGTGACCTACGGGTGTGGAGGAGACCATGAAGATAGAGTCACAGTGTGACCCGCGGATGTAGAGGAGACCATGGAGAGTGAGTCACAGTGTGACCCACGGGTGTAGAAGGGAGCATGGACAGGGAGTCACAGTGCGACCCCTGAGTGTGGAGGAGACCATGGAGAGGTAGTCACAGCCCGATCCCTGGGTGTAGAGGAGACCATAGAGAGGGAGTCAGTGTGACCCATGTGTGTACAGGAGACCATGGAGAGGGAGTCAGTGTGACCCATGGGTGTAGAGGAGACCATGGAGAGGAAGTCACAGTGTGACCTACGGGTGTAGAGGAGACTTTGGAGAGGGAGACACAGTGTGGCCCACGGTTGTACAGGAGACCATAGAGGAGTCTATGTGACCCACAGATGTAGAGGAGACCATGGAGAGGGAGTCACAGCCCGATCCCTGGGTGTAGAGGAGACCATAGAGAGGGAGTCAGTGTGACCCATGTTTGTAGAGGAGACCATGGAGAGGGAGTCACGGTGTGACCCACGGGTGAAGAGGAGACCATGGAAAGTGAGTCACAGCGCAATCCCTGGGTGTAGAGGAGACCATGGAGAGGGAGTCACAGTGAGACCCCTGAGTGTAAAGGAGACCATGGAGAGGGAGTCACAGTGTGACCTATGGGTGTAGAGGCGACCATGGAGTGGGAGTCAGTGTGACCCACGGGTGCAGAGGAGACCAAGGAGAGGGATTCACAGCCCGATCCCTGGGTGTAGAGGAGACCATGGAGAGGGAGTCAGTGTGACCCACGGGTGCAGAGGAGACCAAGGAGAGGGAGTCACTGTGACCCATGTGTGTAGAGGAGACCATGGAGAGGGAGTCAGTGTGACCCACAGGTGCAGAGGAGACCATAGAGGAGTCTATGTGACCCACAGATGAAGAGGAGACCATGGAGACAGAGTCACGGTGTGACCCACGGGTGAAGAGGAGACCATGGAAAGTGAGTCACAGTGAGATCCCTGGGTGTAGAGGAGACCATGGAGAGGGAGTCACAGTGCGACCCCTGGGTGTAAAGGAGACCATGGAGAGGGAGTCGCAGTGTGACCCACAGGTGTAGGGGCGACCATGGAGTGGGAGTCACAGTGAGACCCACGGGTGCACAGGAGACCATGGAGGAGTCAATGTGCCCACGGGTGCGGAGGAGAGTGAGCACAGGGAGGACCTGTGTGGACCGTGGGTGTGGAGGGTCAAGCACAGCGTAAGGGATGTGGGACATGTCACCTGATGATGACAAGCATGCATGAAGACCGGCTTGTCTACGATTTTGGAAAGTTGGCTTGGACTAGAGCTAGTTTAAGACCCACGGAGGAGCATCTAAAGTCTTTCCAAGTTGTTGGGCAGAGAGGGAAGGTGACACAGAAGCAGAGGAAATGGATCTGAGAAGCAGAAAAGAGCAAGATGAGGTTTCACTTTGTCAATGAGTCCTGCTCAATCTGTGAACTGGGGGGGTTAGAAAGCATTTAGCACTGACACAGAGAGGAGTGTGAGGACAGTGAGTAGGTGCAAGGCACACACATGAAGATGGCTCTTTCCCATGAAAAGTGGAACATAAGCTTGGAGTGGACATCACTCCATGGAGGAAAAAGAAGGGGCCCTACTCAGAGCCCCCGGGGGTGCGGACAGCAGAGGACAGAGACAGTCAGAACCGCGCCCAATAACCAAGAGACTGTCCTTTACACTCTCAAATGCTTACCTTGAGGCTGGACGTAGATTTTATTTCTGCACTGTGGCTGTGAATAAAAAGAAGAAAAAACAATGAAGCATATTTCTAAACTCCAATGTCGACACCAACCACAGTGCTCCTAAAGGACACCACAAACCTACACTCTACACTCTTCCAACAACGCATAACAAACAGTACGTATTTACTCAGCCACCCAGAAAGCACTGTGGGTCTTTGTGTGTGGCAGGAAAGCACTATACAATGCTACAACAGAATTCAAAGTGTAACCACCTGAGACTGGGTAAAATAAACTAAGGTGTCATCATCATAAAACTGAAATTCAGAAGAGAACCAGTCTGTAGTTGACGCCCCTCGGTGGGACTGAGTAGTGACACAACTATAAATGTAATTGTAGATAGTATTTACATAGTTCGTACGACCCCTTGCTAGGCGGTGAAGCGCTTTGGGGCGAGTAGCACGCTACTCCGGAGCCCAACGTTAGAAGTTAGTAGATTAGTTGCATATATCTATGTATATTGCTTTTCATTCCTTTGTGTATTAGTTGTCTTAGGTTTGCACTCTTGATTTCTTGTGTGCTTAGTAGAGTTTAAATTAGGGACAGAATGAATGGAATGGATTTGTAAGGGGAAGGAGTAAATTGTTTTCGTAAATAGTGTGTGTCTATTAGTTGCGTGTCATCGATAAAAAAAAGGGGAACTTTTAGAAGGACGTTTTTGAGTTCATAGTACTTAGAAAGGTTTGGGATAGAGTCAGAGAGTGGAGGGATGGACAAAAATGTTGAAAGGAGGATTTCTTGTATATTTGTTTACAAATGACACTTTGTAAGGCTGTAATGGCTGGAGAGCCTCCATATAAATATCCATATGTGCACAGAAGCAGTCATTTTTAATATGGCCTAATGTGCACAGTTAACTTGTGGTGGGGTCTACAAATGTTGTCATGACACATGTTAAAGTTTTAGTAGCAGCCATAAACTCCTCTATATATTCACCTATATCTACATAGAAGCAGCAATTATGACAATGTCGGATATGCACGTCTCTTGTGCTGTAATATATATTTTCTCCTTATATGATCGTATCTGCTTGTAACAGGAAGCATAGTTCAATGTACAAGGGCACATATATAGCAACAGCTTCATGTCAATACCGTGAGAAACATATTTGTTTATGTTGGAGTATACTATTGTGGTACAATGTTGTGTTGTGAGTAGAGTTGTCATGTGAGGAAGAGCCAGCTCTTGACTAATCTTCCAAAGATAAGATGGTTGCCGGTGGATCGCAGGTTTGTGGGTTGGGAGTTCCATAGTTTGGCTCCTTGAACAGAGAAAGATGTCCCCCCCATGTTTCTTAGCTTGTATGTAGGAATTATGAGGTGAAGAGACAATCTTAAGAGCAGGTTTGGAGGAGGCTAGCTTAGTATATAGTGTTCACTTATGCAAGTGTAGCACCCTGCTCTAATCTAGACCAACCCTATGGTGCTTTTAGTGGTCTTACACAACCATAGAAGGCTCTCTAAGTGCTAGCTGTGGACAGCAGCCTTCAGGCTTAGTCCAGGACTGTAAAACTGCTTGTTTTACCAGTACATAACCTTGTGGTGTAGAGTAAGTGAAAAAGGACCACACAGTGTAGTTATACAAATAAGCATTTATTATAAACACTCACTAACACATTGCAATCTCGCCTACCCGGAGATATAAGCACAATACACACAATACTTTGTGAATAGAATACGTAAGTAGCACCGAATACACAGTAGTCTCTAGAGGGAGACCAACCATATACTAAAATAGTGGAATGCGAACCACGACCTAAGTCGAGAATGGACCCAGAAGACGTAGAAGAGTCGGGGACCCAAGGAACCACCCAAGGTGAGTATCTGGGAACCCCACGGAGGCCGTGTGCAGAGTGGGAACACGACCGCGTGCCCAATAGAAGTCAATGGGTAAGTCGTGGTTGCAGTTTTAAAGAAAATGGACGATGAAGACATCCCGTTGAAGATGGAAGGTTGGAGAGTCACCCCACCCATGGATACCCCAGGAACCAGGATACCTACACCGAGGAAGCTGGGTGCATAGGTCTTTTCATACTTAGCTCCTCTGCTTTGGAACAAACTTCCATTGGAGCTCCTATCCACAACGGACTATTTACATTTCCGAAGAAAGCTGAAGACTTGGCTTTTTTCTCAATAAACTTAGGTATTTGAGCATTTCAGTCACTGTCTGTTTCTTTTGTTTTGGCTGCTAGCGCCTTGAGACCTTTTGGTGATTTGTGTGCGTTATAAAAATGTTTGACATTGACATTGACATAGGTGCGAAGTGATGTCGGAAACCGCCGTAGACCACAATGGAGGACTTCAGTGCGGATGCCGCTGGCACAGAAGGTGAAAGAGTCCGGTAGATCCCAAAGGTGGATTCAAGATGAGAGGTATCTGCAAGCAGAGAGGACAGAGTCTATGCCACTCAGGAGTGACCAGGAGCGCAGAAGACGAATGCCCACCGATATCGGAGATGCAGGATAGTTAACGGTGCCCTTGAATAGCAGCTGTGCGGACCAGGCGACTCTGTGGAAGACCAGGAGGCGTTCACAGGCCGTCCCACATCGGATGTTAAGAGCCAGGGGGTCAGTGTCCGGCATGGGCACCAACAAGCCTTGGTAGCGGCAACCAACATAGTGATCATAGAAAAAGGTGCAGTGTCGGGACGAGCAAGGTCTAAGTGACTTACCGCGAGCAGGTAAGTTAGAGCAGGCCCGAGCATGCAGGGAGCCCACTGAGCCAAAGTAGACCCCCGAGAACACCCACAGGCCAGAGGGACAGGAGTCGCAAGAGGACTTCGAGCTGCTCATCAAACAATGAAGGCCCACAGTGCAAGGGATGCGAGAGCAGGTGAATTTCTTGGCTGCAGGAGATGATTGAGGCTGGAGCTTCTTGCAGCTCAAAGATCTCTGGAGGAGAGAGTCAACAAGCCTTGGCAATGGCATGTCAAAGCGGTGGACATGGGTACTGCTCCAGCGGTTCCAACGAGGGCACTGGCTTCAAACTTGCTGTGAAGACAGAGCAGGCCTCGAGGGAGTTGCAGAACCACCACCTGTGTTGCTGAACCTTTTGGAGTCCATAGGAGCTCAGGAACAGCAGACAGGTCAGCTTTGTTGTGGTGCCTGCAGATGCAGGGGAGTAACTCCTTCACACCAAGGAAGATTCCTTTGGGTGTCTTGGATGTCCACAGGCCCTGTGAAGAACCTGTATGGAGCACAGGCACAGATGTTGCAGAAGACTGGCAGGACAACGAGACCAGGAGCAGCAGGAGTCTTCCCAGTTACAGTCTCGGTTCCCAAAGCGAAGTCCAGCGAAGTCTAAAGTGCCTAGACGGCTAAAGATGAAGTGGTTTCAGATTTGAATCTTGTTCCACGACGAATCTAGGGACCCACCCGCAGGTAAGCCCTTAAGTACCCTAAGGAAAGAGTTGGGACGATTCAGGATTCCCTCCCAGAGGAGAGGCTGGAAAGTGGGGAGGATACCCCCATGTCCTTTGCCCAGTTTCACACCAGAGCGGGAGCCAACCACTCCCTGAAGTGGTTTCAATTGGAGTATGCAAGGAGGGCACCAAATGTGCCCTTCAAAGCAGTCTTGTGGTGCTGGCAAGCATCCACACCCAGTCCCAAAACACTAAGTCCTGTCTGGGAAGTGGTCACACCTCCCTGTGACAGGAAACCTAATGTCAAGCCTTCCCCTGCTCGAGCTTGGCTCACCTGCAGGAGGGCAGAATCGTGTCTCTGGTCGCCAGCAGCCATAGTTTGCTGTCCGGGTCTAGAAGACTAGTACCAGGAGCACTGAGGGCGTCCGGAGGAGCTTTACAGTGCATGGAATCATACCTCCAACACTGTTTACAGTGTTGGAGGTATGATTCTAACATGTTTGATACCAAACATGACAGAGTTCGTTACAGCCAGTTTAGAGAAAACCATTGCGTAATGATGCATGGCAACTCTATATATCGTAATGGCTGATGCACTTACAACCCCGGAGAATGGACTCCGAAGGTTACAGGGGTGTCCTGCTAATGCAGGGACACTCTCACACTTACAACCGAGCACCTTGCCTTCAGGATTGAGAGGCCTGCCCTAGGGGTGACTTATAGGTTTAAAGTGTAGTGACCTCATATATAAGGAAACGTTTATCGGTCCTCAGTGGGGCTTGCACCAGCCTACACAGGCTGCAATGGCAGGCCCATAGTCACAATTTGAGTGGTCTCCTATGGGTGGCATAATACATACTGCAGCCCATGGGAGATCCCTGGTGTACCTATGCCCTGGGTACCTTGTTACCATATACTAGGGACTAACAAGGGTACATTAGTAGCCAATCTGGGGGTACCTAAGTACTCACCATGTCCAATTTAGAGGAGAAGCACAGACACTGATTAGCAGGATCCCAGTCAGACTAGTCAGTAAAACATAATTACACCAGCAAAAAGTGGGGGTGACCATGAAAGCAGATGCTACTTTCCTACAAGGTTTCTTTGTTGTATGTATTTGTTGATTTTATTCATGATAAAGAGTGGTCCATTGCCATGTAATGCTTTGTGTGCGATACAAAGCAGCTGGAGTGTGGATCTCCTGGCAACTGGTGACCAGTGCAGGTCCCTCAAGGCAGGGGAGGTGTCTGCTTGTGGCTTTACAAGTAGGAGGAGTCCTGCAGCAGTGTCCTGAATTCTCTGTAATCTTCTCATAGTTGACAGAGGTGAGCTGTGATACAGACCATTAGCGTAATCTAGCTTTGATAGGACAAGAGAGATGGCAGCTTGAACCCTCTGAGGGAATCCTAGGTGTGGGAAGATGTTTTCATTGTGCCGCAATTACTGCAAGAAGGTATACAGGTATTTCCATCCTGTGCTGAACTGTGCAATACTCTACATTTATGTAAATACCTCTAAGGTGCATTGCTCATTAGTAAAGCTGCTCTCAGGTGCGCCATGTTTATAAAGCCTAACGTTAATTAAACAACAAGGTTTGTCTCATAGGACAGCGTGAGATTGATGCTGGCGCAGCAAATGTTTCCACAGAAGATTAACCTAGGATGTACAGAACAGCCCCTGCTACCTTTAATTCTATTTTAAAGGTAGTGAATGAAGATTCAGAAGGGAGCCTGGGGGCAGAGGGGGCACAGTGGGGCATTCAAAAGTCCAGCTTTCATTTTAAGAAGGATGTTACCACCCCTGCTAGCCATGGGGTATGAACAAACTCACATTAGCAATATCTGAGCTTTCAACGGTGATAGTTCCTGAGTGACAAGAGGTTGTGGTGTTCTGTGCAAGCCTGAGGTCAGTGGGATGCAGAGTTCTTGTTGATACCCAAGAAGGATGAAGGACAGACAACGGCTCTTGCAAGAGAGTCATAAGTAGAACATTGCTCATTACCAGCCTGTGGGAGCCAGCACCATCCAGTGGCAGGATCTCCTTACAATAGGCAGGCACCCCTAGTCTACAACCTCGCGGGTGCCCACCATCACCAGTTTTGCTACCTAGGAATGATGGAGTTTATAGAAAGGCATCTTTAAGCTGCTCTCTCATCAGGCCTCTCTCACAAGCTGTGGGTGGATTTTACAGTAGACAGAACATAGGGCTGAGCAAATGGCAGCATTGGGAAGTGCAGACCCCAGCAAACAGGCTCCATCGAACCTCAAAGCCAAACTGTGCATCGCATCGCACGGTCGCTTTCTAACAATGCTTTCTGTCCAAGGTGTTTGGTGAAGGCCGCGTAGCTGCACTATATCTATGGTGCTGACCGGTCCATCCCTCGAAAACGCCACTGAAGCACTCTTCGCTGCGGGGACTGTGCTTGCATGGTGCAGAGTAAAGATTTAGAAGATGCAGCCAGGAGGCGGAGGTCTTAGCTGCAGCTCAACCTGCATCACAGCATCAACATGCTCCAAAAACCTGCCCCCTAGAGCACAAAGCCCTGGTTCTAACCTGCCTCAGATCTGTCAGATATTGTCTGATTACCTTCGGCCTCCACAAAAAATCCACCGTGTTCGGTTCCGGTAGACTCCAATGGAGCAAGGTAGACTTTCCATCTCAATGCCTGACTTGACGAGTTGTCTATATATTTTTATTTTTTTTATTTTATTTGATGAGTTTTATATAGCGCTGGCTAGACCCGGAGGTATCAGAGCGCTTTACATGAGGTTCTACAATGTTACAATGTTACATCAGTTACAAGTTACATTTGTTGCAAAAAAACATTAAAAGAGCATAGAAGACGAGATAAAAGGAGCATAGAGTGGTAGGGGAGTAAGGTAAAAGGGTAGGAGGGAGATACGGCGGAGAGACAAAGGAAAGTCTGCCCAAAGTCTAGCTGGGTAGGTGACGGCCGAGCGGTAAATCCACAGCCCATCTCCTCTATAGATATCAAGGTAGCTCAACCGGGCATCGGCCAAACTGCCAGGTCTATAAAGGGACATACCATAAACAGCCTCCATGCAGAGTATAGAACTGGAAGATGCAGCCAGGCAGTGGAGGTCTTAGCTGCAGCTCGTCCTGCATCACAGCATCAATATGCTCCAAAGACCTGCCCCCTAGAGCACAGAGCCCTGGTTCTAACCTGCCTCAGATCTGTCATATATTGTCTGATTACCTTCGGCCTCCACAAAAGACTACCGTGGTCAGTTCTGGTAGACTCCAATGGAGCAAGGTAGACTTTCCATCTCAACGCCTGACTTGACGAGTTGTCTATAAAGGGACATACCATCAGTCACCCAGGAAGGAAACAGGTTGAAATTCATTGGCAAGGCCAATATCAAGAACTTTAGCCACTAGCTCCTGTCCTCTTGAGAGGACTTCCTGGAGGTGGCTGAACATAATCAACAGGGGTATACCCAAATTACCCTCTTATACCTGGGTATGGGATGTAGTTTTATACTATTACATCATAGCAAGATTTGAACAAGATTGCTTGTTTGAAAAATAGACGCGCAAAATTAACGGATGTTAAATAGATGAAACTCCTCTAAGAATAGCAACACACTCAATATTAGATTCATGCGATGCATTTGAACGTTTTAATGAGGAGATTCACCTTAAATTACTAAGCCCTGATGATGTCTTTTTAGGATGAAACGCGTTGGCTGAATTAAGTATCGCAACAAAGAATGATCTGATTCATACAATAAAACTGCAAGTCTTTAATTTGAAAAATCGAATGACTATTTATGAAAAGAAATTGACTCGAATTACAATAAAGATGAATGGATCTGATTCATGAACTATCTGCCTAATGACTTCTTTCGTTTTGAAGATTTGGCTCTAATATGGATATTATTGAATTTAAATTGTGTTGCTCCTTCTCCTTCTCCTTGCAATTGAGTATTTGTTAGTGTAGGTGTTTAGCGGTAAACCATGAGAAGTGAGCACATTTTTCCTTATTACTCAATCTTTTTTTGACATATGAAAACGCCTAGTGCGCTAGTGCTGGGAGCCCTACCGCTTAAGTTCTGTTGGAGGTAATGAGTAGTTTATCAACTTTTTGGGGGGGGGGGGGTTGTGAGGACATTAGAATACAGCACATTGCTGTCATATTGGAAACAAATAGCATCATAAGGGGCCCTGTGCCATTAATTGTCAGACAGGATTTATCAGTCCTAGAACACGATGCCTTCTCTCCTGAGAAAAATGTAGAAGCTAACATCTGCCGGTCATAAAACACAGCTAAATAAATAATACAGGCCTTACCCAGGCACAAGCTACAAATAAACACTGTGGCAACTAGGTTTTAAGTTAGTGCAAAATGGCATAAAAGCACGTGCATTAAAGACTACTACTTTTGAAAGTTAGAAATACAGCTTCATTATTTTGGATAAAAGAGAAAGGATAAAAGTAAGGACTTTCTTTCCTGTTGCTTTCCTAAGAAGCACATCTGTGGATCTGACGGTAAATAATTACTACTTTCTAAAGAGTGAAACAAACTTTCGATGTTTCAGTAAAGCTTCTGTGCTTAGTTACAAAAGAAGTTTTGTAAGTGTTATAAATAAATGCATTTAAAGACAAAAGGAAAGGAATGAGGTTTACTTTTCATATGCAGAAACAACAAAAAGGGGTAGTGATCATTATTCAAAAATGACTACATGAAAATATTTATTAAAAGTCATTGCACTAAAATCGTTTTTGCATTATTATGATCTTTATAATATCTAATAACACTACTGTGAAAATTCAATAATATTTGGCAATGTAGAAAATTACCCTGTGCAAAGTGTGCATTAAGATTTCAATGTCTAAATAGTTAAATATATTGTGCATCAAAATTAAAAAGGTGAATATTAGTTTCTCTAACAAAGACAATATTACTGTATCTTAGTGACAAACTTAAAAAATGATTTCTAGTATGGCCTAATGGCTGCAGTCTCAAATACAATTAAAAGTTATACAAAAAGAGTAGCTCTAGAGACATGTGAATTACATCGCACGCCCTTAATGCACAATAGTTATGGGCGCATTCTGAAAACTAAAATTTTGAGCCAGTTTTTTAGGTGCTAGAAAGCACAGTGCACAAGAATAAAAAAAAATAAAGAGCAAAAGTATACCTTTGGAATATCAGCACACAGGCACGGAGCAGGGATGCACTACAGTCATGCTTCTTGAAGAAGTTACTTTGAATTGTGATGGCCACATGGGGATAACTTTGCTCACACAAGGGACAACAGGTTTAAGGGTCAGAGGTCGAGTTTTGTTGTTAAAGCAAAATGCCCACACAGGAGGGTTTATTTCTGGCAGGCTTGCTCTGGCACTTCGACCTTAGTAGACATTCCGAAGGAGGAGCAGCAGCATCTGTGGGCCATGCGTAGCTCCTGACACATGGCCAATGAAATAAAGTTTGCATTACTGCGCCATCATGTTAAACAGCACAATAGCTAGAGGAATTGGTAGTTGGTCATTGGATTCATGTTTTCTAGTTAGCTCATTGTGCTTGTATAGCAAAATTTACAAGGTGGTACAGTCCAATAGTAATGGACATGGCCTCCTTGGTGTGGTTTCCCCTAGTTATTTATCTCCTACAAGTCTGTCCGTGCCCAGCTGCCAAAAGAGGAAAGTATTGTCGACAGGACGTCACCTGCTTAGGTGACCTACTGTCGAAGAAGGGTAGGAGACTAGCTCCTGGTCAAATTAAGAGTAAGCAAAATTAAGCAACACATTGTGTGTGTGTTTTTTTTTGTTTTTTTCTCTCTCTCTCTCTCAACAGCCATGAGACAATCGGTTGGTCTCGCTTTAGTCATTAATTTCACAGGATGCTGTGAATATGCTCTTGAATAAATAGAGACAATTGGCTCTTAAGTAATACTGTTTGAACAAATTGTTAGAATTAACAAAATGAATAAATAAATACGCCATGTTACTGCCCCTCCTGTCTGTAAACTGATGAAATTGGATAACGATGAAAGGATGGGTAGAATAGACTGATGTTCCCTTATTTGACCTTTAAGGGGAACTATAGGTTGGTGGTGTTTGTTCCAAATTCCCAGGTGGCAACACCATTATTGCTGATGTTATTACAGCACTACATAAGTCGCAGAGGCAGCACGAGTCCCTCAGTAGTTAGTCTATGTAATCGAGCTGACAGCCCTTGCTAGAGCTGGTGAATGGGTTTCTCCCCTGAATATGATATTACATGGCCCGGATTGTGAAAAGTATGATGCATATGGTTCACAATGCTAGGAAAGAGGCCCATATGCCCCTAGCACACATTTTTAAGAACAAAATGTTCTTTTGCTTGTTTTCTTGTCTGCCACAAACAAGTTCTGCTGGAAAATTCATGTACCTATTAGGTTATGCTTAATTTATTAGTTATTCATGTAATATGGATCTCTGTTACATTTACAGTTTTAGAGTTTTCCACTACACCTATAATATGAGAGCATGGTCATAAGAGCAAAACATGGTTGTTCTTATGCAAGGAAAATAATTTTAGAGGAGTCTGCAGTTTTGCACAATGGTGAAGGTTCACAAAGTAGAAGCTGTATTGTGACTTCTATGACTTATAATTCCAAGTTTGTTAAAAGAATAGTTGTTTTGAAATTCCTTTTTCTTTAAGGTTCTTCATAAGAATAATATAGAGGAGTTTCTGAAATTGAATATCCTCTTTTGATTGATTATTTGTATGTTGTATCTAAAGATTTCTGTTCTGTTCACTAACAGATATCTGCTGCCTTACAACCATAGCCAGAGGGGCCCGGACATCAGATCCAGCCGAGGGATTCAGTGCAAGTCCTGCTTGGAGCTGAGGTGAAGAAAACCAGCACAGGAGGTGCTGGCAACTAGGACCACAGTGAAGGTAGAAGGCCGGAAGCACTGGGTCCATGAAAGTGACGTGAAATGTGTACCCCTACCACTGTCGGAAAATTCTTGGGCGAAGGACGGGGTCACAAATCAGGACGGAGAGATGATTCCTTGCTTTGTTCCTTTTTTCCTGATGCCCAGCTGAGACCGACAAGGACGATAAGGAGGCTTTGCTGGAGATGACCCCCTCTGAAACAAGGGTTGCTTCAGATACTCCAGCATCAGGCCTCTGAGTCCCGGTCCCCAAGTGAATGCAAGTCTGCACCTCTGTTTGTTGATAAGGAGGTGCCTGGACACACTAGGTACAATCTGCGACCCAGACGAAAGAGCAGTGCACAGGCCGAGCAACACAGGAGTTAGGGAAGGACTTGAGTTCAGGGTACAGGTGCTGTGCCTCTGGTGCCTGTTAGATTAGAGTGAAGAATACTGGTGCAATGCCTGAGACACTGGACAGGATCGTTGAGGGTATTTTACCTGGAGGGTGATTGCCCTATCCTGAAAGAAAGACTTTTTCCTTAGCCTGGGCCGTGATTGTTTTTCTGGGTTGCAAGTTGTGCAGTTCCACCGTGGGTGAAGTGAACTCTTGATGAGCGATAAGAGCCTGCCTGTGAGGCTCAGAGGGACACAGGGAGAACACTCCACTCTGGCCGGTTGTACAGCGGCTTCAATTCCTCAAGTACTTTTTTGTTAGCAATGTACCCCTTTGGTCGTCCCATTTTTGAGGAGGAGCAGCCCTCTGCAGCTCCTCGTCCTAATTCCCATGGCCCCTTTTGGTCCTCCTGGTCCCCCAAAACAAAGATTGTTTTTGTGACAATGATTGTATTTGCTTTCATATTCGTATTTGGAATACTGTTTTTTCTGTAAGAAAAACATCTTGTGTACACTTTGATAAGTACTACTTCGCCCTCCCCCTGAACATATCATTGGTACTCTAGCCCTCATAAGGAAGAACACCGGAAGGTCTATCAAGATAATGTTTTTATTTAGACATTGCATCAGACATGTGCTGTTGGCTATTTCCAAAACTGAATAAAATAGCCACTGAAATCCACCAGAATTCAGCGACATGGACTTGGACTGGATGGCTTTGGACACTGTTTACCGTCTGGGGCTGGAAGTTATTATCAACCCTTTGTATATTCGCTGCAATCCTTTTTTCGTGCTGCCTTTGTATATAATGTGGCCCGATGCTCTGTTCCCTTTGTGCTTGTACCTGTAGAACAAGTTACTTACCTTCGGTAACGATGTATCTGTAAGAAACATTAGTTAGTTAGATTCCTCACCTTAGAATATCCCCAGGCGTCAGACTGGATCCGGAAGATTTTTGTAGCAATACCCCTTGCGCGTCGCTAGGCGTCGTCTACGGCTCCGCGTCCGTCGTTGGCGTCGTGCGCCGGAATGACATCGTCGGAGTACTTAGACGCCGCCCTCGCGTGCTGACGTCAGTTCTTGTACATAGCTTTCCGCGCCAGGAACGCAGAGCCATGCAAGAGACCGACACTGGTGCCAAAAAATCTAGGGCCCTGAAAGGGATAGCCTTAACCCTAGATGTCAGTTCGCAGAACGGGGAGGATGGGTGGGTCGGTGAGGAATCTAACTAACTAATGTTTCTTACAGATACATCGTTACCGAAGGTAAGTAACTTGTTCATCTGAAAGAAACACGTTAGTTAGATTCCTCACCTTAGAATAGATACCCAAGCAATACCAACCCCGGTGGTGGGTCTGCGAACCAAGATCACACCAGAAAGTCCTGGAGGACAGAACGGCCAAAGAAGCCATCCCTCCGGACTTGGCTGTCTAGGCAATAATGCCTGGCAAACGTGTGCAGCGAAGCCCACGTCGCTGCCTGACAGATGTCCTGCAAAGGGACTCCCCGTCCCAAAGCAGTAGTAGCCGCCGTGGCCCAAGTAGAATGGGCTCGCAGCCCAACAGGAGGGTCCTTTTTTGCCAAGGAATAACAGATTGTTATACACAAAACGACCCACCAGGAGATGGTCCATTGGTGCACAGCTTTTCCCTTCTTTTGCACCCACGTAGCCAACGAAAAGCTGGTCGTCCACTCGGAACTGTTTTGTGCGGTCCAAATAAAAGGAGAGCGCACGTTTTGGGTCCAGACGGTGGAGCCGCTTTTCCTCTGTGGAAGGATGCGGAGGCGGAAAGAAGGTGGGCAAGGTGACAGATTGCCCCAGATGAAAGGGGGTCACCACTTTCGGTAGAAAGGAAGGACGAGGCCGAAGGACAACCTTGTCCGGATGAACAGATAGAAAAGGAGGCTTGGACGATAGAGCCTGGAGCTCACTCACCCGTCTAGCTGAGGTGATGGCAACCAGGAAAGCAGTCTTAAGAGTTAGAAGACGAAGAGGACAATTGTGAAGAGGCTCAAAGGGAGCGCACATCAGGAATGTTAAGACAAGATTCAAGTCCCACTGAGGCATTACGAAAGGGACAGGAGGGAACGTGTGAGTAATGCCTTTAAGAAAGCGTTACACTACAGGGGACTTGAAAAGAGAGGGCTGATCAGGAAGCCGTAAGAAGGCAGAGATGGCAGCAAGATAACCTTTCAAGGTGCCCAGGGCAGAGCCCTGCCGGGCCAAAGAAAGAAGAAAGAGGAGAACCTCAGAAAGAGGGGCGGAAAGGGGATCCATAGCCTTTGCTGTGCACCATGCCACAAATTTGTTCCACCGGCAGGCGTATACCGTCTTTGTGGAGGGACGCCTGGCTGCCAGAATGACATCACAGACTTCAGGAGGCAAGTCAAATGGCATCAACTGCCGCCGCTCAATCTCCACGCATGGAGGTGGAGGCTGGACAGGTTCGGGTGGAGGACCGTCCCCTGCTGCTGCGACAGAAGATCCTCCCGAAGGGGCAGACGTATCGGAGGATCGGTCAACATACTGAGTAGCTCGGGATACCAGTATCTTCGTGCCCAATCCGGAGCCACCAAGATGACTTGGGCCCGGTCGCGCCTGATCGTCTTCAGTACTCTGGGCAGAAGTGGTATAGGCGGAAAGGCGTATAACAGACCGCAACTCCACTCGCGACGAAAAGCATCGCCGAGCGAGTGCCACCTTGGAAATTCCAACGCGCAGAACTGCTGACATTGCGCGTTCTTGTCGGTGGCGAATAGATCTAACCAAGGCTCTCCCCACTGCTGAAAGAGACCTTGCGCCACCTCGGAGTTCAGACGCCATTCGTGATCCATCATGCACCGGCGGCTGAGTTCGTCTGCTCTGGCGTTCAGAGAGCCTGCCAGATGTTGAACCACCAGGGTGATGCCCTGGTGTTCCAGCCATGTCCAGAGGCGCAGAGCCTCCTGACAAAGGGTCCACGACCCCACCCCGCCCTGTTTTTGCAATACCACATGGCGGTGGTGTTGTCCGTGAACACCTGCACGACACTTCCCCGGACAGAGGGAAGGAAGGCTTTCAGTGCAAGTCAGATCGCTCTCAGCTCCAACAAGTTGATGTGGAGGCGAGACTCCGCCGGAGACCAGAGGCCTCTGATCTCCGCCTCGCCCATATGGCCACCCCATCCCAGGAGGGACGCATCCGTCACTACGACATGCTCCGGTAGGGGAAGGGAGAGTCTCTTGCCCGTGACCCAATCGCGGTCCGTGAGCCACCACTGCAACTGCTGTGCAGTGCCCTCTGAGATCAAGACATGGTCGGACAGGTTGCCGTGATGCTGGGCCCACTAAAACTTCAGGTCCCACTGCAGAGCCCGCATGCGCCGCCTGGCGTGATGCACTAGTAGGATGCAGCCCCAGAAGCCGCAACGCTAGCCTGACCGAAACCCAGGATAGAGGCCGAAAGATGGGAATCAGGGCCTGTATATCCCGGACCCGCTGTTCCGGTGGATGAACCCGGAACTGCGCCGAATCTAGAACCGCTCCGATGAAGAGGAGCTTCTGAGAGGGGCTCAGGTGTGACTTCGGCACGTTGATGGAAAACCCTAGCAAATGCAGGAGATCCGCCGTAGTCTGGAGGTGGAAGACGACTGTCTGGGGCGAGCCCGCCTTCAACAACCAGTCGTCGAGATAGGGAAAGATCCGGAACCCCTGATCTGCGCAGATGAGCTGCGACCACCGCCATCACTTTCGTGAACACCCGAGGGGCACTGGTAAGGCCGAAGGGGAGCACGGTGAACTGAAAGTGCTCCTGACCCACCGTGAACCGTAGGTAACGCCAGTGGGCCGGCAGGACGGGGATATGGAAATATGCGTCCTGCAAGTCCAACGCTACCATCCAGTCTCCAGGGTCTAGGGCAGCTAGAACCTGAGCCAAAGTCAACATTTTGAACCGTTCCTTCCGGAGGAAGGCATTGACGTTCCTGAGGTCCAAGATAGGGCGTAGGCCTCCTTTGCCCTTCTTGGGAACCAGAAAGTAGTGGGAATAACAACCACGACCTACTTCTGGGCTCGGAACGCGCTCAACAGCCTCTTTGGCCAAGAGGGCCGAAACTTCCTCTTGCAGAAGATTCAAATGATCCTCCGAGATACGGTGGTGCTGCGGTGGCATGGCTGGAGGGGTCGTCTCGAAGGGGAGGGAGTAGCCCCTTCGGATGATCTGCAGCACCCACCTGTCCGAAGTAATGGTACGCCAGTGGAGCAGGTGATGGCGAACCCGGCCTCCCACTGGCGAGGAATGGGCCTGAAAGCTCGGACTAGGAAGGCTTTGAGGCGGATGCTGCCGGGGTGGATGTGGACTGACCACGTCGTCCTCCAGTACCGCCTCGGCGTAAACCACGTCCGCGACCGCGTGCAGGCTGGTTCTGCGGCCGGTGGCTAGGCGGACGTGAGGAGGAGCCCCTTCCTTGGCCACGAAAGGAGCGAAAAGCGGAAGTTTGTGGCCGCGGGGCCGAGAGGCCCAAGGACGTGGCCGTAGCCCGGGAGTCCTTGAAGCGAGCCAGCGCACTGTCCGCTTTCTCACCAAAAAGGCGAGTGCCATCAAAAGGCATGTCCATGAGTGTGCTCTGGACATCCCCTGAAAAGGACGTGGACCACAGCCAGGCGAAACGTCGAAGCGCCACCGTGGTAGAAATCGCCCTACCCAGCGAGTCCGTAGTGTCAAGTCCACATCGGATGGCATGGCGCGCTGCATCTCTCCCATCGGCCAGAGCCGAGGAAAGCCGCGCCCGGGCCTCCTCCGGGCACAGTGGCAGCCCGTCCTCCACCGTACCCCACAGAGAGTGGGAATAACGGTCCAAGAGACAGGCGGTGTTCAAAGACCGCAGGCCCAAACTGAGCGAGGAGAACAGCTTCTTACCGAACTGTTCCAGTCTCTTGGAATCCCGGTCCGGAGGAGCGGTCGGGAAGGAGGATTGAGAGGTAGAGGCCTGGATAACCAGACTCTCGGGGGTGGGGTGTTGGGACAGAAAACTGGGGTCGCCCGGAGCAGGGTGGTGGCGCCTGGCAATGTTCCTATCCACAGGAGGGACTGTGGAGGGCTTGGACCAGGTGCCCTGCAGAACGTCAGTGAGGGCCTCATTGAATTGCAGCAGAGGCTCAGTGGAGCATGCGGCAGGCTGAAGCACCTCAGTGAGGATGTTAGTCCTCACAGCCACGGCAGGCAGCTCAAGCCCAAGGGCCGCGGCCGCCTTGCGCAGCACCACAGAAAACGCTGCACCCTCCTCCACAGCCACAGTCGGAGGAGAGATGAATCCAGTGTCTGGTGAGGTACCCAGACCACTGGCCTCTCCCAGTTCATCTGCCCAGTCCTGAGAAAGGTGCCCCTGAAGGGCCATAGGGTCCTCAGACCCCTCCCAGTCACCCCCGTAATCTGATTCCTGGTAAACAGGAGGAATGATTGGAGCCGGTCGATAGACAATATGTGTCTCTAGCGGCGTCGGATGCAGCGTCGGTTGGCGCAGCATCAGCATCGGGACCGGACAGGAGCTCAACCGGGGATCGACGTCGACCGGAGTCGGCGTCGGGGGTGGTACCGGTGTCGGCGCCGGCGGAGGAGGCGTAACGAGGTCGACCGGCGTCAGGGACCTGTGGCGTCGGGGCCGGTGCCTCCAACAGCGCCGGGGCCGGAGCCGCCGGCACGCAAGGTCGCCCAGTCGTGTCCGCGGGGCCCGAAGGCGCGCCAGCGGGCATCGACGGCGGGGCCAGGCTCCTCATGGCCGAGAGGAAGGCATTGACCTTCGCCGGCGTCGCGTCAGTCCAAGGGACCGGCGGGTATGGGGACTTGCGCGGCGCCTGCGGCTCCCGCGGAGCCGCGGGGGTGGAACCACCCGGACCCTCGGCCGAGTCGCGCGACCGGCGAGGTGAGTCCGAAGAGCAGTGTCGCCTCTTGGACTTCTTGGAGTGCTTCGACTTACCCGAAGACTTCGAGCCAGACGAGCGACGATGTCGAGTGCGGCTCCGCGACCGATCCTTGGACCTCCTCCTGGACCGGGATCGAGAGGGGCGCGGAGCCGAGTGGCGAAGGTCGAGAAGCTTGCGGGACCGCTCCCTCCTAGCTTTCGAGGTCAGGGCCATACAATCGGAGCACGACTCCGCGTCGTGGTCGAGGCCCAAGCAGTACAGGCACCGGCGGTGATGATCGGTCACCGACATCAGTCGGTGATAGTCGTCGCAGGCCTTGAAACCAGGCATCCTACCGGCACCAGAGTCGAAAGTGACCAAAAAGAGTCGAAAAAAGTTAGTCAAAAATTGACTAAAGGGGTAGCTCTCCCGGATCGGCGCTTACTGGCGCGGAAAAAAGAAGAACTGACGTCAGCGCGCGAGGGCGGCATCTAAGTACTCCGACGACGTCATTCCGGCGCACGACGCCAACGACGGGCGCGGAGCCGCAGACGACGCCTAGCGACGCGCAAGGGGTATTGCTACAAAAATCTTCCGGATCCAGTCTGACGCCTGGGGATATTGTAAGGTGAGGAATCTAACTAACGTGTTTCTTTCAGATCTTCATGTATACCAGCTAAACAAAATGTCAAGAATGCAAATGCCCGGCTCGTAACTGACCAAGAAATAAGAGAACTAATGTCAATCAACATCCGTGATAACTTTCATGTTTCTTCTATTACATAGTGGATGTCTTCAGCTAATGCTAAAAGGGCCTTCTGTGGAAATCGCAGAAATTGCAGTTAGCATAAGCTGAAGCCATTTTGGTTGTGGCATCCATTTTTGTTAGCCATGTGCTAGCCATGTGCTTCTCCCGCCTTCACTGTTGCTTGCCTTTCTAGTCTGCTTCAATCATAACTCCTTCAGTATTGAGCCAGAGCACTGTGTAAGCTCAGAAAGGCCTGTAGCTGCTAGAATGCACCTGTCTTAGAGTGTAACTGTCAGGCTATTTCGACTGATGGAAGCAGTTCTGTCTCCCCTCCCACTCTGCCGACAAAGTGATTTCTATCTGTCTGTGTTAGTCAATAACTATTCCTGTGTATGCCTGTACCTCCCATTTGAGTCTCCATGCCTACTCAGCTGTAAACAGGGTATATAAGACCCTTGGTTTCTGTATTCCTTGGACTACCTCCTACAGTGCCTGAGGGTGCTCTATTGATGTAGTCCCACTCATGAGAGATTGATAAACTTGTTGTTTGATATTCCAGCTCCCGTGCCAATCTCTATTTTGTTGGTCTAAGGACCTGTGAACAGATAGGGGGAACCCCTGCACCAGTAAGCCCCTAAAAGAGCCATCCACAAAGGGATCTCAGACCACCTGGACAATCAAACTGTGAAACTAACCGACCTCAAGGTATTTCAGACCACCTGGACAATCAAACTGCGAAACTAACCGACCTCAAGGTATCTCAGACCACCTGGACAATCAAACTGTGAAACTAACCGACCTCAAGGTATCTCAGACCACCTGGACAATCAAACTCTGAAACTGACCGACCTACAGGGATCTCAGACCACCTGGACAATCAAACTCTGAAACTGACCGACCTCAAGGGATCTCAGACCACCTGGACAATCAAACTCTGAAACTGACCGACCTCCAGGGATCTCAGACCACCTGGACAATCAAACTGTGTAACTAACCGACCTCCAGGGATCTCAGATCACTTGGACAATCAAACTCTGAAACTGACCGACCTCAAGGGATCTCAGACCACCTGGACAATCAAACTCTGAAACTGACCGACCTCCAGGGATCTCAGACCACCTGGACAATCAAACTCTGAAACTGACCGACCTCAAAGGATCTCAGACCACCTGGACAATCAAACTCTGAAACTGACCGACATCAAGGTATCTCAGACCACCTGGACAATCAAACTCTGAAACTAACTTTATAATGAGCTACATAGAGAACAGAAGGACGCCCCTGCAACATATATACCAAGCCCGTCTGCAGGGTTCTTCAGCGATCTGATGCAACAAAAAACGAACTTGTGGCGCTTAATAAAACTACTAAATGCATAAATGAAGTTCCTCCGCTGATGTCTTCTGGGTTTTTGGCCCCTGACAGCCTCCGTCCACGCAATGCCCCCGTCTCCTCGGCCGGCCTCGCTCCGCTCCTTTTTGTTTTTATTACATGGTGAATATTACAGTTTCGCGTCGCTGCCGCGGTTGTGTGCGAGGAGTTATAGCTATAATAAGACGTCTCTGGGGTGGTGATTACCCCCTCGCTGTATCGCGCGTCCATGCTGGGTGTGGTGACCCAAGATAGGCCACGTGTATGGGGACAGGAACGCCGCAATACAGAGACGGTGAGTCGGTGTGTTGGTTAAACCGGAAAGACCCCGAGCGGTCTTCCGATACTTTTATTTATACCCTCGAGGCGAGCCCGCCTCGAGGGGTGGAGGATGCGTGTATGTGTGTCTACATTGTATGGTAGAGGCCGAGTGGCACTCTACATCCCTCCAACATTTTAGATAGTGTCCTTCATTTCGAAAGTCTCTCTCAAGGCGAGGGGCAAACATAGTCTCGGAGTCTTTGACTTGGAGCTGGGTTATTGCGCAGCCTGGAGCCTACTCCCCTGTGGGACACACCGCTCTCACCCTGGCCCCGGGGGTCATGCTCTTCCGCTCGGGTTTGACTCTCCTGACGGTCAGTCGGGGTCCGACCGGAGGCTCCTGGCGGAGTGCCCCCCCATTGCCTCGGGGACGCCCTCTCCGGGGTGTCGGCTCGCTCCGGGAAGTCAAACGGCTCCTCACTCGCGTCTTCACGCGATGGCTCTCCCGCCAGTTCCTCTCCGACTCTCTTGAAGTACGATGCGTTCCTGGTCACCCTCACATCGCCTCTTCCGGCTGTTATCATCGTTCCTTTTGCCGATAGCACCGTCCACACCTCTGGTTCAAAAGGCGTCCTGAACTTCCATCCCGGATGTCGGTCTTTCACTATGACCCTGTCTCCAACCACTATGCGGTGTTCGCGGGCTCTCCGGTGTTCACTGGCTTTGTTGTTAGCTCTCTCTCTCCTCTCCTGTACTGCAACATCATCCCGTGCCGGTGGGCTCCAGGATGGATCCGTCGGTATTCCATCTCGTGGTGCTTCTTTAAACAGGAGATGTGCTGGGGCACACTTCGTAGTACAGTGCGGTGTATGCCGATACGCATCAAGGAACTTAGTTAGTGCTGCTTCCGCATCCTGCCCCTGCTCGACGGCAATGCGAAGAGCTCTGTTCAGTGTACGCATCAGTCTCTCAACATCGCCGTTCGCTTGAGGCCACAGAGGAGTGATTCGCCTGTGCCGGATCGCACGTTGTGCCATGTAGTCCCTGAACTCCTGGCCCTGGAAGGGTGGGCCGTTGTCCGACCGGACCACCTCCGGGTTCCCCAGCATGGCGAAGGTCCTCTCCAGAGCCATCCGGATGTGTTGGAACGACGTGGACTCCACCACCTCCACCACCGGGAATTTCGTATACGCGTCCACCATCACCAGCATCTGCCTCCCATCCGGGAAGCTGCCGAAGTCCACACTCACATGGCACCATGGGCGAGGACACGGTTCCTCCGTGATGACCGGCGTGGCTGGTGAGTCCGCTCCTGTGATCGTACATGCTCTGCATCTTCGTACCAGCTCCTCGACCTTCACGTCCATGGCCGGGAACCAGACCTTGTGTCTCAGGCGGGCCTTGGTCTTCGCCATCCCCTGATGGCCCTCATGCGCCAAGCGCAGACACCTCTCCTGAAGTGCGCAGGGAACAACCAGCAGGTGGCCTCGTAGCACTGTGCCGCATTCTCCCACACTCAGCTCGTGGCGGACTTGCCACATCCGCTGCTGGGCATGTTTCTCCTCCTCCGTGAGCACCTGGTTGCCTTCTAGAAACCTTTTCCAGTTGTGGGACGTCAGGGCTTCCTTGACTTTAGTCAGGGTTCCATCCTGTTCAGTCACCCGGCCAACTTCCTCCAGGGTCATCGCGTCCGGGCAGGCATCTCTGCCAATCATCTTCACGTAGGCGTCGGAGTACCCGACGTCCGCGGGGACGCACTCAGGGGGAAGGTCTTCAGGGTGCCGGGACAGGTAGTCAGCCGGATTGTGCGCTCCGGGACGGAAGACCACTGTGAATCGGTATTGCTGCAGTTGTACCGCCCAGCGTTCAATCCGTGGCGGGGCTAACCGTGTGGTGCCTCCAAACAGTGGGACCAGCGGTTTGTGGTCCGTGACTACTGTAAAGTCCTGTCCGAACAGATACAGATGGAAATGCTGGCAGGCCCACTTGATCGCGAGGGCCTCTCTTTCAATCTGGGCGTACCGCGTCTCGGTGTCAGACAGTGCCCGACTGGCATATGCGACCGGCTTCCATGTGCCCTTGTCGTGTTCCTGGAGCAACACCGCTCCGAGGCCCACCGGACTGGCATCCACGACAAGCTCCGTCGGCTTCCCCGGGCGGAAGTACGCCATGACCGTTTTGTCCTGTAGGGCCGCCTTGATCTTCGCAAACGCCGCATTGGCCTCCACGGTCCACCGCCAGGGCTGGTCGCTTCTCGTGAGGGCACGGAGGGGTTCTGACAATGCCGCCAGGTTCGGGATGAATCTCCCGCAATAAGTTGCCATGCCAAGAAAACTCCTCACTTCTGTTGGTGATTTGGGTATGCTGGCTGACCTCAGGGCGATCGCTTTCTTGGGGTCTACTTTTAGGCCGTCTCGTGTGAAGGTGTAACCAAAGAAATCGATGGATTCCTGATAAAACACACACTTCTCTTTATGTAGAGTGAGGCCATGGTCCCTGAGCCGCTGGAGTGTGGCTCTTAATTGTGCGTGGTGATCCTCAAGGGTGCAGGAGAACACGAGGATGTCGTCACTCAGGTTGATCACCCCGGTTAGACCAGACAGGGTTTCCTTGATGGCATTCTGGAATACCTCTGCGGCCGACGATACCCCGAAGCTGAGGCGCTTGTACCTTCTCAGGCCCACATGCGTCGCAAACGTCGTGATGTATCTGCTGCTCGGTTCCAGCTCCAACTGGTGGTAACCCGCGTTGAGGTCTAGTTTGGAAAACCACCTGGCCCCATTAAGATCAGCAACGACATCATCCATGGTCGGCGTGACGTGGCGCTCCCTCTTGACTGCTGCGTTGGGTAGCCGCATGTCGACGCACAGCCTGATTGCCCCGGGCTGCTTCGGTTTGGGGGCGACCACCAACGGGGACACCCAGGGCGTGGGGCCTGAAACCTTCTCGATGACTCCCAGCGCTTCAAGTTTTGCCAGTTCAGCTTCTACTTGTGGCCTCAGGTTGTAGGGTACTCGTCGGTGTCTCAGTGCTACCGGCCTGACCGTGGGGTCTATGTGAAGCTTGAATTGCTTTCCTTTCAGCTTCCCCAGACCTGTGAACAGCTCAGGAAACTCACTTAGAATGTCCTCCGCGTGTGCTTCGTGCACTTCGTTCGTGAAGAACACGAGGCCCAAGTCTTCGGCCGTGTGGCAGCTTAAAAGGGTGCCCCTTTTCCCTTCTGTCACATGAAACCGGGCCATGGTGGTGAGTGACCCACTCGTGACTGGCGCTTCAAACGTGCCCCTCAGGGGAAGGGGGTCGACTCCTCCATATGCGTAGATTCTCGCTCTGGTCGGGAGTAGCGGAGGTCGGTGTTCCAGGGCCTCGAATTGTTGGGAGTCCATGACATTCACTGTCGCTCCGGTGTCTATGAGCGCCTGAAGGGTAGTGTCCATTATTCTGACCGAGCACATGGGAGGCGGCCTCCGCCGGCTCCCGGACTGGCCTACAAACGATACGTAGTAGATCTCGTCGTCATCTTCTTCCAAGTCGAGGTTGGTCTGGTGCGGCGCTTCCTTTTCTGCCTCCTCGGACCCCGCGATCGACAGTTGGCGGACCCTTTGCGTGAAACCCCGCGGCTTCCTTGGGGTAGGCCGTGGCTGGCTACTGCGGCAGACTTTTGCGTAGTGGTTCAATCTCCCGCAGCGGGAGCACTCGCGCCCTTTCGCTCCACACGTGGCTGTGGGGAGGTGGTCCTCCCCGCAATTCCCGCAGGGCCCTCCGGGTGGCGGTCGTGTTCTCCCAGGCGCAGGTGTCGGCCTCCTCCGAATAGCATCCACGCGCTCCTCCTTGATCTGGGGGGTTCTGGTGGCGGTCTGCACCGGGGCAGGCTTGTGTAGGGCCGCAGCCATCTCTTCCGCCCTGACGTCTGAAAGTTCGTGCGAACGGGCGAGCACCAGGATCTGATCGAGCGTGATCCCCGGCTGGCGCAGTATCAGTTTCCGGAGCAGTTTCGACTTGCATCCAAGGATGATTTGGCTCCGTATCTCTTCCCGGTGATCGGCAAACCCACAGGTGGCCGCCCGTTTCCGCAGGCGCGCGTGGAACATGTCGATGGACTCATCTTCCAATTGTAGTGACCGTCGAAATTTGAATTTTTCGAAGTCCAGGTTTAGCTGTGGATCGAAATAGCCGTTGAGGGCCGCCACCGCGCCGTCGTAGTCATCCGCATTGCCCGTGTTCGGCAGGGTCTCGAAGAGATCATAGATTTCGGACCCCCCATAGAAAATCAACAGGGAGCGCTTAACAGTTCCATCCGTCTCACGGGTCCCCGTGAAGTAGTTGTTCAGTTGACCGACCCATGCCCTCCAACGGGGTGCAGCAGTGGCCGGATCCACCATCTCGCTGAATGGCGGGAGCGGGTTGGTCGTCGCATTGTGACGGGGTGGGTCAACTGCTTGGCGTCCCCCTCCAGCAGGTGCAGCTGCCTGGGCCGGCGCGGCGCCCCTTCCGGCCCCCGGTTGGTCGCCCATCACGAGTTGCAGGTACACAGCTTCTGACCTCCCACGCACGAGCCGGCTGGCGGGTGGGCGAGCGGCAGGGGGCGCTTGGGGCAGGCGTACTCACTCAGACCTCGCAGATGTCAGCGGCGTCCCCCTGCGTCTCTTGAAGGTAGCCAGCGACGCTCCGCATCCGCAGGGATCACCAGGGCCAGAAATAGGAGTTGCAGCTGCCAATGCTTGATGAGGGACAGTGGAAGAACCCTCTTGCAGCAGCCAATGCTTGTTGCTGGCAGGACGTGTTAGTCCTCTGTTAATTTTTTTTACATTCCAGTCTGGAATTGCCTTCCTCCTCCACCGGTCCCCTTGCACTCGCCAGTGCTTGTTGGGGGAGGGAACACCCACCACACGGCCAGGCCACAGCCAGTCAGGAGCCCGGGGCGTCACGGCAGGCAGCAGGCGCTCCACGAGGTTCAGCGGGCGGGGCACTTCCCGGGCCTCGCTGATGAATGCAGAGCCGAGGGAGGTGGGGGAGGGTGATGCGCGTTCAGCGCGTCCATGCAGCGCCTCACCGGCCGTCAGCTCGGGGGATCCTTCGGCCACCACGCTTGCTTCGCGGAGGGCTGGAACAGGCCGGAACAGCAGGCGGCACTCCGGTCTGGAGCGCGACAGGCGGGAAGCGCCGATGATGAAGGAGCGACGCTTGTGGGCTCCGATGACGCCGCGGGCAGCAGGACGAGTAGGCAGCACGCAGCGGGACCTCCGGCCTCGTCGCCAATGTGGTGACCCAAGATAGGCCACGTGTATGGGGACAGGAACGCCGCAATACAGAGACGGTGAGTCGGTGTGTTGGTTAAACCGGAAAGACCCCGAGCGGTCTTCCGATACTTTTATTTATACCCTCGAGGCGAGCCCGCCTCGAGGGGTGGAGGATGCGTGTATGTGTGTCTACATTGTATGGTAGAGGCCGAGTGGCACTCTACACTGGGATCACAGTTTTAATGACACAATCCGCGGCACTTCCTGCCTCTCACATAAATATTACACGTGTTGTGTCAAGAGAGGGGCCTTCTGGCCCCAAGGGAAATATTACAAATAAAAAGGCAGATTCACACCCAGAAATCCGCTGGAAACCTGGAAGTCTTATTAATTATGATCGCAGAAACATCTGACAGTGAATGAATCCTTTCTTACTTTTTATACATATAACTACTAATGAGCAACAGTTCCAGAGAGGCCCGCAGGGGAGTCAACACCCCCGAGCGCGCGGCTGACTCCAGGGGGCCATCGGTGAGAGAGAGGGGGAGGCCTGCGCCTCGTGCTGGGGTGCACCTACGGCTGGGTGGGGGAGAGGGGCCTGCACCTACTGCTGCCTCGACGGGGGAGAGGGGCCTGCAACTACTGCTGGGATGGGTGGGCGAGAGGGGGGGGGTCTGCACCTACTGCTGCCTCGGCGGGGGAGAGGGGCTTGTGCCTACTGTTGGGATGGGTGGGAGAGAGGGGCCTGCACCTACTGCTGCCTCGGCAGGGGGGGAGGGGCCTGCACCTACTGCTGGGATGGGTGGGAGAGAGGGAGGCCAGCGCCTACTGCTGCCTCTGTAGTGGGGGAGGGGCCTGCACCTACTGCTGGGATGGGTGGGAGAGGGGGCTGTGCCTACTGCTGGGATGGGTGAGAGAGAGGGAGGGGTCTGCACCTACTGCTGCCTCGGCGGGGGAGAGGGGCTTGTGCCTACTGTTGGGATGGGTGGGAGAGAGGGAGGCCTGCACCTACTGCTGCCTCGGCAGGGGGGGAGGGGCCTGCACCTACTGCTGGGATGGGTGGGAGAGAGGGAGGCCTGCGCCTACTGCTGGGATGGGTGGGAGAGAGGGGCCTGAGCCCACTGCTGGGATGGGGGAGAGGGGCCGCAACTACTGCTGCGATGGGAGAGAGGGGCCGCAACTACTGCTGGGATGGGAGAGAGGGGCCAGCGCCTACTGCTGGGATGGGTGAGGGGAGCCTGTGCCTACTGCTGGGATGGGTGAGAGGAGCCTGTGCCTACTGCTGGGATGGGTGAGGGGCCTGCGCCTACTGCTGCCTCGGCGGGGAGAGGGGACTGTACCTACTGCTGGGATGGGTGACGGGCCTGCGCCTACTGCTGGGATGGGTGGGAAGGAGGGGCCTGTGCCTACTGCTGCCTCAGTGGGTGAGAGGGAGGCCTGTGCCTACTGCTGGGTGGGTGCGAGGGGCCTGCAACTACTGCTGGGATGGGTGAGGGGCCTGCGCCTACTGCTGGGATGCGAGAGAGGGGCCTGCAACCACTGCTGGGATGGGGGAGAGGGGCCGCAACTACTGCTGGGATGGGAGAGAGGGGCCGCAACTACTGCTGGGATGGGAGAGAGATGCCTGCGCCTACTGCTGGGATCGGTGAGAGGGGCCTGCGCCTACGGCTGGGATCGGTGAGAGGGGCCTGTGCCTAAGGCTGGGATCGGTGAGAGGGGCCTGCGCCTACTGCTGTGATGGATGAGAGGGGCCTGCACCTAGTGCTGTGATGGGTGAGAGGGGCCTGCGCCTACTGCTGCCTCGGCGCCTACTGCTGCCTCGGCGTCTACTGTTGCCTCGACAGGGGACAGGGGTCTGCACCTACTGCTGGAATCGGTGGGAGAGAGGGAGGTCTGCACCTACTGCTGGAATGGGTGAGGGGCCTGCGCCTACTGCTGGGATGGGTGAGGGGCCTGTGCCTACTGCTGGGATGGGTGGGAAGGAGGGGCCTGTGCCTACTGCTGCCTCAGTGGGTGAAAGGGGCCTGCACCCACTGCTGGGATGGGTGAGAGGGGCCTGCAACTACTGCTGGGATGGGTGAGAGGAGCCTGCACCTACTGCTGGGGTCGGTGCGAGGGGCCTGCACCTACTGCTGGGATGGGTGAGAGGAGCCTGTGCCTACTGCTGGGATGGGTGAAGGGCCTGCGCCTACTGCTGCCTCGGCAGGGGAGAGGGGCCTGCACCTACTGCTGGGATGGGTGAGGGGCCTGTGCCTACTGCTGGGATGGGTGGGAGAGAGGGGCCTGCACCTACTGCTAGGATGGGTGGGAGAGAGGGGCCTGCTCCTACTGCTGGGATGGGTGAGAGGGGCCTGCGCCTACTGCTGGGATGGGTGAGGGGCCTGTGCCTACTGCTGGGATGGGTGGGAGAGAGGGGCCTGCACCTACTGCTAGGATGGGTGGGAGAGAGGGGCCTGCTCCTACTGCTGGGATGGGTGGGAGAGAGGGGCCTGCGCCTACCGCTGGGGTGGGTGAGGGGCCTGCGACTACTGCTGCCTCATTGGGTGAGAGGAGCGTGCAACTACTGCTGGGATGGGTGGGAGAGAGGGGCCTGCGCCTACTGCAGGGATGGGTGAGAGGAGCCTGCGCCTACTGATGGGATGGGTGGGAGACAGGGGCCTGTGCCTACTGCTGGGATCGGTGAGAGGGGCCTGCAACTACTGCTGGGATGGGAGAGAGGTGCCTGCGCCTACTGCTGGGATCGGTGAGAGGGGCCTGCGGGTACTGCTGGGATCGGTGAGAGGAGCCTGCGCCTACTGCTGTGATGGGTGAGAGGGGCCTGCACCTTCTGCTGTGATGGGTGAGAAGGGCCTGCACCTACTGCTGGGATGGGTGAGAGGGGCCTGCACCTACTGCTGGGATGGGTGAGGGGCCTGCGCCTACTGCTGCCTCGGCGGGGAGAGGGGACTGTACCTACTGCTGGGATGGGTGACGGGCCTGCGCCTACTGCTGGGATGGGTGGGAAGGAGGGGCCTGTGCCTACTGCTGCCTCAGTGGGTGAGAGGGAGGCCTGTGCCTACTGCTGGGTGGGTGCGAGGGGCCTGCAACTACTGCTGGGATGGGTGAGGGGCCTGCGCCTACTGCTGGGATGCGAGAGAGGGGCCTGCAACCACTGTTGGGATGGGGGAGAGGGGCCGCAACTACTGCTGGGATGGGAGAGAGGGGCCGCAACTACTGCTGGGATGGGAGAGAGATGCCTGCGCCTACTGCTGGGATCGGTGAGAGGGGCCTGCGCCTACGGCTGGGATCGGTGAGAGGGGCCTGTGCCTAAGGCTGGGATCGGTGAGAGGGGCCTGCGCCTACTGCTGTGATGGATGAGAGGGGCCTGCACCTAGTGCTGTGATGGGTGAGAGGGGCCTGCGCCTACTGCTGCCTCGGCGCCTACTGCTGCCTCGGCGTCTACTGCTGCCTCGGCGTCTACTGTTGCCTCGACAGGGGACAGGGGTCTGCACCTACTGCTGGAATCGGTGGGAGAGAGGGAGGTCTGCACCTACTGCTGGAATGGGTGAGGGGCCTGCGCCTACTGCTGGGATGGGTGAGGGGCCTGTGCCTACTGCTGGGATGGGTGGGAAGGAGGGGCCTGTGCCTACTGCTGCCTCAGTGGGTGAAAGGGGCCTGCACCCACTGCTGGGATGGGTGAGAGGGGCCTGCAACTACTGCTGGGATGGGTGAGAGGAGCCTGCACCTACTGCTGGGGTCGGTGCGAGGGGCCTGCACCTACTGCTGGGATGGGTGAGAGGAGCCTGTGCCTACTGCTGGGATGGGTGAAGGGCCTGCGCCTACTGCTGCCTCGGCAGGGGAGAGGGGCCTGCACCTACTGCTGGGATGGGTGAGGGGCCTGTGCCTACTGCTGGGATGGGTGGGAGAGAGGGGCCTGCACCTACTGCTAGGATGGGTGGGAGAGAGGGGCCTGCTCCTACTGCTGGGATGGGTGAGAGGGGCCTGCGCCTACTGCTGGGATGGGTGAGGGGCCTGTGCCTACTGCTGGGATGGGTGGGAGAGAGGGGCCTGCACCTACTGCTAGGATGGGTGGGAGAGAGGGGCCTGCTCCTACTGCTGGGATGGGTGGGAGAGAGGGGCCTGCGCCTACTGCTGGGGTGGGTGAGGGGCCTGCGACTACTGCTGCCTCATTGGGTGAGAGGAGCGTGCAACTACTGCTGGGATGGGTGGGAGAGAGGGGCCTGCGCCTACTGCAGGGATGGGTGAGAGGAGCCTGCGCCTACTGATGGGATGGGTGGGAGACAGGGGCCTGTGCCTACTGCTGGGATCGGTGAGAGGGGCCTGCAACTACTGCTGGGATGGGAGAGAGGTGCCTGCGCCTACTGCTGGGATCGGTGAGAGGGGCCTGCGGGTACTGCTGGGATCGGTGAGAGGAGCCTGCGCCTACTGCTGTGATGGGTGAGAGGGGCCTGCACCTTCTGCTGTGATGGGTGAGAAGGGCCTGCACCTACTGCTGGGATGGGTGAGAGGGGCCTGCACCTACTGCTGGGATGGGTGAGAGGGGCCTGCGCCTACTGCTGGGATGGGTGAGAGGGGCCTGCAACCACTGCTGGGATCGGTGAGAGGGGCCTGCAACCACTGCTGGGATCGGTGAGAGGGGCCTGCAACCACTGCTGGGATCGGTGAGAGGGGCCTGCGCCTACTGCTGTTATGGGTGAGAGGGACCTTCAACCACTGCTGGGATCGGTGAGAGGGGCCTGCACCTACTGTTGGGATGGGTGAGAGGGGCCTGCAACCACTGCTGGGATGGGTGAGAGGGGCCTGCGCCTACTGCTGGGATCAGTGAGAGGGGCCTGCGCCTACTGCTGGGATGGGTGAGAGGGGCCTGTACCTACTGCTGGGATCAGTGAGAGGGGCCTACACCTACTGCTGCCTCGGTGGGAGAGAGGGGCCTGCGCCTACTGCTGGGATGGGTGAGAGGAGCCTGCGCCTACTGCTGCCTCTGTGGGTGAGAGGGGCCTGCGCCTACTGCTGGGATGGGTGAGAGGAGCCTGCAACTACTGCTGGGATGGGTGAGAGGGGCCTGCAACTACTGCTGGGATGGGTAAGAGGGGCCTGCAACTACTGCTGGGATGGGTGAGAGGGATGGGCCTGTGCCTACTGTGGCCTCGGTGGGAGATGGGCCTGTGCCTACTGCTGCCTCAGTGGGAGAGAGGAGCCTGCACCCAATACCCTGTGTGGTGACCGTACATAGACCTTATCCTGTCCAACTATCTCAAAGTGTACAAGGAGACCCTATGAACTCAAGGTTTACAAAAGGACCCTTTAATTTCCAGGTATTCGGACGGGCCCAACAATCTGTAGGTTTGTCTGGGCAAGATTTGTAATTCTTATTCGTGATGGAAAAATTCCAATTCAATACAAGTTACTACGGTTGAAATATTTCATTACTGAGACACCCGCCCTGAAGAAGCCCCAGGCCGAAAGGCCATTTAGGGGGTGAAACACGTGTTGGCTGTGCCACTTCTTTTCGTCATCTTTCATACCCACTCCTATATTGAGAGTGCAAATAAAGGACTATTCACTTTTGGACTTACTTATATTGAATTGGAATTTTTCCATCACGAATAAGAATTACAAATCTTGCCCAGACAAACCTACAGAACCTTTGCTTCAATTAGGGGGATAGGGGTCTCCCACTGTCATCGGGCAAGAACCAGCACCAATATGACATACGCTTAATATCTGGCGAGTAAGGGATCTGGGACCTTTCTCCCCTTTTTCTTAAGAAAATGGGCCCAACAATCTGCAGTGAGTCCCTACAATCGCCAGGTGTAGAGACACCCTAAGATCTCAAGGTGTACAGAAGACCCTACGAACTTCAGGTGTTCAGACCGACCTTACCATCTCCAGGTGCACAGGCAGACCCTCGGATCGCCGTGATCTCCAGGTGTACACACAGACCCAAGGATCACCTATGATCTCCAAGTTTACAGGCAGACCGAAGTATCGCCTCGATCTCCAGAGGTACACACAGGCCCTAGGATCACCTCGATCTCTAGGTGTAAAGACAGATCCTAGGATCCTCTCGATCTCCAGTTGTACAGACAGACCCTAGGATCGCCAGATGCACGTACACATCCTAGGATTGACTCAATCTTGAGGTGTACACACAGACCCAAGAATAACATATGATCACCACATGTACACACAGACCCTAGAATAACATATGATCACCACATGTACACACAGACCCTAGAATAACATATGATCACCACATGTACACACAGACCCTAGAATAACATATGATCACCACATGTACACACAGACCCAAGAATAACATATGATCACCACATGTACACACAGACCCAAGAATAACATATGATCACCACATGTACACACAGACCCTAGTATCCCCTCGATCTCCAGGCGTCCACACAAACCCTAAGATCACCTATGATCTCCAGATGAACAGACGGACCCTAGGATCGCCTATGATCTCCAGGTGACCACACAGACCCTTGGATCGCATATGATCACCACGTGTACAGATAGACCCTAGGATTCCCTCGGTCTCCAGGCGTACACACAGACGGTAGGATCACCTATGCTCTCCAGGTGTACAGACAGCCCTTAGGATTGCCTACGATGTCCTGGTGTACACGAAGCCCCTACAATTGCCTAGTATCATTGGAATTCCTTGGTGGTTTTTTGTGTGTGGGATTTATGTGAGGAGATTCATGAGTTTTAGAAGCAGGACAATGTGTTGTGTCTGACCTCTTCTGTTCTGGTCAGTGAAGTCACTGTGTTCACCTGTGCTGAGAGATACGCCGACTCTGGTCTCTTGTGTGCTGGTCTGGGTTGTCGTTGTGTTCACCTATGCTGAGGGATGTCATGAGTTTGGCCTCTTGTGTGCTGGTATGTATTGTTGTTGTATTCTCCTGTGCTAAGAGATGTGCTGGGTCTGACCTCTTGTGTGATGGTCTGGATTGTCGTTGTGTTCACCTGTGCTAAGGGATGTGCTGCGCACACACTGAAGACATACTCCAGGGAGACATTAACGTGTCAGGCAGAGCACACACTGAAGACATACGCCAGGAAGACATTAACATGTCAGGCATCGCACACACTAAAGACATACACCAGGTGATATTAACGTGTCAGACAGAGCAAATACTCCAGGGAGACATTGACGTGTCAGGCAGAGCAAACATTGAATACATACTCCAGGGAGACATTAACGTGTCAGGCAGAGCACACACTGAAGACATAGGCCAGGGAGACATTAACGTGTCAGGAAGAGCACACCCTGGAGTTAATACTCCAGGGAGACATTGACGTGTCAGGCAGAGGACACATTGAATACATACTCCAGGGAAACATTAACGTGTCAGGCAGAGCACACACTGAATACATACCCCAGGGAGACATTAACATATCAGGCAGCGCACACACTGAAGACATACGCCAGATGAAATTAACGTGTCAGGCAGAGTACACACTGAAGACATACTCCAGGGAGACATTGACGTGTACGGCAGAGCGCACATTGAATACATACGCCAGGGAGACAATAAAGGATCGCCTGTGTGCATTTATCATTAAAGCCAATACTGGCATCAGTGAGGATTTATTAGGTTGAGAAGTGTGGTACCAAACATCTTATGGTACAGGGAAACCATCGTGGAGCAAGGAAACTCGTAATGACAAGTATCCAGCCAATGTAATCTTCATGGCTTCCATGTGCACTTACAATATCCAAGAACAGCTCAGATATTGTAGGGTCATATCCACTCGTACAGATATGTCCGCACATGGGATATAGTGCACCCTTCCTTAGGGCAATAGAGTCAGCAGTAGGGATAACTTAAGTATATCTCATGCAGTGTCTACGGGCATGGCACACAGGGTTGTGTGCCATGTCGCCTCTTCAGGTTTCTCTGCACCAAGACACGAAGCCTGCATTGGCAGTGTGCACGATCTTGGTGAGGGATCCTTGTGGTCGCGCAATCTGTGCTGCATCCCCAGGGGACCCTCTTCAGTACCCATGCCCTAGGTACCATGGGTACCATGAACTCAGGATTTACAGGAGTCGCTGAAATTGTGCCAATGGTGGTACCGTTTTGGAAAAGAAATCTGGAACTGGGAGCTTGGATAGCAGGGGCCCTCTTCACTTTCATATGAAATCACATGAGGCAAAAAGTGTGGCCTAACCATTTCAAAAGGGGAACTTTCCTGTGACACTGGAGAAATGCTCCAGGGAGACATTAACATGTCAGGCAGAGCACACACTGCTCAGAAATACTCCAGAGAGACATTAACATGATGGTCAGAACACACACTGGAGACATTCTCTAGGGAGACATTAACGTGTCAGGCAGAGCACACACTGAAGACATACCCCAGGGAGACATCAACGTGTCAGGCAGAGCACACACTGCTCAAAAATACTCCAGAGAGACATTAACATGTCAGGCAGAGCACACACTGGAGACATTCTGTAGGGAGACATTAGCGTGTCAGGCAGAGCACACACAGGAGACACACTCCAGGGAGACTTAATGTGTCAGGCAGAGCACACACTGGAGACATTCTCTAGGGAGACATTAACATGTCAGGCAGAACACACATTGGAGACATACTTCACGGAGACATTAGCAGGAGTCGCTGAAATTGTGCCAATGGTGGTACCGTTTTGGAAAAGAGATCTGGAACTGGGAACTTGGATAGCAGGGGCCCTCTTCACTTTCATTTGAAATAACATGAGGCAAAAAGTGTGGCCTAACCATTTCAAAAGAGGAACTTTCCTGTGACACTGGAGAAATGCTCCAGGGAGACATTAACATGTCAGGCAGAGCACACACTGCTCAGAAATACTCCAGAGAGACATTAACATGTCAAGCAGAGCACACACTGCTCAGAAATACTCCAGAGAGACATTAACATGATGGTCAGAACACACACTGGAGACATTCTCTAGGGAGACATCAACGTGTCAGGCAGAGCACACACTGCTCAGAAATACTCCAGAGAGAAAGGAGGAGCCTAGCGCGCATCCAAGATGGTCGCGTGAGCACAGGGCTCCCCGGACCCTTGCCGCTCCTCGGAATTTATCCTGCAATTATCCTGACTTGGCTGACGGAATCTGGAAGGCGAATTCTGGCTGAGCGTGGATCTTCTTTCAGAAATCAAATCGGACCTGGGAATCCTGATCTACGGTGGTTGGAACTTTCGAGGCCCAATCGATGGCTGTGCCCGGTGCGAGGGTGACCTGTGAAGCCGGGGTGTAATTGAACAACAGCGGCAGCGGATCTGTGCCAGGGGCCGCTCCATTACTTTCGGTTTCACTTTTGGATCCCTGAGGGGCTGGAGATCGTAACTGATTGGAGCGGCTGGGTGTTTATCTCCGCTGGATGCCCTTGTCTCCGCTTGCCACCAGTGTGTCCGTCGATTTTTGTTTCTTCGCCCGGCCGCACCACGGTACCTGGTGCGGCTTCTGACTGAGTGGCCGGCACCCCCCTTGACGCTGGGCCGGCGGTCCCCGTTGGTGAGCGTGGTTCTCATGGGTGGCAGGGGGGGCCCCGAGGGGCGTAAGACTAAGACATCCCTCCGCGGGGGTCCGGTCCAGACGAACAACATGGATCGCTATACTCAAGGAAGAGGGTCCCCTGGAGCGGCTGGAGCCCCCTCGGACGAGGCTGGTGGTGGCTCGTCCATGCCCTCGGATCCGTCCCTGCAGGACATTATGGGCGCCATTAACGGCATCAAGGAGACTATTGCTACGCAATACGAGGTCTTGGCCCGTAAAATCGACACGGTGGCTATTGATGTCGCACTGATTCGGGCGGATCTCTCCAAGACCAACGAGAGGGTTCAATCGCTTGAGGTGCGGACGTCCACCCTGGTTACGGATGTGTCGGACCAGCGGGCCACTCTCGGCGACCTCAAGTCGGCCAACGATCTGATGGCCCGGAGGCTGGAGGACTTTGAGGGACGGGCCCGCCGCAATAACGTCCGAGTCGTGGGCGTCCCGGAGTCCTCCGACAACCACCCGGTGGATCTCTTGGTGGAAGAGCTCATCCTCAAGTATCTTGCCCCCGCCGGCCTGAGTAAGTTCTTTGCCGTGGAGCGGGCCCATCGAGTTCCGGGCGGTCGGCCGCGGCCGGGGGCCCCCCCGAGGCCCATTGTTGCCAAACCTTTCTACTACAGAGACCGAGATGTGATTTTGCAGGTCTCGCGGGCCCATGGCCCGGTCCGCCATGAGAATGCGTCTATTAACTTTTTACCGGACTTCACCCAACTTGTCCAGAAGCAAAGGATGGGCTTCCAAGGGGTAAAGCGTCGCCTCCGCGACCTGGGTCTCAAGTACTCCATGCTTTTTCCTGCTAGGCTCAGAGTGGAGCACGAAGATCGGACACTCTTTTTTGACTCTCCCGCGATTGTGAGTGACTGGCTTGACTCGTTGCCGGGCCGCGGGGACCGGCCTGGGCCCTCTCCTGGTACCGAGGGTGGCGGGTCTCCCTCGGAGTGACTTTGGTCCTTGATTTTGCCATTCTGTACTGTTCGGCTGGGTTCAACTTCTCTTTTGCATTTTGTTTCATTATGATCTATGTGGGGGGCGGCTGGGGACGGGTCCCTCTCCTCCTCCGGGGTCTTTCCGTAGAATGGGGTTTATGGGGCGACAGGCACACTGCAAGTTGGGGTGGTTTTTTGGGTCGCAGGGGTGCAGGGTGGGGGGAGTTGGTAGTTGGGGGGGGTTGGGGGGCTTTGATTTGTGTGTTTTGTTTTTCATGCGAGGTTTTTGTTCTGTTCTTGTCTTGGGCGTTGCGCTATCTGCCGGGGGACCTTTGATCGATTGGAGGGGATGGGGGGAGACGGGTTGAGGTTGATGTCATGGAACGTCAATGGATTGGGGGACCGTATCAAACGGGGTGTTGTGCTGCAGTATCTGCGACGTATATCTCCTGATGTGGTGTTTTTACAGGAGACGCATCTGGTGGGTAACGTTTGTCATGCCATGAACAGGGGGGGGTACCGACTCGTTGCCCATTCTGGTTTCACCACTGGCTCTAGAGGGGTTGGCATTCTTCTGCGATCTTCACTTCCGCTGGAGATCACCAGGGTAGTCCCGGACGACAGAGGGCGCTATGTGGCTTTGACTGGGCGGTGGGAGGGGCAGTCCCTTTCCCTGGTCTCTGTCTATGTCCCCCCGGGCCTCCAGAACTCCACCTTTTCAGATTTGGGTCGAATGCTGCTTGAGCTTCCTGACAGTCTTCTGCTTATGGGTGGGGATTTCAATTCGGTGGTCTCGGGCGACCGGGATCGCCACCCGCCCAGGGCCCTCCCTGCTGCGCAGGCGTGGCTTGGCGGATTCATGGAGACCTTCGGCCTGGTCGATTGCTGGAGGTTTATGCATCCTACACAGTGTCAGTACACCTTTCATTCGGGGGCGCATGGGAGTCTCTCCAGATTGGATTACTTTCTTATGCCCGCGGCCCAGAGTGCTCGGATTCGAGAGGTTAAGCATTTGGCCCGGGGTATCTCTGATCATTCCCCACTGTGGTTGCTTTTTGACACTGGGACGCGGTCTGCTGGGCGGATCGCTCCTATTAACCCTTGGTACCTGCGGAACCCCACGATCCGCTATAGTCTGGTCAAGTCGATTGACCAATACTTCCTTGAAAATGATGGGTCGGTGATGTCCGCAGTGTCCCTGTGGGAAGCCTTTAAGGCAGTACTCCGTGGGCATGCCCTATCCCAGATTGTGGCGGCTAAGAAGGTTAAGACGGAGGAGGTGGAGAAGCTGGAGACCGACATCTTGGGGTTGGAGGCGGCCTTGGAGACGGGTGTCTCTCCGGATGGGCTGCATGCCCTCAGCCTGAAACAGTTCGAGTATAAGTCCCTTGTTACTGACGCTGCCCGGACCATGTATAGGGAGCAGCAGGGTAGGTTGTATGATGCTGGAGACAAGGCTGGTAAATTGATTGCTTGGCTGGATAGGAAGGAGAGAGTGAATCGTGTGGTCCCGGAGCTCCGGGTTGCGGATGGAGTGTGTGTGACTGAGCCTGGCGAGATTGTGGAGTGCTTTGCTGACCACCTCCGGACGGTGTATTCCCCGGTGTCTGACAGAGATGAAGACGACTCTCGTCTTCTACTCCGGGATATTGTCCTGCCCGGCTTATCCGCCGAGGACCGTGAGCGGTTGGATGCCCCCTTGGCCGTCGATGAGATTGCTGCCGCGATTGGCTCCCTTCGCTCGGGCAAAGCCATGGGCCCTAATGGCCTGCCGATCGAACTATACAAACTACGCCCGGATAAAATCGCGCCCTTCCTTCGTCGTATGTTTCAGGAGTCGAACGAGAGGGGTTCCCTTCCCGCCGACCAGCGTCTGGCGACTATAGTCGTGATTCCTAAGGAGGGTAAACCACGTGACCGCTGTGCTTCATATAGGCCTATCTCCCTCTTAAACGCAGAACCCAAAATCCTGGCTAAAGTCCTCGCCAACCGCTTGCTGAGCGTTATCTGTGATCTGATTCATCCGGATCAATGCGGCTTCATCCCCCACCGTAATACCGCTCTTAATCTGCGGCGTCTGCACGGTGTCCTAGCTAGGGCGAAATACTTTTCTGAACCAGCCGTATTGGTTTCATTGGACGCCACCATGGCCTTTGATACCATCGAGTGGCCATTCCTCTGGGCGGTCTTGGAGAAGTTTGGCTTTGGGGATGGATTCCTTAGCTGGGTGAAGCTTCTTTATGCCGGACCAATGGCTCAGGTGGTTGTCAATGGGCGGGCTTCCAGGCCCTTTGCTCTCGGGAGGGGCACTAGGCAGGGGTGCCCGTTGTCCCCTCTGCTTTTTGCTCTGGCCTTGGAACCGCTCGCCGCCTGGTTCCGCTGGGAGCCCTCTATCAGGGGGATCCGGTGGGCTCCGGGCTTCGAGGATCGGGTCTCGCTGTACGCGGACGATATCCTTCTGTACCTCACCTCGCCGCGACAGTCACTCAATGTTCTCTTTGATGTCCTCACCTCCTTTGGGAAAAACTCGGGTTTGATAATTAACTGGTCCAAATCTTGTGTGTACCCTCTTTCCGGTGGCCCTCCCGTCTTGCCGCCTCTACTTCCTATCCAAACGTCCTCATCCGGCTTTAAGTACCTGGGGGTGTATGTTTCGTTGGACCCGGCGGTCCGCTATGAGCAGAACCTCCTGTCTCCACTCCGACGTTTGAGGGTGGATACTGCGCGTTGGTGTAGGTTGCCCCTGTCTCCGCTTGGTCGCGCGGCCCTGTTTAAAATGATGTCCCTTCCCAGATTTCTCTACGCACTACAGAACTCATTTGATGTCATCCCGGTGGCCTACTTTCGGGAGGTGGAGAGCCTGCAGAGGAGACTGGTCTGGGATGGGCGGGCGCGTATCGCTCTGGCAAAGCTTACTCTCCCCTGGTACGACGGGGGCATCGCGCTTCCTGACATTAGACGGTACTACTGGGCCTCTCAACTGTCGGCAATTAACCATGCCACGTATGCTCCTGGTCTGAACCCGGCGTATGAGATGGATAAATTCCTGCTTCCCGGCGGTAATTATAACAGAGCGCTTTATTCCCGATCTGCTGGTGGTACCCTCACAGGCCCTACCAAGATTGCGGTAAGGGTGTGGAAGGCGGCGAATGTTGCGATGGGGTGGGGTGAGCGTTTAACGTGTGCCACTCCCCTGTTTGCCTCAGACCGCCTGGGGAGCCTTTGGACGACGAAAGGCTTTGAGCACTGGGACACGATCGGTATTAGCAGAGTGGGGGATCTGTGGGTTAAAGGCGCGGTCAAGACCTTCGCGGCGCTCCGAAGCGAGTATGAGCTTAGTGAGAGGGAGTTTTTTCGCTACGCCCAGGTGCGGCATGCCCTGCTCTCGGTCTTTGGGGAAGGGTCCACGGTCCCTGTTTCTTCGCCCCTCGAGGACCGCATACTCGACGGTCACGTTCCCGATAGTACTATCTCCTTGATATATAAAAAGTTGATAAATAATCGGGCTGACCTCTTGGTGCGTCTACGGGAGACATGGACGGGGGATGGAGTTGAGTTGGACGACGAGGACTGGCAGTCCGCGCTGTCATCTCCTAAGGAGGTGGCCATCCCGGCCCGTCTCCGTTTGGTCCAGCTTAAGATCCTCCATCGCGTTTACGTGACGGGCCCCCGTTTGGTCTCGATGGGGTTTTCTGAGGACGGGCTCTGCAAGCGTGGCTGTGGGCACAGTGCCACCTTTCTCCACATCCTGTGGGAGTGCCGTGAGGTGGTGGAATACTGGCGTCAGGTGCATGAGGTTATGGGGCGAGTCACCGGGGTCACGCTGTTGCCGGAGGTGCGTCGTTGTGTGCTGAATGTGTGGGAGCCCAATGACTATAATGCTGCCCAGACGCGGTGGGGTTCCCTGGGGAACATGATAGCAAAGAGGGACATAGCGCAGCTTTGGGGTTCGCAGCGGGCCCCCACCGTGTCTGTCTGGAAGGAGAACATGGACTGGTGCATGTTTAGGGAAAAGACTGTTTATGTGGCTCGTGGTAAGCCCGGGGCTTGGAACAGAATTTGGGGGCAGTGGAATGCGTATCGTGGAAGTATTTGTGCTCCCCCCTGATGGACACGTCTGATGTCGCCATGTCCCCCTGATCCTTGATGGTTCCTTACTCACTTGGCATATCTGAGTATAGATTTGTATTCCCGTCTCTCCCCCCCACCCTACCTCTTTGTTTCCCTGTTTTTTGACTGCCATCGGGTGGTCGGATATGGACGTGCCCCTGCTGTGGCCCGACGCCCATCTTATGTTTTCTTGCCTCGCCTTTGTTTTAAGTTGTTATTTATGTTAAAAGGGTGTATCCTGATTTCCTCTATGTGCAGTCTGCTCTTCTGTATTGTGCGGAGCCCCGATGGGCCAGTCATCTTTATTGCACTGTGTGATCTTTTCCCTACTAGCGGCCGGCCCTGGTGGTTGTAGGCCCGTGACTGTAACCTTCTTTCTGCACAATAAAAATTTTCAAAAAAAAAAAAGAAATACTCCAGAGAGACATTAACATGATGGTCAGAGCACACACTGCTCAGAAATACTCCAGAGAGACATTAACATGATGGTCAGAACACACACTGGAGACATTCTGTAGGGAGACATTAACATGTCAGGCAGAGCACACAATGAAGACATACCCCAGGGAGACATCAACGTGTCAGGCAGAGCAAACATTGAATACATACTCCAGGGAGACATTAACGTGTCAGGCAGAGCACACACTGAAGACATAGGCCAGGGAGACATTAACGTGTCAGGAAGAGCACACCCTGGAGTTAATACTCCAGGGAGACATTAACATATCAGGCAGCGCACACACTGAAGACATACGCCAGATGAAATTAACGTGTCAGGCAGAGCACACAATGAAGACATACCCCAGGGAGACATCAACGTGTCAGGCAGAGCACACACTGCTCAAAAATACTCCAGAGAGACATTAACATGTCAGGCAGAGCACACACTGGAGACATTCTGTAGGGAGACATTAGCGTGTCAGGCAGAGCACACACAGGAGACACACTCCAGGGAGACTTAATGTGTCAAGCACAGCACACACTGAAGACATACTACAGAGAGGCATTACCATGTCAGACAGAGCACATCTTGAAGAAATGCTACAGAAGACATTAGTATGTCAGGCGGAGCACACACGCTCAGAAATACTCCAGGGAGATATTAACATGTCAAACAGAGTACACACTGCTCAGAAATACTCCAGAGAGATATTAACTTGCCAGGCAGAGGGTACACTGCTCAGAAATACACGACAGAGACATTAACATTTCATGCATAGCACACACTGCTCAGAAATACTCCAGGGAGACATTAACAGATCAGGCAGAGCACACACTGCTCACAAAATACTCCAGGGAGACATTAACGTGTCAGGCAGAGGACACACTGCTCAGAAATACTCAAGGGAGACATTAACATTTTGTGCATAGCACACACTGCTCAGAAATACTCCAGGGAGACATTAACAGATCAGGCAGAGCACACACTGCTCACAAAAATATTCCAGGGAGACATTAACGTGTCAGGCAGAGGACACACTGCTCAGAAATACTCAAGGGAGACCAAACATTTCGTGCATAGCACACACTGCTCAGAAATACTCCAGGGAGACATCAACATGTCAGGCAGAGCACACACTGCTCCGAAACACTCCAGGGAGAAATTAATGTGTCAGGCAGAGGACACACTACTCAGAAATACTCGACTGAGACATTAATAGATCTGACATAGCACACACTGCTCACAAAATACTCCAGGGAGACTTTAATGTGTCAGGCAGAGGATACACTGCTCAGAAATACTGCAGGGAGACATTAACAGATCGGGCATAGCACACAATGCTCAGAAATACTCCTAGGAGACAGTAACAGATCCGGCAGAGCACACACTGCTCACAAAATGCTCCAGGGAGACATTAACATGTCAGGCAGAGCACACGCTTCTCAGAAATACAATACTCCAGGGAGACATTAATGTGTCAGGCAGAGCACACACTTCTCAGAAATACTCCAGGTAGACATTAAGGTGTCAAGCAGAGCCCACACTACTCAGAAATACTCCAGGAAAACATTAACATGTCAGGCACAGCACACACTGAAGAAATTCTCCAGGGAGACAATAACGTGTCAGGGAGAAGACACGCTGCTCAGAAATGCTCCAGACAGACATTAACTTGTCAGGCATAGCACACACTGGAGACATACTCCAGGGAGACTTAATGTGTCAGGCAGAGCACATCTTGAAGAAATACTACAGAAGACATTAGCATGTCAGGCGGAGCACACACACTAAGAAATACTCCAGGGAGATATTAACATGTGAAACAGAGTACACACTGCTCAGAAATACTCCAGAGAGATATTAACTTGCCAGGCAGAGGGTACTCTGCTCAGAAATACACAACAGAGACATTAACATTTCGTGCACAGCACACACTGCTCAGAAATACTCCAGGGAGACATTAACAGATCGGGCAGAGCACACAATGCTCGGAAACACTCCAGGGAGACATTAATGTGTCAGGCAGAGGACACACTATTCAGAAATGCTCGACTGAGACATTAATAGATCGGGCATAGCACACACTGCTCAGAAATACTCCAGGGAGACATTAACAGATCGGGCATAGCACACACTGCTCACAAAATACTCCAGGGAGACATTAACGTGTCAGGCAGAGCACACACTGCTCACAAAATACTCCATGGAGACTTTAATGTGTCAGGCAGAGGACACACTGCTCAGAAACACTCCAGGGAGACATTACCAGATCAGGCAGAGCACACACTGCTCAGAAATACCCCCAAGATACAGTAACAGATCCGGCAGAGCACACACTGCTCACAAAATGCTCCAGGGAGACATTAATGTGTCAGGCAGAGGACACACTGCTCACAAAATACTCCAGGGAGACATTAACGTGTCAGGCAGAGGACACACTGCTCAGAAATACTCAAGGGAGACATTAACATTTTGTGCATAGCACACACTGCTCAGAAATACCCCCAAGATACAGTAACAGATCCGGCAGAGCACACACTGCTCACAAAATGCTTCAGGGAGACATTAATGTGTCAGGCAGAGGACACACTGCTCACAAAATACTCCAGGGAGACATTAACGTGTCAGGCAGAGGACACACTGCTCAGAAATACTCAAGGGAGACATTAACATTTTGTGCATAGCACACACTGCTCAGAAATACCCCCAAGATACAGTAACAGATCCGGCAGAGCACACACTGCTCACAAAATGCTTCAGGGAGACATTAACATGCCAGGCAGAGCACACACTTCTCAGAAATACTCCAGGGAGACATTAATGTGTGAGGCAGAGGACACACTGCTCAGAAATACTCCAGGGCGACATTAAGGGGTCAGGCAGAGCACACACTGCTCAGAAATACTCCAGGGAGACATTAACAGATCGGGCAGAGCACACACTGCTCACAAAATACTCCAGGGAGACATTAACATGTCAGGCAGAGCACGCACTGCTCACAAAATATTCCAGGGAGACTTTAATGTGTCAGCCAGAGGACACACTGCTCAGAAATACTCCAGGGAGACATTAACGCTTCAGGCACAGGATGCACTGCTCAGAAATACTTCATGGAGACATTAACATGTCAGGCAGAGCACGCACTGTCTGGAAATACTCCAGGGAGACATTAACATGTCAGGCAGAGGACACACTGCTCACAAAATACTTCATGGAAATATTAACATGTCAGGCAGAGCACACACTGCTCAGAAATACTCCAGGGAGACATTGACAGATCAGGCAGATAATACACTGCTCAGAAATACTCCAGGGAGACATTAATGTGTCAGGCAGAGCACACACTGCTCAGAAATACTCCAGAGAGACATTATCATGTTGGGCACATCACGTCAATGTAACCCCTCGCTCTGTCTGATTCAGAACAGCCATGTTGTCTTTAAATGTTTGCAGATACAACTTTTAAGGAACAAGACGGACATTTTACAGATACTTCTCCGACAGCTGACACCGTTTTTTAAAATGATTCTTGGTATAACGGCCACAAAATCACGAGTCAGTCTCAATGATTTGCCTTTTGAAAGTGCTTTTGGCACCCTGTCTTTTTAGGAAGAGTACATGACCTCTCACCCTGCATCTCTAGGCTGCAAGGTGCGATCCACCCCCTCCTCTACCCTTCCCCACCCCATGCGTTTATCAGTTTTATTTCATGTACATCCTGCAATGCATGTAGCGCTGAGCTGCCCCGGGGGTTGGCGCCTCATATAGGCGCTCGGTGCCAAGGCGCAGCAGCAGCTGTGGTGAGGTTCACAGCATGGACAGTCCTAGCCCGGGGTGGCAAGCGGTGCCAGCGCTCACAGTGTGCCAACCCTCTCAGAGTGCCAATGCTTGTTACCGAGGAGGCCTGAAGGGGTGGCATCTGTGCCTTTTTATCGCGACATATCACCACAAGTGTGCCCGGCTGCGAATAGGAAGGGACTGTAAAGAAGAGACACCGAGAAGCCATGCGCATCCATAAAGGCACTATGAGCTTCAAAGAAGGCGCTAGGGACTTCCAGGAGTGAGCCTTTAAATGCGCGATTTTAAACAGAAGAAACCGTTCTTTGTCTGATGGACAGTGAAGTCACATACCTTCTACTTTCAGTAGCTCTGCCTATCAGGGTGAGCTCCCCAACTACCAGGCAGCATCCCTCCCGATGCCAGGGTGTGGCCCATAATATGCCAGAATTCGGCCTAGTGCCCACTGCATGCCAAGGCAGGGTGCACCGTCTACTATGGTGTCCCCCCGCGACCTCCAAGAGTGATACCAGTGCCTGCTAGGGCATAGTCCAGCTCGCTTGGAATGCCAAGCCATGGTGCGCCAACCGTCTGCTTAGGTGTCACCACGGCCTCCAAGAGTGATACCAGCGCCTACTAGGGTGTAGTGTAGCTCCCTCGGAGTGCCAAGGCAGGGTGCGCCGTTGAATCCATCATCATTCTTTAGCTCACTTCACCACCTCAGTTCAGACCCAGCTATATGCAAATCGGTCTTGACCATGTGCCTCAAGGTAAAAAGTCCAGCCCGAACTGCCAAATCAAGTCTTCCCTGAACCAGAAACAAGCATCCTGGGACCAGTTTCTGGGTAACACCCTTCATCAGCCAGGCTAACTTGAATCCAATGGCAAAGTGAGCAAGGGACCCACGTCTGGGCATTCCCTGCCAACTTAGGGCGAACAAAGCAAATATAAGGAGATGACGAACAGAGCACTGAAACTTTTCAGACACTCACCCTCAGTCATAGATCTGGGTTGAATCCATCATCATTCTTTAGCTCACTTCACCACCTCAGTTCAGACCCAGCTATATGCAAATCATTCTTGACCCTGTGCCTCATGGGAACAGTCCAGCCCGAACTGCCAAGCCAGGTCTTCCATGGACCGGAAACAAGCATCCTGGGACCAGTTTCTGGGTGACACACTTCATCAGCCAGGATAGCTTGAATCCTGTGGCAAAGAGAGCAAGGGACTCATGTCTGGGCATACCCTGCCAACTTAGGGCGAAGAAAGCAAACATAAGGAGATGACGAACGGAGCACTGAAACTTTTCAGACACTCACCCCCAGTCACAGATCTAGGTTGAATCTATTATCATTCCTTAGCTCACTTTGCCACCTCAGTCTCCCTTGAGTATTTCAAGGCAGGGTGCGCCGTCTGCTATGGTGGCACCCTGCGGCCTCCACGAGTGATACCAGTGCCTGCTAGGGTGTAGTCCAGCTTTCACAGAGTGCCAAGGCAGGGTGCACCATCAGTTATGTTGTCACAGTGTCACCCCACGACCTCCAAGAGTGACACCCAGCACCTGCTGGGGCGTAGTCCAGCTCCCTCAGAGTGCCAAGCCATGGTGCGCCGTCTGCTAGGGTGTCACCCCACGGCCTGCAAGATTGATACCAGAGCCTGCTAGGGTGTAGTGCAGTCCCCTTGGAGTGCCAGGGAAGGGTGTGCCCGCCCTCTGCTAAGGTGTCACCCCATGGCCTCCAAGAGTGATACCAGAGCCTGCTAGGGTGTAGTGCAGTCCCCTCGGAGTGCCAAGCCATGGTGTGCCCGCCCTCTGCTAAGGTGTCACCCCACAGCCTGCAAGAGTGATACCAGAGCCTGCTAGGGTGTAGTGCAGTCCCCTCGGAGTGCCAAGCCATGGTGCGCCCGCCCTCTGCTAAGGTTTCATCTCGCGGCTTGCAAGAATGATACCTGGGCCTACTAGGGTGTACTCCAGCTCCCTCGGAGTGCCATGGCATGGTGCACCGTCTGCTATGGTGTCAGCCCACGGCCTCCAACAGTGATACCAGTGCATGCTAGGGTGTATTCCACCTCCTTCGGAGTCCCAAGGCAGGGTGCGCTGTCTGCTACGGTGTCACCCTGCGGCCTGTATAAGTGATACCAGCGCCTACTAGGGTGTAGTCCAGGTCTCTCGGAGTGCCAGGGCATGGGCAGCACCTCCAAGGGTCTCACACGGTCGCTGTTAGGAAGTTGCTTATAGCCTACAAGGGTGTGCTCCACCACCTGGCATGGTGTGACTCTCTGGCGGCCATGGTGTGAGACACTGCTGGCCATGGTTTGAGACTCTGCTGGCCAGGGTGTGAGACTCGGCTGGCCAGGGTGTGAGACTCGGCTGGCCAGGGTGTGAGACTCGGCTGGCCAGGGTGTGAGACACTGCTGGCCAGGGTGTGAGACTCGGCTGGCCAGGGTGTGAGACTCGGCTCGCCAGGGTGTGAGACTCGGCTGGCCATGGTGTGAGACCCTGCTGGCCAGGGTTTGAGACCCTGCTGGCCATGGAGTGAGATTCTGCTGGCCACGGAGTGAGATTCTGCTGGCCACGGAGTGAGACTCTGCTGGCCACGGAGTGAAACTCTGCTGCCCATGGTGTGAGACACTGATTGCCATGGAGTGAGACTCTGCTGGCCATGGTGTGACTCTCTGCTGGCCACGGTGTGAGACTGCTGGCCATGGAGTGAGACTCTGCTGGCCATGGAGTGCGACTCTGCTGGCCATGGTGTGAGACTTTGCTGGCAAGGGTGTGACTGTGCTGGCAAGGGTGTGAGACTCTGCTGGCCACGGTGTGAGACTCTGCTGGCCACGGTGTGAGACTCTGCTGGCCACGGTGTGAGACTCTGCTGGCCAGGGAGTGAGACTCTGCTGGCCAGGGAGTGAGACACTGCTGGCCATGGTGTGAGACACTGCTGGCCATGGTGTGAGACTTTGCTGGCCTTGGAGTGAGACTCCAATGGCCGTGGTGTGAGACTCTGATGGCCGTGGTGTGGGACTCTGCTGGCAATGGTGTGACACCATGTTGGCCATGGAGTGAGACTATGTGCTGGCCACGGTGTGAGACTCTGCTGGCCACGGTGTGAGACTCTGATGGCCAGGGAGTGAGACTCTGATGGCCAGGGAGTGCGACTCTGCTGGCCATGGTGTGAGACTCTGCTGGCCATGGTGTGAGACTCTGCTGGCCACGGTGTGAGACTCTGCTGGCCACGGAGTGAGACTCTGCTGGCCGTGGTGTGAGACTCTGCTGCCCGTGGTGTGAGACTGCTGGCCGTGGTGTGAGACTCTGCTGGCCATGGAGTGAGACCATGCTGGCCACGGAGTGAGACCATGTTGGCCACGGAGTGAGACTCTGCTGGCCACGGAGTGAGACTCTGCTGGCCACGGAGTGAGACTCTGCTGGCCACGGAGTGAGACTCTGCTGGCCGTGGTGTGAGACTCTGCTGCCCGTGGTGTGAGACTGCTGGCCGTGGTGTGAGACTCTGATGGCCGTGGTGTGAGACCATGCTGGCCATGGAGTGAGACCATGCTGGCCATGGTGTGAGACCATGCTGGCCATGGAGTGAGGCCATGCTGGCCATGGAGTGAGACTCTGCTGGCCAAGATGAGGCTCTGGCCCACGCTCCTGCATCAGTAACACCAGGTGCCTGCCAGGAGCTCTTCCTCTCTCCTACCAGGGTCTTGCCCACCAGTCAGCCGGGGAGTCGTCCATGGCCTGTACAGTGGTGCCCACTGTCTACCAGGCAGTATCACTCACCTCCTTGTGGTGAGTAAGGGTGGTTCAACTGCCTGGCAGGGAGCTCCCCACACATCCTTCAAGGTGTAACATTTCACCAGTCAGAATGCTTCCCACCCTGCTGCCAGATTGATTCCTACCACCCGTTATGGTGTCTTCTAGTCTTCTTCGAGAGTGCAACCACCCCCCAGACTCAGATTTATGCCCACCGACCAGAGTGTGTGCCTACCCTCCTGCAACAGTTCTGCCATCCTCCTGCAGGGTGTAGACCATGCCCCTGGGACCGCCTGCAGAGTCGTCTCCCTGCTGCAGAGTCACCCACCGCCAGCAGAGTGCCCCACAGCCAGCAGAGTGCCCCACAGCCTGCAGTCACCCACCTCCAGCAGAGTGCCCCACAGCCTGCAGAGTGCCCCACAGCCTGCAGAGTGCCCTACAGCCTGCAGTCACCCATAGCCTCCAGAGTGCCCCACAGCCTGCAGAGTGCCCCACAGCCTGCAGTCACCTACCGCCAGCAGACAGTCACCCACCTCCAGCAGAGTGCCCCACAGCCTGCAGTCACCCAACACCTGCAGAGTGCCCCACAGCCTGCAATCACCCATCACCTGCAGAGTGCCCCACAGCCTGCAGAGTCGCCTACAGCCTGCAGTCACCTACAGCCTGCAGAATCACCCACCGTCAGCAGACAGTCATCCACCTCCAGCAGAGTGTCCCACAGCCTGCAGAGTCACCCACAGCATGCAGTCACCCACAGCCTGCAGAGTCACCCACCGCTTGCAGAGTGCCCCACAGCATGCAGTCACCCACCGCCTGCAGTCACCCACCGCCTGCAGAGTCACCCACCACCTGCATAGTCACCTACCTCTAGCAGAGTGCCGCACAGACAGCAGTCACCCATCGTCAGCAGAGAGACACCCACCACCTGCAAAGAGTCACCCACTGCCAGCAGTCACCCACCGCCAGCAGAGTGCCCCACAGCCTGCAGAGTGCCCCACAGCCTGCAGAGTGTCCCAGAGCCTGCAGAGTGTCCCAGAGCCTGCAGAGTGTCCCAGAGCCTGCAGAGTGTCCCACAGCCTGCAGTCACCCACCTCCAGCAGAATGCCCCACAGCCTGCAGAGTGCCCCACAGCCTGCAGAGTGCCCCACAGCCAGCAGAGTGCCCCACAGCCTGCAGTCACCCACCTCCAGCAGAGTGCCCCACAGCCTGCAGTCACCCACCTCCAGCAGAGTGCCCCACAGCCAGCAGAGTGCCCCACAGCCTGCAGAGTGCCCCACAGCCTGCAGAGTGCCCCACAGCCTGCAGTCACCCATAGCCTCCAGAGTGCCCCACAGCCTGCAGAGTGCCCCACAGCCTGAAGAGTGCCCTACAGCCTGCAGTCACCCATAGCCTCCAGAGTGCCCCACAGCCTGCAGAGTGCCCCACAGCCTGCAGTCACCTACCGCCAGCAGACAGTCACCCACCTCTAGCAGAGTGCCCCACAGCCTGCAGTCACCCAACACCTGCAGAGTGCCCAACAGCCTGCAATCACCCATCACCTGCAGAGTGTCCCACAGCCTGCAGAGTCGCCTACAGCCTGCAGTCACCTACAGCCTGCAGAATCACCCACCGTCAGCAGACAGTCATCCACCTCCAGCAGAGTGTCCCACAGCCTGCAGAGTCACCCACAGCATGCAGTCACCCACAGCCTGCAGAGTCACCCACCGCTTGCAGAGTGCCCCACAGCATGCAGTCACCCACCGCCTGCAGTCACCCACCGCCTGCAGAGTCACCCACCACCTGCATAGTCACCTACCTCTAGCAGAGTGCCGCACAGACTGCAGTCACCCATCGTCAGCAGAGAGACACCCACCACCTGCAAAGAGTCACCCACTGCCAGCAGTCACCCACCGCCAGCAGAGTGCCCCACAGCTTGCAGAGTGCCCCACAGCCTGCAGAGTGCCCCACAGCCTGCAGAGTGTCCCAGAGCCTGCAGAGTGTCCCAGAGCCTGCAGAGTGTCCCACAGCCTGCAGTCACCCACCTCCAGCAGAGTGCCTCACAGCCTGCAGAGTGCCCCACAGCCAGCAGAGTGCCCCACAGCCAGCAGAGTGACCCACAACCAGCAGAGTGACCCACAGCCTGCAGTGACCCACCACCTGCAGAGTGCCCCACAGCCAGCAGAGTGACCCTGTTGCAGGGATTCTGCTCATGCACAGAACTATGCGCAGCAAACCAGGACCTCAGTGAATTGCGGTGTACCAAAAACTCACCTCGGTACCCAGAACCCCGATCCGACTAGCATCAGTGTCTCATTCGTTCTCCGTATCATCTCGAAGCTACCAATGATTAGACAACCCAGAACAAGCGGCTTAGAGTACTCTCAGGAATGGTGGGAATTAGAAATACCTATTTGTTATTATTCTCATATCAGTTCACAACAAGAGTATTCAGAGACACAGTAAAGTTTAAAATGTTTATTTTATAAACTACCTGTCCTAAGATGCAGTACTTTGGCTAACATAAGCAGACAAATGATTACAAATACAACCATCAGCATTGTTACAATACCATAGAAAATGAAGGGAGAAATCATGTTACAAATGCTAGTGGAATACAACCACCCTCCCTTCGCTAGTGAGCTAGTATTATTAGACTAATAGAAGGTCTCTAGGTTTGAATGGGGAACCCCATCCCGTAAAGATCAGCTTAGGTGAATCACATCACAGGATCAGCTTTGCTCTGTGTCATGAAAAAGTCTTCTCCAGAATGAATGTCTCATGCATGCAAACTGCAATTTTAAAGGCGCTCGAGTTTCAGATATTTGCAGCTGTGTGCGTGTTATGGCTAGAGCGTGGGCCGATCAACCCGAATTCAAAAGCATACATTGTTTGTTGGCCCTGACTGTTTCTGCACACAATGTTCAGACCGAGGTCGCGGTGCAAGTCTAGGGATGTGAACAACAGACCGTTCTCATGTGAAGAAAAGGCAAGCAAGCAGTTTTCATATAATAACATCTATCTGCAGTGTCGTGTGCAAAAGCAGCAAAAGTGGCAAGATGGCTAAGACGCTTATGCTAACATAGCAATGTGCGTACGTGGACCTCCGTCTCCACTACAACCCACAGCCAGCAGAGTGCCCCACAGCCGGCAGAGTGCCCCACAGCCGGCAGAGTGCCCCACAGCCGGCAGAGTGCCCAACAGCCGGCAGAGTGCCCCACAGCCGGCAGAGCTGTCGCCCTGCTGCAGTCACATGCTACCTGCAGTCACCCATCTCCAGCAGCGTGCCCACAGCCTGCAGTCACCCACCGCCTGCTGAGTGCCCCACAGCCTGCAGAGTTGTCGCCCTGTTGCAGAGTCACCCACCTCCAGCAGAGTGCCCCACAGCATGCAGAGTCACCCACAGCATGCAGTGCCCCACAGCATGCAGAGTGCCCCATAGGCTGCAGAGTGCCCCACAGCCTGCAGAGTGCCCCACAGCCTGCAGTCACCAGCCGCCTGCAGAGTCACCCACCACAAGGAGAGAGTCACCCACCTCCAGCAGAGTGTGCCACAGCCTGTAGAGTCACCTACCACCTGCAGAGTGCCCCACAGATTGCAGAGTGCCCCACAGCCTGCAGTCAGCCACAGCCTGCAGTCACCTACAGCCTGCAGAATCACCCACCGCCAGCAGACAGTCACCCACCTACAGCAGAGTGCCCCACAGCCTGCAGATTCACCCACAGTCTGCAGAGTCACCCACAGCCTGCATATTCACCCACAGCCTGCAGATTCACCCACAGTCTGTAGAGTCACCCACAGTCTGCAGAGTCACCCACCGCTTGCAGAGTGCCCCACAGCATGCAGTCACCCACCGTCTGCGGTCACCCACCACCTGCAGAGCCACCCACCGCCTGCAGAGTCACCCACCTCCAGCAGAGTGCCCCACAGCCTGCAGTCACCCATCGTCAGCAGAGAGACACCCACCACCTGCAAAGAGTCACCCACTGCCAGCAGTCACCCACCGCCAGCAGAGTCACCCACCGCCAGCGCAGTCACCCACCACTGGCACAGTCACCCACCTCCTGCAGAGAGTCACCCACCGCCTGCAGAGAGTCACCCACCGCCTGCAGAGAGTCACCCACCGCCAGCAGTCACCCACCACCAGCAATCACCCACCACCAGCAGTCACCCACCACCTGCAGTCACCCACCACCTGCAGAGTCCCCAACCACCTGCAGAGTCACCCACTGCCGGCACAGGGTCACCCACTGAATGCACAGTCACCCACCGCCTGGAGAGAGTCACTCACCACCTGGAGAGAGTCACCCACCGCCTGCAGAGTCACCCACCGCCTGCAGAGTCACCCACAGCCTGCAGTCACCCACAGCCTGCAGAGTCACCCACAGCCTGCAGAGTCGACCACCACCTGCAGAGAGTCACCAACCGCCAGCAGTCACCCCCCACCTGCAGAGTCACCCCCTACCTGCAGAGAGTCACCCACCGCCTGCAGAGAGTCATCCACCACCTGCAGAGAGTCACCCACCGCCTGCAGAGAGTCACCCACCACCTGCAGAGAGTCACCCACCACCTGCAGAGAGTCATCCACCACTTGCAGGGAGTCACCCACTGGCTGCAGGGAGTCACCCACTGGCTGCAGGGAGTCACCCACTGCCTGCAGAGAGTCATCCACTGCCTGCAGAGAGTCACCCACTGCCTGCAGAGAGTCACCCACTGCCTGCAGACAGTCACCCACTGCCTGCAGAGAGTCATCCACCTCTTGCAGAGTCACCTACCGCCTGCAGAGTCACCCACTGCCTGTAGAGTCACCCACTGACAGCAGTCACCCACTGCCTGCAGAGATTCACCCACCGCCTGCAGAGTCACCCCCCACCTTCAGAGAGTTTCCCACCGCCAGCAGAGTCATCCACTGCCTACAGTCACCCACTGCCTGCAGAGAGTCACCCACCACCTGCAGAGAGTCACCCACCACCTGCTGAGTCACCCACCACCTGCTGAGTCACCCACCACCTGCTGAGTCACCCACCACCTGCTGAGCCATCCACTGCCTGCAGAGTCACCCACTGCCTGTAGTCACCCACTGCCTGCAGAGAGTCACCCACTGCCTGCAGAGAGTCACCCACTGCCTGCAGAGACACCCACTGCCTGTAGAGATTCGCCCACCGCCTGCAGAGAGTCACCCACTAACTGCAGCGAGTCACCCACTGACAGCAGCCACCCACTGCCTGCAGAGATTCACCCACCACCTGCAGAGAGTCACCCCCCACCTTCAGAGAGTTTCCCACCACCTGCAGAGAGTCAGCCATCGCCTGCAGAGAGTCAGCCATCGCCTGGAGTCGCCCACTGCCTGCTGAGTCACCCACCGCATGCAGTCACCCCCCACCTGCAGAGAGTCACCCACCGCCAGCAGACACCCACCGCTTGCAGAGAGTCATCCACCACCTACAGTTACCCACTGGCTGCAGAGTTGCACACTGCCTGCAGAGAGTCAACCACCACCTGCAGAGTCACAAGCCGCCTGCAGAGTCACCCACCTCCAGCAATCCCCACTGCCAGCAGAGTCACCCACCGCTTACTGGGAGTCACCCACCGCCTGCCGAGAATCAGCCATCGCCTGCAGTCACCCACTACCAGCAGTCACCCACCGCCTGCAGTCACCCACTGCCTCTAGAGAGTCACCCACTGCCAGCAGAGTCACCCACTGCCTGCAGAGAGTCACCCACCACCTGCAGAGAGCCACCCACCGCCTGCAGAGTCACCCACCGCCTGCAGAGTCACCCACCACCTGCAGAGTCACCCACCGACTGCAGAGTCACCCACCGCCTGCAGTCATCCACCGCCTGCAGAGTCATCCACCGCCTGCAGAGAGTCACCCACCACCTGCAGAGTCACCCACCGCCTGCAGTCATCCACCGCCTGCAGAGTCATCCACCGCCTGCAGAGAGTCACCCATCGCCTGCAGTCACCCACCGCCTGCAGAGTCACCCACCACCTGCAGTCACCCACCGCCCGCAGAGAGTCACGATCCGCCCGCAGAAAGTCACCCACCACCTGCAGAGAGTCAACCACTGCCTACAGTCACCCACCACCTGCAGAGAGTCACCCACTGTCTGCAGTCACCCACTGCCTGCAGAGTCACCCACTGCCTGCAGAGTCACCCACCACTTGTAGAGAGTCACCTATCGCCTGCAGAGTCACCCATCAACTGCAGAGTCACCCCCCACCCGCAGAGGGTCACCCACTGCCTGTAGAGTGTCACCCACCGCCAGCAGAGAGTCACCCACGGCCCGCAGAGAGTCACCCACCGCCTTCAGAGAGCTGCTTAAAACCTCCACCTCTTCTTAGTGACAGAAGCTACTTTTATACACTATAAGTTTAAAGAGCATCCTACAAGTGCAGTCCATGACAGGCCTGAATCCACTAAGGGTCTCAATCTTGCACCTGGCTATCAACAGCAGCACTGACAGTGATCAGAAAGAGTGACACAAGGCTGGCCTCTTCTAAAGGACCCTTCACACTCTGAACCTCAGAGACTGCAGTCCCACCCCACACCAGATGGCTGGATTCAGGACGGCTGATAGCAGCTCTTTGTAGCAGCATGACCTTATTCAGCCACTGAGGAGAAGCCAGTCTCCTCTGTCTCACTTCTTTAGCTAGCATCCATCCCCACACTGTCTGGGAAAGCAATACCACCTCCATCTTGTTGACATGAATAGGTCAGGTGTTTCCAAAATGGCCTCCTTCATTCTGGTATATTCACACACTATACATGCACCACACCAGGGGCACAACTAGACCCGAACTTTGAGGGTGGTGGGGCTAAGACTCCGAGCCAGGGCTGGCCCTAGCACTGGTCGCACACAGTGCAACAGTCTTTTTTGGTGCCCCTCCCCCATTTCCTCCTTCTCCAGGAATCTCCTCACTACCACTCGCCAACAATGCACCTCATCTCTCTATTGCCCCTTTCTGACAAACATTTCAGTTTTTTATAGGGCTACTCATAGTTTACTCACACTCAGCTCTGTGATCTGGATGGTACACCTTCTTTGTAGCAGGCACATTAACCCCCTGCACTGACTGGGTGACAGGAGTGCCGATGTGAGTGCACGGTGAGCAATGCAACAGTGTTAAAGTGGGGTGAGAGAAGTGGCTACAGGGTGAGTGAGGTGACCATATGAATTTGGGTAAGGATGTAAGTGCAGAGTGGGACGAATGAATGTATGGTTAGTGATGGGCTTGTTTGAGTGAGATTGCAGAGTGAGCAGTGAGGGGGACAAGTAAATGAAGTGCCACATAAGTGCAGGGTGAGTACTGTGCTTGTGTGACTGCAGGGTGAGGTACAGGGTGAACAGCGCAAGTGCATTGTGAGTGCAGGATGATCACTGTGAGTGCAGAGTGAGCGGTGTGCTCATGTGACTGCTGGGTAAGTGGAGGGAGAACGATGTGAGCTCATGGTGAGTGGCATTAGTGCTGTGTGGTCATTGTGAGTGCAGGGTGAGCGGTGTGAGTGCAGAGTGAACGGTGCGAGTGCACAGTGAGCGGTGTGCTCATGTGACTGCTGGGTAAGTGGAGGGAGAACGCTGTGAGTTCATGGTGAGTGGCATTAGTGCTGTGTGGTCATTGTGAGTGCAGGGTGAGCGGTGTGAGTGCAGAGTGAACGGTGCGAGTGCACAGTGAGCGGTGTGCTCATGTGACTGCTGGGTAAGTGGAGGGAGAACGCTGTGAGTTCATGGTGAGTGGCATTAGTGCTGTGTGGTCATTGTGAGTGCAGGGTGAGCGGTGTGAGTGCAGAGTGAACGGTGCGAGTGCACAGTGAGCGGTGTGCTCATGTGACTGCTGGGTAAGTGGAGGGAGGACGCTGTGAGTTCATGGTGAGTGGCATTAGTGCTGTGTGGTCATTGTGAGTGCAGGGTGAGCGGTGTGAGTGCTGAGTGAACGGTGCGAGTGCACAGTGAGCGGTGTGCTCATGTGACTGCTGGGTAAGTGGAGGGAGAACGCTGTGAGTTCATGGTGAGAGACATTAGTGCTGTGTGGTCATTGCGAGTGCATGGTGTATGGCGTGAGTGCATGGTGATCAGTGTGAGTGCAGAGTGAGCGGTGTGCTCATGTGACTGCTGGGTAAGTGGAGGGAGAACGGTGTGAGTTCATGGTGAGTGGCATTAGTGCTGTGTGGTCATTGCGAGTGCATGGTGTATGGCGTGAGTGCATGGTGATCAGTGTGAGTGCACTGTGATTGGTGCGAGTGCAGGGTGAGTTTGAAAGTGAAGGGAGAGAATGAGGAGTGAGTTGTCCGATTCCCAGACACTTGAAGTAACTTAGCTTGTTATTGACGGCGGCGTAGGGTTTCAGATATGAGTTAAACTATTGCTATTATTGCATTATTCAGGGACAGGGCTGGACTAGCGGTAGCGGGCACAGGGCGTTTTCTCGGAGGGCTAGAAGGGTGGGGTCCGTTTTTGGACCGGTGGGTGCTGGTTTTGTTACAGGGAGCCGGTTTTGTAGCAATTCTGCAATAGCGCCTCCCTGTCTCAAAAGCAGCTGCAAGTGATTCCACGCCCCCCCCCCATGCGCCCCCCTCAGCCCCTACCACCCTCCTCTGTGGCCGTTCCAACCTAATTACCAAGGCCGGTTTCCGTTCCCAGTCCGGCCCTGTCCAGGGCCGGAGGGTGGAGGAAATATATCGTCCCCATCCTGCAACAAACTTCCAGTCTTGTGATTAGGGTTTCCAGCTCATTATATTGACGTCCCAGACATTATAAAAATAAGCAGTCACCTATAGCCTATTTTCAGAACTTATCTGTGCATACTTGGAACAGCAAAAGTAAATAGAATGCACTTTTAGTTGTGTTCTAGGGCTGCCTGAATGATCCATGACTGATAATTAAAGGGAACAAAGACAGAAAAGTCACATTAAAAATGAATACATATGATTTTATTTATAAACCTATTTAGTGTCAAGAGGAGGTCTTTGCAGGCTCTTTAACCAACACATGGCTGGCATTTTTCTTTTGGCAACCCTGAGTTATATTCCTTTTCATTAAATGCCTTCTCACACTAGGGCAGTAAATGTAAAATGCAATGTAAGGAATAGGCAGAGTGGGTGTTAAACCCGGCCTCGTGGCATGGCCATCCCTGTCCCCGCACCACATATCCTGACCCATGCCCCTCATGCAAACCCGGAGCACACGGCCTAGCCGATCCTTCCCACCAGGACACACACACACACACGACCCGGACTTCCCCGTCCGTGGCCTTCCTCCTTTCGGCCACACCGGGCCCGCGTGCCCACTTCATGCACCATGATGGCCGCCCGGCCCCAGCGCGACCCTGGCCTAGAGGCGCCACTCCGGCGGGAGGACATCGCGCTCCCATTGGGATGAGAGAGGGAGGAGCAGTTTCCATCGCACCTCTGAGCTCCCCTGGGAAGGTGGGTTTCGATCGGCCCTCCGGCCTCCCCGAGGGCTGGCTCCACGCCTGCTGGGTGTCTGGGACTCCTCCCGACCCGGCCCTGAAAGGATCAAAAGACAATGGCAGGAAACCCCGACAAGCGACCCCCAGGTGACAAGACCCCTGCCTGCACAGACTCCGGACATCAAAGAGGGGTCGACCTATAACAAGGGGTGTTCTGGGACTATCCAGCAGATTCGCCTTTGGAAACACCTGAGCCCTGCTGAGTGACTCGCGGCTCCCTGAAGATCGTAAGACCTCCGAACTTGTGCTTGAGCCCTGCTGAGTGACTCGCGGCTCCCTGAAGATCGTAAGACCTCCGACTTGTGCTTGAGCCCTGCTGAGTGACTCACGGCTCCCTGAAAGATCGTAAGACCTCCGAACTTGTGCTTGAGCCCTGCTGAGTGACTCGCGGCTCCCACAGACTCTCCTGGTCCCGCCGGACCCCGACGACGACAAGCGTATCCCCCAGCTCGAGGATTGTGAGCTGTGCACCGGGTACGCCCCTGCATTTGATCCATATCCCCAAAGACTGTCCCACTACCTCCTACCCCCCCCCCCCGAGACTCTATGAGCCCGTGCTCTACTTGTATATATTTGCCTTGCTGATCATAAAGATCCTACGACTCCGATTTGATAAAGATTTGTTCTTAAGAACTCACGGTGTGGCGTCTCTTTGACGTGTGGTGCCGAGTGTACGATCCTAGATACGAGATTCCTCCCCTGAGGAGTCTCCCATCAGTGCCCGGCTACGATACCTCGAGGGTTGGTCTCAGGATAGTCAGGGCCCCCTCCGGGGTCCTCTGAGGTCGCCTTCTAACATTGGTGGCAAGCGACGGGATTCGGGCCCATAATCTAGAGATCGTACCGTGAACGGCTGACGCACTACCGACAAAGATGGCAGAAGGAAACGCCATGAGTCTCACAGAAAACGACACCAGTACCGTGTTCCAGGCGGAACAACTGGAAGAGTACACGCACAGAGAAGTGAAGCAATTCTGCAAAGAACTAAAAATCGCTACCACTGGTCTCAACACCAAAGAAGATATGCAGAAGGCACTGAAAGCTTGGGTGGATTCTGGAGCCCCCCGCCCAGAAGGAGCGGTGGAGCTCCACGACGAAGCTGGAGCCTCCCAAGGAGAATGCAGCAGCAACCAGGTGCGAAGCTTCGTACCAGACGGGGGCCTATCCCCGGAGGAACTCGCAGACAGAGAGAGAAGTCGCCATCACGAACTCGAATTGGCCAAACTTAAAATCGAGGGCGAGTTGAAATTAGCCAAGAAAAAGCTAGCAGTGGAACAGATGCGAGTACAAGGAGAACTAAAAGAGAAGAAACTCCAATGGGAACACGGAGGAAGGAGACTTCAACTGGAGCACGAACGCAGCTTGAAGGAAATCGAACAAAAAGCAAAAAGCGAAGAAGCGCGCCCCCCGGGAAACCGAGAGGCGGCCTCCCCGGCGGAGCAGAAGGTCCACATTCCCAAGGATGTGGTCAAAGAATATTACAAAAACGATGACATCCAACAGTGGTTCAGGGCATACGAGGTCGCCATGACATCCCATCGGGTCCCGCAGAAGGATTGGGGGGCCGGGTTGTGGGGACGATTTCTGAGCGAAGGGAGAGACACCCTGCTCGACCTACCAACCTCCATGCAGACCTCCTACAACCACATAAAAGAGGCCCTCCTCACAAGGTACGGCCTCACCCCGGAGATGTACCGCCAGCGGTTCCGGGACTGCAGGAAGATCCCGGGCACCACCTGGGTGGAGTATGTAAACTTCTTCAGCCGTGCATTCGATGGGTGGATCAAGGGCAGCAAGGTAACCACCCTAGAAGAACTAACCCCTCATGTTGTGGGAACACCTGGCTGCGAACTGCTTTGTGGAACTACGCCAGCATCTGCTCGACAGCAAGCTCACGGATCCGAGAAAGCTGGCTGTCGAGGCGGATGGCTGGACCAACACCCGGGTCTCCCGGGGCCCCGTAGGAGAGTACCCCCGAGCCAGTCAGGGACCACCCCGCCAGAGAGGGGGGGGAAACCAGGGAGGGCAGAGAGAGTCCCAGTCTAGTCCCCCCGAAGTCCCAACCTCCGCCTTTCCCGGCACCCCCACCAGCTGTATGCGGCCCCCCCCTGAGACGGGGGCACCGGGTGACCATCACTTCTTTCCATTGTCAGAAGCCCGGGCATTACGCCAACGACCCTGAATGCCCCATGGCCCCACACACCACCCAGGCAGCACCCCCCGCTAGACAGATAGCCAATGTAGCACTGGGGGAGGAGGTTGAGGAGACCGAAGAGTGGGAACCCGCAGCCATGGCCCTAGTATCCTTAGGAGATAGAGAAATGGTCCCTGGAAGCCTCCTGCCCTCCAACACGAAGAAATATGGGCAGCTCGTAACGATCAATGGCCACCAAGTAGAAGCCCTCCGTGACACCGGGGCCAGCATCACCGGTGTCCTCAGTCATTTAGTCCACGAAGACCAGGTCCTCCCCAACGTCTTTTGCCCGGTCATTTCCGCCGACAACACGGAAAGCCTATGTAAGGTAGCCCTGGTGCCTTTTGAGTGGGGAGGGGTGGTCGGTAAACTGAGAGTCGCAGTGAGAACCTCCCAGCCAGTCGACTGTCTCCTGGGGAACGACCTGGAAAGTTCCCCCTGGAAACAAGTCGAGCGCAAGACCCACCTAGGGATGATGGGCCTCCCTGAGTGGGTGTGCGCCACCACTCGATCCATGGCGGCCCGACTGACCCCCCTGAGGGAAGTCGACGACGCCCCGTCCACTGAAGATAGGATGGTCCCCGCCGAGGGTCCCCACATCCCCCCACCAGAAGGGTCGGTCGCCAGTGACGAACCCCCGCCTTCCGACTCCGCCCAGGTCACCGAGTTAGGCGATCTGCCCGAATTGGCCCAGTGGCGCCACGAGGGGGGCCCCTCCCGAGAGGAGTTCTGCCGAGAGCAGGCTATCTGTCCTTCCTTGGTCGGGCCCCGGCAACAGGCAGAGGCCCAGGCCGCAGGCGACCAGAATGGGACGCACCGGGTGTATTGGGAGAATCACCTTTTGTACAGCGAGCAGAAGTCGGTGGAGCTAGGGTCCGGCCGGGTGCTGGTGGTACCCCTACGCTTCCGAAACCTCCTCCTGGGCTTGGCCCACGACGTTCCCCTCGCAGGCCACTTGGGCCAGGACAAAACCTACAGTCGCCTCGTGACCCACTTCTACTGGCCCAGAATGAAAGCAGATGTAGAAGCCCACTGCAAGTCCTGTCCCACGTGCCAGGCCAGTGGGAAGAGCGGAGGAAAGCGCAAGGCTCCCCTCCAACCCTTCCCTGTCGTCAGTACCCCTTTTGAGCGGGTCGGGATCGACATCGTGGGGCCGCTGGACCCCCCAACTTCCCAAGGGCACCGTTTTATCCTCGTCCTGGTGGATCATGCCACCCGATACCCTGAAGCCATCCCCCTGCGCACCGTCACAGCCCCCGTGGTGGGCCGGGCGTTGATAGGAATCTTCTCCCGCATGGGTTTTCCCCGCGAGGTCGTGAGCGATCGCGGTACCAACTTTATCTCCCGCTACATGAAGTCCTTATGGCAACAATGCGGGGTGTCCTATAAATTCACCACCCCGTACCACCCCCAAGGAAACGGCCTGGTAGAGCGGTTTAACCGGACTCTGAAGGGGATGATCGCGGGCTTGGAAGAGCCCCTCCGGCGTAAGTGGGACGTCCTGCTCCCCTGCCTCCTATTCGCCTACCGAGAAGTTCCCCAGAAATCCTTGGGGTTCAGCCCCTTTGAGTTACTCTACGGACACCCCGTCAGGGGGCCCCTCAGCCTGGTCAAGGAAGGGTGGGAGGCGGCACCCCGAGGCCCCCCCCGAGATGTGTTCCGTTACGTCCTGACCCTCCGAAACCAGACTAGGAGGTTCCGAGAGATGGCCGAGGCCAACCTGGAGGCGAGCCAGGAGGAGATGAAGCGCTGGTACGACCAGAACGCCATTCTGGTCGAGTTTCAGCCGGCCAGCAGGTATGGGTCATGGCCCCCGTGAAACCCTGCGCCCTCCAGGATAAATGGACCGGGCCCTTCAAAGTGGTTGAGCGGAAGAGCCAGGTCACGTACTTGGTGGACGTCCAGTCACCCCGGGACCCCCTCCGGGTCCTCCACGTGATCCGCCTCAAGCCCCACTTTGTGCGGACGGAGCTGAGCCTCCTACTGGCCACGGATGACGGGTCCGAGGAGGAGTCGGATCCTCTCCCTGATCTCCTGTGCACCAAAGAGAAGGACGGCTCCGTAGAGGGAGTGAACCTCTCCCCATCCCTCACTCCCCAGCAACGTGTGGATTGCCGCCAGCTCCTAGGGCAGTTTTCTGACCTCTTCTCCATGGTCCCCAAAGTCACCGACTGGTGTGTCCATGACGTGGATACCGGGGACAGCCCGCCGGTGAGACACCGAGCCTACGGAGTACCTGATCGGGTCCGGTCCTGTATTCAAGCCGAGGTCTCGAAAATGTTGACCCTAGGAGTGATCGAACCCTCAGACAGCCCCTGGGCCAGCCCCGTGGTCCTTGTCCCAAAAGCAGCTGCCCGCGGTGTCGCCCCAGAACTCCGCTTCTGAGTGGACTACCGGGGACTCAATGAAGTCACCCGAGCCGAGGCCCACCCCATTCCCCGAGCCGACGAGCTCATTGACCGGCTCGGGGCTGCTCGGTTCCTCAGCACCTTCGATCTCACCTGCGGCTACTGGCAAATTGCGCTCACAGAAGGAGCCAAGGAGCGGTCCGCCTTCTCCACCCCGGATGGGCACTATCGCTTTCGCGTGATGCCCTTCGGGATGAAAAATGCCCCGGCCACCTTCCAGCGACTGGTAAATAGAGTCCTGGCCGGGCTGGAAAAATTCAGTGCTGCATATCTCAACGATATCGCAGTTTTTAGCTCTGAGTGGAGTGAGCACCTCCAGCACCTCCGGAGGGTGCTGACCGCCCTGCACCAGGCAGGCCTCACCGTGAAAGCCAGCAAGTGCCAGATTGGGCAAGGTTCGGTAACCTACCTGGGGCAGCAGGTCGGAAGCGGGCAGGTCACCCCTCTACAGCCCAAAATCGACGCCATCCTAGCCTGGGAACCCCCCACGACCCAAACCGAGGTCCGAGCCTTTCTGGGCCTCACGGGCTACTACCGGAGATTCATCCGGAATTACGGCAGCCTGGTCGGTCCCCTCACGGGACTCACGTCCAAGAAACAGCCCAAGAAGGTGCAGTGGTCCCCTGCCTGCCAAGAGGCGTTCGATGCCCTGAAAGCGCACATGTGCACTGCCCCCGTCCTCCAGGCCCCCGACTACTCCAAGGAGTTTGTGGTAAAAACTGATGCCTCCAAGCATGGCATCAGGGCAGTCCTCTCCCAGGTGAATGACCAAGGCCTAGACCAGCCCGTAGCCTTCCTCAGCCGAAGGCTGTTGCCCAGGGAACAGAGATGGAGCACCATCGAGCGCGAGGCGTTCGCCGTAGTCTGGGCCCTCAAGAAGTTACGCCCTTACCTGTTCGGCACCCATTTCAAGGTCCAAACCGACCATCGCCCCTTGCGATGGCTCATGCAGATGCGAGGAGAAAACCCCAAGCTACTGCGGTGGTCAATCTCCCTCCAGGGGATGGATTTCACCGTGGAACAACGCCCTGGTACGGACCACGCCAACGCCGATGGCCTCTCCCGGTTCTTCCGCCTCAGCAAAGAGAACCCCCAAGAGGATGGGTAGTTCTCTCCGGCTTTCAGCTGGGGGGGACGCGTGTTAGACCCGGCCCTCGTAACATAGCCAGACCCGACCCCTGCACCTCACACCAGCCCCCGAGCCCACGGCCTAGCCGATCCTTCCCACCAGAACGCACACACCCGACCCGGACTTCCCCGTCCGTGGCCTTCCTCCTTTCGGCCACACCGGGCCCGCGTGCCCACTGCATGCACCAAGATGGCCGCCCGACCCCAGCGCGACCCTGGCCTAGAGGCGCCACTCCGGCTGGAGGACATCGCGCTCCCCTTGGGATGAGAAAGGGAGGAGCAGTTTCCATCACACCTCTGCGCTTCCCTGGGAAGGTGGGTTTTGATCGACCCGCCGGCCTCCCCGAGGGCTGGCTCCACGCCTGCTGGGTGTCTGGGACTCCTCCCGACCCGGCCCTGAAAGGATCAAAGGACAATGGCAGGAAACCCCAACAAGCGACCCCCAGGTGACAAGACCCCTGCCTGCACAGACTCCGGACATCAAAGAGGAGTCGCCCTATAACAAGGGGTGCTCTGGGACTGTCCGGCAGATTCGCCTTTGGAAACACCTGAGCCCTGCTGAGTGACTCGCGGCTCCCTGAAGATCGTAAGACCTCCGAACTTGTGCTTGAGCCCTGCTGAGTGACTCGCGGCTCCCTGAAGATCGTAAGACCCCCGAACTTGTGCTTGAGCCCTGCTGAGTGACTCGCGGCTCCCACAGATTCTCTTGGTCCCGCCGGACCCCACGACGACAAGCGTATCCCCCAGCTCGAGGATTGTGAGCTGTGCGCCGGGTATGCTCCTGCATCTGATCCATATCTCCAACGACTGTCCCGCTACCTCCTACCCCCCTCCAAGACTCTGTGAGCCCGCGCTCCACTTGTTTATATTTGCCTTGCTGATCATAAAGATCCTACAACTCCGATCTGATAAAGATTTGTTCTTAAGAACTCCCGGTGTGGTGTCTCTTTGTCGTGTGGTGCCGAGTGTACGATCCTAGATACGAGATTTCTCCCCTGAGGAGTCTCCCGCCAGTGCCCGGCTACGATACCTTGAGGGTGGGTCTCAGAACAGTCAGGGCCCCCTCCGGGCCCCTCTGAGGTCGCCTTCTAACATCCCCCAAGTCACCGACTGGTGTGTCCATGACGTGGACACCGGAGACAGCTCACCGGTGAAACACCGAGCCTACCGAGTCCCTGATCGGGTCCGGTCCTGCATTCAAGCCGAGGTCTCGAAGATGTTGACCTTGGGAGTGATCGAACCCTCAGACAGTCCCTGGGCCAGCCCCGTGGTCCTGGTCCCGAAGGCAGCTGCCCCCGGTGTCGCCCCAGAACTCCGCTTCTGCGTGGACTACCGGGAACTCAATGAAGTCACCCGAGTCGATGCCCACCCCATTCCCCGAGCCGACGAGCTCATTGACCGACTCGGGGCTGCTCGGTTCCTCAGCACATTCGATCTCACCTGCGGCTATTGGCAAATTGCGCTCACAGAAGGAGCCAAGGAGCGGTCCGCCTTCTCCACCCCGGATGGGCACTATCGCTTTCGCGTGATGCCCTTCGGGATGAAAAATGCCCCGGCACCTTCCAGCGACTGGTAAATAGAGTCCTGGCCGGGCTGAAAAAGTTCAGCGCTGCCTATCTAGACGATATCGCAGTTTTCAGTTCCGAATGGAGTGAGCACCTCCAGCACCTCCGGAGGGTGCTAACCGCCCTGCGCCAGGCAGGCCTCACCGTGAAAGCCAGCAAGTGCCAGATTGGGCAAGGTTCGGTAGTCTACCTGGGGCACCAGGTCGGAAGCGGCCAGGTCGCCCCTCTACAGCCCAAGATCGAAGCCATCCTAGCCTGGGAACCACCCACTACCCAAACGGAGGTCCGAGCCTTTCTGGGCCTCACGGGCTACTACCGGAGATTCCTCTGGGGGTACGGCAGCCTGGTCGGTCCCCTCACGGAACTCACGTCCAAGAAACAACCCAAGAAAGTGCAGTGGACCTCTGCCTGCCAAGAGGCGTTCGATGCCCTGAAAGCGGCCATGTGCACTGCCCCCGTCCTCCAGGCCCCCGACTACTCCAAGGAGTTTGTGGTACAAACGGACGCCTCCGAGCATGGCATTGGGGCCGTCCTGTCCCAGGTGAATGACCAGGACCTAGACCAGCCCGTAGCCTTCCTCAGCCGACGGCTGTTGCCCAGAGAACAGAGATGGAGCACCATTGAGCGCGAGGCGTTCGCCGTAGTCTGGGCCCTCAAGAAGTTACGCCCCTATCTGTTCGGCACCCATTTAAAAGTCCAAACCGACCATCGCCCCTTGCGATGGCTCATGCAGATGCGAGGAGAAAACCCCTGTTGGACCCGGCCTCGTAGAATGGCCCTCCGTGCCCCCGCACCACCGAAACCTGGTACCTGCAGCCCAAGCACACGGCCCAGCCGACCCTTCCCACCAGGACACCCGCACCCACCCCGGACATCCCCGTCCATGGCCTCTCTCCTTTCGGCCACCCCGGGCCTGCGTGCCCACTCCATGCAAGAAGATGGCCGCCCGGCCCCAGCGCGACCCGGGCCACGAGGCGCCACTCCGGCTGGAGGACATCACGCTTCCAGGGGATGAGAGAGGGAGGAGCAGTTTCTATCGCACCTCTGAACTCCCCTGGGACGATGGGTTTCGATCGGCCCTCCGGCCTCCCTGCGGGCTGGCTCCGTGCCTGCTGGGTGTCTGGGACTCCTCCCGACCCGGCCCTGAAAGGATCAAAAGACAATAGCAGGAAACCCCGACGAGCGGCCCCCAGGTGACAAGACCCCTGCCTGCACAGACTCCGGACATCAAAGAGGGGTCGACCTATAACAAGGGGTGCTCTGAGACTGTCCGGTAGATTCGACGCTGGAGCAACGAGAGCCTGCCGATGTGTGCGTGGCTCCTGGAACTGAACCAACCTAAGCCTGCTGAGTGACTCGCGGCTTCCTGAAGATCGTAAGACCTCCGAACTTGTGCCTGGGCCTGCTGAGTGACTCGCGGCTCCTTGAAGATCGTAAGACCTCCGAACTCGTGCCGAAGCCTGCTGAGTGACTCGCGGCTCCTTGAAGATCGTAAAACCTCCGAACCTGTGCCTGAGCCTGCTGAGTGACTCGCGGCTCCTTGAAGATCGTAAAGACCTCCGAACCTGTACCTGAGCCCGCTGAGTGACTCGCGGCTCCCCCAGACTCTCACGGTCCCGCCGGACCCCGACTCCGACCACGTATCCCCCAGCTCGAGGATTGTGAGCTGTGCGCCGGATAGGTCCCTGCTTTGAACCGTTACCAGAGACTGTCCCGCTACCCCCTACCCTTCCGAGACTCTTGAGCCCGTGCTCACCTTGTACATATTTGCAGTGATACCTATTTGATAAAGCTTGTTTTCTGAGAATACCCAGTGTGGTCACTCTGTGTCGTGTGGTGCCAGAAGTACGATCCTAGTTGCGAGATTCCTCCCCCTGGGGAATCTCCCGCCAGTGCCCGGCTACGATACTACACGGGTGGGACTCAGGGTAGTCAGGACCCCCTTCCGGGCTCCCCTGAGGTCGCCGTCTAACATTGGTGGCAAGCGACGGGATTCGGGCCCATCACCTAGAGATCGTACAGTGAACAACGGACGCACGACCAACAAAGATGGCAGAAGGAAGCGCCATGAGCTCCGCAGAAACCAACGCCAACAGAGTGTTCCAGGTGGAGCATCTAGAAGAATACACACACAAAGAGCTAAAGCAATTTTGCAAAGAACTTAAAATCGCTACCACTGGCCTCAACACTAAGGAAGACTTGCAGAAAGCACTGAAAACTTGGGTGGAGACCGGGGCCTCCCGCCCGGAAGGCACGGGGGAGCGCCCCGACGAAACCGAACCCCCCCCAAGTGAAAGCAGCGGCAATCAGGTGCGAGGCATCGTACCAGACGGGGGCCTATCCCCGGAAGAACTCGCGGACAGAGAGAGAAGCCGCAGTCATGAACTCGAGTTAGCCAAACTCAAAATCGAGGGCGAATTGAAGTTAGCGGAGAAAAAGCTAGCGGTAGAGCAAATGCGCGTACAAGGCGAACTGGAAGAAAAGAAGCTCCAACGGGAGCACGAAGGAAGGAAGCTCCAACTGGAGCACGAACGCAGCTTAAAGGAACTCGAGCTCAAGGCCCGAAATGAGGACGGGAGGCCCTCGGGAAACCGAGAGACGGCCCCCCCAGCGGAACAGAAGGTCCACATCCCCAAGGATGTGGTCAAGGAATATTATAAAAACGATGACATTCAGCAATGGTTTCGGGCCTACGAGGTCGCCATGACCTCCCATCGGATCCCACAGAAGGACTGGGGGGCGGGGTTGTGGGGGCGGTTTCTGAGCGAAGGAAGGGACACCCTGCTCGACCTACCCCTCTCCCTGCAGACCTCCTACAGCCACATGAAAGAGGCTCTCCTCACAAGATACGGCCTCACCCCAGAAATGTACCGCCAACGGTTCCGGGACTGCAGGAAGATCCCGGGCACCACCTGGGTGGAGTATGTAAACTTTTTTAGTCGGGCCTTCGATGGGTGGGTCAAGGGCAGCAAAGTCACCACCCTTGCCGAACTCACTGATCTCATGTTATGGGAACATCTGGCTGCGAACTGCTTCATAGAGCTACGTCAACATCTGCTGGATAGCAAGCTCACAGATCCCCGGAAGCTGGCTGTGGAGGCCGACCGCTGGACCAACACCCGGGTCTCCCGGGGCATGGTAGGAGAGTACCCCCGAACCAGTCAGGGACCACCCCGCCAGAGAGGGGGAGGGAACCAGGGAGGGCCGAGAGAGTCCCAGCCTAGCCCCCCGAAGACACCACCTCCGCCTTTCCCGGCGCCCCACCCACCAGTGACCGGGCCCCCTGGGAGACGGGGACACCGGGTGACCGTCACCTGCTTCCGTTGCCAGAAACCCGGGCACTACGCCAATGACCCAGAGTGTCCCATGGCCACCCAAGTCCTCCCTGCGAGACAGATAGCCAACGTAGCCCTGGGGGAGGAGGTTGAGGAAGCCGAGGAGTGGGAACCCGCCGCGATGGCCCTAGTATCCCTGGGAGATAGGGAAATGATCCCTGGTAGCCTCCTACCCTCCAACACACAGAAATATGGGCAGCTCGTCAAGATCAATGGCCACCAGGTAGAGGCCCTGCGGGACACCGGGGCCAGTATCACCGGTGTCCTCAGGCACCTAGTCCCCGAGGAGCAGATCCTCCCCAATGTCTTTTGCCCCGTAATATCCGCAGACAATAGGGAAAGTATGTGTCAGGTAGCCCTGGTGCCATTTGAGTGGGGAGGGGTGATAGGTAAACTCAAGGTGGCCGTAAGAACCTCCCAGCCGGTCGACTGCCTCCTAGGGAACGACCTGGAGAGTTCTCCCTGGAAGCACGTAGAGCGCAAGGCCCACCTAGGAATGATGGGACTCCCCGAGTGGGTGTGTGCCACCACCCGATCTATGACAGCCCGACTCACTCCCCGGAGAGAAGTCGAGAGCACCCCGGTCGAAGAAACCAGTACCGTCCCCGCCGAGGGTCCTCCCGTTCCCCCATCAGAAGGGTCCGTCGCCAGCGACGAACCCGCACCATCCGACCCCGCCCCGGTCCCCGAGTTGGGGGATCTACCCGAGTTGGCCCATTGGCGCCACGAGGGCGGGCCCACCCGGGAAGAATTTTGCCGGGAGCAAGCCACCTGTCCTTCCCTGGTCGGGCTGCGGCGCCAGGCCGAGGGCCAAGCCGCAGGTGACCAGACCGGAACGCACCGAATCTATTGGGAGAATAACATCCTGTATAGTGAGCAGAAGTCGGTGGAGCTGGGATCCGGACGGGTACTGGTGGTACCCCTCCGCTTCCGAGATTTCCTCCTGGGCTTAGCCCACGACGTCCCCCTCGCCGGCCACCTGGGTCAGGACAAGACCTACAGCCGTCTTGTGACCCATTTTTATTGGCCTAAGATGAAAGCAGCGGTAGAGGCACACTGCAAGTCCTGCCCCACGTGCCAGGCCAGTGGGAAGAGTGGGGGGAAGCGCAAGACTCCCCTCCAACCCTTCCCGGTCGTCAGTACCCCCTTCGAACGAGTCGGAATCGACATCGTGGGGCCACTGGACCCCCCCACCTCCCAAGGTCACCGTTTCATCTTGGTCCTAGTAGACCACGCCACCCGCTATCCGGAGGCTATTCCCCTACGCACCATTACGGCCCCCGTGGTGGGCCGGGCCCTGATGGGGATCTTTTCCAGGGTGGGTTTCCCCCGCGAGGTCGTGAGCGATCGCGGAACTAATTTTATATCCCGGTATATGACGTCCCTGTGGCAACAATGTGGGGTGTCCTATAAGTTCACCACCCCGTACCATCCCCAAGGGAACGGCCTAGTAGAGAGGTTTAATAGGACTTTGAAAGGGATGATCGCTGGCCTAGAAGAGCCCCTCCGGCGTAAGTGGGACGTCCTGCTCCCCTGCCTCTTGTTCGCTTACCGGGAGGTCCCCCAGAAGTCCTTAGGGTTCAGCCCGTTTGAATTACTCTATGGACACCCCGTCCGAGGTCCCCTCAGTTTGGTTAAGGAAGGGTGGGAGGCAGCACCCCAGACCACCCCCCGAGATGTGTTCCAATAGGTCCTGGCCCTCCGGAACCAGACCAGGAGGTTCCGAGAACTGGCCGAGGCCAACCTGGAGGCGAGTCAAGAAGAAATGAAGCGCTGGTACGACCAGAATGCTACTCTGGTCGAGTTCCAGCCGGGCCAGCAGGTGTGGGTCATGGCCCCCGTGAAGCCTGGCGCCCTCCAGGACCGATGGACTGGGCCCTACAAAGTGGTTGAGAGGAAGAGTCAAGTCACCTACTTGGTGGACGTCCAGTCGCCTCGGGATCCCCTCCGGGTCCTGCACGTGAACCGCCTCAAGCCTCACTTCGTGCGGACAGAACTGAGCCTCCTGCTGGCCACCGATGACGGGGCCGAAGATGAGTCGGATCCCCTCCCGGACCTCCTGTGTGTCAAGGAGCAGGATGGCTCCATGGAGGGAGTGAACCTCTCCCCAGCCCTCACTGCCCAGCAACAAGCGGACTGCCGCCAGCTCCTCAGACAATTTTCCGACCTCTTCTCCCTGACCCCCCGGGTCACCAACTGGTGTGTTCACGATGTGGACACCGGGGACAGCCCGCCGGTGAGACACCGAGCCTACCGGGTTCCTGACCGGGTCCGGTCCTGCATTCAAGCTGAAGTCTCGAAGATGTTGACCCTGGGGGTGATCGAGCCCTCTGACAGTCCCTGGGCCAGCCCCGTGGTCCTGGTTCCGAAGGCAGCGGCCCCCGGTGTCGCCCCCGAGCTCCGGTTCTGCGTGGATTACCGGGGGCTCAATGACATTACCCGAGCCGATGCCCACCCCATTCCACGAGCCGCCGAACTCATTGACCGACTAGGGGCCGCCCGGTTCCTCAGCACTTTCGACCTCACCTGCGGATACTGGCAGATTGCGCTCACCGAAGGGGCCAAGGAGCGGTCTGCTTTCTCCACCCCCGATGGGCACTACCGCTTCCGCGTGATGCCCTTCGGGATGAAAAATGCCCCGGCCACTTTCCAGAGACTGGTGAATAGGGTCCTGGCCGGGCTAGAACAGTTCAGCGCGGCCTATCTGGACGACATCGCTGTCTTCAGTTCAGAGTGGAGTGAGCACCTCCAGCACCTCCGGAGAGTGCTAACCGCCCTGCGCCAGGCAGGCCTCACAGTAAAAGCCAGCAAGTGCCAGATCAGGCAAGGATCCGTAGTCTACCTGGGGCACCAAGTCGGGAGTGGCCAGGTCGCCCCTCTACAGCCAAAGATCGACGCCATCCTGGCATGGGAACCACCCATCACCCAAACGGAGGTCCGAGCCTTTCTGGGACTCACGGGCTACTACCGCCGATTCATTCGGGGGTATGGCAGCCTTGTCGGCCCTCTCACTGAACTCACGTCTAAAAAACAGCCAAAGAAGGTGCAGTGGACGGCTGCCTGCCAGGAAGCTTTCGATGCTCTAAAAAAGGCCATGTGCACTGCCCCCGTCCTCCAGGCTCCCGACTACACCAAGGAGTTCATAGTCCAGACCGATGCCTCCGAGTATGGCATTGGGGCCGTCCTGTCCCAAGTGAATGATCAAGGCCTAGACCAGCCCGTCGCCTTCCTCAGTCGGCGGCTGCTGCCCCGAGAACAGAGGTGGGGCGCCATAGAGCGCGAAGCCTTTGCCGTGGTCTGGGCACTCAAAAAACTACGACCCTACCTGTTCGGCACTCATTTCAGAGTCCAAACTGACCATCGGCCCTTGCGATGGCTCATGCAGATGCGAGGAGAAAACCCCAAGCTCCTGCGGTGGTCAATCTCCCTCCAGGGAATGGACTTCACCGTAGAACACCGCCCTGGTACGTGAGGAAATATGAATTTTTATGGTCAATTGTGTCCCCTATCTAGACCCCAACGGCTCCATGTACATGCTACAAGTACATGTATGTTCCCTCCACTTCAAGCTATGAAGACGCAAATACAATTGTGTCCAACGTTAATATGTACTCTTTCCTATCTGCCATGAATGGGCCAGATATTCCGTTCCTAAGTATGCCTTGCCACCGTCTTTATATGGTATACTTTTCACGTTTTCCAGCTCTGGCAAGGTAGGCCCTGAATTCTGCCATCGAGCTTTTTCCTGCTTCTGCCTCTGAATGCTCCAGCCTGGACCTGCATCTGTATCCATGAACTTTGTTTTACTTCCTGCGCGGCTAACGGTGCCTAGCCCGGCCTGTTGCCTGCCAAAAACTGTATTCAGCCTTCAAGTTATCTGCTCCGTTCCTCAAGAAATGCATTCCTGTCTAAATAGCTTAGGTAAACATCCCTCTAGCTGCAGAGCAAAGGGCCCGGCCTTACTGTCTCCGTGCAAGTAATTCATGACTCTCGTTACCATGGTAGGCCCATGCCCCCTCGCATCTCATGTAGACACTTAGACGCTTGTACACGCACTAGCAGTCAGTATAGAATAGGATCTGTCCGAGAAGACCTTTCCTTCCAGATAATATAGTTCCTTAAACACAAGATATTAGATATGATTTAGGACTAGGTTGTCCTGACACCCCAGACTTCTGTCTCCTCATGTAGGGCTAAATGTCAAGTTCCCTTCACCCTCTAGTTACACGTCAATCACACGTCATGCGACTGCGCGCGCATCTCTGCCATGTATTTTTGCTGACTTTGCAGGATTCTCTTATGGATCCACCCACTTGTGTCATCATCATAATGACGTTTTTTAGTATACGCCTCTATGCACGCCTATTGTAACGCCTTTTCTATTACGTATGTGTATTCTTATCAGTTGTTACGCCTCCTGCATCTGTCTTTACTGTAATGCATTACTATATATGCCATAACCTGTCAATAATGTATTGCTGATCCCTTCCTGAACCTTCGTGGTGACGGAACTCGATTGCCTGGTTCGAACCATCATTCCTTTGTAAGGAATAAATACCCTATTATACCCTCGAATACCACGGATTCTGCCTCTTATTTTTACTGAGTTATTTGTATTGTATTTTACCGCATAAATTAAGTCCAGGTAATTTAAATTTACCACATACGGACCACGCCAACGCTGACGGCCTCTCCCGGTTCTCCCGCCTCAGCGAAGAGAACCCCCCAAGGTGATGGGCAGTTCTCTCCGGCTTTCAGCTGGGGGGGACGCGTGTTGGACCCGGCCTCGTAGAATGGCCCTCCGTGCCCCCGCACCACCGAAACCTGGTACCTGCAGCCCAAGCACACGGCCCAGCCGACCCTTCCCACCAGGACACCCGCACCAACCCCGGACATCCCCGTCCATGGCCTCTCTCCTTTCGGCCACCCCGGGCCTGCGTGCCCACTCCATGCAACAAGATGGCCGCCCGGCCCCAGCGCGACCCGGGCCTCGAGGCGCCACTCCGGCTGGAGGACATCACGCTTCCAGGGGATGAGAGAGGGAGGAGCAGTTTCTATCGCACCTCTGAACTCCCCTGGGACGATGGGTTTCGATCGGCCCTCCGGCCTCCCTGCGGGCTGGCTCCGTGCCTGCTGGGTGTCTGGGACTCCTCCCGACCCGGCCCTGAAAGGATCAAAAGACAATAGCAGGAAACCCCGACGAGCGGCCCCCAGGTGACAAGACCCCTGCCTGCACAGACTCCGGACATCAAAGAGGGGTCGACCTATAACAAGGGGTGCTCTGAGACTGTCCGGTAGATTCGACGCTGGAACAACGAGAGCCTGCCGATGTGTGCGTGGCTCCTGGAACTGAACCAACCTAAGCCTGCTGAGTGACTCGCGGCTCCTTGAAGATCGTAAAACCTCCGAACCTGTGCCTGAGCCTGCTGAGTGACTCGCGGCTCCTTGAAGATCGTAAAGACCTCCGAACCTGTACCTGAGCCCGCTGAGTGACTCGCGGCTCCCCCAGACTCTCACGGTCCCGCCGGACCCCGACTCCGACCACGTATCCCCCAGCTCGAGGATTGTGAGCTGTGCGCCGGATACGTCCCTGCTTTGAACCGTTACCAGAGACTGTCCCGCTACCCCCTACCCTTCCGAGACTCTTGAGCCCGTGCTCACCTTGTACATATTTGCAGTGATACCTATTTGATAAAGCTTGTTTTCTGAGAATACCCAGTGTGGTCACTCTGTGTCGTGTGGTGCCAGAAGTACGATCCTAGTTGCGAGATTCCTCCCCCTGGGGAATCTCCCGCCAGTGCCCGGCTACGATACTACACGGGTGGGACTCAGGGTAGTCAGGACCCCCTTCCGGGCTCCCCTGAGGTCGCCGTCTAACAACCCCAAACTACTGCGGTGGTCAATCTCCCTCCAGGGGATGGATTTCACCGTGGAACATCGCCCTGGTACTGACCACGCCAACGCCGATGGCCTCTCCCGGTTCTTCCGCCTCAGCGAAGAGAACCCCCAAGAAGATGGGTAGTTCTCTCCGGCTTTCAGCTGGGGGGGGCGCGTGTTAGACCCGGCCTCGTGGCATGGCCATCCCTGTCCCCGCACCACATATCCTGACCCATGCCCCTCATGCAACCCCCGAGCACACGGCCTAGCCGATCCTTCCCACCAGGACACACACACACACGACCCGAACTATCCCGTCCGTGGCCTTCCTCCTTTCGGCCACACCGGGCCCGCGTGCCCACTTCATGCACCATGATGGCCGCCCGGCCCCAGCGCGACCCTGGCCTAGAGGCGCCACTCCGGCGGGAGGACATCGCGCTCCCATTGGGATGAGAGAGGGAGGAGCAGTTTCCATCGCACCTCTGAGCTCCCCTGGGAAGGTGGGTTTCGATCGGCCCTCCGGCCTCCCCGAGGGCTGGCTCCACGCCTGCTGGGTGTCTGGGACTCCTCCCGACCCGGCCCTGAAAGGATCAAAAGACAATGGCAGGAAACCCCGACAAGCGACCCCCAGGTGACAAGACCCCTGCCTGCACAGACTCCGGACATCAAAGAGGGGTCGACCTATAACAAGGGGTGTTCTGGGACTATCCGGCAGATTCGCCTTCGGAAACACCTGAGCCCTGCTGAGTGACTCGCGGCTCCCTGAAGATCGTAAGACCTCCGAACTTGTGCTTGAGCCCTGCTGAGTGACTCGCGGCTCCCTGAAGATCGTAAGACCTCCGAACTTGTGCTTGAGCCCTGCTGAGTGACTCGCGGCTCCCTGAAGATCGTAAGACCTCCGAACTTGTGCTTGAGCCCTGCTGAGTGACTCGCGGCTCCCTTAAGATCGTAAGACCTCCGACTTGTGCTTGAGCCCTGCTGAGTGACTCGCGGCTCCCTGAAAGATCGTAAGACCTCCGAACTTGTGCTTGAGCCCTGCTGAGTGACTCGCGGCTCCCACAGACTCTCCTGGTCCCGCCGGACCCCGATGACGACAAGCGTATCCCCCAGCTCAAGGATTGTGAGCTGTGCGCCGGGTACGCCCCTGCATTTGATCCATATCCCCAAAGACTGTCCCGCTACCTCCTACCCCCCCCCGAGACTCTATGAGCCGGTGCTCTACTTGTATATATTTGCCTTGCTGATCATAAAGATCCTACGACTCCGATTTGATAAAGATTTGTTCTTAAGAACTCACGGTGTGGCGTCTCTTTGTCGTGTGGTGCCGAGTGTACGATCCTAGATACGAGATTCCTCCCCTGAGGAGTCTCCCGCCAGTGCCCGGCTACGATACCTCGAGGGTTGGTCTCAGGATAGTCAGGGCCCCCTCCGGGCTCCTCTGAGGTCGCCTTCTAACAGTGGGGGCCCAGGGGGTACTGGAAATAGAAAAAAAACTAAGCCTCAGTAACTAGTTTCCAAAGGTATGTAAATATGTAAATGGTCGTGCCAGAGATAAAACTCCAGACACTGCCACCCACCCTCCCCCGAGCCCACAGCAGCTCGAGCTGCAGCTGAGACACGACGGGAGGGGGGCAGAAACCCTTTCAGCCCAATGAGCAATGCGCACCGACACCATACACATACAGGCAGACATGCGCTGGGATGTCAGCGCAGCAATCTGCGTCTAGCCTGTAGCAAGGGAACTTTACACGAAAGGGCCAGATGGGCAGTACTCCCTTGACACAGATAAAAAGGTCTGGTCACAACTATATGATATCTGAAAAACGGCGTGCTGCCCTCACCCGTCTGCATGCTAGTAATGTAAAAGCATATCATAATGTGTATTTGTAAGGCGCACGTTCACCCGAGGGTATCTTGGCATTGAAGAACAAGTTTATTGATAACCAACCCAATGGTGCTCATTTAATCGACCTCCAAAGGTTGAAAGGCCAGTTAAGATTTGGACCTGTGACCAAGAGGTCGCACACAGGCCCCTACAGAGGACGCATTAGTCCACTAAGCCACCAGACCTGGCTAGCATCCATGACGGGGACGATAGTCTGGTGTCAGTAAAGAGGGGGCGGTTGGTGCACCGTCAGGGTCCACAGTGACTCTAGGACCACACTCACATTAAGGGGCGTGGACAGGCTTGTGTTTGCAGGCTAGAGTAGCACGAGTCTAGGACCGCACTCACATTAAGGGGCAGGGGACTGGCCTCCGTATACAGGCTAGACTTGCGCAAGGCTTGGACGCACTCACATTAAGGGGCGCGGACAGGCCTGCGTTTACAGGCTAGAGTAGCACGAGGCTAGGGCGCACTCACGTTAAGAGGAGCGTACAGGCTAGACTAGTGCAAGTCTAGGACCGCGCTCACATTAGGAGGCGTAGACAGGCCTCAGTATACATGCTAAACTAGCGCGAGGTTGGGACCGCACTCACATGAAGGGGCGCGGACAGGCCTGTGTATACATGCTATACTGACGCGCGGCAGGGGCCGCACTCACATTAAAGGGCAATCAAAGGCCTGCGTATACATGCTAGACTAGCGCGAGGCTCGTGCTGCACTCACATTAAGGGGCGAGAACAGGCCTATTTATACAGGCTAGATTAGCGCGAGGCTGGGGCCGCACTCACATTAAGGGGCGAGAACAGGCCTGCGTATATAGTGTAGACTAGCGCGAGGCTGGGGCCGCACTCACATTAAGGGGCAAGAACAGACCTGCGTATATAGTGTAGACTAGCGCGAGGTTGGGATCGCACTCACATGAAAGAGCGCGGACAGGCTGGAGCCGCACTCACATTAAGGGGCGCGGACAGACCTGTGCATACATGCTATACTGGCGCGAGGCTGGGGCCGCATTCACAATAAAGGGCGCGGACAGACCTGTGCATACATGTTAGACTAGCGCGAGGCTAGGACCACACTCACATTTAGGGGCGCGGACAGACCTATGTACACAGGCTAGACTAGCGCGAAGCTAGGACCACACTCACATTAAGGGGCAGGGACAGGTCTGTGTTTACAGGCTAGACAAGCGCAAGGCTGGGGCCACACTCACATTAAGGGGCACGGACAGGTCTGTGTATACAGGCTAGACAGGAGTGAGGCTGGGGCTGCACTCAGATTAAGGGGCGCGGACAGGCCTGTGTATACAGGCTAGACTAGCGAGAGGCTGGGGCCACACTCACATTAAGGGGCACGGACAGTTCTCTGTATACAGGCTAGACAAGCGCGAGGCGAGGGCCACACTCACATTAAGGGGTATGGACAGACCTGTGTATACAGGCCGGACTAGCTCAAAGCTAGGACCGCACTCACATTAAAGGGCACGGACAGGCCTGTGTATACAGGCTAGACTAGCGCGAGGCTGGGTACAAATATCCAAAAGCGAGGACACCGCGCACCCCGCGCAGAGAACATGGCCGGAGACCTCAGGGGACCTTCCTGTCCCAACAGATCATCACCTACAGTCTCCTAAAGCGGTTAACTGGTGAGATGTGCGCACCCAACCAGGCTGACTGTGGATGCCAGCCTACTCGCTTTGACAATCCTTCCTTTGCAATGCTTTTTGTACACCTTCAGTACAATAGCATGAAATAATGGCCACCTCTGTATGCGCATGCGCAGGTGGACATCTTTGGAAGTTTCTGTAACAAGGTTTTACAGGAATATTCAAAGATGGCCACCTGAGGCGCGCATAGACGCAGTGAGGCCATCATTGATTTAATGACTGGAAGCCCGTTCAAAGGCGCCCACCCCTGCTGGCCCAAATGTGCCCAAGGAAGCATTGATAGCCATTCAAATAAAACGCACCCCGCGAGCAGTGCGCGCGCCAGATGCCGAGAACATTCAAAGTAAAAAAAAAAATGGAGAAAAAAAATGTTAAGTAAGCAGAAGAACAGTGCATGCCGGTGCTACGCTGGTGCTATGTCGGTATTATGTGGGTACTATGCCGGTACGTGCCCGAGAGCAGGCAGGAAGCAATACACACCCTGACACGCTTGGATACAGTATTTTAATGTGTCTACAGCAGCGGTTCTTAACCTGTGGCCCGGGGAGCCCTGGGGTCCGTGAAGCCTTCTCAGGGGGTCCTTAAAAATGTAATGAAAGAAGCAAAATGTAAAAATTGAAACATACGGGGGTATCTGGATTCCAGTAATGATTCAGCGGGTGTCCCAGGGATCCAGTAATGATTCAGCGGGTGTCCCAGGGATCCAGTGATGATTCAGTGGGGGTCCTGGGGTCCCAGTAATGATTCAGTGGGGGCCCTAGAGTTCCAGCAAAGATTCATTGGGGGTCCCAGGGTTCCCGTAATGATAAAGTGTGGGTCCGGGGTTCCAATAATGATTCAGCAGGGGTCCCGGGGCTCCAATAATGATTCGGGGTCCCGGGGTTCCAATAATGATTCAGTGGGATCCTCAGATTCCAATAATGATTCAGTGGGGGTCCTCGTATTCAGTGGGGGTCCTCGGGTTCCAGTAATGATTCAGTGGGGGCCCCTGGATTCCAATAATGATTCAGTGGGTGTCCTGGGGTTCCAGCAAGGATTCGTTGAGGGCCCCAGGGTTCCAGTAATGATTAAGTGGGGGTCCAGGGTTCCAATAATGATTCAGCGGGGGTCCCGGGATTCCAGTAATGATTCAGTGGGGGTCCCGGGTTCCAGTAATGATTAAGTGGGGGCTCTGGGGTTTCAGCAATGATTCACTGGGGGTCCCAGGGTTCCAGTAATGATTAAGTGGGGGTCCAGGGTTCCAATAATGATTCAGCGGGGTCCTGGGGTTCCAGCAATGATTCAATGGGGGTCCCAGGGTTTCAGTAATGTTTAAGTGGGGGTCCTAGGGTTCCAGTAATGTTTAAGTGGGGTTCTGTGGGTCCCAGTGATGATTAAGTGGGGATCCCGGGGTTTTAGTAATGATTCAGGGGGGGTCCCTGGATTCCAGTAATGATTCAGCGGGGGTCACCGGGTTCCAGTAATAATTCAGTGGGGGCTCTCGGGGTCCCAGTGATGATTCAGTGGGGGTTCCGGGGTTCCAGTAATGATTAAGTGGAGGGGTCCCTGGATTCCAGTAATGATTCAGCGGGGGTCCCGGGGTTCCAGTTATGATAAAACGGTGGTCCTTGGATTCCAATAAAGATTCATTGGGGGTCCCCGGGTTGCAGTAATGATTCAGCGGGGGTCCAGGGTTTCCAGTAATGACTAAGTGGGCCCCTGGATTCCAATAATGATTGAGTGGGGGTCCCAGGGTTCCAGTAATGATTAAGTTTGGGGTCCCAGGGTTCCAGCAATGATTAAGTGGGGGTCCAGGGTTCCAATAATGATTCAGCGGGGTCCTGGGGTTCCAGCAATGATTCAATGGGGGTCCCAGGGTTTCAGTAATGTTTAAGTGGGGGTCCTAGGGCTCCAGTAATGTTTAAGTGGGGTTCTGTGGGTCCCAGTGATGATTAAGTGGGGATCCCGGGGTTTTAGTAATGATTCAGCGGGGGTCCCTGGATTCCAGTAATGATTCAGCAGGGGATCCGGAGTTCCAGTTATGAAAAAGCGGTGGTCCTTGGATTCCAATAATGATTCATTGGGGGTCTCCGGGTTCCAGTAATAATTCAGTGGGGGCTCTCGGGGTCCCAGTGATGATTCAGTGGGGGTTCCTGGGTTCCAGTAATGATTAAGTGGAGGGGTCCCTGGATTCCAGTAATGATTCAGCGGGGGTCCCGGGGTTCCAGTTATGATAAAACGGTGGTCCTTGGATTCCAATAAAGATTCATTGGGGGTCCCCGGGTTGCAGTAATGATTCAGCGGGGGTCCAGGGTTTCCAGTAATGACTAAATGGGCCCCTGGATTCCAATAATGATTGAGTGGGGGTCCCAGGGTTCCAGTAATGATTAAGTTTGGGGTCCCAGGGTTCCAGCAATGATTCAGTGGGGGTCCCAGGGTTCCAGCAATGATTCCGAGAGGGTCTTGGGGTTCCAGCAATGATTCAGGGGATCCCTGAATTCCAGTAATGATTAAACGGGGGTCCTGGGGTTCCAGTAATGATTCAGTGGGGGTCCCGGGGTTCAACCAATGATTAAGTGGAGGGGTCCCTGTATTCCAATAATGATTCAGTGGGGGTCCCTGGATTCCAATACTGATTCACCGGGGTCCATGGGTTGCAGTAGTGATTAAGTGGAGGTCCACAGAATCCAAAAGGTTGAGAACCACTCGTCTACAGGATTCTCTGTGCAGGAGACTTCATTTGAGTAAACAGATTTAACTCCTTCGACCCCAGTGGGTGGTTATCTCACCCAAAAAACATCTGGATTCTAAGGTTAGGTACCTTAGCCGTCACCGTGCCTGCATCCGTGGCTGTCATCAAGTTTCCCAATTCACTAGTTTCCCTCAACCTGTGTTTTTTTCAATTTAAAATGTAAAATAAAGCAGAAATGTCAAAGAGATTCTTTTCTTACCGGCCTAACTTTGGCTGAGGGATGGGTCTTCCGTCTGCTATAACTGGCCTAGGTATGGTACAGCGAAGGGTCTACCGCCTGCTCTAACCGGCCTGGTTGTGACTAAGGGAGGGTCTACTGTCTGCTCTAACCGGCCTAGCTGTGGCTAAGTGAAGGGTCTCCCACCTTCTGTAAGTAGTTTACACTGAGTGCCAGATGTCTTATGTCAATGCAGCATACATGTCATGAGCATGGTGAGACGGGTACATGGCATGTTAGTGCACACACTGATCAGGATATCCTGACTGCCATGCTGTATCTAAACTCTCAGTACAACAAACTTTGAAGAACAGATGTTACAATAAACAGCAGAACTCTGCCTCATCATACTTCCGGTCCGTTGCGTCACTGCGGGGACCGCGGGACAGGTGCTTGTGTGAGTGGATGAAGCCAAGGTAAGGAAGCCTCAGAGCTGGTAAAAGTAGAGCCCCTGACCAACCTCCAGGGCACAGGATCCCAGGCTGCCTGTCACAGCTCACACAGGGAGGGGCCCTGCCAGATGGCGAGCTATAAACTGGGCAAACATCCTGGAGGTGGGGGGTAAGTAGGATCTGCCCAGCCCAGGCTCCAGGTCCTACCAGCTCGCGGGCGTGGCACGTGGAGCACGCACTGCTTTCCAGGGCCTGCCCAGTCTGCAGACATCTTACAACAGCCTTCACAAACTGACGTCATGAATGGAATATAGAGAGCGCCACAGTCTTTCCAAGCTGAAACGCCTGGGGACAGAAACAAACACTTCAAGTCTACAAAACCCTAAATGTTTTATTTGAGAAGGTAAAGAAAGAGTTTCCTGGGCCAGGGGTTTGTACAACGAGACTTCAGCGCCTCACAGGGCCTTCCGGGGACAGTTTTAGAAATGACTGGGTCCAGCTGAGTACAAATTTACCACTTTGTTTAATATGATGATGGGCTCTCGATGACCACCCTCATGGTGATCAGCACTCGATAGGCCAGACACTTGGTGATCCACTCCGGATCGCTAACCTCAAGGTGATCAGTTATCAATTGTCACACCCTTGGTTATCCACTGATAACTTCACTCAATTTTGATCCAGTCCTGATCATTGCCCTCAACTTTGATCCACTCTTGATAACTGCCCTCAGCGTTGATCCACTCCTGATCACTGCCCTGAACTTTGATCCACTCCTTATCACTGCCCTGAAGTTTGATACACTCCTGATCACTGCCCTCAACTTCGATCCACTCCTGATCACTGTCCTCAACTTCGATCCACTCCTGATCACTGCCCTGAACTTTGATCCACTCCTGATCACTGCCCTCAACTTCCAACCACTCCCGATCACTGCCCTCAACTTCGATCCACTCCTGATCACTGTCCTCAACTTTGATCCACTCCTGATCACTGCCCTGAAGTTTGATACACTCCTGATCACTGCTCTCAACTTTAATCCACTCCTGATCACGGTCCTCAACTTCGATCCACTCCTAATCACTGCCCTGAAGTTTGATACACTCCTGATCACTGCCCTCAACTTTGATCCACTCCTGATCACTGCCCTGAACTTTGATCCACTCCTGATCACTGCCCTCAACTTCCAACCACTCCTGATCACCGCCCTCAACTTCGATCCACTCCTTATCACTGCCTTCAACTTCGATCTGCTACTGATGACTTCCCTCAACTTCCATCCACTTCTGAACACTGAGCTCAACATCGATCCACTCCTGATCACTTCTCTCTTGGCGCTCCACTCAATTGCTTCCTCATCCACTGATAGCTAACCTCAGGGTGATCAGTTCACAATCGTCACCCCCTTGGTGATCCGCTCCTGATCACTGCCCTCAAGTTTGATCCACTCCTGATCACTGCCCTCAACTTCGATCCACTCCTGATAACCTCCCTCTTGGCGCTCCACTCAATTGCTCCCTCATCCACGTCACCTCATGGTTCAAGCACCAGAGCAGTGGCTCTGTGGGCTGATCCGCCCACTGCTGGGCCTCTGCTGAGCTTGTGTCCCGAAGCTTGTTTCCAGCCATTGACTAAGCCTTGACTCTTCTGAGACTGACCAGATGAGCACCAGGGAGTTGGGTGACAACAAACTTCTCTTATCACCGCTAAGAAACTGCTTCAGTTGTGAATAAGCGATTTGTAAGAATACGTGATTTGTTCTCTTGTAGCGCCTCTATCCTTCCAAGAGCTGTAGGACCAGGCCTCCAGGGATCTGAGATGCCTTCTTGCTGCCTGGCTTCAGCGATGCATTATTGAGCTTGGCCCCTTCCTCTACTCTCCGACATAGAGGAGAGAATGGCTGATGGTGTGCGGCTGTGAAGACCCCCAACTGCCTACGAAAGCAGAGGGGTCAGTTGGGGTACACTGGACAGGGTCAGAAGACCTGGGGCTAGCTTCCATGCTCTATTTGACTCTCCAGTTCTCTTGGTCAGGAGATCTATGTGAAGGGCCTGGAAACAGCTCTCTGTGCCAGTGATGGACGCCCCCAGCATGTCCTGTACAAAAGAGAAGTGCACACGCCCCAGGCTCTGAAGGAACACCATAGAGACTTCCATCTTCATGGCCTGGGCTCCCATCCTTTCATCGCGGATGCCTTCGTTTTAGACTTCTACAGTTACTGCGATCTCCTGATCAGCGCCCACATTTGCTACGAGCAAAGGGTAGGCATCCTTTTTCAAGTTATTCACCAATGACCCTCACGTAAGGTGCATGTGTGTGCAGAGCAGCTGCCCATCACCAGAAGTTGTTACAAGAAGGGGTAGCACCAAGGAGTTTACACCAGGCACTTGAGAGGCTTACAGCTGCCTTGTTTCTGGCAGTGCTGCTGAATGCAGAATCTTACACCCTGTGAAACGCCGCGGCATTTAAAGAGTGAATTCTGATTGACAAATACAATCACGCATAATTCACAGCTTAGAGGCCGATTGACTGGAAAAGTCCAAGGGACAAAATATATTCCGTTCCCGTGTGCACAGGTAGTTTTGGATCTGAAATCTCATCTGTCTGCCTCGGCAGCAGGGTATTCAGACAGAATACACTTTGGGGGGCTCCCAACAGTCCACAACTTTTAATGCCCACCTTCCAGCCCACAACTTCAAAGGGCACGCACCTACAATGCACATGGGATGGGAAGGGATTGTCCTGGGCCTGCCCTGCAAACCTCAAACTTTGCCTGAAATCACGCATTTCCCTTACATTTCTGTGATGGAAACTTCCAGAATCCGCAGGAATCTGCAAACTTCCTACCACCCAGCATTACCCAACTTGTCTGGTTGGGCCTGGTGCCCGCAACAGGAATGAGAGATTTCAGGCAAAGTTTGAGGTTTGCAGGGCACTCAGGGTAAAACAACCTCATGGGTTCCTCGCGAGGCACACCACCCTGGAATCCCCAGGGTGTCTATTTTTCAACAATTTCTGTGTTTCGTACCTTTGCATGGCTGGCACCACAGCACAGCCCGGTCCAAATACACCACCCACCCCTGTTGCTTATCTATCAATGTAGGGCCTTTTGTGTTGTGGGCTCTTCGCCCACCCACACAAGTGGGGGTACCGTTCTTATTGGGGGACAGGTGGGAATTCAGGGTGGTAGGAAATTTGTGGCTCCCTGCAAATTCTAGAACTTTCAGTCACATAAATGTGAGGAAAAGGTGTTTTTTATGTTTTAAACTAAAGTTTGACATATGCAAGGGATTCTGGATAAAACTACTTAGTGAAAGCTACAGAAGTCACCCCCACCCTTTATTCCCCAAGGCATCTTGTTTTCAAAAACATGCACGTTTGCCAGGTTTCATTATGTGCCGGCTGAGCTGGGGCCCAAAATCCACAGCTACCCTCTTGGCAAAAAAAGAGTCTTTTGAGTAAAAATGGGAGGTGTCCATGGTACATTTTGAGCCCTTTCCTTTTGCGGGCAATATTCCTACCCACACATATGAGGAACCATTTTTATCGGAAGACTTGGTGGAATGCAGGGTGGAATGATGTTAGTGGCTCCCTGCAGATTCCAGAACTTTCCATCACAGAAATGTGAGGAAACTTCTTTATTTCAACAGTTAGTTTCTTTGGGAGAACCATGCAGGATCTACGCATGACCCCCTGCTGAATTTGGAATTTTCTCTACTTTTAAGAAATCTGTGGCTTACCTGGATCACTCATGGGTTTTACACTGGTTTCCACCACAAACTGGAAGTAGGTTGAAAGCACAAAAAAGAGGAAAAATGGGCGACTTCTTTGAAAAATGCCAAAACTTTAGTAAAAAAGTTGTTTTTTTGATTCAGCTCTCCATGGTCCCAATGCTGGGAAGATGATGAATTTAGCACAGCAAATCATTTGTTGATGCAAACTAACTCAAAATGTAGCTCCATATTGCCTATTTTCTCGGTCCCCTCCAGGGAAATCCACAAACACTTGGTACCTTTAGAATCTCCAAGATGTTGGGAAAAAAGGACACAAATGTGGCGAGGATACCTCATGTAAAAAGAACGTTGCAGGCCCTAAGCACAAACTACACCAAATAGTCATAAAAGGTCTCAGCACTGTGGGGTTTGGGAAAGCCCCATGAGTTGAGGGGTTAACCCTCTTCAAACTAATAAAATCACTAATGTCCCTCTTCCACTCAACAAAAACACTTGTGTCAAGCAGGCAGATACTTTTAGCCATGCCAGGAGAAGCATTATGGAGACAAGCCTGGAGGAGGCTCCTTCACCTGGTCAGGCACCTCCACATAGCATCGACTGTCTTCCTCAGTCTTCGAACTACCTGCTTCTGGTTTCGACCCGCAGCTCAATCACCAGCAGCCTTGTGGAGGCTTGAAGGCATCATTCATAACTCTGAGCTTGAAGTTCCAACTACAGTGTGATTAAACTCAACGTTCAGGGTCCTGCCCCGAACTCCAGTAACGACAAGCACAGTTCCCTGGGCCAGAAACGATCATCTGCTTATTTTTTGTTTTTCCCTTGTCCTCTTGCCGGCTGCTCTAGCTTCTAAACCACGGTTACAGGCGAGCCCATGATCACTTGACAATTTTGTGACCAATTTAATCCTCTGGCTATTTTCTCTCCATGCCTTTTGTAATCCAGGGTACCCGCTTTTAAGTTGAGCTTACCTGCAAAAGGCCTATTGTCAGCTTACCAAGAACGTACAGGGGCTTAGAGCCCGCCCACTGCTTACAATTGGCTTATTTCACAGTCAGTCTCATTTGCTGGCTTCTTATGTGATGGCTTTCTTTCTCCATCTTGTGTTTGTCCCTCCTCTAAAGCAGGGCCTATTTACCATCCTCTTGACTGACTGATTTGTGTCCTGCCACTGCTCACTTTTATAAAAACTACATTCTCTCTTCTTGTTTTTCTCTCCCCAGCACGAAATACTCACTCTCCCGTGCTGCGTTTGCTCTCTCTCCTCTCTTTCGCTGTTGGCAACCTGCTTATGCTCCCATGTCCTTCTCCACAAGTCCCCCCTCGAGCTCTTTGTTGCTCTCTCCCTCATGTGCTTCTCCTCATGTTTTACTTTCTTACTCAACAAAGTGAGAATGGGGATGTTAGGAATGACTATTGTTACCGCACTCTGCTGGTCGACAGGTTTCAGCCGGGTTAAAGGCACATAACACTCCCATATTCACTTTGTTTTTAACATCCTTCTAGAAACACTTAATAAAAAATCATTCAGGTCATCTAGAGTGATTTATATTCTCTAACATTGGATAGCCACTGTGAGAAGTTGGCCTGGCATATGCTGGTCACTAGTTATAGTGGCCACCTTGCCCCAGTCCAATTCGACTCTTATGGTGATAGGTTTAAGACAACCTTTTAAAGAAAGCTATCCTAGTGGTAGCTGTGGAGAGCAGCCTTCAGGCTAAGTCTTTGAGGAATGTAAAGCAGCTTGTTTTACCTTATAATCTCTTGAATAACCAAATGAAAAGGACACCACACAGGTATATATATCAAATATATATGTATTTATTTCTTGATACACTCTACTAATCTTTTTATGAGATTAGAACCAAGATACACATTCAAATGTCAACACTTCTCAATAAATTAAGCACAAATATGGCTGGAGCCCTAGGGGCGTACCAGACCATATACTAAGAAAATGGTTTAACAAACTCGACTTGCAAAATGAAAAGTCCTAGGGCCTTGGGAATCGCTGGGGCTTCACTTCTGCAGTGTTAGCAGGTAAGTAATCAGCCCACGGGAGACGCGTGCAGTGTCTAAACACAGCCGCGGGTTTCCTATTGGTTTCAATGGCGTAAGTCGCGGTTTGTATTTTAAAGTTTTAGGGCAATTCGAAGAAGTCAACAAGCAAGCCACTTACAGGGTAAGTATTTTGAGGGCCAACACACACTTGGGCACTGGAGTGCACGAGTTACCTCACCCACGGAAGCCGGGTGCATAGGTGTCTTTTGGTGTCGGGTCGCGATGCTGTTTTCAATGGAGATCACTAAAGACTTGCTGCTTGAGACGACTGAAGAGGTGTCCGCTGAAATCCGAAGATGGATTGAAGTTGAAGAGGACCTGAAAATTGAGGGGACAGTGTTCAAAGTCACTTGCCAGTGACCGGTGGCCAGCAGGATGGATGACCACTGATGTTGCGTCGTTTCAGGTCGTCGATGGTGATTTGTCTCTTCGCTCACGAGGTCCAGGAGTGATCGACGCTGACCAGCAGCTGGATTCGGAGGGTCCCACGACGTCTGCAGCTGATGACGGTGTCGGCGACCGGATTGGAGCCAACAAGCCTTGGCAACTGCAAGTCTCGTGTGGAATGAAGATTGACGGTGATGCAGACCAGCACGGTCTGATGGACTTACCCAGCGAGGGTAAGTGAGGGCAGGCCCGGATCAACCAGGAGAGCCCTTGAAGTTGATGAGAAAGTCTTCGGGTGAGTCACTAGCCAACGGGCAAGCAACCGCGAAGACGCCTTTACAGGAAAAGTTCCACCGGAGCCCACGGTCACTCGGGACGGGGTAGGCCGCTGATTTTCGGTACCAGACCTGCTAGGGACTTGGACTACACAGATGGTCTACAGCACAAGTTCGTAGAACATTGTTTAGGGTTTGCAGTCGAAATCAGTGCACGGTTCCCTGGTATTGCTGTTCCTCGTCACTCGTGGGGTCCAGATGCCACAGCTTCGCTGGGGACTCAAAATGGCCGTCGAGAGGTCAGGAAATCCGCATCAGGGGACGCAGGGACTTCGGACTCCGGCGGGAGCGGTGAAGTTTGCAACCGTTGATCAAAGTTACTGGTGCCTGCCAAGCAGGGGAGTCACTCCTTGACTCCAAGGGAGATTCTTCAGTCTTCCAGAGATAGTGGAACGTCGAAGGGCCAGGATTCTTCTTTGTAGAGCGTCGTCCAGGGTTAATCTGAATTGCATTGGCAATGCTTGGTATCTTATAGTGAAGATAGGGGAGGGACTAGCTCTATGACCACTCCTCTAGGAGGGTCAGGGTAGTGGGTGGTTACACCCACTTCCCTATGTCCAGTTTCGCGCCAGAGCAGGGGCAGGTAGCCCCTGAACCGGTTTGAGCTGGCATATGCACAGAGGAGCCTACTGCTCCCCCAGTGCAGGACTTCAAAGCACTCTAAGAGTGCACCCACCTAGCTCCAATACACTTAATCCTGTCTGGGAGGTGGTGACACCTCCCTGTGACAGGATACCCTTTGTTGGGCTTCCTCCACTGCGAGTTTCGGTCAGCAGCAGGAGGGCAGTCCAGTGTCTGTGCTGGTGGCATTCATTTTGTGATGCCAGGGCTCTAGAAGATTTCTACCGTTTAGTACAGTGGGTACATGTCGTCCCCTTTAGAAGGGTGGGATCATACTCCCACACCAGTTACTGGTGTGGGGGTATGATTCCAAGTTGTTTGACACCAAACACGACATGTTTTGATGCAGTCATTCCAAAGTTAGCATTTACCGCGAGGTTATAATGCACTTAAGAGTATATGGTTTAACCGCATCCACAAACAGCAGCAGAGAATAGACTCTGCCAGCTGCAGAGGGGTCCTGCTCAGGCAGAAGCACCCCCTCACATAGTAAACCAAGCACCCTGCCCTCAGGATTGTTGGGGCCTGCAAGAGGGGTGACTGATCGGTTTATGTGTGTGTGTATGGTGAGATATAGGAACCTATACCTCAGTGAGGAGTGCTAACACTACCTCACACAGGCTGCAGTAGCAGGCCTGTGGTGTCAGATTGTGTATGCTTCCCGGGGGGGGGGGCATAATACATGCTGCAGCCCCTGGTAGGCCTGTGAAGTACCAATGCCCTAGGTACCTAAGGTACCATATACTAGGGGCTCATAAGGTACCACAGTATCCAATCACTAGTGCATCTAATATGCACACCAAGTTGTTTAGAGAGATCAGTGAGACTGGGGCCCTGATTAGCAGGGACCCAGCCAGACTATAGCCAGAAACCAGTGTATACATCAGAAAAAAGTGGGGGCAACATAAGTGCAGATCCTACTTTCCTACACACACTAAAAACAAAAGGAGGTGCATTCAAAAATAACAGCCCTTGGTAAACTAAGGGGCCCATCGGCCACGCTAAGACAGTTGGACGGATCAGGTAAACCCAATGATGTAGCATGACACCCAAATTGGTGGGTGAGGGTCTGACTCAAGTTTTTGTAAAAAGGTTTATAAACATTTATGAATTCCACACAAGACATGAGAGTACCCACTTACTCAGACACATTTTCTGGCAGTACCCTTATGTGCCGGTTGCCTGATTTTGATGTTTTAGTACATAACTGGGAGGAAGCAATCATGCAGGGCCTACTACTCTTGTTCCCCCTTTTTGATGATGGCTGTTCATGCACTGCCAGTTCTTCAGCATTTGTGTCTCCATCATGTTAAAGATACTCTAGGTTTTCAGGTCTTTTTGTGGTTCTCATGTGCAAGTAATAAAGAGGTGGTTATCTTATGTTTGTTAACAGAGCACTGCTTCGCTGAGCTTCTTTGTACAGGCTAAAACCTAACAAACAACATAACTTAATTAAAAGATGTTATTATTTAAAACCCCAGAACTGTAATAACTGATTAAAACTCATCAGATTGGGCTCAATACACAAAGTAGGTGGAAAGTATTTGAGACTTTGGCTATGGCGATGGACGACCACCGAACACTAAAAACCACATTAGTTTGAAGAGTACAGAGATCCTTTTGGGGGACCGTTTGGATTTAGAAGCCAGACATTTAGGAGTCTTTTAATGCTAAACTTTGTGCACAGTTTTCACAGCTTTGCAATAGACTCTACTGTGGATGGGAAGCCGGTGGAGACATCTGAGAAGGCGAAAGGTGGTATCAGGTTTTACCCAGGTTCTTCACGATGATGTGTTGGTGGGAGGTATCAGGTTTTACCCAGGTTCTTCACGATGATGTGTTGGTGGGAGGTATCAGGTTTTACCCAGGTTCTTCACGATGATGTGTTGGTGGGAGGTATCAGGTTTTACCCAGGTTCTTCACGATGATGTGTTGGTGGGTGGTATCAGGCTTTCCCCAGGTTCTTCACAGTGATGTGTTGGTGGGTGGTATGAGGCTTCCTCCAGGTTCATCACAATGACGTGTTGGTGGGTGGTATGAGGCTTCACCCAGGTTCTTCATAATGACGTGTAGGTAGGTGGTATCAGGCTTCCCCATCTTCTTCAAAAGGATGCATTGGCAGGTGATATCAGGCTTCCCCCAGGTTCTTCATAATGCCGTTTAGGTGAATGGTACCAGAGGTGGCTGATAGACCTAAAAGAATCTGTGATTCGACACACCGCCATCAACCTGGCTGTGAAGACTGTCGAGCAAGGGCTGCACCATCACCTCAGTGCTGCAGTCTGGAAGGAAGTCCACATGAAAGGAGTCAAAAGGACCATGTACCGACGCTTATTTGTGTAACCTGTTAAAAGCAAGATTTCCAGCAACTTTTCTAAGTAAATCAATAAATATATAAGGCAAAAGTTGGTCAAGTCACCTATTCTTGAGGAAAGCTTTTTGAGCAGGGGCTTTACCATTGCAACTTCCTGGCTCCGGGCACAATACCTTGTCTCAGACAATTGGTAAACAGGACGAGAAGCGCAGTTGTAAGAAGAGGACAGAGCTGCTTCATAACTATGACTGGACATGGGTGCTTCGGCGATGCAGAGGGACAACTTCTTGCGATAGTGGCCCTTAACTAGGATTCAGAGATACCTTAAGTGCTTCAGATGCGATTCAAGAGCCTGTTGGGGTAAGAACAGTTTTACAATCAGTGGGAACTGAGACACTTTAAAGGGCGATATTGGCACTGTTTAAGATAGTCGCACAGGGGGAGATCTTCACATAGTGAGAGATCTTGACTGAGAGAGAGAGATCTTCACAGAGAGTGAGAGATAATCACTGTGAGTGACAGATTTTCCTCACAGAGTGAGAGATAGAGCCTGCCAGAGACCTTTGCCGAGTGAGAGAGATATTCGCAGTGTGAGAACTTCCCAAAGTAAGAGATCTTTCCAGAGTATGAGATATTCCTTGAGTGTGAGAGATCTTTGCAGAGAGAGATCTTCGCAGACAGTGAGAGATCTCCCCAGAGTGTGAGAGATCTTTGCAGAGAGATCTTCACAGTATGTGAGGGATCTTTCCGGAGAGGAAGAGATCTTTGCAGAGAGTAAGAGTTCTTCACAGAGAGTAAGAGATCTTCACAGAGTGTGAGAGATCTTCACAGAAAGTAAGAGATCTTTGTAGAGAGTAAGAGTGCTTCACAGAGAGTAAGATATCTTCCCAGAGTGTGTGAGATCTTTGCAGAGGTCTTTGCAGAGAGTGAGAGGTCTTTGCAGAGAGAAGTCTTCTCAGAGAGTAAGAGTTCTCTGCAGAGAGTAAGAGTGCTTCACAGAGAGTAAGATACCTTTCCAGAGTGTGTGAGATCTTTGCAGAGAGATCTTTGCAGAGATTAAGAGTTCTTTGTAGGGTGTAAAAGGTCTTAGCAGAGTGTGAGAGTTCTTCGCAGAGAGTAAATGTTCTTCGCAAGGAGTAAGAGTTCTTTGCAGAGAGAAAGAGTGCTTCACAGAGAGTAAGATATCTTCCCAGAGTGTGTGAGATCTTTGCAGAGATCTTCACAGAGAGTGAGAGATCTTTGCAGAGAGAAGTCTTCGCAGAGAGTAAGAGTTCTCTGCAGAGAGTAAGAGTGCTTCACAGAGAGTAAGATATCTTCCCAGAGTGTGTGAGATCTTTGCAGAGATCTTCACAGAGAGTGAGAGATCTTTGCAGAGAGAAGTCTTCGCAGAGAGTAAGAGTTCTCTGCAGAGAGTAAGAGTGCTTCACAGAGAGTAAGATATCTTCCCAGAGTGTGTGAGATTTTTGCAGAGGTCTTTGCAGAGAGTGAGAGATCTTTGCAGAGAGTAAGAGTTCTTTGCAGGGTGTAAACGATCTCAGCAGAGTGTGAGAGTTTTTCACAGAGAGTAAAAGTACTTTGCAGAGAGTAAGAGATCTTCACAGAATGAGAGATCTTTGCAGAGAGTAAGAGATCTTCACAGAGAGTGAGAGATCTTTGCAGAGAGAAGTCTTCGCAGAGAGTAAGAGTTCTCTGCAGAGAGTAAGAGTGCTTCACAGAGAGTAAGATACCTTTCCAGAGTGTGTGAGATCTTTGCAGAGAGATCTTTGCAGAGAGTAAGAGTTCTTTGTAGGGTGTAAAAGGTCTTAGCAGAGTGTGAGAGTTCTTTGCAGAAAGTAAATGTTCTTCGCAAAGAGTAAGAGTTCTTTGCAGAGAGTAAGAGTGCTTCACAGAGAGTAAGATATCTTCCCAGAGTGTGTGAGATCTTTGCAGAGGTCTTTGCAGAGAGTGAGAGATCTTTGCAGAGAGTAAGAGTTCTTTGCAGGGTGTAAACGATCTCAGGAGAGTGTGAGAGTTCTTCACAGAGAGTAAAAGTACTTTGCAGAGAGTAAGAGATCTTCACAGAATGAGAGATCTTTGCAGAGAGTAAGAGAGCTTCACAGAGAGTGAGAGATCTTTGCAGAGAGAAGTCTTCGCAGAGAGTAAGAGTTCTCTGCAGAGAGTAAGAGTGCTTCACAGAGAGTAAGATACCTTTCCAGAGTGTGTGAGATCTTTGCAGAGATCTTTGCAGAGATTAAGAGTTCTTTGTAGGGTGTAAAAGGTCTTAGCAGAGTGTGAGAGTTCTTCGCAGAGAGTAAATGTTCTTCGCAAGGAGTAAGAGTTCTTCGCAGAGAGTAAATGTTCTTCGCAAGGAGTAAGAGTTCTTCACAGAGAGTGAGAGATCTTTGCAGAGAGAAGTCTTCGCAGAGAGTAAGAGTTTTTTTTTTTTATTTATTTTTTTTTTTAAACTTTATTTATTGGATTTTGCATCAAAACAATACAATCACACAGTTATCATAATCAAACTTCTGTGGCATTTCAAGGTCTGAATCATTACATCAGTATATCCAATGCATGTCCGGGGGGGGCGGGAACAGCAAAATAGACATTATCATGAGTCTTAGCACAGGGACCCTGGGCAGGAACAGCCGGCAACAGAGCCACACACAAGAAAAGCGAACAGTGTAGTCCTGAGGGGTTCTTCAGCGGACCTTCCCCATGCAGTATACCTCTCCCAGGGCATGACCGTAATCCTTAAGACACGTGTAACAGGTATGCAACCCGATCATCCCAGCCTGGCAATCGTGGAAGAAAGGGCAGAGGGGCCCCCCAGGGAGAGGGGGAAAAAAAAAAAAAAAAAAAAGGGAAAACCCGGGGACACATGAACAGAACTCCCGCCCCCACAGCACCGCAACAGCTCAACCGACCCCTTGCGTAATTTGTGAATCATGAGCAGCAGAAGCAACGCCATCAAGGGCCGGGGGAGGGGCATCCCCGGTCAGGGCTTCCGGGTATTGCAGTAGGTAACATTGTAGTGGGCCCCAGATATCGGCGGGGCGGGATCGAGCCGGGAGCCGGTCGGAGTATGCCAGGATCTGTTCTTGGCAGTAGACAAGGTCTTTAAGCCATTCCTTAAATTTCGGAGCCCGCAGAGAGTAAGAGTTCTCTGCAGAGAGTAAGAGTGCTTCACATAGAGTAAGATATCTTCCCAGAGTGTGTGAGATCTTTGCAGAGATCTTCACAGAGAGTGAGAGATCTTTGCAGAGAGAAGTCTTCGCAGAGAGTAAGAGTTCTCTGCAGAGAGTAAGAGTGCTTCACAGAGAGTAAGATACCTTTCCAGAGTGTGTGAGATCTTTGCAGAGAGATCTTTGCAGAGAGTAAGAGTTCTTTGTAGGGTGTAAAAGGTCTTAGCAGAGTGTGAGAGTTCTTTGCAGAAAGTAAATGTTCTTCGCAAAGAGTAAGAGTTCTTTGCAGAGTAAGAGTGCTTCACAGAGAGTAAGATATCTTCCCAGAGTGTGTGAGATCTTTGCAGAGGTCTTTGCAGAGAGTGAGAGATCTTTGCAGAGAGTAAGAGTTCTTTGCAGGGTGTAAACGATCTCAGGAGAGTGTGAGAGTTCTTCACAGAGAGTAAAAGTACTTTGCAGAGAGTAAGAGATCTTCACAGAATGAGAGATCTTTGCAGAGAGTAAGAGAGCTTCACAGAGAGTGAGAGATCTTTGCAGAGAGAAGTCTTCGCAGAGAGTAAGAGTTCTCTGCAGAGAGTAAGAGTGCTTCACAGAGAGTAAGATACCTTTCCAGAGTGTGTGAGATCTTTGCAGAGATCTTTGCAGAGAGTAAGAGTTCTTTGTAGGGTGTAAAAGGTCTTAGCAGAGTGTGAGAGTTCTTCGCAGAGAGTAAATGTTCTTCGCAAAGAGTAAGAGTTCTTTGCAGAGAGTAAGATCTTCGCAGAGAGTAAGAGATCTTCGCAGAGTGTGAAAGATCTTCCCAGAGTTTACATGAGTTCAAGAAGGCAGGTTAACTTGCTCTGTGAAGCTTCGACTCAGCACTAAAACCAAATAGTTCTCATGAGATTTTAAGGTGGATGTGCAAACAGAGCTTCCTTGACTCCCTAATTTTCCTTTCAAATCAGGTTGCTATGGTGCGATAAAGTTTCGCTAGCTCAAGGAATTGCATGTTTGCACTGTCTTTCTGCCTGGCGGACTTCTGGTGCACACAGAAGCCTGAAATGTGTCATCCTTCAAAGTGCACAGCCCAGTAACACGCGTGTCCCCAGGATGGGTGGTGCCGGAGCATCCATTCGATCCTGGTGAGATGATATGATGGACCCGGACTTGTCGTCAATCCAATCCGGCGTCATCTCTGCAGGTCAGTCATGGAGGACTCTGCGCCCAAGGGCTTCAATGCAGACTGCACCACGCCCCCTTATGTGTCGGTGCATTTATAAGGGAGAGCAGACGGTGATGCTTCGAGCTCAGCCTACAAATGATATCACCAGGCACAGCGTTACTGCATACAGAGGATTTTGTACACAGATGCACACTGGATGCACAGCTGATCTTTTTATCGGCAGCGGTTCATGATTAGGGAGTGTCCCGCGTCATCCATGAAATGGATCTGGCAAAGAAAGAGGAATCGATTGCACACTTGGGTCCAATCAGTGCAAGCGCATGCTTACAGTACGTGTGCGCACTGCAAAAGCAGTGCATTCTGGGTGTTATTGTCTTGTTTTGCTTCCATAGAACTAATCAGGCTAACACACCTGACATCAATTCATTTGTAGGTGTGAAGTTCAGGGCAGGAGACAATGTCTGTAATGACCTGGAGTGACGTGGGCCGGTTAGCAATAGGTTTATTGCTTATTTTGAGTGACATTAAAGATTTCCAGGACATAAAATAACTACAATGATGCAATCGCCGCTCCTTAGTTCATTCACTGTGGCCTTCGTGGCATGGCACATACTTGGTGCTGAGCTTTCCTTGCCAGTCTACACTGGGCAACAGTGGGTGTAGTGCTGGGTGTGCGGTGGACATGGAGCGCAGAGAGGAGTCGCAGGCATTGAGAATAAGGCAGCACAAGGGTGTACCGCATGGTCCGCTCACATAAATGAAACTGTAAATATGAGAGTTATGAAAAAATGAGGCATAACACACCTCTCATTGGACTGTCTCCAAACTAGAGCGTCGGTTTCACCTGCAGGTCACAAGTCTGAATGGCACATATGTGTACTCTGCCTTGTATCTATTAGAGATTAAATGCTCTGAGACTAACACCAGATGGTTTACAGTGCTTTACAACCACCCACTCCCATAAAATAAATAGAACGCTTTACAGAGCAGTGACTCACATCCCGACAGATGACATAAACCAGGGTGTAATGCACAAACAGCAAGAACTAGACTGAAACTACCACATCTGCGGTGCTGAGGCCAGGCAACAGCCACATGTCCAGGCTAGTCCATGTAGTGAGGAAGCAATAGCTGTTTTGCCTGGGCTCCAGGGCCCAACATCAATGGCAGACATTTCTCAGTCACATATCAAGGACATGGAAGTTTGTCCCAAACCAGACCACAGTCCGCAGTTAGCCCAATAACGCTCCCAAGCTAACATGGCCACACCAAGTTCCATCTAGTCTGAGAAGCTATCCCAATCCAAGATGGCCACAGCGCATGCACTCCAGCACATGTTTAGTGTCTCTCCTCCCCAGCTCAGGATACTATGATGACCCCACAAAGCCCACGCCCACAAGAGCCGGGCAGCTTTGTAACTCCTGTTTACTACAGATTGAGACCTCCAGTCTTCAGTTTCTGATAATTTTCTCCATCCACACATATGCTTCTATTTGCATTTTGACTCGGACGTAATAGTTACCTTGGTTATAAACCCCGATGCTGTTCAAGTGTTACTTATATCAAAGACCTCAATCCGGACTTATTCTTAGCACCAGAGACGTAATAGGTATTGTATAGTGCACCCAACAGAAACGCATCCAGCTGGGAGTTCTTTGTTAATGGTTTAGTCTGTCGTTGGCCTGCTATGAGCATGAGGGTGGGTGCTCCAGGTAACAGAGGTGTCCATGTCATGCTGGGGGCCATAATAGTGATCCCCAGGCACTCACCCCTCTGCCTTTCTTCCTCTGTTTCAGCTCTTGGTTTCCTGTGTCTTCTGTTTCTTAACACAAGCCTCAGAGATGCTCCCCACCATTAACTGAGCACCTGTACCCCACGCTGCCTTTCATGCGCTTGTGCTCAGTCTGGCGAAGAAGGACTCCTGCGAGAAGTGGGAGCGCGCCGAGAGCCATGGGGGCTTCCAGGTAGGAATCTTGACCCAATCATCTTCCAGGACTAAATAAATAGAGCATCCGTGAGTCTCGGCTTCAAGACACCCAACGGTCAAGAGACCAGATCCAATTCAGTTCATGGCTTGTGTATGGTCATCAGTATTATGAGGGTGCACCAGGAATGCACCAAATCTGGTTTATAATCCTAGCCTGACGGGATGCCTGTCTACTCTACCCCTTCATTAGATGCTCTATAGTTTTACGTATCGCTGAACACGTAGTTCCATTGGTTCAGTCTTCATCTCCTTGAAACTCAAACATCCCAACACCATCCTTAATACGGGACCACGAGTTGCTTTACATCCAACAGGAGACATCAAAACAACCATGCAGTTATATCGCCTTGAAGAGATTAAGAAGTGCCCTGTACCCTCTAATCATGGGGAGCTGCAGCTGAGCGAAGCCTTCTTTACCACAGCTACAACACAGTAAACTCACAGAAGCACAGAAAACCAAAAATACCAACCACAGAACATAAAATGCTCTTTGGATCATAGAACGAATTCGTACAACATAAAACTTACCCATTGCGTGTCTGCCGCCTCTTTCATCTGGCAGGTGAAAGCCACCGCAAACCTAGGAAGAAAGTTAGTGAAGTTAAGGGACTGATCAATATCTGTGAAGGAGAAAAGCATTCATAAGGGTTGTGTCAGCAGGTAGCGTTGGAGTTCACTCTCATCCTCAGTCATCGGTCACCTAGCCCTCTACTCTTGCCGCACTCCTGAAGCACTGAAGTGTGCAAGAGAGTGAGGGATGGAGTGCTTGAATGAATCTCACTCACTGGTAATTACTCAGGCCACATCCCAGTCCATTGCCCTCCAGACCTCCTCAGTTTGGACTTAAGGCAAATGCAAATCAGATCTCACCCAGCCATAATGGAACAGTCCAGCCCAGAACCGACAAGCCAGGTCCTCTCTGAACCAGAACACAAGCAGCCCAGGACCCGTCTCGCCCTAGTTATGGGCTCATCAGTCGGGTACATGTTAATTCTAGTCACACAGTGTGCACGGGACCCACGTTTGGGCATACATGTCCCACTTAGGGCGTTGCACTAATGTATACAAAAAAGAGATGGATATTCTTGAATAAATCTCAGCCACTGGTACTTACTCACGCCGCATCAAAATCCATTGCTTTTTGTGCGCCACGCCACCTGAGTTTGGACCTAGCTATATGCAAATCAGTCTTGATCCTGCTCCAATAGGAACAGTTCAGTCGGAACTACCAGGCCACGATGGATTGGGATGCGGTCCAAAATAAGTTGAAGGCGGTTCCTCTGCTTCTGGAGAGGCTCAAGGCAGGGGGGGTCAGTTTGGCTCCTGGCAGTACCGTCACTATCTTCCAAGGGTCCTGGTTCTCTTGTGGTAAATGCAGCTACTTGGCTGCCTGATGAAGAAAGGCTGGATATAGCCTCTGGAGTGGGTTGGAATTCTCTTTTCTAGGTCTACAAGAGGATGGACAGTGCAAGCCTTGATGGCGCGCTCATGAAAGTCCAGGAGCTGGGCGGTACAGCATGGAGAAGCTGGTGGCTGTGTGACGACAAAGCCAGACATAGGCATGCATCGTGACCCACTGCGGCAGAGCACTAAACAGGACTGTGTGCCACTCGCCTGCAGGCATGGATGTACCTACCTGCAGTGATCGTTAGGACCCAAACAATGGTGCCCGGGAAACAAATTGGATTCCTATAGACACAACCCATACGAACGCAAGAGTCTTCCCTGAGGAACACGGCTCCATGCAAAGGAATTTAATTAAAAATGAAACGCTCATTATGCAGCCCTGAGACCGTTCAATATTTCGTTTTATGAAGTTTCGCCGTGGATCGTGCAGGAGAGGAATCCACAATTCAGGCACCTTTCTGGCTGCTCCGGCGCAATCAATGGAGGAACAAAAATCAATTGTTGTTTTAATGACTGTGTGATGAATAACAGCAGCGGTGATGCTGCGGAGAGACATTAGCGCTGGACGCGGAAGGCTGTATCGGGCTCCTCATTCAATGGGCCAGTTCTGCAAACTCCGCAACACCCACCAGGATCAATTACTAAGTACCTGAGCGAGTTCTCCTCCAACCACATCTGTCCAAGTGACAACGCTCTTCAGGGATCCCCACAAGCCCACAAAACTTAGAAAAACACCACTCCCCCTAGTCTCTCCTCCACCAATCACTTTCTTCAAACTTGCTAACATTTCCTTTCTTAGGTCCCAGCCATTATGAGTGATGTGCAGTAAGGACTCAGGTTGAATCTAAACAACCTTTACAGAGTCCAGTGGCATCCATGGGTGACACTGAAGGCGGTGAATTCAAGTCTGGCCTCCTTTAGACCTCCTGGATGTTCAAGCATCCTAGCCCAGTCCTTAAACGCGTATTCACAGTCCAGTAACATCTACCAGGATTGTCTTACACCCTCCGTCATAGGTTTAAAGAACAAATCCCTCAAAATCATAACGCATCACCCCTGTATGACCTGCACTTGTGTAGGTAACCCTCAAAAGATGTGGGGAGGGGATAGAAGCGGGAAAGGGAGAGCAGGGTAGATTTTATTCATGCTGGAGATACATAAATAAATGTAGTCCACCTTCTTGTAACACGTCTTGTCCGTTGCTGTCATGCTCCTGTACTCACGGAGCCGAAAACAAAGACGCGAAGGTCGATTCCTCCCGTTCCGTCACAACCAAGGCGGAAAGACTACAATTCCCAGAGGCTGGGCCGTTTCCGGGGAAGGACTCTGCGAAGTCGGAAACACATAAAAACACTTCCGGGGCCTCGGAACGGCGCTTGACAATCCGTTCCGGACCCTGGCTTCAAGCGGACGCTTTCTTTCCCGCAGCACGGAGAGAGGAAGCGAAAACATCGGTTTACTACCTGAGAGGACTTCACAAGGGCGGAGGGATTCCCACCGGAGCCTCCGATTTCCAAGTCTCGTCCTGCCGAGGTCATTCGCCATTTCCCCTGAGGACTTCAAAAGAGCGGAGGGATTCCAACTGGAGCCTCCAATTTTCAAGTCTCGTCCTGCCGTGGTCATTCACCATTATCCCTTGAGGACTTCAAAAGAGCGGAGGGATTCCACCCGGAGCCTCCGATTTTCTTCGTATTTTGCGAGTCCTTCTTTCCTGGTGGAGACGTGAGCACTTATAGGTAATTCAGTGTCTTCCTTAGATTCCCCAGTTCCTGGTGTGTTCCTCGAGTTCCGAGAGAATCCCCGTATATTTTCTGACCTAACTATTGTGTTAAATTTCACAAGCTTCAGAACATCGGCCTGCTTCCTAGACACTGTGGAAGTTGGGGCAAACTATCGTCAGTCGCTGTGACTACAACAGAGACGACATTGCACAGAGGAGTCACTCGAGACTGTGTCGAGGAAAAAGGTTCGCTGAAGGGATAAGCCTTTCAGGTACGTTTCTGACAAGAGGGAAGTAGAGAAGGAATGAGACAGAGTGCCCCCCTCTCTAATGTGAGTTTCCTATTGTTCTTACAGGCAGCTTGCAACTCCTCTTAGACCAGACCCTCTGACCCAAGACCCCGGAGACCCTTGTTCTGTTCCTTGTCCCCCGGGTGCGTTCCCTCAGAGCTGTAAAGCCATTACACTTTGGGGTGAAGGTGTTCGGTGGCGAAGGAATCCTATTCTTCACGACATCGTCCCTGCTGGCTGCTACGCAGAGGTTAGTGGGCTGTATATATTCCTTTGTTGAGCTGCTGACAACCTGACAGTTGCACATCACTGAATCCGGCCTTGGTTTCCACCAGAGAGGGACACCACCTATAAACAATGTCTTGCTTCTCCATATTGGGGTTCCAGCAGGAATATATGGACGTATCTAAAGCTGTTTATGTAATGGTCACCACATATGTGTAGAGGAAATCCTTATAGGGTTATCTGCTCCTGAAGGGGCCTTGAACTCCCCTAAATGATGTCTCTATTGTCCGGTGCCACCATCAGTGTCTTCTATAAAGCACCGGGCTGGTGCTGTGTCATTTAATCAGAAATATCTGGCTGGTGGTGCAAGTGTACCAGCCAAATCCTAAGAGCTCATTTCGGGCGCTCTCAATAATCCATACTTCGAGAAGGCTCACAGTTGGACATTTGGACTCGTGGCTTGGAATTTCCTCAAACACATTTTAAAGGGAGTATCAATGGCGCCTCGTGGGGTTCAAGGGACCGGCACAGCAAACATCCCAAGAAGGGAATTCGGCCTGGGTGTCACATTCATTTTATAAATTGTACCCTGCCCCCACAAACAAATGCCCAGGGCCTTCCAACTGTGTAACTCACCCCTCACCTTCTGAATAAGAGGTGTAAATATTGCCCCTGACTGGGTGTTTTAATCTCTTATTATTTTAACCCCCCCACAAATATTGCATGTTGTTTGATATCCAATAGACCCTTTTCCATTAGTAGATATGAGGGGTAACACCGCGCTTTTATTCCAATTAATTTTGTGAACCAAAATTGGGAGAATCGATCTACGGCGAACATCGAAGACGGTATCGATCTAGGAGAGCGGGCTGGAAAGAGTGGGCAAGAAGTCATTGCCATATAGAAAAGCTTTTTTTACTGCTGCCTCTGTAGGAATCCCTTTAACGCAAGCACCTGGGAGTATGGCCCTCGCGGATCAAGGGCCTATAAGACTAGCAGCGGTGTCTACAGGCACCCCGCAGAGTCCTTCGATTGATAGGGGATGCCTCATACATACATCTTCCACAATTAAGTTTTGCATCTGGGGTTCATCTAACCATCTGACCTAGATAACACATGACTGGCCTTTTCTAGCACCTTCCATTGTCCAAACAACTGCCCCTTTCAACAATCTCAAGCGCCTTTCGGCATCGAGTGAAATCCCTATGTTTTGATCCTTGTCGCTCTGCACCCGACACATCATGCGATCGAGTTCTCAAATGGTCACTGGACGTGTGTCCCGGATCAAATCCGATCGGCTGCACACGGTGTATAAGACACAGAATTATCTTTTGTAAGTTGGCTGGCTAAGACTTTACGAAAAATCTAATGGGGGTGAGGGGGGAAAGCATGTGAAGGGGTCACTCGGCTCCCGCTGGTATATCATATCTCATTCAAAAGAGAGTGAACTGGCTAAGACTTTACGAAAAGTCAAATGGGGGTGGGAGAAAGCATGTGAAAGGGTCACTCGGCTCCCGCTGGTATATCATATCTTATTCAAAAGAGAGTGAACTGGCTAAGACTTTGGCTAGGATTCTTACATCTGTGTTGAATAGTGAAATGGGGCGGGAGCGAGAACATAGTAAGGGGTCCTTTCCAGGTTCATCGAGAAGCGTCAACATTGGCCGTCGCACTCCTAAGAGACCCAGTTTCCTCCACTGCCCTAAATACCTGCTGTAGAAGTGACATTATCAGAGTTTTGTTGATTTCATACCCATCAGTGGGGAATCCATCGACCCCAGAGCGTTCCCGGTGGACCTCTCTAAAGCCGCTTGGGTCTCAGCTCCTGTAATGTCCCCCTCCTCGCCACCCTACACCTCCTCAGATAGAGTTGGCCTTCCTACCCTGCCTCGGAAAGGGTCCTCTAACCGTTGGGTATCAATCAGTGTGTTCCGAGTCCTACAGATATGAAAATACCCAGCAAATTCTTTAAAAATATCAGAGGGTGTGTAAGCAGCGAGACTAATCTTTCTTTGAGGCAGACACAGTGACCAGAGCTTCCCACTATTAGAACTGTCTGTTCAAAGACAGTCGGCTCCTCGTTGCAAAATCTGGCTCTGCAGCAACAATATTTCCCAGGAAAAAATATTTTTGCTAAAGAATGTCACAGCGTTGGGGCAGTGGGGGGGGGCAGTTAGATCTCCTGTCCCTCTCTCTGGCCTCAAATCAGACACATTTGCTCCTTGAAAGCCTCTGATAGGAAACCTCCCGGCGCCTTTGCTTCCAGGGACAAAAACTTCCTGCAAAAATTGGATTTTTCCTTAAAACGAAGGAGATTCCAGAGTTCCTGATGCTTCGGTAAGTACTTCGCGTCTGAGGGATTAGTAGAATTATAAAAAAAATTGCCTTTAATTATAACCGAGCCGACAGTGGAAACATAACTTGACCTTTGGCCTACACAGTGATAAGCGCTTCTGGCGCCTATTCACTTGGGGCTCACTTTTCCATAATATTTAATATGTCTCCCTTTTATATAGGGTGTACCCTGTAGTGGAGACCTACAGGGCATGCTTAGAAATGCCTTATCAAAGCTATTTCCCTGTCATGTTACTCTTCTACTTTCAAAGCAGAGTGTTAGACAGCTGAATTCTCAGCTCTTGCCCCCACACATCTCCCTGAGACACCTTTGCGGATTGGCCATCCTCACAACACACACATGAAGAGAGACACAGACCCCCCCCCCTTACCTGGCCTCCTCCAGCACAGCCCCCATCACCAGGGACTCACACCATCGTCTACGGTCAATGCCGTGGTGTAAGGTGCTGTGGTTCCCTCACACTCGGCTATGAGCGCCCAGCACCACACTCACATGCACACACATGAAGAGAGACACAGACCTCTCTTACCTGGCCTCCTTCAGCACAGCCCCCTTCACGCGGGACTTGTACCATCGTCTATGGTCAGTGCCGTGGTGTAACGTGCTGTGGTTCCTTCACACTCGGCTAAGAGTGCCCAGTACCACACTCACAAGCACACACATGAAGAGTGTTAGAAGGCGTTCACCGGGGAGGCTTCGGAATGCGTTCCTGACCACCTGGGGACCCACCTCTCCCAGAGTTAGGCCGAGCAAGAGCGGGGAGGCCCTTCCTGGAAGGGTCTCGTACCTAGGATCGCACACGCTGCGCTTGCACTCTCTGACAGAGGGACACCACACAGTAGTTCTTCGTAAGACAGTATACTTTATCGTTAGTTGTAGGGGATCTTTATGATCCGGAAGGCAGGTATGGAATTAGTGCCACAAGCGGCGGCGATCTCGTGATGGGGGTATGGGGGTAGAGGGACAGTCTTTGAGTCAGTGTCTCTGCGGAGTGTCCTGCGCACAGCTCTCAATCCTCGAGCTGGGGGAACGTTGCTTCTCTCGGCAATCTCTGCCGATTCCCTTGGAGGAGAGTGCCGCGAGTCACTCAGCAGGCACAGGTGGTTCGGAGTTCGGGGAGCCGCGACAGCGTCAGCAGGGCTCAGATGGTTCAGAGATCGGGGAGCCGCGACAGCGTCAGCAGGGCTCAGATGGTTCAGAGTTCGGGGAGCCGCGACAGCGTCAGCAGGGCTCAGATGGTTCAGAGTTCGGGGAGCCGCGACAGCGTCAGCAGGGCTCAGATGGTTCAGAGTTCGGGGAGCCGCGACAGCGTCAGCAGGGCTCAGATGGTTCAGAGATCGGGGAGCCGCGACAGCGTCAGCAGGGCTCAGATGGTTCAGAGATCGGGGAGCCGAGACAGCGTCAGCAGGGCTCAGATGGTTCAGAGTTCAGGGAGCCGCGACAGCGTCAGCAGGGCTCAGATGGTTCAGAGTTCGGGGAGCCGCGACAGCGTCAGCAGGGCTCAGATGGTTCAGAGTTCGGGGAGCCGCGACAGCGTCAGCAGGGCTCAGATGGTTCAGAGTTCGGGTAGCGTTCTTCGGTTCAGGGAGCGATCGAGCCACGACCAGGTCAGCAGGCTCTCGTCAGTCCCGGTCTTCTCTGCCTCCCGTCCCTTCCGCACCCCTTCTTATACTTCCCCTCCTCTTTGAAGTCCGGAGTCCTCGCCGAGAGGGGTCTTGGTGCCTGGGGGCGGTGTGTCGGGGCTTCCTGTCGCTCGGCCCTTTGATCTGTTCAGGTGGGTCCGGGAGGGACCCCAGACAACCAGCAGGCGAGGCGGCCGCTCACCGGGGGCCTGGTGGCCAATCGAAACCTTCCTTGGGGAAGAGACAAGAGGTGTGACAAGGTCGGCGCCTCTCGGTCTGGCTTGGGGGGTTTCTCTCTCCCTCGGCCGGGCATGCGTATTGGGGTCTGGCCGGCCATCGGGATGTTGGGCCATGGTGGCCGGAAGTCTGTGACATCGAGGATCGGTGCGGTTTGCAGGGTGGCTTGCTGGTCGGAAGGGCCCACGCCACGAGGCCGGTCTCACAAAGAGAGACACAGACCTCCCTTACCTGGCCTCCTCCAGCACAGCCCCCTTCACGCGGGGCTTGCACCATCGTCTATGGTCAGTGCCGTGGTGTAAGGTGCTGTGGTTCCCTCACACTCGGGTAGGAGCAGCCATCACCACACTCACAAGCTCACACATGAAGAGAGACATAGATCTCCCTTACCTGGCCTCCTCCAGCACAGCTCCCATCACCAAGGACTTGCACCATCGTCTACGGTCAGTGCTGTGGTGTAAGGTGCTGTGGTCCCCTCACACTCAGCTAATAGCGCCCAGCACCACACTCACAAGCACACACATGAAGAGAAACACAGACCTCCCTTACCTGGCCTCCTCCAGCACAGCCCCCATCACCAGGGACTTGCACCATCGTCTACGGTCAGTGCCACAGTGTAAGGTGCTGTGGTTCCCTCACACTTGGCTAATAGCGCCCAGCACCACACTCACAAGCACACGCATGAAGAGAAACATAGACCTCCCTTACTTGGCCTCCTCCAGCACAGCCCCCATCACCAGGGACTTGCACCATCGTCTACGGTCAGTGCCGTGGTGTAAGGTGCTGTGGTTCACTCACACTCGGCTAATAGCGCCCAGCACCACACTCACAAGCACACACATGAAGAGAGACACAGACCCTCCCTTACCTGGCCTCCTCCAGGACAGCCCCCTTCACGCGGGACTTACACCATCGTCTATGGTCAGTGCCGTGGTGTAAGGTGCTGTGGTTCCCTCAAACTCAGGTAGGAGCAGCCATCACCACACTCACAAGCACACACATGAAGAGAGACACAGACCCCCCCTTACCTGGCCTCCTCCAGCACAGCTCCCTTCACGCGGGACTTGCACCATCGTCTATGGTCTGTGCCATAGTGTAAGGTGCTGTGGTTCCCTCACACTCGGATAATAGCGTCCAGCACCACACTCACAAGCACACACATGAAGAGAGACACAGACCTCCCTTACCTGGCCTCCTCCAGCACAGCACCCATCACCAGGGACTTGCACCATCGTCTACGGTCAGTGCCGTGGTGTAACGTGCTGTGGTCCCCTCACACTCGGCTATGAGTGCCCAGCACCACACTCACAAGCACACACATGAACAGAGACACAGACCTCCCTTACCTGGCCTCCTCCAGCACAGTCCCCTTCACGCGGGACTTGCACCATCGTCTATGGTTTGTGCCGCAGTGTAAGGTGCTGTGGTCCCCTCACACTCGGCTATGAGTGCCCAGCACCACACTCACAAGCACACACATGAAGAGAGACACAGACCCCCCCTTACCTGGCCTCCTCCAGCACAGCCCCCATCACCCGGGCCTTCTCCTCATTTTTAATATCTTCATTAATGTCGGTTCCACCAAACACGGCTCCAAAAGGGATCCCAGAACCTAGATCGAGAAATCAGATCAGACCATCGTCACCTTCAGTTATGGATCTGGGCAGTTCTATTATGTGACTGAAAGTGGGGACTAAAACAAGACTGTCAACAAAGTGACTAAACTCTGTGAGTTTCTGACAAGAGGTGGGGGGTTTAGGGACTAGAATCACCCACGGGCCCCTAGAGACCAGCACGAGGCGGTGGGGCCGGTGGTCCAAAGCAAACTGCTCTGAAGATTCACATGTAAGACACACAACGATGTGCAACGCTGAGAACATGAATGCAGGAGAAAACAATTTATGAAGACAAAGTGGAGAGAGAGAGAGAGAGAGAGAGAGAGAGAGAGAGAGAGAGAGAAGAGAGAGAAGAGAAAGAGAGGAGAGACAGAGACAGTAGAGGGGGGGAGAGAGAACAAAATAGAGAGAGAAGAAGAGAAGGAGAGAGAAAGAAAAAGAGAGACAGAAAGACAGAAGAGAGGAGCGAGAGGAGAAGGAAGAGAAGAGAAGAGAAGAGAAGAGAAGAGAAGAGAAGAGAAGAGAAGAGAAGAGAAGAGAAGAGAAGAGAAGAGAAGAGAGAGAGAGAGAAAGAAAAAGACAGACTTGGGGAGAGAAGAGGAGAGAGAGATAGAAAGAGAGAAGAGAAAGAGAGAGTGACAAAAAGACAGTAAAGGGGAGAGAGAGAGAGAGACATAGAAATAAAGAAAGAGAGAGAGAGAGAGACTAGAGAACAGAATGAGAGAGAGAGAAGAGAATGAGAGAGAGAGCGAGAGAGAGAGAAGAGGAGAGAGTGAGAGAGAGAGGCAGAGAAATAGAGAGGGAAGAGGAAAGTGTAAGAGAGAGAAGGGGACCGAGAGAAGGAGAGAGAGAGAAGAGAAGGGGAGATAAAGAGAGTGGCATAGAGAAAGAGAAAGAGACAGAGAGAGAGAGAGAGAGAGAGAGATGTGCACAAACTAGCCATAAGTTGAATCCAAGCAGAGAATGCTCAGCTTTCAATACTTATTAAACCGGAAATGAGTGCCAACAAGATTGGATATAAATAGGTCAGTCCCTTATTGTGCAAACTAAGTGGACTACTACAGAGGTCAGCCACTGATGTCACCTGGAGAGAAGAGAAGCGACCATATCTTTATTCAAATCCAAAAGTCACAAAGCTTTCTGTACTGAAAGGAAGTGGGGTCTATGCAGCTGACACTCCTGGCTCTGAAGGGTATGTACCCCTCCTTCCTCAACCAGATATCAGTTTCATGCTTCCCTCAGAATCCAGATCTGATGAGATGACATCCATGACTCAACCTATGAAAGTATCACCCCAGACTTATAGAACAGCTGAAAGGTGCAACAGAAATTGACCAGTGCTCCGATAACAACGGGTTTAACTGCTACTTCACAGGACAAAATGCAAATATATACTGTGTAGGAGAGTAGGATCTGCTTCTTATGGTTACCCAAACTTTTTGCTGATGTTTCACTGTTTTTGACTTAGTCTGACCTGGGATCCTGCTATTCAGGACCCCAGTCTGTCTGCTTTCTCCTCTAAATTGATGGCATGTACATTAGATACACTCCAGATTGGATACTGGGGTACACGTATCAGTCCCTAGTATATGGTATACTATGTACCCAGGGCATAGGTACCCCAGAGGCCTCTCAGGGGCTGCAGCATGTATTGTGCCACCCCTCAGAGACCATTCAAAATGGCACCACAGGTCTGCTACGGCAACCTGTGTAAGGTGGTGTATGCACCCCTTACTTAGATATAGGTTACCTATATCTATTCTAAATCACTAAATCGCCTAGTGAAGTTGTCGTTGTTATACCATTTTTTTTGTATATGGTTCGGTCTCCCCCTGGAGCCCGCTGTGTATTTGGCTATTTACTGTTGGTCTATTGATTCAGTATTGTGTGCCTTGTGCTCCAGTCTCATAAAGAAGTTAGTAGAGAGTGTTTAGTAATAAATACATATATTTTATATGTACCCTGTGTGGCTCTCCTTTCATTTGGTCATTCAGGAGGTTACAATCTGGTAAACCAAGCTGCTTTACATTCCTTCGAGACTTAGCCTGAAGGCTGCTCTCCATAGCTACCACTAGGATAGCTTTCAATAAAGGTTGTCTTTAACCTAATCATCAATAAGGGTTGTTTGGACTGGTACAAGAACTAGTGGACAGCATATACCAGGCCAACTTCTCATGTAGTGCTTTGACAGATGGCAGGAAAAAGACTGCGAAGCAGAACGGCACCTGTATCCTGCACGTAGCACTTAGTGAACAGCCATCACACGGATAGCACTCGATACACAAACACACACACTTTGACAACATCTTCGCAGTGCATAACATTCTTATGCCACAAACTGAGGCAATACATGAAAAAACAGCTAAAAGCAAATACGTAAAAGAACCCTTGGTCTTCAACTAGTAAGATGTCCACCTCACCATCATCACAGGAGTAGAGTCAACATACAACTTATGAGCCACTAGTCACACTCCTTAAGAGGAAACTGCTAGCCCTCCTTGCGGGCAGCGACAAATTCAAGCACCTATCAATGACGTTTGAACGTTAGGCTATTCTGTAAAGCTGGAGGTAAATCGTGACACCAGGCCCGGTTCTAGCGTGTGGACCGTGTAGGACAGGCCCACCCAAACATGAGCCTGGCCCACCCAAACATGAGCCCTGGCAGTGACGGCACAAAGCCCAGTAGTAAATGGCCGCTTTCATTTAAAACATTCCTCCGAACGTTGTTTTTCTTCCTGTTCTGGGAGTTGCGTGATTGGGCCTGGGCTCTCTCTCACAGGCACCCCAATCACACGTTTACTTTTAGAAAGGTGGGCAGGCCCAGCAAGCCACATACTTCCTGTATGCTTTATTTAAACAGTTTTTATCTTATCAAGGCCGGCTCTGCCACAGATGTAAGACAACAATAAAAATGTCCAGATAACTGGAGATTAATGATCCTGCCAATCCTTTGCCTGTTGGCAGTTTTGAAATGCAGATAAACTGTATTTTATGTGGATAGCTCAGTGGGTTACGCCTTTGTCACAAAGATTCTTGTGTTACTTGCAGTACAGAAGTTACAACCCTATCATAGGTCAGTGACCTATAAACTGTCATCAAAGAGCTGCATGCAAACCTGAATGATATATTTAGAACTTAGCTTTTTTTGTGTTGTAATATAGTTCGAACTTCCCCAGTCTTTAATTATTGGAATGTTGCTAAAAAGAGTTTGTTTGGGCAGATATACATTTTTATCAGTAAAGCCAACCCCTAACCACTGGGGTAATCTGTAAATCCTGAGTTTGTGCTTCTCCAGATTAAACCCTTTTAAAATGTACTGCCCACCAGTATGGATGACATGTGATTCCTCCACCTTGTAATCTTCATTGGCTTATGTGGCATTCCCTGTAGACTGATTTACATACTGGCATGATTGATTGTCTCTGTATAATGTGTGCGTGATGTAAAGTACTGTGACACCCTACACTGATATGAGTAGCGCTATACAACAAATGAAATGCATATGAGAGAGGGGCAACCGAGAGATGAGGGGCACTGGAGGAGGGTGGCAGTGAGGGAATCCGAGAAGGAGGTCAATAGGGGGAGGGGCTACAGAGAGATGAGGGACACTGGAGGAGGGTGGCAGTGAGGGAATCCGAGGAGGAGGTCAATAGGGGGAGGGGCTACAGAGAGATGAGGGGCACTGGAGGAGGGTGGCAGTGAGGGAATCCGAGGAGGAGGTCAATAGGGGGAGCTACGGAAAGATGAGGGGCGCTGTTGGAAGGTAGCAGTGACGGAATCCGAGGAGGAGGACAATAGAGGGGGCTACGAAAAGATGAGGGGCGCTGTTGGAGGGTGGCAGTGAGGGAATCTGAGAAGGCGGACAATAGGGGGAGGGGCTATGGAGAGATATGGGGCACTGGTGGAGGGTGGCAGTGAGGGAATCCGAGGAGGAGGACAATAGGGGGGGCTACGAAAAGATGAGGGGCGCTGTTGGAGGGTGGCAGTGAGGGAATCCGAGGAGGGGGATATGGAGAGATGAGGGGCACTGGCTGAGGGTGGCAGTGAGGGAATCCGAGGAGGAGGGCATGAGGGAGAGCCCGAGAAGTGTCACTTGCCTGATACTGCCACCTCAGAAACCTCCTCTTCCCATTAGAAGGACATTACAAGGAAAAAAACACTTTTTGAGAGTGATAACATTTAGAAAGACATTTGGAAAGAAAATAATGTTTTTTACTGGGCCCTTGTAAGTCTAAGGAGAGATAAAGGAGGGCCCTGAAGCAGGCCTGGCTAGACATATAAGTGACAAATCGGGCCCGCAGTGGCCCACCCGAATGCACCCTTGGCCCACCCAAATACAAATTCCTGGAGCCGGGCCTGTGTGACACACGAATGAAGGAAGTCTGCTCTACTGACAACCCAACCATGACTGCTCTAGGTTTACACAACATCAACGGGCTTCTTGATGAACCTCGCCAGAAAAGGGCGTCTCATATTTAATGGCCTCTCCTCTGCGATGCTTAGAGCTGTAGTCAGTGGACTGAAATGTGCAGTAAAGTCACCTGTACAGAATGCTGGCCCCTTCCCCTGTTTTCTGGTGGGATGAAACTGATTTCTAATAGAAACTATTCGACAATTCCTGGAATGAAAAAGGTTTCTAGGCCAGAACAAACTGAAGAAGGTGGATCTGTGAACAGGAGTCAAGTAACTACAACAGTAACTCTTCCGACACCGTAAGCGGCTGACTTACAGTTCAAACTTATCCATGCACGGCAATCATTCCACTAAACAAACTTATCAACACCACTTGAAGTCATCAGACTGAGGAGCTCACAAGTCTTCCAAAATGAAGTCTCTGCAAGAGGGACGAAAGAGAAGGGACCCCCCAGAGCTAGATAACACTCTACGCCATCTTCAATCACAATATGGTGCCCCCCAGGGTTCTACCCATAGACAAGAGCCTCGAGAATCCATGATACACAACTCTGCTTCAACGTCTCCTCTGCTTCGGACAACCAACACCTCAAACACTGTCTGCACATCAACCACACCTGGATGTCCAGTGTCTACCTGAAGCTGAAACCAACCAGGATGGAACTCCGGTTATTCGGCGAGGACAACAAGCAAGAAACACTGCAAACCTGCCTCAGTGATACGAACATTGGCAGCTTTAAACCCCAGCTTCCATCAAGTGCCAAGTCGCTTGAATTCACCCTGGATAACAACCTCTCCATCACAGTACACATTGGCAAAAACAATTGGTAGCCTGGTACCAGCTTCTGGACTGCGACTTAAGAACTACTGTTCACGCTCTCGTCCTCTCGCAACGTCCTACTCCATGCCCTTCCAGACTCCACGCTGGCACCCTTAAGAGCACCCAACACGCTGCAGCACGTCTCATCCAGGGTCTGAAGAAATATGATCACATCACCCCATCCTGATGGAACACCAATGCCTGGCCCTGCCGGCCTGTAACATCTTCAGAACCAACGGCATCATTGACAGAGGCATCATGACCAGCATCCAACCCCCTAATTAGATTCGCAAGATCATCAGCCCTGGTGGTTCTCGGCACACCTACAGCCAGGACACCATGTGACTGCAGACTACGGAGGGAAAAAAGATAAAAGAAGGCAGCAGGCCTTTCCATCCATGCATCCAGGATCTGGAACAGCATCCCTGTGCCCATCAGGACCGCCCCAGCATCCGTGCATCCAGGATCTGGAACAGCATTCCTGAGTCCATCAGGACTGCCACAGCATCTGTGCCCCCAGGATCGAACAGCATTCCTGCGTCCATCAGGACCGCCCCAGCATCTGTGCATCCAGGATCTGGAACAGTATCCCTGTGTGCATCAGGACCCTCCCAGCATCTGTGCATCCAGGATCTGGAACAGCATCCCTCTATGCGTCAGGACCACCCCTGCGTCTGTGCACCCAGGGTCTGGAACAGCATCCCTGTATGCATCAGGACCGCCCCAGCATCTGTGCATCCAGGATCTGGAACAGTATCCTTGTGTGCATCAGGACCCTCCCAGCATCTGTGCATCCAGGATCTGGAACAGCATCCCTGTATGCATCAGGACCGCCCCAGCATCTGTGCACCCAGGATCTAGAACAGCATCCCTGTATGCATCAGGACCGCCCCAGCATCTGTGCTTCCAGGATCTGGAACAGCATCCCTGTATGCATCAGGACCACCCCAGCATCTAAACACCCAGGGTCTGGAACAGCATCTCTGTATGCATCAGGACCACCGCAGCATCTGTGCACCCAGGGTCTGGAACAGCATCTCTGTGTGCATCAGGACCACTGCAGCATCTGTGCACGAAGGGTCTGGAACAGCATCCCTGTACGCATCAGGACCACCGCAGCATCTGTGCACGAAGGGTCTGGAACAGCATTCCTGCGTCCATCAGGACCGCCCCAGCATCTGTGCATCCAGGATCTGGAACAGTATCCCTGTGTGCATCAGGACCCTCCCAGCATCTGTGCATCCAGGATCTGGAACAGCATCCCTCTATGCATCAGGACCACCCCTGCATCTGTGCACCCAGGGTCTGGAACAGCATCCCTGTATGCATCAGGAACGCCCCAGCATCTGTGCATCCAGGATCTGGAACAGTATCCCTGTGTGCATCAGGACCCTACCAGCATCTGTGCATCCAGGATCTGGAACAGCATCCCTGTATGCATCAGGACCACACCTGCATCTGTGCACCCAGGGTCTGGAACAGCATCCCTGTATGCATCAGGACCACCCCTGCATCTGTGCACCCAGGATCTGGAACAGCATCCCTGTATGCATCAGGACCGCCCCAGCATCTGTGCATCCAGGATCTGGAACAGCATTCCTGCGTCCATCAGGACCACCCCAGCATCTGTGCATCCAGGATCTGGAACAGCATCCCTGTATGCATCAGGACCGCCCCAGCATCTGTGCATCCAGGACCTGGAACAGCATTCCTGCGTCCATCAGGACTGCCCCAGCATTTGTGCATCCAGGATCTGGAACAGCATCCCTGTGTCCATCAGGACCACCCCAGCATCTAAACACCCAGGGTCTGGAACAGCATCTCTGTATGCATCAGGACCACTGCAGCATCTGTGCACCCACGGTCTGGAACAGCATCCCTGTACGCATCAGGACCACCCCAGCATCTAAACACCCAGGGTCTCGAACAACATCCCTGTATGCATCAGGACCACCGCAGCATCTGTGCACCCAGGGTCTGGAACAGCATCTCTGTGTGCATCAGGACCACTGCAGCATCTGTGCACCCAAGGTCTGGAACAGCATCCCTGAAACGCATCAGGACCACCGCAGCATCTGTGCACGAAGGGTCTGGAACAGCATTCCTGCGTCCATCAGGACCGCCCCAGCATCTGTGCATCCAGGATCTGGAACAGTATCCCTGTTTGCATCAGGACCCTCCCAGCATCTGTGCATCCAGGATCTGGAACAGCATCCCTCTATGCATCAGGACCACCCTTGCATCTGTGCACCCAGGGTCTGGAACAGCATCCCTGTATGCATCAGGACCACCCCAGCATCTGTGCATCCAGGATCTGGAACAGTATCCCTGTGTGCATCAGGACCCTACCAGCATCTGTGCATCCAGGATCTGGAACAGCATCCCTGTATGCATCAGGACCACACCTGCATCTGTGCACCCAGGGTCTGGAACAGCCTCCCTCTATGCATCAGGACCACCCCTGCATCTGTGCACCCAGGGTCTGGAACAGCATCCCTGTATGCATCAGGACCACCCCTGCATCTGTGCACCCAGGGTCTGGAACAGCATCCCTGTATGCATCAGGACCACACCTGCATCTGTGCACCCAGGGTCTGGAACAGCATCTCTGTGTGCATCAGGACCGCCCCAGCATCTGTGAATCCAGGATCTGGAACAGCATCACTGTGTGCATCAGGACCCTCCCAGCATCTGTGCACCCAGGGTCTGGAACAGCATCACTGTGTCCATCAGGACCGCCCCAGCATCTGTGCACTCAGGGTCTGGAACAAACCACAGAAATAGCGCGTGCGTTCACACACTAAAGTGGTCCAAGCGCCAACAAGTATGGGAGCTGTGATGTGGGTCAGGGCTTTAAGTGGGCCGGGTCTGTCCGGGTCTGAGCACCGGCAGTTATTTTCAGGGGGCCTCGAAACGGGTCTCTATTGGGCTCTATTTTTGTGCCTCGCAGAGGTAGTCCGTTTTCTTTTTTTTTTCTTGGACTGCAGTGAGAGCATGCACATCGATGTGCCTTATCGGCTTTTTGATCTCGGCTGTGATGTGAAACCTCTTGCCGAGTTGCTTAGGGTCTGTGTTTTGGTATTACTTGCAGCGTGGCTGCCGTGGCAGCCCCTGCATAAGATAACATGACACCTGTGATTCGGCAGCCGCTGCAGTTTGTTGTCTCTCGCATAGGAGAACTTGGCCTGAAAGGCAGGATTCGGTTGGTTCCCGGTCAGGTTAGGGTTTGAGTCTCCGCAGCTTCACTGACAGGCACGGCGTCGGAGGGTAAGTATTTCCGCTACATGGTTTTCTCCTGTCAGGAGGACGACGCACTAGCTGGTGAATCTTAACGCAGCGAACAGAGACGATTGTAGCCCCCCCACCCCAGCCATCACTTGTGCGTCCACCAGACGTACCATCTGTGCAAAAATAAGACTACGTCGACGTTTTAAAAAATATATATATATACGTGGCTATTAGCTAGCTGGTGCAAACTCTTTTTATCATGACAGCTTTCTCAAGAATCCACAATACGGTTGCAGCTTGCACGTGCGGTGCGTCTTCATTGATCCCGCGTGCACTTGGGGCAGGGCCGGTTCTATGATTTGCGGGGCCCTGGGACAAAAGGGAATGTGCGAGGCCCCTTAAGTGACCCCTTGCAAGGAAACCATTCAGAGACACTACGGGAGGCCCATTGTACAGTATTTTAGTGCCCCCACAGTTTTAACTTTCAGCCCACAAGCAATTCTCTCACCTTCAGCCTGATGGGTGTAAGAATTGCTTGTGGGCTGAGAGTTAACACTGTGGGGGCGCTAAAATCCTCTACAATGGGCCTCCCACAGTGTCTGAATGGTCTCCTTGCAATTGGGACAAAAGGAAGCGTCTCCCTCCCCTAGGCGTCCAGACAACATCCCTGAGTGGCCAGGGGGAAGGGACTCCTCCCATGGACTCTAATTGCAAGGAGACAGGGAAACAACAGGGCACACGATCAGTGCGGGCCCCATGCTGGTAGGTTGAGTGCGAGGCCCTGGGCAGCTGCCCACGCTGCCCATGCCTAGCGCCGGCCCTGTGGGAGAGAGAAAGCAGGCAGCGGGCAGCCCACTGTGGCTCCTCCGGGTACACGTCGCAGTCCACCTTCAATTATACTATTATGAAAAACGAATAGTGCGAGGCGATTATCAAGCTTTGTTAATTAGGTGATTATGGGGAAGAGAAACGGTGGTACGGATCACATAACAACGCAGTATATCGGATTTTATAAAGTAAATATTGCCTAACCTGCTTATTTTAATTATTATTGTTCCATTACCACTGCTATTATTAATATTATCATCATTGCAAATAATAATATTTGTTGATAACGATGAAAACAAAATTGCAATAAAAAGTTATTTTTATTGCAATTTTGTTTTCATCGTTATCAATAAAAGAATGATAATGCAATAGTACTGATGTAAATAAATAAGCATAGTTTTTATGTTGATTCTGCATGGCGAGTAAAGTAGGGAGTGCTCTAATCCGTGTTTACAGGCCCAGCTGGGTTGTGGTAGATGTGATTCGAGGTGTACACCAGGCTGTACTGAAGTAAATGTTCTTCGACAACCTGTGTCACAATTCTACCTGCATTGAGGTTAGGCGGAATATATTGTGTCATGTCTATGTTTGTGTATACTGCAGTTGTTCTCTGAGGAGTCCTAGAGCTGAGGGCTTGTCAGAGCAGGGGGGACTGCTACACTAGTTATCTCTATTTAGACCACGCCCCTACTTAGATAGGCCACACCCCTTTGAGGTTTGCCCCGCCCCTTTTAGAGCACCCCCAGTTTTTTTTCCCACTTAAAGCCCTGATGTGGGTGGTAACAATCTGGCAGTGGGGAGAGTGATGGCAACGGAGGCGGGGTCAGTGTTAGCTTTTTGGACAGAAAAAACCATGAGCCCGACTATTCCCTGCCCCGCTGGTCTATTTAGCAAAACAAAACAAAAGTTCCAGAATCCAGGGGGCTGGAGCCAGATTAAGTTGATTTAGCACGTGAAAGAAGCCGTCAGTTTTTGGGAGACCTCATTCTTTGAGGCGGTCGAAGGTTATGCCCAGTGGTGAGGAAGATGGCAGCGAAGGCCTTTTACCCGCAGATATAAGCATCAAATGCTCACAGTGAAAAATCCACTCTGTGCCGGACCCTGGGAGCTGGCTGGTCAGACATATGACCGAGCCCGATGAAAGCCCCCAGGGGTTTGGGGCTGAGATGAACCCCCTACAGTCCCCTCCTCCTTCCTGTGATAGAGCCTGCAGAAGATGCTGCAGAAGACGCAACATACCTGAAAAGGTAAGCCCCTCGGTGCTGGCGCCCCCTTCTGGCACGCTTTCCTTGAGGATAAGAACTCGTTTGCAGTAAGGAGCGGGGCTCTCAGCAGTTCCAACGCACTTCGCCCTCTGGTTCACGCAATGTCTCCATCACAAGAGCTGAACTCAGATGAGGCTGAGATTGTGGCCGCCAGACTCGGGCCGTGTTGTGTTATGAAGTACAACGAACACCCAAGGGTCTCTCGGCGCTACAGCAACGGAAGAGAAACATATGAAAGGACGGAGACCGGCAGTTTCACTTGTGAGAAGCCTGCGAGAGCCGGGTCCTTAGCACCCCCCATCGAAGGGAGTCATTCAGGAATAGAGTGGATGGTCATTCCCCTCCTCAGGAACAAGACCCGACAAGGTACGCCCTCCCATTCTGATTCTCCGAAACCCTGGGATCCCCGGAGGGTTAGCAGAAGAGGAGGGGAGCCATCTTGGAGAAAGTCCCACTATGGGGTCTCTTAGGAAACCAGGGGACACCCCTTTCGAATCTTACAAATGAGACAAGAGGTTTAACTGGGAGCCGGTGCAGGTGGATGAAGCGATGGGGATGGACCAACGAGAGCTCCCAACCTTTTAGCCACCGGCTTTGGGGGAGGCTGCGCCCCCATATCAGGCGGCTGAAGGGATCTCGCGCTCAAGGAGGGTGTATGAGCTGATACCACACTTCCGGTCTTCTCTGCCTGCGGCTTTGAGTGATATGGTCTGATCCACCCTCTGATGACACACATTGTGCTCTAAAGGGATCTGGGGTGGATCTGGGGGGTCCAGCCGGAGCAGACCCGACAATCATCGACACCATTTATGATCCGACAGCCCTCCCTGGCGAGCTCCTTGATAAGTGGCGGGAAATAGATATTAAAAGGGAAGTTTGCAGACGTTGGATCAGCGGCGGAGGGGAGAGGAGGAGCAGGCAAACAACAGGGAAACACGGGCAGCACAAAACGAAGAGTCGAAAACAAAGACAAGACGAAACAAATAGCAAAATAGAAATGAACAAATAAAGGCCATTACAGGGTGTAGAGGATACAATGGGCCTACAATTAGGGACTAAAAGCGAAGGCTTGTACTTTACAACGTAAAAGGACGCTTGCATCTTTTTATGCTATGTTTCTACTCAGGGCTTTAAGTGGGTTGACAAAACTGCGGGGTCTCTCAAAGGGGCGTGGCCAACATAATTAAGGGCATGGCTTAAAACACGTATGTTAACAATCTGTGCCCTGAGACTTGTATTTTGCTGTTTCTGTCATTGCATCCAGATATATGACACATGTTAGACCCGGCCCTCGTAACATAGCCATACCTGACCCCTGCACCTCACACAAGCCCCCGAGCCCACGGCCTAGCCGATCCTTCCCACCAGAACACACACACCCGACCCGGACTTCCCCGTCCGTGGCCTTCCTCCTTTCGGCCACACCGGGCCCGCGTGCCCACTTCATGCACCAAGATGGCGGCCCGGCCCCAGCACGACCCTGGCCTAGAGGCGCCACTCCGGCTGGAGGACATCACGCTCCCCTTGGGATGAGAGAGGGAGGAGCAGTTTCCATCACACCTCTGCGCTTCCCTGGGAAGGTGGGTTTCGATCGACCCGCCGGCCTCCCCGAGGGCTGGCTCCACGCCTGCTGGGTGTCTGGGACTCCTCCCGACCCGGCCCTGAAAGGATCAAAGGACAATGGCAGGAAACCCCGACAAGCGACCCTCAGGTGACAAGACCCCTGCCTGCACAGACTCCGGACATCAAAGAGGAGTTGCCCTATTACAAGGGGTGCTCTGGGACTGTCCGGGAGATTCGCCTTGGAAACACCTGAGCCCTGCTGAGTGACTCGCGGCTCCCTGAAGATCGTAAGACCTCCAAACTTGTGCTTGAGCCCTGCTGAGTGACTCGCGGCTCCCTGAAGATCGTAAGACCTCCGAACTTGTGCTTGAGCCTTGCTGAGTGACTCGCGGCTCCCTGAAGATCGTAAGACCTCCGAACTTGTACCTGAGCCCTGCTGAGTGACTCGCGGCTCCCTGAAGATCGTAAGACCTCCGAACTTGTGCTTGAGCCCTGCTGAGTGACTCGCGGCTCCCTGAAGATCGTAAGACCTCCGAACTCGTGCTTGAGCCTTGCTGAGTGACTCGCGGCTCCATGAAGATCGTAAGACCTCCGAACTTGTACCTGAGCCCTGCTGAGTGACTCGCGGCTCCCTGAAGATCGTAAGACCTCCGAACTTGTACCTGAGCCCTGCTGAGTGACTCGCGGCTCCCACAGACTCTCTTGGTCCCGCCGGACTCCACGACGACAAGCGTATCCCCCAGCTCGAGGATTGTGGGCTGTGCGCCAGGTACGCTCCTGCATCTGATCCATATTCCCAAAGACTGTCCCGCTACCTCCTACCCCCCCTCCAAGACTTTGTGAGCCCGCGCTCCACTTGTATATATTTGCCTTGCTGATCATAAAGATCCTACAACTCCGATCTGATAAAGATTTATTCTTAAGAACTCTCGGTGTGGTGTCTCTTTGTCGTGTGGTGCCGATTGTACGATCCTAGATACGAGATACCTCCCCTGAGGAGTCTCCCGCCAGTGCCCGGCTACGATACCTCGAGGGTTGGTCTCAGGACAGTCAGGGCCCCCTCCGGGCCCCTCTGAGGTCGCCTTCTAACAACACAACAAGTAACATCATACCTACAAGTCAGGACTATTGGCTTTGTCAATGGTTGTTAGTTGCATAAGATAAATAAGCAGCAACTATGGCTTATATATAATATTGAAAAAGCTTCCACTTAAAGCCCTGATGACATCACGACAATGTTTCTGTTCCTGAGTTTCAAAAAAGGGGAAGGGAAATCCAGAGAGAAAATGACTCTCTTTCAGGGATGTCCCTTCCCCTACAACGCTCCCCTGGCATGACGTCATGCCGTAACTTCTCCACTTGTGAAAAGTGAGCAGTGTGAGCAGCGCACGTCCATGTGCACGCTGTCACTGTAGTCCGCCTCTGCCAGGGCACAAAACAGAGCCCGATAGAGTCCCGTTTCGAGCCCCCCAATAAAAAACTGCAGGTGCTCAGCACCGGTGAGACCCGGCCCACTTAAAGCCCTGCTTCTATTCAATATATTCAAGCACGTGACATGACCGAACTAAGCTGCAGAACAGCAGCAGTGTTCACAAAAACAAAGTTGGAGGGATGATGAGGCCAGAACACTGGAAGGGCAAAGGAAGTGAGCGGGTGCACTGGGAGAGGGGCGGGTGCATTGGTGGGAGAGTGGGTGCACTGAGAGGGGGGCGAGAGCGGAGTGGGTGCACTGAGAGGGGTGTGAGTGCATTGGTGGGAGAGCAGGTGCACTGAGAGGGGGCGGGTGCACTGGGAGGGGAGCGGGTGCACTGGGAAGGGAGCGGGTGCACTGGGAGGGGAGCGAGAGGGGAGTGGGTGCACTGGGAGGGGAGTGAGTGCACTGGTGGAGGAGCGGGTGCACTGGGAGGGGAATGAGAGGGGAGTGGGTGCACTGAGAGGGGATCGAGAGGGGAGTGGGTGCACTGGGAGGGGAGCGGGTGCACTGGGAAGGGAGTGGGTGCACTGGGAGGGGAGCGGGTGCACTGGGAGGGGAGCGGGTGCACTGGGAGGGGAGCGGGTGCACTGGGAGGCGAGCGGGTGCACTGGGAGGGGAGCGGGTGCACTGGGAGGGGAGTGGGTGCACTGGGAGGGGAGCGGGTGCACTGGGAGGGGAGTGGGTGCACTGGGAGTGGAGTGGGTGCACTGGGAGGGGTGTGGGTGCACTGGGAGGGGTGTGGGTGCACTGGGAGGGGAGTGGGTGCACTGGGAGGGGAGCGGGGTGCACTGGGAGGGGAGTGGGTGCACTGGGAAGGGAGCGGGTGCATTGGGAGGGGAGCGGGTGCATTGGGAGGGGAGTGGGTGCACTAAGAGGGGAGCGGATGCACTGGGAGGGGAGGGGGGTGCACTGGGAGGGGAGGGGGTGCACTGGGGAGGGAGGGGGTGCACTGGGAGGGGAGGGGGTGCACTGGGAGGGGAGTGGGTGCACTATGAGATTAATGCACTTGGGTACAGTGAGTGCATGGGAGGTGAGAAGGAGCCTTGGGAGGGGAGCAGGTGTGCTGGCAGTAGATTAAGGGTCAGTAAGAGCAGCACGAGGGGCAGGGCCACTGGAAGAAGAGGGTGCACTGGAAGGGTGCATTGGGAAAGGAGTGGCAGCATTTCGATGCACTGGGGCACTGATGCACAGAGAGCAGTGGAATGCACACAGTTCTGTATTGCTATTTGCAACTTTCAACATGTAAATGGAGAGGGAAGGTGAGGCCACCGCACGTCCTCCCTAAACTAAACACTACAACACAAAATGGTAGGGTAGCTCAAGTTAAAGAAGGACTTTTCTTCCTTATTGGAAATTCAAGTCCGAGCCCTATTTGGACATCACAAGAATCTGTCAAATCAAGTGGGAAAAGGAACCCTCACACACACAGTGAGTCACACTTCATTATACCCTCACACACACAGTGAGTCATGCTTCATCATCGCCTCACACACAGAGCGTGTCATGGTTCATCAACGCCTCACACACAGAGCGTGTCATGCTTCATTATACCCTCACACACAGTGTGTGTTATGGTTCATCATCTCCTCACACACAGTGTCAGGCTTCATCATCCCCTCACACACAGAGCGTGTCATGCTTCACCATCGCCTCTCACACACAGTGTGTCAAGCTTCATCATTGCCTCACACACACAGCGTGTCATGCTTCATCATCCCCTCACACACACAGCGTGTCATGCTTCATCATCCGCTCACACACAGAGCGTGTCATGCTTCATCATCGCCTCACACACAGTGTCAAGCTTCATCATCGCCTCACACACACAGTGTCAAGCTTCATCATCGCCTCACACACAGTGTGTCAAGCTTCATCATCGCCTCACACACAGAGCATGTCATGCTTCATCATCCCCTCACACACAGAGCGTGTAATGCTTCCTCATCGCCTCACACACACAGTGTGACAAGCTTCATCATCACCTCACACACAGTGTGTCAAGCTTCATCATCACCTCACACAGAGCGTGCCATGCTTCATTATACCCTCACACACAGTGTGTCATGCTTCATCATCCCCTCACACACAGAGCGTGTCATGCTTCATCATCCCCTCACACATAGAACGTGTCATGCTTTATCATTCCCTCACACACAGAGTGTGTCATGCTTCATCATCCCCTCACACACAGAGCGTGTCATGTTTCATCATCCCCTCACACACAGAGCGTGTCATGCTTCATTATACCCTCACACACACAGTGAGTCATGGTTCATCGCCTCACACACAGGTCGTGTCATGCTTCATCATCGCCTGACACACAGGGTGTGTCATGCTTCATCATCGCCTCACACACAGTGTGTCAAGCTTCATCATCGCCTCACACACAGAGGGTGTCATGCTTCATCATCCCCTCACACACAGTGTGTCAAGCTTCATCATCGCCTCACACACAGAGCATGTCATGCTTCATCATCCCCTCACACACAGAGCGTGTCATGCTTCATCATCGCCTCACAAACACAGTGTGACAAGCTTCATCATCACCTCACACACAGTGTGTCAAGCTTCATCATCGCCTCACACAGAGCGTGCCATGCTTCATTATACCCTCACACACAGTGTGTCATGCTTCATCATCCCCTCACACACAGAGCGTGTCATGCTTCATCATCGCCTCACACACAGTGTCAAGCTTCATCATCGCCTCACACACACAGTGTCAAGCTTCATCATCGCCTCACACACAGTGTGTCAAGCTTCATCATCGCCTCACACACAGAGCATGTCATGCTTCATCATCCCCTCACACACAGAGCGTGTCATGCTTCATCATCGCCTCACACACACAGTGTGACAAGCTTCATCATCACCTCACACACAGTGTGTCAAGCTTCATCATCGCCTCACACAGAGCGTGCCATGCTTCATTATACCCTCACACACAGTGTGTCATGCTTCATCATCCCCTCACACACAGAGCGTGTCATGCTTCATCATCGCCTCACACAGTGTGTCAAGCTTCATCATTGCCTCACACACAGAGCATGTCATGCTTCATCATCCCCTCACACATAGAACGTGTCATGCTTTATCATTCCCTCACACATAGAGTGTGTCATGCTTCATCATCCCCTCACACACAGAGCGTGTCATGTTTCATCATCCCCTCACACAAGAGCGTGTCATGCTTCATTATACCCTCACACACACAGTGAGTTAGGTTCATCATCGCCTCACACACAGGTCGTGTCATGCTTCATCATCGCCTCACACACAGGGCGTGTCATGCTTCATCATCGCCTCACACACAGTGTGTCAAGCTTCATCATCGCCTCACACACAGAGGGTGTCATGCTTCATTATCCCCTCACACACAGAGCGTGTCATGCTTCATTACCTCACACACAGTGTGTCAAGCTTCATCATCCCCTCACACACACAGCGTGTCATGCTTCATCATCCCCTCACACACACAGCGTGTCATGCTTCATCATCGCCTCACACACAGAGCGTGTCATGATTCATCATCGCCTCATACACACAGTGTGTCAAGCTTCATCATCACCTCACACACAGAGCTTGTCATGCTTCATTATACCCTCACACACAGTGTGTCATGCTTCATCATCCCCTCACACACACACAGAGTGTCATGCTTCATCATCGCCTCACACACAGAGCGTGTCATGGTTCATCAACGCCTCACACACAGAGCGTGTCATGCTTCATTATACCCTCACACACAGTGTGTGTTATGGTTCATCATCTCCTCACACACAGTGTCAGGCTTCATCATCCCCTCACACACAGAGCGTGTCATGCTTCACCATCGCCTCTCACACACAGTGTGTCAAGCTTCATCATTGCCTCACACACACAGCGTGTCATGCTTCATCATCCCCTCACACACACAGCGTGTCATGCTTCATCATCCGCTCACACACAGAGCGTGTCATGCTTCATCATCGCCTCACACACAGTGTCAAGCTTCATCATCGCCTCACACACACAGTGTCAAGCTTCATCATCGCCTCACACACAGTGTGTCAAGCTTCATCATCGCCTCACACACAGAGCATGTCATGCTTCATCATCCCCTCACACACAGAGCGTGTAATGCTTCCTCATCGCCTCACACACACAGTGTGACAAGCTTCATCATCACCTCACACACAGTGTGTCAAGCTTCATCATCACCTCACACAGAGCGTGCCATGCTTCATTATACCCTCACACACAGTGTGTCATGCTTCATCATCCCCTCACACACAGAGCGTGTCATGCTTCATCATCCCCTCACACATAGAACGTGTCATGCTTTATCATTCCCTCACACACAGAGTGTGTCATGCTTCATCATCCCCTCACACACAGAGCGTGTCATGTTTCATCATCCCCTCACACACAGAGCGTGTCATGCTTCATTATACCCTCACACACACAGTGAGTCATGGTTCATCGCCTCACACACAGGTCGTGTCATGCTTCATCATCGCCTGACACACAGGGTGTGTCATGCTTCATCATCGCCTCACACACAGTGTGTCAAGCTTCATCATCGCCTCACACACAGAGGGTGTCATGCTTCATCATCCCCTCACACACAGTGTGTCAAGCTTCATCATCGCCTCACACACAGAGCATGTCATGCTTCATCATCCCCTCACACACAGAGCGTGTCATGCTTCATCATCGCCTCACAAACACAGTGTGACAAGCTTCATCATCACCTCACACACAGTGTGTCAAGCTTCATCATCGCCTCACACAGAGCGTGCCATGCTTCATTATACCCTCACACACAGTGTGTCATGCTTCATCATCCCCTCACACACAGTGTCAAGCTTCATCATCGCCTCACACACACAGTGTCAAGCTTCATCATCGCCTCACACACAGTGTGTCAAGCTTCATCATCGCCTCACACACAGAGCATGTCATGCTTCATCATCCCCTCACACACACAGTGTGACAAGCTTCATCATCACCTCACACACAGTGTGTCAAGCTTCATCATCGCCTCACACAGAGCGTGCCATGCTTCATTATACCCTCACACACAGTGTGTCATGCTTCCTCATCCCCTCACACACAGAGCGTGTCATGCTTCATCATCGCCTCACACAGTGTGTCAAGCTTCATCATTGCCTCACACACAGAGCATGTCATGCTTCATCATCCCCTCACACATAGAACGTGTCATGCTTTATCATTCCCTCACACACAGAGTGTGTCATGCTTCATCATCCCCTCACACACAGAGCGTGTCATGTTTCATCATCCCCTCACACAAGAGCGTGTCATGCTTCATTATACCCTCACACACACAGTGAGTTAGGTTCATCATCGCCTCACACACAGGTCGTGTCATGCTTCATCATCGCCTCACACACAGGGCGTGTCATGCTTCATCATCGCCTCACACACAGTGTGTCAAGCTTCATCATCGCCTCACACACAGAGGGTGTCATGCTTCATTATCCCCTCACACACAGAGCGTGTCATGCTTCATCACCTCACACACAGTGTGTCAAGCTTCATCATCCCCTCACACACACAGCGTGTCATGCTTCATCATCCCCTCACACACACAGCGTGTCATGCTTCATCATCGCCTCACACACAGAGCGTGTCATGATTCATCATCGCCTCATACACACAGTGTGTCAAGCTTCATCATCACCTCACACACAGAGCTTGTCATGCTTCATTATACCCTCACACACAGTGTGTCATGCTTCATCATCCCCTCACACACACACAGAGTGTCATGCTTCATCATCGCCTCACACACAGAGCGTGTCATGCTTCATCGCCTCACACACACAGTGTGTCAAGCTTCATCATCACCTCACACACACAGTGTGTCATGCTTCATCATCCCCTCACACACAGAGCGTGTCATGCTTCATCATCCCCTCACACACAGAGCGTGTCATGCTTCATCATCGCCTCATACACACAGTGTGTCAAGCTTCATCATCGCCTCACACAGAGCGTGCCATGCTTCATTATACCCTCACACACAGTGTGTCATGCTTCATCATCCCCTCACACACAGAGCGTGTCATGCTTCATCATCGCCTCACACACACAGTGTGTCAAGCTTCATCATTGCCTCACACACAGAGCATGTCATGCTTCATCATCACCTCACACACAGAGTGTCATGCTTCATCATCGCCTCCACACACAGTGTCAAGCTTCATCACCTCACACACACAGCGTGTCAAGCTTCATCATCGCCTCACACACACAGAGCGTGTCAAGCTTCATCAACGCCCCTCACACACAGAGCGTGTCATGCTTCATCATCGCCTCACGCACAGAGCGTGTCATGCTTCATCATCACCTCACACACAGCGTGTCATGGTTCATCATCGCCTCACACACAGGGCGTGTCATGGTTCATCATCGCCTCACACACAGGGCGTGTCATGCTTCATCATCGCCTCACACACAGTGTGTCATGCTCCATCATCCCCTCACACACAGAGCGTGTCATGCTTCATCATCACCTCACACACAGAGCGTGTCATGCTTCATCATCGCCTCACACACAGGGCGTGTCATGCTTCATCATCGCCTCACACACAGGGCGTGTCATGCTTCATCATTGCCTCACACACTGAGCGTGTCATACTTCATCATCGCCTCACACACAGGGCGTGTCATGCTTCATCATTGCCTCACACACAGAGCGTGTCATACTTCATCAGTGCCTCACACACAGAGCGTGTCATACTTCATCATTGCCTAACACACAGGGCGTGTCATGCTTCATCATCGCCTCACACACAGAGCGTGCCATGCTTCATCATCCCCTCACACACAGAGCGTGTCATGGTTCATCATCGCCTCACACACAGGGCGTGTCATGCTTCATCATCCCCTCACACACAGAGCGTGCCATGCCTCATTATACCCTCACACACAGTGAGTCATGGTTCATCATCGCCTCACACACAGAGCGTGTCATGCTTCATCATCGCCTCAAACACAGGGCGTGTCATGGTTCATCATCGCCTCCATCACACACAGAGCATGTCATGCTTCATCATCGCCTCAAACACAGGGCGTGTCATGGTTCATCATCGCCTCCATCACACACAGTGTGTCATGCTCCATCATCCCCTCACACACAGAGCGTGTCATGCTTCATCATCGCCTCACACACAGAGCGTGCCATGCTTCATCATCGCCTCACACACAGGGTGTGTCATGCTTCATCATCCCCTCACACACAGAGTGTGTCATGCCTCATTATACCCTCACACACACAGTGAGTCATGGTTCATCATCGCCTCACACACAGAGCGTGTCATGCTTCATCATCGCCTCACACACAGGGCGTGTCATGGTTCATCATCGCCTCACACACAGAGCGTGCCATGGTTCATCATCGCCTCACACACAGAGCGTGTCATGCTTCATCATCGCCTCACACACACAGTGTCAAGCTTCATCACCTCACACACACAGCGTGTCAAGCTTCATCACCGCCTCACACGCAGAGCATGTCAAGCTTCATCAACGCCTCACACACAGAGCGTGTCATGCTTCATCATCGCCTCACGCACAGAGCGTGTCATGCTTCATCATCGCCTCACACACAGCGTGTCATGGTTCATCATCGCCTCACACACAGGGCGTGTCATGGTTCATCATCGCCTCACACACAGGGCGTGTCATGCTTCATCATCGCCTCACACACAGTGTGTCATGCTCCATCATCCCCTCACACACACAGCGTGTCATGCTTCATCATCGCTGTTGGACCCGGCCTCGTAGAATGGCCCTCCGTGCCCCCGCACCACCGAAACCTGGTGCCTGCAGCCCAAGCACGCGGCCCAGCCGACCTTTCCCACCAGGACACCTGCACCAACCCCGGGCATCCCCGTCCATGGCCTCTCTCCTTTCGGCCACCCCGGGCCCGCGTGCCCACTCCCTGCAACAAGATGGCCGCCCGGCCCCAGCACGACCCGGGCCTCGAGGCGCCACTCCGGCTGGAGGACATCACGCTTCCAGGGGATGAGAGAGGGAGGAGCAGTTTCTATCGCACCTCTGAACTCCCCTGGGACGATGGGTTTCGATCGGCCCTCCGGCCTCCCTGCGGGCTGGCTCCGTGCCTGCTGGGTGTCTGGGACTCCTCCCGACCCGGCCCTGAAAGGATCAAAAGACAATAGCAGGAAACCCCGACAAGCGGCCCCCAGGTGACAAGACCCCTGCCTGCGCAGACTCCGGACATCAAAGCGGGGTCGACCTATAACAAGGGGTGCTCTGAGACTGTCCGGCAGATTCGACGCTGGAACAACGAGAGCCTGCTGACGTGGTCGCGGCTCCTGGAACTGGAAACTCACCTGAGCCCTGCTGAGTGACTCGCGGCTCCCTGAAGATCGTAAGACCTCCGAACTTGTACCTGAGCCCTGCTGAGTGACTCGCGGCTCCTTGAAGATCGTAAGACCTCCGAACTTGTACCTGAGCCCTGCTGAGTGACTCGCGGCTCCTTGAAGATCGTAAGACCTCCGAACTTGTACCTGAGCCCTGCTGAGTGACTCGCGGCTCCTTGAAGATCGTAAGACCTCCGAACTTGTACCTGAGCCCGCTGAGTGACTCGCGGCTCCCCCAGACTCTCACGGTCCCGCCGGACCCCGACTCCGACCACATATCCCCCAGCTCGAGGATTGTGAGCTGTGCGCCGGATACGTCCCTGCTTTGAACCGTTACCAGAGACAGTCCCGCTACCCCCTACCTTTCCGAGACTCTTGAGCCCGTGCTCGCCGTGTACATATTTGCAGTGATACCTATTTGATAAAGCTTGTTTCTGAGAATACCCAGTGTGGTCTCTCTGTGTCGTGTGGTGCCAGAAGTACGATCCTAGTTGCGCGATTCCTCCCCCCTGGGGAATCTCTCGCCAGTGCCCGGCTACGATACTACACGGGTGGGACTCAGGGAAGTCAGGACCCCCTTCCGGGCTCCTCTGAGGTCGCCGTCTAACATTGGTGGCAAGCGACGGGATTCGGGCCCATCACCTACAGATCGTACAGTGAACAACGGACGCACGACCAACAGAGATGGCAGACAGAAGCGCCATGAGCTCCGCAGAAACCAACGCCAACAGAGTGTTCCAGGTGGAGCATCTGGAAGAATACACACACAAAGAGCTAAAACAATTTTGCAAAGAACTTAAAATAGCTACCACTGGCCTCAACACTAAGGAAGACTTGCAGAAAACACTGAAAACTTGGGTGGAGACCGGGGCATCCCGCCCGGAAGGCACGGGGGAGCGCCCCGACGAAGCCGAACCCCCTCCAAGTGAAAGCAGCGACAATCAGGTGCAAGGCATGGTACCAGATGGGGGCCTATCCCCGGGAGAACTCGCGGACAGAGAGAGAAGCCGCAGTCATGAACTCGAGTTAGCCAAACTCAAAATCGAGGGCGAATTGAAGTTAGCGGAGAAAAAGCTAGCGGTAGAGCAAATGCGCGTACAAGGCGAACTGGAAGAAAAGAAGCTCCAACGGGAGCACGAAGGAAGAAAGCTCCAACTAGAGCACGAACGCAGCTTAAAAGAACTCGAGCTCAAGGCCCGAAATGAGGACGGGAGGCCCTCGGGGAACCGAGAGACGGCCCCCCCAGCGGAACAGAAGGTCCACATCCCCAAGGATGTGGTCAAAGAATATTATAAAAACGATGACATTCAGCAATGGTTTCGGGCCTACGAGGTCGCCATGACCTCCCATCGGATTCCACAGAAGGACTGGGGGGGCGGGGTTGTGGGGGCGGTTTCTGAGCGAAGGAAGGGACACCCTGCTCGACCTACCCCTCTCCCTGCAGACCTCCTACAGCCACATGAAAGAGGCTCTCCTCACAAGATACGGCCTCACCCCAGAAATGTACCGCCAACGGTTCCGGGACTGCAGGAAGATCCCAGGCACCACCTGGGTGGAGTATGTAAACTTTTTTAGTCGGGCCTTCGATGGGTGGGTCAAGGGCAGCAAGGTCACCACCCTTGCCGAACTCACTGACCTCATGTTATGGGAACATCTGGCTGCGAACTGCTTCGTAGAGCTTCGTCAACATCTGCTGGATAGCAAGCTCACAGATCCCCGGAAGCTGGCTGTGGAGGCCGACCGCTGGACCAACACCCGGGTCTCCCGGGGCATGGTAGGAGAGTACCCCCGAACCAGTCAGGGACCACCCCGCCAGAGAGGGGGAGGGAACCAGGGAGGGCCGAGAGAGTCCCAGCCTAGCCCCCCGAAGACACCACCTCCACCTTTCCCGGCGCCCCCCCCACCAGTAACAGGGCCCCCTGGGAGACGAGGACACCGGGTGACCGTTACATGTTTTCGTTGCCAGAAACCCGGGCACTACGCCAATGACCCAGAGTGCCCCATGGCCACCCAAGTCACCCCTGCGAGACAGATAGCCAACGTAGCCCTGGGGGAGGAGGTTGAGGAAGCCGAGGAGTGGGAACCCGCCGCTATGGCCCTAGTATCCCTGGGAGATAGGGAAATGATCCCTGGTAGCCTCCTACCGTCTAACACACAGAAATATGGGCAGCTCGTCAAGATCAATGGCCACCAGGTAGAGGCCCTGCGGGACACCGGGGCCAGTATCACCGGTGTCCTCAGGCACCTAGTTCCCGAGGAGCAGATCCTCCCCAATGTCTTTTGCCCCGTAATCTCTGCAGACAATAGGGAAAGTATGTGTCAGGTAGCCCTGGTGCCATTTGAGTGGGGAGGGGTGATAGGTAAACTCAAGGTGGCCGTAAGAACCTCCCAGCCGGTCGACTGCCTCTTAGGGAACGACCTGGAGAGTTCTCCCTGGAAGCACGTAGAGCGCAAGGCCCACCTAGGGATGATGGGACTCCCCGAGTGGGTGTGTGCCACCACCCGATCTATGACAGCCCGACTCACTCCCCGGAGAGAAGTCGAGAGCCCCCCGGTCGAAGAAGCCCGTACCGTCCCCGCCGAGGGTCCTCCCGTTCCCCCATCGGAAGGGTCCGTCGCCAGCGACGAACCCGCACCATCCGACCCCGCCCCGGTCCCCGAGTTGGGGGATCTACCCGAGTTGGCCCATTGGCGCCACGAGGGCGGGCCCACCCGGGAAGAATTTTGCCGGGAGCAAGCCACCTGTCCTTCCCTGGTCGGGCTGCGGCGCCAGGCCGAGGGCCAAGCCGCAGGTGACCAGACCGGAACGCACCGAATCTATTGGGAAAATAACATCCTGTATAGTGAGCAGAAATCAGTGGAGCTGGGATCCGGACGGGTACTGGTGGTACCCCTCCGCTTCCGGGCTTTCCTCCAGGGCTTAGCCCACGATGTCCCCCTCGCCGGTCACCTGGGTCAGGACAAGACCTACAGCCGTCTCGTGACCCATTTTTATTGGCCTAAGATGAAAGCAGCGGTAGAGGCACACTGCAAATCCTGCCCCACGTGCCAAGCCAGTGGGAAGAGTGGGGGGAAGCGCAAGGCTCCCCTCCAACCCTTCCCGGTCGTCAGTACCCCCTTCGAAGGAGTCGGAATCGACATCGTGGGGCCACGGGGCCCCCCCACCTCCCAAGGTCACCGTTTCATCTTGGTCCTAGTAGACCACGCCACCCGCTACCCAGAGGCTATTCCCCTGCGCACCATTACGGCCCCCGTGGTGGGCCGGGCCCTGATGGGGATCTTTTCCAGGGTGGGTTTCCCCCGCGAGGTCGTGAGCGATCGCGGCACTAATTTTATATCCAGGTATATGACGTCCCTGTGGCAACAATGTGGGGTGTCCTATAAGTTCACCACCCCGTACCATCCCCAAGGGAACGGCCTAGTAGAGAGGTTTAATAGGACTTTGAAAGGGATGATCGCTGGCCTAGAAGAGCCCCTCCGGCGTAAGTGGGACGTCCTGCTCCCCTGCCTCCTGTTCGCTTACCGGGAGGTCCCCCAGAAGTCCTTAGGGTTCAGCCCGTTTGAATTACTCTATGGTCACTGTAGGAGAGTAGGGTCTGCTATCCTATGGTCACCCCAAATTTTTGCTTTTTGCTTCACTGGTTTTTGACATATTGAGGCTGTGGGCCTGCCAATCAGACCCCCAGCCTGCTGTTCTCTCTACTAAATTAAAACTATGCACCCTAGGTGCATAACCAATTGGAAGTGGATCACCCTGTCAGCCCCTGTACCAGTGTACACTAGGTACCCAGGGCATTGGTGTACCCAAGGCCTGCCAAGGGCTGCAGCATGTATTATGCCACCCCAGGCTTGGCCTAACAATTTGACACAACTGGCTGATCACTCAGCTGGGGTAAGTTGGTGTAATCACCTCTTACTTAGGTGTAGTATACCTATACCTAACCTTAAATGGGACACCTGGTAACCTATAAGTCACTCCTATGGCAGGCCTTAACAATCCTGAAGGCAGAGTGCTTGGTTCCATGTGAGATGGTGCTCTGGCATGAGCTGAGCCTGTCTGCAGTGGTCGGAACAACTTCCTTCTACTGTTTCCAGATATCGTCATACCATATACTCTTAAGTGCATTATGAACCTCGCGGTTAAATGCTATCTTTGGTTTGGCTTTATCAAAACATGTCGAGTAAGGTGTCATACGAATTGGAATACTAACCCCTCGCCAATTCTGGCGACGGGGTTAGCATTCCACCCTTCTAGAGGGACACGACATGTACAGTACCTGAAACCCGGGTAAAATCAGACATAGCCTCAGCTCCACAAAATGGATGCTGCCACCACAGACACAAGTCTGCCCTCCTGCTGCTGGGAGTCCTTCCAGCTTGGGAGGTGTGGACAAAGGGTTTCCTGCCAGGGGAGGTGCGTGCACCACCCCAGACAGGATTTTGTGTATTGGTCAGGTAGGGCTTGAAAGAAACCAGACATGCCTGTGGCTCACAAGGAGCCTCGGTGCATATGCCAGTTCAAACCGGTCCTGGGGCACACCAGTCCCGGGCCTGGGGCGAGCTGGACAAAGGATTGGGGGTGTAACCACCCCCCTTCCTGGTCCCACCCATAGGGAGGGACCTAGCAGGTAGTCCGGCCCCTAGAATCCGAATAAAGGTAGGAGCTGTGTCCTAAGACTTCAGACATCCTGGAATCAACTTAAAACTAAGAAGAAGACGGGAACTTCGACGCTCTGCTGCACAGAGGACTGAAGCCAATCTCCCCTGTGGTCAGGGAGTGACCACCTTGCTAACGCAAGCACCATCCAGCGAATCAACGTCTGCTCTGCCGCCGCCTCCCGCCGGAGCCCGAGCCCAGAGACTGACAAGACCTGGACCTCCAGACCTCTCACCGCCCGATCCACAGTCCCTGCAAAGAGGAGACCCGTGGAGGCACCGAGACACGTGGAGCCAGCCATCTTGAAACGACTACGACAAGCTGACCAGTGCAACAACCGAGGCTCCCTCCAAGTTGTGCTTTGGGTCCTGAGAAGCCCAACCCTCGAGCAGCATCTGCACCAAAGGTGAGCCCTCCAGCATCTCCACGATCTGCGTGGGGCCCTTCTGCATTTTGCCACTCGACGCGCCTAACCGGTTGCTGGCCCGCTGGCTAGTGGCCATCTTGGCGACGAAATCTACGACAAACACCGCTGGTCTGGTTGCTCCAGACTGGCCCTTGCTCCCCTCCAAAGGAGCAATCCCTCTGACCTTGCTGGTCAGAACCAACAGCTGATTTCCGAATCCTTCTACAATTGCTTTTGCCAAGGCTTGTTTGCTTCGATCAAGTCGCCGACACCGCCGACAGCGAGAGCCTGCGTGGGACAGCTCGTGAGCCGACTCCTGGACGTCGTCGACCTTCAGGGACCACGTGGCTGCGGAGACAAGCTACCCCTCATCACCTGTTTGCACCCGACATCGCCTGGTACCCACCTGGTGCCACGCTGGTCACTGGCTAGTGACTGTGAACACTGTCCCCTCTGCTTACAGGTCTTCAACATCTCCGATCCACTCTTGGATCCACTGCATCTCTTCCCGACCGACCGCCTGCAGCACTTTTGACTACAGACCCCACGGAACCGATAGAAGGAACCCGACGCACTTCGAGGCCTATGCACCCGCTTCCTGTGGGTGAGGTAAAGCTGGCACTCCTGTGCCCAAGTGTAGTATTACATCTCTAGTGCCTGTGTTCCAAATCTTAAGTTCCTAGGTCATCCGGAAGATTCCTTTTGCAGTAACTTTGTACTTTTTACGCACCCATTGAAACCTATGGGAGCACGCGTGTGACTATTTGCTCTGCACACGCCACCCGTGGACCTCCTGGTCACTAACTGACGTTAGCTCCTTGTAGGCCCAGCGATTCTAGAGGCCCTAGGCCTTTTCCCTTTTCTGTTCGTGGTACTTATACCACTATTTTAGTATATGGTTCGAGTGGCCACCAGGGCCTATCCATATAAAGTGCAACTTCTGTGTATTCTGTGATAATCTTGTTTGACGATTTGTGCTCCTGTGCTCATAAAGAGACTAGGGGTTACTTTGAGAAATAAATACATATATATTTTGAATATATATCTGTGTGGTGTCCTTTCATTGGTATAAAAGGGGATTACTATTGGTAAAACAGCTTGCTTAACACGCTTCACGAGTTTAGCCTCAAAGACTGCTTAGCCTACGCTACCACTAGGGCAGCTAGTCCAAAAAGGTTGACTTACAACCACACCATAAGGGTTGCTTGGCATGGTACAAGGTGGTCACTAGAACTAGTGAACAGCATATACCAGGCCAACTTCTCACATTGGTGAGCAGCGGTTGGATTTGAGCTTGCTGTGTTTTACCATTGTAATCTCTTGGTTACCAATTGAAAGATCACATAGGTACCTGTAGGTACATATAAAACAAGATTAGATATACTTAAGTTCTACTGAACTTAGTTGTTGTAGAGCAAAGGGAGTAGCACACCCTGACTACAACTACTAGATAGGTTTAGTAGGTAAACCCAAGTGTAGGTAGATTGCAACACATCCACCCACACTTAAGAGCAATGGCCGGGGCAGAGGGGTCCACTGTACCCATCTCTGTTGAGAGTGACCCCCAGAGGGCACCATCCAGCTTTGCTACCCTTAATCAGAATGAGCTCAGGCATTTGGCAACTCTTAGAGGCCTTAAACAGCCCAAGAACCCAAACTCTGCTGAGCTCAGAGAGCTCTTACAGGATGATGAGAATCAGAGAGCACTCAAGAAAGCTTCCCAGTTAGCCCCCTCAGGGTCAGGAACAGGAGGCCCCCCTTCTGAAGATACTACAGAGGTACCCAGTTCCAATAGCCATCCCTTAGATGAGAATCATACTACAGGGGAGGAAAGTGGTGAGGATACAGAAAGTAGTGATGATGAAGGGAGAACTAGCCCAGTGCCAAGTATTATACTTGGCCCAGCTAAACTAAGGCTATTGGGGACTGACAATGGGTTTACCCCATTGGATCTCCCCAGTGGACTTAACACAGGGCTTGGGAGGCAAAGGAATCGCTCAGGTGACTCCAATGCTTCTCATGACTCTAGAGGCTCTCAAGGTCACTCCAGGAAAAGGATGACCACCCCTCAGAGGAGGGAACATGAGGCCAGAATGCAGGAAGCCCAGCTGAGGATCAGGAAACAGGAGCTAGAAGTAGCCCTGATGGAAGAGAAACTGAGCAAGGCTAGACAGCATAAAGAGAGTGGGTCTATACCCACTGGTTGCAGCATTGTCCCTAAGGACAAAGATAGGGTTTTCGATAATAGAAACCTGTCTAAGGTTGTGCCCCCCTACAAAAGTGGGGATGACATCCACAAATGGATAACTGCTCTTGAGAGAGCCTGCAAAGTACAGCAGGTTCCTGAAGACCAGTGGGCAGCAATCCTCTGGCTCTCCTTTGAAGGAAGAGGCAGAGACAGACTCCTCACTGTTAGAGAAGAGGATGTCAGAAACTACAGAGTCCTGAAGAGTGTTCTGGTAGATGGGTTAGGCTTAACCACTGAACAGTACAGGTTAATGTTCAGAGACACCCAAAAGACACAGACTCAGGACTGGTCTGAATATGTTGAATGTGCCACTAAGGCTTTGGAGGGTTGGTTGCTGGGAAGTAAGGTATCTGATTTTACAGGATTGTATAATTTGATGATGAGAGAGCAGATTTTAAATAACTGTCAAAACCAGCAACTGCATCAACACTTGGTTGACTCTGATCTGACCTCTCCCCAAGAATTGGGAAAGAAGGCAGACAAATGGGTCAGAACCAGGGTTAAGCAAAAGAACCAGAACCAGGGCCAAGGGGGTGATCAGAAGAAAACAGACCAAAAGGGTGGAGATCAGAAACCTAAAGACCAGAAGTCTTCAACAGGGCCCCAAACTACTGCTAAGGAGGGTGGGTCCCAACAACAGTCCAAAAAGAAGAAAGAAGGTCAAAAGAAACCCTGGTGCAATCATTGCAAAAATACAACTCACTGGACTAGTGATTGCAAAAAGGGTGGAGCCCCCAACACTGTTGCCCCTAAGGCACCTGCTCCCAGTACTACTGTTAGCAGTGTTGGTCCCCAGACAAAGGGTGTAGTGGGAATCACTATGGGAACTGAAGGAGATTCTGACTTAGACAGAACCCTTACACAGGCAGTCTTGATCTGTGATGGGGACATTGATTTGTCCCTGACTGTGAGCCCCAGTAACCTGGGCAAGTACAGACAGACTCCTTTAATTAATGACAAAGTGGCTCAAGCCTACAGGGACACATGTGCCAGTGTCACTATGGTGACACCAGGCTTTGTGGACCCTGGACAGTACATACCAGGTGAGAACTACCTGGTGACCAATGCCAGCAATGCCACTACTTCACATAGTGTGGCAGTTGTTAACTTCTCATGGGGAGGGGTAACTGACCTCAAAAGGGTTGTGGTTAGTGCAGACCTCCCAGTAGAATGTTTGTTGGGCAATGACCTAGAGAGTTCTCTATGGTCAGAAGTGGAGTACAGGACTCATGCAGAGATGTTAGGTATATCATCACATGTCCTTGCTGTGACCAGGTCACAGGCCAAAAAGTGCCTCACTGAACCTCAGGTCTTGGATCCTGGAACAATGGACCAAGCACCTACCAAGAAGAAGAACAGGAGGGTCAAGGCTGTGCCTTCCCCCCTGCCTCAGAGTGATGATCAGCCTTCCCAGGAAGCTGATCTAGAGGACCCTGAAGGAACTGTCCCTGAAGAGCTTGAACCTGACCAGGTTGAGTTTCTGGGGACAGGGGGACCTTCAAGGGCTGACTTGAGGCAGGCTCAGTTATCCTGTCCCTCTCTTGAACCCCTCAGACAGCAGGCTGCTGCTGAGGCTGCTGGGAATGCTCAAGGTACCCATAAAGTGTATTGGGATGAAGGGCTCCTTTATTCAGAGGCTAGAGACCCCAAGCCTGGTGCAACCAGGAGGTTGGTTATACCTCTGCAATTTAGGGGCTTCCTTCTTACCTTGGCCCATGATATTCCTTTAGCAGGACACCTAGGCCAGAACAAGACCTGGGACAGACTTGTCCCTCACTTTCACTGGCCTCATATGAATGAAGATACAAAGGAGTTTTGTCGCTCCTGTGTTACCTGCCAAGCCAGTGGCAAATCAGGTGGCACAACAAAGGCCCCCCTGATACCACTACCTGTGGTGGGGGTTCCCTTTGAAAGAGTGGGAATAGACATAGTGGGTCCCATGGATCCTCCCACTGCATCTGGGCACAGATTTATACTGGTGGTAGTGGATCATGCCACCAGGTATCCAGAGGCAATTCCCCTTAGGACCACTACAGCTCCTGTTGTGGCCAGGGCCCTGCTGGGAGTATTCTCCAGAGTGGGGTTTCCTAAGGAGGTAGTATCTGACAGAGGTACCAACTTTATGTCAGGATACTTGACAGCTATGTGGAAGGAATGTGGTGTCAACTACAAGTTCACCACCCCTTATCACCCACAATGCAATGGGCTTGTTGAGAGATTCAACAAGACCCTAAAGGGTATGATCAAAGGATTACCTGAAAAGCTCAGGCGAAGATGGGACATCCTTCTACCCTGCCTTCTGTTTGCTTACAGAGAGGTCCCACAAAAAGGAGTTGGCTACAGCCCCTTTGAATTGTTGTTTGGACACCCTGTGAGAGGCCCACTGTGTTTGGTGAAGGAAGGCTGGGAGTTACCTCTCAAAAAGCCTAAGCTAGACATAGTGGACTATGTACTTGGTCTCCGCTCCAGGATGGCTGAGTATATGGAGAAGGCATCCAAAAACCTTGAGGCAAGCCAGGCCTTACAGAAAGCTTGGCATGACCAAAAGGCTGTCTTGGTTGAGTTTCAGCCAGGACAGAAGGTATGGGTGTTGGAGCCAGTGGCCCCAGCAGCACTCCAAGACAAATGGTCTGGACCCCATACAATCCTGGAAAAGAAGGGAGAGGTCACCTACTTGGTCGACCTAGGAACTCCCAGGAGTCCCCACAGGGTACTCCATGTTAACAGGCTTAAAGCATATGTTGACAGGGCAGACATGGGCTTGCTCATGGCTACAGATGAGGGACAGGAGGAAGAGAGTGACCCTCTCCCAGACCTGTTGTCTCAGAACCCTGAAGATGGCTCAGTTGAAGGAGTGACCCTGGGAGGCAACCTCACTGCCCATCAGCAGACTGAATGTAGACAGGTTCTACAATCATTTTCACATATGTTTTCCTTGATACCTAGTCAAACTGACTGGTGTACCCATGTGGTGGGCACTGGTGACAGTCTGCCTGTAAAGAACAAACTTTACAGACAACCTGACCACGTCAGGGACTGTATAAAGGCTGAGGTACATAAAATGCTGGAATTAGGTGTCATTGAACCCTCAGAGAGCCCCTGGGCTAGCCCAGTGGTTCTGGTCCCCAAACCTCACACCAAAGATGGCAAGAGAGAGATGAGGTTCTGTGTGGATTACAGAGGACTCAATGCTGTCACCAGGACAGATGCACACCCTATTCCAAGGGCTCATAGACAAACTAGCTTCTGCAAAGTTTTTGAGCACATTTGACTTAACAGCTGGCTATTGGCAAATCAGATTAGCTGAGGAGTCTAAGGCCAAAACAGCATTCTCAACCCCAGGTGGGCACTACCAGTTTGTGGTGATGCCCTTTGGTCTGAAGAATGCACCTGCCACCTTCCAAAGGCTGGTGAACCAAGTCCTTACTGGGTTGGATGACTTTTGCGCAGCATATCTTGATGACATTGCTGTCTTTAGCTCCACCTGGGAGGATCACCTGATCCACCTGAAGAAGGCTCTTGAGGCTCTGCAAAGGGCAGGCCTCACTATCAAGGCTACAAAGTGCCAGATAGGGCAGAGTAAGGTTGTATATTTGGGCCACCTTGTAGGTGGAGGCCAAGTTCAACCACTGGAGAGTAAGATACAATCCATCAAGGACTGGTCCCCTCCAACCACCCAGACTCAAGTTCGAGCTTTCTTGGGCTTGACTGGGTACTACAGGAAGTTTGTTAAGAACTATGGGTCCATTGTGACTCCTCTTAATGATCTGACATCCAAGAAGATGCCCAAAAAGCTTCAGTGGACAGTAAGCTGTCAAAAGGCATTTGATGACCTGAAGGAGGCCATGTGCTCTGCACCTATCCTGAAAAGTCCTGACTACTCCAAAGAGTTTATTGTCCAAACAGATGCTTCTGAGTTGGGTGTGGGAGCTGTGCTGTCACAACTTAATGTAGATGGTCAAGACCAACCCATTGCTTTTATTAGCAGAAGGTTGACCCCCAGAGAGAAGAATTGGTCAGCTATTGAGAGGGAGGCCTTTGCTGTGGTGTGGGCCCTGAAGAAGCTGAGGCCATACTTGTTTGGCACTCACTTCAAGATTCAGACCGACCATAAGCCCCTCTTGTGGCTAAATCAGATGAAGGGTGAAAACCCCAAACTGCTTAGGTGGTCCATTTCCCTACAGGGGATGGACTTTACAGTGGAGCACCGGCCAGGTACTGACCATGGGAATGCAGATGGTCTCTCCAGGTACTTCCACTTAGGACATGAAGACGAGACTGGTCAAGGCTAGTTTAATGTCCCAGCGTTTGGGGGGGGGTTGTGTAGGAGAGTAGGGTCTGCTATCCTATGGTCACCCCAAATTTTTGCTTTTTGCTTCACTGGTTTTTGACATATTGAGGCTGTGGGCCTGCCAATCAGACCCCCAGCCTGCTGTTCTCTCTACTAAATTAAAACTATGCACCCTAGGTGCATAACCAATTGGAAGTGGATCACCCTGTCAGCCCCTGTACCAGTGTACACTAGGTACCCAGGGCATTGGTGTACCCAAGGCCTGCCAAGGGCTGCAGCATGTATTATGCCACCCCAGGCTTGGCCTAACAATTTGACACAACTGGCTGATCACTCAGCTGGGGTAAGTTGGTGTAATCACCTCTTACTTAGGTGTAGTATACCTATACCTAACCTTAAATGGGACACCTGGTAACCTATAAGTCACTCCTATGGCAGGCCTTAACAATCCTGAAGGCAGAGTGCTTGGTTCCATGTGAGATGGTGCTCTGGCATGAGCTGAGCCTGTCTGCAGTGGTCGGAACAACTTCCTTCTACTGTTTCCAGATATCGTCATACCATATACTCTTAAGTGCATTATGAACCTCGCGGTTAAATGCTATCTTTGGTTTGGCTTTATCAAAACATGTCGAGTAAGGTGTCATACGAATTGGAATACTAACCCCTCGCCAATTCTGGCGACGGGGTTAGCATTCCACCCTTCTAGAGGGACACGACATGTACAGTACCTGAAACCCGGGTAAAATCAGACATAGCCTCAGCTCCACAAAATGGATGCTGCCACCACAGACACAAGTCTGCCCTCCTGCTGCTGGGAGTCCTTCCAGCTTGGGAGGTGTGGACAAAGGGTTTCCTGCCAGGGGAGGTGCGTGCACCACCCCAGACAGGATTTTGTGTATTGGTCAGGTAGGGCTTGAAAGAAACCAGACATGCCTGTGGCTCACAAGGAGCCTCGGTGCATATGCCAATTCAAACCGGTCCTGGGGCACACCAGTCCCGGGCCTGGGGCGAGCTGGACAAAGGATTGGGGGTGTAACCACCCCCCTTCCTGGTCCCACCCATAGGGAGGGACCTAGCAGGTAGTCCGGCCCCTAGAATCCGAATAAAGGTAGGAGCTGTGTCCTAAGACTTCAGACATCCTGGAATCAACTTAAAACTAAGAAGAAGACGGGAACTTCGACGCTCTGCTGCACAGAGGACTGAAGCCAATCTCCCCTGTGGTCAGGGAGTGACCACCTTGCTAACGCAAGCACCATCCAGCGAATCAACGTCTGCTCTGCCGCCGCCTCCCGCCGGAGCCCGAGCCCAGAGACTGACAAGACCTGGACCTCCAGACCTCTCACCGCCCGATCCACAGTCCCTGCAAAGAGGAGACCCGTGGAGGCACCGAGACACGTGGAGCCAGCCATCTTGAAACGACTACGACAAGCTGACCAGTGCAACAACCGAGGCTCCCTCCAAGTTGTGCTTTGGGTCCTGAGAAGCCCAACCCTCGAGCAGCATCTGCACCAAAGGTGAGCCCTCCAGCATCTCCACGATCTGCGTGGGGCCCTTCTGCATTTTGCCACTCGACGCGCCTAACCGGTTGCTGGCCCGCTGGCTAGTGGCCATCTTGGCGACGAAATCTACGACAAACACCGCTGGTCTGGTTGCTCCAGACTGGCCCTTGCTCCCCTCCAAAGGAGCAATCCCTCTGACCTTGCTGGTCAGAACCAACAGCTGATTTCCGAATCCTTCTACAATTGCTTTTGCCAAGGCTTGTTTGCTTCGATCAAGTCGCCGACACCGCCGACAGCGAGAGCCTGCGTGGGACAGCTCGTGAGCCGACTCCTGGACGTCGTCGACCTTCAGGGACCACGTGGCTGCGGAGACAAGCTACCCCTCATCACCTGTTTGCACCCGACATCGCCTGGTACCCACCTGGTGCCACGCTGGTCACTGGCTAGTGACTGTGAACACTGTCCCCTCTGCTTACAGGTCTTCAACATCTCCGATCCACTCTTGGATCCACTGCATCTCTTCCCGACCGACCGCCTGCAGCACTTTTGACTACAGACCCCACGGAACCGATAGAAGGAACCCGACGCACTTCGAGGCCTATGCACCCGCTTCCTGTGGGTGAGGTAAAGCTGGCACTCCTGTGCCCAAGTGTAGTATTACATCTCTAGTGCCTGTGTTCCAAATCTTAAGTTCCTAGGTCATCCGGAAGATTCCTTTTGCAGTAACTTTGTACTTTTTACGCACCCATTGAAACCTATGGGAGCACGCGTGTGACTATTTGCTCTGCACACGCCACCCGTGGACCTCCTGGTCACTAACTGACGTTAGCTCCTTGTAGGCCCAGCGATTCTAGAGGCCCTAGGCCTTTTCCCTTTTCTGTTCGTGGTACTTATACCACTATTTTAGTATATGGTTCGAGTGGCCACCAGGGCCTATCCATATAAAGTGCAACTTCTGTGTATTCTGTGATAATCTTGTTTGACGATTTGTGCTCCTGTGCTCATAAAGAGACTAGGGGTTACTTTGAGAAATAAATACATATATATTTTGAATATATATCTGTGTGGTGTCCTTTCATTGGTATAAAAGGGGATTACTATTGGTAAAACAGCTTGCTTAACACGCTTCACGAGTTTAGCCTCAAAGACTGCTTAGCCTACGCTACCACTAGGGCAGCTAGTCCAAAAAGGTTGACTTACAACCACACCATAAGGGTTGCTTGGCATGGTACAAGGTGGTCACTAGAACTAGTGAACAGCATATACCAGGCCAACTTCTCACAGTCACCCCGTCCGAGGTCCCCTCAGTTTGGTTAAGGAAGGGTGGGAGGCAGCACCCCAGACCACCCCCCGAGATGTGTTCCAATATGTCCTGGCCCTCCGGAACCAGACCAGGAGGTTCCGAGAACTGGCCGAAGCCAACCTGGAGGCGAGTCAAGAAGAAATGAAGCGCTGGTACGACCAGAATGCTACTCTGGTCGAGTTCCAGCCGGGCCAGCAGGTGTGGGTCATGGCCCCCGTGAAGCCTGGCGCTCTCCAGGACCGATGGACTGGGCCCTACAAAGTGGTTGAGAGGAAGAGCCAAGTCACCTACTTGGTGGACGTCCAGTCGCCTCGGGATCCCCTCCGGGTCCTGCACGTGAACCGCCTCAAGCCTCACTTCGTGCGGACAGAACTGAGCCTCCTGCTGGCCACCGATGACGGGGCCGAAGATGAGTCAGATCCCCTCCCGGACCTCCTGTGTGTCAAGGAGCAGGATGGCTCCGTGGAGGGAGTGAACCACTCCCCAGCCCTCACTGCCCAGCAACAAGCGGACTGCCGACAACTCCTCAGACAATTTTCTGACCTCTTCTCCCTGACCCCCCGGGTCACCAACTGGTGTGTTCACGATGTGGACACCGGGGACAGCCCGCCGGTGAGACACCGAGCCTACCGGGTTCCTGACCGGGTCCGGTCCTGTATTCAAGCCGAAGTCTCGAAGATGTTGACCCTGGGGGTGATCGAGCCCTCTGACAGTCCCTGGGCCAGCCCCGTGGTCCTGGTTCCGAAGGCAGCAGCCCCCGGTGTCGCCCCCGAGCTCCGGTTCTGCGTGGATTACCGGGGGCTCAATGATGTTACCCGAGCCGATGCCCACCCCATTCCACGAGCCGACGAGCTCATTGACCGACTAGGGGCCGCCCGGTTCCTCAGCACTTTCGACCTCACCTGCGGCTACTGGCAGATTGCGCTCACCGAAGGGGCCAAGGAGAGGTCTGCTTTCTCCACCCCCGATGGGCACTACCGCTTCCGCGTGATGCCCTTCGGGATGAAAAATGCCCCGGCCACTTTCCAGAGACTGGTAAATAGGGTCCTGGCCGGGCTAGAACAGTTCAGCGCGGCCTATCTGGACGACATCGCTGTCTTCAGTTCAGAGTGGAGTGAGCACCTCCAGCACCTCCGGAGAGTGCTAACCGCCCTGTGCCAGGCAGGCCTCACCATAAAAGCCAGCAAGTGCCAGATCGGGCAAGGATCCGTAGTCTACCTGGGGCACCAAGTCGGGAGTGGCCAGGTCGCTCCTCTACAGCCCAAGATCGACGCCATCCTGGCCTGGAACCCACCCATCACCCAAACGGAAGTCCGAGCCTTTCTGGGACTCACGGGCTACTACCGCCGATTCATTCAGGGGTATGGCAGCCTGGTCGGCCCTCTCACGGAACTCACGTCTAAAAAACAGCCAAAGAAGGTGCAATGGACGGCTGCCTGCCAGGAAGCTTTCGATGCTCTAAAAAAGGCCATGTGCACGGCCCCCGTCCTCCAGGCTCCCGACTACACCAAGGAGTTCATAGTCCAGACCGATGCCTCCGAGCATGGCATTGGGGCCGTCCTGTCCCAAGTGAATGATCGAGGCCTAGACCAGCCCGTCGCCTTCCTCAGTCGGCGGCTGCTGCCCCGAGAACAGAAGTGGAGCACCATAGAGCGCGAAGCCTTTGCCGTGGTCTGGGCACTCAAAAAACTACGACCCTACCTGTTCGGCACTCATTTCAGGGTCCAAACTGACCATCGGCCCTTGCGATGGCTCATGCAGATGCGAGGAGAAAACCCCAAGCTACTGCGGTGGTCAATCTCCCTCCAGGGAATGGACTTCACCGTAGAACACCGCCCTGGTACGGACCACGCCAACGCTGACGGCCTCTCCCGGTTCTTCCGCCTCAGAGAAGAGAACCCCCCAAGGTGATGGGCAGTTCTCTCCAGCTTTCAGCTGGGGGGGACGCGTGTTGGACCCGGCCTCGTAGAATGGCCCTCCGTGCCCCCGCACCACCGAAACCTGGTGCCTGCAGCCCAAGCACGCGGCCCAGCCGACCTTTCCCACCAGGACACCTGCACCAACCCCGGGCATCCCCGTCCATGGCCTCTCTCCTTTCGGCCACCCCGGGCCCGCGTGCCCACTCCCTGCAACAAGATGGCCGCCCGGCCCCAGCGCGACCCGGGCCTCGAGGCGCCACTCCGGCTGGAGGACATCACGCTTCCAGGGGATGAGAGAGGGAGGAGCAGTTTCTATCGCACTTCTGAACTCCCCTGGGACGATGGGTTTCGATCGGCCCTCCGGCCTCCCTGCGGGCTGGCTCCGTGCCTGCTGGGTGTCTGGGACTCCTCCCGACCCGGCCCTGAAAGGATCAAAAGACAATAGCAGGAAACCCCGACAAGCGGCCCCCAGGTGACAAGACCCCTGCCTGCGCAGACTCCGGACATCAAAGCGGGGTCGACCTATAACAAGGGGTGCTCTGAGACTGTCCGGCAGATTCGACGCTGGAACAACGAGAGCCTGCTGACGTGGTCGCGGCTCCTGGAACTGGAAACTCACCTGAGCCCTGCTGAGTGACTCGCGGCTCCCTGAAGATCGTAAGACCTCCGAACTTGTACCTGAGCCCTGCTGAGTGACTCGCGGCTCCTTGAAGATCGTAAGACCTCCGAACTTGTACCTGAGCCCTGCTGAGTGACTCGCGGCTCCTTGAAGATCGTAAGACTTGTACCTGAGCCCTGCTGAGTGACTCGCGGCTCCTTGAAGATCGTAAGACCTCCGAACTTGTACCTGAGCCCGCTGAGTGACTCACGGCTCCCCCAGACTCTCACGGTCCCGCCGGACCCCGACTCCGACCACATATCCCCCAGCTCGAGGATTGTGAGCTGTGCGCCGGATACGTCCCTGCTTTGAACCGTTACCAGAGACAGTCCCGCTACCCCCTACCTTTCCGAGACTCTTGAGCCCGTGCTCGCCGTGTACATATTTGCAGTGATACCTATTTGATAAAGCTTGTTTCTGAGAATACCCAGTGTGGTCTCTCTGTGTCGTGTGGTGTCAGAAGTACGATCCTAGTTGCGCGATTCCTCCCCCCTGGGGAATCTCTCGCCAGTGCCCGGCTACGATACTACACGGGTGGGACTCAGGGAAGTCAGGACCCCCTTCCGGGCTCCTCTGAGGTCGCCGTCTAACAATCGCCTCACACACAGGGCGTGTCATGGTTCATCATCGCCTCACACACAGGGCGTGTCATGCTTCATCATCGCCTCACACACAGTGTGTCATGCTCCATCATCCCCTCACACACACAGCGTGTCATGCTTCATCATCGCCTCACACACAGAGCGTGTCATGCTTCATCATCGCCTCACACACAGGGCGTGTCATGGTTCATCATTGCCTCACACACAGAGCGTGTCATACTTCATCATCGCCTCACACACAGTGTGTCATGCTCCATCATCCCCTCACACACACAGCGTGTCATGCTTCATCATCGCCTCACACACAGAGCGTGTCATGCTTCATCATCGCCTCACACACAGAGCGTGTCATGGTTCATCATTGCCTCACACACAGAGCGTGTCATACTTCATCATCGCCTCACACACAGAGCGTGTCATACTTCATCAGTGCCTCACACACAGAGCGTGTCATACTTCATCATCGCCTCACACACAGAGCGTGTCATACTTCATCAGTGCCTCACACACAGAGCGTGTCATACTTCATCATTGCCTCACACACAGGGCGTGTCATGCTTCATCATCGCCTCACACACAGAGCGTGTCATACTTCATCAGTGCCTCACACACAGAGCGTGTCATACTTCATCATTGCCTCACACACAGGGCGTGTCATGCTTCATCATCGCCTCACACACAGAGCGTGTCATGGTTCATCATTGCCTCACACACACAGTGTGTCAAGCTTCATCATCGCCTCACACACAGAGGGTGTCATGCTTCATTATCCCCTCACACACAGAGCGTGTCATGCTTCATCATCGCCTCACACACACCAGCGGCAGGGAGACGGAGCCGTGTTTGCAGGTTTGGGTCACTGGCCCCAGTATTAAAGGGGAGATACCCGGGACCGCAGTTTTGAGGTAACTGAAAGGCATCCTCACTAAGGTAAATAAATCCGACAGCGCTACTGAGGAGATAAGAACTACCTGTAGCGCCTCGAGACGATTACGCACATTTAATAAAGAGTATCGTTACTAAGATTAAAAAGACGAGACACGTCTTGCCATAAGTTACTGTAAAGTGTAAACGTGAGGCAGGGTGCCCCCTTCCAAGGCCCTGGGGGTAATAAACGCTGTAGCGCGAGGCCGTGGTACTCCTTTCAACCTCTGCTCTCGGAGTCAGAGAAGCGCATCCGAGACTGAGATCTTTAATAAAGTTTATAATGTACATTATGTCGGGAGTGATAGTCAATGCTGTGACTCACACGAGGCCCAATGCTAACAGTTCATGCGCGGGGATCTGTGCGCCTACCTGCGTGTCACAGGGCTTCGCAGTGCTGTGCGCCCTTGTAATCACGCAGACAGCGCGCAGCCGTAAGAAGGATCGCTTTTAATATCTGCAGACATAAATGCGAACACAGAGCAGACTTTTAATACCTGGAAAACCTGCCCATAAACTAAGATCGCAGATGAAACACTGGGCGGTGTGAGGCAGTGACACGGCTGTCGGCAGACACCACAAAACGGTCTCAGCAAAGGTTCCACAGATGCTGAAAGGGGGGGGGGGTGGGGGGGGAGGTGTGGTTATAATCCACCCTCGGGAGTTATAAGGGTCTCTCACACACGGCGCTGGACAAAGGACTCAAAGCGGCCGAGACTCTGTCCTTTCGTGATGACCAAACAATGTTATCCAGATGTTAAACTTTTCTGGCGGTCCAGGCACTGAAGTGAAGGCAGTGCTCGAGTATCCGCTGTAACCAGCAAAGCTGATAAGGGCTGACTGCGGCCCTCAGACACAGCCAGCGTATCACTAGGTTATGCAATCAGACACGCCAGTGTGCCGAGGATCACACGGGTCACCAGCAGTGCCGCCACGCACCAGCGTCACAGGATGTCTTTATCGCCACAGGCATGGGTTGAGAAGGCTCCTCACAGCTTGGTACCCTCCACGGAGAGTCCCGTCCCACATCCCTACAGAGAGACGCGCTATTCCAGAATCCCCAGGCAGGACGACAGAACTGCACAGATGCCGTCCAGGGACAGAGACGTTTTAAGACTTGGGTAAAGTGGGCAATTGCCCAGGGCTCCCACCTTTGAAGCACCCCACCCCCGGCATGGGTGAGCATTCTGTCTCCCTATCTCACTAGGCCCCCACCTTTGAAGGGGCCCCCTCGAAGGATGAGCCTCCTGTCTCCCTATCTCACCAGGGCCCCCACCTTTGAAGGGCCCCACTGGAGGGGTGAGCCTTCTGTCTCCCTATCTCACCAGGGCCCCCACCTTTGAAGGGGCCCCCTCGAAGGGTGAGCCTTCTGTCTCCCTATCTCACCAGGGCCCCCACCTTTGAAGGGCCCCACTGGAGGGGTGAGCCTTCTGTCTCCCTATCTCACCAGGGCCCCCACCTTTGAAGGGCCCCACTGGAGGGGTGAGTCTCCTGTCTCCCTATCTCACCAGGGCCCCCACCTTTGAAGGGCCCCACTGGAGGGGTGAGTCTCCTGTCTCCCTATCTCACCGCTGTTGATTTTTTGTAGCACAATCTCTACTTGAACATCCGACTCTGTCGCTACGTCAGTCCAGTGACATCACACGTGTTTTGGGGTTCAGCTCAAGAGATAGTTCGGTTCTTTTATAGTGACTCAATTTCACAAAGCGTAACATATAACTGAATACCGTGTGGTGCCATGTGGGCATGAATTAGCAGAAACAAGTAATAAAAGTCAAATCTATCGCGAACAGAGGGCTCCAAAATATGTCTAACCAAGGCCCCGAATATCCTTAAGATGACGCTCTCCAGGGTCGTGGCATTTCGGCGACTCTGGCACAGACGAATGAAAGACACTGGACCTACCAGCAGGGTTGTTCATGGCTTCTCCTCTGACTTCACCGTTTGATAACCCCCTCCTCCCCCCACAAACACCCCTCTACAGAATACAGAAAGGCTTTCGAGACTTCCACCCTGACAAAAAGAATGCGTCACCCTGTCTGTCACCAATATATAGAGGGCTGCAATATGCCCACTGTACCCGCTGGATTACTGGGTGCCTCCCTGCTGTCTCGCTATTGGCTGCTACAAGCGGCCTGCCATCGCGCATTCAGGGAACACTTTAAGGGCCATACGACCCGTTTTTTTGCATACAAAAACCTAAAGGGCCATGTACAAACCCTATTTAGCGAGTCACAATTTATTTGCGACTCGCTAAATAGGATTTTCGACTCGCTATTAGGAAAGGGCGTTCCCTTCCTAATACCGACCACAAATCCAATGTATGACTGTTTTGAGGCCTGTTGAACACCAGGTTCTGGATGACCCGTCATGCGATCTTCAGAGCATCGGCCGTGATTCTTGCGCACCAGTTTCTGGAGCACCTGTCACGTGCTCTTCAGAGCATCGCCTGTGATTCTTGCGCACCAGGTTCTGGAGCACCTGTCACGTGCTCTTCAGAGCATCGCCTGTGATTCTTGAGCACCAGGTTCTGGAGCACCTCTCACATGCTCTTCAGAGCATCGGCCATGGTTCTTGCGCACCAGGTTCTGGAGCACCTGTCACGTGCTCTTTAGAGCATCGCCTGTGATTCTTGAGCACCAGGTTCTGGAGGACCGGTCACGTGCTCTTCAGAGCATCGCCTGTGATTCTTGCGCACCAGGTTCTGGAGCACCTGTCACGTGCTCTTCAGAGCATCGCCTGTGATTCTTGAGCACCAGGTTCTGGAGCACCTCTCACATGCTCTTCAGAGCATCGGCCATGGTTCTTGCGCACCAGGTTCTAGAGCACCTGTCACGTGCTCTTCAGAGCATCGCCTGTGATTCTTGAGCACCAGGTTCAGGAGGACCTATCAGTGCTCTTCAGAGCATCGGCCGTAATTCTTGCGCACCAGGTTCTGGAGGACCTGTCAGTGCTCTTCAGAGCATCGTCTGTGATTCTTGTGCACCAGGTTCTGGAGGACCTGTCACGTGCTCTTCAGAGCATCGCCTGTGATTCTTGTGCACCAGGTTCTGGAGGACCCGTCACGTGCTCTTCAGAGCATCGGCCATGATTCTTGCGCACCAGGTTCTGCAGCACCTGTCTGTGCTCTTCAGAGCATCGGCCGTGATTCTTGCGCACCAGGTTCTGGAGGACCTGTCAGTGCTCTTCAGAGCATCGGCCGTGATTCTTGCGCACCAGGTTCTGCAGCACCTGTCTGTGCTCTTCAGAGCATCGGCCGTGATTCTTGTGCACCAGGTTCTGGAGCACCTGTCACGTGCTCTTCAGAGCATCGCCTGTGATTCTTGAGCACCAGGTTCTGGAGCACCTCTCACATGCGCTTCAGAGCATCGACCATGATTCTTGCGCATCAGGTTCTGGAGGACCTGTCTGTGCTCTTCAGAGCATCGGCCGTGATTCTTGTGCACCAGGTTCTGGAGCACCTGTCTGTGCTCTTCAGAGCATCGGCCGTGATTCTTGCGCACCAGGTTCTGGAGCACCTGTCACGTGCTCTTCAGAGCATCGCCTGTGATTTTTGAGCACCAGGTTCTGGAGGACCTGTCAGTGCTCTTCAGAGCATCGGCCGTGATTCGTGCGCACCAGGTTCTGGAGCACCTGTCACGTGCTCTTCAGAGCATCGCCTGTGATTCTTGAGCACCAGGTTCTGGAGGACCTGTCACGTGCTCTTCAGAGCATCGCCTGTGATTCTTGCGCACCAGGTTCTGGCGGACCCGTCAGTGCTCTTCAGAGCATCGCCTGTGATTCTTGAGCACCAGGTTCTGGAGGACCTGTCAGTGCTCTTCAGAGCATCAGCCGTGATTCTTGCGCACCAGGTTCTGGAGCACCTGTCACGTGCTCTTCAGAGCATCGCCTGTGATTCTTGAGCACCAGGTTCTGGAGGACCTGTCACGTGCTCTTCAGAGCATCGCCTGTGATTCTTGCGCACCAGGTTCTGGCGGACCCGTCAGTGCTCTTCAGAGCATCGCCTGTGATTCTTGTGCACCAGGTTCTGGAGGACCTGTCACGTGCTCTTCAGAGCATCGGCCATGATTCTTGCGCACCAGGTTCTGCAGCACCTGTCTGTGCTCTTCAGAGCATCGGCCGTGATTCTTGCGCACCAGGTTCTGGAGGACCTGTCAGTGCTCTTCAGAGCATCGGCCGTGATTCTTGCGCACCAGGTTCTGGAGCACCTGTCACGTGCTCTTCAGAGCATCGCCTGTGATTCTTGAGCACCAGGTTCTGGAGCACCTCTCACATGCTCTTCAGAGCATCGGCCATGATTCTTGCGCATCAGGTTCTGGAGGACCTGTCTGTGCTCTTCAGAGCATCGGCCGTGATTCTTGTGCACCAGGTTCTGGAGCACCTGTCTGTGCTCTTCAGAGCATCGGCCGTGATTCTTGCGCACCAGGTTCTGGAGCACCTGTCACGTGCTCTTCAGAGAATCGCCTGTGATTCTTGAGCACCAGGTTGTGGAGGACCTGTCTGTGCTCTTCAGAGCATCGGCCGTGATTCTTGCGCACCAGGTTCTGGAGGACCTGTCTGTGCTCTTCAGAACATCGGCCGTGATTCTTGCGCACCAGTTTCTGGAGCACCTGTCAGTGCTCTTCAGAGCATCGGCCGTGATTCTTGTGCACCAGGTTCTGGAGCACCTGTCACATGCTCTTCAGAGCATCGCCTGTGATTCTTGAGCACCAGGTTCTGGAGCACCTCTCACATGCTCTTCAGATCATCGGCCATGATTCTTGCCAACCAGGTTCTGGAGCACCTGTCACGTGCTCTTCAGAGCATCGCCTGTGATTCTTGAGCACCAGGTTCTGGAGGACCTGTCACGTGCTCTTCAGAGCATCGCCTGTGATTCTTGCGCACCAGGTTCTGGAGGACCTGTCAGTGCTCTTCAGAGCATCGCCTGTGATTCTTGTGCACCAGGTTCTGGAGGACCTGTCACGTGCTCTTCAGAGCATCGGCCATGATTCTTGCGCACCAGGTTCTGCAGCACCTGTCAGTGCTCTTCAGAGCATCGGCCGTGATTCTTGCGCACCAGGTTCTGGAGGACCTGTCAGTGCTCTTCAGAGCATCGGCCGTGATTCTTGCGCACCAGGTTCTGCAGCACCTGTCTGTGCTCTTCAGAGCATCGGCCGTGATTCTTGCGCACCAGGTTCTGGAGGACCTGTCAGTGCTCTTCAGAGCATCGGCCGTGATTCTTGCGCACCAGGTTCTGCAGCACCTGTCTGTGCTCTTCAGAGCATCGGCCGTGATTCTTGTGCACCAGGTTCTGGAGCACCTGTCACATGCTCTTCAGAGCATCGCCTGTGATTCTTGAGCACCAGGTTCTGGAGCACCTCTCACATGCTCTTCAGAGCATCGGCCATGATTCTTGCGCATCAGGTTCTGGAGGACCTGTCTGTGCTCTTCAGAGCATCGGCCGTGATTCTTGTGCACCAGGTTCTGGAGCACCTGTCTGTGCTCTTCAGAGCATCGGCCGTGATTCTTGCGCACCAGGTTCTGGATCACCTGTCACGTGCTCTTCAGAGCATCGCCTGTGATTCTTGAGCACCAGGTTCTGGAGGACCTGTCAGTGCTCTTCAGAGCATCGGCCGTGATTCTTGCGCACCAGGTTCTGGAGCACCTGTCACGTGCTCTTCAGAGCATCGCCTGTGATTCTTGAGCACCAGGTTCTGGAGGACCTGTCACGTGCTCTTCAGAGCATCGCCTGTGATTCTTGCGCACCAGGTTCTGGCGGACCCGTCAGTGCTCTTCAGAGCATCGCCTGTGATTCTTGTGCACCAGGTTCTGGAGGACCTGTCACGTGCTCTTCAGAGCATCGGCCATGATTCTTGCGCACCAGGTTCTGCAGCACCTGTCACGTGCTCTTCAAAGCATCGGCCGTGATTCTGGCGCACCAGTTTCTGGAGCACCTGTCATGCAATCTTCAGAGCATTGCCTGTGATTCTTGCGCACCAGGTTCTGGAGCACCTGTCAGTGCTCTTCAGAGCATCGGCCGTGATTCTTGCGCACCAGGTGGACCTGTCAGTGCTCTTCAGAGCATCGGCCATGATTCTTGAGCACCAGGTTCTGGAGGACCTGTCACGTGCTCTTCAGAGCATCGGCCATGATTCTTGTGCACCAGGTTCTGGAGGACCTGTCACGTGCTCTTCAGAGCATCGGCCATGATTCTTGCGCACCAAGTTCTGGCAGACCTCTCATGCGCTCTTTAGAGCATCGGCTGTGATTCTTGCGCACCAGGATCTAGAGCACCTCTCACATGCTCTTCAGAGCATCGGCCGTGATTCTTGCGCACCAGGTTCTAGCGGACCTGTCAGTGCTCTTCAGAGCATCGGCCATGATTCTTGTGCACCAGGTTCTGGAGCATGTGTCACGTGCTCTTCAGAGCATCGGCCATGATTCTTGTGCACTAGGTTCTGGAGCACCTGTCAGTGCTCTTCAAAGCATTGGCCGTGATTCTTGCGCACCAGGTTCTGGCGGACCTGTCAGTGCTCTTCAGAGCATCGGCCATGATTCTTGTGCACCAGGTTCTGGAGCACGTGTCACGTGCTCTTCAGAGCATCGGCCATGATTCTTGTGCACTAGGTTCTGGAGCACCTGTCAGTGCTCTTCAGAGCATCGGCCGTGATTCTTGCGCACCAGGTTCTGGCGGACCTGTCAGTGCTCTTCAGAGCATCGGCCGTGATTCTTGCGCACCAGGTTCTGGCGGACCTGTCAGTGCTCTTCAGAGCATCGGCCATGATTCTTGCGCACAAGGTTCTGCAGCACCTGTCACATGCTCATCACAGCATCGGCCGTGATTTTTGCGCACCAGATTCTGGAGCACCTGTCAAGCGCTCTTCAGAGCATCGCCTGTGATTCTTGAGCACCAGGTTCTGGAGCACCTGTCACGTGCTCGTCAGAGCATCGGCCATGATTCTTGCGCACCAGGTTCTGGAGGACCTGTCGTGCTCTTCATAGCATCGCCCGTGATTCTTGCGCACCAGGTTCTAGAGCACCTGTCACGTGCTCTTTAGAGCATCAGCCATGATTCTTGTGCACCAGGTTCTGGCGGACCTCTCATGCACTCTTTAGAGCATCGGCTGTGATTCTTGCGCACCAGGTTCTGCAGCACTTGTCAGTGCTCTTCAGAGCATCGCCTGTGATTCTTGTGCACCAGGTTCTGGAGCACCTGTCACGTGCTCTTCAGAGCATCGCCTATGATTCTTGAGCACCAGGTTCTGGAGCACCTGTCATGTGTTCTTCAGAGCATCACCTGTGCCTGTTGAGCACCAGGTTCTAGAGCCACTCTCGCATGCTCTTCAGAGCATCGGCCATGATTCTTGAGCACCAGGTTCTGGCGGACCTCTCATGCGCTCTTTAGAGCATCGGCTGTGATTCTTGCGCACCAGGTTCTAGAGCACCTGTCACATGCTCTTCAGAGCATCGGCCATGATTCTTGCGCACCAGGTTCTGGCGGACCTGTCATGCGCTCTTCAGAGCATCGGCCGTCATTCTTGCGCATCAGGTTCTGGAGGACCTGTCACGTGATCTTCAGAGCATCGCCTGTGATTCTTGCGCACCAGGTTCTGGAGGACCTGTCTGTGCTCTTCATAGCATCGCCAGTCATTCTTGCACACCAGGTTCTGGAGCACCTGTCACGTGCTCTTCAGAGCATCGGCCATGATTCTTGCGCACCAGGTTCTGGCGGACCTCTCATGCGCTCTTTAGAGCATCGGCTGTGATTCTTGCGCACCAGGATCTGGAGCACCTGTCACGTGCTCTTCAGAGCATCGGCCATGATTCTTGCGCACCAGGTTCTGGCGGACCTGTCATGCGCTCTTCAGAGCATCGGCCATCATTCTTGCGCATCAGGTTCTGGAGGACCTGTCACGTGCTCTTCAGAGCATCGGCCGTGATTCTAGCGCACCCGGTTCCGGAGCACCTGTCGCACTCTCTGCTGAGTGTTGGCTGCCCTGCACGTGCACTGCAGTCCAAAGGGTGGAATGAGACCCGAGCGTGAGTCTGACATGCACTCCCTATGTGTCGCTGTCAATAGGACCCATATGGTGCCTTGGTAGGTGCCCGCTGCACTCTGCACGTGCACTACAGTCTAAGGGGTCCTATCAGACACCTGGGTGCACTTCCAACACGTCATAGTGTCTGTGCACCGCCGCTTACTCTGCTGTAAGCTGTAGTGTATGTGCACTGCAATCTATAGGAAATAAGCAAGCCCCCCCTAACCTATAGGTTCACATCCTGTGAGCTGCAATTTACTGGACCCGGCCGCTGCCTAGCCCTTCTAGACGTCAGACACACTGCAAATACATCACAATTTGCAGAACCCAAATAGACACCCAGATGGGCCTCAGGTGCACTGCATGTGCCCCATAGTATATAGGATCTGATGAGCGACTGATATACAGGACCACTGATCTCAGCCTCACTGCTCTGCCCATCACTACACACATTCTGTCTCCTGTTGCTCAATTTTAGGGCCACACTGCAATGTCCTGATTCTTAACCGCGAGCATCCTTCGTGTTTAACTCAGCTGTAAACACTACTGGAAAACCTTTTCCATAAAAGAACTAGCAGGATTGTTTTTCCCCAATAAAATATTCGAAAATAAAGAGGATAAACATCTAAGCACATTTTGAGAATCCAGAAGAGGTGCAAATTGTCTGCATTTGAGTACACGTCCTGTTAATGTTTTTTTTTTGTGTGAAAATCTTTTTATTAAATTTAAACAAATACAAATCACGTGTGTAATCAAGAAGCAATGGTCATATTTCAGCAAGCAGAACAGTGCACCGTGTAAAATCTGAAGCGTATTCAGGGGACTTCTCGTGATCGTCGTTTTGATCGTTGCAGTTCTAGCTCCACTGTAGGGGACACACATATTTCACCTTGATACGTATTCCATTTGCCCCACTTTCTGTCCCATTTTTTAGGGCACCCTCTCACCTTGAACACCTCCCTCTCTGCAATCATGCATTTGTCATATTCCTTGGACCACATCCGAAGCGAGGGTCTATCTGCAACCTCCCAGTTCCTTGCTATCTCCCTCTTGACCAGTGTGTAACCCAATGTCATGAATTGTTGTTCAGCATCTGTAAGGTCAGTCGGCTCCCAGATATTTAGGAGACCCAGCCGAGGCGTGAGGGCGTGTTCTTTGCCCAGGGCTTCAAGGATACTTTTAGTGGCCCCCTCCCATAGGGGTCTCACCTCCAGGCATTCCCATATCATGTGGAAAAAGGATGCATCTTGCTGACACCCTCTAAGGCATAGTGCATTAGGTCTGGAACCTATTTTTGCAAGGGTCACTCCCGTGAGGTAGGACCTATGTAAATTGTTTAGCTGCTATACCGCTGTGTTATGGCCGCCTCCCGAGGTGACATCAATGCCACCTGCCAGTCCTCGTCCTCTATTGCCCCAAGTCTCCTCGCCATTTCTCTCGAAGTTCATTAAAAGTGTCCGGCAGGTTATTACACAGTTTTTTATATGTGAGTGATATAGGCTTCGCAAGCAGAGGACCATCAAGTAGCCTGTCTTCCAGAGGGGACGAGTCAGGGATACCTGCCATGTCAGGGATAGCTGTCGTGAGGGCGTGTCTTACCTGCAAGTATCGAAATACCTCCCCACCGGTCATAGCATACGTTCTCTGTAGGTCTTCAAACTTGAGTAGCGCCCCCCGTTTTATCAAGTCTCCTATTGTGGATATTCTGATAGTGTCCCACTTATCGAACCCAGGTTGATTGCCTAGAAGTCCCAGTTTCCGAGTGCAGCACAGGGGCACAGCCTTAGTGAGGATCGCGGTCCAACCCAGACGAGAGTTCGCCAAATGCCATATTGTTACCGTGTGCATGGTGGGGCTAATATATCGACCTTTTCTGACCTGGAGTATAACGCCTCCAGATAACCCCATCTGCCCATCTGGTACCTATCTAGCATGTATGCTGGATCCGCCGGGGATCTATAAATCCAGTGGTTAATCACCACTAGCTGCGTCGCCCAATAGTACAGACGGAGGTCGGGGAGGCCAATTCCCCCATCATACCACCCTTTAGTCAGCTTGTGCATGGCTATTCGGGGGGATCCACCATCCCACAGCAGCGTGCAAATCTCACTCTCTACTCCGGTGAAGTAGGCGTCTGGGTTCTTGTGGGGGCAGTTCTGAATTATGTACAAGAACCGAGGAAGGGCTAACATTTTAAAGAGGGCTGCCCGCCCCACCAGGGACAGAGGCAGAGAGCGCCAGTGTTTGACGTCCTCTCAAAGCTGGGTCAGGGGGGCCGCCAGATTGCGATCGTAAAAAAGTTGGGGGTCCGGCGTTACAAAGATCCCTAGGTATCGGAAGCGCATCGATGTGATTTCCACATTGCATCCCGACGGTAGTCTGGGGGCCTCACCCTTCAAGATAAAAAGCACTGATTTGCTCCAGTTCATGGCATACCCCGAGTACTTCCCAAAGTTCGTGAATATGTCTAAAACCCCACATAAGGATTTATAGGGGGACCGCAGGTAGGGCAAAATATCATCTGCATAGAGTGACATCCTGTCGTCGTGACCCTCCGCCCATCGCAGACCTCTCACCATAGCGTCCCGCCTAACCCAGGCTGCGAGCGGTTCCAGCATCAAAGCAAACAGCTGGGGGGAAAGAGGTCAACCCTGTCTGGTACCCCTCCCGAGGGGGAAGCACCTGGATGTATGGTTGTTCACCCGCACTTGTCCCCGTATTTCTGTGTATAAGAGTCTCACCCACCCCATGAATTTAGGACCAAATCCAATACACTTCAAGACCTCGAATAAGTAGGGCCATTCGATGGAATCAAATGCCATCGAGGCGTCCAGGGAGAGGATCACAGCATCTTCTTCGATAAACTCCCGACGGGCAATGACATTATGTCGGCGTCTGATGTTCAGTACTGTGTTCCTTCCAGGCATGAAGCCCGACTGATCCGGGTGGACCAGTGATGGAAGGACCACTATTAGGGGCAGAGCGAGGATTGTAGCTAAGATTTCACCCTCTGCATTGATCAGGGAAATCGGGCGGTATGAGCCACACTCTGTCGCTGGCTTCCCAGGTTTCCTGATTACTACAATGGATGCTAGCCATAGGTCCGCCGGCAGGAGACCCCTCTCATAGCTTTCTTCAAACATTTCTCGCAGCTGAGGCATCACCTGCGTGGCAGCTACTTTCAGGAATTCTATGGGGATACCATTGGGGCCCATCGCTTTACCAGATTGGATCTTGCTCAAGGCCTGTTGAATCTCCACATCAGTCGAATCCCCCTCTAATGCTTTCCTGTCTTCGTCCGATAAAACCGGCACATCGCTGTCTGCCAACAGTTGGCGGGAGTCTTTGGAGGTGTATGAGGTGGAAGGGGTATACACTTGTGCTAAGTGAGTGGCATTGGCAATATCCAGTGGGTGTGTAACTTGCGACCCGTCCCCCAAAGTCAGCAGAGGCACCCATCTTTCCCCTTGTTCCTTCCTCTCCAGCCACGCCAATAGTTTCCCAGCTCTGTCCCCTAGTTCGTACAGTGTGTGTGTGGTGTGAAGGAGTTTGGCTCGTATCTTTTCTCTGGTCAGGGACCGATACACCTCCTGTTTGAGCTGCAGTCGGTGTCTAGTGTCGTCTGAAGGGGCCCTATTGTAGTCTTCTTCCAGTCTCTGGCGTGTTAGTGGTTTTAGAGGTCATTTCTAACAGTGGAATGTGATTAAACACACAGGAAAAGGTAACCCCAGAAGAGAGATCCGTCGTGATTGGTGGAACAGTTCAATTTAATTTCCTAAAACATTACTTATATTTCAATATCTCATCAGCATTTGTACCCTTTCAGTGTGCTCCGCTTCAGTGAACGTACTTGAAGTCTCTTAGAGATGGCATCTTTTTAAATCCATTTCATCTTCATTACAATTCTCCTAAAAGAAAGCCCTAAAGACCCATCTTGTGGCCTCCAAGCAGCCAAGGTGGGGTGGTCTACACCAGGGAACCACGTGCCAGCCATGAACATGAGCCACCAGGGCTGAGGCTTGGGGACACAATATGGGCTGGTGTCTATCGCCACCTCCCTCCCTCTCTCCTTAGAGCCAAGGGCTCTCTCCTCCTCAGCCCCCCCCCCTTGGAAAGAGGTCCTACTGGTAAACATGACGCTGATTACCCAGCAGAAGGCGGCCTCCTTTGTAAAGGTGAATTAGGAGTCCGGCATCGAACTGGCCATCAGCGACGAGGTCTGCCACCTCGGACGAGCACCCGACCCCCGCGGCATCCTTCAGGACACAGGTGTGCCCCGCCGCCTCCAGGTGACTCCTGGATGGGAGGAGAAAGACACAAACATTGGAGGACTTCAGAGCCAGAAAACGTGCAATGATGATTCCTACAACTTCTCTTTACTAATCAAGGACTTCAGATCCTGAGATAGTCACAGTACAATAAAGATTCACTTTACAAGGAGCATGAATTCATTTCAATTTAATGAAGAAAACGTGTTTTTCAGGTTGCGTAGTGTGATGAGAAGCACAGCCAGCCAACATCTGATGCACCGCCTGGCACCATTCAAGTAGCGCATCACAGAGGAGGACGGGGAGATGACCGGTCCAGCAAACCCTCTCCCCAAACTAACCAAAGTCAAATCACAGTCGGCTGCTCCGAGGGGATTCAGCCCAAAATACATTATCCGTAGCGGAGTGCAGGTACCCTGAGAAGCCGGTGCTTTTGAGAACAGTTGCCCTCACTCGCCTGAGGGTGACATGCTTCCTCATAGGGCTGTGCTCCTCCCCAGGCCGGCGCGGCAGTCCCTAGTGCGCCCCCCAGAGGGCTCTTTGTTGGAGATCTTTTAATAAATACACCGATTGAGCACCGTAGGACAAGGAATGGTGTGTCCTGCAATGGGAGAAGATTGAAATGGTGTAGAGATAAAATGAACGGTCAACCAGGTGCCACCAAAATATTTAATGTGATACCCCGGTTGATGTTGAGATTAAAAATAAGGCAGAGAAACTTAAGATATAATGGTCCCTGTCTGTGCGAGTGAGAGCGTGAATCGGTCACCTATACACTGGCTTGTAAGCCCTGGTCTGAGTTATAGGTCAACATGTCTCATCCCCAAGCTAGTTGTGGAGCGATCTTGTGGCATTTCGACAGGACCAACTGTATATGATGTGACGTAATCCTGGTAGAGTGAGGAGCTCTAGAACTTGAAGCCCCACTCCGAGTGCGGATGATACGGTGCCAGCTGACATCTTACCGTCATTGCCGAGGACTGTACTAATAGAGCGCTCGGTTTTGGATGACTCTCCTGAGTTTTAGATCAAATCAAACTATCTGGATGCGAGGACGCCAACCCAGAGCAAGACTGGTCTCCACTGGATAGCGCCTACTAGCACCTCCCCCAGTCCTCGCATTCAAAAATTGTAGGACACGCCATTCCTTGTCCTACGGTGCTCAATTGGCGTGTTTATAAAAAGATCTTCGACAAAGAGCCCTCTCATGAGTTCCGTAAGGAACTGCAGCGCCGGCTTGGCGAGGAGCACCGCCCTATGATGACACATGTCACCTTCGGGTAAGTGAGGGCAATCGTTCTCACAAGCACTGGCTTCTCAGGGTACCAGCATTCAGCGAGGGATACGTTCTCTGGGGCTGAATCCCCTCGGAACAGTATACTGGTATCTGATATCACCCCAGAAGCTTCTGCAATTCTAGAGTTAGGGTCCTCCGACGCCCCAGCAGTTACACCTGAGAGAACACACTCTTCGGAGCTGCTGCTGCTTCAGCCTGCCTTGTGCCCAAGTATGAGTCCATCCGTATTTCCTGTAGAAGAGCTACCAATGAAGAGTAACCTATGGCTGAAACAAATGACCACAAAGGAGTAGCGGTTACTCTTCAGGCTGGCGCCAATACAGAATCCCTGGAAACATTTAATTTAATGTACATTTAGATGTGAACATTTTAAAATTCCTAAACAGAAGCATGCAAAAAATAATATTGTAAAATAAATATATTAGATGCTGTTACTTTCAGTTCGTTAGGGACATTTTGTTTGAAACAGAGCAGAAGTGGCAGCAGAGCTCTTCCCCACATGCCACAGACAGCAGTACTGGGCCTCCTTTGTGACAGACAGCAGAGATATCCCATGCTTAGCTGACATCGATCAATCAGCGCAGATAACAAAGCATATGCATTGTTTGCCACGGGCAGCAAAGCTATCACTCAGCAGCTAAACAGCAGTTACTGCTCACTTGCCTCTTAGCAGAGCCATGCTTCTCTTGTTCCAGACACCAGAGCTACCCCTCGCTTGCCTTTAGCAGATCTATCCCTCTCTTGTTCCAGACACCAGAGCTACTCCTCGCTTGCCTCTTAGGAGAGCTATCCCTCTCTTGTTCCAGACACCAGAGCTACCCCTCGTTTGCCTCTTAGGAGAGCTATTCCTCTCTTGTCCCAGACACCAGAGCTACCCCTCGCTTGCCTCTTAGGAGAGCTATCCCTCTCTTGTCCCAGACAACAGAGCTACCCCCCGCTTGCCTCTTATGAGATCTATCCCTCTCTTGTTCCAGACACCAGAGCTACCCCTCGCTTGCCTCTTAGGAGAGCTATCCCTCTCTTGTTCCATACACCAGAGTTACCCCTCCGCCAAGGGGATCCAATAGGTCAAGTTGACGGAGGCAAGCAGAGTCAAGGTTATTTAGGCTCCTCCGCCCCGGCAGACCATGAGGCAAATTTTGATTAACTACTAAATACTACCCGTTCAATCTAACCGTATGTAATTGATTTACGCTGACCCTAATGTGTGCGTTTATTTTTCCTTTTTACTTTATCACCTTATTATAGGTCTTTGCACGGAGTGGTACACATGGGGCTAGCTTTAGGGGATAACCTCGAAACATGTTGGCTTTCAATATTAGGGACTATTAGCACATTATTAACTAATTCCTCCCTTTTATTAACCCCCCTTTTTATCCTTTACCAACTAGGAGCACGAATAAACTAATTTACGCTCACTAGCTAGGTAATTTTTAATTTAAACCCACACCACTCCCCTCTCACTGCACTACACATAGTCTTCACTAAATAGTGCTCCTACGTAACTGTCGCAAGTCGCAGCACGCCCCAAGCAGTAGATGCTTGGGATGGCCCCAATGATGAAGCATGTCACCTAGGGGAAACCTTTTGTGAGTGAGGGGACTCAAGAAAAGTATTTTCTTTTCTCTATTTAAGGTGCGTCTTACTCACTAAGTAGACCCCTCCCTTCCCATCTAGCTAGGTTCTCTGATCCCTGATGTCGGATCTTTTTTTGCGTCAAATGAAAAGACAACCACACCAGGTATATATTTAAAATATATGTATTTAAGATAATACACACCCCTCTAGTCTCTTTATGAGACTGGAGTTCGAAGTACTTTAGTTACAAGTGTTTAAGCATCAGTAAAAGCACAAATACACGTTTGGGCCCTAGGGGTGTACCAAACCATATACTAAAAAAGTGGTATAAGAACCACGACTGGAATAGACACTAGGCCTATAGCCTGTAGAATCGCTGGGACCCCAAGGAACCACCCAAGGTAGTGACGCAGGGGACCCACGGGGACTGTATGCAGTGTGGAAACACAACCGCGGGTTCCTATTATCTTCTATGAGGAATGTCGCGGATGGAATTTTAAAGATTAGGGACACTTCTTAACGAGTCAGGACCAAACCCTTTTGGACTTAGACAGTTCTAGGGTTAGCACCAACGAAAGCACCGGAGTACTCGAGTTACCTCACCCAGGGAAGCCGGGTGCATAGTTTTGGTGTCGGGTCGCGTCGTCGATTTCAATGGAAGCCTGCAAAGTACTGCTGCTGCCGTGAAGAGGAGAAGAGTCCGGAGAGATCCAAGCCTGGATCTGGGATGGAAGGAACCTGAAAGCAGAGGGGACAGAGTCTGGGTTACTTGCCAGTGACCTAGGGCAGGATGGACCAATGCCCACAGTTGTCGGGTGCTTCAGGTGAGTTGATGGGTGTCTTGACTCTTGAGCCACGAGGTCCAGGAGGCGTCGACGAAGTCCACGAGCCGGATTCGAGCTGTACCACGAAGTCGGTCGAGTGCTGCGGTGTCGGCGACCAGGGAAGAACCAACAAGCCTTGGCAACGGCAAGTCAAAGAAAATCATAGAAAGGACTGCGGTGCAGACCAGCAAGGTCTGATGGACTCACCCAGCGATGGTAAGTAGGAGCAAGTCTGGAGCAACCAGAAAAGCCCAAGCAGAAGTGGTGTTGCCTTCGTGGGGACCTGCTAGCCAACGGGCTAGTGATCGCGAAGGAGCCTTGAGCGGTCGCACTGGAAGCTGGCCCACGGGTCACTCGTGGAGTGGAGGCCAACAATCTTCGGTGCAGGAGGTGCTCAAGGCTGGGGCTACTCGGAGCCCAAAGCACAACTTCAAGGATGACCAGGAAGGTAGTGTTGCTGCAAAAGTTCACCGTGTCCAGGGGTCACGGTTCCACGTTATCCATGATAGCCACGGACCTCAGCTTTGCTGTGGACTCAAGGTAGCCTCGGGGAAGTCTGGAAATCCTCCTCTGGTGATGCAAAGACCTCGGCGTCCGGCAGGAGCTTCAGCAATGCAGACCGGTCAGTTGCTTCTTAGGTGCCTGCCAAGCAGGGGAGTCACTCCTTGACCCCAAGGGAGTTTTCTTCCGTCTTCTAGTCGTGATAGAAAGTCGAAGGTCCAGGATATATGTTTCAGAGGTTCGTCCAGGGTAATCTAAAGTCCTAGGGACTGGATTCCTATACTTATACTAAGTTTAGGGAATGGACTAACTCTAAGGCCCCACCTAGGGGTGGGCCTGGGGTGGGGGTGGTTACAACTCTTCCCCTTTGTCCAGTTTTGCACCAGAGCAGGGGTTAAGTGTCCCTGCAACCGGTTTGAACTGGGCTATGCACAGGGACACCTTGTGTGCCCCAGGCAGTGTCTCAGAAGCATTCTCTGAATGCACAGACCCTGCCCCAATACACATCTGCCTGTATGGGGAGGGGGTTACACCTCCCTGCGACAGGAAACCTATTGTCCAGGCCTCCCCTGCCGGAGTTTCCCCCAGCAGAAGGAGGCTAGACCCGTGTCTGTGGCAGTGGCATCCATTTTGTGATGCCAGGACTTTGGAAAGTTTTAACCGGGTTTAGCCAGTGTAAACATGTCTCTCCCTCTAGAAGGGTGGAATGCTACCCCCGCCACCAGAACTGGCGGGGGGGGGGGGTTAGTATTGCAAAGTGTTTGACACCAAACACGACATGTTTTGATGCAGCCATCCCAAAGTTAGCACTTACCGCAAGGTTATAATGCACTTAAGAGTATATGGTATGGCTGTATCACAGAACAGCCATAAGGAAGTATTTTCAAATGCTGCAGAGGGGCTCAGCTCATGCTTGGGCACCCTCTCATATAAAACCAAGCACTCTGCCTTCAGGATTGTCAAGGCATGCCATAGGAGTGGCTTATAGGTTTATATGCGTCTGTATACGGTGGTGATATAGGTAGGCTATGCCACAGTAAGGGGTGCAAGCACACCCTTACCCAGGCTGCAGTAGCAGACCTGTGGTGTCATTTTGGAGTGCTTCCCAGGGGTGGCATAATATATGCTGCAGCCCCTGATAGATCTATGAGGTACCTATGCCCTAGGTACATAGTATACCATGTACTAGGGGCTTATAAGGCACCCCAGAATACAATTAGATATGTACCTAATGTACATGGAAACCATTTTACAGAGAAAGCAGATAGACTGGGGCCCTGAATAGCAGGATCCCAGTCCAACTAAGTCATAAACATGGTTCCCTCTAACCTGCGCGCCTGAGCGGGCGCGCACACCTAGGTTTCCCTCCGCGCAGACACCTACAATGAGCGCGCACTACAAAGGATTCCAGTAAATACTTCACTGGAGCCCTTGAAGTGCGGCTCATGGCAATGCTGCTGCGGTTCCAAATGCATTTCTAAAGACGTGGATTTCGTCTTTAGAAATCCTAATGGGGGACGTTTAAATGCCTGCAACGCGGTCATTAAACAGCAGGAGAGAATTCCGATAGCTTTCTCTACAGCCAGAGTCCCGTTGTTTCATCACCGAATGTCAACGAGCACGCAGTTGTTGCTGCCGAAATGGGGCACAAGTGCACGGTATATGAATAAATTAAGTTTGTGTTAGGGAGCCCGCCCGGGCGGTGGGTTCATATATACAGATGAACCAGGCAGCGGTCTAGTTTACCAAGCATCGTGAAAGTGCCATATTCGATTAAAAAATAAAATTACAATGCAAAATACATTCCCGGCGGGGGTGAACTGCGTGATTTGCCTCGGATTCTGTGCTTGCAGTGTGTCCAGAGGTGCCCCCGCTGAGGAGTGTGTAGCTGAGCTGTGTTGTCACTTCCCCAAAGTCGTGATTGAAGCTCCTACCTGTCTGCCTCGGAGCGGTCACAAACCTCTCCTTTGTAGCGAGGGTTTCTTAACACCGAGATGCTCGTTCAGCTTGAACTTTCCACGGAAATTCATTGAACTGGTTGGTTGTATTTAGTAGACAATCACATTTGCAAAGTCCAGGGACCTCTATCTCCTCACATAGCTACCAAGGTTTCAGATTGCCATGTGTGACATCTTTGTAATTTTAGAGTAATTATGAGTGCATTTCAATGACTGTGAGTGACATTGAGAATTTCATTTTAAATAAAATTGAGAATAATTTTTGCTGAAAGTATATGAGAAATCTTTCAAGCTTTTAAAGTGAAGTAAAAGGAGGTGGGAAATATAATTAGACTGCTGTTAATCAGGGGAGCGATGCCCTTAACCGAAATCGATTACATTCAGAAACTAAAACAACATATATTTATCCACTATACCAATAAATATATCGATCTAAGACATTAGTATTGCTAAATCTCTCTCATGTAACAGATAGTGATAGCATTACATGCTGTGTCAGATAAGTTTTTTTTGTCGCCCGACTGATCTGAAAATGATGCCTGCATGTTCATTTTCGTATGTGATTCATTTTACTGGTCTGGCATAGGAAGTAGAGTGGTGTGAAAGCCCATGTATTTAAGATGCGGCACCATACTTATTTTTTAGGTCCAATAAAAAATATAGCATCCTACAACACTGAAAAGGAAACTAGTAAAATGTGCTTTACTAGAGAACCCATAATAATACGTTGATTTTTATAAAGCATTTTTTACTGCACTTTTGGGGCTTCTCACTTCTCAATATAACAGGTGTTATTGTTTCCTAAACTAATGGCATCCAGTTTATCGCGAGCAAAATCAAGCAATGAAGACAAGGGGAACACATAAATATCAGAAAGATCACCAATTTGAGCAACGAGAAACTAAGTTAACTGCTGCAAAACGTAAGAAATATAAACAACTTTGCTTTATCAGACTCTAGCCAAAATTCAGACAAAAGATAAGGCACACTGAAAGCTGCGTGACTCGCAGACTCACATACAGCGACATGAGCAGTAAGCACAGCTACATTCTAAAGCTGAGAGTGGGAGACAACTAAGCAGGCAGCTGTACTTTATGGGAAGGCACTGCGATTGACATGATCCACACTTTACATGTACAACTGGGTGAGCAGTCCACCTATGTTTGCACTGTCTGTTGCCATTAGAATGATTGCTTGAAATTCTTTGTATTTTAAGAAGATGCCCTCATAAATCGAAAGTAAACTGTGCCATTTAATTGGGCACCAAGAATAAACCAGATACAGCCTACGCTATTTTACAAAACGCTCTAATAAATATTCGTTCCCTATGGGAGATGGTTTGCTGTGCTGTGATAGCTGATCTGGCCGGCCGGGCAGACTGAGAGCTTCTGGATTAACTAAGTGAAGAATCCACCTTCATGTGCGGCTTCTGACTTTTTTGCCTCTGCATGTGAGGAAGATAGACCTGGCGCTGTCAAGAAACGGGGATGGGACTCCTTGACCAAGAAATAAAACAGGCCACAACCCGCTTCAGATACCCGCTCTCCCAAGGCTCCACAGAGAGACACCCAAGGCGCAGCGGAACACAGGCCATGAGGATATATCAATATAAATGCATGACTTTGCATTTCAGTGCGGTGATGCAGATCACCACACTGAAATGCGTTAGTCTAACGCCTGATGCGTGGTGCTTGGCAGAGCTGCCTCCACCTTTCTGCTTTCTCCTTCTGTGTCTGGCTGTGGCATCACACATGCTTGTCTGAGGCCTTATCAGTCGGTATGCTGGTTGGTCTCAGTTCAGCAGCCTCTGCTATTTTTGCTGCCCATTCACCTCTGCAGTGACTTGTTAAACACTCTTCACCGGCGTGCTGCACCTTACTTCACTGCCTCCGACCAGGCCACCTCCTGATTTCTCCAGTTCTTCTTTTTTTTGCACTGTGTGGCGTCACTGGCTTCACGTGTGCTTTTACTGTTTGTAAGATGCTTCCATCCAATACAGCACCTTCAGCTGTTATTGTTAGTCAGTTACCTATGCAGTGACTCCTAAAATGCTCCCTACTGCATGCTGCCATTCACATTTGTGTCTCCCGCCTCAAACTGCTCAATATGTTAGTTTTTCATTCCACTTCTCGAAACTGCCAGGTGTTCTGCAGTATGTGCCATTGACACTTAGGCAGCGATTACACACACAGCAGCAGGGCTAGTTCTAGGGTTTTTGGGGCCCTAGACAGATTAGGAACAAGTGAGTGCCCTTTTCATATCTTTTATTAGTGAAACAGGTTATTGCCAACTGTATACACATGACAAAGCAAAAGATAAACAAATAGGGCAAATATTTTAGGCTTAGCAGAGAATACACTCTAAGTGGCCACTGAAAATACTTGCCCAGACACTAAGTACTTAAAAGGTCATCAGGCATTATGGGGCATTTGGGGAATGACTTAGTAATATTACTTATCTGATTATAAAAACAAACGTCAAGTACTTTGGAATGTGAACCAGAAACCAAGGACTGGCAGTGGACTTCCCAAACAATAGGCCTTTGCCTTTACCTACAAACCAGTTCACCAAGTTCTCCCACTCACCTCCATTAGAAACGTCGCAAATCAACATTTTTCAAACAATCATAACCTTTTTGAAAGTATCTTTATTTGAATCAATCAATCACTCAGCATTTTTAGTGTGCAGCACTGTCACCCCAAGGATATCTGGGTGCTAGAATGCAAGGCCTCCGTCAAAAAGCCAAGTTTAGAGTTTGTTTCTGAACTCCGCATGGGAAGGTGTCCTGGGGGGAAGTAGAGGCGCTGGGCAATAGGCGGAGGAAAACGGCAGGAAGAGGGCAAGAGACGAGCAGAAAAAGCAAAACAGAGAGCAAGAAGTAAGCAGAAAAGGCAAACAGAGGGTGAGAAATGAGCAGATAAGGCAGAAACAGAGAGCAAGAAGTGAACAGAAAAGGCAACAATAGGGCAAGAAACAAGCAGAAAAGACAAAAAGAGGGCAAGAAACAAGCAGAGAAGGCATAAACAGAGGTCTAGAATTGAGCAAAAAAGGCAAAAAGAGGGCAAGAAATGAGCAGAGAAGGAGGCACAAACCAGGGGCAAGAAACAAGCAGAAAAAGCAAAAAGAGGGCAAGATACGAGCAGTGAAGTTAGAAACAGAGGGCAAGAAATGGGCAGAAAATGCAAAAAGAGGGCAAGAAACGAGCAGAGAAGGGACACACAGAGGGCAAGAAATGAGCTGCTTTGTTTAACTTTATTATTGCACACGTCTGCCATTTTTAGCCGATAGCATGTTGTATTTTTCTACTTTTATTCTTTCAATTTATCTTGCAAATGTGACTCAACTTGTGTATGTGCTGTATTGTGGTTGTGTATGTTGGTGAATGCAAGAATGAATAAGTGATTTATGGATGCACAAGTGCAAGGATGATTGACAGGGTGCATGTGTGATGACTTATTCAGTGCTTAAACCAATCAGTGACAAAGAAGTCACTTTTAATTAAAAGCAAGGCTTATTGGCAGTGCCAATGCTTGTCATTTACCTATAAGTGGTAGCGGATCGACTTGCCTTGTTGCACATCTTATCACTCAGTTGCGCACACAAGCAATAAAAGAGTGCACACCAACATTCTATTGCCACACATAAGAAAGAAAAATTAGAGGGAACATTGGTCATAAACCAGCAAAACACCAGGAAAAAAGTGGGGGGAACTATATAGTCAGATTCCACCTTCCTACACTCCCTAGATCCAGACACCAGAGCTACCCCTTGCTTGCCTCTTAGCAGAGCTATCCCTCTCTTGTTCCATACACCAGATCTACCCCTCACTTGCCTTTAGCAGATCTATCCCTCTCTTGTTCCAGACCCCGTGCTACCCCTTGCTTGCCTCTTAGGAGAGTTATCCCTCTCTTGTTCCATACACCAGAGCTACCCCTCACTTGCCTCTTAGAGAGCTATCCCTCTCTTGTTCCATACACCAGAGCTACCTCTTGCTTGCCTTTAGCAGATCTATCCCTCTCTTGTTCCAGACACCAGTGCTATCCCTTGCTTGCCTTTAGCAGATCTATCCCTCTCTTGTTCCATACACCAGAGCTACCTCTCGCTTGCCTTTAGCAGATCTATCCCTCTCTTGTTCCATACACCAGAGCTACCCCTTGCTTGCCTCTTAGCAGAGTTATCCCTCTCTTGTTCCATACACCAGAGATAACCCTTGTTTGCCTTTAGCAGATCTATCCCTCCTTAGTTCCAGATACCAGAGCTACCCCTCGCTTGCCTCTTAGCAGAGCTATCCCTCTCTTGTCCCACACAGAGCTACCCCTCACTTGCCTCTTAGCAGAGCTATCCCTCTCTTGTTCCATACACCAGAGCTACCCCTCGCTTGCCTCTTAGCAGAGCTATCCCTCTCTTGTCCCACACAGAGCTACCCCTCACTTGCCTCTTAGCAGAGCTATCCCTCTCTTGTTCCATACACCAGAGCTACCCCTCGCTTGCCTCTTAGCAGAGCTATCCCTCTCTTGTCCCACACAGAGCTACCCCTCACTTGCCTCTTAGCAGTTATTCCTCTCTTGTTCCATACACCAGAGCTACCCCTTGCTTGCCTCTTAGCAGAGCTATCCCTCTCTTGTTCCATACACCAGAGCTACCCCTCGCTTGCCTCTTAGCAGAGCTATCCCTCTCTTGTCCCACACAGAGCTACCCCTCACTTGCCTCTTAGCAGAGCTATCCCTCTCTTGTTCCATACACCAGAGCTACCCCTCGCTTGCCTATTAGCAGATCTATCCCTCTCTTATTCCATACACCAGAGCTACCCCTCGCTTGCCTTTAGCAGATCTATCCCTCTCTTGTTCCATACACCAGAGCTACGCCTCGCTTGCCTTTAGCAGATCTATCCCTCTCTTGTTCCATACACCAGAGCTACCCCTCGCTTGCCTTTAGCAGATCTATCCCTCTCTTGTTCCATACACCAGAGCTACCCCTCACTTGCCTCTTAGCAGAGCTATCCCTCTCTTGTTCCATACACCAGAGATAACCCTTGTTTGCCTTTAGCAGATCTATCCCTCCCTAGTTCCAGATACCAGAGCTACCCCTTGCTTGCCTCTTAGCAGAGCTATCCCTCCCTAGTTCCAGACACCAAAGCTACCCCTCGCTTGCCTTTAGCAGATCTATCCCTCTCTTGTTCCATACACCAGAGCTACCCCTTGCTTGCCTCTTAGCAGAGCTATCCCTCCCTAGTTCCAGATACCAGAGCTACCCCTCGCTTGCCTCTTAGCAGAGCTATCCCTCTCTTGTCCCACACAGAGCTACCCCTCACTTGCCTCTTAGCAGAGCTATCCCTCTCTTGTTCCATACACCAGAGCTACCCCTCGCTTGCCTCTTAGCAGAGCTATCCCTCTCTTGTCCCACACAGAGCTACCCCTCACTTGCCTCTTAGCAGAGCTATCCCTCTCTTGTTCCATACACCAGAGCTACCCCTCGCTTGCCTCTTAGCAGAGCTATCCCTCTCTTGTCCCACACAGAGCTACCCCTCACTTGCCTCTTAGCAGAGTTATTCCTCTCTTGTTCCATACACCAGAGCTACCCCTTGCTTGCCTCTTAGCAGAGCTATCCCTCTCTTGTTCCATACACCAGAGCTACCCCTCGCTTGCCTCTTAGCAGAGCTATCCCTCTCTTGTCCCACACAGAGCTACCCCTCACTTGCCTCTTAGCAGAGCTATCCCTCTCTTGTTCCATACACCAGAGCTACCCCTCGCTTGCCTATTAGCAGATCTATCCCTCTCTTGTTCCATACACCAGAGCTACCCCTCGCTTGCCTTTAGCAGATCTATCCCTCTCTTGTTCCATACACCAGAGCTACGCCTCGCTTGCCTTTAGCAGATCTATCCCTCTCTTGTTCCATACACCAGAGCTACCCCTCGCTTGCCTTTAGCAGATCTATCCCTCTCTTGTTCCATACACCAGAGCTACCCCTCACTTGCCTCTTAGCAGAGCTATCCCTCTCTTGTTCCATACACCAGAGATAACCCTTGTTTGCCTTTAGCAGATCTATCCCTCCCTAGTTCCAGATACCAGAGCTACCCCTTGCTTGCCTCTTAGCAGAGCTATCCCTCCCTAGTTCCAGACACCAAAGCTACCCCTCGCTTGCCTTTAGCAGATCTATCCCTCTCTTGTTCCATACACCAGAGCTACCCCTTGCTTGCCTCTTAGCAGAGCTATCCCTCTCTTGTTCCATACACCAGAGCTACCCCTCGCTTGCCTCTTAGCAGAGCTATCCCTCTCTTGTTCCATACACCAGAGCTACCCCTCGCTTGCCTCTTAGCAGAGTTATCCCTCTCTTGTCCCACACAGAGCTACCCCTCACTTGCCTCTTAGCAGAGCTATTCCTCTCTTGTTCCATACACCAGAGCTACCCCTTGCTTGCCTCTTAGCAGAGCTATCCCTCTCTTGTTCCATACACCAGAGCTACCCCTCGCTTGCCTCTTAGCAGAGCTATCCCTCTCTTGTCCCACACAGAGCTACCCCTCACTTGCCTCTTAGCAGAGCTATCCCTCTCTTGTTCCATACACCAGAGCTACCCCTCGCTTGCCTATTAGCAGATCTATCCCTCTCTTGTTCCATACACCAGAGCTACCCCTGGCTTGCCTCTTAGCAGAGCTATCCCGCCATAGTTCCAGACACCAGAGCTACCCCTCGCTTGCCTCTTAGCAGAGCTATCCCTCTCTTGTTCCATACACCAGAGCTACCCCTCGCTTGTCTCTTAGCAGATCTATCCCTCTCTTGTTCCATACAAAAGAGCTACCCCTTGCTTGCCTCTTAGGAGAGCTATCCCTCTTTGTTCCAGGCCCCAGAGCTACCCCTCATTTGCCTCTTAGGAGAGCTATCCCTCTCTTGTTTCAGACACCAGAGCTACCTACCCCTCCCTTGCCTGTCAGCAGAACTTCCCCTCTCCAGTTCCAGACACCAGAGCTACCCCTCACTTGCTAGAGACAGCAGACAGAGGTAGACCTGAATCGTCACTGAGGGACAAACATCACACTTTCTGCTGACTGAGCTCTTGGCTGGTGCAAACACAGGCGATATTTCTCTCTTACATAGACAGCCAAGTTTACTCCAAAAGACCACAGACAGCAGAGCTATGCCGTGGTATACTGGTTTATTCCTGGATAGGTGATTCACTGTCTCTTCCATTTGTTTATCTGTTTCCATCCATCCACCCATGATGCACTGGGACCAAGTGCCTCCAAGACAGGAATGTTTAGAGGAGACGGAACCAAGAAAATGGCGCTTTGGGCTAACACAACATGGAGGCGCCCAGGACCAAGGTGCGAGGGAGACGAGCGTAAACATGGCTGCCCCACAGAATGACACCCGGCCAGGAAATCCCAGTCACAGGCAAATGAAGCACAGATTTGAGAACAACAGAAACGGGACGTGAAGTGCTCAGATCTGTCCCAGGTAAAGGATGAAAGGAAATCTAAAAACAGGGCAGGTTTGTGTCCATCAGAACCGCAGAAAGAAACCAAAGACAAAAACACCGCTGTACAACGCCTCTGACACGCAACCTCTTAAAAGAACAGGAGGTTTCAAGAAAAGGCACCCCAAAGGCAACACGTCACAGCTGACCGGTCTGAACCTATAAAACGTAACACACTACTGGTGCGAACTCCAGTAAAGAGCTATATAAAACCTTGAAGGAGTTCACTACCCCTCAGGTCAACCAGCACACCCTTCCCCCCACCCAAGAATGGGTTAATAGAGTGTCCTCCTTTTTTGACGAAAAGGTTAAAACCATCTATAGTGCTTTTCCCCAAGGCAATGTAAGCAAAGTTGATCTGCATTCAGCGGCGAACAGTCAATCGCGGGGCCTTTGCTGGGTGCATTTAAAACTGTGACCTGTGATCAGGCATCAGACGCCATCATTAAGTTCAAATCAGGCTCCCCAGCAGATCCTCTACCTCCCCGCTTCTTCACGCAACTAGCACCCCTACTAATACCAAAGTGAACAGAGATTTTTAACCGGTCACTAGACCAGGCGATGGCGCCCAAAAGATGGAAATCAGCTCAAGTTAGGCCTATCCTGAAAAAGCCAACGTTAGATCCCAAAGAGCCAGGCAATTACCGTCCCATCTCGCTACTGCCTTACTTCGGGAAGGCGCTCGAATGCCTGGGAAATAAAGAGCTCACTGTCCATCTGGAAAGTCATGGACATGAAAGGGGTCATTTCAAAATCCTGTTTCTAACTCATAAAAGTATCCCTGGTACCGGACTTGGTTATTTAGCGAAAAAACTTCAAACGTATCAGCCAAAAAGAACACTAAGATCTTGTTCAAAATGTCTTCTCACCCCATTTCGCGTTCGCACCATTCGCAATGGGGGCCGATCGTTTTCCTTTCTTGCCCCCCATCTCTGGAATAAGTTGCCGCCTTATCTTCTTTCCATGGCAGACCACCAGCACTTCCGTAAAGAACTGAAAACATGGCTGTTCGACCAGAATTAACGCTAATCGGATCTGTCCCCCAGGCTCTGGAGTCTCTGCAAGCGCCACGAGACCTAGCGGGGATATGAGCGCTATACAAGATTCTCTGACTTGACTTGACCCTTGAAAGGCATCCTACACACCACACCCGCCGGCCCCGTTCACACAGCCCGGAGGGCGGAAAGGGGCTCTGGTGATCTCACGCCTCCCCGAAGGAAGCGGGCGTCATCACCAGGGGTGTGGGGTGCAGGCAAAGAAGATTGGGGTGAACAGAACATTGACGATAAAACCCTTTTGCCATTATTGTAGATGCAGCCATGCTCGTTCAGCCACAAATGTTAAAGCCATTTAATGAAAAGCTGCAATTTTAGGATTGGGAACTTTGGGTTAAGAGAATAAAAATTAGAAACATCAATCTCGACAGACTCAGAAACGTCCATGAACGGATTCTTCTCTTTCCAGATTCACGGTCCTGTGTGTGTGCGGATGCGGCCATCTTCATGATCTGTGACCGTGTTCTCTTTATTTAATGTCTATATAGGAACACTTTGCCATAAAGGTGTGCGCATGCGCGCCGTTGCGGCGGTTTCACTGATCAGTTTGGAAATAAACAAAACTTGACGATGAGGAAGGTACGGAAGGAGAGGTCGCACATTAAGATCCTTCTCCCTCTGAAATCACGGGCGGAAAGGGCTGCGGCACCAATAACATTATAGGCGCTGCTGTAACTTGGGTACAGAAATCACCTCTGTTTATTAAAACCACAGATCACAAGCGACAGGAGTCCCCCTCAGCAAAGGTGCAGAAACGGCCCTGTGACGCACTCCTATTCTCAATTTGCCTCCGGAGAGTTTGTCTCGCCCTCACTGCCCACACTCCCTCATCATGTCCAGCTCGAGCTGGCACTGCCCGTCACTGTGCAGTTAAAATACGGACCACTCAAGTAACACGCGCCACAACATTCATTCTTTGCGCGTGCTGCATGTTACATGATCCTGTTATACAACTCAATGGCACAAAAATGACGCTCAAAGGTCCTCCCGGGTTTCCATCTATGCCCAACGGGTCACACCCGGATGTTGCCAACAAGTGCCTAATGTAGCTTTGATGGATTTCAGCCCTCAACGCCCTCCCTCTCCCAGATCTCACTGACATGCTCAACTCCCTGAAAACCACTTCTTATGAAGATTACGTCTCACCGTCATTCGTCATCTAAGCACTCTCTCTCTGGAGATGCTGTGTTACCCCTACTTACAACTGTCAATCCCGCCCTTACTCAAGGAACCAGAAGGTCTCAAGCTAGGCTAGCTCCTCCCACTCCTAAAGAAACCTACACTAGACCCTTACACCCTCGCCTAATACCGCTCCATCACTCATCTACCACTCATCGGCAAGATAAAAGTAACAGCAGCATACGTTCATCTCCAATACCGCATCCGTGCTAACCATCTCCTGCACGACTACCAGTCGGGCTTCAGACCACCCTGCAGCACGGAAGCCGCTGCCTTACACATTGTAGACGATGCCCTCTAGTTCACAGATGAAGATGGCCCCTGCTTCCTGATATCGCTGGACCACTCAGCTGCCTTCAACACAGTCACCATCCCACCCTCATACGCACCCTGGAGTCTCGAATGGGATTCACCGGCAATGTTCTTCTCCTGCCTTTCCAACCGTCACCAGTTCCTTCATATGGGCACCTGCAGGTCACAAGATCCCCATCACCAGAGGGGTAACACAGGGCGCCATACTCTCACCTGTCATCTATAACCTCTACAAGGAGCTGCTTTGTGATAACAGCATCAACATTCACAAATTTGCCAATGATGCTCAACTGTACTTGAAATATTTAGCGTCTCCCTGAAGCTCAACGCAATCAAGACAGAAGCCCTATTATTTGCCAAGAACAATAAACAAGATACACTGCAAACCTGGCTCAATTACAAGAGCAAAGAACGCTTCGAACCCCAACCTTCACTAAATGCCGTCACTTGGATTCACTCTGGGCGCCAACCTCCCCCTCAAGGAACGACCAGCCTAAAAACAAAGGTGGTCTGGGACTAGCTCTCTCTTCAGAAGAAGCTCAAACCATTTCTTCCAGAAATCGACTTCAGAGCTGCTTCTCATGGCACGGCAATGATCTACTCCATTGGCTCTCAAACGCCACACCTACCTTCCGAGCACGCCCCACGCAGGGCCTGAAGGTATAGAATCGCCCCCCCCAATCCTAATGGAACTCCATTGGCTCCCAGGCTCCACACCTACCTTCCGAGCACACCCCATACAGGGCCTGAAGATATATGATCACCGCCCCCCCATCCTGATTGAACCCCATTGTGTGCTAGACTCCACACCTACCTTCCGAGCACGCCCCATACAGGGCCTGAAGATACATGATCACCCCGCCATCCTGATGGAACCCCATTGGCTCCCAGACTCCACACCTACCTTCCGAGCACGCCCCACGCAGGGCCTGAAGATATATGATCACCGCCCCCCCATCCTGATGGAACCCCATTGTGTCCTAGACTCCACGCCTACCTTCCGAGCACGCCCCATACAGGGCCTGAATATATATGATCACCCCGCCATCCTGATGGAACCCCATTGTCTGCCAGACGCCACACCTACCTTCCGAGCACGCCCCACGCAGGGCCTGCAGATATATGATCACCGCCCCCCCATCCTGATGGAACCCCATTGTCTGCCAGACGCCACACCTACCTTCCGAGCACACCCCATGCAGGGCCTGAAGATATAGAATCGCCCCCCCCATCCTGATGGAACCCCATTGTGTCCTAGACTCCACACCTACCTTCCGAGCACGCCCCATGCAGGGCCTGAAGATATATGATCACCGCCCCCCCATCCTGATGGAACCCCTTTGTCTCCTAGACTCCACACCTACGTTCCGAGCACGCCCCATACAGGGCCTGAATATATATGATCACCCCGCCATCCTGATGGAACCCCATTGGCTCCCAGACTCCACACCTACCTTCTGAGCACGCCCCACGCAGGGCCTGAAGATATATGATCACCGCGCCCCCATCTGAATGGAACCCCATTGGCTCCCAGAGTCCACACCTACCTTCCGAGCACGCCCCATACAGGGCCTGAAGATATATGATCACCGCCCCCCCATCGTAATGGAACTCCATTGGCTCCCAGACTCCACACCTACCAGCCGCAGCACGCCTCATGTAGGGCCTGAAGATATATGATCACCACCCCGCCATTCTGATGGAACCCCATTGGCTCCCAGACTCCACACCTACCTTCAGAGCACGCCCCATGCAGGGCCGGAAGATATATATTCCCCCCCACCCCCTCATCCTAATGGAACTCGTTTGGATCCTTTAGTGGCCGTTACCATTTTCTTTTTATTTTATGCTCATCTTTGACCTCGTACAGTGCTCCGCTGTCTTTCAGCTAGGTTCACGCGATAGAAATACTATATTCATATATAAATAAATACATACACCATGTCAGGTTGGGCCTCACATTTTTTAATGCCCTTCTGTTTGTGGCTCACTGCTAGAGTTTCATGGTGTCCCTATGATGATGTTGGCTTGGGTTTCACAAGTCAGACTTTCCTTTCCTCTGATGACGTCTGCCTGGGTCTCAGGCGGCCCTTTAGTTTGAGGTCTCCTTGAGTTTCACATTTCAGAATGTCACTTAGTTTGATGATGTCGGGTTGGGTTTTAGAATGTCCCGCCGTTGGGTTTTCAAGACTTGTTGGGACTCCACTACCTGGAGGGACACTTTAGGCTGCAGCGAAGGAGAGAAGGGGCGCGGGACACCACTTGCCATCTTTCCACTTTCCCAGAATACCAAAAAGTGTGAAAATAGACCTCTCGATCATCTGCGCATACTCGAAAAGGCGTAACTTGCTCAGGCAAGCATGGGCCTATGGCTGAGCCGTAGGGGCACCTGTGAAGGTGTAAAGAGCTCTGTGCCCAGCACTGGAGGCGTACCTTGAATGAGTACGTCTGCTCTGCCATATAGGCCCTCCATGCCATCACCTGTGGCAGGAATGGCACAGAGTGTAGGACACCTGACGGGAGCACTCGAAACCACGCCCACAACTTAGGAGAAGGAAGCATCGTCTTCACCAAAGGCCTCAGGGCAGCATAAGCACAAAGCACCAGCCCACGCGCGCTTCCTAAACCAAAACTGTGTCGATAAAGACCTCTGCCGATGCCAGCAGAGCACAATATGATCATACAAGATTAGCCATATTAATGGAATACCCATTTCTGAAAATAATACAAATACAATAATGGACGCAGCGTTCGACACGGTCTGCCACTGCACCCTAGTGCAGCGCCTCAGCAACGTCGGAATCCGGGAGAAGGCACTAGAATGGATCATCTCCTTCCTCGCCGGAAGGACACAGAGAGTCCGCCTCCCCCCGTTCAGATCTGAAGCCACCGAAGTCATCTGCGGCGTTCCTCAAGGCTCCTCGCTCAGTCCAACCCTCTTCAACGCCTACATGAGCCCCCTCGCAGACATCGCACGCCAGCACAACCTCAACATCATCTCCTACGCCGACGACACCCAGCTGATTCTCTCCCTCACCAACGACCCCGCCACCGCCAGAGCCAACCTTCACGAAGGGATGAAAGAAGTAGCCAAGTGGATGATGAACAGCCGCCTGAAACTGAACTCGGACAAGACGGAAGTCCTCATCCTGGGATCCTCACCCTCCACCTGGGACTCCTGGTGGCCCCCCGCCCTAGGCAGCGCACCCAAACCAACAGACCACGCACGCAACCTGGGCTTCATCCTGGACTCCTCCCTCTCCATGACCAGACAAGTCAACGCCGTCTCCTCGTCGTGCTTCAACATCCTGCGCATGCTACGTAAGATCTTCCGGTGGATCCCCACCGAGACCAGGAAGACGGTCACCCAGGCCCTCGTCACCAGCCGTCTGGACTACGGCAACTCCCTCTACGCCGGAACCACCACCAAACTCCAGAAGAGACTCCAGCGAATCCAGAACGCCTCAGCACGACTCATCCTGGACATCCCCCGTCACTGCCACATCTCCGGACACCTGAGAGACCTGCACTGGCTCCCGGTCAACAAGAGAATCACCTTCCGACTCCTCACCCACGCACACAAAGCCCTACACAACCAAGGCCCAGGATACCTCAACAGCCGCCTCAACTTCTACGCTCCCAAACGCCAGCTTCGATCGACCGGCCACGCCCTCGCCGCCGTCCCCCGCATCCGAAGAGCCACCACAGGGGGACGGTCCTTCTCCTACCTCGCCGCCAAGACATGGAACTCCCTCCCGACCCACCTCCGCCTGACCCAGGACCACCTCGCCTTCAGGAAGCAACTCAAGACCTGGCTGTTCGAGCAGTAGCGGACCCCCCTCCCCCAGCGCCTTGAGACCCTCTGGGTGAGTAGTGCGCTATATAAATGCTTTGATTGATTGATTGATTGATTAAAAGCAATCTTTGTCCATGAGTGCCAATGGTTCCCATGAAGGAAAAAATACATTTTTCAACGAGTCCTGTTACTCTTCCTTCCTTCGAGTGCATCAAACGATAACCTCAACGAGTGTCTGCTGCATGGCCAAAATAAAACAAGCATTTACATAGCCAATAGGTCTCGCTTTTGGGACCTTAGAAGTATTTAGTTATGCAGCACAATATCCTTGGTGCAACAACATCAACTTCAGATAACTGCTGTGGTTCAGACTTTTGGACAAACAATAGTCTGATGAGCCAGCTAATGCTGGCTCAAAGGTCAGAGCTAAGAATTACTTTCACCAAGAAGTAAATCTTATGTGAAAAATGTGTTATTTCACCATCTAGGACTGGATGGAGGCCTCCTTATTGTGGCTGCTGTGCATCATGTTGAAAAGTTATAATAAAAAGTGTTAAGCATTCTTGTTACATTTCTACAAAGCAAAACGACATTATATACAACTAAACAACCTGATTAAAAAAAGATTTTAACATAAAAAATGTCTTCTAGTTTTTTTGTACTTGCACTGCCTGCAACTTCTTTCTGCCTGTTCTCATACTTGTTTGTTATAATTTTTTTGTTATGGGGGAGCGGGACATAAATAATGGGGGCATGGAGGATAGAAAACAGTAATTTATTAGAACACGAGTAGCGGGCGGACACTAGGGGAGAATCAACAGATGCCAGATTCAGAGGGCAGAGTGACGTGATGCTTAGGTGATGCAAAATGATGGTGGGGAGTGATGTTTGGTGCTCAGGTGGTGCCACTATATGGTGTGGATTGGAAGTACGTCGAGGATTGTGGAGTTGTGGAGTTGAAATATGTGGTTTTGTGTGTAATTATGTGGTGTGTATTGGAAATGTGTGGAGTTGAATTGTGTGGCCTGGAACTGTGGTGTTGAGTCAAATTAAGATTAGTGAAATTGTGTTATGGTGTGGAGTGCATTATGTTGATTGGTGGAATGTGGCATAGAGTGCATTTATGTGGAGTGTAGTTGTTGCACTGAGTAGAGGGCAATTATGTGGCGTGAAATTATGTGGTACTGAGTGGTATGTGGAGTGTATTTATGTTGCGTTGAGTGTAATTATGTGGCATGTAATTATGTGGCACAGTGGTAATATGTGGAGTGTATTTATGCTGCATTGGGTACAGTGTAATTATGTGACAGTAATTATGTTGTACTGAGTGGTATTATGTTGAGGGCATTTATGTTGCATTCAGTAGAGTAATTATGTGGCGTGTAATTAAATGGCACAGAGTGGTATTATGTGGAGTGTATTTATTTTGTATTGAGTAGAGTGTAATTATGTGGTGTGTAACTATGTGGCTGGCACTAAGTGGTATTATGTGAAGTGTATTTATGTTGCATTGAATAGAGTAATTGTAACGTGTGATTATGTGGTACTGAGTGGTATTATGTGGAGTGTATTTATGTTGCATTGAGTAGAGTAATTATGTGGTGTGTAATTATGTGGTACTGCGTGGTATTAAGTAGAGTGTATTTACATTGCATTGAGTAGAGTGTAATTATGTGGCGTGTTATTACGTGGCACTGAGTGGTATTATGTGGAGTGTATGTTGAATTCAGTAGAGTTATGTGGCGTGTAATTATGTGGCACTGAGTTGTATTATGTGGAGTGTATGTTGCATTCAGTAGAGTAATTATGTGGCGTGTAATTATGTGGCACTGAGTGGTATTATTTGGAGTGTATGTTGCATTGAGTGCAGTGTAATTATGTAGCATATAATTATATGGCACTGAGTGGCATTATGTGGAGTGTATTTATGTTGCATTGAGTAGAGTGTAATGTGGTACTGAGTGGTATGTGGAGTGTATTTATGTTGCATTGAGTAGAGTGTAATGTGGTAGTGAGTGGTATGTGGAGTGTATTTATGTTGCATTGAGTAGAGCGTAATTGTGTGGCGTGTAAGTATGTCACACTGAGTGGTATTTTGTGGAGTGTATTTATGTTGCATTGAGTAGAGTGTAGTTATGTGGTGTGTAATTATGTGACACAGTGGTATTACGTGGAGTGTATTTATGTTGCATTGAGTAGAGTGTAATTATGTGACGTGTAATTATGTGGCACTGAGTGTTATTATATGAGTGTATTTATGTTGCATTGAGTAGAGTAATTATGTGGCATGTAATTATGTGGCACTGAGTGGTATTTTGTGGAGTGTATTTTTGTTGCATTGAGTAGAGTGTAATTATGTGGTGTGTAATTATACGGCACAGTGGTATTACGTGGAGTGTATTTATGTTGCATTGAGTAGAGTGTAATTATGTGGCTTGTAATTATGTGGTACTGAGTGGTATGTGGGGTGTATTTATGTTGTATTGAGTAGAGTGTAATTATGTGGCATGTAAGTGTCACACAGTGGTATTATGTGGACTGTATTTATGTTGCATTGAGTAGAGTGTAATTATGTGGCGTGTAATTATGTGGCACAGTGTTATTATGTGGAGTGTATTCATGTTGCAATGAATAGATTAATTATGTGACGTGTATTTATGTGGTACTGAGTGTTATTATGTGGAGTGTATTTATGTTGCTTTGAGTAGAGTAATTATATGGTGTGTAATTATGTGGCACTGAGTGGTATTAGGTGGAGTGTATTTATATTGCATTGAGTAGAGTGTAATTAGGTGGCGTGTTATTACGTGGCACTGAGTGGTATTATGTGGAGTTGTCTCTCTATCGGACCTAATCTCTTCCTGCAATCTGAACTGTTACTCAGATAGTACACTCATCAATGTACATATGAAAGGCCATTTGACTTTGACGCTTACTTAAATGGACATTACCTCAAGTGGTCAAATAAAGAATGACCTCCAACCACAGCAAGGAAAAAAAAGGGATAAAAGTCAAACTGAAATATGTATTTGAGGCAAGTGGATCAAACACCACTCAATATGGCCTCAACAATCCGGCGTACCATTAAATAACCGCGCGCAAGTGTGGAATCCAGGGGCAACCATGGACTCGAATATTTCAATCAGAAGCCAATTGAGTTTGTCCAATGTCTCCTACAAACCTTGAAAGACGTATAGAATTACAGCGGACGGGTGTTTGGAACAAACCAAGGCTTTTTTGTCAAAACAAAATAAAAGAAACCACCATCCATCTATCGGCGCAAACACAAAAGGTGGAAACTGCAGGGAATGAATGGGACAAGCCGTGTAGTTTTAAGGACGAAAAAAGGGACATGCATGCCACTAAAGTCCTACACCCACCGCCCCTCCCACTCAATATCACGCCAGGGAGTAGACTTCATGTGCAAGACGCCTCAGATGATGTGCTGCACTTCTGTAGGATGGTTCGTGTGGCTCGCTTCAGTGTTACTTAATCTCACACCGAAAACCTAGTAACACATCTATCCCCATAAGGTATGTTTGAAGCATCTAAAATATTTGCCAACACAACCAGAGACGAAAATTGGCAAACACGAAATTGCTAAAAGTTTGCTGAAGAGGGCGGGCGTCCCTCAACATCTCACCATAGGATTCATGTCGCTGGAACATTAAACATTAGCTCAGAGCGTAACAATTCTTTTGAATCCCCAGCACACGTAAATAAGTATTTACAACATTATTTTAGATTTCGGAAGTAAACACATCTAAAAAGTAATTGTAGAGGACACGAGTCAGATCTTCTTTCTTTCTTTATTTTAGAAGTGTTCCTTAGAAACTCCACAGCCAACACGTGTTTCGTCGTTTTCAAGTTGGAGTTGATGTACATATGTTGCTTAAATTTTATAGACATTACAACTTTGTTTTACGTACTAAGAAACCCCTCTTTTGGGAATATATGAAAGACTATACTGTTCTTCACTGTTGTTTCTTTACTTGTACAGCCTTGAGAAAGTCGTGGGACCAGCTTTCCCAAAACGACGAAACACGTGTTGGCTGTGGAGTTTCTAAGGAACACTTCTAAAATAAAGAAAGAAAGAAGATCTGACTCATGTCCTCTACAATTACTTTTTAGATGTGTTTACTTCCGAAATCTAAACTAATGTTGTAAATACTTATTTACGTGTGCTGGGGATTCAAAAGAATTGTTATTGTTTTTTCATTGTAGAGTTTGTGGTTCCTCTACACCCATCAGCACCGTCATAGAATAACGTACAAAACACAAGTGCTAATCTGATGAGGCGCCATTATACCTATGACCAATACCACATAGTTACCAACTTAGCTCAGAGCGTCCTTGTTTACAGCCGGCCGATGACCATTCCGGGGAAGGGCTGGTCTGTGCTGAAGGGCGACTGCGAGCTCTTAAAGGCTCGCCTTATACCTGCCGAACCAGTGAGGTGGCCTAAGGAATGCTAGCGTTCTGGGGAACTTGTAATAAGGGACACGGCGGATCGCTGGCACGGGAGCACCGCCGGAAGTCACCGGAGACATCATGTTCTTTCACGCCGTGTAATAAAAGAAAGAGTCTGAAAAAAGTCAACGCGAGCGAGACGTTCATGTATGAATGTATGAATCCTCAAGTATAGCCCGATGCACCACAAATCCATCGTACTCCGACAACAAAAGTGGCAGCGCTACCAAGCTAAATAGTGCTGCCCACTCTGCCAAGGCGGTGCCACTCTGTCCAGTCATTGAGGGGGACGATTTGCCCACGCTGTTTCAGAAAAATATATGAAAAACACTTAGTTTAGCTAGGAGGATGTTTTCACGTAAACATGCAGAGATATCTTGACATTTTCGAGCTCCCAAGATTTTGAATGGGCCCCAAAATGTTATTTCAGTTTAATAAAAAGGAAAACTGAATATAAACGTCTGACACAAAGAATATTTGCTACAAGTCAGCCAAAGCTTAAACTGGAGAAGACAGACAGTATGGCATGCCACAGAAGTGCAGTATGGCATGCTACAGAAGTGCAGTATGGCATGCCACAGAAGTACAGTATGGCATGCCACAGAAGTGCAGTACGGCATGCCACAGAAGTGCAGTATGGCATGCCACGGAAGTACAGTATGGCATGCCACAGAAGTGCAGTATGGCATGCCACGGAAGTACAGTATGGCATGCCACGGAAGTACAGTATGGCATGCCACAGACGTGCAGTATGGCATGCCACAGAAGTGCAGTATGGCATGCCACAGAAGTGCAGTATGGCATGCCACGGAAGTACAGTATGGCATGCCACAGAAGTGCAGTATGGCATGCCACAGAAGTGCAGTATGGCATGCCACGGAAGTGCAGTATGGCATGCCACAGAAGTGCAGTATGGCATGCCACAGAAGTGCAGTATGGCATGCCACAGAAGTGCAGTATGGCATGCCACGGAAGGGCAGTATGGCATGCCACAGAAGTGCAGTATGGCATGCCACGGAAGTACAGTATGGCATGCCACAGAACGATGGATTTAACCCAGATCTCTTGACTGGGGGAGAATGTCTGCATTGTCAGCATTCCGTCCATCATTTGTTTGTTGTAACGCTTTTCGCCCTAAGTGGGATGGGTATGCCCAGACGTGGGTCCCATGCTCACTACGCCACTGGAGTCAAGCTATCCTGGCTGATGACGGCTGATAGCCAGAAACCGGTCCTAGGATGCTTGATTCCGGTCCAGGGAAGACATGGCTTGGCAGTTCGGGCTGGACTGTTCCCATGAGGCACAGGGTCAAGACTGATTTGCATATGGCCATGTCTGAACTGGGGTGGCGTAGTGGACAAAAGAACGATGGATTTAACCCAGATCTCTTGACTGGGGGAGAATGTCTGGATTGTCAGCATTCCGTCCATCATTTGTTTGTTGTAACGCTTTTCGCCCTACGTGGGATGGGTGTGCCCAGACGTGGGTCCCATGCTCACTACGCCACTGGAGTCAAGCTATCCTGGCTGATGACGGCTGATAGCCAGAAACCGGTCCTAGGATGCTTGATTCCGGTCCAGGGAAGACATGGCTTCGCAGTTCGGGCTGGACTGTTCCCATGAGGCACAGGGTCAAGACTGATTTGCATATGGCCATGTCTGAACTGGGGTGGCGTAGTGGACAAAAGAACGATGGATTTAACCCAGATCTCTTGACTGGGGGAGAATGTCTGCATTGTCAGCATTCCGTCCATCATTTGTTTGTTGTAACGCTTTTCGCCCTAAGTGGGATGGGTATGCCCAGACGTGGGTCCCATGCTCACTACGCTACTGGAGTCAAGCTATCCTGGCTGATGACGGCTGATAGCCAGAAACCGGTCCTAGGATGCTTGATTCCGGTCCAGGGAAGACATGGCTTGGCAGTTCGGGCTGGACTGTTCCCATGAGGCACAGGGTCAAGACTGATTTGCATATGGCCATGTCTGAACTGGGGTGGCGTAGTGGACAAAAGAACAATGGATTTAACCCAGATCTCTTGACTGGGGGAGAATGTCTGCATTGTCAGCATTCCGTCCATCATTTGTTTGTTGTAACACAGAAGTGCAGTATGGCATGCCACAGAAGTGCAGTATGGCATGCCACGGAAGTGCAGTATGGCATGCCACGGAAGTGCAGTATGGCATGCCAGAGAAGTGCAGTATGGCATGCCACGGAAGTGCAGTATGGCATGCCACGGAAGTGCAGTATGGCATGCCACGGAAGTGCAGTATGGCATGCCACAGAAGTGCAGTATGGCATGCCACAGAAGTGCAGTGATAACAGATTCATGGTCAAGATGTGGAAACAAAAGCGCTCCGCCAGTTCACTGCCGCTGCACCGTCTGATGTCTTCAGTCGTGGGTACATGTTATGAGGACAAAGCACCATTGAAGGCGGCCTTAAGTCTAGTCTCGGCTCAATCATGGAAAGCGTCACAATCCTTTTAGGAATGAATGCGGGCAGCAACGCTACAAGGCCCTAGCAAAGCTGGAAGCTGCGGGCTTGAGGCCAAATGCAAACACAGAAGAGCAGCTAGGAACTGCCTGCATCTAGCGCACCAGCAGCAAACCCCCCAGCTGTGCTCAGCATCATAAGGAACTCGAGTTGCTTAACATAGCTTGATGTTGTGTGAAGTTTATGGCAGTGTGTCTTGCAGTACAATGGACCGTGGAATAGGGCTTGGCCATTTCTAGTCTTAACGGCTCGCATTTAATGAGTTATTTAAGGCTTTGACAAGTCATACGGGAACTATCCACGAAGATAACCTTGATAACCAACATACTGATTTACAACCCTGTAATACCCACTTCTGACTGGATTCCTGAGGCTATCAAAGAGCGATGCACAGTGATTTGACGGCAGTGCTACTGCTGGAGCAGAGTTTTCTGTTGAAAATTTATCGGGTTTTTAAGCTCCAGTTTTGTCTATAAGTCGTGATTAAAAATATTAATTCATAATTAGTAATTATTTGTCTTGTGTGAAAATTTTGATTAACCAACATGATTAACAAAGAGAAATTACACGTGGGAATGCATATATGTTGCTTAATAATAATGTGCAGGTTTTATTAAATAAATGTTGCTAAGTGCTGTTTGTTTTAAGCACAAAACGCTTTTGAAATAACGTGTACTAATGCTTAAATATGTTGCAGATGGCTAGTTAATTACATACACATAAGGGTATTAGTGGGAATTAACACTGTTTAATCATTGCGATGATGTAGTAACATTGTTTGTATTTCTTTCGATTAAGATGGTTCGTTTTGGCCTAAGAGAAAATGGCTGCCGTTTACAGCCTGTGCTCGAGTGAAATGGATGACGAGAGGCCTTGTTGAAAGTCATCTGACTGTGGCTTCTGCTGGAGTTTTGAAAGTTTCCATGATGACAGCGACTCCAGGCAAACATCCAAGTAACCTTGGAGGAAAAGAGAGCCTCAATGAACTTTGTGATTACAGTAGTGGCTTTATGATGGTTCCGAGGAAGAACATTTGTAAAAGTTACATTTGCAAACTCGAGTTTCCTTCTTCCGTTTTTTTTATTTTTGTGATTTTTTCTGAGCGGAGATTTTCCAAATGTAGCGATGCTACATCCTTTCCTGCTCGCTCTGCTCAGCGGCTCAACGGAAATTCAGAACATTTTATGTTGCTTTATTTTGTAAGTTTTGTTATAAATATACTAGACTAGAGAGGGTCTGTGGGTCTTTGCATTCGGGATTTTTGAGGCCACTTCTTCCCAAACCTGCGTTGGTGAGGATCGATGCTGTGAGGACGGTGACTTGGGAGACTTCTACTGAGAGACCTGTCCTGACCCATTTATGACATTTAGCTAGAATAGGTAACTATGAGAATAATGATTTTATTTTGATTGCCTTTCCATTTGAACTAATTTTAGATAAAGTACCATTATTTTAAATACAGTGTTGGTGGTTATTTCTTGTCCTTTATTGAGTACTCTATTGTGATTATTGTTGTTTAAATGATGACTCAAGACAGTGTCAATTTGGTCTCATTGACCTCACTCTAGATGCAGGGTGTTTAGGAGGTGTTTTTCCCATGGTTGGTACAGGTAGAGTAATCTGAGTATATGTTAGTGGAATGGGCCCAAGCGTATGGTGAGTGTATGTGCGTGTATCTGTGAAATTACTCTATCCGTGGAAGTAGGGAGAATTTATATGCCCTGATCTGGAACAATTTCCTGGTAGCAGAATTTGATGGTTTTGATTATTGTCTTGATCTGATTAGATTGCTTGTACATTGGCTTTTTGATTTATTGATTATTGATTGATGTTGGTATATGTACTAATATTATATGTTGGAATCGTCGTGTTGAGTTTTATGTAGTGCTTCTGGAATTTGGGAGCTGGTAGTAGTTCCGTAGTAGGGCAGAGGGAAGTATATACTGCTCTCGGGAAAGACGGGATTGTTGGAATTACCTGTACGTATGCAGGAAAAACGTGTGACAATTGAAGTTGCGCGTCACATTGTCTGGGTTCGGAATCAGTGACATCGTCGTGTGTTACTATTAGGGATATATTTCTAGTATAAAAGGAGTGTGTATGATAGCGAAGGTTATCTGTGAAACTCTGGTCTTAAGTCCCAGGGATCCGTAAGGTTTGCCGTTAAAGCTTATCACGGGAGGAGTAATAGGTATTCTCTGAGCTTGTCTGAAGGACTGGGCAGAGGTAAGCGCTGCTTGGTTAATGTGTGATATAATTCTGTAGTGGGACAGACTGTTCGCTGTTCTCGGGAAGGCAGGATTCTGTGTGTATGTATTATATTTTCTTGTATGAAAGTGCGTGAATGTATGAGCATTTCGTTGATTGTAAGACTCTTTGGATCAGTCCTAGAGGAAACAGTTAATGGATGCATGTTAGAAGGGCAGAGTAGAGGGATGTGCTACTGTGTCAACGAGAGTATTAATTCCGTAGTGAAGCAGAAGTGAGAACTGTTTCAGGGAAAAGACGGGATTCTTGTGAAATAGATTTTCTTTACTATTCTATGGTTAGCGAAGCAGACAATGGAGATGTTTATATGTTGTAACTAATAGATTTTGTAAAATTTGACACGAAGTCTACTGAGAAGATTTTGTAAAGGAGGGGTAGACGAGTGACAGGAGACAGGAGCAGGAGCGACTGCAGCGACTGCTGACGTCATACAGACCGCGCTCTGATTGGATAGTGAATCAGAACAGTGCTCGCGCTGGGATTGGTGCGTTGGTGTGAGCCGCGCAGGGATTGGAAGGAGTCACCCTATATTCCTGTGACGTAGACGCTCCAGGATTGGTGCGTTGGTGTGAGTTGCGCTGTCATTGGATAAAATATCGTACTGTACAGTGGAATTATGGAAGGGATTAGAAAGTTTTGGTAAACACAGAAATGTATTACCAAGAAGAGAAAAAGAAGAAATCCTTGTTCGGAAAAATAAAGAGATGGTTTGATAAAGATGTTAAAACAAGAGAAGGTGAATTGTTACCTCCAACGAAAACGCCTGCATCCTTTATGATTGCGAGATATGGGTATCATACCTGTATATGGTTGGAGAATTGGGCTAGGTATACTAAGGAAGATGGTGTCTTAGCTTTCCCAGAACATGGTTCATTTAATCTGGCCGTGTTGAGAAATTTGCAGGAGAAAATGATGGGTCTAGAGCCTAGACCAAGGCCGACAGTTTGAGGCTTTGGTGGAATGGGAAGAGGAAGTACATGAGCGAGAAAAACAGAGATCTGGAGGCAACTATAGGTACATGTTCGGGAGGAAATATGATCGTGAAACTCATCATGATCGAATGAGGAGATGGTGAGATGCTAGTATGTCAGAGGGATTATATCCTATGAGAACAGTTGACGAGAAGGAAGAAAGGAAGGGTACGGAGAGGGTTCCTGAGGCAGAAGTGAGAAGATATGGAGTTAGCGATTATGAGGATGAGGTCTTGAATGACATGATTTACAAGAGACCACCTCCATATAGACCAGAACCAGAAGAGAGCACACCAGTTGTTTCTCCGATGAGAGATACATTGCGTATCATTGAGACAGAAGTTGTGACACCTGAATTAAGAAGTGGTAACCCTTTCAGAGAAAAAGAGAAAGAGAAAAAGAGAAAGAGAAAAGATGTGGTGATGAGAATACGAGAGAATTAGCCAGAACTACATCAGAACTGACTGAAAAGATTAGGGAACTGACGAAGATTCTAGAAGCTGTTACGGTACCTGTAACCATAGGTCCGGTTATGCCTGTTTTTGACAAGCAGAGGACGGGTGAAAATGGTTTGGTGGTTCCATATGTTGGGAATAGGATAACAAGTTTGGCTGGTCCCTCAGGAGACTCAGGAAAAAGGACAGAATGTAATGATGATTTGAGACAATCCAGACGTGACACATGCAGTGGAGGATTAGAGGTACAGTCTAATTCGAGATTGGATACTAGTGATGCTAGTTGTTCAGGGATGCCAATTCTAGAACAACAAAGAATGCCAGAAAAGGTGGTTCCAGTGAAAAGAACTACTGAAATAACAGCTGAAGATTTGAATGATTGGATGAGAGTCCTTCAAAAGAGGGATAAAGATTCCCAGGCAATTGATGTGGCCAGGTTACGCATAGAATTAGAGGAGCTTGTTGTAGGGACAATTCCTACAGACATTCTAAAAAATCATCATGATGGAGAATTGTTATTCATGTGCAAAAACATTACCTGGAGAGCTTAAAATACGCATGACAGGTTAAGAGCAATAGCGAGTGAGCAAGGAGTTGACATTGATAAGATGAAAACATTGCAGAGGTCTTACAGGATGGATTTTACGGACAAGGATAATGAAAATCTGAATGGTGCTGGTAGAACAGGACAGATTAAGGAAATGATTGCATTGTTGCGAAGGTGGGGTGATGTAGAGAAGTGGAAGGATAGGTGGTACAAGAAAAGGGAAGAATCAGGGGACAGGACTTATTCAGCATTTCCTGTGAGAGAAAAAGAGAAAACAGTGGATGCTTATCCTATGAGAGAAATACCTGGAGGAGGATATGTACATGTTCCATGGACCAGACAGGATATTCTATCATTTACGAATGATTTCCCTCGACTGAGAGAAAACCCCGTCGAGTGGTATAGGCAGGTAGACAGGTTTGTGAAATTGTCGAAAGTGCTGTGGATTGACCTGAATAGTCTGTTTGATATAATTGTTCCAGCAGACTTGTGGGCTGAGTGTAAAATAGTTGTGAGTTGGCCTACTGAGGAATATCCAAGAGATCCAAGAACAGGGGCACCAGATCCAGAGGTAATGAGGAAGTACGATCAGGTGATTGTATACCTGAAAAGTAAAGTACCTCCAAAAGAGACAGACTGGGTTAAGATAGATCGAACACATCAGGAAGCAAAAGAATCAGTTCATGCTTTTTATGAGAGGCTGATACTGGCTTTTAAACAATTCAGTGGGGATGAGCACCTGGGTGACAAGGATTTGAGTCATTTTGTATACAGATTTGTATATGGCCTGAGACCTGAGATTAGTGAGAGAATTCGTGAGCATACAGTGGACTGGCAGAGTAAGAAAATAGATGAGATTCTGAGACATGCAAAGTACTTTAGTGATGAAATTGAAGCAAAACAGAGAAAGCTGAAAGAGAAAGCAATGTGGGCACAAGTGAAAGTTGCGGAGAGACAAGAAGCACAGTTGGTGGAACAGGCAAATAATCCAGGGAATAGGCCCAGATATGCAGGGAAAGGAAAGGGGAATCTTGAGGAAACGAAGAAAAAGTTTCCTTGTCACAACTGTGGCCAACTGGGACATTGGAGATCTGAATGTACCAATCCACCATTAACGAATAATGAGAGTAAAACCTTAAATCAACAGGTGCAGAACGAGGGGAATAATCAACAGCAGCAACAACAGAAGGTTGTGAGACAGCAGAGCCAAGAGCCAAAACCGCCCTTGCCGCAGAGTAGAGGGTCACAAAAGTACAATCAGGATTCGGGATTCTACAATGAGGAGCAGGTAAACAAACCAAGGCGTTCTAACCAGGTACAACAATATTTGTTAAAGAATGAAGGGAGTGAGTCTGAAGGTGATTATTGACGGTGCCGAGGAGAGGAGGAAGAGTGCATACTTGGTGCAACTCTAGAAATAGACCAGGCAGGACCATTTGTAGATGGGAAAATAAATGAAGAAAGCGTTACTTTTTTAGTAGACACAGGTGCGACGAGATCAACTGTCAGGTCAGCAGATATTAGAAATCTTCCTCTCTCGGATGAAGCAATCCAAGTAGTTGGTGTAGCCAATACACAAATTAAGACACGTCTTACTGAACCAGTAAGGGTACAAATAGGGAAATTTTCGGACATGCACAGATTTGTAGTCTGTGACACTAGTCCAGTGAACTTGTTAGGCAGGGACCTGCTATGCAAAATGAATTGTACAATTTTTTGTACTCCGGATGGAATAGCTTTTGAAACACAAGATGAAGATGTTTTGTACCGAATGACTCTAGATAATAGAGAAAGTGAGATGGTTGGTACATATGCTGTGTTTAATCCAGAGGATTTGCCTCAAGAGCTGAGAGACACAGTGAAAAAGGCAGTTTGGGAGTTTACTGGAGAGGATGTGGGATTGATGAATAATGTAGATCCTGTGAAAATTTCAGTGAAAGAGGGAATTATTTATCCTAACATTCCCCAGTACAAAATGACACCAGAAATAATTGCAGGAATAACTCCTATAATTGAAAAAATGATTCAGCAAGGAGTTTTGAGAGAATTACTGAGTAGTCCGTGTAATTCACCGATAATGGGGCTAAAGAAACCTAATGGGAAGTTCAGGATTGTACAGGATTTGAGAAAAGTTAACAAAATTGTGGTGGCATGTTGTCCCATTGTGCCAAATCCGTCAGTGATTTTGTATCAGATTCCACATGATGCTGAGTGGTACACAGTGATTGATTTGTGTCATGCTTTCTTTTCAATTCCATTGCATCATGACAGCCAGCCGATTTTTGCATTTAGGTTTGGCCAGCGTATTTTAGCATGGTGCAGAATCCCACAGGGGTATACAGAGAGTCCTTCGATATTCAATCAGTTATTGAAAAAGTCATTGGAGAGCTTGATCATGCCTGAAAACTCAGTACTAGTGCAGTATATTGATGACTTACTTGTGGCATCGAAGACACGTGAAGCTTGTGAAGTAGATACCATAGCTTTACTGAATCATCTGGCAGATGGAGGGTTAAAGGTGTCTCCAGCCAAATTGCAATTTTGCAAGAAAGAGGTGCATTATCTTGGACACAATATTGAAAAAGGTCTGAGAAAAGTGACTGATGACAGAATCAGAATCATCAGAGGAATGAGAGCCCCGAGGACCCAAAGAGAAGTGAGGATGTTCCTGGGGATGGTGGGTTATTGTCGTCAGTGGATAATTAATTTCTCCCTGATAGCAAAGCCATTGATTAAATTGACTAAAAGTGAGGTGAGAGACCCATTGGAACTAGATGGAGAACAAATGGCAGCATTTGAGGAGTTGAAGAGCAGAATGTGTGAAGCCCCTGCTTTGGGTATGCCAGACTATGAAAAAGAGTTTGAGTTGTACTGCAGTGAGAGAAATGGATGGGCACTTTCAGTGTTAATCCAGAAGCATGGACAACTGAGAAGGCCTATTGCGTACTTCTCATCGACACTTGACCCTGTAGCTGTGGGTTTACCAGGTTGTCTGAAATCTGTAGCTGCAACATGCAGAAGTCTGGAACAGAGTGAGGGAATCATAATGGGATATCCTGTAAGGGTATTTGTACCTCATAATGTGGCAATTCTTTTGACAAGAAGCAGAACTCAGTACATGTCACATAGTCGGTTGACTAAATATGAGAAAGTCATTCTGGGAGCATCAAATGTGACTCTTGAGAGATGTGTGAATGTGAATCGAGCGACATTGTTGCCAGATAATGAAAATGTGGGTGTGAAAGAAGATGATCACAATTGTTTGGATGTGCTGGATTACTGTACAAAACCGAGACCAGACATAAGAGATCTTCCATTGCCTGAGAGTGATCATGTGCTGTTTGTGGATGGATCATGTCTGAGGAATGATGAGGGTGTGCTGAGTGCAGCATATGCAGTGTGCAAGGTTTCAGAAGTGATGGAAGCTTCACCATTGAAAGGAGTGAAATCTGCACAAGTTGCTGAATTGGTGACATTGACGAAAGCTTGCGAAATTGGGAAAGATCGGAGAGTGACTGTAATGACTGATAGTCAGTATGGATTTGGAGTCGTGCATGATTTTGGCCAGCTTTGGCTGCAGAGAGGTTTCTTGACGTCGAGTGGGACTCCAATAAAGAACGCTGAGGTGATTGGAAAATTACTTGAGGCGATACAGCTGCCTAAAGAATTAGCAGTTGTAAAATGTGCTGCTCATGGACAAGGAGATGATTTTGTGACACTTGGGAATCGCTTTGCCAATGACATTGCACAATATTGTGCTAAGAATAATCACTCGATTAATAGGGAACGAGAAGGGGAAATGTCTTTTTGTTCTGTGATGTTTACTAATGTCCTAGAAACGTGGGATGAAGTGAAACAGTTGCAGGATGAGGCAGGAAAGGAAGAAAAGAAAGACTGGATCAAGGCAGGTTGTGCCCCAAGAGAGACAGATCATGTCTGGATCTATAGAGATGGTAGACCAGTCATGCCAAACTCTATGCTGTCGACAATGGCAAGGATGTATCATGGCCAGGGACATTTGGGAAGGGATGCGATGATTAGGTCTTTAAAACAGACTTGGTACAATGCAAAGTTCAGGACGATTGCAGAAAGCATTTGTCAAAGATGTTTGATTTGCCAGCAATTTAACACTGGGAAAAAGACAGTGGTGAGTCTAGGAACAATAGGCAGAGAAGGAGGTCCTTTTACGAGAATGCAGATTGATTTCATTGAAATGCCACAAGTGAACAGATTGAGGTATGTTCTAGTGGTAGTCTGCTTGTTTTCAAGATGGGTGGAGGCCTATCCAACTAGGAGAAATGATGGAATAACAGTTGCAAAATTACTGTTGAGGGAGTTGATTCCAAGGTACGGGTTTCCAGTAACGATTGAGTCTGATAGAGGTGGACACTTCTATAATGAGCTCATGAGTTTGATTTGTGAAGCATTGGGCATACAGCAGAAGCTACATTGTGCTTACAGACCAGAGGCTTCTGGTGTTGTGGAACAGATAAATGGCACAATTAAGAACAGGATTGGTAAGATGTGTTTAGCCACTGGAATGAAATGGCCCGATGTCTTGCCTCTAGTGCTGATGACTATTAGGTCTACTCCAGATAGAACCACAGGTTTGAGTCCGCACGAAATCTTAATGGGACGTGCGATGAGACATGCTTTTGTGCCTGTCAACAAGTTGATGACAATAACTGATGACATGATTTTGGATTACTGTAAAGGCCTGGCTGACGCAGTTCATTCTGTGTTTCACCAGGTTGGAGAAGACGCTACTACACTTGAGAAGAAGCAAGCTCATGATCTGAGTCCAGGGGACTGGGTGAGGATTAAAGTGCACAGAAGAAGAAATTGCTTGGTTCCAAGGTGGGGAAGGCCAAGACAAGTCATTCTGACTACGACAACTGCAGTGAAGTGTGCTGGTGTGAAAAACTGGGTACATGCAAGTCATACTCTGAGAGTTCCAAACCCAAAAGATGGGACTGGTAAGGAGTATTTTGAAGAGTCAGATTCCAGTGATGATGAAGAAACGGAACCAGTGACAAGGAATCAGAATTCTGGAAGGAGTGAAGGAGAAAAAGAGTCAGGTGATTCTTTCTTTCCAGGAGAAGCTTCAAGAGAAACATTGAGAGTTTCAAAAGGGAGATCAGATTCTGTGAGAGAGCCTGAAGTTCCAACAAGCAGTGGAGAAGAAAGAAGAGAAAAGAGCAGTTCCACAGAGACTACTCCTGAATCAGATGAGGAGGTTGAAAATCCACTTGAGATTATATCTGAAGAAGTAGGGTCAGAAGAAGATAGAGAGGGACAGATTGCGGAAGACCCCCGAGGAGGTGTAGGGAACATTCCTGATAAGCTAGGTGAAGGGACAAGTAGACAGCAAGAAGATTGCGTGTCGGAGACCCGAGGAGGGAAAGAAATAGGGAAGTCTCAAACAGTGGTGATAAAGAGTGTGGAGCGAAAGAAAACTGCTGAAGAACAAGAGGCATATGAAACAGAATCGGACGAGAGTGAGAATGAGAAATCAGAAGGTCGAGTTCTGAGAAAGAGAACTTGGATTGGAGAAAGAAATAATAAAGAAACAAGACCAAAAAAGGTTGTAAGAGGAGATCTTTGGCCTAACAACAGAGTAAAGAGGCTGAGATACAGACTGATAAGAGCAAATACATCGAAAGCTGAACAAGTGAATGAGGTGTCAAGTCAAAATGAAGTGAAGAAAAAGGAGCAAAAGAAATCAAAAGAACCCGAGGAGATAAAGAGAATTAGAAGTCCCAACCAAAAGTACAGATCACCGGAATGGTCTTATGTAGCACTGTCTGAAGGAGAAGAAGAAGAAACAGTGAATCAAGACAATCCGGAGGGGATCTTGAGAAAAGTGGTTGAGGAAGAGGAAAAGTCTGTTGGAATCTTAAAAGTTATCCTGACTGACATTGGAGAAGAGTCGGATGCACAGGATGTTGTTGATGATCTGATACAATTTGATGTTGCTGAAGAAGGAGTGAAGAGTGATGAATATCCAAATTGAGTGAACTGAAGAAATCACTTGGAGAAAAGTGAAAAGGAGAAAGTCTGAAATTTAGCTGTTGTCCAGAAATAAAGAATTGCAGTAGTGGAGTAGTAGAGGCTAAGTCAAAAGACACGGTCAAAGTAGTAAAATGGCTAACACAAAGAATAATCAAAGTAGATGTGCCTTCTTAAAAAGATGGTGTAGAATGTGCTGCTGCTGTACTGGATTATTAATGCTATTATGGGGAGTTTTAGCTTTATTAGTTACATTTAGAGTTACAATAGGTACATTTGAGATACATACTGAGAATGAGACTAATGTAGAGAAGAATTCACAGAAAGTAGTCCCAACTAGAATTAGTAATACTTACATGCATAAAGACAGGTCAATTAATGATTTTTCTAGTAATGTTTTTTCAAAATTGCTATATGAATATGTGAAGACAATGGAAGTAAGAGATTGCTACGTATGTATGCAATTACCTGCATCCGTTTCAGAGGGTGTTACTTATCACCATTTACCAGCTACGTATGGAATTTCTTGTAGTGTGTTAAGTAGTGTTTTTTATTTGCTAGGGAAAATAGATTATGTGATGTCTAACAAAGATAATATTTTTGGGCAATTGCCTATGAACAAAAGGCTGAATCCAGCTAAAGAAGCTAATGTTTTTGGTGAGATTTTTATTGAAAAAGAAGAAATAACATTAGATTACATTTTTAAGAACAATTTAACTTGCAGCTTGAAAGAAGAGGAGAAGGCTTTCCTAAACATGGTAGAGGAAAGGAGAATGAGTATGCATGAAAAGGCAGGGAAATACAAAGTGAGTGAGACAATTTGGGACATTGAATTGGGGAAAGAGTTGAGGAATGAGGCTAGTCCAACTTTAGCTCTAGATGCACCACAGAAGGGTAAACTATGCATTACAAGGAAGAAATCCCAATATGATACATATTTTGTTGGGACTAGTGAGTGTCATGATACATACTTCATTGCAACAGGATGGGGTTTTAAAGGAGGAGAGGATCCAGTTTTCCCAGGAGTGTATTATGTTTGTGGGAACAAGGCTTATTATAGGTTGCCTGACCATTGGTATGGCACGTGTTATGTGGGCCTGGTCTTTCCAAAGATCTTTCATATAGATAGAATAGAAGATGTAGAACATATTAATTTACTAACACGTTTTAAGAGAGAAACTTGGTCTGAAATAGTGGGTGATATCTTTGGAGCTTTAATTCCAGCAGTGGGAATTTCTTTAAATGCATATGGAATTCGGAAATTGTCAACAGTGGTGGATCGCTTATCGACAAGTACCGCTGGAGGGTTTCTTTTGGTGAATACGGAGATGATTGCCGTACGTGCCATGTCTATGCAAAATCGACTTGCCCTTGATATTTTATTGGCCAAGGAGGGTGGGGTTTGTGGAATGCTGAAAGTTCAACATTGTTGCACTTACATTCCTGACGAAAGCAAGGACCTGAAGGTCTATATCAAAAATATTACTGATTTGCATGAAGAATTAGTACCACTGGAAGCTGAAAGTATCTGGACCAAAATAGCTAATAAAATAGTTGCTGTTAAGAGTTTTATTGCAAGAATAGGTAGTACTATTATAGGTAAGATATTGTTTCCTTTGACCTGTGTAATTGTTGCTTTATTAATACTAAGATTGGGGTGTTTGTGTTGTAAAAACAGGGGAGGGAAAAAGAAATTAATCAAAATAAATATTGGAAAGAGAAATAAAAGGTCAAAAAGAGATCCACAAGAAATAGAATTAGAAGAATTGAGGGAGAGTGTTTACTTGGAAACGAAGAGGGATGATGAAAGGGAGTCTGGTGTGTAGTGTTGTGAAAAAGAAAAGACATTTCCAATTTCTCCTAAAATGGGAATACATTTTTTTTTGGGGTTGTTTATTTGGTGATAATATCACCAAAGGGGGGATTGCTGGAGCAGAGTTTTCTGTTGAAAATTTATCGGGTTTTTAAGCTCCAGTTTTGTCTACAAGTCGTGATTAAAAATATTAATTCATAATTAGTAATTATTTGTCTTGTGTGAAAATTTTGATGAACCAACATGATTAACAAAGAGAAATTACACGTGGTAATGCATATATGTTGCTTAATAATAATGTGCAGGTTTTATTAAATAAATGTTGCTAAGTGCTGTTTGTTTTAAGCACAAAACGCTTTTGAAATAACGTGTACTAATGCTTAAATATGTTGCAGATGGCTAGTTAATTACATACACATAAGGGTATTAGTGGGAATTAACACTGTTTAATCATTGCGATGATGTAGTAACGTTGTTTGTATTTCTTTCGATTAAGATGGTTCGTTTTGGCCTAAGAGAAAATGGCTGCCGTTTACAGCCTGTGCTCGAGTGAAATGGATGACGAGAGGCCTTGTTGAAAGTCATCTGACTGTGGCTTCTGCTGGAGTTTTGAAAGTTTCCATGATGACAGCGACTCCAGGCAAACATCCAAGTAACCTTGGAGGAAAAGAGAGCCACAATGAACTTTGTGATTACAGTAGTGGTTTTATGATGGTTCCGAGGAAGAACATTTGTAAAAGTTACATTTGCAAACTCGAGTTTCCTTCTTCCGTTTTTTTATTTTTGTGATTTTTTCTGAGCGGAGATTTTCCAAATGTAGCGATGCTACATCCTTTCCTGCTCGCTCTGCTCAGCGGCTCAACGGAAATTCAGAACATTTTATGTTGCTTTATTTTGTAAGTTTTGTTATAAATATACTAGACTAGAGAGGGTCTGTGGGTTTTTGCATTCGGGATTTTTGAGGCCACTTCTTCCCAAACCTGCGTTGGTGAGGATCGATGCTGTGAGGACGGTGACTTGGGAGACTTCTACTGAGAGACCTGTCCTGACCCATTTATGACATTTAGCTAGAATAGGTAACTATGAGAATAATGATTTTATTTTGATTGCCTTTCCATTTGAACTAATTTTAGATAAAGTACCATTATTTTAAATACAGTGTTGGTGGTTATTTCTTGTGCTTTATTGAGTACTCTATTGTGATTATTGTTGTTTAAATCATGACTCAAGACAGTGTCAATTTGGTCTCATTGACCTCACTCTAGATGCAGGGTGTTTAGGAGGTGTTTTTCCCATGGTTGGTACAGGTAGAGTAATCGGAGTGTATGTTAGTGGAATGGGCCCAAGCGTATGGTGAGTGTATGTGCGTGTATCTGTGAAATTACTCTATCCGTGGAAGTAGGGAGAATTTATATGCCCTGATCTGGAACACTACTGTATAAGTGACCATTCATTCCAATTACACGCTTGTGCAAAGCGAGTGGTGCGTGGGCGCGAAAAGTGAAAGTAGGCTGCGCGCGCAAGTGAAAGTGATCACGGCTGTACAAATTGCAAAGCTGAAAAGCAAAAAAGCGTGAAAGCAAGCGCTAGGCCAGCCAGCAGCACTTTGAAAACTCATCTACTAAAGTCTCTCCGAGCAGCGCATGTGCACAGACTCAGCGAGACCTAAAAAAAGAGAGCGACAGTCCGAATTTGAGAGACAGTGCTTGAACCAGGAGAGAGCCTCTCAGGGAGCAGAGCTTACGTAATATTTCTGGTTCTGTTTTCTATAAAAAGCTCCATGACTCGAGGTCATCTACTCAACTGCATACAGAAGTGAAGCAGGTATTTTAGCCCTGTAGATGTAAACTCTTAAAATGTCTCCAGTCAAGTGACTTATAAAACAAACGCAGCCCGCCTTACCCCATGCTCCTTATGGGTGTGATCCTTACCTACGCTGCTGCCTTACCCCCTGCACCTCTCGAGTCTAGTCCTTACCACCCTGCTGACAAACAAAAAGATCAGTACCAAAGGATTCTTGAAGAACAATAACAGCAGCACTGGAGCCCGTTATCTATTCCGTGTTATGGTCCTCAGGTAGAAGCCAGCCGACCTCAATGATCTGAAGTTTATGGTTCGGGAGAGGGAGAGGCGGGTTCTTCTCATTTATTTTTGATTCGGGATAACCACTAACTATGATCAACAATGTGCTTCTTCTCTGCACCTCTCCTAATGATCGGGCTCAAACTGCTGGGGAATATCACCAAAGGACCACCTTGAGGTAATACAGAACTGATCATAGGCCGATGTTCATAATCGTTGGTGGTCGGTGAGCAATCGGCCTTCATCTGCAAGAATCAGTTATTGGAAGAAGGCAGATTCCTCTCCTGTGGAAGAGATCACAAAATCCTGGTCAACGATGGAATAAACCTAGAACTGAACTCCAGCCTGCATTTGACACAAGGGAAATCCTTCAGAATCATCACCCCCTGAATGTGTGATGAGCGCAGCACAACCTGCAGAGCCTGCAGATGGAGACTTGAAATTCTTCACCTATTTATTGGGGCCCCGACTCCACCAAAGAGGTCTACAGAATCAATGGTTGATGCTATGATCGTCTCTTCCACTGAGGTCTGTGTGAAACTCTTTTTCTGCAAGGACCATGAATTGCTCTGAACCCCGGTTCTAGGTAGGTCACACCCTTTCACTGAAACATGAAGGTGTTCCCTAAATCCAGCTGCTACATGGTTCACCCTCGAATCTGCTAAATGATCATTGATTAACAACGCTGTCAATGGTAGATTCCGTCGAACCTTTACTGTTCAGATTTGATGTGGCTGATAAGGGATCCCCTGACCCAGGGACCTGGGACTTTAAGTGCCTTGGTCCCTCATCCTGTAGCCAACACTTTTGTCAAGTTTAGGATCTGACCAGGAGATCCCATCGGAGCTCTACCGGGTTCTCCTCCTCTCCCTGAATTCCTCCAAAAGGGGCCCAGGTGAGCTCAGCCACAAATTCACCCACTTCTTGCTTCCTCCTTCCACCACACGCATGTGCTCTACACAGCCCCAAGCCGTCCCACTCCTGCTCTGCGATTGAAAGGCTGAATTATCCACCTGGGACGAAGTTTTCCAAAAGAGACCCGTCAAGGTAGCGCCTACGAGCCTCAATGACCTGAGCCACAAGCCACACTAATCAGTGCTTCCAAGCAGACAGGTGTACCAAGAACAGGTATAGAAAACCCTTTCAGTCTTAATGTACACCGCTTGAAAACAGGATTCTTACTGGTGTAAAGGAAAGGTAATATGGCTTTGAGTACTGTCATTTAAAGACCTAAAACACAAAGCTGAAAGACAAATGTAAAAAAGATAAAGAATGGGAAGAAAAATAACCAATGGCAAAGTAATGTACCCCCCACCAACCCTGACACTGTGGTGTTATTATATTTAGGCAAATGTGCACGGGATCACCCAAAATGCAATTAGTCATAGGTCAGCTCACCAACAGATGAAACGGGCTGACCCACTGCCACATGCTGTGGGGAGTGGAAGCAACAATGAGAATGGCAGCAGAACCGACCAATGGAAGAAGGCTCATCTCTGTATTTACATGTATTATTTATTTGGGATGTTTTTTTAATTAATTGAGGCTGGTAAACAAGCAAAACTGGCTTTAGGCCAGACCTAAAACAAAGAGTTCAACCAATCATCAATCAAAGTGGATTTATAGATCTCTATTTATCACCTGCGACGGTATCCAGGCGCTGGTGGGGTGGGGGCGGCAATCTGTGTGTTGGGTGGGGGGGAGGCGGAGCCACAGCTCCATGTTATCGGTTGAACAGCCAGGTTTTCAGTTTCTTCCTGAACTCAAGGGGTTGGGGCGGTTCGGAGAGGGAGATCGTTCCAGTGTTTAGCGGCCAACTGGGAGAAGGCGCGGCCGCCGCTTCTGCTTCTGCGGGTGTGCGGAGTGTGGGCGAGATAGAGGGGCGTGGAGCGTAGTTGTCTGGTGGGTTGGTGGAAGTTTACTCTGTAGTCGAGTGAAGCTGGGCCAGAATTGTGGAGGGTTTTGTAGGTGTGGGTGAGGAGTTTGAACTGGCGTCGTTTGTTAAGGGGGAGCCAGTTCAGTGCTGTGAGGTGCGGTGTTATGTGGGTTCGCCTAGGTAGGTCGGGGACGGGCCTGGCTGCTGTATTCGGAATCGTCTAAAGCCTGTTCAGCATTAGGTGGTGATCCCCACATATAGGGTGTTGCCGTAGTCCAGGCGGCTGGTGACGAGGGCTTGGGGGATGGTGTTTCTGGTGTCTGTGGGTGCCCTTTGAATATTCTCTTCAGCTGCGGAGGATGTGGAAGCACGCCAAAGAGTCGGCACTCCCCCGTTTCTCATTTTGAGCTTGCCGTCGGGTACGATGCCCAGGTTTTTAGTGTGTTCCGTGGGTGTGGAGCGGGAGAGTTCAGCTGGCCACCAGGTGTCATTCCAGGGGGAGGTGGGGCCCCAAAGAGGAGTACCTTGGTTTAGTTCTGCAGCACTAAGGTCTTCATCTCATTACAATTCAACAGATGTGACCGCGCAAACAAGGCACACTGCCATGAAAATTCTCATTAATCTCAATTTCGATTTAAACTTCATATTATGGATGCTGGTTTGTTTAGTTGAGTCGCTCAGCTGAAGAAATGATTCTTAATTTTATAGTACACCTACCCCATTCAGTTTATTAGCAATTTCCGCAATTCATTTAAGGCTTCACATATATTAAATGATTTAATTTGGCACTACGTTAACTTTCCTAAACAGTTTTATTTTCTCTTAATAAAACAGTAGACGAGGTAGAACTTCAGCTGCACATCGCAGCCCCAGCCTGGAATTTAATCCTTCAGAAAAAAAATGCAAGCAGCCACAAGAAGTAAATAAAAAGCTCGTCTACCTCTCTTCCTATCCATCACCCACGCCAAACGAAGCAAAGGCATCAAACTAAGACCTGTCTCCGGAATGATAAAACATTCTCTTCAAGAACATGGGATTTAGAATAAAACAGAGGAGAGTTTCTTGGGACTGAGGGTGGGAGGAGATGAGGCCATGTGATCACATTGCTCTCTTTGAAGGACCCCTTCTCCTGATCTGCAGGTATTGGGGCCATCCGCAGAACTGACAAACAGCAATGCCTTACCGCAGTGTGTGCTACAAGCCGCTTCATGTGGACCCACTGTGGAAAGATGTAGGAATATTCCATTTCAACCACAGGTGTTGGACTATCTCTCCAGATCCTGTCGCTTGCAGGGAACACCTAGCAGTTTCAAAGCTTATATTTAAAAAAACAGCGGCTCCCGCCTATTAAATAACAGAGCTACATTCAAGAAACCTTGCAGCCACTTGGATCTACAAATTCAGCATGACCTCCAGGGGTCTGGGGTCTGGGTGAGTCAATACTAATGATTACTAGGAGGTAGTCAATGGCCTGGTGCACACGTGAGACGAGATGGTTGATCCTCTCTCGCAAGCGAAGCACCGGCTGCGATAGAGTTCTTCTAAAGTCCAAAGTGAGCTGTAAGACACCAGAGAGGAGTCCCTACAGCGGCAGTCAAATGACAACAGTGACAATTTCTGGTACTAAAACTGTCGCTGTGACACTTCCTTGACCACTCTAGGCCGTGGGCCATGTTTTATGTGGACCACCGGTTCTACAGACTCTTCCTTGGTGTAAAGGTTGCGGCCAACGGGGACAAGACGGACCTGTATCTTGGAATCAACTGGTCGCAGACAGACTTTTCTGGCTCTGTGGAGAAGCTCTTAGTTTCTTGTGCCTCACAGTCAGGGTTCAGGGCACAAGGAAACTTCATAGGTATGGACCTCAGGATCACACAGCTATGCCTAAGACCTTCTAGGTGGCCGTGAGTTCCTTGTTTCTCTAGTGCATCATGAGGGGAATCGTGGGGCCCCGAGGCTACCCAGTGTCCATGTGGATACTTTTGTTTCAAGTAGGGTAATGCAAGGGGCTTTGATTTACATGCAGAGCGGGCGTTCACAATCACTGGTACAAGGCTAACAGTTGTGGGACATCAATGCCATATTGCGTAGACGCCAAACAGGGGACCCCAACTATTTTTGGACCAAAACAGGGTAGACCGGGCTCGAAGCCTCAGCAGGCGCAGTAGGTTTGCTGTCCCACAGGGGATGTGGGGAGAGTTCTGAAATCTTAAGAATTTGCTGGTGAAGTAGAGCAGCCGCTCAGTGTCCCTAGTCCATGCTGCCCACCTGCACTTGTCATAATCTTCTAGTCAGCCTCGTCTGAAGCAGCGATGACCCCAGTTCCTCACGGAGCACTTCTAGGGCAGCAATGGAACTGCTGTTGTCATCTTACTGGGGGATCTTTTGGTCTACAAACACTTCAGGCTGGCTGTGGCCTAGGAAGAATGTCACCACAGCTTGACCATAGGTGTTGGGGAGAAGTTGAAGGTGGTGATGGGGGCGACAGCGGGTCGATGGCTATAGGACACACGAACCTCAAGAATGTGCTCTACGTGTCCACGCAAGTATCAGGGGGGTAGCAGTTTGAAGTACTAGCTGCAGAGGCCCCATATATATTAGATCTCAGATAAGGTGGATAGGAGCGCAGCGACCAATCAGCAGGAAGCATGGCTCAAAAACATAGGCTGAATAGAGCTGAGAGCAGGGCAGGTTTACAAACTTCTATTCCAAGGCCCAAGAAGTGTCAACTGGGAGCAAAGACCATGATTTCTAGAAAAATCCAAGTCCAGAAAACAGACACTTAAATGATTAAAAGGGTTGCCAACAGCGGCTCAAGGTTGTCGGAAGGATGGGTGGTTAGCCTTCACTATATTACAAGCATCCATAGCTGAAGAAGGACTGTCGGGGATGTGGTGAACTATTCTTACCACAAACCCAAATGATAAAATAAAAGGTCATCTTCAGGGGAACTGAGAGGATTTTATCTGGAACAGTCATGGGAGGGAGGTAAGAAAAGGGGCACCCATAATCTAACCGGCTGACACTAACCATGTAGTCTTTCCATGCTCAAGACAGCAATTTTTTTCTCTTGGACATGAGACTGGAACCCTTTAGATGAGCCACCCGGGCACAGTTTAAATACGCAAACTTTGCCTAGGAAAATGTAAAGAAAAAAATGTAAAACATGGAGTTTGACAGTAAGTGGGATAAGGACACAGGTGACACTGGCAGTGAGGAGGAGTGCGGAAACTGGAACTGAAGGGGGTGGAGGCACGGGCAGTGAGGCAGGTGCTGTGGTGCTTGTGAGGGAACTTTCTACAGGGTGTGTGGCACTTGTACTCTCTCAACGTGTTTGCGGATCCTGAATCTGCTATGGCCATTATTCTCTCAACGTGTTTGCGGATCCTGAATCATCCACAGCCATTACACTCTCTCAACGTGTTTGCGGATCCTGAATCTGCTACGGCCATTACTCTCACAACGTGTTTGCGGATCCTGAACCTGCTACGGCCATTACTCTCTCTCAACGTGTTTGCGGATCCTGAACCTGCTACGGCCATTACTCTCTATCAACGTGTTTGCGGATCCTGAATCTGCTACGGCCATTACTCTCTCAACGTGTATGGGGATCCTGAATCTGCTACGGCCATTACACTCTCAACGTGTTTGCGGATCCTGAATCTGCCATGACCATTACTCTCTCAACGTGTTTGCAGATCCTGAATCTGCCACGGTCATTACTCTCTCAAAGTGTTTGCGAATCCTGAATCTGCTACGGCCATTACACTCTCAACGTGAATTGGAATACTGAATCTGCTATGGACATTACTCTCTCAACGTGTTTCGGGATTCTGAATCTGCCACAACCATTACTCTCTCAACGTGTTTGTGGATCCTGAATCTGCTACGTCCATTACTCTCTCAACGTGTATGGGGATCCTGAATCTGCTACGGCCATTACTCTCTCAACGTGTTTGCGGATCCTGTATCTGCCACGACTATTACTCTCTCAACGTGTTTGCAGATCCTGAATCTGCTACGGCCATTACTCTCTCAACGTGTTTGCAGATCGTGAATCTGCTACGGCCATTACTCTCTCAACGTGTTTGCGGACCCTGAATTTGCTACGGCCATTACACTCTCAATGTGAATGGGAATACTGAATCTGCTACGGACATTACTCTCTTAACGTGTTTCGGGATGATTCTGAATCTGCCACAACCATTACTCTCTCAACGTGTTTGTGGATCCTGAATCTGCTACGGCCATTACATGGGGATCTTGAATCCGCTACGGCCACTACACTCTCAACGTGTTTGCAGATCCTGAATCTGCTAAGGCCAATACTCTCTCAACGTGTATGGGGATCCTGAATCTGCCACGGCCATTACTCTCTCAACGTGTTTGCGGATCCATAATCGGCCACAATCATTACTCTCTCAACGTGTTTGGGGATCCTTAACCTGCCACGATTATTACTCTCTCAACGTGTTTGCGGATCCTCAATCTGCCGCAATTATTACTTTCTCAACGTGTTTGCGGATCCTGAATCTGCTACGGCCATTACACTCCCAACATGAATGGGAATACTGAATCTGCCACGGCCATTACTCTCTCAACATGTTTGCGGATCCTGAAACTGCTACGGCTATTACACTCTCAACGTGAATGGGAATACTGAATCTGCTACGGACATTACTCTCTTAACGTGTTTCAGGATTCTGAATCTGCCACAACCATTACTCTCTCAACGTGTTTGTGGATCCTGAATCTGCTACGGCCATTACTCGCTCAACGTGTTTGCGGATCCTGAATCTGCTACAGCCATTACATGGGGATCTTGAAGCCGCTACGGCCAATACACTCTCAACGTGTTTGCAGATCCTGAATCTGCTAAGGCCAATACTCTCTCAACATGTATGGGGATGCTGAATCTGCCACGGCCATTACTCTCTCAACGTGTTTGCGGATCCATAATCTGCCACAATCATTACTCTCTCAACGTGTATGGGGATACTTAACCTGCCACGATTATTACTCTCTCAACGTATTTGCGGATTCTGAATCTGCCGCGATTATGACTCTCTCAACGTGTTTCCGGATCCTGAATCGGCTACGGCCATTACTCTCTCAACGTGTTTGGGGATACTGAATCTGCTAGGTAGTGCTTCCAGACTGTCGTACATACTCCTCCCTTCAGTGTCTACGTTGTTCATTCAGCACACTGTGCTTCCTAAATAGCGGGAAGTTTTCATCCCCAATTCAAGATAGCACATGGTCTATGGGGGATATTTGTAAAGTGCACATATGTGGAAAATTAATATTGCTGGACCTTCAATGAGGCACCACTGGAATGACAGATCTAATGAGGGTTAAAGAAAAAAGACCTGAGCGGTTTCCTGGATTGGAGAAAGACCAGTTTTAGAGCAGAGGCAGAAGTCTGAGCATTTCAGCTCTTTCCTTAGCGCACCGCAAAGTCCCTACTGCCACGCATGGCCACGCAGGCCACGCAGGCCACGCAGGCCATGCAGATCACAGGAACTCTAACAAATGATGTGACAACTAAAGAGCTTGTTTTGGAATTTACCAGGATAACATGTTCAATAAAAAGTCTGGAGAATGTTGATAAATCGCTCAATTGACTATGACAATCACTTTTAAAATGACCAGACAATTGATGGGTCAATCAATTAATTAATAAATCAGTAGATTCATAGAGCGCTACTTGTCACCAGTCACGGTATCCAGGCGCTGAGTAGCCAGTGGAATTGATGCACACAGGAGCGATGTGCGATCACTTTTGCCGGTATACTTGCACCAGCTGAACCACTTCTAGGCCAGCCAAGTATATTGAGTTCCCATAATGCAATCTTTTTCATACAGGGGCACCCACAACAGGAGCATGGCATTTATTGTCAATATAAGGCAGTAAAATTCATAAGCTCTTCAATTGCCAGAAACAGGTCTTAGAGAGCTGAACGAGTTCCATGGACAGATTAGAATTTACGTAAATACAAAGATCGCAAACTGAGTCACCTTGAACCAGTAATGGTGCCACGTGAGGAGGCCAGTCAAAGGGTTTTGTGATTGAATCAAAGGCAGAGGCTAGAAAGAGCTCAGTTTTGGTTGGATTTAATTTCAAAAACGTGTTGGCCATCCACCGCCGAGTAATTGAGAAGTAGCCCCCAGATGGAATATAATGGAACATGTTTTAGGGTGTACATTGCAAAGCCAAGAAACAGCTGTGTCACTTATGTGCATGTTCAAGCAAAGCCGACTGAAGCTGAACAAACAGTCCAAGAAGGAGGAATATCCCATCGCCCTCAAGCCGGGGAGGAAGCCTACCGGAAAGAGTGCACCTCAGAGGAGAATGGGGATGAGTTTGAGGGAGGAAATGAGGATGGCATGAAGGGAGTCCCAGTGCCAGGGAAATGTTTTTCCCAAGGAGCAGTGCCGTCTGCATGGCCCATGGCAGGAGGCAATGAGTTGCCCCCCGTTTGTCCTCATCAGAGCTGGAGGACAGGCAAGCAGAGAGGGCCTTCGCCTTGCAGCTGGCTAGCCTTGCCCTTGAAGAGGAAGAATGAGCTGCTGAAGAGAAGGCAGCAGTAAATTTTGCACTGGAGGAGCAAAAGATGGCCTTGGCCTATAAGACAAGAGGAGTCATCACTAGATGAACTTCATGTCCCAGAGGATATCTGAGTTCAGTGATGATGGTGGCAGTGACATTAAAGTTCCATGGGGAGGTAAACATAGGATTCATATCCCAAGAGACATGGTGGCTAGTAATAGGGTGGCAGGTGACATTGATAAAAGGTGCGCAGCTTATGCAGTTGATTTGCTGATGCAAAGAGTGCCAGATGAGAACTGGGGGTTACGGGGGAGGGAGGGGAGCCTGTGAAAGCACATGCCCATCACTGGGAGGGATACGCCAGTGGCCCTAGATGCATCTCATTGGGTTACACATGGCCCCGTGAAAGATGCTTTCATTGCAAAATTTGGCCTAACCCAAGAGAATTATTGCCTAAATTTCAGGGATAGCCAGAAGCAGACACACCAGTCTGAGGTGGACTCTGTAGACGCGTCTAGCAAGGGAATGGAAGGTTGGCTGAAGGGCAGTAAAGTAACAGGTTATGATGGGCTGTACAATGTGTTCATGAAGGGGCACATCTTGAGTAGCTGCTTTACAGAGTTACCCCAGCACCTGACAGATTGCAAGCTCACTGTGCCCAGAGAGCTTGGGAAGAAGGATGAATCCAGGATCAGCATCAGAGTACCAGGAGTGACCACATGAAGGGTGGATCAACACCAGAGTACCCAGGAGTGACCACATGAAAGGCGGAACAACACCAGGGTACCCAGGAGTGACCACATGAAGGGCGGATCTGCACCAGAGTACCCAGGAGTGACCACATGAAGGGTGGATCAGCACCAGAGTACTCGGGAGTGACCACATGAAAGGTGGATCAGCACCAGATTACTCAGGAGTGACCACGTGAAGGGTGGGTCAGCACCAGAGTACTCAGGAGTGACCACGTGAAGGGTGGGTCAGCACCAGAGTACTCAGGAGTGACCACGTGAAGGGTGGGTCAGCACCAGAGTACTCAGGAGTGACCACATGAAGGGTGAATCAGCACCAGAGTACTCGGGAGTGACCACATGAACGGTGGATCAGCACCAGAGTACCCAGGAGTGACCACATGAAGGGCGGATCAGCACCAGAGTACCCAGGAGTGACCACATGAAGGGTGGATCAGCACCAGAGCACCCAGGAGTGACCACATGAAGGGCGGATCAGCACCAGAGTACCCAGGAGTGACCACATGAAGGGCGGATCAGCACCAGAGTACCCAGGAGTGACCACATGAAGGGCGGATCAGCACCAGAGTACCCAGGAGTGACCACATGAAGGGCGGATCAGCACCAGAGCACTCAGGAGTGACCACATGAAGGGTGGATCAGCACCAGAGTACCCAGGAGTGACCACGTGAAGGGTGGATCAGCACCAGAGCACCCAGGAGTGACCACATGAAGGGTGGATCAGCACCAGAGCACTCAGGAGTGACCACATGAAGGGTGGATCAGCACCAGAGCACTCAGGAGTGACCACATGCAGGGTGGATCAGCACCAGAGCACTCAGGAGTGACCACATGAAGGGTGGATCAGCACCAGAGTACTCAGGAGTGACCACATGCAGGACGTCCAGGATAATGGTACAGCAAAGTTTTCCAAAGGACACAAAGGAGCTTTGAGGGGAAGGATTCCCAGACCTCTTCTGAGCAGAAAAATATTGTGCCTCATATACTATCGGTCACAGTATGATTAGACAACACTACGAAAAAGGAGACAAAGCGAACATACTACTGAAATAAAAGGTACAAATTATTTAGTGTAGATACTGAATAAAGTGGCAGTATTCACAGCATACTGTTCTCCACTTTAGAGATCACAAGCATATGACCACCAATCGCAAAATGTTTTTTTTTTAAACTGGTCACATGAGGTCACAATGTTCCAGACCTAAAGAGCCAAATTAACTTTGTTTGGGTTGAAGACACCGTGCTGCAAAGACACAGATGACTTTCATATACAAAAGTTAGGATACTGGTGTGATTCTACATACTGGCGTAAAGGACAGGACAGGGGCCGTTGGTGCGATAATACATACTGGCGTAAAGGACAGGACAGGGGCCGTTGGTGCGATAATACATACTGGAGTAAAGGACAGTGGCCGTAGGTGTGAAAATACACACTGGCATAAAGGACAGGACGGGGCCATTGGTGCGATAATACACGCTGGCGTAAAGGACAGGACAGGGTCCGTTGGTGCGATAATACATACTGGCGTGAAGGACAGGACAGGGGCCGTTGGTGCGATAATACATACTGGAGTAAAGGACAGTGGCCATTGGTGTGATAATACACACTGGCATAAAGGACAGGACGGGGCCATTGGTGTGATAATACACGCTGGCGTAAAGGACAGGACAGGGGCCGTTGGTGCGATAATACATACTGGCGTAAAGGACAGGACAAGGGCCGTTGGTGTGATCATATATACTGCAGTAAAAGTGAGTGGCCGTTGGTGTAAAAATACACACTGGCATAAAGGACAAAGGACAGGACGGGGCCATTGATGTGATAATACACACTGGCATAAAGGACAGGACAGGGGCTGTTGGTGTGATAATACACACTGGCATAAAGGACAGGACAGGGGCTGTTGGTGTGATAATACACACTGGGGTAAACAACAGGACAGGGGCCGTTAGTGTGATAATACACACTGGCGTAAACGACAGGACAGGGGCCGAACAGATTTATCAGTATTAGCGGGACATTAGTACCAGCTTGGATGACAGTAGGTGGACAGGGGGGACTTTTGTGTAGCTGCCTGAAACAGCTGTTTCTTGAGCTTTTCATCTGGAGGACAAGTGGTCCAGAGGTGCGGAGAAGGGTTCAGAGTGCTGGATAAACTGAATGACTGAAACAGTTCAGATGGATTGAGGGCTCTAAGAACATACACTTCAAAGAAGGGATATACAAAGGCCGGATTCAAGGAGACTACGTCGGATTCTGAACTATAAAGGAAATGCCGAACCTCAAAATGAGACCTTTGAGAAACTCGGACTTCATCGGCTGCTTAATGACGAATTGGCCACGGCAGGGAATACAATGGAGAGACGAACGCGGCTAGCAGAAACACTACACATTGTGCAAAGGCTACAAACAGGGATGGTGCAGATCACTGGGAAGAAAACATAAGTAAAGGTGCTCATTTATTACTATAGCGCCTACAACTAAACGCTGTACAGGGCATAATTAATTAACGAATGAGACACTTTTGTACGGGGCCAGTACAGGCTGACATCATTCTCACTGTGTGTACGGGGCCAGGGCGAACATGAGGCACCCTGTGTGTACAACGATAGTAAAGACATGACATGACATGTATGCAACCAGTAAGGACATTAGAGTCACTGTGCGTATGGGGCCAGTCCGGACATGGAGGTCTTTGTATGTAAAAACCCAGTACGGATGCAAGGTTCCTTCTGAGTGTGGGGCTAGTACGGACATAGGGTCCGTTGTGCGCATGGGGTCAGTATGGATGTACAGGAGGGTCTCCGTGTGCAGAAGTAGGTACAGACATGAGACTGAATATGGGGCTAGAACGGACGGAAATGAGGGCCCCTGGGTGTACAGGGCCTGTAACAGACACAAGGGCCCCTGTGGGCGCAGGTGGGTCTTGTGTGTCTATGGAGGGGCTCTTCTGTGTGTATGAGGGTCCTGTGTGTGAAATGCTGGGGTCCAGGTGTCAATACTGGAGGATTAGGACTTGCTTCTCCCACTGTTGGCTCCCACTGCTTATGCTGAAGCTGCGATCACAGACTCCCGGGGGTCCATACATCCTTTCTCCTTTCACGGTCGGGAGAAGGAGCCCCAAAGAGCTGCTCAGCAAGAAACTGTTCTGCGGCTGAGCAACAAAACACAGACTCATGGTACATGCGCGTAAGTGAAGGCTTCAAGGAGCTGAAAGGGCAGCACAGCCGGGTACGAATGTACATCAAAAATATTCATGCATGCCAGTCATTGAAAAGTACATATGAGACACATTACTGCTCTCAGTGTTTCATTGAGCAATAACCTGGGGCACATGGCAGAGGGTGCCTCACAGAGAGCATTCCTTCGAGCAGCAGGAGGCCCTCGACCTTGAAGGGATGTGCAGAGTTGAAGGATGCATGGGGTTTGTTGCAGAACCAATTATGCGAAGTGGAGGGGAACCGTTTTGCTTTTTTTCTACACACTAAAACTACACATATTTACAATTTAAGGCACAACGAGATGGAGAGAGTTTTGGTCAAAGGATGAAGCCAGGAGTGACTGAGCTCCAGACTCCCTGCTGCCTCAGTTCCCAGGGAACACTTTCCAACAAATATAATTAATTCAGGAAAGCCCTGGATTTCTGGTCTGCTGGGGGGGGTCATCAACACTTGGCTGCGTGTAGTCCCTGAGTACTCTTTGCAGTGCCCCCTCCTCTGTAGAAGAGAGCACACCACAAAGCTAGGTTTGAGCTCCCACCATTATTCCGGTTTTGCAGGGTGAGGACAGTTCTCCTTCCATGGAACCGGTTTGGGTTGGTTCCCCATTCATGTGTCCTGGCCAGGCTACTTTCCAGATTGGCCTCAGTCTGCTTGGAAGCTCAGCCCAGCAGGTCAGCCTCCAGGTGACTACATGAATCGGCAGGTAAGCAGGCACACATGACCCACAGGTGAATGTTATGTTGCCACCACGCATAAACCCGGTGATAGAGATGGTAATCTCTTGTCCCTATGGGGGTGCATTGGGCGTACCTCTCTTGGTTCAGGACTAGGTCCAGAACCTGTTGAGAAAAGCCCAGGGGACACGACTGTACATCATGCAGGAGACATTCCCGTCCCAACAATCACAGAGATCTAATCTGGTAATCACAGGGATCTAATCTGATAATCACAGAGATCTCTGATAATCACAGAGATGTAATCTGATAATCATAGAGGTCTAATCTGGTAATCACAGGGATCTAATCTGGCCATCACAGAGATCGAATCTGGGCATCACAGAGATCGAATCTGGTCATCACAGAGCTCTAATCTGGTAATCACAGAGATCTAATCTGATAATGACAGATCTAATCTGGTCATCACAGAGCTCTAATCTGATAATCACAGAGATCTAAACTAGTAATCACAGAAATCTAATCTGGTAATCACAGGGGTCTAATCTGATAATCACAGCTATCTAGTCTGGTAATCACAGATATCTAATCTGGTAATCACAGATATCTAATCTGGTAATCACAGATATCTAATCTGGTAATCACACAGATCTAATCTGATAATCACACAGATCTAATCTGATAATCACAGAGGTCTATTCTGATCATCACAAAGGTCTATTCTGATCATCACAAAGGTCTATTCTGATAATCACAGAGGTCTATCCTGGTAATCACACAGATCTAATCTGATAATCACAGAGGTCTATTCTGATAATCACAGAGGTCTATTCTGATAATCACAGAGGTCTATTCTGGTAATCACAGAGGTCTATTCTGGTAATCCCACAGATCTAATCTGATAATCACAGAGGTCTATTCTGGTAAACACAGAGGTGTATTCTGGTAATCACACAGATCTAATCTGATAATCACAGAGGTCTAATCTGATAATCACAGAGGTCTATTCTGGTAATCACACAGATCTATTCTGCTAATCACCGAGGTCTATTCTGGTAATCACACAGATCTAATATGATAATCACAGAGGTCTAATCTGATAATCACAGAGGTCTATTCTGGTAATCACAGAGGTCTATTCTGGTAATCACACAGATCTAATCTGATAATCACAGAGGTCTATTCTGGTAATCACACAGATCTAATCTGATAATCACAGAGGTCTATTCTGGTAATCCCACAGATCTAATCTGATAATCACAGAGGTATATTCTGGTAATCACAGAGGTCTATTCTGGTAATCACACAGATCTAATCTGATAACCATAGAGGTCTATTCTGGTAATCACAGTCTGATGATCTACTATGTCAAATACTGCAGAAAAAGCCAAAAGGACCGAAGCAGCAGCGCAACAGACATCAAGCTGGTATTACAGACACCACAATCGAACCACACTGCGGCCTGGACAAAACCTGCCTACAAGAGATGCAGGACGCTGTTAATCTTGACCTACACTTGGAACCCGTAACATAAAGCCCTCGTGAGAAGAGTGGACGTGTGGATTAGTTGTGCAACAGGGACTGGACCCCATGAGTTACTGGCATGCCCTCTCTTACCTACTCTACTGACATCAGTTCTATTGGCTGCGTTACTCTTACCAGAGCCTCAGGCCTATAGGTTACTCATAAACTCTGAGACAGACACTCAAGACACTGAGTTACCTTTCTGCGATTTTACCAGCAATTTGTACAGTTCTCTAACATATTGCACCGGCTGAACCACCACCGGTTTATGCCATGGTCCATCACCCCCCCTCCTCCCCCCCCCCACAAATATCATTAGTCAAGCGAATTCGAACATTTTGAGCGAAATGATCCCTATAAAGTGGGTGGATGTGTGTGAGAATAAATATGCATAGGATGTCTGTGTGGGGTGCGTCTGCTGCATATTTGATGAGTGAGTGTGTATGTGCAAACTATGTGGGGGAGGCATCTGTCCTGGCTAGTCAGTGTGTGTGTATCATGGAGTTGGTCTTATACAGGGTCTTTCTATGGTGGTCTGTGTGCGCTTTGAGCAGGAGTGAGTCTGTTCATTTAGTGTGTATCTGGGTTATGGGTGTAAAGGTTGTTTGTGAAGGAAGTCGTGTGAATGAGGGAGCCAATACATGACGTACACATATAGTTCTGGGCATGGGTACACTGTCCATGGGAGTGGCTGTAGGTCAGGAAGGGTAAGAGGAGGCATGGAACAGTCAGTGTGCATGGTGCAGTCAGTCATTTTGCGTCAGCGTGTATGGGACAGCTAGAATGCATGGCGTCAATATGATCCGAAATCAGTGTGCAAGGGACGGTAAGTGTACATGGGACAGTCCGTTTTCCGAAATCAATGTGCATGTGGCACACAGTGTGCATGGGGCAATCAGTGTGCACGGGGCAATCAGTGAGCACGGGGCAATCAGTGAGCTCAGGGTACAGACCTCGAACATCAGAACAATGTTAATCGACCGGCGGTCTAGAATAATCTACTCAACCAAACTGTAATGCACTTGACCCATAAACTCGTCTCAAATTGTGTGATCCTTGGCAAATACTTTATTTCACCAGGTTGCCTTTTTCTTCACCATCACATACGAGAGTGAGTTCCACGTGGCTGCTGTACAATGAACTATTCTGTTTGAATTAACAGACTCCATGTTTGCTCCATGTATAATAAAAATGTAGCCCACGTATAGATTACACATTGGAAAAAATAAGTGCAGGTACTCTTAAAATGAGCTATAAATGTAGCAAGTGGGCGGGGCTTGGGGGCGGGGCTAAGGATAAGACATATGAGACACTTCTACTATGTGGCCGATTACTTATATATTCTTGAGTGCGCACTCACAGAAACAAGCAGCAATGCTCACACAAAGCATTCCAAGAATATCCTTTAAAATACCTCCCTAGTGTCTGGATTCCCTCCCTCTTTCACTCGCTTTTCTCACATACACACAAACATGCGCACACAAGCAGGCAAACACCCAGACACAAGCAGACACTCACACAAAAGATTCAGGTGGGTGGCTTTCTTAATTGCTGCTATTGCTGCTGTCAGCAGGATGCCTGGATTCGAGTGTGTGCACAAATGCACACCATGGTGTGAATGTGATTGACAGCACAGGGCTGTCAAACACAGCATGGTGGTGAACGCCGGACATTATGCAAATGAGCCCTGCTGAATTGTTTAGAAGTGGCTCAGCTTGGGCTAGAGGCGCTTTGGCTATCAGACAGCCTCCTTCGTGAGCACTAGCAACAATGAGCCTACCTTTGATGAGTACCGGTACTCTCCTTGGCAGCAGAGAAGTGCCAGTACTCAGAGTGATAAAAATGATAATAAGTGCCGGTACTCAGTACCGGTGAGTACCGGCCCATTTAAAGCACTGGGTACACATGCCCCTGACTTGCCTCGTAGTTCACTCATAGCATTGCTATCAGGCCGGGGGCAGGAATGTTTATCAGTTGAAGGTTAAAAACTCCCTTTTAATAAATCTATTACTAAAGCATGATGTGGTGGCGCACCGTCATTTACAGACAGATATTTTTAATTGAAATGGCCAAAGATTTTTCCACTGACATGAAATTTTACTGATAAAACAGAATATTGCATAAACAATTATGTTTGGGAAACGGATTTCAGCCAATATTTTGCATTTGCACATCACTAAGTAAAGCATTGGGGTTTGTTTTGTTCCTATTAAAATCTTTGTTTTCATCGCACTTCAGAATTTTAAAATGCTTTCCTAACTTCTAAAATGTATTTGGAAATACTTGTATAGTTAATTTAAATGCCATGTAATCGCCCGTCGTACGTCCAGGAAGATTGTCAGACTGCTCACAGCTCACTTCACAAAATCCTCTGACTTTGCAGTCAGAGAAAGAAAAGTAAAGACCAATCTCCAGGGGAAAATAAGCATCAACTCGTAAGAAGACATGACCCCTGACCTCTTGGGTCACTAATAATAGCATCGTTATCAGAGGGGGGCAGGAATGCTTCTTAGTTCATATTTAAAAACTGCTCCATGCAACGATTCGGAGTCAGTGTGCATGGGCCAGTCAGTGAACCGGAGTCAGCGTGCATGATTCACTCTGTGCATTGAAAATAAGTTATTAGGAGTCAGTGTGCATCACACAGTCAGTGATTAAGAGTCAGTGTGCATCACACAGTCAGTGATTAAGAGTCAGTGTGCATGGTGTAGTCAGTGTGCATGGTGTAGTCAGTGTGCATGGTGTAGTCAGTGTGCATGGGGTAATCAGAGTGCACGGGGCAGTCAGTGATGAGTCCATGTGCATTGCACAGTCATTAATCCGGTGTTAGTGTGCATGGGGTAGCGTGCGATCAGCAAGGAGTCAGTATGCATGGAACAGTCAGTGGGCATGGGGTAAACTGTGCATGCAGCAGTCAGTGTTAAAGTCAGTGGGCATGGGGTAAACTGTGTGCATGCAGCAGTCAGTGATACAGTCAGAGTACATGGGGTAATCAGTGTGAATGGGGCAGTCAGTGATGAGGAGTCCATCGGCATGGGGTAGTGTGCGATCAGGAAGGAGTCAGTGTGCATGGAACAGTCAGTTATCAGAAGTCAGTGGGCATGGGGAGTCAGTGATACACAGTCAGTGAGCATGGGGTAATCCGTGTGCATTCAGTAGTCAGCGATACAGTCAGTGGACATGGGGTAATCAGTGTGCATGGGCAGTCAGGGATGAGGAGCCCTGTACATTGGACAGTCATTGATTCGTAGTCAGTGTGCGATCAGGAGTCAGTGTGAATGGAACAGTCAGTTATCAGAAGTCAGTGTGTGTGCGAGTGCCTGTGCTAGGGGTGTGTGGGAGTGCACGAGTAGTGGTGAGCCCCTGAGCGTGCATACGGGGAGGGGGCGTGCCTGGAGTGTATGTGGTCTTGTGAGCTCAGCCCCCACTTCCTCTGCCTTCTCTTACTGTATCCTGCTGGCAGTGCTGCTGTTGCCGGTCTGGGCTCGCAGGCAGGCGAGCAACAGGATCCTCATAGCGCCCACCGACCGCGGCTTCTAATGTCAGCGCTGGGTCAGTGCCTGGGAGAGGCGATGTCATGGCACATAAACACAGAAGACGGACTAACGACACTCCGCCATCTTGGGAGGGTGCTCGGCCTTCCGGGGTGCCTTGGGCGTGGCGACGGGCGCACCTGCGCAGCACCGACACTGAAGAAGGACAAGACCGCCAGCGGCCCCGCCATCTTGGATCGGTACTGTCTGCCTTGAGTGCCACTGAAGGACGCTGGAGAGAGGCCAGCAGAGTAGAGGTGGGCGAGCCGAGCCAGAGCCGAGCCACTGGTCTGCCTCGGATCTTAGAGCCCGTGCAGGGGCCGAGCCCTGATAATATTTACTATGTACGTCATACAAGAAACATCACATAAAATATGATATCCTCTTGTGGGAGGGCAAGCTTGATAAACAGGCGAGGAGGCTGTATATATTTGCCCAAAGAAAGTGTTTTATTGGGTTTCTGTGACAATAGAGTTCTGGATGATGTTGAAGCTTCTGGTTTCCCTCCTGAGAGTCCTTCTTCTTCCTCGTACGATGGATCTTTAGGGTTCGAGTTGGACGTGTCAGGGGGTTCTTCGGCAGTGTCGCGCCCGTCTTCCCGGAGGCTCATAGGAGGGAAAAAGAGGGGGTTGTCAGTTTGGTATTTGTTGGTAGGTTGCACTTTCTTAACACCGTCGGGATCGGGATCAGTTGTAGGACCCTGAAGGGACATAGGATTGTGAAGGGAAATAGGGTCTGTAGCGGTCTAGTTGTTATCGCGTCACGTTGACGTGACGCAGGCGGCCATGCTGGCGCCGGGGTGCGCGCGCAGATTAGCGCGCCGGGCAGCCAGAGCGGGAGTGCCGGCCGACGCTCCTCGGTACATGTTAATTTAAATGTTAAAATAAACATAGCGATAGCCCAACACGTGCCTCGTGTGATTATTGAGCAACATTACAGTGGCGACGAGCGCGGGATAGAGACCTGACCGACGCGGGAGCACAGGAGAGGGCAACACTCCACGTGGCCCCCACGAGGCGAAGGAAGACACGCAAACAGGGCACCAGGCCCAAAACGGAACACCAGACAGACCTGCCTGGAGCGGTGGAGTCACGGAAAACGTCCTAGTCAACCACGTCGGACGATCCGAGGTACGGAGCAACCGAGGAGCGTGGCAGTGCCACAGTACAGCACACGAACTGCATATAGGCCACAAAGACGACGCTATCCACAAAAGGCCAAGAGCACACGCGCCACCTTCACACATAGCCACGTACAGGGAGCGCTGCGCTGGCTACCAAGGAGGGGGAAGTGGGGTCTAGTAACAAGAGCCCCCAGAGAATCAAGCACACAGGGAACAACAACAACACCCCAGGCAGCCCCCCGAGCAAAGCCACCGACGGAACGAGCGCCAAGGAAGTGAAGATGAGTACCCCGGCAGGGTATGCGATTGCACCCGTGCAATTCCTAACGAAACCCGGAGACCCACTGATGAAATGGGAGGACTGGAAGGAATATATAGACAATTTCATAGGGGTTCTGGAGGACGAAAATGAAGAGCAGTTCACTCCTCAGAGAAAAAAACGCATCCTGCTACTAAATCTGGGCCCAGAAGGACTGAGAATATATAAGAGTCTGGTACCAACGAAGAGAGAAGACACAGACGACGATGTGTATGCGCATGCAGTGGAGGCCCTAGATGAGCGATACCGCCCCACCATCTGTGTTTCAGTGGATAGATATAACTTCCAGCAAAGGAAACAAAGGGTGGGGGAATCCATCGAAGAGTATGTAGCAGCGTTGAGAAAGCTAGCAGCCCCGTGTAAGTACGCACTGTGGGAAGATGAATTCATAAAAGACCAGGTGATCATGCACACCACTAGTGCAAACGTGCAAGACAAGCTGTGGGCGAGTGGGGACACCACACTCAAGGAAGTAATGGTCATCGTGAAGAGGGCAGAACTCTCGAAGAGGTGCGCCGACGCTACTAAAAAAGAGGCGGTCACCCCAACCATGGTGAACAGGATACAGGAGGGAGATCACCGCAAGGACCAGAAAAACAAACAACCCATGGCCAAAGGGACTAGCAGATGGCAAGGGAAACAAGCGGACAGTGAGAACAAGAAAACGTGCTACAGGTGTGGAAGTTGGTCCCACGAAGCCCAAGACAGACGTTGCCCGGCGTTCCGAGCCAAATGCCTGCACTGCGGTATCATGGGTCACTACGAGAAGGTGTGCCGGAAGAAACAACAAAAAGGAGTGGTGAGATATGTTGACCAAAGCGCAGAAGACCTGGAGGAAGCCGCAGAGGAAGAAGTGGTCACCGTCTTATGTATATACGATCAGGTATTGAGCGTGGACGCCAAGAGATCAACCAAACCCGTCCTAGAGATGTCCATGGGCGGCATCACCATTTCAGTAGTGGCAGACACCGGTTCCCCATTTACCATTATACAGAGAGCAGTGTGGGAAGAACAGTTCCAATCCAAGTTGGGCCCTGAACTGGAGAAACTAGACATACGACCAGTTACCTATAATGGGGATCGCATTCCCATGCTAGGTTTCCGACGTCTACTGTTCGAGTTCAGAGGCCGATCCGCGTGGTGTAAACTGTATGTGGCCGAGAAAGGACCCTCCGTCCTAGGATGGTTAGACCAGGGCGACCTAGGCATAAAACTCGACCCAGGAGGAAAGGAACAAATTCTGCTCACAGAACAGGAGGAATGGCCGGACATGGACAGATGGAAGAAGAACTACCCAAAAGTGTTCGGGGGCACTGTAGGGAAAATGGAGAAATTTCAACATAAAATAGTGCTCAAGGAAGGAGCCACGCCAGTGGCACATAAAGTGAGGAATGTGCCCATTGCAGTAAGGGAAGCCGTCCAGACCGAACTCCAAGATCTGGAGAAGAAGGGCATCATAGAACCCATTACATGTGCCGAATGGCTGGCGCCCTTGGTGGTCGTGAGGAAACCCAACGGGAAGGTCAGGCTCTGTGTGGACCTGAGAGAACTCAATAAAAACATTGTGGTGGAGAAATTTCCCCTTCCCAAGATAGAGGAGATGTTGGCAAAAACAAGAGGAGTTCAGTGGTACTCAACCATTGACCTTACATCAGCTTACCACCAGGTAGCTCTACACCCGGACAGCAAAAGCCTGACATCGTTCATCACCCCGTTCGGGTGCTACAGATTTTGTCGCATGCCGTTCGGGCTAGCCTCGGCGGCAGCTGTCTTTCAGAAGATGATGCACCAATTGTTCAGAGACTGCGAAGATGTACAGTACTTCCAGGACGATATCCTAGTGATGGGGAGAGATAGGAGAGATCATGACCGGAAACTAGAAAAAGTACTACGAACACTAGAAGCCAAAGGTCTCACGGCAGAATGGTCGAAATGTCGGTTGGGGCTGCAATCGGTAACGTATTTAGGCCATGAAATTGGGCGACAGGGGATCACACCCAAGGCGGGGAACGTGAAAGCCATCGCGGAAGCACCGCCCCCCAAGAACAAGGAGGAGGTCAGATCGTTCCTGGGGATGGCGGAGTACTATAGCAAATTCGTGGTACACTTCGCATCCAAGACCTACAACATGAGGAGGCTGACAAGAGAGAGCACAGTGTTCCAGTGGACACCGGAAGCCCAAGTGGAATTCGAAGTCATCAAAAAGGGAATCCTAGAAGCCATACCACTCAAGGGGTACGACCCACAAGGCGCCACCATACTCATCACCGACGCCAGCGACAAGGGTTTAGGCGCTGTACTCATGCAAGACCGAGGAAGAGGGGACACGGAGACAATCAGCTTCGCCTCCAGAGCACTGACGGAGACAGAAGGCAAGTACAGCGTCATCGAGAAGGAGATGTTAGCGGTAGTGTGGGCCATGACGAGATTCCGGCAGTTCCTATGGGGTACCCGATTCCTGCTCAAGACGGACCACAAGCCGTTAGTGAAGGTATTAACATCGAGCGGGCACGCCAGTGCCACACCCCGGATATCGAAGATGTCCTTACAACTGTTGGAATTCAGATATGATGTGGAGTACATTCCTGGAAACAAGAACCGAGTGGCGGACTACTTGAGTCGAGCGGCGGCCATGGAACCGGGAGAAGAAGACCCAGCGGACAAAGGAGAGATGGTAGCTCTCATAGAGGATCAAGAGAAGATAATCAGCATACAAGAGTGGACGGAAGCCTATGAAGAAGACTCTGACCTCATGGAAGTAAAAGCGCACATCACACAAGGGTGGCCTGACAAGAAAAAGGTGAAAACCAGCCTCAAACCATTTTATGAAGTGAAAGAAGAACTGACAGTAGGAGACAAGGGCATATTCATCTACCGGGGAGACAGAGTAATTCCCCCCACGAATCTCATCGACAAGCTGCTGGACTTATTACACGAAGGCCACCTTGGCATTGGGAAACTCAAGGCCAGATCGAAACAGAACTACTGGTGGCCAGGTATGGACGTAAGAGCAGAGAGGCATGTCAGGGAGTGCCCCCAATGTCAAGGGGCCGACAAAACACTGAGGCCACTACGTCCAGCTCTCGGAAAATTCGACACTCCCTCAAACCCGTGGGAAGAGTTGTCCATAGACATTCTAGGACCGGTGCTGGATGACCAGAGCATACAGAAATATGTGTGTGTCCTCATCGACCGTTATTCTAAATGGCCAGAAATAAAGGTGAGCGAATCCATGGACACGGAGAACATCCTGGAGTTTCTATCGGAAACATTCACCCGAGAAGGAATTCCCAAGTCCATCTTAAGTGACAATGGACCACAGTTCACGTCGGAAAGATGGAAACAATTCATGGGAAGAAATGGCATCTCTGTAAAGCACACGGCCATATACCATCCGGCAGGCAACGGTCTAGTGGAACGATTTAACAGAGTGGTGATGGGGGCCATACAAGCGGCCATCACCTGTAATAAAGACTGGAAGAAAGCGTTGGAGAACATGGTATGGGCCTACAGAATAACGCCCACAAGCACGGGGTATAGCCCGTTTCAAATTTTGAGAGGACGTGAACCCTTCACGCACGACAACAGAATCTGGAAGGAGAAGGTGGTGACCAGCGAATGGTCCCCGGCGGTAGTGAGAGCGAATCTGGAGAGAGCACAAGCCACCTACACCAACAACTACAACAAGAGGAGGAACGTGAAGGACACTCATTTGGAGAGGGGAGAATGGGTGAGAGTAAAGCTGGCGACCCTACAAAGAAAGGGAGACAGCAAGTACAGCAAGCCGATGCAGGTTAAGGAAGTTTATGATCGAGCTGCCCTGCTCAGTGATGGGAACGTGTGGTCGCAGGACCGCATGGCCCGGTGCAACAAGATACTGAGATGGGAACAGTGGGATCCGGAAGGTGAGGACACGGAAGACGGGGATGAAGAGAACAAGGAAGGCGGAAGTGAACAAAGGGAAGAAGCAGGTGCAGGAGAGGAGCAAGAAGGTGTGTTAAGGGGTGAGGCCCCAGAGGTAGAGATGGACAGGCCGAGAGGCAATATGAACAGCGAAGGAGCGATGAGTGGAGGGACAGAAATCGAGGAAACGCAGAGCCAAGGGGCTCGAGGGAACATTGGTAAGGTGACCAGGAGTGGAAGACAAGTTGTAAGGCCTTCCAGGTTCCAAGACTTTGAACTAACCTGCGAACTGTAAGTGCCTGATTTTTGGTTTGGTAAAAGGGGGAGATATGTAGCGGTCTAGTTGTTATCGCGTCACGTTGACGTGACGCAGGCGGCCATGCTGGCGCCGGGGTGCGCGCGCAGATTAGCGCGCCGGGCAGCCAGAGCGGGAGTGCCGGCCGACGCTCCTCGGTACATGTTAATTTAAATGTTAAAATAAACATAGCGATAGCCCAACACGTGCCTCGTGTGATTATTGAGCAACATTACAGGGTCGTGAAGGGAAATAGGATCGTGAAGGAAAATAGGGCAATTTAAACGTAGTCCGGCTAAGCATTGAGAGTACTTATTTTAGCAGTATAGAAGAGTTAGGTTTGTCTACGGGATGAGGTAGCGAGGTCCGATATTTTATCGACGCAGAGACCGTATCGGTTTCAACTAGGCAATCACAGTATATACGGTAACTCAGCCTTCCCCGTTCTCCACCCGACCTCCCCGTCAGTTCTCTACCTCCTGCCTCCCGCTGCCTCCCTCAATCCCTCAGCTCAGACCCCGGTGACGGTTTCACTCACCGACGCCCGCCGTAACTCTCCAGAGTTACGGCCGCTCCTCAGCGTCCTCCAGAGGGCACCACCAATCTTCGTACCACCGGTCCTCTAACTCCGCGTCGTCTCTGCCTTCTTCCTGCTTGTCCTCCTCGGGGTCCGCTCTTTCCGCTGTCCTTTCTCCGACTTCGTCTTCTCCGTGCTGTTCGTTCCGGGTTCCTTCCTCTCTCTCGCGTTTGGTCCTCGACAACGACGTTCCTTCTCCTCCGCCTTTCATTGGTGTTTGGTTTGTACTTCCGGGTTTCACCCCGCCCTCTTCCGGGTCTTCGACTCCCGTCTGTGGACAAACCAGAGAGGAGTATGGATATCGTAGTTTAGGGTAGTCCCTCCTTTTCTTAAGGGGGACATTGTGTGGGAGGTTACGACCAGAGCGCTTCCACGGCGTCATACTCGTGAGGTCGTCCCGCAATCCCTCACACCTCTTTACGATGAAGAGAAGGGTATTCGTTTAACACTTTGAAGCTTTGAAATTCACAGGGCACATTATAGCACTACACTTAGAATTACTTATTAAAAGTGGTATTTTTCTACAACTGGTAGTCAATCAATCAATCATTTATAAAGGGCGGAAACCATACATGCCAACATTTTAGGACGGACGTGGGAGATATAAAATCAAAAATTGGGAGAATGAAAATTCCCCATTGACTTCTATTGTAGAAAATGCAATTTCAGGCAGGAGACGGCTAAAATAAAGCCATTTCTGGCTTGAAAAATTGTGAGTCTCCCGCCTCAATCAGGTCTATTGGCATGTATGGTGGCAACGCACCCGTGAGGGTGTCGAAGCACTGAGGAAGTTGGCTGCTGTGTGGTGGAATGTTCAGTCGAACAGCCAAGTTTTGAGTTCCTTCCTGAAAAGCTGGAGTGATGGTGGGGTCCTGAGGTGTAGGGGAAGGTTGTTCTAAGCCTTGGCTGCCAGGTGCGAGATGGAGCGTTGGTTTGGCGGAGCCGAGGGGTGTCTGTGAGGGCGATGTAAGCAGATCGGACGTGTCTGGTTGGTAGACGGTCAGGCGATTGTTGATGTTTGCTGATCCTTCGTTGTGTAGGGCCTTGTTGGCGTGGGTCAATATTTTGAACTGGCATCTCTTCTGGATCGGGAGCCAGTTAAGTTTCTTGGGTGCGGCATGATGTGGGTCCTTCTGAGGAGATCGACGAGGAATCTTGCTGCTGAGTTGTTTATGGTCTGGAGTCTCTTCAGGAGGCGTGCAGTGATTCCCGCGTAGAGAGTTTTTCCGTAATCCAGTCTGCTGGTGACAAGGGCCTGCGTGACGGGCCTTCTGGTGTTGACTAGGAGCCATCTGAAGATCTTGCGGAGCAAACGGAGAATGTAAAAGTGGGTGAAAGAGACTATGTTGACTTGTTTCTTTATCAAAACTTGCTGTCAGGGATGATGGCGAGGTTGCTGCCATGGTCTGTCGGGGCAGGGGGAAGGCCAAGTTGCGTGGGCCAACATGCATCATCCATGGCGAGGTGTGATTTCTAAATATGAGGACTTGCGTCTTGTCTGTGTTGAGTTTGAGACTGTGGACTTTCAACCAGTCAATGACGTCCCTCATGCATCTGTGGAAGTTGGCTCTAATGGTGGAGGGGTCCTCGGATAGTGAGAGGATTAGCTGGGTGTCTTCGGCATTGGAGATGATGTTGAGTCCGTTCAATCTGACGGTGTCAGCTGGGGGGTCATGCAGGTGTTGAAGAGTGTGGGGCTGAGAGACAATCTTTGGGGTCTCTGCAGATGACTTTCTTGGGCTCCGAGGTTAACTGTGGGAGACGGATCCTCTGGCTTCTACCCATGAAGTGGGAGGTAATCCATTTGAGGGTGTATCCTCAGAACCTGATGTGGTGAAGTCTGTTGATCAGGATGTGATGGGAAATAGTGTTAAATGCAGCTGAAAACTCCAGGAGGAGGAGGGCTGCCGTTTCTCATGGTCCAGGAGTGCCCTGATGTCATTGGTAGCTGCAATTAGGGCTGGTGTGGTGCTGTGGTTGGCTTGAAATCTGAATTGGGAGGGTCCCAGGAGGTTGTGCTGTTCTAGGTGTTGAGTGAGTTGCTGGTTGATTGTTTTCTCGAGGACCTTTGCTGGGTAGGGGAGAAGAAAAATGGGCCGGTAATTCTTAGGTTCAGCTGGGTCGGCAAATGGCTTCTTCAGAAGGGGCTTCATTCCAGTGTGTTTCCAGTCCTCAGGGAAGGATACCGCAATGATGGAGTTGTTTAGGAATTTCCTGAGTCCGTCTATGTAGGAAGGTGGAATCTGACTATATGGTTGCCCCCACTTTTTTCCTGGTGTTTGAATGGTTTTTGACTAGTCTGGCTGGGATCCTGCTATCCAGGACCCCAGCCTATCTGCTTACTCCCTTAAATGATTGGTGTGCATGTTAGATGCACTAGTGATTGGATACTGTGGTGCCTTATGAGCCCCTAGTATATGGTACCTTAGGTACTTAGGGCATTGGTACTTCACAGGCCTACCAGGGGCTGCAGCATGTATTATGCCACCCCTGGGAAGCACTCACAATCTGACACCACAGGCCTGCTACTGCAGCCTGTGTGAGGTAGTGTTAGCACTCGTCACTGAGGTATAGGTTCCTATATCTCACCAGACACACACATATAAACCTATCAGTCACCCCTATGGTAGGCCCTATCAATCCCAAGGGCAGGGTGCTTGGTTTACTATGAGAGGGGGTGCTTCTGCCTGAGCAGGACCCCTCTGCAGCTGGCAGAGTCTATTCTCTGCTGCTGTTTGTGGATGCGGTTAAACCATATACTCTTAAGTGCGTTATAACCTCGCGGTAAATGCTAACTTTGGAATGACTGCATCAAAACATGTCGTGTTTGGTGTCAAACAACTTGGAATCCTACCCCCACACCAGTAACTGGTGTGGGAGTAGGATCCCACCCTTCTAGAGGGGACGACATGTACACACTGTACTACACGGTAGAAATCATCTAGAGCCCTGGCATCACAAAATGGATGCCACCAGCACAGACACCGGGCTGCCCTCCTGCTGCTGACCGAAACTCGCAGTGGAGGGAGCTCAACAAAGGGTTTCCTGTCACAGGGAGGTGTTACCACCTCCCAGACAGGATTTAGTGTATTGGAGCTGGGTGGGTGCACTCTTAGAGTGCTTTGAAGTCCTGCACTGGGGGAGCAGTAGGCTCCTCTGTGCATATGCCAGCTCAAACCGGTTCAGGGGCTACCTGCCCCTGCTCTGGCGCGAAACTGGACAAAGGGAAGTGGGTGTAACCACCCACTACCCTGACCCTCCTAGAGGAGTGGTCATAGAGCTAGTCCCTCCCATCTTTTCACTATAAGATACCACACATTGCCAATGCAATTTAGATTACACCTGGACGACGCTCTACGAAGAAGAATCCTGGCCCTTCAACGTTCTACTATCTCTAGAAGACCGAAGGATCTCCCTTGGAGTCAAGGAGTGACTCCCCTGCTTGGCAGGCACCAAAACTACTGAACTACGGTTGCAAACTTTACCGCTCCCGCCGGAGCTCGAAGTCCCTGCGTCCCCTGAAGCGGATTTCCTGACCTCTCAACGGCCATTTTGAGTCCCCAGCGAAGCTGTGGCATCTGGACCCCACGAGTGACGAGGAACAGCAATACCAGGGAACCGTGCACTGATTTCGAGTGCAAGCCCTAAACTACGTCCAGCGAAGTTGTGCTATGGACCACTTGTTGTCCAAGTCCCGAGCAGGTCTAGTACCGAAGATCAGCGGCCTACCTCGTCCCGAGTGACCGTGGGCTGTTGGTGAACTTTTCCTGCAAAGGCGTCTTCGCGGTTGCTTGCCCGTTGGCTAGTGACTCTCCAGAAGACTTCCACATCACCTTCAAGGGCTCGCCTGGTTGCTCTGGGCTTGCCCTCACTTACCCTCGCTGGGTAAGTCCATCAGACCTTGCTGGTCTGCTCCATCGATGTCACAGGAGAGTGTAGGCTCTCACCTTAAGCCGGCTGCAGCAGGAGCGATGCTAGATGTGGGTAACCCCTTCCCTTATCTGTGTGCTCCCACCAGAGAGAAACGAGATCCACCTCGTCTGGGAAGACCACAAAGAAGGGGGAAACGGAAAAAAGGGATGGATGAAACAAGAATGTAGAGGCCGCAGGACTCTTGGGAAAACTTCAGTGAGTTGTTTTATCTTTCACTCTCTATCGTCATCCGTTCCTGCAGAAAAGACACACAACAGAACAATGAGTGGGGCCCGATCCCTACCCCAACTACTCCATACGAGTTTGCATGTCATTCACATACCTTGTGATGGTGCCCCAGGCATACAGGAAGGAGGTAAACAGAATACTACCTAGGAAGGCGGCATACGTTCCTGCCGTTATCATAAGGCGTGCGTCCTGCACTAGAATCCTGGCCTGGCAGCGGCTCCTCTCAATGTAAATAATATATATGTAGCGCTCCGGGGCGCACGTGTGTTGCCAACCGCCACGTAACGGTATTTGCCTAGGAGTCAGAGCTATCCACAGCTCTCCCAAGTTATGTCTCCAAAAATCAATTATAAAGCGCTCCTGCGCATATGCATGTGAGCCTTGCAACAGCTCTTCAAGGTTAGTATTCACAAGGTAGGTAGTAAGCGCTTCTGCGCTTTCGCTTGCTTCTTTCCGCGATCTCCGCGGTTGGGTGGCAGCGTGGGAATCACCCCCGGGGTTCAGGGACTCGCGCTCCTATGCGCGTGTAATCAGGAAGGTAAGGGGCAGCGTGGAAGTCACCCCCGGTGTTCAGGAACTCACGTTCCTCTGCGCGTGTAATCAGGAAGGTAAGGGGCAGAGTGGAAGTCACCCCCGGTGTTCAGGGACTCGCGCTCCTATGCACGTGTAATCAGGAAGGTAAGGGGCAGCGTGGGTAGGCGTGGTCTGTCTGCCTACGGGGCTCCGCACCTGTGCCTGGTGCTTGGGGTCCGTGGACAGACTGCAGTTCAAGAGCAAAACAACAAGCGCTCACTCGACGACAAGTACGAGTGTCAGCGTCGGCTCCGGCGAGGAATCCGGGAGGAGGCAAGGCTCAGGCTTACCCGGCAAAAGGTCTGTGGTCGTGCGAGGTTCCTCAGGATACACCAGAACATCACGGGCTTGACGGGACTCGGCGTCTAACGATGTAATCAGGTGACGAGCCCCGTGTTCCGGGAGGGAGGAGGTTACATAGAGAAGATAGTGGAAAGAGAAGTAGGACACCGCTTCAATCAGTGGCAGGCATTCTGAGAGTCGTAGTGCAGCATTCACTCCTCCCACACTTCCATTCTCACCTACGTGCTGTGACAGAACCCCCTCTGAATGACCGCCATCTCGGCGGACCACCCGGCTTTGTGGGAAAACGCCTGTGAAATCGTCTGAGGAGGTGTGGACAATGTAAGTGTGTTACTGGTTCCCAGGACCTTTCTTCTGGCCCATAACCCTTCCAATCAATCAGATATTGCAACCTCCCTCTGACCCTTCTGGAATCTAGGACATCGTGTACTTCATACTCTACATCCCCATCTATTTCTACAGGAGTGGGTTTTACTGGTTGTCTCGTGCCACTGCGATAAGGTCGTAGGAGGGAGACGTGAAAGACTGGATGTATGTGCCACTTAGCTGGGAGTTGTAGTCTCATAGCTACTGGATTGACTAAGCCCACTATGGCATAAGGCCCCACATACTTAGGTTGTAACCTAGTATTTCCCTTGAGACGTAAATGTTTCGTGCTCAGCCAGACTTTATCTAATACTTGATAGGAGGGGGATGGGACTCTCCTTTTATCTGCATTACTTTTGTCTCGAGCTTGAGCTAGTTCTAGGTGCAGTTTGGCTTCGGCTAGTACGAGTTTCAGGTGGGCATGGTGTTCCTGTATGGTAGGTAGGGCGGATGTTCCTGGCTGTTCGAAAGGTAACATGTTAGGGTGGAACCCATGTAAGCAGAAGAACGGGGATGTACCTAATGAAGAGTGGTGGGTGTTATTATATGTGAATTCTGCAGTCCATAACAATGTTCTCCATTCTTCGTGGTATTGCAGGGTGAAACATCTAAGGTACTGTTCAAGGGTTTGATTCAACCTCTCGGTTTTGCCATCTGTTTGGGGATGATAGCTTGTAGATAATTTGGCCTCGATCTTCAGAATGTTACATAATGCCTTCCAGAATCTAGAGGTGAATTGGGTTCCCCTGTCGGTGATTAGAACTGCTGGAATTCCGTGTAAGCGGACTATGTTCTGCAGAAAGATGGTAGCTAATGCTCCAGCCGTGGGTAGCTTGGTGAGGGCTATAAAGTGCCCCATCTTAGTTAAGTGGTCAATAACCACTAAAATGGTGTTGTGGCCAAGACTGGGCGGCATATCAACAATAAAATCCATAGACACCGTATGCCAAGGTGCAGGAGGTATGGGTATGGGTCGTAGTAGCCCTTGGGGTCTTTGATGTACTGCCTTGGCTTGTGTACAAACGGCGCATTCAGCGACGTATTGTTGTGAGTCTGTAGACATCGTTTCCCACCAGAAGTATCGGGACAATTGTTGAATCGTTTTATCTTTGTCCAAGTGTCCTCCTAAGGGGGTGTCATGTATCCACTGTAAGGCCTGAATTTGAAGGGACTTCTCTGGTTAGTATAGTTGGTTGTCAACATACAGCAGTTGGTCGATGATAACGCGATGCTCGGGGTCTTCTGCAATCCAGGCTTTCGTGTCCACTCTCTCGATTCCGTTACGCACATCGCGTAGAAATGCTACTGTAGAAGAGGTGGCCAAAATTTCTGTCTGAAAGGTGGCCATATGTAGGATACATGGTGGTTCTTCGAGATGCTGTTTTTCTGTCTCAGAGGATATTCGTGACAATGCATCTGCTTTTCCATTCTGTGGCCCTGGTCGGAATTTGATCACGAAGTCAAAATCTGCAAAGAATAAGGACCAGCGGAGTTGGCGCGGGGTCAATGCTCGAGCACTTTTCAGAAAAAGTAGATTACGATGGTCGGTGTAGATTTCCACCATGTGTCGAGCCCCCATTAAATGGTGTCTCCACTCTTCGCAGGCCTTTTTGATGGCCAATAGCTCCTTGTCCGTTATGCTATAGTTCACTTCACTGGGTGTCAGTTTCTTCGAAAAGAAGGCCACAGGATGAAGTTGTCCAGTTTCGGGATGTCGCTGGGAAAGGATGCCTCCTACTACGTAATATGATACGTCTGTTTCAATCACGATGGGTTGACTTACATCCGGATGACGTAAAACAGGGGCTGTCGTAAAACATGATTTTAAGGTTTGAAATGCTTGTTCAGCCTCATCAGTCCAACGAAAGACAGCTCCTTTTCGCAACAGGAGAGTTAACGGTTGAATAATCCTGGAGAACTCTCGTATGAACCGCCTATAAAAATTGGCGAAGCCTAGGAAGCTTTGTAGGGATTTAACGCTGGAGGGAGAGGTCCACTGCACAATAGCTTGAATCTTTTTCTGATCCATGCATAACCCCTCAGGACCGATGATATATCCCAAAAATTCGTTGGTAGAGGCGTGGAACAAACATTTTTCTAGTTTGCCGTATAACGCATGTCGCTGGAGTCGTTCTAGTACTTCTGCCACATGGGTTTTATGTTCTTCTATAGACTGCGAATACACCAGTATATCGTCTATGTATACTATACAAGACACATCCAGGAGGCCTCTCAATACCTCATCCATGAAGTATTGGAAGGCAGCAGGGGCGTTACAAAGGCCGAAGGGCATCACCATGTATTCGTAGAGCCCGAATTTTGTCCTAAAGGCTGTTTTCCATTCGTCTCCCCGTCTTACACGCACCAGGTGGTAGGCGCCTCGGAGATCTAACTTGGAGAACACAGTAGCTCCCTTCAATTGGTCCAGTAGTACGGGGATTAATGGCAGAGGGTATCGATTCTTCTTTGTCACTCTGTTCAGCGCCCTGTAATCGATGCATGCCCTCAATCCCCCTTCGCGTTTTGGTATAAAAAACAGGGGAGAAGAAGCGGGAGAAGTAGATGGACGTATGAACCCCAGTACTAGCAGTTTCTCTAGGTATTGTTGTAGATAGGTAGTTTCGGCCTCTGTAAGTGCATATATGCGGCTGCACGGTATGCTGGCTCCTGGTTCCAAGTCGATGACACAATCATACGCTCTGTGTGGGGGTAGCTTGCTGGCCTCTTTTTCACTGAACACATCTTGGTATCTGTGATAGTCTGCGGGCAGCTCCGGGAGCGGATCTGCTTCCTGCGTGCTACATCCATGCGCCAGTAGTACTGCAGGATTCTCAGGGATAGTAGTCGAATGAACTCGAGTATAGGTGCAATGTTCCGTGCAATAGGAGGAGTTTAGGGTCACCGTTCTGGCAGCCCATCTCACATAGGGATCGTGTAATGTGATCCATGGCAGACCCAATATCAATCTAAAACAAGGGGCATCTATTAGATCAAATCTTATGACCTCAAAATGTTCTGCTCCAATTTGCATCACTAGTTGTTGCGTATGCAAACTCATCGGACCGGAGTAGAGATCAGTTCCATCCACCGCTTTCACTGACTCTGGAATCTCCTTTTTTATGCATGGAACTCCTATATCTTTTGCATATCGTTGGTCTATGAAATTGCCCGTGGCTCCGGAATCTACCAAGGCATAACCCATCACAGGGTCCGATCCAGGCCACTGCACCGTTACACCGATAAGCAGGTGGGGAGCCATGGGTTGAATCACGTGGCTTTGAGCGGCAAAGACCTCTTCTGCTGCTTGACTCAAACAAGGGGTCTTCAACTTGTTTGAGCATAGTCGTTTCCCAGGGGTTCGGACACTCGCTCAACTACAGGCACTTTCTTGACTTCTTTCTGTTCTCTGTTAGTAGTAGAGAGTTTGGTTCTACAGTCTTTAATGAAGTGCCCTGATTTCCCGCAATACATGCAGAGTTTCAGGAGTCGTCTACGGTTTCTCTCTTCAGCGCTCAGGGGTCCTCTTACTCCGCTGATTTGCATAGGTTCTGTTCCATCACTGGGCACCGCAGTTACCTCTGAAGGGGGTTTTAGCCGGATAGGCATATATCTGGCTTCTGGCCGTTGCCGATCAGTCTTCCGTTCTTGTAATCGGTGATCTAGCTGGACTGTAAAGTCAATTAACTCATCACATGTGGCTGGCATATGCACCACTTGGGCCAACACGTCTTTTAATTCTCCTCTCAGCCCTTGATAGTACAAGGAGGAACGTTTTTCAACTGGCCATTCGGTTTCCACTACTAATCGGTTGAAATTAGTGATATATGACAAGAGATCTTGTGAACCCTGTCTCAAGGTGATGAGTTCTCTGTCTAAAGAAAGCTAATGTGCCTTTCTATCAAATAATTTGCGCATTTCTTCGCAAAAAGCTGAAAAGTCCTGTAAGACGGGATCATTCCTCTCTATTAGGGGAAAGGACCAACTAGCCGCGTTCCCACCTAGATACGACATTATGAACGCAGTTTTGGTCTGATCATCTGGAAAGACAGCAGGTTTGCCCATAAAGTGTAGCTTACATTGCCCTAAGAATACACTAAACTTTTTTGGGTCCCCAAAAAACCTCTCAGGAGGGGCTAACGGCAAGTGTAAGGGTTGGATAACTTGGATAGTGGATGTTCCTCCACTCCCCCCTTGCTCGGGTGTAGGGTTGGAGGAAGAGGGAGGCGGTAGAGTCCAATTTCGGATGTATGAAGGCACTCGAGCGCCTGAGGTGGATACACGAGACAGGCCCGCCACTTCTCTTCTCATGGTTCCCATTTCATTTCTCAATTCCTGGTTTTCGCCTCTAAAGGCGTCCACTTCCATTCGTAAAATGGTCAGTGTTTCTAGCACCGATGTAAGCACTGTGGTGGTATCCATCGCTCAGGCTGCAAGTAACCGTGGGCTCGTCACTCTGTCACAGGAGAGTGTAGGCTCTCACCTTAAGCCGGCTGCAGCAGGAGCGATGCTAGATGTGGGTAACCCCTTCCCTTATCTGTGTGCTCCCACCAGAGAGAAACGAGATCCACCTCGTCTGGGAAGACCACAAAGAAGGGGGAAAGGGAAAAAAGGGATAAATGAAACAAGAATGTAGAGGCCGCAGGACTCTTGGGAAAACTTCAGGGAGTTGTATCTTTCACTCTCTATCGTCATCCGTTCCTGCAGAAAAGACACACAACAGAACCATGAGTGGGGCCCGATCCCTCCCCCAACTACTCCATACGAGTTTGCATGTCATTCACGTACCTTGTGATGGTGCCCCAGGCATACAGGAAGTTGGTAAACAGAATACTACCTAGGAAGGCGGCATACGTTCTTGCCGTTATCATAAGGCGTGCGTCCTGCACTAGAATCCTGGCCTGGCAGCGGCTCCTCTCAATGTAAATATTATATATGTAGCGCTCCGGGGCGCACGTGTGTTGCCAACCGCCACGTAACGGTATTTGCCTAGGAGTCAGAGCTATCCACAGCTCTCCCAAGTTATGTCTCCAAAAATCAATTATAAAGCGCTCCTGCGCATATGCATGTGAGCCTTGCAACAGCTCTTCAAGGTTAGTATTCACAAGGTAGGTAGTAAGCGTTTCTGCGCTTTCGCTTTCTTCTTTCCGCGATCTCCGCGGTTGGGTGGCAGCGTGGGAATCACCCCCGGGGTTCAGGGACTCGCGCTCCTATGCGCGTGTAATCAGGAAGGTAAGGGGCAGCGTGGAAGTCACCCCCGGTGTTCAGGGACTCGCGCTCCTATGCGCGTGTAATCAGGAAGGTAAGGGGCAGCGTGGAAGTCACCCCCGGTGTTCAGGGACTCGTGCTCCTATGCGCGTGTAATCAGGAAGGTAAGGGGCAGCGTGGGTAGGCGTGGTCTGTCTGCCTACGGGGCTCCGCACCTGTGACTGGTGCTTGGGGTCAGTGGACAGACCGCAGTTCAAGAGCAAAACAACAAGCGCTCACTCGACGACAAGTACGAGTGTCAGCGTCGGCTCCTGCGAGGAATCCGGGAGGAGGCAAGGCTCAGGCTTACCCGGCAAAAGGTCTGTGGTCGTGCGAGGTTCCTCAGGATACACCGGAACATCACGGGCTTGACGGGACTCGGGGTCTAACGATGTAATCAGGTGACGAGCCCCGTGTTCCGGGAGGGAGGAGGTTACATAGAGAAGATAGTGGAAAGAGAAGTAGGACACCCGCTTCAATCAGTGGCAGGCATTCTGGGAGTCGTAGTGCAGCATTCACTCCTCTCAAACTTCCATTCTCACCTACGTGCTGTGACAATCGACAATCTTCCATCCACACGAGACTTGCAGTTGCCAAGGCTTGTTGGCTCCAAACCGAGTGCCGACACCGTCAACAGCTGCAGACGTCGTGGGACCCTCCGAATCCAGCTGCTGGTCTTCATCGATCCCTCCTGGTCCTCGTGAGCGAAGAGACAAAACTACATCAGCGACCTGAAGAGACGCGACAGCTGTGGTTATCCATCTTGCTGGCCACCGGTCACTGGCAAGTGACTTTGAACTCTGTCCCCTCAATTTCTAGGTCTTCTGCAACTCCAATCCATCTTCGGATTCCAGCGGACACTTCTCTCGACGACGCAAGCAGCAAGTCTTCAGTGATCTCCATTGAAAACAGCATCGCGACCCGACACCAAAGGACACGTATGCACCCGGCTTCCCTGGGTGAGGTAACTCTTGCATTACGGTGCCCAAGTGTGCATTGGCTCTCGAAATACTTACCCTGTAAGTTGTTTGCTTGTTGTCCACTCCGAAGTGCCCTAGAACTGTAAAATACAAGCCACGACATTTGCCATTGAAACGCATTGAAAACCCGCGTGTGTGTTTAGACACTGCACACGTCTCCTGTGGGCTGATTACTTACCTGCTATCACTGCAGAAGTGAAGCCCCAGCGATTCCCAAGGCCCTAGGCCTCTTCATATTGCAAGTCGAGTTTGTTAAACCACTATTTTAGTATATGGTCTGGTACGCCCCTAGGGCTACAGCCATATTTGTGCTTAATTTATTGAGAACTGTTGATCTTTTGAATGTTTACCTGGCTCTAATCTCATAAAGAGATTAGTAGAGTATATTTAGAAATAAATACATATATATTTGATATATATACCTGTGTGGTGTCTTTTCATTTGGTAATTCAAGAGATTATAAGGTAAAACAAGCTGCTTTACATTCCTCAGAGACTTAGCCTGAAGGCTGCTCTCCACAGCTACCACTAGGATAGCTTTCTTTAAAAGGTTGTCTTTAAACCTATCTACCAAGAGTCGAATTGGACTGGTGCAAGGTGGCCACTATAACTAGTGACCAGCATATGCCAGGCCAACTTCTCACAGTCGCTGATTATCTTGCTTCCCCGGTTGAAGATGTGGTGGGGGCAGGGGTCAGTGGGTGCTCCAGAGTGCACAGAGCTCATGATAGCTATAGTGTCTTGTGTGGTAAGGAGGTCGCAGTGGGTGAGCTGGTGTTCAGAGTTTGTGTTCATGGGTGTGAGCCAGTTGATACTGTTGGCGGCGGGGGTTGGTATTCGAAGTATTGGTAGATGGCTGATATCTTGTTGTGGAAGAAATCAGCAAGGTTGTCGCATTGTTCTTGTGAGGGAGTGATGTCGTCCTCAGTGGCTGCTGGGTTGGAGAACTCCTTTATGGTGGCAAATAATTCCTTGCTGTGGTTTGTGCTGGCTTGAATGCAGTCTGCCAGGGCGTTCTTCATGGTTTGTTTCAGGAGGCGGTGGTACTGGTTCAATGCTGTCCTGAAGGCGATGCGGTCTTCCGATTGCTGAGGCGCCACTTTCTTTCTAGTTGTCGTCAGTTGCATTTGGTGACTTGCAGTACTGATGTAGTGTGAACTCATATTTGAAAGTGCTTTCACACGCGATAAGGAATAAAAAAGAGTTTTGGTGGAATTAAATATTTACTTAAGATCAAACAGTTTTAGCAGGGAAGCCATAATTTATCCATGTGCTTTTTGTACAAATCAACCAGTAATTGTCTTTCCTCGTGTTAAGGCTTTGTTTTTACTTTTTAGTGCATTTTTCTGCAGGTCCGAAAATATAGAGCAACTCAACCCAAAGGTATTGGAGCATTTTACATGAGTGGCAGTTACATTACACAGGGTCACATCTGTTGTTAATAGAAATAATGAGATTAAGTGAGTTGCCCAGAAGCACAGGATGTTGAACCAACACTGAGAATCCACCCTGGTTCCTCTAGTTCCACAGTCGGCAGCTTTGACCCTAACACCACATCCTACGGGGAACAACCTTTACAACGCAACTTTTACAACGCACTACACTTACAACGCATTTTTTACAACGCACAATCCATTACAACGCATGACATTACAACGCATGACACTACAACGCATTTTTAAAAACTACCTTGACAACGCATTCCATTACAACGCATACTACCATTACACCGCATACCATTACAACGCATAATATTACACTACACTATCCAACACTTACCCTACTGTTGCACCCCCTGGAGTTAGAATAGTAATTTACCCCTATACTATCCAACACTTACCCTACTGTTGCACCCCCTGGAGTTAGAATAGTAATTTTTACCCCTATACTATCCAACACTTTCCCTACTGTTGCACCCCCTGGAGTTAGAATAGTAATTTTTACCCCTATACTATGCAACACTTACCCTACTGTTGCACCTCCTGGAGTTAGAATAGTAATTTTTACCCCTATACTAGCCAACACTTACCCTACTGTTGCACCCCCTGGAGTTAGAATAGTAATTTTTACCCCTATACTATCCAACACTTACCCTACTGTTGCACCCCCTGGAGTTAGAATAGTAATTTTTACCCCTATACTATCCAACACTTACCCTACTGTTGCACCCCCTGGAGTTAGAATAGTAATTTTTACCCCTATACTATCCAACACTTTCCCTACTGTTGCACCCCCTGGAGTTAGAATAGTAATTTTTACTCCTATACTATCCAACACTTTCCCTACTGTTGCACCCCCTGGAGTTAGAATAGTAATTTTTACCCCTATACTATCCAACACTTACCCTACTGTTGCACCCCCTGGAGTTAGAATAGTAATTTTTACCCCTATACTATCCAACACTTACCCTACTGTTGCACCCCCTATACTATCTAATACTTACCTTAAATGCAATTTAATATTATGCGTTGTAATGGTATGCGTTGTAATGGTAGTATGCGTTGTAATGGAATGCGTTGTAAAGGTATTTTTTAAAAATGCGTTGTAGTGTCATGCGTAGTAATGTCATGTGTTGTAATGGAGTGTGCGTTGTAAAAAATGCGTTGTAAGTGCATGCGTTGTAAAAGTGTGCGTTGTAACGACATACATCCCATCCTAGGTAGAGAGAGTGAGGGAGGGAGAGAGGCAGAAGCCACATGAAAGTGCAGTGTGGTATGGGCTCGAAATTCTACCAGGAAGCCGATATGAGCCAGAGCCAGGCTTCAAGCCCGAGCCCAGCTCGAGCGCTCAGTGGCTCACCCAACTCTACTGCAGAGCACTTCCAAGAAGGGTCATCAGCACCAGGCTTGTCCCATTTTAGAAATATACATGCCAACAGACCCAATTCAGGCAGAAGACTCATGATTGTAAAGCCAAAAATATCTTTATTGTGAATGTAGAGTGTCTAAGTAAGGTGTATTTAGATGTCTGTGGCAAGTGTGTGCATTGAAGTCAATAGAGGCTTACAGCTGTTAGGAAGGTAAGGAAGCTAGGCAGATGACCCCGTTCAAGTCTAGCAGGCCTATTTGGGAAGGATGTACGATGTTACAACGTGAGTTTTTACAACGCGTACCGTTACATCGCGGTCGTTACAACGACTGCGATGTTACCATGCCATGCATTTACAACGCAAGTCTTTCCATCGACTTGCACTAGATGGCGTGCTAACATTAGAAAAGCGTAATTTACTATTCCAACTCCAGTCCACTTAACAGTAGGGAAGGTGTTGGGATAGTAAACTACACTATTTGTAAAGTTAGCACGCCATCTAGCGCAAGTCGATGTAAAGACTTGCGTTGTAATGGCATGGCGTGGTAACATCGCAGTCGTTGTAACGATTGCGATGTAACTGCATCGCGGTGTACTAACCGCGATGTAAAGGATGTTCCCCATTTGGGAACCTTGGGAGGGTAAACATGAAGCCAAGGACAGTGACACCTTTTCAGTGAGGTCAGTAGAAATACATGATTTCACCAGCGTAACCAGGGCACCAAAAGGACTTTTATCCTTCAGTGACTTATCTTATACCAGGAATGTTTTATAGCTCCTAGGCTGAAAATCATTGATTCTTTGAGACTACTAGTCACCACATATATAAAACAAGCATTTGCAATGAAATAGGTCTTGCATTTACGCAAGTTTTAGCTATTGGCATTGTAAATGACAATGCCTTTTTTAAAGTTTTGGTTTTTAAAACATACTTAAAAGGCATTGTCATTTACAATGGCAATAGCTTAAACTCGCGTAAATGCGAGATCTGTGGAAATTTAGTTTGTATCTGAACATTATCTGCGCCATCTTGTCTCTCCCCAAGCGCCACACGCAGAAAACGCGCAACGGCCATTTTAGGCACCATGGTCTCATTGCCGATCGCCAGCGCGTCCCTCAGGCGCTGCAAACATCCCCCGCGCGCCGGCCACCCCCGCTCTCTCATACATGGGCCATAAACCCTCTCCTTCTGCGCAACCCTGCCATGGAACCACATCCCGCGCCTGACCAACACCTCCTTTCATCCCATACATGGTCATACATCCTTTTGATAACCCCCTTCCTCTGCGCCCAATTGTCCGAACAGATCCCAGGCCATCACCTAGCCCTGCGGATGCAGTTTATTGCCCCTACTGTAAGGGAAACACCTCACATCAAAGGGATTACAGTAGATCAAGGCCCCCACCCCCTGAGACCCGACCAGTCGCACACACCCCCGGGAATTGGCGGAATGTCCAGCTGTGTGATAGCCATCTCCTACTGTGGGTGGGGTGGGGGCTTCCACTGTAGTTATGTGTGGTAGCGGATCCGAGCCGGGCATTCCGAGGATGTTCGTTCGTGTATCAAAGCAATCTCAAGAATGTGCCATGTACAATAAACCGGTAATAAAGTCAAAAATGTGTGTATAAGAGACCAGGTCTCAGAGATGCAGTTAGAGCACCTCGAGATGATACCTTGCTGTCCTTTCTGATGTGTTCTGCTCCGACGGAATAAAACTTTGTTTCCTGCCTTCCAGTCTCCGGCGCCTGCCTCTTTTGTTGGTTAATCATCGAATGGTATAAGAGGCGATTACCGCCGGGCAATACTTGAATGGTTATCGACTGAAACTGCTGCTACCATTTAACAATTGGCGTCCCAAACGTGGGGCCCATCAGCGACACGTGGATCCAACGGGAGAGGTCCCGACGACAGAGTGAACGACTAAAACGATCGGGAAGAGCTCCTGCCCGATAGACCCTCGTCTGGCAGCCGATCATCCGAACTTCACTGGTTCCGAGCAGACCTCTCTCGAGTGATCTACGGTCCTGACTGGGAACCATCAGGAGTGCCGTGGCAAATACGGAGAGTAGAGGACGATCGGGCGCTGGAGGCGGAAGACGAGAAACTGTCCATGCGGTCCGGGTAAGGTCGTGTAACACGACAAATTGCGAAACGATTGATTGAAAATACTAGTATTGCTTATTTGATTGTTCTTTTTGAGATATTCGCTGCCTACAAACGGGGAAGAGTAGAAATACTCTCTCTCCCTTTGCAGATAGTGAAGGGTAGGTAACGCGGACTTTTGTCCCCCTTTGTAACCTGTCGTGCCTATTTTTCTCCCCACTGATTGATTGTCCGAACATTGATTGTTTTTGACGAATAGTGCTTTTTGAGATATTCTCTGTTTGCAAATAACGTAGAATAGAAATATTCTGTCTAGTCTTTGCAGATAGTGAAGGATAGGTAGTGCGGACTTTTGTCCCCCTTTGTAATCTGTCATGCCTATCATCTCCCCACTGATTGGTAGTTGGTTCTGCCCGGACCGCTTATTAGAGATGAACCATCCGGCTCCACTGGAAGGCACCCCTAATAAGGACATGTTTACTAAATATGGACTAGTCGCTGTAGCTTATAGCAAACTATGGCATAAATATACAAAGAAGGACTCCGAAAGTCAGTGGCCACTGATGGGATCCTTTGATGACCATAAAATAGAAACGCTAGAAATAGCTCTACGTAGCAATAAAACGACGGCCACTATGCTCGACAGTATCGGCATGTGGCGCAAAGAAACAACGCAACGGAAAAAGAGAGAAGAAGTAAAGGCAGAAAAAGAACTACGAAAGGCAGCTCACCTTGCCGCTAGAAAGTTAGAGGAAGAAATAAAGGAGAGAAAGGAAGCTAAACAAAAACAAGAATCTGAAACGTCAGGCCAGTGCCCTGTTAGGACCCCCTCTACGCTCTACCCTGAGTTGCCTTCCAAGCAACGGGCGAACAATGAATTGCTATTAGGTCCTCCGATCATCTACATGCCCCCTCCATACGCTCCCTCCCAACCTATAGTGCAGCACCCACACCCCCGAACGCAAGCGAAAGCAGTACCAGGGCCTCGGTCCTCACGGCCTCTGCGCCGGCCGAGCCTCTTGTACTGAACACAACGTTAGCAATAACGTTAGATGACCCCGAGACGAGAAAGAAAGATTCCGCCAGAATGAATCGGCTAACAAAGGGTGAACGAGCCGGAATCGATAAGGTAGTGAGAACACTAGTAGAACGGAAGGAAAGTGAGGAATATGTGACAGATATGTATAACTTGTATGCCGACAACCACAGACGACACTTTGTCGTACGACTTTGTTATCACACTCTGAATGCCTATGAGGATAGGTACCAGGATAGAGGTCCCGAAGGCTTAGCAACCTTGTATAGAAAGGTTGATATTGGGGAAGAGGGAGAGGGCGATGTGACGGACCTCTTCACACGTACACTCGAAGTCTACCGACATCTTAAAGAACACAGGCAGACGACCAAGACAGAAACCCCCATAGCGACTGAACCCCAGGCAGGAAAAGCTGATACCATGATGCCCATCAAGGAAGCCGCTCCTTACTGGGTCCCCCCATGAGGTCAGGGAACACACGATGACATCAACCACCAAGATGCGAAGGGAAGGGTTGTATATAACTGGGTCTATCAGCCATGGGACCGACAAGACATCCTGACCTTTAGAAAAACCCTACCCGACTTAAGAAAGAACCCGACTGCCTTTTACACAGAACTAGGTACGGCCTTAGGTTCAACTATAATGACCTTGGCGGATATCGATTTGTTCTTCGGGTTATGTCTGCCGGCTGATGTGTGGAAGCAAATCCGGAAAGTCGACCACGCTGAGCCGTTCGGATATACCTGGGTACAACTCGATACCATAGACAAGCAGCGAGAACCTGGACAGAAACCTCTAAAGGCCATATTGGAACTCCCAGACAAGATTGTTCAGAAAGTAAAGACCCTAATCCCAGAAAGGAAGGTAGACTGGTCGATAGTGACGGCTTGCCGCCAGAAATCCCAGGAGGATGTATCCGAATACTTCTCTCGATTCGAGACAGTGTTTTCCGATTATAGTGGCCAGGACATGACCACTGCAACCGGACATCACCTCTTTGTCCAGAATTATGTGAAGGGTCTGTCACAGGAAGTCTCCCAGAAGTTACAGACCAGCGAGAGTAGTTGGGCAGCCTCCAAACCCGCGGCTATCCTCCAATTGCCCAGTACTACGAACACCAAAAGAATGAGAACGATAGGGCGTCCGAGAGAAAGAAAAAGGAGCTGAAGGAAAGGGTAATGATCGCACAGTTGCAAGGGGTGACCATAGGAAGGGAGCCTCCCAAGGGAAACTACCAACCGACTGCTCCTAGAAAACTACCCCCTAGAGACCATGCACCCACACCCTACGCTGGACGCAGGGACTTAGACGAGAATCAGTGTGCGTTCTGTAAAGGGTTCGGACACTGGAAATCCCAGTGCCCGGTCCTTCTGGATATGAACAAGAATAGGGACACAAGAGACATAGCAAACAGCCCCAGAAATAGAGGACAGGAACGAGGGTACACGAACGACACCACCAACGACAGGCCAGACAGACCAAACACCTTCGACCGCCCCCGACAGAACCAGTGCCAGCAGTCCGACTACGAAAACACCCATGACTTTGCATAGGACCGCCAGGGGCAAGGGAGGGATCCAGTCGAACTCCGTGTTGACCAGCAAGGTCCTTACGTCACTGCTAAGGTCCTGGGCACAAAGTCTCCATTTTTGGTAGATACTGGGGCGACACGTAGTGCGCTATCTAAACGGCTGATCCCAAGGGCACCCTTGTCTGGCTCACATGTAACCTCAATAGGCTTTGATGGAACGCCCTCCACTAATCCCTTGTCCGCACCAATCTCCTTTGACTTGGAAAATAACACCACTGACACGACATTTCTGCTCTCCTCCAACACCCCCGACGCCATTATGGGTCTTGATTTACTAAAACATTTCCGGGCTACCATCAGATGTTCCCCAGACGGAGTTCGAGTCATACTGCACGATAACCCAGATCTGTTCAGGCCTTGTCTCGCACAACGTATGTTCTCCATATCCGATGCTGACCTGTCCCTACTTGACACGTTACCCACACATCTATGGGCTAAAACCGACTCAGACGTAGGACGCATGGTGATCGACCCTGTACACATAACTGTCCGACCGGACGCAGTGCTCCCAAAGCTTCCACAGTATCGGATATCGCCCGAAGGCGAAAAGGCGTTGGTGGAAATCATCCAGTCCCTAGTCGTTGCAGGAGTGGTAGAAGAAGTAGTTAGTAATGTTTGCAACAGCCCTATCCTACCCATTGTTAAGAAGCAAGGCGAGGGAGATGAGAAAGCATACCGCTTCATTGTCGACTTACGAGAGGTTAACAAAGTAGTCATACCTCAGTACCCGGTAGTCTCAGATATCACCACCATCCTCACCCTGATTCCGTCCACTGCCACTACCTTTACCGTTATTGACCTCAAGAACGCATTCTTTTCCATCCCCATCCACCCATACAGTCGCTACCTTTTCGGCTTCACCTTAAAAGCCCGTTCGTACAGATTTTGTAGAGCACCACAAGGCTACACTGAGAGTCCCAGCATATATAGCCAAGCCCTCAAGAGACAACTGGATGCAGTTGAACTACCGGACGGAGTGGTGTTAATACAGTACGTCGATGATATTCTTTTGGCGTCCGACACCACTCCGCTTGCAGTCACAGCCACCATCCACCTCCTCCACTTCCTCGCGGAGAACGGTCACAACGTCTCCAGGAAGAAGTTGCAATTCTGCCAACCCCAAGTGACATACCTAGGCCACCTCCTATCCAAAGATGGGAGGAAGCTTACACCTGACCGAATTCAGACCATCCTAGAAACCCCTGTTCCCAAAACTCAGAAGCAAGTGCGGTCTCTGGTAGGCCTCACCTCCTTCTGTCGACAGTGGTTGCCAAACTTCAGTCTTATTGTAAAACCTCTGCTTTCCCTGTTGGCTAAAGATGTCCCCTTCCCCCTCCCCTGGACACCCGAATGCTAATCCTCCTTCAAAGAATTACGAGATGCCCTTTGCTCAGCACCAGTCCTAGGAACCCCAGACTACACTAAACCTTTCTCCCTCTTCACCCACGAAAGGGAGGGATGCGCGTTGTCTGTTCTAACCCAGTCCATAGGTCCCAAGCAACGCCCTTGTGCCTACTTCTCTGCCACTCTTGACCCTGTAGCCAGAGCTTCGCCCGCCTGCCTTCGAGTGGTAGCTGCCGCTGCTGTCTCTATCCGACAAAGTGAGGGGATCGTGCTTTCAAACCCCCTCACCGTGCTAGTACCCCATGCAGTTGACACCCTCCTGAACCAGACTAAGACTCAACACCTGACTAGCGCACGACTGACTGGTTATGAACTGACTCTGCTTGCACCCCACATCACGTTGAAACGATGCACCACTCTGAACCCAGCCACTCTGCTACCTCTCCCTGACAATGACCCCAATGCGTCCCCGATACATGACTGTGTGACCCTCACCGACGAACAGACTAAGAATAGGGTTGACCTCCGAGATACTGCCTTCCCAGATCCTGACGGAGAGCTGTGGGTAGATGGCTCATGCATCAAGCTCCTCGACGGCACCACCTCAGCCGCCTATGCAGTCACCACGGCCCGAACAGTTGTTGAGACAGCACGCATCACACAGCGATCCGCACAGGCGGCTGAACTGATTGCTCTCACACGAGCATGCATCCTAGCAGCGGTGACAACCGCAAACATTTACACCGACAGCCAGTACGCCTTCGGGGTGGTTCACCACTTTGGGCTCCTATGGAAGGAGAGGGGATTCCTGACTTCCCATGGCACACCCATCCTACATGGAGATCTAGTCTCCGCTCTGACCGAAGCAGCCCTCCTCCCCACACGGCTAGCTGTGATCAAATGCCAGGCCCACAAAAAGGTGACGGACATTATAGGACAGGGAAATGTGCTGGCTGACATCACTGCCCGAACCACAGCCGAGAATAGGTCAACAACACGCATGTACGTGACCAGGTCACAAACTGAAAAATGGAAGGATGCTAGGGAAACCATTAGAGACATACAATTGGCCAGCTCACCACACGAATTGACTGAATGGGCACGGGTGGGATTGAAAGACGATGAAGGCTGCTGGCGAACTAGAGACACGAACAAATGGTTGCCACCTGACTCATACCTGATTCCCATGCTGACCATGACACACTCCCCCGCACACATAGGGTCTGCCCCCATGATTGAACTCATCTCCAAAGTCTGGCACAACGACAAAATCCCAGACTCAGCTAAACGCCTAGTCCAACAATGTCTGATATGCCTCCAACACAACCCTGGTAAAGGAACTGCTGTACCCCGGGGAGGGTTTGGGGTTCCTAGTCACCCCTTTGAGGTCCTACAGATGGACTACATTCAGTTAGAAAGGTGCCAAACCCTGAAGTACGTGCTTGTCGTTGTGTGCGCTTTCAGCAAATGGGTGGAAGCCTACCCAACCCGCGACAACACTGCTATGACTACCGCAAAAGTACTACTGAAATAATTCTTCCCCCGTTACGGCCTTTGTCGAATTTTGTGGAGCGACAACGGCCCCCACTTCGTAGCCGAAGTTATCCAACTCATCTTAAAAGGGTTGGGTGTAAAACAGAAGTTTCATGCGGTCTTCCACCCCCAATCTGCAGGCTTGGTTGAGCGACATAATGCCACATTGAAACTCAAACTAGCCAAAATAGTTGCCACCACAGGACTGAAATGGCCAGACGCCCCTCACTAGCATTGCTATCAATGCGTTCCACTCCTACCAAACACCACTTAACCCCCTACGAGGTCGTCTTCGGGCGACCCATGAACCTTTGGACTGCACCAAAACCAACATCCATCCACGACGTCCCGGACGTCCTCATGTCTGACTATCTGTACAATCTAACTAAAACGTTGTCTGTTATCCATCAGCAGGTGCTGCAAGCCATTCCCGATGCTTCCAGGGGCCCCGGACACGACATCCAACCCGGTGACTTTGTCCTAGTGCGCAACTTCCAGCGCACCAAGAGTCTGGAGCCCCGGTGGACGGGCCCCCTGCAAGTCCTGATCACCACCCGAACAGCTCTTCGAGTGGAGGGGAAACGTAATTGGCTGCATGCACACCACTGCAAGAAGGTATCATCGACCCTGACGACCACCGACAACATCACCGCCCAAGAGGAACTTCTGGACAAAGACCGACCATCCCTGAGCTGCTACCCGAATACAGAGACACTTGAATTGACTGAATATCCCGATCCCACTGTGCCATCCAAAGAAGGGTATAACCTACGACGAAAGGAGGGAACTTCGGCTAAGCAGACCACGAACTAAGTTGAAATCTCAGAGCGGTAGCCTAGTCACCTCAAAGGCCTCCAGGAGAGAAACTAAACAAAGTCTGTGGTTCTACCCGCTACCGAGTCCCTTGAAGGTGATGGAAGCGCCCGACATGAAGATGATGAAAGCAACCGGACGTCCGAAGATCCACTACAAAAACCCAAAGACTGACAAAATGCTGACAAAATGCAAGACTGACTTAGTCCCTATGAAATTGTGTTCGGCCACCCGGCCAACATATGGGGAGTGCCAAGGCCGACAAAATTCAGTGAGATCGAACACCCTGTACTGCTTGATTATTTGTATGAATTGACGGCTCAATTGCGTGTTTTACACCAACAGGTTCACGATACTCTGCCTCAGGTCTCTGAAGCTCCAGGACATCTTATCGATCCTGGATCATGGGTGCTGGTCAAGAACTTCCAGCGGACAAAGAATGACCAGCCCCGTTGGACCGGCCCCCACCTTGTCCTTCTCTCAACAAGATCAGCTGTTCGAGTGGAAGGGAAAAAGAACTGGATCCACGGCATACACTGCAAGAGGGTCCCTTTGCCTCTACCGTACGACCGGTGGGCCCAGGAGGGGATCGCTGACTCTGAGACTGAGACCGTGCCTCGTTTTCTGCCTTTTAGCGATGCACGTGTAAAAGGAACACTTTCTGAACGAGAAAGTGATAATATTTTGCAAGAAGCTGTGCCACCGTCAATTCGATTGAACACTACAGAGCCTGAACTCTTGTTCCAGAACCAGACAGTACCTGGAAAAAGCTGTTATAATTTGAGGCCGAGAACTATGGACAAATAAAAATTATTTTTCTTTGCTATTTTTGAAAGTGCAGCTCTCTCCTCTGAGAAACATTCTTATTTTTGTTTTTCGAACCGCCATCCGGGTTCAGCTGTAGGGTCGTGGTTGCCCAAGTCTTTGGAGTGCAGCTGAAGACGTTAGGTCGACAGTTCTGGTCGGTCTAAGGGAGTTGCCCTGAACTAACAGAAGCATTCCTTAGCATAGAACACCCTACCACCGCGAGCAGCAATTAGAGAGGATGGAGTTTTTCGAGAATGAGAGACCTGCCAAACAGATGGACTTTAAAGCCAGAATGTGTATAATGATGACAATGAAACGATTTTTGAAATTATGTATTTTCATGTTGCTTAGTGTAATGACGTTTTTAATAGGATATGTTTCATTCTCTTTTCAAGTGACATTTGCACCCACTACACAGCCCATACCTCCTTCTACTGTTTCCTCGCATTCTTTTCACCCTCTGCCTGAACACGAGTCCGCTAGAAGATTAGAATTTGTCAATAATTCATTCGTTCAGCTTCTACGCCAACACCAATTAGTAGTGAACACAACTAACTGTTGGGTTTGTGGTCTTATGCCACATACTACTGATAAAGGTATCCCTTATCTGGTCCTGCCTTTTAGCCATAATGGTTCTGTGTGGGCATATAGAACGATATTCATATACGCTCATGAAGCCAACCCCCTACGTTCTGTGAAAGATAATCCTAAGAATAGTGCTCTAGTTAAGGGTATAGTAGATATGATTAGGGAAGATATTTCCTATGAGATTATCCCGAGAGATGAGACACTAGCATATATTGGATGGAACATAACAGGATATGGAGTTACTCTGAATGAGAACCAGCGAGCAAAGAGATCCTCCCCGATTTGGATTGTACCCCATCAGGGTCACCTATGTCTGCAAGGTAATGGCAAGAATCCCAGAGCTCAGTCAGGGAAAAGTATCTGCACTGAAACATATGTTTTTGCGTCTCAGACTTCTCCTTCGTTCTTAGCAGCTAAGGGTACCTATTTCATCTGCCATAATAGAGCCTATACATGGTTGCCCCCTGACTTCTCAGGCACATGTTTTGTTTCGTTCCTGTTGCCTCCCACCGACACGGCCGCGGCAGATTACCATAAGACAAGGATAGTTAGAGGTGTCATCAGTAAAGAAGACACTACAGGACAAGAACTTGGAGATTTCGTCAAGGGTTTTCTGCCCTTTTGGGGGCCTATGGTTAACAGCAGGAACATAAGGCAATTGACAAGGGTGGTTGAATCCACGGTAGTTGAAACCGCCGGTGCCCTTAGTAATTTGACTGCTGAGCTCCAGTCGGATCGCCTTATGACTCTTCAGAACAGGGTCGCATTAGACGTCGTACTTGCAGACCGAGGTGGGGTATGTAAAGTGATCCAATCAAGTTGCTGTGTTTTCATTCCAGATAACGCTCCGACAGTTTACCAGGCCATTTCCAAACTGCATAAGATCTCCGAATCTATTCACGTGGATAAAGGAGATTGGTCATTGATGGGGTGGTTCTGGGAACTGATATCCGCCTGGGGATGGAAGATTCTGATAGTCATTGGGATGATCTTAGCCATTCTTTTCCTGTCCTGTCTGTGTGTACAGTGTGCTCCTGCAATATGTGGCCTCTGTGCTACATCGTGTGTAAGGAAACCTGTATCAAGAGACGAGCTAAGTAATAGGATGATGCTACAGCAACATCTCAACGACTTTATGAATATAGACCTGGACTCAGATTAGCGTGAGTATAGGTTATTGCCTATGTAAGGGCAAAAGGAGGGTCTGTGGTACTGAAAATTCTGGACCCGTGTTATAAACATCGTCGTATCATGACGATTTTGGTATCAGCAGACCGAGAATGATTAGAATACTATGCACAAGCATTGTCGTCATTTTCGGGTGACGAAATCACCCTGAAATCAGAGTTTCCATCCTGAACCCTCGGTTTCCATTTGAACGGCAGCCATTTTGTGATTGCCCTCACATAGGCCAATGACTAAGGCCAAAAACGAGTCTGAAGGACACATACACCTTTGCTGACTCCTCGGTGACCTGGGCAAGCTGACTCCACTGCCTGAAGCCAAACCTGTTCGGCCAGTTCCTTTCCCAGTGGCCGAATGAGATTAGTATCAAGGCACAACATATCATAAAACCTCTTCATCACACACAAACCATGCCTAATCTTACACACACCTGTCCCTGTTACTTTCTTCTATGACTTGCTTTACGAGGAGGAAGTGCCCGTTTATATTGGGGGTCCGTTGATATCTGATGAAAGTACCGAGCCTTGCCGGGTAATTGATTGAGGGCTGGACAAACTGAAATATGGGCTTGCCATCATGACTTTGCTTCTTCTTTGTAGTGAAAATATGTGAATGGTCAACTGTAAAATAAGGAATGTTTGCCTAAAGCATAATATTCTGTATAAAAAGAGAAGGCTGGCTTTGTAAGGTTGAGCAGTCTCCTGAGAATATACACCGTGTTGTACTTCTAGGATACCTGTTACTGGTTGCAGCCAATAAATACGATCTTTGACTTCACCAAGAAGACTCTGTGTTTCTGTAGTCTGAAACAGGAAGGACTCGAAGTCTTAGGGTGTGTTCCCTGGCACCGCTGGGTTCTGAAAAACCCAGTACTTCACTACGGGCAGTGGGCACCCAGGCACTCTTGTGGAAGGCTACTGGCAGTGGGCACCCAGGCACTCTTGTGGAAGGTTACGGGCAGTGGGAACCCAGGCACTCTTGTGGAAGGCTATGGGCACCCAGGCACTCTTGTGGAAGGCTACGGGCAGTGGGCACCCAGGCACTCTTGTGGAAGGCTACGGGCAGTGGGCACCTGGGCACTCTTGTGGAAGGCTACGGGCAGTGGGTACCCAGGCACTCTTGTGGAATGCTATGGGCAGTGGGCACCCAGGCACTCTTGTGGAAGGCTACGGGCAGTGGGCACCCAGGCACTCTTGTGGAAGGCTATGGGTAGTGGGCACCCAGGCACTCTTGTGGAAGGCTATGGGCAGTGCGCACCCGGGCACTATTGTGGAAGGCTACGTGCAGTGCGCACCCAGGCACTCTTGTGAAAGGCTATGGGCAGTGGGCACCAAGGCACTCTTGTGGAAGGCTACGGGCAGTGGGCACCTGGGCACTCTTGTGGAAGGCTATGGGCAGTGGGCACCCGGACACTCTTGTGGAAGGCTACGGGCAGTGGGCACCCAGGCACTCTTGTGGAAGGCTACGGGCAGTGCGCACCCAGGCACTCTTGTGGAAGGCAACGGGCAGTGGACACCCAGGCACTCTTGTGGAAGGCTAAGGGCAGTGGGCACCCAGGCACTCTTGTGGAAGGCTACGGGCAGTGAGCACCCGGGCACTCTTGTGGAAGGCTACGGGCAGTGCGCACCCAGGCACTCTTGTGGAAGGCTACGGGCAGTGGGCACCCAGGCACTTTTGTGGAAGGCTACGGGCAGTGGGCACCCAGGCACTCTTGTGGAAGGCTACAGGCAGTGGGCACCCAGGCACTCTTGTGGAAGGCTACGGGCAGTGGGCACCCAGGCACTCTTGTGGAAGGCTACGGGCAGTGGGCACCCAGGTACTCTTGTGGAAGGCTACGGGCAGTGGGCACCCAGGCACTCTTGTGGAAGGCTATGGGCAGTGCACACCCGGGCACTCTTGTGGAAGGCTACGGGCAGTGGGCACCCAGGTACACCTGTGGAAGGCTACGGGCAGTGGGCACCCAGGCACTCTTGTGGAAGGCTACGGGCACCCAAGCACTCTTGTGGAAGGCTACGGGCAGTGAGCACCCAGGCACTCTTGTGGAAGGCTACGGGCAGTGGGCACCCAGGCACACTTTTGGAAGGCTACGGGCAGTGGGCACCCAGACACTCTTGTGGAAGGCTACGGGAAGTGGGCACCCAGGCACTCTTGTGGAAGGCTATGGGCAGTGGGCACCTGGGCACTCTTGTGGAAGGCTACGGGCAGTGGGCACCCGGGCACTCTTGTGGAAGGCTACGGGCAGTGGGCACCCAGGCACTCTTGTGGAAGGCTACGGGCAGTGGGCACCCAGGCACTCTTGTGGAAGGCTACGGGCAGTGGGCACCCAGGCACTCTTGTGGAAGGCTACAGGCAGTGGGCATCTGGGCACTCTTGTGGAAGGCTATGGGCAGTGCACACCCAGGCACTCTTGTGGAAGGCTATGGGCAGTGGGCACCCAGGCACTCTTGTGGAAGGCTATGGGCAGTGGGCACCCAGGCACTCTTGTGGAAGGCTACGGGCAGTGGGCACCCAGGCACTCTTGTGGAAGGCTATGGGCAGTGCGCACCCGGTCACTCTTGTGGAAGGCTACGGGCAGTGCGCACCCAGGCACTCTTGTGGAAGGCTATGGGCAGTGGGCACCAAGGCACTCTTGTGGAAAGCTACGGGCAGTGGGCACCCAGGCACTCTTGTGGAAGGCTACGGGCAGTGGGCACCCAGGCACTCTTGTGGAAGGCTACGGGCAGTGGGCACCCAGGCACTCTTGTGGAAGGCTATGGGCAGTGGGCACCCAGGCACTTTTGTGGAAGCCAATTACTTATTTGGCATTCAGCAGTAGCAAAGCACAAAATGTTGTACCCAAAGCAAACTTTGATGAGGCCAACCAATCTACCCTAAACTTATGCTTCCCAGTTCAGACATGCAAACTTGTCTTGGTTCTGGAGGGGGTATGCTGCACTAACAACGCTGAATGGGCCAATGGTCTGGACCGGCATAGCACTTTAGATGACTGAATTGGCTTATATGGGCACTTCTCTCTGTCCGGCCATTTTTCCACCTACATCATGTGGTGGAAACTGGAGCTCGGCCAGGAGATATTTCTGAAGGCCGAAGAGCAGACCCTTTCTAGGGTCCAGCCAGGAGCGCGCAGAGTGAAGCAGGCTGTGGTGCATCATCTCGGGGGGCGGGGGGGGGGGGGTGGAGTGCTCGGCTATACTCCTCAACTGGTTAAAGGGATTGAATTCCCCCACGAACCACAGGAGTGCGAGCTCTCTGCACCAGAAGTCCACATGTGTGACTTGCCCTCCCATGCCACCCAGCCCGCAGTGCCTGTCCTCCCATGCGTCTCACAACACCTCATCCTGTCAGTGTACCCCTGGATTCCCACGCTCTGTACCCACCAGTACCCCAGCTCCTCACACTCAAAACCCTGTGCGTTTTATATAGAACCAGTCCAGCTCACATCAGTCTCTCAGGCAAGGAGGAATCATTTACAGAGAAATTTTTTATTGTAGCAGGAGTATGTGAAGCATAAGGGGCTGTTCCTAGAGCAGCGTAATTCAAGGGCTCGGTTGTTATCCAGTTTATGCATTAACATTACATATCACGGCCCTTTTCAACGCACCAGGTGGAAGACCAAAAACATTAAGTATTATGTTATTTAATTGTCTATTCCATATTTCAGCCATTTGTATAGCTACATAGTACACTCAAAATCTGGCATCTGTTAATTCACCGTTAATAATTGTTTACTACTCAAATTATAATTCACATACTATTTCCCAACCTCTTCCCTCCCGTTGTTTATATACCCCCACCACCCAAAACCCCCCAAAACTATAACAATCATTAGAACAGGCAGGCAAACGTTTCCAACATTCACCCCCAAAAAAACACTAAACGTTTTAAATATAATTTAATAAGCTTGTTCACTTATACATAATCTCATCTCAATTACAGACAAAGTAACATAAATGCTTATTACACTTTTTTTATCATGTTTGCGAGATGCTGCACACAAGCCACACTACTCTACAACAGAGCTTAAACACATGAGCGAAGCCAGTCGCTCTGGCTAAACACTTATGAGCTCCCAAGGGCGAGACGTATTGGCTTTGGCAATGCTTGTTAATACTTGCACTCTTATTCAAGGTGTAGTCTGGCACACTGGATGACGTGTCTCTTACACGTCTTTCGGTTGTATTGCTTGATAGGTTATGTATTTATCTTGAAGGGCATTATTCGTCCGATTCTATGATCAAGCTATATATAACTTTTTGGGGGAAAAAAATTGTTGGAGAAAAAAAGAAATGGGTTTTCAAAGGCTGGCAGAAGGCTGAGAGATTGCTGATGATGCGTCGCTATGCCAGAATGTTGTCTCGAAGACACCGAGGGCACTCCCACTGTAGAACGGCCTCTTGAAAGAATGCACGTGCAGAAGCTCATCAGAACCTGATGGAAGGTTTGTTGGCAGCAGTCAGGTGTGAATAATTCCAAGACACAGAGCCCCTGGTTGCTAAATGTTGCATCAGTAAGCCACAATGACAGAGGCATACAACACCTTCGCGGGGTTATTATATGTGAGGATTAGATACAAAGATACAAAGGGAACAACGGTGGAGGTGGGGGGTGGGGGTGGGTGGTGCCATTTCAGAGAGCCCCAGGCTTCCGGAAGTTGGTTAAACTTCCTCAGCTAGCACGAGCTCCCAGTGTACATTTCTGAAGATGCCAGTTAGAAGTTGAAAGGAGTGATGTTCAGAGAGTGTGGAATAAAATGCAAGCTTCTTCATAAAGGATTTTAGCTGGTAGAAGCAGGATGCTAATACCACAATAAGCTGGTAATTTATGGAGAAATTGTTTTTAAGACAAGCACAAGGGTTTGATTCTTAAAGTCTAGGCAAGGCAGTTCATCCAGGAAGACTGCCATCGGCAAGGCATCCCAGTGGAGGAATCCCCCACACAACCAGGACATTTGTGTTATCAAAGTTAATTTAAACATGTGTTCTCCAGTGGTGCCTGGCCCCAAAAGACTCACTCAGAAGGGTGATTGAGTTGGTGGGGTGGTGAATAATTCGGTACCACCTACATACGACTTGAGCTCAAAGGATATAATATAAAACCCAGCAATGTTTGGAACACACTAAAGAGGTGAAAAGAGAGGGGAGAAACGGAACAACTGCAGAGCAGAAAGGAAGAGAGTCAAAGAGTGCACATTGCTTTCCTTGATATAAAAGATTAAATATATTTGTAGTAATTTCACATGTAGCATGACTAGCCTGGGGTTTGTTGATTATGCAGCTACATCCCCAAGCCGGGCTCCTTGACCCTCAAGTCCTCCAACTAAGAACATGAGACGGTCCAAATGGAACCTTATCACAGTCCCCAAAGCCAAGCTAGGACATATTCAACATTTCCAAGCTTGGTCTCACCCATAACACAAAGACTACGTACCTCATATATATCCTCACTGACATTACTTGTGGTAAACACCTTTACAACACAAATCATTTCCCTCTCTCAAGTACTTGAGTAGTCTAATGAAGCCTTTTCTCTCCTGATCCAGCGATCCGGGACTATGAACCAGGGCCCGATTCATTACCCAATAAGCCCCTTCACGCTTGGTGAGTAAAGTACCAAACTTACCAATTTCCAATTAGAATATCATACTTTGTGGCGATGCAATCTTTATTTTTGTAATCAGAGTTTGGCAAACTAATACCTGGAACTAGTAAAACTCATTATAAACTAAATTCAATATCTCTAATAAAGACAAACTCACTTGTATATTTATAATGCTTTATCTAAAATAATGTGATTGCTCATCAAGTACAATACAGCTTGAATCATTGATCACCATACAAGAAACAAGAAATGACAAATGCCATCTCATAACGTTGCATTGAGTGAGTGGATAGGCGTAGAGACAACAGATTAGAGACAAAAGACATTCATAAAATAATTATGCAAATTCAGAAATATAATACTAACCCACAAAGATTTTTAGAAAACTACTCTCTGGCCATGAGAGCAGCAAGGCCCCTCAAGAAGATTTGAAGAGCAAAGACTAAGGGCCATATATACGTAGCCGTTACCGGTCGGTAACGGCCGATTTTCGGTAATTATACCGTTACCGACCGGTATTTAGGCTTTTGACATGTAGGGGGCTCATTTCTGTATTCGGTAATTTACCGAATCGGTAAAATTACCGAATCGGTAATTTTACCGATTTGGTAAATACCGAATACAGAAATGAGATGTAGGGGGAGTGTGTGGTGGGTGTGGGGATTCATTATTTACCACCAACTGTAAGTTGGTGGTAAATGACAAATGACTCAGTAAATGCATGTGTTAGCCCTTAGATGTGTGCAATGTGGCAGACACACATGCCCTCAGGGCATGTATGTGTGCCACATGTGCACACATGCAGAAATCAGGGGTGCAACAGGGTGTCAATGTGACACCCTGCCACCCTTGATTGAGCTCCCCCCATTACCGATTCGGTATTTACCGATTCGGTAATGGTAACTGGCTTCCCATTGATTCCTATGGACCTCCTGGCCCATAGGAATCAATGAGATACAGGTTGCCATTACCGAATCGGTAAATACCGACTCTAAAATACCGACACTTACCGATTCGGTATTTTTTTACCTACATTACATTTACCGATTCATAAATACCGAATCGGTAACATTCGGTATTTATGAAGTGGTAAATGTAGTTTACCTACATAAGGCCCTAAGTCGGGAATTAGCAAACAGGAAACAGCCAGCCCAAATTGGAGACAGCAATACAGCCCTCTCCTCTCGCACAGAAGGAACACACGCAACGCCTAAACCCCTCCCACCAAGTACCTTATATTATACCCTAAAACACATGTATCATAACACACAATTTCTCTTCATTCTATTGGTTAAGGAATGGGGTGTATTGTCACACCACTCTGGTCATGATGCTTCTGTAAAACTGTCCATTGTCCTCTTTATTCATTTTATCAACTTCCAACCCAGGAAATAAAAATTCGAGCTGCAGTGATAGTACACATTCCCTCCATCTCGGTCATGTAACTACTTTTGCGCCTCGATTGTTCAATTGTGTCGCTCTCTGAGGAAGTGTTCCGCTTCTGAAGATTATTTTGTTTCTCCACACAAACTTTGGCAGGCACACAGGACCCGTGAAGGACGAACAGTTTTCCACCTTCCCTTTCTCCGTCAGATTAAACCTGCATTTATTTTCTAAAATGACTCTCGGGCCTTTTCTGCAGAGCAGAAAACCATATTTCTACAGAAAACAAACACAATTATTATTAATCACTTATAATGCTTTAACATAGACGCACATACATTTGCCTATGCGCATCCCAGATTAAGGTAATTTCCATCACATATTAGTATAGACCAATCAAGCAGCATTAGTCTTTTAATTTTCAATTAGTCATAAGCATTTGCGGCCTACTTCAGCATTTTAGTTTTTGCCTGTGCAGTTTTCACTTTCCCTTATGTTAGCTCTTTTCGCATCTACTTTGCACATCACACGATTATTGATTTCACACTTTGGGAGTTCAATCCGAGTAGGTTTAATTTCGGGAAACCCCAGGTCCATCAATTCCCCCTTTGATGGCGTCTTTGAGCCATCACCAAATAACACACACATACAATTTGTCACCATTTAATCATTATAGAAAGCTGTAGTTCTCTTTTGCTTCAACATAACCCCATCTATATCCTTTACTATTTCATAGTAATTTCCTCTCCTGTCTTCTAACTCTATTTCTTCCCTCTTCTTTTTTCTTGCTCTCCTTTCAACATCTTGTGTTCCTCTCTTACATTTGAAACACTTATATATCAATAGTATCATTAGTATCCCTGTAGCAACCGCAATTATTGGCGTTAGTATCCTCCCTAGCAAACTATTACAAAAAGTAGAAAACCAATACCCCACTGTAGAGAAACCCCTTACCAAGTCTCTCCCTTGCACCGTCAACCTCCAGTTCAGTTAAATTTGCCTGCAAATGTGTAATATTCTTAATATATCCCTCTAGGCTCTTACTTTTGTCAGGGATATAAGTACAGCACTGTTGAATTTTCAACATGCTACAGACTCCACCCTCTATAGCCAATAATACATCAAGGGCAAGTCTATTCTGCAAAACCATAGACCTCATAGCAACCATTTCAGTATCAATCATCAAAAACCCACCAGCGGTATCTGTTGATAAACGATCAATCACTGTAGACAATTTTCTAATTTTGCGTGAATTTAGAATCACCCCAACTGAAGGTATCAGTGCTCCAAAAATATCACCCACAATTTCCGAAACACTTATTCCCCTCTTACTACGGATTAGTACACTCTTCTTTTCATTGACTCCATGACTCTTGTCTAAATGATAGACTTTGTGGAAAACTATTCCCATATGACAACACCCATACCAATGTGCAGGCAACCTATCATAGGCATTCTTACCACACACATAATATATTCCAGGGAAAACAGGATAACTTCCTCCTCTCATTCCCCAACCTCCCGTTATTAAGAAAACATGATCACATTCACTAGAACCAATTACATAATTATTATAGCCAGTTTGTAATCTAAGTAAGCAAAGCTTTCATCTATAATGCCAATCTAGAGTCATTACAGCATATGTCTCATCCTTTTGTAATCACCTTCTCTAAAAGCCCATGGAGGTACATAAGACTTCTGTTCAGCAGCCTTTTTCCTAAAACTCTGCCTTCTATAGTGTATCCAAACACTTTTAACCTTCTTGTTTCACCCCTCTTTTTTTTATAACTTCACAGCCTTCAACTAAATTCCAGTTAATTTCTCCACATTCCTCTGAACACATTTTCTAATTTCTGTACCCTAATTTTTCGCAGTTCAGTTAGGATGGCTCATAGCTGCTTGCGTGACTCAACTCTGCACAAGTATTCTCTCTGCACTGGTGTGTGTGTTCAGCTTTGTCAGGCACCACATATGTCCATTCAGGTGCTGTGTGTTTCTTATTCAGAACTCTTGATCTTATTGTTCTCCAATCTGTATCTTCTTCTGAGTCACTCTGCTCTGTTTGGCTCGATAATTCCAATATTGTGTTCGGTGATTTTTCTTTCAGAGTGTATTTCAGCCTTTTCAGTCTCTTTGGCCACACATCTCCTTTTCTGGCTTTCTTAATTTTCACAGTTTAAGTTTCAAGGCCAACTTCACAATTTATTTTGTTTGATTCTTTTCTCTGTTGTACTTGCTCTTGATCTTTATTTTCACTCAACACTTCTTTTTCATTGACTTCAACAGCAGTCTCACAAGACCCAGTAGCTGGCGCTCACGTCATTCGACTTTGCTCAAGTTCAAGCTCAGGTTCGAACTCAGGTTCAGTGTCAGGCTCTTCTTGACCCTCTGCCGGTTGCCGTTCTTCCTCCTCTAGTCTTTCAAGTGGACTTGGGACTCTTCTTGTGTGGATCGCATGTATCCAGTTTGGCAAGCGTCGTTGACACCAGTATCACTTGATATGGCCCATGCCAACGAGGCTCCAAATACGACTTTCTCACATGCTTCTTCACCAGAATCCCCTCTCCTTGACTTAGATCATGCGCTTGTTCTTGCTGTGTTGCCGTTGCAACTTCTCAAACCTGATGAGACACAGAACGCACCACATCAGCCAATCCTTTGCAATAATTGAGCACTAGATCATCAGTAATATTCATCAGTGGATTTGCTGGTACTATCGGCTGTCTCATTGCTCTCCCCATAATCACTTCATGCAGAGATAATCCAGTCTTTTTATCAGGAATGCTTCTTAGACTCATCAAAACCAAAGGTAAAGCATCTACCCTTTTCAGTGTTGTGGATGCACAGACGTTTGATAGTCTCGACTTTATAGTGCCATTAATTTGCTCGACCACACCTGAGGCTTCTGGTCGATAGGCACAATGCAGCTTTTGCTCAATCAGTAATGCTGCACGAATCATCCGAATTATCTCATTATTAAAGTGAGTCCCTCTATCTGTTTCTAAAGAGAGTAGAAATCCGAACCTTGATATTATCGCTCTCAAAAGCAATTTAGCAACTGTTAGCCTATCATTTCTTCTTGTTGGATATGCTTCTACCCAATGAGAAAACAGACAAACCTCGACCAACACATATTTCAGTCCGTTACAAGGAGGGAGCTCAATGAAGTCTGCCTGTAACCGTGTAAACGGTCCTGCTGCTTTCCCATATCGTCCCCAACTTACAACAGTCTTTCTCCCTGGATTCTGCTGCTGACATACTGTGCGTCTTTGGCAAAGACTCTCTGCAATGACTCTAAACTTTGGATTATACCAAGACTAATCTTGGCATCTTTCCCTACATGTGTTAAGCCATCATACATCCTTGCCATCGGAGACAATAAGCTATCTGGCATTATTGGTCTCCCATCGGTAAACACCCACACTTCATCCTCCACTCTTCGAGTACATCCTGATTTTATCCAATATTTCTTTTCTTCCTCACTTGCCTCTTCTTGCAGTTGTCTATCTTCCTCCCATGTTTCCACAGAAGAGAACATTAGGTGACAATTTGTATTTAGTTTTTCTGTTCCTTCGTTAATTGAAACTGAATTTTGTGCACAGAATTGTGCCATTTAATCAACATAACGATTCACACTTGTCACATAGTCATTTCCAAACTTATGTGCCGGACATTTGACCACTAAAATGTCTTTGCGCAATTGTAACGCAACCAACAAATCCTTTACATCTCTGCTATTTCTAATCGGTGATCCTGAAGAAGTCAGAAAACCACGTTACATCCACAACTGCCCAAGTCATGCACCACCCCAAAACCATATTGACTGTCAGTAAACATGGTTACTCTCAGATTCTTGCCAATTATGCACGGTCTGGTTAAAGCAACCAGTTCCGAAATTAGTGCTGAATTTACTCCCTTTAGACACGATGCTTCAAGAACTATGGCCACTGTACAAACAGCATAAGAAGCACGCAAAACACCCCTTTAATCTCTCAAACAAGAGCCATCAACAAACATCATACTATCTGACTTTGGCAATGAAGTGTCTTTTATATCTAGCCTTCGTTTGGTACACAATTCTGTCACATCCAGACAATCATGGTCTGCTTCATCCACCACTTCCTCACAACTTGTACTTGGTAACAAAGTTGCAGGATTCAATGTTGTTCATCGCGTCACAGTCACATTTTCAGCTCCAAATATCACTCACTCATATTTAGACAAACGACTACTTGCGAGATGCTGCATGCGCGTCCTTGTCAACAGAATCTCAACAGAATGTGGCACATGCACTTTAACGGATGTCCCATCACAATTGACTTACTCTGTTCCAAACTCACACAAGTTGCAACCGCTGCTTTCAGGCAACCTGGTAATGCTGCCGCCACTGAATCCAAAGTGGCAGAAAAGTATGCCACTGGACGATGTGCCATTCCATGCGTTTGCTTTAGGACTGAAAGTGCACATCCATCTTTCTCACAACAGTATAGTACAAAGCCTGTGCAATAATCTGGCATTCCCAATGCGGGTGCTCGGTAAAGACTATCTCGCAACTCTACACAGGCCTTCATACATTCTTCATCTAATTGAATTGGATTGACTACATCTGTGTGAGTCAATCTCTGTAATGACTTGGCAGTCAGTGAGAAACCACTGATCCACTGTCTGCAGTATCCGACCATACCCAGAAACATCCAAACTTCTTTCTGTGTTCTGTGAGGACCCATTGCAAGATCACAGCAATTCGATCTTGTGATATTTTCCTGACTCCTTTCTCAATCCTGTGTCCCAAATATTGAACCTCTTTCAGGCAAAATTGTAATTTAGCTGGTGACACCTTATGCCCACATACTGCCAAATGGTTCAGTAGAGCAACAGTATCTGTCACACATGCTTCTTGTGTCTCTGATGCGACCAATAGATCATCTATATACTGCACCAACACTGAGTCTTCTGGCATTACTAATGATCCAGACACTTTTTCAATATCTGATTGAAAATTTAAGGACTCTCTGTATACCCTTGAGGAAATCGGCACCATTCCAAAACACGGTCTCCGAACCAGAATTCTAAAAGATATTGGCTATCCGGATGCAAAGGCATCGAGAAAAATGCTTTGCACCAATCGATCACTGTGAATCACTCTGCATCACAGGGAATTTGATAAAGAATCACTGCTGGGTTTGGCACTATTGTACAACAAGGTACCACAATCTTATTAACCTTTCTCAGGTCCTGAACTATCCTGTACTTACCACTCAGTTTGTTAATCCCCATAATAGGTGAATTAAACGACTCCCTAATATCTCTCTCAAAATGCCTTGTTCAATCATTTGCTCAATTACAGGCGTAACCCCTGCAATAGTCTCTGGGTTCATTTTATACTGTGGTGTCTTTGGAAATTCTGCTCCTGTTTTGACTGAAATTTGGATAGGGCAAACTCCTTTCATCAATCCAAGGTCTTTCCCTGAAAAATCCCACCCATCAGTCATCACTGTTTCTCTCAATTCAACAGGCAAATCTTTTGCTGTAAACAAAAAATATAAATCATTCACTTCTGCCCCTTGCCTTGCCATCATCACTTTGAACACACCATCTTCCTCTGGCATTTGAAAAGCAATACCATCTGGTGTACAATAGACAGCAAGTCTCTACCCAAAAGGTTTATTGGACTTGTATCACACACCAAAAATTGATGCAAATCTCTAAATTCTCCAACGTGCACCTTCATTGGTTTTGTCACTGGAGTTTTGATAAGCGGATTTGAGACACCTACAACTAGGATATTATCTTCCTAGAGGGGTAGGTTTGGAATTTCTGCTGTTCTCACAGTAGAACAGGTAGCACCAGTGACCACAAGGAATGTAACAACATTATCCTCTTCTTTCCCATCCACAAAAGGACCGCACTGGTCTACCTTAAAAGATGCACCAAGCACGCACTCCTTCTCCCCCCTCAGGCACCTTCATTGAGATGCATCTGAATCACTCTCAGGACACTGTAACCAGTATTGTGAAACCATTTGTACATTTTGATTCTTACCAACTTGTTCACCCGTATGGAATCCAGCATTCGCACTGTATCTATGTACCTGAGCATTCACATTATTAGGCATAGGAGCTTGTGGTATTTGTACCTGCTTTACCTGATGTACCTATGGTGAAACTACCTGTTGCTGCTGTTGTTGCTGTTGATTCACAACCACATCATTCTGCATCTGTTGATTAAAATTTTGATTCATTGCATTGTTTCCTAAAAGAATCTTACACTCGTTCTTCCAATGTCCTAACTTTCCGCATGCATGACAAGTACATTTCCTTTTCATATCTGCAGTATTACCTCTACTTCTAACTTTTCCCTGAATCTGAACCTGGATACCACCATTTGTTACAACACCATTCACATTAGGAATCTGACCATTTTGAAAATTCTGATTCTGCCCCTTTATTTGGAAACCTGTTTGAGAATAATCAACAAAATTCCAATTTTTCTGTGCTGCTTTCACTTGTGTCCACATCATTTTCTCTTTCAATGTCTTATGTCTTGACTCAATATAATTATTACAATATTTTGCGTATCGCAGTATTTCATCTACTGTTTTAGTTTGCCCGCAAATCAGGTGCTGCTGAATCATGTTGCTAATCTCTGGTTTCTATCCAAACACAAATATATATACAAAGCGTCCCATATCTTTATCGGTTATGCTCTTGAAACCACTATACTGCTTAAACACTTGTAAAGGTCTCTCATAAAAGGCATGCACTGATTTCTTTGAGTCCTGAGAAGGTCTATCAATCTTAACCCAATCTGTCTCTTTTGTGGAAATCTTAACTTCAAGTAGGTAATTACCTGATTGTATTTTTTCATCACTTCTTCTTTCGGGGCTCCAGTTTTAACATCTCTAGGATATTCTTCTTTCAGCCAATCTACTGCAATTTTATAATAAGTCCACAAATCAGCTGGAACCACAATATCAAACAAACCATCTAAGTCTTTCAGCAAAACTTTGGAAACTTTTAAAAACCCCTCTACTTGTTTATACCATTAAACAGGTTTTTCTCTCAATCTAGGGAACTAATTCGTAAAAGACAATATGTCCTGCCCTGACCAAGGAATTTGGACATATCCTCCACCTGGAACTTCTCTCATCGGATATATAATTTCAGCATTCACTGTCTCTGTCCCTCATCAGAAGCAAAGGAGATGCAGTTGCACCCTTATTCACAAGCATGTCTTCTTTCTTTTGAGATCATTTACCTTTCCAACGTTCCAATTCACCCCATCTCTTCAAGGTATTAATCAATTCTTTTATCTGCAGTCGTTTACCAGATGCATTCAAACTCTCTAGATCCTTGTCACTAAAATCCAATCTATATGTCTTTTGCAAAGCTTTTGATTTTTTAATATCCACTCCATATGCCTGTGCAACTGCAGCAAACCTCTCATGCAAACTTCATGCTCTCATCGTAATATTCATACACAAGAATACCAACTCTTCTTCCTGGTATTTATTCAATCTCTCTGGACTAATCATACCTAGAATAATTTCTTCCAAGTCTGCTTTTAATCTGGTCACATCCATACTCGGTTTAATTTTACTAGACACCATCCCTCTAATCCATTCATCTAATTCTTCGTGTGACGGCTCTACTAATCCCCCTGAAGCGGCAGTTACTTGTTTCGCATTCTGCATCAATCTTCTAGGGTCTACTTGCACACTTCTCCTAGGAGTTTCCATTTGTCTCTCTGCTACATCAATCAAACTTCCCATATCATTTGCTGAAATATCATTATTATTCCTATCATTATTTATTGGTACTGTTAATGCATGTACTCGTGAAATATTCTTACCCTCACTCCACAATGGGACTATGGGACCAATTGTCACTTGAACTGACAACGCCTCTGCATTTAAACTCATTTGGTTAATTCTCTGCGTCAATTCATCTTTCGCCTTCTCAATTACATCTACATCTCTCTCTCTCCTGTGAGGACTGTGGAGCCTATAAAGCTTGTGGAACTTGTGAAGCTTCTATTTCAATTAATGGAGCATTTGGAGTAATTCCTTCCTGATCTTCGTTATATGGTGGAGGTCTATGTAATAACATCTCATCCAATAATTCATCATCAATCTAATTTGGATCTTGTTCTGTACTCTCTACATTATTCTTTTTCTCTTTGCGTTTCTCGCCAGTCTGATCCTCAGCAACAATCACCAGATTGAATCCCTCCGAGATTACATCTCTCCTCTATCTTTCCATTTGAGCATCCCATTTCGCCACTGAAAACCTATTCACTGTATTTCCTGTCTCTCTCTCTTCTGTACACCTCATGTTCCCATTCCTCAAGCGCCTCATACTGCCTAGGATTTGGCCTCAATAAATTCATCTGATTCCTCAAGTTCTCAAACACCCTCACATTAAAAGTACCACTTTCTGGGAAAATTAAATTCCCATGTTATTTTGCGAAAACCCTGCTCCATCACTCCCACATGTCCACCTTGCCACCCCCTACATGCAATCTTTTTCACTTTGTTTACACTACCAGCCACCCTTCTCTCCATGGCACAAGTTGCTAGTCCAACAATATTCAGTCAATCTTTCTAGGGCAGGTTCAGATGTAAATCTCCTTCATATGAGATTTAAGTTTATGTTAGAGCCCAAAGGAGGCATAAACCATTCTTCACATATTAATCACCCATACGTAATACACAACTCATTAGCTGTCTTTAAAAACCTTTCTTCATTAACCACATCCCTTATGAACATGCTGCATCACATTTAACTGTCTCCTCCTCTTCTTCTTCATATACCCCTCCTTCCAAACAAGCCAGTGTTTCCCCACATTTGCTATCAAACACTGTTCTTCAAGCCCTTCATGAACTCTCTCCACAATGTCCTTCCATGTCACTGACCAAACAATCCACCGTGGCACAGGTTCCAATGAGAATCAATTTCTTTGAGATGTGCAGCGAATCTTGCTGACTCCTCTTCTGGTTCATCAGGTCACAGTGCCCACAACACAGATTTGTGATCAATCCGTTGAACAAAAGGGCAACCCCACATGTATGTCCTAAAGTACACTTAAATCCATTGCGTGGCCAACATTTCAGAGTCAATTACTGAAGTTATGTGTCCAGCTCCTTTGAGTGTGCAGGGCACACAGGGCACTTTATACCTGCCATCCTCATGTTTTTACCACCTGCTCTGCATGGTCTCCAATAATAAGAGTGTTAACTTATTAACATCAACAGGTTTTAGAATGGGAGATCTGACAATAATCTTTCACCCTCTTAAAGTTTTTTACACATTGGTCCACCCAAAATGAACTCTAACATAAGGTTCACTAAACATTTCGGCAAACTGCTCAACTAGCTTGGCATACTAGTCAGTCATGTCCAAGACTGTGTTCACTTGGTCCTTGTTACAAGGTCAAGGTGGAACTAGGGTCGTACATGTGATTGCTCTCACTAGGGCTTCCTTTGTTTGACTGTCTTCTTTACTATGATATAACCTACATACTCAATTTCCCTTAAAACAAAATTGCTTGTCTCCTACAGTGGCTTAAGATCTGCATTTGTCATCAGTTGTCTCATAATTTAATATATGATCTTGAAATATTATGTCTCATTGATCTTGGAATAGCGTCATCATAAACTGGTAGATAGAGGCAGCCGAAGACAAACCTGTTTATTTATAAAAAATGTTATAGAGCGAACAAGACCCGTGAGGGTATCAGAGCGCTTTACATGGGGGTGGTGGGGTGGGCGGGGGGTGGATACATTGGTAAAAGACAATAACAAAGTGCATTAATGACATTAAATATAAACATAGACGCGTATCAAATCTAGGAGCGTGACCTCTTTAGGTGATCAGACGGCAGAGGTCGCGATCAAGAAAAGAAGAGTTCAACAAGTAAGTTCGATCAATAAATAGTGTGGTGACGGATTTTAGTCTAACCATTTAGACATCAGGTATGATTTCACTTCTGATTTGAAGGAGGCGGTAGAGTGAATCAGACAGATTTCCTTCAGCAGAGAATTCCAGCTATCCGGGGCAATACGTGAGAAAGCTCTGTTGCATGTTTGTTTCTAGTGGAAAATCTGTGGTTTCAGCAACATTAAGCTGTTGCTACTCGATGACCTACAACTGCCCAATAGTTCCTGTTTTTGCGCCAGGTAACTTGGGGTCATGCAAGTGATTTTTAGACTAATTGTTGCCTCATACAGAGTCAGTTTGAGGATTTTAGATCCGGGGAGATGTGATTGTTTCTTTTTGTTCCAGTGTTGAGTCTGGCTGCAGTGTTAAGGGAGGCCCATAGCGGGGCCAGTTTGTATCTGGGAAGGCTGCCGAGCGTGGCACTTCCGTAGTCAAACCTTGAGATTACCAAGGCTTGGACCACTGATTTAAGATCATCCTGGGGAGGAAGGGTTTTAGTTTCCTCAGAACGCTCGTCTGGTAGTTTGCTCCTTTGGTGGCATTGTTGATGTGCTTCTGCATGTGCAGATGTTTGTCTTTTATAATTCCCAATTTCCAAATTCCAAATTGACAAGGATACCTTTTCAATTGATAAAATGCCATCCATAGATTCAAAGGCAGTTCTATTGTCTCACTGTGAATAGTCTGAGCTCATGGTAAAGCAAAACTATTCATGTTTAAGCGTATTAAATCAACTCAAAACCTTAGATGACCATTTACCTTCTTTGTAGTCACTTCCAGGGAAAACATTCTTAATTGGTGTTTGTGGTGCTGCATTCTTTAACAAGTCTGATCCTCTCAAGATACCCACCATTCACTGAAAATGTCTGTAAAGCTTTCCACAATTTCTTAACAGTCTCATAGGTCATTCACTTTTCCCGATTTCAACTGTTACTTAACGATCCCACATCCCACAACGGTAGCCTATCTTTGTTAATACACAGCATTACCTTGGTCTTTTTACCCTTAAACATTCTGGCTGACAACAAAATATCCAAAGATGTTGATCTCAGAACCTTGATACTTCCACTAAAAAAGTCTTTAAGTTGCATAGACACAGCCATCTATTTATTTTCAAATATTTTCTAATGTACTATGGAATAAATCAAACCGTCATTTTCACATTCACACCGGGGACCCTAAATATGCCTGTGATATGGTCAGGAAACACACTGTTTGGGATGGAAAATTCTCCCAACGGTTCTGGAGATCATGTATTCTTGCCTTGATTTGCCTCTAGTGAGTTTGTGTGCGTTCAAGGTGTTTGCTTCAGCACCAGTACAATCAGTCATGTGCTTACTTAGAGCTTCATGTAACATGGAATGTGACCCAGTGCTGGGCTTCATTGTACAGAAGAGCACACTATGTGCACTCTCCTTTTCTGATCATGTCTCTCATCAGCTCACCAACTGGAGAAGGCTGGCAGTGTAAGCAACAACAAACTACTGACCTCGCCCATGTTTTAAATTGGTTTGTCAGTCCTCTAACACTGGGTCTTTCACTTCATCCGTGCAATACTCTGATGGCATGCATGTGTGTTCCTCTAACACTGGGCCTTACACTTCATCTATGTAGGACACTGATGGCATGCATGTGTGGTTCTCTAACACTGGGTCTTTTACTCCATCAAGCTGTGAGAGAGTGGCTGTGGCAATGGGTGTCCGTGTTGGAGTGCTACCCTCACCCTGGTTGCAAAAGCCAAAGTGTCACTCTGTGAGACCTATTACCTTCCAGAACGGAGGTGCATGATGTGGAGGGTGCCGTGACCGCAAAAAGGTGAGCAGTGAGGCTTGGGTGCGCAGCGGCGGGCAGATACCTCTGGGCGGTGGGAGTGGATGGGGTGCAGCAGTCTGGATGCAGAAAGGCTGCACAGCGATTTAGGCATACGTTGTCGTATATACCCTGCCATTACCCTTTCTTATTGCATTTTGAACAAGTTCTCCAATAGCAGGACAGTTTTTACAGTCGTCCAAATGTCCGTTGCTCCCACATCTGTAGCAAATTAGTTGAGTATTTCTTTTTTCATACTTTGTACCCTTAAATTTACCATCAAATTTTGCCAAACTTTCCTTTCTCTGTTTTTTAGGTCGAGCCCAGAGCAGCGCAAGCACTGCTTGCTCGGCTCTTAGTAAGGGGCAAAAAAAGTGCTACCAGATGCTGCCATGGCTGGCCTGAGTGCATGTGCGCGGGCGCGCGCTTTGCATGCCTCTCTCCGCGCTTCAATTCCCTTCCCCCTTGCGTGCCTCTCTCTGTGCTTCAATTCCCTCCCCCTCCCCTACCACAGATCGCGTCACTCTGCTGGCCTCCACTCCCTGCTTGTTTCTTTTTCTGTGCAGAAACCTACCATGTACTGATGGAAAGATGTGTTTCTCCAATTGGCTATAAATGTGAGTGTCCTGAAAAGGCCCGACACCCTTTCCCTGAATTCATTCTCTTCATGCTTCTCTGAGAACATCGACTGGTGACAAAGCGCATTTTCATTCAACATTCATGACAATGTTTACTACATCAGGTTTCCTGTCTTTCTTTCGTCGAGAAATGTAGGAAATTGTATTTTGGGAGAAAACACACACACACATCTCACATACCCACATGCACGCACACAAGCACGAGCGCGCGCCTACTTCGAGGATGCACTGTCACAATAATTTATTTATTTAAATGTTTCACCCCTGAGTGGAGCGGAGGAGAGGGAGAGACCTAACTGCAATGGCGGAAACGGCGAATATGTGGGCTACGGCCAGAGGGGTCGACTTTGGAAGGGCGCAGCTGTGCTCGAGTCCCGGTGTTGGCATAACATCTTGTGATGCTGGGCAAAATGATTCTCACCTTACGAAATACGTAACTGCTGCTCATGTAAAGCGCTCCCGTGCCCTTCAGCAAGTTCCCGTTATATAAAACCGCAAAAAGGGCGTCACATTTTTTTCCAAATGTGCTTCTAGAGAGACTTGCAGAGAGGAGAGAACCTAGGGTCATATCAGACCTAATGTAAACGAGTATTATTTTGTTAAGAGAACACATACGTAGTGAAGTTCTTTTCTCTTCAATGCACCCACCATGTAACAGCACAGTCCCCACTAGGCCAGCTCAGCAATAACTGATATCATTGTTGCCTAGGTTGTGCAACATTCCATACAATGTACGCAAAGATTAAAGAGGCCGCATCACAGTTAAAGAGGCATGAACATACTTATTTCAACTAGAGACTACAACACATCCCCCTGAAAATAAAACAAGAACAAGCATTGGCATAGCCAATACGTCTCGCTTTTGGGACCTTATAAGTATTTAGTTATGCAGCACAATATCCTTGGTGCAACAACATCAACTGTTGCATGGCTAAACACTTATAAGGTCAGAAAGGCGAGACCTATTGGCTATGCCAATGCTTGTTTTTTAAAGAGGTAAGGTGTGTTGGGAGCATCGAAGCATGCAGAAACGAGCGTGACATTCTTCTCACAGCTCGTGGCTGCCTCGCGTCGCTTTGGGAATGTTATGTTTTGAATGTGAGAAGGTTGGGAGGTAGAAGTTAACAGGGGTTCAGTCATTCTTGCTTTATACTTGCTGCTTACAAAACATGTTCTGAGGATTAAACCACATCAAGAGAATTACTGTCTCTGTCTTTTCATTCCTGCATACTGGTCTTTCCTACAATTTCTAATTCTGTACTATCTTTCAGATGTGGGAGCTTGAGGGTGCACTATGTCCCGGCACGTGGTTGGAGACACACTGGTGACACAAAGGTGAGCTGCAAAGATTTTCTCCAGTGTCACTCTCTCACTCTTTCTCTCTCTCTTCCTCTCTCCTTTGATGGACGCATGACACACAATGTTATCTTTTTATCTAACAGGCTCTGATTCACAAATTGACGTCCCGTCCCCCCCCAACACCACCAGAACTGAACACGTGCAGAACCTGCGATGATGCGTGGCCATCCTGGCAATCAACACCCATTTTGAATTGTGAGCTCCGTTGACCGCGTGTACTGAGGCTGAGGAGGGCCCTTCGGCACGAGGTTGACTCTCTTCGCACACGCCGGTGGCGGAAGGTGAGTAGAGAGGCTTGTTTGTACAGCAGAGGGCACTCACCTCCGGCCAGTGGGAGTGGATGGGGTGCAGCAGCCTGGATGCGCAGCGGCCGGCAGTCAGCTCTGGATAGTGGGAGTGCATGCGGCGCAGCAGCCTGGGTGCGCAGCGACTGTCATACACCTCTAGGCAGTGCAAGTGTATGGGCTACAGCAGACTGGGGACCATAATATCAAGAACGGCCATAACATTATCAGGAAACTGCCGCTAAAGCGGCGATAAGTGGCTTGATAATATGCCCTTGAGAATTCCCATAGAAGCACAGGTTCTGGTGTGAAGGACATCAAACTACTGAACGGATTTCCACCATTTAAAATAAAGGTTGCTTTCTGACCCATGCACTACCTTTGCGCCAAATTTGGGGTAATTCTGTTCAGTAGTTTCAGCTGTAGCCTTGCACAAAGTTTCCTATGGGAAATTGATTTTTTCACTCTTATTTTTTGAATTTCTCAAAAACTACTGAACGGATTTACACCATTTGAAAAAAAGGGGTAATTCCGTTCAGCAGTTCGGGCTGTAGCTCGTCGCAAAATTTCCAATGGAAATTAACATGGGGAAAACGTGTTTTGAGACCCCCCTTTTTTCTCAGCCCCCGCTTGACGAATCACCCCCAAACATTCAAGATAGGAGCTGACCTAAAAGGTGCAACTTTTTGGAACATTTCATAAAGATTTGTTATATGACGCTAAAGTTATTAGCAAAACTAGGTTGTAACTATAACTACCTACTGGCGACCGCCAGTAGGTAATATATATATATATATATATATAACAGGCAATACTCGTGGGGAACGCCATTCCAGGTGCTTGTGCCATAATACTCTGTATTTCTCTTCCTTTGACTGTGATGTAGCAAGGTCATTGGACGGCTCATGGGGTGTTTATGCAAAGAGGATATGTTTATTCAAGATGTTTATTTTATGATGCAGTGCTGAACGTCAAATTCCCCCTCAGGCACAGACCAACTACCTCGACATTCAATTTGCTCACATACATCAATTGGTGGGGCCCATAACACCAATATACTTACACTCGGTTGACCTGTTTTCCGAGGGAAAATACGCTTCCAAACGCTGACATGAGAGGAATACCTTTACCTCACCTTAAACACATTGACATTAACCTAGATATCCCTCCCATGCGGAGACAGATCATTTAGTTGAGTTGATACTTGATGATTTACTCCTCTACCTTTGCTCTGTTACTTTTCTCTTAATCTTCTTCTTCAAGTAATCGACACAACACATTTGTCAATTAATCAATTATTCTTTATCTAAGAAAATATTGAAGGAAATGTTAAAATCATCATCAGCATTTCAGAGCATCATATTTACCTATTCTGGCTAACGTCGTCCTCTAAGTCAGTCAGTCAAAGAGAAATTTTCTGCAAAGTTTAGGCCGCAATTCAGTCTCTCATAGATTCAGGATAACAGCTGTCCAGCAGTGTCACCGTCCTCTCCGTCAGCATAACGTCAGGAAATCGAGTTCGTAAAAGAAGAGCGAGCGCATCCATAGGTGGGGAGTAGAGCGTGCGACAACTACCATAAATCCCTACCTACTTTTATAATGAAAATACTAACAAAATTGTATCAAGATTGGGTTTAGAGAGTTCTTATTGGTCACTTTCGACTGGCGATGAGCAGTTCTCAGGGTGTCGAAGATGAAGTCATCAAACTTGCTTGTTCTGGCTTTTAAATTGAGCATTGTCTCTTAGTCTTGGACGGGTTCCCGGAATGACCTTGGAGGGTACATGTTCTCCCGGGGTCAGGTCCAGGCCACTGTCGCTGGCGGTGACGCATGCGCACTTCACCGAGAACATCGTGTTGTCAAGGCAGTCACGTTTAACGTCTCATTCAGCCATCTTGTATAGGCCGAAATGGTCAACTTAAGCAAAAGAAACACAAAAACGTAATTAAAAGATGGAAATGACTAATAAAATGTTATCCCCTTACTAATACCCATATGTGTGTGTATTTATCTAGCAGGAGCAACACTCAGAGAGGTTCATACTTACTAAATAAAGCACAAAATACAAATACATTACTTAAAGCAACATATAACATATAATATTCTAATTTTTCTACTATTAATATGCGTACACTAGTTAATTCACAATTAATATAGCCATGCAAAGTACAATTCCCACGTGTAATTCTCTTGTTAATATAGTTGGTGAGTTATCACATCAAACAGATTAATAATATTACAATTAATTGATTATTCGGATTAATATAAATATGCAGAATGGGGGGGGTATACAACATTTTGTACTACCCGCTCCAGCAATCCCCCCTTTGGTGATTATATCACCACACTAACATAAAATGTTGTATTCTTTTTACGGAAATTTTGAATTGATTTCTTGTTTCATTCATATTTCAGTTTCCCCTGTTTCTTCTCTTTTTGCTGTTTTATACATGCTATCTTTTAACTCTTCTAGTTCTATTTCTTCAAATTCTCTTTCTTGTTTCTTATCCCTTCTTCTTAGGTTCTCTCTTTTTATTCTTTTCTGGTTTTTATTCTTTCTACAACAAATACAACCTAGTCTAATTATTAATACTAAGGAAATCACACAAGTTAATGGAAATAATATCTTACCTATGAATGTACTACCTAGTTTTACTACAAAGTCTTTAATAGCTGTTATTTTCTTACCGATCTTCTCCCAAACACCTTCAACCTCCAGTGGTACATTTTCGTCATGCAATTCTGTAATATTCTTAATTTAAATTTTCAAATCTTTACTTTTGTCAGGAATGTAAGTACAACAATGTTGAACTTTCAGCATTCCACAGACTCCACACTCTTTTGCCAATAAAATATCAAGGGCAAGTCGATTTTGCATTACCATAGCACGCATGGCAACCATTTCAGTGTTTACCAATAAGAATCCTCCAGCGGTGCTTGTTGACAAGCGATCCGCTACTGTTGAAAGTTTTCTAATTTTGTTTGCATTCAGAGATATTCCCACTGCGGGTATCAGTGCTCCAAAAATGTCACCTACAATTTCAGCCCAAGATTCTCTCTTACTACGTGCTAAATGATTACCTAAACTATGTACACCATCTTCTCCTCTATCCATGTGAAAAATCTTTGGAAAAACCAGGCCAACATAACATGTGCCATACCAATGGTCTGGCAAACGATAATATGCCCTGTTCCCACAAATGAAATACAGTCCTGGAAAGACTGGATCTCTTCCACCTTTAAATCCCCATCCTCCCATGATCCGGTATGTATCATGGCACTCACTATTCCCTAGGAAATAATTGTCATATGCCGTCTGATTCCTTCTTATACACAGTTTCCCTTTCTGGGGCCAATCTAAAGCCATAGTTGGACTCGATTCTCCTCTTAAATGTTTCTCCGTTTCTACATCCCAAACCGTTTTCTCCACTTTCCCTTCTGAAACCATTCCTTTGCATTTTCAATCTCCTTTCTTCAACCATATCCAAAAATGTCTTCTCCTCTTTCTTTAAACTGCAAGTCAAGTTATTTCTAAATATATATTCTAACATTAGTTCATTCATCTCTAAGAAAAATTCACCTAATACTTTTGCAGGTTTTACTTTATTTAGCTTGTTAATTGCTGGTACTTGTGAAAATATAGTATCTACATCTGAAAAATAATACTCTAATTTACCTGTTTGATAAAACAAACTAGCTATTACACTACATGTTATTCCATATGTTACAGGAAGGTGATGATAAGTCACTCCTTCAGATACAGATGCAGGTAATTGCATACAAACGTAGCAATTCCTTACGTCCATAGTTTTTACATATTCATACAACAACTTTGACCTGTCTTTATGTAAATAGTTTTTATCTATTCTAGTTGGAATTATCTTTTGAACTTTCCCTATATTAGTTATGTTATCACTATGTCCTTCTAATGTATCTACAGTAACTTTAAATGAAATTAGTAGAGCAAGAATACTCCAAAGAAGCATTAATAATCCTGTACAACAACAACACATTTTGCACCATCTTCTAAGGAAGGTTGATCTACTTTTGCTACTTTCTTTGTTTGCCATCTTTCTAAAATGAGCCGTGTCTTTTGACTTAGCCTCTTCTACTACACAACTAGTTACTAACCCAAGGCTTCTAAGCACCTATGTGGTTCTACCAGTTTTTGTCTTTTTCAGTATTTTATTGTTTTTCCATCAGTAATTTTTCTTGTCTCCTTCAGTTTGGCATCTCATCATCTTTCACCTTTCCTTCGTTCTCAACATACAGGTTGTCCTGAACATCTGCTTCTTCTCCAATATCGGACAAGATAACTCTCAGGATTTCCGATTCTACGTCTTCCTCAACCACTTCCGGTACAACCACCTCTGGATTTCCTTGGCTATCCGCCTCTTCTTTTACTTCAGGCAGAGCCACATATGTCCATTCCGGTGATTTATACTTCTGGTTAGGTTTTCTTGTTATTTTGCTTTCTTTGACTACTGTCTGTTCTTCATTCGATTTTTCCTGACTCGTTACTTCATTCACCTGTTCAGCTCTTGGCGAATTTACACGTGTCAGCCGATATCTCAGTCTCTTTATTTTGTTTGGCCACACTTCGTCTTTGGCCGCTCTTTTCAATTTACTCCCTTCATCATTCTTTTCAGTTCTCCAAGCTCTCTTTCTCAGAACTCGGCCTTCTGGTATCTCGTCTTCGCTTTCTTCAGATTCTGTTTCAACTTGCTTTTTACCTTCAACAAGCTCTTTTTCCACCTCTTTTGTTTTCCCTACTTCTGTCCCTCCTCGAGTCTCCGTCATGCAATCTTCCTGCTGACTACTTGTCCCTGCTTCTAACTGGATGTTGGAGTTCCCTACACCTCCTCGGGGGTCTTCCGCAATAATCTTTCCCTCTCTCTCTGTATCTGGCACCTGTCCATCTAAAGGTGGTGTTTCAGGTGGAATTTCTCTCAATCTTTCATCTGGTACTTCCTTCTCACAGATTCCTTTTATTGTCTCTTCACTGTCCTTTTCTTTGTTCTTCCTTTGTTCTTTCTTGGATGAATGGGCTCTTTGTTCTGTCTCTGAGTCTGAACTGGATTCAGACATCTGCAATCTTTTCCTTAGGGAGTTACTTCTGGGGACCAAAGCTAACCTTGGTTCTGTCTCCCCCCTTTCAGGGTTTTCTCTTTCTTTGTCTTTTGGCTCTCCGTCATCTGACTCAGTACTGGATTCTGATTCATCAAAATACTCATTTTCTTTACAATCAACTGGATTTGGAATTCTCAAAGTATGACTTGCATGGATCCAGTTCTTCAATCCAGCACACTTCACAGCTGTTGTTGTAGTCAAGATGACTTGTCTTGGTTTTCCCCACCTGGGAACCAAACAGTTTCTTCTTCTGTGTACTTTTATCCTTACCCAGTCCCCTGGGCTTAGATCATGAGCTGGCTTCTTTTCAAGAGTGGTGGCATCCGCTCCAACCTGATGAAACACAGAATGAACTGCGTCAGCCAGGCTTTTACAGTATTCCAATACCATGTCATCAGTTATTGTCATCAGCTTGTTGACTGGTATAAACACATGTCTCATTGCGCGTCCCATGAGGATTTCATGAGGACTCAAACCAGTAGTTCTGTCTGGTATTGATCTAATAGTCATGAGTACTAGAGGCAAGACATCGGGCCATTTCATACCTGTGGCTAAACACATTTTCCCTATTCTGTTTTTGATAGTACCATTCATTTGTTCTACTACACCAGAAGCCTCTGGTCGGTAGGCACAATGCAGTTTTTGTCGTACATTCAATGCTTCACAAATCAATTTTATGATCACATTATGGAAATGCCCTCCTCTGTCTGATTCAATTGTTACTGGGAATCCAAACCGAGGTATAAATTCCCTCAACAATAATTTTTCCACTGTCATTCCATCATTTCTTCTTGTTGGGAACGCCTCTACCCACCTAGAGAATAGGCAGACCACAACCAAAACATACCTCAACCTGTCACAAGGAGGCATCTCAATGAAATCTACTTGCATTCTGGTGAAAGGCCCTCCCTCTCGACCTATTGTTCCTAGACTCACCACTGTCTTTCTTCCTGGATTGTATTGTATTGCTGACAAATTAGACATCTTTGACAGATACTTTCCGCCACAAGCCTGAACTTGGCATTATACCAAGTTTGTTTAAAGGACCGAATCATGGCGTCTCTCCCTATATGTCCCTGTCCATGATACATCCGTGCCATGGCAGACATCATGCTATCAGGCATTACTGGTCTTCCATCTCGATAGACCCACACATGATCTTTCTCTCTTGGTACACATCCTGCTTTTACCCACTGTTTTACCTCTTCCTCTCCTGCTTCTTCCTGCAATTGTCTTACCTCATTCCATGTTCCCACAGTGTTAGTAAACATTGGGAAACACGAAACCAATTATTTTTCCTTTGCCCGATTGATTGAATTCTGATTTTGTGCACAATATTGTGCCATGTCGTTGGCGAATTTGTTTCCAGTGGCAATGTAATCACCACTGCGGCTATGAGCAGCACATTTTACCACAGCCAATCGCCTGGGCAACTGTATTGCCTCCAGCAACTTTCCAACCACTTCAGCATTCTTAATGGGAGTCCCACTTGAGGTCAGGAAACCTCTTTGCAGCCAAATTTGGCCGAAATCATGGACCACCCCGTAGCCATACTGGCTATCAGTTATCACAGTCACTCTCACACTTTTACCAATCTTACATGCTCTGGTCAGGGCGATAAGTTCAGCTACTTGGGCCGACCTTACTCCTTTCAAATAGGATGCTTCCATCACTGCTGCAACTGTACATACTGCATATGCTGCACTTAGCACTCCATCTTCTATTCGTAAACAGGATCCATCAACAAACATGACAATCACTTTCTGGTAAAGGGTCATCTTTTATATCTGGTCGTGGTTTTGTACAAAAATCAAGTACATCCAAACAATCATGATCTGCTTCATCTCTTACCTCCACATGCTCCTCATCGGGAATGTTGAAGGATTCACATTCACGCATCTCACAAGACTCACATTTGTTGCACCCAGAATGACCTTTTCATACTTAGTCAGTCTGCTGTGCGTCATATACTGAGTACGACTCCTTGTTAAAAGAATCGCCACATCATGAGGCACAAACACTTTCACAGAATACCCCATCACAATTCCTTCACTCTGTTCCAAACTTCAACATATAGCAGCTACTGCTTTCAGACACCCAGGAAGGGCTACAGCTACTGGGTCCAACATGGATGAAAAATACGCAATTGGTTTCCTCCGTTTCCATGCTTCTGTACTAGAACAGAGAGTGCACATCCATTTCTCTCACTGCAATACAACTCAAACTCCTTATCATAATCAGGCATACCCAATGCAGGCGCTTCACACAATCCTTCTCTCAATTTCTTGAATGCTGCCAACTCCTCTTTGTTCAAATGAATTGGATCTCTCACATCACTTCTTGTCAGTCGTACCAAAGGTTTTGCAATCAAGGAAAAATTTCCTATCCATTGACGACAATATCCAACCATTCCCAGGAACATTCTCACTTCTCTTTGGGTCATTGGTGTACTCATTCTTTTTATGATCCTGATTCTGTCTATGGTTATTTTCCTGTGTCCTTTCTCAATGCTGTGTCCCAAATATTGGACTTCTCTTTTACAAAATTGTAGTTTAGATGGTGACACTTTTAGCCCTCCATCTGCCAAATGATTTAACAAAACTACCGTGTCTACCTCACAAGCGTCACGGGTTTTCGATGCCACAAGTAGGTCATCGATATACTGGACTAGTACTGAATTTTCAGGCATTTCTAGACTCTCCAAAGACTTCTTCAATAGCTGATTAAATATTGAGGGGCTTTCTGTATATCCCTGTGGAATTCGGCACCACGCCAAAATACGCTCGCCGAAACGAAATGCAAACATTTGCTGGCTGTCATGGTGTAATGGGATGGAAAAGAATGCATGGCATAAATCAATTACTGTGTACCATTCTGCGTCATGAGGAATCTGATATAAAACCACAGATGGATTCGGTACAATGGGACAACATGGTACAACAATTTTGTTTATCTTTCTCAGATCTTGCACTATTCTGAACTTCCCACTAGGCTTTTTCAGTCCCATTATCGGTGAATTACATGGGCTACTCATTATTTCTCTCAATATTCCTTGCCTTATCATTTTCTCAATCACAGGAGTAACTCCTTCGATTATTTCAGGAGTTAATTTATATTGTGGAACATTTGGATAACTTACTCCTTCTTTTACAGTTATCTTTACTGGATCTATATTCCTCATCAATCCTACATCTTCTCCTGTGAAGTCCCAAACTTCTGCTTTTACTGATTGTTTCAATTCTTTTGATAGTTCGTCAGGATTGAATACAGCATTGGCTCCTGTAATCTCTTTTTCTTTATTTGCCAATGTCATCTTATATAGCACATCATCATCAGGTGTTTCAAAGGCTATTCCATCTGGAGTACAAAATATAGTGCAATTCATCTTGCACAATAAATCCCTACTGAACAAATTCACAGGACTAGTGTCACACACTACGAATCTGTGCATTTCAGAAAATGTCCCTATACTAACTTGAACTGGTTCTGTAAGGTAAGTTTTAATCTGTCTGTTGGAGACCCCAACTACTTGGATCGTTTCATCCGAGAGAGGAAGATTCTTAACATCAGCTGATCTAACAGTTGATCGAGTAGCACCAGTGTCCACTAGGAAAGTAATATTTTCATTATTAACTTTTCCATCTTCAAATGGGCCTGTCTGGTCTACTTCTAGAGTTGCGCCAAGTACGCACTCTTCTTCCTCCCTTCGGCACCGTCAATAACCCTCTTCTGAATCGCTTTCATCGCGTTGCAGCCAATACTGCGAAGCAGCGCCAGCGCGTTGTGGCTTATTTACCTGTTCTTCGTTGTAGAACCCATTCTCCTTACTATACTTCTGGCAAGTTTTGTTCTGTGGAAAAGGTGGTTTTGGCACCTGATTCTGTTGTGTTACACCCTGCTGTTGTCGTTGCTGTTGACCACTCACCTCATTCTGCACCTGTGGATTTAATGATGGATTTTGATTGTTAGTACTTGGTGGAAATTTACACTTGGATTTCTAATGCCCTATACTACCGTAGTTATGACATGGAAACTTCTACTTAGCTTCCTCAATATTCCCTTTATTTTTCCCAGGATTAAATCTTTGTTTTGACCCTGCTTGTTCCACTAATTGTGCTTCCTGTCTCTCTGCTACTTTTACCTGTGCCCACATTGCCTTCTCTTTTAGTTTTCGCTGTTTTGCTTCAATTTCATCACTGAAATATTTAGCATGTCTCAATACTTCGTCTATTTTCTTATTCTGCCAATCTCAAGTCAAGTCAAGTTATTCTTTATTCGGTTATTAGTACAAAATAACCATAAAAGTACAAAGACAAAATTACACTTATATAAAAATTACAATTATAGAGCCACATACATTAAAAAACCGAGTAAGTTCAGATCTCAATTGTTTTCCGTAATTTAAAAACATTTTTAAGGAATGAGGAAATAAATACGACAGTTAAAATATTATCCAGTTTCTGTACAGCTAAAAAAGCAGGGCGACAGCGATTAATTTCCATCATTTTTAGCAAAGGAACAACAAACATTTGTCTTGGTCTGGTATAAAATTTACAAAAGAAAAGTATATGCATATCTGGTTGCATTGATAAATCATCGCAGGGACATTTACTCATAATTTTTGACCAATTATTCATAGCTGGAAAGCTGAGTGATCTAAATAGTAGATTAAATCTAAAACGTGTCAATAAAAACCTTTCGTAATCACTCGTTTGTAGCTTTAAATATGGCTGTAAACTATTGCAAATTACAATTTGCTCATGGGCTACTACCGTAGATTTCTTAAACTCTATATTAGCTCTGGTCTCTTGCAAATAGGTCATACATCTATCTTTTCAACATTTCCTAGAAATATTACAGAGAGAGGGCGGATCAGTATAATAATCCCCTAGTCCCAATAGCATGAGAAAATGTTTAATATAATGCAGCCATCTAATTTTCCCACACTTCTCTAAGCCCATTGCATTTCCCATAATCATTCGGTTTAAACCAGATTCATCTGCGGTCCATATTCTATGCCATAAAAGTACTGGTGCAGTTTTTATTGTGTCTTCTAAGTATGGTTCCCCTAGTTCAATATGGCAAGAATATGTTGAGACACTCTGTGGGACGCCCAGGAGATATTTCATAAAATTGTTTTCGACAACTTGTAATATGCTGGCGTTTGCATATCCCCATAGGCCTGCTCCATAAGTGACAATAGCTACACAAGTTGCTTTGTAAACAGTCAATATTTCCTTAATTGGTTTCCTCCCTATTTTCCGACTAAAATTTTTTAAAGCCATGATAGATTTACAATACAACAGTTTCCTTGTCTTAATAGTATTGTTCCATAGCCCGGAGCTATCAATTAAGACCCCTAAATAGGGAAATGTTAAGGTGTCCTCTACTGGGGTAGTTCCAATATAAATTGCTTTTTTCCTCCTCTGTGCACCCGGCCCGCAGTGCATGGTGAATGTCTTAGAACAATTTATGCTTAAATCGAGCTGATTCATAAAATCCGAAAAGGAAGTGACTACTCTTTGCATGGCCTGCGATGTTCTAGCCATTAGTACCGCGTCATCTGCATATAACAGAATTGGGATTGATCTATTTCCTACCATTGGTACGTCCCTACACTCTGTTATCAGAGTCTTTTCCACGTTATTAATATAAAGTGTAAAAAGAAACGGCGCAAGGACACAGCCCTGTCGAACACCCCTTTTGATTGCAAAGGATCTAGTGCATTCACCATTTTTCCCATATCTTACTCGGGCCGATGCTCCTGCATAAAGGTCTCTCAGGAAGTCAATAATCTGCTTATCCACACCCAGTTTGTCCATTACTAACCAAAGTTTACAATGTGTTACTGAGTCGAATGCTGAGGTAAGATCCACAAAAGTTAAAAACATTCGTCCCTCTTTCACTTTGGTATATTTTTCGATTAAAATATGCAAATTCAAACACTGTTCGATAGTACCAAGACCTTTCCTAAAGCCATACTGCAGGTCACTTAAAATATTAGCTTCATCAGCCCATATATGTAACCTATCTAAGATTACCCTTCCTAGAATTTTAATAGTAGAATCCAGGAGTGATATTGGGCGATAACACTTGCAGTTTTCACGGTCACCCTTTTTAAAAATTGGGACTATCAGGGATTCACACCACGATGGGAGGAGGCCTTTTTTCAGAGTGGCATTAAACAAACGTGTAAGGATTGGTGCCCAGAGTTCCTTGTTATTTTTGAATAAGTCAACAGGGACTCCATCAGGGCCTGGTGCTTTTCCCGCCAAACTTGCATCAATACATTTCTGCACCTCTGTTATTGTTATTTTAGGTTCGAGTTGGATACTCCTCTGTACATGGTCTCTCAGTTGATTATCATCATGGGTACTAACCATATGATCCTGTACAATGGAGTACAAATTAGTAAAATATTCGGCCCACTCACTCTCAGTGATTGCTACATCTAGTGGGTCCGTATCACTGAAATTTAAAAAGGGGGCATTGACAACTCTCCAGAATGAGGCAGAATCTTTACTTAACGAGGCGTCACATAAAGCATCCCATGCTTCTAGTTTTAGTGCATTTTTCCTGTTTTTAAGGGTCTGCTTATAGACACTCCTACACTTCCTGATTAGGTCAGCATCCTTCTCAGTGGCATGTATAGCATGCTTTAGCCTTCTGTAAGCCTTCGTACATTCAGAATCAAACCACCTCTTCTTCCTTGTGTTCCCTCCTTTTGTATCAACCCACAATAACTTCCTTGTTTGGGCAATGATCAATGAAAAATTACTAATAAAATCAAAATCATTGGCATTTACATCTGTACATACATAAAATTGAGGCAACATGCTTTTAATGAATTTCTCCTGGAAATCAATGGGGCAAATTTTTGTCCACTTCAGAGCATAGCCATTTTTTCGGACCATAACGATGTCATCTATTATCACTTTAGGTTTGGTCCCACCACGATTTTTCTTACATCCCATGGTTATTTTAAAGCTTAATGGAAAATGATCACTAAGTGGGCAGTCCAGAATTCTATAATTCTGGATCATATCCCTATGTCTAGAGGTCATTAGGGCATAATCAATAGTTGTATTTGCCCCTCTGCCATTAAACGTTGGTAAAAAGGGGATTTCCGGACTAATCAACTTATTTACAAAGTCCAGATCATTTTCAAATATTAATTCATTTAAACAATCCCCTCGTCCAGAATGTTCGAAATGACTAGAGCCAATGTCTCTATCCAGTTTTATCCCACACAGCCCATTCTCACCACTCCTGCATATTTGGCAGTTAAAGTCTCCTACCCAAATAATACAGGTATCCTCTGTCCTCCGCCCAGTTGCCGAAGTGATGTTACTACCTAATAATCTAAAAACATCCATTGGGTCTTCTCCTTGGATGTTATCATAAAAATTAATCAAAATTATGGAAAACCCCTTGTTAACTCTGATCCTTATAATATGATAATATACATTATTAAAAACTAACTCAGTTTTAACTCCTACTAGGAGGTTCGAAACATACGTACACAAACCTCCTTTAGCCCTACCATAAGCTGAGCTGACCGCTGGGGAAAAGAATGTTTTAAATCCATTAACGTGTATAGGTTCAGTTGTCCATGTTTCCTGGAGGCTAATTACATCAAAATTGCCTACCAGTTTTTCCCAGTTTTCATTGCCCACTTTAGACCTCAGTCCTGCAATGTTCCAACTCATAAGGGACCAAGTTTCCCCACTAGATTGATCATCATCTAAATCATTACTACTATCAAGAGGTATTTCCTCACCACAAAATACCTCAATTTGTGGACTATCACTAATAGGGACCGCCTTAGCTGTCTCTGTTTCGGCGGAGGTATTCCGAAGCCCTTGGTCCCTTGTCTTGTGACTTTTGAGAATATTCAAATCAGTGGGTCTGTTGTCTCCCTTGAGTCAGTCAATATCTTCTAGCCCCTGCAGGATCTGAAATCTATTTACTAAGGGGATTTTAAAATTTGGGCTAACATTACCTCTATGTCTAAACCTATAATCCCCAGAATACCAGGTATCATCTCTCCTTAAATCCAATAACGGATAAAAGTAGGTTAGATCTAAAGTATGAATTCTGCCAGTATTATAGTTTGGTTCCCATTGACAGATAAAACTCACAGCTCTTCTGTCCCTCAAGTTTATGATAATACAATCTCCTTGGATATCTTTATGCCTCTGTCCAATCCAGTGTACCCTCCTAACATTTAAAATTTCTACACGAGTTTGTCCAGGCAATGGCCTATTGTGATTCAGCCAATAAATTACCTTATTCTTGAGTTCCTGATAGTTTTCTACCTTTCCGTTACTCAACTCTGGTACCCCGGTCAGCACTACTGTATAGGGTAGTGACTGTGGAGGGAGGTCAATATGTATTTTCTTGTCCTTATCATTCTGTTTATAAATGTTTTGGTCTGCCATTCCCTCCTTCTCATCAAATCCCTTACCTTTCTCTTTTTCAATTCTTTTTTCACCAATATCTATTTTATTCGACATATTTGCCCCCAAAGGTAGAATAAGGGGTGCATCATCCTTCTTACTCCTTTCAGGTAGAGTCGCAGCTGCTGATGTGTGCGGTACATTAATAGCAACATCATCTGTACTGATAGTACTTAATGCAGCTTTAGATTTAATCAATGCACCAAAATGTTCCAAAGTTTCTAGAGTACCTGCCCCTTGCTTTTCTAAGCCCTCAATTTTATCAAAGAGGGTCTTTAATCTTCCTACCACTGGCAATATCAGGGACTTCATTACCTGCTCTATTTTCATCATGAAATCTACCAAATCACTCAATGTAATGGCTTCTTGTAAGGTGGAGTTTTCTTCAATACTATTTAGTGACTTTCTTTTAACTCCATTCTCTTGGCGAGGGGGTAATACAGTTTTCCTATTTTTCCCTTTTGATTTCCCTTTCTTGCGCACAATCTGCGCGACTTTTGTTTTTGGTCTACTCTCCTGTAACTCCTGCAGGGAGGTTACACCAGTTGTCGAACCCATAGTGTTTATATCTTCATTTTCACAAATAATTATCTCCTCCCTGTGATCGGGGACATTATTTGTATTAAATTGTCCCTCACTTGGTTCTAATCTAGGAGTTAGAGACAACCTGTTATCTCGATTCATAAAATCATCAGGAGGTGTGCTTTGTGAAATTACAACACAGTTCGGGTCCTTGACCGGGAAGTCCGCATAAGAGGCCATTAATATAGATTCCTGTGATAATTGCATACTCAGCATAGCGTTGGAGCGATCCTCTATGTCCTGTTGCTGTTGCGCTAACAAACATAGGCTAGGAGGTAATGATAGCCGCCTCTCAGTGCTCTCAATAGCATTGGCGACTACTCCAATTGTTTTTTGCAACATCCTGTCTATTGCTGTTAGACTTGGAAGAGGGGTCTTGGCTGGGGCTTTGGTTTTGACAGATGAGCGAGTAGCCATCCGTGTAGTTTTCCCCATTATTCACAGTCAGCATACGCTCAGTATATACAGTTATCCACTTAGATTATGAGAGCAGCTAAATACCTGTAGTACGGATCAAGGGGGGTGGCCCAGCCCAGCCACGGTCTGCCCCGGACGGCCACAGACGGCCCGCCCTTTGCCCGGGCTTAGCCCAGCGCCCGCCCGCGCGCGTCCCGCGACGCGGAGGGAGCAGCAGACTTTTAAGCGCCTCCGGGCGCGTGGTAGGCGTCACGAACCGCTTGGGCACATGGGAGCGGTAGTTCCCCCTCTGTGGGGCCGCGAGATGAAGTGGCGGCGAGAGGAGCCCAGGCAAACGGCGGTAAGGCTACAGATGAGAAGGGGAGGGCACCAACAGCTTCACAGTGTTCCCTCGCGCACAGTTCTGGTTTCCCGCTCCACCGAGGGAGCAGCAGACTTTTAAGCGCCTCCGGGCGCGTGGTAGGCGTCACGAACCGCATGGGCACCTGGGAGCGGTAGTTCCCCCTCTGTGGGGCCGCGAGATGAAGTGGCGGCGAGAGGAGCCCAGGCAAACGGCGGTAAGGCTACAGATGAGAAGGGGAGGGCACCAACAGCTTCACAGTGTTCCCTCGCGCACAGTTCTGGTTTCCCGCTCCACCGAGGGAGCAGCAGACTTTTAAGCGCCTCCGGGCGCGTGGTAGGCGTCACGAACCGCTTGGGCACCTGGGAGCGGTAGTTCCCCCTCTGTGGGGCCGCGAGATGAAGTGGCGGTGAGAGGAGCCCAGGCAAACGGCGGTAAGGCTACAGATGAGAAGGGGAGGGCACCAACAGCTTCACAGTGTTCCCTCGCGCACAGTTCTGGTTTCCCGCTCCACCGAGGGAGCAGCAGACTTTTAAGCGCCTCCCGGCGCGTGGTAGGCGTCACGAACCGCTTGGGCACCTGGGAGCGGTAGTTCCCCCTCTGTGGGGCCGCGAGATGAAGTGGCGGCGAGAGGAGCCCAGGCAAACGGCGGTAAGGCTACAGATGAGAAGGGGAGGGCACCAACAGCTTCACAGTGTTCCCTCGCGCACAGTTCTGGTTTCCCGCTCCACCGAGGGAGCAGCAGACTTTTAAGCGCCTCCGGGCGCGTGGTAGGCGTCACGAACCGCTTGGGCACCTGGGAGCGGTAGTTCCCCCTCTGTGGGGCCGCGAGATGAAGTGGCGGCGAGAGGAGCCCAGGCAAACGGCGGTAAGGCTACAGATGAGAAGGGGAGGGCACCAACAGCTTCACAGTGTTCCCTCGCGCACAGTTCTGGTTTCCCGCTCCACCGAGGGAGCAGCAGACTTTTAAGCGCCTCCGGGCGCGTGGTAGGCGTCACGAACCGCTTGGGCACCTGGGAGCGGTAGTTCCCCCTCTGTGGGGCCGCGAGATGAAGTGGCGGCGAGAGGAGCCCAGGCAAACGGCGGTAAGGCTACAGATGAGAAGGGGAGGGCACCAACAGCTTCACAGTGTTCCCTCGCGCACAGTTCTGGTTCTGCCAATCTACTGTATGCTGTTTTATCATTTCACTAATTTCTGGACGAAGAACATATACAAACCTGTATACAAAATGACTCAAATCCTTGTCACTCAAATTCTCATCTCCACTGAATTGTTTAAAGGCTAAAATTAACCTCTCATAATAGGCATGTACTGATTCTTTGCTTTTTTGATGTGTTCTGTCAATTTTCACCCAATCTGTCTCCTTAGGGGGTACTTTGTTCTTCAAAAATGCCATAACCTGTTCGTATTTCTTCATTACTTCAGGGTCTGGAGCTCGTGTCTTAGGATCCCTTGGGTATTCCTGTGTTGGCCAATCTATTACTATTTTACATTCTGTCCATAGATCTGCTGGTACAATTATATCAAACAGGCTATTCAAATCAATCCACAATACTTTGGATAATTTCACAAATCTGTCTACCTGTCTATACCACTTGACGGGCTTTTCACGCAGTCGAGGGAAGCCATTCGTAAATGACAAAATATCCTGTCTAGTCCATGGGACATGCACATATCCTCCTCCCGGAATCTCTCTCATAGGGCATTCTGTCACAACCTTCTCTTTCTCTCTGACAGGATAAGCTGAAAACGTTTTGTCTGAAACTTAGTCTCGCTTATGATACCATCTGCTCTTCCATTTGTCCACATCTCCCCATTTTCTCAACAAAATAATTGTATCCTTAATCTGACCTATTCGTCCTGTAGTATTCATGTTTTCAATGTCTTTTTCAGTGAAATCTACTCGATAGGTTTTCTGTAAGGCTTTTACCTTTTCAATATCAATGCCCATTTCATTTGCCACTTCTCCTGATCTTTCATGAAGATTTTTACGCTCTCCATGTTACGCTTTTGCACAGAAATAACAATTCCTCATCTTGGTACGTTTTTAACTTCTCTGTCCGGATAGTTCCCACTATTAATTCTTCCAGTACCATTCGTAATTTAGCTACATCTATTGACTGAGATTCCTTGTCTTTCTTTTGCAAGCTTCTCAACCATTCACTCAACTCCCCTGTAGATGGTCCTACTGGCTTCTCTACATTTCCTTGTCGAAAATCTTTTTGTGTTTCTGACATGGTCTCTATCATTGTTCTACGTTTCTCTGCACAGTTCTGACCTACAAACGGGTTGTTTGAAAAATTCGGTTCAATCATACTCATAGTCTGTCTCCATGGATTCTCACTCTGACTCACTCTTGGTTGTTCAACCGATTTATTACTTTTATAAGGGACTGTCGAACAATGTTCACTGTCTTTTTGCTTGTCAAAAATAGGCATTACTGGACCTATTGTTACTGGTACAGTTACTGCTTCCAAATTCTTAGTCAATTCTCTTATTTTCTCTGTTAATTCTAGGGTTGTTTTTGCTAATTCTGCTGAATTTTCTCCATCCAATTTTCCTCCAGACTTCTTTTCTACCTCTCTAATAGGATTGTTTCTTCCCAAATCTTGGAACTCTGGTTCCGATTTTATGACTCGTAGTGTTTCTTTCATTGGGGCACTTGGAGTTAATATTTCTAGTTCTGGCCGGTATGGTGGTGGATTCTTATAGAACATATCATCAAGAACATCATCCTCGGACTCATTCACTCCCTACCCTTTCGTCTCCACATTATGCCTCTTTTCTACACACTTTCATCCTTCATTCTCTCCTGCAATTCTTACGGCAAACAAACCCTCAGCCATACTCACATTCCGCCACCTTCTCATTCGATCATCATGCGTCTCATGTCCGTACGATCTGCCAAACAAGTACCTATATCCTCTACCATCTCTCTGTCTTTCTCAGTCATGCATTTAGTCTTCCCATTCCGTCAAAGCTTCAAATTGAGTCGGTCTAGGTCTCGGTTCTAAATTCATAATTTTCTCTCTCAAATTTCTCAAAACAGCCAAATTAAATGAACCATGTTCTGGAAAAGCTAATACTCCGTCCTCCTTTGTATACTTAACCCAGTTGTCTAACCAAATACAGGTGTGATATCCATATTTTGCAATCATTAAAGATGCAGGGGTTTTCGGTGGAGGAAGTAACTGTCCTTCCCTATCTTTGACCGGTTTGTCCTTCTTAAACTACTTCTTAATTTTTCTGAACCATGACTTTTTCTCTTTTTCTGGTGGATCGTCATACATTTTCCTTTCTTTTCGTGTCTCACTAGTTTCTCCCTACAACTGTACCGCTATTCTATCCAATCACAGCGCGACTCACACTAACGCACCAATCCAGAGCGTCTACGTCACTGTCACAATTCTCAAATCTCAGCGCGACTCACACTAACGCACCAATAGGGAGCGTTTTACGTCACCCTGTATTCCTCCACGCCTATCGCGACGCACACTAACGCACCAATCTGGAACGTTTTAGGTTTCTGACCGACTGTCCAATCTCAGCGCGGTCGTTCTGACGTCAGCAGCCGCTGCGGCAGCTCCTGCTCCTGTCTACCCCTCCTCCACAAATCTGCTCAGTAAGTTTTTGTTTCAATTTCTACAATTCTGTTAGTAACAACATGAAAACATCTCCATTGTCCGCTTCGCTAACCAAAGAATAGCAATAGCCCTTTCCCACGAGAATTCCGTCTTTCCCAAGAGCAGCGCTTACCTCTGTCCTACTACGGAATCGTTACTTCCGTTGATAAAGTAGCACATCCCTCTACCTTACACTTCTAACAAGCATTAGCTAACCGTTTCTCCAGAATTAAGACACATAGTTGGAGACCCAATGCTCCTGAGAAATAAAACTAGAGTTTCACAATTAACCCGAATGCCTTTACATTCACGCACTTTCACACATGAAAAAGTAGTGCATTCACACAGAATCCTGACTTTCCCGAGAACAGCGAACAGTCTGTCCTACTACAGAATTATGACATATGTTAACAAAGCAGCGCTTACCTCTCCTTTGTCCTTCTAACAAGCTCAGAGAGTACCTATTACCTTTCCAGTGATAAGCGTTATCGGAATGCCCATTGGATCCCTGGTACCTAAGACCAGAATTTCACAGGTAACCTTCGCTATCATACACACTTCTCTCACACAGAAAATGTCTCTAATGGCAACACACGGCGATATCACCAAATCGAACCCAGACAATGCGTCGTGCAACTTCAATCGTTACACGTTTTCTCCTGAGTACCTACAGGATAACAACAATTCCGTCTTTCCCGAGAACAGCGCTTTCCTCTGCTCTACTAAGGAACCGTTACAAACTTCGACTTCCTACATCCCAGAAGCCGTGCAAACAACATAAAACTCAACACGACTCACCATAGAGTGTTAGTACATAAACCAATATCAATAACCAATAATCAATAAGCTATTTACAAGCAATAATCACCAAACCAATAAAAACCATCATCTTGCTACCAGAAAACTGATGCAGCGCTGAACGTCAAATTACCCCTCAGGCACAGACCAACTACCTCGACATTCAATTTGCTCACATTGGTGGGGCCCATAACACCAACATACTTACACTCGGTTGATCTGTTTTCCGAGGGAAAACCTACTCCACAACGCTGGCATGAGAGGAATACCATTACTTCACCTTAAACACATTGACATTAACCTAGATATCCCTCCCATGCGGAGATAGATCATTTAGTTGAGTTGGTATTTGATGATTTACTCCTCTACCTTTGCTCTGTTACTTCTCTCTTAATCTTCTTCTTCAAATAATCGACACAACACATTTGTCAATTAATCAATTATTCTTTATCTAAGAAAAAATTGAAGGAAATGTTAAAATCATCATCAGCATTTCAGAGCATCATATTTACCTATTCTGGCTAACGTCGTCCTCTAAGTCAGTCAGTCAAAGAGAAATTTTCTGCAAAGTTTAGGCCGCAATTCAGTCTCTCATAGATTCAGGATAACAGCTGTCCAGCAGTGTCACCGTCCTCTCCGTCAGCATAACGTCAGGAAATCGAGTTCGTAAAAGAAGAGCGAGCGCATCCATAGGTGGGGAGTAGAGCGTGCGACAACTACCATAAATCCCTACCTACTTTTATAATGAAAATACTAACAAAATTGTATCAAGATTGGGTTTAGAGAGTTCTTATTGGTCACTTTCGACTGGCGATGAGCAGTTCTCAGGGTGTCGATGATGAAGTCATCAAACTTGCTTGTTCCGGCTTTTAAATTGAGCATTGTCTTTTAGTCTTGGACGGGTTCCCGGAATGACCTTGGAGGGTACATGTTCTCCCGGGGTTAGGTCCAGGCCACTGTTGCTGGCGGTGACGCATGTGCACTTCACCCAGAACCTCGTGTTGTCAAGGCAGTCACGTTTAACGTCTCGTTCAGCCATCTTGTATAGGCCGAAATGGTCAACTTAAGCAAAAGAAACACAAAACGTAATTAAAAGATGGAAATGACTAATAAAATGTTATCCCCTTACTAATACCCATATGTGTGTGCATTTATCTAGCAGGAGCAACACTCAGAGAGGTTCATACTTACTAAATAAAGCTCAAAATACAAATACATCACTTAAAGCAACATATAACAAATAATATTCTAATTTTTCTACTATTAATATGCGTACACTAGTTAATTCACAATTAATATAGCCATGCAAAGTGCAATTCCCACGTGTAATTCTCTTGTTAATATAGTTGGTGAGTTATCACATCAAACAGATTAATAATATTACAATTAATTGATTATTCGGATTAATATAAACATGCAGAATGGGGGGGTATACAAAATTTTGTACTATCCGCTCCAGCATAGCAAGGTCATTGGACGGCTCATGGGGTGTTTATGCAAAGAGGATATATTTATTCAAGATGTTTATTCCAGGAATTACTAAAACTGGAGCGTGCAAAGTCACATTGGAGCAAACACCTCCCCAGTTGAGTGGTAAATGGGTGTGCAGTAGGTCTCCACACTGCCAGAACAAAACCATGAGGCTGGAAGTGTCCCCTTGCATGTCGGCGTAGAATAATGTGGTCCCACAACCAATATTCCGACCTATGTCAATAGTGCCATTTGCCCTGAAACATAAGGAAGCAGAAGTTTGTTTCATGACAGTCTGGGGACTTACAGTGCTATATACCCAAGTGTAACGCAAGATGTTTTCCTCCCAGGTGGGTGTACATTTCCCTATTGCATCCGGGCTGACATCAGCGCCATTCCATAAAGAAACGGCCCTACAGGAAAATTCAATGTTGGGATGCCACTGATCATGGGCAAAGATTGACCCTGTCACTCTAAACCTTGGCCTTCAAACACAGTCTGGGGGAAATGGGTTTACAAAATAGTTGTTACACTCAGTTGGTGGGTGATTTACTCAAGCAATATAGATCTAGGACCATCTGGGTCCAATCCATGGTGGTGGAGCGACCTGTCTTTCTTAAGCGTGACATTTCTTCCCTGATGTCCTGCCTATCTGTGAGAATGTATGATACTTTTATTAAAGCGTCATATTTGGTGGCATTAATTAATTAATTTATTTATATTATTTGTAAAGAGCAACTGCCACCTACCAGGTTTCCTGGCGCTATTATATTACTAGGGGGAGGGGATGATTAAAATGTCCCTACAGTGTGACAGTACTCATCAGTGTCGTTCAGTATTAAAAGGTTCTAGGGAAAAGCCAAGTTTTGAGACCCTTTCTAAAATGCATTGGATCGGAGGAGAGTCTCAGGGCATCTGGAAGGGGATTCCAAAGCCGAGCTGCTTCAATCAGGATCACCCGTCCCCCTTGTCTGATGTTTCTAAATTTGGCCACATAGGCAAGATTCGCTAAAGAGGAGCGTAAGCTCCTGTTGGGGATGTATCATTTTATCCTCTTTGGCAGAGGGATCAGACAAAATCCATGTAAAGATTTAAAAACAATAAAAAGGGATTTAAAAATTATTCTTTGTCTTAATGGTAGCCAGTGCAAGCCTCTCAGAGACAGGGATACTGAAGATCTTCTAGGTCTGTTCAGGGCCAGTTTGGCCGCTGCGTCTTGAACTCTGTGAAGCCGATTGAGCAGGTATTCCAGAGGTCCTAACAGCAGGGCGTTACAGTAACCTAGCCTGCTTAGGATCACACTACGAACTACCAATGCTGTAGATGAGAGAGGAAGTAATGGGAGAATCTTACATAGTGCTCTGATTAAAGAAATGCAGGTCCCTCCCGTCTTATTTACATGAGATTCGAAGCTAAGCTTCCATTAAAAATTACTCCTACATTTCTGGCAGCCTCTGACGGTGATGGGAGCTTGTAAGAGGGAGCTGGCCAGAAGTATGAAGGAAGTAATGCTGGATTCGAGCCAGCCTGTAATATCATTCATGGAAGGCATCAATTGTCATCCTTTGATTTCCTTTCAGTGACAGAATTAGTTGAGTGTCATCTGCATAATTTACCAAGCTGACATTGTGCGAATTAATAAGTGAAATCAAAGGCCTCAAATAAATATTGAAAAGTATTGGACTAGTTGATGACCCTTGTGGGACTCCATGTTTGATGGGCTTATACTCATAGGAGGGGAACAACCTTTACAACGCAACTTTTACAACGCACTACACTTACAACGCATTTTTTACAACGCAAAATCCATTACAACGCATGACATTACAACGCATGACACTACAACGCATGACACTACAACGCATTTTTAAAAACTACCTTTACAACGCATTCCATTACAACGCATACTACCATTACAACGCATACCATTACAACGCATAATATTACACTACACTATCCAACACTTACCCTACTGTTGCACCCCCTGGAGTTAGAATAGTAATTTTTACCCCTATACTATCCAACACTTACCCTACTGTTGCACCCCCTGGAGTTAGAATAGTAATTTTTACCCCTATACTATCCAACACTTACCCTACTGTTGCACCCCCTGGAGTTAGAATAGTAATTTTTACCCCTATACTATCCAACACTTACTCTACTGTTGCACCCCCTGGAGTTAGAATAGTAATGTTTACCCCTATACTATCCAACACTTACCCTACTGTTGCACCCCCTGGAGTTAGAATAGTAATTTTTACCCCTATACTATCCAACACTTACCCTACTGTTGCACCCCCTAGAGTTAGAATAGTAATTTTTACCCCTATACTATCCAACACTTACCCTACTGTTGCACCCCCTGGAGTTAGAATAGTAATTTTTACCCCTATACTATCCAACACTTACCCTACTGTTGCACCCCCTGGAGTTAGAATAGTAATTTTTACCCCTATACTATCCAACACTTACCCTACTGTTGCATCCCCTGGAGTTAGAATAGTAATTTTTACCCCTATACTATCCAACACTTACCCTACTGTTGCACCCCCTGGAGTTAGAATAGTAATTTGTACCCCTATACTATCCAACACTTACCCTACTGTTGCACCCCCTGGAGTTAGATTAGTAATTTTTACCCCTATACTATCCAACACTTTCCCTACTGTTGCACCCCCTGGAGTTAGAATAGTAATTTTTACCCCTATACTATCCAACACTTACCCTACTGTTGCACCCCCTGGAGTTAGAAAAGTAATTTTTACCCCTATACTATCTAATACTTACCTTAAATGCAATTTATTTATTTTTGTTTTTTTTGTTTTTTTTGAAACCGTTTATTACAATCTCAAATATATACAGGTATGGGCCTACAACCTTCCGGCCGGCCGCTAAAATGACAGAAATAAATGACATATATACAATAAGGCACTTGGCGTTACAGAGACGCTAAAGCAGGAGGTATCAGCAACGTGGGCCACATGACTCTGAGCCCACAATACGGTTTCGTTTTATACAACACAACAACATAAAACCACACCCGCAAGGCAACCCGAGAGCGAAAGTGACAACATACGCTCCTCAAATGGGGGGACCCCAACCATACACTAAAATCGAAGGAGGGGAAGGGGAATAGGTCTGGGACTGGGAAAACACTGTGCCCGGGATTGAGGGAGGGGGTCATCTAGGGGGACGGAGCTGGTGAAGAGGGAGGCAACAATGGCGGCTCGCAAATACGCCCGCGGTAGGCGTTCCAGGGGCCCCACACCTTCAGCCACGCCCCAGGCTTACCCCGCGCCACATACACCACCTTCTCTCGGAACATGCACCAATCCATGTGTTCTTTCCAGGCCGACACTGCCGGGGGCCTCTGGGATCCCCACAGTTGAGCGATGTCACGTTTAGCAATCATATAACCCTGCGTCACCCATCGCGTCTGCGGAACCGAGTAGTCAGTCGGTTCCCACACATTCAGCAGGCATCTCCTCGCTTCAGGCACCAGCACGACATGCGTAACCGCTCGCAGGACCTCATGCACACCACGCCAGAATCGCTCCACCCTCGGACATTCCCACAGAATATGTAAAAAAGTCGCCAATGCACCGCACCCACGCTTACACAGTCCATCCTCGGCATAGCCCATACGCAGAAGCCCTGGCCCCGTCATGTACACCCGGTGAAGTATCTTAAGCTTGACGAAGCGAAGGCGAGCCGGGATGGCCACCTCCTTCGGGGAGGCCACCGCGGAAATCCAGTCCTCGTCGTCCAGCTCCAACCCATCGGCAACCCAAGCCTCGCGGAGCCCAGTCAGTAAGCCCGAGCGGTCATTAATCAACTTCTTGTAGATGAGGGAGATCGTGCTGTCCGGAACGTGGCCATCTAGCACTCTATCCTCCAGTGGGGAGGACTCCGGGATGGCGGCCACGTCTGGGAAGACAGAACCCAGTGCGTGACGGACCTGCAGGTATCGAAAGTATTCACTGCCCTGCAGCTGAAACTCCGCCTGCAGTGTCTCGAATGTTTTGAATCCTCCCCTCGTCCAGAGGTCCCCCACTGTACTAATGCCTATCGTGTCCCACCTATCGAAGCCCTTCGAGGTCCATAGGGAGCCCAACCTCTCAGACGCATACAACGGTGACGCCCGGGTCAAACGGTCCTTCCATCCCATAGCTGCATTGGCCGCGTGCCATACTCGCACCATGACACGCGTGGGTCCCGTCAGGCGGGAATCGGGCACGCTAGTGTAGAGCGCTCGATTGTAATCGCCACCGGGCAGGAGCATCTTGTCCATTTCAAATGCCGGGTTTAAGGCGGGCCCGTAGAGGCCGTGATTAATTGCAGCTAATTGGGAGGCCCAGTAATACCGCTTAATATCCGGGAGGGCAATCCCTCCGTCATACCACGGGAGCGTCAACTTTGCCAGGGCTATACGCGGCCTCCCGTCCCAGAACAGGCGGCGCTGCAAACTCTCCACCTCACGGAAGTAACGCGCCGGGACCAGGTCCATCGAGTTCTGGAGGGCGTACAGAAAGCGCGGTAATGACATCATCTTGAACAATGCCGCCCGGCCGAGCGGCGAAAGCGGCAAGCGCCGCCAGCGCGCGACGTCCTCCTTCAAGCGCTGGAGGGGGGGAAGCAAATTCCGCTCGTAGCGGGCCACTGGGTCCAGCGTAATATAGACGCCCAGGTAACGAAACCCCTGCGAGGCAATCTGGATCGAGCAGCCCCGCGGGAGAACAGGAGCCTCCCCGGAAAGCACATAGACACAGGATTTAGCCCAGTTGATGACAAGACCTGAGTTACGGCCGAAGGAGCGCAGAACATCGACCAGGACAATCAGTGATTTACGCGGGGAGGCTAAGTACAACAGGATGTCGTCGGCGTAGAGGGACACGCGGTCCTCATACTCAGGGGTCCAACGGAGACCACGGATAGAAGGGTGCCACCGCAGCCACTCCGCCAGGGGTTCCAAGGCCAGTGCAAACAGGAGCGGCGACAGGGGGCAACCCTGTCGCGTGCCCCGTCCCAGCACGAATGGGGCCGAGACTCGACCATTCACCACCACCTGCGCCAATGGGTCAGAGTACAACAATTTGACCCAGCTGATGAATCCCGGGCCAAATCCAAATTTCGCCAACATCGCCCAGATGTACGGCCACTCGAGCGTGTCAAACGCCATGGTGGCGTCCAAGGACGCCAAGATGGCCGGCTCCCGCACGAATGGAACACGCGCGAGCACCCCGTGCAAGCGCCGCAGGTTAAGGGCCGTGTTGCGATGGGGAATAAAGCCGGACTGGTCTTGGTGGACCAGATCGCCCACCACGCCGACCAGCCGGTTGGCAAGCACCTTGGCGAGGATTTTAGGCTCCGCATTCAAGAGCGAGATCGGCCGATAGGATGTAACCCGGTCTCGCGGTCTCCCCTCCTTGTGGATAACCACGATGGTAGCTAGACGCTGGTCCGGCGGGAGGGAGCCCCGCGAGTGGGCCGCAAGGAACATCGCGCGGAGGTGAGGTGCCAGTACATCCGGTCGCAGCTTGTACAATTCGATAGGAAGGCCATTCGGGCCCATGGCCTTGCCCGAGGCGACCGAGCGTATGGCGAGGGCGATTTCATCCGAGGTGGGAGCGGCATCCAACGAATCCCTGTCCTCCACTGAAAGCGAGGGCAGCGCGATGTCCCGCAGCAGGGCATGGGAATCCTCCTCCGAGCAGGGAGAGACCGGAGAATATACCTCGCGGAAATAATCCGCGAAGCAAGAAACAATGCCTTCCGGCTCAGTAATTCGTACACCATCCATCCTCTCAATCAGCGGGACCACACGACTAGCTCTCTCCTTCTTATCCAACCACGCAATCAGTTTGCCAGCCTTATCACCCACATCGTACAGTCGCCCCTGTTGCTCTCTGCTAAGGCCCCTGGCCGCCTCCGTGACGAGGGCCCTATAGGCCGCCTGTTTAAGGTGTAGAACATGCAGCGCCGCGTCAGTCACCCCACTCCCCAGACCACCCTCCAATTCAGTAATTTCGGCCTCCACCCGGGTCACCTCCTCCTGTGCGCGTCTGCGGGCATGGGAGATAAAGGAGAGGGCCTCCCCTCTGAGAACTGTTTTAAAGGCTTCCCACAGGGAGATAGCCGACGGAACGGACCCCACATTCTCCTCAAAATACCGTTGCAATGATTTAATCAGGTCAGCACGAATAGTGGGGTCACGCAGGTACCAAGCATTGATTGGGGCTACCCTGCCCTCTCCCCTCGGGAAGACATCCAAGTGCAATAGGAGTGGGCAATGATCTGAAATACCCCGCGCCAGATGGCGCACCTCTCCCACCCTCCCAGCATAAGCCGCAGGGACAAGGACATAATCAAGCCGCGAGAGGCTACCATGGGCACCCGAATGGAAGGTGTACTGCAGCTGGGTGGGATGCTTTAAACGCCAGCAGTCCACCAATCCCAGTGTGTCTAAAAGGCCCGCTAACCACGCCTGTGCCCGGGGGAGGTCCCTAGGGGGATGACGATCCATAGTCCCAGAAGCCACCGCATTGAAATCCCCCCCTACCACCAGAAGCCCCCCGGGAGGTCAAGGAGGAGGCGCCCCAGATCTGCAAAGGTGGTGGACTGTAGCCCCGGTGGGACGTACACAGAGACAAAGACAACTACCTTGCCCTCCATCCTCCCCACCAAGACAGTGTAGCGTCCCCTCTCATCATGGCGCACCTCGTCTATTTCTAGCGGGAGCGAGGTCTTGATCATAATGCCCACCCCCCGTGAGCCTGATGTGAAGCCCGAGTGGGCCACCAAGCGAAAGCCACGGCGATTCATGGCACAAAAGGAGTTACCAATAAGGTGTGTCTCCTGCAGAAAGACCACATCAGGCGAAATCCGTTTCAGATACTGCAGGACCACACCCCGCTTGATCCTATCACCCAGTCCGTTAACATTCCAGGACAACAATGTCAAATCCCTACCCCCCATCACATAACGAAGCCATCAGTTGTCCCCCCCAGAGCATCTCAAAAACAACAATACAATAACGGGTTTGCCTTGCGGTAGAAACGAACCACACCCCACCCCAACCCACCCAACCCAACAGAACTCCCCCCACCCTGCACCCCTGCATGAGCCCAAACAGCCCCCCCAAAGTGCAGTGTGCCTGTCGCCCCATAGATAAGAAAACTAACTAGTCCCCCAGAGGAGGAGGGAGATCCCCCAAGAGACCCCACACGACCTCCACAGGAGGGGAACTTACCCTAACAGTCAATAGTGACAACAACGCAGTCCAGAGCAAGGCCTACCATTAGTCCCTCAGTCCTGATCCGGCGGGCCCTCCCCACCAACCGCACCCCCCCCACCCCCCGGCCCCGATCTCCGGGCAAAGTGTCTAGCCAGTCCCCGGCCACCTCGGGTCGATCAAAAAAGTGCGTGTGGCCATCCACCTCCACTCTCAGCTTAGCTGGAAAAAGCATCGCATATTTGAGATTCAGGTCCCTTAGGCGACGTTTAACACCAAGAAAGCTCAGTCTCTGCTTTTGGACTGCCGGAGTGAAGTCAGGATAGAAATTGATGTCCATATTGTCAAGTTTGACCGGCCCTTGTAGCCTGGAAGTCTGTAGGATAGCGTCTCTGTCCCGAAAATTGAAGATCCGGGCGATGAGAGGCCTCGGAGGGGCTCCAACCTTAGGCCTACCCCCGGGGACCCTGTGGGCACGCTCCACCGCAAAGAATTTACTCAGCCCCCGAGGCTGGAGATGGGTGAGAACCAGGTCCTCAACAAATAGATCCGCCGCCTCCGCCTCGCGTCCCTCCGGCACCCCGATAATGCGAACGTTGTTCCTCCGGGCCCGACCCTCGGAATCCTCCAGCCGACGATTCATCAGGGCGCTCGCCTGGCCAAGCCTGCGCACCTCCTGTTGGAGGGCCGCCACGTCCGTTGTGAGGCCCGTGGTAGAGTGGGCCAAAGAGTCGACCCGGTCGTTGGTTTTAGACAAATCAGCCCTCACGAGGCCCACGTCCACGAGGACCGAGTCAATCTTCTGCGCCAGAGTGTCGAAGCGCTGGTCCACCGAGGCCTTCATCTCGGCGATGGCGCCCATGACGTCTCGGAGGGTCAGGTCCGTGGGCAGAGCGGAAGCATCAGTCGGGCCCGTAGGGGACCTACGCGGCGCCTCTGGGGATCCCTTCTGGAGGGTGGAGCGGTCCATACTGTTGGATTGCTGGGCCGCGCCACGGCGGGTCGATTTTATCTTAGCCCGATCGCCATCTTGTTTTGTGGACATGGTTTCGATCCCCAAGACGAGTCAGTCTCCTCAAGAAAGGGGGGGGCCGACAATCCAGTTCAAGGGGTCCAGGGGGGAGCGACCACCGCTCCGCAGGACGGACCGCAGCTGGCGGACCGGCAGGGCACCCCAGCGAGACCACACCACCGCACACCGCCCCGCAACCCAACCTCGCCTGGCAGCAAGGAGGGCGCAAAAGCGAAAGTGAAAGTGCAGGGTACGCGAGTCACCCAGCCTTGCCCGCCGCTGTTGTTCACTTTGTGTCCGGATCGCCCCACAACTCCAGTACGGGGGGCCCGTGTGGAGAAGGCCGCAAACCTCAATCGATGCTCCTGCCGGTGTCCGAGGTCCGATTTAAAAACGGAAAACGGGCGTCACCTCTGCTCGGGCTCACAAATACAGTCCCCTCAACTGGGACAGGATTCTGTCAGGATTTATGCAGGAGGTCGCGGAGGTCCTCGGGAGCCTCGCACCTACGCGGCCATCTTGGTTGCGCGCTAGGCTCCTCCCTTAAATGCAATTTAATATTATGCGTTGTAATGGTATGCGTTGTAAAGGTAGTATGCGTTGTAATGGAAATGCGTTGTAAAGGTAGTTTTTAAAAATGCGTTGTAGTGTCATGCGTTGTAATGGAATGCGTTGTAATGGATTTTGCGTTGTAAAAAATGCGTTGTAAGTGCATGCGTTGTAAAAGTGTGCGTTGTAACGACATACATCCCTCATAGGAAAAAGGGGGAAGGGACGCTGCCGGCTGTTTCTCTGTCAGAGAGGAGAGCAGCCGCTTTGCTACCATAATCCTGACTCCAGTCGAGGACAGCCTGGCCAATGGAATATTTGGCAAAGCAATGGAAAAGGTTCTACCGCCTGTTCCTTCCAAACCTTGTGAGGTGGAGGGTGCAAAGGCTCGAACGTCATCCTCTGTCAAACATTCAAAGTGTTCTAGTTCACTTATCTGCTTCGGATGTTGCCTGCAGCATCAGCTTGGATAGCACTGTCTCTTAAAGAGGCCTGGGTTGGAAGAGTAGTTTCAATACCATCATTAATGTTATTAATTTTTTCCTCAAAAACCCCACGAGGTTGTCACATAAGTCCTGAAATGCGGGTGTAGAGTGGTTCAGGAAGTCTGGATTTGACAGTTCACGCATTATTTTGAACACTTTTTTGTGCAGTTGGGTGCAGCCAAGATAGCGCTAGAATAGTCTTCCCCTTTTGCTTTCTTTATTTCAGTCTCATACATCTGTAGAGAGTCTTTTAGAGCTGTTTTGTCCTCTTCTCTATAAAACGTACATCATTTTCTCTCTGCATGTTTACAGCTCATTTTTAAATCTTTAAGTTAAGGTACTCTACCAGGGAGCCAGAGGTCCCTATGACATTTTCATTCCTTTGAGGGGGTGACCCGGTCTAAAGTGGCCTGACACTATTTTCTAGGTCTAAGTAGTTTTCCTCCTCTGATCTGGCCAAGTCAGTAGAAGAGGGGAGGTTAAACACAGGCTTATCCCTAGGCTGTTTGAGAGGTTTATTCCATACTCTGCCACGACAACTAGCAGCGGATTGGTCCTTTTCAGAGCTAATTCTTTTCCTCATAAGGAAGAGGTCACTAAAAAGTGATCTGCCCGACAGAGGGGTAAAATATTTCCCATAATGTCAAGATCTTGAGCAGAAAAAATAAAGTCCTGGATGTGCCCCTCCTGAAGAGTCGTGCTCGGCACTATCTGTTGCAGTCCTAAACTATCACAAGACCTAAGAAGATCTCTCATCGCAGGGCCAGGCTCCCCCTCTGACTGCAAGTTAAAGTCACACAAAATAAGGAATCTTGAGCAGGCCACGGCCATATTACCCCAAATGTTGATGAGGGATTGTAAATGAGAGCTTGAGGGGCCTGGAGGAGGACAGCACAAAATACCTGAGACTAGATACCCCTGCTATCTTTTAGGGAAATAACCAAAAGCTCAGGGCCCACAATTTCATCTGGACTTATTGGAACCAAGTCCCGCTTATCTTCGTAGATCAATCCCTCTCCACCTCCCCTCTTCTGAACATGTGGTTTATGAAAGATCTTATATCCGGGTGGGCGGGCTAAGCCTAAATCGACATCTGAGTCAGTGTCGCAATACGGACTGCAACAGTGACTCCCACTGTGCCGCTATGGGGGTCGCCCTGAGCCCTAATGTTTCCTCCCTCTGGAGGGCGACGCCCTCTGCCTTTGCCCAGACCAGGAAGGAGCCGCGCCACGCCTTCACATGTGGAGGGGCGTCTGCCTTCCAGCGCTTAGTGAGAAGTCGCTTCGCCACCACTAACCCCAGATCAAGAAATCTAGAGGTGACTTTTGTAGAGGGTGTTCTGTGAAATAGATGTAGCAAGTGGGATGACCACTCGAAGGGAATATCACGTCCTGTACATTCGCGGAGCGCGTCTCGTACCGCCTGCCAGAAGACGCCCAAGACGGGGCAGCTCCACAACATGTGGATCAGATCCACGTCCAGTTCCGCGCAACGGGGGCAGCAAGCATCTGCGCAACGAAAGTATCTGTTAATGGAGGCGGGCGTAAGGTATGCCCGGTGTAAAATGAAGAATTGGATTTGTCCAAAACGCATGTTTCGGGGAACCCTTCTCGGACCCTGTAGTACCCTATCCCACTCCTTGTCGGTCAGGGGACGGTCTAAATCCGCCGCCCACTTTCCCCGCAGTGATGCCAGGCTCACTGCCGTGTGCGCACGTAAGGCCGACGCAAACCACCTGACCAGGCGTCTCCCACGCCCCATCACATGAAGGTACTGTATCACTAAATGCTGTTCTGGCTCCTCATTTAGGTCTCCCCACCGCTCCGCCAGTGTTTCCACCAAGGCCCGGTGTCAAAGAAACTGACCAGGGGCCAATCCCGTTTTCTCCGCTAGAGTGGCAAACGAGAGAAGGGCCCCATCCCGGTAAAGGTCTGCTACAGTGCACACGTCCACTGCGTTCCAGTCTTCCAGCTCCGAAACCCCAAGTATTCCGTGCCCACCAGGTGAGCCCTCCAACGGAATGGCCGGTGCATAAGGGGTCCCGGACCGGGTGAGAAGAAGACACCGGCGAAAACATTTATAGGCCACTGCCAGCAGGAGTGGTGTCGGACTCTCCAGCTCTGCCGCCGGGTGAAAGTGCCCGAGAAGGTTAGTCAGCGAGAGAGAGGGGGTCGTCGCAGTTGCGGTGTCTTCGCGGCCTCTATCTGCCAACCAGCGTGCTATTCATTGAAGCTGCGCCGCTAGATAGTAATGCTCAAAACATGGCATGGCAAGTCCCCCCTGCCCAACGGGGAGATACAATTTGGGCAGCGCGACCCTGTGCCGAGCAGCACCCCAAATAAAGTCTCGGAGGGAGTGCGTCAAGCCCATGAAAAAGGATACCGGGACTCATTCCACACCTTCATGTTGCAGCCTTTAATAAAATGCCCAAACCTCTTACAATAATGACATGCCTAATCCCTTCTGAGAGGACCCATCACACCTCTTTCTACTACTACATTCCTGTGCCCTTACATTGTTCTGCTGCTGTGGGCACTGCCACTGGGCGGGCCCTGGGAATGTTCCCACAGGCATTGCTGTCATCTGAGTGGCCGCTGCCACTACAGCACCTTCCATTGCTCCTTCTTCGCTAGCTTCTGCTGCACCAACGTGGCGCTACTTCTAGTTTATTCTTTTCATTTTCTCGCTTTTCCAGGGCTTGGCTTCCGGTGCCACTATCTTATCTAAGCTGTCCTGCACGTAAGGAGGCAACCCTTTCTTGACTACATTATAAAACAGAACAGTATTACTTTCTGTCACTTCCCAGCCCTGATCCACTACCTGGGTACACTTTTCTTTCATCATATTGATATATTGAGAAGGATCTTCGTTTGGATGCATAGACTGAGTCATGAGGGATCCGCTGTCTCACCTTTCGGGTACATTTTCCTCAGCTGGTCCCGCACTACAGATCTGATCAAATTAAATGGAGACCCATCACATCTGGTATCCATGAGACTCACAGTTCTTAATTCAGCCTTTTGAAATACTGTGTCCGTTTCATCCCCTATTAGCAAACTAAGCAGCCTTTACATCCCTACTGCCAGGGTGATACCTGCGCTGGCAACTGTTTTCTAAGATTTTCCCATTTGTGCCCAAGGAACATAATGTGGTGCAACAGGTCTCTTGCGTGTACCGGCATCTGATGCAACGGGTTGGTGGCACGCTGGGGATGGTGCTGTCTGGCGTTCTTCTGCCACAAACGCAGTCATTTTTTCTCACAAAAGGGTAGTCCCAATCTGGAACACCCTCATCATACAGAATGCAAAATTCTGCATTTGGCATGTCACATGGGTCTAAGGACCCTTCTTATGGCCATGGGCTCATTTGTGGAGCTAACCGCTCAGTCCAGTCTGCTAGATTTTCTACATATGGTACGACACTGTGCCATCTATTTTCTCCCTCAGCGGCGACCTCACTGGGAGAGAGGCCGGCGCTGTGCAAATTTGATTGCGCACTGATTTGTTGCGCTGCTCAATTGTGGAGTGTCAATTGCCCCCTAACCTCCTTGGATCCCATTCTGGGGTCTGACTGGCCATGGTTGCTTTGGAATCGTACCTGCTCAAGCTCTGTCACTCTGGCCTCCTAATTCTTGGGAGCACATCCTGCCCTCTTTCCCTTGTGTCAGTCGGTTTAGTCTAAGTCAATGAGTGGCCTCTCTTGGATATCATTGATGGGGTGACTTGCTTCTGGGGTTTGAAGCAGTTCATCCATGCTCTCCACACACTGCCATATGGATTCTATTCTGTCTGTTACCTTCCCAAAATTTCTCTGAGTTTGTCATGTAAAGTCCTCGTCATACCCTTTTATCCTCATTTCACCTGTCTCTCTCCTACTCTCAATGAGTGATAGCCAGTCGTACACACTCTCTGGTGAGGCTACTGCACCCCCCTTCTCCTTCTGCCAAGGGGGTGAACTATCTTCAGTCCTTCTCTGCTCCGGTGTCTTTGCTTGAGATGTTGGCTGTCATGTCATACCTACAGTCCTATGCACATAATCACTCCATCCTGCATTCCCTGTGTGCCTCTGCTGTGGGAAGGACACTCGTTTTCTAATTACCTGATTTAAGTGACTGGACGTCACTATCTTCTGAACTCTGTTCTACGCGCTTATTCTTCTGGGGAGAGGCTGGGTCTAGATGCAGTATGAATTGCACTTCTAATTGCCCTGAAAATTTGGGGCCACCTATCCTTGTTTGCAGCCTAGGAGTACTTGGCTTTGGTATTGGTGGAGAAACCTATGGGGTGGATGTTGGGGAATGTGGAGGGGTTCCAATTTCAGTGGACTCACACCCCGCTGTGGCTTCTTGCAGCTGCATTAGTGGGTAGATGCTGAGCAAGATGGAGTCAGCGTGAGTGCTCATGCTGCTCGGCTGCTCACGCCAGACGCGTGAATGATCGGCTAGCTGCCCTGCGCCCTGCGATGTGAGGACGGTCTGGAGAACGCAGAGAACGCTGAGGCTGCTATCGGGAGGTCCCGAATCTCTGCAACTACGACGCGGACGTGGCACTATCAGCGAGGCAACAATCAAGGCCACTTTCTGCATTTCTATCCTTCCGTCGGATCCCCTAGCACTGCCAGTTCGGTGCTTCATCGCAGCTTTGATCTGGACCTCGCCGCTCACATCGCCTTTGGCCCCATCAATCACCCACGGATTCAGCAGGAGACGGATACGACAGCTGATCTTTTCAGCCAGGAAGTTCTGCAGCCTCGACATGAGCGCTCGGGGGGCCAGGAAGGGTGGCAAAATGAAGACAGTAGCCATTCCCAACCCAGAGAACCCAGGGACGCTGCATTCACAGAGGGGACTGCCAAACCCAGGCAAGAGGTTAGTGGCAGCAAAAAACTGTTGGGTAGAGCAGGGGGGAGCGGGCCGCTCGAAGACACAAAAGACTCATCACCTACGTAGCCCCCCCTAGCAAAAATGTTTATGGGAGCTAGAACCCAATCCTCAGGTACTAATCCCAAGGCCCTTGTGCTCCCCACTGAGAGTGTCCCCACGGCCCCACTAACCATGCTGATCGCACCAGCACCCGCACCTGGCGCACAGCAAGAGGCCTGCTTAGCGGTTAACCAAGAGACTGTCCTGGCAGAAACTGGACCCAGGAAAATGCCACGCACTGAGACTGGCACTAGTACCAATGGCACCTCTGTTGGGCTACTAGATCCTGCTACGAACTTAGGCATCTCTCTCTGTGTACTTCCTATTAATCTCCCAAAAGGGGCAACCATGCAACAAACTTTATCAACTCTGCCCTCTGTAGCACAGGAACTTGGTAATGGCTCCAATGTTGTTAGCTCCTCTCACAGCGCCAGAGATGCAGATGACGGGTACAGCCAACTTCATCCAGAGCCTAGAGGCTCCCCCTGGAGCGCAAGCTCCTTGGACCCCAGAAGTAGGGCTTGAGCATTTCTACTCCGTCTCCGATAGCACACCTATCTCCTCGGGCGAGGAAGGGTCCAACACAAGTGAAGGAGACAGTGAGGCCTCAAATAAGGACACTGGCACGGTCCAACGACCAAAGAAACTCAGAAGTAAGAGCAAGCGGCGCAGCCTGTTGAAATGGGACTATTCAGACTCTCAAATGTCTTATCCTCTGGACGAGAATGATCCCAGCACAACACAGTGGGGGTCAACAAAAAAACTGCCTGCAGACACAGCTGAGCCATCCCTAGCCTCTATCTTAGTTTCCATCAAAGAGTTTCAGGAGGAGGTTCGGGCCGACAATCGCGCAGACAAAGGTGCTGCTAAGAAACTTCAGGGAGGCCTAAGACGGCTGAATAAAACCTGCACTGACATAAGCGACCGTGTCTCCATGGTGGAAGCGCCAACCGAGCATTTGGAAACCGAATCCGTGACAGCCAAGCAACAGAGCGTGTCCAATACTGCCTGCCTGGTAGACCTAATGTCTAAGATGGAGGACCAGGAAAACCGCCAGCGCAGGAACAATCTCCGCCTGCTTGGTATTCCGGAGGGGAAGGAAGGGGACGACCCTAGGCGCTTCATCGTAAAACTTTTGCAGGGCTCCTTTCCTGACCAACAGGGTTGGGACTGGGATCGCGAGGTGCAGAGGGCGCACCGCTTTCCCTTCAACCAGAGACGGCAACACGACCGTGGCAACACCACTGGGGGACAGCCAAGGGTATTCGTGGTTTACTTTGGCAACTTTCTTCTTAGACAGTTAATCTACGACCACGCTCGCCCTAATTCCAAGAAAGGGGCCAATGGCATAACATTTTTCGCTAAACCCGACTTTTGCCATCAGACAGTAGAGCGGAGATGGCGCCTGAGACAATTGATCTCTCCGTTTCAGCAGCTGGGGGCCGAAGTATACTTAATGAACCCTGCTAGACTCAAAGTAATCCTCAACGGGGGCACCAAAGTCTTCCTGTCCGAAGTAAAAGCTGGCAAATACTTGAACGAGCTGAAATCCAGGAAGAGTCTTAGATGAAAAGCTCACCCTTTGCCCCTGCTATTTCCCTTCTGCTCTTACTCTCGTTCTTACAGTCTATAAATTTGCAAGCCTCCTAGGGCCGTGACAATGGTCGCACTACGGCAGCTTTATGTGAATCTTGCAATTGATGTAGTGGGCAGCCCTTTGTTTTCTTGATTGTTTCTTCCGTTTTTTTGTCTTTTTCCTCTTCTTCCCGTCAAAAGGGGGAAAACAAAATAAGGGGGCTACTAGCCGAATTAAAGTCTAATTTGGTTCTTTTTTTTTTTTTTTTTTTTTTTAAAACAATTTTTATTAAGACAACGAACAAAAGTACACCTTTCGACATTACATGGTATATCTGTGCGGTACAATGTGCTGTCCTATCACTCAATTTCTGACATTGATTGCGATTGTCATACAGGTACATCCAAGCCCTGATTTCCGCCACCCGCCACCTCCCTCTTCTTCCCTTACCCTTCCTCAGGTCGAGTCCCACGTGACAATACTGCCCTGAGTTTAGTCGCTTAGCTCGGACTCCGAGTTCGGTACAGGGGGTTCGCATAAATTGCCTCTATATGTGTTCCATTTTCCCCATATTCTCTGCCATCTCCGGGGGCAACCTCTGTTGACACACACCACCCTCTCCGCCATCATGGCACTATCTAGATCACGGCACCATCTCATATGGGAGGGGGCGGACTGCGACCCCCGGTATTGCGCAAGTGTCCTCTTTGCTAACGCTAGTCCGAGGGCCACCCAGGTTTGGTCAGCTGTGTTAAGGTCAGTATCGTCCCAGACATTCAGTAAACACATCCGAGGTTCCGGCGGGACATCCCGACCGGTAACCCGTGAGATCGTGGCCATGACCTCCCCCCAGTACAAGGTAATGTCAGGGCATTCCCATATAGTGTGAAAGAAGGTGCCTAGTAGTCCACATCCCCGCAGACAGAGCGGGGTAGCTGCCCTCCCCATTTTATGGAGCATGTCTCTAGTGTAGTATATCCGGTGCAGTATTTTAAGCTGCACCAGCTTTACTTTGGAGGGGATAGCCACCTCCCGGGGAGACGCCAACGCTTCAAACCATTCTAGTTCGTCCATGGGCCCCACTGCCGCCTCCCATTTCTTTTTAAGGATCTCCGTGGGGTCTTTTTGATGATTCACCAGTTTGCGGTAGGTCAATGTTATAGCTTTCTTGATGAGGTGGTCTGTTAGCAGCCTATCCTCTAGCGGGGAGGACTCGGGTAGGATGGTCCCCTTGGGTATAGCTAGCTGTAGGGCATGCCGTATTTGTAAAAATTTAAAGTGCTCAGTCTGGTTCAACTGATACTCTAATTGGAGCTTCGCAAACGGCACCACCCCCCCTTTTTTCCAGAGGTCACCGACCTTGGAGATGCCTATCAGGTCCCACCCCTCAAATTCTTTACGTAGGTGACCCATACCTATCTTCGGGGAGAGCCAGAGCGGCATCTGCTGCGTAATCACCCCTTCCCACCCCAACCTGCGCTGTGCTGTGCGCCACACCTGTACCGTGTGTGCTGTGGGGCCTTGTAGCTTCTTCGCCCCTGATGCGACATATAAGGCGTGGAGGACTCCGTGTAGTCCCAGCAGCGCCCTGTCCATGCGTAAAGCGGGTTCATCTTGCTCCGCGTGTATCCATTGATTGACTATTATAAGTTGGGACGCCCAATAATATAGACGTATGTTGGGCAACGCAATTCCCCCATCATACCAACTCCGCATAAGTTTGCAGAGAGCTATTCTATGAGGTTTACCCTCCCACAGCAGCGAGCCCACCTCTGCGTCGATCAATTTAAAATAAGAGTCTGGGACTGGGGCGGGCGCATTCTGTAGCGCATAAAGGAAACGAGGGAGAGCCATCATTTTGAATAGCGCCGCTCTCCCCAGCAGCGTCAGCGGCAGGGAGTGCCAATGTTTGACATCACTTTTTAGTCGTTTTAGGGGCGGAAGCAAATTGCGTTCTAGGAATAGCTCTTGATCAGGCGTGATGTGTATACCCAGATATTTGAAACCATCCCCCGCCATTGGGATTATCACTCCTTTGGGGAGTTGTGGCGGAGGTCCCTGAAGGACGTAAAGCACAGACTTCGTCCAATTAATCGAATAGCCAGAGAATCTACCATAGGAGTCACAAATATCCAGTAGTGCCGCTATGGATCGTTTCGGTTGTGTCAGATAGACCAAAATATCGTCCGCATAGAGCGAGATACGATCATCCCAGCTCTCTGTCCATTTGAGTCCTGATATCGCTGGAGCCTGCCTTATCCATGCCGTCAATGGTTCCAAAACCAGGGCGAACAGCAGAGGGGAGAGAGGACATCCTTGTCTAGTGCCTCGTCCCAGTGCAAAGTCTCTCGATAGTCGGCCATTCACCGCCACCTGCGCCAGAGGCGCTGTATAGAGTAGCCGTACCCAGGCACAGAACTTTGGCTCAAAACCAAAACGCATAAGCACCGCAAATAGAAAGGGCCACTCCACTCGGTCGAAAGCCATAATCGCGTCCAGCGAGAGTATGACAGCATCCTCCTGGATGTGGGGCCCACTGGCCAGTATGCCGTGCAGCCGTCTAATATTCATTGCAGTGTTTCGTGCGGGCATAAAGCCTGACTGGTCCGGATGGATAAGTGTCTGCAAATGAGGTTGTATACGGGCCGCTAATAATTTCGCCAATATCTTGGCTTCCACGTTCAGGAGTGAGATAGGCCTATAGGAGGTGCACTCGGTGGGGGGCTTCCCGGGTTTCAATATTGCGACCAGAGTCGCGACTCTGATGTCTCGTGGAAGTATACCTTCCTCCAGACTGGTCTCATACATTTGCAGCAGATGCGGCACTATTGTGTTCGCCTCTCTCTTGAACAATTCCACCGGAATCCCATTTGGTCCCAGCGCTTTACCTGACTGTAGGCCATAAATAACACGGGCGACCTCTTCTGCTGAAAAGCTCTTGTCCAGCACAAGTGCGTCATCTGGAGCCAAATGCGGAAGTCGTATGTCTGTGAGGAATTTTAAATTATCCTCTGTGGTGGTCGTCACCGCAGAGGTGTATACCTGTTCAAAGTGAGTAGCAAAGGTCATCGCTATGTCGTCCGGGTTTGTCACCTCCTCCCCGGAGGTCAGTCGCAATCGCGCCACCCACCGGTTGGCCTTCTCTTTTTTGTCGAGCCATGCTAGAAGTCGGCCCGCCTTATCCCCAAGCTCGTATATCGTATGTTGCGTTTTCGCAAGGCGCATGCGGGCCGCTTCCCAGAGATGGTCTCTATATGTCTGCTTCGCAAGGTTAAGTGTATGGGTGGTCGCGTCAGTGGGGTCTCTGGCGTGCTCCCTCTCTGCCGTGGTCACTGCTTCCTCCAGTGTCGCCACCTGTTGTGACGCTTCTCGCTTATGTGCTGTAATTACTGCGATGGCCTGTCCGCGCAGCACTGTTTTGTAGGCTTCCCAGAGGACACTAGGCGAGGAGACAGAGTGTACATTTTCGGGAAAGTATTGTTTTGTAGTTTTATGCAACGTCTTCCTCACTCCTGGGACCTTCAGGTACCCGGGATGTATCGGGAAAGTGCGCCTCCTACCTGAGAGGCCTGAGGAATATGTGAGCAGTAGCGGCGAGTGATCTGAAATGCCCCTGGGGAGATGCTTAACCTCTTGTATGCGATCAATACATGTAGGGGAGGTGAGGAGGTAGTCAATGCGCGAAAGACTATTATGTGCGCTAGCGTGATGAGTATATTGACGTTCTGTGGGGTGTCGCATGCGCCAACCATCAAGGAGCCCCATGGCGTTCAGGAAGCCCCGTAGGGGTGTGGGGGTCGTGTTCGGCCCTCTCGGGGGGTGTCTATCCCAGTCCGCGTCCACTATGGCGTTAAAGTCGCCCCCTATGATCAGCTCTCCCTGGGGTAGGCCCAGGAGGAACTTTCCCAGGGCCGGAAAAGCTAATGAGTGTAGTGCAGGGGGGATGTATACCGAGACAATATTAAAGCTGCACCCCTCCCATTGTCCCGATATCGCAGCAAACCGCCCCTGGTCATCTGTCCATTTCCCGTTCACCACCAAGGGGCAGCATTTCCGAAGAAGGATCCCCACTCCCCTGGATCCGGAAGTGAACTCGGAGTGCACTACCATTGTGAACCCCCATCTATCTAGTGCCTTCGTGGCCGTGCCAGTCAGATGGGTCTCTTGTAGGAGAGCCACCGATGGAGTGTGTCTCTTAATATGTTGCAACACCAGCCCCCTAATTTGGTTCTTTTTAGGCGTGGTTGACAGCCGGGGCTCATGACTGACTACCATCACTAAGGTTATTCCTGATTGCTCAGAAGAAGGGGGGGTGGGCTGGGCAGGGGGGAGGGGGATGGGACGGGCACTAGAAATGGCACAGAAGAATCAAGGGCACTCTTTGGCACGTACACATCTTCGTACTCACTTGTTAAGATATTGGGCGAGGTTAAACGTTTCCTTCCAACACCTAGATGGCTAAGATAGATTCACTTAGGCTTGTGTCTGCCAATATTTGTGGTTTGAACAACACTTCAAAAAGGCAAAATGTTGCCCAAGGTCTACGTTCTCTAGGGGGCAACATCATCTGCCTCCAGGAGACTCACATAGAGGGTTCATAGAAACATCTATTAGAAACACTGGGGTTTAAAGTCATGGGGGCTACCACACAGGGCGCCAAGACAAAGGGGGTAGGAATTATGGTAGATAGAAGACTTTCTCTTAATAATCCCTGTGTTAAATCAGACCCACTGGGCAGATGGGTAATAACTGAATGCCACCTTTCTTCTAACCCTCCTTTTACCCTCTGCTCACTGTACGGTAGCAACGTAGATGACCCAGGGATCATCAACATGGTCTCAGGGGAGCTAGCCCACTGGCCCACCCCTATCATCCTATGTGGCGACCTCAATATACATTTGCCCAGCGACTGGAAAATTGATAGCAAATGGAGGTACAAAGGCAGAAAGCCCCTGGTATTTCAAACACTAGTCAACCTAGCTCAGATCCATGGGCTAAGTGATATTTGAGCCAGCTTAAATCCTACGCAACCTGGCTACACCTTTTTTTTGGCCCCGCACCACACTCTTGTTACATTAGATAACTTTTTTGTTTCATCTTCACTTCTTAGTAATTGCACCATAGACACTGAACCTCGTTTTATGTCAGATCATAATCCTCTCATATTAAACATCAAGGGATTAGGGAATTGGAAGGAGGCACCTAGATGGAGCTTTGAGAAAGCCCTTTTACAAGACGCAGGCTATCAGGCACATATGCAAGGCTGGATCCAGGAATTCCTGGAAATAAACATCGGTACTGCCTCAACGATGACTGTCTGGGACACAATAAAGGCGGGGGTCAGGGGCGAAACTCTGAGGTTCTCAGTAAGGAAGAATAGGAAGGAGAAGCTGCTAATTAGTGATCTGCAGGGGAAACTAAGGAGAGCAGAAACAAACCTGGTCCTATTGGTTAAGTCAGGACAGGATATCGAAAATGTCCAAAAAGAGGTAGTCTTTGCTAAAGCAGAAATAGGAGCAGTATTTGCGGAAAAAACTGCAGCTAAGTGGGCATCTCTGCGTGAAAAAAATTACGAGTGCAGTGATTGCATTGGGTACCATCTGGCCGTCAAAACCAGGCAACAGTCCACAAGTAGTGAAATACACGCAATTAAATTGGCTACAGGGAATGAGACTAATGATCCTAATGCAATACAGAAGGGATTTCAGGAATTTTACACCGAGTTATACACCGAGGAGAACCGCAGTGTGGCTGGCTCACTCGAAAGCGAGATAGCTAGCTACTTAAGTGAGATAGACCTTAGACAGCTTAACTCTGATAACAGCGAGCTGCTAGAACTCACTCCAACTTGGGATGAAATCATGGAAGCTCTATCTAGCTTACCAGATGGGAAAGCCGCAGGAATGGATGGTATTCCTGTAGAATTCTATAAGATCTTTGCCCCTCAAATTAAATCAATCTTCACCGACGTGGTAACCTCTATCTTTAATGGGGCTTCCCCCCCTGCTTCCTGGTCCAATGCTAGAATATCTATATTCCCCAAAAAGGGTAAGTCCCCACTAGAGATGAGCTCATACAGACCCATCACTCTCATCAACTGCGACTCCAAAGTCTTCTCTAAAATACTGGCATCTAGAATATCCTCTGTGGCCGAGTCCTTAGTCTCAGAATGGCAACATGGCTTCATTCCAAAAAAAGGCACCACGGACCATGTCAGGCGGCCATTACCCTGTTTGACGCAGCGCAGGGAGCAGGAGACCCGATGTCATTAACATTACTAGATGCTGAAAAAGCATTTGACCAGGTCTCCTGGCGGTTCTTGTGGGCTGTCATGGGCAGGATGGGTTTTGGGCCTAGACTTACGCAGGCGGTACAGGCTCTATATCTAAAACCGACGGCCTGTGTCTCCATCAATGGGCGACTTACTGACCAATTCAACATCTCCCGGGGCACCAGGCAGGGTTGTCCCTGCTCCCCTCTGTTATTTGCCCTCTACCTAGACCCATTCATTAAACAAATTGAAAGGAATCCCGCCATCTTAGCAATTAGCATCCGGGGCATTAACACTAAAATCATGGCTTATGCGGACGACCTGGCCATAACTTCCCCTGATCCCGAGAATGCCATACTGGCATTGGAGCTAGAGGCACAAAAATTTGGGAAAATCTCGGGCTACGCCTTGAGCAAGAATAAAACTCAAATAATCATAAACAGGGAAATCACCTGGATTGATGTTAGGGTACTGTCAAAAGCTAGATATCTGGGGGTTCTCATATCTGCCAACATTGACGAAATTGTAACAGATAACTTAGTCCCTCTCGCTGCAGATACCAAGAAGGCCCTTAAACAGATTGATAACCTACACCTGACCCTCGTTGGTAGATGCAACGAAATCAAAATGACATACTTTCCTAAACTTTTTTACTTCTTTCGCACTGTACCCCTGGAATTCAGCAAAGCCAATTTTCAGAAATTCCAACAAATATTCACGCAGTTTATTTGGGCCTACTCACGACCAAGGCGGGCTCTAAGGCAACTATCTCTTCCAAGAGAGCGGGGTGGGTGGGCCTTCCCCAACATTATGCTTTACTAGTGGGCCTCAGTTATGCAACACAGCTCTGAGCTGGTGAGGGGACCCCCCCTCTCACCTACATCTGGGCTCTCCCCACCTTTCCAACTCCTACTGGGTGAAGAGCACTGGGGCTGTCTTCTCCGAGAGGCCTCGTTTGGATACTACAAACGTGTGAGATTCAAGACCTTAATGAACTCATACAAGGTCTTCCGTAATATCCGCAGAATATTTGGGTTGGGAAGATTCAACTATTACTCTCCTATCACGACAAATTGCAATCTTCCCGCTATTTTTGGTAGGTCCTACTTTTCAGATTGGCACAGGGCAGGCATCACAAAACTGGGGGATCTCATTACTAGTGAGGGAGTCAAATCATTCGTAAACCTGCAATCTAAATACGGTCTGAAAAGCCAAGATGCCTTCAAGTATCTCTCCATACGTAATTTTCTTTCCAGAAAGGTTGGGGACAACGAAGGTTTTATGGAAGTGGAACTTCTCAACACACTGCGTGACACCACGGCCCCTCGGATAGGTCTTTTGTATAACATACTAAATAGACAAACCCCAGATGATTTACAAAAAATAGCTGATAAATGGCACACCAAACTCGAATCTTCACACAGCATATTTTTCAACTCCTTAGCAGTCTCTCAAAATATTTTGCTGTCAGCCAAACTGCAGGCACAACATTTTAAAAACATCTTTTTTCTGTACATTACCTCCAGTAAAATTGCGAAGTGGGGAGTTGGCAAAGGGACACTATGCCCCCCCGGTGCTCTGAGTTTGGTGTCGACTCAATTCACATATTTGCAACCTGTCCTAAACTCGCTTCAATCCTCCTTAAGGTACAGGAATTTCTAGGGGAAGTCACCACCCAGACTATTGTGCTAACCCCCACAGTCATCCTGCTGGGGACCCAGTCCGAAACCATCAGGATCAAAAGTGGGGGCTTAATATTCATTGCAATGGCAGTGTGGAGGATCTGCGTCGCTTCCGCATGGTTGGATGTATAGGGTATACTTTTGTAATTTCTTCTTGTCACTTAGGAATACCTTCTGCATATGCTCTAAGGAGGTCTCCATCATTAGGCATAGTTAGTATTTTGTTACTCTAACCTCTTTCCTTCCCACCTCAAATATTACTTAGTTTTAAACAGATTTGTACGAAACTTAAAACAGGAAAAAGTCTCTGCTTTTCTAACTTATCATTTTGTAATATACGTTCAACTTTTATATTTCGTTTCACCAATTATACTGGGCACATTACAATTTAAACTTTTTGTTTATGCAATGTATATTTAAAACAACAATATGCACATAATACGATATTACACAACATCATAATGTGGCCACATTTCTTTCAAACGCGCATGCGCTCACCCTCACCCACATGAAAAATATAAACATTTCTCATCTAAAGCGACAATCACAGCTCTATTCTATTTTTAAGTAAATGCAACTGGCAACCCCTGGCCACACCCCTCCACGCCCCACAGGAGATTCCTTTCAAACCATGCATCTTAGAGACCATGGAGTGACTTTCTGGACATTAGATTGTTCAGATTTTACCTGGGGGTAATGTTTAGCGACACCAGCCTTTCAGCTATCCCTCGGTGTCCCTCAGTGTCAAATGGGACATAAATTGGCGCCTTCCAATTTCAAATTACCCAAACTGACCACGTGCAACTACGTCTCTCATGGCCTTATACCTTATATTTACAACATATTAACATCTGCGCTCAGCATTGTTAAGAAAAACATGTTAAAACATAAACAAAGATTGTGATCCGCTCTGTCCTCACCTTAAAAAAGACAGGAGTCCCCGGATCCTCCCCATCCCCGTGCACAGGCAGGACTTTAGCTGAACACGGTTTCTGCTTACCTCATCAGAATAAAATGCAGACAGATCTCTGCAGCGGGGGTAGGCGGTGTTCCTCAGTCAGATGGGGGCACAAAGGGATCTCCTATGCTGGCTGGACAACTGTTGCGGGGTAACAAAAACTCCCAATACTGGAATAAACACACAGACTCTTCTTGGCAATGGAAAGACAGCGTTTATTAACTGTCACGACAGGGAGAAAAAACTTCAGCATACAACACAGACTACATATTAGCCCTGCTCATGTTGTTTCTTGGGTTTTTAGCTCTCGCTGAGTCAGCGCGCATGCACTGCTCGGAGAGACTTTTGTAAATGAGTTTTCAAAGTGCTGCTGGCTGGCCTAGCGCTTGCGTTCACGCGAGCGTGCACGCGCGCAGCCGGCAGCTTTGCAATGTGTACAGCCAGATGCGATCACTTTCACTTGTGCGCACAGCCTCCTTTCACTTTTTGCGCGCGAGCATCACTCGCTTTTCTTGCAGGGGACAAAAACCCTAAACCCGCACAACAGTTCTTCCCACCCACAAGGACCGCACGCGTCGAGAAGAGATGGTCCACAAACTACATCACTGCTTGTGAATTGGAGAAAACTGGAGTTTGAAGCTGAATTTTCTTTAAAAAAAATACACTTTGTTCCTGGGCAATTCACTTAATTCCCTGCGCCGCTGTTCGTGTGTGTACCAACATAATTCGGAGCAGGCACTTTCCTTGCACTCCTCCCACCCCCCCTCCCCGAGCTGCTGCTGCCTGCGCCGCTTCGCCATCCTCCACACCTGCTCCGCCGGAGCCGGGCATGCAGCAGTCGAGCAGGCACAGCGCCGAGCGTGTGCCACAGCAGGCAGGGCAGCAGCACGGCAGACAGGCACAGGCAGCTTCCCGGGTCTTAGTGCCGTGAGCAGGCGCAGAGAAGGCAGCGCACCGCAGTAGCACCCCGACCTCGCTTATTTATTGATGTGCTTGTATATAGTGGGGGCATCAGGGCGCCTGGCAGGAGTACATATGCCAAACAATTATAGCAGGCACAATGGCCCGGATGCATCAGAGTGCTTTACAGGAGTACAGGTACCAAACTATGATAGCAGGCACTTGGCCGGAGGCTTAAGGGCGCTTTACAGGAGTACAGGCACCAAACTATCATAGTAGGCACATGGCCGGAGGCATCCGAGCGCTTTACAGGAGTACAGGTACCAAACTATTATAGCAGGCATGGCCCGGAGGCATCCGAGCGCTTTACAGGACTACAGGTACCAACCTATTATAGCAGCCACATGGCCCGGAGGCAACAGAGCGCTTTACAGGGGTACAGGTAGTAAACAATTATAGCAGGCAGATGGTCATGTCACTTGACATCATAGCGCTTCACAGAAGTACAATTGCCAGACAATTATTGAAGGCACATGGCCTGGAAGTACCAGAGCGCTTTAAAGGAGTACAGGTGCCAAATAATTACAGCAGGTATATGGTCAAGTGGCATTAGAGCGCTTTACAGGAGTACAGCTACTAAACAATTATAGCAGGTACATGGTCAAGTGGCATCAAAGTGCTTTACAGGAGTACATTTACCAAGCGATTATAGCAGGCACATGGTCAATGGCACCAGAACACTTTACAGAAGTACAATTGCCAAACAATTATAGTAGGTCCAACGACCAGCAGCATCAGAGCACATTACAGGAGTACAGTTACCAAGCAAATATTGCCGGCCCATTGTCTGGAGCCATCAGAGTGCTTTACAGGAGTACAGGTACCAAACTATTATAGATGGCACATGGCCCGGAGGCAACAGAGTGCTTTACAGGAGTACAGGTATCAAACTGTTATAGCAGGCACATGGCCCGGAGGCAACAGAGCGCTTTACAGGAGTACAGGTACCAAACTGTTATAGCAGGCACATGGCCCGGAGGTAACTGAGCGATTTACAGGAGTACAGGTAATAAACAGTTATAGCAGGCACATGGCCCGGAGGCATCAGAATGCTTTACAGGAGTACAGGTACCAAACTATTATAGTACAATTGCCAATTAGTGCAGGCACCTGGCCTGGAAGTACCAGAGCGCTTTACAGGAGTACAGGCGCCAACGAATTACAGCAGGTACATGGTGAAGTGGCATCGGATTGCTTTACAGGAGTACAGGTACCAACAAATTATAACAGGCACATGGTCAATGGCGCCAGAGCACTTTACAGGAGTATAGTTACCAAATAATTATAGCAGGCACTTGGCTTCGTGGCATCAGAGCACTTTACAGGAGTACATTTACCGAATAATTATAGCAGGCGCATGGCCCGAAGGCATCAGAGCACTTTGCAGGAGTACAGTTACCAAACTATCAAAGCAGGCGCATTGCCCGGAAGCATCAGAGCGCTTTGCAGGAGTACAGTTACCAAACTATCAAAGCAGGCGCATTGCCCGGAAGCATCAGAGCACTTTACGGGAGTACAGTTACCAAACTATCAAAGCAGGCGCATTGCCCGGAAGCATCAGAGCGCTTTGCAGGAGTACAGTTACCAAACTATCAAAGCAGGCGCATTGCCCGGAAGCATCAGAGCACTTTACGGGAGTACAGTTACCAAACTATCAAAGCAGGCGCATTGCCCGGAAGCATCAGACCGCTTTGCAGGAGTACAGCTACAAAACAATTATAGCACGCACATGGCCCGGAGACATCGGAGCACTTTGATGGAGTACAGTTACCAAACAATTAAAGGAGGGCACTTTTCTTCAAAAGGAAGGTGGCAAAATAATGTTATCTCAAAGGTGTAGTCCTGACCCTCATATTTGAATAGTGAGTCAAAATTACTTACTTTTCAACCTGTGGCATCCCGTCTCCTGTCATAGTTTGGCGGGACTTCTATTCTGCCCTGGAGCAAAATACTGAGTCACGTGACATATGTGCTATCATTAGCCTGAGAGCGATATCCCTGTCAGCTGGAGTCTCTGTCAGCAGCTGGGGGGGCGGAGCTTGTTACATCCTAGCTCCTGGAGGGGTTCCCACACTTGTCAGTCGTTTCTTAGTAAAGTACCCGTTGGTGTACCTACCTGCCTCCTGGGGTTTCATACCAAAGCCCATCTTCGAAATGAACCCCCCCCCCTTTCTGTATTATGTTATTCTATGGTACTGTGGCCTCTCGCACTGCAGGTGCTCAGAACCTGATATTGTCACAGCCACAAGCCTTGAGGGGAGACCCTGAGAACACAATCTTAAGACTGGAGGTAGGTTCAGAGTTTACAGAGAGAGGTGAGAGAGGGCTCAGACAGAAATGGAGTGTGAGCGAGAAAGAGACTGGGCCTCTGTGCGCTAGACGTGGACGCTACATTTCTTGTGTCTGTGGGGACCAGAGTCACAAAGCTCTTTGCACTCCTAAATTCTATTCTGTTGATCAAACATATGCACTTGTAGGAGCATAAGCCTAACCCAGATTGAAAGAATCCGGATTGGTTGAATTTTACATTGAGTGCAATATTTGCTCCCAGTGTCGCCTTTCTTAACTAAATTGCTTTCTACTGGGAGCTACTAACTTATGTTTCACCGAGTCTCGTGAAAACGTGCTTCGTTTCTGTTCAGTCCACCCTCTCCAAAAACACAGAGCAGGAGCAACAAGCATTGGCATAGCCAATAGGTGTCCCCTTTGGGACCTTAGAAGTGTTTAGCCCTGCAACGGTTGATGTTGTTACAGCAGGGATATTGTGCTGCATAACTAAACACTTATAGGTTCCCAAAAGCGAGACCTATTGGCCATGCCAATGCTTGTTATCAAATGCCTGCTTGCAGACAGGCCTTTATATGCACACTAACACAATGCTTTATTACACATAGTAGATAATAGTTGATTTGCGAGTTACAGATTTAAGATGTCAAAACAGTCCAGCTCACGTGACCTCATGATCCATTACACATTCGTCATTACACTTCCAACAGAGGCTACCGACCGAGGGTTGTTCTGCCTGTGAATGCTTGCGTGTTTCATGGTACATGCAATCTACCCGAAGTGTGTGCTGGCAGCATTGTGCGACTAAGACCTTTGTGTCCGCACAACTTAGTTACTTCCCTCCACCCATTGTTAAGTCAAGGGCTCGTGTGCTCTGGGCACATGTGATTCTATAAAGCTATTGTCTAATCAGGTCACAGTCTGTTTGGGGGCGCGAGGGGCGTGCCAGGACCTGTGTGCTGATGTCGTCAATGCTTTCAAGTGCACTAAGCATGAGTTTGTCTTTAACTGAAAACCCTTTTAAGTTTCCTCTTCCACTACACCCTTAAGTGAACTCTTCACCTTGTTCCTGTCAGGACAGGATTTGGGCCTAAACTGGTTTCTAACCACGAACAGCTGTGTGGCGTTTGCTTGGCCTTGATGTTGCGCTATATTTTCATGTTTCATGTTTTCTTCACCATGTTCATTTTTTACATTTCCAGCAGCATTACCGCGCCACAGGGCATTAACTGTTCACTTCTACTCCCAGAGCCGAGCTCCCTCCCCTAACGCTCATTGACTGTAGGCTTGTCTCTGACCCAGCATCATCTTTGGCTAGGCCCCTGCTATGGAACTGACACAGACATATATACATACATGCATGCATGCATACATACATAGCATACATACAAGGCTGGAGCTCCCCTACCATGTTCAACCTCCCTTTAGACTATTGTTTTTCTTCCCTTTCACTGTCCTTCCCCACTCTGTGACTGCTTTCCTCTTTAGCCTGATTGACATGTTTCTTGTTTGCTTTGTACTCTCACAGACCTCGAGTCTCAAGCATCATGTCTGGGTCAGCTGGATCTCATGCACAGGCGCGGTTGAGGTTGAGCCTCATGGCTTGAATCTGCAATAGAGCTGGAACAGCGCAGACCGCTGTCAAGACATGGCCAAGGGACACATAAATGCACTCTGCTTCACATATGATGAGTGCACATCATCCCAGTGTGTTCACATAAGGGCCCCCCTAGAGCTGGCCAAGCTGTGTTGTGAGTTCTGGCACGATCAGGACTATTTCATCCCGTAACATGTGTTCCACATATGTGGCTGCAGCCTGAGAGGGCAAAAATAAGTGTGACTGAGGAATATGTTTGTGAGAGGCTGATTACATAATATGGATCAAGCCATCTTAAATGTTTACTCCCCAAATCAAGATCAGGGCACATTCTTTGACTCCATCCCTCCCCTGCTCACAGTGCAGATGGAGGGTCCATGCGTATAGGGGGAGATTGTAACTGTGGTGCAGACGTGGGGTTGAGTGCTCCTATCTCCCGGTTCCCACTGCCCCAACAGTGAAGATTGCAAAGATATGGCCACATGGCAGCCCCACCGTTCTCGAGTGGACTCTTGGCGCTCGCATCACCCATTGGCCAGAGATGATTCCTACTACTTGCCAGTATATAATCTCCGCGCCTAGCTCGATACGTTTATTTGTACCCTGAGTGTGCACGCGCTGGCCCATGCTACGGAGTATCTTTGCAGGACCTATACAGATCATAACCCACTACCACCGATGTTACAGAGCCAGAGAACGTGACCACCGATTCCGAAACGGACATTTCAGAAAGACATTCTAGATGACCCAGTATTCCGGCAAGAGATGCAGGAGGTCATTCAGAATCATTGGGCTGAGAACAGAGGCTGGACGTCATCTCTACTGGTGAAATGGGAAGCGCTTAACATAACCATCAGAGGGCATCGCACCAAGACTAGAGTGGGTACCACCAGCACACCCAATGGGGAGGTAGATCAACAGGAGGAGAGGGTGGGATGATAGAGAGAGAGGATGGTTGATCTCAGCAAGCAGTCAGTCTTATTAGAAGAGAAGGAGAGATCAGTGCAAGCCTGGGAAAGACTGAGAAGCTTCGAAACTAAAAACTAGAGTGTTAGACCCGGCCTCGTAGCATGGCTCTTCCTGTCCTCGCACTACCTAACCTGGTACCAGGGACCCCAAGCACACGGCCCAGCCGATCCTTCCCACCAGAACACACACACGCAGCACGGGCCTCCCCGTCCATGGCCTCTCTCCTTTCGGCCACCCCGGGCACGCGTGCCCACTTCGTGCACCAAGATGGCCGCCCGGCCCCAGCACAACCCGGGCCTAGAGGCGCCACTCCGGCTGGAGGACATCACGCTTCCAGGGGATGAGAGAGGGAGGAGCAGTTTCTATCGCACCTCTGAACTCCCCTGGGACGATGGGTTTCGATCGGCCCTCCGGCCTCCCTGAGGGCTGGCTCCACGCCTGCTGGGTGTCTGGGACTCCTCCCGACCCGGCCCTGAAAGGATCAAAAGACAATAGCAGGAAACCTCGACAAGCGACCCCCAGGTGACAAGACCCCTGCCTGCACAGACTCCGGACATCAAAGAGGGGTCGACCTATAACAAGGGGTGCTCTGGGACTGTCCGGCAGATTCGCCTTGGAACATCTGGGCCCTGCAGCGTGACTCGCGGCTCCACGAAGAACGTAAGACCTCCGAACCTGTGCTTGAGCCCTGCTGAGTGACTCGCGGCTCCCTGAAGATCGTAAGACCTCCGAACTTGTGCTTGAGCCCTGCTGAGTGACTCGCGGCTCCCTGAAGATCGTAAGACCTCCGAACTTGTGCTTGAGCCCTGCTGAGTGACTCGCGGCTCCCCGAAGAACGTAAGACCTCCGAACTTGTGCTTGAGCCCTGCTGAGTGACTCGCGGCTCCCTGAAGATCGTAAGACCTCCGAACTTGTGCTTGAGCCTGCTGAGTGACTCGCGGCTCCCCCTGACTCTCTTTGGTCCCGCCGGACCCCGCGACGACAAGCGTATCCCCCAACTCGAGGATTGTGAGCTGTGAGCCGGGTACGCTCCTGCATTTGATCCGATCCCCCCAAAGACTGTCCCGCTACCTCCTACCCCCGCCAAGACTCTGTGAGCCCACGCTCTGCTTGTAAATATCTGCCTTGTTGATCATAAAGATCCTACCACTTCGATTTGATAAAGCTTGAATCCTAAGAACCCTCGGTGTGGTGTCTCTTTGTCGTGTGGTGCCAAGTGTACGATCCTAGGTACGAGATTCCTCCCCTGCGGAATCTCCCGCCAGTGCCCGGCTACGATACCTTGAGGGTGGGTCTCAGGACAGTCAGGGCCCCCCCGGGCTCCCCTGAGGTCGCCTTCTAACATAGAGAATTATGCTTCTTATTGAAAGACTTAAGGTGTGACGCTTGCTGACATGGATAATTAACCCTGAGAAAAGAGGGGTCCAGTACACAGTAAGTCCAGGTACACGCCCAATCTGAAATCAATAACACTTCAAAGATGCACTATAGACAACTGTATGACAGTGGAGGGGCCCAGCAGAGGAGACCCTCCAAACTTATTTGAGGTAGGCCCTTCTGAGAGTTGTCCCAGTTGTGTTTGACGCCTTGGGGGAAGAGGTAAGAATACCTGCGCTCAGGGAGGCATTGAAGTAATCGACTTGGTGGAAAAGCCCAGATCTGATGGCCTTCCGTATGAATTTTATGACCTATATGCTGACATACTGACTCCAACACTGGCAGAAATATACAACGAGGCAAGGTGACAGTGGGAGCTACCTCAATCGCTCTACGAAGCAATAGTAGTGACCATTCCTAAGGAGGAGAGAGATCCATGAAAGGTTTCCTCCGATTGGCTGCTCTCAATTCTTAACACTGACTATAAGATGCTTAGTAAAGCTCTGGCCAATAGACTGCTTCCCCACATGTTGGACTTGGCCGCTCTCCGCAGGGTCATCCCCAAACGTTTTGCCTTCGCCCTTCCAATAGCCAGATTTACTGCACTTATGAGACCCGACTATCGTGGTACTACATGTTCCCAGGGCCTGTGACTTTCTCTTACACATGGCTATAGGCATAAAAAATTGGCCCATATACAGAAAATGAGTTATTAATATATAATGAGTTATTACAGCAAACAGCAAAGAGAAGCCCCTGACAGATCTTAAAACTAGTTGGGAAGAGGACCTGGATGAAGAAATAGAGGATGAGACGTAGGTCAGAAAGCTTTGTACTGCGCCAGCAATCTCTTGCACTGCCGGCTTCAAATTAATGTACTTTAACTCCACACGTAAGGCTTATATTACTCCAGAGAGAATCAATAAGTATTATCCAAACACAAAGACCACATGTTCACGATACCGGGCTAGAGGGAGCACATTTCTAACACATGGTCTGGGACTGCAAGGACTTCTGGGGCTATCAGCGCCAGGTTACATGATCACTTGATGAGACCACAGATAGACATGTAGAGTGCACGGTGGACACTCACGTTCTAGATATGTACCCTTATGCTGCAGCAAGAAAACAGGATTATAGATTTGACTTTGGTCTTAGCCAAGAGACAAATCGCGATGTGGTGGAAGAGAAGATGATCACCATCTAACGCAACATGGAAGCATGAAGCACGAAAGTGGGTGGAGTATGAAAGCACATCCCCCATATGGAAGCATGAAGTATGAAAGTGGGTGGAGTATGAAAGCACATCCTCCATATGGAAGCATGAAGTATGAAAGTGGGTGGAGTATGAAAGCACATCCTCCATATGGAAGCATGAAGTATGAAAGTGGGTGGAGTATGAAAGCACATCCTCCATATGGAAGCATGAAGTATGAAAGTGGCTGGAGCATGAAAGCACATCCTCCATATGGAAGCATGAAGTATGAAAGTGGGTGGAGTATAAAAGCACATCCTCCATATGGAAGCATGAAGTATGAAAGTGGGTGGAGTATGAAAGCACATCCTCCATATAGAAGCATGAAGTATGAGACGGGGTGGAGTATGAAACCACAGTCCCCCATATGGAAGCATGAAGTATGAAAGTGGGTGAAGTATGAAAGCACATACTCCATATGGAAGCATGAAGTATGAAAGTGGGTGGAGTATGAAAGCACATCCTCCATATGGAAGCATGAAGTATGAAAGTGGGTGGAGTATGAAAGGACATCCTCCATATGGACGCATGAAGTATGAAACTGGGTGGAGTATGAAAGCACATCCTCCATATGGAAGCATGAAGTATGAAACTGGGTGGAGTATAAAAGCACACTCCCCCATATGGAAGCATGAAGTATGAAAGTGGGTGAAGTATGAAAGCACATCCTCCATATGGAAGCATGAAGTATGAAAGTGGGTGGAGTATGAAAGCACATCCTCCATATGGAAGCATGAAGTATGATAGTGGGTGGCATATGAAAGCACATCCTCCATATGGAAGCATGAAGTATGAAAGTGGGTGGAGTATGAAAACACATCCTCCATATGGAAGCATGAAGTATGAAAGTGGGTGGTGTATGAAAGCATATCCTCCATATGGAAGCATGAAGTATGAAAGTGGGTGGAGTATGAAAGCACATCCTCCATATGGAAGCATGAAGTATGATAGTGGGTGGAGTATGAAAGCACATCCTCCATATGGAAGCATGAAGTATGAAAGTGGGTGGAGTATGAAAGCACATCCTCCATATGGAAGCATGAAGTATGAAAGTGGGTGGTGTATGAAAGCATATCCTCCATATGGAAGCATGAAGTATGAAAGTGGGTGGAGTATAAAACCACATCCTCCATATGGAAGCATGAAGTATGAAAGTGGGTGGAGTATGAAACCACACTCCCCCATATGGAAGCATGAAGTATGAAAGTGGGTGGAGTATGAAACCACACTCCTCCATATAGAAGCATGAAGTATGAAAGTGGGTGGAGTATGAAAGCACATCCTCCATATGGAAGCATGAAGTATGAAAGTGGGCGGAGTATGAAACCACACTCCTCCATACAGAAGCCAGAAGTATGAAAGTGGGTGGAGTATAAAAGCACACTCCCCCCCTATATGGAAGCATGAAGTATGAAAGTGGGTGAAGTATGAAAGCACATCCTCCATATGGAAGCATGAAGTATGAAAGTGGGTGGAGTATGAAAGCACATCCTCCATATGGAAGCATGAAGTATGATAGTGGGTGGCGTATGAAAGCACATCCTCCATATGGAAGCATGAAGTATGAAAGTGGGTGGAGTATGAAAACACATCCTCCATATGGAAGCATGAAGTATGAAAGTGGGTGGTGTATGAAAGCATATCCTCCATATGGAAGCATGAAGTATGAAAGTGGGTGGAGTATGAAAGCACCTCCTCCATATGGAAGCATGAAGTATGATAGTGGGTGGAGTATGAAAGCACATCCTCCATATGGAAGCATGAAGTATGAAAGTGGGTGGAGTATGAAAGCACATCCTCCATATGGAAGCATGAAGTATGAAAGTGGGTGGTGTATGAAAGCATATCCTCCATATGGAAGCATGAAGTATGAAAGTGGGTGGAGTATAAAACCACATCCTCCATATGGAAGCATGAAGTATGAAAGTGGGTGGAGTATGAAACCACACTCCCCATATGGAAGCATGAAGTATGAAAGTGGGTGGAGTATGAAACCACACTCCTCCATATAGAAGCATGAAGTATGAAAGTGGGTGGAGTATGAAAGCACATCCTCCATATGGAAGCATGAAGTATGAATGTGGGTGGAGTATGAAAGCACATCCTCCATATGGAAGCATGAAGTATGAAAGTGGGTGGAGTATGAAAGCACATCCTCCATATGGAAGCATGGAGTATGAAAGTGGGCAGAGTATGAAACCACACTCCTCCATATAGAAGCATGAAGTATGAAAGTGGGTGGAGTATGAAAGCACATCCTCCATATGGAAGCATGAAGTATGAAACTGGGAGGAGTATGAAACCACACTCCCCCAAATGGAAGCATGAAGTATGAAAGTGGGTGTAGTATGAAAGCACATCCTCCATATGGAATCATGAAGTATGAAAGTGGGTGGAGTATGAAAGCACATCCTCCATATGGAAGCATGAAGTATGAAACTGGGTGGAGTATAAAAGCACACGTCCCCATATGGAAGCATGAAGTATGAAAGTCGGTGAAGTATGACAGCACATCCTCCATATGGAAGCATGAAGTATGAAAGTGGGTGGAGTATGAAAGCACATCCTCCATATGGAAGCATGAAGTATGATAGTGGGTGGCGTATGAAAGCACATCCTCCATATGGAAGCATGAAGTATGAAAGTGGGTGGAGTATGAAAACACATCCTCCATATGGAAGCATGAAGTATGAAAGTGGGTGCTGTATGAAAGCATATCCTCCATATGGAAGCATGAAGTATGAAAGTGGGTGGAGTATGAAAGCACATCCTCCATATGGAAGCATGAAGTATGATAGTGGGTGGAGTATGAAAGCACATCCTCCATATGGAAGCATGAAGTATGAAAGTGGGTGGAGTATGAAAGCACATCCACCATATGGAAGCATGAAGTATGAAAGTGGGTGCTGTATGAAAGCATATCCTCCATATGGAAGCATGAAGTATGAAAGTGGGCGGAGTATGAAACCACACTCCTCCATACAGAAGCCAGAAGTATGAAAGTGGGTGGAGTATAAAAGCACACTCCCCCCCTATATGGAAGCATGAAGTATGAAAGTGGGTGGAGTATGAAAGCACATCCACCATATGGAAGCATGAAGTATGAAAGTGGGTGGAGTATGAAAGCACATCCTCCATATGGAAGCATGAAGTATGAAAGTGGGCGGAGTATGAAACCACACTCCTCCATACAGAAGCCAGAAGTATGAAAGTGGGTGGAGTATAAAAGCACACTCCCCCCCTATATGGAAGCATGAAGTATGAAAGTGGGTGAAGTATGAAAGCACATCCTCCATATGGAAGCATGAAGTATGAAAGTGGGTGGAGTATGAAAGCACATCCTCCATATGGAAGCATGAAGTATGATAGTGGGTGGCGTATGAAAGCACATCCTCCATATGGAAGCATGAAGTATGAAAGTGGGTGGAGTATGAAAACACATCCTCCATATGGAAGCATGAAGTATGAAAGTGGGTGGTGTATGAAAGCATATCCTCCATATGGAAGCATGAAGTATGAAAGTGGGTGGAGTATGAAAGCACCTCCTCCATATGGAAGCATGAAGTATGATAGTGGGTGGAGTATGAAAGCACATCCTCCATATGGAAGCATGAAGTATGAAAGTGGGTGGAGTATGAAAGCACATCCTCCATATGGAAGCATGAAGTATGAAAGTGGGTGGTGTATGAAAGCATATCCTCCATATGGAAGCATGAAGTATGAAAGTGGGTGGAGTATAAAACCACATCCTCCATATGGAAGCATGAAGTATGAAAGTGGGTGGAGTATGAAACCACACTCCCCATATGGAAGCATGAAGTATGAAAGTGGGTGGAGTATGAAACCACACTCCTCCATATAGAAGCATGAAGTATGAAAGTGGGTGGAGTATGAAAGCACATCCTCCATATGGAAGCATGAAGTATGAATGTGGGTGGAGTATGAAAGCACATCCACCATATGGAAGCATGAAGTATGAAAGTGGGTGCTGTATGAAAGCATATCCTCCATATGGAAGCATGAAGTATGAAAGTGGGCGGAGTATGAAACCACACTCCTCCATACAGAAGCCAGAAGTATGAAAGTGGGTGGAGTATAAAAGCACACTCCCCCCCTATATGGAAGCATGAAGTATGAAAGTGGGTGGAGTATGAAAGCACATCCACCATATGGAAGCATGAAGTATGAAAGTGGGTGGAGTATGAAAGCACATCCTCCATATGGAAGCATGAAGTATGAAAGTGGGCGGAGTATGAAACCACACTCCTCCATACAGAAGCCAGAAGTATGAAAGTGGGTGGAGTATAAAAGCACACTCCCCCCCTATATGGAAGCATGAAGTATGAAAGTGGGTGAAGTATGAAAGCACATCCTCCATATGGAAGCATGAAGTATGAAAGTGGGTGGAGTATGAAAGCACATCCTCCATATGGAAGCATGAAGTATGATAGTGGGTGGCGTATGAAAGCACATCCTCCATATGGAAGCATGAAGTATGAAAGTGGGTGGAGTATGAAAACACATCCTCCATATGGAAGCATGAAGTATGAAAGTGGGTGGTGTATGAAAGCATATCCTCCATATGGAAGCATGAAGTATGAAAGTGGGTGGAGTATGAAAGCACCTCCTCCATATGGAAGCATGAAGTATGATAGTGGGTGGAGTATGAAAGCACATCCTCCATATGGAAGCATGAAGTATGAAAGTGGGTGGAGTATGAAAGCACATCCTCCATATGGAAGCATGAAGTATGAAAGTGGGTGGTGTATGAAAGCATATCCTCCATATGGAAGCATGAAGTATGAAAGTGGGTGGAGTATAAAACCACATCCTCCATATGGAAGCATGAAGTATGAAAGTGGGTGGAGTATGAAACCACACTCCCCATATGGAAGCATGAAGTATGAAAGTGGGTGGAGTATGAAACCACACTCCTCCATATAGAAGCATGAAGTATGAAAGTGGGTGGAGTATGAAAGCACATCCTCCATATGGAAGCATGAAGTATGAATGTGGGTGGAGTATGAAAGCACATCCTCCATATGGAAGCATGAAGTATGAAAGTGGGTGGAGTATGAAAGCACATCCTCCATATGGAAGCATGGAGTATGAAAGTGGGCAGAGTATGAAACCACACTCCTCCATATAGAAGCATGAAGTATGAAAGTGGGTGGAGTATGAAAGCACATCCTCCATATGGAAGCATGAAGTATGAAACTGGGAGGAGTATGAAACCACACTCCCCCAAATGGAAGCATGAAGTATGAAAGTGGGTGTAGTATGAAAGCACATCCTCCATATGGAATCATGAAGTATGAAAGTGGGTGGAGTATGAAAGCACATCCTCCATATGGAAGCATGAAGTATGAAACTGGGTGGAGTATAAAAGCACACGTCCCCATATGGAAGCATGAAGTATGAAAGTCGGTGAAGTATGACAGCACATCCTCCATATGGAAGCATGAAGTATGAAAGTGGGTGGAGTATGAAAGCACATCCTCCATATGGAAGCATGAAGTATGATAGTGGGTGGCGTATGAAAGCACATCCTCCATATGGAAGCATGAAGTATGAAAGTGGGTGGAGTATGAAAACACATCCTCCATATGGAAGCATGAAGTATGAAAGTGGGTGCTGTATGAAAGCATATCCTCCATATGGAAGCATGAAGTATGAAAGTGGGTGGAGTATGAAAGCACATCCTCCATATGGAAGCATGAAGTATGATAGTGGGTGGAGTATGAAAGCACATCCTCCATATGGAAGCATGAAGTATGAAAGTGGGTGGAGTATGAAAGCACATCCACCATATGGAAGCATGAAGTATGAAAGTGGGTGCTGTATGAAAGCATATCCTCCATATGGAAGCATGAAGTATGAAAGTGGGTGGAGTATAAAACCACATCCTCCATATGGAAGCATGAAGTATGAAAGTGGGTGGAGTATGAAACCACACTCCCCCATATGGAAGCATGAAGTATGAAAGTGGGTGGAGTATGAAACCACACTCCTCCATATAGAAGCATGAAGTATGAAAGTGGGTGGAGTATGAAAGCACATCCTCCATATGGAAGCATGAAGTATGAATGTGGGTGGAGTATGAAAGCACATCCTCCATATGGAAGCATGAAGTATGAAAGTGGGTGGAGTATGAAAGCACATCCTCCATATGGAAGCATGAAGTATGAAAGTGGGCGGAGTATGAAACCACACTCCTCCATATAGAAGCATGAAGTATGAAAGTGGGTGGAGTATGAAAGCACATCCTCCATATGGAAGCATGAAGTATGAAACTGGGTGGAGTATGAAAGCACACTCCCCCATATGGAATCATGAAGTATGAAAGTGGGGGGAGTATGAAACCACACTCCCCCATATGGAAGCATGAAGTATGAAAGTGGGTGGAGTATGAAAGCACATCCTCCATATGGAAGCATGAAGTATGAAAGTGGGTGGAGTATGAAAGCACATCCTCCATATGGAAGCATGAAGTATGAAAGTGGGTGGAGTATGAAACCACCCTCCCCCAAATGGAAGCATGAAGTATGAAAGTGGGTGGAGTATGAAAGCACATCCTCCATATGGAAGCATGAAGTATGAAAGTGGGTGGAGTATGAAAGCACATCCTCCATATGGAAGCATGAAGTATGAAAGTGGGTGGAGTATGAAAGCACATCCTCCATATGGAAGCATGAAGTATGAAACTGGGTGGAGTATAAAAGCACACTCCCCCATATGGAAGCATGAAGTATGAAAGTGGGTGGAGTATGAAAGCACATCCTCCATATGGAAGCATGAAGTATGAAAGTGGGTGGAGTATGAAAGCACATCCTCCATATGGAAGCATGAAGTATGAAAGTGGGTGGAGTATGAAAGCACATCCTCCATATGGAAGCATGAAGTATGAAACTGGGTGGAGTATAAAAGCACACTCCCCCATATGGAAGCATGAAGTATGAAAGTGGGTGAAGTATGAAAGCACATCCTCCATATGGAAGCATGAAGTATGAAAGTGGGTGGAGTATGAAAGCACATCCTCCATATGGAAGCATGAAGTATGATAGTGGGTGGCGTATGAAAGCACATCCTCCATATAGAAGCATGAAGTATGAAAGTGGGTGGAGTATGAAAACACATCCTCCATATGGAAGCATGAAGTATGAAAGTGGGTGGTGTATGAAAGCATATCCTCCATATGGAAGCATGAAGTATGAAAGTGGGTGGAGTATGAAAGCACATCCTCCATATGGAAGCATGAAGTATGATAGTGGGTGGAGTATGAAAGCACATCCTCCATATGGAAGCATGAAGTATGAAAGTGGGTGGAGTATGAAAGCACATCCTCCATATGGAAGCATGAAGTATGAAAGTGGGTGGTGTATGAAAGCATATCCTCCATATGGAAGCATGAAGTATGAAAGTGGGTGGAGTGTGAAAGCACATCCTCCATATGGAAGCATGAAGTATGAAAGTGGGTGGAGTATGAAACCACACTCCTCCATATAGAAGCATGAAGTATGAAAGTGGGTGGAGTATAAAAGCACATCCTCCATATGGAAGCATGAAGTATGAATGTGGGTGGAGTATGAAAGCACATCCTCCATATGGAAGCATGAAGTATGAAAGTGGGTGGAGTATGAAAGCACATCCTCCATATGGAAGCATGAAGTATGAAAGTGGGCGGAGTATGAAACCACACTCCTCCATATAGAAGCATGAAGTATGAAAGTGGGTGGAGTATGAAAGCACATCCTCCATATGGAAGCATGAAGTATGAAACTGGGTGGAGTATGAAAGCACACTCCCCCATATGGAATCATGAAGTATGAAAGTGGGTGTAGTATGAAAGCACATCCTCCATATGGAATCATGAAGTATGAAAGTGGGTGGAGTATGAAAGCACATCCTCCATATGGAAGCATGAAGTATGAAACTGGGTGGAGTATAAAAGCACACGTCCCCATATGGAAGCATGAAGTATGAAAGTCGGTGAAGTATGACAGCACATCCTCCATATGGAAGCATGAAGTATGAAAGTGGGTGGAGTATGAAAGCACATCCTCCATATGGAAGCATGAAGTATGATAGTGGGTGGCGTATGAAAGCACATCCTCCATATGGAAGCATGAAGTATGAAAGTGGGTGGAGTATGAAAACACATCCTCCATATGGAAGCATGAAGTATGAAAGTGGGTGCTGTATGAAAGCATATCCTCCATATGGAAGCATGAAGTATGAAAGTGGGTGGAGTATGAAAGCACATCCTCCATATGGAAGCATGAAGTATGATAGTGGGTGGAGTATGAAAGCACATCCTCCATATGGAAGCATGAAGTATGAAAGTGGGTGGAGTATGAAAGCACATCCACCATATGGAAGCATGAAGTATGAAAGTGGGTGCTGTATGAAAGCATATCCTCCATATGGAAGCATGAAGTATGAAAGTGGGTGGAGTATAAAACCACATCCTCCATATGGAAGCATGAAGTATGAAAGTGGGTGGAGTATGAAACCACACTCCCCCATATGGAAGCATGAAGTATGAAAGTGGGTGGAGTATGAAACCACACTCCTCCATATAGAAGCATGAAGTATGAAAGTGGGTGGAGTATGAAAGCACATCCTCCATATGGAAGCATGAAGTATGAATGTGGGTGGAGTATGAAAGCACATCCTCCATATGGAAGCATGAAGTATGAAAGTGGGTGGAGTATGAAAGCACATCCTCCATATGGAAGCATGAAGTATGAAAGTGGGCGGAGTATGAAACCACACTCCTCCATATAGAAGCATGAAGTATGAAAGTGGGTGGAGTATGAAAGCACATCCTCCATATGGAAGCATGAAGTATGAAACTGGGTGGAGTATGAAAGCACACTCCCCCATATGGAATCATGAAGTATGAAAGTGGGGGGAGTATGAAACCACACTCCCCCATATGGAAGCATGAAGTATGAAAGTGGGTGGAGTATGAAAGCACATCCTCCATATGGAAGCATGAAGTATGAAAGTGGGTGGAGTATGAAAGCACATCCTCCATATGGAAGCATGAAGTATGAAAGTGGGTGGAGTATGAAACCACCCTCCCCCAAATGGAAGCATGAAGTATGAAAGTGGGTGGAGTATGAAAGCACATCCTCCATATGGAAGCATGAAGTATGAAAGTGGGTGGAGTATGAAAGCACATCCTCCATATGGAAGCATGAAGTATGAAAGTGGGTGGAGTATGAAAGCACATCCTCCATATGGAAGCATGAAGTATGAAACTGGGTGGAGTATAAAAGCACACTCCCCCATATGGAAGCATGAAGTATGAAAGTGGGTGGAGTATGAAAGCACATCCTCCATATGGAAGCATGAAGTATGAAAGTGGGTGGAGTATGAAAGCACATCCTCCATATGGAAGCATGAAGTATGAAAGTGGGTGGAGTATGAAAGCACATCCTCCATATGGAAGCATGAAGTATGAAACTGGGTGGAGTATAAAAGCACACTCCCCCATATGGAAGCATGAAGTATGAAAGTGGGTGAAGTATGAAAGCACATCCTCCATATGGAAGCATGAAGTATGAAAGTGGGTGGAGTATGAAAGCACATCCTCCATATGGAAGCATGAAGTATGATAGTGGGTGGCGTATGAAAGCACATCCTCCATATAGAAGCATGAAGTATGAAAGTGGGTGGAGTATGAAAACACATCCTCCATATGGAAGCATGAAGTATGAAAGTGGGTGGTGTATGAAAGCATATCCTCCATATGGAAGCATGAAGTATGAAAGTGGGTGGAGTATGAAAGCACATCCTCCATATGGAAGCATGAAGTATGATAGTGGGTGGAGTATGAAAGCACATCCTCCATATGGAAGCATGAAGTATGAAAGTGGGTGGCGTATGAAAGCACATCCTCCATATGGAAGCATGAAGTATGAAAGTGGGTGGTGTATGAAAGCATATCCTCCATATGGAAGCATGAAGTATGAAAGTGGGTGGAGTGTGAAAGCACATCCTCCATATGGAAGCATGAAGTATGAAAGTGGGTGGAGTATGAAACCACACTCCTCCATATAGAAGCATGAAGTATGAAAGTGGGTGGAGTATAAAAGCACATCCTCCATATGGAAGCATGAAGTATGAATGTGGGTGGAGTATGAAAGCACATCCTCCATATGGAAGCATGAAGTATGAAAGTGGGTGGAGTATGAAAGCACATCCTCCATATGGAAGCATGAAGTATGAAAGTGGGCGGAGTATGAAACCACACTCCTCCATATAGAAGCATGAAGTATGAAAGTGGGTGGAGTATGAAAGCACATCCTCCATATGGAAGCATGAAGTATGAAACTGGGTGGAGTATGAAAGCACACTCCCCCATATGGAATCATGAAGTATGAAAGTGGGTGGAGTATGAAAGCACATCCTCCATATGGAAGCATGAAGTATGAAAGTGGGTGGAGTATGAAAGCACATCCTCCATATGGAAGCATGAAGTATGAAAGTGGGTGGAGTATGAAAGCACACTCCCCCATATGGAATCATGAAGTATGAAAGTGGGTGGAGTATGAAACCACACTCCCCCATATGGAAGCACAAAAGCGACAGAGCAAACCTGAGCTACCTCAGGTGTGGGATGTGATCCTAGCATATTTTGATGATGAGGATGGCAAGGGGGAATGACCTGGGCGAGACGTTAGGCATTCCTTCTCCCCCCCTTTGTGATACTCCATCTCTAAGGGAGGGGTGACCACTCCTTCCTGCCCCCTTCCCCATATTCGGTTTATAACATAACGTGTATTTGTAAAGCACACGTCCACCCCAGGAGGAGTATCTTGGTGCTGAATAACGGATTGTCATTGTTACCCAACTCAATGGTACTCATTTTATCAATCTCAGAAAGGATGAAAGGCTGAGTGGACCTGCCAGGAATTGAACCTGTCACTATGAGGTCGAACACAGGCCCCTGTAGTGGATGCATTAGTCCAAGAAGCCACCAGACCAGGCCTTTCTCAAGGAGCGACGCAGGAGAATGGAGCAGGGTCGATATTGATGGCTGCAACCACCTGCCAGTGGCCGCTAGGATGAGACTCTAGAAGTTGGAAACATCTGAAAATGGAAATGAGAAACTGAATAAGTGAGGATGCACAGTTTGTTTTTGTGTTTGTTTTATATACACTCTGTAATGTAGTGCTTCCTACTAGGGTTGGTTATCCTCTGATCCGCATTGGTTAATGAGTTTTTACTTTAATACATGGGGTGTGGCTATTACTCTGATGAGGCTAAAACAGGCACACCGGGTAACAGCCTTTATGAAATCTGCAAACAATTGAAAACCATTATAACTTTATTATCAAAGGAGACCTTCCCAAAGGGTCTGTGTAGTGATATTCAGAGAATAACCCCGCCCACGACGGTTGGATAAAGTATCTTCTTTATTCCACATCAAAGATAACTCTTCCCTCCACGCCCCACCGGCGAAGAATGCGGCAACATTCCTCACCCCACTTAATATAAACAGAGAATCAAAGAAATAAGAGTGCACAGTAACAGAATGGTTACTCAAAGTAAAACACTACTAAATAACTTACATAAAGCAAACTACTCACAAACACACATCCAATCTTTGGGGGTTTCTTAATTACTCTGCCTTTTGAAGTAATAATCTCTTTCACAGCAGAATTTTGAACAGTGTCCAAAGGTACTTGTTCAATTGCAAGGTACATATCCTTAAAGCCAGCTGCACCATCTTGGCTGTATTCAACAGCACAATTTCCTGAGACCAGACTCTCTGAAATGAGATTTTTGTGGTCTAACCACCAATAGTTACTAGCTTTTGTTTTCTCTGCTTTATCATCACCAACAATATTTTTTGCCAGGGCAAGGAGACTCAAATGCCATACTTCACCAGTGTCTAACACCGAAGTGTCGTTCATTACTTACACCACTCTCTTTGGTTCACTGACTTTGCTTTTATCTTTTGCTACTTTCCGGGCATACTTCACACGCACCCATTGACCAGCACTTAAGTTTACTTGTTTTGTACCATGTTTACAATCATAGTATATCTTGTTTCTGCTCTGGGACTCCATAATACATTTCTTTACCGTCTGGATATCGCAGGCTACAATTTCACTTTTCCGCATCCAACTTGAATTGATTTTGGAGTACAGTACTCTAACACTCATCAATGAAAATGGATTCACCCCTAATGAACCATGGAAGGTAGCCGTGTATGCCTACACCATTTTCTTTATTTCATCTTCCCATGAAATGTTGCTTTTATTAGATAGGTGCAAAATACCTTTGATACTTCTGCTCACCCTTTCCAAAACACCATTTCCACTTGGATGATACAGAGCAGCAAACTCTGCGGATCTTCACTTGATGCGAGCGCCACAAATTAGTAGAGCCAGAGTCGGGGTCGTTCGTTTAAAATTATCTCCCCAACTCTCTGGAACTCGCTGCATCTCTCCATAAGGACCATCCCCAATCTCATGGCTGGTTCAGTAGCAGTATCCTCATTTCCACCTTCTCTCTGACTTTTAGCGCTGGGACGTCCCTTTGCTGAGACAGCCATGCGCTCTACAAATCGCATACCATAACATAACATAAACGTTTACTCTACACCAAATGCTTAAAAAAATTCCTTCATCTCAGTGGACTTGAACTGTACCCCATTGTCAGACAGTATAACTGTAGGAAAACCTTCCCTCCAAAACACTTTGTCCAACAATGTTATCACCATTATGGTGTTCACTTTATCCACAGTTCCACTTCTAACCAACGTGAGAACATGTCCACTATAACTAAAATGTGTTGACACGTACTATCCGGCCAATCATTAGGTCCTATGATGTCCAAAGCAAGCTCCCCTCAAGGCAATCTAGGGCACCCCGAAGAACCTAATGGGGATATTTTTTGTGATTTGTTAGCGAATTCACATCTAGGTCAACCTGACAAATCTTTCAACTTCCAAATCTACTTTAGGCCACCAATGCAACTCTTTCAATCATCCTCATGATCGAGAAATACCCGAATGATCTTCATGACAAAGATTGATTATCTTTTCTCTTAAGTCTTTGGGAGGAATTCTTTTTTTCCCCTTGTAACACAAATGGTTCCTAAAAACTAAGTGTGTCTCTAACTTCTCAGACTCCTCTGTTTTCCTCATTCACATTTCTGTATCCAAAACACTACATACATTTACTATTCTGCCCTTAATTGCACTCAAAACCTTATCCCTACTCTCAGCTTCTAACTAATCTTTGCGATCAAAGCTCTTCTGAAGTACATTACCTTGTGATATATTAGCTGCAGAAATTTAATTCCATGAATTCGTGTCACTTTCTGTTAAAGGTAACAACATTCTGCTAAAAAGATCAGCGGTGAAATTACTTGCAACTGGAACATAGAATCAATCAATCAATCAGGGTACTTATAAGCGCTCTACTCACCCGTGAGGGTCTAAAAGTGCTGGGGGAGGGGGGAGCAGCCCCGGTCAATCAAACAGTCAGGTCTTGAGAGTCTTACTGAAGATCTGGAAGGTGGACGTCTGATGTCGACCGGCAGCTCGTTCTAGGCCTTGGCCGCGATGTAGGAGAAGTTCTTCCACCTGTTCTTGCTCTGTGGACACGCAGGGATTCGGAGAGGGCGAGGTCGCCAGATCGTAGGTTCCTCTTGGGTACGTGGAAGGAGATTCTTTTCATGAGATATTTAGGTCTGGTGCTGTGGAGGCATTTGTAGGCGTGGGTGAGTATCTTGAAGGTTACTCACATCTCAACGGGGAGCCAGTGGAGGTTGCGCAGGTGTTGGGCGATGTGTTTGTATCGATGGATGCCGAGACTGGCTGCAGTGTTCTGTATGATCTGGAGTTTGCAGAGCAGAGACTTGTTGATCCTGGTGTAGAGAGCATTTCTGTAGTCCAGTTTGCTGGTCATGATTGCATGGGTGACAGTTTTTCTTGACTCGGTGAAGATCCATTTGGAGGTCTTACGGAGGTTGCAGAGGGTGTTGTAGCAGGTGGAGGCGACGTCGTTGACCTGTCGGGTCATGGAGAGGGAGGAGCCAAGTACGATGCTGAGGTTTTGGGTGTGGTCCATGGGGGCGGGTGGGGGTGCCGAGGGCAGTGGGCCACCAGGTGCTGTCCCATGCAGAGAGGGATGGTCCGAGGACAAGGACCTCTGTCTTTTCTGAGTTGAGCTTTAGGCAGCTGCTGCTCCTCCAGGATGCAACGTCTTTCATTGCTTCCTGGAAGCTGAGTCTGGTGGAGATGGGGTCCTGGTGAGGGAGAGGATGTGCTCGGTGTCGTTGGCCTAGGACACTATGCTGTCTGTGCTGTCTGACAATGGCGACGAGGGGTGCCATGTAGATGTTGAAGAGCGTGGGGCTGAGCGATGATTCTTGGGGTACTCTGCAGTTGATTTCCGAGGGTTCGGATAGGAAGGGCAGTAGTCTGATTCTTTGGGTTCTGCCAGTGAGGAAGAAGCAAAGCCTGTTGAGGATGGTTCCCTGTATGCCGGCATCGGGGAGGCTGGCGGTAAAAGGATCAGTGCTGCGGTGTGTCCTTGGTCAAGGAGGGAGCGGATGTCGTCTGTGGCGGTCTTGGTGCTGTGGTTGCTGCGGAATTCGGATTGGGAGGGGTTGAGAATGGAGTTTTTTTCGATTAATTTTGTTAGTTGTGTGTTGACATTTTTTTCTGTGACTTTGGCCGCGAAAGGGAGGAGGGAGATGGGCCAGTAGTTTTTGAGGTCCATGGGATCTGCTGCGGGCTTCTTCACTAGGGGTCTGACTTCTGCATGTTTTGAGTCGTTGGGAAAGATGCCGGTTTTGAAGGTGGCGTTGATGGTGCGTCGCAGTTCCAGGTCAATGGCGGCGGTGGCTCTGTGGAAGATGTGCGGTCGGCAGGGGTCCATGGGGACTCCTGACTGGATGTCTTTCATGGTCAATGCGGTGTCTTCTGTGGTGACTCGGGTCCAGTGGGAGACGGTGGGCTGGCCGGCGTTGCTGGAGGAGGGGGTGGCTTCGGAGTCTGGTGTCTGGTCATTGAAGTTGTCATAGAGGCCCTTGATTTTCTGATGGAAGCAGGAGCCGAGCTTGTTGCAGAGGTCCAGGGAGGGGGTGATAGCCGTGGATTCGCTGGGGGGTTTGGTGAATTCCTGGATGATGCTGAAGAGTTCCTTAAAGTTGCTGGAGTTGGCGAGGATCTTGTTCTGGACGAAGGTCCTTTTGGTGAATCTGATGCGCTGGTGGTATTCCGTCATGGCGTTCTTGTAGGCGGTGCGATTTTTTGAGGTTTTGATATTTCTCCAGACATCCGTAGGTGCGTCTGGATTCTAGGAGGTCAGTGGTGAACCAGGCAGCCTTCCTGGGGTGCTGTTTGTCAGGGTTGCATAGGGGTGCGAGCTCGTCTGCGAAGCTGGTGATCCATCTTTGGAGTTCTTTGGCTGTGAGGTTGGCGTCGATTGAGGTGGTGGGGGCATTGAGGTTGAGGGTGGAGTTGAGTTTCTCCTCTGTGACTTTGCTCCAGTTTCTTCGTAGAGGGTGGGGAGCCTGTTTGGGTGGCATGGGTTTGTCGATGAGAAAGTGCATGCAGTGGTGGTCTGTCCATGGTGGTTGAGTGGTGTGGCTGAAGCGGATGTTGATCCCACCTGCGAAGATGGGGTTGAGGGTGTGTCCTGCCTTGTGGGTAGGGGCGGTGACAAGCTGTTTCAGTCCAATGTTGGCAAGGTTGTCCAGAAGGGTGATGGAGTTGGGATCACTGGGGTTGTCGAGGTGGAAGTTCAGGTCTCCGATGAGCATGTAGTCCATGGAGGTGATGGCGTGGGGTAAGATGAGGTCAGCGATGGTTGTGGCGAACGAAGCGTGGGGTCCCTGGTGGTCTGTATGCAAGGGTGCCGCACAGCGTGGTTCTAGGGCTGGGCTGGATCTGGAAGTGGAGGTGTTTTGTGGTGGAGGAGGGGTCGCTTGTGGTGGTGGTGGTGGAGAGTTGGAGAGTTGGAGGGACCTCCTCTGAATCTTGTATCCGTCAGGGATGGCGGTGGCGATTTCGGGGTGGAGGAGGCATTGATCCAGGTTTCTGTGAAGAAGGAGATGTCTGGCGAGAGGGTGTTGAGGAGGTCTGAGATCTCTACGGCGTGTCTGTGCAGGGAGTGCACATTGAGGAAGATGCATTTCAGGGCTTCGGTGGTGTTAGCATCCGACAAGGGGGCGGTGACCGTAGGGGTGCAGAGGGTGGTGAAGGTCTGGCGGCAGTGACGGCAGGAGAACTGGCCGTGGGTGGTGTTTGGCATGAACAGCTGGCAATTGTCGTTCCTTCTGGGGTTGCGAGCAAGGAGGGCAGCTGAGTCGTAGTGGTGGATGGTCGGAGATCCAGGGTCCCTGGTCTGGGTGTATTTCTCGGCGGAAAAGAGGGGGTCCGGGCTACTCCGACTTTAAACTCAGGTGATCTGTGGAAAGCACAAGCCAAGTCGACCACGGTTGCGGTTGTGAGGTTAGGGTGTTGTTTTACCCATGTACGGGTTGTTGTGGGTAGGGCGTCGAGGAACTGTTCTAGATACACTCTTTCTGTCAATTCCTCTACCGTGGATACATGGGGTGTTAGCCAGCGATTTCCCAAGTCTCTGATCCGGTAATATAGGGCCCGTGGATTGTCTCCAGTGTTCCACCTCTCTTTCCTGAATCTGGTCCTGTAGTATTCTTGGTCACAGCCTAGCCGTTCTAAAATGGCTTTTTTCACGTCCTCGTATGCGGTCGTTCCAGCGGGGTTGGCGGCCTGATAGGCGGCTTGTAACTCCACAGCCAGGAGAGGAGCTATATATTGACTCCACCGTTCCTGGGGTCACGCAGCGGTAGTTGCTACCCTCTCAAAGTTAACAAAAAAAAATCGGGGTCATCCCCTTCTTGAAATTTCTGTAGGACCGACCCGGGAACATTAGGTCGGACTCTTGTACTGACAATAGCGTCTGTCAGTCTCAGTATCGCTGTATCTTGTACTTGTTGGTTGGAGGTGAGTATTACGGCTTGATCCCTTAAGGCGCTATGCAACACCTCCCTGTCTTTTCGGGCTGTTTGGGCCTGTTCTTCGAGTGCCAACTGGAGATGTCTCTGTCCCTCTGCCAGCTGGTTAATGATGCTCTCTATAGTAACAGGCACGGGCTGTGTCATTGTCGACACCTGACTTTATCCCACTTCTGACACCAAACTGTGGTATTCGTGAGTCCCTAACGGGAAGGTCGACCCCAAGAATAAACACCCGCTGAGTTCTAAAGGTGCAATTTGTACTGAATCTTTATTCTAGCCAGCCCGGTAGGTATGTCAGAGGTATGTTCCGGTATGATTTGGACGAATAAGCAGTTTTAACAAACAAAAGGTACAGTCACTGTCCCTGGAATCTTCCTTGCGCGGGCCGTCCGACACTTGGAGGGGTCTTGGCTGTCTGTGTTCGGAATCCGCCACTTGAGACGCTCGATAGGTGAGGGAGGAAAAGAAACAAAAACAGGTCTAAGTCAGGGCTGCTAGTTATGCAGTGTAATTCGTGCTACCATCACCGAAGGCATGTGTGGGGAGGGAAGTGTGGGAGTCCGGGAGGGTCTCACCCTTGTTCTAGTGCCCTACCTCCCTTCGCAACTTCCCCACCAACCCCACCCAAAAGGTCCCCGTAGAGTCACTTGCCTTGAGCCATGGCCCGTTCCCCGGACTGCGGCGCTGGGACCTGGGGCGTCTTCTCCTCCCTTCAGCCCACCGGGTTTGGTCGCCGTGAATATCACGTTCTCTCTCCTTGGTTCGCCGTCTCCCGTCTCGCCTTCCTCCTCCTGCGTTCCTCCCCTTCGCCGCTCTCCTTTGTCCTTGGTCTCTCCTTCTCCGCCGTACTCTTGCTTTCTCTCTCTCTTCTCTCCCGACTCACGCCCTGCCAGCCCTGTTTCTCCTCTCTTTAGGCGTCTTGCGTCCCCTTCCGTCGGTGGCCCCTCCCCCTCGGCCGCGTCTAAGGCTAGACCGCTTCCTACTTCCGGAGCAGAATTCAGCGGCACAGTCCCGATCCACTTCCGGTCCGCTCCGTCCTCCTCCTTACATATCTCTCCCTCTAGGAATGGACGTTGGGGCCTTTCAGTGGAGGGATTCCTGGACAGGTAGTCGGCACAGCCTTGTCTGGCTCCCGGTATGTGCAATGTCTGGAAAGAGAAAGGTTGTAGTGACATGAACGACCTGAGTATGCGATGATTGGAATCCTTGTGTTTCACGAGCCATGTTAAGGGGGCATGATCAGTAAGTATGGTGAAGCGGTGTCCTAGCAGATAGTATTGTAGTGCTTCAACTGCCCACTTTATAGCAAGGCACTCTTTCTCAATTGTGGAATAATGACATTCCCTAGGAAACAACTTTCTACTAATGTAGAGGATAGGTTTGAGATCACCCCCGAGTCAGGTTACTGTAGTACGGCACCCAGACCGAGACCGGAAGCATCGGTCTGGAGGACAAAGTGTTTACTGAAGTCCGGACAATGTAATACGGGAGCCGTGCATATGGCGTTTTTTAGCGCTTGGTAGCTGCGTTCGTGTTCTATTGTCCAAGAGTGTATCCGGGACGGATACGTCTTGGTTAGTAGATCTGTAAGGGGGCTAGCCAGGGAGGAGAAATTAGGGACGAATCTCCTATAGTACCCGATGAACCCAAGAAAAGAACGTATGTCGCGTTTGGTTTTGGGGTTAGGGAGGGATTTGATTGCCTCTACTTTATTTAGTTGTGGTTCTATGAGACCCCCTTGTATCGTGTAACCGAGGTATTGTATGGTATCAGTAACCAGTAGGGACTTCCTTGGGTTTATTTTTAGACCGGCTTCCTGAATGGCTGAAAATACGGCTGCTAGGTGTTTCAGATGGTCTGTCCATGTTGGGCTAAAGACGACTATGTCGTCTAAATAAGCGGCTGCGTAACTAGTATGGGTCTTCAGCAAGCGATCCATAAGACGTTGAAACGTTGCTGGCGCCCCATGGAGGCCAAAGGGGAGCACCTGGAATTGATAGAGCCCGGAGGGGGTTGCAAAGGCTGTTTTCTCTTTGGCTTGGGGTGTTAGGGGGATCTGCCAATATCCCTTAGTCAGATCAAGGGTTGTTAAATATCTGGCATTCCCTAATTTCTCAATGAGTTCATCAATGCGAGGCATTGGGTATGAGTCGAATTTTGTGACACTGTTTACTTGGCGAAAGTTAATACAGAAACGCAGACTTCCGTCGGGTTTCGGTACTATCACTATTGGTGAACACCAGTTGCTTGTGGAGGGTTCTATGATATGGGCCTGCAACATATCTGTGACTTCTTTTTCTACTGCTTCTCTTCTCGCTTCAGGGATGCGATACGGCTTCAACTTTACAATACTGTTATCTAGTGAAATGATATCATGGTGCGTTAGGGATGTCAGTCCTGGAGAGGAAGAGAATAGACCAGGGAAGCGGTCAAGCATGGAAGTTAATTGTGTCTGCTGGGTAGAGGACAGAATGTGCCCAACAGGTGCTTTCTCACTTACGGCTTCCTGTGTGTTTGCTGTGGATATCTCTAGGGGCCTTTCTGTGTTTATCGTAAGACACGATCGCCCTGGCTTATCGGGTGTAGTGGGCTCCTCTCATTTTTTTAGAAGGTTCACGTGGTAAATTTGTTTGCCCTCGGACCTGAGAGGTTGGAGAACGCTGTATGTGACTGGGGTGACTTTTCTTTCGATAACGTAGGGGCCTTGCCACTTGGATAGAAGTTTGTTCTCTGTCGTTGGGAGCAAGAGAAGAACCTTGTCTCCGGGAGCGAACTCTCTTAATCTGCTGTTTCGGTCGTAATACAACTTTTGAGTGCCTTGGGCTTTTTCCATGTTTTCGTGTACCAAACCCCAGATCTTGGCAACAGCGGATTTTAAATCAGCTGCGTATTTGGGTACGGGTTGTCCCTCCTCGTCCTCTGCTTCCCATTGTTCGGCTGCCATGTCTAATAGGGTTCGGGGTTTTCTCCCAAATAATAGCTCATACGGAGAGAAACCTGTAGATTTCTGTTCATGTGTTTGGATCGCAAACAGGACAAGGGGTAGTTGTTGGTCCCAGTCCCTCCCTGTTTCAGAGATAGCCTTGCGGAGCATACCTTTAATAGTTTTGTTGTAGCGTTCCACAAGACCGTCTGTTTGGGGGTGATAAACCGATGTTCGGATTTGGTGGATACCTAAGATCTTACACACTTGGGACATTAAACGGGACATGAAAGGGGTTCCTTGGTCCGTAAGTATTTCGGATGGAAAACCCACCCGGGAAAAGAAAGAAATCATGGCTCTAGCCACAGCAGGGGAGGTCATTGTTGTCAAAGGAAAAGCCTCGGGATGTTTGCTGGCATAGTCTATGATGACTAGGATGTATCTATGTCCTCTAGCAGAGGGAGTAAGCGGGCCTACCAAGTCCATGCCCACACGATTAAAGGGGACATCGATTATTGGTAAGGGACATAGAGGGGCTTTTTTGATCCCTTCGGGATTGGAGTATTGACACCTCACACAGGATGCACAATGTTTCACCACGTCCTTATAGACTCCCGGCCAGTAAAACCTGCCTAAGAGATACTTCAATGTATTCTCCTTCCCATAGTGTCCACCCCCTGTGTGATTGTGAGCCAACTGCAATACATGGGTGCGAAAGGGAAGAGGCACTAAGAGCTGTGTTTTGACCCTTTCCCCCTCATTTACAGCGCGATACAGCAAACCTTTCTTAATAATAAAATATGGTCCTACCTTGTTTGTATCTGGCTCCTGTACCTGCTCCCAGGCGTGGACAAGGATAGGATAGGATAGGATAGGATAGCCATTTGTAAAGCGCGAACGAATGCCGAAGCGTCTTGGCGCTGGTGGGTAGAGAGAGGACACCTCCATGATTAACACCCGGACACATCGAAAAGCCGTGTTTTTAACAGTTTTCTGAAAATTTGATGACTATCTGTTAGTTTCAGAGAGGCAGGAAGTTTGTTCCAGAGACTGGCGGCATGAAAAGAGAAGGCTCTGCCACCCCATCTGGCTTTCCTGACACGATTTAGCCTAAGGAGGGATTGAGAGGAGGACCTAAGTGCCCGAACTGGAGAGTAGGGAACAAAAAGATTCCGAACCTCCTTTGCTCCCCCCCCAAACACAGCCTTGTGTACTAAGCATAGAGCCTTAAAATCTATGCGTTGCTGGACTGGGAGCCAATGAAGTGCCTTGATTCCCTCAGTGATAGAATGAGCTCTGGGAACATCCAGCAAAAGTCTAGCTGCCGCATTCTGCAAGACCTGCAATCTACTCATCAAGGTCTTGTTGATTCCTAATAGCAATGCATTACAGTAGTCCATTCTGGACAGCACTAAGGCTACCACCACATTCCTACGAAGATCCAGTTTAATAAAAGGGAAAATCTTCTGCAGTGTCCTTATTAGATAGGAGCAGGAAGAGGCCAGATTACTGACATGCGCAGAAAAATTAAGCTGATTATCAAACACCACTCCCAGGTTTCTGACCTTAGGCACGGGACAAGGGCATTCGCCAGCCTCCGCTGGCCACTAGGAACCACTCCACACGGGTTTTCCCTGGCCAAACTCAATTATCTCCGTTTTCTCCGTATTAATTTTGAGAAAATTCTGTCGCATCCAGCTCATAATTTCTGCCATACAGCTGTGAAACTTAGTGGCCGTATCGTTGGCTTGGTTCCCAGCAGACACAATAATCTGAGAATCATCAGCATAGAAGATGATCGTGAAGCCATGCGCCCTAATGAGCTTGGCCAAGGGGGCAACATAGATGTTAAAGAGCGTGGGAGATAAGGCAGAGCCCTGTGGCACTCCGCACGGTAAGTGAAAAGGGTCGGACTGCAGACCATCCCACGACAAGCTCTGCTCCCTACCCTCCAAAAAAGAGGCTAATAGGGCCAATGCAGTACCCTGGACACCAAACTCCTGCAGCCTCCGAATCAGCACCGTATGATTCACGGTGTCGAAGGCAGCTGAGAGATCCAACATCACCAGGACTGCCCGACCTCCCCCGTCGACTATAGTACGCACCTCTTCTGCTGCCATCAGAAGTGCTGACTCTGTAGAGTGCTGGGCGCGGAAACCGTGCTGAGAAGAGTCAAGCAGATTGTGGGCCACCAGGTATGCCGTAAGGGAGCGATTAAGCTCCCTCTCCAGAATCTTGGAGATCTTGGATCGTGGATACAAGGGTTTGATCATCCCTCTGGGCTGAGCGGAAGCTAATCGGAACTGCCTCAACGGGGTCTGTAAGGGAGATAGGAAAAGCGTGATGTGATGTATGTGTCTCTATGTACAGTTGTTTTGCTTTCCTTCTTTCAGTCTTGCTTTTCCGGTCTTTGCCGGTTCCATTCTCTAGGACACATTCGCTAAAGGGTGCCTCATGTAACCATGTTAGTGCTTCTTGGTTTGTCTCATTCAAGTACCGCTCGAACTTTGGGTGGTCTGTACCGATAATGATTGCCTCAGGTAAGGACGGTATGACCCCTACTCTCCGTATTTGGGGATCGTTAGATATATCGAGGAGGACCTATGCGACTTGGTAAGACTTTGTATCCCCGTGTACACAGGTGACTTGTACTCTTTCTGTTTCTCGTAGTTGTGGTTGGGGAACTAAGGACCTATCCACTACGGACACGTGACACCCGGTATCAAATAATGCCTTTTGTTTTTTTCCGTTACGCAGTATGTCCTTTTTGTATCAAGGGGACTCCTGACTGCACAATAATATCCGACCCCTAGAAAACCCTACTTCCATGGGTTCTACTGTTGGGATTTTGTGAGGGCATTGTCGGGCTATGTGTTCCAACTCGGAGCAATGATAGCATTGGGGGCCTTGACTACCCGTGATCGTGTTGGGAGGTACTGGTCTAGGCTGTATACGAGGTTTTAGTTCAGGTCTGGGTGTATTTCTCGGCGGAAAAGAGGGGGTCCGGGCTACTCCGACTTTAAACTCAGGTGATCTGTGGAAAGCACAAGCCAAGTCGACCACGGTTGCGGTTGTGAGGTTAGGGTGTTGTTTTACCCATGTACGGGTTGTCGTGGGTAGGGCGTCGAGGAACTGTTCTAGATACACTCTTTCTGTCAATTCCTCTACCGTGGATACATGGGGTGTTAGCCAGCGATTTCCCAAGTCTCTGATCCGGTAATATAGGGCCCGTGGATTGTCTCCAGTGTTCCACCTCTCTTTCCTGAATCTGGTCCTGTAGTATTCTTGGTCACAGCCTAGCCGTTCTAAAATGGCTTTTTTCACGACCTCGTATGCGGTCGTTCCAGCGGGGTTGGCGGCCTGATAGGCGGCTTGTAACTCCCCAGCCAGGAGAGGAGCTATATATTGACTCCATCGTTCCTGGGGCCACGCAGCGGTAGTTGCTACCCTCTCACAGTTAACAAAAAAAAAATCGGGGTCATCCCCTTCTTGAAATTTCTGTAGGACCGACCCGGGAACATTAGGACGGACTCTTGTACTGACAATAGCGTCTGTCAGTCTCAGTATCGCTGCATCTTGTACTTGTTGGTTGGAGGTAAGTATGACGGCTTGATCCCTTAAGGCGCTATGCAACACCTCCCTGTCTTTTCGGGTGGTTTGGGCCTGTTCTTCGATTGCCAACTGGAGATGTCTCTGTCCCTCTGCCAGCTGGTTAATGATGCTCTCTATAGTAACAGGCACGGGCTGTGTCATTGTCGACACCTGACTTTATCCCACTTCTGTCACCAAACTGTGGTATTCGTGAGTCCCTAACGGGAAGGTCGACCCCAAGAATAAACACCCACTGAGTTCAAAACGTGCAATTTGTACTGAATCTTTATTCTAGCCAGCTCTGTAGGTATGTCAGGGGTATGTTCTGGTATGATGTGGCCGAATAAGCAGTTTTAACAAACAAAAGGTACAGTCACTGTCCCTGGAATCTTCCTTGCGCGGGCCGTCCGACACTTGGAGGGGTCTTGGCTGTCTGTGTTCGGAATCCGCCACTTGAGACGCTCGATAGGTGAGGGAAGGGAGGAAAAGAAACAAAAACAGGTCTAAGTCAGGGCTGCTAGTTATGCGGTGTATTTCGTGCTACCATCACCGAAGGCATGTGTGGGGAGGGAAGTGTGGGAGTCCGGGAGGGTCTCATCCTTGTTCTAGTGCCCTACCTCCCTTCGCAACTTCCCCACCCAAAAGGTCCCCGTAGAGTCACTTGCCTTGAGCCACGGCCCATTCCCCGGACCGCGGTGTCTTCTCCTCCCTTCAGCCCACCGGGTTTGGTCGCCGTGAATATCACATTCTCTCTCCTTGGTTCGCCGTCTCCCGTCTCTCCTTCCTCCTCCTGCGCTCCTCCCCTTCGCCGCTCTCCTTCGTCCTTGGTCTCTCCTTCTCCGCCGTACTCTTGCTTTCTCTCTATCTTCTCTCCTGACTCGCGCCCTGCCAGCCCTGTTTCTCCTCTCTTTAGGCGTCTTGCATCCCCTTCCGTCGGTGGCTCCTCCCCCTCAGCCGCGTCTAAGGCTAGACCGCTTCCTACTTCCGGAGCGGAGTTCAGCGGCACAGTCCCGATCCGCTTCCGGTCCGCTCCGTCCTCCTCCTTACAGAGTCCTCACTTGAACTCTCGGCCATATCCTAACAATCACTCCAGACCAAATAGAGTTACCAATCACCTGACTAATATGGACATTAATTCCCTATTACTATCCTACAAATCAGATTATATTGAATTTGCTCCCTCTACATACAATATACAAACTCTTCACTCCAATCTGTTTAGGGAACCCAGTGTCAACCTCAGATCTATGAGCAAGAAAATCTTACTATCTGTCCAAACATCACACCCCAAAAACGTTGTGAACAAATCTCACATTAAATTGATACTTATTAACTGCAGATCAGCGGTAAGACACGCAGCTGCTATTGCAGACAATTGTAGACAATAATATGTACACTCCACACTATCTACTACCCCCGCTCCCCCGGAGATAATTCTCTGTTCAGTAAACAAATGATGGAGACCATATCAGTGAACACTGACTAATTTCACCACCATATCTTCCTACCTAGGCGCCTTGATGCCTTCGGGCTTAGTTGCGCGTTTATAAATTTCCTTTCATTCATTCATTCATTCATTCATTCATTTGGGATTTTAATTTACATTGGAAAAACAAAAATGATCCTTTAGTAAACACCTTCAAGACCTTCCTATATGACCTGAATCTTAACATTGGACATCTTGATGAGATAGCACCTTGCGACTGGTCAGATAATCTCTTAATCTAATTTCACATCATGGAAAAAGTACTAATCATACATGGACAACCTCGAAAAAACAAACAATGGTCTAGAGATCTGAGAAACATTAGCGTAAATGATCGTACCAATATGAGCAACAATCTTCGTTTGCAGCCCCCCAACATGAAAACTGTGGTGGAACTCACTGATCACTACATTCACTCCTGTACTGATATTTTTGATGCACTTGCTCCTCTGCATCTCAAAAGAATCCCTAGCAAACAGTCAAAACCTTGGTTTAATGGCTCCCTTAACGAGGAACGATGTAAACTTAGGCTTGCTGAAAGATCTTGGAGAAATTCTCCTTTCCTAGCTAACCTCAAACAGCTAAGGAAGACAAGACACCCAACTTTACTATAAGATCCAATCCTGCTCGGACATTCTTCACCTCAACGAAGCCTTGAGTGAGATTCAATCCTGGTTCCACTACAACCACCTCAAACTCAACCCAAAAAAGACCGAAATCATTTTTTTCTCCCCTAAGAACAACTCGCTCCCCATTCTATCTTGGATCTCTGACCTAACCGCACTCAACTGCACTCTCACTATATCAAACTCAGTTAAATCCCTCGGATTTAACATTGACCAGAACCTTACTCTTATCCCCCACATAAACAATTCGGCAAAAGCGCTCTCTTCACTCTCCATCACCACAAGAAAATAAAACCTTCATCCCTGCAGGTGACTTTAAATTAGTTGTCCAATCGCTGGTCTTGTCTAAAATCGACAATGGTAACACATCCTCTCTGGAACCCCTAAAGTCCACCTAGCCCCAATCAAAGCTGTTCTGAACCAGGCTGCCAGGCTCATTACCGACATCAAATGGTTCGATCACATCTCCCCTGCCCGTAAAACCCTCAATTGGCTCCCTGTCGAATGAAGAACTTCCTACAAGACAGCTTGCATTACGCACAAAGCCCTACATCAACGCTCCCCGCAGTACCTCTCAGATAAACTTCCCAAAGCTGGCTGCTCTAGAGCATTGAGGAGCTCCAACACTCTCACTCTTGCCCTACTCTGTTAAACAAGAAATCCACACAATCACGCTCCTTTACCGGAAACGGGCCTAAAATCTGGAACTCCCTCCCTAAAGAACTTCGGTGTAACCCCTTTTTCGTCAGCTTAAAAAAGAGACCTCAAACTCCTCCTTCTCAACAAGTACTGGGGTTCTTAATCCCCGACCTCCCACTGTTGAAGGTCCCACCCCCCCTTTTTTGGATCCCAAACTCCCTCTCTCCTCCCCCTCTCACATATTTCATTGCCCACTAACTTCTACCACTCTCCGTTCCCATAGGACCTGCTTTGTCCCACTTGGTTTTTGTCCTAACCTACCCCCACCCCCACTCTTCTGCCTCTCCCCATTCCTTTACCTTACCCCCCTCTGCTCCATCCTTTCCCTCCCACCCTTGCCTAATCTCTCTGGACTTGTTGTAGCCCATTGCAATATATGTAATTTGATCGTGTAAAATGTAAGTTGTTTTATCTCTCAGGACTTGCTGGAGCCCATTGCAAATTATATAATTTGTTCATGCAAAAGTTGAGTTGTTTTTTATTGTTTGTATTGGTCTTGAATACTACCTCATTGAAATGTTGTTATATTGCTATTAATACCCATGTAAAGTGCTCTGATACCCCCGGGTCCAGCCAGTGCTATATAAAACCTTTTTTTTTTTTAAATAAATAAAAGGTTATAACAAACATATACGCAGAGCCAAATCTGATCACTTTAGATAGGAACTTGACAAGGCCAAAAACAGACCTAAAAAACTTTTTGAAATCATCAATCAACATTCAAACCAACCCTTTAATCATCCCTTGACACTTAAAGACTCAATCCCAAGCAGTGAGGAGTTCTCAGCCCACTTAATTGAAAAAAACAAGAAAGCTCGAATTAGACCTGCAACTTTCCTTACCAGACTTACAGAATCAAGCTCACTCCACCCCCGCTTCAGGTTCACCTTGGACGAGCTCTCCTTTGGTTGTTTAGGTTGCCGATGCTCCCAAAAATTATGCTTCTTTGAATATCTTCAGACTACCGGACGATGCTGAGCTCCTTAACATCATAACCACATTAAAACCGTCAAATCACTTCAACATTTTCCCTCTCTGGTCGAAGATTGTACATGAATCCCTCATGCAAGGCTTCGTCCCAGACTGCCTCAAGACTGGACAAGTCATCCCCATACCAGAAAAACATAAGGCAGACTTATATGATCCTAACAACTTCTAACCTATTTCTATGTGACTCTACTTGAGAAATACGTACATACACAACTCTCTAATCACATTGAACATTTTCAACTCCTTGACCAATGCCACGGTGGCTTCAGATCTGGACACAGTACTGAAACTGCTTTAACACACACTGTGGACGATGCCCTAAGACTACTTGACCAGAACAAACCTAGCCTCCTTATACTGCTGGATCTCTACTCAGTGTTTGACACGGCCAAACACGACAAATAAATTGACCTCATGGAAACAAGGATGGGGTTAACAGGTCTAGTCTTAAATTGGTTTGTTTCGTTCTTCTAAGTAGAACTCAAAGAATCAAAGTCAACCACGCCCTTTCCAACAGCAAACCAGTCTCAATTAGAGTTCCAGAAGGATCCGCACTCTCACTAACTCTTTCCAACCTATATCTGGAACCTCTAACCAAACTTCTGAAATGGACTAACATACAGTATCATATGTACGTGGATGGTACCCAGCTGTATATCAAAATATCTTCACCAGATTACATCACTACCCTCAACTATGCCCTTTAAAAAACCCAACAATGGTTATCTCACAACCACGACTAAAAACTGAATGCCTCTTGCTTGCCCCCCACAATCATACTGCGCCTATTCAGGACTGGCTCAAACAACTAACAGCCCTCAGCTGCACCCCACATGTTGTTAGCTCCACTAGATCACTTGGCCTAATCCTAGACAAGTGCCTGAATATGCAGGACCACATCAGTGCTACAACAAGAGGAGCCAATCACCAAGTCTGCACGTTAAGGAAAATCAAACGGTTCTTCCACCCACTGACCTGCAACAAGCTGTCCAATCCCTTGTTATCTCCCTTTTACACTACGGAATTGCGACCCTGGCTAGGCCGTCCAAAGCTAAACTGGCGCCTTTAAGGGCCACTCTAAACTCTGCTGCCAGACTCATCACGGGCTCAAGAAAGAGTGACCATATCACACTTGATCTAATCCAACTAAACTGGCTTTCCCTCGATGCAAGGATCAGGTATAAGATAACCTTCTTGACGCACAAAGCACTGCATCAAAACATGCCCACTTATGTGACAAATAAACTTGAACTATCGGGTGGGAATCGCGCCCTAAGAAGTTCGAACACTCTACTGCTGAAACCACCAAAGTTCAAGAAAAAGAGAACCTACAACTGTGCCTTCTCCGGTCTCGCTCTGAGAATATGGACAATCCCCTCGACCTCTGCATTTAAAAAATAAGTCAAAAGCTTGCTCCTGACTAGCTACATGCAACAATAGTACAGAAGCCTCACAAACTATTTGAAATTACCTTACAACCCTGCCCTCCCCTATCTAAGAGGCAATCTGCATCGTGTATCTGTCTATATGTCTATTTTTGTCTCCAATGTGCTTCTGATGTATTTGCGTAGTTATCTATTATGTTTTCCTGCTCTAGCTTAACCAGCAGGCGGCGTTGTACAGTGTTCTGGTATCCTGCTGGATCATGTTCGCGCTTTATAAAACTTTTCAAAACATTTTTTTTTAAAGATAACGCTTCATGCGACCACCAGCCATTGGAACGGAGGCCATATTCATTGCTTCATGAATATAGACAAACTCTACACTTGGCCACTGGCTAAGCCTCTAGCCAGGCGTGAATGGTAGAGTGCTCTTTGATGCCATCCTTCATAATCTTAGCTGGACCTCTGGGTCCACTGATGATGGGCAAATATTGCAATGTTTTGAAAAGTAAAATGCGCGTGGCTGTTAGCCAAAAGAGGTGGGCGAAGTGTAAAGACCTGAGCGATGTGGTGCTAGTATGAGATCAATACCCTGGAAGCAAGTCTCAACTGCCCTTTGAAGGTAAATTATTGGCAGGACCATAATAACTGGCCAATGTGACGTGGAGATTGTCATGCGGATGCCCGAGATGCTGGCTGAGAATGATCCTCGTCAAGGCATGCCTGCCTGTGGTGCCGAGTCGTGGTTCAAAGGTGTGTCTGGCCAACTTATGAGGTGAAGGAATGGGTAATCAGGTCACAGAGCCTAGAAGTGAAGATAATGTTGCGCCAATTAGTCCTGAGACTCAGTTACCAACCCAAGCGATTCCTTCAAGGGACACCACCCTCGCCAAAATCTGAGAGCATCATCCTATGTCTTCTATTCGTTGTTGAGATTTTAAAGTGAGTGGTGGGTTGAAAACTAATATTTTGATGTGCAGATGTGATTTGTGCATTAAGCCTCTGATATTGTGGAAGTTATGTAATGTCCCCAGTATTACATCAAGGGGATCAGCCCGTGGTCTTACCGCAAACCAAAGAATCTAATGTGCATGTCCTCAATTGTGCAACAGGCATATCCCAACACACTACAAGTAGGGCATTCAGTCCAATTTTTTGTTTGTAGTCCTATTTTATTTAACCCATTATAATTTCAGGACTACAGCCCTCAAAATGGAAAGACAATGCTTGCACTTTATAATTTACTCATGCTTAGAAGTGGGAATCTTGAAATTTCTGTCTCAAGGTCATCCCACCAGGCTTGACATTTAGCCTGGGTGCATGAAGCTTTAAAGGTGTAAAGACAATTCCTTTTCAGGCTGAGTGCTGCATGAATTATGCAAAAGAAGAAGCAGGGAGCTCTGGGTAGCTTCCAAGTTTAGATGGAGATCTGGTCTTTTATATGGAACACCCTACAACACCACCGACACTCTGAACCTGCTCACTTTAAATGTCTGTTTTTCTAGCAGAATTTTTAAGCATTGGATTAACACTGTGCCGTCCATGCCAATCTAGAAGTGATAAAACGTTCTGCCAGTTTTACAGCAAAGTCTTTAAGCACAGGATTAGCACACTGCCATCTACGCTAAGATGAAAAATGACAAAAGCCTTTTACCACTCCATGTTCAGTATTACAGCTTTGGATTGGTTGAATATTTTACAAGTCAACCTGGAATGAATAAAAGATTCCAACCTCAGGCACACGCTAAATTAAATATCAGAGTACACAAACGTACACTCTATAACACTATTTATATTTAGGTGGCCTTTTTTATTTCTCACGCTGCTAAACTCTGATGGAGCGCGATACTGCTCTGAAATTTTAGGGGTGCATCATAATCATGGATAGTTCGCATCCACATATATTCCTGTGTTTTATTAACATTGGTCATTAGAAATGTGCTGTAATAATGAAGGTGTTAAGTGAAAAGAAAAGAAATTGTTTTGTGTCATGCAAAGAAACTAAATGGCATTTATGTTTGGAAAAGGTAATCTTTAGTATATTGCAATCTCCTAATGAAAACGCTTATGTGTAAGGTAATGCATTTTGATTTAAACGTGCACCATGTTAAAGTCTTTACGTGAAATGATTAATTGTGCTTAACATGTAATAATTGCAGATGCTTGCAAAGGAAAGTATCGATAATCTGTGTGTGTAATTTTGATGTGTAAGGGCCTAAATGAAATGTTCATGTCTGTGTCTATGATAGGCCTATTCGTTTATTCTTATGTTGGCCAGATTGTGCAGGCCTGAAAATGTAATTTCCCTGGTAAGCTCTCGCATTTGGAGGTAGTCAGCGAATTTCATGCGCATGCAAGGATGTTCTGTTCTCACGTTTCAGTTGCAGGTGGAAGAAGCTGCTTTTGTTAATTAAAACTAACGCTCTTTGTTTTAGGAGTTAGGCATGGAGGAGAGTTGATACACTGTGCTAAGAATCTCGATAATTGGGAGCCGGTGTTCCTTCTCACCAAGAAGGCCTGGGAATCAAGGTCATCGAGCTGAACATTGGAAGGAGTGTGGAAGACGGTGGGAAATTACCTAGGAGAGGTGTCCGTTGAGATGAGGTGACCTGTGGGCATGTTTTACATTTTTGCTTTTTGTATTAGGGACAGTGTCCCGGGGGTTGAGTTAGGAGAGGAGATGAGGAGATCGATCTGGAGAGAGTTTTTAGAACAAGCTCTGTAGCTTTGGCTACTTGACCCAACAGAATGAGTGTACTTCTGAAGAAGTCTTCACGAGCTGACATCTTTAGTTGATCTTGCCTGGGAAATGCTAAGTACGGATGTCACTTTAGGGATAGAGTAGGGATAGTCTAATGCTTTTCACTTTTCAGCCACAGATGAAGTCTGACTTAAATATCAGAGCAGTCCTTGCTTGTGTTTTGTTCTTGGAACTTTGCATTCTTTACATGATCCATAGGATTAAGCTCACCCGTAGATATGGCTTTGTATTAGTTCCTATGCACTTTTACAACCTCCCCTGAGGTGCTTGTACATTCAGTTGTTTTTGGCTTTGTAATAAACCCACTAACTTGGAGTTCGGAGTCTGTGATTGTTTTGAGTCATAGTTATTACAGACTGTTTAATTGTATAGAATGAGTTATTTATCCCCTTTACACTTCTCAGCAGGTAATAACGATACATCGACCTCGGGTTCCTAGTTAAATTCTGGTAGCGGAACCTGGCCTCTCAGCTCTAAGGCTAAAAAGGAAGAAGTGGAAATAAAAAAAGAACACCAAGATATAAATCGTGCTATAGAATATACATTTGTGTACTCTGATATTCAATTTAGCGTGCGCTTGAGGCTGGAATGCTATGTATTTGTGATCTTTGAAATTTAAATTTCAGGGAGTTGGGTGAATCTCTCTACCTTTTGGAGCACCACAACCATGATAAGAATAAGTTAAACATTTATGAGATTATTGAGGAGCCAAAACTCTATCAAATCACCCTTGACTAGACTTTGCCTGGAGTGAATAAAAGTGTAACTCTCACCTGCAACGAGTGTGTAAGTGAGATTTGAGGTCTTTGGCAAGTGAGGCTCTCTCTTTGGCCACCTGGTTCTGCCTCTCTTCCTGGAGCACAATGGGGCCAGCCCTGCAAGTCTTGTCTAAATGTTTCCACTACAGAGTACTTGCACTTGCACTTGCACTTGCATTTTGAAAGGGAGGGTACCTGCACTTCTCAGCACTGCTTCAAAACATTTATTGGGAGAGTACCAGCAATTCTTATGAGCACACAGGTGCTATGGAGAGAAAGTATCTGCACTTCTCGTGAGCACAAAGGCACTGTGGAGAGAGAGTAGTGGCACTTCTCATGAGCACACAGGTACTGTGTATAGTGAGTATCTGCACTTCTCATGAGCACACATGTGCTGTGGAGAGAGAGTACCTGCACTTCTCATGAGCACCAAGCACTGTGGAGTGTGAGTCCTGGTACTTCTCATTAGCACATGGGTACTGTGTATAGTGAGTACCTGCACTTCTCATGAGCACACAGGCAATGTGGATAGTGAGTACCTGCACTTCTCATGAGCACACAGGTACCGTGGAGAGTGATTACCTGCACTTCTCATGAGCACACTGGTACTGTGGATAGTGAGTACCTGCACTTCTGATGACCACACAGGTATCGTGGATAGCGAATGGCTCCACTTATCATGAGCACACAGGAACTGTGGAGAGTGAGTGCCTGCATTTCTCATGAGCACACAGGTATTGTGGATAGCGAGTGCCTGCACTTCTAACGAGCACCCAGGTACTGTTGATAGCGAGCACAGGTACTGTGAATTGTGAGTGCCTGCTCTTCTCATGAGCACACAGGTACGTGGATAGTGAGTGCCTGCACTTCTCATGAGCACACAGGTACCGTGGATAGCGAGTGCTTGCACTTCTCATGAGTACACAGGTACTGTGGAGAGTGAGTATCTGCATTTATCACGAGCACAAAGGTACTGTGGATAGCGAGTACCTGCTCTTCTCATGACCACAGAGGTACCGTGTATAGCGAGTGCTTGCACTTCTCATGAGTACACAGGTACCGTGGATAGTGAGTGCCTGCACTTCTCATAAGCACACAGGTACAGTGCAAAGCGAGTGCTTGCACTTCTCATGAGTACACAGGTACTGGGGAGAGTGAGTACCTGTACTTATCATGAGCACACAGGTACTGTGGATAGCAAATACCTGCCCTTCTCATGACCACACAGGTACCGTGGATAGCGAGTGCCTGCACTTCTCATGAGCACACAGGTACTCTGGATAGCGAGTACTTGCACTTCTCATGACTACACGGGTACTGTGGTTAGCGAGTATCTGCACTTTTCATGAGCACACAGGTATTGTGGATAGCGAGTGCCTGCACTTCTCACAAGCATACAGGTACTGTGGATAGCGTGCACACAGGTACGGTGGATAGCGAGTACCTGCCCTTCTCATGACCACACAGGTACCGTGGATAGCGAGTGTCTGCACTTCTCATGAGCACACAGGTACTGAGGTTAGCGAGTCCTTGCACTTCTCATGAGTACACAGGTACCATGGAGTGTGTGAGTATCTGCACTTTTCTTTCGATTTAAAGGACTGCCAAGGAGATTAACTCTTTGGAATGAAGAAGGTATTGCATGGTGATAAGGCGCTTGTACCAGCTTCATACCTCTGTTGCTGCTTCTTTTGCCTGCAGGGTTTCGGTTGCAGCTCGCCCAGCAAGGCAGGGCTGGCATGCCACGAGCTGGTATTCAAGGAGCTGGCATTCAGCGAGCTGGCAAACAACGGGTTTACGTGCCGCGAGCATGCATACAACGAGCTGACGTGCCACGAGCATGCATGCAACGGGCTGGCATGCATCGAGCTGGCATGCAACCAGCTGACATACCACGAGCTGGCATGCAAGGGGCTGATATTGTCCGGAGGCTGTCGACCCTCACGCAATGCGGAAAAGCTTCTGCTTGAGCCCCCCGTCTTCAAAAGGGAAAGATCGATGGCGCAATCCTTCTCAGGCAATGCGGTGAGAATCTGGAATTCACTCCCCCCATTGCTCCGTGCCACATCCTCTACCCGGATCTTCAAAGCTGATCTCAAATCTCTTCTCTTCCAAAGACACTTTCAGAACTAATACTTTCATTCTCAAGCCCCTCTTGGAAGTTCGCTCTTCATTGTAAATTTTTATTTTTCCTGTACATTCCTCACCCCTGCGTGTTGTGTTGGATTTTGTGTTTGTGTACCCTTCATTTTTAGTCTCGTGTTTTTCTTTGTAATGTTCAATTTTGTACCACTTTTCTCTTGTAACGTAACTACCTCTATTGTACAGCGCTCTGACACCTTCGGGTAATGTCCGTGCTTTATAAAAATGCACTAAATAAACAAATAAATATGCCACGAGCTTACATGCAAAGGGCTGGCATGCATCCAGCTGACATGCAACGGGCTGGCATGCATCGAGCTGGCATGCAACGGGCTGGCATGCATCCAGCTGACATGCAACGGGCTGGCATGCGTCGAGCTGGCATGCAACGGGCTGACATGCAACGGGCTGGCATGCATCCAGCTGACATGCAACGGGCTGGCATGCATCGAGTTGGCATGCAACGGGCTGGCATGCATCCAGCTGACATGCAACGGGCTGGCATGCATCGAGCTGGCATGCAACAGGCTGGCATGCATTCAGCTGTCATGCAACGGGCTGGCATGCATCAAGCTGGCATGCACTTCGCCCAGGGCTCGCTCTACCGGGCTCCTACAGCTTGTACACAGCGCACGCCGCACCACGTGCTGTTGTTGTGAATTACATAATCACCGATTGGACGGTCAAAGCAACGAATCAGCTGTGGGAAGCGGCCCGCCCAGTGTCCGCCCCTCATCCACGCCCTCGCCCATTCAGTAGTCGGAGAGTAGGCGGGCTCTCCGGGGCCAGTCACCGAGGTCCAAGCGTGATTGTCACAGAGGCGCTAGAGATGGAAGACGGACTACGCTGCCGGAGAGACCTCTCGGATGGCGGACCGGGCGCCATGCTGAAGTGGAGTAAATGCACCGACGTGGAGCGGGAATACGGGGGGACTTTGGGAACGGCTGACTTTCAGAGAACATCTTTATCTTCTGTTGCACACAGGTTCGAGAAAAAACCAGAATCCAGGCGCGGACAGCGCGCAGATAAGTTTTTATAGTTGTGAGTTTATATCAGCTCTTTATGTCACACCAGAGGCAGAGTACGTCCTGTCAATGATTGAGCACGTCTTGCCTCCCGTCTGCCGCCTCACTGCAGGTCCCCCCGCCCCGTGCTCGCGCCAGGCGCCGCTCTAAGATGGCGGCGGCCGCACGCGCTCCGCGCTGGCCCCGCCCCCGCGCTCCCAGCCGGCTCTGCACTGCGAGAGTGTCAGGAAGTCGAGCACCGCTGGTGGCCGAAGCAGGACGTGCTGCCCCAGCGCCGCGGCTTCACCTGGACATACAGCCGGTCTTCAACCGCGTAGACACCGTGCCACCGATCCGTGGGGCAGTCATTCTCACAGAGCGCCTCCTGGTGCCTGTCTTTCCTCTAAGCGCCCTTCACAGCCGCTCGTGACCCCTTCTAGTGATACTTCTGCCCCCGACCCTCCCTCGAGGCTGTCATCCATACAGGACCTCCGTCCCTGTCTCCACAGTTACTTAACATCCCCTCTTGTGACCCCTTCCAGAGGTACTCCTGCCCCACTCCCTCCCCGTCCTCTCAGCCTCTCTTGTGGCCCCTTCCAGAGGTACTCCTGCCCCACTCCCTCTCCGTCCTCTCAGCTACCTATCACCCCTCTTGTGGTCCCTTCCTCAGACCCTCCGTTGAGTCTTTCCTCCTTACTGCGCCCCATCTCTGTCTCTTAAGGCCCTGTAACAATCCCTCTTGTGACCCCTTCCCCACAGCCTCCCTAGGGCTAACCTCTTTGCAGCCTCTTTTCTAGACCCTTACCCTCAGCTCCTTTAACAGTACCTCGTGTGCCTCCTTGCAGTGATTCCCGTTCCTCAGACTCTCCTTTGGGTCTCCTTCCTCACATACCTCTTAGCCTCTATCCCCCCCACCCCTCTACCAGACCCTCTTGTGTCCCACCCATTTCCAGTGATTTCTGTGCCTTGGAATTGATTCGTCCTTGAGTTTTTTTCACCCAAGCACCACTCTCTAATCACTTTTCTTGACCATTGACCCCTCTGTCCTTCCTGTTTCTTTTCCCAAGCCTTTGTTCTTATAACTGCACAGACCCCTCGCCTAACACCTGATTTAGCGGCCATCTCATCCTAAGAAATCGCCCAGCTGTGTCCCCTACAGCCCTCAGATTTCTTTCTCCAACTTTCCGAACAAAAACCTATCGATCATCTGCTTTGAATATTAGATTTGACATTGACAGTTTCTTGCGCCCTGGCGTTTTTAACCATCTCTGACCACCTCATTTCCTCCTCTGCCATGCCCCACCTGTGACCACCTCATCCTCTCCCCTCTGCTTTTCCTCCCTTCGCTTTTATTCCTGTTTGCCTTTTTAGGTGACACGTTTGACTGCCACGTGTGCTCCTCTCCACCCACAGCCATGGACAACTCTTCGGATGAGCAGACCCCACTCCTGGGAAGTAGAAGTGGGCGCTCGGGCTCCTCTTGGAGAGGGCCCTCATCATCCTCAGGACCTGCCCTTGGCTTTTCAGGGCGCCGCATGGCCTGTGCCGCTGTACTGTTAGCTGTTCTTCTTGAACGTGCTGCTTTCTATGGCTTGACTGCCAACCTGGTCCTCTTTCTGAACATGCCTCCAAACTCATGGGAGGGGGGCAAAGCTAGCCAAGTGCTGCTGCTCTTCATGGGCCTCACCTACTTAATGGCACCTCTTGGAGGCTGGATTGCTGATGCCCACTTCAGCCGTTTTTGGACAATTTTGTTCAGTATGGTATTCTATCTGGTTGGCATGCTAGCCTTTCCACTAATGGCCTCCCCCCAGACCCGCCTTATCTTCTGTGGAGATGTGCCCCTAATCCCTATAGAAAACTGTTCCACTCCTAATGGTTCTAAAGACTATATAAACTGCACGGGTGTTGGAGGTGGCTACTGTGCCATCACCGCCTTTATTGGACTTGCCATTGTGGGGCTTGGAGTGGGTGTCGTAAAAGCAAATATTACTGCCTTTGGTGCTGACCAGGTAAGAAAATGTACTCCCTCCTATGTGCATCTGCAGTCGCTGTATTTGACACCATTTGAGCTGAAAGGTTTAATGAAGCTGCATTTTTATTGTGTTAAAGTCTTTCTTTCATTGATTATTTGAAATATGGTCCTTAAAGGCCAAACAGATTGCCTGGGGCCACTCCAGGGCACCTTATTGCAGATACAGTGTTTATCATTCTGAATTTTAGCTGCATGTGATGTAAAGTGCTTGGTATTGGTTGGTATGAACAAGGAAAAAGTATTCAAATATAGTTTGATTATTACATTAAAGGAGTCTTGTATTTATGCCTTGTATGGTAGGCAAGTTATGGCGGTGGAAAATTAACTGTAGCGGACTAGTGTTTGGAGTCCAACTCATTGACTTTATTTGGCCGCATCTTGTATTCTTTCCCTGTTTGTTAGTTTTGTGATCCGAGCCAGAAGTCTGGCCTCCATCCTAGGTGTGTCTTAACATTTGCAAGGTAAGCTGGCTGTTCCCTCAGGGATAGCCTTAATAATGAATTTGATCTCCAAGGAACACCCAGTGCCAGATCCGTGGAAGGGAGCAGAGGTGATAACCGTGTATAAAAAGGGTGCCAGAGATGACCCTGCCAATTACAGACCGATCAGTTTGATTGACGTGATCCAGAAAGTGGTGTGCAGGGTCATTATCCTGCGGGTGGGTGCCTGGATGGAAGAGGAGCACGTTCTTTCTCATTTCCAAGCCGGCTTTTGTCAAAAGGTGGGCACGATGGACCAGGTCTTCCGTTTTTTTGCGATCTATTGGAAGTCTGTGACCATCAACAATGGTAGTCTCTACCTGGCCTTCATAGATCTCAGGATGGCGTTCGACTTGGTCCCTCGAGCAAGGCTTTGGGACATTTTAGAGAAGATGGGCTTCCCAGGACCACTCTTGGATTTTATTGTGAGGCTTCATGAGGGGAACTACGCGAGGATCAGATGGGGCACCCAGGGACAACTGACTGAGAGGGTGCCCGTGAGGAGGGGAGTTCGCCAGGGATGTGTTATGGCACCAACCCTGTTCTCTCTCTTTGTGAATGGTGTGGTGGACCATCTGAGAGAGGAACCGGCAGATGCGCCCTCCCTGGCAGGGGAAAAAACACCCACCCTACTCTTTGCGGATGATACCATTTTGATCTCTAAATCCCCAGCAGGCCTCCAAAAGCTCCTGAATCGTTTTAGTGTGTTTTGTAGTGACAGAGGTCTTACCATCAATACCTCTAAAACTAAGCTTATGGCCCTTTCACACTCTAAGAGATTCAGGAATAATCTCTTGCTTAATGGCGAGTTATTGGAGATGGTAGACTCCTTTGATTATTTGGGTGTCAGGGTAAATAGTCGGATGAGTTGGAGTCACCATCTGGCCAAAATGTCACTAAATTTTAAAAGAGTCTCAGGGACGGTCTTGAGAGAACAGCGGGAGTCATTGAGTAAACCCGTGGCACCAACTCTCGCAATTTACGAGGGCCAAGTATTACCATCCGCCCTATATGGTTCCGAACTATGGGGGTTCGAAAACATATCGGAGCTAATTACCTCAGAAAATAAATTTTTGAGAGACTTGGTAGCTTTACTTGCTTCCACTCCGTTAATTCCATTACGTCTTGACATGGGTAGGCGTCCCCTCAAAGACTTAGTGCGCCTTCGCCCATTACTTTTTTGGGTTTGATTGAGAAGGACCGGGGAGCTTAAAAATTACTCAGCTGTTTTAGATGAACTTATTCTGCTTAACACAGGCAATAGGATCAAATGGCTGAGTAATTTGAGGCAGTTGGTTGTGCAACTGGGCTTGAGTGACACATGGAAGAGCCAAACACCGCCTCCCAAGCTAGTCATTAAGAAGCTGTACTGGGACTGGGTTCAGATGGAGGATACACGTAGAGGTGAAGGGGGTATACTCACAGAGCGGTTCTTGGAGTTTAAATGGTTCAGGTTACTCGAACCGCTCCTTGATTTCATAGAGAAACCCCTGGACAGATCACTCTACCTATAAGCCAGGTTTGGGATTCTCCCAGTAAATGTCTTCACCTCCGGGTGGAATAACCAAAGAGGTACAGTGAGGGCTTTCCCGGGTTGTGCAGCCCCTAGCGAGTCCGTGGCGCACCTCTTCTTTGCCTGCCCCGCCTACAGGGTGCTCAGGAGGATATGGCTAAAACCTTTATGCAAGGGGATGGGTTTAAGATGTCATAAAATGGCCCTGCGGGTTCTTTGCACCGACACGACCTCTTCAGCCATGGTGTGTGGAGTAGCAAAATTCCTTGATAGTGCTTGGCTGATACGTATGAGAAGAACCAAGCCCTCCATTACTCAACCCACTGGCTAGAGGGTTCCTGGACATGAAGTATTAATGGTATTTGTTAGCTGCTTATGCACACTTTCATTAATCTGGTTATTGTGCATACATGATGTTGTACGTATAGTAAGGCCGGTGGGTTCTTGTTAGTATTTTATTAGTATTGTATTGTATACTTTCATGATGAAATTGTTATATGGGAATTAGTAGAAATATTTAAATGGTCTTTGTATATAGATGTTAAATCGTGTGCCCGGTCTTGATCAGACTAAAACGCTGCTAAGTTTTGATTTATACTTAGCAGTGATCAGCTTGTTACAAGTGATTTGACACTGGGCTACTTTTAATCGATACTGCCATTGATTATTGTGCTTTTTTTCACATGAAATGTTTTTAAGATGTTCTCTTTTATGGCTGGTACTCAGCCGAATAAAGAATATTGGAATGGAATGGATAGACTGAGAGTGCTTTAGAACATAGGTGCCTGTATGCTTTGGGATCGCTTTCCAATGTCTTTGTCAAGTGAACTCTTGCAGACAGAAACTCGGTGTGTTAGCTGATCTGAGATGCCTTGTTTGTATGGCATCCAGCTCCTACGTAGATTGGACCAATGTTCGAACACTGTATTCCATAGTAAATGGATTTTAATTAGATTGTCTTCTACCTTTAAGCAGCTATTTTTTCTTAATCTACTTCCTCTTTGGTGTTGGTCCCTTCTCCCTAGTCATAGCAGTACCAAAGAGGACGTGTCCACCTTAGGTTTGGTTGAACCCGAGCTCTTGTACCTATACCAAGTTAGACTTCTCTTCCTTTCTGCATCTTGTAGTAGCCACAAGGCCAGGCTACAACTTATAGTGCTTTTCAAGACTCCTATTAAATACAGGCAGTCCTAACTTCGCAACAGAGGAGTGTAAGGGACAGCACTGTGCCTGACCATGGGCCATCTCTCTGTTGAATTTTTGTTGTAGTCATTTTCATACTGTTAGTCTCTAGTACCTTGCACTGTGAGTCTGTAGACAAGACCCAGGCTGGGGTCTTCACACTTATAGTTGTAAGGCCTCTGCGATCCGTGCTTTCAAACCAAAGTAAGAGCCAGGTTTATATATTTTAGCCTTGCTAATGAGTCTTCCAGTTCTTTGGTCCTTTTCTGACTGCAAATTCTTGCCCCCCTCATTATTAACATGGTTATTAACTTTAGAAAGTCGTGAGTTCAAAAGTCCCTAGAAGGGGGTTCATCCAACTAATAGCCAACCTGTGCCTCTGAGCTCTCATTCGACCCTTTGTGCTTGGATATCACTAAAATGCTTATTTTTTGTCACATGGGGCACCAGGGCATTGCAGTTTTTTCCGGTCTGACCTGTATGACTACTAAGCCTTTATAAGTTTCACATCCATAATCTGAAACTCCAGACTTGAGGGGTAACCATTTGTCTCAGTGTTAAGAAAGCAGAAGTAAAACCGGCCTGTGGTAGTTGCTACAAGTAATTTTAACACTTTTAACTTTAGTGTAAAAGCTGGCAGGCATCTACATTTTACTAGGAATCATTCAAGCTAAATTTGCTTTCCCCTCAATGTTTGATTCCTTTGCTCTGCGCGTTCCACTTGATTTTGAGAGGAAGTTGCTTTATCATTGAATATCTTGGGCAAAGGTGAGGATGGTCAGGTGTAGACAGCATCACAGGTGTGTCTTTTATATTACGCACTACAGCGAATGTTTTCTTCAAATCGACATTGAAAATCTTCACTGTTCGCCCTTACGAACTTTGGAAATGACACAACAAAATTCATCTCTTTGAACATTTTAAAATGCTGTATAGGCCGACCAGTTCCTGATGTAGTTAGTAGTTTTAAACTGGTGTTATTCAGAGCTTCCCTTGTGACTGTTTAAATCTATATTCTGCTTCCCTATCAAGATGTGAACCCTCATATTATCTGCCAATGCTTGGTGTCGGAACAGGCAAAGCCCATTGATGGTGTGTGACAAGCGGATATATCTTTTTGTTGTGTAAAGAAAGATCCCTTTTAAGGCAAATGTGACAGAAATGATATTCTTAATCAAAAAACATGAAATTGTAATCTGCCCTCCAGTCAAGAAGCTCGGTCGAAATCTTCACCTTCAGAATTCTCATTTTGATTGAAGTATTTTTCAGGTTGAACGATAACTTTGGACATCACAGCACATGTAGGTGACTGGTTGCTAATCAGTCCCTTGTTGGTGGTCTTGCTAAGGCTATTGAATTCCCCCACCAGTCACCGTGTTCTTTTAAAGCTGTTACCCCACATTACAAATTCTGATTGCTTCTTGTGTTTGTTGGTTTTGAATACTGTTATAATTATCCCCCAACAATTTACGAAGTAGGTTTGAAGATTCTTCTCGATTTGACAGCATGGAATGATAATTGTGAAATTTTAAAATGAAACCAGTTCATAATTTAATTAGTAAATAGGCAAGTTGGAAGTTGCAAACCATTTTAGCAATGCCTACCTGGAAATTTAGAAAGAATGCTTCAAAGAAATCAGTTACGTTCTACTGAAAAAGAAAATTGTACATTTGTCCACAACACTCAAAGCCCGTAGCAACTTCCTGATCTTAATGCAATGAATAGCTGCCAATTACATCATGCGTTTTAGGAAAATTACTTTAGATGAAACTCATGACATCTCAGGCGTTTTGTGTAAGGAGTAAAATAAAACTGTCCAACTTTCATATCAAAGATCCGTGTTTACACCTTCAATGCCAATTTCGAATCTGGCTGTAAAATACTTGCTATGTGGAACTTAAACGCAGTTTGTTTTTGCCACTGATTGACAACTTCTTTTCATTTTAACGTCCCTTGTGTCCGCCAGCTTTGTATCGAGACAGAATCAATATTTTCTTCTGTGTCATCTGTATCTCATGGGATCCCATGGTGAGTTTAGCAGATCCTGACAGATAAACATGCCCCCAGTTCCTTAGCTTCTACTTGCACATGAGGTTATGCAGTGTGTTTTGATCTTGTTCTAAGGTATTTGAGGATCTGTCTTATTTACATGTTTACGCTTGGTGACCTTTAGAAGAATAAATCAGACAACACTATCACTGTCTTTGGATTTAGTTTATCGTAGTTTGTTTGTATTTTATATAGTGTAAACATGACCTATACTAGGGACTGATTGCGTTACAATTATTAGTGAACATTTGCATCCATGATTATTACGCAAGCGATGATAATGAACCATTGGTGACTATATAATCTGGTAGCAGAAAAGAAGAGAAGTGGCGGCCAAGAACAGTGTATTTAGAACAGTCATTGCTTACATTTGAGACATTATACACTTGTTAAATAAAAAGCCCCTTGGAATTATGAACGGACGTTTGCAGTGAAGTGAAGTTGAATTATTGATACTATGTGGGCCTACGGTGGAAGTCTACAAAGATCTGTACTTTGAGGGTTCTTTCTGACACCATCAGGATGTACCTATGTAAGAGAATTACCAGTAGCTGCTTGTAATAAGTTGTTACAGACAAGTAGTGGCATTATTTCTTCTACCTCTGTACTGGCAGCTGCCTTCTGCTAAGTTTGAGCGCTGCACTCCTGGACAAACACAGCCATTGGAGGAAGAAGACCTTGCAGATATCTGCAGCTTTGATGATGTCCTTTCTGAAAGCAGGGGAGACCCACACCCCTGCTCTGCTCACTGCGTCTCTCAGCACTGATTGGGTAGGTCTGTACCCAGAGAAAGACCGACAGGGCCACTAAGTCTAGCGCCCAGGAGCTGACCCCTCATGTAAGTTTTGGAAGCTTGAACCAGCTAGTTTAGTCTTGCCATATCCAGAGAGAAACGTGCCAAGGGTGGGTTTGGGAACCAGTGTGACACATAACCCAGCAAGTCTGCAGAAAGGCCATTGGGGCAAGAGTTGCAGTACAGTGAACTGCTGTGCTCTGTGCATATGGGCCTGGAGGGGAGGCGGGCATTTAAAGGTACCCCCAGACCTGGATCATGTCCCATCATAGAGATCACACGCACTGACCCTAGCCAGACCCGCATATTGTATGTGAAGACTGTGCATGCACAAGGATAATGGAGGTCGACTTGAAATTCTGTATCCTCCTGAAAGCTCTCTGCTGTGGCTTCATGCCTCATTCGTGTTCCACAACTGGGTATGATATTTTCAAGTGCTTTTGTCGCTCCTTCGATAATATTCTATGCTTTTTTGATCTGAAATGTATTAATGTATGAGTGCACAGCTGCGGCTCAGGCCTAGAAGTCGGTTTTAGGCCTTTACTAAGTACATTCCACGATATTCCACCATCAGTGGTGAATCCAAACTAATCTGGGAGAACATCCTGGCTGTTAATCATTCCCTGTTCTTTTGTTGGGCCAGGGTTATCCTGTTACCTTGAATGGAGTTTCATAAGTGCTAGCAGTAAAGAGAGACCAAGAGTCATTAGGAAGGAGCAGGATGTTTTCACGTGGTTGTGAAATAGTTCTCCTTCAGTTAAGTGAAGGTCCAGAGGTATTTGTTTATACAGCTGTGGAAACCTGAAACTATGTACTTATATGTTGTGCTCATCCACAGTCAGAAGGCTGTGGAGTGACCTTACTGATCCCGATGACTGATAGAAGCGACAAGTCTGTCTGGTGTGGAAAGGTCTGCTGGTGACACAGAGGGAGGAGCCAGTGTAAGCAGATAACTAGAACCACATGATCCTAATTTAAATACACGTATTGCCTCGCTTATAAGCCATGCAAAAAATATTGCTAAAAACAGATAATGTAGAAAAAATGCTCATAGTAGAAATAAAAATAGAAATGTGAATAAAAAAGATAAGGTTAGCATTGGTGCGAATGTAGAGCCAATTGCAGATTCTGCGTCTGAGTGTCGTCCCGTTGACTCTTTAGGGTTTATATTGTGTTGCCACACATGCAGACTATAAACACGTTGCTTCAGGCTTGTGAATAGCGGGTGTGCCAGGCCTGTAGCATTGCAGTCGCCCCTGCTTTGTTGTAAACGGGGATAGTAACCATCATCACCTGCATCCCCTTGTGATTTTTGTACAGAACAGAAGGAAGTGCACACACAAGTCTAAGTTCAACACCTATTACAGTCAGTGTTACTTAGGGATTCTTTCAATGATTCCATTTTGTCGTATAAACATTTACTGGCAGTGCTTCCAATCTTAATTTTAGACCAGATGTGTCCTAAACCCAAGAATTGAATTGACTGCCAAGTGACCAATTGATAATAGATGGGCACTGGCACTTTTTAGGTCTTGCCTAGACAGCGCATGCGCAGTCTCTGCCAGACATTTTGTTTACATACAGTAGGCTTGCAGTCCGCCCCTTGCATGCTACTGGTTGGCAGCTTCATTACTCTCATTTGCCTGCTTCTATATGGTCTGCACTTGCTGGGTCACTTTTTTTGTACTCGCACACAATTTGTATGTCTTGGTGGTTTCGGTGGAAAGAATAAACTAACCTAGAGGACAGACTGAGAAAGAGAACACTTCACTGTTAGAACGAGAATCTTCACTCACCCTAAGGTGACACGATTCATCATTGGGTTCCCTCCTCACACTGGGACCGCAAGCAACCCAGTGTGGGCTACGTCTCCCCCAATGGCGAGGAGCGGAGGTGTTTTGTTTCTAGATGAGCAATGATAATGTTCGAGTGAGTGACAGAGTGCAAAAAATATTGTAGATTGTAAATACAACTGCTTTTTTTTGTCTGCGTAACCTCCTCATGGAGCATGGCCCACATACTTGTGTCCATCCACTGCTTTTCTTCTGGGGGCTACTTTTTTCTTTATCTTTGAATCATCCTTGCAAGTGCACACCTCGGTAGCCTTCCTTGTTTCAGTGGTATTCAAACCTCTTTGGTGGTTATCAGCCGAGCAGGGTTCATAGGGTTTGGGCAGTACAGTTGTAAGCATTGCCTTGTTTTAGCATTCCCCGCTGCTACTGTTTTGGAGCATCTGCCTCAGCTGGGCATGGGTGCTAATCCCCGGCCCGTTCCTGAGCAATAGCAGTATGTTTGCTCACAGCTTCCTCCTCGTTTTGTCTTTGTAATTAGCACGTTAATGCTGAAAAGGCACTTTGTCACTGTGAACAAGTTTACCATCTCCGAGATGTGGCAGCAATGTGGCCAATGTCGAAAGTTGTCGCCTTTGTAATTACAGGACCAGGTGGGAATCCAGGATCAGCCCAGTATTTCATGATGCGAGATACATCGCTCAACATGCCGTGGTAAACAGTTGAGAAAATGTATAAAATGTAATGTTTGGCACTCACATGAAAGCAGTGTAGTTGTGTTGCGAAGCACTGGATGCCCCCGGACCGAGTATGCACTATATTGAATCGCAGATTACACCCATAAGCATCCTGCGTTTCTTTCTTAATCCCACCACGTTATTTTGGACGTGCTCTAGTTACAATATTGAGTTGAACAAGAAAAGTATATATTCATTAGGGCTCCTGGTTTTATGGTATCTATTCTTTTGACATTTCCGTCTGTCTTTACCCATATTTATATTTTTGTTAATTTTATCTGTATTTATCCTTATTTATTTTAGTTTTTGTTGAGAATGAAGCTGAAATTAGTATATTTCCACATTTATGTAACCGGTAAATATGCACTCGTGCTTGAATGCGTACCAGGTTTCAATGCTACAAACACCTGCAAAAGATAAATCAGTGCACTTGTATAAAAAAAAATGCACATTTCAGTATCAACCTTATGCATATCTACTTCTGTTAAAGCCTCTTTACTAAAATTCCTTTTTTTTTTTTTTACCCCATTACTCATCAATCCGCACAGCCATTGGCCTGGCAGACAATATTTAGAGTTTCTCAAAAAGCAACTCAATTTCCGTTTTTATCCACATTTTAAAATAAAATCAAACAAGAAAATAAATGTTTTCTGTCTGTATTTATCTGTAAAAATCAGTAAAATCGGAAAACAGGAAGCCTCAATATTAATGCAACAATGGTTCCTAGCAGTGGGCACCAGGCTCCTTATCTGTTTTCTTATGAGCATCAAACATCCGCACCAAACTCAAAGGGAAGAGGATGTGGCATTAGGGTCAGAACTGCCTACTTTCACTGGCTGAACTCATATGGTGCAGGTATCGCTGTATTCAATCCAATCTGGGATTCCTTCCTTGTATTCTGCAATTGGTTATGACATTGATTGAGTCCCTAGGCCACACTCCTGGATTGTTGTAAATAAGAATCCTCTGTTAATCATATGTCGGTAATTGCTTCTCTGTCCTTATATAATTGAACTTTACGACCTTCATTATCTCTGGGGCTGGTCTGTTTGAGAGAGCGGGAGGGCTGGATTATCGTATTTGAGGGGCTCGATGTCTTAGCCTTCCGACTTGAAGTTATCCAATCCTCAAAGTTTTATTTTGGGCAATATAATGTTTCGTTTAGGGGAAGAGGGCCGAATCTTGGTTTCTGTTGGTTCTGTAACCTTTCCCTCTAATTGGGTTCTTTATGGGTATCCAAGCGCTCTGCAAGTTGGGGTGGTGGGCAGATCCAAGTCCACGTTGCAGGGAGGCAGGGTGGGGAGGGATTCTAAAATGTTTTTTTAGGGAATTTTTTTATTTTTTGTTCCAGGTTTTGAGCAATCTGTTTATGTTGAGTATGCACACTTGTGATGATAGTGGCTGACGTGCACTGTGATTACATTTATCTATTTTTTCACTTTATTCTATTATGTAGCTTGATTATGTGGGGCCGGTGGGAGATGGGGCTCTGGCTTTATGATTCTAATGAGTGACACTCGAGTATGTACCACCTCCCTGGGCCGACTCAAATTGATCACCTCGAATGTGAACGGGTTGGGCGATCGAATCAAAAGGGGGTTTGTCTTGCAATATTTGAAGCGTCGCTCCCCTGACTTGGTACTTCTCCAGGAGACACATATCCCAGGTACTACATATAAAGCATTGACTCACTGGGGTTACAAACTACTTGCCCACGCGGGGTACACCAGGGGATCCAGAGGGGTGGGTATCCTTGCACGATCCTCTCTTCCCTTTCAGGTTAAGGCAATTACACGCAACCCAGATGGGCGATTTGTCACTGTATCCGGGGATTGGGAGGGCCGCTCCCTTAATGTGACCTCATTGTGTATCCCCCCCAAACTCCACTCCTCCACCCTGACAGCTCTTGGCCCACACCTGCTGACTTTACCAGAGGGGGACATGTTACTGGGGGGTGACTGTAACACCGCCCTAGCTGGAGAACTGGACCGTCTACCAGCTCGACGGACTGAATCGCAGGGGAAGTTATTGTCAGATTTTTTGATGGCCCTGGGACTGATCGACATGTGGCGTACACTCCACCCTTTAGATCGACAGTATACCTCCCTCTCCGGGGTCCATGGGAGCCTGTCTCGAATCTGTTCGGTCAAGCTTCTCAGCTCTCCATGTTTAGCGACATAACCTTTTTACCTTGGGGCTTTTTTGACCATTCCCCGATCATCACCCACTATGGGGGTGTTCCTCCCCACTCTCATTGAGAGATGGCCCTTAACCCATGGTATCTCCGAGTCCCAGAGATACGGGACATGCTGATAAAAGCCACGTCTGATTATTTTGCAGAAAATGAAGGCTCTGTCGACTTGGATGTAACATTATGGGAGGCATCCAAGACAGTGATTCGTGGGTGTGGGTTGTCAGCGGTGGCAGGCCATCGAAAGGAGAAACGTAAGCGGTTGGAGGATATTGAATTGGAAATAGCTATTCTTGAACGCGTCATCATTGCCTCTCCTTCCCCGGACACTTCGCATAGACTCGCAGTGAAGCAGAAGGAATATCATGATCTAGCTAGTGAAGCAGCCCAGGCGCACTATCGCTCTACTCAGTATCGAGTTTACAAAATAGGGGGCAAGGCCAGTAAACTGTTGGCATGGTTAGACAGGCGAGAAGCTGCCAATAGATGGGTGGCTGAAATTGTTGCCCCAGATGGTGAGAAACTGAGTGACCGAGATGGCATTGCACAGATATTCGCCAATCATTTTGAGCGTCTTTACGTCCCTACGTCTACCTCCACGCAGGAGCAGGCCGCCGACCTGCTCTCTACCCTTCCCCTATCAAGGTTGGACCCTCAGGATGTGACCGATCTTGACGCTCCTCTTGACTACGAGGAGGTGTCTAAAGCTATTGGGGCATTGCACTCTGGGAGAGCCGTGGGCCCTATTGGCCTCACAATTGAGTTATATAAAATAGTCTCATCGGTTTTAGCTCCCTACTTAATACGAATGTATGACGAGAGCATAGAACATGGTAGTTTGCCCGAGACGCAACGTCTGGCTAATATTGCAGTCATATACAAAGAAGGGAAAACCCGAGATCAATGCGGTTCATATCGACCAATTTCCCTCCTTGACCCAGAGGTCAAAATCCTAGCGAAACTTTTGGCCGTTCGCCTGTCACCCCACATTCATAAACTAATAAACCTGGACCAATCCGGCTTTATGCCGACAAAAAACACGGCGCTCAATCTCCGTCGCCTCTTCGGAGTGTTAGGCAGGGCCTCCACCATACGGGAAGACGCGGTAATCGTGTCTTTAGATGCTAAAATGGCGTTCGATATAATGGAATGGCCTTTTCTATTTGCCTCTCTGGAAAGATACGGCTTTGGTCCACGCTTTATGGCCTGGGTGCTCCTCTTGTATACCAATCCCCTGGCCCGAGTTTCAATTAACGGGGCAGATCCGCAATTTTTGAGCTAGGGAAGGGCACGAGGCAGGGCTGCCCCCTGTCGCCGCTGCTATTCGCCTTGGCACGGGAGCCCTTGGCGGTGTGGATTAGAGGGAACCTATCTATCCGGGGGCTGAATTGGGCTCCGGATTGGTCGGATAGGATATCACTTTATGCCGATGATATTCTTTTATATTTAGCCAAACCTTGGTCTTTGCTGCATACAGTGCTGCATATCCTTACTCTCTTTAGGAAGTATTCTGGATACACCATTAATTGGGACAAATCCTTGATATGTCCTCAGTGGTGATCCTCCTCAGCTTCCCCAGGGCTGTACGGCCAGTGTAGTCACGGAAGGTTTCCGATACTTGGATATTTACGTCACAAAGGACGTGGACGTCTTCCACAAGAGGAACCTCCTTCCTCCCTTGCATCGCCTCCGAGCCGACGTGCAGCATTGGAGGGCATTGCCCCTTACCCTACTTGGTAGGGCCGCCCTCTTTAAAATGATGGCACTCCTTCGCTTTTTATATGCCCTGCAAAATGCGCCCTACCCTATCCCACCACAATACTTTTCAACAATTGACTCTGAGATCCGCTCATTGTTATGGAATGGTGGCACTCCTAGAATCGCCCTGGTTAAACTCCTACGTGGCTGGTATGATGGTGGGATTGCACTTCCTGCTATTCAAACGTATTACTGGGCTTCGCACCCACCGTCCCATCACAGACCCGGCGTATAGAATGGATCGCTTTAACATGGCGGCAGGCAATTATATGAGGGCACTATACGGTGGTCCGAAACATTTACCTTTGTTTCCACCCACCTCCACCACGGTTTCACTTTGGCACACTGCTACAAAAGCACTGGGCTGGAAGTACAAACTCTCCTGAGTCACTCCACTACTGGAATCCTGCCATCTGGGGATGTTGTCAAGTCTGCCCGGGTTTGCTATATGGGACCTGATTGGTCTCTCCGCGGTTGGGGATATGTGGGTGAAAGGTGCGGTGGTTTCATTTGCTGAATTGCGGGCAAAATAACAGCTACACAAGGGTGAAACATTCCGCTATCTACCAGCGCGCAGCGCACTTACCAAGGCCATCCCCAAGGGTTTTGATCTCCCCGTCTCATCACCTTTTAGAGGACAGACTCCTAGATGACTACCTTCCGAACAAAGCTCTTTCCTTGACTTATCGCAAGATACTAAACAACCTACCGGAACCGCTTGACAAAATCCGTATGAAATGGGTAGATGACATAGGGGACTTGCCGGACGAGGCCTTAGCATCTCCTAGGGAGTTGGCTATCCGATCCCGATTTAAACTTATACAATTAAAAATATTGCACATTGCAATTAAAAGTGTAGAAGTCCTAGGATAGCGGGCAAGATGGCGGCCGTGTGACCACTGCGGAGTCACTTCCTGACCGATGTGTTGGCTAATCGGTATTCATGTGAACCTATGCCTTGTTTTTTAAAGAGACTTTGATTCGAAATACAGTTCGCTCCCCCAAATGATCGTCTCACACGATCTGTCCAAACTTTTGATACGGGCTACAGCAGGGGTCAGTCTCGGCATTCAGCGAGGCTGCGACTACCTACGGACTTTGCAGGCGTGGCTTGTCGGGAGCCAGCGGTCGTGTGTAGACGGAATGGCTCCACGGAGAGGTGTATTGAAGGAGGCTGCGAATGGATCCAAAATCGCCGCCGCATCTAAGAAGCTGCCCGCTCCTAAAGAGCTGGAGGCTGTGCGAACTCCCGCTCAGGAGAGAACGGAGGGGGGGAAGAGCGGGTCTCCCGGTGGAGTTCGGTGTCCTCCTGAGGCGAGTACGAGAGCGAAGACGACGACGGTCCCGGGGATGTTCTCTGGTAAACCGGTAAGCGGGAAACGGGCTAAAGCTCCGTTGGAAGAAGCAACAAGTAGCCTAAGAAATACAAGTATTGTCACTGATACTGCGTGCTACAATGTATCGGATCGGGCGGAAGGGGCTGCTACATCTGATTTTCCCAGTGATTTTTCCAGTGTAGAGACTTGCAGTCTTCCCTATACTTCTGTTACCTTAAATACCTACGCAGGCGAGGCTGAAGTAATACTAAACAGGGAGAAACAGGGGGTGGCAGAGGATAATACACCTCCATTAGCTCGCGGCGAGTACCTTAGGGAGCTGGATTTAAAGGCCCAAGTGCCTGGATCTCTGGATGGAGAAAATTTCTTCTCTTTGACAGAGGACTCTGATCTTAATAACGCTACCGACCTTGACAACACAGATATAGATGCCTCGGGGGATGGCAGCGATAGCCCCCCTACGACAACAGATACTTTGAGGAGGGTAATCAGCCGCTCTAGAAGGGAAAGAAATAGCTCTGATGGCCTACAAAGATAAGAAATCAACGAGCACCTACAATGGGATTATTCCACTTCCCAGCTGGGAGCTGCGACTGGCGTTGGGCCTGGATTTCAGGACAACGATTCTAGGGCTCTTGATAGTAAACTCGAACCGGTCCCCTCTATAGGTCTAATATACGCCACACTTAAGGCAATGCAGATAGAGGCTCGCCAGGAACATAAAAGAGCCCAACTCGCGACCAAAAAAATACAGTGCGCAATTCGCAAAACAACTAAAGCTTGCACTGAAATTGTAGCCAGAACTACTGCCTTGGAGGAACGTGTGGTAGGGCTGGAGGCTGGCTTGGAAAGCACAGAACAGAAAACATCTGCAAATAATGTCAAAATGACGGATATTTTGTGGAAGTCCGAGTAGCCTGAAAACAGACAGCGTAGAAACAACCTACGCCTGCTGGGTGTCGAAGAGAAAGTTGAAGGGAACGATGTGCGAGGATTTGTGCTCAAACTTTTTAAATCTGCTTTTCCTGAACTATCGAACTGGAATTGGGAGGTAGAGATCCAGCGAGTACATCGATTCCCTCTGATGTTGAAGAGCAACCTTGGCCCTAACACTAAGCCCCGAGCAATTTTAATTTTTTTTGGTAACTTTCTTCTGCGGCAGGCGATATTTGAAAAAGCTAGACCAGATGCAAAGAGAACAGCCGAAGGACAGACATTTTTTGTCCGGCCAGATTTCTGCTATACAACAGTGGAAAGAAGATGGCGGCTGCGGCAGCTGATCACTCCCTTTCAAAAAAGTGGATGTGAAGTGTATTTAATGAATCCTGCTCGGTTGAAGGTTATTTGTCAGGGGAAAGTTAGGATGTTCACCTCCGAGATCCTGGCTGAGATATATTTAAAGGAACTAACTGGTCGTGATCAAAATTGGGTTTTCTTGTCTGCTCTCTTCAGAAAGGGGCAGGAAAGGGTGGAAGGGGGGGGGGGGGGTAATTGTATTTCCAGGCTGTACTAAAAATGGCTGGGTTTCCTTTTATTTTATTTTTTTTGGTATTTGTTATTTTTCTAGGTTGGTCAGGAAGTGACAGGGGCGCACCATGGGACACGGGAGGCATCACAAGGGTCTGAGGACCTTTTTTGCCCTAGAGGCGGGTTTGGGGGGAGTGGGTGGGTTGGGGTGGTGGATCTTATTGGAAGGAGGGGATTTTTATGTGTTGTTTTTGCATTATCTAGATGTTACTTTCTTTAATTATTTGGGATTTAGTCTGTTTTGATGTGCTCTTTATCTAGAATGGGATGTATAAGGATTGCCTTTATTAATATATGTGGATTAAATGACCCAGTTAAAAGGCGAAGGATAAGGGAGGATATCCGAATCTTGAAGGCAGATATTATCTGCCTTCAAGAAACCCATGTGGTAGCTAGTAGCAATAAAATTATGCATTTCGATGGATTTCAACTAATTTCATGGACAAAGCAAGAGGTTAAAACTAGGGGGGTTGCTATATTGGCTCGCAGGGGTATGGTTGACTTTACGCGATCCCTCTCAGATAAAAATGGCAGATGGGTAATTGTACAGTGTTTAATTGACAGTAGTATGTTTACATTATGTTCTGTTTATGGACCTGTATTGGATGACCCTGAACTCTATGATTGGCTGAGTTTAGAATTGGTGGGCTGGCCTTCCCCAATTATATTATGTGGGGATTTTAATATAAATTTGGGCTGTGTGATATCTAATCACCCTGAGATGACTTATCAAGGGCGGAAACCAAAAGTGTATAAGTCTCTTACGCATTTAAAAGCCCTCCACGGGTTAGTTGATATATGGGCACAATTAGAAGGAAATGACCCAGGGTTTACTTATTTTTCTGCTCCTCATAGAACCCATGCAAGGTTGGATTATTTCTTTGTCTCTCAAAATATGGTTCAGGGCAGTAAGATCATTAAGTTTCCTAGAGTTATGTCCGACCATAACCCTCTGGTTCTTGAATTGAATATTAAATGTCAAAAACAAATATCTAGCTGGACTTTTAACAGGGCATTGTTAAATGACAAATCCTATATAGATCATATGGCAAAATGGATTGTCAGGTTTTTAGAGCATAATATTGGAAGCACGGGGATTCAAAATGTCTGGGACACTCTTAAGGCAGGGATCAGGGGCGAGACAACGCAGTTTGGTTGGCAGACACAAAAGAAAGAGTAGCTAAAGATCAATGAGCTGTATGAAGCATTGGGGGAAGCTGAGACTAACCTTGTAAAAGTACTCTCAGACGGTGGGGCTGCTGAGACCGCTCAAACAAAAATTACAAATGTTAAATCGGCTATAACCCAAATCTCACTTGCCAAATCTGCAGGCAGATATTTAGCTTGGCGGTCTAAGCTTTATGAATGTAATGAAAGGGTGGGTCATATTTTGGCTGTCCGGGCTAGAGAAAAGGAGACACAAACACGGATTACAGGAATTCTTGACCCAGATATTGGTTTAGTAACTGATACCAGTGCAATTCTTCTGGCCTTACAGAGATTTTATCAGAAATTATACTCGGAAGATATAAGTGATAATTCTGGGATCCAGGTTGAGATCGAGAGATATCTACGGGAGGCTAAATTAGATCAATTGACCTCCTTAGATCAGGATATATTGGATGCTCCGATTAGGCTGGAAGAAATACAGGCTGCTATAGACTCACTGCCACTCGGTAAAGCTGTAGGCCCCGATTTCTTAACTGGCGAATTCTATAAGATTTTTCGAACTCAGTTGACTTTGACTATGCTGGCGATGTTCCGCCTAGTTCAGAGGGGTGATGCCCCTCCCGAATCCTGGAAATGGCAAAGATTGTCATATTTTTAAAGAAAGGGAAAGTAGCGACTGATCCAGGGGCTTACAGGCCTATTACTTTGATAAACAGTGACATTAAAATATACTCAAAAATTTTGGCAAATAGACTGGCATTAGTTATAAAAAAAAAGTTGTCTCTCCCCAACAACATGGCTTTGTGCCTGGGCGGGAAACCATTGATCATATTTGCAGGACAATTGCACTATTTGATTATAGTAAGGTTACAGGAGACCCTATGGCCTTTATCCTGCTGGATGCTGAGAAGGCATTTGATAGGGTCTCCTGGCCTTTTTTATGGGCGGCTATGAAGCATAACGGCATAGGGGATGGATTTATAAGGGCTATACAGAGTTTGTATAAAGATCCAATCGCAAGAATTGCATCAATGGGAATTCAGTCGGGATAATTAATATATCACATGGCACGAGACAGGGGTGTCCATGTTCCCCCTGTTATTTGCCATCTATATTGACCCTTTAATTAGGAAGATTCTGGAAGATCAAAGAATTAAATCTGTCCATGCCAGAGGGGGGAATGTTAAAATTTTGGCATATGCTGATGACCTAGCCATTATAACTACTGATCCCCGGTCCGCTCTGGTGGAAATAAATAATCTAGAATCGCAATTCGGCAGGATATCTGGTTATCAACTGAATGAATATAAAACTCAAATTGTCATTAATGGAAAAATTATCCTGGATGATCAGCGGATAACATCAAGTGCTAGATATCTAGGCATCGAAATATGTTCTAAAATTCAGGATATCGTTGATATCAATATGACACAATTAATACAGCAAATTAAGTTAGATTCCCAAAGAATGAATAAGTTACATTTGACATTAATCGGGAGATGTAATGTCATTCAAATGTTATTTTTGCCTAAAATGTTATATTTTGTTAGAGCGATTCCCTTAGATATAAATAAATCTTGGTTTCAGAAACTAGATCAGCTAGTCTCATGGTTTTTATGGGCGGGGCAGCGCCCTAGAAGGGCTCTTAGATATATGACTTTAACCAGAGATAGGGGAGGGTGGTCTGTCCCTAACTTTCAAATCTATTATTGGGTAATTGTACTAAAACAGATGGGGGAATTGCTCAAGGGGGGGAATGTGGGAGGTGGGGAAATATCAATTTATCATTTGATCTACGGGATAGAAGCCAGAGGACTCCTTATGCGTCATATAGACTATGCCTACTTTTAGAGGGTTAAATCTTTTGTTTTGCTTGGCCCGTATAGGGTTTGGACAGCAGTCAGGAAAAAGGTCGGGATTGGGCGGCTCCAGATATATTCCCCTTTAGTAAATAATACTTTACTTCCGGATATATTTCAAGACGAATATTTTAAACATTGGATCAAGGAAGGTATTTTGTGTATAGGGGATTTCATTTCTGATGCTGAAATATTGTCCTTTGAGGCTTTAAAGGAGAGATTTGGGATCAAGAATAATTTTTTCTTTAAATATTTACAAATAAGGGATTTCTTTACTAAAAAATTAACGTTTCGGAATAGAATTCCTTTATTAGATATGATTTTTGGGGGTCAAGCTATGACATCTTCTTTATATAAATTCCTTAATGGTAAGATGGGTGATGACCTAGCCAAACATTTCGATAGATGGCAAACGGTTTTACAAGCTGGGCAGGGAGAATGTGAAGACTCCCTCATGTACAGCCAAACGGCATGCATTTCGGCAAGTTTGCAGGTACAATGCTATAAGACCTGGTGTAACTTATACATAACTCCGGCACGTATCTATCGATGGGGGGGTCCTCGGGGATACATTGTTCTCGATGTGGGCTGCTGGCAGCAGATAGCACGCATATGTTTGCTACCTGCCCCAGTCTCTCTCAACTATTGATTAAAATCGAATCGCGTATAGAATCTATATTGGGTTATCTAGTCCCACTGACCCCGCAGGTTATGATATTAGAGATATGTAATCAGGAAATAGAGGAGTCCAATAGGAAGTTGGTTTATACTGCAATGGTTGTACTGCGACTTTGTTTGGCTACTGCTTGCCTTGATCAGGATTCTCCTACGATACATGTGTGGTTTAGTAAATTAATTTTCTTTTATAACTGGGAGATTTCTGTGTTCAGGAGAAAAGGAAGTAGGGCTAAGGGAGAAAAGATATGGGATCCATTAAACAAGTGGTTAAATTTGGATGCATAGCTAATGTGATGTAAAGTACCCCTCTTTCTCTGTATGGATTAGATTTCCTTTTTTGTCTTTCTCTTCTCCCCTGTATTGATCCACCGGGGTGGGGGGGTAAAATCTATAAAAAAAAAAAAAACGGGACATCGGATATGTTTTTTTTGCTTTGATGTATTTTGCTCTATTTCTGATGCCCCAATAAAAATTTATAAAAAAAATAAAAAAAAATATTGCACAGAGCCTATTACACTCCACTGCTCTAGTTAAGATGGGATTAAAAACCTCCCCACTCTGCCCCCGTGACTGTGGTGCCTTGGGTGCTTTTTTACATCAATGGTGGGACTGCCCGATTCTCCAACACTACTGGAATGAGATTCTGTCCACTATGTCTCAAATATGTCGGAAACCGATCGAACCCTCTCCCAGGCTTTGTCTCTTCAATATTTGGGATGCTAACGATCTCAACCGCACCGCACAACTGTGGGTCTCATTGGGTTGTATTGTAGCAAAGCGAAACATCGCCAGAACATGGACGGGGGAGTCATGCTTCGCCGTACAGACTGGGCCGGAGACATGGACTGGTGTTTGCAAGCCGAGAGGGTGATCTACGAAGGTAGAGGTTGCCCAGGCAAATGTACTAAAATATGGGGCCCATGGAATGAGTATAGAGGCCTCCTGTGTACCCCCTTTGCGGAGGACGCCCCGTAAAATGTGGATAGGTAGTCCCCCCCTGAGGACTTAATATTCTTATGGATCCCAATGTCATTGTTATAGTTTATTTTCATTTATGGGTCGTATATGTGATGCATTTCTTTTTACATGCTGTGCTATTCCTGACGATTGCTCCCTTTTTTATGTTTTTGTTTTTATTATATTGTTTTGCGAATTTTCAATAAAAAGATTTTTAAAAAAATAACTGCCTACTTTAGAGCTGGGAAACCGGGTTCAAGCCTCGGCGTCGGCTCAACAGTCTGTGATTCTGGGTAAATCACTTAATGTTTCCTTGCCTAAAATAAAAACATGTTGAATGTAACTAGTGCCCAGGTAAAGCGCTGCTTCTGGTCTGCAATTATTTCATCCAACAACTTTATGCAGAAGAGGTCAGCGCATTTCTAGCGGCTCGAAGGCCCTGAGTGATACACATGCCGGCCGGGTTCAGGCTAGACCGCCTTCTAGACAACAAACAAAAGTACAGTAATAGTGTCTTGTTCTGCATTTTTAAAAGTTAAAAGAAGGAACTGGGCACTGATACTCAGTGTGTCCCAATTTCCACTTCTAATACAGTCGCACAGGGGCGGACGAAAAAGGTCCTTGAGTAGCCTGTGACTGAAAGGAAGAGGCCCCTACGTGGGCACACAGTTGGTTTCTTAACACATCGCAGAAGAAGCCCACTGTGCAAAGGAGTGTTATTATGAATACAGCGTACATATACATATATCCACACCTATTAAAGAAAAGCAAAATTCTGGCATGCTACACTGAATGTAACATTGGTGTATGTAAGAGAAGCGTGAAGGTGGCAAAGCTCGGGTGTCCCAGGGGCCGACGCCATATTGGCAATTAAACCCCGGGGGGCACTTCTGTTGCCTCAAAGAGTGGTTATAAAAATATGAAAATAAGGTGTTGGGTTTAATGCATACTGTACATTAAATGAAACAGCCATTCCTTGTTTACTATTTCCATGATTAAACCATTAATACATGATTAAATGTTTAATGGGTGCTATCAATTTGCAATACAGTCACTGAACTTACCTGATAAGTAGCGTGTTAGGAGGTTTACCATTGGTAATGATTTGACAGCAAACTGTTGTGAATGTTTATTATACTTGTTCGGATCATGCAGTTGATGGTACTATTGGATTGCCGATTGATTGCTAGGCACGAGGCGCTGCTGCCCGGGGCGCTTTGTGTTGCCGTGGCTTGTTGCTCTAGCAGAACTTCGGGGAAATGCTTCTCTCGGCAGATCAACATTTTCATTGACAACGTTTAGTTTTCTTGTGACATTGCATATCTGTATCCATTTAATATGGCCTGGGTTACCTTTAATTTGAAGTCTGGTGGTCATACTTGCATCTGAACAGCACAGCATTTCGCCAGCTCGAATCTCTGCACTGTCCGCAAAATGTATAATAATTATTATATTGATCAATCAATAATCATTTGTAGAGCGCACTGCTACATCAAAGAGGTGTCCCTGTGCTAATAGCGAGACTAAAGAAAAAGACCAGCCAGGAGACTACACCTGAGAGAAGAGCCAGGTTTTTAGGGCATTCCTGAACTCCTGTACTGTCTCGATCAGGCTCAGATGGGGAGACCGTGCATTCCAGCGTTTTGCGGTCCTTACCGTGATGGACCTGCCACCTTAGGCGGTTTTGAAATATCGTGGGACACGAAGGAGTCTCCAGTGGTTTGATCTCAGGGCCCGGTCCTGATGATAAAGATTCAACCTCTGCCTAAGATTGCAAGGGCCTTGGCCCGTAGTGGCCCTAAAGGCAAAAGTCAGAGCCTTCAACTCTATCCTCCTGGCCACCGGCAGCCAATGTGACTGCCTCAAATGAGGGGTGATATGGTGCCGGAAGGGTACCCATCGAATTAACCTTGCAGCTGCATTCTGAATTATCTGTAATCTGTGAATCAGGTAGGCAGGAACCCCCAGAGAGAGACTGTTGGCATAATCCAACTGAGATATCACCAGAGCGTGGACCATAATCTTACAGCTCTCCTCTGGCAGAAACCATATGAATTTCCTAATAGATCTCAACTTCCAAAAACAGGTTGAAGAGATCTGACGGACTTGTGCCATAAATGAGAGATCCGTATCCAACATGATTCTCGGATTTCTTGCAGAATCAGTCGGGATTGGGGTAGGATTGAGCTCCAGGGGCCACCAAAGATTTGATGGGAGGGGGGTGACGCCTGACTAAAGAGTAGGAACTTGGTCTTATCAGCATTCGATTTTAAACAATTACCATTCATCCAATTAGAGATATTCTTAAGGCATTCCTTGAATTTATGGAAGGCCACAGCGGAGTGTTATTTAATAAAAACAAAAAAAACACTAGCTGCGCGTCATCCGCATAGGAAACTACCTTCACGCCCCAAGATACAATCAGGGTGGCCAATGGGGCAAGGTAAAGATTGAAGAGCAGCGGGCTCAGGGTTGAGCCCTGTGGCACTCAGCACACCATTGGTTTGTTGAGGATGAAAAGGTTCGAAGAAAGACCTGTTGGGAACCGTCTTCAAGATAGGATAGGATCGAATCCAGGCAATTACCATTCCTTGCACGCCCAAATGTCTTAATCTCTCCAGCAAGATCGAGTGTGCGGCCATATCAAATGCTGCAGACAAGTCTAACAGTACTATAATGGCAGGTGCGCCTCCGTCAGCAGTCTTTCTCGCTGATTCGCAGACTTCTAGAAGAGCAGTCTGTGTAGCACCCAGCTCCAAAGCCCGATTGAGAATCATGTTGGAGGCCGTTCGCTTCTACAGAGTCGGCTGACTGTCTCTGAGCCAACATATCTAGGATTTGGGTAGGAGCTGGTAGCAGGGAAATGGGTCTAAATTGCTGAGCACTCCTGGATCAGAAGAATTTTTTTTTAGCAATGGCAGCAAGAACACCATGTAGGAGGAAAGATGCCAAATTTCAAGGAAGTGTTCCAAATCTGGTTCAATATTGGATTTAACCAGGGGGCCATCATTCTAAAAAACCTAGAAGGGCAAGGGTCCCCTCAGAGCCAGACTTGCACAGCAGGAGTTCCGCCAATGAGTCCTCGACTGATATAGGGAGATATTCCGCAAAGGAGATTAGGGAGTTTGGTGATAGTGGCTGGTTGGCAGCTAGTTCCACATCCATTGGGAATGAGGAATAAAGTTTGGGGATTTTTGTTCCCTCAAAGAAGTCCTACAAACTCGTGCACAGAGTGTGAGAGGGATGAAAGGTGCTGTCCATCGCTGCCGGAGTGGTAAAATATTTTACGATATGAAAAATGTCTTTAACGGGGTTATCTGAACTCTCAATACGTCTTACGAAGTATTCCCTCATATTACTGTGCGCCATTTTGCAGAGTTTTCTCAGAGTCTCTTTATTCGCACTTTTTGCTGCGGGACAATGCTCTAACTTCTTGCAGAGAATTTTCTCTACTCTAAGTTCGGCCTAGAACCAAGGGGTCGACTGTGTCTGAGGCATTCGTGACCCACAAGTTGAAATGGGAAGAATCTCTATCGGGGTTGCCTGTCAGCCGTGGCACATTTTCTTGAAGCGCCAGCCCTAAGATTTCTTTAATGACTTTCCTCCAAGTCCTCCTCGCATCCATGTTTTTTCTGTTTATAGATAACTTAGTCTCAAAACTAAAAGAGAATGGGACCAGGAAGTGGTCCGTCCGTAACCGGCGGAGAGGGTTCTCCACTCTAAGGTTTTGATGATTTGTAAAAAGTAAGTCCAGCATATGGCCCGCTCTGTGGGTTTGGTGAAGCTACAAGCTGAGTGAGATTAAGGCCATCTAATGTCGACGTTAGCTGGGAAGCCTGGGGGCAACTTAGATCATCAACATGTAGGTTGAAATCTCCCAGGATTGTACAGTTGGCATAGTGTAACCTCAACTGAGCAATAGTGTTGAAAAGTTCTGGCGTACAACAGTTAGGACAATCAGGTGGCCTGTATAGCAGCGGACCTACAAAGGAAAAAGATGGTGAGAGCTTCACACAAAAGACCATGCCCTCATTGTTACCAATCTTGCCCAGCCTGGAGGTGGACACCTCCCAGCTGTCTTTTAGAATGATAGCAATGTATACAATCAATACAGTCATTGGTGGGGCCCATAACACCAACACTCACACTTCGTTGATCCGTTCTCACGGGAGAGATAAATTGTCCAAACGCTGACATGAAAGGAATACCTTTTCAACTAAAGAACTTAATTTACTTGAACATACATTAAGTACCTTTATTAAACTCTGAACCTCGAGATATTCCCTCCATTTAGTCGATGGATCAGTTAGTTGCTATTGGATATTTGGTGACTTTCTTTAATCTACATTTATTCTTATTCTAATTTCTCTAAATAAATCACCCGACACATTTGTTTGTTAGAATAATAATTTTGTGTATCTAATCAATTGCAATTTTAATAAGTCATAAACCAAATCACCGTTCATCATATTTACCTAATCTGCCTATTCGTCGTCCTCTAAGTCAATCAAGTCGTGAGAAAGCCTTTAATTCATCAAAGTCAGGCAGCAATTCAGTCTGTCAAAGGTTCAGGATAAACAGCTGTCCAGCAGTGTCATCGTCCTCTCCGTCAGCGTCAGCATTCTCAGCCTTACATGCACCGCATAGCATTGTCCCTCACTATTCTACCATCTTTTATAATAAATTTAATGTCAAAATGTAACAATCAGTTTTAGAAAGTCCTGATTGGAGGATTTGGGGTCATTCGGTGAAGTTCTCACATAGTCTATTTAGTTAGATCATCACGCTTGCTGGTTCCGGTTTTAAAGACAGTCTTTGTTTAGCAAACTTGGCAACTCTCCCGGTGCGTCCTTGATGGGTACATCTCACATGAGGTCAAGACGAGGCCACTGGTTGCTGGCTGTGGCGCAGGTGCACTTCACCCAAAACCTCGTGGAACAGTGACTAGGCCGTCGTGTCCATGGGTCGGCCATTTTTACGAAGGCCCAAATTGGTCAACTTAAGCAAAATAAACACAAAACGTAATTAAAACATTGAAATGGCTAATAATATGTTAAACCCTCACTAATTCCCCCTGTGTAAGTAATTATCTAGCAGGATAGCAACATTCAAAGCGTTTATATTCACCCAACGATGTCATCTGGTGCAACTTACAATTACGTCACAAAAGCAACATATAGCATGCAATATTCTAATTTCTACTATTAGTATGCGTACATATATTAGTATACAAATGAGTTTAGCCATGCAAATCCCACATGTAATTCTTTCATTAATATAGTTGGTTAGATATCACTTCAAACCGATTAATAATATTACAATTAATAGCTTATTCGGATTAATATAAACATGCAGAAGTGGGGGGTATGCAAAATTTTGTACTACCCGCTCCAGCTCTAAAACGTTCCCAAAATCCAACGACAGCAGGAACCAACACAAATCCAAATGTACAGTACTCACTAGTACACACAAATAATGTCCAGGTCACAGATGATGTTCTCTGTCAACATGTTACAGGACAGGAACAGTTCAGCAAGGACAGGCAGGCTTAAATACAACGAAGGAAAGTCTTAGACAAACTGTCACTTACTGGTTGGGGCGACCGATGAAATGGTCGCTGGTGGGGCATTAGGGGTGCCAGGTTTGTTCAAATCCACAGGTTGTAGTTTCTTCAGTTTTAAAAGTCCAATCTCCATTGAAATAGCTCGCAGGTTCTTTAAAATCGTCGCCAGTGTTGCAGGGAAATGAAAGATACGTGGTCCAGTGATGTAGTTCAGGATCCCAGCTTTATTCTTCAGATAGGATCCAGGTTGAGTCTCATGCTATGCTTCGTACAATGCCCCACCAGGAGCAGCCTCCTTGCTGCTCAGCCCTTCCACACCAACTCATTCCTTCTTCCACTCAAGCACTCAACATTCTGATGACATCACATAGACTGAGCAGCAAGGCAAAGGGCAGCAACAGAGAGGATGCACTAATCACTTACTAGGTTATAACACTTACTTATAACAGTTGCTAACTAGCAAAGCTTTAGAACACCCAAAAAAGTGCCTCTCACTGTTTTCAGTCAACCCCTTCTAAAAAGCGGGACATGAGACAAAATTGCCGAATTCTGCCCGAATAGCTGGTGGAAAACCAGGACTGTCCGGGCAAATCCGGGACGTCTGGTCACCCTAAAGCATCACTGGTGAAGTCTCATCACCATGAAATGTGTTCAACCTTCGTCTCAGGATTGATGTGTCAAACCTTCTCACCCATACAGGGCCTCTGTCTTTGGGGTTTGCCATGCAGCGTTTGTCTTTACAGTGAGGTGAATCCTTTAAGACACAGAGCACCTCCTTTGGAGCTCGATGCCGCTCAGTTCAGCTGGTCATACAACCAGACTCGCCGAACTGTGCTGAAGTTCCCTGTGCGATGCTTCGTTTTAGCAGTAGGTGTTCGCCTTGTTGTACCGAGAGATGCGTGTGTTTACAGTATCCTTCTTGACCGTACAGTGCCTCTTCATGTTCGGTTTACAGCGCAATAATTGTGATCATGGTGAGATGACAAACTTAACAGAATTACTCCTTTACCTTTAAGTGTGACTGTGTTTAGCTCGCTGTGCAACACCATTCACTTTGAAATGCATATGTTTGCAGTGCGGGCACAATGTGGTAAAGGTAAGAAAATCCCTGCCCATTCTGGCATGTTAATTGCTCCACCTAACCCCCAGTACAGCATCAAGCCACCAAACTGGTGGGCACACATGCCACCTTTGACATGGCACTGGAAGCCGCTCGCGTGCATAAAACATCTGACCTTCACTTACCATAAGGCTGTGCTGCTCTCCCGTGCGCACAATTGTGATGGATTTAAATCATTTCAGGAGCTGTTTGGTTTGTTTTATCCTAAAATCACATTCATGTTTTTACGCACAGAGAGATTCACTGTTGTGCCCAGAATCAAAGGATGTTCAGCCGACGCGAAGACTCAAACTTACTTCCACAGTTCCAAAGTCCGCAGCTCTGCCTGTAATCACATGGGACAGTTTTAGAGCCAGCAGCATATGTTTTTTTAATGCCCACTTTGAAGCCAAAACAAATACCTGGTAAAGTCAACAAAGCACTTTTTATTGCAGTCATAATGCGCGCTACAAACAATACCACTTAAAACAATTCAATATCACAGATAACAATCCAAGACACCGCACTGCTACGTTCATACTAAAAGAAGTATTTTGCCTTTGGAAGCAAAGTTACACAGCTTAAAGTAATTGGCAAAGCCTTTAGCTCTTGTATAGGTGAGACCTATTGACTTTGCCAGTGCTTGTTAAGTCTAGCCTATATACTGTCTGGTTTGAAAATACATATTGTGGGCTTACCAAGACCATCGCTTACCATTGGTTAGTTTTACTGACACTCATATTTGCTTGCTTTCTGTTCAATGGATTTTCTTGTTTGTCCCTCCCACGGAGCTTAGCCTGTTTACCATCTCTTTGAATATCTGGCTTCTATGCTTCCTCTGCTCACTTTTAAATAACTAGTTTTTCCTTTTTGTTTATGTTTAAACACTCCATGAGAGTGAATTCTTTGTCAACAGTCTCCCTTGTGTGGTCCTCTCACCCCTCCTTTTCCTCTTTTCGAAACATGTTGACTACAATACAAAGTTAAATCGTTCAGGGTCCAATCAATTTCAAGGACAGTCAAATTATCAATAAAGAATTGGTTTTATCCCAACAGCGGGTCTTCTTGTATTGTGCTGAGCTAGAACAAAGATATGTCTTAATATACGAGGCTTTCTAGTAACGATTTATGACGGACTTGACTGATACATTTTAATTGCTGAGTTTGTTTGAATTTACAATCGCTGTAAATAATTGCATGTGATTTTCTGCAGTTATTTGTTGAGTATAAAACTTATCATACAAATAAACTAAGGGGCCTATTGACAAACTATATTTGTAGAACTACAATAGTTACTACTAAATTACTACAAAATGCTATTCACAAACCCACACATGCAACTCTCCACCTTGCCTATAGTTTGTGTGGAGAGATCCTCATACATGTAAGATTACTACTTAGTATCAAATGTGAGAAGAACCGAGGAGTGGCTGGAAAAAAAGAGCATACTTACTGCTAAAAGGGAGGGGTGAAGGGAAGCAGAAGAAGGGCTCTAGGAAGGGCAGTGCACCCCACCCACAAAAGAGTAAACCCATTGCTATTCATAAACTGCACTTCAAAAGTTAGTGCAGCCAAAAAGGGAATAAAAAAAGTAGTAAATTACTGCAGCTCAGAGCGGGAGTAAGTCTAGTACCACACACTGGTCTACAATACTCCCTCATAGAAAATAATGGAGATACAGACTTAAAATAAAACCACATAGGAAATAATGATAAAAAATGTATTTAAAGTAGTTAAACATATACATATAATTTAATGTTAAATAGCTTTAAATATTTTTGATTTTTTTTATGTGAATGTAACAGTGTTTTAGTTCAAATATAATTAAATTACTTTTCATTATTTCTGTACATCACTTTTAATAATTAATAACGCTTTGGTCTAAAATATTGGCCCATGTTTTTAGTATGGCTTGTCAAATAGGTCTACCTAGATCATGTTCAGAGTCCGTGATTGTCCCGATCTTTAAAAAGGGTAATAGAGGGGACCCAAGCTGCTATAGACCAATATCGCTCATCGACTCTGCCGTAAAGGTACTTGGAAGGGTGGTACTTAGTAAACTCACAACTTGGTTAATTGAATCCAATACTTTATCAGATCTGCAATACGGATTCAGGAAAGGAAGAGGACCACTGATCAGTGCCTTAATCTGCACCTATTAATTGGGAAGTATACCATTGCCAAGAAGGGAACACTCTATCTGGCGTTTATGGACCTTTCCTCGGCCTTTGACCGAGTGAACAGGTCCAAATTATGAGTTATACTTCTCAAGCTAGGTGTGGATAGAAATATCGTTCATTTCCTTGCCGATTTGCATAGAGATCTGACAGCCACTGTGAGGTACGATCAAAGGGGGAATTGCACCCAGGGAATATGCATCGCTAACGGTGTTAGGCAGGGGTGTATTTTGGCCCCCTTACTCTTCACCCTTTACATTAATAACTTGGATCAAGTTTTAGGGGAAGCCAGCAAAGATATTCCGCGTGTGGGGGAGCGATTGATCCCGGCACTCCTATACGCGGATGATGCTGCCCTTTTGGCGAGAACGGCGGTTGGTTTACAATTTCTTTTAAACTCCTTTGCTGCTTTTATGATATCCTTGGATTTAAGTGTCAATTTCTCAAAATCTCACACAATGATAATTGGCTCCAAGCCTAAAAGGGTAAAACTATCCACTGCTAGGGTAATGTGATTACCAGGGTCACCACTTTCCCTTATCTAGGCGTCTTATTTGATGACCGAGGCACATGGATACCGCAATTACATGCAAAGAGAAATGTATTGGCTAGATCCACATCTGCATTTCTAGGCTTCGCACACAGGTTAGGGGCAAAACCAATGCAAGCTTTGCTAAAAATATATGGAGCAAAATGAACCTCCATTGCAACTTGTGGTGCGGATATATGGGGTTTTAGAGAGGCAAGGGGAATTCAAGTAGTTGAGAATACATTTTTAAGAAACTTGTTATCGGTGCCACAATCCACGCCAATATATATAATCCATCAAGCGACTGGGACTAGCTTCGTGGAGGATTTAATTGTAATAGCACCTCTTTTGAAATGGATTTCAACCTGGTTAAACCCCGAAGTAGAACTGAATCGTGAAGTTATGAGAGATTGTTTGGCTCTAGATCAAGCGAGTCGCATCCCCTGGCTGAGTCACGTCAAAAGGCTAGCAGTAAAACTGGGACGGCCAGAGCCATTTAATTCACCAGACAAACTAGTTAAGGGTGATATGCAGTGGGTGAAGCAATCTTATTTATATATGGCTTCTACGGAAAGGGAAGAAAGGGAATTGGTAAAATCAACTGTACGCGCCCACCAATTGCTAAAAACGTCTTGTGCAATTGAACCCTATCTGAATGTGGTATCTAATCCTAACCACCGCTTTCTCCTGGTAAGATTCAGGTTGAATCAGCTACATTTTCTCCTTGCTGATCCCCCGGGATCGAGAATGGTGAAGGACTTGGGTGTATGTTCATGTGACAACTTTTCCACCCAGGACGCATTGCATTTTCTTTTCTTTTGTGAGCATTTTGTTGCACATTCGTAAGTGTTTCATCCTCCCAATTCTAAAAGACAAAGGCTTTCTACAAGTAAAACCAGCACTTATGTATTTACAGTTGCTGTCCAATGTCTGGGAGAATTTTAGCATAGCAAGTTTTCTTACTGCAGCAGTTAGAATAAGGAGGAAAAAATTAGAGCGATTTTTATGATCTAGCTTATATAAATTGATTTTAACGAATCAAGATTTTTTATAATGTTACATTTTAGATTCTGTCCCTGATCATTCAATGTTTAGAATTGGTGTAATATCTTTGCTGCTAATTAATGTTTTATTAGTTTAAATTTTGTGTACGGCATGATTTTATGGTTTTAATTAACCGAATAAAGTACTTTTGACTGAATAAACTGTATGTTTCCTAAATTTTGGTGGGAATTTGTTTTAATTTTAACCTCAGAAAAAAAATATTTTGATAATGTATTTGAATCCAATAAATAGTTGGATTAAAAAAAATCAGGTTAATAGTGCTCTAGCATTTAAAAAAATAAAATGTGGGTCAACATTTAAAATAAGTGTATATAATTAATTTACATTAATATTTTAAATGCACATATTTTACAATTAGCTTTCGTATACATGTGTGTGTATATGTGTATATATATATATATATTATATGTGTGTATATATATTTTTTTCCACATCAACGTTCTAAGTAAGGACGTAAACGGCATTTGCAAATAGGAATTCAAAGATATTTTATTTTAGGATTTCGGAAATGAATAATTCATCTGAACGTTTTGGCTGCCTCTGACAACCTTGTTCAGGATGACTCCCGCCATGTATCTGTTCATTTAAATATGTTTCAGCTGAAACAAAATAGATAAGGGAAAACAACAGTGTTCAAGTGCACACCAGAATGACAGTTTGTCTTGGCACTGCCTTTAAACGTGCAAGAACGGCAATACTTTCCATTTTAAACAGAATCAATTCTATGATGAGGGTAATTAAATATCTACAATTTAAAAGTGAAATTAATATTACTCAACTTCTGATGATTTCTCAAAAATAAATCACAATATACATCTCCACCAAAAAAAAATGAAATTCATGAAAATAATACAGTTACATACTAGTGCCATTTATACAGTCTAAAGCGCTTGAATTAAAGTGCTGGGATTTACTGTCCTATAGCAAGTGCTACTACATCAAAGTGCTTTGTACGATTTACAATATACATTTTTAGCCTCACTTCCATCTTCAAAGCACTATCATTTCACTACGTATCTCCAAATCGGCTCTACATTGTTCTTTTGTTCTGTTAAAGTTCTATAGGGCGAGATATCATAACATCTAAATGATCTAACATGCCCCACTTAGATTTAAGTCCGATCTACATAGTGTACTGCTGTACGCATGACAAGTGTCCAATTTCTTGCATCTCAAATGCATTCTGCTTGTAAGAACATTTAAGTCATGGATCCCCAGTCTAAATAGACTTGATCCTACTTTGAAATGATATCTCCTTTCACAATGGACAAGATGAACAGTGCCTGGTCTACCACATACATGTTAGATCCCTACAGAAGAGAATGAATGGAGTCTATATCGCAAAGGTATATATCGCAAAGGTATTTAAATGGTATCAGTGAGGCTCCCTATGTATTTTGTGTTCAAAGTGACTTAGTGCTACCCATTGTAAATGTCAAGGTATTTATAGAGCGCACTGTCACCAGACGGCCACCTTTGCGGTTTCCTGGCGCTGATACTCATACCGCTGTGGAACCCCTCCTGGCTTTCCCTGTGAAGTGTCCACTCCTGGGCACCCCCAGGGTGAAGCCAGGCATCCTTAGCGCTGTTGGGGCCGGTGTGGAGGCTAAGCAAGCTATTGCCCAGAGTTGCAGCGTGGGGCCCGTGATTAGAATAGGCACCGAGGCGAGAATAGACAGGTCCGAGGAAATTGAGCCCGAGCCCCGCCGAGGCGGGAATCGAACCCTGGTCCCTGGCCAGAACTCTGCTTCAGGGTCTGCCGCTCTAACCATTGAGCCACACTCCTCCATTAAAATGGTAATTAAAAACTAATTAACATGGTTTTCCTTGTGTGAGGTAGGCGCTCAGGGGCAGGTCTAATACAGGCTTGGGTATAACTCTTCATCTATATCAAACCCATTCGGCTCCTTACTGTCCAATTCTAGAATGTAGAATGTTTCCAGCTTCTGGAGCTCTCTCTCTCTCTCCCTGCCTCCCTTTTTTTCTGGGGACTTGGGCGATGCAGGTGTACCGAAGATCGGTGGAATTACTTTGATGACATTTCTCAAAATGCCTCGCTATAGGATAGCTGCAGTCGTTATTGGTGATGGCAAGGATGTGTTGTAGCCTACGTTTGTTTGCAGGCAATGTTGTGCTCCCAACATAAAGTTTTTCAGAGGGACATTTTGAGTATATACACAACAAAACTGGATTTGCATGTCAGGTTGCACCTTATATTTATGGTTTTCTTAAAGGCCATGATCAATGTAGTTAGATTCTCACCTTTTCAGCACGTCTTACATTTCAAACATTTTCTGAATCCATTCCAATGGGTAAGCCATGTTCTATTGGCCTTCTGAGAGGTAAAGTCACTCTTAACCATGTAATCCCTTAATGATTTAGATTTCCTGTAAGTGATTTGATTGTAAACAGATTTGTATTGCATTTAATATTCATGTAGCATATCCATTGGCCAGTAGACTCTTTCTGCCATGGTATTGAATAGAGGTGAAGAAAATAGTGTATAACAACATGTGTCCTCATTATTCGTTCATAACATCCCTTGTGCAAACTCCCCCCATGCCCCTCCCCTTCAGCAGATCGTTGCCATGTCTTAGGGACGTGAACAGGACATTTCCCACTCCAATCCCGTGTATTCGCCTAATCGTGATCTCTCCCAGCTCACCAAGCTGGCTATTGACTACCCTCAACACCTCCGGGTCTCATCCGGGCTCCCCTCCCCCAGGGTCGTGCAGTGTTGGACTCCCAGGAAGGGATCGCATCCATGGCGTGGATTCCCCTGATTCTGGTTTTGGGTCTTTCATGGTATCTTGTGTATAGGAAGAGGGGTCCCCTGCTACAAGATAACTTGCCCAAGGCAGGGATAATATTCATGAATGTTGAAAAAAAAACTAGGACAACTATGACTTAATACAACAAGATAAAGAGGCATGTACTAAGGCGAACAGAGACCTGTGGGTACAGAAAATAGAAAAATATTCTTATTTATTTTTCTGATAAAATAGAGTTATCGCTGTATCTATATTATTTCATGCTATCTCCAGTGCCTCCCAGGCCCTGGCCCTCTCAACCGAGCTCATCCTCCCCCTTTGATCATTTCTGAGCAAGACCCTTCCCTCACATCCCAGCCCATTTCTCTAGTTCCTTCTTCCACAGTGTTATTGGAGGCCCTTCTGGTAATTTTCAATGCCTCTTTATTTCTCATTTAGCCAGAATAAAGGCCAGGTCTAGGAACCTGCAGGGGACCCATGTTATGGAGGTGTGGGGGAACAGGCCCAGGAGGCAGCGGGCCAGCATACAAGATATAGAACACTCAATGTTTGCTGCCACTGTTTTCGTGACTTCGTCCTAGTAATCATGCAATGTCAACACTCCGAATTCCCCACACTGTGGGCATCCCTTGCCCTCCCTGGAAATATTTGTTAATGCGCCCCTGGGTGAAGTACCCTCTGTATAGGATAAAGAAATTAATTGGCCTAAATCGGGTATGCCTCTATACCTTGGGGTTCCTGGTCAAAACTTTTACTCAGTCATTTTGCCATCAGTAGGGGCGCCCAAGTCTGTCGTCTAGTGGCCCCTCAGCACTGTCAGTAGTTGCAGGGCATCCTCACCCATCGCTCTATAATGGTATGTAACTGCTTTAAGTCTGCCTCCCACAGTGCCGATGTATCTGCAAGTGTTGTGATGAGTTGGTTCTGAGGTTCCCGCTTCACATCGTCTGAACCACTACAGTTGCTCTGCTAAGTAATAAGTTTCAAAGTCGGGGGCCGCACCCCTCCATCCTCTGTCACTGTCAGGCGCTGCATCGTCTTCAGGGCTATTTGTTTGAGGCCATTGCCCCAGAGAAAGGCTGTCCATGGGGAGTTCAGGTCAGTAAACCATTTCCCCTGTATCTATATAGGCAATGCCGTGTAGAAGTACAACAGGCGTGGGAGTGCCACCATTTTTAAAAGTGCCACCCTCCCAGCCACTGACAGCGGTAAGCCTTTCCAGAAGTCCCTATTCCCTTCTAATAAGTCAGATTGAGAAGGGTATATATTTCACGCTGAGATACCCCAGACAGCGTGGTTCCCACTGCAGGCTTCCCAGCCCATCTGGTGGGTGTCTACCCCCTGTCGGTGGGAAAAACCAAGACTTCTGCCAGTTGACCTTAAGTCCCGACTTCTACCCAAATTTGGTCATCAGCTCCCTCTGCATCTCCCAGGAACAGTAAGTCATCAGCATTTAATGCTATATGGTGTGCATGTCCCCTTATTTGTCTGCTGCAGTGTCAATTGCATGTCTGGGCGAGACTGGCCAGCGGCTCCATGGCCAGGGCAAACAGTAGTGGGGAGAGGGGGTGCCCCTGTCTCATACCCTGCTCCACCCCATACTGCTCTAAAATTATGCAGCCTGTCCGGACTTGTGCCAAGGGATCCATATATAACCACCTGACCCGTCTCAAAAAGCCCTGTCCCAGCGGCATATGTTCCATGGCCGCATATAGAAACTCCCACTCAAGGCTATTGAGGGCTTTTTCTATATTGATCGCAAAGACTGTTGTTGTAATTACCTGGCTCGAGACATAGAATGAGATGACCTCATGGATTGTCATGAGGCATTCTTTCCTTGGCCAAGCTGCTGGAGAGAACTGTCGGTGGTTGCCAGAAATAAAGATTCACTGAAGACTCTCTGCTTTTCGGCTTTTAATACTGGCGACTCCCCTACCATCCCACGCAAGATTGACATCTCAGTCTATTTATCGACATTACTGTTTGGTGAGTCGAATTAAAATGCCCTCCTTCAACAGTTGTTGAGAAACAAAGAAAGAAGACGTGCTACAAGAACCAAGTGACATTGAAGAACGTGGGCTGGATCTGAATGGGCCCCAGAAGCTTTTCAGCTCCTACATATCCTACTAGAAGGAAATGATGCAACAGTGCTTACGACGATTCTAAATATAGGCTTCAACTACAGATGTCAAATACACACCAAAGTGTGTATTTCACAAGATTACAGAGTTTACTGAATTTGATGGTTCTCTTCTAACCACTACAGTAAGTGACAGTTATAGGCATACTTTTGAAAACTGTCTGCGTGCCTGCGTTCCATATCTTCTTGCGTTCTCGGTCTCCTCCATCTTCACAATCGTGCTGTTATTGATGCTTGACGTACGCGTTGTATCACGCAACGTGTGGCGGCCATCTTATTGAAGGTCAGGAAATCCTTCAAAATGCACGCAATGCGATCTCTACTACTTTTCAACTGCATATTAACCAGCGCTAAAGCAATCCTCAACGCTCCGGTATTTTAATGTTCATCAAATAAGTTTTACGGTGAGACTTAACTATTTATTTCAAACCAAGACATTTTAGGGCAAGTGAACCTTTTTTTGAGACCTTACTGTTGATTCAAAACCAAGACATTTAGGGGCAAGTGAATTTTCTTTTGAAGCAACTGAGATTTTATTTTACCAATCACCATGGCCACAAGTACAAGCATGTCCCAACCCCCTGCCTTCTTGTCAGAAAAGGGAGATCCGATTCTCCCAAGGTGGAGGAAAAGGTGGAGAACGTTATTTTATTTCCTATATTGTGGCAATTGGGGGAGAAACGTTTTCAGCCTTCAGGAAACAAGCTATTCGGTTACATAACCTGGGTGTTGAAGGTAGAAATATTTATGATAGCACGGACCTTATACCAGTAGGCAATGGTGATGGAGAGCCTGCCGAAGTTTTTGAGATGTCAATGACTATGCTAGCGTATAAAATATCATCTGCGGTGCACTCTGGTTGGTACCTTTGATTCAATAAAACTATAATCTGTAAATTTGTCTGCGTAGGTGTGCTGTCTTTGTAGTGGTTCTACCTGCCCACTAATTCAACAAAGAAGAGTGTATCGAAGACAACAAGTCATAGACAAAGACTGCACTACCAATAAAGCACTCTGCCTAGAGTGTATACAATGTTATACTGAATTCTGTTAGGAGCAATTATAAAATTATTACATCAAGTGAACAAAATAAACATTCTGCTGTTGACTGGTATACATGTACATAAACATAATGACATAATTTCAATCCGGCGTAATGCAATGCTTCTTTAATTCAAAAGCACGTTTCGTTGATGAACCATGAACTTTATGTTAAATTGCATTATGATACAGACTTGAGGATTAATAATCCCAATGCATTTCGGGTGTGACATACACCCTTCGTCAGGGGAAATCTGTAACGAGTACATATACAGTGAATTAACAAATCATTCTAATTAATCAAATTGTACAATTAATGGCCTCAAAATTACCAGGAAAAAACAAGAGATTTAATGTATAATAAAAATAAGAATATTATTAAGTGTACTACTCAGGAACTGCATTGTATTAAAATGAATAGGTATACCTTAACGAAAGTGCCAGATGGAAAAAACCTAAATTCAAAAGATCCAGAAAAGTGAAAGAAATTGTGAAATAAGAAAAGAACATGCTGAGAGTAAATGAGAGAGAACCCATTATGCCCATTTCGGTGAGCAGAGTGACAATCAGTGTGGCTGGAAAAAATGTGCACTATGCTATATCTATGTTGATTATTCCCAAGAAGAATCCTAGTAAAGGTACCTTCTCTCTCTTATCCAACCGTTACTGTAATGCCAGTGATCCTGGGCTCTGATTAACGATTAAAATATCTGAAAATGATAAAACTCAATGTCTAAGTCTTCCAACTATGAATGTAATAAAAAATGATTACTGGTCTAACGTTGAAATGACTGTCTCACCTGACGATACTTAAAGCAGACACCAAGACAAATCCTTATTCAGTGAAAAAACGCCCAAAAATGTCCTGTCAAAAACGTGAAAGACTCTTAGTATTTCCATAAAAAAGTCCATATCACCCATGTACCTTATCACCAGAGTGACCAAAACCGGTGCATCTCACCTTCAAACAACAAAGTCAACTGATGGGCATTCGAATGGGGATGTTCATGAGGATGAACTTCTCGCTACACCAAGAGAAAACACAAATAAACTTACGTAAGCGAGGGCATAACCAGAATTAAAACTGGGGTCAATGCTCCCCGTTACAAAAATCCATTACTCTAACACAAGACTTACTGTTTGACGACGTGCAGAACCTCATGCGTGAAAGTCTTGATGACCGACGTGTAAACCTCTTCTGTTGCATTCTATCTTACATATACCTCTCAATCTCCTACGCATGCGTGCTCAGAATATTGAACACTGACGAAAGACTAATGTGTGTTTAAATGACGTGCACGGCGGCCATGTTTGCGTGTGCATGAACGTGAAAGTATGTGATTACGAGAAGTAAAGTCACCCGAGATCGGTGAATACAGGATAAAATGAAAAGATGAAGGAATAAAATCAAAGAAAAATGCACAAATTATACACAAAATGAAAATAGCAAAAATCTAAACCTGTTTTGGAGAATCGACAATATACAATATACATTGTGTTTTACATTTTGTATATATTAACATAAGGATCTACTGCTGGTGATCATGAAAGGTTGTAAACCTATCATTGATTAAACAACCTGTATGTGGAGAAGTGTGGCTCATTGAGTGGAGAAGTGTGGCTCAATGATTAGAGCGGCAGACCCTGATGCAGAGGTCTAGCCCGGGACCAGGGTTCAATTCCCCGCCTCGGCGGGTCTTGGGTTCAAAATTCCACAGACCTGATAATTCTTTCCTCGGTTCCATTCCAATCATGGCGTCCCACTCTGCAACTCTGGGCAATAGCTTGCTTAATCTCCACAACGGCCCCCTCAATGCTAAGGATGCCTGGCCTCCACCTTGGGGGTGTCCAGGAGTAGACGCCTCACAGAGAAAGCCAGGATGGGTTCTACAGCGGTATTCGTACAAGCGCCTTGAGACCCTTGCGGGTGAGTAGTGCACTATACAAGTATCAATTTTACATTTACAATTTATGTGGCTAATATGCTGGTCTATAAACAGGTAATTAGTAGAATATTTAAACAAATCGATCAGTAATCTCATGTTGCCATTGTTCACACTAAAGGTGCAGATGTGCAAAGTCTTATATACATCTGAATCACGAAGTGCTTAAAGAATAGTAATTGCAACATTTCAAAATATTTACACATGGCCTATCCAAGTATGTACCAATACGGTATAATGAAGAGGTTACACAATAATGCCTATAAAGATATTGAGTAGCTGTGGTAAACATGTGTCTCACGTGACACATACCAAGTAAACCTCCCATATGAATATTGCTTAATTATAAAAACATGGTTAACAAAGTTTTAGTGATGCACACATCGATAATGACTGTGAAATGTGAACAATCAACAAATGCTAATCAAACTAAAACCAGGTCATTGTGTTAAGGTTACAACTATTGCTTCGAATAGCCAGAATGTCAAAAAATCAGGTGCAGACCAGGAGACATGTTACAGGAAACATTGGAGCTCTAATTTGTCATTGAGACTATGCTAGGGCATTATTTCAGACCTCGCATAAATGTAGTTATGGAACGTCACAGATTTTCCACCAGAGTCCAAGGTCCTAGTGAACGTGTGGGCAGTTATGTTGCTTTTCTGAAAACCCGTGCTTGCACGTGTGAGTTTGGAGAGCTTTCAGATTCCCTGGTGAGAGACCAACTTGTAAGGTGCACAAATAGTACCAGGATACAGGTAAAGTTTTTATCCAAAAATCCATCGTTGACTGAAGCCATTGCTATTGTGGAGGGTGTTGAAAATACTTCTTTGGGTGAAGGAGATGAGAAAGAATCGTGAAGATAATTAACAAAAACAGGGTGATGACAATAAACAAAGCCAGGGTGGTGGTCATGCTTTATCTGATACTGACATTTGTGAAGAATTAACAGACACGAAGGGTAGAAGTGCTCCAAGGAATACACAGTCGAGACATCCTCCTTACAAAGACATTCAACCACGCGCTGAACGTGATGTACAACAACGCTATCCTGATGGAAGAAGAAACACTATTGACAATCGGAGAGGGCGATGTTATAGATGTGGAAGTTATTCCCATTCATCTAATTATCCTAACTGTTATGCTAAAGATTCTGTGTGTAACAAGTATGGCATTAAGGGGCATTATGCTTGTGTTTGCAGATCTTCTGGTAAGGGTAGAGGGGCTGAAAGTACGCCTAAAACAATTCGCACCGTCGTTGTCTCCAGTGTCACTGGCTGTGATGGGGATGTCGACTCTGGGGAAAATTAACATGGCCTTTTGTAACATTGGTGTGAATGGACAAGAATGTAGTTTTATGGCTGACTCTGGCTCACTCTTTGTCTTGATTGGTAATAAGCAGTGGGACGAGAAAATAGGGATGGACAATGTAACATTACTACCTCCTGACATCAGCCCCCTTAGCTATGGTGGTTCTCTTATAAATGTTACTGGGTACCTTGTGGCTAAAATTGTATTCAAAGGAAGAGAGACTGTTGGAAAAGTGTATGTGAAAGAGGGGGCACTTTGCTTGGATGGAGGCATCCGCATGATTTAGGCATAATTTTGAATCTGGGTGCCAGTAATCTCCAAGACCAAGTTATGTTAGTTGATAGTGTGAGTGAGGGACACAAACATTTTAAGGATTTTCCTGAAGTATTTACAGACACTCTAGGTTGTCTTAAGGGTTTTGAACATCGGATCATTTTGAAGGATGGAGCCAAGCCTTGTGTGTACAAGGTGCGCAAGCCGTGTGTGTTCAAGGTGCTCCAGCCCCTGAAGCTGGAGCTTAAAAGGATGTTAGATTTGGGAGTGATTGAAGAGATAAAAGCCACATAGTGGTTGGCTCCAATTGTTTTAGCTCTTAAGGATGGTGGTGCGGCCGTGAGAATGTGTGTGGACTTAAGCGGACTGAACAAGCGGATCAGGGTGGACCGTCAGCCCCTTCCTAACATCTCTGAGTCCATCAGTTTATTGAAGGGTGCCAAGATTTTTAGTGTACTGGACCTTTCGTCTGCATATCATCAAATTGTACTCCATGGTGATTCCAGACACCTAACCTCTTTTGTAACTCCTTTGAGAGCTTACCGATTTTTGAGGATGCCTTTTGGGTTAGCCTCGGCGGCAGTCTGTTTTCAGAGGATCATGAAGATTGCCCTGGGAGATCTATTGAATGTGATGTTCTTCCAGGAATATATTTTAATTTATGGTAAGGATAAATCTGAACATTGAGTTGTCTTGAGGGCTGCATTGGAGAGGTTGAGAGAGAAAGGTCTCACAGTTAACAAGTGTCGTATTGGGCTGAAGTCTGTTACCTGCCGTCATGTTATTTCTGGAGAAGGAATACAACCCAAATTGGAACTTGCTGAGAATATTGTGAAGGCTCCTGCGCCTGAGGACAAGGAACAGCTTAGGTCCTTTCTAGGAATGACGGAGTTTTACTCCAAGTTTGTTAAAGGTTTCGCCAGTGTGGTGGAGCCTATAAGGACATTGTTGAGAAAGTGTGTATGTTTTGAGTGGTCCCCTGAGTGTGAGGCGGCTTCTGGTTTAGTCAAGTTTGAGATTGGCAGGATGCCAACTCTAGGACACTTTGACACCAATTTGAAAATGATTTTAACCACTGACGCTAGTCTTAAGAGCCTTGGAGCTGTGCTCTCTCAAATTGTTGATGAAGAGGAGAGAGTGGTAGCTTCTGCCTCCAGAGCTCTTAGAGAGGGAGAGGTTAATTACTCTTGTATTGAAAGAGAAGCCGAGTGTGTTCTGGGCAGTGCGTCCTTTCAAGTTTTATCTCTGGGGGATTCCATTCTCTGTTAAGTCTGATTATCGGCCTCTTGTCCAAGTTTTCTCTTGTCATCATAGTGACCACATGACCCCCAGGCTCAAGAGATGGAGTGAAGGTTTTCAAGAATTACTTTTTCGGATTCAGGACATTTCGGGGCAAAGTAGCAAGTCTGCTGACTGTCTGTCACGGTTGCCTTTAACGAATGGGCACGTAGTGAAAGAGTTTGTGTGTATGTGAGCTGGATAACTGAACCCTCCCTGTCAAAAGATGAATGGTTATCCTGTGTTAACAATGATAAAGTGTTTTCCTCTCTCAAGGAAGTTATTTCCAAAGGTTACGCAAACAAACGATGGACGGAATGCTGAATAAATCGGACATTCACCCCCTCTCAAGAGATGTGGGTTAAATCCATCGTTCTTTTGCTCATCATGCCACCCCAGTTTGGACCCAGCCATAGGCAAATCAGTCTTGACCCTGTGCCTCATGGGAACAGTCCAGACCGAACTGCCAAGCCAGGTCCTCACTGGACCGGAAACAAGCATCCTGGGACCGGTTTCGGGGTATTACCCTTCATCAGCCAGTCTAGCTTGAATCCAGTGGCACAGTGAGCAAGGGACCTACATCTGGGCATACCCATCCCACTAAGGGTGAAAGTGCAACGCAAACAAATGATGGACGGAATGCTGAATAAATCAAGCATTCACCCCCAATCAAGAATTCTGGGTTAAATCCATCGTTCTTTTGCTCACCATGCCACCCCAGTTTCGACCCAGCCATATGCAAATCAGCCTTGACCCTGTGCCTCATGGGAACAGTGCAGATCGAACTGCCAAGCCAGGTCCTCACTGGACCGTAAACAAGCATCCTGGGACCGGTTTCGGGGTATTACCCTTCATCAGCCAGGCTAGCTTGAATCCAGTAGCAAAGTGTACTGGGGTGAATGCATGACATTGTTCTGCATTCTGTCCATCAATTGTTCTTTTTGCATTTTGTCACCCCGAGTGGGACCGGTATGCCCAGACGTGGGTCCTGTGCTCTCCATGCCACTGGAATCAAGCTATCTTGGCTGATGAGGGCTGAAAGCCCGAAACTGGTCCTAGGATGCTTGTTTCCAGTCCAGGGAGGACCTAGCCTGGCAGTTCGGGCTGGACTGTTCCCATTGGGTGCAGGGTCAAGACTGATTTGCATATGGCTGGGTCCAAACTGGAATGGCATGGTGAGCAAAAAAAGGATGGATTTAGGCCCAGATCTCTGTACTGGGGTGAATGTATGACATTGCTCTGCATTCTGTCCATCAATTGTTCTTTTTGCATTTCCAAAGGTTTGCCAGATTGCAAGGATCTTGATCATGACCTAAAGCCGTTCTGGACTGTGAGAGAGGACCTCACATTTTGCCATGGTAATCTTATGAGGGGCGATAGGCTAGTTCCTCCTGATGAGCTTAAAGAGAAAATTGTGTATCTAGCCCACAAAGGACATCTGGGTAGGAGTCTTGCCAGAGAGAGGTGTTGGTGGCCTGCCATTGATCGGATGATTGTAAATGCTGTCAAGGACTGCCACTTGTATGCTATTAATGATAAGTCTCATGTCACTTACCGTGTTCCTTTGTCTCCTGAAGAAGTTCCAGATATTGTGTGGTCCAAGTTGGGCTTGGACATAATTGGTCCTTTTGAACTAATGCCCCCTCACGAGAGATTTGTTATTCTCCTTGTTGACTACACCTCCAAGTGGGTGATTTCCAAGTGTGTGAGTGCTGTTAACTCTAGAACTGTGATCAAATTTCTAAAGGATGTCTTTGCATCAGAAGGGATTCCCAAACACTTAGTCACTGATAATGGGGTGCAATTTACCTCTCATTAGATGCATGCTTTCCTTAAAGACCTCGGGATTGTTAATTAGAAAACTGCTTTATATTCTCCACAGTCCAACGGCCTCACAGAAAGGATGAATAGAGTTGTCAAGAGTTGTGCTCAACAAGCATTCGATTCTAGAATGTCTTTCAGTAGTGTGCTAAGAGAAACCTGGTGGGCACATCTCACTGCTCCCAATGCCATTTCTAGAAAATCCCCCTTTGAAGCTTTAAGAGGTAGAATGGCCAACTCTAAGTTGAATCCGGTGTTGCTTACTAAGTGTAAAACAGAGGTTCTCTCCAATGAGCTAAGTTAAACTAGGCTTACCAACTATCAACAGAAGTACAAATTGAGGTATGACAGTTAGATGTCGGTGAGGAGAAAGAAATGGAACCTGGGTGACTGTGTTTTAGTGAAAAATTTGGAACATGGTTACAAAGGTTCATCAAAGGTTCATTGTTCAATCAGTAATCCTGCGGTTTGGTCTCTCGTTTTTGTCACATGCGCCGAGACACCTTTGGGTATTTGTTTGCGCGATAAAAATCGCGAAATAAATAAATAAATAAATCTAATTTCCTAGGTCCTTTTATCATCACTGCCAGTAGGAAGAATATTTTAACTCTGGACAATGGCTGTACCTGGAGTATGTCCAGACTTGTTAAATTCACTGAGACGTCTCACCATACTGTTGAGTCTTCTCGTGATTTTGCTTCTCTGGAGAAGAACAAAATCGCTAATAATTTATGTAGGCACAAGTTGTTGCCTGCAAAATTTAAGGACTATATTCTGTATTAGCATGTTGTTCTCTTGTTTTTTTTGTTTTCACTTTAGCAATTTTCACATGTAATGTGCCTATTTTGCCTTTGTTTGTTTATGTTTTGGTAAAGGAAATGTGTTGTAATTAGCTGGCTCAAGCCATAGAATGAGATGACCTCATGGATTGTCATGAGGCATTCTTTCCTTGGCCAAGCTGCACGAGAGACCTGTTTCTGGTTGCCAGAAATAAAGATTCACTGAAGACTTTCAGCTTTTCGGCTTTTAATAACTGTCCCGCCCGGTCCTATGCCTCCATTATTGTCAGGAGGCGATGTATGTTGAGCGCCATATTCCGGCCTGGGATCAATCCCACCTGATCTGGCTGGATGAGCGTATGGTCCTAAATGGCAAGAGCCTTGTTGCTAATATCTTACTTCACATCTTAAAATCCAGGTTAAGCATGGAAAAGGGCCTGAAGGCTTTACAGTCCATAAGGGTTTTACCTGGTTTGAGAAGAGGAACAACCTGTGCCTCCCGTATGGTGTGGGGAAGGAAACCCTCCGCTGCTGCTGCCTCAAACATGTCCACCAGCCTATGGGCGAGATCCTCTATGTAAGCGGCGTAAAACTCTACACCGACTGTCCCTGGTGTTTGGCCTCTGGCCAGCCCTTTAATAGCTGCTCTAACCTCCTGCATGTCTGTAGGAGGCCCCAGCCCCTCCACATCCTCCTCCGCCGTCAGACAGGGAGCGGCGCAAGGAAGTACTGGATCGTCTCTGCCCATTGTCTTGTCAAACTCTTATACAGGGTAGAATAGAACCCTAGGAACCTCTGGTTGATCTCATTTTGCCTATATAGCCGGTGCCCATCATTGTCCTCAACTTTTATGATTGGGGAGCCCCTCCGGGCCGCATTAGCCAGTGAAGCCAGCAGAGATCCCACTCTAGCTCTTTCTGCATGGGTTCGTTCCATATATATTTTTTTATAATGAAAACAGCTCGGCCGCCCAACCTGTGTGGCCACCCCATCTTTGGCATCCAGCAGGGCCTGGCCCAGCTCAGGGTGCCCCAGTCTCAGTCTTTCTTGGGACCTTAGTTCCTGGTCCGCTGCCTCCAACTCTGTCTCTAGGATATGTTGGACTCCTACAGACTTTGCCTTACATCTACCCTTGATTACCACATTATAGGCAGCCCATTCGCTCAATCTGGAAGAGGCCGTACTGGCATTCTCAGTGAAGTAATTTGAGAAGTATCCCCTTATATCGTCAAGGAAAATCTGGTCGTCTAATGCTTCCGGTTTGAGCTGCCAAGTAGGTATGTTTTGACTGGGAGTCCCCCACCGTAGGTGCAAGAGGACTGGGTTATGATCCGACACCATGTGTGTGGGGTATTCTACATCATGGGTGAGGGAATGGCTATCCGGGGAGCACAGGTAGATGTCCAGCCGAACATGGAGGTCATGCATGTGGGAAAAATAAGAATAGTCTTGAATCCTAGAGTGGAGATGTCTCCAGAAATCTATCAGTTCCCATCTACTCTGCCAATCTGCAAACACCTTCAACACGCAATGTACAGGCATCTCTCAAAGATGGGGATGCGAGCTGTCCATCGAGGGATCAGCTATACAATTAAAGTCCCCTCCCAGGATTGTGGAGTGAAGTAGGTAGGTCGCCAAGGTGCATGAAATCTTCGACAAAAAAGCTCCCTGTTCAGCGTTGGGCCCAAAGACACTAATTATTGCTACATCTCGACCATCCAGCATACCGGTGACTACCACGTATCGGCCCTCGGGTCTATTAAGTCTCAGTATGTTGAAAGGGGACCCCCACCCTGATTCTCCTCTAGCAAATGCCGAGTACGATGTGTAGTATACCTGACCCCACCACCTGCGTTTGAGTACGGTCCCTTTCGTAGCCAGCAAGTGGGTCTCTTGCAATAGAGTGATGTGCACTCCGCGCCTATTCAAATGGGAGAATATTTTATAGCACTTGGACATGGTGTGCATAACTCTAATATTCCATGTGAAAACCTTGTATAGTGTGAGGTCAGCCATTAATGTGTTTCAGAAAAGGCCTGGAGTCTGCCCTCCAGACATGTTCCCACAGCTCGGAGAGGTGGGAGCCCCCCATCGTGCTCCAGTATGTAAGTCCCCGGCTTACTTCATCTGCAGATCCCTTAACCAATAACCCTATATGTAGTAAAATAGGAGGATCTCCCTCCATGGTCACCCCCGCTTTTTTCTGGTGTCACTATGTTTTTCTGACAGTCTGACTGGGATATTGCTGATCAGGGCCCCAGTCTCTGTGCTTCTTCCCGAAATTGGACATGGTGAGTACTTGGGTACACTCCTTATTGGCTGATGGCATACCCTGTTAAGTCCCTAGTATATAGTACTAAGGACCCAGGGCATAGGCACACCAGGGGTCTCCCAAGGGCTGAAGCATGCATTATGCCACTCCTGAGAGACCACTCAAATTGTGACTCCAGGCCTACCATTGCAGCCTGTATAAGCTGGTGCTAGCACCACTTCCGACAGATTTAGGTTCCCATATATCTGCGATCATTACACTTAAAACCTATAAGTCACCCCTAAGGCAGACCTTTTAATCTTGAAGGCAGGGTGCTCAGTTGTAAGTGTGAGGGTGAACCTGCATGAGCAGGGCTCCCCTACACCCTTTGGAGTCCATTCTCCCGGGTTGTAAGTGCATCATACAAAGAAAGAGTATGCTGTTCCTCCTGGTCAGGGGTGATTCTGTGAAGTACACAATCTACCCCGGGTGGAGATAAAGTGAAAAATGAAAAACGATGTCAAAAATGAAAAGGGAGTGGGGGACCCACAAGGGTGGAACTAAAACCCTCACACACCCAGCAAGCTAGGTGTCATGCTTCATCATCTGGGTTTTGCTCCTCGTCGGGTCGGCGCTGCAATACCCAACGGGCACCCTGTAAGGGGCTCTTTATCGGAGATCTTTTGTTCCTTGCCGTAAGATGAGTTCAAGTAAGGGCCAGGTAGGTGTAGATGTTGGGTGGGTGTATTAAAAAGGGTTGATTAGTCTGAATAACGTAATTTATTAGGTCAGTAAACCACCCTATTTAAAAACAGTGTGAGTGGCGGTAGTCTGGACTCATTGAGTCAAGGACTAACAACGCTCAGCTCGGATGGTCAACATGTTTCTCGCCTAATGGTCAGGAGGATCCAGCGGCAATTCATCAGGACCAGTGTGGTGCAAACTATCTACAATCGTGAGGGTGTATGACAGGGTCTCACATATGTGTATGTACCTAGTCAAGTCTGCCCTAAGAAAGTGTGAATTAATCTATCACTTTCGCAATGGAGTGGCCTAGAAGAAAGGGAAGAAGCATAGAAGGCCAACAAAAATCGATTAAAATCACTTTATCATAAATGTACATTAGTGTGATGGAGCTGAAGACTCCTCGTGTGCATGCACTATATAGGAAGCAAATGCGCTTTATCTCCACCCGGGGTAGATTGTGTACTTCACAGAATCACTCTTGACCAGGAGGAACAGCATACTCTTTCTTTGTATGTCTTTCCAGGGCATGTACGCTGGACCTCATTAAATATAGCCCACCCATTTTACTTCCTCTCTTTTGTTTAGTTGTAAGTGCATCAGCCATTATAACATGTGGAGTGTCAGGCTCACCTGAGGTCTCCGCGGGGGCAGGAGTCAGATGAATAATTCCCAACTTCCCTTCACCACTAGTCCGCCCAACAAGGTCATAGCGGTACCAGCTAATAAGGGGAAGAGGGGAGACCAGGGAAGGAGAAGTAGAGACAGGGCAGGTCCAGCACACGACCAACACCACGGCAGCTCCACTGGTATCCGGAAGAATTCCTGTGAACAGAAGGCTAAATCAACAACTGGACAGACAAAGAGCAAACATATATAACTAGTGGTTTGCAAAATGTTTTACCTGGAAATCTCCCCTCTTCCGCTTGTGTCCACAGTGCATGTAAAAGTACAACAGAAGCGATATTCCTAAACACAAAAAGTAAAGTTAACACCTGGTAACAATGCTTCCTAGTGGGGTACTTATGTGGGAAAATAGTAGTTTATCTTACCCCCCCAAACATGTGAGGAATACGTTATACTTGGTGGCTATATAGAAGTATTTTGGTTAACAGCACGATCTTCCAACCGAGCAACAAAAATTCAGTAGGCTGCAGTAGATTGCCACCCAATCAATTACGTCAGTGGATCTGTAGCGAGTCCCCAAAGAAATAGAGGCGACTGCCCACCTCTATTAATATTGTGCTCTGTGCTGCGCCACTATGTACTCCTTGCCTCAGGAGCCGCGATGGCCGTTATGGGGACTATATATATATATATATATATATATATATATATATATATCACGTCAAACAATTGGATGCCAAATCATATGCAAACACTTGTTCGAAAATATAAGGAAAATGCAGATGCCTGAAGCCTACTCGAGAACGAGCCCTCGTTCGAATAAGCGGAGGGAGCCAATCAAGGGAGGGGGGCGTGGCCACCTAACGAGCGATAGCGCGTTACCGCCAAACCCAGAGATTTCGATACACAGGTGCCAAGGAAGCGGAGAAGGTCCGAAGAAGATCCTCGAGCCGCCTTCGAAGAACCGGGGTGCGGGAGCAGATGTGGAACCTCCGTAGCTCCGAAGGGGAAGCGGAATCCTCAGACGCGACGCGGCAACGCTGGAGCCCGGGACCCGGAAGAGACAATAGATACCCGGAAGTGCTCAGCGAGAAAACAGCTAGAACGCGAAGCGTCTGCATTCTCTACACGTCGCGTTTTATGCCGACGATGACTCCACCCTCGCCTCCCCCCGCACCGCAGCGCCGATTCGGGCACAAACATGACATGGAGTGGCCAAGTGTCCTGCGCGATGACCATCTCTAAACTGGCTGTAGCAAACCCTGTCATGTTTGGTATCTAACATGTTGGAATCATACCTCCCACACTGTAAATGGTGTTGGCGGTATGATTCCATGTACTGTAACACTACTCTGGGAAGCCCTCAGTTCTCCCGGTACCAGTCTTCCAGAACCAGACAGCAAGCTAGGGCTGCTGCCAACCAGAGACATGTTTTTGCCCTCCAGCTGCTGAGCCAAGCTCAAGCAGGCGAAGGCAGAACAATAGATATCCTGCCACAGGGAGGTGTGACCACCTCCCAGACAGGGTTCAGTGTATTGGGGCAGGGTAGGGGCTCTTGCCAGCGCCACTGAGACAGCCGGAGGGCCACATTTGGTGCCCTCCTTGCATACTCCAGTTCAAACCAGTTCAGGGAACCTTTGGCTCCTGTCCTGGCGCAAAACTGGACAAAGGGTATGGGAGTATCCTCCCCACTATCCAACCCCTCCCCTGGGAGGGAACCATGAATTGTCCCAACCCTTTCCTAAGGGTACTTAAGGGCTTACCTGTGAGTGGATCCCTAGATTCATCATGGGACAAGATCCAGATCATACACCACTTCAACTTTGACCATCTGGACTTTGCTTTGGGAACCGAGACTGCAACAGGGAAGATCCCTGCTGCTCCTGGTCTGGTCTGACTGCTGGTCTTCTGCAATGTCTGCTCCATACAGATTCTTCACCAGGCCTCTGGATATCCAAGACACCTGAAAGAATCTCCCTTAGAGTGAAGGAGTCACTCACCTGAATCTGCAGGCACCGCAACGTAGCTGACTGGTCTGCTGATCCTGGGCTCCCACAGACTCTGAAAGGCTCAGCAACACAGGTGGTGGTTCTGCAACTCCCTCGAGGCCTGAACTGTCTTCATACTGAGTTTGAGGCCAGTATCCCTTCTCAGAACCACTGGAACAGAACCCCTGTGCACGGCTTCGACTTGCCAGTGCCAATGCGTGTTGACTCTCTTCTCCAGAGATCTTCAGGCTTCCTGAAGCTCCAACCTCAAGCAACTCCTGCAGGCAAGATCTTTGCCCTCACCGCTTCCTCTGTACTGTGGGCCTTCTTCATTGGTGAGCTGCTCGAGGTCCTCTTGCGTCCTCTTGAGGGTCTTCTTGGGCATAAGTGGGCTCCCGTGCTTGCTCGGGGCCTTCTCTGACTTACCTGCTTGTGGTGAGTCACTTGGACATTGCTGGTCCCGACACTCCACCTTTATCTTCGACTACGTTGCTTGCCACTGCCAAGGCTTGTTGGTTCCCCTGCTGCCGGATACTGACCCCTTGGCTCTCGACATCCGACGTGGGACAGCTCGTGAACGTCTCCTGGTCTTCTACAACATCGCCTGGTCCGCACAGCTACACATACTAGGGCACCGTCAACCTCTCCTGCATCTCCGACATCGGTGGGCATTCACTTTCCGTGCCTCCTGGTCACTCCTGAGTTGCATAGACTCTGTCCCCTCTGCTTGCAGGTACCTCTCATCTTGAGTCCACCTTTGGGTTCAACCGAACTCCTTTGTTTTCACCACCAGCGGCATCATTCCTGAAGTCCTCCATTGAGGTCTACGGCTGTTTGTGACGTCACTTGACACCTATGCACCGACTTCCTGGTGTAGGTATGCTGGTTCCTGGGGTATCCATGGGTGGGGTGACTCTTCAACCTTCCATCTTCCACTGGGATTCTTCAGGGTTCAATTGGAAGGGTCCTTCTTTAAAATTGCCCCGCGACTTACCTATTGAGTAATATTGAGCAAGCGGTCATGTTCCCACTCTGCACACAACCTCCGTGGCGTTCCTAGATACTCTCCTACGGTGGTTCCTTGGGTCCCCGGCTCTTCTACATCTTTTGTTTCTATTCTCGACTTGGCTTTCAACTGCGTAGTCCACTCTAAACTCTGGACAACCATGGGTGCGATGTGCATAGATCACAAACTGATCGTTCTTCTACGGCAAACGTATTCAGAGGCAACAGCCTTAGTCCCTTATGGAAGGGACGGGTAATGCGCCAGATCATTTAGGATTATGAGAGGTGCCAGGCAAAGTTGCGTCCTCGCCCCTCTCTTATTTTCACTTTATACAAACGGAGTGGAAGGAGTCTTGAAAACGTGCTCGTCTGATGTCCCACAGTTTCCCTCAGGTCCATTACCAATCCTGGCTTACGCGGAAGCCGCCGTCCTAATAGCCAGGACAGGTGTAGCACTGCAATGCCTAATAGACACCTATGTAGGCTTCCTTACATCTATGGACCTTAAGGCCAGTGAGTCCAAACATTCATCTTAGTCTCAGGGCTATCACCCTCAAAAAAATATCCAGCTGTTCCACATAGAATTCGAAAATTAGCTGTTGTGGAGACCTTATCATACCCAGGGGGTGTTTCTGACATCAGACAAACCTGGTCTCTCATGATGGGTAGTACCCCTAACCATGACAAAAAAGATATACATTGCTAAAACTATCTTGGCAGCTACTTAGGGGGCAGGGGTTTGGGGCACAGCACTAACCGACTGTAAGGGAGTAGGATCTGCTTCTTATGGTTACCCCCACTTTTTGCTGATGTTTCACTGTTTATCGACTTTAGTCTGGCTGGGGCCCTGCTAACCAGGACCCCAGCCTAGCTGCTTCCTCTCTAAATAGATTACCAGTACTTTAGGTACACTCCAGATTGGATTCTGATCGAGCCCGCTCCTTTTTAATGTTTACTTGACCCCGCTGGCAGAACTGATCTCTAAAACTGGGATCAAAATTATATCTTATGCGGACGATACCCAGTTACTGTTCACCTTTCGGGATGTATCCACCTCCACTTTTGAGCCGCTAAAAGAGTGCCTTAAGAATACTGCAGCCTGGATGGACCGTAACTTTTTAAAACTCACCGCGGACAAGACAGAGATCTTATTCTTTAATCAACCTTCTCCCCTCAAATCTGTGGTGGCCTGATGAACTAGGCTCTGCATCCCTACCTAAGGATTCGATCAAGAATCTAGGCGTTAGATGGGACAAACATTTGTCCCTGTCTACACAGGTTTAAACGGTTTCGGCCGAAAATTCATTAATTATCTGCCCAATGCAACCCGTAAAACAGTGGTCCATGCGCTGATAACCTCCCATCTGGATTATGCTAATGGATTATATCTGGGTCTTTCACTTAGCTTGATCCGCAGACTCCAGACTGTACAAAATGCTGCGGCACGCCTGATCTGCGGGGTCCCACTTCGTCACCACATTTCCCCCTATTTAAGCCAACTTCACTGGCTGCCCATTGCTAAGCGAATAGAATTTAAGGCTTTGACCTTAGCTTTTTGGGCAAGTAAAGGTAAAGGGCCGCTTTATTTAAGGAAGAGACTCCACCCCTACCATCAAGCCAGACTTCTTCGATCTAACAACAAATATTTTCTTGTCACACCCCGGTTCTTAAAAGCTAGAATGGGAAGCAAATCCTTTGAGGTGGGTGCCACTCAATGTTGGAATAATTTACCTCTTGTGCTATGCCTGATTCAGTCAGATCTGGAGTTCCGTAAGTCTCTTAAAACCTGGCTATTTAGCCGATTCGATTAGCCTTGCTGCTCACTTGCTCTGCTCTTTGTCTGCTCCAGCGCCGGGACACCCCGTTGGGGGAAGCTGTGCGCTTAATAAAATTCTTTATTATTATTTTATTACCCTTATAAGTCCCTAGTATATGGTATACTATGTACCCAGGGCATAGGTACCCCAGAGGCCTACCAGGGGCTGCAGCATGTATTATGCCACCTCTGGGAAGCACTCCAAAATGGCACCACAGGTCTGCTACTGCAGCCTGGGTAAGGTGGTGCATGCACCCCTTACTGAGATATAGGTTCACTATATCTCTCCATATAACTGCACATGTAAACCTATCCATCACCCCTATGGCAGGCCTTAACAATCCTGAAGGCAGGGTGCTGGGATTCATGTGAGAGGGTGCCCATGCATTTGGCTTTTGGAACCTTTATTCCGGGGTTGTTTGTGATGCAGCAAGACCATATACTCTTAAGTGCATTATAACCAAACGATAAATGCTAACTTTGGAATAACAGCACGGCAACATGTCGTGCTTTGTGTCAAACACCTTGGAATCATACCCCCACACCAGTAACTGGTGTGGGAGTATGATCCCACCCTTCTAGAGGGAGAGATATGACAGCACCGGTATATCCGGTACCCGCTAAACAGACCCTGGCATCACAAAATGGATGCTGCCAGCCACATACACGAGTCTGCCCTCCTGCTGCTGGACGAAACTCCGGCAGGGGAGGTCTGGACAATAGATTTCCTGTCACAGGGAGGTGTCACCTTCTCCCAGACGGGCTTTAGTGTATTGGGGTTGTGTGGGTGCACACCAAGAGTTCTTTGAAGTCCTGCACTGGGGGCACATTTGGTGTCCCTGTACATAGTCCAGCTCAAACCGGTTGCAGGGGCTACCAGCCCCTGCTCTGGCACGAAACTGGACAAAAGAAATAGGTGTGGTACCCATCTTTTCTGACCCTCCCATAGGTGGGTCCCTAGAGTTTGTCCTGCCCCTTCCTTGGGTATAAGAAAGGAACCCGTGGCTACAGGAATTTAGATTACACCTAGATGAAACTCTGATACAGAATCCTGGAACTTCGACGATCTACAAGGCGCTAGATGACTGAAGAATCTCCATTGGAGTAAAGGAGTTACTCCCTGCAAGGCAGGCACCTAAGACGCATCTGACCGGTTTGCATCTCCGAAGCTCCCGCCGGACTCCGAAGAGTGTGCAACACAGGAGGTGGGTTCCCAGACTTCCCAGAGGCTGACCCGAGCTCCCAGCAAAGCTGAGACCCGTAGCCCTCGTGGGGATCGTGGAACCGGAAGCCCTGGACACCGTGCACATTTGCAAGTGCATATGCTTCTCGTCGATCCTTGAGGCTGTGCTTTTGGCTACTTGTAGTCCATACCCCGAGCAGTGTCTTCACTGAAGATTACTGGCCTGCACTCACAAAGTGTCCTGTGGGCTGGTATTGTGTGATTCCTCTCGAGGTCCCTTCGCGATCCCTGGTCCGTCGACTGGTGGGTCCCTGTGAAGACAACTTCAACTTTAATTGGGCTTACCTGGTTGCTCCAGACCGGACTCTCTCGCTTGGGGAGTCCCCAGGACCTTGCTGGTCCGCACCAAAGCATCTTTTCTCTTCCTGCGTGGGTTGCTGTTGCCAAGGCTTGTTGGGTTCAATCCGAGCACCGACACTGCAGCACTCGACATCCTTCGTGGGACAGCTCAACGCCTCCTGGTCCTCGTGGCTGCAGAGTCCAGCTTCACCTCTTCGCACCTGAAACACTGGACATCGGTGGGCATTCGTCTATCGTGCCCCTGGTCACTGGCAAGTGACCCAAACTTTGTCCCCTCTGCTTTCAGGTTCTTCTGATTTTCGATCCAGGCTTGGATCACACCGGGCACTTTTCTTCTTCCCGGCAGCAGCACTTTGCAGCAGATCACCATTGAAATCAACGACGATTCCCGACACCATTTGACACCTATGCACCCGGCTTCCCTGGGTGAGGTATCTCGAGTACTCTGGTGCTCCCGTGGGTGCTGGCCCTAGAACTCCCCAAGTCTAAAGGGTTTGCTCAATATCCTCTCCTAGGTGTCCTTAACTTCTAAAATTCCAACCGCTACTTTCCCATAGAATAGTACGGGGCTCGTGCCTGTGTTCTCACACTGCACATGTTCCCCGTGGGTCTCCTGTGTCATTACCTTGGGTGGTTCGTTGGGGTCCCTGCAATTCTATGTGCTCTAGGCACTGTCTAGTCAAGTCGTGGTTCTTATACCACTTTATATATGTTTGGTCCGCCCCTAGGGCCCATTGTATATTGTGCTACTTACTGTTGTTTTAGAACTGAATTATTGTGTATCTTGGACTCTAATCTCATAAATAGATTAGTAGTGAGTGTTTAGAAATAAATATATATATTTTATATATACCTTGTGTGGTTCCCCTTTCATTTAGTGATTCAAGAGGTTATAATCTGGTAAACCAAGCTGCTTTACACCCCTTGAAGACTAAGCCTGAAGGCTGCTCTCCATAGCTACCTCTAGGATAGCTTTCAATAAAGGTTGTCTTTAAACCTGTCATCAATAAGGGTTGTTTGGACTGGTGCAAGGTGCCCACTATAACTAGTGGACAGCATATACCAGGCCAACTTCTCACACCGACCCCTTACAGAACATGGAGAATGGTTTCTTAAAAAGTATGGCCTCCCTCCCTCTTTCGTTCTTAAGTCATGTCACTCATTTAGAATTGGATATGCCCTATGTGTCTGACATGGTGAGAGTGGCACCGATCATGCTGTGGCACTCAGTATGTAATAGGGACACAGTGGATCTTAACTAGACTATCGTATTAAATTGCCGCTCACTGGACAAAGCTCATAAAATTCCCTGGTTAGAGTATGTTGAATCGACTTTGTACTCACTAGGAATCCTTGAGCTGTACGTTAATCCCATCTTGTGTACCTGGTTCCCTAAGAAGAGGTTAAAGGCACTATTTTTGGCAAAGCTAGCATATGAAAGGGAGGAGTCCCACAAGCTAAAAACTACTGTGAAGACCTATTATTCGATTTCACCAGTGCCAGATTGAATATTTTTATCTGGATGCTGTAAGGAATCTGCAGCATAGGTTTATTCTTTTCAGGTTCCGTTTAAATGTAATCCCTCTAATGCTAGGCTTTCCCTCAAAACAGTACGCTCATAGTGACCTGACAACCTGTCCATGTGATAAATCTTCAGCCCAGTCCAACCTTCACCTTTTTTTCTTTTCTTTTGCCATTTTTATAAGGAGCAGAGAGCCAGATATATTAGACCTCTTAACGCTGCAAGGTTTTAAGCAGTGCCGCGTCGCCCTGTTCTATCTTAAGAAGCTTTATGATCCCTTTGTATGTTTCTGTGTCGCCTAACTTCTTTGGGCTTGTAAACGAAGGAGAGGTTTATCAGAATTGGAAAGCTATGTTGACCCTTAGCTTTAAACACACCGTGCCTCTTTGAACACAATATTATGGCATTTTGGGGTTTGCACATTCCCTAAGCTTATTTTCCGGACTTTTTTTAATTGTAAGTTTTTAGGAATTCTTATTTAAATTCACCAGTTTTTAAACTTACTTATCTATGAGATAACTGGGAACATGCAGCTCAGTACCTTTTGTATTATATCCCTTGAACAAATAGTACCTATTGAATTGTGTAATTTGCATACTCCAATTTTATACCCTCATTGTTTTGGAGCTCGAATTTCTACATTTCTCTATTTCTTCTGATTTTTAAGCTGTTAGTTTTAATAATAACTTATGATTATTGAACTGCATTGCACTGAAAAGAATGACACGGTTTTATTTTATTAACATTTTTTATACTTTGATGATCTCTGTCTTCAAATTAGATCGAATAAAGTTATGGAAAGAGGCTTAGGTCGTGGTTCGCATTCCACTATTTTAGTATACGATTTGGTCTCCACCTGGAGACTACTGTGTATTTGTGCTACTTAAGTGTTTACTAAGTATTGTGTGTATTGTGTTTCTATCTCCAGGTAGGAAATAATACATTGTGTTAGTGTTTGTAATCAAATACCTGTTTTCATAACTACACTGTGTGATTCTTTTTCACTTAACCCATACCATAAGATTAAGTAGTGGTATAACAAGCTGCTTTACACTCCTCCTGGACTAAGCCTGAAGGCTGCTCTCCACAGCTACCACTGCTTTCTAGGGTTGTCTAAGACCACTAAACTCTCCTTAAGGGTTATCTGGATTAGTGCAGGGTGCTACACTTACATATATGAGAAAACAAAAATCGCGTGGATGTATCATTTCTCCAAATCTCTTTAGATGAACCCTTTTAACTCATAAAGAGGGTTTAGTGTATTTATTTCACTTATTACTTTCAGCATTAGTTAGACTAACATCCAATACATTAACTCATGTCATAAGAACAAGACCTACATTGTGATTTAACATTTCATTAAATCATAAAGACCAAACAAATTGACATTTAACAAATACATAACAACTAATTCAACATAAATGACCAGTCCTTAAATAAGAAAAGAAACAATAGCGGTGCAGACTTTTTCTCAATTTCTATTACTGCAACCTGCTAAAACTAGCTAGTCGACAATGATTCTGCAACAGGCTGAATGCGTTGTATGCACACTGTATCATTCAGTGGGGCCGTGGTGGTTGCGGCTAGCTGTATGTGGTCGATGCGTTTCTGAACCCTGTATTCGTTTTGGGGTTCTCTTCTTGACCAGGGCATGGTCGATCTCTACAATATACTAAAATATTGTGAAATTGTGAGTGTAAGTTATAGACTTATATTAAAACCTACTGCATATCGTTCCTTTTTGGGGTCTAATCTTACCTTTTGGAATAGTGTGTTCTGGCAGTCAATAACCCAATGGAAAACACGGTTCAATGTATTAATCTGAAAAAGCAATGTTTAGGTGCATTCTAACGAATATGCACACTTTATATGCACTGCATGGCCCACGTAGTGGGGTCTAAGAAACTGTATACAAAAGAGTTGCCAAGTTCAGAGATCTGAAATAAACTTGCCTTGTGTCTTCTTCTTTTCTTTTTCCACAAGCCGGTAAATCCCTGTTGTGTGCAATCTACGATTTTTTAGATACATACGTGGACGCGAAGGAATTCGCTCTGCATGGTGTGTCTTAACCTGCCAATACATAAATGTGGGGAACACAATATAAGAACTTGTATTAAACCTTGTGCGATGTTGACATAAATCAAAAGGGACACGGGTGGAAAAAAAGAGACTCACTTGAACGTGTGAGCGAAAATTCACGCTCAAATGCGGCGGAGAGGCAGACGTTTCTTCATTATGTGACTTTGTCTTCTGTAATTTAAAGAAGATCGTGAGCTTTGTGTAAACAACGTGAAACAATGTTGCGCTCGGGTGTAAAACGCGAGCTTACATGCTCAGTTAGAAACTTGCCTGAATTCTTTTGAAAGCGTATCAGTATTCTCCCTCTCTGGTTGAGTATGTGTGTCTTCTCGGTAGCGCGAAACGCTAAGGAAACGTTTTCAGACATAATTAGTGGAATGCCCTCAACCAAACTAGTCACGTGGATGGAGCGTGGAATTCTGGTCAATGTAGTTGTGTATATGACACTGAACCACTTTTGTGCTTTAAACGTATCTAGAACTTGGCAATTTATTTTGTTTGAATGAAATTTACAGTCTGTTGACTTCAGACATTTCATTCAGTCCACTGAGTGCCGTATTAAAACGCATGATGAGGTAAGCTTCTTTTTGAAGTAACATCCTTTCTATGTCACCACCTCTCGGGTTCTGTTTAATTGCACTAAAGAACATCCATCTGAAGTCCTTCTCTATGTGCTTTAGTGCTTCAAAATGAGCGACCAGGGGTGTATTGGCCACCTTGTTCTTAAACCAGGATCGGTGTTGGGTAATGCGGTATCTGATCTCTTGTGTAGTTTTGCCTATGTAGATAAGTGAACAAAGGCAAATAATGGCATAAACCATGTTCCGTGACTTACAATTGGTGAAATCATTGTGTTTCCACCTGTCATTCTCGTTGGTGAATTCCGTGCCTTCTATGGTGGTACTACAGGCTTGACACTTGCCACATTTGTGGTGTCCTGTTATTGGTGGTAAGTTCAAAAAAGACTGCAGCGATTCAGATTTTTTTTGGGGGGTCATCCGATGCTCTAATTAATAGTTGACCAATATTGGCATTCTTTTTTAGTGCAAACAGTGGAACCTGAAGTTCCTTGTCAGAATCCTTTATCAGATGCCAAATTTGGCGTACAATCTTCTTGAATGAATTCGTAAGTGGGCCAAACATAGAAACGCACACCAAGCGAGTCATTGTTTTTTTTTGTGGCTGTTTTGTGAGTAGGACCTCGTGTGGGGTACACCATGCACGTTTGCATGAGTGCTTTAATAACTTTTACGGATAGCCTTTTTCTTTCAATTTTACAGTCAAAATGTTGGAATGTATTTCATAATCTTCTTTGCGTGTGCAGTTCCTGCGATCACGCAAGTATTGTCCATATGGCAAATTATCCTTGAGGCTTTTTGGGTGATAGCTTTTGAAATTGAGGGCCGTGTTCTTGTCTGTTGGCTTTGTGTATAACGTCGTAATCAAGCCAGATTCAGTTGGTCTAACCTCCACATCTAGGAATGTGAGGCTGGTAGTACTGTGAGCAAGACTGAATTGTATGTCAGGGTGTCGTTCATTCAGCAATTCATGGAATCTATTCAGTTCATCTTCTGTCCCAGTCCAGATGCACCAAACATCATCTATATATTGATACCATTGTGCCATACAGTGGTTGAAAGGGTTATTGTTATAGATGAATCGTTTCTCGTACCAGGCCATGTACAGGACCGCCATCTCGGGGTGCAAAGGACATCCCATGGCGGTACCTTTCACTTCACTTGGATGAAGAACTCAGATTCGAATTTAAAATAGTTTCTTTTCAATGATAGAGAGGCAAGGTCCACAATGAATTTGGTGGGGACACGGTGGGGTCGTTCCCCACTTACATATGTGAGCACCATATACTTAGCCAGCCTCTCGCACTATATCACCCCAACCCCAGGACAAGTGAGCAAATCCCTCTCATCCAAACTTATGCGAACAGTGCAACAGTTGAAAGCCCGTGGGGTTCTTGCAAGCCTCTTATGCAAAGGGTTAACCCATTGCCCCCAGCTCCTTGGGTCTCTCACCTACCCAGTGAATGGTACAGTCGCTATGGGTGCCAGTACTGAGGGTCCCACACAACCATTCGAACGCAAAGCCGGGTCTACTACCCACATGAGTCTAACCCCCCCCCCCCCCAGTCCATCCATAATACTTGTAGTGGAGGACAGTTATCAGATGATCTCCCACGGCAGTTCTGGGAGTTACTGTCGGCAAGTTACTGGCTAGTACCCCCCCATATCGTACTAGAGCTGTGGTCCGAGTCTGAGTCTTTAGCATAATCTCCAGTCAACGAGGGTATCTCACTTGTTCCAGAGGCGCTCAGTGAAGTGATCGCTGCTACCACTCTATCTTGTTCCTGTTGGGTTTCGGGATGAGAGCGGGCCGCTAAGGACACGCCCCTCCCTCTGCATTGTCGACCTCTTCTTTTTCGTATGTTGCTCCCTAGCGATCTTATCAGGATTCTGGGGAGCCTGTTGATCAGTCCAGTCCCACAAATTCTATGCTGAGTTAAAGAACCGAGCACTAGTCTGAGTCACCACCCTGAGCCGTGCGGGGAACAGCATTGCATATTGGATCTCCAAACTTTTTCTTTGCTGCCAAGTAGGACGAACGTTGTTGATGGACTTCCCTTGAGAAGTCTGGAAATATCCTGATGGACCTGTTGTTGACCTCCAGATGACCTTTCTGGCTGGCCCGTCGTAGCACTTAGCCCCGATCTTTTTGTAAAACGGTTACCTCGCCACCACCGGGTGCCGCGGGCCTCCTGAAGGGGGCTGGGGGATCGCAGGCATTCTGTAGGCTCGCTCTACAGCATGGTATGGGGACAGGCCTTCCTCCCAAATCCATTTCTCCATGTATTCCACCATATTGCCGCCTTCCACTTTCTCTGGAAGACCAATAATTTGCATGTGTTGCCGCGGGACCTATTTACAGCATCTTCGGCCCCTTAGTTCGAGTATGCAGACTTGTACCTCTAACCCAGTCAGTCTGCTTGCTGCAGATGATAGTCAGCCTCATCTCCGCTACCTCAGTCTCTGTTGTTGTGACCCGTTCCGCTGGCCAGCGATAGTCTGCTATTAGGAGCCCCATATCTTCCCTAAAGGTGTCTGTTAGTTTCTGGTTGTCCTGGAGGCTACTGTTGCCTGAAGAATATCATGTAGTGTTGGCCCAGCATCAGGGTCCACGCTATGATAGGCTGTTAAGCTCTGTTGGGTTAGACTCCTCTATGTCCTCGTGAGTTGGGGCTGTGGGTTGTGGAACTCGTTTCCTGGTAGTCTTCTCCATTGCACCAGCAGCAGCGGGGGGAGCCTCAGCCTCAGCCCCAGCAGCACGGGCCTCTCCACAAGGATCTGTACACTTCATAACGCATAAGACGTGCAGAGGTCAAAGTGGGTGCTAGGACAGATCGAAACCCAGGGTGCAAGTTGTAGGTTCCAGTGTCTGCTAGGATTCCGCAAGGTCCGGAGGAATTGCTTGTAGTTTGGGTCGTCTATCTGTCCCTGATAAGGAAGAAACCTCTCATCATCCAAAGCATATCCCGCAGGCTTTTTACAGTCAGTCTCATACTCTGGTGTGACAGGATTTGGGGGGAGACCTGTCTTCATCCCCTGCAGGTGGGCCCCCACCTCCAGCAGCAGGATCAGAGTGTCGGAGGGTGCACGGTCTTCATTTGCTTCGCATATTAGAGCAGGGATATTGGTGAGCTCAATGAGGTAATTAACAAAAGGCACTGTAAGCAAGCAGGTCCTGGTCATCCATCAGCAAGGTGACTTTTACCGGGGGATACGTCTTGGAGGCGGCAGGCCACCTGTGCATCTCCAGAACTCCGCCCTGTGGGACCAATCCCTCCAGGGGTCCCCCACTCAAAGTAGTCGCCCCTGACAGTGCAAGTTCAGGTGTCCGTACCACACCAGTGTAAATTGCGCATGATGATGTGACCTACATGGGAGTCCCAAAGTTATCACCGGACCATTGGCAAAGGCTCCAGCTCCCCCTAAGGCCCGCTCGTGGGCGAAGGCTTCTCCACCAGTCGTGTCCATCCCAATAAGAGCAGCCTACTGTTAACCGGTTCCTGGGTACCTGGCGATACCCACCAGTCTCTGCTGGAGTGCCACACCTGGGCAGGGAGTTGAGGACAAATAACTCAAAGGGGGGTCCCAGTGCAGGCAGCGACCCCCCCCCCCCCCCTGCAACCCTCACCATCCGCTGGCTCCGCCCAATCTTAGCTGATGGCTGCTCCTCATGCGCCAGCCGAAACACCAACTGAATGTGCCCAAGCTGAGCTCCTCACTCCCCGCCTCACCTCTGTCTTGGCGGCGATTGGGCTTCACGGAATAGTCACTCCCGGTCGGGGGTTCTAGACCACACCTTGTTTCGGCCTCCGCTCCTCCGTCGCAGGTTGGGTCAATGTTGCGCCACCCTGTAGAGCTGGTGCTCCACCCCAAGGTAGCCAGAAATCTGATCCGGCCAATATTCTTGTCTATGCCCCAGCACAACAGGGGGCCGCCCTCCGAGTCGTCCCTTGGCACCAGGAGCACATCCCCTCGTAACCGCTGCTTCTTCCCTCTCTGCTGCAAAGCCGCACTTTGCAGATCTGGACAGCCCTCTGTCGGGGTCGTAGAGGGCACCCCAAGTCAGGGGCACCAGGGAGCAGCCTCCACTGGTCACCTGCTGTGGCACAGCCAGAATGCCGGGCCAGCGGCATGCTTATCGCTCCTCTGAGGTCTGCTGCTATCTTGAGTTGCGGCCTAGCAGCTTCAGCTCGTGCTGAGTTGAAATTGTTTATCGCCCCAGCTAAGAGAGAGAACTAGTTCCCCCATGCAATGGCGGTTCGGGTGGAGGGGTAGTCAGGGCTCCCAAAGCGGTTTCATTTCTGCAGGATTACACTAGGCCATGATCGGCAGGCTGGAGCGGGAGGAAAACCACTTTCTCAAACCGTTGCCGGCCATGTCCTCCTTTCCTGTAAGTGATTTGTGGTTGTTTTGATATAGTAGTGTCTATTACAGGATCCTGCTTGACTGGGTGCTAGTGCTCCCATAAGATCTCCCTAACTCTAGCATGCTATACATTGAGTGTAGTAATACATCTATGGGGCCCTTTCTTTATATGTCCTTTCTTGTTAGATGTATTGGAGGGGTTGAAGAGAGCAGTTTCTCTGTCCATGGCTTTGGCTTTATTGGATTCTGCTTCTAATATTGTGCGGGGATATCCTTTCTGTATAAAGTGATCTGTAATTTCTGTCTCAATTTTACTGTATTTTTCTATTGTACTGCATTCTCTCCTTGCCCGATAAAATTCTCCAAAGGTAATACTTTTTAGGGCTCGCCCCTAGCGATGCAGTGCGCAGCACTGCTCGCACAAGCGAGAGCCCTTTTGTGGAGGGTTCCAAAACGGACCCTGGAATCGCACACGCTCGTGCATGTGCGATTCCTTTTGGTCCACGGTATTGGTGTTTTGCGGTTGTCTTTTTTAGAAAGACCGCACGCAATAGGCCAAAGGCGGTCGCGTTGCTCCGCCCATGGCCTATTGGTGTCTGTTACCCGCACGACGACATCTGTTTTCAATTATCGTGCCCAAACACACGGGCGCGATAATTGAAAACAGATCGCTCACCACTCGCGGGCTTGTCGTCCCATGTTTTCAGTAAGCGAAATTAGTTATCATCTTTACTATTTAACATTTGTTTATTAGGTGATTTTATTAGGCGTAATTAATTACCAAGATTTTTTCTAAAGCACATTCCCATAAGAGTCAAAATTCCACATAAATAAGACTGAGTTGGAATAAAGCATTGATCTGGCTTTCTTTATGTCTATTCCCTAGCCAGATACACAATGCGAACACTATCTTCGTCATTATGTAATTTCACAAACTATAGGGCTCCTCTCTAAACGGCGTGCCCCGCTTTTCCCAAAACATACAACGCACCTGAAACCAATACTGGCGCATTAACAACTCACTCCTGTCTACTTATACCGGGTTCAGACAGATAGCCCCCAACATTCAAGACGGAGGGACACTGCAGGCGCACCACCCGGAGACTCGTACAACAGTAAGTAAGTCATGAGCATGCAACTCCATCCTTTTTTAAAAAAACCTGTTTTAAGCTTATTTGATCGTGTAAGATACACTTAGCCACAGCATCGCACAACCTAATTATTTTCTGTATGTCATTCCAGTCCGCGATGTCTAGTATCTCTGCCCTCACGCACAATCAACGAGGCGTTAGTTTCCCTACACTAATGTACTTTCCATTTATCTTTATTTAACTTGTGCCTTAAAATGTATCCCTATAGACCAGAAACTGAGGTAGTTTCAGTATAATTACGGCCAAATTGAGCACATCGTCGCATTTACTTCGAAAGCAGAATGGGACACAGTAAGCCTTACTGGGACTACTGGGGGCACATGACACAGTGCCACTTAGAGCTTCCCTAAACCCACTTACCCTCCAAAGGGCTATAGCAAAATGAACCAATTTTAACTGCTACACACCCCCTCGTTCTGACTGGCAACCCAACCCAAGAGACCATCGCATCATTGCTGATCGACAGCAGCAAAAAACGACAACACTTTCACCAAGAGACTGCAAAACAAGTGAAATCCTCTCCCAAGACAATAATACGAATTTAATTTCTGATGTAAATCAGATCCCATGCCTGTGTTTTACACGTTACAACCTGCTCCAATCAGATCTTGCCAATAATGCATATAGCGTAATCATAACCACAGATTAGAAATTCAGGCCTGAACACTTACATAATCTCCATCCAGGACCCGCACTACTGCAGGTTCAAGCCCTGTGGTCATCCAAATGCTAACCCTGTTGTAATAATCCAGACCACAGACCTGTAATCCAAATTCCCTGCCGTAGTTCTGGAGTCTAATAACGTGAATCCCTACCCTGCTTCCTTCCTAACTCGCACCCTCATTTAGTAGTGATGACAGCACTGTAATCTGACACTAACCCTGCTGTACCCCAAGGCCTAGCTATCCATCATTGTTTCAGAACGTTTTTAATATAATGAGTGAAATACACAATGCCTCCTGTTTTCTGCTATGGAGCCAACTTGTTGATCACTATGCGGCACCAATATCTTTTAGCCAATTGGACAGGGAGGTGTCCTCAACAGCACACCTGACTTAGTCATTCCATACTGGTGACTTCGGTGATGACGAAGTATGTTTTTTTCTTAATTTTTGCTTACCACCATTTGAGGTGACTCATTTGGGTGTCACAAATTGATCTGTTGGCCACTTGTTGCTTGCAAGCATAAAGGCAGGTTAGAAGAGTGCGATAGGTGAATGTAAAAGACTGTCTTCAGTTCCATGTCCTGAGTTAGCATGTGTTGAGGACTATCTGATGATATTTTTCAACAGGGCTCACGTTGTTTGGTACGTAATAATAATGGGCACCTTTCATTGAGTCCTCTCATTATTGCTAAGTAGATTCTGTCTGGGTCTTCACGTGGCATGTTTGTGTCTCAATCCACTTGCCTGAACGGACTTCCATAAAACACCTATGACCTGGTCTCCCCGTTACAAATTTACTTGGTAATTTTGCACCCCGAAGTGAAAGCAGAAACGCACTCTGTTAAATGGATATAAATAGTACATTATGTAGAAATAAGGACAAGATACCCTAGCATATTTGTCACAATGGTATGTTAGCCTGTTCTCCCAGCATCCCTCTTCCTCTCTGTTGGTGATGCCAAACACAGCTTAGCCATTGTAGGTAATTTGTATTAGCAGAAAAATAGGAAGATGGAAGTGCTTGTATATTTAGCTGTCAAGATGGCTCCGTGAGTTGAGCAGTCAATGTGACCTGCAGATCAATGAGTTGAAATCCCTGCACAATGAACTTTGTCTTTCATCCTTTCAAAGATGTACAAATAAAATCAATTTTAAAGGTATTCAATCGCACCAGTTCTTTACAACACTTAGAAATAGGAAAACTGATGAATGAAGCATTACATAAAAAGTTATCATGTGTACTACATCCCTATCCGCCTTCTCTGTCACTCCTTACTCTGAGTGAAGGCTTCTGTTACCAGAATAGTCACCAAGTGTAAAATTACCCGGTCCCAGCCATGCATCATCATATCACTTCCTTTACTATCACATGATATAACAAGCATTTGCAATGCAATAGGTGTCGTAGTTGTTAGAGTTTGAGCTATTGGCATTGTAAATGGCAATGCCTTTTATTTGTGTTGGTTTTTAAAACATAAATAAAAGGCATTGTCATTTACAATGCCAATAGGTTAACCTCTCGCAAATGCAAGACCTATTGCATTGCAAATGCTTGTTTATTAATGTTGCAGGATGCGAACTGCAGGCATGCAAAAGTGTTGCCTGCCGCTGGTTTACTGAATATTGTTGTTTCTAGCTTTCCCTCACCTATCCAGATTCTGACGTCTAAAAATTACATTGATGTTTTACTCATTTTACCTATAAATTTCAAATTGAGTATGTTATCATTGAGGTTCAGAATGAAAAGTTCTGCCTTTGTACCCTGCAACAGTACGAAGACATCTTCAATAAACCTAAGCCACATTGTGACATTCTCGTCCCTCTGTTGTATGGTCGGTCCCCCGAGCACCTGCTCCCCCACCAGCCCAGATGCAATTTTGCATAACTGGGGGCGATTCAGGTGCCCATGGCCGTACCCTGTTCTTGTTGGATCAGCTTATTGTTAAACATGAAAATATTCTTTGTCAGACACCATTGCATCAATTTTTTACCAGCATTATAATGTGCAAAGCATAACCTATTGGTCTCATTCTCAAGAAATGCTGAGCTGCCCTCAGACCATCCTGATGCCTGATACTAGTGTACCTAGTAGACACATCTAGTGTCATCAATAGCATATTACACTCACATTTCACATCATATATATATATATGTTTAAACAAGCATTGGCATCGCCAATAGGTCTCACCTTTGGGACCTTATAAGTGGACTACTGTAGGCAGTAGCACGTGTATATGCTATGCCTGCCACGCTCCTTATGTAATAAAGGAGAGTGGGTCCCAGCATCTCGAGGAGGGGGGGGGGAGGTAGTGTAAAACAACATAGTAGGCCTGGACCCACTGCTCCTGCTGCGTTCATGACATCTAGGCCCTTGATGCATTACAAAAATGGTCAATGCTCTCTCTCTGAAAGAAGTGCAAAAAAAGTAAACGTAAGAGCAGCAGAAACATTCCAAATACACAGCTACGTCATTGTGTTTAATCCGGAAGTGAGGTGATCGGTGACTGGGTTCAGACAGTGTGTGTTTTTTTTCTTAAAAACAGATTTTATTTGTCAAATAACAAAGATATTGCAGAGCACTGCCACCCAGCAACTCATGCAAAGAAGATGTATACAGAAATGACTTTGACACTTTCTGGAGCAAAATAGGACAAATTGAGAGCAATACAATTGTAATAGTACCCAAAGAAATAAAGAGAAACGAAGAGAAACAACCCCCTCCCCCCCAATCGCACCCACGCCTACCCAAAAGCAGCACCAGAGGACACATTCCCAGCAGATACTGTACCTCTATATCCACCAGGCAATATTACATTACGGGAGGGACGCCAAGTCTGTGGGCCTGGCTACTGAAACGGGTTCCAACTCCAAGCCTCGAAACTGCCCATCGCCACCAAATTTTATAATGCTTAAGCGGGCACCCCCTAGCCACAAAGATAGAGATTTCTAGCCCCATATAAAAATCCATGCAATTTTTCCAAACGGATACCGAGGGCGCCCTCGAATTCTTCCACGCTTTAGCAATGTCCCGCTTAGCCAACCCCAGTAGCATAAGATGGCGCTTGTATATGTTCCCTCCTATGTCATCCATCACATGCAGCAGGACTAGCTTTGGGGAGGTCCCATCCCAGCACCTCAGAGAGGCACGATAAAAAAACAGTGTGTGTTTGTGGTGTGTATTTAAGTGTTTGTTAGTCCTTTCCCATTGCACCTTCGCTGACGGCACGGGTTGGAATTGTGGTGCGTGGGATGCTGGAAGTCTGAGCAGTGAGCACAGCGAGGAAGCAACAGTTAGAAGGCCAACACACCAGCTATCGCTGCTGTTCGTTACTGCTTTCAAATCCGTTAGTAAACATATAACAGACACAAAGAAGTCTAGCATTTTAGCAGTGAAACATCAGGCGTGTGGGGCAGGTTTAAAAATAAAAAAACGCTTTGCCGAAGAGCGTGTCAGGCAGGACAAAAGCAATTATAGAAAAAAGTGCAAAACAGATGTCCCCTGCACGCACCACTGAATGTAAACATGTGCGCGCATGAAAGCTCATTCCAAACGCCGGAGCCGACGTGAAAGTGACCGCGAGCAGGCAAATGTAAACAAGCACGCGCATTGCTCGCTCCTGCAAGGTGGATGCCACTACTGAAAAGAACTGACCGATTTCTAAAGGTCATCTCCTAGAGCAGCGCATGCGTGCTGCCTAGGTGTGTCCTAAAAAAATCTGAATAATCTTGTATATATGAAGGTAGAGTAGTAACAATGGGATTTAAAAAGTAATCAATATATTTTGACACATTCTCAGATATGCTATTTGAGCAGCAATTCTAAGTCTGCCTGGTGGTCTATGGAGGGCTTTATGTATTTTTGGTATTGTATAAAAAACTGGGATCATGGTGTGGCCTTGTTTCAAAAAGCAGAATTCATCCCAATTTATAAGTTCTTGTTCTTTACAACTTTCCAATCTGCTGGTGAATTGTTCTTTTGTATTCATGTATTCCTCCATTGATATTAGTTTGTAGCATTGCATATTGTTCAACTGTACCAGAGCTTTTTGTTGCGTATACTTTGTCTCATAATATTATGTTTGCTCCCTTGTCCGAAGGCTTTACTACCACTTCTTCAGAGTTGTTGATTTCTTGATGGCGGTAAAAAGGGTTATATCTCTCCAAGTATGACATTCCTTTTTATTCAAAGATGTTCGATACAGATGACGCAAGTCCTCTGTCACATTTTCTGAAAAAGTATCTGAAATATCTCTCATTGCTTGATGAACATATACATATATATGTGTGTATGTATATGTATATATTCACTTAAATAACCATAGGTTTCACACACGTTATAGTTAGGAATTAGCATTTAAAAAAACCTTGCAAATTCACTGAAAAAACCATAGGTTTCACACATGTTGTAGTTAGCTGGACATTTCACTCGTAAAAAAAACATTGAAATTCCCCCGTTATAGTTAGTTCGGGTAACTATAACTCGCGCGACCGCAATCCACTGCTGCTGACGTCACATATTACATCACTGTATTCACTAAGATACTGTTAATAAGTCAGTTATACAATTAATTTTACAAAAAAAAAACATCCATTTAGACACTTATTTACCCGTTTATTCTTCCATTAACCTTTAGATATACATATATAAAAAATATTTATTTTACAGAAAGACACATATTCACTGGATGATGTCATCAGTGATGTAATATGTGATGTCATCAGCAGTGGATTGCGGTCGCGCGAGTTATAGTTACCTGAACTAACTATAACGGGGGAATTTCAATGGTTTTTTACGAGTGAAATGTCCAGCTAACTATAACATGTGTGAAACCTATGGTTTTTCAGTGAATTTGCAAGGTGTTTTAAATGCTAATTCCAAACTATAACGTGTGTGAAACCTATGGTTTTTTAAGTGAATTTGCAAGGTTTTTTAAATGCTAATTCCTAACTATAACGTGTGTGAAACCTATGGTTTTTTTAGTGAATTTGTATGGTTTTTTTAAATGCTAATTTATGTATGTATTATATTTTTTATATATTTATTTTACAATAAACTACCTATGTATATAGTTATAGATTGACTGTCTCCTGTAATATGGAATGGCTCAGCTTTTTTTTTATTTGAATAAAGTTGAACAGCGTAGTTAATATCTTCTATAAACTTATAAACAGTTACATTTTTTTTATTTTATTTTTTTAGGGTTATTGACGGTGCACGTGTGGGCATGCGTGCGTGCTCCGTGTGCGCATGCGAACGTGCTCCGTGTGCGCATGCATACGTCGTGCGTACTCCGTGCGCGCATGCTAGCGTGCTCCGTGCGCGCATGCGAGCGTGCTCCGTACGTGCGTGGAGCGCGTGCGCGCGTGCTCCGTGCGCGCATGTGCGTGTGCTGCATGCGCGCACGGTGCGTGCACGGTGCGCGCACGGCAAGTCATGTGATTACGAAACAACACTTTTCATTGGTTCATAGTAGTTTCAGTTCCAGAATCTTCCAACACCACACCCACTCCCCTTATTTCTTCTGATTTCCTGGGAAAGGAGCTGGGCAGCTTTTCCAGTACTTGAAAATGGCAGAGCAGCACTCATCTTCTGGGAGTGAGGAGGAGACCTTTGTGCCACCAAGGCAGAGGAAATGGAAGGACTCATTTATTTAGAAATGTTTTACTTATCCAGAGGGCCAGAAGAAAGTGAATGCTCCTAAAGTCACCTGCACTGTTTGTGGAGTGGTCTTATCAAGAGGAGATCCTAAAAAAAAATACTCTTTTAGTATTTTCTATGACACGGCACGTTAAAGGAGTACATCCTGTGGCTTTTGCTCGGGAGTCTGCGCGAGCTGCTAGAGACAACCCTCCAGCAGCTCAGCCGAGCACATCCGCAGCAGCTCAGCCGAGCACATCATCGGCTGCTCAGCCGAGCACTTCATCTGCGGCCGCAGCTTCACCTGCTTCTCGACCTCTGTATATGCACCCTCTGTTCAAGAGGGTTCATATACGGTGCAATCTGTGCAATGCTCTTCTCTCTTATGGTGACACCAGCATTAACCTAATAAAGACGAAGATACAGCAGCACACATGCTCCACCCCTTAATTTTTTTCGTTTTTTTGTTCTTCTGTTCCTCAATTAACACAACGGCTCTTTTTAGAGCCACCTAACATCTAAACACTTAGACTTGATTTTTATTTCTATCTTTTTTATGATTTTTTCCTGCCGTGCGCGCACCGTGCGCTCACCTCGTGATTTTTTGAAAAAAAATAAAATGTTTTTTTCACCCTTCGGGGTCCTTCAGGGACCCCCTGACAAAGGCTAGGGGGTCAGGAACTCTGTACCCTGCCCCCTTTTCACGTTTTCCACCTTTCTTTTTCACTGTCACACACCAAACACACAAAATGGCGGCCGACACTTCCTGATTTCGACCGATTCGAATGTTGACTGACATGTAACCACCAATCAGAATTACGCTCGCGCACGTTAGGGTACGCGCACGGTGCGCGCATATAGATATTTATGTACATTTAACTGCAATTTTCTCAGGAACTACTGAACAGATGGACACCATATATGCAAAAGGCACATGCCTGACCTGAGGACTACCTCTTTGCCAAATTTCAAGTAATTCTGTTCAGCCGTTCGGGCTGTACCTTCGACTAAAGGTCCTATGGGAAATTGCATGGGGAAAACGCGTTTTGGGACCCCCCTTTTTTCTCAGCCCCCGCTTGACGAATCACCCCGAGACTTTCAGGGTAGGAGCTGAGCGGAGCGCCCCATTATTTTGCGAGGATTCGTCAACCGGCGCCAAAGTTATTCAAATTAGAAGTTTTCAGATTTCCTATGGAAACTCGGTCCTAACTATAACTATAATTTATATTTATGTATATATGTGTGTATATATATATATATGTATATGTATGTATGAAATATATATATTTAAAACATCTGAGCTATTACGTCATTGTTCCAATACAAAGGAGAGGCGGAGACACAGAAGGGAAGCTAAGACGATTAGAGACTCACAATATTCTCGAGCTGGACACCAACAACCTGGGGGGCTTAACATGAGTGAGGAATTTCATACATATCTATGAATAGTGAGGCCCTCTTTTCTATGAAGCAATATGATGAGAATAATCAATTTTAGTTACATAGACTTTCATATATTACTAGATGTTATTTGTCGTTTTGGTCACATAAGGTATAAGAAATCTGTCCCTGAATTTTGCACCTTTTCTACAATGAAATGTTTTGATATGAGTTTTAGAATGAAATAAATTCCCTTTTTTTAACATTCAAGTTTTTGTATAAGGTTTTAGGATAAATGAATTATATTTATAGATTTTATATGTAATTATTTATGAACTATTTATTTACATATTTAAAAGAATATATTTATGATTGTGGGAATCATTTATCTCAATGTTTCAATCAATCAATCAATCATAGGCATTTATAGAGCGCTCTACTCACCCGGAGGGTCTCAAGGCGCTGGGGGGGGGGGGGGGGGTGCTGCTACTGCCCGAACAGCCAGGTCTTGAGCTTCTTCCTGAAGGCAAGGTGGTCCTGGGTCAGGCGCAGGTCAGTCGGGAGGGAGTTCCAGGTCTTGGCGGCCTGGTAGGAGAAGGATCTTCCTCCTGTTGTCGTTCTTCGGATGCGGGGGACGGCGGCGAGGGCGTGGCTGGCTGATCGGAGGTGTCGTTTGGGAGCGTGGAAGTTGATGCGGTTGTTGAGGTAGCTCGGGCCTTGGTCGTGAAGAGCTTTGTGTGCGTGGGTGAGGAGACGGAAGGTGATTCTCTTGTTGACCGGGAGCCAGTGCAGGTCTCTTAGGTGTCTGGAGATGTGGCTGTGTCGTGGGATGTCGAGGATGAGTCTGGCTGAGGCGTTCTGGATCCGTTGGAGTCTCTTCTGGAGCTTGGCGGTGGTTCCGGCGTAGAGGGCGTTGCCGTAGTCCAGTCGGCTGGTGACGAGTGCCTGGGTGACATTCTTCCTGGTCTCGGTGGGGATCCACCGGAAGATCTTCCGTAGCATGCGCAGGGTGTTGAAGCATGACGAGGAGACGGCGTTGACTTGCTTGGTCATGGAGAGGGAGGAGTCCAGGATGAAGCCCAGGTTGCGTGCGTGGTCTGTCGGTTTGGGTGCGGTGCCCAGGGCGGGGGGCCACCAGGAGTCGTCCCAGGCGGAGGGCGAGGATCCCAGGATGAGGACTTCCGTCTTGTCCGAGTTCAGCTTCAGGCGGCTGGTCGACATCCACTCGGCTACCTCTTTCATTCCTTCGTGAAGGTTGGCTCTGGCGGCGGCGGGGTCGTTGGTCAGGGAGAGGATCAGCTGGGTATCGTCGGCGTAGGAGATGATGTTGAGGTTGTGTTGGCGTGCGATGGCCGCGAGGGGGCTCATGTAGATGTTGAAGAGGGTTGGGCTCAGCGAGGATCCTTGAGGGACGCCGCAGATGACTTTGGTGGCCTCTGACTTGTACGGTGGTAGACGGACTCTCTGTGTTCTTCCGTCGAGGAAGGAGATGATCCATTCCAGTGCCTTCTCCTGGATTCCGACGTTGCGGAGGCGCTGCACTAGGGTGCGGTGGCAGACGGTGTCGAAGGCCGCGGAGAGGTCTAGGAGGATGAGGGCCGCTGTTTCTCCGTTGTCCATCAGGGTTCGGACGTCATCGGTGGCAGCGATGAGGGCGGTCTCGGTGCTGTGGTTGGCTCGGAAGCCAGACTGTGAGGGGTAGAGGGATCCGTTCGTCTCGAGGAAGGCGGCCAGTTGCTTGTTGACGGTCTTCTCGATGACTTTGGCTGGGAACGGGAGCAGCGAGATGGGGCGGTAATTCTTGAGTTCGGTGGGGTCCGCTGTTGGTTTCTTGAGTAGAGCGCTGAGTTCGGCATGCTTCCAGCTCTCAGGGAAGGTGGCGGTGGAGAAGGAGGTGTTGATGATGTCACGCAGGTGGGGTGCGATGACGGCGTCGGCTTTGTTGAAGACGTGGTGAGGGCAGGGGTCGGTCGGAGATCCGGAGTGGATGGAGTTCATCATGCGGACGGTTTCTTCGGTGCAGATCGGGGTCCAGGTGCGGCGGGTGGAGGTGGGGGGCGGTGGTTCGGTCGGGTTGGACGTGGCGTTCGTCGGTAGGGTGTTGAAGCTGTTGTGTATGTCCGCGATCTTGTTGTGGAAGTAGGAGGCGAGGGAGTTGCAGAGTTCTTGCGATGGGGTGGTGTCGTTGTTTCCGGCGTTGGGGTTGGAGAGCTCTTTCACGATGTTGAAGAGTTCCTTGCTGTTGTGTGCGTTGTTATCCAACCGGTCCTTGAATGCAGTTTTCTTGGTGTCGCGGATCAGTTGGTGATGCTTCCGGGTGGCAAGCTTGAGGGTGGTCATGTTGTCCGGGGTTGGCTCCCTTCTCCAGGCTTTCTCGAGGGCTCGGCAGTTCTTCTTGGAGCTCTTGAGTTCGTCGGTGAACCATGGGGCCTTCTTGCTGCCGGGTCTGCTGGGCGGGGTCCTCAGTGGGGCGAGTTCGTCCGCGCAGTTGCTGATCCACTTCGTGAGGTTGTCGGCGGCCTGGCTGGGGTTCGCTGAGCTGGCGGGGGGGTGCTGGCTCAGGGAAGCGGCGAGCTGGTCGGCTGTGATCTTGCTCCAGCTTCTGCGGGCGACCGGTTGCTGGTGGTGGTGGGTCGTCGTTCTTTTGAAGGTGAAGTGGACGCAGCTGTGGTCCGTCCAGTGGAGTCCTGTGGCGTGGCTGAAGGCGATGTCTTTGCTGGAGGAGAAGACGGCGTCGAGTGTGTGTCCGGCGAGGTGGGTGGGGGCGGTCACCAGTTGCTTGAGTCCGAGGTTGGCGAGGTTGTCGAGCAGGGTGGTGGTGTTGTGGTCGTTGTTGTTCTCCAGGTGGAAGTTGAGGTCCCCCAGGAGGATGTAGTCAGCGGAGGGGAGGGCATGCGGGCTGACGAAGTCGGCGATGTCTTCGCTGAATTGTGTGCGTGGTCCCGGGGGTCGGTAGATCAGGGTGCCTCTGAGGGTGGTCTTCGGGTCGGTGTGGATCCGGAAGTGTAGGTGTTCGGCGGTAGTCAGGATGTCGTCGGTGTAGGTCGTGATGCGGATGGTGTTCCTGTGGATGATGGCGATGCCTCCTCCTATCTGGTTGGCGGTGCGGTCTCTCCGGGTGATCTTGTAGCCCTCTGGGATGGCGATGGCGATGTCGGGCGCTGAAGAGGCGTTCATCCAGGTCTCCGTGAGGAAGGCAACGTCAGGAGCAGTGGTGTCGATGAGGTTCCAGAGTTCGATGGCGTGTCTGTGGACTGAGCGGGTGTTGAGCAGGATGCACTTGAGGTGGTTGCTGCTGGTGTTCGGCTTGGCGGGTGCTGGTGTGGGGCGGGTCCGGATGCAGGTGAACTTGCAGGTGCGGCAGCTGAAGGGTCCGTGGGTGCGTCTCGGGGTGGCACGGTAGCATCCCGGGACTCGTCCGTCGTTGAGTGCGATGAGGGTGGCGGCGTCGTAGGTCCGGCGGGGGCCAGGGGTCCTGGCACTGGGCGCGGTCCAGGCGCGGACGGGCGTAGACGGGCTTACCTTTGGCGCACCTTCGGCGCTCATTCGGTGCTCCCGCTGCGCGCGTCCGCTGCGCGGTCGCTGAGGGGGCGTCATAAGAAGGGAGCCGGGAGGGCGGGTCAGCTGGGAGGCGGGGAGCGCGTGGTCCTATCAGCAGGCGTGGGGGCTGGGTCGCGGCAAAAACCGGCGCGAAAATCGGCGTCGGGCGGCCCTGCGGCAGCTGGGGCGCCGGGCTGGATCGGCGATCGAGGCGGGCGGCCCTGCAGCGGCTGGGGCGCCGGGCTGGAGGCGTCAGCAGGTGGCAGGTAGGCAGCTGGAAGGAGACAGGCAGCAGGCAGTGGGCGAGGGGGCAACCAGGCCGGGGGCACAGTGGTCACTTTTAGGGCTCAAACCCCATGAAAAAACTCAATTTTGCACATGCTGTCGTTTGCACATGTCTCCTTATGCCAGAATAGTAAAACCAGAAGATAATGTATTTACATTTTACTATTTTTAGGCAATAGACAAGATGTTTCGTATTTTATACACTAGCACTTTACTATGGTGGTACTGGTCGGCACAGTTACTAAGTTAGAATTTAGGGCACTTCACTTACTGTTATATTTTCTTTTCTCTTTTTTTCATTTTTTTTCTCCCCACTTTCTGTTTTATTGACTTTATCGGTCTTTATATAGTTCTGATGGAGGTAATTGAGAAAATTGCATTTGAGCTAGAAATTCTCTTTTTTTACCTCATAACAACAAAACACAAAATTGGAAATGCTCAGAAAGTAATGCCATGCATTATTTTTATTTTAAATGACATGAAATACAAATGTACTCGAACATTGTAAAAGTGTATGCATTGAGGCACACATTTCCTGAGTATGTTTTCTATGTTCAGTACCGAGTAATTGCACTGTCACTTTGAAAAGGAGGTTACACAAGGCAATGTTGTCATGTGATCAAGGCAGGGATCTGCCAAAACGCGTCATGGCGACTGATGGTGTGTTGGAATAAATATATTTGCACTAAACCTGGGTCTATGCTCGCTTGTTTTGAAGAAGACAGCAAAGCGAGGTTGGTGGTATGTGTGTGTGTGTGTGTGTGTGTGTGTGTGTGTGTATATATATATATATATATATATATATATATATATATATATATATATATATATATATATATATATATATTCACTGGAAAAACCTTAGGTTTCAGACCTGATATAGTTAGGAATTAGCATTTAAAAAAACCTTAGAAATTCACTGAAAAAACCATAGGTTTTAGGGGTGTTATAGTTAGCTGGACATTTCAGTCGGACAAAACCATTTACATTCCTCCGATATAGTTAGTTATACTAACTACATCTCGCGCACCCGCAATCCACTGCTGATGTCACATATTACATCATTCATGACCTGGTCAGTGACATCACTGATGACATCTCAAAGGACATCACTGATGACCTCATCCAGTGAATGTGGTTTGGTTCGTTATTTAAATATGTATTATATATATAGCAATTTGCATTGAAGAATGAGTGGATATATAAATATAAATATCAGGATGGAGGATCTAGTAGCAGTGTGATTTGACTGTTTACTTGACTAATTTATAGTGTCTCACTAAATATATTGGATAGTGACTAAACTGTGTGAATATCTGTACCACTGTCAGTTGTTGTGTAAACTGCTGCTCTAGTTGGTTACTAGTTATGTGAAAGTCTATATTATTTATTGATTAGTTAACTGAGTATTTGTATGGGAGAGTGAATGTGTGTGTGGTTCGGTGGGGGGTATGTGACTGCCCAAAGATGTGTGAATAGTTGATTCAGTAGGTATATGAAGTTAAAACTACATGTTATAACAGTTGTTTGGGTGAGTGAATATCTTTATGGGTGTGGCGATGAGCAAATATATGTCTCAATGGTACATGTCCAACAAACTAGAAAAATAAAAGCCAGTGTATGTGTCAGTTGTTGTATATAAATAAGTATACGTAAGACTCAGTGATTGTATGAGTGACTGTATGGATAACTGTATAGTTGTAATAGTGATTTTATAACACACTAAGTATGAGCTATTATCTATATGAATAGATGAAGTGGTGTTTTTATAAGTGTATAGCTAAGTAAAAGTAAGTATGATCCATTGTTTGCATAAGTGAGTAGGATGACTTCATAAGTGATTAGGATGTGTGTTGGTGTGTAATGTCGATATAGGTGTATAAGTATATTTGATAGTGTTCTATTGATCATTGACAGCATGTATGAGTGAATCTATAGGTAAGTGATTAGATGTGTGTATAGATCTAGGAATCACTGAGTGGGTGTTTAGAAACTTGTATTGGTGTGTCATTGGTTTTAAATCTGGCACTCTGTATTTTACAGTGAGTGATGAATGGTTATACTAGTGTATGATGAGGTGTATCTGATTGTCACGTGGATGATGTAATCAGTGATGTCATTTTAGATGTCATCGGTGATGTCACTGACCATGTCATGAATGATGTAATATGTGACATAATCAGCAGTGGATTGCGGGCACGCAAGATGTAGTTAGTACAACTAACTATATCCGAGGAATTTTAATGGTTTTGTACCCCTGAAACCTATGGTTTTTTTCAGTGAATTTCAAAGGTTTTTTAAATGCGAATTCCTAAGTATATCAAGCCTGAAACCAATGGTTTTTTCATTTTTATATATATATATATATATATATATATATATATATATATATATATATATATATATATATATATATATATATATATATATATATATATATATATATATATATCCACCAGAAAATTGCTCACGCAATGAGGCGCCACACACATCGAGTTTTCTTTACCCATTTATTTGGCAGCTTGTGGAGGATTCTGTAGTGTCCCATAAGCACCTTTGTCAGCATTGCCCTTGTAGATTAAGTTCTTCTCGCCATACGCGTTTCGGGTATCCATTCACCCTTGATCACTGGCTCGGGCCCCAGGAGTTAAACAGCATGACTTCAGCGCACCTGCACACTTTTAAATACCACGCCCCTCTGGGCAAAGCATTATATATAAAATATATTTTTACATTTTCCCTATGCTTTGCCATAAGGAGAGTCCATAGTTGGGGTGGAGATCTCCCTATGGTAAAGTATAGGGAATTGTTTGAAAAAAATAAATGCTTATTAAACTTTATATTAAACTAGGAAAAATATTTTTGTTGAATCTTGTTTTTCTTTTTTTTTTAAATTTAGTTCAAAATAAATTCACAGCACTATTAATTTTGAAATACCACTTCAATTAATTTGTTCTCACATAAAAAAAAGAACATTTTTATTATGCATTAATACCTGTTAAGTATTATATATAATACTAATTGAAAAAAGTATATATATTTTATGAAAAAATGTTGCATTCTTTAATGGTATGTTAATATTGAAAAAGTCAATGTTGGTGTGAATAACGATACGTTCACGTTCAAAAACGAAATTGCATCTTTATTGACTAATTCACCCGTTGTGAACTCTATATCAACCCGACTCAGAAATATGTAGTTTGGCAGGCACTGATACCTAGACCTGAGGTCATGCGAACAGGATATCCAGATCAATTCCATAGATAGGTGCAGCGACACCATTACGGTCCAGGGAGATTGGCCCCAATAAAGCACACATGGCTGGAGGGATGCAGCCGTTCCCAAAACACCATAAAGTCAGATGCAACATAAAGTTAGAAACACATAGCCTATCCAGATACAACACACGCAGTACACGCAGTGATCACGTGTTCCCCATACTGGACATCTGGACCCGTTATCTACTGACTGCATTGTGTCCACACCTGGATTCTTTATTCAAAACATTAATTTATGGCTCCAAAGACCGCAGACTGCATTCCTTTCCAAAAAATGACTGCAACTCCATTTTATTGCTTCCAATGAACTGTATAAAAGTCTGTTAGACCGATTGTAAATTGAGACCGTCTTCTGACCCTATGCCTGTGCTGCTGGTCATACTGTTTGTTTAAACAAATTGTTCCAGTTTTGCCAAACGCCTCTTATCTCTTGTTTTTTTCAAGGTATTTTATGTTCAAGCAATGGGTATGAATACTTGTATTGGTGCCTGTATTGGCCACCTCCCCCCAAAGCAACAGAAGTGTCCACCCTTCCTTGGTGTGGACACTGCTGGTGGTGGCAAAAGTCCCACTAGCCACCTGGTTAGCTGTAGAAAGGTAGTGTCTGGCTTGGGTGCCACAAAAAGGGTAGGGCCTGCACCACAGAGTCACCTTAAATATTTTGTAATAAGAGGGCACCCACGGGGACAGTGCTATGTGCTACCAGTGCAGGGAAAGCAAGGACAAAGCTGGAGACTGTAAGTCCTGGGGCAGGGATCAAGGGTTCAAATAGTATGTTCTTCAACCGGGCACTCTTAACCCAGCTGTAAATGGTAACTGGAAGCATTCACAGGCTCCCACAGGTCCGGAAAGGCGTCCGGGGTGAAGCAGTCATCATAAATAACAGTATGGAGCTCACCCTGTCTTCCTCAATGTTGATGTGCAGTACATTTCATTATTTTGAGCAGCTGCCTGCATGCTCCTTGTGCTTCAAAACACCATTCACCTCCTCAAGCCTCACAGATGGCTCTTTCTCTGCCCGGATGCCGCCTGATGAGCTGAAACACAGTGCCTTCATGAGCGTGGAAAATTACTTTTACTAGCAATCTGTCACAGACACCTTCTCAAGTCCTCACCCTGTTCCCTGGTCTGGAAAGGAAAATGACAATCCAACCCCTGGATTCTCCTCCTGGATCTCTTCTTCCTCGATGCCCGTGTTGGAGGTGCTTTGTCAGAAAAAGAGAATGGCCTTGAAATACCAATTGGTTGATTAAGCCAGACTTTTATCTTTCCCTGATTGACAGGTCAATCCAATCGGGGGACCTAGTGGCTTGGAATCCTGGGTGCCCATGCAAACATGTGGCATGTTTTCTGCATGTTCACTGTGTGATCAGTGCGTGAGAAGGTCCTCCTTCCCAGTCTCTTAATTCCTGTCCAGACTGTCCTCCAGGGATCCATTTTTAATAACTCCAGATCAGGAGGCCTTGACCATCACCCAGCAGAAAAGGACGTGGTCATCCCAGCAGAGAGAGTATGAGCTAAATAGAGATAAGAGCTACTGCCCACCCCAACCCACCAAGCTTCTACATGGAATAGGGTGATGCATGGGGAAGATGTAGTGTCCAGCAGAACAGATACCAGCTTGGTTTACTTCAACACATCGGCTTACCATCTTCATCCAGTGAACCCACTGGCTCGCAAAACATACATCCCAGATATGACCCAGGCAAAACGAACCAATTTAAGTGAGACTGTACAGACTTTACCACAGGGGAGCTGGTCGGCAGCCCCTCCTAAAGAGAACAGGGGGTACAGCTACCCCCGAGTATAGTCAAATGGTGCCACCACTGTCAGTCTACCACAGCCTAGGTAGCGGGAGCAGTAGCACTCTGTAAAAGAGGGGTGCTGTGTGTATGCCCCTTGGAACTGGAAGCCAATCTTCTGGTCCGGCTAAATCTTCATATATTTAGCGGTCTTCTTGCGACTGTCTCCTGGGTGTTGGTCTCGGTCAGGGCCGCGCTGGGACGCCCCATTGCTGGGGCAGCCATGCGCGCTACAAATCGGAATAATAATAATAATAATAATAAGTGTCTCAACCCGTGTAAACTGTGAGACCCTCAGTGGACTTGCATGATTATCATGTTCACTGAGGTACAGACTTGCCAGGAGATCAACATAGGACAAGAAAGCAAGCTCTTCAGAGCCAAGTTGCAGACTCTCATATGTTCTAAACTTCTCTTTTGAACTGGAAAGATGATGATATCCACATATACTAAGTTATAAGGACATTTTAACACATATGTCATAGGAGCATGTAATATGTTTCTTGGTATTTCTGTTTACACCATGGGATAACAGGTACGTTTTCTTTAACATTGTCTCTGTTTTTGCTGGCCTCACTAGCGTCAAATTTGTAAAACCCTTCCACTGGTTTTTTGCCAATTTCTGTTTTAGATTGATTTAGATTTGTGATAAGCGATAGGAGTATGTCTTGATCAGTGGTATAACCTTCAAGACATTCCAATGCTGTTTTTAGATTTTTTGGATTTTATTGAACATGTGGTTAAAGTAACAAGATTTCTTATCTGATTGGCTGTACTGGGGTCTTTAGTTAATGTGTTGTTTAACAATCCACCGCTAGATTTAAAGTAGGCTTTTGGTGAGGCACCCACAATCACCTGGTATGAGTAACCTCTCTGGATAAACTTGTTTTGTATACTGTTTTTATCCTCTAGGTTCAAGCACTCACTGCAACAGTTTCTTAGCTCTTATGAATGCCCATAGAGGACGCTCCGTTTTAGTTTTCTGAGGGTGATGGTTGTGTACATGGAGGGTGATGTTCCCTACAGTGTCTCTTCTAAAGACACTAGTGGCCAACATGGCATTGTCCGCCTGAATCTTAAAGTCCAGAAAAGTGTGTATTTTGTAAGTTAATTTATGATTCGGGTCACTATTTTGGAGTGAATTTTATAAAATTCAATGTCTCCGTATAGGCACCGTCACAGATTAAAAAATGGCTATTGATGTAACAAATCCGTAATAAAAAAATGGTATTTGATCATGGTCTGTACCACTTGCTCCTCCAAGAAGCCTTTTAACAAATGTGCATAGCTGGTGGCAAAGCAGGTGCCCATGGTAGGTCCAGATAGTTGCATGAAGTGTGTCTCCTCAAAGAAAAATATATTATTGTGAAGACAAAATCTGATCATCTCAAGTAGCATCATCGTGTGATCTTAGTGTTGGATAGACCTACTCCTGAAAAAGTCTCTACATGCCAAGAGAATTTGTCCATGCGCAATGCAAGTATAAAGTGAGTTAACCTCAATGGTAATCAAGAGATAGGAAGGTTCCCAGTGTGTGTCAGTAACTCTTCTGAGAAAATCTGTTCTGTTGCGACAGCAAGATAGTAAGTTTAGTACAAATGGCAGCATTAAGTGATTCAAATAGATGGCTGTGTACCTCAGGAGTCCCCATTAGATGGCATAATGTGTGTACCTGGTGGGTCTGTGAGAGATTTGTGAATTTTCAAAAATCATATTATTCAGAACTCAGTGAACCCCATCCTTTCCTATCCTAACAAATCAAGATACTTGTGCATGGTATCCTTGTAGGCCATTGGTGCATCTTATCATAACATTGTGAATCCTTTAATGGTGATTTACTTTCATACGATACAGAGTAAGATCTTGTCTTACCACATTTTGTAGCCCTGAATCATATGTGACACCCATCGATCTGTGGTATTGACTGTCTAGTTGTGAAGAAAGAGGGTGTGTCCGCCACCCAACTTTCTTGGGTAAAAAAGATTTAGGCCTAATTGGGTTATTACACAGAGAGATGGGGGGCGTGGCATGGAGAGAGGGGGGAGGGCATGGAGAGAGGGGGGAGGGCATGGAGAGAGGGGGGTGTACTACTTACGTTTCATTGATGCAGTGTGCAGGGTGTTAGCAACAGCTCAAGGAGCACCAGGTTTTCACAGAAGACTCTTTGACAACTGTTCTGATTGGTCGGCGCGGATCTTACTACCCTGCATGTTCTTTTAACAGGAGACACTAGAAAGAAGGAAAAGCATGCAAGTGCCGAAGTTCGATGATCCAGTCCAGCGTAATTGACCTTTTGTTTGATCTGGAGTCCGGACGCTATCACAAGCCACTGTTGTTAGCATGTTTTTGCGATCTGGGTTATGCCAGAAATATCTTAAATTGAACTCGTAGAAATCCTACGTTACATGTCATTTATTTACTATATTTGACCTGGCAGCCGCCCGTTGTTCTCCAGAGAGAGCTTGGCTAAGACAAACAATAGACAGACCCGCTCAAGATGTAATAGTAATAACAATAAAATGGGAGCCAATGCAAACAGCAAAAGAAACTGACAAGGTGGCAGATGGAATGTCGACTTAAAAGAACAAGCGCTAAAAGACCAGCGCGGCTCCGCAACCGCGAAAGTTAAAGCGATGCGCAGCGTTTACCTTACGGGAGCGAGCAGCGGCGGGCGCGATAATTACAAGCAGATGGCGCTGCTGCTCGCTCCCACAAGGTAAGCACCATACATGCACGAGGGCTCATTGGAAACAGTGCAGAACATGCATGAGTTTCCACAAAAGCCCAGCATAATTTCAAGAGGTCACTCGAAAGTAGCACTTGCATGCTGTGTAGGCAAGACCTAAAAAGACGCACTTTTCGGTTCCAAACAGGATGATTAGGGTGGTTGTTAACACTCAGTGATCCCTGGTCTTAGAGACTATTTCCTATGATGCAAATGTGAATTTGTATGGCTAGTAAAATAAAATGCATTTAGTACACAGAAGGAATCATTCAATCGTAGAGAGTTTGCGATTTCTACGAACGAACGGAGCCTGTAGAGTATTAATAAGCTTCCGCGCAGTTGAAAGGAGTCGGTTACCTAAGCCGAGTGTCTTGACTGCAGAGCACCCTACGTGCTTTGTTTTTAGTAACTTTTGGTCCACTTTAGCTGGTGACTCGATGAAAGATACGCACACCGTTTGCCACATGTTGAATATGTGCCGAGCATTACAATTCTATTATTATATGGAAATTGCATCTAAATAAAAATTCCATGGCTTTGGCATGCTTTCTAACTACAAACGTTTAAGGGAGTACAAAACAAGTGTATGTTGTTTTTTGTAGAACTGCTTTAGATGGAAATGAGGATTAGACGCCGAATCTTTGAAAATCGATGCTCCAAATTGAAGCAAGTTTCTTGCTTTCCTGCTTCCTCTGTCTCCAGAGATACCGTCACCATCTCCAAAGTAGCTTGCTGGGTATTCTGCTTCTCTCTCACACATCACTCTTTTCTCTGATATAGATTGGTTCCTTTCATCTGTTCATTATGCTCATTCTAACTGGATGTTCTGAAATATCAGTAGAGTGACTCATCAGCTCTCAAGGCTCCTGCCTTTTAAGACATCTCTTAACCGCTAAAAGCCACAAATGGGTTCATTTTCCAGCGCATATTCTTCAAATGTTTTCAGACTGAAGAGGGACCGAGCAGCAGAGGTTGGGCCTTATAACTTCAGTGCTTCCTAATAAGAGCATGGCATTGGTCGGCCATTTGGTGTCAGAGGGAAGAGAGGATGCTGAGGAAATACATTGAAGTTATAAGAAGACCTGTCACCTCTTTAGAAGGGGTCATAAATTAGAGAGGGAGACATCAGAAATAATGCCATTGTTAGGGCCTGGAGAATGGTGTAGCATGAGGTGTTCAGAGGTGGGTTTGTGTTTTCAGGTGATCTTCGTAAATAATTATTGGTAGGACTGAAGCCTATTCTGGCTCCTACTAGTGTGGTGTGACGTAGAAGCGGAGATAGTGACTATCTGGTACCTTCTATCTGGGTAAGAGTAGGGCTTCAGCGGACCCTAGGGATGCTCCACTGTTATTATTACATGACCTGGACTCTGCTAAGGTTCCCGCCGTACCGTAGAGCAACAAAGTAAAGGAGTGCTCAGGATATCTTCAGGCTCATGTGACGGAGTCGATGATTGATTTTCAGCGTCTGAGCATTTGTATGGTTATTAGTCTGAATCCTCTGTAGGTCCCAGGATCAGGCTTCAAATGTGCTTTTCTTCCCCTCAAAGTCCTCAAAGACTTTGTAAGTGTGCGCTTTAACCTATGGTCTTGTCTTGGTAAAAAATAGATCACGTCAATATTTTGAGTAAACTCTTAGCATTTATTATAATGAATTCAGGCTAATTTTATCCATTTTGGTTACGTTGTACTTTTTTTTAATGTATGGTATCCACCCTCCTCTTCCTTACTCATCGCGGCAAGGCAGAAGGCAGCAAGAATGTCTGGGTCCTGCGACAAATCCAGGAGATGTGGAGGCGTGGAGCCACTGTAGGAAATGCTAAAATGTAAGGACAAATTCAATGCCTTCTGGTGCTTGGGGGAGTTTCACCCATGCAGCGTTTTTGTGTTTGTGGAACAGGACATTCTGATGGAGTCTAGTGTGCTAACTAAAACTAGCTGAGGCCAGAAAACCCTGCCTCCGGATTTTTTTCCTCCCTGTGGTTAGTGGCTTGAGTTTGGACCTCTAAACAAGGGGTTGTGGTGTGTATTGTGTGCAGGCTTTAATACTAGGGCCTTTGTTGTGTAGATTTCTCTTTTCAACTGAGACAATGATGTCTTAAATATTCCCACAATTATTGTAAGAGACCTCCTCCCAAATCAACAGGCAGGTCTAGGGGGCGAATTCTCAGCAGCTGCTGGATATACAGTGCAGTGACATTGGTAATATGTGGACTTAACCCAGTCTTCGTTGAAGTCAACATCAAGACGCAGCTTGCTGGCTCACGTTGTCAGATCCCTTTGTGTAAATCTGCCTTTTTGCTCAGTAGTTGCAAGTAGTAATCCAGACTAGCAAATAGCAATTCAGTCCATCTCAGAGTAGGGTCTGATGAAACCGCGCCCTCTGGCATCCACAGCATTTCAGACTGACCTAATGGTGTGTTTTCCTGCATTAGAGCCCCGCCCAATGTGACCCAAGTTTGCGCATTACTTGACGATCGCTAGCCTGAACAGTAGATAGATCCTCGGATGTTTCTGCCGACTGCTAGAGGTTTCGCTCCTCATTCCTGGATTGATTCACTCTCCACGTAGTACTTGCCTGGGACTTTACAATTCAATTCCGCCCTCGTGCTCAATACCGGTTCCTCCCCCCATATTATTCATCTGGGACCAATACAACATGAACACTGCCCTTGCGCCTTACTGGCCCCCCTCACGCTCTGGTCGGCCGACCAGGTTGCGTCCTTCTTTCCCTGGAGCCCGAATCCTTGAATTATACAGCGTCCACTCAGTTATCCAATTATTTATGCAACGCTTTATTTCTATCAGAAGCATTACCCTTTAACCTATGACCTCTGTCCTGATGATGACCTGAAATTATCGAGGTTGAAACGCTGTCGACTACACAGCCTAGAACTTAGGCCCTCCTGTGGTCAACAAAACCATCAAAATAATTTTTTGTACCCAATTGTATATATTTACTTTGTTTGTTGACCTTTGTATTTCTTCTCTACTGCGCCATTCATGCTGTTTCTCACACTTCTATGTCACTGCGTCGTTCACAATTCAGCAGCATGTTCAGTTTTCACCTTGTGTGTTACGGTCATTGTACAAGTAGATTTACTGTAGTGCTTCTTAACTACTTGCAGAATTGTATATAAACCTCATTTTTTCCACCCTTGGCTCACGCTGTGGTCTCCCTCCCTGCCCTCCGTTCTCTTGTGATTTACCTCACTTCGCTAAATTGTTTCCTCCTCAAAAATACCCTCCAGTTGAGACATTGTTTTTTGTTGCATATCACGCCGGTCTCTTCTGGGTTAACGGGCTACTGAACAGTAGATAGGGCCTGGAATCTAAATGTTTTAGATTGAAAAAAAGATCTTTTGAAATAGCAAGCTACTATCAAAATTGTGAAAGCTCGACGCCTGTTATCTTGGGAGTATAACATCCTAAGACCCACTGGCTCTAGAATCAGTCAAGGCATGCGGTGGAAGTGCGACAGGTACAAGTGAGATCTCTTTCCTTGGGAAATATTGCTTCTAATATGGACTCTCCTGTTATTGTTTGATTCCTCCTACACACAGCCCCCTACATTGGTCCATGTGGGGTAGTTACTACTGCATTGATCCTGTAGCACTCCCAACAAAACTAAACAACCTGGGTCTCACTCGAGAGCTACTGCTATTGTAAAGAAAGGAGGGCCATCTTTCCCATACGATACGATTATTAAAAAAAAAAAAGTCACTGCGCAGAATTGGTGTTTATTTCAAAAATTTCTTTTAAATTAGTTTGAACTATAACCCATCAGTAGTCTGTTTGGAAGATAATGTGGCCCTGGTGCTTCATGACTGGTGTTGTGCAGGCCTTGTGGTGGTTGATCTGCATCTCACAAGGGGGATCAAAATGATATCAACAGAATAGATGTTCACAGCCAGATTGTCATTCCAGTGCTGCCTACGGTTTTGTTGTTCCAGCCTGGCCTACCCCCACTCTTGGCCGCCTTGGTCCTTTTGTCCACCTTTTTAGTTTTTTTTACCATATAACGATCCTGTGCACATCCATGCCTTTTCTGTGTAAATATTTTCTGATCTGTAAAACCTGGAAGATTGAAGGCCCTGTACTGCTGGATCCTGTGATCAACTTACTATCATTCTGACTCCAGCATCACTGCCCTTGAGGTCAGTTGACCAGAAACAGCAGTCCTGTCGAGTGTGACTAGACACCATCCAAGGAGACCTACACGTTATGATCTCTTTAACCCATTCTACACCACTGCCTGTGCGCCATCTTTTGCTTCCTTCTCTCCCGCTTAACGAGGATCTTAATGCCATACTTGCACAAATACAGAGTGCACAGTACTATTTGGTATTAATTTTCTGCCCACTGCACAGAAAACCATAGCTTTATCTGTATTTAGATGTTTTACAGTTTGTTCAAAAAGTAGCATGTTAATTTAAATGTTTTAATTTGAAGATGGCCCGTACATTACTTTTGGTGGAGAAAATGTATAAATTCAGCACGTCACTCATACATGTTTTATTTTCATCTAATGGTTGCAGGCTTTGTGGTCCCTCTCGTACCCAGATACTCCTCACTTGGTTGCACTTGCATCCTTTCAACTTCTCTGTTCTTTGTACTCTACTAGTTTGTCAAGTTTTCAGCAGTATGTAGACATGTGAATGTCTTCTATTGGGGACACATTGTGCAGTAGACAAAAACATAAATTATTCCGTGTGTTTAGGCAGGAAGGTGAGCACGTAGCCAATTTTGATTCCTTCAAACACAAGTATGAGTGTGAATAATGAGACGTGCGCACCGAAAGACTGAGAAGGATCAGGCGAGTGTTACAAGTCCTACATCGAGAGGCTTGGACTTGGTCACAGGAACACTGAGAAGGATCTGGCGACTGTTATAAGTCATACACCGAGAGGTTTGGACCTATGCACCAGAAGACTGAGAAGAATCAGGCGATTGTGATAAGTCACACATCGAGAGACTTGGACCTAGGCACCGGAAGACGGAGATGGATCAGGCGAGTGTTACAAGTCACACATCGAGAGGTTTGCAGATGGATCTAAGATGCCTCGATATTGACCCTCTGACTCACCTAATGGGTGCTGTGGCAAACTCTGCCCGCAATGAAGATGCAGACCAACAGCAACAAAACGTTTTCTATCAAATTAAGAGGTTAAGAGTTTAAAAGCTGAGACAAAAAAATGAATTATAAAAACAGGACTTACTTTATTTAACATTATTGTAGAGATTGATAGAGGAAAATGGAGCAAAAATAGCGATTGGGTTTGCTGTCTTGAAAGTGGGCAAAAGAAGTTAAGAAATGTTTTTACGCAACCTTATAGAATATTTCAGTGGGGATGAGGTATTGTGTGTTGTCGAGTGGTGATCGGCTTGCGTTGTCTCAAGCGCTAGTTGGGTCCCAGTTGGGAAGGATAACCTTAAACCATAGTCTCGTTTCTGGGACAAAACTTTTCAAATGTGGCAAGGCGGCAGGTGTCCTTTGAAGCGAGTTGCTCCAACTTTGAACTGCCTTGGCAGGATCCCTAGGTGAAACTCTGTTGAGGGTGATGAAAAGCTTCAGATCTGGAAGGTTTGGCTCTGTTGAGGAGATAATAACCCCTTACCTTTCTGGTGTTGGCTCCTTTGAAACAGCTGCTGTCTGAAACTAGTGCTTATTGAGGTCTCACCAACATTGCCTATGGGAATCATGGATAGAAGAGCTGTGTACATCAGGAACAAAAGCTCCACATGGTGTGAAGTACGCAGTGAGGATGGATTGGTCTCATCATTCCTTGGGAATGCAAATGGATACCAAAGCATCTGCCTTAATAAAAAATTAACTTTTTGGGGGCTAGAAGTGCATGCAACCAACCAGTAAATCATCTCTAATAATATTGCATATTAAATAACTAACATTAGCATGCTACCCATCCAGAATGTGCTTCAACACATTGTTGGGGTAGCAAGCGCTATATATATATCTACTCACCAATATCTGTGGCATGCTTTTATAGGCAGGTGATGCTTGGTGAACTGTATCCTGATGAGAAATTATTTGATTTGTACTTAAATAATAACATTTGATCCATTGTATTAATATTATACAGTAGGAGTCTAGACTCTCTTCTGGCCAATACATTCTTCAAATTTTAAAGGCGCATAAACTGACAACGAATGGGTGAGAGTTTGAATTCGTTGTTTAGTTGTCAGACTGGCGTGCAGTACATCTTTGCTGCGCTGCTCAAACACGGTATCTGAAGTGGTGCTTTCTTTTGGCCAGGTGGCTTGGAATGTTTTAGTGGCTGCATCTAAAGGTCGAGGACTTTGTTGTTATGATTGAGCAAAGTCGAGCACACCAGCGAAAGGAATTTGTAAAGCCTGGCTCTTGTTTTACCCTTTACTGCGTAGTCTTCAGGTGAATGCCTTGTTGAAAAGTGCAGACGCAGAGCTCCACTGTCTAACACCAAGGAGGACTGTACGTGTGTGTTGGTTCAGTCTAGAGTGATGTAACCGGATGGGAACAGACAAGGAAGCTGCTTTGAGCATTTTAAAAACTAAGAGCCCTTCTCGTTTTGAGCCTGTCGTGAACTTATTCGATCGCTCACAGTCTGACGACATCCTTGCGTGTCCCCACTAGCTCAGAGGGTCCTGGCACTGGTTGTTTGTGTGCAAGATTCGTCAATCTTCACAGGAGCTGTGGCCGAGATCCAACCCTGGCTAATGGCTAGGAGGAAAGGCAGGTTTCTGTGGGGATGGCTGAGGTTATCCTTGGTTGCGTGGCACCAGCATAGAGGCCTTCCTTCGAGGCTAGCGCGTGTCGTACCTGAGCAGCAACTCCCAATGACCACTTAAGTTACGACATAAATATGTTACGCTTCCACCCAACGTATGTATCATAAAATGTAACGATTGAAAAATCACCCGACGACAAAAAGTGAATTTAGAGACCAAGATTCAAAATTCCTGAAACAACACAACAGGAGACAAAATAGTGAATTTTAGATATGCGATGTGATAGACCGGATCGTTGATGCCACCTGTAGCTGGCTTGGGATGGAGTTAGGTTGGTGAGGGGCCGACGTTCGCCAGGCTCAGTTTTACATTGTGCCTCTATCTTTTTCTTGAACATCAAAATCCAGCAGCGGGGATAGATGGGAGTGGACTCCATGAGGCCTGGTTTGGTGGTAACATGGCGTTGGTGAAGCTTCAAGCCCTACCTCAAAAACTCCCACCGTGACAGATGCTGTACCTGTGGCTGCCAAGGTGTTGTGCTGTTGATCTCTGTTTGATGCCGTGTCCTACTCCCGTGCTTTATTATTCTGGAGTTTGGAATCGGTCAGTGGGGCAGTGTCGGAGCTGCAGCCAGGTAGGGCTCCAGAAAGTCTTACACCTTCTCCTGGGGGTCTCACTCAAGCTTTCTGGCACAAATCGCTCTGAGCACATCAAACCTTGCTTCTTGTCTGTCGAGGTCGCGTCTTGGTCAGGAAGCCTCTGCCTTTTGTCCTAATCCTTCAAAGATTAAAATAAAACCCCAAGTTATAGAACTTGCGGGGAAAGTTCTATAACTTTAGTATCGATGCTCCAAATATCCCTTCATTGCCTGTTCTTTGGATACCAGTCCCAGGTTAATATGTCGAAAGTCAGACTTGAAAAGAAATGTTCTACTTCATAAGTATTTAATGTATTTTTAAGTTTGTGTGTAGAGCAGGACGTTGTTAACAGGGTGTACAACTCAGGCCTTTATCATGCATGTTCGCCTAAAGAAAAGTTTTAAGATCGGTCTTAAGAGACCGATTTTGAATACTCCCCTAAATGAGAGTAAATTGTAAGTGACGTGTTTTATGGAGGGTAGAAGTCTCAAACAATGGCGCTACTGCCTAATGTTCATTGATTTTCTAAGGTTTTGTGCAGAACAGCGCACATCAGGTCACCTAAGAGAACTTTGCATTGGAGTGATGCAATGAGAAGAAACTAGTGTTGGGTATACATACATAAAGACAGAAGCAGACTAGAGAGTATGTTTTGAAATGCCACTTTACACACATGTACACTTGTCCCAGAGAACAGGCTGAAACAGAGCATCAAACAAAAATTCTTGGTTTACAGCTGTACATGGTCAATGCTAGACATTAAGGTCTAATATAGAAACGATTAGTGACTACGGAAAGTGTTATGTGGTATGTTCTAGAACTACAATTCAGAACCAGGCATGTCCAAGGTGTTAATTATGGTAAATGTGTAGTTTTGTGTTCAACTAGGATCTCTTTTATCCCTCTTGGAGACGCTGTTTGTAGGGATATTTCTCAGTACAGGGAAATGTAATTCCACATCATGATTGCTGCCCAGAGAAGGATTGGTGAAGATGTTTTCGCTTTTTGAACTTAGGGGTTTCAAGCACCACTGTACATTTGTTTTTAGAATATCTCTGTTCTCCTACAAAACGCATTTTTGTAATAAATTGCTTGATGTTTGGTGGTGTGCAGCCTTGTAGGCTATAAATATTGTCCTTGAAACGCAGCCTATTTCCGCAGGAAGGCGTCTCATAAACCTTGGGACTGGAGGGATGTGCTCAGTTTCATTGTGTTTGTGATTACCCTCGCGGCGGGATTTAGGGGCAATAATCTTGATCTAAGCAGCCGCTGAGTAAGACTTTACTATAGTCCTGCCTGGAGATAAAGAATGGACCATCCTTGGTAGATCCAATTTTTTAACCTTTTTTAATTTGATCAGTTAACAAGAGCCAGAGTCTAAAGCCAAAGGAAATGGCTTCCTTACCTATCATTAGTCTAGTTCCTAAAGGGTTTGAATTTAGTGACCATTCGAGGGTAGGTGTCCATATGTTAGAAGGTGGAAAATTCAGCTTTACCTAGAGTGAGATGTAGAAAGAGTTTGAATGCCCAAGTGTGAGTTTTTCAGGACCTTTAAGTTAAAAGCTTGTTGATGCCGTTCTCTCATTGCATCATTGATTGTTTTGACCTAAATGATCAATAGTGCTGGGGCTGGTACAGGGCCTTGTGGTACATCCATTGTCGAAGGACTAGGATCTGAGGAGACGTCTCATCTTAGCTATTGATGATCTGTTTCCAGGTGACCTCTTACCCATTACACAACTCTGCCGCCCAGCTGCATCTTTTCCTGGAGAATGTTGATTTGGTTCTTGTGATGAGCTGTGTCAGATGCTGCTGCACCTCCGAAGTGCACTTGAAAGCAGGGTCCTCCTTCATCTGTTCTCGTTATAAGAGCTTCTTCAACAGATCGGGCTGCTGTCTCCATGCTGCACCATTCTGCAGAATCTGACTGGTTGAGGTATTATAAGTAGGGCACTGGAATTATGCAGCAGTGAAGGCCCCAATTAAGCGACCGGGTTGAGTAACTTATGCAGCAAGAAAAGTCAAATTACGCTTGTTAATACTGTCTGGGTTCTGATTGCACCTCATTTTAACACCCACATATAGCAATAGGCAACCTTTTTGTAGGACTTGGCCTTTTGGGCTAAAGCTCCCTAAACTTTTTTGCTTTCCCCCAGACCATTTTCCTGAAATAGAGTTGCCAATTTAGATGCTTTGGGTACTTTGCCACTGCTGATAGTGTTCACTATGTAAAGTGTAATGGTAATTGGTTGGCCACGATTTGTATGTTTGCCTTACTAGTAAAGTCCCTAGTCATGTGCACTGTGTGTGCCAGGGCTAGTAATGCAAAGGTTCACATAGAAGGAAACCTCAGACTTGCAGTGTAGGGCCTGCGCACAGTTTGCCAAGTTAGCACGTTGTCCTGACAAGTGCAACCACTTGTCAGGCCTTACTTTCCCTTTTGCATACACATTGGGCACCGTTGTGGTAGGTACCGGGTAACCCCTGGGCAGGGTGCAGTGTAAGTAAAAGGCAGTACATATACTGAGGTGTGTACTATGTCCAGAGAGTGAAAAACACTCAATTTCGTTTTCACTGGTGAAAGGTCATTTTGTCCATAGGACAGAATGGGGGAGGCTGGGTATTGGTTTTTGTTAGCCTAGTTTCCTATAAGTTTATAATGGAGAGGGGAAGTTTAGTATGTATGAACTCAGTGTCATAACACATCTTTCTATGAAAGTGGTTTTGTCACTGTGTGTTCAGAAACCACTCTTTTAGAAAGTGACTGAGTTTTGTGTTTTAAGCATTTCTGTGTGTCTCTGCTGAATGTGGATTTTCTGTCTGGATCTGAGAGGTGAGAGGAGCTGGGGGAGGTCTTGACCCAAGGGTGGGGTTGAGATGACACCAGGCTGACCTGCATCTGGAGAGTAGGCGAGGAGAAGCCCTGGGAGATTGAGGCCTGGGTTGCTGCCATAAAACAATTGACCCGCCTCCTGCTGAATGATTAAGTATCCAGACCCCCAGTATCAAGGGGAGAAAGGTGACACTGGGAGGGAGACACCCAGAACTGATTTAGGCAGGGGTCAGGAACCCCTGAGCACAACAAACTTCAAAGACATGTAGGGGTGTAACTATGAGAGCTGAAACCCCTGAACGACGAATGGATTGAGACTGAAAAGGCTTGGACCCATTTCATGGTCAAGAGGAACCTCGGCTAAGGAAGGAACAACCGAAGAGACTGCTGGGGAAAGACCAACCCTTGCTTTATGATCTGGGGCTGGTCTGCAGTTTTCTATTCTAACCAAGGAAGAGGCTGTTGAGACTGTGCTTGGTGCGCTGTGTCCCCCTGCTTGACGAAGACTGTGCTGTGTCTTGTAACCCCAAGGGCCCGAGGTGAGCTGGCTCCCTGTTTGGAAACACAGGAACATAAAAGTTTCCGGAGAAGTTTCAAGCGATGCAGTGGGCACGTGTTGTGGCAGCTTGAGACCCTCGGAAGGTGTGCCCTGTGATCTTGGACACATAAAGGAGGAGTGAGACTCTGACGCGCTGGGTACAAGTCGTGGTGCACAGGAGGCGCGGGTGAAGAGCGCCCGGCCAACATGTGCATCGAAGCTGGAGTGAGTCTCAGACGCGCAAGGTGCGTGTCGTGGTGCACCCGAGGCATTGGTGAAGAGCACCTGGTCATCGAGTGCACCGGAGGAGAAGTGAGGCTCAGACGCGCTGGGTGCGTGTCGTGGTGCACAGCAGGCGCGGGTAAAGAGCGCCCGGCCAACGTGTGCCTCAAAGCTGGAGTGAGTCTCGGACGCGCAGGGTGCGTGTCATGGTGCACCGCAGGCGTTAGTGAAGAGCAGCTGGTCAGCGTGTGCACCGAAGCGGAAGTGAGACTCTGACGCGCAGGGTGCGTCTTGTGGCACACCGCAGGCGCTGGTGAAGAGCGCCTGGTCGACATGTGTATCGGAGGTGGAGTGAGTCTCGGACGCGCAGGGTGCGTGCCGTGGTGCACCGCAGGCGCTGGTGAAGAGCGCCTGGTTGGCGTGTGTATCGGAGGTGGAGTGAGTCTCGGACACGCAGGGTGCGTGTCGTGGTGCACTGGAGACGTTGGTGAGGAGCGCCTGATCAACGTGTGCATTGAAAGTGGAGTGAGTCTGGGATGCGCAGAGTGCGTGTCGGCGTGCACCAGAGGGGTTGGTGATGAGCTCCTGGTCATCAAGTGCCCCGGAGGAGAAGTGAGGCTCGGACACGGTGAGCGTGTCGTGGTGCGGCCAAAGGCGTTGGTGAAGAGCTCCTGGATATCGAGGCACCGGAGTTGGAGTAAGTCTCAGTAAAGCAGCGTGTGTGCTTTGGTGCAACCTGGGACTGTGTAGGTGATCGGCTGATCATTGTGTGCACAGGCAGAAAGTGAGTCCCTGCAACGTGGTGTGCGTGTCTTGGTGCCAACTGAGACCGCAGGAAAAAGTGCCTGGTGAGCGTGCACTCTGAGTCGACGAGGAGTCCCATCAGCGTTGTGTGTGTGGCTTCGTGCCAGAGGAGGCCCGGAGTGTGCTGTTGTGAACTTGCACCCGGAGTAAAGTAATCTCAGGGGCTTGGGGTACGTGTGCCCCGTGGTCGCCTGAGACCTTCCTAACAGTCGCGGCCCAGACCGGCAGCCCTAGAGGAGCTAAGCTGCCCAGCCGAGCCGCTGAGGCCCATTGAGAAAGTTCTGCATGGAAGGCCCAGTTCATGGAAGGAGGAGAGGAGAGTTTGGTCGCATCCCCAGGTAACGTGGATCACTACCTGGCCGGGGTGCGGGCTCGGAGGGACACTCTCTCGGCCTCTCAGTCCTTCTGACAACATGAGCCTTTGCTTCGGCTCAGATTGGGGCCCGTACGGGTAAAAGGAGTGGCAGTACTGGGTCCCGAGTAAGAAGCTGTGCTTTGTGTCATTATTGATACGTGTGGGGGCAACTGTTATCAAAGAGGCTGATTGTCGTATACACATTGTCAATATTGCTGCTAACGAACTGTCGGACTGTCTTATGACACCTGACATTATTTTTGCATAACGAAATACACGATTGTAGCGCTACGCATTGCATTTTTTCTCCCTTGCAAAGTACAGGATTGTAGCGGCCCGCATTGCATTATTCCTTCATTGCAAAGTACGTGATTGGGGTGTGACGCATTGCATTACTCCTTCATTGCGCAGTACATGATTGTAGCAGTACGTATTGCATTATTTCTCCCATTGCAAGGTACTGGGATGTATCGTTACGCATTGTATTATTTCTCCTTTGCTCACCACAGGATTGTATCGTTAAGTAGTGCATTATTGTTTGTCCATTGCAACGTGTGTGATTCTAGCATTACGACCAGCATAGCATTTGGAAAGCGGCGGTTGGGATTTGAACCTACCAGCCAGCCGGAACGAATATTACCCTTTATTCTATGTTGGCTTTTGTATTGTGTGGTCTGATCGTATATCTTTTTGTATAAAGTTTATACTTGTTTTAATCAAACTCGTGTGGAGTCCATTTGTGGTGTCACCAGGGGATTGCTTTGGGTGTGGTGGCACATACTGTACACTTGTGCCTTGGAGATAGGCCTGGCTGCTCGTGCCAAGCTACTAAGGGGGTGAGCAGGGTTATCTCAAACGGTGTCCTTTCTTGGCCTAACGTTGAGTGAGGAGCCCCGGGTCTCGCCCTTGGTGACAGTAGTGCGGGACTGGGACTCCGGCTTCCAACACTTTTCAAATTGGCTTCTACTGCGTGGCAACATGTGTTACTGCGTTTTTAGTAACTTTTGAACCGTTTGGGGTAGAAACTCTTTATTTGTTAAAATCTGCAGATTATGAAGCAAATAATGGATTGTGTGGCAAATGCGGCTAATCTATAATTATGAGAAAATTGCCACTGCAGCACAATTGCATAATTCCAGTGATCCTGATTATAAGTTGTTATTCTTATTGTGATCTTTTGACCAAACTCTCCAGTGTTGTGCTCAAGAACGGTAGTCCAGTTAATGGCCTGAGGTTAAGCTCTTCAGTGTCTGCCGATTGCTTTTTAGAAGGGACTAGGAACATGCCTTTTTAAAGCACTCATGGAACAGTCTTTATTCCAGTGTAAAATTTGAGGTTTAAACAGAAAGGGTATATGTGGGTTTCCAAAATTTGATTTCAAGCAGCAGGATTGTGGTTTTCACCATAATAAGGACATAGATTTTTTAATGGGTTTTACTAGGGAGTTAGAACAAAGAGTTCACAGGAGTCCCCAATGGTCTGAAACTTCCCTTTTTATATCCGGGTTGGTATTTTTGGACTTTATTTGGTAGTGGTTCTGACTTGTTATCCCTTGCCCTGGAAGAAATTGGTGACTCGGTTGCATTTGTTTTTCAGGGCATTTGGATGGGTTGATTTAGTTTAGTAATTTTGTTTACTAGATCAACTTTGCTTGGGCTGGTTTTTCACTTAATCTAATTCTTGTTGGAAGAAGAAAGCTTTGGCCTCTAGTATGTTGTGTTGCCAAATTTGAGATTGTTTACGTTGAGGATCAACAGTCTTTGTTTCTTTCCCTTTATAATTTTCTCGTTGTTTTCAACCATGGCACTGATCGCTTTAAATGTTTCCTCTTAAGAACCATCGATGCTATTTATTGAACTGCAGCTGAAGCAGTGTTATAATTGATTAGATCATTTACATTTCCTCCAGCCGAGAGAGCTCAGGCTCATATGTTCTGGCCAGAGTTTGTGGGTTTTAGTTTTATATACCATGAGAGCATTTTTGGATGGAAGAGCACAGCACTTCAAATTGTTTCCATTGAGGGGTCTTTCCTATTCGACCAGAAAAGGCTTTTGTCAGAGTAAACTGGCCTTCATTAGCATTGATTCAGTCTGGAGTGGAGCCTTTGTTGTGAGAGGTGGTTCTTGAGTTGTTTGAGATTAGCTTCTTTGTGAGTGTGCAAGAGCTGGTGTGTTGACTGTCTCCCGAACAGCTATTGAAGTAACCCAAGTAGGATGTGTTTGGTGTTACATACACTTTGGAAGAATGTACTTGAAGAGTTTTTTTGTCCAGGGCAATGATAGATAATGCTACATGGAGCAAGGTTGTATTCCTGGTGCTAATTTCGGCTCTCAAGCATTGGAAGTGTTGGAAGCTCAGTTTATTTTGGGTCCTGCGTTTGATGCGGTCTTCGTGAATTTGAGCTACTCCTTCCCTTGATCTTCTCTTACACTAGACTATATCTCATGCCTTGGAGGTTTTGCTGTGGACCAGGAACCCACCTGTGATGCAGAGCATAGGGGCTTTCTCTTTAGTAGCACCACCTCTTCACAGTAAAGGAAGCAAGTGTGAAAATGGTGCCTGTATTAACATAGAGACAGTGGAGATGTTACGGTTTGTGATATGTGAGGAATCCGTGTCATGAAACTGGTCAGGATCTGTGTATAGCAGTTGTGGCCCTCAACGAAAGTTACTAAGTGTACAAATGTATGCAAACAATATCTTGGCTCACACGTGGCACGCAGACTTCAGAATGATATGAATTATTTTTCTTGTTCAGTTGTCTATCTGCTTTTGAAAGATATTGTCCGTCTTCGAAGACCTGAAGCCATGACTATTCTGCACCTCTTTAGTCCCATACAGCTTGAGTGCATGAGTAGACTGCCTGGAACAGATAGTGTTCTGCATCTCCACAATCCGCAGTGATTTAGCTGTTGTTGCAAAGACTTGTAATAGTGTGAGCAATTGTGCAAGACTGACTTGTTGGTAATCTGGGCTTCCTAGTCACAGGATGTGGCTGAGACATTGTGGTTTTAGTTGAGTCATCGACTGCCTAACCACACTGTCTTATAAATAGGGCTCATTTGAAGCTGCTCTGTGATTGAATAAATGTGAATATTGGTTCATGTTGAAAAAGCACTCTGTAATGTGTGGCTCCACTTTAGAGCACGACCCCCTTATGAGTCCTATCCATTTGGGCCTAGATATGTAAGTTTGTTGATATATATATATGCTGTCCCTGCATGCAACTCAGTGGTCTTAAAACTTTTTAATTCTGGACTGCCCGAGGGAGGGAGGGAGGGAGGGGGGGGGAAGGGGGGGGGGATCACCGGACCCCCCTCAAAAACTTTCACAATAATTCTATTAAACTGCCAATGTTTAAATACGTCTAGACTTATTTAAATATTGCTGTTAAGTTATGTTATCATTTTAAAAATACAATCAAATACATGATTGCCAAACATACTATTCTGCCCAGGCAGGCCTTGCTAACATGTACAAGTATCCACAGTGTGATTATTAGGATTGGGGGTGGAGGTTTTCAAGAATATTTGGAGTCCCTTTCCTTTAGACTCCTCCCCATCATGGATACAAATGAAACAAGCATTTGCAATGCAACAGGTCTCGCATTTACGCGAGTTTGAGCTATTGACATTGCAAATAACAATGCCATTTATTTTTGTTTTCTTTTTAAAAACATAAATAAAAGGAATTGTTAATTACAATGTCAATAACTCAAACTCGCGTCAATGCGAGACCTATTGCATTGCAAATGCTTGTTTGTTTTTATTCAGTGAAAGTTTTTTATAGTTTCGAACAATGGAGGCCTCTAGCTGTTTGCAGCAATCCTGAAAAGAATCCTTCTCTGGGGCCTGTGAGCACGCACGCTGCACACGTGGCATTTATACAAAGATTGTTTCTTAACACAACCAGCCTGTTTCCAACAAACATTTCTTGTTAGGCAAGCTGTGACTGTCACTTGGCAGGCGCGGCTCCCACAACAACATACTTCGCCGGTCTGTCAATTAGTTTCCTGTTGTCAAACGGAAAGCACAGAGGGCAGGGCAGCGTGACATTGGGGAGCCAGAAATCATGCTTTGGAAAGGCAAAATTGTGGACTCCTGTAATTTAGAAGTCGAATGTCTGTCTGTCCGTCCGTCTTGCGAGAGCTGGGTTCAGCAGCATACCCAGCGATGTGCGCACAATAACGTGCTCTGTTTATTAAAGTATTTCGACATCATCTCGGTGTCCCATGACTGCAAACCTATATCTGGCCCCTGATTCAGGATCATGCGCCCGCACCGGCAGCAGCTTATGTTCTTACAAATATTTAAAGGGGAAGAGAGGGTTGGAGCGGCCCTGAGTCCCGCGCAGCCCCACCAGCCCAAAAAGAACCCAGAGGCAGCAGCCCAGAGGCCCACAGCCCCACACGCACTAAAAGAACCTAGGGCCAGCAGCCCCACCCCACAATCCCTAAAAAAACACAGGGCAGCGGTTCAGAGCCCCCCCAAACTCTTCAAAGAACCCAGAACCAACAGTCCAGAGGCCCGCGCAGCCCCACAATCCCTTAAAGAACCCAAGGCCAGCGGCCACCCCAGCCCAAAAAGAACCCAGAGGCAGCAGCCCAGAGGCCCACAGCCCCACACGCACTAAAAGAACCCAGGGCCAGCAGCCCAGAGGGCCCCCCCCCCACCCCACAATCCCTAAAAAAACACAGGGCAGCGGTTCAGAGCCCCCCAAACTCTTCAAAGAACCCAGAACCAACAGTCCAGAGGCCCGCGCAGCCCCACAATCCCTTTAAAGAACCCAAGGCCAGCGGCCCCCCCAGCCCCACCAGCCCTAAAAGAACCCAGAGGCAGCAGCCCAGAGGCCCCCACAGCCCCACAAGCTCTAAAAGAAGCCAGGGCCAGAGGCCCACGCAACCCCACAAACCCTTTAAAGAACCCAAGGCCAGCGGCCCCCCAGCCCCACAAGCCCTAAAAGAACACAGGGCAGCGGCCCAGAGGCCCACACAGCCCCACGCGCCCTAAAAAAAGCCAGGGCCAGAGGCCCACGCAGCCCCACAAGCACTAAAAGAATCCAGGGCTAGGGGTCCAGAGGCCCGCGCAGCCCCACAAGCCCTTTAAAGAACCCACGGCCAGCGGCCCCCCACCAGCCCTAAAAGAAACTAGAGCTAGCGGCCTATAGGCCCGCGCAGCTACACCAGCCCTTTAAAGAACCCAGGGTCAGCCCCACACCTGCACATAGGTCAGATAGCCCTCGCGTGTGATGAACGCTGCCACCCCCCTGCTTCGCAGCTGCACGCAGCTCAGTCAGACCACATGCTCCACCCTAGTACAGTTGACCCTGCAGAGGAGATATGAAGAACGTGGGCGCTAGACTGTCAATTCATATCCCAGCGCTAGCTGCTATCCTTCTGAGTGGCAGTTGAATTTACAGTACACATGACTGTGTTCCGGTACCACAGATGTGTGGGAGATCGCAAATGCATCCTTTGTACTTCCATTTAACCATCCATTGGTTACATACCTTTCGAATTATCGTTTTTATGCATTTTGAAAGAAAAGTATTCCTATGCCTTAAGTATACAATATAAACCGTGAGGGCTGTAAAACACTTGATGAACACTACAGATGGGGTTTTAGCAAAAGCATATTTTGCGATATTTAAAAGTCAATTTCTCTGTGTTTTGCTACTCCTCAGCGTGTGCAGTGGGCCCTTATTTCACTCGTCATGTTAAGACTATGTTTAATTTCATAGACCGAAATCTGATGGATCAAAGGGTGATGGGAGGTCTGAGCCCCGTGGCGTGATGATCCTGGACTCTGTGGCGGGAAGAGTTCAGTCCCTCCAGGGCCCGGACTTCGGGGTTTCTCGTGCCCGAGGCCATGATGTCCATCCTGATCTGAGACAAGGGTCGACCGAAGGGCCCTTGGTGGATGCCGGAGAGAAGCTGTCAGGGGAGGCGGGGTGAGACCCCCTCACTAGCCCACAGACCTGCCGCCGGGCTGGTAATGACATGTCAGATCGGCAGTGACCCCTCTTCGGGGAGCCAGGCCGTGGTCCTGAGTGTTTCCTAGAAGTAATGTGAAGTGAAGTCCCAGCGCCTTCTAAATGGGACATTATGCGGCAATCAGCGGCCGCCCTGCAGGTCAGGGCCAATTCCAGACGGATCTCTGCTGGTAATTTACACGTCCTGCGGGGCTGAGCCCAGGCCTTCCCCAGCCTCGCTGATTTGTAAGTTTGCAGCATCAGTGGGAAGTTCATTTACCATCTGTGGAGGACAGACCCCTGCCAGCGCCTTGTAATGTCCGCTTCGGTCGCCGTGATGTCCTCACCGTGGGTTGGAAGTGACAGGACGCGCAGTGACCCGGTAATCCCCCCTCTGGAGTACCTTGAGTCCCTCGCTTAGGAGCAGGTATCCAGGAACGTCTGATCATTCGGGGGAGTTGGAATTACCGGCGACAGATACTGGGTGTATGTCCTATGACTGCGGAGGCGTTTAGGACTCGCACTGCTGGTACGGACTATGCTCAGATTAATGAAGTCTTAATATGAAGATTTCGGAATAAAATCGTTTTCTGTGCTCATTTATTTGAAGTTATTGTTGCGAGCGCTGAATTGTCCCAAATAGACGAAATGAGGGAAAAGTGCAGATTATTATCCGCGTGAACACAGTATCAAGAAAAATGTCACTCAGAAAAAGACTCCAACCAGCCCAACGAGGCGAGTCCCTGTAAAGTCTTTTTAACTCGTGGTTTCAATAAACAGAGGAGAGTTGAGCCGCGGTGGTGGATCGCACCACAGCCTTGGGCCTAGGGAATGGGGCTGGTCACGGATAGACTCAGACCTGGGCGCTTCAGTTTTAAGCTGTTCGAAACATCTCTTCCTGTAGGAAGTGAACATTTGTGGAGGAGCCTCAGGTAGTGGCAGGTATCCGAGGTTAATCACAGTACTGCATCATGGCGCTATGTTCATCAACCTGCACTTTCCATCCGTGCTATAGATATTCACATGCTGTAAACCTGTGCATCTTACCAGCCTTCTCCTCCTGTCCTCTTTTCACTTAAAGTGAAGCCGATTTACCATAAATTGAAAACTCTTAATAAGTGGTGCAGTGCTTAGAAGCAGGTAGAGATGTTTTTAATGTGATTTTATGGCCCAAACCCGTCAATTGTATGACTGTATAGTATTAGGGGTTGCATTACAGCCTCCAGGTGGGCATGGACCAGTGCGGGTGGATGCATGAGTGTTGGGGAGGGTGGTGAATACGTGGTTGGTGGGCAGGGTTGAAGTGGGGCTGAGCACAGTTTGTTGGATGTCCAGATGCCTGAGATCACACAGTGATGCTGTGCAGCTTGAAGAGCATGGCCTTTAGCTCCTTTCGGAAGCAGCCAGGCACTTGGTTATCCAGAAAGTAGTAGGCGCTTGTGACCACGGGGTGTGACGTCTCACGGAACCCCAATTACAGATTTTATTTCTCTTCTAACTAGCAGCTTAGAGAAGGGATCCACTTCCTTTGCTGGCATTGGGGCCCATGGCAACCTTGCTCCATCACTGGAACACTGAGTTGGATGCAGAGAAGGGTTCGACTTGAAAGGCGTTCCATATCCTTGAAGCACAGCTGTAGGGCTGATGTCTACTTTTGACCTCTTTCATGAATGTGAGAAAATTGATGATGAAGACTGAAAATGGATGAGTAGCCATGAACCATTGGACGATGGGGTTTATCTAGTGCGCTGCACTGCGCTCTCCCATTCCTTGCGGATCACTCACTGGTCTTGTGTTTGAGCATTGTGTGGGTGTTGGTGTATCGGGGAGTCCGTACCCCATTCTATCAGTCAGTGCTGTCCCAATGCGTCTCTTTCTCTCTGGCCATGTTCTGGCCCCAGTTTCCTTGTCTTTGTCTCCCGGTGTGTGTGCATCTTCTGTTCCCGTTTCATATCTTCTTGCTCCATACCGTCTTTCTCTGTTTCACTGTCTTAGGGTTCATGTCACCTTGCACTTCGTTGGCGTATTTCTGGCCTACTAATTGTATACTCTCTGTTCCCTCCTCTGTTGTGTTTGTGGGTTTCTGACAAATTTCCCTCGTCGAACCTGTTTTGACAAAGTCGTCCAAATTAATAGGTTTCTACAATTTCACCTGTTAGAACCTGCTATTCTTTTACCTCCACTTCCCTTCCTTTAACACCCATATATCTTCTGCCCTCCAGCGTTAATACTTTTTAATTTTACTTCCCCCTCTACCTCTTCTACATGTCCCGATCCTATACACTTGCCCTGCTACATTACCGCTTTTACTTCCCGTACATCTTAATGTCCCATGTAACTTTTTTCTTTACTTTTACTTCGTCCCAAACCCAATTGACATTTTCTCCATAAAAAAGATCCTTCCCCTGTTGCCTCCGTTTACTCACTTCAATGGTTTAAAATCTCCTTCCCTTTCTTTAATACTTTTATTTAACTTTTATTATTCCCCCTACACCATCCACTCTTTCATCCATCCTATACACTCTCCTCTCTTTCCGTCTTACCATTCCTTTGCCTACATCTGCCTTTTCCACAAAAGCACACTATTTTCATGGAAAAGGTACTTTGACTTTTTTTCTATAATATAATATAATATGTTCAGCCATATTTCATCAGGCTGACTGTCCTCATTTTTGAAAATGTCCACAATGGTGCCGGGCCTGTCCATCAAAGATGACAACTCCTCACACTGGAGATGCATCTCCATAACCTTGTGGAGATGTCTCCCTTGGTTCCTATGTCCTGATTAATTCCAAGAGTAGGATTCGGTACAGGCTTGACTGTAGCTGTCGCCTTGATCTGATTTGGCCCTATGCTGGGTTTCTGCCTTGATCCCTCTGGGAGCCGACAGGGAGCATTAATCCACTTCCATGACCTCAAATCACCCACCACCACGTGTGCGAGGCGAGATGATATCTGGGCCAAGAGAAAGCTCTTGTACTTTCACACTATGCTGGGCGGTTCTTAGCATTTTTACAACCAAAGTGAGCATTTCTCTTCTAAGCTAACAAAACAACTTCTCTGTTGCCCCCTCTTCTTAGCCCTTACCCTCGGTCTCTGGGTTTCTGTCTCTTTTTCTCCTACGTTTCGACCCTCACTCTCGTGTTCTCGTGTGATCTATAGTTAAAACCCGGTGCTTAGATACAGCCAGTTCAGTTTTCTTCTGAAAATCACATGAAACGTAATTTACTAAGAATAAAAGGTTAGAGTAAAGCTTTTAATACAGAAATTTACCCTGAGGACAATATCTAAACCTGTTGTGCCCAGACGAAATACTGGATTGTTTTTTTGCAATTTTGCAACAAAATCAAGCTTGTTAATAAAGAGTTAAAATATAACTGCTTTATCCCTCAGTTGTTTGTATCAAAGCCTAGTTAGTGGAGAAGCTTGTTTATGTGTGAGGGTTGGCGTGTGAATTCAGTAAATTGATATTGTGCGTTGGCTTTCAGTTTTGAAATCTTGCATGGATGGAGAGGACACCGTTGTGGTGGCCGAGCTGGAGCTAGCGAGGCGTGGGTGGGATCGTTTCCCTGACTATGGGGGATCTTGAAAGCACCTTGTTGGTTCACAACAGTGAACTGGGGCCCTGGCTTAGACTGTGTTCTAGACAACTTCCACGAGTCCCTTGGAATTTGGCTTCTGTATATTTATGGCTGCTTTAATGCACTAATCCTGCCTGGCGGTAGTCCACATTCAGGGCAGGTAGCTCTGGTTGTCCCAGTTTTTGAAGTGAATAGACACTTCTTATATTTTGATTCCGTCTCCTTATTTTTTAGCTCATCTCCCCCAAGGAATGGTCCATACAGTTTTCCATAGACATATCCTCAGCCTGCATCTATATTCAGAGCTTAATTTGTAAAAGAAAGAATGGGGGGGGCGCGAAGCTCTTCTTAGAAGCCTGTGGTAGGTGCAACTATGTTGGGGCACTGAATACCAAGAGACTTAAAACCACCTCAGGCCTCTTAATATACTGCTAGACTCTCCCTACCCCTTTATCTCACTCTTGTTGGCGACTACCTTCTCCCATTGTGACAGATTTTCCGTCTTTCCGTAAGTCAATATCTGACAGAAAAATAAGTGCAGATCTCTAAAGGTAAGGTAAGGTGCCTCTGCAACCACCAGCTCAAATTAAGCGCTGCCTGTATCACATTTACATAATGACACAGTGTTGATGACTACTCTGAAAACCCTCTACTGTAGTTAAAAAAAACTTTTCTTAAACTAAGGAAACCTAAGATATGGCAACAAGCTTTAGACAGCCTTCAGTTTAAACCATTTTGGTGAAGATGTGAATTGACCGTGCGTGGTGACCCTGAGGAGAATAAAAGCCAAGGAGCCCCAAATACTGGTCCTCTGTGTCCTCTACGTTGGATGTGAATTTCTGCTAAGGCTTTGTGAGGTGCTCTGCCATGAGTTGCGATGTGGAGCAACGCGAAGCGTACATCTTCAACCTGCCAGTTGCTGAGCTTGGGCCTGAAGAATTAAACATGCAACGCCTCTTCTATTTTGAGAGTGAATATGAAGTAACTGTAATGCTACATTACAGCGCCCAGATACCCCTAGGGGTGACAGTATTGTGCTTTACAAATGCTGATTGATTTCCAATAACTGTTCAGGAGGTGATAGTCTGCCTTATGCATGTCAAGATCTCTTTTGGAGGATTGTAATTAGATTACGTGGGGTGTCTCCTGGGAGATTGACTGCCCGCGATATGGCAGCGTTTAGGGTAGCATCTTGGGCACCCGATAGTCACTGTCTCATGAGGTTGACTTCTTATTTTCTGCTGAGTTCTGGTGGCCTTTTGAGACTTACTGAGATGGGAGACTCAGTGTTCCGCTCAAGTTGGGGACCCTCTGTTCCACAGCTGGGACCTGCATCCTTGTGACGATGCAAACCTTGAAACGTCACTGCGCGGTTTTTCTGATTTGTTTGCCTTGGAGTTCGCCGCGTGCGTAAGCCTTTGGTTATTTCTCTGATTGGTTCTGAGAGGGGGAGAACTCTGTGTTAACCTCGCTTTCCATGATGTTGTACCATTAATTCTCTCAATCAGTTTGCTGTGGCTCAGTTCCTACTCCGAGCAGGGGGTCCCCAGAGAAATGAGTTATTGCAGTTGCATTTGAAATATATATTTGTACCCAGTGTTTCTTTTAAAATGTTTACTCTTCTTTTTTTAGGATACTCTGAAGTTTTCTGTACTGTGATTTAATGGTATTTTCTAGTTTTTTTCACTCTTTGTAAGAGACTTTTATGTTTAATATTTAAAAAATCAATGCATTAATTTTGGAATTGAAATGGCCTCCAAAGTATTTGCTTTTATGACTCCAGTTAATGAAGGCATCAAATGTTTAAATGTTTTTGTACCATTATGTTTCTTCCTAGGCCCCTTATAGAGTATTGATTTATGCCTAGACATTTCATAAGCCACTAATGCCTTTTTATATCTTCGTCTCTAGGTAAAAGATCGGGGTTCAGAAGCCACACGCACGTTTTTTAATTGGTTTTATTGGAGCATCAATGTTGGCGCCATCATTTCTCTAGGTGGGATCGGATACGTTCAACAGAATGTCAGCTTCCTGATTGGCTACATCATCCCCACGGTGTGCGTTGGAGTTTCCCTCCTGGTCTTCCTCTGTGGGAAGATGTTCTTCATCACCAAGCGCCCCGATGGCAGTGTCTTCACGGACATGTTTAGGATTGTTGGATACTCATGTTGTGTCCGGAAAAGTTCACCTCGCCACGAAGCCAGCAGGTATGTACTCCCCTATGTCTCTTGCATGTAGATTGATAAGCGGTCTCCATAGGAGTGTTTCGCCTTTTCTTTTTTTCAGTATTCTGTGGAGAGGCAAAAATAGGTGATTCTTAGTCGAAGAAAGCTGAGCTGGTTCCTAGTGAAGTTGAAGGAGAGGTGAGAGGAGGAAGATTTACAATATTTTCTGTTGACAGAAGTACAGACTAATTTCATGTCTGCCTAGCTCTGTAAGCAGGTAAAGAGTGGTTTTTACCTCTGTCATCATCACTAGGTAGGGTTGTTTAATGAACTTGTGTATCTTATCCCTGTTGTTTGAATCCGCTTTGACTTCCATTCTTCCTCTCTACCGCCATATAGACTGTTCCAGTCGTTTTACCCTTCTCTTTTCATCACAGCCTTCCATTACTACAGGTGCCATCAATGTCTACTCATTTTGTCATGTATGTAACTATAATAAATTCCAAATCCTCATTCTAGGCAAACAAAGCAGTTTAAGCTCCTCGGTAGATTTGGTCAGAATGTTGAGTCTCCATCCGTGTATTGCATGCACCAAAAGCTGAGGATGTCCTTGAACACACGGCCTCACTTGCTTTTTTGAGGTTTACAGGAGACGAGCCTGAAGGGATCAATTCTTTGTTACATTGTCATGAGCCACCGACTAATAGCAGGTATAGGGTGATAGTCGCAGTATTTTCTGTTCACCAGTGCTATGAAGCAGTCGTTGGGGTGATGTTTCGGGTCTTTTTTGTCATGTTCAGTCAGACAGGACTGTTTCAGGTATTCATAGAGTGTGTGATGGGTCATGTTTATGTTTATGATTATGAGATTTATAAAGCGCTCAAATACCCATGGGTGTCTCAGCGCTAAGGACGGGCAGCTAGAAACTTATACCAAGGAAACTTATTGTGTGAACAGCCATGTTTTCATCATTTTCCTGAAGGTTAATATGGATTGGGATGATCTGATCTGTAATGGGAGCAAGTTCCAAAGTTTAGCAGTCGCAACAATGAAACGTTTATCGCCCCAAGAGGCAGTTTTAGTGCGTGGCACTTTGAACAGAGATGCCGTAGATGAGCGAAGAGCCCGGGCTGGGATATAGGCTGCTAAATCTCTAATCAGAAACTGAGGCCCTGTGTTGCGGGATGTCTTGTATGCAATACACAAGGCCTTAAACATTATACAACTCTTCACAGGGAGCCAGTGAAATTTCTGAATAACATGTGATATAGGCTTATATTTAGGGGTTCCCGACAGAATGCTGGCAGCTGCATTCTGAATAGTTTGCAGCTTATGGATAACCTTGTATTGGGCATTCAGGAGAAGCCCATTGCAGTAATCAATGGTAGACATGACTAGAGTGCTAACCAGAGTTTTTCCTGATGTCAGGGGAAGAAATGGTAGTATTTTTTGTTTATCATGCGTAGTTTGTAAAATGCAGCTGAGACTACCGGGTTGGCATGAGGTAGAAAAGTCAGTCTATCGCCAAATATGATGCCTAGATTCCTAACCCTAGTGACAGGGGGTGGCGGAGGACCCAATGACAACGGCCACCAGGTTGAGGACCAGGCAGGGGATAGTTTACCGAAGGTCATAACCTCTGTTTTATCAGAGTTTAATTTAGGGCAATTGCTGGTCATCCAATCACTGATGGCCAGCATGCCTCCTTGAAATTTTGCTGCTACTTCTTCTCCATCATTGTGTATTGTCAACACCAACTGAGTATCGTCGGCATATGAAGTGAGGCCCAACCCATGTCCCTTGATAACTCTAGCCAAGTTCGCCACATAGACATTAAAAAGTGTCAGACTTAGGGATGGGCCTTGCGGGACACCACACGGGAGGCTCAATTGGGTGGACTGAAAGGTACCAAAATTTACCGACTGAGTACGGTTGGCGAGGAAAGAGGCCGGCAGCTCTTGGGCTTTTTTCTGGATACCCAGTTCAGTGACCCGGTCGATCAGGACGGCATGATCGACCGTGTCAAAGGCTGCTGAGAGATCCAGCAACACAAGAACAGCCGTGCCTCCCTGGTCTAAGATGACTCTGATGTCTTCGGTCGCTTTAATGAGTGCGGTCTCTGTTCCGTGGCCTTTGCGGAAACCGAATTGTGTGGCATCTAACAGCTGGTGGTCTTCAATTTATTTGGAAAGTTGGGTGTTCATAACCTTTTCAAAGATTTTTGCCAGAAAAGGCAGGCTAGCTATTGGCCTGTAGTTTTTAGTTTCGGTGGGATCCAGGTTTGCTTTTTTTAAGAGTGGTTTTATAATCGTTTTCTTCCAAATCGTGGGAAAGATACCTGAGGCAAACATGGAATTACAGATAGTAGATAAGACAGGTGCCACTTGATCTAAGGATCATTAGCGGAGCCTGATTTTACGGAGGATATTATACTAGCAATCTGATCGAAAGTGGTATTGTCAAATTTCACTAAGGAGAATTCAAAGGAGTCCCTTATTATCGGTTGAGCCATAGTGTTGGTTTCAGAAGCAAATTTCGAGTAAATATTGTTTACCTTCTCAACACCAAAGTTCGCTAAAGAGTCACATAGTGACTGAGTAGGGGCCACGTTGCTGGAGGATGTTTGGCCTGACAGTTTGGCAACTGCTTGGAATAGGTGTTTATTAGAATCTTGTGCAGCTTCGATCTGAACAGTATAGTATCTCCTTTTTTCCTGCGCGATCAAGTGTTTGTAGTTGGTAAGTGCTGCTTTATAAACTAGTTTTTCCTGAAGGTTATAGGATCTACGCCATTTTCATTCACAGTTCCTGCACAATTAATTTTGTTCTCTAAGGAGTTCAGAAAACCAAGGAGCTGAAGGCGCGCTCCGATTTTTTGAGATAATTTTGTTGGGCACCAGCCGGTCAAAAGCATCATTTAACCAGTTGGTGTAGTTTACTGAGGCCACATTGGGATCTGTCGGGACTATTGGTTGGGTTGAGCACAAGTGTATTTTTAAAAGCTGGGGGTCTAAGCACTTCCACGCTCTTCGTAGACCCGGCTTGATCGTTAAGGTGCTGGGGAGTGCTTGAAGTTGGTCTGAATATCAAAAATGATTGCATGATGATCAGAACAGACTAAAGGGAGAATACTCTGTAGACGAATGGCTTGGGAGTTTGAGAAGAGGCCATCTAAAGTGTGGCCGGCTTGGTGCATAGCGTTTGAGACTCGCTGAGATAAGCCTACCGCTTCCAGATCTGAAAGTAGATTATTGGTGGTGTTGTCCAGATGATTTTCTAAATGAAAATTAAAATCCCCTAAAATCGTAAAGGTAGATTCAACCGCTAAAGGTTCTAACAGAGTGCTTAAAGTTGAAAGAAACTCTGTCCTGGGTCCTGGTGGGCGATGGAGTAGAATGCCCTTAGAAGTTTGAGATGGGGTGAGCTGGATAGAAAAATATAGAGCTTCACAGGTTAGCATGGGGATATGTTCGATTTCAGCTGTGAGGCTATTGCGAAAACTTATCGCAAGCCCACCACCTTTTTTTTATTTACTCTGTCTTGCCTTAAAGCGGTATAACTCTCTGGGGTAGCATCTATGAGATCCGGTCCTGATGAAGGATCTGTCCAGGTTTCCGTTATGAAGAGAACATCAAATTTATGATCAATTATCAAGTCTGCGATTTCGTGTTTGTGTTTAACTAAAGAACGCGCATTGATCAGCGCTGCGCTAATATTTCCACTGTCCGGGTTCAAGGAGTGTGTTATACAGGCCTGCCGATTAAATCGTGGAGAGGGTAGGTAGTTACAATGAGGGCATTAATAGGTGCTGGGCGTAAGTTAACCAGATCCATGACTGAGTATCTAAGTATCTTGTGCCCTAAGGGCTCAGGACCAGGGGAAGTGGCCCTGGGTCCAGTCCAGGCGCAGACGGGCTTGCATTTGGCGCACCGACGGCATGCCTGCTGCGCGCGTCCGCTGCGCGCGCGCATTCAGGGGCCTTAAATGCTGGTGGGGCGCCAAAAACAACTGGTGCGCTGACCCCAGCAGGAAGTGAAATCTGCCCCCAATAGCCCTCCGCGCAACGGCACTTGCCGCGTCGGACCGGGGCCAGGGAGAAATAAGCAGGTAAGAGGTTTCACACGTTATGACACAAATGCAACTTTCACAAGTTATAACACAAATGTAAAAACCTGAATGATGAACTAGCAGCAGCAGAGTGAGGTTAAAAATAATCAGGCGATTTAAAAGCACGATTATGCACACAATACAGCTAGCAGCGTCCCAAGCAATCGGTGACTGCTTCATGAGTGAAGGATGGGCCTAGGAGCCAAAGAGAGTGAGGAAAAATAGATGAAGAGGGGCAAGGCACCAGTAGGTGGCAGTGTAGAAGGAGAGATGGAAAGTATATATTTCCAAGTTCACCTGAAGAAGTAGAGGGTTACTTCATTGGTCAGGCCTGCATAATTGTTTTTGAGCCTGTGAGGAGCGTGGGGCCATTAGTACCGAGGTTCCAGTGATGAAGGTATTTGTGATTGAAGATAGGTGGGAAACCCTTATGTAGGCAGTAAAATTGTTTGCATAAGTTTTGAGTAGAGCGGTCATGGTGTAGGTGAAGATAAGCTTGTTTGGCTTGTATTGGAAATGGAAAGGTGAGAGGAGAACAATATAAAAGGGAGTAGCTTAGCCCACCGTAAGGAGGTCAGTGCCCCAGGCCAGAAAGTCTTGGTTGTTAGTGTGAAGAAAGAGTGTAATCTTGTGAAACAGATTACGGTGGTTGCCGCATGCCTAAGGGAGCAGTTTATTATTAGTGACTTGTTTTCATTGTTGTCAAAAACTGCATGCCAAGTTTTGATATTTTTGTGCCATCACAGTGGAAAGCTGCAACAATATTCTGCTTGTAGGCAAATTGGCGGGTCAGCAATAGGACAACCACTAAAATGCATGAGTTGAAGTAGGTGTATCTTTTCAGTGTTAGGGCTGTCACAAAAGCTTCAGTCAGATCAGTCTCACCAAGAGAGGCCCACCCTGAGGGAGAAGCTTATCAGTGCTCTGAATGTTATAAATGCAGGTTTAATGCCATGCTCAATCACCATGAGAGAACCTACACTGGAGAAAAACCTATCCGTGCCCTGAATCCCAGACACGTTTTAGTCAGAAAACCCCATTTCACTCAACACGAACCAGCACACGATGGAGAGGATAATGTCAGAGCTCTGAATGCTTGAAAATCTCTAGTCTAAAGTCTTTTCTCGCTTAACATAAGATGATTCACATCAAAGAAGAATCTTATTCGTGCTCTGAATCTCTGAACAGCTTCGGTGATAAATCCAGCCTCACTGAACATCAGAGGACCCAGACTGTTATGTTATGTATATTTGTAAAGCGCACTATAACCCACAAGCGTATCTTGGTGCTGAGCACGTGTGTGTGCCGAACCCTGCCAGTGGTAGGTTGGTTAATTGAAAAAAACACAGGTCTTCAACTTCTTGCGGAATTCTAGAAGAGAGGAAGAGGCTCTGGCGTGTTGTAGGGGGTTGTTCCACGCTTTGGGAGCAATGTTCCAAAATGCTTGCCCTTCTGATCTGGTTCTGTGTATGCATGGTATGTGTGCAAGTTTGAGTCTTGCGGAGGGGAGATATCTGGGTGGCTGGTCGAGGGATTTGCAACTGCTCAGGTGGGTGGGGCTTGAGTTGTGTAGTGCCTTGAACGTGTACACAAAACCATCCAGCTCACACCTCTCACACACACATGCAAAGCACGCCACAGCACTGGCCTAGTGTACTTCAACAGCTGCATGCACTTATGACAACCTCCCCCCTCCCCCCCCCCCCCCCTGACTTGGAGAGACCTCCCACACCACGTTGAAGCCTAATCTCTTCTGGAGTTCCGCAGAAAGCTGAAGACTTGGCTCTTTGAATAACCTCTCCAAGGAGACAGTTCCTAAAACATCCAGCAAAGCACCTGGATGCCCTGCCAGATGATTGAGGTGCTATACGAATATGCATAACAAACATATCTCTGGCACTTGCCCTCCTTTAACAAAAAATAGGCTTTCACTGTGTTAGAAAATTCATGTTGAGGTGCATCTGAATCCTATTGTTTATCGGTGAAGATGCCCAGATCAAAGTGCCTCCTTACCTCTCCTTTTTAGTACCCGTTAAGTTAGCACCAAGGATGGTGCCTACAAGACACAAGTGAAGCACAATGAAGGTAATGGCAAGTTCAGTTCAAGAACATCAGCTACGAACCCATCTCCAGGACATCTTGACACATTCTTATGTTCCTCACTCCTTGGTTACCAGCACAACTAGGGAAAGCCATTCAGAGGACTTCATCTCCTTTATGACACCTAACTTCAACAACCTTTCTAGCTCATCCTTGATTGGCCTGAACATCGTGTTAGGAACCTTCCTGACCTTGTGGATACACGGCGCAGTTTGTTTTAGCATAATCTTGTGCTCAATTTACTACAGTATCCCAGCTCTCGTTCAAAAACAGCAGGAGATTCCAAATAAATATCATCACCATCACTGGCATTGGATGGCAATTGAACTGTTTCAGGGGCACTGGGTCTTAATGTGATGCTAATTTCACCATAGTGGCGCCTACCAACATAGACCCAAATCTTCATGATTGTGTAGCCAAGCTCATTCACTTTTGACCCACCATACCCCACCAGGATAATCTTAGCAGGCAGCAACTCCGTACCATCTGTACCAAAGTGCTATGTCTGTTTCTGGTCACCTAGGATGGTGTAAGGAGAACCTGAGTCCCCCAACTCCCATCATTTTTTTGCCTTCAATATCACCTCACTCTCCGGCATGCTCAGCACTGCACAGTCAGCACCTCCATCGTCTCTGAAACATAAAATCACTTTTTTCATAGTATCTGAAGCACACTCAGCACTTTGAATCTTGTTACCCCTGCAGATCCAGGCATTAATAGCCCATTTTCCACATTTCTAATAGGTGGCATTCTTGTCAGAACACCCAAGATTGTTGGGAAGATGACTTCTGCTTCCACATCTAGAACTTTAAATCGTCCCCCTTGCCTTTCTTTTTCTAGGGAGATCTCTTACACTCACCACTCACATTCTTCACACTGCCTTCCTCTTTGTCGCTGGACACAGTACTCACTCCCTCACTAACTCCATTGCTTCCTTCAAATCTTTTCTGTGATTTTCACGAATGTCACGTATCCAAGTAGTGATATATTTCATCACTTGGACTATTTCAACATTGTCTATCAAATCTGGATTGTAAGCCAAGCGTTTTCCCTGAACTCTTAGTCATCTGACACATCTCATAAGTTGGCCCCTAATTCGGGAGCTTGGGAGTGCTCCGAAATCATACGGACAATCTTAATTTGAGTAATGAAATGCTTTTCTAGCATTAGAACTGACATTTCAAATGCGTCTCTTGGTTGACCGTCATCATCAGCTAAGGGAAGTTCATCCCTACTCTCATGCATGCTCCTTCACTCTTCCCCTTAATTATGAAGCAGGTCACGCTGTGGTCCCCACCTATTGCATCAAACAACGTCTCCCATTGTTTCCAGGGTAGCAGCGGATTGCCCTTTCCTGACACAAATAATGAGCCTGGGACATACCCTGCAGCCATGTTAATTGGTGTTTAAGATAGAGTAAATATGAGAAGAGTACAAGAAGTATGTGTAATGTATACCGAACACCTCACCGAACCGGATGAGTCTAATATCCAGTGGATGAATAAATGGATTAGTAAATTTCTCACCGGGGCAACCCACAAATATTGGTGGCTCAACTGCAGTGGTTTCACAAATGTCCTTGTTGAGCTGTATCCACTTTGATCTGAGAAAAAACAGGGTCTTTTATTGAACTGTTAGTAAGGAAATGTACGTCCGCCTCCATGGCTTGTACATAAGCAGACACTGTTCTAAATTGTACTCCACTGTCATGGCTCTTTGACCAACATATTTATTAATAAAAGTACCTTGTAAATTGTGTGTAGATAAATTAACCTCTGCCCTGGCGTAAGAAAGAGTAAACCTTAAAACAAAAAAATGATGTGCATACTCCACTGTTTGTCACAACAATTGAATTCCTGATGACCATCGGTCACCTCCGTGAGAATTCTTAGGCACTTCCCAATCCAAGATGGCTGTGGTGATGTTGCCATGCATGGAGGGTGAATGCATGTGCGGGATGTCATTCTCAAGCAAAAGGCCAGTGCGAGTAATATCTTTTAAGATCTTCGAGCACTTTAGATATTTTGCACTGTACCGTGGCCCAGCTCTCACACCCATGTAGAAGATAAAATGGGTTCTAAGATGCCGTTGAAGGAAGAACCCCAGGACGAGACCTATGGAGAAAGTTTGACTACAATGTCTGCCTGCCTCTTTCCCTTCATGGTGCTATCAATAGGATGCTACAAGCAGCATACAAACACAGAGACCGGTCTGTATGGCAGGTATGAATATGGTGAATACGAGTTCCACAAAGTGAATGCACACAGCAGGTACTGAAGAAACCTACGGAATCCTTGTGAGGTCCTGACAAAAGCCAGCGAGCCCGGTGAGGCGTTGGTGTGATGGCTGAAGCATGCTGACCCAGGGATACAAAGGGTACTCATTTCCTCTGGTGTATCCCCTGCTGTTTGTAACTCCACCAGAGTGCCCTGTAAAAATAAGATCATCCCTCTGGACACCTTATGCTATTTTAAATCTAGGATCCTGCCCAATAACCAGAAGAGCTCCCTCGGTTATCAAGGTTGAGCCCATCCAGACACATCCTTCGTTATCTGGACCGGGACCCTCTGAAGAAGCTTGTCGCTGGGGAATCCCGGAGGGACAGGGTAAGAGGCCTTTAAACACCATAGGGAGACCCACTCAGGCAGGTGAAGAGAATTGGGATTGGCTTCTCTCCATTTGTTTTCCAACATTCAGATGTGCGGGAAGATAAGCCAACCCTATATCACTTCTCACTCCCTCCTCTTTGGAATATAGAAAATCTGCATTGTTCATGTGAGTTCTTCGAGAAGTTTGTGGCAGGCACCTCTCTTCCCAAGGCAACCTTGTCGCACTGGGACGTTGGTGTCAAGGAAGACGCTGACCGGCGAGGCAATAGTGAAGCAAGATGAATTTAATGGCAAATTGAGATCAATCAATTCATTTGTAAAGCGCACTACTCACCCGTGAGGGTCTCAAGGCGCTGAGGGGGTGAGGGGGAGGGGGGGTGCTGCTACTGCTCGAATAGCCAGGTCTTGAGAAGCCTCCTGCAGGTTAGTAGGTCCTGGGTCTACCGTAGGGGGTTAGGGAGGGTGTTCAAGGTCTTGGCGGCAAGGTGTGAGAACAATCTGCCGCCGGTGGTCGCTCTTCGTATGCGGGGCACAGTGGCGAAGGAGAGGTCAGCGGAGCTGTCGGTTCGGTGTGTAGAAGGTGAGTCTGTTGAGGTATGCTGGTCCGGTGTTGTGGAGCGCCTTGTGTGTGAGGAGTTTGAAGGTAATCCTCTTGTTGACGGGAAGCCAGTGCAGGTCTCTCAGGTGTGGTGTGACGTGGCTGTGGCGCAGGATGTAGAGGATCAGGCGAGCAGAGGCGTTCTGTATGCATTGTAGTCGTTTCAGGAGTTTGGCCGAGGCTCTGCATAGAGGGCGTTTCCGTAGTCCAGCCTGCTGCTGACGAGGGCCTGGGTGACCGTTCTTGTTTCAGTGGGGATCCATCTGTAGATCTTGCGGAGCATGCGGAGGGCGTTGAAGCAGGAGGACGAGATGGCGTTGACTTGCTTGGTCATGGAGTGTTGAGTCGAGGATCAACCCCAGGTTGTGTGCGTGGTCAGTGGGTGTTGGTGCTGCTTCCAGGGCGGTCGGCCACCAGGAGTTGTCCCAGGCAGAGGGCGTGGAGCCGAGGATGAGGACCTCTGTTTTGTCCAAGTTCAGCTTCAGGCAGCTGTTCTTCATCCACTCGGTGACGGCTTTCATTCCTTCCTGGCGGTTGGCTTTGGCGGTGAGGGGGTCCTTGGTGAGGGAGAGGATCAGCTGGGTGTCGTCTGCGTAGGAGATTATGTTGAGGTCGTGCAGTCTGGGGACGTGGGCGAGCGGACGTGAACAGTGTCGGGCTGAGGGATGATCCTTTGGGTATGTCGCAGATGATCTTGGAGGCTTCGGAACGGAATGGGGGGGGCGGACGCTCTGGGTTCTGCCAGAGAGGAAGGAGGTGGTCCATTCCAGAGTCTTGTCTCGGATCCCTGCGTTGTGGAGGCGTATGCGTAGGGTGGGGTGGCAGACCGTGCCGAAGGCGGCTGATAGGGCCAGGAGGATGAGGGCAGCGGTTTTGCCGTTGTCCAGCAGGGCCCTGATGTCATCGGTGGTGGCGATGAAGGCAGTCTCGGTACTGTGGTTGCTGCAGAACATGCACTGGGACGGGTCCAGGATGTTGTTCTCCTCGAGGTAGCGGGTCAGCTGTCTGACGGTCTTCTCGATGACATTCGCAGGGAATGGTAGCAGGGAGATGGGCCGGAAGTTCTTGAGGTCCCTTGGATCCGCCTTGGGTTTCTTCAGTAAGGCATTATCTCGGCGTGCTTCCAGCTCTCCGGGAAGGTCGCGGTCTCAAAGGAGATGTTGATGGCCTTGTGGAGATGGGGTGCGATGGTGGCGCTAGCCTTGTTGAAGATGTGGTGTGGGCATGGGTCTGACGGAGAGCCGGAGTGGATGGTGTTCATGATTTTGATGGTTTCATCGTCGTTTATGTTGGTCCATTTGAGCAGGGGATCGATGTGGGTGGTGGCCGCGGGGTCTGAGGTGTCGGTGGTTGTTGGGGCGGTCAGGTTGTTGAAGCTATTGTGGTGTCTGCGATCTTGCGATGGAAGAAGGTGGCGAGGGAGTCGCACAGCTCTTGCGATGGTGGGATGTATTGGTGTTGGAGCTGGGGTTGGAGAGTTCCTTCACGATATTGAAGAGCTCTTTGCTGTTGTGTGCGTTGTTGTCAAGTCGGTCCTTGAAGGAGGCACTTTTGGCGGATCTGATGAGGTGATGGTGTCTGCGGATGGCGTTCTTGTGGGCTGCGTAGCTCTCTGGTGTCTGTTCGCGGTGCCATTTCTTCTCTAGCGTACGGCAGGTTTGCTTGGAGACCTGGAGGCCTGCGGTGAACCAGCTGGCTTTCTTGTTAGTGTGTCTGTTGCAGGGCTTCTTGATCGGGGCAAGAGTGTTGGCGCAGTTGTCGATCCAACATCTGAGGTTGCGGGCAGCGGTGTCGGTGGGGTCAGCGGGTGGGGTTCGGGCGAGGGTGGTGTTTAGCTGGTCTTCAGTGATTTTGCTCCAGCTGCGGCGGGGGATCTGTTGAGTGCAGTGGTGCATGGTGGGTTTCTGGAAGCTGAAGTGGATGCAGCGATGGTCGGTCCAGTGAAGTTCAGTGGTGTGGTTGAATGTGACGTGGGGGCTTGCGGAGAAGATGGGATCAAGTGTGTGGCCGGCGGAGTGGGTGGGCGTTGTGACGAGCTGTCTAAGTCTGAGGTTGTCAATCAGGGTGGTGGAGTTGGTGTCATTGTTCTCAAGGTGGAAGTTCAGGTCTCTGAGGAGGATGTAGTCCGTGGAGGCGAGGGCGTGCATGCTGACGAAGTCGGCGATGGAGTCGCTGAACTGAGGCTGGGGTCCGGGGGGGTCTGTAGGCGAGAGTTCCTCTGAGGGTGGTGTTGGGATCGGTGTGGATCTGGAAGTGCAGGTGTTCGGCTGTGCTGAGGGTGTCGTCGGTGCTGGTCGAGACCCTGAGGGTGTTCTTGTGGATGATGGCGATTCCACCTCCTACTCCGTTGGGCCGTCCCTGCGGGTGATCTTGTAGCCGCTCGAGTGTTTGCATCCATTTGCTGGTACTGCCCTTGAGCTTGCCGTCATTGTGCCTTGCAGGCACATGCCCGTGATTGTGACTTGCAGGCACATGCCCGTGATTGCGCCTTGCAGGCACGCGCCCGTGATTGCGCCTTGCGGACACAGGCATATTACTCTGATGGTTAAAAGCATCTGGTGACTTCACAGCTTGCAGGTGCTGACCAAAGCTGGCTGTTCGCACACAGACGCATATGCAAGCCCCCTTACACCCAGACCTACACACAAACTCCCACCCACAAACGTATATGCACGCATGGAGAGATGTGCACAGACGCACCCACACACCCCCTGAAAGCAAACGCACAAGCATGCACGCACGTGCGCTCACGTTGTCACAAGCATGCACGCAGATCTGGTACAGGGAGACGTGCGCAGACACAAGGTATCACAAGCATTCATGCAGATCTGGTACAGAGAGACGTGCATGTGCACAAGGTGTCACCAGCATGCACGCAGATCTGATATAAAGAGATGTGCACAGACACAAGGTGTCACAAAAATGCATGCAGATCTGGTACAGAGACGTGCACAGACACAAGGTGTGTCAAGCATGCAAGCAGATCTGGTACAGAGACTTGCACAGACACAAGGTGTCACAAACATGCACGCAGATCTGGTACAGAGACGTGCACACACACAAGGTGTCACAAGCATGCATGCACATATGGTACTGAGAGACGTGCACACAAACAAGGTGTCACAAGCAGTGTGCAGATCTGGTACAGAGAGACGGACACAAGGTGTCACAAGCATGCACGCAGATATGGTACAGAGAGACAGACGTGCACGGACACAAGGTGTCACAAGCATGCACGCAGATCTGGGACAGAGAAACGTGCACGGACACAAGGTGTTACAAGCATGCATGCAGATCTGGGACAGAGACGTGTACACACACAAGGTGTCACAAGCATGCACGCAGATCTGGGACAGAGACGTGCACAGACACATGGTGTTTCAAGCATGCATGCAGATCTGGTACAGAGAGACGTGCACACAAACCAGGTGTCACAAGCATGCATGCAGATCTGGTACAGAGAGACGTGCACGGACAGAAGGTGTCACAAGCATGCACGCAGATCTGGGACAGAGAGACGTGCACGGACACAAGGTGTCACAAGCATTCACGCAGATCTGGTACAGAGAGACGTGCACACAAACCAGGTGTCACAAGCATGCACGCAGATCTGGGACAGAGAGACATGCACAGACACACTCCGATTTCTGTGAGCGAGAGAGCGCCTCCTCCCTCAGACCTGCTGAGTGTTAACACATCTCTGTGTAGACACAGTGTCTCCTTGAGACTACAGATTAAATACAAGCTGCAGAGTCTCCTATCGCCAGGAGCAAACATCAGTCGGTGTGAACAGGGATTACAGGATGACAGCAGGTCAGAGACGGGGCAGGCAGTCCACAGAAACCAGGGGGCCGGGCGCACTTTACAGCTAATTGAAGGTGGCCTTTTATTCCCAGAGAAAAACCACATAATTGTGCTTACATTCAACATTATTAAAAAATGTTTTATTATTTAATAAAAATATATGAACAGTACTTTGAAAGCGTCAGTAAGTTCATGCTCGCCACATTACAGCCAGTTCAGTTCTGGGCTCTGGCAAACCTCTGCAGGGCCAGCCAGCATCCCCAAATGACTCCTTTGTGGCCTGCCTGAGTCCGGGTTGGACACACCAGGAGAAACTAGACGTTTTATGGTCCCATTTTTTAATATACCTTATTTTATTAAACTGTACAATATGTGACGCATGCAGCCGTGTAAAGATCCCCCCCCCCCCCCCAGCCGCCCCTCCTAGTGAGAACCAGCGCCTGTCCACACCTCACACCCAAAAGCCCACTCTCTGGGGTGCCTGTGGGGTAACCCCTAAAGCTGCAGTGTTCTCTTTAAACTTCATCTTACTACGCGTCTACTCTGTAATGATGGGTGCACCATAGCAAAGAGCTCCCCTTGTTATATAACGTCATCTACATCGGTCTCCCCAAAAGACTGACACCAGGTTAGAGGGGCTACAGAACCAGGCAGCTGGAGCGGGTCTTCACCTCTGTAAGTTGGACCATATCAAAACGGACAGCTCTTCAATGGATCACAGCTAACACCAGAATCAAATCCAGAGTTCTTGGTACCAACAACAAAGCCTTCTGAGTAAAATACTCACTATCTCTTCAAAGCCGGGCCTAACCACACTGTGCTGCGGCTAGAGATCTCTGTTCATTGGTAGCCACCGTATCCTTTGACCTCAGTCCCACTGATGAAACATGGTAAGGTTCCTAAGGCCAAAGGATAGAACCCCTCCAGCCCACCGCACATCCCAGCCTGACCTCTTGAGAAAACTCCTGAATCCTGAACTCTTCAGACTCTTGTGGTAACTGGAAGCCAGGGCTTCTAGGCACTCTGAATGCAGGATGTGCGCTGGAGGCACCTACCACCTACCCACCTCAATAATTGTTCTCATCTAGCGCTTTTTCTTTGCATAGACTTTGTTTCTGCCTCATCTTGCACTCTGAAGTAACCAAATATGCACACACTGTGCACTATAAAACCCAAATGAATTTAAAGCAGCAACACCAACTCAGCTGCTGGTGCAAGCTGAACTTCAGACATACGCACCTGGGGATGTCGAAGCTCGGCAACTGGGGACGTCAAAGCTCGGCAACTGGGGACGTCGAAGCTCGGCAACTGGAAATGTTGATGTTCCGAAATGGGGGATGTTGACATGTGCGCCTGGTAAGGGTACAATACAGGGATGGAGCAGTGCTCTGCAGTAAATGCATGGTGAGTGCGTGTGCTGGGTGTATGTTTAGCTGCGAGGGATACATATCATGAGAGATGTAGAACTGTGCAGTGCATGCACAGTGAAAGCATATGCTGGGTGTATGTGTGCTTGCGAAAGTACGATACATGAAGAGTGAAGTGCTGTGCAGCACTCATTAGGTGAATGTGTGTGCTAGCAGTGTGTGTGTTTGCAGGCCGGACACCATGGCAGCGGAGCAAATGTGTGTGCTGAATGTGTGTGTGTCCGTGAGGACACAATTCATGGAGGTAATAGTACTAAATAGTGTGTGTGTACAGTGCCGATACACTGAGGCCAAGTGTGCCTTCAATGTATTACATGGAGGACTCTGGTTTCCATGTGAGAAGCCCAGACCTGCCTGGTGAAGACATGAGGAGCAGAGGAATCTCCCAGACAGATTTGTGTATTGCTGCATTCCTATGCTTTCCCAGAGAGTACTGTGACCGCCCCCTATGCCAGGAGGGGCTTCTGGTACCACGTACTGAGACGTTCAGACTGCCGACAGAACAAGTGGAAACCAGACCAAGACCTGCCCCTGATTTGTCCATGGACTTAGGAGGGTGCCGAGAGGACATCGCTACATCGCTGAGAACAGATCAGGAGTACCAGGATCGACCCCCAAACCCCATGTGTGCCCCGAGGACCTCTGAAAGGCGTTCTGACAAGGCCCTACACCTCATGCTTTCTTAGGTCTTTGCATGCAAATTCCCAAACTCTGTTGCTTACGGACGGAGTTTGTTCCTATTCTTACTTGTTTCTGATGCTCTGGAATTGCTTTTCCTTCTGCCTTTGTCTTAACTGATTATTCGGGGGTCACAAGAATCTGAGAACCTTTCTCTTTACTCTCACCCTCAGCTGCTCACACTGTGACCTCGAGGAAACAGTGGATAAACAACAAAATCAGTTAAGTTGCCCATTGGGGCTGTTTCGGTCGATCAGTGAGGGATGTAATCGTGGGGCACTGGAAGCAAGAGGAGTTCTGCCGTGGGGGTATTAGCATGCACCAGTGTCCACACCAAGGGTTTTGCCGTGGGGGGTATTGGTGGGCACCAATGTGCACACTGAAGGTTAAGGGAGTGCGACTGGGGAAATTGAGGCCCTGCCATGGGTCCGTCAAGAACTGCAGTCGTGCCTCGGAGACCTTACAATATCGCTGTTGGCTAGATGGTGAGACTTTCCCATTACGGATTGAGGATGTGCCTCAGACGCTGCCGTGCAGCCACTGTCCTGTTGGATTTTGAGGTTATACCTCACAGACATTGCAGTACAGCCATTGACCTGTTGGGGATTGAGGCTGTGCCTCACAGACGTTGTGGTAGAGGCATTGACCATTTGGGGATTGAGGCTGTATGTTAGAATCCGGGGTCTCTGGTTGGCGCAGGTATGCACTTGCGACAAGCAGGGACCCTTTCCTCCAAGTCAGGGCAAGGGATTACTCTTAGAAAATAACCCCTGCTCACCCTCTAGGTAACGTGGCGCGAGCAGTCAGGCTAGATTCCAGAGGGCATGAGGTTAAGCATTCAGGGCGTCCCACAATAACCACCAACCCACCACACAGAGACACAAGACTGTATTTTGTAAAAATAAAGCTCTTTATATAAAAGACTCTTCAAGCAGGCTTCAAAAATACAGTTCTTCACTTCAAAAGGGGGTTCCAGTTACTTATATAAATGTTCCATGAGGCCACAGTTCTTAAAAGGCAATTTTAGCAGTGATGCAGACTTCTTGGGGTCTGTGCGCACCGTAGCGCTTTAAAGTACGCTTCGTACCGGCGTCAGTACGCGTCGTACCTACTTCGGTACGCTTCGTACACCACCAGTACGGTTCTTCCGTCGTCGTACGCTTCGTACACCACCAGTACGGTTCTTTCCTCGTCTCAGGCTTCCCGCGTGAGCAAGCGGCTATATATTCACACTGTACGGGCCGTACAGGTGCAGGGACGCGCCGTACGGGTTTGGTGCGAACCGCGCAACACCTCACGCTTCCCGCGTGAGTAGCGTAGCGGGACGACAGCGCAGTACGGACCGTACAAAGGAAAGTACGCGTCGTACAGGGGCGCTTTGGGCTCACAGTGCCTTATTCTTGGGGGCAAAGTTCGTGGCGGCCTCAGCAGTCTTTAGAAGGGCGTCCCGCGTCGTGTTGCAGTCCCGCTTGGTCAGTGGACGGCGATGCTTCGTGGGGCGCCTCAGGACGTCACGGCACACCTCGAGGTGGGAAGCAGGAGGGGCGGCTCGGGGGTGATTTTCAGCGCACATCGCTGTCAGCATCGGCTAGAATCGGCGAACCAGTGTGTCGTCGGTCCTTGCAGTGGTCGCTACGGCCTGGGGTCGCAGAGGCTCGGCGCTTGGAGCCGGACAGTCTTTCCTTACGTTGCGCGCTCCGGCTCGAGGGGGCGGCAGTTTACTTTGCTCAGGCCATGCAGGGCAGGCCTTCACGGTGCTCACAGCAGCACGGTCGATCAGAAGTCACGTTGCTCGGCAAGATGGGGGCACACAGGTTCTCTGGGGTCAGCGTTTGCAATCCACCCACAGCAGCTGCTTTCTTCCAGGGAAGGGTAGCGCCCACTGTTCCTGGGGCGCAGTTCAGGGGGCAAGTTCACAAGCAAGCCCTTGGAGATTGTTCTTAAAGCACAAGTTGAATTCAACGTCTTTCTCAGTCTTTCTCCTCTCCTTCCAGCAGCAAGGCACCCACCGCAGGCCAGTCTCTCAGGCTTAGAGACAGTACTCCTCCATGCAGCTTTCCCAGGTCCTTCTCTTCGGGCAGAGGTTCTTCTTGGCGTAAACAGGATCTGATTTCTTAGGAGCAGGGCTCCTTCTTTTATACACAGTTTCTTTTGTTCTTTGTCGCCAGGGGGCCTGTGCCTGGCTCAGTCCGGTTTTGGAGCACTTTGTTGTGGTGACTCTGCTCTTTCCTTTCAGTGCACAGGGCAGAGACATCAGCCGCTCCACAGGGGGCGGAGCCAGCATTGTGGTGGCAGAGCACAGGTCTATTCAGAGTCAAGGTGTACTCCTCCCACCCAGCCTGGTGTAATCTCTCTACCCACCACCTGGCAGCCAGCCTGTCTCCTGGAATTCCACAGCCCTGCCCCTCACTGAAACTAGGCAGCACACACACACAAAGCAGAGGCGGACTGAAATGGCTAAGCAAGTAAATACTAACTTTCTAAAAGTAGTATTTACAAACACAGAATATTAAAATAAACTTTACTAAAAGAAGTATTTTATTATTCTGAGTTCAGGCATACTAAACTTGACTTTCTACCATGCTCTCTGAGTCCGCTGGGATTATAGAGTGTAATAATTCCAGCAGCCCATTCTGGCCTATGGAGAGCAGGTAGCCTTCAATAGTGAAAAACGAAAATGGCTGTAATTCACTATTAGGACATGCCACACACATCAGGGCATGTCCTGCCTTATGCCTACAATGCACCCTGCCCTTGGGCCTACCAGAAGGGTGACTAATATGTAGTTAAGGGAAGGTTTAGGGACTGGCAAGTAGGTGCACTTGCGCAGTCAGCCTCACAGTACCAGACTGCACGCAGGTTCTGCAATGGCAGACCCTAGTCACATTTTACAAGGCCGCTTCTGAGGGTGGCACAACCAGTGCTGCAAGCCCACCAGCAGCATTTGCATTTACAAGCCCTGGCACTCCTGGTGCACTTTACTAGGGGCTGATAGTAAACCAAATAAGCCAAACATGGACACCAATCAATGTATACACTTTTCAAAGGGAGTACTTGCACTGTGGCACTGATTAGCAGTGGCACAGTGCCCTGAACAGCTAACACCAACAAAACACAATGAGGCACATCAGCAAAAAGTGGAAGGGAAACTCACGCCAAGGTGCCAGGTCTAACACTGTACCTCTCAGACTTAGCTGTACAGCCAATGGCCTGTTGGGGATTGAGACCAATACTCACAGACACTGCAATACAGCCATTGGCCTGTTGGGGATTGAGACTATGCCTCACAAATGTAGCCGTACAGTCGTTCACCATTTAGGAATTGAGGCTGTGCCTTGCAGATGCTGCAATACAGCCTCTGGCCTGTTGGGGATTGAGGCTGTGCCTCGCAGACGTTGTGGCAGAGGCATTGACCTGTTGGGGATTGGAGTTCTGCCTCGCAGAGGTTGTGGTAGTGTCATGTAGTTCCTATAAACCTATATAAGATCTGTGCATTTAGACAACATACACTTTAGTATTGGTGTCCGGACTGATTCTAGACACCCCTACCGGGTATGTTAGCCTGTATACCTGCTACCTCACAGTGCACTAGAAACTCCTCTTACCAAGGAGAGAATAGTTATTGGCAACTATCGAACAGGAGAACCCTGATCCCATCAGGGATTGTGGATACAGTGCACTACTTTTCGCTCAGTCACTCGTGCTCACTTGTCTCAGAGAGATTCACAGAATAAACGGTGGGGACGTTTTTCAAGAAGCATTTATTGAACCAGCGTCATTCTAATGTAAAATAGGTGTGCTGAAGCAACCATAAGACTAAAGCAGATATAAATGATCGTAAGCTCCAAGGGAGTAAAAGGATGGCAGATTTCTACCTTCGTGCTAAAACAATGAATAAAGGCAAGTATATAAAATACATGACAGTAGAATGCGTACTCCTATGATGCAACCCTAATTAGATGTACCTAAGTGTACCTAGCATGTGTGTGGGTGCAAAAGCCAAGAATCCTTCTAGGATAAAGTCAACCCCATTACCTGAAGTGAGAGACTGTGGGACCCCGTCTTTGTCTCGAGGTGGAAACCCTGCAAGGGATGTTGGACCACTGCGAGCTGGAGTGTCTGTATGCAGGAGCCTAAGCGCCTCGCGTCAGTGTGTCGGCATGTAAGTCCTTTTGTCCTCTGACTACCTCAGAAAGATATGGTGTATATATACCCAAAGTGGTACCCCCTGTGGATATACCTTGCTGTGTCGTGTCGGACTGCGATGACGGAAGAAATGACCCTTCTACATAGTTATTATGCAGGAGATGGTAGGCCTGCTGTGATTCCAAGAATCCTCATGCATATTGAATGAGGCCTAAGCTTTTCGGAGAAAACCCAATATCAAACAAATCGAGGGAAGAGAGGGCTTAAAGTAATAACAATGAATTTTATTGTTATCAAGGTCCAGCATACATGCCCATGAATAAGTGAAAACAGAAGGTATGCAGTTCCTAACGTGAATGCAAGGTGTGACAGAATAGCAAGGGGGTAACACGGTGGTAGCAAGGAACTGTGGTGAATAGCAGGAGTAAAAGTTACTCCTTGTTTGGAAAAGAAGACCCTCACACACCCAACAAGCGGGTGTCTTGCTTCATCACCGGGTCTTTGCTCCTTATCGGGCCGGCGGGTGCAATGCCCGATCAGGCACCTAATAGGGCCTTCCTAGCGGAGATCTTTTATTCCAACGCCGGTGAGTGATGTGTGTGTGGGGTGGGAAAAAACCCAATATTAAGACATAAGTGAGTGTAGGTGCATATGAGGTTGAAGTGAAGAGATTAAAATAGGGGTAGGTGATCCACTAAATAATTTTAATACAGTGTGGTCACCATCCTGGTTAAAAAATGTATAGTCCGCACATGTGACACCAGTAGTTAAGTGAGTGTATGTGCTGACGTGGTCAATAGGTCAACATGTTTCTTGCCTTTGTATATAATAAATGGCAATTCATCAGGACCGGGGAATTATTGCGGCTACCTACACCTCTTTGGTGGTGCCCAGTGTCTATAAGAGACTAAGTGGTGAGCACGCATACAGCACCCTAAAAAAGTGTGGTACCGTAGCTAAAAAGCACACCCTCCTGGGCTGTGCTGCATACAGGGCCGGGGGGAGTACACACTAAATTCTAGTGTCGGTTCCGTGACTCCGAAGACGCCGTCCACCTAGTAACGCGGCAGCCGCTGTAGGAGAAAACCCAATGTCATCTTTGGTCATTACCGTAACTAGGTAAAAAGTCAGTCCTAAGAACCGTTATGTAGAGTAATATCAGGGGAATGTAGGTGAAAGGCGCTTTCATTACCTGAGCCTATATTGGGGTGACTATATGAAAATAACAGTAGAGGCATTGAGCATTTCAATATGGCAAAATTAGGCGGTCTATTAAATATTTGTCTCTCCCATATGAAAAGGGAGGGTTGTCAATTCCCAACATTAGATTTTATCAATGGGCTTGTTTAATTAGCCAGATGGCAATATTATTCGATTCTGCCACAAATTTGATGGATACTCCTTTTGGCAATGTGAACCCGCCGTCTATTTTTGAATTACTATTGGGGAGTGAAGCTCTGGGGTTGCTGTTGCGTAAGACTGACAGACGTTATTATAATAAAAAACGATATAAGGTTTTAGATTGTTTGTGGGAAGTCTGGAAATCAGTCCAAAGAATAATGGCAATTCCTAGAATTAATTATTATACACCTCTCTGGAACTCCAGTATTTTTCCGCATTTTAGTAATGATAGGATGGGAAGAATATGGGCACAGCAAGGAGTCAGAAGAATGGGTGATTTATTTGTAGGGGACAATCTGTTGAGCTTTGATGATATCCAACGGAAATTTGAAATCTCGGATAATCAAGGGTATAAATTTGTACAGATATATCTAACCTTGAAGGGTATCAGACTACGGTTATCTCCAGGGGGGAAAATTAATATCATTGAGTTCTTATTAGGAGGTGGAACTAAAATCAAAATGATTTACAGAACTCTATTATCTACAATACCAGATGATCTGGAAATTACAAAACCCTGAGGCTGACTTAGATAAAGCATTGCAACTGGCTGGGAAACTGTTTTGCTCCACGAATTTGAGAGCCCAACATTATAAAACACTGTTTAATCTGTATTTTACACCAGCTAAATTATATGATTGGGGTAAAAGAGGTGATGATACATGCCAAGGTGTTTGGAAGGGCCTGCTAACCTTATGCATATCTTTCATCAATGTGATAAATTAATTGGAATTCGGGGAGAGATAGAGAAGATTTGGGAGGGGCTGTTAGATGTTAAGATTAATCTATCCCCCACTCTTATGATATTAGGAGTCGATAGTAAATTGGGTCTCAGCAAGGAGGATGAAGCTTTTGTTTTTATATCTGTGGCTGTTCTCCGGATATTATTAGCGGCAGGCTGGAAGGATATTGTAGTACCAACCTTCCAGATGTGGATGGCTAGACTCCTGGGGATTCATAACATCGAATCCTCCTTATATACTCGGAAGGCAAGGAAGATGAATAAGTTGGGGATTAGTATTTGGGCCCCTCTCAAGAGCTGGGGAGATTCTCGACTATAAAATTGCTTAAGGTGGTATATTTCGCATTATGATGAATTTGAGTTTTTTTTTTTTTGGGGGGTTGTAGGAGATTTGAAATTTAAGTGGTGATTATTTCTTGTCCCCTTAATTCTTCAGTTGTTTGTCAATTTTTGTAATTTTTTTTCGAATCTTTGTAAAGAAAGTTGGATCTTAGTTGGAACTTTGTATAAACTGAAGTATAAAATGTATCGATTATTGATTGTACCAGGTATATTTTTCTTTCAATAAAAAAAAAAAAAATAAGAAGCATTGAGCATTTGAGGATTGAGGCTGTACCTCACAGATGTTGTGGAAGAGGCATTGAACTGTTCGGGATCGAAGTTTTGCCTTGCAGACGTTGCGGTACAGCCACTGTCATTTTTGGATTCAGGTTGTACCGTACAAATATTGAGCATAAGGGATTGACATGTCTACCTTTTTCCTACACACAGTGGCTGTCAAGATGTTGGGGTGCAGTAATTGAAGAATTTCGGACTGAGGTATTGCTATAGAAGATATTGAGGTACAGCCATAGATGTTTGTTAATGGACGAGGCATCTTAAAGATGTTGAGGTATAGTCTGGGGAGTTTTAGGGATAGATGTAGTTTCATCAAGACCTTAATGTTCAGCCATTGGCATACTGCAGATTTTAAGTTGTGGCTCAAAGACCTTGTCGTCTATCCACTATCCTGTTGCGGATTGAGGCTGTGCATCATGGAGGTGGAGGTACAGCCATTGTCCCACTGGGTTGATGATGTGCCCCACAGATGTTGTGGTGCTGCATTGGTCCACAGTGGATTGAGGTTGTGCTTCACAGATGTTGTGGTGCAGCCGCTATCCCCTTTGAGATTGAGGCTCGCAATCAGAGATGTTGCAGTGGCTTTCTAGAAACCAAAGACCCGCACACTGGGGATTGAGCTAACGCTCTAGGGAGGTAAGGTACACCCTTTGGCAAACTGGGGATTGAGATAACGCTCTAGGGAGGTAAGGTACAGCCCTTGGCACACAGGGGATTGAGTTAGCACTCTAGGGAGTCAAGGTACAAGCCTTAGCACACTGGGAAATTAGTTAGTGCTTTAGGGAGGTAAGGTACACCCCTTGGCACACTGGGAATTACGTCAGCACTCTAGTGAGGTAAGGTACAGCCCTTGGCATATTGGGGATTGAGGTAGTGCCCTAGAGAGGTAAGGTACAGCCCCAGGCACACTAGGGATTGTGTTAGTGCTCTAGGGATGTAATGTACAGCCCCTGGCACACTGGGGGTTGAGGTATAGTCTGGAGAGTTTTAGGGATAGATGTAGTTTCATCAAGACCTTAATGTTCAGCCATTGGCATACTGCAGATTTTAAGTTGTGCCTCAAAGACCTTGTGGTCCATCCACTATCCTGTTGCGGATTGAGGCTGTGCATCATGGAGGTGGAGGTACAGCCATTGTCCCACTGGGTTGATGATGTGCCCCACAGATGTTGTGCTGCTGCATTGGTCCACAGTGGATTGAGGTTGTGCTTCACAGATGTTGTGGTGCAGCCGCTATCCCCTTTGAGATTGAGGCTCGCAATCAGAGATGTTGCAGTGGCTTTCTAGAAACCAAAGACCCTTGGCGCACTTGGGTTTGAGTTAGCGCTCTAGGGAGGTAAGGTACAGCCCCTGGCACACTAGGGGTTGAGTTAGTGCTCTAGGGAGGTAAGGTACAGCCCTTGGAACACTTGGGATTGAGTTAGCGCTCTAGGGAGGAAAGGTAAAGCTCTTGGCACACTTGGGATTGAGTTAGCGCTCTAGAGAGGTAAGGTACAACCCTTGGCACACTGGGGATCGAGATAGCACTCTAGGGAGGTAAGATACAGCCCTTGGCACACTGGGGATTGAGTTAGCGCTCTAGAGAGGTAAGGTAAAGCTCTTGGCACACTTGGGATTGAGTTAGCGCTCTAGGGAGGTAAGGTACAGAAAGGTACAGTTCTTGGCACACTGGGGATTGAGTTAGCGCTCTAGAGAGGTAAGGTACAGCTCTTGGAACACTGGGGATTGAGTTAGCGCTTTAGGGAGGTAAGGTACAGCCCTTGGCACACTGGGGATGGAGTTAGCGCTCTAGAGAGGCAAGGCACAACCCTTGGCACACTGGGGATCGAGATAGCACTCTAGGGAGGTACGGTACAGCCCTTGGCATACTTGGGATTGAGTTAGCGTTCTAGGGTGGTAAGGTACAACTCTTGACACACTGGGGATTGAGGTAGCGACCTAGAGAGGTACGGTACAGCTCTTGGTGCACTGGGGAATGAGTTGGCGCTCTAGGGAGGTATGGTAGAGCCCATGGCACACTGGAGAGTGAGTTAGCTCTCTAGGGATGTAAGATACAACCCTTGGCACACTGATGATTGAGTTAGCGCTCTAGAGAGGAAAGGTACAACCCTTGGCACACTGGGGATCGAGATAGCACTCTAGGGAGGTAAGGTACAACCCTTGGCACACTGGGGATCGAGATAGCACTCTAGGGAGGTAAGGTACAGCCCTTGGCACACTAGGGATTGAGTTAGCGCTTTAGGGAGGTGAGGTACAGCCCTTGGCACACTGGGGATTGAGTTAGCGCTTTAAAGAGGTAAGGTACAGCCCTTGGCACACTGGGGATTGAGTTGGCGCTCTAGGGAGGTAAGGTACAACCCGTGGCACACTGGGGATTGAGTTAGCGCTCTAGAGAGGTAAGTCACATCACTTGGCACACTGGGGATCGAGATAGCACTCTAGGGAGGTATGGTACAACCCTTGGCACATTGAGGATTGAGTTAGCGCTCTAGAGAGGTAAGGTACAACCCTTGGCACACTGGGAATTGAGTTAGCTCTCTAGGGATGCTAGGTACAGTAAGGTACAACCCGTGGCACACTGGGGATTGAGTTACGGCTCTAGAGAGGTAAGGTACAACCCTTGGCACACTGAGGATTGAGTTAGCGCTCTAGAGAGGTAAGGTACAACCCTTGGCACACTGGGGATCGAGATAGCACTCTAGGGAGGTACGGTACAGCCCTTGGCACACTGGGGAATGAGTTGGCGCTCTAGAGAGGTACGGTACAGCTCTTGGTGCACTGGGGAATGAATTGGCGCTCTAGAGAGGTACGGTACAGCTCTTGGTGCACTGGGGAATGAGTTGGCGCTCTAGGGAGGTATGGTAGAGCCCATGGCACACTGGAGAGTGAGTTAGCTCTCTAGGGATGTAAGGTACAACCCTTGGCACACTGATGATTGAGTTAGCGCTCTAGAGAGGAAAGGTACAACCCTTGTCACACTGGGGATTGAGGTAGCGCCCTAGAGAGGTACGGTACAGCTCTTGGTACACTGGGCAATGAGTTGGCGCTCTAGGGAGGTAAGGTAGAGCCCATGGCACACTGGGGATCGAGTTAGCGCTCTAGGGAGGTAAGGTACAGCCCTTGGCACACTGGGGATTTAAGTAGCGCCGTAGGGAGGTATAGTACAGTGGTTGGCGCATTGAGGGACTGTCTGCGCTTGAGCTGCAGACACCTAGAGTCTGGTAAGGTTCACATGCTCGATGGTGCCTCTGTTTGCTTTACAAGGTCCCTCTGTAGCCTGCGGCTGCCTCAGGTTGGATGAGAAGGGCTTGCATTGTGTAAAGAGTTTTGCAATCACTCTTAATTACCCTGCTAAAAACCCTCCCTATGGTAACGGTGCTCTCCCCATGGTAACGGTGCTCTCCCCACGGGCCCGTGGTGTGGGCAGGAGTTCGGCACTCCCTGCACAGCCCCAGGGCAGAGATGGGCGGAGTGGGGCAGCTGCAGGGTTGTGTCATTGCGGCTGATGCCTCTTCCCAAGCCCTGTGGACAGCGTTTGTGCACCAGGGCTGGGAAGGGGTGCTGACCAATGACCCTCAGGTGACAGGGCAGGGCACCCCTAACTATGTGAACCAGCAGGGTGCAAGTCCTAGGAAACCTAATGGTGCCACTAACCTACTTAATTCATACTGACCCCACCACAGACGCTGACGTCACAGTAAGCACATTTACACACGGTTATAATATTTCCCACTTTCCAACTGAACAATGATTTAACATATTCATGCGCAAATGTTAAAATCCATTCCTGTTTTGTTTTACTATTTATAAATTACTTTTAGGTTTTCCACTCATCAGGGTGCAGTTACGCTAAAAAGGACACCCCGCTAAATAGAAATGTCGAATATGGCAAGACCTCTTTAAACTGTGTTTGGAGAGGGAACAAGATGTGCAGGGCGATTTTTCTCCTTATTTTGTTTTAGGTCGAAGCCTGTCACAAATTGCAGCTCTCTGATTGCGAAATACTTATTTGGGACATGTCCCTATCTGACCTGGGGCTAATTCCGCTCATTGCTTTTCATTACCTTTTTCTTTTGTCTTACTTTCTAGCTTGTTATACAATGGTTTTATTTGTTTGAGCCCTTCCAGCTAGACTTTGGCCCTCCAGGGGGAGCATAGCGTGTTTACTGTCTCCCTGGTCCGCTCCTTTTAACCCTCCTCGAGTGTCTTTTCGGCAACTTTTAGTTTGTTTTCTAAAAGGACTTGATTAGAGTGCACGCATTCCCCCGTTCTCTGTGTTTTCCACTTCTATTAGCACGTTTGGTTTCCTATTAATATAAAAATATAATGTTCCATAACTTTACCCTTTCAGTGGCTCTTATGTACGCTTTCCCTCTTATGCAGCTTTGCCTGCTTCCTTGTAGCTTTTAGCTGTGAAACCTGTTCATGCACCCGGAGACGAGGGCACTTGCTTACAGGATTTATAAATGCAGCAGCTACAGTGCTGGGGTACAGGCTACCACCTCTCAGCCTCCTGTGTCTTGGGTAGGAGGAACAAGAGTCCCCTCTCTCAAGAGGTAGGGGGGACTCTGTCCACTCCCGACTTGTGTCCTGCGGGCGGTGCCCACTTCCATTGCTAAGAAATATCAAAGAGTGGGACTGGTGAAAGCTTGCTTCACTTCCAATCTGATTCAACAAACACAAAGAGAGAGAGCCTGCTCCCAGAGTCCTGGGTCTGCAGGATTGGTAGAGGCGCGCTTGCATTCCCCCGGAATGGTATCTCACGCTTCTTCGGTGCTGTGGTTGTGCTCAGTATTTGAATCCCCCTTGGACTTCCACACAAGCCTCTGAGGCCAGGCTCTTTCATCAGTACGTAGCCCACTCGCCCACGTGCAAGAGTGGAATGTCTTTGAGTGGTGTTTAAAAGGGGACCTATTTCCTTGTGGGCAGTGTTGTGATTCCTGAGGTATGATCTACTAAAGAAAGGGCAGGTGTTGTACTTTGTGTCGGAGTTCTTGAAGATACCTCACTGTTAACGAACAGAGGCTGTGGAAGAGAGTAAACCTGTAAATAATATCGGGGCTGGACTGCCAACCCAAAGCAGCCCTGGTAATTTTCTGGGACCAGCCCCTGGGGAAGCACAGCCTGCCCCAGGAGGCTGGAAACGAATATGACTTGTTGCAACGCAAGGCATTACATCGCGTGTCATCACAACACGGTTGTTACAACGACCACATTGTTACCACGCAAAACCATTACTATGCAAGTCATTACATCGACTTGCAGTAGATGGCCCGCTGACATTAGAAATTTATAATTTACTATTCCAACTCCAGCCTACATAACAGTAGGGAAGGTGTTGGAATAGTAATCTATACTATTCCTAATGTTAGCGCGCCATCTACTGCAAGTCGATGTAATGACTTTCGTAGTAATGGCTTTGCGTGGTAACAACTCGGTCGTTGTAACAACCGTGTTGTAATGGCATTGCGTTGTGATGACCGCGATGTAAAGGTCGTCTCCCGCTGGAAACGCTTGCTGCTTCTAATACAGGTGACCGATGTTGCAGCACCGCTGCAAAACAGGCCCCAAGTGACAAAACCATCCCCCACCCTTCCAGCCTCCCAGGGAAATGCTCAATGCCTGGTACAAGCCCTGGATCATATCAGAAAACTTGAATTCAGTGCTAGAAGTTTCACCTGCCCGTCTCTCCACAGGTGGATCGTATATTGTTTAGTGAAGCTGTGGTTGCAAAGGTGTCGCCGTAATCCGTGAATCCATGGCTTAGGGCAATCTCCCAAGCCCAGAATTTGGCATTCGGCATCGATAATGCATCACCAGTGCAACCTCAGGTTTCCGCAGCCTGCTAGAGCAGCCTCTTTCTATTAAAACTATTCCACCTCAGGTGTCATATTGTAAATGATATTACACTCGGATTACAGCCGGTTTTTTACTTGGGTCTCCCAGAGTGGGTAGGGTTCAGAACTGGACATACTGCTGGTCTGCTGCTTGAGTAATTGTTTGAATGTGGATGGCCATAGCACTCATCCCCCCAGTGAGGCGCCCTTACAATGGCACCACCACTGCTCTTGGCCTTACAGCGGAAGCGGAACAACACACTTACAACTACAGTGAGGTGAGTTACTGTGTGTAGTAATTACAATGCATTCTGTGTGTATAGGGCGTTTAGAGGGATGTTTTAGTTTTTAGGGCTTGGTTGTAGGAGATACAAGTGTTCAGGGATTGACTTTAGGATTCAGTGTACCTATGGCTCTTAGGGTGTGCACAGCTTGTTTTTTAAGATAGCATTAATACACAAATATAAAAAGGGTAAATCATTGATTAAGAAGAGTTTTGAGAAATATATTTTAAGTAACTATATTTACTATGCAGTTGTTGTTTTTTTGTAAATTTCAGCTTATACCTGTAAACTCTTTTATTATCTCATTGTGGGAGAAAAAACTAAAATAAATGATTTAATTTGTTTTACTTTCTGTGTTATGTACTTTAATACACAATTCGATACAGTGCATAAGTATATATTAATAGGCATTTAAATGCATTGTTGTGGCTTGCAATTTAATTGTACGTGCCATACACATAAAAATATGCCTTATTAGTGTATGTGTCATCGTGGTTATTCTGTTTGTGACTTGCAACTACCTACAAATCAAAGTGTGCTGCACAAATCAGCAGTTGGCAAAGGCAATCAGTTTATCATGTTAAAGCCGCCTTCTAGACCTTGCTAAAGACTGCGTTTGTGGTGGAAGGTTCATCCAGTGTAGAGGTCCACCCAAGTAGTTTTTGGGAGTCCCCTCTATAGGTCTCACCTGAGAGCAGGTCGTTGTCCAATGCCATCACTTCCAGAAGATGCCCATAAGCCCAGACAAGTGTCCAGCTTTGTGCAGAAAACCGGAAGTGCTCGAAAGCTACTCTTTGGTTGATCCTCATTTGAGGGCGATGAAACTTTGTACAGAATAGAGCTGATGGCGGGACCGAGGTGTCCTCTCCTTAAAGGGAATCTCTGGAACCGTCCGGGTGCTGATCTGTAGAGGTGGAACAGACTCATGAGTTACTGTGTGTCTGTGTATTTGGTATGTTAATAGTGCAGACCTATCCAGAAGGTAGCGGAGTGCTGGACAGGGTCCTAGGCAAGCATAAAGCTAACAAGTGACAGCAGAGAGAGCAGGTTTGTGACTGGTTCATGCATTGTGATCTAGTGTTGTTGAAAGTGGTGCGTCTTCAACTCTTGCCTGAATTGAAGCAGGGGTGGGGTGCTGTTGTTCCAGACCCTGGCTGTTTAGATGGAGAAAGTCTGATGCCTTGGGTTTTTTTCTTTTCGTGCTTCTTTCCATTCGAATGGTATGTTGGTTGTTGGCGTGCCAAGAGCTTATGATGATGAGTTTGTGAGCCAGGTAGGCTGTGATTCTCTTTGGGATGACTTTGTGGATGATGCAGTTGATTTTGAAGAGGGTGTGACTGACCGTGGGAGCCTGTGGAGTTCCATCATCGTGAGGATGACGTGGTCCTCTTTCTTCAGACTCTTGATGAGGCGTGCTGAGACCTGTAGGATGCTCGTGAGTTGGGGGCGGGCAGTGTGTCGTCTGGGAAGCCATAGAGCAGGGCATCGCCACCGTCGACATGCAAGAGTGTGGGCTCTTCGTTCTCCTACCAACATATTCCATAAGGGGCACATTGGTTCCCAGTGTTAGTGGAAGTCAATGTCCCCAGCATGGAGCATCAATACATTTTCCATAGAACACGAGAAATCTTGGTTACCTATATTTTTGTTAGCAGAAGGGTATTTTTCATAATGAGTTTATTTTCCATTCATAGGGATTCAACACTAAACCCCTGTCTGTCATTCTGTGCTGGGTGTACTACCTCACCTTCCTACCTCCTAATCTATAGGTGTTAATCTTGTAAGGAACCAGAAAACATTCCCATGTATCTTAGACGTGCTGATATTTTGTGCATCAATTTGGGATTGGAATGCCGCCAGTGCACAGAGGTGCTTTGTTGTTCTATGACAGTCACCGGAGAGTTGCTTGCAGACAAAAATGGCAGATATCCGATCTGGTTACTCGTGTTGTTGTGCAGGTTTCTGCAGTGCTTCATGGTGGCGAAGCTGTACTTGTGTGCTCAACGGTAACTCCTATACACCTGTCTCAGTGCAGTCTGTCTACAATCTCGAACTGACTTTGAATACTGTTTATACAGCAGTGAAAGCAGCGGGAGCAGCCGACAGACCGCCAAGCCAAGCATGCTGGACATGGCCAAGTCATCCCATGGAGGCCCGTTCCTAGAAGAGAAAGTGGAAGACGTGAAATCTCTGTGCAAGATCCTCCCCGTCTTCTTGGCACTCATACCCTACTGGACGGTCTACTTCCAGGTGAGCATGTGAGAAGTGCTGCAGATGTCCCCGCTCATGATGGATGCGAGCGCTTCACTGATGAGCCTGCAGGGGGCATCTACCAATTCTGCTGTGGTTGTCCCTGGAGGTGAGTCAGTTCCCTAGAGCCCCCTCTGAAGACCCATCACTTGAGCGAAAATGCCATGGGCAGTCATGCACTTCAGATAAGACTCCAAAAGAGGGCATTGGAGGGAACAAAATGCGTTCTCTAAAGAGGAAGCCTGTATTTGTGTGTGTTGTCCCTTCTTGCACTCCGTCGTCATTTGTTTTCTAGGGTTCCTTGGGTAGCTGTTATTTCCTGACCAGAATCGTAAACATTAAAAGCTTTTCATGTCCCGACCCTCATAAAATTAACATTTAAATGTGCTGGTGTAAAAATGAGAATGTTTTACAATGTGCCTCTCCGCTTTGGCATGCGCTGCGACCAATTCATCCCCAGGCACAATGGTCTCCTAGTCACACTTGGACTTAATATGCAGCCGCAGTTTATTGGACTGACTTTGTCAATTCAGGCAGGAATGTTTGTGCCAGGGGTGATCTGAGGACTGGAACACTGTGTGAGCAGACATAGAGTGTAAAGGCCCCTTTGTGACCAGTTATTAAAACTATATGATTTAAACACATTAGAAGCCAGGTTATCTAAATCCTCAGTCCAACTCCAAGACACAGAACCTAGTTGAAGGACAGTAAATAAAGCTGCTCCCATCACACCAACCCCTTTTAACTGGTATTGAGCAACAAGCTGGGTCGGTAGAGTCTCAAAGGTGATGTTAAACAATACAAAACCACTTTGTGGTCACTTCCACTTGGCTGTGGATTAAAAGCAGCTCTGATGAGCAATGAGATGTTGAGGTATCGCCTCAATAACCCTGTTTTAAGCACAGTGCATCACAAAAACCTTACAAAGGCTCGAAGAGCACAAAACCAGATGATAATATTGTTGGTGTGGCCAACATAATCTGTTTCCAACCTCTCTAGATGCAGACGACGTACGTGCTTCAAAGTCTTCATTTGAGGATCCCAGGGTTGGCCGACAAGAAGAACCCGAACGCGGTAAGCATTTCTCTGGTACTTTATTGCTTGTATTTTGACAGTGCTTAGTGTCCTGTGACAGAAATTATGATTAACTTCTCTGTTATTCCTCCTTCCTAATTATTGGCTTTCTAACACTCATTGGTGTCAGGTGGGTAAAATCACATCCTAGGATGGAGATGCAGCTAGAGTCCCCTCCTATTTGGGATCCTAGATGGCAGCTAGAGTCCCACTCCTAGTTGGCATCTGTCAGGTAGGCCAAGCATGAAGATAATTTCCTCCGTTGTCTTGCTGGTTAGCTCAGTGAACAACCCAGTGCCAAGTAAACCTCAGACAGAAGAAAGGGTGGCCATGCACTGTGCAGGCAGCTCTTCCATCCAATTATTTTATTTTCTTTCTGGCTGAACCGGGTTTTCCCCCAGGGTGAGCTGGCATCTGCTGGTACAGCCGAGGTCGTCCTTGTTGTATGTTAGTTCACTGTTATGGCTCAAGACTGTGGACTTGGGGTGCACTAGGTGTGCTCCCGCCTACAGTAGAGGGGTGTCTCCTGATCCCTCAGCAGGCTATGTGGACGCTGACTGTTGGTCGCCACAGGGGATATAGTGAAGGGCACATGTCTTTGTATCTGAACGCCACGAGAGGTCTCGCCCGCTTTAAATACCCTCTGGCCTCCAATAAATGGGGTCCTCTACTTCCTATAGTGCATACATGGTGAGTTGAGATGCAGAGCGGGTGAGGGGATTGGTTCTAATTGTGATGCACATGAATTGTGCGGATGACTAGGGCAGCAAGCGATAGAGGTCCTCCTTCATATTCCGTTTGCAGCTATAACGTTCGATGTCTAACTTCCCTAATCATGGTCAGTAACCCGTTTGTGGCATTCTGTATATGATAGGCCTCCTCTCTGCTGGAGAACTAAGCATCGAAAAGACTCTCTTCCGTAGTGCTTTGGCAGAAAAGACTCATGTTAGCGCTTTGGTAGAAAAGACTCATGTTAGCGCTTTGGCAGAAAAGACTCCTGTTAGCGCTTTGGCAGAAAAGACTCCTGTTAGCGCTTTGGCAGAAAAGACTCCTGTTAGCGCTTTGGCAGAAAAGACTCCTGTTAGCGCTTTGGCAGAAAAGACTCCTGTTAGCGCTTTGGCAGAAAAGGCTCCTGTTAGCGCTTTGGCAGAAAAGACTCCTGTTAGCGCTTTTGCAGAAAAGACTCCTGTTAGTGCTTTGGCAGAAAAGACTCCTGTTAGTGCTTTGGTAGAAAAGACTCCTGTTTGCGCTTTGGTAGAAAAGACTCCTGTTTGCGCTTTGGTAGAAAAGACTCCTGTTTGCGCTTTGGTAGAAAAGACTCCTGTTAGTGCTTTGGTAGAAAAGACTCCTGTTAGTGCTTTGGTAGAAAAGACTCCTGTTAGTGCTTTGGTAGAAAAGACTCATGTTAGCGCTTTGGCAGAAAAGACTCCTGTTAGCGCTTTGGCAGAAAAGACTCCTGTTAGTGCTTTGGCAGAAAAGACTCATGTTAGCGCTTTGGCAGAAAAGACTCCTGTTAGTGCTTTGGCAGAAAAGACTCGTGTTAGCGCTTTGGCAGAAAAGACTCGTGTTAGCGCTTTGGCAGAAAAGACTCCTGTTAGTGCTTTGGCAGAAAAGACTCGTGTTAGCGCTTTGGCAGAAAAGACTCCTGTTAGCGCTTTGGCAGAAAAGACTTGTGTTAGCGCTTTGGCAGAAAAGACTCCTGTTAGCGCTTTGGCAGAAAAGACTCCTGTTAGCGCTTTGGCAGAAAAGACTCCTGTTAGTGCTTTGGTAGAAAAGACTCCTGTTAGTGCTTTGGCAGAAAAGACTCATGTTAGCGCTTTGGCAGAAAAGACTCCTGTTAGCGCTTTGGCAGAAAAGACTCCTGTTAGTGCTTTGGCAGAAACGACTCGTGTTAGCGCTTTGGCAGAAAAGACTCCTGTTAGTGCTTTGGCAGAAAAGACTTGTGTTAGCGCTTTGGCAGAAAAGACTCCTGTTAGTGCTTTGGTAGAAAAGACTCCTGTTAGTGCTTTGGTAGAAAAGACTCCTGTTAGTGCTTTGGCAGAAAAGACTCCTGTTAGCGCTTTTGCAGAAAAGACTCCTGTTAGTGCTTTGGTAGAAAAGACTCCTGTTAGCGCTTTGGCAGAAAAGACTCCTGTTAGCGCTTTTGCAGAAAAGACTCCTGTTAGTGCTTTGGTAGAAAAGACTCCTGTTAGTGCTTTGGTAGAAAAGACTCCTGTTAGTGCTTTGATAGAACAGACTAATTTTAGCGCTTTGGCAGAAAAGACTCATGTTAGCGCTTTGGTAGAAAAGACTCATGTTAGAGCTTTGGTAGAAAAGACTAATTTTAGCGCTTTGGCAGAAAAGACTCCTGTTAGCAAAAGACTCCTGTTAGCGCTTTGGTAGAAAAGACTCATGTTAGCGCTTTGGTAGAAAAGACTCATGTTAGCATTTGGCAGAAAAGACTCATGTTAGCGCTTTGGTAGAAAAGACTCATGTTAGCGCTTTGGCAGAAAAGACTCATGTTAGCGCTTTGGCAGAAAAGACTCATGTTAGCGCTTTGGCAGAAAAGACTAATTTTAGTGCTTTGGTAGAAAAGACTCATTTTAGCGCTTTTGTAGAAAAGACTCATGTTAGCGCTTTGGTAGAAAAGACTCATTTTAGCGCTTTTGTAGGAAAGACTCATTTTAGCGCTTTTGTAGGAAAGACTCATTTTAGCGCTTTGGCAGAAAAGACTCATGTTAGTGCTTTGGTAGAAAAGACTCATGTTAGTGCTTTGGTAGAAAAGACTCATGTTAGTGCTTTGGTAGAAAAGACTCATGTTAGTGCTTTGGTAGAAAAGACTCATGTTAGCGCTTTGGCAGAAAAGACTCCTGTTAGCGCTTTGGCAGAAAAGACTCCTGTTAGTGCTTTGGTAGAAAAGACTCCTGTTAGTGCTTTGGCAGAAAAGACTCCTGTTAGTGCTTTGGTAGAAAAGACTCCTGTTAGTGCTTTGGTAGAAAAGACTCATGTTAGTGCTTTGGTAGAAAAGACTCATGTTAGTGCTTTGGCAGAAAAGACTCATGTTAGTGCTTTGGTAGAAAAGACTCATGTTAGTGCTTTGGCAGAAAAGACTCCTGTTAGCGCTTTGGCAGAAAAGACTCATGTTAGCGCTTTGGCAGAAAAGACTCATGTTAGTGCTTTGGTTGAAAAGACTCATGTTAGTGCTTTGGTTGAAAAGACTCATGTTAGTGCTTTGGCAGAAAAGACTCCTGTTAGCGCTTTGGCAGAAAAGACTCATGTTAGTGCTTTGGTAGAAAAGACTCCTGTTAGCGCTTTGGCAGAAAAGACTCATGTTAGTGCTTTGGTAGAAAAGACTCCTGTTAGTGCTTTGGCAGAAAAGACTCCTGTTAGTGCTTTGGTAGAAAAGACTCCTGTTAGTGCTTTGGTAGAAAAGACCCATGTTAGTGCTTTGGCAGAAAAGACTCATGTTAGCGCTTTGGTAGAAAAGACTCATTTTAGCGCTTTTGTAGAAAAGACTCATGTTAGTGCTTTGGCAGAAAAGACTCATTTTAGCGCTTTGGCAGAAAAGACTCCTGTTAGTGCTTTGGTAGAAAAGACCCATGTTAGTGCTTTGGTAGAAAAGACTCCTGTTAGTGCTTTGGTAGAAAAGACCCATGTTAGTGCTTTGGCAGATTGCCTGCAGATTTGCTAGGGGCTGGCTTATCTGTGCTATAATTTCTGGTCCATCACCAGTCTGAGATACATTATGGGGCCCTCAGGGGCCTTCCCTTTGCCCTGCACCCAGGTCTGTCTGGAAACTGCATAGTTTTCACTGTCTTCTCTGGAAGCATGTCCTTTTACTAGGAAGTGTCTGTCTGCACCCCTCCTTTTGTCCTTTCATGAAGATGAGCCTTGCTCTGGTTGGGCAGGACTCTGGGTTTAGAATGTGGTATGTGAATGGTTCTTGCATTCTGTCTGTGGTCCCTGAACTCAGGGATCTGCTCCTTATGTTTGTCTGGATTTTAGAAGAAGTTCTGCAGCAAAGAGAAACGTGTGATCAGGGCCTCACCATCTTAAGAGACCTGCTGCTGTTTCTCGTTGGGAAGATTAAATGGGAACAGTCTTGGGAGAAACGAAGGGCCCGCTGACCCTGAGAGGATGTAAACAGTCTGGGCCTGTATGTAAGAGGACTAGTGGTTTTACATACAGAATCTGTATTTTGCTGGCCATGTGCTTTACCTGAGAGTCAAGAATGTGCTTGATCAATCAAAGGACAGCGCCTGATGGAGAACCTGTACTGCCCACTGGCGTATCTGTCTTATCAGCTTGTTTTCAGATGAGAGGAAAACAGTTTTTACCTCTTTCATCCTAGGTCTTTTGGTGTGATCGTTACCTGAGACTGATCACCATGGTTCCTGAGCAGTTTGAGATGTACATCTCCAACATACTCTTCTGGAGTTATTTTGGCTTAAAGGTTTAGTAATCCAAACATATATTCTAACTTTACCAGTTGCACTGGAAACCACTCCATCTAGGGGGCCCTGTTGGTGTTCCTGTCAGCTGAATATCTCAGCCGTGATGGGCCTTCTCTGCGACGCAAGCCCCTAATATTGGTTCTCCTGGGCACTCTAGGTGCACAGCCCATCCAACCAACTGTAGTGACTGATAGCACTTGGAGTGGCAGTTTGTCTCTCTTGAACTGTGTCTAGGACCCAGCTCCCTGACCATTGAATCCTAGATGGCTGCTGTTAACTAAACTCTTGCTTTGAGATCAGTTCTCTTGGTACCCTAGCACCAACATCTTTGTGGGGTTGGAACGAAGTTCACTTTTCGGTGGGTTTTTGAATTTTAGAAGGTTATTTTTATTGTTTTATATGTACCAAGGGAAAAGTGACAAATACAAATGTGTGTGGAGCCCGACTTCCCCAGATGGACCATAGAGAAAGGAAGGGTCTTGCTGAGTCCATTTTAAAGAACCTTCACATGAGAACTCATGGCTTCTAAGATACAAATGTTCACCATAAAAATATAATGTGAGTTCCTGTGGTGTCAAACCACCTGATGGAAGCCACTTCCAATAGACATTAGATGGAAGACTCAATAGAGCATCTGTTGAGATGGCAAGTAGATAAGCAAAAGGAACATGAGTTGGTGGAAACCGCTCCTTCGCCCTTTCCTTCAGGGCTTACCGCTTGTCCTCATGTTGCTTCTGTATTGACCTTGAAAAGGGTCTCTGATTTCACTTTTACCTTGGTTGGTTGGAGCCGGTAAACTCCTATTTTCAGAACAAGAAGCTTCTTGTTGGTACAGTTTATAGTCTTCACTGTTTCTGGTGCTGCATCTGGGAGAAGCAGCTTGCTGTGGCCTACTACTCTGCGTCTTCCTGCTCTGCGTCTTCCTGCTCTGCGTCTTCCTGCTCTGCGTCTTCCTGCTCTGCGTCTTCCTGCTCTGCGTCTTCCTGCTCTGCGTCTTCCTGCTCTGCGTCTTCCTGCTCTGCCTCTTCCTGCTCTGCGTCTTCCTACTCTGCGTCTTCCTACTCTGCGTCTTCCTTTGCTCACGCTGATCTGTCACCTAGAGTTTTAATGTTGTCCCACAGCTGCCTTCTTCCACGGAAGGGCCTTCGTTGGATCTGATTCTGTGTCCATCTACTTCAATGAATCTTTCCTGCTTCTTAACCAATGATCATGATCCGACCGTGGAGACGGTTGGGTTGGGTCCTGCCCCTCCACTGATACTTATGACTCTGGAGCCTGATTTGGGGTTGTGGCTAGAATCCTTCAGAACCTCAGTCCTAACTGCAAGGAACTTCTTTGTTATTTACACTGTGTGTTTGTCTCAGTAAGGTTTGGGTCATCTCTTCTTTTTTGCCTGTTGCTCCATGTATTTTTGTCAAATGAAGTCATCCTCACACTTCATTAGTGAAATATTGTTTTGAATCTGAAGATAGACTTCTGGATTCTGCCCAGGGCTGTCCACAACCGGTCTCTAGTTGGGTAGACTCAGTGTCTCCTGAAGACTAGTCTTTCGCCTTTTGTATGTCCGTTCTTGCTTTGTGAGAACCCTCTGCCTTCAGGACTCAGTTCCCACTTGTTTGCATGACTTGGGCTCACTGCTGAAGTTGGTGTTCTTGCAGCAGTTGAATACAAGGCCTTTCAGGCTCCTGCACTCAGGCCTTGACCTGTCGTAGCCTGACCTCAATACGGGCCTTCCAGATTTTGGTAACTACTGTTCACCTCCTTTTTACTCCTGAGAAGGCTGCTGCTTTCTAGAGCCCAGATGCCCTTTTAACACTAAAGGGTCCCTGCCAAGTTTTGAGCGGCATGCCATTATTTACGAGGCTCCCTCCGTTCAGGAGGCTCCCTCCATACACGAGGCTCCCACCGTTCACGAGGCTCCCACCGTTCACGAGGCTCCCACCGTTCACGAGGCTCCCACCGTTCACGAGGCTCCCACCGTTCACGAGGCTCCCACCGTTCACGAGGCTCCCTCCGTTCACGAGGCTCCCTCTCTCTGTTCTTTCACGAGGCTCCCTCCATTTCTGAGGCTCCCTCCCTCCATTTCTGAGGCTCCCTTGCTTCATTTACGAGGCTCCCTCCCTTCATGAGGTTGCCTCCGTTCATTCATGAGGCTTCCTCCGTTCGTTCATGAGGCTTCCTCCGTTCGTTCATGAGGCTTCCTCCGTTCATGAGGCTTCCTCCGTTCGTTCATGAGGCTTCCTCCGTTCGTTCATGAGGCTTCCTCCGTTCGTTCATGAGGCTTCCTCCGTTCGTTCATGAGGCTTCCTCCGTTCGTTCATGAGGCTCCCTCCGTTCGTTCATGAGGCTCCCTCCGTTCGTTCATGAGGCTCCCTCCGTTCGTTCATGAGGCTCCCTCCGTTCGTTCATGAGGCTCCCTCCGTTTGTTCATGAGGCTCCCTCTGTTCATGAGGTTCCCTCCCTCCATGTACGAGGCTCCCTCCCTCCATGAGGCTCCCTCCCTCCATTTACGAGGCTCCCTCCCTCCCTTTACGAGGCTCCCTCCCTTTCGAGGCTCCCTCCCTTTACGAGGCTCCCTCCATACACTAGCCTCCCTCCGCACACGAGGCTCCCTCCGCACACGAGGCTCCCTCCGCACACGAGGCTCCCTCCGCACACGAGGCCCCCTCCGTTCATTCACGAGGCTCACTCCGTGCACGAGGCTCCCTCCCTCCATTTATGAGGCTCCCTCCGTTCACGTGGCTTCCTTCATACACGAGGCTCCCTCTGTTCACGAGGCTTCCTCTGTTCACGAGGCTTCCTCTGTTCACGAGGCTTCCTCTGTTCACGAGGCTTCCTCTGTTCACGAGGCTTCCTCTGTTCACGAGGCTCCCTCTGTTCACGAGGCTCCCTCCGCACACGAGGCTCCCTCCGCACACGAGGCTCCCTCCGCACACGAGGCTCCCTCCGCACATGAGGCTCCCTCCGCACACGAGGCTCCCTCCGCACACGAGGCTCCCTCCGCACACGAGGCTCCCTCCGCACACGAGGCTCCCTCCGCACACGAGGCTCCCTCCGCACACGAGGCTCCCTCCGCACACGAGGCTCCCTACGCACACGAGGCTCCCTACGCACACGAGGCTCCCTCCGCACACGAGGCCCCCTCCGTTCATTCACGAGGCTCACTCCGTGCACGAGGCTCCCTCCCTCCATTTATGAGGCTCCCTCCGTTCACGTGGCTTCCTCTGTTCACGAGGCTTCCTCTGTTCACGAGGCTTCCTCTGTTCACGAGGCTTCCTCTGTTCACGAGGCTTCCTCTGTTCACGAGGCTTCCTCTGTTCACGAGGCTCCCTCTGTTCACGAGGCTCCCTCTGTTCACGAGGCTCCCTCTGTTCACGAGGCTCCCTCTGTTCACGAGGCTCCCTCTGTTCACGAGGCTCCCTCTGTTCACGAGGCTCCCTCTGTTCACGAGGCTCCCTCTGTTCACGAGGCTCCCTCTGTTCACGAGGCTCCCTCTGTTCACGAGGCTCCCTCTGTTCACGAGGCTCCCTCTGTTCACGAGGCTCCCTCTGTTCACGAGGCTCCCTCTGTTCACGAGGCTCCCTCTGTTCACGAGGCTCCCTCCGTTCACGAGGCTCCCTCCCTCCATGTACGAGGCTCCCTCCCTCCACGAGGCTCGCTCCGTTCATTCACGAGGCTCCATCCATTTACGAGGCTCCCTCCCTCCATTTACGAGGCCCCCTCCGTTCATTCACGAGGCTCACTCCTTGCACGAGGCTCCCTCCCTCCATTTACGAGGCTCCCTCCCTCCATGTACGAGGCTCCCTCCCTCCACGAGGCTCGCTCCGTTCATTCACGAGGCTCCATCCATTTACGAGGCTCCCTCCCTCCATTTACGAGGTCCCCTCCGTTCATTCACGAGGCTCACTCCGTGCATGAGGCTCCCTCCCTCCATTTACGAGGCTCCCTCTGTTCACGTGGCTTCCTTCATACACGAGGCTCCCTCTGTTCACGAGGCTCCCTCTGTTCACGAGGCTCCCTCTGTTCACGAGGCTCCCTCTGTTCACGAGGCTCCCTCTGTTCACGAGGCTCCCTCTGTTCACGAGGCTCCCTCTGTTCACGAGGCTCCCTCTGTTCACGAGGCTCCCTCTGTTCACGAGGCTCCCTCCGTTCACGTGGCTTCCTCAATACACGAGTCTCCCTCCATTCACGAGGCTCCCTCCGTTCACGAGGCTCCCTCCCTCCGTTCGTTCCCGAGGCGGACTCCGTTCACGAGGCGCACTCCGTTCACGAGGCTCCCTCCCTCCGTTCACGAGGCTCCCTCCCTCCGTTCATTCACAAGGCTCCCTCCCTCCGTTCATTCACAAGGCTCCCTCCATTTACGAGGCTCCCTCCCTCCATTTACGAGGCCCCCTCCGTTCATTCACGAGGCTCACTCCATTTACAAGGCTTCCGCCCTCCATTTACGAGGCTCCCTCTGTTCACGAGGCTCCCTCCGTTCACGTGGCTTCCTCAATACACGAGTCTCCCTCCATTCACGAGGCTCCCTCCATTCACGAGGCTCCCTCCATTCACGAGGCTCCCTCCATTCACGAGGCTCCCTCCCTCCATTCACGAGGCTCCCTCCCTCCATTCACGAGGCTCCCTCCCTCCATTCACGAGGCTCCCTCCCTCCGTTCACGAGGCTCCCTCCCACCATTTACGAGGCTCCATCGGTTCATTCACAAGGCTCCCTCCGTTCATTCACAAGGCTCCCTCCGTTCATTCACGAGGCTCCCTCCGTTCATTCACGAGGCTCCCTCCGTTCATTCACGAGGCTCCCTCCGTTCATTCACGAGGCTCCCTCCGTTCATTCACGAGGCTCCCTCCGTTCATTCACGAGGCTCCCTCCGTTCATTCACGAGGCTCCCTCCGTTCATTCACGAGGCTCCCTTCGTTCATTCACGAGGCTCCCTTCGTTCATTCACGAGGCTCCCTCCGTTCATTCACGAGGCTCCCTCCGTTCATTCACGAGGCTCCCTCCGTACACTCACGAGGCACCCTCCGTACACTCACGAGGCACCCTCCGTACACTCACGAGGCACCCTCCGTACACTCACGAGGCACCCTCCGTACACTCACAAGGCACCCTCCGTACACTCACAAGGCACCCTCCGTACACTCACAAGGCACCCTCCGTACACTCACAAGGCACCCTCCGTACACTCACAAGGCACCCTCCGTACACTCACAAGGCACCCTCCGTACACTCACAAGGCACCCTCCGTACACTCACAAGGCACCCTCCGTACACTCACAAGGCACCCTCCGTACACTCACAAGGCACCCTCCGTACACTCACAAGGCACCCTCCGTACACTCACAAGGCACCCTCCGTACACTCACAAGGCACCCTCCGTACACTCACAAGGCACCCTCCGTACACTCACAAGGCACCCGCCGTACACTCACAAGGCACCCGCCGTACACTCACAAGGCACCCTCCGTACACTCACAAGGCACCCTCCGTACACTCACAAGGCACCCTCCGTACACTCACAAGGCACCCTCCGTACACTCACAAGGCACCCTCCGTACACTCACGAGGCACCCTCCGTACACTCACGAGGCACCCTCCGTACACTCACGAGGCACCCTCCGTTCACGAGGCACCCTCCGTTCACGAGGCTCCCTCCGTTCACGAGGCTCCCTCTGTTCACGAGGCTCCCTCTGTTCACGAGGCTCCCTCTGTTCACCAGGCTCCCTCTGTTCACCAGGCTCCCTCTGTTCACCAGGCTCCCTCTGTTCACCAGGCTCCCTCTGTTCACCAGGCTCCCTCTGTTCACCAGGCTCCCTCCGTTCACCAGGCTCCCTCCGTTCACGAGGCTCCCTCCGTTCACGAGGCTCCCTCCGTTCAAGAGGCTCCCTCCCTCCATGTACGAGGCTCCCTCCCTCCACGAGGCTCGCTCCGTTCATTCACGAGGCTCCATCCCTCCATTTACGAGGCCCCCTCCGTTCATTCACGAGGTTCACTCCGTGCACGAGGCTCCCTCCGTTCACATGGCTTCCTTCATACACGAGGCTCCCTCTGTTCACGAGGCTCCCTCCCTCCATGTACGAGGCTCCCTCCCTCCACGAGGCTCGCTCCGTTCATTCACGAGGCTCCATCCATTTACGAGGCTCTCTCCCTCCATTTACGAGGTCCCCTCCGTTCATTCACGAGGCTCACTCCGTGCACGAGGCTCCCTCCCTCCATTTACGAGGCTCCCTCTGTTCACGTGGCTTCCTTCATACACGAGGCTCCCTCTGTTCACGAGGCTCCCTCTGTTCACGAGGCTCCCTCTGTTCACGAGGCTCCCTCTGTTCACGAGGCTCCCTCTGTTCACGAGGCTCCCTCTGTTCACGAGGCTCCCTCTGTTCACGAGGCTCCCTCTGTTCACGAGGCTCCCTCTGTTCACGAGGCTCCCTCTGTTCACGTGGCTCCCTCTGTTCACGAGGCTCCCTCTGTTCACGAGGCGGACTCCGTTCACGAGGCGCACTCCGTTCACGAGGCTCCCTCCCTCCGTTCATTCACAAGGCTCCCTCCCTCCGTTTATTCACAAGGCTCCCTCCCTCCGTTTATTCACAAGGCTTCCTCCCTCCGTTCACTCACAAGGCACCCTCCGTTCACTCACAAGGCACCCTCCGTTCACTCACAAGGCACCCTCCGTTCACTCACAAGGCACCCTCCGTTCACTCTCAAGGCACCCTCAGTTCACTCACAAGGCACCCTCAGTTCACTCACAAGGCACCCTCAGTTCACTCACAAGGCACCCTCAGTTCACTCACAAGGCACCCTCCGTACACGAGGCTCCCTCCGTTCATTCATGAGGCTCCCTCCGTTCACGAGGCACACAAGGCTCCCTCTGTTCACGACGGTCTCTCTGTTCACGAGGCTCCCTCCGTTCCTCATGAGGGAATATCAGTGTGTGATGGGGACAGCCTGTGAGACCTTCCCCAGAGCCCCAGGGTTTCCTTCAGCACTCTGTGTGACTGACAGTCCTGGAAGCCAGGGCTCCCACACTGTCTGACCGTCGCTGTGTCTGGGTGAGTACTGCCTTGTTCCATGAGCAAAAACAACAGTTGATGGACAGAATGCAGAACAATGTCATACATTCACCCCAGTACAGAGATCTGGGCCTAAATCCATCGTTTTTTTGCTCACCATGCCATTCCAGTTTGAACCCAGCCATATGCAAATCAGTCTTAACCCTGTGCCTCATGGGTTCAGTCCAACCCGAATTGCCAAGCCAGGTCCTCCCTGGACTGGAAACAAGCATCCTAGGACCAGTTTCGGGGTTTCACCCCTCTTCAGCCAGGATAGCTTGATTCCAGTGGCATGGAGAGCATGGGACCCACGTCTGGGCATACCCGTCCCACTCGGGGTGACAAATGCAAAAACAACAGTTGATGGACAGAATGCAGAACAATGTCATACATTCACCCCAGTACAGAGACCTGGGCCTAAATCCATCGTTTTTTTGCTCACCATGCCATTCCAGTTTGAACCCAGCCATATGCAAATCAGTCTTGACCCTGTACCTCATGGGAACAGTCCAGCACGAACTGCCAAGCCAGGTCCTCCCTGGACTGGAACCAAGCACAGGGTAGTTTAGTGCACAGGATGGATCTGTTTTCCAAGTAAAGTTTGCAGGTTTGCCATAAAATGGATCTGAAAGTGCCGTGAGCGGTGGAGGGAAGTGAAAGCGCATGCGGGCAGCATCATGACGCTTAGTCACGGGCTGGTGAAGCCCCCCCCCCCCTTACACAACCCCTTCCTATGGAGAACTGCTGATTAATACTCACGCCTCACCCATAAACATTACTTTTGTGTGTCCTGTGTTTTACTCCTACGCGCCACCGGCTCGTTCTGGCGGGTTTGGACAGGTGTGCCCCCAGGAGTGGATCCAAAGAGGTGCTTCTCTACCTGCCTCCAGGACCACTGCTCCCCAGTACATCAAACACCCCCGACCCCCATCCACAGGGACGGGGGTGGGGGCAGATATAAGTGAAACAGGCGGGGCTGAAGTAGAGACAAGGGGATAGTCACAACACGTCCTCCGTGTGCAACGAGTCTACTCGTTGATCATTCACCCCGGCCTCCAGCTGCCAGACGTCCCAGAAGGGAACCCCAGGGGAGGGCTTCACTGAACCAAAAGTGACCGAGTCCCAATATGAGAGGAGAGGGGTACAGACCAGGGAGGAAGGAGAGCAAGGGCTGGACTGGAGCAAGGGCTGGACTGGAGCAAGGGCTGGACTGGAGCAAGGGCTGGACTGGAGCAAGGGCTGGACTGGAGCAAGGGCTGGACTGGAGCAAGGGCTGGACTGGAGCAAGGGCTGGACTGGAGCAAGGGCTGGACTGGACTGGAGCGAGGGCTGGCCTGGACTGGAGCGAGGGCTGGCCTGGACTGGAGCGAGGGGGCTGGCCTGGACTGGAGCGAGGGGGCTGGCCTGGACTGGAGCGAGGGGGCTGGCCTGGACTGGAGCGAGGGGGCTGGCCTGGACTGGAGCGAGGGGGCTGGCCTGGACTGGAGCGAGGGGGCTGGCCTGGACTGGAGCGAGGGGGCTGGCCTGGACTGGAGCGAGGGGGCTGGCCTGGACTGGAGCGAGGGGGCTGGCCTGGACTGGAGCGAGGGGGCTGGCCTGGACTGGAGCGAGGGGGCTGGACTGGACTGGAGCGAGGGGGGCTGGACTGGACTGGAGCGAGGGGGGCTGGACTGGACTGGAGCGAGGGGGGCTGGACTGGACTGGAGCGAGGGGGGCTGGACTGGACTGGAGCGAGGGGGGCTGGACTGGACTGGAGCGAGGGGGGCTGGACTGGACTGGAGCGAGGGGGGCTGGACTGGACTGGAGCGAGGGGGGCTGGACTGGACTGGAGCGAGGGGGGCTGGACTGGAGTGGAGCGAGGGGGGCTGGACTGGAGTGGAGCGAGGGGGGCTGGACTGGAGTGGAGCGAGGGGGGCTGGACTGGAGTGGAGCGAGGGGGGCTGGACTGGAGTGGAGCGAGGGGGGCTGGACTGGAGTGGAGCGAGGGGGGCTGGACTGGAGTGGAGCGAGGGGGCTGGACTGGAGTGGAGCGAGGGGGCTGGACTGGAGTGGAGCGAGGGGGCTAGACTGGAGTGGAGCGAGGGGGCTGGACTGGAGTGGAGCGAGGGGGCTGGACTGGAGTGGAGCGAGGGGGCTGGCCTGGACTGGAGCGAGGGGGCTGGCCTGGACTGGAGCGAGGGGGCTGGCCTGGACTGGAGCGAGGGGGCTGGCCTGGACTGGAGCGAGGGGGCTGGCCTGGACTGGAGCGAGGGGGCTGGCCTGGACTGGAGCGAGGGGGCTGGCCTGGACTGGAGCGAGGGGGCTGGCCTGGACTGGAGCGAGGGGGCTGGACTGGACTGGAGCGAGGGGGGCTGGACTGGACTGGAGCGAGGGGGGCTGGACTGGACTGGAGCGAGGGGGGCTGGACTGGACTGGAGCGAGGGGGGCTGGACTGGACTGGAGCGAGGGGGGCTGGACTGGACTGGAGCGAGGGGGGCTGGACTGGACTGGAGCGAGGGGGGCTGGACTGGACTGGAGCGAGGGGGGCTGGACTGGACTGGAGCGAGGGGGGCTGGACTGGAGTGGAGCGAGGGGGGCTGGACTGGAGTGGAGCGAGGGGGGCTGGACTGGAGTGGAGCGAGGGGGGCTGGACTGGAGTGGAGCGAGGGGGGCTGGACTGGAGTGGAGCGAGGGGGGCTGGACTGGAGTGGAGCGAGGGGGCTGGACTGGAGTGGAGCGAGGGGGCTGGACTGGAGTGGAGCGAGGGGGCTGGACTGGAGTGGAGCGAGGGGGCTGGACTGGAGTGGAGCGAGGGGGCTGGACTGGAGTGGAGCGAGGGGGCTGGACTGGAGTGGAGCGAGGGGGCTGGACTGGAGTGGAGCGAGGGGGCTGGACTGGAGTGGAGCGAGGGGGCTGGTCTGGAGTGGAGCGAGGGAAGGGCAGGAGTGGAGCGAGGGGGCTGGACTGGAGTGGAGCGAGGGGGCTGGACTGGAGTGGAGCGAGGGGGCTGGACTGGAGTGGAGCGAGGGGGCTGGACTGGAGTGGAGCGAGGGGGCTGGACTGGAGTGGAGCGAGGGGGCTGGACTGGAGTGGAGCGAGGGGGCTGGACTGGAGTGGAGCGAGGGGGCTGGACTGGAGTGGAGCGAGGGGGCTGGACTGGAGTGGAGCGAGGGGGCTGGACTGGAGTGGAGCGAGGGGCCTGGACTGCAGTGGAGCGAGGGGCCTGGACTGGAGTGGAGCGAGGGGCCTGGACTGGAGTGGAGCGAGGGGCCTGGACTGGAGTGGAGCGAGGGGGCTGAACTGGAGTGGAGCGAGGGGGCTGGACTGGAGTGGAGCAAGGGAAGGGCAGGAGTGGAGCGGAGCGAGGGAAGGGCAGGAGTGGAGCGGAGCGAGGGAAGGGCAGGAGTGGAGCGAGAGAAGGGCAGGAGTGGAGCGAGGGAAGGACAGGAGCAAGGGAAGGACTGGAGCAAGGCCCCGGCAGGTTGGGCTGTACTTGGACCAACTTGGCGTTTGTTTCTCTGCTGCAGGATGGACACTTTCAGCCACAAAATCAGATGCATCATCTCTGAAGCTGGAACCTTACGGATTCTTTTGCTTCCTTCAGTTCGCACTCCTGGAGGGTGCCGCCCAAGTGTGCAGAGTGCTGGATTTTAAAGTTAGACACAAGCATGCCGACCCAGAGCGCAGATTTTTAATGATGCAAGTGCCACTTTTGGATACACACTTCGTTACTCTGTAGTTAAAGCCCCAATATTGAGTTGCTAGACAATTTGGATGACTCTTTTGATTTTTGCACAAGATATGATGCTTTTAACAATATTTAAGGTGGAGACCCCGACCTTGTTCTAAACGTACAGTTCGAGGCATGTAGAGCTGTAGATTCACGTGCTTTGCATACTCCTCCATCTAGTGTTGGATCCGTATGTGTGCAAATTGTTTTTCTTCGAAGAAGTCTTTCGAGTCACGAGGCAGAGTGACTCCTCCTCTTGGCGAGAGTGCACATGGACATCGACTCTACTGTTAGATTGTTTTTCCGCAGTCGGTGAGAATGGATTGTAAAGCAAGTGTAAGTAATGAGAAGTCCATGTATATACTAAATAAACTGCAATGACCACAGGTGTCTGGGAAGGAGGGTGGGCTCATGTAAATCCACAGCACTGCATGCCACGAACAGATGCTTACAGGGTAAGTAACATCTACCGTTTGAGGCATGTGGGGCTGTAGATGCACATGTTTTGCATGAACTGTAAAGCAGTCCTCCTCAGAAGTGGTCGCTAGCCTGTGGGTGTTGCAGTTGCTTGGAAGAGGTTATGCAGCACTTCCTGTCCCACATTAGCTTGTTGGCGTGCTTGAACATCCACACAGTTATGTTTAGTAAAAGTGTGTGGTGTAGACATGTAGCTGCTTTGCATATGGCCGCTGTTGGAATGTTTAAAAGGAGAGCCACAGATGCTCCCTTTTATCGAGGAGGGTGTGCTCTAGGAGTTGTAGGTAGAGTTCTTTTGGCTTTAGCGTAACATGTTTGAATGCCCTTGACTATCCCTCTGGTGTACCAAGGCTGATGGGACCATGTGGGAGCTGCTAGTATTAGTGTGACAAATGTTTGCCTGATCTTCCGAACCAGAAATGGAAGGAGAAAGAGAGGGGGAAAAGCGTAGGCAGATATCCCTGACCAACTCATCCATAGTGCGTAGCCCTTGGATAGTGGGTGTGGGAACCTGGACGCGAAGTTTGGGCACTTGGCATTGTCTGTGGTTGTGAACAGAGCTATTTTAGTAACCCTCTGTGAGAAGGTGGCCTGATGTATGCTGAGCACTAGGTCTAGTGGGCACCTTGTATAAGTCCAAACAACCCCTTATGGTGATAGGTCAAAGACAACCTTTATTGAAAGCTATCCTAGTGGTAGCTATGGAGAGCAGCCTTCAGGCTAAGTCTTGAAGGAATGTAAAGCAGCTTGTTTTACCAGTCTATAATCTCTTGAATGATCAAATGAAAAGACAACCACACCAGGTATATATTGAAAATATATGTATTTAAGATCAAACAAACCCCTCTAGTCTCTCTATGAGACTGGAGTTCGAAGTACTTTAGTTAAAAGTGTTTAAGCATCAGTAAAAGCACAAGTACACGTTTGGGCCCTAGGGGCGTACCAAACCATATACTAAAAAAGTGGTATAAGAACCACGACTGTAATAGGCAGTGTGCCTATTGCCTCTAGAATCGCCGGGACCCACCCAAGGTAGTGACACAGGGGACCCACGGGAGCCGTATGCATTGTGGAAACACAACCGCGGGTTCCTATTACTTTCTATGGGGAATGTCGCGGTTGGAATTTTAAAGATTAGGGACACTTCTAATCGAATTAGGACCAAACCCTTTTGGACTAAGACAGTTCTAGGGCTAGCACCCTCGAGAGTACCGGAGTACTTGAGTTACCTCACCCAGGGAAGCCGGGTGCATAGGTGTCTTTTGGTGTCAGGTCGCGTTGTCGATTCTAATGGAAGCCTGCAAAGAACTGCTGCTGTCGTGAAGAGGAGAAGTGTCCGGAGAGATCCAAGCCTGGATCCTAGGATGTAAGCACTCTGAAAGCCGAGGGGACAGTCTGGGTCACTTGCCAGTGACCTAGGGCAGGATGGACCAATGCCCACAGATGTCGGGTGCTTCAGGTGAGTTTGCAGGTGTCTTGACTCTTCAGCCACGAGGTCCAGGAGGCGTCGACGAAGTCCACGAGCCGGATTCGAGCTGTCCCACGAAGTCTGTCGAGGGCTGCGGTGTCGGTGACCAGGAAGGACCCAACAAGCCTTGGCAACGGCAAGTCTCAGGAAATCAGAGAAAGGACTGTGGTGCAGACCAGCAAGGTCTGATGGACTCACCCAGCAAGGATAAGTAAGAGCAAGTCTGGAGGAACCAGAAAAGCACAAGTAGAAGTGAAGTTGCCTTCGTGGAGACCCGCTGGCCAACGGGCTAGTGATCGCGAAGGAGCCTCGAGCGGTCGCACTTGGAGCTGGCCCACGGGTCACTCGTGAAGTGGAGGCCAACAATCTTTGGTGCAGGAGGTGCTCAAGGCTGGGGCTACTCGGAGCCCAAAGCACAACTTCGAGGATGACCAGGAAGGTGTTGTTGCTGCAAAAGTTCAGTGTCCAGGGGTCACGGTTCCACGTTACCCACGATAGCCACAGGTCCCAGCTTTGCTGTGGACTCAAGGTAGCCTCGGGGAAGTCTGGAAATCCACCTCTGGGGATGCAGAGATTTCGGCGTCCGGCGGGAGCTTCAGTAATGCAGACCGGTCAGTTGCTTCTATGGTGCCTGCCAAGCAGGGGAGTCACTCCTTAACCCCAAGGGAGATTTCTTCCGTCTTCTAGTTGTGAAAGAAAGTCGAAGGTCCAGGATATATATTTCAGAGGTTCGTCCAGGGTAATCTAAAGTCCTAGGGACTGGATTCCTATACTTATACTAAGTTACACCCCTTCCCCTTTGTCCAGTTTCACGCCAGAGAAGGGGCTGAGTGCCCCTGCAACCGGTTTGAACTGGGCTATGCACAGGGACACCTTGTGTGCCCCAGGCAGTGTCTCAAAAGCATTCTCTGAATGCACCCACCCTGCCCCAATACACATCTACCTGTCTGGGGAGGTGGTTACACCTCCCTGTGACAGGAAACCTATTGTCCAGGCCTCCCCTGCCGGAGTTTCGATCAGCAGCAGGAGGCCAGACCCGTGTCTGTGGCAGTGGCATCCATTTTGTGATGCCAGGGCTTTGAAAGGATTTAACCGGGTTAAGCCAGTGTGAACATGTCTCTCCCTCTAGATGGGTGGAATGCTACCCACTCCGCCAGAACTGGCGGGTGGGGGGTAGTATTCCAATGCGTTTGACACCAAACACGACATGTTTTGATGCAGCCATCCCAAAGTTAGCATTTACCGCGAGGTTATAATGCACTTAAGAGTATATGGTATGGCTGTATCACAGAACAAAATACAAAAGGATGGACAGGAGGGGCTTTTTCCACTCACAGAAGAGTGGGAGGTCCAGCAAAAACAGGAGCCCCAGTAACAGATTACAAAGAAATGAGTTTCTGCTGTTCCTCTATTAAAGAGTTAGTAAAATCAAAGAGAAGGCTGGATCCAACCAAGTCCACCATGTGTCCATGGTTGAGAATCCATATGTTGGATAATGGTGCCCTCACACACCCTCTATGCGAGAAACATGTTGACCCATAATTATTAGCGTAGGACACTTTAACACGAGACATCATACTCTGATGAGTGCTATGTTCACACGTTTTTAATCAGGGAAGGAGGCCCCCAGAATAAAACGGATTCCCGCCAGGCATTGTTAACCCTGTTTTAAATCACTAATACACATCTACACCATCCAGGCCCCACACCCGCACTTCACCATACGGCAGTTGGATTGAAGATCTCCGACAAAGTTACCCTTTTTAAGGGAGCCAGTTGGGCATTGCACCGCCGGCCCGACGAGGAGCAGCCCATATGATGAAGCATGACACCCGAAAGGGTGTGTGAGGGCACCATTATCCAACATATGGATTTGTAATCTGTATGACAGAACAGGCATGAGGAAGTATTTCCGAATGCTGCAGAGCGGCTCAGCTCATGCTTGGGCACCCTCTCACATAAAACCAAGCACTCTGCCTTCAGGATTGTCAGGCCTGCCATAGGAGCGGCTTATAGGTTTATATGTGTCTGTATAAGGTAGTGATATAGGTAGCCTATACCACAGTAAGGGGTGCAAGCACACCCTTATCCAGGTTACAGTAGCAGACCTGTGGTGACATTTTGGAGTGCTTCCCAGGGGTGGCATAATACATGCTGCAGCCCCTGGTAGGCCTCTGAGGTACCTATGCCCTAGGTACATAGTATAGCATATACTAGGGGCTTATAAGGCATTCCAGAATCCAATTAGATATGTACCTAATGTACATGGAAACCATTTTAGAGAGGAAGCAGCTAGGCTGGGGTCCTGATTAACAGGGCCACAGCCAGACTAAAGTCGAAAAACAGTGAAACACCAGCAAAAAGTGGGGGGACCCATGTGAAGCAGATCCTACTCTCCTACACCCTCCATCTGTGAAAGTATTGGAGGAGGACTTGGGGGTGGAGTTCCCACTCATGGAGTTGTTGCTGCATCCTGCTGAGGTCGCCTGCAAAATCTTTCTGTTCCCGGAAGGTATTCCATTAACAGATGAATGCTGTGATGTAGAGCGCATCTTCAAATGGTTTGAGATGTGCCTGAGAGCTGTGGGAAAGTGCCCCTCCCCTCTGTTTTTGTAGCTAATACATAGCTGTCATATTGTCTGTCCGGACTAGCACAACTTTGCCGATTAGGTGAGGCAGGAACACTTTCAATGCATAGTGAACGGCTTGAAGCTCTAGATAGTTGATGTGGAGACCCAGGTGCTTGGGTCTCAAAGACCCTGTACTGTCAGGTCCTGCAAGTGTGCATCCCATCCCGTGAGTGATGCGTCTGTTGTGACAGTGATGTAGGGAACAGAGCCGAGGAAAGGCTGCCCTTGTAATAGGTTGTTGGTGTTCCACCACTGCAGAGAGTGATAAGTGCGGCGGTCTATCAACACTTGATCTTCTATGTGACCCTGTGACTGAGGCCACTGTTGAGCTAGGCCCTCCTGTAACAGATGCATGTGTAGTGGCGCGTGCGATACTAGCGCAATGCAGGAGGCCATCATACCCAAGAGCTGCATGACTGTCCTCACTGTGAGTTGTTAATTTCTCTGAAATTGGGGTATTAGCGCTTGGAAATTTTGGATTCTTGCAGGATTGGGATAGGCTAATTTTATTTCTGTGTTTAGAATAGCGCCTAGAAAATTTTGAACCTGCAGAGGTTGAAGATGATTTGGTGATATCGATGGTGAACCCTAATCGATGGAGCTGATCTATTGTAAACTGAGTGTGTTGCTGGCACTGCTGACAAGTGTTGGCTTTGATAATAAGGCAATCGTCCAGGTATGGAGAAACGTGGACTTGCTGTCTGCGTAGATCGGCAGCTACCACCGCCTGACACTTGGTGAACACACGAAGCGCACCAGTCACCACGAAAGTGATGACTCTGAACTGATAATGTTTGCCATCCACCACAAACCTGAAATATCTGCGATGTAATGGGTGTATTGGTCCTTTAGGTCTACTATAGCCATAAAGTCGCCTTGCTGGAGAAGAGGTATCCCGTCTTGTAGGGTGACCATGTGGGAGTGATCTTATAGGATGTATTTGTTTAGGCGTCTGAGGTCTAGAATTGGCCCTAAAGATCTGTCCTGTATGGGGGACTAGGAAGTAATGAGAGCATACCCCCTAACCCCTGAGGACGTCTTAAAGCATGAGTACTTGCAAATATTTCCCTGCGGCCACAATGTACTGTCTGTTGCATGTCTGAGGGCTGCACCAATGCCAGTAGGGTGAGGGTCGGGTGATGAAAGGACGCAAAGCAGATGCATGGTGAGGACAACAAACCAAACCTTCACGTGACTTCTGTCTGCCGCCAACGCTCTATACTCATGCACCAAGGATTAAAGTCAAAGCATTAACTCCTAATGTAAAGCGTGAGAGGGAAAGGGATGCGCATCTGGTGGCTGAATTGCAAAATGTGAAACCAGAAAAACTGAGATCAGTCCTGGCTTCTCCACTCGACCAAAGTGCGTGATCTTAGGCTGATTTCACTTTGCCTCCTTTTTCTTTATTACCACGTATGAGAGCCTCTTAAATACACGCGTTCAGGATGTGTGCGGTACATGCCCCTCTCTTGTGTTTTATTTAATAAACTATAATGTTGTTCCAATTATAGAACTGGGCCCACGCACAAGGTGCACTTCACAAAGGACTTGCCTCTTGGGTCACTAATGGCATTGTTTTCAGAATGGGGCAGCATGAATGTTTCCAGGTTCATGTTTGGAAACTATAACTTCTAAATGCATCTCAATGCAGTGATATCATCTGATCTACTAAGGTTAAACGCTCATGCATGTTAATAAAATTCACTTTTTATTTAAAGTTTACAGAGAATTTATCATGTTTTTACATGTTTAATACAAGATGTCCCTAAGTATAAGTTTTCTAGGACACCTACTTTACTTCTTTACCATAACTTCAGTTAATGTGTAAATAAAGTTTGCCTGTTTAAAATAGTTTTTGCTCAAAGTGAACAGTAGCGCTGTTGTTGCTGTTCACCAGGGGGCAACAATTAATTGTCAGGAGTGCCGAATGAGGCCTGCGGGATGTACTTTGAGCATCCCTGATGTTGAGGGACCGGTTCCATAGCTTCTTTGAGAATAAGAGCTTGAACGTGCCGTGTGAGCAATGTTTGATGTTCCAGTGATAGCCTGTGAGTGCGAGGTGGAATGCTGCAGGGTGTAGTAATGAGCTCCAGACAATAGCCCTGTTGGACAATGTACAACATCCACTGGCCTGATGTAAAGTTTTGCCATGTCGGCTGGAAATCTTGTAAGCAACCTCCGACAGTTATATGGTCGGGGGTAGGACAGGAAAGGCATTGCTTGGAGGCAGGGTGTTGTTCCACATAGGGAAGCGCCCCTACCTTTGCCCTTGGCATTGTTACCCCTGTAGGAGCCTTGGAACAAGCCTCTATGCGAGGTTGGAGAGTAACTCCACCCGTGGATACCGTAGTTCCCAAGTTACCTATCCCAGGGGAGCCAGGTGCATAGGTGTGAAGTGGCGTTGGAAACTGCCGTCAAATCCAGTGGAGGACTTCAGGGAAGTGCCACTGCTGGAAGAGGAGAAAGTATCCGTGGGAATCCAAACGTGGATTCTTGATGAAGAGTACATGAAAGCAGAGGGGACAGAGTCTGGGTCACTTGAGAGTGACCAGGGGCTCGGTAGACTAATGCCGACCGATGTTGGGTGCATCAGGAGACATGTCGATGACCTTGACTCTGCAGCTGCAGGGACCAGGCAATGCTGAGGACGACCAGGAGCTGGATACGAGCTGTCCCATGAAGGATGTCAAGCGCTGAGGGGTTGTGTCCGGCGGGAGCACCAACAAGCCTTTGCAAAATAAACCCACGCAGTGTGTCAAGAACTTGCACTAAGGGGACCAGCAAGGTCCAGGAGACTCACCACAAGCACGGGAGTCAGGACAATCCTAGAGCAATCGGGGGAGCACAAAGAAGACATAGTTGACCCTCCACAGGACCCACAGGTCGAAGACACTGGAGTTGCAGGAGGACCTCGGGCAGCTTTACAAAACAGGCCACTGAGCACATGGTGCGATGTGGGTGAAGATCTTTGCAGGAGAAGTTGCCAGTGGTTGGGGCTACTTGGAGGCCAATGCACATGCTGCAAAATTGCCAACAAGCATTTGCACTTGTAAAAGTACACGGTGCACAGGGGTTTGGGTATTTCAGCCCCCACAAAGGATTTTGGTCTTATTCTGGGTGAGAGGGCAGCTCGGGCCTTGAAGGATGTAGAAACCCCCTCCTGTGGTGTTGAACCCTTTGAAGTCCGTTGGAGATCGGCATTAGCAGACCGGTCAGCAGTGTTGCGGTGCCTGCAAATGCAGGGGAGGGACTCCTTCACTCCAAGGGATTTTACCTTCAGGTGTCTTGGATGCTCCACAGGCCCTTCGCGGATCCTCTATGGTGCACAGGCACAGACGAGGCAGCACACTGAAAGGAAGAAGAAGTCGGGCCCAAACGAAGTCCAGAGTACCCAAACGGTAGAAGTGCAGTGGTTTCAGTTCTGAATCTTGTCCGCAACAAATCTAGGGACCTACACCCAGGTACGCCCTTAAGTACCCTAAGGAAAGGGTTAGGAAGATTCAGGGCACCCTCCCAGGGGAGGGTCTGGACTGGGGGGAGGTTACTCCCATGTCCTTTGTCCAGTTTTGCGCCAGAGCGGGAGCCAATGGCTCCCAGGACTGGATTAAACTGGACTATGCGCAAGGACACCAAATGTGCCCTCATGCGCCCCTCATGAAGACTTTCAGGCGCAGGCAAGTGCACCCACCTAGCCCTAATACACTAAATCCTGTCTGGGAGGTGGTTACACCTCCCTGTGACAGGATGCCTATTGTCCTGCCTTCCCCTGCTCGAGCTTGGCTCAGCAGCAGGAGGGCAGAAATGTCTCTCTGGTTGGCAGCAACCCTTTTGTGCTGTCCGGGACTAGAAGGATGGTACCGGAAACACTGAGAGCCTCACAGAGAGCTCTCCTGGTGGGTAGAATCATAACTCCCACACCGGTGACACTAAACACAATAGGGTACGTTGCAGCCATTTTCGAGATGGTCATCACACGGTCACGTAATGCCCCTCAATACTAGTATATGGCTGCTTCACTGACAACCAGGGAGAATGGACTCCATAGGCTGCAGGGGTGTCCTGCTAATTGCAGGGACACCCTCTCACTTAGAACCCAGCACACTGCCCTCAGGATTGTAAAGGCCTACTAGAGGGGTGACTTATAGGTTTTAAGTGCAGTGACCCTTAGGTAGGAAATCTATATATTTCTTAAGTGGTGCATGCACCAACTTACACAGGCTGCAATGGCAGGCCTGTAGTCAGTTTGAGTGGGCTCCCATGAGTGGCACAATACATGCTGCAGCCCATGGGAGACCCCTGGTGTACCTGTGCCCTGAGTACCGAAGTACCACATACTAGGGACTTACAAGAGTACACCAGTAGTGAATTGTAGATGTACATCATGGTCAATTTAGGGACAATGCACAGTGACTGGGGTCCTGATTAGCAGGAGCCCAGTCAGCCTAGGTTAATAACATACTGACATCAAGCAAAAAGTGGGGGTAACTATGAAAGCAGAGCCTACTTCTCTACAAAAATGCAAGAACTTTTTGAATGTGCAGAGAAGCCCAAAACATGTCCCCACCAATGCCGAGTCCTGAAGCTGGAAGGAGAGCTGGTTATCCAACTCCCTAGTTTTTGACCACTTCAGTAAAAGAGGCTGAAGGGGAATACTCTCAGGCCAGCACTGGGACCACTCAAAAGGAAAAGCAAGACCAAAAAGGAGGACCTCTGTCTTATCTGCATTACATATAAGCTGACATAGTCGCTTCCATTTGCAAACTGCTCCCAGGTACGATTTAATAAGGCCTGCCTCAATCTCCGCAGCTGCTTGTCTTTTGCATACAAAATTATCTTTGTTCTAAAGGATTCTACAAGGTGGCTCAAAGGGGTCAAATAGATATTAAAAAGTGTAGGGCTTAGAGCAGACCCCTGTGGTAACTTCACTGCTAGAACCTTTGCACCTGATGAAGGAGGGGACATCTGATAAAGACATCTTGCCGCAGGTTCCTCACCTTTGAACCCCCCCAGGCCTCAGACTGGATCCGGTAAATGTTTCCAGCAGTACCTCTGCGCATCAGTAGAGGGCATCTTGACACTCCGTAGCAACGTCATCCACCAGATATAATTTGTCAGCGCATCGGGGAGGGGCTTAAATGAACTGCATCAATGTCCTATCCAGTGGATAACATTGCTACGGCGTCGCACCACGCCCTCTACCAACGTGCAGAGGTATTGCTGGAAACATTTTCCGGATCTGGTCTGGGACCTGTGGAGAATTCAAAGGTAAGGAATCTGCGTCTGGATCCTGTCTCTACCAGATAAGGCATTACCGAAGGTAAGTAACTTGTGTGTCGAAACCTCTTGGCCTCTATTCTCCTAAAAGGATTTCATCCAGCTCAATGGTAAGCCATTCAAGCCATTCGTTTGTAGATGGTGAAGGAGCATATGGTGAGATACCGTATCAAATGCCGCAGAAAGATCTAATAATATCAGCACGATCTTGCCACCGATATCTGGAGTACCTTTTATGTGTTCTGTCACCTCCACAAGAGCAGTTTCAGTTCTCGGATTAGGCCGAAACCCAGACTGGCTAGAGTGAAGAAGATAATTAGTCTCGAAAGAAAATTGGAGAACTGGTGATTAATAAGTTTCTCTAAAAACTTTGAAAATGCTGGTAGTGAGGAAATAGGTCTATAGTTTACCATGTTGCTAGGATGAGCAGAATGATTTTTCAAGAAGGGGAGTACTTTAGCCTGCTTCCCTGCTAGAGGAACAACTGCCATAGAAAGTGAATCATTCAGTAACTTGTTCACCCCTGGGTTGATCCCTTCCACTCCCTTGACCAGCAGATCGGTAGGACACAGATCGATAGAAGAGCCAGATTTAAGGCTGCAGATAGCAGCTTTAGAATCTTTTATAGAAATGGGATTGAATCGAGGCAGTGAACATAGCCTATCCTCTACCATCATAATAGGAGGAGAGCTTCTCTTTCTCCGCTCATAGCTGCTGACGAGATTAGGTTGTATTATCTTAAAAGAATGTGTCAAGCTTCTCACACCATTCTAAGGAGGGAGGCAAACTTCTATCACAAGCAGTGAGTGCAGGGAATCATTTTACAGTCTTAAACATTTTAGCGGCTTATTCTCTGCAGCCTCAATTTTATCACCAAAATTGGCTTTCTTGGCTGCTTTAGCAGTAGCATGGTATTTTCTCAAGGCCGCCCAATAAGCAGCCTTATTTTCTCCTTTATAGTATCTGCAACAGTCTCTCTGCCCTTTTGCAGTTTTTTTCTGCCGCTGGGGCCTCAGAGAACAAGGCGCAGATAAGCCTCTTTTACATGACTTGTGCGCTGTGATTGGGGCCAATTTATCTGCGCCCGGCAAAGCCATTTATCGACCGCATTGAATCCGTCTCAGCATCACCTAGTAACACCGGAGTCGAAGCCACCAAAACATCAAGGAACTCGTCTGGCTTAATCCTACTATGCAGCCTCTACACGTTTGAGGGCTCTCTTGCTTGTGCTCCATTAGATGTGAAGGCACAAAAGAGGCTTTGCTGGATTCATTCTTTACAATGAAATCTGCAGAACTGTTGTTGAATGTATTTGTTGACTTAGGACTCTATGGGCAAGTTTCCCATTGCTGGGTTCCAAGGCATTCAAGGTGTCTCTCAGTGGATCAGCATCTCCAAGCAGGCTGGATGCAGCTAAGATGACTCGAGTGAACTTGACCTAACTTCATGAATGGATTTGTGGCAGACCTTGTTAAGGGGCCCACAGGGCAGATAGGACTGCTGCCCCCAGACTTAATAGCTTGCCACTGGTGTTCTAAGGTACATTATACTGTACCTTTGCAAAGTGGTCCAAGTTCACGCTTTCTGCATTGGACTCTCAGGGTAGTGAGTATGAGCTTCTCAGAGAGAGAGTGTGAGGGTGCAGGAGCTCCGAACTCAACAATCAGCGAATATTGTATTGTCCAATCCAGTGTGTATGATTTGAATAATAGAAACTATTTTAATTACACAGCATAAGATAATACTATACAGCACATTCCAGGTTTTTACTTTTAAGACCTCGTCCATTCTGCCCATTGGCCTGTTTTGTCCCTTTATGCTAGGAGTAGTTTGGTTGCGTCTAAGAAGGTTTGTTGCCGCTCCTTCTTGGTCATTTATTCATTGTTCAGCTTTTACTCTTTCTGTGATTCTACGCCCTGTTGCAAGGTTTGTGGGTGTTAAATGTATTCTTAGATTGCAAAGTGTTTTGGGGGGAGCTACAAGAGTTGTGCCTCTTTAGATGGACTTTTGCTGCGTCCCTGTTGTTTTTAGGTCTTGCCTGAGACAGCGCATGCGCTGCTCTGGCGAGACTTTTAGTAAGTGGGCATTGAAAAATCCGACCACATGCTTTTTGTGTGGCCTAGAGTGCGTGGTCACGCGCACAGTTACACGCAGAGGCGCCTTCTGGCTTTCCTCTGTCTTCCTAATTAAGTGCATCGCTCGAGGGCACCCTTACTGCGCGCGCACATCGCACATCAGCATTAGTTAATCACTCCTTCATGGCTTTTATTTTGCGTGTGCTTTACAGCGCGTGCTAATGGCAAATTAGCATTATTCACTCTTGCACGGCTTTTATTTTGCGTGTGCTTTAAAATATTAATATTAGCTATCTATTGCGACACAATCTATGTTACATGGATGTTTTTTTAAACAATAGCATTTGTTATTCCCTCGTGGACTTTTTTTTTTTCTCCAGAAACAGGGCAAGGCGACATATGCAGAGCCATTTAGCAATGTATTAATGTATTAATTTTTTATTGCATCTTCTCTCTTTTCCCCCACCCTTCATTCTCTCTCTCTCTCTGCCCCTTTCTCTTTCTCTCCCCTTCATTTACTCTCTCTATCACCTTATTTCTCTCTTTCTTTCACTCCCCTTCATCACTGCACCACCACAGCATCACTCAGGATCACCACAGCATCACTCAGTACCTCGACAATATCACTCAACACCACAGCATCACTCGGCACCACCACAGCATCACTCGGCACCACCACAGCATCACTCGGCGCCACCACAGCATCACTCGGCGCCACCACAGCATCACTCGGCGCCACCACAGCATCACTCGGCGCAACCACAGCATCACTCGGCGCCACCACAGCATCACTCGGCGCCACCACAGCATCACTCGGCGCCACCACAGCATCACTCGGCGCCACCACAGCATCACTCGGCGCCACCACAGCATCACCAGTCACCAGTCACCACCACCAGTCACCACCACCAGTCACCACCACCAGTCACCACCACCAGTCACCACCACCAGTCACCACCACCAGTCACCACCACCAGTCACCACCTCCTCCTCCTCCTTCTTCTCCTTCTTCTTCTCCTCCTTCTCCTTCTTCTTCCTCCTCCTCCTCCTCCTCTTCTTCCTCCTCCTCCTCCTCCTCCTCCTCTCCCTCCTCTCCCTCCTCTCCCTCCTCCTCCTCCTCCCCCTCCTCTCCCTCCTCTCCCTCCTCCTCTTCCTCCTCTTCCTCCTCTTCCTCTTCTTCCTCTTCTTCCTCTTCTTCCTCTTCTTCCTCCTCTTCCTCCTCTTCCTCCTCTTCCTCCTCTTCCTCCTCTTCCTCTTCTTGCTCCTCTTCCTCTTCTTCCTCCAGTGTTATAATACAGGTACTAGTTCACATCCTTCAACCTCCAAGTGTTTATGCCCCCTTAAAAAAAAAAAATACCAAACAACCATTGGAATAGCCAAAAACAAGTTGCCAGCATTGCAAGAACAAAAGAAAAATGAGGATATTTTTTTGTTGTACATCAAGTTTAATATGGCCGTTCTGTTGGACATGATGCCTTCTTGGTCATATATAAGGTAACAAAAATGCTTCTGACACTTTTTTATTACAACTTTTCAGCATGCTGCACAGCAGCCACACTTCTCTACAGCACAGCTGAAACACTTTGGTAAAGTCAATAGCTCTGCCTTAACACTTATAAGGCCCCAAAGGCGAGACCTATTGGCTATGCCAATGTTTGTTTCTTAAGGTTGTTCCGATAGGATATATCTGGGTATTTTTCCTCTTCTGGTTCAGGTAGAGTAATCCCCCAAATTGGGCCTTTTCTGTCATAATCCTTTGTGCTAGCATGCAGGGTTTCCATGTAACTATTGTTGATTACCTTGTACTATTAAATTGTACTCTGGTTAAATCTTCTGTTTTGACGTCTGTTAATTCTGAAATATATTGAAGTATTTGTAGAATATTGTTCCTGTTTAGCATGTCCATATTTCCACGCTGTGAATATTCAGGCGTTAGCACTGTGATTTTGTTCTCTGGCTTCCTTCGAACCTGGTCTCCTGTCCTTGTGGGAACTGCAGATGTTGCCTGGGGTTCATTGGCTTTTATATGCGAGCCCGTGTGAGCTTGCGGTGATCCATTCCCCCATGGCCCAATACTATTAGTTTGGGATGGAATGTTCTTACCCTGTCTTTGTTAGATAGTAGCCCTACTTGTGTCTGCCTAGTCAAGTAATGTGCTATATCGTTGCTCCTCCTATTGTGTGTTTCTTTGGAATGGTTGAACTCCTGTAGGGCTTGCTTCCGTCCTTCGGCGCCACCCCCCTGGCATGATATTGTAAATGACTGTGCTACTGGTGACATTGTTGACTGGTATGTACCTAGGATGGTGGTAGGTCTTGCCTTTTGAAAACGTAGGTAATATTTGTGTGCCCTTGTTATATTCGATGAATAATCAACTCTTGGGTCCGTTCTGCGGCCTGGTTTGCTGTTTGATGCTTCCAGTCGCAGTTGTAATTCCTTTGCGCAGAGGCGTTGTTTGTTGTTTTTTGCTTGCTTCTTGAGACGTTTCTTTGAGATAGCATTGTGCCCGGGTCAGTGGTCACTTCAAAAGAGTCTGATGAGCTTTTCTTGCTGTTTGCAGCTTTGCCCGTAGTCGTCTGATTGTATTGAAATTCTTTTTGGTTTGCTTTTGCCAACTGTGAAGCGGAAGGAGGGGTGTCTGCTCCAGCTGTGGTATTATTTTCTTGGTTTTTAACATTTTTAGGCTGGGTTGGGGACCTTGGCGACCTCGCTTCTAAACCTTTGTCCGGATGGTTTTGATTTGTATTTTTCGACGTTGTCAGTTGTGACAAGGTGGGAAGGGAGTCTGCTCCTACTTTACTTACCCTGTCATTGTTTTTAGCTAGAGTTAGGACCCTAACGTCTGTATGTTGGCCTTGGTGATCTGTATTCGATTGTTGCCTTTGTTTCAGTTCGATTACTAATGATGAGAAGACTTCTGGCAAGGAACTGAGCTTTTCGACGATAGGTAGTCATGAGCATACTGCTGAATGCTGAAACTTGGTTGGGTCCAATTTGCCATCTAAGTTGTCAATTTTGGCTGCTAAATATGTTATGGAGATTGCGATCGCCTGCATAGTTTCCATTTGGATTTCTAATCTTTGCCAGGTGAGCATGTTGATTGCGGCTGTCAGTGTTCTATTTATGGACAATGGGAGAGAATTTGGTTGGGAGCACTCTGATTGGGTTGTGTACTTTGTCTCCCCGAATAGATGGGAAGTGGCCAATTCCCTCACGAAACGTGTCTCCCGATCCCGGGAGGGGTGAGCTGTGATTGAGACCGTCGGGCTTCATTGCGAGCGAGGTGTATAATAGACGTGAGTTCTACCAGGGAGTGTTAGTATTAGGTTCCTACAGGATCATTCCATTGACTCTGTTGGAGGTTTTTTGCGCCCATGCACGGATGTCCCTTAGGCCCTATTGCTCCAGGGGCTGAGTTAGGGACTTTATCAGCGCTGTACTTCCCCCATGGTAACAAACCGAGGCAGGACCCAGTGGCCGGCGGCTGGAGTGAGCGAGGGAAGGCAAGGGTTCGCCACAGCCTCTGCTGCCTCCTCAGTCGACTGACGACCGGGCTCGGGCCCTGTAACGAGGTGTAGCCCCCCGTAGTTATGAGGCTGGCAGATATTGGCAATTATTAATGTGATTTGCTGGTGTTTTTAACCGGGGGTGGTTTCAGATGGCCCCCTTGCTCTCTGTGTTTTCCCTCTCTACCCTAGGCTCTGATGATTACAGGTTGGCCGAGCCAGGGGTTGCAGAGCCAGGGGGATTCAGAACAATATAGGGAGCAAGCTTGGAGAGCCTGATGCTATAGTTAAGGTGGCAGGGAGCAGGAAGCTGGAGTAATGGGGTGGGGACCTCCCCTCCACTCCACTTCACTTCACTACTATACAGCACAATTAGACGAATAAAACACAGGGTTGAAATCCTGTCCCTCTGTAAGGAGTTTCCCAGTGTCAGAAGGCCTTCATATAGTTTGGGTTAAGGTTTGGAGTAGGCAGAGGTGCACTTCACTCCCTCACCCAAGGTGTAAATGCACCAAACAGTACAGTACGATTAACATGTCTTTATGGCTATGAATAAAAAGTCGTAGTCCGTTCTGCAGAAACCGGACTACAACTCCGTCTAGCACAATTCTCAAGCCCTACATTTACTTGAGTTTTGGTAGATGCAGGATGGACGAGTACAGCGTTCCTGCTCCGCTGCCGATTAATTCAGATTTGGCAGCGTAGCGGCAGCGGTATCCATTGGAATTCAGAGATCTCAGTGCAGCGGCACCTGTGGCAGCTCATTGTCAGATGTGGCTACTGAAGGCCGAGTGCTGACGGGACGCTGCTTAGTAGGTGTGGGCTTCTGGTTGGCTGATCTGGGCCTCATGGATGACTTTGACAGTTGCAGCCTCCGGCCGATCAAGGAGCTCTACCTTGGTATTGACTGACGTTTGGACTGTGATGTCGGCAGCGAGAGCACCAATCTCTGTCATGATGGATTGCCGACCACAGTCCGTGCTTGAGGTTTGAGAAGTCCTGATGAGGTTCATTTCCAAAATCGGTTTGGTAGACCGGGGCACCCCTTCCACACACAAGATACATAGTCTTCGCTCCCTTGCTCTGTTTGGCTATTCCCCATGCTTGGAATATACTGAGCTTCTCCTCCTGGACAGTCTCTCCTCCTCAGGTGTCAGATGCACTCCTTTCCGGTCTCAGCTGGCAGACCGGCAGGCTTCTAAGCTGACACTCTGCTCCGCCACCAGAAAGTGCAGACTTCAGCTGATGTTCCCTCATTTTTGATGTCATGAACTCACCAGCCCTTGTTACACAACAGTGCGTCAAGTTCTTTATGGAGCCCATCCTTGGTCATGAAAAGCATGGAACTGGAACCAAGTGGGGTTGTTTGGATCATACTTAATGCACGTTTCCCAGGCAGGGAATGTGGCTCAATTGTCTAAAGTTTCTGATAGAGACTTCTAGCCACAGATTTCTCTCCTCACCTTTTGAATTTTCCTCGTGCATCTGACTTATAATTTTTCAGCAGTACCTCTGCACGCCAGAAGATTGGTGCATTGTTGCTCCGCACTGACACTGTTTTGGTCCAGAAATGATATGAGGGACCTATATAGGCACCACTCCCATGTGCCTATATAACTTCCTTTCTTTCTGCACCACCAGACGCAGATCTGGAAATCCCCCTCGTCTCTCCGACACTCTTACCTCAATATTTTACACAAAATGGCCAAGGGATGTCACCCCCTAAAACAACAGGTCTCAGGCCCTGAAGGGACTGTTACAAGCAAATGTCTGTGACAGATCCACATTAGGTGCGCCTGTGGTTGAGCCACAACTTTAAGGCCTGTGGCACATATGTGTTTATGAACCTGAAGGCCATCAGGTACATGTGGCGGAACTTTGTCGCCAAGCATAGTGAGACTCCATTCTGGGACCATTCTAATTCCTACTCCACATCTAAGGTCTGCTCTTGATCCCCTTCTTTGCTCACAAAGCAACTCCAGAGGTCGGTATTCATAGCACTCCAAATCTCGGGTAAGCATAAGAAACGCACAAAATCAAAATGGGATTCCGCTTTCTTGCGGCACTCTCATTCGCCTGACCAAGAGCGGGCCGGCCACACCCTTCTCGATCTCACTCATAAAGTCGGCCGAATTCAGAGCCGATCTCGCATCTGGTTATGGCACAATATGAGTTTCTGGGGCCCTCAGGCATGCCTCATCAAATTGAAGAGTTCCACGCAGCCGTGCTCCGGCTCTTTGTTTCCCTGCTGACTCCTTCTCATGCGCCCTTGGGCCTCAAGAAGCAGAGAGTTCTTCCACCTGGGATACCGATGGTGGGTTCTCCCTCGGCACCAGCTGAACCCTCTGCACTTGTCTTTCCTCTGACTCTGCTGTAGGCACAATGAACCGGTCCTGGGTACATCGAAGCCATGATGACTTTGCCACCTAGAGAAGCAGCCACGATTGTCCCCTCTGAGGCTGGTGTGATCTTACCCGATGTCGCGCCCGAATCCGTCTGAGGCATTGCTTCTCCCACAAGAATGACCACAGGCTTAGCTAAACTCTTTGCAGTTACATTATGGGACTGATTCAGATAGATGACCTGGGTGATGAGTTTGCTCAGGCATTCCAACTAGTATGAGGACTTACAAGAGGCTAGTGACCTTGATACCTTCCCAGAAACAGATCTTTTTTGTCCCCGTGGACTAGCCACAGAGCAGTTTGCTTCCTTCGCCATGGTAATGCATAGGGCGGCCAAAGTTGTTGACTTCTAAATCCCCACCTCAGAGGTTAAGACCAATGAATTTACAGAAGTCCTCCAGCCGGAGGAAACACCTGAGTCTGTTCTTCCCTTTAACAAGGCATTGACCGGAACCTTGCTTCGGGCTTGGGCCAAACCTTGTTCTGGCCTCCAGTCAATAGAGAATCTCCAAGCTCCATTGCCCAGGCCCTGGCGACCTGGTTTTGATTTTGCAGCATCCCTTGCCAAAAAGCTAGTAGTGCAAGCTTTCGCCAGCCGCTCTTATTCAAATACATTTCCTACCACTCCCTCTGATAGGGAATTGAGGGAAGTGATATTTGGCAAGCTTGTTTTTTCTTCTACCAGCTTGGCACTCCGATCTCTTAACGCCAACTGTTTGTTGGGACGTTACTTGCACGCCCTTCGGGATTCAGTGGCACAAGTCCTAGCTGGTGTGCCTGAAGACTTTTGACCTGTTCAATCTCCGGCAATTCAAGGTGGTTGTGATGCTGCAAAGATCACGATTCGTTGGACCTGCAGGACACCTGTTTCCATAGTCCTGTCCTGCCGGCCCATCAGCAATACCTGCAGTTCATGGTGGGAGAGGAGCATTTTCAGTTTGCTGTGCTCTCCTTTGGTCTCACCTGTGCCCCTCGGGTCTTCACAAAAGTTGTAGCACTGTTGGCACCACACCTTCGGAGGTCAAGTGTGCCAGACTTCACTACCTTGATGATTGGCTGTTAAATGCCGGCTCACACCAGGCAGTCATCAACTTCCTGCAGACTATGGTGAACCTCCTGGGTTTCACTGTCCATTGCGAAAGTCGCACCCGCCTCTTTCTCAGATGCTCCCCTTAACGGAACCATTCTGGACACAGTTTGGTTTTGTGCTTTTCCCCCAGGAAAGAGTCCAGAACATTCAGACCGTGATCCTGATCTTTCAGCCTCGGTCCTGTATTTCTGTGAGGTTAACTCTGAGGCTGCTGAGACTGATGGCCTCCTGCATTCTTCTGGTTGAGTACACTGTATGCTTTTCCGCTGATACCACTCCTGCCCAGAGTGCTTAAGAAGATCAGGACAGACCGGGCCCATGCCATCCAAGTGGCTCCACTTTGGGCACAGAAAGTATGACATCCAGAACTTCTGGGTTTCAGCATAAGTCCTCCGATCAGGTTGCCCCTCGGAAAGGACATTCCGTAGCAGTAGGGCAGGATTCTGCACCCGGGCCGTCACAATCTCCGCCTTCAGGCGTGGGTATTGAGCGGCAACACCTGAGCAATTTTGATCTCCCTCCAGAGGTGGTTGATGTCATCTTGTCAGCCAGGCGTCCCTCAGTGAAGACAGTATACGCCTGTTGTTTGGGCAGATTTGTGGCTTGCTAAGGCACATGCTGGATTGACCCCCTCCAGGCTGAGCAATCTGGTATTTGTTCTGACTCTTGCCTGGCAAGACTTTGCTTTGTGCACAGTTAACGGTTATCATTCAGCCCTTCCAGCGTTTTTGTGTTTGCGTGATCAGTCCTTGTTGTTTAAGTCACTGGTTGTGATTTGATTTTGAAAGGGCTGGAACATGTTTCCGCCTTATCCTTTTTGTCATGCCCCAGTGGTACCTTGCTCTGGTCCTGACTTATCTGTTGTGAGCTCCGTTCGAGCTACTTTACGGCTCCTTAGTATCAAGACTGTGCTCCTCGTTGCCATCGCCTCAACGCAGAGTGAGTCTTTGTGTCAATCTACTATACACTTTCTTCTTCCCAAACAAAGTGGTTCTGTGGACATGAGCATCCTTCCTGTCAAAAACTTTGACCAACGTGGAACGGTGCCACAACATCACCCCGTGGAGGAGGAAGAGGAGAGACTTAATCTCTTGTACCCCGAGAGAGCACAGAATTTCAACACAGATCCTGCCAAGGTCCACCGGGTGGACGATCAGCTCTTTGTGGGTTTGTTGGAGCGAAAAAAGGCAAGGCAGTGCAGAAGAGCGCCACCTCCCACTTAATCGTGCTCTGCATTAAGATCTTCTTTGCACTGGCAAAGAATCAGGCTCTGGAAGGACTGAGTGCTTCTTCTACCAGAGCCATTGGTATGCGGAGTCCCTGTTATAGACATTTGTCAGATGCCTACGTGGATGTCCTTCCCGACGTTCACAAAGCATTATTGCCTGGACAGTCAGGTTTTCTGAGAGTGCCGTTTGCCTGCTTGGTCCTGCAGGCCTTTCTGGTGCGAGTCTATCCACAGTCCCACCTCCGAGTAGGAACTGCTTTGGAATCTGTTTAATTGGTGAGCAGTCGGCAGCTAGAATTCTTTATCAGAAGAGCAAGTTACTTAACTTCGGTAGCGTTCTTTCTGGTAGGGACTCTGTCTAGTTGTGGATTCCTCACCAACCCTCCCATTCTCCCCGTTCTGTGTTTAGACTCTATCTATTAATAATATCCCAAGTCTAGAAGTCTGCACTTCTGGTAATTGTTTTTTTGGGGGCTCTGCGTCTGGGGCCATGGACAGTTTTGAAAGCAATCTGACGTCAGCGTACGGGAATGGCACCTATATAGGCCCCCCCATCATTTCCGGAGTGAAACTGAGTTAGTGATGTGATGCAAGGTACCACCTTTGGGTGCACAGAGGCAGTGCTGAAAGTTTCCAGGGAATACTTAAAAGGCAAGGAATCTGTGGGTAAAGAGTCTCTACCAGAAAGAGCATTACCAAAGGTAAGTAACTTGTTCAACAGAACCCATTTTGAATTGGCTGTCTGTTAATATAATTTTCTTTCTGGTCCTCAGGCACAACCTTGGTGTAGGGTGTTGTTCCTCACAGTTGTAGCAATTAAACTAGCTGCAAGCTGGTGTAGGCAAAATAAGGGCACCTTGAAGTGTAAGATTTCTGCACCTTGCTGTTCTCCTGAAGTAGTAGTCCAGAATAGATAAAAGGGCAGGCCCTGTCCAGAAACGTCCTCAGCTTCCACAACAGAAATTGTCCCACCCTTGATCCCTAGAATCTACAAAATGGCAGTGCTCTGGAAGAAGTCGCTACTAGCCCTTTTTTTTTTTAATAAGGTCCTAGTTGAATTTCTAGTGGTCTGATCGCTCTCCATCGCTTCTTCTCTTCAGTGCCTTGGTCTCCCCTCCCACCCAGGAATGCAGTCATTGCTTTTCCGTTGTCGGGGAAAACTTTATCCACCCTCAGTCGTGTGCCTTGCGAGACCAGGTGCCATCCAAAATGGATTCCCACTGGGTTCCTTATTCAGATTCTCACCACAGTCATAACTCCGTCCATGTGCCATACTCTCTTCGCACATAGCCACATTGGGGAGGGACAGGCCGAGACACACCACTGCCCTCCTCTCCCAAGCCTCCGGGGATTTCACATAACACATTGAGAAGCGCCAGTTACTCACCCCATTGTAATTAGTGTCATTGTATGGAGACAAAATTCATTTACTTCTTAGATGTCCTGGTGTTAATTTGTAGCCCATTATTAAAGACACTGTTTTCATTGGGCATTTTTCTTGTGTGAACATTAACTGAGAGAAATCTGAAATGTGCCCGCTTACCCAAGGAGGATGTACATAGATCACTCATCAGGGTCATGCATAGATCTTGGGATCACATACTTGAATACTTGAATATTGGGAGACAATAATTACAGGTAACTTTGGACCCATAATGTATTAGAGCTTCCATTGGTGGGTAGAGTATTCCTCTCAGATTCTGGTTTCATTGCATTAACATTCACTGACCACAGAGTGGAAACTTACTTTCTAAATTACGTTGTGTGATGAACAGGTTAACATGGGTTGCAAGGAGCCCCAGGTAAGATGGGACGCTTTGACTCTGCAGTTTGATAGGGAATTTGTCAGATTTAACAACGTATTTCTAAAGTACTCAGTCCCATTTCACTTCCAACTGGTTTCACTCCACACTAATTTGTTGTTAAGAAGATACAGGTTGTTTGCTTCTTTGAATTCTGCTTTAGCTACTGTCATGATTAAGCCACATACAGACTTTCACACTGGGCATAGGGTGAGATGTGTACCATTGTAGGGCACCAGTTGTACCCCTCTTGGATGATCTCCTGGTTTTCTTTGAAATCTCAAATGTTTGCTGCAGCTGCCCTGGCTGGCGCAAAAAGTCTGGGTGCTTAGGACACCTGTAGAAAGAGTTGGTTCTTGATGGTAGAACACCCTGCTGGAGTTCTTCACCTGCTTCAGACTTCAGCACGCCATGCATGACTGCTCCATCTTTTCTCACTCAGTTAAGGCTTACCTAGGACTCTACATGCTGGGTATGTTGGGTCTCTGAACTGTGTCCTAGTTACGAATTGAAGGACTAGTCTGCAGAGACGTGCTAGAAGACCAGGGGACATATAGGTGAGGAGCTCACATAGCACTATTGCTGTGCCCAATTGGAGCAGATCTCACTGAACTACAGACATAAACTGCTACAGTTCAAGCTCATACGTGGAATGAATTACACTCCAGTTGCATGACACAATAGGACACCAGCCTAGGTTGTGAGTGTTGAAGATGTGTGCAATGTCCAACAGACTCTCAGCATTGTATACTGTTCTGAAATGCAAGTCTTCTGGGGAAGAGCAGTGCTTACTTTATCTGAGGCTATCGATTGTGGGTTTGTGTCATTGCAGCTACTGGCTTTTTTGTGTCATGTTGTTGATGTATCTCAACAGTTCTGGGAGCTTGTGGTTTTGTTTTTTCTATTAGATAAACTCTTATTTGAGATTATATGTGGAAAAGCTGTGGTTCTGTGGTCCATATGACCCCTGGAGTATGCCATTCTTCTGGGACAAATGCAGTAGTGTGCAGAGTTTAGAGATAAAATCACCCAAAGAAAGCCAAGACTACGTTTCAAGCCCTTTTACCCCCGGTACAAACTGGCCAAGCAGCTCCACTTTAAGAGCGTTCACTTCTCCTTCAGCATCTTTTCCAAGATGGCGCAAATCACACAGAACAAAGGTTGTTAAAAAAGAAAAAATCTTGATCATGACTTGGGTGAGATAGTCCACTCTCCCACAAAGCTTAGTTTGGGGGTTCAGCAAATATGGCACGTTGAGATGACTTTAGAGTTTACCGTGGCAAATCTTCACTTGCCATGACCTAGCCCCTGTTTCCTCCACTGTCTCTGCATGCAGCCTTCTTTCGTGCTCCTATCCCCTCACCTGGTGTTCACCAGCATTGACGCAGTTTCCTGGTGCCCCACATGCTTCCCGTATCATGCATTCCTTCTTCCTTGATGAGTCTGTGGCTTTCTGTTCCTGTTTACACTGTGTCACACTATTTAAATAGTGCAACTTCTGTTCCTCTATGAATGCTCTCTGGTTGACATCCAGCATTGCCAGCCTCTTATCTGCGCTCGTGCGCACTTCCCCATGGCATTAACTACTTCCTTTCCCCCCCCCATTTGATCCATTCTGATTTCTCTTTCTCTGCGTCCACTGCCTGCTTCTTTTGCTGTAATCTATGCTGGTCATGCCATTACACTTTCACTCTCTGTGAAGTTCTTGCACGCGCCCCCAGCCACCAAACCGACTGGCCTGCTGCCAGTGATGATGACTTCACTCTTTAGCTCTGAATGCATTTATTTTGACCGTACGTCATACTTTAGCCTGCTCTCGTTCACCTCCTCTATCATCTACCTGCTCCCTTGACCTGATTATGAATCCACCAAATTTTTAATTATCCCGGCCCGCCACCAAACTGCCACATCCTAGCGTGGATAGTTTCACTGTTTTTTTGGCCTTGGGCTCCTTGTTCGTTACTTTCACCTACGCCAGTACTTTTCTACTTCTCTTCAATTCTTGGGAGGAATCTCCACATCCTATGGCATGTTGACGGCCCGCGTCAGCATCCTTTCCATTCGAAATGTGACATACACTGTCACTAGTGACCCATCGCTGCACCTATTCCATACTCTGTATGACATACACGGTCGATGACAGTCCACTGCTGCCCCCATTTCATGTTCTGTTTGACATACACTATCGCTCACATCCCACTGCTGCGCCCATTTCATTCTCTGTGTGACTTACACAGTCACTGACGGCCCACTGCTGCACCCATTCAATTCCCTGTGTGACATGCACGGTCGCTGACGGCCCACTGCTGCCCCCATTTCATTCTCTGTGTGACATGCACGGTCGCTGACGGCCCACTGCTGCACCCACTACTGCACCCATTCCATTCTCTGTGTGACATGCACGGTCGCTGACGGCTCACTGCTGCACCCATTCCATGCTCTGTGTGACATACACGGTCGCTGACGACCCACTGCTGCACCCATTTCATTCTCTGTGTGACATGCACGGTCGCTGACGGCCCACTGCTGCACCCATTTCATTCTCTGTGTGACATACACAGTCGCTGACGGCTCACTGCTGCACCCATTCCATTCTCTGTGTGACATGCACGGTTGCTGACGGCCCACTGCTGCACCCATTCCATTCTCTGTGTGACATACACGGTCGCTGACTGCCCACTGCTGCACCCATTCAATTCCCTGTGTGACATACACGGTCGCTGACGACCCACTGCTGCACCCATTTCATTCTCTGTTTGACATACACAGTCGCTGACGGCTCACTGCTGCACCCATTCCATTCTCTGTGTGACATGCACGGTCGCTGACGACCCACTGCTGCACCCATTTCATTCTCTGTTTGACATACACGGTCGCTGACTGCCCACTGCTGCACCCATTCAATTCCCTGTGTGACATACACGGTCGCTGACGACCCACTGCTGCACCCATTTCATTCTCTGTTTGACATACACAGTCGCTGACGGCTCACTGCTGCACCCATTCCATTCTCTGTGTGACATGCACGGTTGCTGACGGCCCACTGCTGCACCCATTCCATTCTCTGTGTGACATACACGGTCGCTGACGGCCCACTGCTGCACCCATTCCATTCTCTGTGTGACATGCACGGTTGCTGACGGCCCACTGCTGCACCCATTCCATTCTCTGTGTGACATACACGGTCGCTGACGGTCCACTACTGCACCCATTCAATTCTCTGTGTGACATACACGGTCGCTGACGACCCACTGCTGCCCCCATTTCATTCTCTGTGTGACATACACAGTCGCTGACGGCCCACTGCTGCACCCATTCAATTCCCTGTGTGACATGCACGGTCGCTGACGGCCCACTGCTGCCCCCATTTCATTCTCTGTGTGACATGCATGGTCGCTGACGGCCCACTGCTGCACCCATTTCATTCTCTGTGTGACATACACAGTCGCTGACGGCTCACTGCTGCACCCATTCCATTCTCTGTGTGACATGCACGGTTGCTGACGGCCCACTGCTGCACCCATTCCATTCTCTGTGTGACATACACGGTCGCTGACTGCCCACTGCTGCACCCATTCAATTCCCTGTGTGACATACACGGTCGCTGACGACCCACTGCTGCACCCATTTCATTCTCTGTTTGACATACACAGTCGCTGACGGCTCACTGCTGCACCCATTCCATTCTCTGTGTGACATGCACGGTTGCTGACGGCCCACTGCTGCACCCATTCCATTCTCTGTGTGACATACACGGTCGCTGACGGTCCACTACTGCACCCATTCAATTCTCTGTGTGACATACACGGTCGCTGACGACCCACTGCTGCACCCATTCAATTCTCTGTGTGACATACACGGTCGCTGACGACCCACTGCTGCACCCATTCCATTCTCTGTTGGACATACACGTTTGCTGATGGCCCTCTGCTGTGCCCATTTCATTCTCTGTGTAACATACACAGTCACTAATGGCCCACTGCTGCACCCATTCCATTCTTTGTGTGTCATACACGGTTGCTGACGGCTCACTGCTGTACCCATTCCATTCTCTGTGTGACATACACGGTTGCTGACGGCCCACTGCTGCACCCATTTTATTCTACGTGACCTACTCTGCTGACGGCCCACTGCTGCACCCATTCCACTTTCTGTGTGACATACACGGTCACTGACAGCCCACTGATGCACCCATTCAATTCTCTGTGTGACATACACGGTCTCGGACGACCCACTGCTGCACCCATTCCATTCTCTGTGTGACATACATGGCCGCTGACAGCCCACTGCTGCATCCATTCCATTCTCTGTGTGACATGCACAGTCGCTGACGGCCCACTGCTGCACCCATTCCATTTTCTGACATACACGGTCGCTGATGGCCCACTGTTTCACCCATTCCATTCTCTGTGTGACATACATGGTCGCTGACAGCCCGCTGCTGTATCCATTCCATTCTCTGTGTGACATGCACGGTTGCTGATGGCCCACTGCTGCACCTATTCCATTCTCTGTGTGACATACACGGTCACTGGCGGCCCACTGCTGCACCCGTTCAATTCTGTGTGTGACATACACGGTCACTGGCGGTCGACTGCTGCACCCATTCCATTCTCTGTGTGACATGCACAGTCGCTGACGGCCCACTGCTGCACCCATTCCATTCTCTGACATACACGGTCGCTGATGGCCCACTGTTTCACCCATTCCATTCTGTGTGTGACATACATGGTCGCTGACAGCCCGCTGCTGTATCCATTCCATTCTCTGTGTGACATGCACGGTTGCTGATGGCCCACTGCTGCACCCATTCCATTCTCTGTGTGACATACACGGTCACTGGCGGCCCACTGCTGCACCCATTCAATTCTGTGTGTGACATACACGGTCACTGGCGGTCGACTGCTGCACCCATTCCATTCTCTGTGTGACATGCACAGTCGCTGACGGCCCACTGCTGCACCCATTCCATTCTCTGACATACACGGTCGCTGATGGCCCACTGTTTCACCCATTCCATTCTCTGTGTGACATACACAGTCGCTGACAGCCCGCTGTTGCATCCATTTCATTCTCTGTGTGACATGCACGGTTGCTGATGGCCCACTGCTGCACCCATTCCATTCTCTGTGTGACATACACAGTCACTGGCGGCCCACTGCTGCACCCATTCCATTCTCTGTGTGGCATACACGGTCACTGGCGGCCCACTGCTGCACCCATTCAATTCTCTGTGTGACATACACAGTCGCTAATAGCCCACTGTTTCACCCATTGCATTGTCCGTGTGAAATACACTGTCTCTGACGACCCACTGTTGCACCAATTTCATGCTCTGTCTGATATACGTGTTCACGGGCGGCCCACTGCTGCTCCCATTTCATGCTCTGGGTGATATACACGTTTGCTGATGGCACACTGCTGCACCCATTCTATGCTGTAGGTTATGTCCCCACTTTCCGAAAGCCCATTACTGCCCCGATTCTGCACTCTGGGTGAAGGACCTGCTTGCTGATGGCCCAGAGCTGCACCCATTTAACACTGTGGGACGTGCTCTTTCACTGACAGCTCACCGATGCACCCATCCTGCACTCTTTGTGATACACGTGCTCGCGATGGCCCATTGCTGCCTCCGTTCTACACTGTGGATGAAGTACCTGCTGGCTGATGGCTCAGAGCTGCACCCATTCGATGCTCTTGTGACATAGGCTCTCACTTGCAGGCCACCACTGCAACCACTGCGTGCTCTGTCATGTCCGCTGACTCACTGCCCACTGTTCCATCCTTTTATCAACAATGACCGTAAGGCTGGAAACTCATTCCCCTCTTTTCTTCTTCTCTCCTACCCTTCTGCCTCCAACAGCTTGTAGAGACATTCCCTGTAACCTTACTTCCCACAGGCCCAAGTTTCTTTCCCTAGCTCATGCTGGATCATTTCTATTCCTGTCCAGTCCCTCGTTCCAAGCTCAGGACTGTCAGATAGGTCTTGATTCTTCACACTGCAAGATGTTGTTCTTAATGGCTCATGCCTCTTGATCTGCATGTCCTTGAACCTTTCCTGTGCTAAGAGTCTATTATCCTGTAAAGGTGTGTTTACAGGTGTTGTGTTATACATAATATGCATTGCTGCTTGTATCTCTTGTTCAGCGCTCTGTCTTCGTGGATCTAGCATGATGAAATAAACCTGCCCAAGTCAATAAATGTGCAGCATGGCAATGACACCGTGCTTCTGCTTCAGTTCCAGTTACCGGCTGCCTGGCTGACCATGTTCGATGCCGTCCTCATCATCCTGCTCATCCCACTGAAGGACAAGCTTGTGGACCCTTACTTGAAGAAGAAAGGCATGCTGCTGTCCTCGCTGCGGAGGATTGCTGTGGGGATGTTCTTTGTGATGTGCTCGGCCTTTGCTGCTGGTAAGAGAAGCGGTCACTGGTGCATGTTCTTCTTCATCCCCTGTGCTTTGTTATATTGAGTGGGGGTTCTAAATGAAGGGATCTTCATTGACATACATCACTGTGGGACGCTGGCCCTCGATATAATGCACTAAAATGAAGTACACTTTGCAGGGAGTCCAGAGTGACCCAGATTGGTACACAGAGGCAAAAGTAGATAATACTAATGCTCTATTTGTGGCAGTGTGGGCGAGCAGCTAGGCTTATCAGAGTGAAGTGCTAAGCATTTGTTGTACACACAGAGGCAATAAATAGGACACACAATCGAGGCTAAATCCAAGACCGATTTAGAAAAAATAACACAGAATTGTATGTGATTTTTCAAACCAAGAACTTTGTTCTACAGTAAGTACTTTTTTAGTTATGATTTTTCAAAGTTTGCAAAATAACTCTCTTGTGCACAATTACACACCATAGAATTCTATGCGAGAAAATGGGAAAATACCTATAAAATCATACAGTGGGATCTCGAGGTTCACCTTCTGGATTTGGGTAACTAGCAAGGCCAGGTCCATTGTAACACCAGCGGTTTCTCAGGAGCCTCCCAGATTTGACCGGGAGCAAGGTGCTGAGGTCGTTGGTAGCAGTCGCAACGAAGAAGGGAGAAACCAGAAAACACACTACACAAGGGAACTTAAAGGTAAGGCCGAGGGGTTCCACTCCAGGACGCAGATTGCAAGGGCCTCAGGACCACGGGAGCACAGCTGGTTTGACAGTACCCAGGCCAGGTGGGCTGGGTGCAGGGCAGATAGGTCAGCGTGGGCGGCATGTGTCAACATGTCTTCGTGGCCATGGACAAGCAGGTTGCCGATATGATTCCAGGACAGCTGGGCCACTCGGCCACTCACAAAGTGGGTTTCAGTGGTCTTGACGTCCCTTGACAGTTGCTTGCTTCCTGGTTCATCTTGGTGTAGGTTGCAGGGGGTACAGTATCCAGGTCCTGGTGTCTTCACACTCGGTGGGGAGATAGATCTGACCCTCTGGAGCTGATGTACCTCTTCTTGCTTGGATGCTGCGTTGGAGTTGCTGTTGAGCAGCAAATCGGTAAACCGAATTCTGCAGGTTCGGTGCCTGCGGACTGCAGGGGAGTAGTTCCTCTACCCCAGAAGTGTTCTCTGGCAATTGATGATGGTCTGGAGGTGCTCTGTGGTTCTTGATGGCCTCACAGTTGTAGGACCAGACAGCACACCATGATGGTTAGGTCCTGGGAGCAGCAGGCTGGGTTTTGCCAAAATTCAGTATCTGGTCTTCGGTTCTCGGGGCAGCAGCTCTTCTTTGTACGTGTCTTCTTTGTACCAGTTGAATCTAAGTTCAGGGTCCAAGCATGCCACCTAAATACTAAATTTAGTGGCAATAAAGGGAGTGACATGTAGTAGCCAATGGGCTACTTAGCTTTAGGGTGTTTACACCCTCTAAGTGACCTCTTCCTGTGGGAAGGCGCACTACCCTAGCCCTGATAGGTTAATTCCTGCCATCCCAAGATGGAGGAATTGGAAAAGTAGTGCTCACAACACCTGCCTCACCTTAGAGGTCGTGCAAGCTGAATGTGGACACACCTCCTAATCTAACTAATGTTCCTGCCTAATGTGGAGCTGGACAGGGGTTTGGCATCCTGCACTATCCGGAGATGCATGGTTTACATTTCAAAGGTGGCATCACCTTTGAAGTTTCCTGCCCTGGAATGCCATTCCTACTGGGCATGGGGGGTTGTGAAGCACCTCTGCCCAGAGCACGCTTTGTTCCTGGCCTCTGAGAGCACTGGCTCTCACACCCATGAGGTCGAAAACAGCTGTGGTGGTGGCAGGCTGGCTAAGACTAGTCCAAGACCACACCAGTATATGGTAGGTTTTCAGCGACCCTCTAAGGTGTCTCTTATCTGCATTTATTAATAAATTCAACACTGGCATCAGGATTTATTTAGAAAGATATTTGGTACCAAACATCTTAGGGTGCAGTGAAGCCATCATGGAGCTAGGAAACACGTGATGACAAATATCTAGACCATGTACTCACTATGGCTTCCCTGTGCACTTACAATATCCAAGAATGGACGTAGATATTGTAGGGTCATCTCTGCTCATGCAGGTATGTCCACACATGAGATATTGTGCACCCTGCCCTAGGGCTGTAAGGCCTGCAGTAGGGGTGACTTACCCATACCCCATGCAGTGTCTGTGGGCGTGGCGCACAGGGCTGTGGGCCGTGCTGATTCTTCCTTTATCTCTGCGCCGAAGCACGCAGCTTGTGGTGGCGGTTTGCATGGTCTTGATGAGGGGTCCCTAGGGGTGGCACAATTTGTGCTGCAGCCGTAGTGGATCCTATCTAGTACCAATGTCCTAGGTATCATGGGCACCATTTACTAGGTGGATGTGTGAGTGGGTCAGTTGTTGGATGGATCAGCAGGTGGGTGAGATGGATGGATGGGTGGGTGGATGGATGGATGGATGGATGGATGGATGGATGGATGGATGGATGGATGGGTGGGTGGGTTTGGGTGGATAGACGGCCAGATAGATCGATGGAGTCAAGTGCTGAATCTCACGTTTATAATTTGAGAATAAGATTTGCAGCAGGCGCGTCAATCGTGATTCACGGATTGGTCATCATGTTGCTCTGCACTTCACTGGTGGTATACCGTGATAAGTCGCGTCGGAGTGAACATATTTCAATATAATACATGTTTTTCAACTGTTAACAAAAACATTAAATAAATACATAACATGAACATTAAAAAATACAACTGACAAAAGCACTGTTTCTAGTCCATATTTTACAGAGTGGAGATGTTATTTCACATATATGACCATTCCTGTGAAATGCGAATTTCCTCCCATGGGAAGCGCAGTCTCTTTGATTGCCTTCTCTCCAGCTAATTCGTCTCTAGGCACAACGGTGCATTTATTTAACGACGGGTGTTTCCCACTCTGCAGGGTTCATCATTGCATTTTGTTTAATCAGAACCATCTTGATGAAAGCTAAGAAAAAGCCTGAATATTCTGTGGCGGTCATGCCCCATTGATAATGGAGTCTTGAGGTCAAGAGCTTCTAAGAGCTGGCTACTGTCCAAAGAATCCTTTTACAAAAAGAAAGCAGATTTTTCTAAAACCGTAAATTCTATATTACATCATTCGGTATTTATTTCATTTCTTTCCAGACAACCGACAAGCTTAGTTCAGCATTTCTCAGTTTTTGAATTTTGAAAAATAAGAACCTTTTGATGGTTACTGCATCAATAAATGGCAATACAAAAATACGTAACAGTGACGTGTAATAGGTTTCTATATTGTGGTTCTGGTGAGATTTGCAAACCACTCGGCCTCCTGCTGTAACCAGAACCCCTCAGTGTGCACATAGGACATCGCTATGTGCCCTCCATGGAGCCAGATCTAAACTGTTCACCCTCATTGTGCCATTCAGAAAAATATTCTTTTTTAAAGACAATTCTATTTTTTTTTAAACTGCTTCCCCAGCTGAGAGGATTGAGCATTTTTATTACCTCGTTTTAAAAAGGAAAACAATAAGCAAGTGGTTTAGATGGACAGAATCCTGATTGAAGAATGTCCTTCTATTTGCGTAAGAGACATATGCTAGTATGTCTTATGGTCAAGTGCAAGTTCACCCCGAGGGATCTCTTGGTCGCCATATGGCAGGTGTCTGTTGTGACCCATCTCAGTTTATTTTGACACGGCAGGATGCAAGACTGTCCTTGAAGTATTCATTTATTGGGCGAGCAGTCAGTCAAACTGTTCCTAGACCCAGAATGCACTGCAGTTCCTGGTTACCTTAAGCTCATTTAAACTCAGTACAGCGAGGATCCTGGAAATCTGGACTTTTTACTTCACTATTTTTCATATACAATTTGGTTGCAGTATTTTAGTTTGAATTGGCGTCTGTTGGTTGTTGAGCTTGTTTTTTGATAGTCGGATTGTCTTTGAATTTTCCTTCTTGCCTGTTTCTTCTGCGGCTTTTTTGCCAACGTCTTGTCTTTGTTTTATTAATCAATCAATCAAAAAATCTTTATTTCGGCCGCTAGGGCCATATAAGCACATATAAGAAAAACAATACATTATATACAATTTATAGCAGCATCCTTTGAGAAATCTATAATTGGATAGCACTTTTAAGAAAAATGTACATTCCTATCTGAAAACTTAGATTAGGAAAGACAACTCTTCTAGACATCCTCGAGCAAGGGTGTGCAATATATATTCAATACATGGCCTCTACAATTGCCGCAAGATGAAGGACAATAAAGTGCATGTGCATGAACAAGAAGCCAATTTTGGGTGAGAGATCATTTTCATCCGGATATGATATCTTAGGGTGATACGTAGATGGTACAGTGTATAGCAATGTCCAAATGTAGATCAGTAGCAATTCCATATAAAAAGACATATAAAGATAAAAGGTCCCCCCCAAATTTTTTTTTAGTTTCAAAAACTCGTAGAGACTAATTATATACAAAGAAGTAATGTCCCGGTGGGGCAGTGGTTAGATGTATATTCAATTTAAAAGGGGAGGGTACATATCCAGAAAGGCATAGTAGCTAATGTAGAGCTCGAGTTGGCCAATGAGTTCCTCTTTAGGATGGCTCTACGAGTATGCCACATTGAATACAAGAAACGCGAGATGGAAAACACAGTGGGTATATCTGTGTCATACTTCAGTAGTCTTAAAGACCTCGGAGCAGTGTCTAGACCCCAGGTTCCTGCACAGCTGTAACAGCCAGCGGGACCTTGACCTTCTGTAAGTAGGGCAGAATAAAGTACATGCATTTCAGTTTCCTCTACATTCCAACACGCAGGACAATCGAGACTGCGGGCACCCGACCACTTGTTGGTAAAAGATCGGAGCGGGAGAACCCCATGTCTGAATTGGAGGAATAGCTTCTTCGCAAGAAGCGTCTGGATGTCATCTAGCGCCGATTCTAGCCTATATTGCATTTTCACTTCCATAAACCTAAGAGATAAGCGCCCAAGCGAATTCCCCCTCAATAGCTGAGCAAATTTATATTCTCTATAGGTCTCCAGGAGTACCTTTCTGGGGGTCACAGGGCAGGTTTCTTCAGCTGAGCTCCACAAATTTGCCCTCCCCAGGGCCTGGCAGGTGTTTCTAATATGTGCCAACCATGGGAGTTTTCCCACGCCTTGGAGGCTCGTAACTTCTCTCAACTCATCCCTGTATGAGGCTAGTTCGAGAGTTCTCCAAAGGCGTTGCCAAAATAATAGGGGTCTTAAAGATACTTCATCTGCGATGGAGCCAATCCCGAGGTCCATTCTAAGGGGAATTAAAGGGGAACTAGGGTGAGACCCAAAAGATGCCTGGCAAAGGAATTCTCTATAAGCAATAGGGGGGTGGTTGGACAATGAACCCATAATTCTGCTCCATACAAGGCAGCGCCCTAATCCTGTACCTTGTAGAGTTCAGCCGCAGTGCCTATCACTTTGTGTCTGCAGTTCTTATATGCCTTTGAGATACCCCCTGTGGAGTGGGCCAGCTTTAAGCTAGCTTTCTTTATTTGAGCCCCCCATTCCATTTTCTCAGTTAGTGATCCCCAAGTACTCAAAAATAAACACCTTCTCTAGGGCTCCTCCATCTAGACAGTGGTTTGGGCGAGTGCTGTTATTCGCATTAAAGACCATATACTTCGTTTTCTGGAGGTTGGTATCCAGACCCCTGTTTCTACAAAAAACACTGAATGCATCGAGAACCCTTTGCATGCCCATAGGGGATTTCAAAAGCAGGAGGGTGTCATCAGCGAACATCAAGGCAGGTATCTTGTGGTTCGCTAGCCTAAGGGCATCAATATGTTTTCCAGCCAACAATTACTCTATTAAGCCATTATTAAAAAGGGAGAAAAGAGTCTGGGTCAAGACGCGGCCTTGGCGTACTCCTTTCTCTAGTGGAAAGGGAGCTGAGAGTTCTCCATTTTTGCCATACCTTATTTGTGCAAAATTGCATTGGTGTCGGCGTTTCATCTGATGACAAAGGTACTCTGGAGCTCCCATATCCAATAATATTCCCCACAGTTTATCCCTCGGGACTAGATCGAACGCGGATTTAAGGTCCACGAATATAAGGTAGAGGTTGCCACCCTCTATAGTCACAGGTTTCCAATATAGAAGCTGTACTCTAAAAATGTGATCAGTAGTGGAGATCTTAGCCCTAAACCCAGCTTGGAGGGGTGTGAGTACATTACGCTCTTCTATCCAGGACTGGAGTTGCCCCAAGAGTGCACATGCAGATATTTTCTGGCTTACGTCTAGGAGGCTGATGGGGCGATAATTGACAGGATTAAGCGGTGAACCCTTTTTGAATATTGGAATGATTTGTGCCCCAGCCCAAGTGGTGGGAGTCGCCATTCCCTGAAGGATGGCATTAAACAGGGACCACATGTAGGGGGGCCAGACATAAGGCTCGGAACGGAAAAGGTCACCAGGAATCTTATCCAACCCTGGCGCCGTTGCTGGTAGTATCTTGCCCAGCGCTTCTGTAATCTCCTTCAAGGAGAACAGGGGCGGGTCTCGATGGATTGGCTCTAGGTGGGGGGGGGGGGGGTTCATTTCCACCAACCCGACTTCCTCCTCTGCGAATGCATATAGGGATTTACAATGGGCTCTCCAAACTTCCTCCCCTATATTTGCTGATCTGGCCGATTTGCCCTCAGTGGATCCTGTACTCATCAGGTTCCAGAATGCCCTCACATCATGGTTATCCAACGCAGTTCTGAGCGTATCCCATTTTTCACATTTTGACTCAGTACAGCGAGGATCCTAGAAATCTGGACTTTTTACTTCACTATTTTGGCATATACGATCTGGGTGCAGTATTTTAGTTTGAATTGGCATCTGTTGGTTGTTGAGCTTGTTTTTTACTAGAAGGATTGTCTTTGAATTTTCCTTCTTGGCTGTTTCCTCTGCTGCTTTTTTTTGCCAACATCTTGTCTTTGTTTTATTAACGATCGGGGAAAAAAAGTCCAAAACAAAGCTGATCGTGTACTGTTTGTCTTCAGAACTTTCACATACTGCTAAATTGTACTATTTACCAAGATCAGTTGTGTGCTGTGCAGGGAGACCAAGCTTGCATTCAGAACCGGGGTCCTCAGGAAATGCTTCAGGTCAACATCTGAGATGAGCACCCCTATATCTGCAGGTGGTCCCCGCCCCTCAAGAGGGTTAGGCTGGTATTTACCTTCCCTCCGGACACCTGTTCTGAATTCTCCAGCATTGTCATAGATTGCACCTTTTCCATTTGACTTTAAGGTGATGTATAGGGATACTACTTTGCAACTATCATCACTGAAAGGTTCTTGAAGGAAAAGGTTCAAATCCTGGTTGCCAAGGGAGACGTTTCTTGCGCCATTGGCACTGAAACCAGTGCTTCCCTTTCTGCTCTCGCTGGAGGGAATAGCAGTCAGTTCTCATTGTGCCTCACAGCCCAGATTCTGAGGGCTCTCCCGCTCCCATGTGATGCGTCAGCATTGCTTCGGAACAGCACACACCACATCGCTGACATTTACGGGCCATTATGCTTAGACACTGCATATCAGTAACCTGTTTGAAGGAAGGGCATTGGTAAGGAAGTTTATGGGACAGTGACGATTTGAGGGAAGGAAGAACCAGGCAGCGTTAATGCCACAATTACAAAGCCGGCTTCTAGCTCTAGCATTTTATCCCCTAGTCAAAGACAAAAGATTTACTCAGTCAAGCAGGTCAATGGGATTAGTGTTCCCTCACCATCCATGCCTCAAGTGTGAACATCTGACCAGCATCAGAATCCTACAGGATTTCTCCTGTTGATCTCAAAACCTACAGCAAGATGGTGAGTGGAGCTGCTGTTAAGCTCAGCATCCTCAAAATGTTTTTTTAAACTCGGAGGCCCATCACTGTGACGGTTCTTCAATCCAGCACACAAGCTCAACATCTGGTTCCTTTGGTTCAGACTCTTCTGGGGACTAGTGTGGAGAATTTTCTGACTCCAGCCTCTGCAAAGGCATATCAATCTTTGTGTGAAAAACCATCCTGGGCTCTTGACAAAAATAAGACTAATGAAAAACCCACCTACAGACTCTGTTGTGGGTTCAGCAATAAACATCCATGTCTGCTCATTTGACGAGAAACAGTTGTGTGCATGCAGTGGGCAGGACAGTTTGTAGTACCTCAGCTTCTGGTTTTGGTGGTGATGGGTGGAATGGGTTTGCTTGGAAGGTAGAAGAGATTACCAGAGTTTGTGATTCTTTAGATTAATTCTCGGAGCATCTACCCAAAGGCAACATAAGATCTTACTGAACTGATTCACACAAATCTTTCAGTTTGAAACCAGCTGAATTGTAGTGGTAGATAGTAGGATCTTTATGCGCTCTGATACTACCACAGTTTCTCCACTCCCTGGTTCTGCTCATAATCCTGGTGCCAGAGGGCATGCAAAAAGTGTTTCTCACCATCTTGCCTACTTGAATCTCATGCATGTCAGATCCACAGCTTGAGGACAGATGTTGACAAGTAAAAAAAAAGAAGAAAGACTTCAACACCTTACTGGAAGAATTGACATCCATACTAACAGAAGTCCCATAGTGAGGGGAGGTGAAGAGCAGAACCGAGAGGCTGACATAGATATCAGCCGCAGGTAACAAACCTCCTCTGCACAATGAGCAGCAGTCCTCCCTCTCATACACCAGTCAGGCTCCTTGGTCGGAGGAGGAATCACAAACCACCCAGAATTCAGAACATATAAGAAAATTGATGTTCTGCATTATACACAGTACGTACGCACTAAAATTCTAGAGCGCAGCTATGAAAGTCTCTCCTCCTAAAAAAGTATGGTGCCTGAATTGGTTAGATCAGGCAGTGCAGTTTCCTTAGAAAAGATTGTGGGAGGATGTGCCTATATTGTAGGAGAGCAAGTACCCCTTCGTAATTATTTTGTTGCATGAATGAAAGCGCCAATGCGTTTTCAGCTGTTCTTCATTGGCTGAAATTAATTTGAAAGCACTAAAACCAGATGAGGCTAATGATCGGGTTTGCTTTCATGTCCCCATGCTAGCAGTCATTTCCAGGTATTTGTCACCTGTTCTAGAAAGCACATAATGGATTGCTGTGCTGGTTGAATATCCTGTCCGGGATGGAGCACCTTATCCTTTGTTACCACCGGTGATCCTACTCCTGACTACCCGCCGTGTGGTCTTTAAACCTTTCTCCTGATGCATGAAGTCTGACGAAACCAAGGGTCTCGCTTTGAGGTTTACCCATGCCTTCAAGTGGAAGAGGTTCTGCATTTGGTGTTGGTACAAGAGCATTGTTCCAAAAGTGTGCCTGGAGAAGGCTGTGTTCCTGGTTTTACTGACCAAAGTCGGGTCTACAATTTTCCTTCATAAAAGTTCACATCTCTGGTGCTTTGAGCTTCAGTGAGAGGGGATTTGTTTTTAAAGTATCCAGATAATCTGTCCACTGATGGGAAGACATCTCTCCTTGGGAGCTAACTGTGATATCTTTCCAATAGTTGGGCACTCCTTTTGCGTAACGTGGCATCTATCATGAAAAGTTAACTGGTTAGTGGTAGTTACACTGAGTGAATGATTCGCAGAATCAGGTCCTTTGTTATCATAAACATTCTGTGATTTTCCAAAATGAGTGCCTTGGAGAACCAGTGTCACCCTCCTTCCGCTGACATTACAGTATCATGTAAAGCAGAGTATTTCCCTATCATTCTCCAGGTTTAACTATTTCTACAATCCCTCCCTTTTGGTGCTTTTTATTGCACAAATAAGACAGCCCAAAATGTATCAAACATCATATTTTTCCCTATCTTTGCTTCTTCCCACTGTTCCAATCTCACACTTCTCATCAGTATCCTATTCCCAGTGGTTATCCTCATAGACTGCGAGATAGGGAGGTACTCTTGCCTCTTGTTAGATTTGAGATGCAGACAATACAGACTTAGACAAGAATGTAAATCAACAATAACTATCAAATCAATGTCAGTATTTTCATATTCCACCCTCACAAAATGGTTTGCAACCATGGTGTAAAGTCCCAGGTCATATCCATCATCGTAGTGTGCAGGTCTTCGATGCATTCACGTCGAGTCTCTGTTGCTTCATGAAACCCTACTAAAGCATCGAGGATAAAGGTACAGCTCTCAAGTCTAACTATAGCAACAAAGCTAAATCCAAGTGCATTCTGTTCTGAAAAATAACAGTACGCTGAGCTACCAGCCCAAGGGCATTTGTGGTTGAATTAGCGCTCTCTTTCAGTATCTTAGCAACTTGGCGTGTTACGTAGATGGATAGACCCATCCCGTAACTTGGAATCAGAAAGGCGAAGAATCGTGCAGTCTCTGAAATTTCTCTTTTCTTTCTACCATCATAATAGGAGGATGTGGACAGAACCCTTGATGGCAGGCACAACCTATGTATGATAGCAGGACCCAACCAGTCTGTGGGTATCCATACATATGCCTGATTTCCAATTTGATTAGGGACTCCTCTTTTGTTAAAAATACTCCAGACTCAATAATAGTCCTAGTGATTTCAATTCTAAAAGGGGAAAGGGTTAAGAGCAGTTTGCTTTGGTATACAGATGTCGCAGTCCCTGCACCTCATGAGGATGCTTCATTTTTCAGCTCTGCGCACCATTCTATTGGAAGTCAAGTCTAAAGGATATCAAGGGGCCGTATCTTTTGATTGGGCATGGGCACGGTCCGATCTTCACGGGTGGTTTGATTGTCACATTCAGGCAGTGTTCAGCTCCTCAAAATGAATCGGAATCATAGTCTCACCACCACAGGTGTCAATAACACATAGGGCAGTCAGCATGAAGAAAGGTTCAGGCCTTGCTTGTAATGATCCAGACCTTGCAGGATTGTATTTTCGTTGGAGATTTAACACGCGTTTCAGAAATGGGCAATGGTCATCTTCTCGCCCACCAACAGACCCCTCTTGGAGCAGCCACATAACAAACTAACCAGACAAACTTTCAATTTAAACAGCCAGCCAGACCTCCAATGGAATCAGGAGTTGGGAGGTTTCCCGCTACTAAGGTTGCAAGCTGTACCTGTCAGCAGTACGAGGTGCTGTGTCCTTGCATGCCCACTGCCGTGCGTTGATAGAAACAGGAGCTCTGTCAGCAGGTCTGAAATGCCTCTGCCCTGTGGTCCACCTGCGTTCTGATGTGTGGCTCAAGGTGGGCAGGCCTCCACTCTTGACAGCAGTCTTGGCAGATGATCAGGCCCTGCAATAGTCCCTGCAATAGTCCACAGCACTGGGGTTGCAGCAATGACTTCTGCTGGAGGATGTTGATCTCCAAGCAGTTGGCTGGTTTTAGTTTGTGGCAGACTTCGGTTAGCCGGTGGACAGTGCAGCTTCAACCTGAAAATGGAATCTGTTCAGACAGCGATAGAGTGGTGGTTTGCAGTACTCTAGAATCACATCAACAGTCGAGGGCAAATTGAGTAAACCTTGGAAGCACTATGGGAAGATGTTGGGGTGAAGGCAGGAGGGTGGAAAGCATAGCTCTGTATGTGACACTCATGTGGACTTAATTTGGTAATCTGACTAGAGTTGGCCAGGACTGACATCAACACCAAGGGTGGGGGCATTGTTCCAGTTGAGTCCAGTTTTCTCACACATTTTGCACATTTTATTTTTAGAGCCCCATTAGGTCGTTCACCTTGCACACGCGTATCCGGCGATATGCACAGTGGAACTAATCTCAAATCCTTAAAGCTTTGCGTTCTTCTTGGACTGCAGATGGCACAAAGTAAGCTCTTTTGTTGCATCCGATCGGGAGCGATATTCTAAACCTGGAGATAAAGTCTCTCAATAGACTTTTTTGCCATGGTGATGGCATCGGCATCGGCGCAAAGGTAGTCTTCCACCCAACCAGAAGTCATGTTCACCAACATGAGGATGCACCGGCATGAACACCATTGTGACATTGGGATAACCTCTATCTGGGCGTGAGCCAGTGTCTACGAAGGAGGCCGGCTGGGCAGCTGGGGTGGTTTCGGTGCTCTTACGAATGTTGTGGGCCTGGCAAATGGCATGTGTGACAATAATCCTGAAAAATGTTAGGGAAGGAAAGGAGACCTAGTGTGTGCTGGAAACAAGTATCGCAACATTTCAGCAGATATTAGCTATACCGTGATGCAAATGGGCCAAATTAGGTAAGTAGTAAATGGGGTAACAGAAATTATTTTAGCTTTATTTTCACGCCATGCCCTATCTGAATGTTTTTAACAGCCATGACTTGATCAAATCACATTTTTGTTTTCTGGTACTTGCTCCTGTTTGTCAGGGAGATCTTGTAGGTTTAGTGTGAGGAGTTCAGCAGTTTGAGGTGCAGGCACAATGACATCAGAGTCAGGACAAAGAAACGGTTTGTAGTACTGTAAGAAAAAGCATTGGCCTACGTCACATCATCCTAGGCAGACTTGTGTCTTGCTGATGGACAACCTCTTAACGTGAGAATCCTTTTTGATTGCTGTCCCTGCGGACATGTGAAATCCTTGCTGCTTCAGAAGAAGTAAAAAATGAGCAGCCCCAAATGCGTACTTCATATCAGTACAAAATAGTTAGAATCTTCTGATCAGCTAGGATACGCATGTGCAGATGAGAGCTGAAAATACTTGGAATAGACATTGGCTTTCAGCTATTTTCTGTGAGGTGCGAACAGTATATAACGTGCAACCCATGCCCCCTTATTGTTTGTGCATCTTGAACCGTCTACACAAAATTCATGTTTACAATTAGATAAGGACTTATCAGTTAGGTCTACGTGGAGTTTAGGGAACTGGGAAGCAGTGAGTTTTAGTTCACGACACGACAATGATGCAGGGTAACATCACGTCGTACTTAGAAAACCTTAACATTCAAAAAACTTTTTGTCGTGGATGACAATACTGCTGTCACAGTTTGAATCACCGTAAGGGGCAATTCAAGAACAGTGTTTTCATGCACTTTTACAAATGGTGTGACTTCTTTGACAGCATGCAAACAAAGCTGCATCCCTGCCTCCATGGCATTGAGACCAAAGTAATCCAGTTCTTCTCATCACCATATTCTTGTACCAACACTCAAAGGTCAAAGCCCCCCACTCTCCTGACAACCGAACATGAAAGGTTTGGTGTAATCTGGTAAACTCGGAGCAGGATCAGAAGGACACACTTTTTTTCAAAGGCCTGTTATGCTTTCTGCGTACAGGGCAGTGGCTCTGGACTAGCCATTCTTCACAATACTAGAACCACCCAGAATCCACTGCCTGCAATAATTCGCCATCCCCAAAGGAGTGTATCGCTGAGAAACATTGGCAGCCTCAATGCGCCAAGATGTTGTGTTGTGTCATGACCTAAATATCGTATACGACATAAACAAAACTGCATTTTCTCTGTGGAGGCTTTATGCCCTCGGTTAGATATTTAATTCAGCAAATTTCTGGAATCCTGTATGCATTTGTCTGGGGAATCGAAGAAACCATCGGCACGCTGAACCAGGGCATGACTACTGGTGAAGACAAGTCCGTCCAAATCTTTCCTGAATGCTTCTGAAAAGATGGAAGATGACTCTGGGTACTCAGCAGGAATTTAATCCCATGTGATGTGGGGTCTGCTGAAAGTACAAGAAAATTAACTGACTCTTGGATGTGATAATTAGACAGCAGTAAACCAGGTGCCAGTGCATGGAACATATGACAGAATGAATGCTGGGTTCAGCATAGCAGAAAAGCCTGCTAATACAATTGCATTAGTGACACATGGATCCGATGGAAAACAACATGCCTTTATACGTGGCATTGTGATAGGTAGAATGAAAGCTCTACAGATGCTAAGAGTGGGAACCACAGCCTTTCGTTTCAACAGAGGAGCAATAACCGGTCTGGTTCCTGCTTCCGCCTGGGGGCACAGTGGGTATAGTTGCCTGCAGGAAAGATGTTTTCATTGGGTCAAACCTAACCTTGAAGGGGTCAGCAGTTAAAGTACAGCCTGTCACTAGCAAGCTGTGACCACACATAGAACAACATTTTGATCAAAGCATATGCAGTGTTTGAGGTGAGCCTTTCACAGTATTTTGAACAATAGAAGCGCATTCCAATTGCAACTAAAGCAGCATTTTCATTTTCAGTTGGAGCATACAAATAAACCCCACCGCTAGTGCAGTGTCCACTGGAGTTCAGTTCATACAAAGGTCCCTCTGGAGTAGGATGGAAAAGGAAAGCATTCTGGTTAGGATAGTAAAAGGAGCCAGAAAAACTGACAGGACATTAATAACAGGACAAAGGTGCGTTAGAAGTGCCCGCTGCATCAAGCATGTGGCCTGGAAGAGAGGGTAACGCATAGTTTCTTAGAGTGGATGGACTAGCCCCAGTATCATTCATTAACGGATGTGGCTTTCCGTTAAGTTCACACACATGTATGTATGGCCCTTTCTGGTTTGTGGGGATTCAAATATGGACTAGCCCCAGTATCATTCATTAACGGATGTGGCTTTCCGTTAAGTTCACTCACATGTATGTATGGCCCTTTCTGGTTTGTGGGGATTCAAATATGCACAGATCAGTCACGTTGGGCTGCTCCAAATTGATAAAACCTGTTTGAAGGAGGTTGTCAGTTTGTTGCACTGATCATCAGAATTCAGTGGTAGATTTGTCATTCTGATTTCCAGTGCCCTAATTGGCCATAATTGAAACATGCAGAGTTACCCGATAGGGCAAACTCTTCTCCGCCCCGACATTGGCCTCTCATTGCCCTTTTACCTCCCTGCCCAGCCAGACCCTTGCTTACACTTTTGAACCGCTACAAAATGATTTGCTACAGAAACTAATTCAGACAACTTTTTGCTTTGTTTCCAACTGGTTCCTGAGCAGTTTCGGTAGCAATCGCAATACCTGAAGGATGATCAAAGATGTCTTCGAAGGGGTCTAAGGAATCCGCTTCGGTTTCCCCTTTGTTTGGCTTACAGTTGTTGATTTCTGGCCAATCAGTTTTAGTAGAACAAACTTCAGTAATGGCATTTAATAAAACATCTTTAGTTAAATCGACATTTCCCCAGGAGAGCGCAGGGGTCAGTTGGCTTTTTCCATCAACCAGTCTCTGATGTCTTCAAGCATAATGCCAAGCAACAATTGGTTAGCATTCGCTCATTCACGGTTGTAGCATTCATAAAATGTTTGCAGTACCTCACTGAAGTTCGGGAAATCCTCTAATAATGTTCAAGAGATTGGATGAGGCTCAAGGGACATGAAAAGGTAACCTGCTCCCACCCCCACCTAAGACCAGAATATTGTCGCATGGATAGATGGCCAACAGGGTTAATGTGGGAGTAGTTATTTGAGTTCCACTGTTGTCATCTCTGAGGGATCGGCTCACATACAGGGACGGGGTATGTGTTTGTGGTCTCTGCTTAGTAGTTTGCCTCACTCTACCTCGAGTGATATTCTAGCCTTGTACTCAAGCCCTCCCACCAGATGCCTCTGAACGGTGGTTCACCTATTGGGATGCTTATTGGGCTTCTGTCTGTTGCGCCCCAGCTTGCTACGCCACCGCTCACTGCATCCTCTTGTGCTCCGCATAGCTGCACTGCCCTTACCCGCACCCCATCCGCATGCTTCTCAATTGGCACTGCACCATTTTCGAGTGGCCTAATCACCCACCAGAATTGTAAAGCTCAGAAAATATAATATAGGATACAAGCTGGTATATGTTTTTGTTGGGTGTCTTTGAGACCCCTCGTTTGTGATTCCTGCTGGTGTTTCTTAAATTCACGATAGCAGTTTAGGAAGACCAACCACAGCTTTGAGGTGGGTTGTGTTTATGATTTATAGACTTTTCAGAAGGTTAATCAAATGTTGCAAGTCAAAGTGCCTTCTTATGGAAAGGGTTTTTTAGTTCCATTAGTGCACTTAACCAGTTCTCTATTACCCCCCCCCCCCCTCACAGCTTCCCTGTTGATGGTACAAAACGTAGGCGGATACCCTCTAAGTGGGGCCATACTTGCTTTTGATTCTTCAGATTTCATTTTCATTTCTACAACCTCTCTCCCAACCAAGGGAAACATTTATGCAGCCGGTGAATGTACAATAAGAGGATATTTCTTTTCTCCATTTTAAAGGCTCTCAAATGCTCTCTTGGCCTCTCTTTAAGTTTTCTGGGTGTACACCCATCATATTGCAACCCACTAGATCAAATAATGAACTAAATTCAAATCTTAGATTGCAATTAAGAAATGAATAAATCTGCTAACTGCGACTTACTTGTCCATCTGTAAATTCTTAGGCTCGGTCTAAGACATCTTTGCAACAGTCACATGCCCACATTTGTACCAGCCTTTCGGTGCACTAGGAAGCCACCCAATCTCATGATTCTCCGTGCTGTTAAACCTGATGGTATCACTGGGGCTCGAAATTGTTTTGAAACTGCAGAATTTAATATATTTAATCAGTGGTTTAGCTGACAAATGTTTTCTTAAGTCTAGATCTTATACGAGTACGGACCAATGTTTTAGAAGACGGGTAGAAACTTATTATCAGCGCTGTACTCTGTTATAAACCTTGTTTTTTCGTCTTTCGTCTTTTTGTGCTGAAATCCTCGTTTATTAGGGGAGTTGAACATTTCCTTGATTTGGATCTAACCAGAGCTTTATGGAAAAGCTCAGGTTTACAATATCTCTCAATACATTTTTAGTGATGGCCATCTCTTTCTTCTTATACTCATCACTACAGTTCCTGTTCGCTCTTAAGAACTCTACATAAGGTATAGTGCCTTTCTGGTTCCGCACATGCACAGACCGTGCATGTGACATAGTATTAACAGAGGTGGCTTTCAGAAACCTCCTTGTTTGTAGGATGTTCCTCTCAACATAAAGTTCGACATCCAAAAACGTTATCTGGTTGTGATGATATTCTAAACTTTACGTTACTTTGCAATTATTCTGATTAAGTAGTCATGCTAGATCTTCAATTCAGACCTGCTAGCTTTCCAAATCATAAGAATATTGCCAAAACCTACCACAGTATGCCTCCTTTTCATTAAAAAGAGATGATTATTCCAGTCATACTCCCTCTTGTACCAACGCATGAATAGGATGGCGAAAAAGGGATCAAACCTGGAACCCATCGCTGCACCCCATTTGTGTTGGCATAGTCTATCTTGAGATAGAAATATATATGATATATTCTCCAATAGCATTCTAGAATGTGCTAGCTAGCTGATGCTAGCTAGCTGATTTCACAAGCAGGAAGATGTCAACAGCATCCAAGCCTTTTTCATGCTCTATACTAATATATATATATACTGTACACATCTGTTGTAAACTAAATAATTGTCTTTTTCCTATGGTATCCATAATTTGGTTCAAAATATCTGTAGTATCCCTAATAAACGAGGGACGGGTTGTAACCATTGGTGCCAGATGAATTTCAATGTATTCAGTGACTCTCCCCGCTCCCGCCTCGCTCCCGCCTCCCAGCTGCTCCGCCCCCCCGCGCACTTGGCCATATATGGCGACCGTGCGACGCAGGTGAGTGTGACCTAGTTCTAGGACACCCCCGCGCCGCACGGCCACCAGCTGCTGCGTGTGTCTTCCCCGCCTTACTGCCCGCTGCCCAAGCTGCCGCCGCGTGACCACGCCCCCTGCCTTCTAGCGGCGTGGTCCGTGACCGCCTGACCTGCCCCCGTCGTCATTTGTGTTTAGAACTGTATTTAGTGTTGCCTGTTTCCCTGTAATTTGTTTTTGCCTTCTGTATTGCCTGTTTTTTGCCCCCTGCGTCCTCCCTCCCCGCTCCCTGCCACCGCCGCTAACCCCGCCCCTTTTTGCCTTCTGTACTCTCCCCGCTCCCGCCTCCCAGCTGCTCCGCCCCCCGTGCACTTGGCCATATATGGCGACCGTGCGACGCAGGTGAGTGTGACCTAGTTCTAGGACACCCCCGCGCCGCACGGCCACCAGCTGCTGCGTGTGTCTTCCCCGCCTTACTGCCCGCTGCCCAAGCTGCCACCGCGTGACCACGCCCCCTGCCTTCTAGCGGCGTGGTCCGTGACCGCCTGACCTGCCCCCGTCGTCATTTGTGTTTAGAACTGTATTTAGTGTTGCCTGTTTCCCTGTAATTTGTTTTTGCCTTCTGTATTGCCTGTTTTTTGCCCCCTGCGTCCTCCCTCCCCGCTCCCCGCTTCCCGCCACCGCCGCTAACCCCGCCCCTTTTTGCCTTCTGTACCCTCCCCGCCTCCCAGCTGCTCCGCCCCCCCGTGCACTTGGCCATATATGGCGACCGTGCGACGCAGGTGAGTGTGAGCTAGTTCTAGGACACCCCCGCGCCGCACGGCCACCAGCTGCTGCGTGTGTCTTCCCCGCCTTACTGCCCGCTGCCCAAGCTGCCGCCGCGTGACCACGCCCCCTGCCTTCTAGCGGCGTGGTCCGTGACCGCCTGACCTGCCCCCGTCGTCATTTGTGTTTAGAACTGTATTTAGTGTTGCCTGTTTCCCTGTAATTTGTTTTTGCCTTCTGTATTGCCTGTTTTTTGCCCCCTGCGTCCTCCCTCCCCGCTCCCCGCCACCGCCGCTAACCCCGCCCCTTTTTGCCTTCTGTACCCTCCCCGCTCCCGCCTCCCAGCTGCTCCGCCCCCCCGCGCACTTCACCATATATGGCGACCGTGCGAACGCGCAGCGGTCACACGCAGCGGGCGTGCCGATTGTGCGCCGAAGGCGCGCCAAAGGTAAGCCCGTCTACGCCCGTCCGCGCCTGGACCGTGCCCAGTGCCAGGACCCCTGGCCCACGAGGACCCCGGCCAACCCGCCTGACATACACCGCCGCCACCCTCATCGCACTCAACACCGGCCGAATCCCAGGATGCTACCGAGCCACCCCACGACGCACCCACGGACCCTTCAGATGCCACGCCTGCAAGTTCACCTGCATCCGGACCTGCCCGGCACCAGCACCTGCCAAGCCGAACACCAGCAGCTACCACCTCAAGTGCATCCTGCTCAACACCCGCTCCGTCCGCAGACACGCCATCGAACTCTGGAACCTCCTAGACACCACAGCCCCTGACGTCGCCTTCCTCACGGAGACCTGGATGAACGCCTCTTCAGCGCCCGACATCGCCATCGCCATCCCAGAGGGCTACAAGATCACCCGGAGGGACCGCACCGCCAACCAGATGGGAGGAGGCATCGCCATCATCCACAGGAACACCATCCGTATCACGACTAGCACCGACAACACCCTAACCACCGCCGAACACCTGCATTTCCAGATCCACACCGACCCAAAGACCACCCTCAGAGGCACCCTGATCTACCGACCCCCGGGACCACGCACTCAATTCAGCGAGGACATCGCCGACTTCGTCAGCCCGCATGCCCTCCCCTCCGCTGACTACATCCTCCTGGGGGACCTCAACTTCCACCTGGAGAACAACAACGACCGCAACACCAGCACCCTGCTCGACAACCTCGCCAACCTTGGACTCAAGCAACTGGTGAGCACCCCCACCCACCTCGCCGGACACACACTCGACGCCGTCTTCTCATCCAGCAAAGACATCGCCTTCAGCCACGCCACAGAACTCCACTGGACGGACCACAGCTGCGTCCACTTCACCTTCGAAAGAACGACGATCCACCACCACCAGCAACAGGTTGCCCGTAGAAGCTGGAACAAGATCACCGTCGACCAGCTCGCCGCCTCCCTGAGCCAGCACCCTCCTGCCAGCTCAGCGAACCCCAGCCAGGCCGCCGACAACCTCACGAAGTGGATCAGCAACTGCGCGGACGAACTCGCCCCTCTGAGGACCCCGCCCAGCAGACCCGGCAGCAAGAAAGCCCCATGGTTCACCGACGAACTCAAGAGCTCCAAGAAGAACTGCCGAGCCCTCGAGAAAGTCTGGAGAAAGGAACCTACACCGGACAACATGACCACCCTCAAGCTCGCCACCCGGAAGCACCACCAACTGATCCGCGCCGCCAAGAAAACTGCATTCAAGGACCGGCTGGACAACAACGCACACAACTGCAAGGAACTCTTCAACATCGTGAAAGAGCTCTCCAACCCCAACGCCGGAAACAACGACATCACCCCTTCGCAAGACCTCTGCAACTCCCTCGCCTCCTACTTCCACAACAAGATCGCGGACATACACAACAGCTTCAGCACTCAACCGACGCACGCCACGACCACAGCAACGCCGCCCACCACCACCCTCCGAACCTGGACTCCGATCAGCACCGAAGACACCGTCCGCATGATGAACTCCGTCCACTCCGGATCTCCGACCGACCCCTGCCCTCACCACGTCTTCAACAAGGCCGACGCTGTCATCGCACCCCACCTGCGGGACATTATCAACACCTCCTTCAACACCGCCACCTTCCCCGAGAGCTGGAAGCACGCCGAACTCAGCGCTCTACTCAAGAAACCTACAGCAGACCCCACCGAACTCAAGAATTACCGCCCCATCTCGCTACTCTCGTTTCCAGCCAAAGTCATCGAGAAGACCGTCAACAAACAGCTGGCCGCCTTCCTCGAGACGAACGGATCCCTCGACCCCTCACAGTCCGGCTTCCGAGCCAACCACAGCACCGAGACCGCCCTCATCGCCGCCACCGACGACATCCGAGCCCTGATGGACAACGGAGAAACAGCGGCCCTCATCCTCTTAGACCTCTCCGCGGCCTTCGACACTGTCTGCCACCGCACCCTAGTGCAGCGCCTCAGCAATGTCGGAATCCAGGAGAAGGCACTGGAATGGATCGTCTCCTTCCTCGACGGAAGAACACAGAGAGTCCGCCGACCACCGTACAAGTCAGAGGCCACCGAAGTCATCTGCGGCGTCCCTCAAGGATCCTCGCTGAGCCCTACCCTCTTCAACGTCTACATGAGCCCCCTCGCGGCCATCGCACGCCAACACAACCTCAACATAATCTCCTACGCCGACGACACCCAGCTGATCCTCTCCCTGACCAACGACCCCGCCACCGCCAGAGCCAACCTGCACGAAGGGATGAAGGATGTAGCCGAGTGGATGACGACCAGCCGCCTGAAACTGAACTCAGACAAGACGGAGGTCCTCATCCTGGGCTCCTCGCCCACCGCCTGGGACGACTCCTGGTGGCCCCCCGCCCTGGGCACCGCACCCAAACCGACGAACCACGCACGCAACCTGGGCTTCATCCTGGACTCCTCCCTCTCCATGACCAGACAAGTCAACGCAGTCTCCTCGTCGTGCTTCAACATCCTGCGCATGCTACGGAAGATCTTCTGGTGGATCCCCACGGAGACCAGGAAGACCGTCACCCAGGCCCTCGTCACCAGCCGACTGGACTACGGCAACGCCCTCTACGCCGGAACCACCGCCAAGCTCCAGAAGAGACTCCAGCGGATCCAGAACACCTCAGCCAGACTCATCCTCGACATCCCACGAAACAGCCACATCTCAGGACACCTGAGAGACCTGCATTGGCTCCCCGTCAACAAAAGAATCACCTTCCGTCTCCTCACCCACGCACACAAAGCCCTACACGATCAAGGCCCGAGCTACCTCAACAACCGAATCAACTTCTACGCTCCCAAACGCCACCTCCGATCAGCCAGCCACGCCCTCGCCGCCGTCCCACGCAACCGTAGAGCGACAACAGGAGGAAGGTCCTTCTCCTACCTGGCCGCCAAGACCTGGAACTCCCTCCCGGCCGACCTGCGCCTGACCCAAGACCACCTCTCCTTCAGGAAGAAGCTCAAGACCTGGCTGTTCGAGCAGTAACGGCACCCCCCCCCCCCCCCCCTTAGCGCCTTGAGACCCTACGGGTAAGTAGTGCGCTCTATAAATGTCTTTGATTGATTGATTGATTGATCGACTCGCTCTGTGTGAGATCCTGTGCCAGAAATCATTGGATATGTTAGAGGAACCTTGCCACTCTTATGGATCTTTGGGATAAAGTGAATTATTAGGATTTTAGCATTTGTGATATCCACATATCTGAATTTATCTTCACTTAGTAATCCAATGTAAAGCTATTCCAACAACGTTATATGTAATCTTTGTTTGGACTCCCTAATAACAGAGGCATTCTTTGGCAGGTCGTTATTGATATCAAGTTTTCAATTTACTTGCATGTCATTGTCCGAGTATTTCATTACAAGTACATTACCCCCCTTGTCTGCTTGTTTGATAATTATTGAAGTAACACCCTTCAAACATTTCAATGCTGCATATTCATCTTTATGCAAATTGAAATGTTTCTCGTGAGTAAATACATCAAAGTCTTGAAGTACTAGCTCGTAAGAGGTATCCATCACATTATCACTTTGCATTTCTGGAGCAAACTTAGATATACATTTGAGGCCACTTTCTCTAGGGGTTGCTTCAACTATTTCCAGCTGTTATGCTAAATCCTCAATATCTTTATTTTCTTCCAAACTAATCAATGTAGGTATGTATCTACCAATTCATTGATGGTTCGCTCACTTACATCCGCCTTATTCTCCAAGTGTGGTCTCTGTTCTAGTATCTTATCAAAATATGAATTTAGTTTCAATCTATGTGTAAATCATAGTATATGTAGATTTCAGCTTGATTTAACCTTATTCAATGATGCCAAAAGCATACAAAATGAACATCAGAAGTAAAAATCATACACTCTTAAAACAATCAACATTGTACGTATACCCACATACAGGCAGAAAAGATCTCCAGGATGCAGGCATGTATAGTCCTTCCTCTGGGTCTTTTCTGTAGGGTCTTTAACACTGTTGGGCTTTGTTAGAAATGGGATTTCTGGTTGGCTAAGGTTTGCGCCAAAGTCAGGCAGAAACCACCACTCTAGTCAGGGCAAGGAAGTTACACGCCAAAGATAACCCCTGCTCACCCCCTTGGTAGCTTGGCACGAGCAGACAGGCTTATCCCTGAGGCGATGTGTAAAGCGTTTGCGCGCGCACCCAGCAACAACACCCAAGGCCCACCACAAAGGAAACTCCACACAAGGTATTATATAAAAATAACCTTTGTATTATACACAACACATTAGATAAAAACACACACTTTACAATGTGCCAACAGGCACGGGCAGAATTTACAAGGGATTATATATACAGGGGACAGGGCCACATGGACCACTGTCAGGAATTAGCACTTTGTAGGAATAGCACTTAGAACGTAGGAATAATATTTGAGAACATAGCACACAATCACTGTAGCACTAAAAATAGAACATGTAGCACACAACCAGTAACTACTGGTATCAGAACGTACCACCTACGCAACCCTAACCACCTTTAGGAATACCACGCAGGGAACTAGGACCTCACTAGTACCACCTGTACTAGGGGAAAAACAACCACCTAAGTATCACTCTACCTGTAGGGGTCTAAGCACATAAACACAGGAGGCATAAAATACATTTAGAGGTGTAAAGCACATGACGCATAAACACATTCAGAGGTGCAGGAAAGGAAACAAGAACACACTAGTATAATTACTACTAGTAAAACAATCTCCAATGCATAAACACAGTTTAGGAAGGAGAATATCATAAAGACATTGCGCAGGCGCAAAAGTACATATATAAAAATCACCAAGCGCCCTAGGGGAGGGCACAACACCAGATAACTGTCCGCAGGCCAACTGGCCTCTCAGGATGCAGAAATACCCAATATACAAGAATGTCAGGGCGCGACTGCGCAGGCTGCGCAAGCCCGGCGCACAAGGCACAACCTAAACGTTGCAGCTGCCCACGAAGTGCTGGGCAGCTGTAGGGACTGGGGCCTGGCCCTTAGGACACTTATGGCAGTCGTTGGAGCCTGTCTGGGCTCTGAATCAATATTGTGCCCCTTGAGCCTCGCAGGCTCTAAATAATATGCCCCTTGAGCCTCGCTGGCTCTGAACAATAATGTGCCCCGTTCACGTTGGAGCGGCCCGCTGCCTTCCGGGGCCGCTCTAATCACCAGGAAATGCCCCCGTCTGTTGGAGTCCCGTTTGCGGACTCAGAAAGGGGAATCCAAATTTTGCTCACGGGGCGCAGCTGCCCTCTGACAAGTGGGGCAGCTGCGAGAGCCGTCAATGTGCCCCAAAGCAGGCACCAGCTACGGGAGCGCGGGCCCCTCGGGGCTTAGGTACCAAAGGCGGGCCCCCTTTCCTTCCTCCCCACTCACCGGCTGAATCGGAGGCTGCGCTGGTGTCTCCGGTGACGGCGGGAGGCTCTCCGCTTCTCTCCTTGGCGCGCTGCTCCGCTGGACCTTGCAGGGCTCTCACCACTCACGGGAGCCCTGCAGGGGAAGCTGCCACACGTCCGCTTCTCTTCTCCGGCGAGGGCACCGGGGCGCAGGGTAGGCTCCTGCCTGCTCCGGGGCCCAACCAAACAGTCGCGAGTCTTCGGAGGGAGGCGGGGTAGGCTCCCGCCCTCCCACTTCCTGTTGTCCCGGAGTCCCGCCCCCGGCCTGCCTGACTTCCTTCGAGCCCGGCCGCGGCGTTGACTTCTCTCGGCAATAAGAGGGGTAGGCTCCCTCGCGATATGAAATATACGGCGGGGTGGGCACCCGCCGTGAAATTAAGACAAACAAGCTGGGTGGGCACCCGCCAATGACCACGGCAATGTCCCTGGCAGGGTGGGCACCTGCCAGGGGACTTCAGAATCTGTACAGACGGGGCAAACGCCGGGTGGGCACCGGCTTTGAGAAATAAAGCGCTCTGAGCGCTAAAAGGCAATTACAAGCGCTTCCAGGCGCTTGAGGGACAAATAAAGCGCTCCCAGCGCTTTGGCAAATTAAAGCGCTCCCAGGTGCTTTGGGGAGCAGGAAAGTACCAAAGTCCAGCAATGTTCTTCCCTGCATGCAGCAGGGCAGGGGTGGGGGGCAAGGCTGGACCCAGAGCCAGCTCACTGGGCCTCCAGGCAGGGAGGTAGTCCAGGTGGCGGTCCTCTGGTCCAGCAGCAGCAGCAGCCCCCCTCAGGTAAGATCCTGGCAGAGAACAGTTTCTGTGGGGACACAGCCCCATTTTTATACATCAAACCCCTTTGTTCTGGGTTCAGGGTGAGGGGGAAAACCAGTCGCAGCTGGTTGGGGAGCACCCTTGATGTGCTCAGCCCCTCACTCTATTCATTGGCAGGGCTAGGGTCGTCAGTCGCACCGCAGGGGGCGGGGCCAGCATTGTGTGTGGAAAACCCTGTCCTATTCAGGACCCAGGTGTACTCCTCCCACCCATCTAGCTGCTGATCTCCCCATTCACCACTGGGGGACTCATCTTGACACTGGGGAATCCCTAGCCCGTCACATGACATGACCAGCCAATCACGCGACAGACACACTGCACACAGAAGTGCCCACTTCTAGAAGTGGCACTTCCACACTAGGTACATGCACGCCGCACACATCATCGCGCAGCATTCACTCCCACGAGTCCGCACATACCAAACTCGGGCCTGCACACCCCACGCATCAGGAACTACTAGGGACACATACATTCCCCATGCATTCCTAGGGGAGGGCAGGCCTATCTCACCACATGCACTCAGAGCACGCACGCACTTTACCCTGGGACACAGGGAAAGTGCGCAGAAACCAAACAATCACCACACCAAGTCACCAGTAAAAAGCAAAAAAGTTCAGGGGTGAACCTGCCAGAAGGGCCAAGTCCAACAGGCTTCTGATAGAAGAGCTCGTTGAATATGCGACACACCCCACCCAGAGTTACCCTTATATAATCATTTTTCAGTTTTATCAAATTTACAGGGTTGTGATTGACTTGGGGGACATGGTTGAGGGTTGCTGTGAGTGAAACTCTGCTCTTGACTCTACTCCTCTAGGCTTGAGAGCAGATTTCCTGGTGGAAGTAAGAGGATTCTTCCCATCTCGGAAATGAATGACAATGTGGTGTTCCAGCGTTAACCAGTGGGCTAGATAACTCCCATGGTATTCAAAGGTCATTGAAAATCCTCAGTTGGAATGTCGCTGGTTTGGCCGGTTAGCTCCCGAATGATGGCTGGCTGGAATATGTCAGGAGGAGAGAGAGGTGTGTCGTAGCGGCCAGAGTGGCTAACTCCAGAGCGCGGGGCTCACGGTTCGATCCCCAGCACTGGCGGCAGCTCAGCATCATCTGACTCTGGGCAATAGCTTACTTAACTGCCCTGACAACACCCAGTGTTTGAGACCCTTAACGGTGATTAGTTCACACTTTACAAATATTGGATTGATTGATGTAGTTTACTCTTTGGAAACCTGGTCGACCAATTATGTTTTTAGTGGGGATTAATCTTGCTTTTCAGTCGTGTCTGCACTCCCTTGCCGGTTGGACATGCGTGGACAGAGCTTGCCACTTGGTTCAAAATATCTCTGGGGTGTAGTATTGCCGTGCTAAACACAGATTCTGATTTAATACATGCTTTTTTACTCTTTTGATCGATCTATAGGTGAGTTGCAATCGAGGAATGTTGGGCTAAAAGCGATATTAGCTGGGGACTCCAGTGCCCTTGATGGTGAAAGCCTGTGTTCAGTAGATACGTGGGGGTGTACCCCACAGGGGCAAGGTTGAAGTGGTTACTATCCGTCTCTTTACGTCTCCAGGTTTTATATGTCTAATAGTATGGAGCTCACAGGGGCATCCTGTAATATTATTCCTACCTATATTTCTGGTGAACTTCAGTTGGTGATTTATGACATTTTTGTTTCTAGACATCTAGTACCGCGGGTTTTTTACGGGTCAATTGAATGTAATATGTTTAGTGATCATGATCCGCTGAGTATTATAGTGGCCACCCCAGCAGTGAGGTGACCCAAGGTAAGGGGAGTTGGGGGGATTTGGAATTAAAGGACAACAGAAGGCTAGTTTGTAGGGGGTTAACATGAAAGCGATCATGTCTAACCTTTGTGCAGCCTACCTACATCACTTGACCGCTGTTTAATATCTAATCTGGAACCCACACGCTCCAGGGTGGTATTTGAAGAGCTGGGCCAAGAGGTGAGAGATATTTTAATGAAACCAGTCAGATGGAAGGTGGCTGAACATCAATCTTGGTTTTCTGCTAGATGTTGGAGCCAGGAGAGCCCAACTGCATCGGGCTCTCCTGGCTGAACCCATAAACCGAGGTTTTGTTTTTGGCCACAGGAAGGAGTATAAGCTTGCCCCAAAGCATAGGAAATGTGTAAATCTTAATTAATCAACTTTGATCTGTATTGTATCCATGTTGCAAAGGAGCAAAACTTTCTTTCTTCAAAAGATCGAACTCATTCTTCTCTAGAGGTCTAGCTGATAGATTTGTCACTATGCTGTCTCCTTGAAACCTCCCCTTGGGCTCTTGTTCTATTGCTACTTTTCCCCCCAGTTTTAGCTGTTATTGTTTGCCTCGCTGTCCTTGAGGACCCGGGCTTGTCTTTCCTTTCATTAATGTTCCCTGTCCTAACAATCTAATCTGCTTTAGTTCTTCTAAAAAAGTGAATAATGTAATCTGTGTGTTATCATTATTGGAGCTCATCTGAATACTGGTCACTGAAATATGAGACTCTGACCTACTTAAATTGCCTTCTGCGTGGATGTTGAACGCTCTGTAGTTCAATATCCCGTCTATTGCCTTCCCTACCATCTGTGTTTTTCTTACGAATAGTAATATCATATCTGTGTGCATAGGTATACACCCACACAGACTGGTAGTTCCTTTCATCATGTAAACAAAAAAAAAAAATATTTTGCTTCTTGTAACTTAAACATCACCTCTTCCAATATAGTGCAATTATTTTCTGTGTTTCTGGAAAATGTAGGACCATAATCTCTTCCGTGATCTTAAAGCATGCACATATGATCTCTAGAGGTCTCTTTCAATTTTTTATCTCATCTATTTGCACTTTCATCTTCTAAATCCTCTACTGTAGGAAAAATGAATTCTGAGACCTCTTCGATTACAATCGACCTCTAGATATTTTTTCAATGTTAAAGAATCCACCATTTGGAGGATTCTTGTTTTGTTAATCTTTCTACTTTAAGAATTAAGTCTGAGTCCTCTTGGTTTTGAACTCTATGTTCATCTTCTCCACATAAAGTTTATTAACACTTAATTAGCTAATACTTCATGTTTATTTAAATGTTTCACCATATTAATTTAGCTTCTGTTGGTTCCAAATGAAATATCCAAATAAATCCAAAAATTAGTACATAGGCTGCCTTTCTTCTCCTTTACATCAACAAATTCCACAAGAAAAGAGCCTCCGGAGAATTACTGCCCGTCGCCTCTCTCCTCTAGAACCCAACCCCTATTGGTGCAGTCCAGATTAATTTTATCTCAATGGGAGGATACTACTTAGTCATTGACAAAGTAGATGTTCCTGATCACGATGTACTCAAATGCTTCCATAATTTTGTATCCTTTTATTCCATATTTGAGTTAAAAAAATAAACTCTTCAACCACAGTGCTGCCACACAGCCAATATTTGTTTCCAGGTGCTACCCCTTTTTTAGGCTGTAACGAACATAAAGGGACATGAATAAGTTTCAAGTCCTTTAAGATCGATAAAATATATTTAATTGTACGACTACACATTTAGTCCCACCCAGCCACTCAACAAATGCCTATATTCTCACAGTTAATCTCCATCTGTGATTTTACATCCCACCCAGCACAAAAATACAAATATAAACAACACGGACGATCATGATCACTTCACTAACATGATCTCATAGCCTGTCGGCTCAAGTGAACACTCTTCGCTCATAGGAAAGCCCCATGAATTAATACCTCAGGAGATTAGTTCATAGATTGAATTGTTTTTTTATATTCCTTCGATATACTCAATCTTTCCAAAGACGAGGAGTCACCTCAATTACTATTTATACCACATTATGGCAATCTGCAGAGACCGAAGGTTTTCCATCATATGATTGTCATTATTATACATCGATACAGAATATCTTTGCTTATGTGTGGGATCGTGGAATATAATTTGTGATTCTGGGATCCTGCATATCAGTGAAGAGAATCTCTTTAAAAAAAATGGAAGAATGTAAAGTCGCTTATAAAAAGATCAAATTTACTTTTTGTTCTTGTTTTCTCTTGAAAATAGTTTTTACAGTTATATGCAGATGGCACTTAAATTAATCTCTGTTATCACTGACTGATTGAACCAGACAAATACCAGCGAATGGTGGAACTAAGCTAATATCACTGAATGATTGAATTAAGCTGACATTTCCGAAAGATTGAGCCTCACTCATGTCACCAATTCATTAAATCAATCTAATGTCAGTGAAGGACTGAAGAAAACGAATGTCACTGAATGAATACAACTTATATCACTAAATGATGGAACCAAGCCAATGTCACCAAATGATTTAACAAAACAAATGTCACTGAATGACTAAACAAAGCGAACATTTCCGAAAGATTGAAGCACGCCAATGTCACCGAATCATTGAGCCAAACTAATGTCAGTGAATGACTGAAAAACATAAAAAACCACTGAAGGATTGAACCACACTAATGTCACCGAATGAATGAGACCAATCTCACCAAATGAGGGAACCACACCACTATCGCCAAATGATTGAACAAGACTGTCACTGAATGAATGAAACTAAAAACATCACTAAATCATTGAACTAAGCTAATATCACTGAATCGTTGAACTAAGCTAATATCGCTAAATTATTAAATTAAGCTAATTTAAGTGAATGATTGAACAAAACTAACATCACCGAATGATTAAACCACACTAATATCACTGAACGATTGAACAACACCAATATCAACGAATGATTGAACAACACCAATGTCACTGAATGAAACTAACATCTCCAGATGATTGAACCACACTGATATCACAGATTTATTGAGCCAAACTATTGTCACTGAATAATCGAACAAAACTAATATCACAGAATGATTGAAACAAGCTAATATCATTGAATGATAGAGCCACATGTATCCGAGATGGAGGGAATGTTTCTCTCATTTGCAAGTGGGAAGATGAGGTGGACCGAAGTCTTGGTGTCTCCATTATTGCCCTTGTCTCTCTCTGCGTAAGGCTCAGCAAGCACTAGGATCTCAGAGTTGGAACCAAACAACAAAACTGACCTACATTTGTTGAGCTGACTGCTTTCACCTGAGTGTCCATCTGTGATATCTGCTATCCTGTTTCTCGCATGTCTCCGCATTGGATTTATCATTTTTTTGTATTGGATTGTTTGAGATACATCACCTCAGGTGCCACCGGGAGCATAATCGAGGTTGTTTCCAACACTGGTGTTTCCAACTATGATACGGATTTATTGTTGTATCACCTGTTGAGACTGCAGTGGGGGAGCATGGCCCAAACAGTTGAACTCATCCTGTTGGGTTTGACAGCAGAAGCCCTGGAGGACTTTAATAACTGGCTACATTACAGGTGCTATAACCAGACTTTTCAAACCTCCACCAGGCTTTAGCTTTGTGATTAATCTGCAGTTAGGACTGAAATACTATTTTTGTTTGTATAACGGGAAGGGGCTCAGGTGAAGACTTCTGTGGTGCTGGAAGCCAGTGGTAATGGTCCTGGTTATCTGTATTGGACCCGCTTGTCTTGTAGGCGAATGAAAAGTACCTCTTGTTGGACTAGTGCTGTGGGTACACAGGAAGCGCATGAAGCGGGATGTTGGGTGTGACAATAGTGATTGTTGTCACGACATGCATGTGCATTAGTCCCAATAGAGCACTACGCATTTGTACCACCATTTTGATGTATTGTTTTTGATAGTTTTGGTTTTCATGATGCAGTTTGTGTGCTATATTGTTTTTATGAATTATGGTTTTGTTATTCATTGCACGCCTTTGTGAAACAATCATGTCAAAATTGTGCGGAGTTGGACTTTCATTTCACTGTGAATATTTCCTTCCCTGATGTTGGTGGTTATTAGCATAGTATTTTTGCATTAGTTTGGCAGGAATTTGATGATCCCTTTGACCGCTTAAGTGGTAATTCCCTGTGATTGATGCACGTGTTGCGAGTGGTGGCTTCACGTACAATCGACGCTTCACAGAAGCCATTGCTTCGTTTAGCTCGCCATTATGAGCATATTGATATAGCATTATGGCTTTAAATAAATGATGGCTCTCATTCGCAGGCTGTCATTTTATAGTGCTGGACGCTTAACTGGTCTCATAAGGTACTTTTCATTCTGCTTCGTAATTGCCTGCTTCATCCCAAGGCTGCCTGTGTGAGGGAGGGAAGGTGAGGCCAAAGACACGGCTCGTTGTGTTGTAGGTGGCCTTTAAATTTGAAGCAGTCTGGGCCAGCGAGTCATTGTGAATACCAAAGAGCAATATGTTCGCATTCACCGCCCAGACATTGCCCCTTTTATGATTATTTTAATACCAACTAGAGTTGCAATACCAACTTTACTGTTTCTTATTTTGAAGACAAGAGGTGCAAGAAAATACCTTACCTTAATCCTTAAGAACAAGGAATGCACATACAATCTGTGCTGTCTCTTTGACTTTAATGCATTGTAAATGTACTCGATACTAGCTGAAGAAGTGGTATCAGTTTTCAGAACGTTACGTTCAGGGGGATTTTCATGGATGTTCAGAAACACTGAAGATCATTTCCTGCATACAGGATTGCAGAATGCAAAAAGCCCTAATTCAGGTAATCTGAAACCTTGAAGGCCTGTTCTAGACCAGGTGATGGAATACATAGCAAGAAGGTAGGCTGTACAGATGCTGGCATTTGCCCGGACGTTGAGTGAAATTAGGCTCCTAGGAGACCGACGGTCCCGATATACGAGTGATTGGGAACACGCTTGCAGTTGGTGATAGTCCTGATATGACTAATTTAATCAACGGCATAAAACAAACGAACATATATAATGGTACCCCTTCATTTTGGGAATGGAGCCATAAGGCCCAGCGAAGGATTCACTTATCTATAAGGATTCCACATTTGATTAGGACAACCCTAAGAGTCTCATTGGTTAAATTGACATGGGTTCCAAAGAGGGACATAGAAATTCTGTCTTGAAAAAGGTGGTTACCATTCATATAACACCGCCGAAACACGTCGACGCACTGGATATACTAAATCCATTCAAAATGCTGGCATAATTGATAAGGAAGTTTGTACTAATCATATGCCTGTTTTTTTATTTTGTCTATGGATTCGTTCACAAACTACAAAGAAGTGTACTGCCGTATATGTTGTCTCTTTTTGTCTCTCAACTTTATTTCCAACTTTAATCCTTGTGTGAACTACAGCGTATTTTATTATATTGTGTTAAATATTGAGGCCACGCTTGCATTGGAACCTTTTTGTTATTTTTATATCTTTATTTTGATATTATCATGAATTGCACAATGGAAATGTTATATAGTCATGAAACATCTTTTTATGTATGGAAAAATGTTTTAACTTATGATTGAATGCTTGTGTGAAACAATTTTTAAACTCCTTTTTCCCAATAAATATATGATACATTTTCCCTCCATTTGAGTACTTGTGACACTACAACTATAGACCTTTTGGGCTTTGTAATGTTTGGAATATGAGTGTAAGAGGATCCGCGGGTATGTAACACAGGGTTATCAGACTTGTCATTACAAAGAATTATGAGGGCCTACTCTTGTGGGTAATACCTGTGCTATTTCATTACAGCATGCCAATATCCATGTTGAAGTAGCTCCAGGATATTTTGGCATGTGCTTGAGTGTTGGAATTTCAGCCCCTATCCTTTGGTGCTTCTGATATATATTTTGCGTCCTGATGATGACCCTGCTCTAAATTTCAATGCTCAGGGGTCGAAACGTCGACAAATAACATATGTGGACTGTGCTTTGAAGAATTTGATGGTGGATATCAACACTCGTCTTGTGGGTGTTGACTTGAGACATTCTGTTGTCCTTAGCCACGTGTATATATTTTTGTACATAGCATGTATGCACTTTTTGCTCACTATATATCACTTTCACTGCACCGTCACCTGTTAGGAGCACCATGTATAAGTAATATACTATACTGTTGATTTGATTCATATATTCTTAAATAAGATATGTATAACAAATGCACGAAGCCCATAACTGAAACTTACTCAGACTTTTTTTTCGATCCCTGCTTTAACACTATTGCCGTGGAAGTCAAGGGCTATACTTCCCCCATAGAGACCACTTTATCTTTTAACAATTGGGCAAATATTCAGGCAGCCACCCCATGCCCTAAAGAGCATTCAAAAGTCTGGGCGTCTGGATAGATAACAAGCTTACCTTGGAGGTGCAAGTGCAAAAATGAGCTGCCCGCTGTTTGTTTTCTGAGAATGCGCAGTAAAATCTTACTGTTCTTACTTCCAACTGCTATTAGACTTGTGGTTCAAACATTAGTCTTGTCTCGTTTTGACTATGGCAACTCTCTTTATCTGGAAGCCTTTAATAGGTAGTGAGAAGGCTTCAAGTTGTCCCGGGATTACCGGGTTGCCCCTTTTATTCTAGGAATATAACGATTCTGGCCAGCACATTGAGACCGATGCTTGGAGGAGTTCTTGCAGCTCAGCTATGAGTCTTCAGGGGAGGGGGCTGCAGCATCAGGACCTCCACAAATCCTGGACTTCTGCAAAGACAGCAACCTGGTGCTGCAAACCTATGGAGTGTAGTCGCTGCTGATGCAAGCTTCCGGCCCCTGGTGCGAGGACCTTGTGTTTGCCTTCCAGTCTGCAGATCAGCCACTTCCAGAGCAGGGACCAGCTCTCGTGACCATCTCTGAAGCTTTCTGCATGAATCTATGCGAGATGAATCCAGAAATGGATGTGTATTGGAAGGCGCGCACCAGACAGCCACGGCTACGTCAGATCAGGGGACTCCGTTGCACCCCAGCATCCAGAGTGGTTTAGCCAGATGTTTCTGCAAGACCAGCTCCTAGGACATTCAAGCCAGAATGGATTTAACCCCTAAAGAGGGCAGTGTTCATACAGCACTCTATACATCCCTTGTAGACACAACTGCACAGCACACACCCTAGAGAAAGTGAAGGGCCCCAGTTATTTGGGAGGTAATACATTGTTCTAATGGAGTGGGGGGTGTAGATGTCCCACAGAACGCCAAGTTAGAAGTCTTGCTTCCCTTCATTCAGAGCAGCTACTATTAACCGTATTTCTATCTACTGCTTGGTGAGGGGGTACCAAGTACCCCCCACGACGGGTTAGGGTGCTTTTTGAATATGCTGCCGGAATAAACAAGAACAGCATGAAATACCTCCAGTGGGTTCTGAAGATGCCAACCACGCTGGTAAACAAGCTTTGCAAAGCCAGTGAGTCTAGCCTTGTGAGGCTGTTGAGATGGATAATGTATTTTTATTGGAAGAATGTGCTGAAAAAAAGAAAACCAGTGGCTGCCATAGGCGTGCATTAAAAACCTGTCATTTCAAATTAAAAAAACAGTCCCTGATGTGGCCATTTTACTAGTCATTTTATATATAAAGACTTCCATTTGTACCATGCATTTATTATTTCCGTTAGATGTGAAGGAGACAAGAATAAATCACCAGCTAACCAAGCACTCAAAGTACAGTTCTCTACAGGGTTACCTAAACATGCTAAAACCTAAAAAAGTAGTCAGAAAATAAATCACAATCTACCTGGGCGCCTGACGTGCTAGCAAAATAAGCACCTGCTATTTAAAGTTCATACAAAACATAACTAGAATGAAAAAAGCACCCTTGGCGCCAAGTTTAGCGCTGAGGAGAAAGGGACAATGTTTGGAGGCGGTGTGCTGTCACTTGCTGTGAAGTGAGCCAATGGGTGAAGTGGGCTGACCCATGCCGTCACTTCCTGTGAAGTGAGCCAATGGGTGAAGTGGGCTGACCCGCTGCCCTCTGTTATATGCTGTGGTGGGCGGATGCAACATCCGATCAGCAGGTTTAGCAGCTCAATGGATGAAGCACAAAGTGATCAAAAGTCTGTTTATATGTATATATATATCATAGTATTTTTTTGGACAAAGAATATTCTAGTGAAAGCTGCCTCGAAGGCCAGACCTAGATAGCGTAGCACGATGGCGCAGCGCCCACTCATTGCACGGATGTCCAGCCCTAAGCCCTGACAGTCCGTTGATCCAAACCCGAAGAAAATGACCTTTTAAGACACTTTGAAGACTTATGTTTTCAACTTAAACTTTAAAGGGCCTAACTTTCAAGGCTTCGTTACTATTATGCTTCATATGCTTACCCCTAAAACAATTTTTAATTTTTATTTATTATGATGCCTTTTTCTTTTACTGCTGAAGTTTTAGCTGGCGTTTAGTTTTTATTTGATATAATATTTTTGTTGGTTTTTATAGCTACCTTTGAATGGGCTGGAAGTTCTTTATTTGCTCCCTGTATTTCATGTTTGCTGATTCCCGCCTCCCCCACTCGCTGTCTCTGCTAGGCAGTGTTTTGGGCAGTCATGGCCCACCTCTGTGAATATCTGGCTTTAGGGGGGATGCTAGAGCTGAGTACAAGTTTTAAACAAACAGGAACCCTTCGCCTTTTCTCCCGCAGTGCACTCATTTCATCATCTTTCAAAGGCGGAAATCTGGGGTCGCCCCTGGTTGAATATAGACGCAATAACCCCATTTGCTTTCTGACTGGCTGCCTTTAAGTGAGTTCAGATACATTCTGGCTTGATTTCAAGGCCTGCCTTCTTAAAAATAAACATATTTAATAACGCAGGTCACTATGGAAAATGAAACAACTGGTGCTTAAGCTTTAATAGGTGAAGTAAAAAAATGCATTATGTATGAGGAGCTGTATAAATTTCCATTTAAACTTGCCTGTGATTAATGCAAGCACTCACGGTCAGTAAGTAAATGGCCAGCTACTTCTGAGTTTAAAGGATTGCACGTATGCGGTAAATTGTTGCGAGAGCCCCTCTGATTGGCTCTAATGAACATCTGCTATGTATGCACCGTGCACTTTATTGGGAATTCTCTGCTGCAGTATTTAAACCTGCCCAAGTGGAAAATTAATCTGCTTTCATTATGGAGTTTACTAGATGCAACTGCATAATGTGTTTTAATATATTCTTTGTATGGAAAAAGACTTTGTGGGCTTTTAAAGCCTCCCGCCACCTTACGAAGGACCACTAAGGGGGTCTGATGCTCTAGGACCCTATTATCAAAACATTCTCGCAGTCTCGACAACAGAGAGGAAGGGGGCAGTCCCTGAAGCCAGAACACTCAAGCCCACCCATACTAAACAAGGGTTGACAGACACGCCCATTAGCTTTCCAAGTGGGAAGATTGCCATGCCACAAAGGCATTGTGTCCCCTCCCCCATCAACCCACTCTGTCAGTCACAAAAGACATCCCAGGGGAGGGTGGGCAGCAGCTTCCTTCACAGGCTCCAGATCTACCCAACAGCAACATCTCCACATGTGACTATGAGCTGCTGAATCCCCCCCCCCCCCCCCCATATAGCTTTAGCGCAACACCTCAATCACAGCTCTTCTGAGATCTCCCAGGACCTTAGGAGTCAACCTACTAGTTAATTCCCCCTCAGCACCCAAATAGCCTGAAGGTCCCGGATGTGTGAGAAGACGGTAATGACAACTCTTAAACTCCACTGACATGTGCATCACAGTCCCAACTCTCTGATGAACTGTCCCATAATATCGTACGTGAGCCAAACAACGGGGTGAGGTGGGACCTTGCGACGGTCCACGTGGAGGAACATGCAGCTGCACAGTCTATGCTCCGGAGGCACATCCTTCGTTCACGTCATCGTTGACTCTAGAACCTCACGTAACTCATCCTTACTTCAATGCACAGAAATGCTGCATGTGCTGCCTGAAGAGTCTACAGTATGAGAGGAAAGAAAGCTGGCCAACAAAGCAACGACGGATCCTCTTCTAACTTGTCTATTCTCCTTAACCAGCCGTCCACACCCCAAGCCGGCCGCTACAACCCTTGCCATCTGCCTTTGACCCCTGGGCCACCTAAACCAATACTACACACCTCAAAGAGAATGAAGGCACCCCACTGAGCCACGTCCCACGACTATCACGAAGGGCCACTTGTATTTGTATTTTGGTGTTTAATAAAGCACAGCTTCTGTAGTAGCACATCAAGACACTGAGAAACTCTGGAAGCAACTCAATATGGATCAAAGGCGGCCTTCAGATGCTTTCTGGTGTGTCCGAAGACAGAGAGTCTTCCAAAGCATTGTCTCTCACAACAGAGATGTAGAACAAGCCAGGAAGAGTTGTCAGCTCTTGACTGAGAAACCACCCAGCCTCGGAAGGAGCAAGAAGAAACGCAGGCATCTTAGAGGCGCGTAAACTGGAATGTATTATAGATGTGGTGCTGTGATGAGGAGGTAGCAGATTACGAAACCTTACACAAATTTTGAGATTACTTTTATTCAAACTAAATTCAATAATTGAACAAGTTGTCATGATCTTTGGTCGCATGAGGTGTCTCTTCAAGGCAAATTGAAACTCACTGAGTGTGGTTCATGCTCTTTTGGAGCTGGGTGTAGGAGACTGGAATGTTCAGATTAGCTGTGGGATGATTTGTACGAGGGTGGATTATGTCAATATAAATTCTCTAGTTTGTAGAGTGCCCTGTTTTTTAGCTGACAACCATCGAGGATGTGTTAGATTTGAGTTTAGGAAGGATGAGTAAAGTTCGAGTGGGGAAATGAATAACCTTTCCAAATGGAAAGAAGGAGTATAGATTGAGGGGCCATAAGTACGCAGTTTCAGTAGTCCAGTCTGGAGAGTACCAAAGATGCTTAATGGATTGTGACTGTGGAATGGGAGAGAGGAGTGTGCTTTCCCACTTGCACTAAGCTGACCTGGTATTGACTGTTTTTAATGAGTCCATACTCCATGAGCGACTAAGAATAACTCTGAGGTTTCAACCTGATGGAGAGAAAGCTAAGTTGTGGCTTGGACCATTGGGGGGAGGTCTGGAGCATATGGAAGTGGGGCCAAGAGAGGGGTGCTTTTGTGGAAGAAAAGTAAGGAACTACATTTTTGTGAACTGGAGCATCAAGCGTGAATAGCTCATCCTTTGGCAAATTGTAGTCCGTCTGGCATTCGTGATTGGATTTGGGTAAACAAGTTGGGAAAAGGAAAACGATTTGTGTTCAGATGGGGTACAGATGGTAGGAGTAGCCAAAAGTAGAAATCTCACCAAGAAAGATAATGTAAGCAGAGCATAGAAGAGTCTTCATGAATGCGCCTTGGGGAACACCACTCAACTCGGAAGAGGGATGACCGGGATAGGTTTCAGTCCCATACTATGAAGAAAGAGTAGTTTGAGCGATAGAATGATAACCGTTGTAGAGTAGCTCCTGTGATAGCGATGTTATGACCCCTGTGTTCGGGTACCAGCACACAATGCAGCGACGCCAATCTCAAGAGGTATGAACAGCCTGTTTCAGCTTCAGTGAACGCCGCATTCTATTCCAGCTTCATTTTGTGGATCACTTTTTCTTCAAATATTGATAAGGTGCATTGCACTACTTCAGTCAGAATTTATTCAGGCACCCTTGTGAGGGAATACAAAAAGGTGCTCAGATGTTGACTGCTCCAAGGCAGTCTTGACTGCTGCCCTTCACAATCCAAGCTTCTGCAGGAGGACAGATGTGGTGTCATCAATAGTCATTAAGTGTAACATCTTTTAAACCAATCACGGGCCTGTCCTTGGATTTCTAAAAAACTGATCTGACATAACAAAAATGATGGGCGATGTTGAACCCGTGCAACGACACCCAGAGTATATGGGGGTCACTTGAAGTTTATGCAGTGCTGCTAACAACACCATCATGTACAGAATGAGGTAAATCTTACTTTCTGGTAAACTTCTAGAAATCCCAAGGCTTTAATTCTGACAAAGCTGCCCTCACTCATTGTTTCGCGGTTTCTTAGTAGGGCAAAGAGTTGCCTGATAGTCCATCATTAGTTTGGCAAATGTAAATTGTGACTGGAATTCACCTATTCTAGAATATCCAAGTTAGGGTGTCTAAGCCACACGATCTCCTGGTATCTGAAATACATCTTGTACTTGATGAGAGAGCTTTTTTGCCTCAGCTGATCTAGGAAAGAGATGTGATGACTCTGATCAGCATCAATGATAGTCTGTCCATCACTTAGCCCCAAGAAGAATGAACTGCCTCCACAGGCACGTCATGTGGGAAGTGAAGGACTTCAGTGTCTGAACTGATGCAGTTTTTCAACAGGTTTTCTGCAGTTGTATAAAACATTGTCCTGCAGATAATGCCTCTGTAGAGGATATTTCCTGTGTTGTAAGCAAAAGATGCTACAGAGAAGGAGTCCTTTGACCACATTTCTGTAGGGCATGCATTTCCCTGATTCCTAAACCTGAGAGAGACGAGCTTTCAATGTAAACTATGGACTTATTCCGCTCCAACAACCAGTACTCCAGATTTCACTTTAGAAGCCCCTGATGGACCTCATCAATAAGTTCCCCATTTTGCGGTGTATAAAATAAAGTGAACCCAGAGCGAAGCCATGCCTGGGGCATCCAATGCTACTGTACAAACCCTTCAGAGGAGGGGCTTCCTTCATCCAGGAGACCCTCTCTGGAATAATGCAGCATTAACAATAGAGTATAGGCCATTATATGACATGACCATCTGGACAACGGGATCCAGACCATTGAGCACAAAAGTTCATCTGGTGCTCTTAAATCCTTCACAGAACTCTCTACGGAGCTTTATGTGCACTAAAGCCAGTTTAGGAAATATTTGCAATTAAGACGCTGACCAAGCTCGAGTCACAGCCATGATGTGACGCCACCGTTCTGGCTGTTTGGTTAGATGGAACGCTTCCTTAGGCGTAGGTGGCAAGCAGGATTCCCATAAACATGCACTGAGGAAGAATGGTCAGATCTTACGGGGACTCATGACGAAGGTCTTAACGAAGCATGTTCTAAATTTAGCTTCTTTAAGGTCCTACAGGACTGGACCCGTTACAAGCTTCAAGGGCTAAAATGTCCTCTCTTCAAGCTGGCGGCGCTGACGTGCAGAGGGTGACCTACATCACACTCACTGGCACTTTCCTAATATACAAATCTACTGATGTCTCATTTGACGCCTTTTGCTTTAAAAAAAATATATATATTAAATTGGGATTTGTCCATTAACCCTTCACCAGTGCTTGCAATGCTACAAGACACACACAAGATTAGAGGGATGAATAACCGTAAAACAATTAAACGACTCAGCTGTTGCACTGCCAAAATGATGTCCTCTCAGACTTTTGAATAGGACAACGAAGCCTGCATCTAAGAATTGGATGGACTCGATATCCTTGATAGAAGTACACAAGAGGCTGATCGATAAACGTAATGATCAACCTCACATGTTAAATTATATTTGGGGCCATTTCTTTAATAATAGTCTTTCATTCGTACTTGTCCTATCTTGGGGAAAGCAAGGGATGGCTAGAGGACTCAAAACTAAGTCCTATTTCCTGTGTTAACCTTGATCTCTGGTAGGAAGTTTCCAATGTTTTCTTTAAAGATATTCAGAGTAGCTTTTTCTTCTCCTTTTTTTGTAAATATTATAGATATATTTGCATAGATATGTTTGTAAGGTTGGTTGAAGAATTTGAGCGTATTGTGTTACTTCTCCTTTTTCACATTGGACAATATGATAGAAATTGCCGGCTTATTCAATTTATGATATCCCTTTTTGACTTGTGTTCAATCTTTAAGTGGTAACTCACTGTCCATGTAAGAATGTGCATCAGTTGTCTGTGAAAATCTAAATAAAAACATGCATACTCTATCACCCCCATGGTTCTAGAAGTAAGGTGGCCAGGCTGTGCTTCAGGTGTAGGTCTGAGCATCCAAAACCAAGTGGCCAGGGTTTGCGTAGCCTGAAGATTAGTGACCACACCTCTCCAAAGGCATCAAAAACCATGCAGGAGGAGTTGTGATCACACTACTCCATAGGCATCTAGAACCAGGCAGGAAGAGTTATGACCACACCACTCCAGAGGCATCAGGAACCAGGCAGGACGAGTTATGACCACACCACTCCATTGGCATTAAGAACCAGGCAGGAAGAGTTGTGACCACACCCCTCCAGATGCATCAAGAACCAGGCAAGAAGAGTTACCAGGCAGGAAGAGTTGTGACCACACCACTCCAGATGCATCAAGAACCAGGCAGGAAGAGTTGTGACCACACCACTCCAGATGCATCAAGAACCAGGCAGGAAGAGTTGTGACCACACCCCTCCAGATGCATCAAGAACCAGGCAAGAAGAGTTACCAGGCAGGAAGAGTTGTGACCACACCACTCCAGATGCATCAAGAACCAGGCAGGAAGAGTTGTGACCACACCACTCCAGATGCATCAAGAACCAGGCAGGAAGAGTTGTGACCACACCCCTCCAGATGCATCAAGAACCAGGCAAGAAGAGTTACCAGGCAGGAAGAGTTGTGACTACACCACTCCAGATGCATCAAGAACCAGGCAGGAAGAGTTGTGACCACACCACTCCAGATGCATCAAGAACCAGGCAGGAAGAGTTGTGACCACACCACTCCAGAGGCATCAAGAACCAGATAGGAACAGTTGTGACCACACCACTCCAGAGGCATCAAGAACCAGATAGGAACAGTTGTGACCACACCACTCCAGATGCATCAAGAACCAGGCAGGAAGAGTTGTGACCACACCACTCCAGATGCATCAAGAACCAGGCAGGAAGAGTTGTGACCACACCACTCCAGATGCATCAAGAACCAGGCAGGAAGAGTTGTGACCACACCACTCCAGAGGCATCAAGAACCAGGCAGGAAGAGTTGTGACCACACCACTCCAGAGGCATCAAGAACCAGGCAGGAAGAGTTGTGACCACACCACTCCAGAGGCATCAAGAACCAGGCAGGAAGAGTTGTGACCACACCACTCCAGAGGCATCAAGAACCAGTCAGGAAGAGTTGTGACCACACCACTCCAGAGGCATCAAGAACCAGGCAGGAAGAGTTATGACCACACCTCTCCATTGGCATCAAGAACCAGGCAGGAAGAGTTGTGACCACACCACTCCAGAGGCATCAAGAACCAGGCAGGAAGAGTTGTGATCACACCACTCCATAGGCATCAAGAACCGGGCAGAAGAGTTGTGATCACACCACTCCATAGGCATCAAGAACCAAGCAGGAAGAGTTGTGATCACACCACTCCATAGGCATCAAGAACCGGGCAGAAGAGTTGTGATCACATCACTCCAGAGGCATCAAGAACGGCCCCTCCTCAAGGTGTTCGTTACCCTCCTGGCCCCACAGGTACAGCAGCCATCCCCTCTCCCTGTAAGAAGGACCGCTCAGTGTGCAAACTAAAGGTCACTGATGTGCCTCAAAGCAGTCACCCTCTTTGTAGACAGGACCCTACGGAGATTATGGACGTCCCCCTACGTATGTATGGGCGAGCTATTGCAAGAGGTCAACCTGTGACATTTTCGATAAATGCTTTGTCCTTTTAACAAAGTATGTGATTTGGAAAAGGTTTTGTCAGGAAATTATTGGTTGCAAAATGCAAACTTGTTTAGAGACACAATTTCGGTTAAAGTTCGACACCTCTAATGCTAAACTAAATGTTTAGGTTAGAACAGGGTGAAAGCTTGAAGACGTTTACTTTGTTGTTTATGATTTTGTCGGTCAGTGCTCCACACGTTGATTGTCACAGCTGCTCTCTTGAGTGGCTCCAACCCTAACAGTTCATTCCTCTCGCTCTGTAAATCTTCAGCTCCTTGGAAACAAGAGGGTGCCAGAGGCGGTCTCTGTCCTACCCATCCCCCACCCTGGAGCCATTGCACGTGGCCCAACAGAACCTTATCCTGTCAAGTCAAGCAGATTTTCATACAATTTTACCTTTACAGTAATTTAAAAAGTATATTTAAATAGATTGTTGTAGGAAAACCAACCTTAATCCATTCACTAATGCTTCCGTGGCTTCTAAAATGCCACGTTTGAGAGCCGGCAGCGGAATTCTCAAAAGCGCTCTTTCTTGACAGAAACCTGGTATTGTAGCAGGGCTCCTTGTGAGGCTGTGAGGAGGCTCCACGGATCTCGAGACATCCTTCACTTCTTCCATTGTCTTTCATCTCCCTGCCCTACTATGTGCTGACTCAGCAACAAACCCCCCTCCACAAATACTCTATTTTTAAATGGCAGCCACGCGAGCCAATGAAAAGAGGATCCTCAGCAGCGCCCTTAGTCCCACAGCTCTGTGACTTCAATTTAGGGGTCTTTAGTAAATCTGGCTTCGGACGTTAAGATATCATAAAATGCTGCAAAGGTCAGACGCAGAACACGACTCGACAACCTTAAGTGTAACACATCTATCCCTCTCGACATGAGTTCCATTGACCTGGGTAGCAATAAACCTGTAATTTCAACGTCGAGAAACCACAAACTTGGGTGACCATGCACTTTACAAATACAGGTTATGCTACTTTAGCCTCCTGCCAAAACAAGGCACCCTAAGCTGAGCATCAAAGCCAAGAACAAAGGGTTCAGTAAGGAGCCAGCTGAGGTAAAGTGATCTAGCTGTGTCCCAGAGTGGACTTTGCGTAAGTCTCTGACGCCGTGTCCTGGAGTGGACTTTGCGTAAGTCTCTGACGGCGTGTCCTGGAGTGGGCTTTGCGTAAGTCTCTGACGCCGTGTCCTGGAATGGGCTTTGCGTAAGTCTCTGACGCCGTGTCCTGGAGTGGACTTTGCGTAAGTCTCTGACGCCGTGTCCTGGAGTGGACTTTGCGTAAGTCTCTGATGCCGTGTCCCAGAGTGGACTTTGCGTAAGTCTCTGACGCCGTGTCCTGGAGTGGACTTTGCGTAAGTCTCTGACGCCGTGTCCTGGAGTGGACTTTGCGTAAGTCTCTGATGCCGTGTCCTGGAGTGGACTTTGCGTAAGTCTTTGTTGCCGTGTCCTGGAGTGGACTTTGCGTAAGTCTCTGAAGCCGTGTCCTGGAGTGGACTTTGCATAAGTCTCTGACGCCGTGTCCCAGAGTGGACTTTGCGTAAGTCTCTGACGCCGTGTCCTGGAGTGGACTTTGCGCAAGTTTCTGAAGCCGTGTCCTGGAGAACTCGCAAGTGCTTACCACACAGCTCTGTAAAGCCATAGGGGTCGAGCTTTCACAGCTCAGTAAAAGAGTCCTCCAGGGCGGGTGTTCAGCATCTTTGAAGGACTGGCTCATCCAGACACCCCAAAGAACAACTTCTGCTCATCACGACAAGACTGCAGAGATCTAGTTCTTGCATTCTAAAATATCCACGGTTACATACCCCGTGTTAGACCACCACTGTACCATTTCACCTGTTCCCATTTTTTACCACTTAATTTCTTTCAAGAGTTTGGAGTCCGAAAAGGTGCGCAAGCATGGCATTAAAGAAGACAAGTCTAGCTTGCCCATGAAAATGTGCTCAGTTGCCTCCATCAAACAATGTATCCCCTAAGACTTTGTTGAGATAAGTGCCTTCCTGCTCGGAGTCATTCCCATCAGTTAATCAATCAGGAATTTTGTATGGTGCGTCTACTCATCCCTGAGGGTCTCAAGGCACAGCCTTGCCATCACTTCCTTCTCAAACGCTTTCCGATTACCACCCTCCCAAAATAAAACTCCATCCGCACACCACAGAGCCTGGCAAACTACCAGCCTAGATCTAGTGAACTTGTCTCTAGCACATTCGCTGAGAGGGAACACCCAAGTCGACTCCAACAATATGTGGACCAGAGTTACCTTTTCATCCTCTCCAGTGAGGACCTTGCAGACGTGGCTCCACTATGGCTAACATTAGGAAAGAGTTCCGCTCAGAGAAGAGTCCCACTCAGGCTAACAGAGAAGAGTCCCACTCAGGCTAACAGAGAAGAGTCCCACTCAGGCGAACAGAGAAAAGTTCCACTCAGGCGAACAGAGAAGAGTTCCACTCAGGCGAACAGAGAAGAGTTCCACTCAGGCGAACAGAGAAGAGTTCCACTCAGGCTAACAGAGAAGAGTCCCACTCAGGCGAACAGAGAAAAGTTCCACTCAGGCGAACAGAGAAGAGTTCCACTCAGGCGAACAGAGAAGAGTTCCACTCAGGCTAACAGAGAAGAGTCCCACTCAGGCTAACAGAGAAGAGTCCCACTCAGGCTAACAGAGAAGAGTCCCACTCAGGCTAACAGAGAAAAGTTCCACTCAGGCGAACAGAGAAGAGTTCCACTCAGGCGAACAGAGAAGAGTTCCACTCAGGCGAACAGAGAAGAGTTCCACTCAGGCGAACAGAGAAGAGTTCCACTCAGGCTAACAGAGAAGAGTCCCACTCAGGCTAACAGAGAAGAGTCCCACTCAGGCTAACAGAGAAGAGTCCCACTCAGGCTAACAGAGAAGAGTCCCACTCAGGCTAACAGAGAAAAGTTCCACTCAGGCGAACAGAGAAGAGTTCCACTCAGGCGAACAGAGAAGAGTTCCACTCAGGCGAACAGAGAAGAGTTCCACTCAGGCGAACAGAGAAGAGTTCCACTCAGGCGAACAGAGAAGAGTTCCACTCAGGCTAACAGAGAAGAGTCCCACTCAGGCTAACAGAGAAGAGTCCCACTCAGGCTAACAGAGAAGAGTCCCACTCAGGCTAACAGAGAAGAGTCCCACTCAGGCTAACAGAGAAGAGTCCCACTCAGGCTAACAGAGAAGAGTCCCACTCTGGCTAACAGAGAAGAGTCCCACTCTGGCTAACAGAGAAGAGTCCCACTCTGGCTAACAGAGAAGAGTCCCACTCTGGCTAACAGAGAAGAGTCCCACTCTGGCTAACAGAGAAGAGTCCCACTCTGGCTAACAGAGAGGAGTCCCACTCTGGCTAACAGAGAGGAGTCCCACTCTGGCTAACAGAGAGGAGTCCCACTCTGGCTAACAGAGAGGAGTCCCACTCTGGCTAACAGAGAGGAGTCCCACTCTGGCTAACAGAGAGGAGTCCCACTCTGGCTAACAGAGAGGAGTCCCACTCTGGCTAACAGAGAGGAGTCCCACTCTGGCTAACAGAGAGGAGTCCCACTCTGGCTAACAGAGAGGAGTCCCACTCTGGCTAACAGAGAGGAGTCCCACTCTGGCTAACAGAGAGGAGTCCCACTCTGGCTAACAGAGAGGAGTCCCCCTCTGGCTAACAGAGAGGAGTCCCCCTCTGGCTAACAGAGAGGAGTCCCCCTCTGGCTAACAGAGAGGAGTCCCCCTCTGGCTAACAGAGAGGAGTCCCCCTCTGGCTAACAGAGAGGAGTCCCCCTCTGGCTAACAGAGAGGAGTCCCCCTCTGGCTAACAGAGAGGAGTCCCCCTCTGGCTAACAGAGAGGAGTCCCCCTCTGGCTAACAGAGAGGAGTCCCCCTCTGGCTAACAGAGAGGAGTCCCACTCTGGCTAACAGAGAGGAGTCCCACTCTGGCTAACAGAGAGGAGTCCCACTCTGGCTAACAGAGAGGAGTCCCACTCTGGCTAACAGAGAGGAGTCCCACTCTGGCTAACAGAGAGGAGTCCCACTCTGGCTAACAGAGAGGAGTCCCACTCTGGCTAACAGAGAGGAGTCCCACTCTGGCTAACAGAGAGGAGTCCCACTCTGGCTAACAGAGAGGAGTCCCACTCTGGCTAACAGAGAGGAGTCCCACTCTGGCTAACAGAGAGGAGTCCCACTCTGGCTAACAGAGAGGAGTCCCACTCTGGCTAACAGAGAGGAGTCCCACTCTGGCTAACAGAGAGGAGTCCCACTCTGGCTAACAGAGAGGAGTCCCACTCTGGCTAACATTAGAGAAGAGTCCCACTCTGGCTAACATTAGAGAAGAGTCCCACTCTGGCTAACATTAGAGAAGAGTCCCACTCTGGCTAACAGAGAAGAGTCCCACTCTGGCTAACAGAGAAGAGTCCCACTCTGGCTAACAGAGAAGAGTTCCACTCTGGCTAACAGAGAAGAGTTCCACTCTGGCTAACAGAGAAGAGTCCCACTCTGGCTAACAGAGAAGAGTCCCACTCTGGCTAACAGAGAAGAGTCCAACTCTGGCTAAAGTTAGAGAAGAGTTCCACTCTGGCTAACAGAGAAGAGTTCCACTCTGGCTAACAGAGAAGAGTCCCACTCTGGCTAACAGAGAAGAGTCCCACTCTGGCTAACAGAGAAGAGTCCCACTCTGGCTAACAGAGAAGAGTCCCACTCTGGCTAACAGAGAAGAGTTCCACTCTGGCTAACAGAGAAGAGTTCCACTCTGGCTAACAGAGAAGAGTTCCACTCTGGCTAACAGAGAAGAGTCCCACTCTGGCTAACAGAGAAGAGTCCCACTCTGGCTAACAGAGAAGAGTCCAACTCTGGCTAAAGTTAGAGAAGAGTTCCACTCTGGCTAACAGAGAAGAGTTCCACTCTGGCTAACAGAGAAGAGTCCCACTCTGGCTAACAGAGAAGAGTTCAACTCAGGCTAAAGTTAGAGAAGAGTTCCACTCCGGCTAACCTTGGCAAAGAGTTCCTCTGTGGCTAACATTAGAGAAGAGTCCCTCTCTGGCTAACATTAGAGAAGAGTCCCACTCTGGCTAACATTAGAGAAGAGTCCCACTCTGGCTAACATTAGAGAAGAGTCCCACTCAGAGAAGAGTTCCACTCTGGCTAACAGAGAAGAGTTCAACTCTGGCTAACAGAGAAGAGTTCAACTCTGGCTAACAGAGAAGAGTTCAACTCTGGCTAACAGAGAAGAGTTCAACTCTGGCTAACAGAGAAGAGTTCAACTCTGGCTAACAGAGAAGAGTTCAACTCTGGCTAACAGAGAAGAGTTCCACTCTGGCTAACAGAGAAGAGTTCCACTCTGGCTAACAGAGAAGAGTTCAACTCTGGCTAACAGAGAAGAGTTCAACTCAGGCTAAAGTTAGAGAAGAGTTCCACTCAGGCTAAAGTTAGAGAAGAGTTCCACTCCGGCTAACCTTGGCAAAGAGTTCCTCTGTGGCTAACATTAGAGAAGAGTCCCTCTCTGGCTAACATTAGAGTAGAGTTCCACTCCGGCTAACATTACAGTAGAGTTACTCTCTGGCTAACATTACAGTAGAGTTACACTCTGGCTAACATTACAGTAGAGTTACACTCTGGCTAACATTACAGTAGAGTTACACTCTGGCTAACATTACAGTAGAGTTACACTCTGGCTAACATTACAGTAGAGTTACACTCTGGCTAACATTACAGTAGAGTTACACTCTGGCTAACATTACAGTAGAGTTACACTCTGGCTAACATTACAGTAGAGTTACACTCTGGCTAACATTACAGTAGAGTTACACTCTGGCTAACATTACAGTAGAGTTACACTCTGGCTAACATTACAGTAGAGTTACACTCTGGCTAACATTACAGTAGAGTTACACTCTGGCTAACATTACAGTAGAGTCCCACTCCGGCTAACATTACAGTAGAGTTCCACTCCGGCTAACATTACAGTAGAGTTCCACTCCGGCTAACATTACAGTAGAGTTCCACTCCGGCTAACATTACAGTAGAGTTCCACTCTGGCTAACATTACAGTAGAGTTACACTCTGGCTAACATTACAGTAGAGTTACACTCTGGCTAACATTACAGTAGAGTTACACTCTGGCTAACATTACAGTAGAGTTACACTCTGGCTAACCTTGGCAAAGAGTTCCTCTGTGGCTAACATTAGAGAAGAGTCCCTCTCTGGCTAACATTAGAGAAGAGTCCCACTCTGGCTAACATTAGAGAAGAGTCCCACTCAGAGAAGAGTTCCACTCTGGCTAACAGAGAAGAGTTCAACTCTGGCTAACAGAGAAGAGTTCAACTCTGGCTAACAGAGAAGAGTTCAACTCTGGCTAACAGAGAAGAGTTCAACTCTGGCTAACAGAGAAGAGTTCCACTCTGGCTAACAGAGAAGAGTTCCACTCTGGCTAACAGAGAAGAGTTCCACTCTGGCTAACAGAGAAGAGTTCCACTCTGGCTAACAGAGAAGAGTTCCACTCTGGCTAACAGAGAAGAGTTCCACTCTGGCTAACAGAGAAGAGTTCAACTCTGGCTAACAGAGAAGAGTTCAACTCAGGCTAAAGTTAGAGAAGAGTTCCACTCAGGCTAAAGTTAGAGAAGAGTTCCACTCCGGCTAACCTTGGCAAAGAGTTCCTCTGTGGCTAACATTAGAGAAGAGTCCCTCTCTGGCTAACATTAGAGTAGAGTTCCACTCCGGCTAACATTACAGTAGAGTTACTCTCTGGCTAACATTACAGTAGAGTTACACTCTGGCTAACATTACAGTAGAGTTACACTCTGGCTAACATTACAGTAGAGTTACACTCTGGCTAACATTACAGTAGAGTTACACTCTGGCTAACATTACAGTAGAGTTACACTCTGGCTAACATTACAGTAGAGTTACACTCTGGCTAACATTACAGTAGAGTTACACTCTGGCTAACATTACAGTAGAGTTACACTCTGGCTAACATTACAGTAGAGTTACACTCTGGCTAACATTACAGTAGAGTTACACTCTGGCTAACATTACAGTAGAGTTCAACTCTGGCTAACATTACAGTAGAGTCCCACTCCGGCTAACATTACAGTAGAGTTCCACTCCGGCTAACATTACAGTAGAGTTCCACTCCGGCTAACATTACAGTAGAGTTCCACTCCGGCTAACATTACAGTAGAGTTCCACTCTGGCTAACATTACAGTAGAGTTACACTCTGGCTAACATTACAGTAGAGTTACACTCTGGCTAACATTACAGTAGAGTTACACTCTGGCTAACATTACAGTAGAGTTACACTCTGGCTAACATTACAGTAGAGTTCAACTCTGGCTAACATTACAGTAGAGTTCAACTCTGGCTAACATTACAGTAGAGTTACACTCTGGCTAACATTACAGTAGAGTTCCACTCTGGCTAACATTACAGTAGAGTTCAACTCCGGCTAACATTAGAGAAGAGTCCCACTCCGGCTAACATTACAGTAGAGTTCCACTCCGGCTAACATTACAGTAGAGTTCCACTATGGCTAACATTACAGTAGAGTTACACTCTGGCTAACATTAGAGAAGAGTCCCACTCTGGCTAACATTACAGTAGAGTTACACTCTGGCTAACATTACAGTAGAGTTACACTCTGGCTAACATTACAGTAGAGTTACACTCTGGCTAACATTACAGTAGAGTTCCACTCCGGCTAACATTACAGTAGAGTTACTCTCTGGCTAACATTACAGTAGAGTTACACTCCGGCTAACATTACAGTAGAGTTACACTCTGGCTAACATTACAGTAGAGTTACACTCTGGCTAACATTACAGTAGTTACACTCTGGCTAACATTACAGTAGAGTTACACTCTGGCTAACATTACAGTAGAGTTCAACTCTGGCTAACATTACAGTAGAGTTACACTCTGGCTAACATTACAGTAGAGTTCCACTCTGGCTAACATTACAGTAGAGTTCCACTCCGGCTAACCTTGGCAAAGAGTTCCTCTGTGGCTAACATTAGAGAAGAGTCCCTCTCTGGCTAACATTAGAGAAGAGTCCCACTCTGGCTAACATTAGAGAAGAGTCCCACTCAGAGAAGAGTTCCACTCTGGCTAACAGAGAAGAGTTCAACTCTGGCTAACAGAGAAGAGTTCAACTCTGGCTAACAGAGAAGAGTTCAACTCTGGCTAACAGAGAAGAGTTCCACTCTGGCTAACAGAGAAGAGTTCCACTCTGGCTAACAGAGAAGAGTTCCACTCTGGCTAACAGAGAAGAGTTCAACTCTGGCTAACAGAGAAGAGTTCAACTCAGGCTAAAGTTAGAGAAGAGTTCCACTCAGGCTAAAGTTAGAGAAGAGTTCCACTCCGGCTAACCTTGGCAAAGAGTTCCTCTGTGGCTAACATTAGAGAAGAGTCCCTCTCTGGCTAACATTAGAGTAGAGTTCCACTCCGGCTAACATTACAGTAGAGTTACTCTCTGGCTAACATTACAGTAGAGTTACTCTCTGGCTAACATTACAGTAGAGTTACACTCTGGCTAACATTACAGTAGAGTTACACTCTGGCTAACATTACAGTAGAGTTACACTCTGGCTAACATTACAGTAGAGTTACACTCTGGCTAACATTACAGTAGAGTTACACTCTGGCTAACATTACAGTAGAGTTACACTCTGGCTAACATTACAGTAGAGTTACACTCTGGCTAACATTACAGTAGAGTTACACTCTGGCTAACATTACAGTAGAGTTACACTCTGGCTAACATTACAGTAGAGTTCAACTCTGGCTAACATTACAGTAGAGTCCCACTCCGGCTAACATTACAGTAGAGTTCCACTCCGGCTAACATTACAGTAGAGTTCCACTCCGGCTAACATTACAGTAGAGTTCCACTCTGGCTAACATTACAGTAGAGTTCCACTCTGGCTAACATTACAGTAGAGTTACACTCTGGCTAACATTACAGTAGAGTTACACTCTGGCTAACATTACAGTAGAGTTACACTCTGGCTAACATTACAGTAGAGTTCAACTCTGGCTAACATTACAGTAGAGTTCAACTCTGGCTAACATTACAGTAGAGTTACACTCTGGCTAACATTACAGTAGAGTTCCACTCTGGCTAACATTACAGTAGAGTTCAACTCCGGCTAACATTAGAGAAGAGTCCCACTCCGGCTAACATTACAGTAGAGTTCCACTCCGGCTAACATTACAGTAGAGTTCCACTCTGGCTAACATTACAGTAGAGTTCCACTATGGCTAACATTACAGTAGAGTTACACTCTGGCTAACATTAGAGAAGAGTCCCACTCTGGCTAACATTACAGTAGAGTTACACTCTGGCTAACATTACAGTAGAGTTACACTCTGGCTAACATTACAGTAGAGTTACTCTCTGGCTAACATTACAGTAGAGTTACTCTCTGGCTAACATTACAGTAGAGTTACACTCCGGCTAACATTACAGTAGAGTTACACTCTGGCTAACATTACAGTAGAGTTACACTCTGGCTAACATTACAGTAGTTACACTCTGGCTAACATTACAGTAGAGTTACACTCTGGCTAACATTACAGTAGAGTTACACTCTGGCTAACATTACAGTAGAGTTACACTCTGGCTAACATTACAGTAGAGTTACACTCCGGCTAACATTAGAGAAGAGTCCCACTCCGGCTAACATTACAGTAGAGTTCCACTCCGGCTAACATTACAGTAGAGTTCCACTCCGGCTAACATTACAGTAGAGTTCCACTCTGGCTAACATTACAGTAGAGTTCCACTCTGGCTAACATTACAGTAGAGTTCCACTCTGGCTAACATTACAGTAGTGTTCCACTCTGGCTAACATTACAGTAGAGTTCCACTCTGGCTAACATTACAGTAGAGTTACACTCTGGCTAACATTACAGTAGAGTTACACTCTGGCTAACATTACAGTAGAGTTCAACTCTGGCTAACATTACAGTAGAGTTCAACTCTGGCTAACATTACAGTAGAGTTCAACTCTGGCTAACATTACAGTAGAGTTCAACTCTGGCTAACATTACAGTAGAGTTCAACTCTGGCTAACATTACAGTAGAGTTCAACTCTGGCTAACATTACAGTAGAGTTCAACTCTGGCTAACATTACAGTAGAGTTCAACTCTGGCTAACATTACAGTAGAGTTCCACTATGGCTAACATTACAGTAGAGTTACACTATGGCTAACATTACAGTAGAGTTACACTCTGGCTAACATTAGAGAAGAGTCCCACTCTGGCTAACATTAGAGAAGAGTCCCACTCTGGCTAACATTAGAGAAGAGTCCCACTCTGGCTAACATTAGAGAAGAGTCCCACTCTGGCTAACATTAGAGAAGAGTCCCACTCTGGCTAACATTAGAGAAGAGTCCCACTCTGGCTAACATTAGAGAAGAGTCCCACTCTGGCTAACATTAGAGAAGAGTCCCACTCTGGCTAACATTAGAGAAGAGTCCCACTCTGGCTAACATTAGAGAAGAGTCCCACTCTGGCTAACATTAGAGAAGAGTCCCACTCTGGCTAACATTAGAGAAGAGTCCCACTCTGGCTAACATTAGAGAAGAGTCCCACTCTGGCTAACATTAGAGAAGAGTCCCACTCTGGCTAACATTAGAGAAGAGTCCCACTCTGGCTAACATTAGAGAAGAGTCCCACTCTGGCTAACATTAGAGAAGAGTCCCACTCTGGCTAACATTAGAGAAGAGTCCCACTCTGGCTAACATTAGAGAAGAGTCCCACTCTGGCTAACATTAGAGAAGAGTCCCACTCTGGCTAACATTAGAGAAGAGTCCCACTCTGGCTAACATTAGAGAAGAGTCCCACTCTGGCTAACATTACAGTAGAGTTCCACTCCGGCTAACATTACAGTAGAGTTACTCTCTGGCTAACATTACAGTAGAGTTCCACTCCGGCTAACATTACAGTAGAGTTACACTCTGGCTAACATTAGAGAAGAGTCCCACTCTGGCTAACATTAGAGAAGAGTCCCACTCTGGCTAACATTAGAGAAGAGTCCCACTCTGGCTAACATTAGAGAAGAGTCCCACTCTGGCTAACATTACAGTAGAGTTACACTCTGGCTAACATTAGAGAAGAGTCCCACTCTGGCTAACATTACAGTAGAGTTACACTCTGGCTAACATTACAGTAGAGTTACACTCTGGCTAACATTACAGTAGAGTTACACTCTGGCTAACATTACAGTAGAGTTCCACTCCGGCTAACATTACAGTAGAGTTACTCTCTGGCTAACATTACAGTAGAGTTCCACTCCGGCTAACATTACAGTAGAGTTACACTCTGGCTAACATTACAGTAGAGTTACACTCTGGCTAACATTACAGTAGTTACACTCTGGCTAACATTACAGTAGAGTTACACTCTGGCTAACATTACAGTAGAGTTACACTCTGGCTAACATTACAGTAGAGTTACACTCTGGCTAACATTACAGTAGAGTTACACTCTGGCTAACATTACAGTAGAGTTACACTCTGGCTAAAATTACAGTAGAGTTACACTCTGGCTAAAATTACAGTAGAGTTACACTCTGGCTAAAATTACAGTAGAGTTACACTCCGGCTAACATTAGAGAAGAGTCCCACTCCGGCTAACATTACAGTAGAGTTCCACTCCGGCTAACATTACAGTAGAGTTCCACTCCGGCTAACATTACAGTAGAGTTCCACTCTGGCTAACATTACAGTAGAGTTCCACTCTGGCTAACATTACAGTAGTGTTCCACTCTGGCTAACATTACAGTAGAGTTCAACTCTGGCTAACATTACAGTAGAGTTCAACTCTGGCTAACATTACAGTAGAGTTCAACTCTGGCTAACATTACAGTAGAGTTCAACTCTGGCTAACATTACAGTAGAGTTCAACTCTGGCTAACATTACAGTAGAGTTCCACTATGGCTAACATTACAGTAGAGTTCCACTATGGCTAACATTACAGTAGAGTTCCACTCTGGCTAACATTACAGTAGAGTCCCACTCTGGCTAACATTAGAGAAGAGTCCCACTCTGGCTAACATTAGAGAAGAGTCCCACTCTGGCTAACATTAGAGAAGAGTCCCACTCTGGCTAACATTAGAGAAGAGTCCCACTCTGGCTAACATTAGAGAAGAGTCCCACTCTGGCTAACATTAGAGAAGAGTCCCACTCTGGCTAACATTAGAGAAGAGTCCCACTCTGGCTAACATTAGAGAAGAGTCCCACTCTGGCTAACATTAGAGAAGAGTCCCACTCTGGCTAACATTAGAGAAGAGTCCCACTCTGGCTAACATTAGAGAAGAGTCCCACTCTGGCTAACATTAGAGAAGAGTCCCACTCTGGCTAACATTAGAGAAGAGTCCCACTCTGGCTAACATTAGAGAAGAGTCCCACTCTGGCTAACATTAGAGAAGAGTCCCACTCTGGCTAACATTAGAGAAGAGTCCCACTCTGGCTAACATTAGAGAAGAGTCCCACTCTGGCTAACATTAGAGAAGAGTCCCACTCTGGCTAACATTAGAGAAGAGTCCCACTCTGGCTAACATTAGAGAAGAGTCCCACTCTGGCTAACATTAGAGAAGAGTCCCACTCTGGCTAACATTAGAGAAGAGTCCCACTCTGGCTAACATTAGAGAAGAGTCCCACTCTGGCTAACATTAGAGAAGAGTCCCACTCTGGCTAACATTAGAGAAGAGTCCCACTCTGGCTAACATTAGAGAAGAGTCCCACTCTGGCTAACATTAGAGAAGAGTCCCACTCTGGCTAACATTAGAGAAGAGTCCCACTCTGGCTAACATTAGAGAAGAGTCCCACTCTGGCTAACATTAGAGAAGAGTCCCACTCTGGCTAACATTAGAGAAGAGTCCCACTCTGGCTAACATTAGAGAAGAGTCCCACTCTGGCTAACATTAGAGAAGAGTCCCACTCTGGCTAACATTAGAGAAGAGTCCCACTCTGGCTAACATTAGAGAAGAGTTTCACTCTGGCTAACATTAGAGAAGAGTTTCACTCAGTCTAACATTAGAGAAGAGGTCTTGTCAGCTAACATTAGGGATGGCTAACTTTGAAGAAGAGAGAAGAGTTCTTCTCTGGCTACCATTAGAGTAGAGGTCTTGTCAGCTAACATTAGGGAAGCGGTCCAGTATGGCTAACGTTGAAGAAGCGGTCCACTCTGGCTAACAGTAGAAATGAGTTCCACCTAAGCCTACTGCGGTAAACATTCTACCACAGCACCCACCCTCACCCCCCATATCCTTCCAAGCTTCATGTACGCTGCTCCACTGCTTGCCATCTCCTCTGTGTGTATATATCCCACTGCATGCATACACGGAATGCACACGATCTTGTTTTTTTCTCTGTCCCTCCATTCATGGACTGTGCTCCTTTGCTTCTCATTCTGTCTGTGCTTTGTAAATAATTCTACATACCTGTTCAGGAATACTGTCGAAGCGGAATCATATTGTGTCAGAGTTTTGTGCCATATATGTCACCTTGGTACCTTCTCTCTCCCATTAGGAATCCTGGAAAGCAAAAGACTCGACATCGTTAAAGTGGATCCACTGAACCAGACCATTGGAAATGCGACTTATTTTGCTGCTAATTTGTCCATCTGGTGGCAGATTCCCCAGTATGTCCTGATCGGCTTCAGTGAGGTGTTTGCAAGTATAGCAGGTAAGGCTTTTGTTTACTTCACCCGCTGTGCTGTGCACCGTATTTGTTTCCTCGCCAACCCGGCCCAGCGCCATCTGTGGCCCAGTGACCCTTCATAATTTTCAATCCTTGGGCATCGATGGGGCTGGGTTCTTTACCAGTGGAGAGCCTTTGGGCCCGGCTTTGCCCGTTGCCATCTGTGGCCCAGTCTCCATCATTGGTGGACATTGATGGGGCTGGGTTCTTTACCAGTAGAGAGCCTCCAGACCCAGCTTTGTCCAGTGCCATCTGTGACCCAGTGTCCTGTCTCCATCATTGGTGGGCGTCGATGGGGCTGGATTCTTTACCAGTGGAGAGCCTTTGGGCCCGGCTTTGCCAAGTGCCATCTGTGACCCAGTGTCGCGTCACCATTATCGGTGGAGCGAGGTGCTTTACCAGTGGAGAACCTTCTGACCCAGCTTTGTCCAGTGCCATGTGTGATTCGGTGTCCCGTCTTCATCATTTACCATCGGTGGGCGTCGATGGGGCTGGGTTCTTAACCAGTGGAGAGCCTTCTGAACCAGCTTTGCCCAGTGCCATCTGTGACCGAGTGCCCAGTCTCCATTATCGGTGGGCATCGATGGGGCTGGGTTCATTACCAGTGGAGAGCCTCCAGACCCTGCTTTGCCCAGTGCCATCTGTGACCCAGTACCCAGTCTCCATCATCGGTGGGCATTGATGGGGCTGGGTTCATTACCAGTGGAGAGCCTCCAGACCCTGTTTTGCCCAGTGCCATCTGTGGCCCAGTCTCCATCATCGGTGGGCATCCATGGGGCTGTGTTTTTTACCTCTGGAGAGCTTCCAGACCCGGCTCTTCCTAGTACCATCTGTTGCCCGGTGTCCCGTCTCTATCATCGGTGGGCATCGCTCGGCTAGAGAGCCTTCGGTCTCTGATTTGCCCATTGCAGCCTGTGGGCCGGTGACTGACGTCATTTGTGCCATCTCTGGAGTCAGTAACTGCAGCAGGAAGTGCAAAGGGGCCAGTCATGTGGAACTATGAGAGCCCACACACAGTGTGGGAGCCGGTAGGCACAGAAAACTTGGATTTTCTATCCATAAGTGATTTGTAAATGGGTAGAGCGTTTATGTCTGTGATGAGCCCTGGAGAGCGGTGTGGGCAGCACTGAGCTGTTCGTAGGTTCCTCAGAGTGGAAGTGGCCGGATGGACACCCTCATCCCACCGGAACTGAAAGTAGGAAGTTCATTTCCCTGCGCTTCAATGAATACGTAAATGGTGTATGAGTATGAGTAATCAAATGCATGGCTCGTGAACCTTGTCCTAAAATAAATGGTGGCAGATGCAGAGCACGGACGAGTTGGACATCTCCATGAAATGCGAGGACAAGTCTTGAAGCTGTAAAGTCCTTCAGATAAGTTATCAGGTGAGGGGGCATTTGAGACCCAGTCCAGCCTCGTGTTTGCTGAACCCGTACCCTGGTGACATGGTTCTGTGCTGTGATGCTCACTACAGAAGCATGGGGGCGTCTGTATTTTACGGAGTGGAGCGTTTTACTCTCTCATCCATGCACATGAAGATGTAGGCGCGCCCTCGGAGATGGCCTCCGTGCAGCATCTTTCGAGCACCTACATTGGCCACTGGAAGTGACTGCCTTCAGCTCGCCATTTCCTAGAACTACCAATGCGACCCTCAGAAGAGATGCAACGTCCTGCAGAGTACCCGGAGAGCTTCTGTGCTCCACGGCTGCTGGTGGCACATGCCAGTCTCCCAGACGTGAGGGGGCATCGTCTGAAATGTGGGCATCTTGTGGGAGAAGCAGTGAGTCTGCCTAGGACCTGGGGGACTGACTGCCTGCTGACAGGAAGGAGGGAGCTCCTAGTCCCGCGGGAGCCTCTGCTTCAGCCCCACCTGTGGGGCTGCCCTGAACGAGCTCCGGCGACCATTGATTGATTGTAACCCAGCGCAGTGTTTGCTTCACTAGTTGCAGTGCCCACTCCTCTTCACAGCAGGCATCTAACTTGTGCACTGTATCTCTGTACCTCATTAGTGTAACCCAATAGTGTCAACGACTCTGCACCTCAGGCATCTAACTTGTGCACAGGGTCTCCGCACCTCACTAGTGTAACCCCAGCAGTGTCCACCCCACTATTTTCAGTGTCCATGCCTGTGCACCGCACTAGTCTAACACGTATGTGTAGTCTTTGTGCCCCACTACTGTAACCCCTGCCCAGTGTTCACTCCACTTGTGCAACCCCAGCAGTGTTCAGTTCACTAGTGTAACCCCTGCCCAGTGTTCACTCCACTAGTGGCAGTGTCCACGACTCTGCACCGCAGTCATCTAACTTGTGCACAGGGCCTCCGCACCTCACTAGTGTAACCCTAGCAGTGTCCACCTCACTAGTGTCAGTGTCCATGTCTCTGCACCGTACTAGTCTAACTCGTGCGTGTGGTCTTGTGCCCCACTAGTGTAACCCCTGCCCAGTGTTCACTCCACTTGTGCAACCCCACCAGTGTTCAGTTCACTAGTTTAACCCCTGCCCAGTGTTCACTCCACTAGTGGCAGTGTCCACGACTCTGCACCGCAGTCATCTAACTTGTGCACAGGGTCTGCGCACCTCACTAGTGTAGCCCTAGCAGTGTCCACCTCACTAGTGTCAGTGTCCATGCCTCTGCACCACACTAGTCTAACTCGTGCGTGTGGTCTTTGTGCCCCACTATTGTAACCCCTGTCCAGTGTTCACTCCACTTGTGCAACCCCACCAGTGTTCAGTAAACTAGTGTAACCCCACCAGTGTTCTGCTCACTTCTAGTGTAACCCCACCAGTGTTCAGTTCACTTCTAGCGTAACCCCACCAGTGTTCAGTTCACTTCTAGTGTAACCCCACCAGTGTTCTCTTCTGTTCTCTTCACTAGTGTAACCCCATCAGTGTTCTCTTCACTAGTGTAACCCCATCAGTGTTCACTTCACTAGTGTAACCCCATCAGTGTTCACTTCACTAGTGTAACCCCACCAGTATTCAGTTCACTAGTATAACCCCACCAATGTTCTCTTCACTAGTGTAACCCCACCAGTATTCAGTTCACTTCACTAGTGTAACCCCATCAGTGTTCAGTTCACTTCACTAGTGTATCCCCATCAGTGTTCACTTCACTAGTGTAACCCCACCAGTGTTCTCTTCACTAGTGTAACTCCACCAGTGTTCACTAGTGTAACCCCACCAGTGTTCAGTTCATTATTGTAACCCCACCAATGTTCAGTTCACTTCACTAGTGTAACCCCACCAGTGTTCACTTCACTAGTGTAACCCCACCAGTGTTCACTTCACTAGTGTATCCCCACCAGTGTTCACTTCACTAGTGTAACCCCACCAGATTTCACTTCACTAGTGTAACTCCACCAGTGTTCACTTCACTAGTGTAACCCCACCAGTGTTCAGTTCACTACTGTAACCCCACCAGTATTCACTTCACTAGTGTATCCCCATCAGTGTTCACTTCACTAGTGTAACCCCACCAGTGTTCAGTTCACCAGTGTAATCCCACCAGTGTTCAGTTCAGTTCACTAGTTTAACCCCACCAGTGTTCACTTCACTAGTGTAACCCTTCCAGTGTTCTCTTCACTAGTATAACCCAACCAGTGTTCTTTTCACTAGTGTAACCTCACCAGTGTTCAGTTCTCTATTGTAACCCCACCAGTGTTCACTTCACTAGTGTAACCCCACCAGTGTTCACTTCACTAGTGTAACCCCACCAGTGTTCACTTCACTAGTGTAACCCCACCAGTGTTCACTTCACTAGTGTAACCCCACCAGTGTTCAGTTCAATATTGTAACCCCACCAGTGTTCAGTTCATTATTGTAACCCCACCAGTGTTCACTTCACTTCACTAGTGTAACCCCACCAGTGTTCACTTCACTTCACTAGTGTAACCCCACCAGCGTTCACTTCACTAGTGTATCCCCATCAGCGTTCACTTCACTAGTGTATCCCCAGCACTGTTCACTTCACTAGTTTAACCCCACCAGTGTTCACGTCACTAGCGTAACCCTACTAGTGTTGTCTTCACTAGTGTAATCCAACCAGTGTTCTCTTTACTAGTGTAACCCCACCAGTGTTCAGTTCACTTCACTATTGTAACCCCACCAGTGTTCAGTTCACTACTGTAACCCCACCAGTGTTCACTTCACTAGTGTAACCCCACCAGTGTTCAGTTCACTACACTAGTGTAACCCCACCAGCGTTCACTTCACTACTGTATCCCCATCAGCGTTCACTTCACTAGTGTATCCCCATCACTGTTCACTTCACTAGTTTAACCCCACCAGTGTTCACGTCACTAGCGTAACCCCACCATTGTTCACTTCACTAGTGTAACCCCACCAGTGTTCACTTCACTAGTGTAACCCCACCAGTGTTCACTTCACTAGTGTAACCCCACCAGTGTTCAGTCCTCTATTGTAACCCCACCAGTGTTCAGTTCACTTCACTAGTGTAACCCCACCAGTGTTCAGTTCACTTCACTAGTGTATCCCCATCAGTGTTGTCTTCACTAGTGTACCCCCACCAGTGTTGTCTTCAGTAGTGTAACCCCACCAGTGTTCACTTCACTAGTGTAACCCTTCCAGTGTTCTCTTCACTAGTATAACCCAACCAGTGTTCTTTTCACTAGTGTAACCTCACCAGTGTTCAGTTCTCTATTGTAACCCCACCAGTGTTCACTTCACTAGTGTAACCCCACCAGTGTTCACTTCACTAGTGTAACCCCACCAGTGTTCACTTCACTAGTGTAACCCCACCAGTGTTCACTTCACTAGTGTAACCCCACCAGTGTTCAGTTCAATATTGTAACCCCACCAGTGTTCAGTTCATTATTGTAACCCCACCAGTGTTCACTTCACTTCACTAGTGTAACCCCACCAGTGTTCACTTCACTAGTGTAACCCCACCAGCGTTCACTTCACTAGTGTATCCCCATCAGCGTTCACTTCACTAGTGTATCCCCAGCACTGTTCACTTCACTAGTTTAACCCCACCAGTGTTCACGTCACTAGCGTAACCCTACTAGTGTTGTCTTCACTAGTGTAATCCAACCAGTGTTCTCTTTACTAGTGTAACCCCACCAGTGTTCAGTTCACTTCACTATTGTAACCCCACCAGTGTTCAGTTCACTACTGTAACCCCACCAGTGTTCACTTCACTAGTGTAACCCCACCAGTGTTCAGTTCACTACACTAGTGTAACCCCACCAGCGTTCACTTCACTACTGTATCCCCATCAGCGTTCACTTCACTAGTGTATCCCCATCACTGTTCACTTCACTAGTTTAACCCCACCAGTGTTCACGTCACTAGCGTAACCCCACCATTGTTCACTTCACTAGTGTAACCCCACCAGTGTTCACTTCACTAGTGTAACCCCACCAGTGTTCACTTCACTAGTGTAACCCCACCAGTGTTCAGTCCTCTATTGTAACCCCACCAGTGTTCAGTTCACTTCACTAGTGTAACCCCACCAGTGTTCAGTTCACTTCACTAGTGTATCCCCATCAGTGTTGTCTTCACTAGTGTACCCCCACCAGTGTTGTCTTCAGTAGTGTAACCCTACCAGTGTTCTCTTCACTAGTGTAACTTCATCAGTGTTCAGTTCTCTATTGTAACCCCACCAGTGTTCACTTCACTAGTGTAACCTCACCAGTGTTCAGTTCACTAGTGTAACCCCACCAGTGTTCACTACATTAGTGTAACCCTACCAGTATTATCTTCACTAGTATAACCCCACCAGTGTTCACTTCACTAGTGTAACCCCACCAGTGTTCACTTCAATAGTGTAACCCCACCAGTGTTCACTTCACTAGTGTAACCCCACCAGTGTTCTATTCACTAGTGTAACCCCACCAGTGTTCAGTTCACTAGTGTAACCCCACCAGTGTTCAGTTCACTAGTGTAACCTCACCAGTGTTCAGTTCTCTATTGTAACCCCGAGTGTTCATGCCTCTACGCTTCTCTATCCCAGATGCCCTACCTTGTCAAATATAATTCACGAGCTGACGGTATTAATGCCCTTTTGACTATGCGTGTGTCTGTGGGGGTCTTGATTGCACTGACTGCGTGTGTTCCCTCGCTCACAAATGGTGCCAGCACAGAAATAACAGTGAAGGGTGACACACAGGCGTCACTGACCTCTTCCTCTCATTGCCATGTTTGCCTGTTTTTTAAAAGCCAGTACGGAAGTGTAAGGGACATGCCTTTCCCAGTCATCTCAGGTACTGTAGGTAATCTACAAAGGAGGCAGCTGTTTCCAGGTACTTGCGATGAAGACAGTGGTAGGTTATTTTTAATATTTGATATTTTACAACTTCTGTCCACAGAACAGTTTGTTTTCAGAGGAGCAAAGGAGGTGTTCTAACATTGGATGTGTGTGAGCCTGTGCCGGTTCTAATGAGACCAGAGTGATGGCCACAGAAATATCTGGAAGTGGGGGTGAACTGTGCTCCCTTGAGAAGTGGCTGATGCTGTGTTCGGGGTGCACAGGGTGTCCTCAGAGCTCAGTCATCCCTGTCCCAGTGTCCCCCGCAGAGAGCCCCACCTGGCGTTGGATGCTAAGGCTGTTCTGGCACAGGTGCCCAGAGCATTCCTTGCCTGCCAACCCGTGCTGTGTGGACGAGCTCTTGGAAGCCACAGCTGGAGAGCAGAGGGGCCACCAAGTGGTACAGAGTGTTTGTGCCACCAGAGCGCAGTGTGCCAGAGAGCAGGCAGAATTGGCTTCACGCCCCTGTAAGTGCACATGATGGATGGAGTCTGTCTTCACAAAGCTGTTTTCAGGCTAAGTTAGGAAGGAGTCTGTCTTCACAAAGCTCTTTTCAGGCTAAGTTAGGAAGGAGTCTGTCTTCACAAAGCTCTTTTCAGGCCTAATTAGGAAGGAGTCTGTCTTCACCAAAGCTCTTTTCAGGCTGAGTTAGGAAGGAGTCTGTCTTCACAAAGCTCTTTTCAGGCTAAGTTAGGAAGGAGTCTGTCTTCATCAAAGCTCTTTTAAGGCTGAGTTAGGAAGGAGTCGGTCTTCACCAAAGCTCTTTTCAGGCTAAGTTAGGATGAGTCTGTCTTAATCAAAGCTCTTTTCAGGCTAAGTTAGGAAGGAGTCTGTCTTCACCAGAGCTCTTTTCATGCTAAGTTAGGAAGGAGTCTGTCTTCACCAGAGCTCTTTTCAGGCTAAGTTAGGAAGGAGTCTGTCTTCACCAGAGCTCTTTTCAATGCTAAGTTAGGAAGGAGTCTGTCTTCACCAAAGCTCTTTTCAGGCTAAGTTAGGAAGGAGTCTGTTTTCACCAAAGCTCTTTTCAGGCTAAGTTAGGAAGGAGTCTGTCTTCACCAGAGCTCTTTTCATGCTAAGTTAGGAAGGAGTCTGTCTTCACCAAAGCTCTTTTCAGGCTAAGTTAGGAAGGAGTCTGTCTTCACCAAAGCTCTTTTCAGGCTAAGTTAGGAAGGAGTCTGTCTTCACCAGAGGTCTTTTCATGCTAAGTTAGGAAGGAGTCTGTCTTCACCAAAGCTCTTTTCAGGCAAAGTTAGGATTATTGAGGATAAAACCCTTATTAATGCTAAGGAGGCCCTAGAAAGGTTGGAGAGAACTATCCGTGAATTTGATATCTACACTCAGGCAACTAAATTGGATATGGTAGCAAGGGACATTAAATTTTATGATAAGAAAAAGACCTATCCATACTTACAGGAGGGCTATTACACAAGAGAACAACAGGGTACCTACTCGAGTAGAGGCAGGAGTGGCTACACGAGATACACTACATTCTCAGGGTCATCATTAGGGAGTGGTTCCGATAGCGACACTGAGCGCCCTGGCCCTAGTACAGCCGCACCAACCACAGGTCATACATTTACTGACCAACTAGTAGAGGACTCATGGTGGGGTCAACGAGGCCGGGGACGCCCCTGGGGCAGACCCAGGGGGACCAGAGGCCCGATGTGGAATCAAGGCAGAGGGAGACCAAACAAACAGATACACTTCCAACAAGAGACACATGGGGACATACAAATGCGCCGTCAACATTACAGATGGTAATTTATGCGCCTTTAAACCCAGTAGTAAATCTATCGGACTACACACTAAAACCTAATGAACAAGGGATCCTGGAAAAAGGCCTGTCTTTTGTCCCGACTGCCATGCCCAATATTTTCAATCTGAAGGTAGAACTTCACCAGTTATTCAGGAAAATCAGGCTGAAACATCATTTTCTAAAAATTCCCTTTCACCCGACTTTCTCAGGGAGTGGATTAAGACCACCCTCCAAGTTTAATCCTCCTACGCACTTATTACCTCATAAATTGGTGGCTTTTGAACAGGTGGTACTGAGAGATGTGGATAAGATTTTGGCTAATCGACAGTATGTGAAATACAATATAAGTAAGTGGGAACGGGAAGGTTTGGAATCTTTAAAAGCCAACAAAAGTATAGTAATAAAACCAGCGGATGAGGGTGGTGCGATTGTGGTACAAAGTGTTGCGGACTATAAGAAAGAAATTCTAGCACAGTTATCTATTAGAGGTAATTATGAAAAGCTGAGGAAGGACCCCACTCAAGAAATCAGTAACATGATAAAGCGGGTCACCCATGAGGCTCTTGAATCAGGTTTACTGAGTAAACTGGAATATGAGTGTCTCAATAATAAATACCCTAGGACGCCTACGATCTATACCCTCCCCAAAATACACAAACGTATGGAGGACCCACCAGGCAGACCTATAATCTCAGGTTGTGTCTCCACCTTGGAACCACTTTGCAAGTACATTGACGTGTTTCTGAAACCCATTGCCGAAAGTACCCCCACGTATCTAAAAGACACTATGCAGACGATTCAATTAGTGGATGAGCGTCCCTATGACCCTAGTACTAACATGTTGGCAACTATGGATATAACGTCATTATATACTAATATCCCACAAGCAACTGCTCTCACATGCATTGAGTCAGTACTAAATAAACGGCCCACACCACATAGGGTTCCCACTGAATTTATCATTGAACTTTTACGGATTGCCATGACCAGAAACTATTTTACTTTCTTGGGGGAATACTATGTACAAACTAAAGGCGTGGCTATGGGGGCGAGCTTCGCCCCAAATTTAGCAATCATATTCATGAATGAATATGAACAACGATTTGTTCTAAACCAGTGTAATCCATATGGAGACTGCATTGAGCTGTGGCAACGTTATATTGATGACGTCTTAATGATTTGGAAGGGTAATGAGGAACAACTTATATCTTTTCATCAGTGGCTTAATACCTGTTCTACTGACATTCAGTTCACCATTGATTCCAGTACAGATACTATCAGTCTTCTGGATATCAAAATAAATGCTCAGTCAGGTAAACTATATACGAGTTTGTATAGGAAAAGCAGTGAGCGTAATACTCTCCTGAGATGCACAAGCCACCACCCTCGGAATCTAAGGGACAATTTGCCTTTTGGCCAATTTTTGAGGATACGGAGGAATTGCTCCAGAAAGGAGAATTATTTTGAGGAGTCAGCAGGTCTCCTAGCTAGATTAAGTGAACGAGGCTACCCCATCAGCCTGTTGAAGAAAGCACGTAAACGTGCGTGGCATAACCATAGGGAGTTTTTACTAGCTCCTAATGCTAAAACTAATTCCAAGGAAGAACGTCTAGTCTGTGTAATCACTTTTAATACCAAGAGCAACGCTATTAAAAAGATCATTAATCAGCATTGGCATATGGTATCTGATGAACTAGGGAATATACCAACCCCATTACATGCATTTAAGAAAGGTAAGAACATCAGGGACTCTGTGGTCAAATCTCTACTACACACACTTAGGATTCCTGGGCAGACCACTCTATGGGGGCTCCCAGCGATTAAGGGCCATCATAAATGTGGCTCATGTAAAGCCTGTTCCATGTCTAAAGAAATGACTGATTTCACACACAATGGCCGAACATATACATTATACGAACACAGTAACTGCAACATTAGCGGCGTTATTTACGCAATCGCCTGCCCTTGTGGTTTTATATATGTTGGACAAACCATTCAGAGAGTTAAATGCCGTATTTTGCAGCACGTTAGCCGTATACGATGTAAGGTACAAGGTGCCCCACTGGTTGAACACTTCATTATGTTTGACCATGCACCAGACAGTCTCAAATGGTGGGTCATTGAAAAGGTCATACCGAACCCAAGAGGGGGTGACTTCAGCATTGTGTTGAACAAACGTGAGTGTAAATGGATACATGCCTTGAACACAGTGGCCCGGGGGCTAAATGAATTTGAGGAAATTAGTAGACAGGTGTCTGTACTCACTAATACTTGATTGAGGTAGTGATCCTATTCATACACCAGGGATCTGGCTGTGTGTTTGTAAATAGCCAGTGGGTCCCCACATAGTTCGCTAGGGATCTAGTGTAGGAATGCAATTGCTCAATTACATGTATACCTCTGAGTATGTTTTGTAATAATACAGTAATTAATCTGTTTGTCAATGTTGTCCGTTATGTTTTCAAATGGAAATTGTATGTTTTGTAATAATATAGTGACTATCAGTTTGTCGATGCTGTCTGTTATGTTTTTTAATGGAGCTTGCTTAATTATTTTGAGGATGTTTTTTAAAATTTACTACGTCTCTCTTTTTTGCAATGTTTGGTCCTGTTGATGTGTTTTCTGATTCTGTATAATCTATCTTTGAAAGTTTCGTATCTAAACCGGGAGAGTCTTTCCTTCCTTTCCCTTCCATACCGGCAACGTAATACATCACGTTTGAAGTCGATTACCGACTTAATACGCCCGCGCGTCGACCGCCTTCCATTAGGCAGCCTCACGGAGACGGTCGCTGAAGCGCGAGCCTGGTTGTTCCCCCGGTATCCCTAAGTTATATGCAACGCTTGTGAGTACTCTGCCCCTGTCTACGGACATGTCCTTAAGCGCCTCATCCCGCTTTTGTAAAGTATACCAAACGTTAGTTAACTCTCGTTTGTATTTGGGTTGAATTATAGGACATATTTAATTTTCCGGTTGCAATACTTGACGCTTACCACGCATTCTTCGAGATCAGTTACACTGGGGTTTTTTTTACAATTAATTAAATCGCGTGCATTACCCCTCCTTTTGTTTTTGTTAGTTTTGAAGGTTTTGCCTCCTGTTTAGCGGAGGTTTTGGGCTCATTAACTCCTAGTTTTGGCCAGGCCGTTGAGATGTGGAATAATTTACTAATTTTGGTATATAATTTTGTTGATGGGGGAGATGTTTTAGTTTTGAATTGAACCAGTTCTATTTGATATCCACAGTTGGCTTGGAACTGCAGCAATTAATTTGACGCCACGGGGGCATATCCATTGGAAATTATCTTTAAGGTAAATATTCCCTCAATTAATGAGAACATCCAATCGAACTGCCATGTACAATTACTATAAGTACTATTTCTTCCCCCTTAAGATAACGCTGGAGAAGCGCATCCACGTCTGTCGGATTCTCTAACAGGAACCACGGACCCCAGTCTTTACCTTTTTAAATAGCGGTTGAGACTACGCTTTATACACATACAAATCTAGGTTTTTAATTCTAGTGCATCGACCTAACTTATGGTCCCTGACCCCCCTTTTTAGGTTGCCCCGCCCAGTCCTGATGAAGATCCGCATGGCCGAGGAATTAATCGCCCTTTTGGCCTCAAGTCGGATCGAAACGTCGACGCCCTTTTAATCCTGCCTTGACCCTGAGCCCGAATCCCACGTGCCATCTTGGAATTTATTTTCAGTTTGAATCAATATATTACTGTGATTGTATTTAGGCCAGGCTACTCTAGGACGGTGATTTACAACCAGTCCCCTTGTGTTATGCTTCGACATATCGAATTTCCTATGTATTTCTGCGGAAATATCTACTCTTATCACTTCACTCTTGAGCACCCTGTCTTCTGCACGTCTCCCCTTGGAGCAACCCCCTATTTGTTCTAATTGTTATATGTATTGAATACTGCTTTGGGTCTTACCAATCGATTCAAAAAAATATATGGTGATCCAGAATGTGGTCGTTGCTGCACTTTTTATGTTGAGTACTTAATTTACAAATATGTTAAGTCACAATGTAAATTGTAAATTGATACTTGTATAGCGCACTACTCACCCGCAAGGGTCTCAAGGCGCTTGTACGAATACCGCTGTGGAACCCATCATGGCTTTCCCTGTGAGGCGTCCACTCCTGGGCACCCCCAAGGTGGAGGCCAGGCATCCTTAGCGTTGTGGGGGCCGTTGTGGAGATTAAGCAAGCTATTGCCCAGAGTTGCAGAGTGGGACTCCATGATTGGAATGGCACCGAGGCGAGAATTATCAGGTCCGTGGAATTTTTGAGCCCAAGACCCGCCGAGGCGGGGAATTGAACCCTGGTCCCGGGCTAGACCTCTGCATCAGGGTCTGTCGCTCCAATCATTGAGCCACACTTCTCCACGCATTGATTGAATTGAAATACTGGTCCAGGACCATTGTCTTATGTATCTAACTTAGGAAGGAGTCTGTCTTCACCAAAGCTCTTTTCAGGCCTAGTTACCCGTATGCGGCATATGTGGTCTGGTGGCATTTTACAGTCACAAGTTACCTATGAACTCTCCCCTGCAGTGCCTAGCTTCCTGTAGCGGGGGCTGCTGGGAGGATGTGGAGTCCGGGCTAAACTGTACACCCCCAGCCCCTGCCTCGTCACAGTGACCCCCACTCTGGGGCCCTGTAACCATTGTAACCTCATATATCAGCACGGCTGCCCTTTTCCTCCCCAGCCTCATTCAGAGGCAAACATGTATAGGGCTTGCTTGAGATGCATTTTAGGAGCGAGAGCTTGTCTGAGGAGGGCTTCGGAAAAGGAGCAGCTGCGCATGGGCCACCCCTTCGAGGCACTCGACAGCTCCCCAAGCCTTTGCGGGGTACAGGGGTGAGATAAAGCCGGGCGGGGCAGACAAGTGCCCTCATGGGTTAGGTAGTGCCTCGGCTACTCCGGGCAGAGGTTCCGGCCTCCTCCTGTGCTCAAACGTCACGCTGCTTCCTCCCCCCCCCCCCCCCCCCCCCCCCCCCCCCCGCCGGGGGTGGAGTTGGTGTGAAGCTCTTTCCCAGAGGCAGGTTTACTTGTTCAGTTTGTAGTTTCTTCAGTTGGATCCAGTGTGCGCCAAGCTGAGGCTCCCACACCCCCCTCATTACCTCCCATATTTCATAAATTGTGGGGTGTTCAGGTGGAACCTCGCTATCAGGAAGCGACAGACTCGACGCCGCAGCCGAACATCTGCGCCTCTTTGAATTCGGATTAGATTCATTTCAAGGTGGTGGTTTGTGTAAACACGAGGCGCGTGACGGAGATAATTAAAGTTCATCTAAAGTGGGATTGCAGAATGAATCGAGAACAGTTTGCATCGCAGCCTTACTGATAGGTATCCCCGTTTACACATCATTAGAAACCACTTACTGCCTGGAAAGCAGAATGAATAAAGTAGCAGTGTTGGCTTCGCTTAGGACTCGTTTACTCGGGATGCGTCTTTTTCTAATTAAATGTTGATTTGTGTGGCGAGCTTTCACTTCACAGAAATGTTCATTAAACTTCCTGGGAGAACTTTAAACGCACGGTAGCACTCTTAAGATGAAGTGCATTTGCTGGGATACCTCTGCTGTGACGTCCCAGGACATCTTGAAGACAGTCGAGAGCCGGACTCAAAGCTAAAAGTAGCCCCGCAGTGTTTGTTAAATCAACCCCCACGCGGGGCTCACCCCTACAAGACTGTTTATACGGTTCTCCCCCGGTATCTCCCCCCAATATCTGTGCCTTTTGCAAAACATTTTCACTGCATACTCCTTTGACTGCCACCCTCCTGCCCTCACTGCGTCTTTCTGGGTCCATCGCCTCCTTTCCTCCCGCAGCATCTCTGATTTCCTTCAAACCCTGCTTTCTTCTCATTTCTTCTTACTATAACTCTCTCCTTCCCCTTGTTCTCATGTCTCTTCCTGTCCTCTTCTTCCTTCCTTTTCATCGCTCTTTTCTCGCCTCCCTCCAGTCTGTCCTTCATCTTTGCACCGCCTCTTTTCGTTCTCCCCTATTTCTTGCTGTTGTTCATCTATCTTCTTCCTAGTCCGTTCTCCTACCTGCTATTTGTGTCCCTGGTCTTTGCCACCTGTCACCGTATCAAGGGATTCCTAGGTTCTCATTAAAACATTTTTTGTAACTAAAATTAAGGATTTTGTGCATATAAAAAAGAAACGCATATGTAGCAACTAGCCAGTCGTGGCCCCCATCACAATACAATATCTAAGTCTCAGATTACACCCCTCATCATCAGTTACCATCGTCAAAGCCCACGCAGGGGCGCACCTAACAGCTACACGACAGCATGTCAAGCCCAAAGGGGTCCCACCATTTACTCCAGATCTTGAGATGTGTTTTCGGGCAGCCCGAATCTCGTCTACCGACGTCTGTTGCTGTGCACGCCAGTCAATAACCCAACGCCACTGGGGCGGCAGGGGCGACATGGGTGATTTCCATCCCCGGGCTAAATCTCGCTTTGAGACTATGGTGGCCACTCCGATCAGTGCCTGGTCGGCTCTTGTATCCCCCATACCCTCAAGAATCCCCCGGGAGAAAGGCCCTAGGGGCATCTACAGTTCCCAGCCCAACACCTTTGATAGCGTCCGGGTCACCTCGGTAGCTGACAATCAAGGGACACGTCCATACCATATGTTAGAAGTCTGCTGGGGCACGGGGGCGCCTGAAACGTGGGGCTAAGGAGGAGACGCGCTCGCTGTAGGTGGCTAGGGGTGAGGTATGCATGATGAAGGCAGTATGTGTGTATGAGACTCAACTTAGAGGACATTGTTATGATGCAGGAGCCATTCTGGCATCTCGTCCAACCCACCCCTCCCATTGGGTTTGCAGCAGCACAAATGTGTCTGGAGCGTTAATGATCAGAGAGTGGTAGATTTGGGAGATTCTGCCCTTCAACAGCACACCCAGCAGGAACTTTGACTCTAGGGGCTATAGTCGAGGAGGTTGGTGCCCAGAGAGACGTGCACTTGTAGGACGTGCCGCAGCTGCAGGTACTTGTGAAACTGTGTGGATGATAATTCATACGACGATTGGAGCTTCTGAAAGGAGTGGAAGTGGCCACCAGATGTCCCCCAGGAAAGTGATGCCTATTAAGTCCCGTTGGGTCAAGCCCTTCTAGCCCGCCGTCTCGTGTAGCCAGGTCCCTCTCCAAAAAGGGTTCTGCATTTTTAGTTTGGAGTCTCTAGCCCGTGTATCGAAGCTCTGCACGCCAACCGAGAAGGACTACCTTGGTGACCTCAGAGAGTACCTGAGGAAGGGGGGCTCCATAACACCTGGAACGAGCTCCCGACCAACATCAGGTGTGCCCCCTCCTTGAACATCTTCAGGAAGACACTCAAGACCTGGAATCTTCGACTGAACGGAGCTGCACAACCCCCCCCCCCCCGCCTTGAGACCCTCACGGGTGAGTAGAGCGCTTACAATTCCCTGATTGATTGATTGATCTCCATCACAGCGTTAAAGCCCTTTAAGGTTAATTCCACTCTGTATGCCGGATCCAACCAGCCCTTGCTTATCTACTCATAGAGGACAGTGGTCTGGGATGCGATGTAGTACAGGAAGAGATTGGTCATGCCCAAACCCCGTCATGGGAAGCCTGTTGGTATTTGGCTAGAGCAATTCTCGACCTGGATTTATGCCAGAGGAACTACTTCACCAGGGAGTCCATTTCCTTGAATCACTGACTGGGCACCTATCGGGAAGTTCTGAAAGAGGTACGGAAACTATGGCAAAATGATAATTTTATAAGAGTGCAACCCTCCCCATTATATTAAGTGGAAGGGCCGCCTACCTTTTCAGGTCGGCCTTCACCCTTTGGACCAGCGGTGTAAAATTAAGGATCCACTCCATCCCGTGGAGGAGAATCCCAGGTAGCGAAAGTTCAAGTGCCGCACAGGAATGGGCGCCTGCCATTCGATACGTTTCCAGAAAGAATGGAGCAGAGCCAGTACTTATTTGGCATGATTAACCCATAGGCCGGACGCCTCCTCGTAGAGCTGAAGAATACGGAGGCAGTGTGTGCCTGTCGTCGGTGGGTCGTACAGGAATAAGAGAACGTCGTCCGCATATAAAGCGATGCGGTCCTCGTGGACAGTCTCTCACCTCCAGCCCTGAACCTGCCAGCGGCTCTATAAGGAGAGCAAATAGAAAGGGGGTGAGGGGCCAACCCTGTCTCGTACCCCTGCGAATTGGAAATGGGTCGCAGACCACTCCGTTAATTTGTACTCATGCCGATGGGTTCAAATAAAGCAGTTTGACATATCCTCAGAAGCGGGAACACAGTCCAGCCCTGTTCAGGACCTGGAATAAAAATGACCAGTCCACCATGTCAGACTCTTTTTCGAAATCAATTGATAGTAGACAAAAGAAGGTGTCAGAGACTGTTGACGCGCAAGGGCAACGTGCAGCCTCCTCAGGCAGTGCCTCATACCTCTCGACGGCATAACGCCACATTGGTCAGAATGAATATGGGTGGTTAGGGTCATTTTCAACCGGGTGGACAGTATCTTGGCAAAGAGTTTCATTTCTCCGTGAGAAATAGGTTGGTAGGCTGCTGTTAGAAATGGGGTTTCTGGTGGGCTAGGGTACGCACCAAAGCCAGACAGAACCTGCCACTCTAGTCAGGGCAAGTAAGTTACACTCCAAAGATAACCTGTGCTCACCCGTTGGTTTCTTGGCACAGACAGGTAGGCTTATCATTCAAGGTGATGTGTAAAGCGTCTGCGCAACACACTCACACCAGAAACACAATGAATGCACCACAAAAGATACTCCACCCAAGATTATATAAAAAAAATAGTATATATATTGTACATAGACCAAAACTACATAAATCATAAGTACTGTACCTACTACGCAAATCCTGGTACAGTACACATTATCCTGACAGTGCAAGAATCAAAACGACCTCCGTTACAATCTCAGGCAATGTTTATGACATGGTATGCAACAGGTTATGACATGAAAACACATGAATTACCACGTCACTGTTAGACCCGGCCCTCGTAACATAGCCATCCCTGTCCCCGCACCACATAACCTGACCCCTGCACCTCACGCAGCCCCCGAGCCCACGGCCTAGCCGATCCTTCCCACCAGAACACACACACACCCGACCCGGGCTTCCCCGTCCGTGGCCTTCCTCCCTTCGGCCACACCGGGCCCGCGTGCCCACTCCATGCACCATGATGGCCGTCCGGCCCCAGCGCGACCCTGGCCTAGAGGCGCCACTCCGGCTGGAGGACATCGCGCTCCCATTGGGATAAGAGAGGGAGGAGCAGTTTCCATCGCACCTCTGAGCTCCCCTGGGAAGGTGGGATTCGATCGGCCCTCCGACCTCCCCGAGGGCTGGCTCCACGCCTGCTGGGTGTCTGGGACTCCTCCCGACCCGGCCCTGAAAGGATCAAAAGACAATGGCAGGAAACCCCGTCAAGCGACCCCCAGGTGACAAGACCCCTGCCTGCACAGACTCCGGACATCAAAGAGGAGTCGTCCTATAACAAGGGGTGCTCTGGGACTGTCCGGCAGATTCGCCTTCGGAAACACCTGAGCCCTGCTGAGTGACTCACGGCTCCCTGAAGATCGTAAGCCCTCCGAACTTGTGCTTGAGCCCTGCTGAGTGACTCGCGGCTCCCTGAAGATCGTAAGACCTCCGCACTTGTGCTTGAGCCCTGCTGAGTGACTCGCGGCTCCCTGAAGATCGTAAGACCTCCGAACTTGTGCTTGAGCCCTGCTGAGTGACTCGCGGCTCCCACAGACTCTCTTGGTCCCGCCGGACCCCGACGACGACAAGCGTATCCCCCAGCTCGAGGATTGTGAGCTGTGCGCCAGGTACGCTCCTGCATTTGATCCATATCCCCAAAGACTGTCCCGCTACCTCCTACCCCCCCTCCAAGACTCTGTGAGCCCGCACTCCACTTGTATATATTTGCTTTGCTGATCATAAAGATCCTACTACTCCGATCTGATAAAGATTTGCTCTTAAGAACTCCTGGTGTGGTGTCTCTTTGTCGTGTGGTGCCGAGTGTACGATCCTAGATACGAGATTCCTCCCCTGAGGAGTCTCCCGCCGGTGTCCGGCTACGATACCTCGAGGGTTGGTCTCAGGATAGCCAGGGCTCCCCCTCCGGGCTCCTCTGAGATCGCCTTCTAACAGTCACCATAGATCACTAGTGGTATATAAATTACCATAAGCATGCCAGTAACAGTCATCCAGTGAAAACACATGACTCATTAGGAAAATATAAGGGCACGGCGTACTTGTGCTCATATTGCAAGATTTGCGGTAAAATTGTCACCCAACGAAGGCTACAGGAGCCCTGCACACCTACTACATTATTATGGTAACACAGCTTCAGTAAGATCGGCATCTCCCTTGAGGAGCCGCCCCATAGTGTGGGGTTATGGACCAAGGCCCTGCAGGTCAAGCGCACCCAGAGGTAGGGGGAGGCAGAGACTGCTGGGACCAGTGGGGAGACCTCGCTGGATTCCCCCCCACATACAGGAAAGACAAAGGCAGCTGCCCACTTCCACACGGTGCAGCTGCTAAGCCCCCAATTTGTAGGGATATTGACAATTCCGGGAACCTCCATTGAGGCTTCCCCTGTAGAACTAGGGAAGTAAAACCGATGTCCCCAAAGTGATGTCCAACAAAGGACTTGCACACTGCCAGAAGAACACGTAGTGCAGCTACCTCAGCCCCTTGTCCACAAGGAGTGCCCTATAGCTCGCGGGGCGTGCCCCACAACAACTCCCGCCACGTCGCTCCTCACCTGGCTTTATGCGATTGGGTCAGAAATCCCTCGTCCTCTTGCTCCAGGCCGAGTAGGGAGGCTACCAGGGTCGGATTGGGATCACAATTTGGCCCGGGCACTGCCCACAAAAGTGTCACACTTTCGCGGGGTGTGCAAAATGAAACTCCATTTTGTTACTCTCATTTGTAGAGAAATGTTCGGCATTTTAAAGCTTCCAGAGCCAGTAACATTGGTAGAGACTAGGAGCTCTGCGGTTCTGAAAACAGTACTTACCTACAGTCTTTACAAGGTAGATCGATGCTCCCAGGCAGCTGTGTCCTTGACTCCGACCATCATAGTACCCCCAGGGGCACCCCTCTGTCCCCCCTCCCCCAACATGCATACCCAAATAACACACACACAGACTGTTGAGTTGGGTAAAATTGCTGCAGGTTTATTACATAATCCAGAATATATAATGGGTGGGTTATTTTACGGGCGATCCAAGGGCAGGCAACCAACTGGGCCGCCTGCCCGCCTGATGAGCCGGGCAACGCGGGAGCGATTCCCGCTGTTGCTGCCATCTAGGTGATTCTTTTCTAAGATCACGTGCCGTTGGTAACTTCTACTCACGCCCCCCCCTCTTGGGGCGTAGCGTCGCTTAGCAAACCCCCGGTTGTTCAGGCCCACAACCGCCCGCAGGACTAGTGGGGCGCCGACACGGCTTCCGGGACGCTCCCCTGAGGCTCTTCGGTTTTGGCTCAGGCCCCCCTATGGTGCCGCGCAGAGGTACCCTTTGTACCGGCCTGCTTCCAGATCGCCCTGCAACTCCGCCTGCAACGAAAAAAGAAACATTACAACGCTCAGAAAACCCCCCCACCCAACGCCTACGCCGGGTAAGCGGTAGGGAGGGATGTGGCGTGGTGGGCGACATAGAGGTCGCCAGGAGGGTGGGGGAAGGCTAAATAGCCTCCCCTTCCCCACAGGGGCCAGGAAGTGACGCGCTTGTGCGTCACTTCCGGCCGGCACGAGGAGGGGGACACCAGTCGGCGTCCCCTCCCCCTCCCCTTGGGAGGGGGTGGGGAGGGGTGACCGGTGACCCGGTGGCACTAGGGCGCCGACCGCTGTAGTGGCCCCCTGCGGGGGCCGCGGTCGGCGGCATAGTACCCCCAGGGGCACCCCTCTGTCCCCCCTCCCCCAACATGCATACCCAAATAACACACACAGAGACTGTTGAGTTGGGTAAAATTGCTGCAGGTTTATTACATAATCCAGAATATGTAATGGGTGGGTTATTTTACGGGCGATCCAAGGGCAGGCAACCAACTGGGCCGCCTGATGAGCCGGGCAGCGCGGGAGCGATGCCCGCCATTGCTGCCATCTATGTGATTCTTTCTACGATCACGTGCCGTTGGTAACTTTTACTCACGCCCCCCCTCTCAGGGCGGAGCGTCGCTTATCAAACCCCCAGTTGTTCAGGCCCACAACCGCCCGCAGGACTAGTGGGGCGCCGACACGGCTTCCGGGGTGGCGTGGTGGGCGACAAATAGGTCGCCAGGAGGGTGGGGGAAGGCTAAATAGCCTCCCCATCCCCACAGGGGCCAGGAAGTGACGCGCTTGCGCGTCACTTCCGGCCGGCACGAGGAGGGGGACACCAGTCGGCGTCCCCGCCCCCTCCCCTTGGGAGGGGGTGGGGTGGGGAGGGGTGACCGGTGCCCCGGTGGCACTAGGGTGCCGACCGCTGTAGTGGCCCCCTGCGGGGGCCGCGGTCGGCGGCAAATGAATCAGAAACATAGCACTAAGTCAAGGTGACGGGGTAAGACTGGAATCTCTGGATAGAACAGTAAGAGGAAGAGCGGGGGGGGGGGCTCAGGGGGGAGGCCTCAGCACGATACTCCGGCCCAAGAGCTCCGGATTAAACCTGGAGTGGGGGCCCCTCCGTGTACGTGGCAGGGGGGCCCCCACGCCACTGAAGAGCAGCTCTGAACCTCTGCCTTGGAGAATAGAACCTCGAATGACAAACGGTAAAGAAATAGATTTTGCATTTCAGCCATAAAAACATTTTCCAAAACACTAAAGAGAAATGAAATCTAGCTCCCTCACAGATCTTGCACTTTTCCCTGAATGTAAGTACCTTTTGCTGCCCTGTCCCCCACCCCCTCTTTCTTCGTGTGCACTGCTCTCGTTAGACAGTGATCCCCAGTTCTGCTGGGCAGTACCAACTGGGGGCTGGAGGTGAACAGGGCGGGAGAGAGGCAGTGAAATGAGAGAGGTGAAGTAGAACCAGAAATCAGGTAGTGATGCGTGTGAAGGGAGAGACATAAGGTAAAGACGGAAAGATCGGGTAGCCGGAAGAAAAGGTACATAGCTATAGAATGAGGAAGAGGTAAGTAGATGATGAGGGCAAGTGATATAGGTCATACTTTATGGTCTTAGACAAACACATGTAAACCTGCAAAGTGAACCTTCACATTCCAAAGAGACCATGCATCAAAGGCCACACAGAATTCAAAAGAAGCAGAAAACACCCTCTGTTCTCAGACTCACGGTTCAAGTGACCCGCAGACAGCTAGTGATTTTGGTTTAAATATTCCATCTGAGTAACAATCCCTCACAATTGTTCACATGCCCTCCATGTGCCCTCCATGTGTAAGACACATGCTGTAGCACCAAATCTGAAGCACGTTCTGTGGGCCACAATTATCAACAGCTGCTCAACCTAATAAAAAGTGCTTCCCACTACATGGAATCTACATGGAATTTTATTTCTTTTTATTTCCAGATTTATGTTCTTTTTTTATTGCGCCCGTTCACCTCTTCCGCCTTCTCACTTCGGACGATTGCTCAGTGGGTTAAACGCACTTTGTGGAGGTTGAAACCTGGAGTCAGCTAAAAGTTTCATCCTTCCCATGAAATGGCACCGTAACAAAACACTACAGCTTTCCTAGTACATATCCCTTCGTGGTATCCGTACGGACAGCACTGCAGCCCAGAATAGTGCTCTCTTGGGGTGCACCTGGATGGCGTCTCTGCACCCCGCAATAATTGGAGTGTATTGTAGCTCACAGAAGCCCGCTTTGTAGATGCAGATTTTGCAGGACAGCACAGCAGTGTCTCCGGTCATGATGTACACATCTTTCATGTCACTGGTATAGGTCTAGACAAGGAGACATCAGCGCTGTACAGTACAACTGCAAAGATGTGCAACTAATGTTCAAAGAAAAAAAGGTGACTAATCTACTATTAACCTCTAATCTTGGGTTCCGGAGTAGCTTGCTACTCATAATAAAGCGCTTCAACTCATCGTCAGGGGTAGTAAGCGCAATATTAATACAATTTACAATATGTAATTAAGCATGCGTTTCTGTGGGATGAAAGGCCGCCCTCAGTCTTTTTATGTTTTCACATTTTTACCACTGCTTTGCTGGTATCAGAAAGGCATCGTGGCTTTTAAGTTCATTTGATGCCACATAGCAACAATACACATAAATACACTCCGCACAATACCACATAATTCTAATCAGTATAATTTCACTCAATGCCACACAGTTCCACGCAACACAATTCCACTCCACACATTATCATTCCACACAATTCAGCAACACACCACATACATCCAATCCACACCACACATCCAATCCACACCACACAATACCACATTATGCTACAAAATTCAACACCACACCACACCACACAATTAAATGGCACTACACAACACAAAATATAATTACACATAATTACACTGTATGACACACAATCACACTCTACATAATTTCAATACACTCAAAATCACATAATTCCTATCCATATAATTCCACTTCACACCATGCCACATAATTGTACACCACATGATTCCACAACTAACAATTCCAATCCGAACCACATAATTCTACACCATATACCTCCATTCCATAACACATGAGTAAAACACATTGTCATTTACAACGCCAATAGCTCTTACTCTCGCAAATGCAAGACCTATTAGCATTGTCAATGCTTGTTTTTTATTGTTCTTCCTTTTGACAATTTTATATCCTGTGAACTCAGTCCAAGGCTATTTGAGTGCTATTCATGAGCACCAATCACAGTGCACAAGATCAGTTTTTTTTTTAATTTAAGGGCCTGGGAGATGGAGTGATTTGTCCAGAATCACAGGATGTTGAGAGCAGATACAGGGACTCGAACCTGATCCCCATCCCTGCAACTCTGACCTTCAGGCCACATATGCCTATGCACACGCAAGGCATGAAAGGGCCAAGATACTGTTCTTGGGAAGTGCTCTGGTGCCAAGGTGACAATGGCCTACACCATGTGCAGTAGAACAGTGAGGCCCCAAGTTTACTTATTACTGAACCCCCTCCCCAGATCTCCATTAGCTGAGCAACAGAACAAATGCCAGGCCCCCTTGCATTACTTAATTTCTCAAACCCTCCCCCAGCCCTCCACTGCCTCAGGACAATGACCTGGCAGGGGAGGGATAAACCATAAAACACAGCTGCTTGGCCCTCCATAGGGGAGGGGCTAAGGTGAAGATGCCCAAGTCACATCACCTTGCCCCCACACCTAGGCCACATCATAAACCCACCATCCTCCACCCACCGTGCCCTGAACAAGAAGTACTGTGGACGAGGTTTCAAACACAAACACTGTTTTTGTGCTACATGGGCCCAGGGGGCCGATGCGAGACTGGCCAAAGGGCCCGAGCAACACCTAGCCCCCAGGGATGCCGATTCTTCCTTCACCTGCTCCCCAGCCCACCATCAGGGCCATAGCTTGGCAAGGCAGGGGGTCAGGGAGAGGCTACAGATGATCGTCGCTCAAGGGGGATCATATCGCACGCCCCCCCAGCGAAGCTGCTTTACTGTCCATGTCCAGTGCCTTCTGTGGGCTGGGAGAGAAAAAAATAACGGCCCACAAAGGGTACTGACACACCGGCCCTTCGGCCGATGCCCGACTGCCTGCAGTGCCTATCCGTCCCTGGAGACTGCACCACAACACGCTGATCTGAAATATGCCGCAGCACGCTGAGAGTGGCTACAGCATTGCTGGAGGGGCCACTCGGGTGTGGGGGGGGGGGGGGGGGATTCTCGTGAATCGGCATTGGTTTTGAAGTTCCGCAAACGGCACGGTGAAGCTCACGATACAGGCCGAGATGAAGGGGATCAGACAAATGAACCCACCGCTCATCCGGCCTCCTAAGTGCTGAACACGTGCTGGCACTGTGCCTCAGTGCCTCCTCCTAGCACGCTGGACTTCGGGGAAAGCCAAGCACACGCCATGCGCTGATTTGGAAGGCAGGAGCGCTCACCATGCGCTGATTTAGAAGGCAGGAGCGCTCACCATGCACTGATTTTTGTAAGGCAGTTTCACACACATTGACTCTATAGGACACAGGGCAAGCCAATAAGCCGTGGAAGAACACTGGGGAGCACAAGGCAGGCAGCAGTAGGCAGGTATACCAGCACAACCAGACAAGCAATCCTAATAGCGACCTCTCCTGGCAGCTTCACAGTACCCATGCAGAACAGAGTCAGGGACCAGCTGGCAGCAGGTCAACAAACAGAAAAGCAATCCTGTGAGTCCTTTGGCCACCCAGCAAGTAGCAGGCCGCATGGCAACAGCAGAAAAGCAGGCCAGATGAGTCCTTTGAGCAGCGCAGCAGCCCTTCTGACAGAGGTTCAATCCTTGTTCCAAAAGTGCTTCCCACACATGGGGTCAGAGCCCCTGTACTTATACTCCAAAATCTTTGTCCAAGAATTAACTTCAAAAGAAACCTCGAAGTGCACAACTGCCTTTCAGCCCCAGCCCTGGCTCCAGACATCAGTGAGGGTAAATAAGCCCTTTGTGTGAGGGCGCAAGACACATCCTATACAAATGGCAAGTCTTGAACGCCCTCTCCCATCCCAGGAAGCCCATCCGTATGCAGATGAATGCAGATGTAACCCTGTCACACCCAACCCTTCCTGTCCTGTGTGGTGGCTATCTGGAAAGTTTGCACAAAGTGGAGCTGGCAACTACGCCCAGACGTGGGTTGGAGTCAGGCTGCAAAGTAAAAAATGATACGCACAGAATTATGCCCACTTTCTAAAATTGACATTTCTAAAATAGTAATGTAAACTCCACCCACACCAGTAAGCAGGATTTCTCACTACCATTCTAAACATGCCATACATGGCAACTGAAGGAAGTGACCCGTTTAGGGCCACCCGGGTCACTAATGACCACCTCTCAGCCTTCCGTACTAAATGAAGAGTCGGTCAGAAAGTAGAGAATACAAGCTAATAACTGTTTATTCATATACACTCAGAGCGGAGCCCGGTCTGCCCAGTCGCTAGGAGTGCTGCAGAGAGAACGGAAATCAGCAAGCATAGAGATGCATTATGGACGTTTCGTGATCAGGCAAAGACACCCCCACAGTGGAATTTTCCAGGCAGGTGCAGTAAAACAGTGAAATACAGAACAACGGTTCAGCGCTCCTATCTTACACAAAATTAAATGGTCCAAGGTCGTTCCATGTGGAGCCTGCCACTAGACAAGGGGAAGAGGGCCTCTATCTGGTGAGAAAACTATGTGCTGACATGAACAGTGTGGTCATTACTGAAACAAAACCAGAGTGAAGAAACCAAACTCAAAGGAGCATTTCTCGGAATTTAAGTAGATCAGGATTGAACAGCCTAAAATGGTGCCTATGGAAGGAAATTGCGCAGCGAATGCTAACTTACATGCAGCATGCATGAGCATAAACGATTTCTATTCCAATAGCAATGTTACTCCTTTCAGATCAAAAATTGTGACTTAAACACATATAAGAGAATGCCCAATGCTAGTCTATGAGATGAGTAGTCCACAGAGTAGTGAGAAACCAAATAGGCTGTTTATCACTACCAGGACACGCCACACAATAAAGGCACATATCCTACATTTTACCTACAGAGCTCTCTGCCCATAGCGCTACCTCAGACCTACCTAAAGGGTGACCTGTATGTAGTTAAAGGGAAATTGAAGGCTTGCAGAGTAGTTCTAAATGCCAAGTCAAAGTGGCAGTAAACTGCGCACACAGACCCTGCAGTAGCAGGCCTGAGACAGGTTTGAAAGACTACTTCTGTGGGTGTGGCAGTCAGCGCTGCAGGCCCACTAGTAGCATTTCATTTACAGGCCCTGGGTATATGGGATGCAACTTTACAAGGAACTTAAAAGAAAATTAACTATGCAAAAGATGTGTAAACCAATCATACCATGTTGAAAGTAGAGAGCACATGCACATTAGCACTGGTCAGTAATGGTAAAGGTTCCAGAGTCCAAAAAATAATAAAAGAGGGTCAGAAAAATAGGAGGAGGAAGGCAGAATGTTTGGGGATAACCCCTATAAAAGGCCAGGTTCAACAGCCGCACAGGTGTTGGGTGCATGGCTTAATTTTGGAGTGACTACTACCATGGCAATGTCGAGTTCCATTGGGAAATGATCCGCTTTTGCAGCTTCGTTATACAGCGCCAATAGCGGGGATTAGGATATCTCTGAACGCACCATAGAACTCCTTGGGATAGCGGTCTGAGACGGGTGTCTTCCGGCGGCAAGTCAGATATGACGGGCACTATCTACCCGACTGTAATGGGCTAGTCCAACTCACCCGGGATACTGTGGGCAAGAGAATACTGTCTAGTAGTGCTTCATTCCACGCCACTCTGATCTATTCTTCACTACTGCACTCTTCTCCACTGCTCTCTACTCTACAACTCTGCATTCTACCCTGCCCCACTCCACTCTATCCTGAACCACCCCACCCCACTATCCTCTACTCTGAAATGAGCTTCCGTATGCCACTGCACTCTACTCTAAGCCGCTCTATTCTACGTCAGTCCACTCTATGCCAATGTATCTACGCCACTTTACTCAAAACCAATGCACTCTACGCCCAACTACTCTTCACCACTGTACTTAACGCCACTTCAGTCTAGGCTACTCGACTCTACGATACTCTACTCTGACACTATACCCATTAAGCGCTACACCACTCTCTCTGTTCCACTCTGCAACACTACACAACTCCCTTTATACCACTCCATTCCATTTTCCTCCACTCTGTGGCACACCACTCTACTCTATGCCTCTCAACTCTACAACACTCGACTCCACTTTATGCCATTCCACTCTCCTACATTTCTCCACTGTAAGCCGCTCCACTCTACAACACTCCACCCCACTCTATGCAGCACCCTTTACGCCACTCCGCTCAACACCACTCCATGACACTCTACACCACTCTACGCCACTCTGCTCCAGTCTATGCCACTCTGCTCCAGTCTATGCCACTCTGCTCCAGTCTATGCCACTCTACTCCAGTCTACGCCACTCTACTCCAGTCTACGCCACTCTGCTCCAGTCTACGCCACTCTGCTCCAGTCCACGCCACTCTGCTCCAGTCTACGCCACTCTGCTCCAGTCTACGCCACTCTGCTCCAGTCTACGCCACTCTGCTCCAGTCTACGCCACTCTGCTCCAGTCTACGCCACTCTGCTCCAGTCTACGCCACTCTGCTCCAGTCTACGCCACTCTGCTCCAGTCTACGCCACTCTGCTCCAGTCTACGCCACTCTGCTCCAGTCTACGCCACTCTGCTCCAGTCTACGCCACTCTGCTCCAGTCTACGCCACTCTGCTCCAGTCTACGCCACTCTGCTCCAGTCTACGCCACTCTGCTCCAGTCTACGCCACTCTGCTCCAGTCTACGCCACTCTGCTCCAGTCTACGCCACTCTGCTCCAGTCTACGCCACTCTGCTCCAGTCTACGCCACTCTGCTCCAGTCTACGCCACTCTGCTCCAGTCTACGCCACTCTGCTCCAGTCTACGCCACTCTGCTCCAGTCTACGCCACTCTGCTCCAGTCTACGCCACTCTGCTCCAGTCTACGCCACTCTGCTCCAGTCTACGCCACTCTGCTCCAGTCTACGCCACTCTGCTCCAGTCTACGCCACTCTGCTCCAGTCTACGCCACTCTGCTCCAGTCTACGCCACTCTGCTCCAGTCTACGCCACTCTGCTCCAGTCTACGCCACTCTGCTCCAGTCTACGCCACTCTGCTCCAGTCTACGCCACTCTGCTCCAGTCTACGCCACTCTGCTCCAGTCTACGCCACTCTACTCCAGTCCACGCCACTCTACTCCAGTCCACGCCACTCTACTCCAGTCCACGCCACTCTACTCCAGTCCACGCCACGCCACTCTACTCCAGTCCACGCCACGCCACTCTACTCCAGTCCACGCCACTCTACTCCAGTCTACGCCACTCTACTCCACTCAAATCCACTCTACGCCACTCAAATCCACTCTACGCCATTCCACTCGGACACTCTACTCCCTCCAAAACATTCCACGCTACTCCACTTTAAGATAGTCCACTCTACACCACCCTCCCTTACCCACGTACTGTTAACCATGCTGAACAGCAGTCACACTGGCTTACAACATGGCTAAAACATGTTGCATAAGCCTACAGCTTTTGCACACACAAGACCTATTGGCTTTGCCAAACTTGTTTTTTGTTTTTCTGCTGCAGTTAAAGTACCTCTTGGGGTTTGGTAAACATGGTCCCCTCCCCTTTCAGCGTGTTCTGTTAATAACAAAGTGCTTTGTTTGTATTGGTAAATGAACTTGCTTCTCCTTTGCACCTGAGCATTCTGTGACTTGGGGTGGGGGGGGCACGTACATTTCCCCGCAGTGTGGTCATCTGACTGCCAGAGGGCGCGCCATAAGTTGGACTGTTTATTAGGCTGCCTACGTCAGGCATCATAGAGCATTGCCTTTCCCACTGAGTTTTATTTACTTGATTAGTAGAAACCAGGGAGCTTGAGTAACCTTTGCAGCCACATTTTGATAGTTCCGTCAGCTGGCATGGGCCAGTGTCCAGTCATGTACTGGCTCCGCCAGCTGGCATGATCCCTCCCTGAATGGACCAGTGTCCAGTCGTCTACTGGCTCCGACAGCTGGCATGGTCCCTCCCTGAATGGACCAGTGTCCAGCCGTACACTGGCTCCACCAGCTGGCATGGTCCCTCCTTGTTCGGGGGGGGGGGGTCCTCTCAGACTGCGATGCTTGCTGTCGAATGTCCTATCGCTCAGTGTTTGGAAGGGCACTCTCAGACTGCGTGCATCTCTTTCTCTTGAATGTCCCATCGCTCAGTGTTTGGGAGAACACTCTCAGACTGCGTGCATCTCTTTCTGTCAAATGTCCCATCGCTCACTGTTTGGGAGGGAACTCCCAGGCTGTGGTACAACTCTTGCTGTGGAATGTCTCATCCCTCAGTGTTTCGGAGGGAACTCTCAGACTGCGGCATGTCTCCTTCTGTCGAATGTCCCATCGCCAGGTGTTTGGGAGGAAACTCTCAGACTTCGGTGCGTCTCTTTTGTCGAATGTCTCGTGACTCAGTGTTTGTGAGGGAACTCAGACCGCGGTGCATCTCTCTGTTGATTATCCCTGTGCTCGGTGTTTGGGAGGGCACATTCAGACTGTCGCGCATTTCTTGCTGTCAAATGTCACATCGCTCAGTGTTTGGGAGAGCACTCTCAGATTGCGGTGCGTCTTTCTGTTTAATGTCCCATCGCTCAGTGTTTGGGAGGGCCCTCTCAGACTGCATTGCGTCTCTTTCTTTTGAATGTCCCATCACTCAGCGTTTGTGAGGGCACTGTCAGACTGCGGTGCGTCTTTCTCATGAATGTCCCAGTGTTCAGTGCTTTGAAGGGCACTCTCTTTCTGTTGAATGTCCCATCGCTCAGTGTTTGTGAGGGCACTCTCAGACTGCGTTGCGTCTCTTTCTATCGAATGTCCCATTGCTCCGTGTCTGGGGGGGAACTCTCTGATTGTGGTGGATCTCTTTCTGTCGAATGTCCCATTGCTCCTTGTTTGTGAGGGCACTCTCAGACTGCATCGCATCTTTGCCATCACTCAATGTTTGGGAGGCCACTCTCAGACTGCGTCACATCTCTTGCTGTCGAGTGACCCATTGCTCAATGTTTGGAAAGACACGCTCGGACTGCAGTGCGTCTCTTTCTGTCGGGGGCAGTCTAAGACTGGTGCATCTCTTGCTGTGGAATGTGCCATCGCTAAGTGTTTGGGAGGGCACTCTCAGACTGATGTGCGTCTCTTTCTGTCAAATGTGCCATCGCTCAGTGTTTGGGAGGGCACTCTCAGACTGATGTACGTCTCTTTCTGTCAAATGTGCCATCGCTCAGTGTTTGGGAGGGCACTCTCAGACTGCGGTGCATCTCTTTCTGGCGAATGTCTCACTGCTCAGTGTTTGGGAGAGCACTCTCAGACTGCATCGCCTCTCTGGCATCGCTCAATGTTTGGGAGGGCACTCGCACTGCGTCGCATCTCTTGCTGTTGAATGTTCCATTGCTCAATGTTTGGGAGGGCACTCTCGGACCACGGTTCGTCTTTCTGTTGGGGGCACTCTCAGACTTTGGTACATCTCTTGCTGTCGAATGTGCCGTCACTCAATCTTTAGGAGGGCACTCTCAGATTGCGGTGCATCTCCTTCTATCAAATGTCCCATCGCTCAGTGTTTGGGAGAGCACTCTCGGACTGCTGTACATTTCTTTCAGTTGTGAGCACTCTCAGACTTTGGTGCATCTCTTGGTGTCGAATGTCCCATCGCTTGTCGGGTTTAGGGTCTTTCTTACTAGTCTTGAGGCGTTGGGACGGTTCCCGGCTTTGGTTCTTGTAAGACCGGTTTAGTCCGAGATAGGGACGACCCCTTCCGATAGCCACGGTGCTGCCGACAATGAAAGCCTAAGCAGCCAGTGCCCTCCAGAAGGAGTCCCAAGAGGAAAAACCCCGAAGGGAAAAAACCTCTGATGCGATGAAACTCCAGGAATGAAGGAGAAGACAAGGAGCCAGAAAACATTGGAAGACCAGGAGCCCAAAAGGAACCAGGAGAAAACCGAAAGTCAAGCTGGAGCAGAAGTTGCAAGGTAACCAGGAATGCCAACGGAAGGAAGGGATTGCCAAAATAAGAGTTCAGGAGCCAACAAAAGCGAGGACACACCAGCAGGAACAAGGAGTGTTGCAACGCAAGGATGGAAAGGTTCTGATCCCTTATATACAGAAAAACAGGAAGTGACATACCGGAACAGGAAGTGACATACAGAAAGTGACAAAACAGGAAGGAGATGTGTTGCCATCTTGGATTGGGAAAAGAGTGAAGTGCATTACAGAAAGATCACCATGTTAGGAAGGTAAGTAACCCTCCCTATTGCCTTCTGGGAGCAAGGTGAAGTGGAGAGCAACAATATGACCCCCAAGGAAGGGGGATCACCAGACGCCCACACCAGGTGAGTGTAATGTCCTAAAGTGCCTCGGGAAGCGGATGGGCCGCCGTGCAAGTATGCGGTGTGCCCGAAAACCAACGGGTATCGTGGGTGCTTTTCGCGACGCTGTTGAAATGGCCACAGCGGGCCGCAATGCTGTACCGTGGCGCCCCCGAAAGGCAAGGAGGGGGGGCCACGGGTTGCATCGCGGCCGGCGAAGAGTAAACAGGTAGCATCGTGAGTCTGCCCGCAGCGTAACCTCGCTCAGTGTTTAGGAGAACTCTCAGACTCCGATGCGTCTCTTGCTGTCGAATGTCCCACCACGAAGAGTTTGGGAGAGCACTCAGATTGCTGTGCGTCTTTTTTGTCTGGGGCACTTTCAGACTGCGGTGTATCTCTTTCGGGGGGAACTCTCAGACTGCTGTGCGTCTCTTTGTCAGAGGCACTCTCAGACTGCAGTGCATCTCTTTCTGTCAGGGGGCACTCTCAGACTGCAGTGCGTCTCTTTTTGTCGGGGGCACTGTCAGACTGCAGTACGTCTTGTTCTGTCGGGGGACACTCTCATACTGCGGTGCCTCTCTTTCTGTCGGGGGCTCTCTCGGACTTTGGTGCGTCTCTTGCTGTCGAATGTCCCCTCTCACAGTGTTGAAGTTTTCGGTGACGTCAAGGGCAGGACTCTGAACCCAAAGCAGGCTCGGCAGATCTCCTCATACTAGCCTGTATTGTAGGGGCTGTCGCTTGACGCTTTCTTGGGGTCTGGGAGATTCACCCCAAGGAAATTTGGGAGAAATTGTGGCCAGATGGTGCACAACTTCTGAAATCTATTATCTTAAAAGCCATAGGTGTAACAAGCAGTCCTGAAAGGGAACCAATTAACTATTCCAATATTTCAAACTTGGACTCAGTACCCAGGAGCACAGCTGCTTGATAGCTGGTTTCATTCTTTCAACTCGCCCATGTCTCCTGTGCTTTTCCACTGCTTGGAGGAGAGGGCAAAAATGAATGTAATTGAAGTGCGACTGGTTTCTCATCCGCGAGCAGATGGAAGAAATACGTGCTCAGCATTTTATCTATTAAACAGGAAATTAGGTAACATGGGTTTTAATGTGAGCTGTTGTGTATTTTATGGCTTAAACTTACCTGATCTCTGTCAGGATAAGAAGAAAGTGATTCCACTGGTATTGTAACGTGGGCTTTGCACATAACCTAGTTGAACCAGGTCTAGCCTAGCTTCATTTGATTACATGCGATATTGACGTGCCTAGCATAGGTTCATTTGATTACTTGCGGTGATGGCGTGCCTAACTTAGCTTCTTTTTATGACTTGCGGTGATGACGTGTCTAGCCTAGCTTCATTTGATTACATGTGATGACATACCGTTCCTAGCTTCATTTGATTACATGTGATGACATGCCTAGCCTAGCTTCATTTGATTACATGTGATGACATGCCTAGCATAGGTTCATTTGATTACATGTGTTGACATGCTGTTCTGTCCTTGCCAGCAAGTTGGCTTGGGGTTCTGAGAGTTCCCCAGTGGAATGTAGACTGGGGAGGTGATTTGGAGCATGACGGGGAGAAGGCAATGGACTTGGAACCTAGAGGACACTTGGTGGTTTCCATCCTTCCATTTGTATCCGGATACTGAATAAACTTGAGTTTGTACAACTCGAACGGTGTCCGCTGAAGCTGCTTACCACACTGGCAACAAGGGTTGGACATATATGGAGCGGTGGTGACGGCCCAGCTCGCTACATGTGTGAGGAGCAGTGAGACGCGTTACGTCGAGGGCGATTATATCTTCATTGGAAGCATTTGACTTGCGGAAGGTGTTGCCTTCAGTATTTTGGCCCCACCTAAGAGAATTGCTTTGTTATGGGTACTCACTGTACTTTCGCATCCGTTGGGTCTCTTCAACCGCCATTCGGCCAACATCGGTTTCCTGGAGGGATCTCTGACACGTCATCACGCATGCCTACGCATGCTTTGGCTACAATTGGCCATTTTGTTTGCCTGACTCTGTGTTGGTGTGAGGGGAAGGCACCTAGTTGTTTACGCTAACACCAAAGGAAGGCGATTATGTGCTTTACTTGGCACCTTAATATTTCTGCAAAGCGTATTTTTCATGCACATGGCTATTTTCTCATTATTGCTCAGTTTGCTTCCATTCTTTTTAGATTTTACAAGAGTTTTAAACTGGTGGACAAAAGTCACTCTATTGGTAAAACAACAATTGTTAAAGCACTACATTAAATACAGCGTGCAAGCAATCCTTACGTCTCGTCCGTTCCTGCCATCACCTGGTGAATCGCCCATGGCTTGGAAGAAGTGGTTCAAGGCGTTCAGTGCTTCTCTTGGGGGTCTTGATGGCTTAAAATTTAAACCTGAAAGAAAGAAATGGACTTTGGAGCACTGACTTAGCATGGCCTAGAGATCTTTGGCCAGTTGCCCCTCTTTGTACCTGAAGATGAAGAGGAAGAACTGGGTGGGTCCATTGAAGCAGTCAAGAGACGAGAGAGGCGTTTCCGCTTACCGCCTCATTTGGTGGTAAGGAGGCATACATTTGTTTCAAGAGAGCTCATCCTACAGAATCTGTAGACTTGTATGTCGCTTCTTTGCGTGTGTTAGCGGCCAAATGTGAATTTGGGGGGTTTACTGACCAACTTATTAGAGATCAGATACTTAGCAGGTGTTTTAATAAGGAAATTCAAGAGAGGTTACTATATTGTAAAAATCCTTCTCTTGAAGAAGCAGTGGACATTGCGAACAGTATTCAGGATCCCAAACTATCTGTCAAGGAGCGGACTAAGGAAACTGAAGATAATCTAGTGGTCAAAGAGACCAAAACCTTGCCAAGTAAACCTGTTTCTGCTTGGAGAAAAAAAGTGGAAATCTCTGCTATTGTTGTGGGTATCCGTTCAATGATGCTTCGTTCAAGCAATGTCCCGTTCTGGGATGGACTGCAAAAAATATGGAGTGTCTGGTCATTTTACCAGAGTATGTCGAATGAGTATCTCATGGGGCGGAATGTTGTAATAGCTTTATAGCCAGCCGTAGCTGGGCTATACCGGCCGTTAAAGGCCTGCTCTTTTGTTAAAGGCCCTAGCTGAGAGTGGGTGTTTAATGGCCAGTATGGTGGGCTATAAAGCTATATTAGAATGTTGGAATGTTGAGAGCACCGTTGAAGACCGTAGAGTAGTTCTGGGCTTATAATAGCCGGTAAAAGCCCGGAGGTCCAACATTCCAATGTTTGTCTTTCTGTTTCTCCCTGTTTCATTTAGAACATTCCACAGTCAGTGGGTGCACAGTCTATACCAGTTGTTGCAGGTCTTCACCCTTGTTATGGCCCCTCATCTGCGTCTCAGCCCTATAACTTGTGTTCAGGGCCCTTAATAACCAGTATAGCACTCGGCAGGGGGTATAACGTTATATTAAAAATGTAACTTTTAAATGGAATTACCCCTCTTAAGCACATTGTTACTGTCTTCAAAAATGTTGTGATTATCTATTCCAATTTCCCCTCCTTCCTCAGCTAGATCTCTCTCCTGCCTTTAATAGTTCTCCCATTTTTCTTGGTGCATCAGGCATGTATCCCTAAAGGTCCTGCCCAAGTTCCTTTATCTAATGGGGTACTCCCATTAGAGAGGGGAACCTTATCAACCACGACAACTGATGGTTTAACCACAACAACTGATGGTTAAATCCTGCCCTTAAATTCTTCTAAGTTTAATAGACTCAGAAAGTGTAAATGATTTAAACCCACGCTGCTACTATCCCCCTGAAGCTTCCTTTGGGGCTTGGCCCTACCCCCTCTCTTGGCCCGCTCCATTATCCCGTTGTGAGCTAAGGAGTTTTTCCTCTAATGTGATTAGAACCATTAATGGGGCAAACCTTAGAAGCTGCGTTAGAACATTAGAATGTTGAGCGCTCCACTGAAGACCGTGAGATGGCTCTGAACTTCTAATGGCTGGTAGAAGCCTTCTGCTCCCAACAATCCAATCCAAGAGCATTCTACCCTTAGTGGCTGGAATTTTCTACTAGCCTTATAGCCCTTCTGCTTCAGGCTACACCTGTTGTTAAAAGCCCTCGCCCTCGTTATAGACCTGCGGCTATGGTATAACACTCGGCAGCAAGCTATAAGGCTATAGTATGACAGTTGGTTAAATTGTTTAAGCGTCTCAGGACATGCAGGGTTTAAATGATTTAAAGACAGCCTGCTCCTAACCTCTGACAGTGGGGAGCAGCCTCTCACCTCATAGGTTTGCCCAGCTGCCAGATTAGCCGGTCCGATTGTGGTTAGCCGCTTCATAAGCTGCCAGATATAACAGTTAAAACAAGCATTAGCAAAGCTAAATGGTCCAGCCTTTGCAGACTTGTGTGATAGTTATTTCATTTGGTATTGCAGGCATATGCAACAAAATAAAAATAGAAACCATGCAGCACCCAAACGTGGCTGTCGCATGCTTGCAATAAACAAAATACAATGAAACAAGATTCACTCTTGGAGCCGTTTACTAGTAACATTTTAAAGTAATTGTTTCATTTGAGCCATTAATTTTATGGTCTTGAAGAAGACCAGAGCAAATCATCACATAACCAAGCATTCAAATCGAAGACCGCGACAGAGTTACAATGTCACTTACACACTTTATGACAGAAACTGATAAATCGCCAATTAATGGAGTACCCAGTGTACAGGCCAAATAACTAACCACTGTTTAAAGTTAATATAAAATATCAAATAAACACTCCTGCATCTTTGTCAATGAAAAGAAAGGAACTGTTTTTCAGTGGATGTGAACAGTGTACAGAGCCTTTCTGCGTTGTTTTAAAGCGAGGGGACCCAATAGATAAAGTGGGCTGTCTCGTTCCCTCCCCCATGACGTGTGCTGATTGACGATTGAACAGACCAGTGGATGAAGCCCGCTGACCGGAAGCTCCTCTGTATTTTAGGGTCTTTAAAAAAAATACAATAGTCTGTTGAGGCAGCTAAAGCTGCTCAGAGGCCAGACCCGAAGACAACCTTCTGGTCGAATGGGGTTGTAGCAGTTATTGTTGAAAGGGATGTGCAGTGCAGGGTTAGAGGACCAGCCCTAAACCAATTGAATTCTAATGTATGTGCTGTAGATTCCTGTGGCTGAATATGTATAGGTAATATACTTACAATTTGAAATGTTTATGTTGAAAACACACATGTAGAATGTCACTTCCTAAAAGATTTTCATGACGGATAGTATTCGTCTTAGTCTAGCCATACTCGTTTTAAGCTGGGCTCTAGCCTTAAACTCATAACTGTAGTTAGTTTTAGGGTCCGTAAGGAGGCGGCAGCTTAGGATAGTATTCGTCTCAGTCTAGCAATACTCGTTTTAAGGTGAGCTCTAGCCTTAAACTCACAGCTGTGGTTAGTTTTAGGGTCAGAAAGGAGGCGGCGGCTTAGGATAGTATTCGTCTGTCTAGCGATACTCGTTTTAAGGTGAGCTCTAGCCTTAAACTCACAACTGTAGTTAGTTTTAGGGTCCGTAAGGAGGCGGCAGCTTAGGATAGTATTCGTCTCAGTCTAGCAATACCCGTTTTAAGGTGAGCTCTAGCCTTAAACTCTCAACTGTGGTTAGTTTTAGGGTCAGAAAGGAGGCGGCAGCTTAGGATAGTATTCATCTCAGTCTAGCGATACTCGTTTTAAGCTGAGCTCTAGCCTTAAACTCACAGCTGTGGTTAGTTTTATTGTCAGAAAGGAGGTGGCGGCTTAGGATAGTATTCGTCTCAGTCTAGCGATACTCGTTTTAAGCTGGGCTCTGGCCTTAAACTCACAGCTGTGGTTAGTTTTATTGTCAGAAAGGAGGTGGCGGCTTAGGATAGTATTCGTCTCAGTCTAGCGATACTCGTTTTAAGCTGGGCTCTGGCCTTAAACTCACAGCTGTGGTTAGTTTTAGGGTCAGTAAGGAGGTGGCGGCTTAGGATAGTATTTGTCTCAGTCTAGCGATACTCGTTTTAAGCAGAGCTCTGGCCTTAAACTCACAGCTGTGGTTAGTTTTAGGGTCAGTAAGGAGGTGGCGGCTTAGGATAGTATTCGTCTCTGTCTAGCGATACTCGTTTTAAGGTGAGCTCTGGCCTTAAACTCTCTGCTGTGGTTAGTTTTAGGGTCAGTAAGGAGGTGGCGGCTTAGGATAGTATTTGTCTCAGTCTAGCGATACTCGTTTTAAGCAGAGCTCTGGCCTTAAACTCACAGCTGTGGTTAGTTTTAGGGTCAGTAAGGAGGTGGCAGCTTAGGATAATATTCGTCTCAGTCTAGCGATACTCGTTTTAAGCAGAGCTCTGGCCTTAAACTCACAGCTGTGGTTAGTTTTAGGGTCAGTAAGGAGGTGGCGGCTTAGGATAGTATTCGTCTCAGTCTAGCAATACTCGTTTTAAGCTGGGCTCTGGCCTTAAACTCACAGCTGTGGTTAGGCTTTCTTTAAATATTGAACGCAAGCGTGACGTTTATGTTCGAGATGTAGAACAGCCTTAGCTTTTCTCTTGGTTTGTTCAATTTCTTTTTGATTTTTGTACATTTTATGATTATGGTTTAAGGACCTTAGTAGTAATCGTTACTCTCACGTTTGTATTTTAATGGTAATAATTCAATGTCATTGAGATTGTTTCAGTCATTAATGTTTAGACATGCTCCCCGTCGAATAACCTATTCAATATCGGTTAGGCTCGCCTTGTACTGGATAAATAGGGTGCATTTTGCAGGGTCGCACTTGGCATCACAGCAGCCCGCAGATGTGTACGAGGAGGTGCGCTCCTGTTATATATCGCAGGGGTTACATTGGCAGTCTCCACATCATGATGTATACACCATAGTCAGGAGTTATTGCTTTGTGGATGCGTTTTCCAGTCTTCTACAGCTCTGCTCTATACTCACCTCGAAGCAATCCATTCCATAATGTTCATATGTTGTTGAGAGACCCGCATGGTGCATGTCCATCTGATCTGTGTCTCTCTTTTCTTTCGCTCCATCTCCAGGTCTTGAGTTTGCCTATTCAGCAGCTCCCAAGTGTATGCAGAGCGCCATCATGGGCCTCTTCTTCTTCTTTTCTGGTATCGGCTCCTTTGTGGGTTCGGGACTCCTGGCGCTGGTTTCCATCGACGCCATCGGATGGATGAGTAGTCATGAGGATTCTGGTGAGTGAGTAGCAGCAGTAGATTGAATCATGGCTTCAATTACTACCCAGCAGAACACATTTCTCCTTTCTTACACAAAGTGTTATTTATTTTGCCTTTCACTTTCTAAACTGTTATTTGTGAGCCAAATATCACTTTATTTTAAAACATTGTTCAGTGTACCCCAGTATGCATCTTTTCCGCTGCGTTGGCACCACTATTTCCTCTTGGCCAGCTCGATTGGAGGATATCTTTACCAAAAGGAAATCTGGAGAACATCTCTACTTGGATTTAGCGAATGATGGCCAGATACAGGCTTCGACTGATCATACCACTGCATTCTCCTCATCCTTGCTTACCTTTGGATGCCAGAGAGGAAGCGGGCAGGGCTAGCAACAAGCTCCCAACTTCCCTTCCATGCAGACGTTTTGAGTGTAACGTGCACGTTAATGATCTGTAATGAAAATGAATGTGTCCTTGTGTAACACAACTGGTGCTCATGTAAAGCACTCTATTTACAAGGTTGTTTACTAAGTTCTGTTACTGAAAGGATAATGGTAGTAACTGGCTGCAGTAACCAAAAGTGGAAATATCTATTTTACATGGAAATTTCCGATAGTACTTTGTAATCACAAACGTACATAACATTGACGATAGTAAGTTTGCAATTGTAGATTTAAAAATAGGTGAAGAGTATAGAATCTCGGGACACTGGTTCGGAGAAAATTAATTCAGAGGATTGGTTAAAGGTAACACAAGCAGTAAGTGGGATAAGGGAGGGGGTGGCAAATGGTGTGCATTTTCGCGGCCACTTTGATGTTCTCAGTGGCCGCGCGGCTCACTGAGAACATCAAAGCGGCCGCGAAATGACCACGCAGGCTGCCAAATGGTGCGCGCGCCCGGCGCACATGCACTGTAGTTGGCGGCCTGAAAGCACTAGTTTGCACTTTCAAATCCCCCGTTTACAAAAGCTCTCGCGAGAGCAGCGCTAAAGCGCTTGCTCAGGCGAGACCTAAAAATGTGGTATTCTTGCAAAAACTTCATTGGGGTAAGATGTCCCCGATGATTAATTGATCATGATTGTACGGATTTCTAATTTATCGGATGTAAAGCGTAAGCTGACTAAAGCAGTATTGTGATTATTGAAGTCAGGCAGAAATGACCAACGTTAACATTCTAAAAGGTGTAGTTAAGGTAAGTTAAACAATAAAAACAGGACAGCGTTTTCTAAATCCGTTCAGAAAGTTCAAGAGTTTGTTAGCGGCACGGGCGACATCATAAATGTACTAGTTGAAGCAGGGTGCTTGCAAGCTTCTCATTCCGAGGTTTTGGCCGCTCTTGTGATGAATTGGGTAAGCCGGATGTTGAGCATAGTGTTTTCTGGGTTCATGGTGGCTATGATGGCTTGTGGACACGATCGAACTCCAAGTTTGTTCCATTTGCCCCGCAACAGAGACCTTCTGTCATTAAACAGAGCGGGAGGTGCCATACTCGCATGGAGATTCTGGTTGTTATTTTGTTCAGTGTGTTAAAGTTGGTCCCATCATGATCTCATGCTCGTATGATAGAAACTTTGTAATCTTCGCTTTCATTACTGTTAACAGCAGGGATAGGCTCGGGCCGGGTAGCTGCCTCGCGAGCTTCATTAGTGCAGTCTAAAGTGACAGGGATTTTGCCCTGACCACTTCTTTCTGTTTTAGGAAAGTTCCTTTTGGAGTCCAAGTAAATCCCCAGGTATTTATAGGATGACACTGCTTCGATGGTTTTTCCGTCGAAGAACCACCTGCCACCCAGCTGCTTCTGCCTCTCGAAGGTTATTGACTTTGTTTTTGATAGGTTTAATTGTAGGGCATTACTTATTGTGTAGGGGAGCAGCGAATCAAGTAGTTTTTGTAGTCTTACCCTTGTGTGTCTATGTAGAACCAAGTCGTCAGCGTATAGCAAGTTGGTAATGCGAATTCCACCCAATTGGGGTGAAGGGTGGGAATTGACGTTGTCCATACATTGAGATAAATCGGAAATAAAAAGATTAAAAAGGAGGGGAGCCAACACACACCCTTGTTTAACACCACTGGAAGTCTGTATTTTTCTTGACACATGGGATCCCTCTCCCAGCTTTATACGGATCCATGTGTTTGAGTGGAGTTGGTTTATGGCCTTTAAAAGAACGGGAGGTGTACCCCATTTCTGCAGTTTTTGCCACAGACAGCCCCGCGGCACCCGATCAAAGGCAGTTTTGAAGTCCAATGAAGCAACCGTGTAGTGGCATTCTGTGGACTTCTTCTTTTTCCATCAGTACGGATAATACAAGTAAGTTACTTCTGGTTCCTGATTTGGCCACAAAGCCAATCTGATCAAAAGGTAGACGCTGTGTTGCATGTGCCCAGGACAATAGTTCTTCCAGCAGTAGGCTGGCGTAGTATTTGGATTCAACGTCTAAAAGATCTATCATCCTGTAGTTTTGGGGATCATTTCTCCTGCCTCCTTTATAGATGGGATGTATTATGGCCCCTTTCCACGACTCCGGTATGTTGTATTTGAGCCAGCAGTATGAAAACAAAAGGGGGGTGGGGGGGGTCCAATTTGGGCTTTTTCTCGCTGGTGTAGGGAAAAATATAAACGTTGAGCAAGAGCACCTGTCTGCTCCAGTCTGTGCTTCTAACGCCAAAGCCAGCGATCGAATCTTTGTTGATTTCTAACTGATTAATGCGTAGAGATAATTTGCAGGCGACCTAGATCGAGAGCCTTCCTCGCGGTCTGCCAAACTTATGCTGTCTTGAGGTGGGAGACCTGAATTTCAGGTAACCTTCTATGGGAATACTTGTCGCCGACCAAGTTTCCTGAAGAAGTATGATGTCATATCTTTTTAAGAATTCGAGCGTATTCAAAGATTGAGATTTCGTGGGAAAGCCGTTGAAGTTCGATGAGCATATTGTTATACCGGTATTGATGTTATTTCAGTCTTTCAGTCCCCTGGACAGGGCGGCTGGTAGCCAAATCCAATCGGCCCTAATTCGACGATCTACAACTGGCTCGTCATTTCCAGCTGGAGAGCGGCTTTGGGCTGATTTTATTACTGAGAAAGGAGGCATTACTGGATTACTGGGGATCGCCTGGGTGGTTGCTAATATTAAGGGATACCGGAGGTCGCTGGGCGTTGTTAGTTTGATGCCCCAGTTATTGAATTGATCTGCTTTTCATTGGACTAGCTACTTTATGGCCGTGGACACTAGTGTAATTAGGGTTGTTTCAGTTATTCGATAGCTGTCGCTGGGTTTTAATTCAATTGAGATTGTCTTTAGATTCCAAATTACACAGTTCTGGTATTGATTTGAAGAGCCTGAGGATGTTCCCTCGATTTAAAACGTCATGCGGGCCTTGAGGGGTATACTCTGGGGTTAAGAGCAGTTTGGTCTGGGAACTGTCTGTGGCCAATCTGTGCTCTATTACAGTAGCTGAAGGCTCGGCCGATTTTGGGGTTTGTACCTTTCTCCGTTGGAGAGTGGGCGGTTGTTGCAGGAAAAAGGCTTGAGCTGAACCCGGATTATTCAAAATCACTGTGTATTGGGGACTGTTTCGCGCAGGGTTTCCAGGACAGATTGCTTAGGTAGTGTTGTCGGAGGCTTATCTTCAGCATCTTTTTGGAGTTGCCTATAGGATGTCGTGGGACCCCCGCTCTCTGTACTGGTCTGGTCTTGCTAGTTGATGGTGAAGAGAAGATGCTAGTGCCTGAGCGTATCACTAGATGACTCATAGCAGGGGCTTGCTCCTGAACGGATTCCAGCTCCACGTTGGATAGCGATCAACCATTCCCTGATGTCTGTGGAAAAATGGACTTCAATGGGTAACTTAGAGCCGTTTGCCCCTGTACTACTGGTGAGCGATTGGTTTTTGGGGTTGGTTTTTGGAGCGTAGGAGATTGATAGGCTGATGACAGACTGCTAGTAGTACTGGAAATAGTAATCAAACCCGATGTGGTGATGAGTTTGTTTTTTGAAAAATAGCTGCTGATTGTATTTAGGGATTCGTGTCTATTGCGATTTTTCCGAAGTCTTTTTTTCCCCGCTTAGACAGCCTATGCACTTGCGGTGAATTTGTTGTTGTAACAGTGTCCGTATTAGCGCATTCTGTCTCCTTGTTGCCTGTTGGGGGTGTCCGTTTTTGTATTGTCGCCTAAGCTAGCCTGAAGCATTAAAGTCCACATTAACTAACATATGTTGGCGAATAGAAGGACTCTTTTTGGTTGGTATTTTGATTTTCGAGTGTGGAGTTAGGGACTGAGGGAACTTTTTGCTTGGCTGACGTCGAGCTGTCCACTGGAACTTTGCATCTGGTGGAACCGTTCTTCCTATTATGTTCCTTCTGAACAGACGATTCAGGAACTACTGTTGTGGGATGTGGGCCTGTCCCAGCGATGGTAACTTCTTAACTTCAGTTAGCACTGACGAGAGGAATTGAGGTAGCGAGGACAGGGAATGAAATATTGTAGAGCAGCGTCATACCGTTGATTGAAGAGTTTGCAGAAGTTGGGACCAGAGCACATGTGTCGGTCAGCTGGCGATTTTCCTGTCCTATAGACTTGTTGAGATTGGTGGTTAAAAAGGACAAGTCTAGGGGGGTGTTGGTCTTAGTGTTACTGCCCCTGCCTAGGCTGGCCGTATGGTGGCACCGAGAGGTTAGATTTGGAAAAGTTATTCTCCGTTTCGTGTCTTGAGGGGAGGGTGTTTTGTTGCTCACTGCACAATCATCGGTATCGATTTGTGATTTGGGTGTGATGGGTGAGAAGGGGTTTGGGTTGGAAATGAGCTGGGGAATGGACTGTGGGTCCTCGCTTAGGATGGTGATTGACTGAGAAACTAGCGCGACTTGTGGGTGCACGGTTAGTAGGTCATAGAAGGAGTCTTCGTGGGCCTAAAATGGTGAACAGCCCTCAGCTTCTTCTTTTGGGTAACGTTCAATGGGCATCTGGGTGCCAAACGGGGGTGGGCTGTAACTTGTCCCACTTGGAATGCCATGGATCATAGCCTGAAACTGGGCTTGTCTGGGGGGCATCCAACGTCACGACAGGTGTGTGACTTTGACGTGATCTTGACTTAGAGGCAATAACAGTGTTCCAGAAATAGTCTCTCAGTGTCGCTTTTTTTGTGGTGGATACTGCCGAGGCAGACATACCGGGATTTAGCTTGTCAGGGCTGGAGCCAACAGATGTTGTTGCCCGTGATGAAACTTGTGCGGCTGGTATGCCGTGAGGGGGCAGGGAGTGGTGCTGCTCTTGGCCTGATGTTATGACGGATTGCGGTGTTTCTAGATGTGATGAGGCCGCCTCCACCGTGTCCATGGTGGCGTCGGTGATGACGAAGGTGGTCTCCAGCTGTGGATTTTTGTAATTGCATTTGGCTGGGTCCTTCCTGACTTTCCCAGAACTCATCGACTGCAGGATTTAGTGAATGTAGCCTTAAGCACCTTCCGTAATGTGGGCCGTAATGTGGGCTGGTGGGTGCAGGGGGCTGTATACAGTCCGGGGGAGAAGGGAGACCTAGAGACCCACAGGGATGACGGTCTGGGATTTCTTACCTGGCTGACGCCCCTTTTACCTGATGATATTCGAGATAGGGTGAGATAAGGTGAGGTTGTAGTCCTCTGCAGTGGGGGGCAAGGCGCCAGCAGTGATCCTACTGGTCATGGATGCACCATTCGCACACTCGCTCACCAGGTCTGTTTGGCTCTTAGTGGGGACGGTGGGGCAAAGAAGGTAAACTGTGGCCCAAGAGGTAGAATTATGGTAGTGGCTCTGAACTTACCGGCTCTTGGTTGTAGGGCTGAACTGGGACTGCCGTTGGCCTATTTTAGGGCACCGCCTGGCCGCAACTAACGGGCACACTCTAGAGCGCGTGTGATGTCTGGAGATGCCTGGAATGAGCAGGAAAGTGGGAGCACACCTGGGAAGCCACAAACCTCACCCGGTCTGACTGGGCCATCTCCGCGGCGCCTCGGGCCCATGCTTTGCGGCAGCCTGCTGCAAAGATGCTGCTCTCTGGTTCCTTGGCCCTCAGCGGCCTCCACCACTGCCATCACCCTCTGCTTGCACCAGTTGAAGGAAGGGGCGATGGTGAGGGGAGGGGGCACCTCAATTCACACCACTCATGGCACTGACGTCTCCTGCTGCAGGTCCGAACGCCGGCACATCACAGTTCTGCATCAGTTATGAGTGCTGTCGTACGTCTGTATGCAGTGGTAGATCTCCTATGTTTTCATGTAGAGAGCATGTGTGTCTTGAGTTCCTAGACAGGCACTGTGCGCATTCTGTGCCTTGCTCCGCTTGTGCAGTTCTTGACCGTCCACCAAAAGTGGTGCTCCTGTCATTACGACTTTTTACCATGAGCAGCCTGTTATAAGACTCTCTGCATCTGGCTACTGATTTAAATAGTCGCGATGCTCCCTAAATTGTGGATATTGCACACTTCCGCCCTCTGTGCTGCTGATTTCAATTGTCTTGAAGCTCCCTAAATTGTGGATATTGCACACTAGCTCCCTCTCTGCTGCTGATTTAAATAGTCGTGATACTCCCTAAATTGGGGAGATTGCATGCTAGCTCCCTCTCTGCTGCTTATTTAAATAGTCGTGATACTCCCTAAATTGGGGAGATAGCATGCTAGCTCCCTCTCTGCTGCTGATTTAAATAGTCGTGATACTCCCTAAATTGGGGAGATTGCATGCTAGCTCCCTCTCTGCTGCTTATTTAAATAGTCGTGATACTCCCTAAATTGGGGAGATTGCATGCTAGCTCACTCTGCTGCTGATTAAATAGTCACAATGTCCCCTAAATTGTGGAGATTGCACGCTAGCTCCCTCTCTGCTACTGATTAAATAGTCTGGATGCCCCCTAAATTGTGGAGATTGCACGCTAGCTTCCTCTCTGCTGCTGATTTAAATAGTTGCGATGCCCCCTAAATTGTGTTGATTGCACGCTAGCTCCCTCTCTGCTGCTGATTTAAATAGTCGAGATGTTCCCTAAATTGTGAATATTGCACACTAGCTCCCGCCCTGCTACTTATTTAAATAGTCGAGATGTTCCCTAAATTGTGTTGATTGCACACTAGCTCCCTCCCTGCTACTTATTTAAATAGTTGTGATGCTCCCTAAATTGTGTTGACTGCACGCTAGCTCCCTCTCTGCTGCGGATTTAAATAGTTGTGATACTCCCTAAATTGTGACTGCACGCTAGCTCCCTCTCTTACAATGTAAGTAGTCTGTAATGAGTGGACTTCCTCAACTCCCCTGCATGTGGGCAGTATGTGATAGACCACTAGGTTTTCAGATCATTTTCTGCACTGGAAGCCACAACTGAGCCTACAGAAAGAGTGAGGTACAAGGTCTGAGTGCACAAGGGCTGCTCGCACTCCTTGGAAGCACTCAATCCACTCTGCATTCTTGAGGAGGCTAGAGACAACATTGACTCTGTCCTTCAACACCCCCTCCATCCAGGGTCTCCCTCTCTGCCAACCGTGAACCCAACTCCCTGGGGAACCCTGAGGTTTCGCCCTCCTTGAGTTCATATCCACCAACCCCACATTCCTCATACATAACTTTTCTGTTCTTAATGTGGAACTTCTTCCAGATCCGAATACTTCCTCAAGGTTCTTCGGCAGCTCACCTGCTTCTAAAGGCAGAAGAGCAAAGCTGCTGGTGATGTTACCTGCAGCTCCGCGTGCTTCACTGATGGACGAGGCTATGTCCCAAGTGGCGCCTTGCCCTGTCCACAATAATTCCTACAGTTCCAAATGTACCCTTTTTATATAAACCCTTTTACATAAACCCCTCAGAATCTTATTTTTGGGCCAGTGTGTTCTGTTGTGAGTAGTTTTCAACAGCCCCTAATGTTCCACCTTTGTCTTGCTGCTCCTTCTCACTCTGCTTTCACCCTTCGCTCTCCTCGTTTGCTCATGTCACAGGTCTATCTTTTTATTAACAATTGTATAACATTCTTGTAACGTGCTTCCTACTTCCCAAGCACAGATTCAAAATGTGGGTGTTATTTAGACAAGCTGTTCAAATTCAAAGCTTTTTTTGATTTTCAGTGAAGAACCAACTGAAGGATATTAGACCAGCTTTAATGGCTTGTATGGCATATTTGGTCTGAGCGTTCATCTTTGCCGGCCCTTTAAGAGCAAAGGTATCTTGGCTCTGTTTGTCAAGTCCATCGGTGATTGGTCTAAAGCTTGGCTTCAGTGAAGGCCATCATTGGGCTTTGATCTTAGTGAGTAGGTCTGTTGTCCTTCAGTCACCGGGTCTTCGCAGTGACCTGTTTAATAGAGGTTCATGAACTTCAGTCAGCATTCACCAACTGAGTTTACTACTGAGTGAAGTTGGTCATTTCCATGTCAATGTTCTCCTGTAATCCCAAACCTTGCAGGACAGCCAACCCCACAAGCCCGCTGTCCCTTGTTCAGTTTTCTCTGCTCCATCATAATGTGGTCTCCCGCATGCAGTCCTTTTCTCTACCTACCCCGGTGTGCAGTCTTCCCTCACCTGGCAGCGTTACTGTTCCCCCCACACTTCTGCTCATCTGTCCAGTTATCCTAAGTCGTCCTTGTGCGTCACCATCCTGCTGCCCACTTTGTATCCGTGCCCTTTCCTACATGTGCATCTATTCTATTACAATGCGCAGTGGACCAGAATGCACCTTGAACTAATAAGCAAACCATACTTTCAGGAGGCACTTTCCTCAAGTAAAATCACCCACAGGTATGCAATCCTCCTCCCAAGCCTGTGCTCCGATCCATGGCTCCAGAGCGGAACTGACACATGACCATGTGCCCTCCTCCCACCCAACAAACACACTTTGGTGATGCACAGTGCGATCGAGGAAAAAGAAAGGCCGTATTCTTGACCAGCAATGTGCTGGTTCTCGCAGTGCTCCACGTTTGTGTTTAACAAGCCGCTACACTCAGATCTGAGACGGGCAGAAATTGGATGCCTCCATGATTACCTGACGTCCAATCATTTTAAACCCTCCTTTCCGTTCTTTATCTATGTTTGATTCTGTGTTCTAGGAGTTACCCTCACCCTAGCGGTGTTCCCCCTTATCTCAAAGGATCATGGTACTCAATGTTTTTTATCTCTTGTGTTGATAAATTAACTGATATCCTGACCTTCGAGATAGTGGATAACCCGCATCCCTGGGTTGTACCCAGCTGGTTAAATCCCCCACTGATAGGCCAGGCTTGCACACAATAGCCTCTTTACCTGCAGCATCGATAACTTGTCCAGCAGCCAACTCCAATCTGGGTCAGACCACTCCTTTCCTTAGCCTCTCACCCTGGCTTCCTCACTCAAGAGAACAGTTCTTCTTGTTGCCCATCACTCCTTAGAATAGTCAGACAGGCCGCCTTCCTTGAGGTGAGCTGGTAGACTACTTTATATCAGTGTGCACAAGGCAGAGCTGGACTACTTTATATTATTGGACACTGCTAGAAATGGGGTGTCTAGTTGGCAGAGGTATGCACCCGCCCCAAGAAGCTACAATAACTTTAGTCAGAGTAAGTCAGATACACACCCTAAATTAACCGGTGCTCATCCTCTGGTAGCTTGGCTCAGAACAGTCAGGCTGTCCTTTAGAGGTAATGTGTAAAGTATTTGCTCAACACTTAATGTAGTAAAACAATGAAAACACCACACACAAATAATCCACACCAGGATCAGAAAATTATTGCATAATTTAATGAACGAAACAAAACCAAAACAGCAAAAATCCAATAGGTAGACCGGAGTCATGATTTTCAAAGAATATCTTGAAATATAGAGCTTGGAGTCATAAAGCGCCACCAGGGCTATCTGGTTGCCCTGGACCAGGTCAATTCTGAAAAGTCAATCCGACCGTGATGGAACACGGCTCATATACAGAAACCACGCAGGTCGTTCTGAAACAGTGCCTTCACGGAGAAGAGTGTAGACTTCGAGGAGCAGTCTGAGGTGATGCATTGTCTTCAATCCAATTTAATTGTCGGTCATGCATTGGTTCTGAGATACACAGTTTTTTGGGATGTGTCGGCACCGAACCCTGGCGATGAAGGCCCTGTGTTGTAGTCGAGCCGTGCTGTCAGCGCTGTGGAGTCCTCGAAGCGGCGATGCATCCGCGTTGAAGGCGAATGCATCAGTTCTGACCGGCGCAAAGCAGACAATGCGTGGATTCGGCAGGAAAACAGCTTGAAAACCCACTCCCAGGTACTGGACTGACACCACTTGGCAGGGTAGGACTCGCAGTTGGCAGAGTCCAGAGGCTGTAGCAGGGTTGAAGGAAGTCATTGATCTCCCTGAGAGTTACTTGATTCTGGGAATTTAGAGATTCAGGTACAGCAGGCCTGACACTAAACAAAAGCGCGTCTTCTGGTTTTCTTTATAAACTTATTTATACACACCTCATTCATATCAACACAGTACATACACACCACAAGCATCCAAAAAGGTCACCGCCAACCGGGTGGATATAGTGTGTTAGCACAAAAATGAACTACAGATCAATAGGGTTTGCGATTTCCTGAGACCATTTATTTAAAAAAATGTTTTTTAAAGCAAAGAAAGATTCAATAACAACATTAATATTCAGAAATATAATTACAAGCATCATATTTCATAATGACCACAATTGGTCCCATCAGTAAAGAAATGTCTTTAGAAAAACAAATTATAAATAAAAACACGAGAGATAAAAACAGACCGTTCTCTTTGTCATTAATGGCCACAGCCCAGATTAACATTCACGTATACACTCCCTGATCTTTTGTAGACCATCAACATCTAGGGCGATGTCTGTGTGGCTGGGCTCATGGCAACAATAACCAAAGCGTCGACGCGTTTCGAAGGCTTTATCTTATTCCACCTTCTTTATCAAGACTCAAATAATAAAACCCCCCGTTCTTTGTGAATTTCTCGGCGGGTATTCGATCTCTCGTGTTTTTATTTATAATTTGTTTTTCTAAAGACATTTCTTTGCTGATGGGACCAATTGTGTTCATTATGAAATATGATGCTTGTGATTATTTCTGAATATTAATGTTTTTATTGAATCTTCTCTGCTTTTTTAAAATAATGTTAGTAAATTGTCTCAGGGAATCGCAAATACTGTTGATCTTTAGTGAATTTTTGGGCTAACATACTGTATCCACCAAGTTGGCGGTGACCTTTTTGGATGCTAGTGGTGTGTATGTAGTGTGTTGATATGAATGAGGTGTGTATAAATAAGTTTATAAAGAAGCCCCAGAGGACGCGCTTTTTTTCATTCAGTTTAATCCTAGTCCTTTGGGTGACCAAGGGTTACTCTCTTTAATTGAAATAGCAGGGCTGACACAGCAGAGCAGGAGTCCAGCAAATCCAGCAAAGTGTCAGTCCTTTCAGCAGCACAGCAGTCCTTCTTCCTGGCAGAGTGTCCTCAAGTCCAGAGTGTACTGAGTTGGTTGTGTCAGGGGTCCAATACTTATACCCAGTTGTGCCTTTGAAGTGTGGGAGACTTCAAAGAGAGACCTTTGAAGTGCACAAGGTCCCTACCCTGGCTCCAGACTCACTACTGTGGGGTATGCAGCTCCTTGTGTAGGGACAGGAACTGCCATTTTCAAATTCAAGAGTCAGCTCCTCCCTCCCATCCTGCCCAGGATGACTATCAGGATGTGAATGGCCCATCAGCAAACCTCCGCTCCCTTTATGTGGGACTGTCTAGCGGGCATGCACAAAGCCCAGCTGTTACCCACCCCATTCGTGTTTTCCGAGACAGGCAGAGGCACAGAATAATTAAAGTTAAAAAATGCCAACTTTCTAAAAGTGGAATTTTCAGACTTGCAATTTAAAATCCGACTTTATCAGAATTTGGATTTTAATTTGTGAGTCCAGGGACACCAGACCCGAACTATCCAGCTTGTCCCAATTGGAAATTAAACTTAGAAGATGTAATAAGCTAATCCCATTGTTAACCTGTTGGAAAAATAGACCTTGCCATAGTGAAAAACGAATGTTAGAGTTGTTCACTACCGGGACATGTAAAACTTACAAGTACATGTCCCACTTTTTAAATACACTGCACCCTGCCCTTGGGGCGGTCTAGGGCCTACTTTAGGGGTGACCTATAGGTATTAGTAGGAAGGTTTGAGTCTGGCAAGTGGGTGAACTTGCCAGGTAGAAATGGTAGTTTAAAACTGCACACACAGGCTTTACAGTGGCAGGCCGTGGGTTTAAAGAGCTACTCCAGTGGGTGGCACAAACAGTGCCGCAGGCCTACTAGTAGCATAATTTATAGGCCTGGGCCCATGTAGTGCACTTTATTGGGGACTTATCAGTAAATTCAGTATTCCAATTGTGGATAACCCAATGTTACCATGTTTTAAGCAGAGAGCGCATGCACTTAAGCATTGGTTAGCAGTGGCAAAGTGCCCGAAGTCCTAAAGCCAACAAAGTCAACAAAAAGGGTAAGACGAAGGCAAACCGTTTGGGGGAGGCCCTGCAGACAGGACCAGGTCTAACAGGCACGCTGCAGAGCTGGACAACTTTATATAACTGGGCACAAGGCAGTGCTGGACTACTCAGTGCCAGAGGGCATGGTGACAGAACTGAAATGCTTTGCATCAGTGGTCGCACATCTTATCTGGACTATTCCATGCCAGTGGACACGGTGGCAGAACTGGGCTACTTCATGCCAGTGGACACGGTGGCAGAACTGGGCTATTTCATGCCAGTGGACATGGTGGCACAGGTGGACCACTTTATATTTATATATGTACTATATACTTTAGACTCGACATCTTGTACTGCTCTCTGCGGACCCTGCCCGGAATGACCCGCGACACACTCCAGATTTGCAGCCCGACACCCACCATCTGGACTCGGCCTTCATGTTTTCCTCTCTCGGTTCCTCCGACCCACAACTTTGCCCTTGTCCGAACCACTCCTACTCCCCTTGTTGGGGATAGATCCAGCTTCTTCGCCCTGGAGTCTCAGAGATCCCTCTGGGAGAGTCCACAGTGACAAGGGTGACACACCTAGTGGTGGACTGGGACTGATCCCCTTACCACTGGGAACCGCCTTCTACCCTGCCGGACGTCGGGCACTGCGTCCCTGCTGGGTTTCCCTCCCTCTCCCCCACCTCTTCCCTCCTTCATACCTCAGAGTGTGCCCGTGACCAAAGCACTCCTGTCCCCTTGTTGGGGAGGGATCCTGCATCTTATGCCATGGAGTCTCAGTGACATTGCTGAGTCCACCGTGAATTTGGGAATCCCACATAACTGAGGACTGAAAAATGATCCCTGCCCCATCCAACTGGACGTTCAGACACAGCTACTCTCCTTGTTCACCACGCTGTTTCCCCTACCCCCTCCACATCTGCTTCCCTCCTTCATCCTTTGGCTACCTCCCTTTTCCCTTCCTCTCTCCCCTGAATTCCTCTCCACCTGCTGGTTTTGTCTATCCTTTTGCCTATGCTCCGTTAAATTCTCCCCCCTCACCCTTTTACTTTACCCCTTACCCCTCTACATGCCATTTTACTAAAAATGTAACTTGTAACTGTTGTACCTGCTGTAACAATGTAGAATTTGTAAGCTACGCAACTCTCCTCATGTAAAGCGCTCTGATGCCTCCGGGTCTAGCCAGCGCTATATAAAACTCAAGTAAATAAAAATAAATAAATAAATATCACTGGGCACATGGCAGAGCTATGTGGATGTCAAGAGACGTCACATATGAGGGCAGTCATCGCTATTCAAAAGATCATATTCCTCTAAATGGCTGTGCTTAGAAATTGTAGGTCCTTGAGATGTGAAGAAACTGCACGCTTCTGAGCGTGTGAGGTGAAAGGGTGGCGTAATGGGGGCGTGGGCTGTGTGCCAGCCTCCGAAGGGTGATGGCCTGCACCGTGGCCAGGAACCAAGACTGAGAATGCGTCGGATGTCAGTGGCTCTGTAGTGCTAGCCAGGATTCAAACATTTAACACTCCGCTCACTGCAGGCTCTGCGGGTTCAATGAAATGGAATCAGGGGTTCTGGTGCTGAGAAAGGTGCGCCAGAGACACCCACCATGGAGTGCGCCTGCGATGCTGATGAGGAATGCTTTTTATTTTTCTGAAATCTGCCACGGGCTGGTTAAGATGCATCGAGTATCCACCCGCTGGTAGATAAGTTTGTAACGGTTGAGAACTAGGAAAGGTAAGGAACAGCATAATGTGTGTCTGCCCCCCCTTAGGAAATTATGGCTCCCTCCCCTGTGTGCCCGCTGCCGCCACTCACACCCTCTCCATAACCACAGCCTCCCCTCTAAACCCACTGATCCCCTCTGCATCCACGGCTTCCCTTCTGTGTCCGCTGCCTCCCAGTTCATTCATTGCCTCCCCTGTGCACCCATGCCCTGTGTCCTGCATGGAGGGACTCTCTTCTGCTCCCAGGCCCTCCCCTATGCACCCGCTACCTCCCTTGCATGCCCACTGCCTCCCCCCCTGTGCGCCTGCTACCTCCCCTCTTTGTGCCCGTTGTCTCACCCCTAAGACTAGGGCCTCCCATGTGCGCCCACCACCTCCCCTCTGTACCCACCACCTGCCTCCTGTACACGCTCTCAACGTTTTAGGCCTTTCGCATCCCCCACGTGCCCACCTTCTCCCCCATGTGCCCACCGCCTCCCCTCTGCACCCAATGCCCCCCCTTTCGCCCACCGCCTCCCACCTGTGCGCCCGCTCCCCTTCCTCTTTGCACTTGCTGCCTCCCCTCTCTGCGCCCGCTGCTGCGCCTGTTGGCCCAAGGCCTCCCCTCTGCGCCCACCTCTTTCTCTGTGCCCGCCTCCCCCCCTCTGCGCCCACCGCCTCCCGTCTGCGCCCTCCGCCTCGCTTCTGTGACTCCTCCCCCCCCCCTCCCCGCCCAGCGCCCCTGTCAGCACCCAAGGCCTCCTGTCCAGGGTGTTCAGACGCTTGTTTTTTAGGTCTCGTCTGAGACAGCACTTTAGCGCTGCTCTGGCGAGACTTATAGTAAGCGAGTTTTGGAAGTGCAAACAGTGGCTTTTCAGGCCGCCAAATACAGTGCATGTGTGCTGGGCGCGCGCACCATTTGGCAGCCTGAAAAGCACTGCCTGATCACTTGCTTTCATGTCCTCAGTGAGCCCCGCGGCCACTGAGGACATCAAAGTGCACACCATTTGCACTGTGCCCGCCCCCACTCCCCCTCCCACTCCCTCCTCGTCAACTTCAGTGCGCGCTTGTTATCCAGTTGCACCTTATTTCTCAGTTATTTCACGACGATTCCAAATCCAGCATGCTTTCTAAATAAGTTTGCTTAGTGTGTCTGTTTCTAATGCCAACTGACCAGCGCACTAGAAACGTAAGACAAACTGCGCCTCGGTGAATTTAGACATGCACTTTTCCATGCCAATGTATTCAATTGCTTATTCATAAAGTTCTTTATCCCCGAGAGATAGTTAATCCGAGTTCTTAAACTGAGCTCACGTTTTAAAAAGAATCATGAAAGTGGAGAAAATACACCAGCACCCGCATGTGCTGCTTTTTCATGGCTCTAGCCACCTTGGTTGTAAGAACCCTTTCACTCCTCAGTACTCTGTCCGTTTTTAAATAGTAAGCATTGTTTTCAAATTAAAGGTGCGCACGTTTTATTTTGACCACGCTCTTTCAATACTCCGAAAGATTTAATTACAGACGTTTCTTCTCCAGTGGCCATGTCGTGACACATTTTACTTGGATCGTGGTCGTTTGATGCGTAGTTCTCGCGAGAATAGGCTGAGTAGCATCGCATATTACCCTTATTTGTGAAGGTGTTGCAGGGCAAAGAGGTACCGGAACTGAAAACCACAGACGGAAAAAAAAGTGCATGCTGATGTTCTTTTTTTCACAAACCACAGCGATTTTAAAGTACAAAACAACCATTTGAGTCTTGGCGTCACTTTCACATATGGTGATCTGGGGCAGTTTACAGTGCTTACCTTTGTCATTTCAGAATTCTTTATTGCAAAAGATAACATCTTTGAGATTGAAGCGCCAAGCAGCCTGGCTGCTACATTCTTGCAGCAGAGTTTTGTTCCAGTCCTCTCACCTTGAGGTGGTAACTCTGTGATGTATTAAAGAAAGCCCTGTGTGATCTTGAGTAAACATGAAAGAAATGAACATTTTAAATGGTTTTTCAAAGCAGTACATTTATTTGTTCGTTTTCAGTAACTGTTTTGTGTTTTGGTATCCTAGTATGTTTGTGGTCTACACACATTCTTGGGAGGGCTTTAAACAAGCATTTGCAATGCAATAGGTCTCTCATTTGCGAGACTTTGAGCTACTGGCATTGTAAATGACAAACCTTTTATCTATGTGTTGGTTTTAAAAACAGAGAAATAAAAGGCATTGTCATTTACAATGCCAATAGCTTAAAATTTCGCTAATGCGAGACCTATTGCTCGGCATTGGGTTGTCATCCCTGCTGTTATGACTGCTTCGAACAGCTAGGGTGACCACCTTGCACTGTTGCAAATTCAGGACTGTGAAAGTAAAAATTCAGGACAAGCATCAGCTGGGGGCTGGCGTGTCTTTTGTGTTGAACCAGTGGGAACTGTGCAGATGTTTTTCACTGATTCAACTTTTCACAACAGCTATTCAAATACTTTGGAAATAGTCACTTTTGATTTCACTTTCATGTTCCAACAGAATCTGGTGGCATGGCTCAACACCCGACCCACATAGAACCATCTGTAACTGGTCAGCTGGTATTTCCAGCAGGTCGCTCACGGGCTAACGTTTACATCGCATAGATTTCCTACTGTGTACTGCAGGTGCCCTGATATCTCTGTTAAAATCTCCGAGCCCGGTATGTTCTGCAGCAAAAGACCTTATATTTCCAAGCACTCGCTGCCTGCCCACAGCCCCTGCTCGCCCCTTGGGAGCAGGCCTGGCCAGGAAGGCTTCTGCGGCTAATCACTCCAGAATGCATTTTATTGAGTTATGGGGCGTGGTGCAGAGAGAGCTTGGAGCAGGGAAGCACCTCGCCCCCCATGTCTGAAAGACTACACGTTGGAAGCTCTGTAGTCAGCCTGCCAGCCCTTCCTCCTCTTGGGACAGAGGGTCCCCGCGGCGCACTGTCAGGGGCCCCCCCGTCCACCAACAATGGATGGGAAGTGGGGGGTTGCATCTACATCAGTGTGGGGGAGGAGAGATCCTCCCACACCCAGCAGCTCTCTCCAATTAGCCAGCCTCCAGCTCGGGTCAGGGGCTTTTGCCCTTTGTCCCAAGGAGAGCCCGTATGTACGGCTCCCCCGAGGGCCTGCAGTGGTGAGTGCTGATCCCAGGATGCATTGCGAACACTAGCCAATGACCAGGGCAGCAGATCGCTGGTATGGGTTCCAATGTATTCAAGGGACATGAACAGGACACCATTATAATACGAAGTAAACAAAGCATTAGTTATTAGCAAATCCAATATGGTTTGGGCATACGTCAAACCACCTCAAATAACAGTGCACAATCCAGCGTGGTCCACAGAATCACCCCGTTTTTCTTTGATGATAAATACCCGAGTCCAGAGAGTACCGTTGTATTAATATATATTTACTCCTACAGCCGACACGTGTTTCACAGAAGAGCGCTTCCTCGAGGCTTGAGGCGAGTGGCATCGGTTTATCTCCCTTGCTACGACGAAGCTTTTATCATGCGCGTTCAAGTCAGCCCATTCCAGGCTTCGCAGTTCAGCGCCGCGGCGCGTGGAAACCAGAACCTTATCGAAAGGTACGACTGTTGTTTATAGGTGCAGTGCTCTTAGTGGATGCCCCCCAGCGCTCCAGTGGACGGCAGCGCAACCCCTCCCTCATGTGTGGTGGGTACTTTATCGATAACAGCTTGCTGACGCCATTATTGGGGTGTCCATCGAGATGATCGTACCTGTAAACCCTAGTCTTGCCATTCCATGGACATTAGGCCTTCTACAGGGTCATTTGTAGTAACCATCCGTAGTGCGTTAATCGTGATGGAGCCTCCTGTATGGATTTAATTCAGTATTACCGAATAACTCATGGGAGCCGCATGAACAAGCATTTGCAATGCAATAGGTCTCGCATTTGCAAAAGTTTAAGCTATTGGCATTGTTCATGACGATGCCTTTTTTAATCTATTTTATAAAACAAACACATAATGGCATTTATTTATCATTTACAAAACCAATAGCTAGTGTTGCATTATTATTAGCAATGCCAGCTGCTCACACTTTTATAATGCGAGACCTATTGCATTGCAAATGCTTGTCTTTGATCGCATCGACTGGAGCGGCTGCATTTACATAAACCCCTCAGCCTCATGGGTGGGGAAGGTGTCGAATAGCAAAATCTAAAACCGAAACCCCCTCGTGTCCAGAACTGCTACCTCCCTTCAGACTTCATCCAAAGCTCCGCTGTGGCCTCCCTCGTGCCTCTCCTCGCCCACCCATGTCCGGTAGCAGAGGGTCACTGCTGGCGAGGAAGATGAGGAGGCCTGCCCTTCGCTGCCCTCGGTAGAGGCCTGCAGAGCGCGGTACCCATGGGCAGGGTCGGATAAGGGCCCGGGCAGCCCCACTTAAGTGGCCACATTTGAGGAGCGCGACCTTTCACAAAACATTGCTTGATTAGCACCAGGAGGCTCGTCTTTGGAGGAACGTGTGCGGTATTTGCATTTTTAGGCTTGAGGGGTCAGTAGCTTTGGTGAAGCCTGAAATGCTGCAGTTGTAAAAACTGACACTTATTTCAGTCTCAGCGCCTTGTACAGGGTCGCAAGAATCCTGCTCTCAATCAACTAGGTCTTCCACTCTGATTAGAACATCAATCAGAAATCTAGTAGCAACCCAAGGGGCGAAAGGGCTTCGGGCAGGATCCCTGGGACAAGAACTTATGACGAGCGGAAGAGAAAGAGCGGCTCCGCCTCCCGATTCCCTTCTTGCGGGTTCCAATAAAACCTGTTTTTTTCAGTAGTGCGCCCCCCTGTTTCGGCCCCTTTTTTTGATAATTCCATTAATAAATGTGAACCTATTATTCACTGTTCTAATAAATAATATTATGGCAAAGGCGCATAGAGGCAGCTGCAACAGTCATCAGCGAGCTTGACCAGGACTAGCAGAGGCTTGGCCTGCGGATCCTGCCCGGCCTCAAGACCTCCCCATTATAGGCACGCTGTAGTGTCACTAGCCCTGGGCGCTCGTGTGGTCAGCCCTACCGCACCCAGGGCTACCCATCAGTCATGCTGGCAGCTCATCCTCTCCCATCTCATCACGGGGAGAGGGTCATTCTGGCTTTATGATGTACGAGGTAACATGCAGGCACACAAGCTGTAATTCCTTCCATATGGAACAGCTTCGGCATAACGCTGGTGCTGACATACTGGGCATAATTCTTGGTACAAGGGAAACCTATGGCAAAATGCATCCACAGGTATATTGGAGGTAATTCTTGGCATATGGGATGCGCCACCCATGGCAAAATGGGCACGCTCGAGGTAGTTTGTTGTCTACGCGACGTCAGTGGTAAAATGATGGCTCTGGCCTATTGGAGATGATTCTTGGCCTATGGGACACCTATAGCAAAATGCTGGTGATACCATACTAAAGATAGCCTGGGCATTACGGAGGACAACAGTGGCATATTGGACAGGGGCACAGGCAACCACAACAACATTCTGGCCTGACATAGTCTAGTGGTATATTTTACCTTTGGGTCACCCAGCACATATATATGGATACAGACAATGGCAACATTGTGCCACTGGCATTCTGTGTGTAATTCTTGGCATTAACAGAGTGCCTGTGGCATTTGGGACCCCTCCGTAACCAAGTAATTCTAGCCCTGACACATGGAGATAATTAACAACATTTAGGGGCACCCACTGCACATTTTTAATTAAATGGGGTCAAACGTTTTCATTGACTTGGCACACCTTTAAAGTACTTCAGTATTTATTGTATTGCAATTGCATTTACATAGTGCTTACTACCCCTGACGAGGCGTCGAAGCGCTTTTTCGGCGAGTAGCACGCTACTCCGGGACCCATAGAGGATTAGTGTTGAATTAGAATAGTGAAACATGCCAGTACATTTAAAGCAGTGGATAGGTTAGTCAGTTATTTGGATTTGGAATGATAGCAGAAGGATAGAGAAGGAAAAAAGGTTTGTATTTATATAGCGCTTGTTACCCCTGATGGGTGTTGAAGCGCTTTTCTGGGGAGTAGCACGCCACTCCGGAACCCATAAATGATTAGTGTTGAAAATTAGTATATTAAAATATGAAGTCATTTGAGAGGTGTATATGTTATTCAGTTATTTGGGTAGAGAAGGGTAGGTGGCGGGATAAAAGAGGGAAATAGGTTTGTATTTATATAGCGCTTGCTACCCCTGATGGGGTTTTGAAGCGCAAGTAGCACGCTACTCTGGAACCCATAAGGATTAGTGTTGAATTAGTATGGTGAAACAAGAAAGTAATTTTAGTGGTGGATATGTTAGTCAGTTATTTGGATTGAGAAGGGTTGGGGAGGGGTAGACAATGGAAAAGGTTTGCATTTATATAGCGCTTGTAACACTAATGGGGTGTTGAGACGCTTTATTGGCGAATAGCACGCTACTCTGGAAGGATTAGTGGTGAATTAGTATAGTTGAATATGGAATTTGAGAAGTGAACATGTTAGTCTGTTAATTTTGATTGAAAAGGATAGTGGAGGGATAAAAGAGAGAAGGATTTCATTGTTTAAATTTGTTTTTTAGGTCTTAGAAGTAGGAGGAGGCTTTTGGATGAGTAAAACGTAGAAAACTACGCCTACTACTACCACCAACGTTTGTGTACTTCAAAAAGTAATACCTTTGCATCCATTCAAGGGGTACTTGTATGGTTGCAAATCCGCTACTTTTTTGGTAAACCGATCACTATATATTTAAATTCCGGATACAAAAAAAAAAAAATGAAGGGGGAAAAGAAGATGGCGGATTGACGCCGCCACCGAGAGCTGCGTCCTGAGTAATCATTGCTCTGCCCACCCGCTGCAAAACGGAGCGCGCTAGCACGGCGGTACAGCTCTACTCACTTACAGCTGCCTCCTACGTGAAAGTCTGCTGAAAAAGGAACTTGCCGAGAGGGACTGGGTCGGGCTCCGGTTCCGTTCTGATCGGTGTTGGTCTTGCTGTGAAGGAGGCTGGGACACGGCTGGGAGCCTGCCGCCGCTGCATGTAATCTTCTGCCGGGAGAACAGGGTGTGCGCTGCTGAGATACCTGTCTCCTCTGCAGATACTGCTCACTTCCACTACTATGAGAAACGTCTCTGGAGGAGCCTGCTTGTTCGATTGAACACTGGGGCTAAGAGGAATGCGTAGGCTGAGACTTTTGCTGGTATTACACACTTATCCTGCATCGGTTATACCGAGTTTATTAGACGCTTTTCACACTCTGCTGCCGACTGCTCGGAGCATTGCTTATATCCTCCTTGCTTTTTGCTACATTGTGTCAATAATTATTTTGACTGTTCACAGGGGATAAATTTGACTAAGCAAGTAAAGCCTTGGTTAAACTAACCTGCATCTCCTCGATGCGGTTTAGGATTGCTGGGAAATCGAGACTGTCACTTTGGCGCTCCCCCCTTCTAGGGTCTCTTTTGTGTCTTACTCCCCCCGTTCCTGCACTCTATTGTTCAGAATGGCACCACCTAGAATGACAAATCAGAAAGGGAGCAGAGCTGCCACCCGCGCCCGCACAGCTGTCTCTGAGCAAACCGCATTGAGTAAGGAGGAACCACAGCTTCACTCTTCAAAAGGCACTGCGAAGCGCTCTACTTCCAAGGTTGGGCGCCCTATTCTTAAAATTTTGCAGTCAGACATGATGAGCGAGCTTATTCACCCTGGGGGAACCATAAATTCACCCCTGAAGGGGGAAATGGTAGAAGTACTACTGGAGGCTGCCCAAAGTGGCTGAAAGCAGTTGAGCGCTCGCTCTTCGGATCACTCTTCTCTGCACAGAATGCCTTCTGGCGCAGGACTCTGCTTCACTGCTCACTTGGAGAAGCGCTGATGGGTGAGGTCTCGAACTGCTTATCTCGCGAAACTCCACCTAAAGAAGGTGACAACTCTATAATAGAGGACACGCAGATAAGAGACACGCTACCAGCTCTCCCTCAACAAGTGACTTCAGAACAACCCCCTAATGGAGACAGCGTAGACCATGTTTCTTTATCCATCGAACAAAGTACAGAAGAGAGCTGGCAAATAGGCGAAACTCCCTTGGGACCTGAAGGCGATGCACAGTTCAATGACTCTCAGTACTCCTCTACTGTGAGGTACGAGCAAGTCACCTTTTCTCATACTTCATCAACTACTAAAGGGGCTCAGATACCTTGCAGAGAAAGTACTCTGCAAAATCATGATTTACCGGCAGACACTTCCGGTAATGGGACGTCTAGCGACATGCAGATAATAGATTAATCTGTCTGCTTATCTAGTGGAAAGAAGAAGAAAGAAGAATAAGAAAAGACGTAACTCTAATATTAAAGATGCCGGAATTCATAAAAAAGGGAGTGATAAAGAAAGCGACGGGCGTAGCACCAAATCTGTTTCCACTAAACTGGCCATTACTAATAGCCCGCTTCACAAATGGGTTACTGCAAAGGGTGGTGTGAGAACTTTTTTATATCAAGACTCTCTGGCTATAGCCTTGGCTCAGACTCTAGTCTCTCTAGTGACCGTACTATGGGTCCAGGGCTTGCATCTGGCCCTGCCCTGCTACGTCAAGCCTCAACCTCGCCACAGGACTCGATTTTAACATCCGACAATGAAATAAGCCACTCAATAAGCTCTGCTTCTTCCTCTACTATGACATCTTTAGTCTCCACTCAGCCTCAAATGAACGCTCCACCTGCTGACTTACTGGATTCTTCTGCCGCTGCTATTTTACAGGCGCTTCAGGTTCAGAGGGAAGAAGCCCAGGCATACTATACGCAGGTCAAGGCAGATAGTTCAGCGATTAAGCAGGCACTCACCGAGGTAAACGGCAAAGTCGCCACATTAACTGCAGATATCACGGAGTTGCAACAACGAGTATCCAATACTGAGCACCATATGACAAGGGCAGTTAAGACCTCTGACGCACATGAAAACCAGCTTGTCTTTTTGCAAAGCAAAGTCGAAGATTTAGAGAACAGGCAGCGACGTAATAACATCCGCCTGTTTGGTGTGCCTGAAAATGAGGAAGGTGCTGACCCAAGAGCATTTATAGTAAAACTACTCAAAAGTGCATTCCCAGACTTAGACGACTGGAACTGCCAGATACAATGGGCACATCGATTACCTTCCGCTGTTAACAACTCGGCAGATCGCCGCTTCCCTCGGCCTTTTCTCATCTTTTTCGGAAACTATTCAGTTTCCATTAAAGCCCGCCCCACTGCTCTTATTAAGGTGGGATCTTACTCTATCTTCTGCAGATCGTATTTGTGCAAGCACACGATGGACAGACAATGGAACTTGCATCAGGTGATAGACCCTTTAAAAGCTGCAGGAGTGCAGTTTTTCCTACAACAGCCGGCTCGTGAGAAAATCATCAAAAATGGTCAAGTTCATCTAGTGCACGCTGCTCAGCAGGTTTTGGCAAAGTTGCAGTCAGGAACTTTATAATGCTGACTTTTTGGTTGTGCCCCTTCTTTTCACTTTAATGATATAATTAATAATAGTACAAAGTACGGTCAGGGAAGGAAGAAAAATTATTTCGAGGGGCTCGTACTCCCAGCAAATAGTGCACCGTAATGCTGAAGATGATAGAGGTGGTTTTACTGGGTAGGGTCCCCTCTATTTGCCTTGTTTTCACTATTAGAGGGACTTCTTCTCTGAACTAGGATCAATACCATTTTTTTGTTGCTTCTCCTTTTTTCAACATTTGGCCTTTTTCTTACTCTTATTAGGTTGAATAGACTTTGTTGTGTTTCACGGTGCAGTGGGTGGGTGGGAGGGGTGGTTCTTAGGGTGCTGAAGCTCTCAGTAGCTGCCTCTTCAGCGACAGCAGGGAGGTGGGTGATTCTTTTCCTAGGACACAGGGTGGGATCTGGGTGGGTTAGTTTTCGGATGATGGGTGGGTGCTGAATTAAGGGGTTGGGTAAAAGCAAAGGGAGTATACCAATGGCAAGGCAGAGAATAGGTACTAAGCTGATTATGTGCTGGGGTGGTACTAGGATTCAGGTCTATTATACATGTATTCTACTAAAAAAGGATTACTCCTCGGCAAAGGAAACTTCGTGTATTGGGTCATATTGGGTTCAACTTACGATGGTTTATGGCGCTACTTAAATGTTTGTTGGAAAGTTTCTGGTTTGAATGCCGCTAGCAAACGCCGACTTGTCCGGGAAGAGGTACATTTATACAAACCACACTTAGTATTTTTATCAGAAACGCATCTAGCCCATAAAGATAGTAGACTTCTCAATTAATTGAAATACCATATCGTCGTCTGTACATCATAAAATCTTTCAATTAGAGGAACTGCTATTCTTGCTAATAAAACACTAATGTACACAACACTTAGAGCTCTAGCAGACACAAGAGGGATGTGGGTAATAGCTCAGATGCTTATTTTTTATGTGAAATATGTTTTAGTTAATCTGTACGGCCCCAATGTCGACTACCTAGAGATCTTCAAAGAGCTAATGTTAACTCTACTGGAATTACAGGGGGTACTGATAATTATGGGAGATTTTAATTGGGTGATGAACTACTCTATCGATTCTAATAGTAATTGCACCGTTGGTAGAATGCCCAAAGTTAGGGCAGCGATTCTGGAATTAGCACGTATACATGAACGTAGGGATGTATGGAGAATGTTACATCCAGGTCTCTCCGGCTTTACTTACAATTCATGCCCACACAGGCAGTATTCCAGGATCGATATGGTGTGGGCTCATGATCATATTCTTAAGATGGGGAGGGTTGAGGTGTGCCCAAAAATCACTTCGGACCATAGCCCTCTGATTCTCAGCTTTCAAACATGTCCGACAATCAGAGCTAGTCGCTCCGTCTCATTTCCCCGATATTTAATATCAGATAACCAATATATTCTACATATGGAAGGACTCCTGTTAGAATTTTTTCAAAATAATATTAACTCTACAAGTTTTTGTAATCTCTGGGATTCAATGAAAGCCTACATCAGAGGTATTACTCAGCAGTTTATCTGGAGACAGAATAAAACTGAAGAGGCTACAATTAAAACTGCCTGTGAGCTACTTGCCAAACTGGAAAGATCTCATGCTATTGCTGTTAAAGATAATGAACCGAGCCAATTCCAGATCTACTTGGATCTGGTTTCAACTCGAGCTTTAGTTGTTCGCTCTTTAAGGGAGAAAATTGGTGCGAACTACAATAAACTACGATCCTCGCAATTTGAATATGGTGAACAGGTGGGTAAGATTTTAGCTTATCAACTGGCCAATTAAAAAGCTACAAAGTTAATTAAGGTAATTAAAGGGATTAATAACATGCTTGTCAGAAGAACTAACTCGATCCATAAACAGTTTACAAGATACTACGAAACGTTATACGCATAATCTGATTTTATAAATACCGAGGAAATCTCTAGGTATTTAGGCAAAGCAGATCTTCCCTCCTTACAGGAGGAAGCTGCTTTGCAACTGACTTCTGACATCTCTCAGGAGGAATTACTTAAGGCTTTGTCGGCAATGCCACCTGGTAAGGCTGCGGAGACTATTCCATACATATGGAATTTTACAAACGGTTTGAGAACATTATGATACCCGTGTTTGCTATGGTCATACAAGAGATCGGCACCACTGGGACTATTCCTCCAACATGGGACATCTCAGATATCGTCTTTTTCTTAAAAAGGGCAAACTCCCTGATGAATGCAGTTCGTACCGGCCTATTTCACTCATAAACGCAGATGCCAAACTTTACGCTAAAGTATTTGCGAATCGTCTGGCACCTTTGATGCCGGGTCTGGTCTTAGGAAAGCAACATGACTTCATAGTGGGCCAAATAACTACAGAACATACCAACACTGCAATCATGGCCTTCAACTATGCTAATCACACTGGTAGCAACCTGGGCATGATACTTTTATACGCGGAAAAGGCTTTTGACCGCTTAGCCTGGGATTGCTTATGGTCAACTCTTACTGCCTTCGGAATAACTGGCCGATTTCAGAAGTGGGTTTGAGCCTTATATTGAACACCGCAGGCTAAACTGAGCTACTCGGGCACTCAATCCATGCCCTTCCGTATATATAGAGGGACACAACAGGGTTGTTCCCTGTCCCCACTTCTGTTTGCTCTTTACATTGAGCCTTTAATACGGACTTTGACGATCAATAATAGAATTATACCATTATGCTCTGGAATATCACTACTTAAGGTCTCGGCTTACGCTGACAACATCACGGTCTTCACAGCAGATCCAGCTGCTTCTCTAGAAATTATTACAGAAGAGGCACACATTTTTGGCTCATTTTCAGGTTATCAACTAAACACCAGTAAGACATTAGTGATTGCTAACTTTAAGCCTGTTAGACCCATAGCGGGCTTATGTCAAGTAGCAATCTATCTCGGCGTGCGTATTACCTCAGAAATACGAAATATATTTAAATTGAATTATGAATAAATGTTACAGGAAACTATTAAAAAGCTAAAGCGATGGCATAATCTTCCCATTAGCATTATTGGTAGATGCAATATAATAAACATGACGATTCTACCTACATTTTTATATTTATTCTGAGCTTTTCTTTCAAGAGTCCCCAATTTTTTTTTCAAAAAGCTTGACGGTATAATAATTAGTTTTATTTGGGGCTATAAGCGGGCTCGACGAGCGATAACATTTATAAAACATCCTTACATTCAAGGTGGGCTCCAACTACCAGACTTTAAGCTTTATTTTTGAGCTTCTTTCTCAGGGCGCTTCCTTAGTCTTTTTGTAAATAAAGACCAAGACTTTTATCATCAGTTCTTACTGTGTCAAGAAAGGGCTAGATTCTTATATTGCACACTAGACCCGAATTAATATAAACGTGTTCGTTTTAAGACTATTATAGACACAGTTGCTATTTGGCGGGACATTGTTCATGGCTATTCGCTCCCAATTTTTCACAATAGGTTCCCTCTTTGGGACAACCCATTTCTGCCCGAGATCTTTAAGGATAAATTGACAAAAAGCTGGGCTACATACGGGGTGGAGAGACTTGGTCATTTATACGACACTACTGGCTTCAATACCTTTCAAAGTCTTCAAAATATATTTTCACTTCCTCAACATTTTTATTATAAGTATTTACAGATCAGAGATTTTTTTCTGAGAGCGCAAGGGTTAGAATCAATTTTTTCACATGAGATCTAGACATTTATCCATTATGTACTTCCTAAGCATTCAATACGCATTGCTTACCAACACTTTACACAGTCTAGAACAGATCCTTGTGTACAGCTTGCGCTGAAGTGGAGCCGTATGCTGGGGTTAGATATCTCCGCTGAAGTGATCAAGAACGCATTCACCACATTAAAAGAGGCAGTAGTGTCAATCAATCTAAAGCTCCAACACGTTATGTATGTTATATTATACGCCCAAGAAGATAGCAAGTTAACTGGTGAAAGGAGACGACCAAGCCCTGGATGAGAAAACAAAATGTCCCAAATGTTGAACCACTGCAGCCGACATAATACACATGTTTGCTACATGCCCGTCTATTGGGGGATTCTGGGAGGATATTAGCCATGTTTGTGGAGATAGACTGGGATTACAACTAAGATTTACTACACAGGAAATAATGATGGGTTTTAAGAATGTATCCAGCGGAGCCGTTCGAGGAGGTTGCACGAGGCAGGGCACTGTCCCAGGAGTTATAGCATATCAGGCACTCCTCTACCCGTTCAAAGGCTCATGGTGCAAAAAACCCTACAAACTTCAAGTTTAAATGACTACAAAGTCCGATTGAGGCTTTATAACTTTATGCAGCAAATTCCGCTGCTTATATGATTTTTCTTACACCGTACATTTGTAACTATGCAAACACATCACTGTGAGTATAGGAAGGGATCCTTAAGGTCCTGAAGAAGAAGCTTGGGGAGCTTCGAAACATGTCGGCAGGTATAGGAGGTATAGTTCATTGAGGCATACAGACCTCCTTCCCCACCTTTTATTGATACCAGCTCAAGGGTATATTAAATATTTTAGACCATTGAGCCAGGTATCTTTTAACTCACTCCCGACCCTTCCTCTCACACCCCTGCACGACACATAGTTGTCTCACAAAAACAGTGCTCCCACGCAAACATAGGTCGCAGCATGCCCCGTCCCGTAGAGGGGTGGGGAAGACCCCTATGATGAAGCATGACACCAAGGGCCCTCTTGGTGTGTGAGGGGTATTTGAACAACTAATGTGTATCTTCCACCACTGTGGGGCTACATACCTAATCTGGGAGGACCTGACGTACATACACACCTGTGGGTGGATCACTATGTTTATAAACTTAACCTCGGGAGGATGTATCCACCTCCACTACTCATGTTGAGTGGTACCTCTCTACTCCCCATTTTGTTCCTTTTTGGGTTTTAAGAATGACCCCAGCCCTGCACGTCGAGCATTCATGGCCATCTTATTAGTCACTGCAAGGCCTACAATTGCCAGGGCCTTGATTTCTCCTAAACCTAGTAGCTCAGTAGAATGGTGGACCATGTTGTTTGACATTTGTGAAAGGGAAAGAGCTGTGGCAAAAACTAGAGGTATGCGCGCTACCCATAGCATAGGGTACTCGAGGATTAACAATTTAAATATGACTCATCTTTTATATATGTTTTTGATGTATTACTTTTGCTTAATAGATACTGTGGTTTGATTGCCGCCCAGCTTTATTTGTTTGCCGTCTTTTCCTTTTATCTGTATATGCTACAACGATCTCCCTTTGCATTAATAATAAAAAATGTTTTTTTTTTTTTTAAAGAAAGCTGCCCAATCTCGGGTTTCCAGGCATAGTATTGTCAAACACCCGAAAAGTGATTGGACAAACGCTTACAAATATTCTAACCACTGGCAATCCCTCGGAGTCCTATTACAAACTATTGTTTATCGCCCACTCTACCAACTGCAGACAGAAGGCTTGATTTACGGTTTAGCAGATGGAGTAAAGGCAGACCGGAGTAAAGGCAGAGAGACTGGCAGATGCCTTTATTGCCTTTACTCCACCAGTCAAACAATGAGATGTCCGCAGGCCCCACGGCAATGTCTATACATTGGCAGGAACCGCTGTCCTGGCACTTCCAGTCTATGTAGGAAAGGTTGGACGGAAGACTCTGTCAAACTTTACAGCAGGCCGTCAAACTTTTCCAAAGTTTTTTATTTTTCTAATACCGACTCCCAAATAAGGAGTTTGTTTCTGAAAACTAGTTTAAAGTAATATGAATGGCCGCCATAGAATAGGAGATATCTTCCATGGTGTGGGAGTCGTATTTCTGTTTTTACTGCCTCCACTACCAGGTTATACCAGACAGTGATGGACAATAAAAAAAAAATCGCCATTGCAACGGAATGCCTGTCCTCCAAACTCTAAATGAGCCCCAGAGGCCCACCTAATGCAAATCACTACTGACCCTTCACCTCAATGGAACAGTCAATCCCGAGTTTTGGTCATTTGAGATTCACTCTCCCTAAACCTCACTAACTAAGCTACTCACCTGGTCAAGACCGCACTCGGGTACTATTGCAAGTATCATTACCAGCCCCAGAAAGTGCCCCAGGCTACCTCTAGTCTACTGCTGCGAGCATCATTCCCAACCGCAGAGAGTGCTCCTGGATAGCACCCGCGCCCAGTTGCGAGCACCATTCCCAGCCACAGAGAGCGTCCCTGGATAGCACCCGCGCCCAGTTGCGCGCACCATTCCCAGCCACAGAGAGCGTCCCTGGATAGCACCTGCGCCCAGTTCCAAGCACCATTCCCAGCCACAGAGAGCGTCCCTGGATAGCACCTGCGCCCAGTTGCAAGCACCATTCCCAGGCACAGAGAGTGGTCCTGGATAGCACCCGCGCCCAGTTGCGAGCACCATTCCCAGCCACAGAGAGCGTCCCTGGATAGCACCTGCGCCCAGTTGCAAGCACCATTCCCAGGCACAGAGAGTGGTCCTGGATAGCACCTGCGCCCAGGTGCGAGCACCATTCCCAGCCACAGAGAGCGCCCCTGGATAGCACCTGCGCCCAGGTGCGAACACCATTCCCAGGCACAGAGAGTGGTCCTGGATAGCACCTGCGCCCAGTTGCAAGCACCATTCCCAGCCACAGAGAGCGTCCCTGGATAGCAGCTGCGCCCAGTTCCAAGCACAATTCCCAGCCACAGAGAGCGCCCCTGGATAACACCTGCGCCCAGCACCCAGTTGCAAGCACCATTCCCAGCCACAGAGAGTGCCCCTGGATAGCACCTGCACCCAGTTGCAAGCACCATTCCCAGCCACAGAGAGCGTCCCTGATTAACACCTGCACACAGTTGCAAGCACCATTCCCAGCCACAGAGAGCGCCCCTGGATAGCACCTGCACCCAGTTGCAAGCACCATTCCCAGCCACAGAGAGTGCCCCTGGATAGCACCTGCACCCAGTTGCAAGCACCATTCCCAGCCACAGAGAGCGTCCCTGATTAACACCTGCGCCCAGTTCCAAGCACCATTCCCAGCCACAGAGAGTGCTCCTGGATAGCACCTGCGCCCAGTTGCGAGCACCATTCCCAGCCACAGAGAGCGCCCCTGGATAACACCTGCACCCAGCACCCAGTTGCAAGCACCATTCCCAGCCACAGAGAGTGCTCCTGGATAGCACCTGCGCCCAGTTGCGAGCACCATTCCCAGCCACAGAGAGCGTCCCTGGATAGCACCTGCGCCCAGTTCCAAGCACCATTCCCAGCCACAGAGAGCGCCCCTGGATAACACCTGCGCCCAGCACCCAGTTGCAAGCACCATTCCCAGCCACAGAGAGCGCTCCTAGATAGCACCTGTGCACAGTTGCGCGCACCATTCCCAGCCACAGAGAGCGCCCCTGGATTACACCTGCGCCCAGTTGCAAGCACCATTCCCAGCCACAGAGAGCGTCCCTGGATAGCAGCTGCGCCCATTTCCAAGCACCATTCCCAGCCACAGAGAGCGTCCCTGGATAGCACCTGCGCCCAGTTGCAAGCACCATTCCCAGCCACAGAGAGCGCCCCTGGATAACACCTGCGCCCAGTTCCAAGCACCATTCCCAGCCACAGAGAGCGTCCCTGGATAGCACTTGCGCCCAGTTGCAAGCACCATTCCCAGCCACAGAGAGCGCCCCTGGATAGCACCTGCGCCCAGTTGCGAGCACCATTTCCAGCCACAGAGAGCGTCCCTGGATAGCACCTGCGCCCAGTTCCAAGCACCATTCCCAGCCACAGAGAGCGTCCCTGATTAACACCTGCACACAGTTGCAAGCACCATTCCCAGCCACAGAGAGTGCCCCTGGATAGCACCTGCACCCAGTTGCAAGCACCATTCCCAGCCACAGAGAGTGCCCCTGGATAGCACCTGCACCCAGTTGCAAGCACCATTCCCAGCCACAGAGAGCGCTCCTAGATAGCACCTGTGCACAGTTGCGCGCACCATTCCCAGCCACAGAGAGCGCCCCTGGATTACACCTGCGCCCAGTTGCAAGCACCATTCCCAGCCACAGAGAGCGCCCCTGGATAGCACCTGCACCCAGTTGCAAGCACCATTCCCAGCCACAGAGAGCGTCCCTGGATAGCAGCTGCGCCCAGTTCCAAGCACCATTCCCAGCCACAGAGAGCGTCCCTGGATAGCACCTGCGCCCAGTTGCAAGCACCATTCCCAGCCACAGAGAGCGTCCCTGGATAGCACCTGCGCCCAGTTGCAAGCACCATTCCCAGCCACACAGAGCGTCCCTGGATAGCAGCTGCGCCCAGTTCCAAGCACCATTCCCAGCCACAGAGAGCGCCCCTGGATAGCACCTGCACCCAGTTGCAAGCACCATTCCCAGCCACAGAGAGCGCTCCTAGATAGCACCTGTGCACAGTTGCGCGCACCATTCCCAGCCACAGAGAGCGCCCCTGGATTACACCTGCGCCCAGTTGCAAGCACCATTCCCAGCCACAGAGAGCGCCCCTGGATAGCACCTGCACCCAGTTGCAAGCACCATTCCCAGCCACAGAGAGCGTCCCTGGATAGCAGCTGCGCCCATTTCCAAGCACCATTCCCAGCCACAGAGAGCGTCCCTGGATAGCACCTGCGCCCAGTTGCAAGCACCATTCCCAGCCACAGAGAGCGTCCCTGGATAGCAGCTGCGCCCAGTTCCAAGCACCATTCCCAGCCACAGAGAGCGCCCCTGGATAGCACCTGCACCCAGTTCCAAGCACCATTCCCAGCCACAGAGAGCGCCCCTGATTAACACCTGCACACAGTTCCAAGCACCATTCCCAGCCACAGAGAGCGCCCCTGATTAACACCTGCACACAGTTGCAAGCACCATTCCCAGCCACAGAGAGTGCCCCTGGATAGCACCTGCACCCAGTTCCAAGCACCATTTCCAGCCACAGAGAGCGTCCCTGGATAGCACCTGCGCCCAGTTCGAAGCACCATTCCCAGCCACAGAGAGCGCCCCTGGATAACACCTGCGCCCAGTTCCAAGCACCATTCCCAACCACAGAGAGCGCTCCTGGATAGCACCTGCGCCCAGTTGCGAGCACCATTCCCAGCCACAGAGAGCGTCCCTGGATAGCACCTGCGCCCAGTTCCAAGCACCATTCACAGCCACAGAGAGCGTCCCTGGATAGCACCTGCCCCCAGTTTCAAGCACCATTCCCAGCCACAGAGAGCGTCCCTAGATAGCACCTGCGCCCAGTTCCAAGCACCATTCCCAGCCACAGAGAGCGTCCCTGGATAACACCTGCGCCCAGTTCCAAGCACCATTCCCAGCCACAGAGAGTGCTCCTGGATAGCACCTGCGCCCAGTTGCGAGCACCATTCCCAGCCACAGAGAGCGTCCCTGGATAGCACCTGCGCCCAGTTCCAAGCACCATTTCCAGCCACAGAGAGCGTCCCTGGATAGCACCTGCGCCCAGTTCCAAGCACCATTCCCAGCCACAGAGAGCGCCCCTGATTAACACCCGCACACAGTTCCAAGCACCATTCCCAGCCACAGAGAGCGTCCCTTGATAACACCTGCGCCCAGTTCCAAGCACCATTCCCAGCCACAAAGAACGCCCCTGGATAACACCTGCACACAGTTGCGCGCATCACTCCAAACCAGAGTGCGCCCCAGGAAGGCGCTTGACCACTGTTGCGAGCATGATTTCCAACTGCAGAGAGCGCCCCAGGATAGCGCTTGTCCACTGTTCGGAGCGTCATTCGTTTCCAGAGTTCGTCCTGCACAGTCCACAGCTGCCAATCAAACCTAAGCAGATGCCGCGCGCTCTGTGAATACTTCAATATCTTATTATTTCAGCCGCTGAGCGTGAATCCCTGCAGGCTTTTTATCGGGTTAGCCTGAATGGTAATGAATGATCTGCTTGCATCGATATTAGCTGCCCCTCTAATCTATTGCTTTTTAGAGCCATTATTCCTGAAGCCAGACGAGGCGTTCCTGGGTGATCTCCTGCAGAAATGAGTGCCTGCCAAATGTGAAAGTATCTTTTAAATTTGGGCCATTCATTTAGGCTGAGTGCTCCGTGTCTTTTTCATATACAACTGCTTATATGTGGCTCAGGAGCAAGTGAACTACACGGGGAAGCCCTCGGAGTGTTAACCTACTCTTGGGAGCAGGGGCATAGCTTGGGGGGGCTGCTTGGGGTAATACGCCCCCCATAATACATGTATTTTCTGATCACTAGTTGGGTGCAGGTGCTTTCAGATCGGTGTGGTGGGATGTCTGTAGGGTTTCACTTTGGATTTGCATACACACAGACAAACGCACACACACTCCCTCCCTCTCTCTCTTTTCAAAGTCTTCAAAGATGTTTATCCTACGAAATATTGTTTTCTCTCACTTCGTACTCCTACTAATTCGCTTTCCTCTTCCCTGCCCCTTACGACAGTCTCATGCGCCCTACTTGTCGTATGATGTATTTTAACATGATCCGCCAGCGTGATTGTTGGGGTGTCAGAAGCTCACACTCCCTCAATCTTACTGAGCAAGCTACGCCCCTGCTTGGGAGATGTATTCTTTAATTTAATTGGTTAAACTGTTCTCCCGCAGAACTTGTATACTTTTAATACCGTCTTTGTGGAGTCATCAAGTATGTCCTAAAATCTGAAGTTGCTCTGGTGGTTACTCATGGTTACCAGTTCTTGGGGCTGATGCCTGCTTTACACATCTCTTGACGTTGATCTCTTGAAAGCGAAGCCAGCAGAAAAAAATAGCGCTTTAAAGGACAACCTCAGTGCGTATTAATTAAAAGCTCAAGAACCTACTACATAAACACATAGACGCCATGCTGCACCCCTTCCCCCCGCCACCCCAAATTGAACATGTGGTTTGTGTTCACCTGGTAAAGATAATCCATTTACCTCCTGTTGAGAAGATCAATAGATTAAACAGGGATAGGAAAACGTTCTCATGCCCAACTAAAGTCCAACCTACCGCCAGCTCGTCTGCACTGGGGAGAAAGCGTCCAGTCTGTCACACCGGGGCCTTTTAGTGTGTCCAATATGCCCTGCAGGACCTGAAGTGGTAAAACACCTGTGCATCATACCTTCGAGGCATCTTTGTCCGTAATTAGCAGGATTTGTTGTAGAAATAAGATGTCCGCTGTTCAAACACATTTAGCTTCAACCCTTGAGGTTCTTCCAGCCACCCTCCCTCAACTGGATTCGTCCACCTTCACTACAATCTTGGAGTGCGTTACAGCTCCTGGGGACCACGATGTCCTGCTAAACTCTTGATGTCATTCCAACCACCCTCCCTTGATTCGTCCACATTCACTACCATCTTGAAGTGCGTTACAGCGCCGGGCGACCAAGATGTCCTGCTAAGGGTCAGTCGCAGATCGATGCCGTGCTAAACCCTTGAGGTCCTTCCAACCACCCTCCCTCACTGAATTTGTCCAACTTCACTACCATTGTAGAGTGCCTTACAGGTCCTGGCGACCAAGGTGTCCTGCTAAGGGGCAGTCGCAGATCCATGCCCTGTTAAACATTGTTTATTACCTTTTTTTGCCGTATAGTCACCTTAATGTCGATATGTTATGTCCTCTTCAGAACACAAGTGATTTCATGAGCTTCATCTCTGTTAGACGGACCGGGAGGGTCGGCCGAGGACAAGGGGAGAGGTCTCCGGGGAGAGCCGTCTCCAGCGATCGTACAGACGAATAACTTCCCCCCCCACAGAGGTACACCACACAATGATAAGGTTTAACGTTCTTTATAAGCAATCTTTAGGTACGATAGAATGGTACAAGGAGGTCAGGACTCAGGGGTCCCCTCGATTCTAGTCTCTTGGATGGGAAAGGGGGTAGCGGGACAGTCTTGTTACCAATCAGGTAGATGCGATGGTATGATGGATAGCTCACAATCCTCGAGCTCGGCGTTTGAGATGGACGGACCGCGGCAGCGCCAGCAGGTCCCGGTGAAGGTGGTAGTTACAACGGTCCGCGGCAGCGCCAGCAGGTCCCGACGAGGATGGTAGTTACAACGGTCCGCGGCAGCGCCAGCAGGTCCCGACGAGGATGGTAGTTACAACGGTCCGCGGCAGCGCCAGCAGGTCCCGACGAGGATGGTAGTTACAACGGTCCGCGGCAGCGCCAGCAGGTCCCGACGAGGATGAAGGATGCAGAAGGTGTCGGCAGCGCCAGCAGGCAGGATGATAGTTCACAAGGCAGGACTACGGCAGCGCCAGTAGTCCGTCAAGGATGAGTTCTTCACGGTGTCTCTCGACTCCAGGATACAACTGCCTTCCTGCTCTGGAGCTGCCCCAGTTATAGGTCTGGCGCCCTTTGATGTCCGGACCCTCGCACTTGGAGGTTGGGAGGTCCGGGATGAGGGAGTCCAGACACCCAGCAGGGGGGTGGAGCCAGCGCCCGGGGGAGCTGGGGGCGATCGGCACCTGGCGGGGGCGAGCCATCGACACTTCTTTCTCCCATTGACCTGCCAAGTGGTCCGTTCACCTCCTGGGTGGATGGTGGTGCCGTGATGTCGGGGCCTGGCCAGGCCCAGGGTTAGGGTCGAGCTGAGGCCATGCGGCCTCGTGGTGCAGTGTCCAAGATGGCGGCCGGGCCGGGCGAGGGAGCCGGTAGTGGTTCGGCCCCATGATACAGAGATGTCCGGGGGCAGGAATCCCGTCTTGGGACGGGGTGCGGGTTGCTTCTGTGGGTAACACCTGGGGGGCCGGGGCTCGGGCCCTGTCATGCGGGGAGGGAGCAAGCCCTTCATGTGGCCTGTCCAACATGCGTCCCCCCCCAGCTGAAGGCGGGGAGAGTCACCCATCCTCTTGGGGACTCTCCTCGTCGAGGCGGAAAAAGCGTGACAGGCCATCCGCGTTGGCGTGGTCTTGGCCCGGTCGGTGTTCCACAGTGAAGTCCATCCCCTGCAGGGAGATGGACCAACGCAATAGTTTGGGGTTTTCCCCCCGCATCTGCATTAGCCACTGCAGGGGCCGATGATCTGTTTGCACCCGGAAGTGGGTACCGAAGAGATAGGGCCGGAGCTTTTTGAGGGCCCACACCACTGCGAAGGCCTCCCTCTCGATGGTGCTCCAGCGCTGTTCTCGGGCCAGGAGGCGTCTGCTGATGAAGGCCACTGGTTGGTCAAGTCCCTCGGAGTTCAACTGGGAGAGGACCGCCCCGATGCCATGGTCGGAGGCATCTGTTTGTACGATGAATTCCCGACTGTAGTCGGGGGCCTGGAGCACAGGGGCAGTGCACATGGCGGCTTTCAGCTTCTCGAAGGCCGCTTGACAGTCTGGGGTCCAGTTGACCTTCTTTGGGTGGTTTTTGGATGTGAGTCCCGTGAGGGGCCCCACAATGCTGCCATAGTCCCTCACGAACCGCCGGTAGTAGCCGGTGAGCCCCAAGAAGGCTCGGACCTCGGTCTGCGTGACTGGAGGCTGCCAGGACTGGATGGCAGCGATCTTGAGTTGTAGAGGGGCCACCAGACCGGTTCCCACCTGGTGTCCGAGATAGGTCACGGACCCCTGACCAATTTGGCACTTGCCGGCCTTGATTGTAAGGCCGGCTCGTTGGAGGGCCTGCAGGACCTCTCGGAGGTGGTGGAGGGGGTCGGACCAGTGGCGGCTGTACACAGCGATATCGTCCAGGTAGGCGGCGCTGAACTCCTCGAGTCCCGCCAAGACCTGGTTCACTAGTCGCTGAAAAGTAGCTGGGGCATTCTTCATGCCGAATGGCATGACTTTGAAGTGGTAGTGGCCATCGGGGGTAGAAAAGGCGGATCGTTCTTGGGCCCGGGGTGTGAGACCGATCTGCCAGTAGCCCGCTGTCAGGTCGAAGATGCTGAGGTAGCGGGCAGCCCCCATGCGGTCGATCAGTTCATCCGCTCAGGGGATGGGATGAGCGTCGGTTCTGGTGACATCATTCAAGCCCCGATAGTCGACGCAGAATCGGAGCTCAGGAGTGGTGCCGGGGGCAGCAGCTTTGGGGACCAGCACGACCGGGCTGGCCCAGGGGCTGTCCGAGGGCTCGATGACCCCAAGCGTGAGCATCTTTGATACCTCCTCTTGGATGCAGGCCCTTACCCGATCTGGTACGCGGTACGCCCGGTGTCTGATAGGGGGACTGTCCCCAGTGTCCACGTCGTGCAAGCACCAGGGGGTGACCCCTGGGGTGAGGGAAAACAAGGTCGCAAACTGCAGCAGGAGGTCCCGGCAGCCTTGGCGCTGTTCCGGGGTGAGGGCATCTGAGAGTCTGACCCCATCCACGGAACCATCTTTCTCACGAGTCTTCAGGAGATCAGGGAGAGGCTCGGAGTCTTCTTCCGCTCCACTGTCTGTAGCCATCAGGAGGCTGAGCTCCGAGCGCACAAAGTGGGGTTTGAGTCTGTTGGTGTGGAGGACCCGGAGGGGGTTCCGTGGAGATTCCACATCGATGAGATAGGTGACGGGGCTCTTGCGCTCGACCACTTTGAAGGGCCCCGTCCACTTGTCCTGCAAGGCACATGGCTCGGTGGGGGACATCACCCACACTTGTTGGCCAGGTTCGAATTCGATGGAGGAGGCATTTTGATCGTACCATTTTTTCATGTCCTCCTGACTGGCCTCAAGGTTCGCTTTCGCCTTTTCTCTGAATCGCCTGGTCTGATTGCGTAGGGTCAGGAGGTACTTGAAGACATCTGGAGGGGTCTTTAGGGGGGCCATCTCCCAACCTTCTTTGACTAGGCTGAGGGGCCCTCGCACAGGGTGCCCGTACAAGAGTTCGAAAGGGCTAAAGCCGAGGGACTTCTCGATATGCGAAGAGGAGGCACGGAAGTAGCACATCCCACTGGCGACGGAGGGGCTCTTCCAACCCCCCAATCATTCCCTTGAGCGTGCGGTTGAACCGCTCGACTAGTCAGTTTCCTTGAGGGTGATAGGGGGTCGTGAATCGGTAGGTGACCCCGCACTGTTGCCAGAGGGACTTCATATATTTCGAAATAAAGTTTGTGCCTCTGTCGCTGACGACTTCTCGGGGGAAGCCCACCCGGGAGAAGATCCCCATTAAGGCCCGGCCGACCACCGGGGCTGTTACCGTTCGCAGGGGCACAGCCTCGTGGTAGCGGGTGGCGTGGTCCACCAGTACCAGGATGAACCGATGTCCTTGTGCGGTACGGGAGTCCAGGTGGCCCCACAATGTCTATTCCCACCCTCTCGAACGGGGTGGTGACAACTGGGAAGGGTTGCAGAGGTGCTTTGAGTTTGCGGCCGCTCTTCCCGCTGGCCTGGCACGTGGGGCAGGACCGGCAGTGGTTGAGGACGTCGTTTCTCATCTTTGGCCAGAAAAAGTGGGTCACCAGGCGACTGTAGGTTTTGTCCTGGCCCAGGTGTCCAGCCAGAGGGACATCGTGGGCCAAATTTAACAGGAAGTCTCTAAAACGGAAGGGCACCACCAGCACTCGACTGGCCCCTAACTCTGCGATTCTCTGTTCACTGTACAATAGGTCGTTGTCCCAATAGATCCAATGGGCTCCGGTGGTCTCCCCTGCGCTCTGGGCGAGGGCTTGCTGGCGGAGTCCCTCGAGGGAGGGACAGGTCTTCTGTTCTTGACGGAACTGTTCCTGGGTGGGCCCCCCTTCTTGACGCCACTGAGCCAGGTCGGGAAGGTCCTGGGGCTGAGCGAGCCCTTCGGGGGTTTGCTCTGGGGGGTCGGTATGGTCGGTGTCCTCTACTGGAGCGATCGGGGGAGGAGGTGCTGGCCATTCTGGTTCTTCTGATCGGGGGATGGCCCGGGCGGCCATGGACCGGGTGGTTACGCACGCCCAGTCCGGGAGGCCCAACATCCCCAGGTGCTCTCTTCTTTCTACGGCGGCCCACGGGGAACTCTCAAGATCATTCCCCAGGAGACAGTCCACGGGGGCATCATCTCGGACCGTCACCTTCAACATGCCGGAGACTCCTCCCCATTCGAAGGGAACGCAGGCCATCCGACATAGACTCTCCGAGTTGTCGGCTGAACGGACGGGGCAGAGAATGTTCGGCAGGATCTGCTCTGGTTTTACCAGGTGACAGCGGACGGCCGTCACACTGGCCCCCGTGTCACGTAGTGCTTCGGCCCGGCGTCCATTAATGTTCACCCACTGACTATATTTTCTGGTGTTGGCGGGTAGGGGAGCCCGGGGGACCATGTCTCTTCCCCCTAGGCACGCTAAAACCATGGCGGCCGGTTCCCACTCTTGACGTTCCTGTTCGCATTCTTTCTGTTCTTCGGAGATTTGTTCTCCCCCCAGGGCGGCGGCAGCTACCTGGCGGGTTCTCGGAGTTTGGTTCTGTGGGCAGTTCGGGTCATTGGCGTAGTGGCCGACTCGCTGGCATCGGTGACACGTGACATTGGCTCGGAACCCCGGGCGCATCGGGGGGTTGCCCCGGCTGGCCGGGGGCGGGGTGCTGGCAGCGGGAGCGGCCGGGACGGTGTCTCTTCCTCGTCCCTGACCTCCTCGGGGACGGTGCTGACCTTGATTGTTCCGGTTCTGTTCGTGCGGCCCTCTCCGGCCTACTCTGGTGCTTTCCCACCGGTCAGCTTCGGCGGCGAGTTGCCGTGGGTCAGTCAATTTACTGTCGAGGAGGTGCTGCCTGAGCTCGACGAAGCAGTTGTTAGAGAGGTGCTCCCACACCATGAGATTAAAAAGTTGCTCGTAGGTCGTTACGTGGCTTCCCTTGATCCAACCCTCGAAGGCTCGGCTGAAATAGTTGACATATTCCACCCAAGTTGTACCCGGGATCCGGGTGCAGTCTCGGAACCTCTGGCGGTACATTTCGGGTGTGAGCCCATATCGGGTGAGGAGGGCAGCCTTCATGTGATCATAGGATGACATCAGATGGTCTGGGAGCTGTAACAGGGCATCGCGGCCTTCATTGACGAACCTCCCCCATATACCGGCTCCCCAGTCACTTCGATCGATCCGGTGGGAGGTCATGGCGATCTCGTAGGCCTTGAACCACTGTTGTATGTCGTCCTCTCGGACATACTCTCGAACGACATCCTTGGGGATGTGGACTTTCTTTTCTGTCGCTCCTGGGGTGCGCGGTTGCTCGGGCACCTCCAGTTCTTTGTTCTGCTTCCGTAGGTCTATTTCTGCCATTTTGCGCTCGTGCTCGTACGCTAATCTCTTTTCTTCGAGCTCTCTCTGCCTCTGTTTTTCTTCCCGTTCTTCTCGGAGCCGCAGATGTTCTAGGTTCAGTTTTTGTTCGGCTAATTTTAGTTCACCGTCCATTTTGAGCCGTGCCATTTCTAACTCATGTAGTCTGTTTTTCTCTCTCTCTTGGATCTCTTCCTGCGAGAGGCCCGTTCTTCGCTCCTCGGGAGCCGTGGTGTTCCTCTCTGATGCTGCAATGTTTTGGTCCGGGGGTCTGGCGGCCCCGGTTTCTGCCCACGACTCAATGGCGTGCTTGAAATCGTCTTTAGTACTCAGACCGGTGGTAGCAATGCCTAGTTCAATGCAGAATTGTTTCAACTCACGATGGCTGTACTCTTCCAATTTCTCCATTTGGAATTTCTCGGTGGATCCGCTCTCTTTGGTTGTCATTGTGGTTTCGTCGTGGGGTGAGTTACTCTCTGTACGATTACGCGTTGATTCGGATCGCGCCGCTGGCCACCAATGTTAGACGGACCGGGAGGGTCGGCCGAGGACAAGGGGAGAGGTCTCCGGGGAGAGCCGTCTCCAGCGATCGTACAGACGAATAACTTCCCCCCCCCACAGAGGTACACCACACAATGATAAGGTTTAACGTTCTTTATAAGCAATCTTTAGGTACAATAGAATGGTACAAGGAGGTCAGGACTCAGGGGTCCCCTCGATTCTAGTCTCTTGGTTGGGAAAGGGGGTAGCGGGACAGTCTTGTTACCAATCAGGTAGATGCGATGGTATGATGGATAGCTCACAATCCTCGAGCTCGGCGTTCGAGATGGACGGACCGCGGCAGCGCCAGCAGGTCCCGGTGAAGGTGGTAGTTACAACGGTCCGCGGCAGCGCCAGCAGGTCCCGGCGAGGATGGTAGTTACAACGGTCCGCGGCAGCGCCAGCAGGTCCCGACGAGGATGGTAGTTACAACGGTCCGCGGCAGCGCCAGCAGGTCCCGACGAGGATGGTAGTTACAACGGTCCGCGGCAGCGCCAGTAGGTCCCGACGAGGATGAAGGATGCAGAAGGTTGCGGCAGCGCCAGCAGGCAGGATGAAAGTTCACAAGGCAGGACTATGGCAGCGCCAGTAGTCCGTCAAGGATGAGTTCTTCACGGTGTCTCTCGACTCCAGGATACAACTGCCTTCCTGCTCTGGAGCTGCCCCAGTTATAGGTCTGGCGCCCTTTGATGTCCGGACCCTCGCACTTGGAGGTCGGGAGGTCCGGGATGAGGGAGTCCAGACACCCAGCAGGGGGGTGGAGCCAGCGCCCGGGGGAGCTGGGGGCGATCGGCACCTGGCGGGGGAGAGCCATCGACACTTCTTTCTCCCATTGACCTGCCAAGTGGTCCGTTCACCTCCTGGGTGGATGGTGGTGCCGGGATGTCGGGCCTGGCCAGGCCCAGGGTTAGGGTCGAGCTGAGGCCATGCGGCCTCGTGGTGCAGTGTCCAAGATGGCGGCCGGGCCGGGCGAGGGAGCCGGTAGTGGTTCGGCCCCATGATAGAGATGTCCGGGGGCAGGAATCCCGTCTTGGGACGGGGTGCGGGTTGCTTCTGTGGGTAACACCTGGGGGGCCGGGGCTCGGGCCCTGTCATGCGGGGAGGGAGCAAGCCCTTCATGTGGCCTGTCCAACAATCTCTTGCATGGAAAACCCATCCTCGGGCATCCGTGACCTGAGAAGTTTGAATCGTGGTCCTAGTTCAGAGCTCTCCTGGTTCTAGACCCTTTGTGATATCCCAGTGGTAAGAGCCCTTGGTTAGTTGCTTTACATTGATTGTAAACACAACTTTACAGGTGTTACCTGGTACAGCTTGGTTTCTGCATATTTACCCTCCATACAAGAGATTCTTTTGAAAACCTGATGATTTGGGTGTGTGCATCCATTTAGTGCTTTTGGACTAATGCGCTGCTTAGAATGCATTGAAAATACTACCACAGTGGGATATGATGGGAATCTCCCGGCTAGGGGACCTGTGGAAGGTGGTAGAAGTAGTTCCCTTTGATCATCTAAAAAAAGAATTTGAACTGACAAATACAGAGAGATTCAGGTATTTACAGATAAGATACGCCCTGCAATCCGTTATCCCTAAGGGTGAATCGCCCCCTGAGTCCACCTCACTAGAAGACAGAATCCTCGATGAGTACATACCCAAGAAATCGATCCCTATGACCTATCGGAAGCTAGTTAATAACACACTCGACCCCCCTCCTGCTGCTCCATGAACACTGGGAAAGGAACATTGCGGACTTGGGGGATGACGACTGGCAGGAAGCCCTGGCCTCCCCCAAAGAAGTTGCAATCTCCTCCAGACTCCGTTTGGTGCAACTTAGTGCAACACAGAATATACTTATCAGGTCCTGCACTAATGAAAATGGGGCACAGAGTAAACTCCGAGTGTAGGAGGCGGTGTGGTCAGAAGGGTACATTTATTCATATCATCTGGGAATGTGTACACATTAGAAGGTGTTGGTCAGAAGTGCTCTAATGTATTGGGGAGGCGTTAGAAACAAGGATAGATCCTAAGATGGGACTGTGCCTCCTAAACATCTGGAAACCCACAGACATCACAAGTAAAGAGAAAACCTGGGTGATGTTGGGAATGATGGTTGCAAAACATAACATTGCAAAAGCATGAGGTGTACAGTAGACACCAACGATTACAGAATGCAAAAAATACATGGACTGGTGTATGTTATTGGAAAATACAGTGTATGAATCTCGGGGGTGCCCCAAAAAGTGGTTGTAAATATGGGACAAGTGGAATGTTTACAGAGGAAACATCTGTACATCCCCCCTCCCCCCCCTTGCTCCCACCGACAGCCCAGCTCCCCACCATGACCAGTGAGTAGCAGTATAGGTTAGGAGTAGGAGCAGCATACGTAAGACATGGAAAGGGATCTTATGAATCATGATTCAGTATGAAGTATTGATCTCTGTTCAATATTGTGAAAATGGTTGGTAAGAGGTCATCACTTAATTAAATGAAAAAGAATCATAAAAAAAAGAAAATACTACCACAGTGAAAAATAGCTTTTTAATTTCCCTGGTGTAGGTCACGCCTTCAGCCTCACCAAAGCACAGAAGGTACAAGTAAAGCAAAGGCCCAGACCCGACAGAGCTAGCTTTGAGGAGACCCATGTGCATCACTCCTCTTGGGGGCTCACCCCAGCGCTGGTGGGGCACTGCACCAAAGAAGGCAATCTTCAAGCACCCTCTTTGCTGAAACTGTGGCTGTGCGTAGGCTGAGCGTCTCCTGCGGTTCTCTCAGGGGACTTGCCTTGCTGCTCTGGCTTGGCTACCAGTGGTGAGCCAAGGACCCTTAGGGGAATCTCTGTCAAAATAGTCCCTCCAAGGCCACTTCTGTACGGCTAGCTTGCACAAGTAGGATTGGTGAAGTGACTATTCCCTCACAAAATAAATTTATTGTGATACATGACGCAGAGTGGTCACAATCAGGCTGTTACCGCACTTGAAATATTTGACTGGCACCAAGACCTTTCCTGTCACTTACCAGAGCACTCAACATAGGAGGAGCTCATGAAGTGGCCTTACGTCCTCCTCCCCCCAAACTTGTGACGTCCTGACATGTCAAACTGATTGGCGTATACTGCTTGAGGGGCATTGCTTATGTTTACATTTTAATATTGGATGAACCATTCAGCTGCAGTCACGAACATGAAAAACATAAATGCTTCAAACACATACGCCCTGATTTAGGTCTTGGTGGGTGGGTTACTCATCACTATGGTGACGGATATCCTGTCCGACGAAAAGTAAATCCCATTATATCCTATGAGATTTATTTTTGAGCAGACTGACTATCTGTCATCAGTATGACGGAGTAATCTGTCCGCCATGATCTGAATCGGGCCCATGGTCTCATAATGGCATCTCAGTGTATGTACAGAAGCCATTTGTCTGTCTCTGTTATGAGACAAGCAGGGCTGCATGGTGGAATCTTTGGCGGAGACAGATGCAACCAGTGCATGTGCTCGGTCGGCAGGGAGCGCTGAGAGAACTCTGTTGGCCTTTTCTTATGCAGGCTCCTGAATTAGACTGTGTTGTTTTTCAACATAGATGTTCAAACTTCAAATTTTAATGCAGCACTTGAAATGATTCAGCTGTTCCTGCAAGACAAAAGTAACATTTTCATATAATTACCATGTCACCCAGTAATGGAAAATTACTGCTTTTTAAATACACACTGTTTTAAATGCTGGGAGGAGAGGAGTTCTATTTAATCGCTTTTAATATAATTTGATACAATTGCACCTAACTTTGCCTAATGAAGGCCGTTGCATGCAAAGCCTACGTGCACGGAGTCTGCCCCGCTTGCAAGAAGTACTACTGATGGATCGCTTCCCCTGCCTCCGCTAATAATACGCTGAAGTGCGCTGCTGGCCATGGCGGCTGGAAGCGGGCCATGTGCTATTGTTTGTGACATTGTAGCGACACTTAGAGCGCATTTACTAATGGACGTTAACCTTCCATCTTCAAGGCCACTTTCCTAATGTGTAATCTGGGATCATCTTGGGAGCCCTTACTTGAAACAACCTTGGGAAGGAAGGTCTGACTTACACTAAGTTATCCTTTGCGGAGTATGGCAGGCAGGCTGCTCTCAAATGCCATTAACCTGTATCACCTATAGGATTTGTTTTACTTGAAGTAAATTGTTAATTATTGGTGTTAAAGCGCTAGGTGTTAAATAGAATTAGCAGTCTGTTGTCTACTACGCAGAGCGCTCTAGTGCGTACTCCTTCCATTGTCTGTATGGGAGCTGCAGGAAAAGCTTAGCAGTAAAATTCTGTCTGGCTCGAGTCTAAAGTATGTAACTGGGTGAGGCCCGTCTCATAGAGCTAGAGTCTAAAGTATATAACTGGGTGAGGTCATTCACGTAGGACTAGAGGGTTAGAGTCTAAAGTATGTAACAGGGCGAGGACCTTCACATAGAGCTAGAGTTCTAGAGTCTAAAGTATGTAACTGGGTGAGGCCCTTCATGTAGGACTAGAGTCTAAAGCATGTATCTGGTGATCCCTGTCATGTAGGCTAGTCTAAAGTATGTATCTGGGTGATCCCTGTCATGTAGGCTAGAGTCTAAAGTATGTAACTGGGCGAGGCCCTTCACGTAGGGCTGAGTCTAAATGACGGAACTGGGTGAGGCCCTTCACATAGGACTAGAGTCTAAGGTATGTATCTGGGCGAGGCCGTTCACCCAGGGATAGAGTCTAAAGTATGTAACTGAACGAGGCCCTTCAAGTAGGGCTGAATCTAAATGATGGTAACTGGGTGACGCCCTTCATGTAGGACCGAGGGCTGGAGTCTAATGTATATAACTGAGTGAGGCCCTTCACGTAGGGCCAGAGTCTAAAGGATCTACCTGGGTGAGGCCCTCCATGTAGGCTAGAGCGCTGGAGTCTAAATTATGTAACTGGGTGACGCCCTTCATGTAGGACTGAGGGCTTTAGTCTAAAGTATGTAACTGGGTGACACCCTTCACATAGGACTGAGGGCTGGAGTCTAAAGTATATAACTGGGTGAAACCATTCGTGTATGGCTAGAGTCTAAAGTTTGTAACTGGGTGAGGCCCTTCACATAGTGCTAGAAAACTAGAGACTTAAGTGTGTATATAACTGGGTGAGGACCTTCACGTGTGGCTAGAGGGCTATAGTTTAAAATATATAAATGAGGGAGGCCCTTAATGTAGGATTAGAGTCTAAATTATGTAACCAGGTGAGGCCCTTCACTTAGGGTGGAGTCTAAAGGATGTAACTGGGCGAGGCCCTTCCCGTAGGCTCGAGTCTAAAACATGTAACTGGCCGAGGCCCTTCACTTAGGGCTAGAGGACTAGAGTCTAATGTATATAACTGGGTGAGGCCCTTCACGTAGGGCTAGAGGGCTATAGTCTAATGTATATAAGCGGGTGAGGCCCTTCACATAGGGCTAGAATCTAAAGTATATAACTGAGCGAGGCCCGTCACGTAAGACTAGAGTCTAAAGGATGTAACTGGGTGAGGCACTTCACGTAGGACTGGAGTCTAAAGTATGTAACTGGTTGAGGTCCTTCACGTAGGACTAGAGTCTAAAGTATGTAACTGGGCGAGGACCTTCACTAGGACTGATGGTAAGTCTCGGGCGAATAGGTTCAATTCTATACGCTAGTTGCAAAGACTATAACTCTGTAGTGCTGTATTTACCGCGATCTACACCTGATTTTAATATCATACCTTTCTTTTGATTTATCATCAGGAAACATCAACCGCTGCTTTTTGAACAAATACTTCTTCCTGCTGGCGGGAATCCAGGGTGCGACGCTGCTGCTGTTCCTCATAGTTTCAGTGCGGTTCGAGCGCCAGAGGTCTAGGGTAGTCCGACACTCTGCCAATGGAAGGACCTGACACCAAGAGCAGCTCCAGAGCTCATCTATGCAATAACGATTGAAGGTGCACCGATGAAATATGAACTAGCGTGTCAGTGCCATAGGGAATCTCAGCCCATCAGTGACATAAAGTCTGGCTGTGGATTCCTGAATCAGCGGAAGATGTTAAAATATTTTCTTGATCGCCATCTGTGGATTTTAGCACATGCTGCACTTGCGATCCGAGCTACCTTCCTTCATCCTGATTTGTTACCGGCTAAGTGCCCAGCTTGTTTAAAGGTCCAAGACAATTTTGCACTATTTTTTCCTGAAGAAGGTCATTCGCTGGGCGTTATAGTTCTCTCCACCTGGCGTACCGTGGAAGTGTTATGCCTTTACTCTGTGTTTATGGTATGAAATTGCTTCACCAGTCTGAATTTTCTTTTCAACAATTTAACAACATATGACAGGTTATTTCTCATAGTTTTATAACCACACGATGGTTTGATACATATGTATAATATTTTAATATTCTATAGAATTCAAGATAATCATAGTCTCTTGTGTTTTTTGTGTGTGATGATACAGAACCTGTTCTGGGTGAGAATCAGTCTTCCGTTACTTCACCCTTTTGATCAACTTGTGCTTTTCTAGAGGTGCATATTTCTGCCCCAAGCATCTGTTACTGGTATATATAGACTGCAGTTCCATTACGAGGTGTGCCCGAGGCGGTTGAATGGATGAATTAGGCTGGAGACAGCTTGAGGAAAGAGGTAGAGGGGATTCCATAGCTTCTGGGAACCACACCGATGTTCTTATAAGCACTGTTTTGAATCCGATCACTGTTCTACTTTACCATATTTTGTGATTCTTTCGTCAGGGCTTGTCATATGTTGTGTGGTGTAATGTTGAGGTCTCCATTGTTCCCACCAAATCAACACGGTATTTTTGGCTCTCATGTAGGGCTTATGTACCTATTAGCATACCAATGCTTGTTAGGATATGCTGCATCAGCCATGCTTTGAAAACTGAGATCTTTGCTGTTACTATGTCCGGAGATGATGGTCTTTCACCAGTTGAGTACATATATGTTTTACCCTAAACAATGACCCTGTTACCGATATTCGGTGTCCCCTGTTTGTCCACCCCTTTGTAGTGTGCGTCATGCCTGGCGGGGTGAAATGATGTAGCTATACTAGTGTTCTGGCACCCGAAATGAATCTGCAAGTGATGTTTTTTGACTCCCTAGGACCAGACATTTAAGCTAAGTTCTTCTCACTCTTTATATCTCGTTCAGTAGGGGTAGGATGATACAGGCAGGGGAGGTGGGACCGGCTCTTTCTGCCCAAGTTGGACCATTGACCAGTAATAGATTGTTCAACATTGGTCAATAAGCCTTCCCATTGGTTCAGTCCCAGGGCGGGAGGAATACTGGAACACACTCTTGGATCATCTCCTTCACAATTTTCCTTATCATGGGTTTTGGGGTATTTTGATTTTTTTGTTCCTGGGTTAGTCTGCGAGACCCAACTCCTTACTGTAACACTTTACATACAATTATGTAACAAAAATAGAAGAATTGTATTGTAAACTAATTTATCTCTGAAGTCAATTTTACTGACCTTACTTTTGCTGTCTTGTGTTTTTAACAGTTTGTTTCTTCTGTTTGATTAAGCGAATAAAAGAAAATCCTTAAGTATCGAATGCATATTTGTTCCTGAATTAAAGTGCCTTCAGTTACTGGTTTGGCTGTAGACTAAGAGTTCGGGGGTTGTGAGTTTAGAAGAAAGATATTACTTTTATCTCTTAAATTGTATTTATTCACCTAGAGAATTTAACCCTTATTCCTGTAAAAGTATTTTTAAGCTTTCTGATGGAAAGAAGACATATTTTGAAATAAAAATTGTCAAACTGTAATGTTTGCTCTTTTCTGCGATTTGTTTCAAATTTCGGGTAAGAGACGCATAGCTTTTTCTGTGACCTGCTGTCTTTCTTTTGACTGGGTTCTTACTGGTGAGTTTTCAAACTCAAATCAATCATGAGTTCTGTTTTTGGGAATCAGACTGGTGAATGTATTATCTACATTGTGCATTCCTTTCCCTTGTCCCCCACCCCCTTCCTTCCACTTTGTGTGTTCTGTGCCAAACAGCGGTGTAGCTTGTTTGCATTAGTCTGAGGAAAGTTGGTGAGTGGCAGTTGCGGATTTCTGAGAAGAGATTGGAAGAATTACAATTTCAACAATAAATCCTGCCTTTATTGCATCTGCCTCTCTGTGATTGTCTTCAAATTTGGCGACGTGGATGGGATGCTGCTCAGGGGACAGCTGTATGCTTCCACCCCTGATATTTTTCTCTGCCTGAACCATCTCACTGGCAGGTAACTGTGAAGGGAAATTTGACAAATCATGTCTGATGTAGTTGTGAGGCTATACCTTGCCATTCCTGACCTGTAACTCACATTCTCATGCTTCTGTGTAGTGTTACGTCATTGGCGCTGTATTTTCAGAGCAAAATCCTTTGTAATCGAAACCATCACAGGACAACAGATCTTGTCAGCGTGTTCCCACACGTTTGGCGTGAGGCATATCTTCTCTGTGTCCTGTTACAGCGATCATATAAGGCGAATTTACCTCGCCTTCTAAGTGTGACAGCAGCAGGGCCCACTGTGTCCCACCATAGCGTTGCCCAAAGCAAAAGAGACACAATTAATGGATGGACTGCAGAACAAATCAAAACATTCACCCCCAGTCAAGAGATCTGGGTTAAATCCATCATTCTTTTGCTCACCATGCCACCCCAGTTTAGACCTGGCTATATGCAAATCAGTCTTGACCCTGTGCCTCATGGGAACAGTCAGCCCGAACTGCCAAGCCAGGTCCTCCCTGGACTGGAAACAAGCATCCTAGGACCGGTTTCGGGGTTTCACCCCTCTTCAGCCAGGAATCCAGCATTGTATGGGGAAAGCCCAGCCCTATTCAGGTCCCAGGTGTACTCCTCCCACTCATCCATGCAGATCTCTCCACTCACCACTGGGGCAGACCCATCCTGACTCCTGGAGCCAGGCACACCAGCCAGTCACACGCTAGACAGACACTTCACTTTTATGCCAGCATCTAGAAGTGGCACTTCTATACTAGACACAGTAACGCCGCACACATCATCGCGCAGCATTCACTCTCACGAGTTCGCACATACCAAACTCGACCCTGCACTCCCCACGCACCAGGAACTACCATGGACACACACATTCCCCATGCATTCCTATGGGATGGCAGGTCAGTCTCACTGAAGACATACACAGCGCACACGCACTCTCCACTGGGACACAGTGTAAAAGCGCCTAGAGGCCTAAAACCACTCACACAACATAGGGAAAAAGCTAGGATAATTGCAAAAATTTTGGGGGGTGAACCTGCCAGAAGGGCCATGTCCAACAGCACCTTTCATTCTGACCAGGATTCCGACTTCGCCTCTAAGGCGTACAAGAATGCCATGAGGTCTTTGGGGGTGCAAGTCAAATTTTCGTCTCCATACAGGCCTGAGGGCAACTCAGTTGTGGAGCGAATGAACCGTGACTTAAAGCAAGCCTTGACAGCTAGAGTTATAGGTACTGGCAGGAACTGGTTCGCACATTTGTATAGCGTACAATGTGTACTAAATCTCCCTAGAAGATCTCTGGGTGGGCGGACCCCATACGAAATGCTCTTTGGCATGAAGATGTTTGTCCTGGACCTTGATGGTCTTGACATGGCGGCTACAGCCGCATCCTTTGACATAGATAATCATTCTGATGTGTTACAGAATCTACAAGAGGCTCGAGACAGTCTTGCAAAGGAACATTTACCCTCCGCCACTGAAGCGGCGCTGCAGATTCCGGTAGTCGACTGGCTACCCAAGATCGGTGACCTGGTCCATGAGTAGTTGGAGAAAAAGAAAGAGTTTGGCCCCTCTTATCGTGCACCCGTCCCAGTGCTTGGCATGAAGGGTACTCGTACAGTCAAGTCAAGTCAAGTCAAAAAAGCTTTTATTCGGTTCGTATGAATACAACCATATAAGCTACACAAAAATAATATACAATAAAATATTATAGCACACAAATTTAGCAGTTAAAAAAGCAAAAAGTTATTCCTGAACCGGCCCTAGTATCTCGCAAGGAATGGTGAAACACTACTCATGAATACAGCAATAAATAAACAAATATAACATCAATTAAGGATAAAATCAGACATGTGTCGCTACTACATAAGTGGAAATACTCAATAAACGTTAATTCCAACAGAGTTGAAAATTCCACCTCACTATAATAAAGTGACTTGTGCATAAGTGCAAAAATTGTTGTATGGCATCAATATCCAAGATTGCTCAGGAGACATTAATTTCCGTCGTATTGAAGAGCTCTCCCTTATCATAATAAAGTGACAAGTGCATAGGTACAAAAAGACCATAACAAAGTAGAAAAATCTACCTCGCTATAAAAGGTGACTTTTGCATAAGTACAGATTAGGCTATAGTAGACACAATTTCACATTAATCATGAAGACATTAGTTTCCTTCACAGTAAAAGGCGCCATCTCGCAGTAACAAAGTGACCTGTGCAAATGTGCAGAATAAATCTTAACATTGTAATATTACAACAATATATGGAATTGCTCAAAACGCATTAATTACCACCATAATAGAGAGCTCTCCCTGGCCATAATAAAGTGACTTGTGCACAGATACAAATGGGCCATAGCAAAGTAAAAGAGTTCTACCTCGCTATCGTAAAGTGACTTGTGCTAAGGTGCAAATTAGGCCATAACAGAACATAGTTTTACATTAATCATATAATTATGGATTTCCTGGCAGCTCTACATTCCAAAATAAATAGTGCAACATGGAAGCAGACATCTGGACTCTGTAGAGAACATAATAAATTCATAGCATCTACTGTTAAATGAATATTGTATTTTAAAAAGATAGGTTTCAGATCAAATTTCCTTAAAAATACATAACATTTACAAAATAGCAAAAAATGGCAACAGCCTTGTTTAGAGACATTGTCACAAGGGCACTTTTGGTTAGAGCCTGCCCCGATTACGGGGAAGGATACAAGGTGGTGTGCAATGCCCAACCTTAAACGTACTAGTACAAATCGATGCAATTTTCTAGTCACGTCCACCAAGTATGACTGGAACCCACTCTTAAGATTAAGCTGCCTATAAAATACAGAAGTCTTTTGAGACCGGAGCAATTTATTTATTTCTTCCGTCTTGTGAAGCAGAAATGTCTTTTATTTCCTTCTTAGAGAGTGGTATTATATAGTCTGAGTCTTTAGAGATATTAATTCCGAATAATGTGTTATACCAAAAGATAATATAGTTCAACCACGGAATGCGGTAGCAATGGTCTAACTTGAGGCAGTCTTTAATTACTGACTGTGTAAACTCAGTTTCCTTTTTGTGCCAAATTGAACGCCATAATAATAAAGGGCGTAAGGCAGCCAGATCTGATATATATTTAAGACCAGTTTCTTGATGTATTAAATCAGATGAAGCTGCAGCCGGGACACATAACAATCGTTTAAGGAAATTATTTTTGTTTATTTGAAGTTGGACCGTGGAGGAATAACCCCATAATCCAGCTCCATATAAAGCCGAAGAGACACATCTAGCGTTATATATGGTTACCATGTCTTTTATTCTATGGTCCCCAATTTTTGCAGCAAAACGAAAAATACCATTGGAGTTTCTAATCACTTTATGTCCAATGTTTTCTTGCTCATTGGTCCATTTACCGTTTCCATCAAAGCTAATACCTAAATAACAAAAGGTCTTAACAGCTTGAATCTTTGAGCCTTCTAAAAAGAAGGACCGCGGTGACTTTAATTTTTTGCCACATATCATGGTAAATGTCTTTAATTTGTTAATCAGCAATTTCCTGCCATTTATAAAATCAGTAAAAGCATCGATAAGACGTTGCAGACCCAAAGGAGTACGTGAAATTAGGACAGCATCGTCCGCATATAGCAATACGGATACAACAGTGTTATCTATTATGGGGGCATCAGCCGGGATCTTGTTTAAAAGCAAGGCTATTTGATTGATAAAAAGGGAGAATAAAAAAGGTGCCAGTACGCACCCTTGTCTGATGCCTCTTCGCACAGTAAAGAAAGGGGTTCGCTCACCAGTAGACCCATATCGTACACTGCAAGAAAGTTTCTCGTATACCCTAGCTAAGAAAAACACGATCTCCTTTGGTGCCCCCAGTTCAATCAATACTGACCAAAGGAGCGAATGGTCCACTAGGTCAAACGCACTACTCAAGTCTGCGAAGCATAAAAACAGATTACCCCCTTTCACCACTGTGTATTTGTTGATAAGTAAATCCAAATTTAAACATTGTTCGATGGTCCCAATGCCCTTCCTAAAACCATATTGAACTGGGGTCAATATTTTCGATTCTTCAGCCCATGTTTCCAATCTTTTTAGGAGTACCCTACTTAGCACTTTTATTGAAGAGTCAAGTAGTGATATTGGGCGATAGTTGCATACTTCGGAACGCGAACCCTTTTTATAAAGGGGGACTATTAATGATTCAGCCCATGATGTTGGGAAATTCCCCATAGCGGCAGCATTAAAAATTCTTGTAAGAATTGGTGCCCAAAGGTCCATTTCGTCCTTGTATAAATCAATCGGAACACCACCCGGGCCTGGTGCCTTGCCCCTTTTACTGTTTACCATCCCTTCACACACCTCCTCGACACTAATTGTTAGCGGCAATGTGGGCCATGTAGAATCATTTAATAAAAGAGGATTTAAAAAGACCTTATCTGGATTAAAAATATTAGAAAAGTGTTCAATCCATTCTGTGCAGTTAACATAAGACGTCAGTTCAGGAATATGATCATCCTGTAAAAAGGGGCTATTTACAATTTCCCCAAAAAGTTTTATATTATTGGTTTCACTTGCCATACCTAATTTATCCCAGGCATCTAATCTCAACACCTTTTTATGGGCCAGGACAGCTTGTTTATAATCGTTTCGCAACTTACGAACAAGAATTTGATTACGGGGTTTAGACCTTAATACTGATTTTAAGTTAGATAGTATCTCGGTACATTCAGAATCAAACCACTTCTTTCCATCTTGTTTCGGACCTTTAGTTTTCCTGGTTAAAATATTCCTAACCACATTATTTATATTAGAAAATTCCATACATAACTTTTCAGGGGTAACCACTTCACTGAGACAGTAATTAATATTGTCTCTGCATTTACTAACCACATCCGATTGTATCTTATGTGGGTCCATGCCATCCCACTTAATTCTCATACCATTCGGCCTGATTGGGAGAATATCTGTAATTGGATGGGCAGTATTAGTCAGTCTGTTGCCCCAAGCCAACAGAACTATGGAAATGCTATTGTGGTCACTAACCACCTGTTCGGATATCCAAAGGTTCGTATATGGGCTATTCTTCGTGAATAAGATGTGATCTATGTTACTATTTGCTTCCCTACCAGTGAATGTTGGACATTTAATATGGCCCTTTCTCTTAGTACAATCTAACCGCTCGAGATCGAATTTTGCCATTAGAGTATTAAGGGTCATACCATATTCACAATGTGGGAAATGTAACATGTCATCCTTTGTCCCCGCAGCGGTCGTATAGGTCTTCATGTACCCACATGAGTTAGTAAATGTAGCGGGGCATGCTTGAATATTAAAATCGCCCGCCCACAAAACAACCGCCAGTTTGTTTGAAATTTTTAGTACCCTGTCTATCTCTTTTTCCAAAGGGTCTAAAGGTGCTCCCCTGTCTTTATGAAAATTGTTATTATAATGGTTTATTATCACCAGATCCTTACCGTTTTGGAAGGATAGTCGCAAAACTTGACTGTGATTACCAATAAATGAGTAGGTTATAATTTTGCATCCAATCAATTTTGTAGAAATTAGCAATAGTAGTCCACCCTTGGCTCTACCCATTAAAGAGGGTGTCGCATTTACACAATATGAGGTATAGCCGTCAACTGTAACAAAATCTGTGCTCTATGTTTCTTGTAGGCACATTATATCGCTACCGCAAGTAATAAAGTCTTCCCAAAAAGGCGTACCTAATTTATTTCCAATACCTGCGATATTCCATGTTGTCAGTGTATACCCCTCTTGTGTTATTGCTCCTTTGGCATTATTCAGGTTTGTGGGCACATCCAAACTCACAATAGGCTCTACAAGCATGCTAGATGTTAAAATATCAATCTCATTAGTACCATTAGTGCCCGATAACTCATTCATCATGATGGAATCCATATGCGAAGAATGGGTATTACTTATTACACTTTGCCTTGTATTTAAGTTAGAACTCTCCGTTTCCCCCCTATCAATGGACCCCGCTCTATTTATGTGTCAATCATTATCCTCCATTTGTGTCAGACATTGAAACCTGTTATATAATGGTAGGGGGATAGCACTGAATGGGTTGCCGGCACCATTGGTAACCAGTTATTACTCAAATGAATGAATGAATGCGGATTTATAGAGCGCATAGTTACCCGAAAGCATCCCAGCGCTAAGCCGAAACAGAGAGACCAGAGGGGGTGTCAGGGAAAAGGAAGGGGTCAAGGGAAGAGGTAGGTTTTTAGGAGTTTCAGAAATCGCAGATGGCAGGGTTCGATCCTGAGTTTGAAGGGAAGGGAATTCCAAAGCTTGGCTGTGTTGACTGACAATCGCCGTCCTCCTGTACGTATTTGTTTTTACTCTGGGCACTGTGGCTAGGCGTTCATGACCTGAGCGGAGTGGTCTGTTGGCTTTGTAGGGCACGACTATGTTCTTTAGGATGGGGGGGCCCTTATCCTGCAACAATTTGTGTGCCAAACATAGGGATTTAAACTTTACCCTTTCGCGTATTGGGAGCCAATGCAAAAGTTTAAGTGCTGGTTTGGCTGATGTTCTGGCTGGGGTGCCCGTGACAAGCCGTGCTGCAGCGTTCTGGATCTGTTGGAGTTTGTTAAAAGTGGTTTCCGGTGCCCCAAGGAAGATGGCATTGCTGTAATCCAATCTGGACAGAATAAGTCCTTGGATAAGCTGCTTCCGAGAGGGCTGTGGGAGGAGAGGCAGGACTATCCGAGCCGATCGAAGGAGGCCGAAGCAGGTTCCCGCCATTTTTTTTGCTTGGGTCTTAAATGAGAGGTCCTGATCCATCCAGATCCCCAGACTTTTGATCAAATTTTTTGGGGAGGGGGGCTCCCCCAAACAGGTGGGCCAGATGTATGGAGGGAGGGTGGATCCTTTATGCCCTAGTAGCATAATCTCGGTCTTAGACCCGTTCAGTTTCAGGGAGGATTCACACATCCAGGTAAATATTTTTGATAGGCAGGTGTGGAGGGAGCCCGGTCCGTGGTCGGGTTGGGATAGAGAGACGACCAGTTGGGTGTCGTCAGCGTAGCTCACGATTTTAACACCAAACGGGGCGACTACCTCTGGGGCCAAGTACACATTAAATAATGTGGGGCTTAAGGAGGAGCCTTGTGGTACCCCACACTGGAGGGGGATTGCCGCTGATCGTGAGTTATTTTCCCAAACCTGAAAGGTGCGGTTTCTCAAAAATTACGTGATCCAGGACAAGGCTGTCCCTGTTATGGTAGGCCATAGGCTTGGTGACAGGATTATTTACCATTGAGTGTCTATAAAAATAGGCAAGTGGCAATAAAGTTGTGTTAAATTCCCAACAAGAAGGTGGAGGGGCTCTAAATAAAACTTTGTGTGCCCAGACTGGTTACCTAAAATTAACTATGATGCAGTCCCCGTCAAATGTTTTAGGTGTGGGGCCTATCCACCCCACTCTTTGTGTGAGTATAATCTGATATGCATCTAATATTGAAAAACCACAATTTTTAGTTAACCAGTGGAGAGTTTTGTTTTTAAGGGTTTCATTAGTTTCAAATTGCCCCTCCCGTAATCTGGGAACATTGCAAAGAACTGTAACATATGCTCCACATTCTGGTGGCAAATTCATCATGGAAGGTACATTATTACTTTTAAAATCTTCTGGGTGATGTGAGCCCCTTAACTGGTCTATTGTTTGGCCCCCTTGTTTCCCAGTGCCTTCCATTAAGGTAACACCTTTTTCCAACAAAGTTGTATCCTTTCCTTCGCATCTTCCCCCATCAATAGGACGACTACTGATATTACCAATACTTTCAGGTAAGATACTTGGAACTGTACGTTGCATAACTGTTCCCCTTATCTTATCCTTAACACCCTCGGTCGTATGTAAAACAGATTCAGACACAACCTTAATTAAGGTGGATTCGGGTAAGGGGGCAGCTGGTAAGGCGTGAGTGGACTTAGTTAAATAGGGAATTTCCGTTAAATGTTGTTCAATAGAACCTACCCTGGCTTCAATAACACAAATTTTCTCACTAATTGGCACTAAGAGTGTTGATAAAAGTATCTCCATTCTCTCCCACAATCCATCTTTGCTAAGCTCGTTCTTGGTTCCATTAGGCTGGACATCTATAGCATTTGACTGTTCTTCACACATATCCCCCTTACGGCCCAGCAGATTTGGAGCAGTTTTGTGATGTATTCTGCTGCCTTTACCCCTATGTTTGTGTACAGTTTGCTCTTTGTTAATATGCTTTTGTTTACTTTTGGCCTTTTGCCCTCTTGTTCTAACAGGTGAAATTACAACATGTTTCTTGGCCATACATGTAGTGATGGACGACAGTTTGGTATTATTACTATCTAAATCCGTAGTGTCATTGACTAGTTGGACTTCTATGCTTAAGTCCTGCTCCTGGAGTACTGGTGTAGTTGAAAGTCTGCTTACCAGGGGGGACAAATCCGAGTGCAAAATATGGTTAGAGTTGAATGTCTCAGGATTTTTGTCTGCACCTGGTAATCCAGCATACGATGTCATCAGCATAGAGTCAAAAGAATTAGCCATAACTGTGGAAGAATTAACAGGTAATGTATGCGGGTCTAAGCCAATAGGAAGCGAGAGGCGTCTTTCCGTGTTCTCTATCGCTGTGGCGACGACCCCAATAGTCTTTTGTAACATCCTGTCTATGGCTGTTAGACTTGGAAGAGGGTTATTTGTAGATTTGTTCTGCCTGGTGTTGGGACGAGATGGTCCAGTGGCAGTTTTCCCCATTTCAACTGTAAACACCAGCACTATCTCTGTGGCAATTAATATAATTCAAATGTTCGTTTTCCGAACCCGTAGACTCCCCAGCAATGTTTCCAATAGTTAGCTGCTCTTACCTCTGCGTCGGGCATACATGTAACGGGAACCAAAGGGGGTGACCCAGCCCTGCCTCACTCTGCCCCGGACGGCCACAGACGGCCCGCCCTTTGCCCGGACTTCACCCGGCACGTCCCGCGACGCGGAGGAAGCCTGTTGGCTTTTAGCGCCTCCGGGCGCGGAAGTCTGGTCAATTGGGGGCGGGCTCCACAGCCAGGAATTCTGGGGATTGTAGTCCTCGCACTCCGCGCGCTGCTAGCTGGAACCACAGCAGCGTCGGCGGGATCGAGCAGGAGAGACCCCGGACACCCAACGGTCCCAAGCCTCTGCCCCAGGTCCACAGGTCACAGGTAAACAGCTCGGTGATTCGCAAAATTACAATGAGGCTCCCCTTGCTAGACCTTGATGGTCTAGACATGGCGGCTACAGCTGCATCCTTTGACATAGATAATCATTCTGATGTGTTACAGAATCTACAAGAGGCTCGAGACAGTCTTGCAAAGGAACATTTACCCTCCGCCACTGAAGCGGCGCTGCAGATTCCGGTAGTCGACTGGCTACCCAAGATCGGTGACCTGGTCCATGAGTAGTTGGAGAACAAGAAAGAGTTTGGCCCATCTTATCGTGCACCCGTCCCAGTGCTTGGCATGAAGGGTACTCGAACAGTCATTTTACCACCACTTCCTGGTTGCAAAGATAACAGATACATCTCAGTGGACAATGTCAAACTACAACTCCTGGACGATTCTACATAGTATGACACCTGCTGTTTCTTGTCCAACAATATCCAGGAATACAGTCTTGGCTAATTCCTGCAACATCGGGCATGACACTGCCATAGAGATGACCACTGTTACTGATCCTTTGCTACACCCTCCGGCTTGCAGTCTTCATGAAGAAACTGAATATATGTATCCCGCTACAGAGTCATTGCCTGGTTTGCAAGACAACACACTGAACCAGTCGCGTTTTTCCTTTGACTCTAACTCCACATCATTGAGTCCCCCCTCCAAATTTTCTATTTTTATCACCTGGTTTAAAAGAAATTATTTGGTTCCTCCTTGGACATACATTTGGTTGGTGCTCATCGCCGTTTTTTTCTTCATGTCGATTGGATTTGTGAAATTTTTCTTCCTTTTAATCAATGGTCACTGTCTCACTGAACGCTCTGCAGTTAAAGTAATTGATGGAACTTTGGCACCCCACTCCTCATCACACATCATGAAAAGGGACCAGACTTTTGTCAACATCTCTGCCTGGCCAGTTGCGGATGGAATAGTGTGGGATGCAGTGAACTTCCAAACTCATGGCCCAATAGAGGTGGTTAATGTTCCCAATGTACTATGTGTTTCTATGGGGGATGTAGTGAAACGGAATATACGCTCTGATGATTGGGACGTACAAGCCGTTGAATCTTAGTTTTCTGATTTAAAGTATTATACTGCATTTGATGCTGAGGATTTGTATTTAAATACTGCGAACTATGCTGATTTATTTTGTTACCAGCATTTTGGCCATCATTACCTGCATAAAGCTAATACATTTAGAAATGTTTTTAACTACACACAATGGGAACATTGCCCAGCTCCCATTGAAGGCAGTTCCAAAACTCTTGAAAAAATGTGTATATTACACTGATTTCAACATTTCCAACCCGGATTAATTTTATTTCAAATTCAATACTACGTCCACTTCTAAGGTCATGCTCACCCACACTACATTAGTGTATTCCAAATTCTTTATTGATCAACTAGTGGCTATGAGCTGTGGAAGGATACTGTAGATCTTGAGTCTGTTTGGGGTTCTAAATTCTGGCAGGTACTAGGCTCTGAAGCTTTGCATCGTGCATGCCTTATCCCAAAACAAATCCTATTTTTTAATAGCTCGATTTATCAAACAACCTGATTAGGTTTGGCCACTGCAAAACAAATGAATGCACCTAAAATACCTACACTAGCTCCTTATGACACCTGGGATAATCATACTGATTTGGCCATTGAGGATTTGTAATTGTTGCTTCCCAATATTTATTTTAATATCTCTAGTCTGGACCCCCAGGGTTGGTTGGTTTGGCAAAAAAGTTCAGATTCTTCCCAACGCCGTTTTCTAGGCAGGGCCCCAGGATGCATTCAGGATCGACCTGATCCACGTTTTTCTGACTCCCATTCGGTTGCTACTTATTCAGTGGGCAAAGTATGTCAAAATTGGATGCAACACTCGACCCTTACGTCAGTTAAACGCCATTTGTCGTTATCAGGTGACGTTGACGTGACTGATTTTAAGGGCCTGTTAGTCCTAGACCAAAAAGATTTATTTATGCCCCTTACGACGAAATCTGAAAGCTGTCCCAAATTGAAGCTGATTCACGTCTAAGGGCAATAGACCAAGCTAAGTTAGAAAAAGTGCTTGCTGTTGTTGATGATAGTATTAACACTCTTTCTTCCCGTATTTATACATTGGACAATATTGTATCATCTCTTATGGATATTGTTCATGATGAGGTGTCTGTTTTGTATCATGGACAAAATCAGTTGTGTTCTATTATGCAGTTTGCCTGGACGTTGCAAACTTTGAAAATGGGAAAAGTTCCATAGGATTTCATGAACACGTCATCGTTATTTACGACATTTAACTTGACAGATAGACAACAGTTTATGTCCATGAAGGATTCCACATGCACTATGTTACATATTGAAAAATTAGAACCTTTGCCTTTTTCGGTTGCAGAGACTAATTCTGCAGTGTGGCTCATCCATGGGGTAATAACTCTGCCATTTTCCTTGTTTAAATGTAGTTCATGTATGAAACAGTATCCCTTAGGCCGCTATGAACCTTTAGGTAGTGCATTTCTTCACAAGGTGTGGTCTTTACCATTCACATACATATGCTTGCGGGATGATAGAGGTGTATCTCACTGGGGAATCATGTGATTCTTCACCTAATCATTCTCTTGTGTGTAAGAATATACAATTGCACGGCGCATGTAATTTATCGGCGCCTAATCTGGCGTGTATTTGAAGGGTCATCCAGAGCCAGCTATCATACCATTTACCCTGCTAGCAAACGGTAGCTATTTGCTTTTAAATAATGAAGATTGCTGCGGCATGCTTGCTGGCATCCTTTACATTGTAGCAGTCTCAAAGCGCATGGTTTGCTGTAAAAATTTGCTTTTTCCACCCACGCATGGGAGGCTCGACCTCTCGATTTGGCCTTCCATTCCGACCTTGAAGGCAGAGTTCAACAAATTGAGCAAAATAAGAGCATTATTGTCCCAAAAAGAAGTTGCTCTCACATCTACCCATGAGACCTTCGTCCTTCACGTGGCTAACACCCGTACAGAAGTATATGCGCTTCTTAATACCGATCTCCCACTACATTGTGGGGCGGTGATTCATACTATCTTCAATGCTTCTAACACAACAGGCATTGCCCATTTTTTTTAAAACTGTGTGTTCTGGCCTTGTGACCTCTTTTCAAACTATATTTGGTGTAATACCAGCATTTATTCATTCTATTTTTCCAGCGTTTTCGGTGGCTTGCCGCTGTTACTGGCACAAGCCGCTGTCCTGCTGTTAATTTGCTTGCTGCAAAATGGATGCTCTTCCTGTGGCACCAAACAGCCGGGGATCGGCTGCTGCTGCTTCGTAGTCGTATGCTTGAATGCTACGGTACTTTGCCACTGCCTGCTGCTTCACTTAATTCTTGCTCACTCTTACTTGAACTCTGTGTTCTATTGTGTCCACTGTCCGTTGGTCCGACTAAGGGGAGGGTGTAGTGAGGAAATGGGTTGAACAGCAGACATTGCTAAGTTAGCATGAGTAGTATACGCTTGGCTGCCATTCTGCTGCTTTTGCACGCGACACTACAGGGCTCTGTTCTCGTGAAATACTTTGCTGAAGCTGCTTCACATGAGAACTGTCTACCTTTCACATGTCCAGTGGGGCACCGCGATCTCTGTCTGTACAGCCTGTTCAAGGTTGAATAACAATGTATGCTGTTGATTCACTTTGGTCAGTCCCACGCACATAGACATAACATGAAGCACAGCGGCCCAACTCTGGTGCTTTTAATATGGCATTACATGCATGAGAAGGCACTTGGAGAAAACCTTTCCTTCATAGAAGAGCTGTGCTGATCCTGAGATGTAATTCACTGCAATCTAAACTCGTAGGTATGGGGTCTCGCTGACAAAGCCCAGAGGTCTTCTATAATTATTCTAAACTAGTTCATGAGCACGGGAAGGGTGGTAAAAGGAGCTATAGTCCTGTTTCCACTGTCATTATAATATGATTAACTCTTTTGTGCTTTATGGAATTGTAACAATGCTAATTATATTGTATTTATGCATTATGCTGCTCGTATTGGCTAGAGTACTGCATCTTAGAGCACGTTAGTTAAAAATAAACATTTTAAACTATACTCAAGTTGTGGACAAGTATGAGTGTGAACGAAAGAGTGTTCTTGTTTCCCACTATTCCTGAGAGTTTACTAAGTCACATGTTCTAGGTTGTCTAATCATTGGTAGCTTCGCTGTAGTACGGAGAACGAATGAGACACTAATGCTAGTCGGATTGGGGTTCTGGGCACTGAGGTGGCTTTTTTGGTACACAATACACCGAGGTCCTGGTTTCCTGCGCATAGTTCTGTGCATGAATAGAATCCCTGCAACAGGGTCATCTAAAGCAGTGCTAGCAGTTGACCAATGGAAGGAGGGAGTCAAAAGGTGACAGCCAACTCATGTGGATCATTTGTAACTTGTTCCCATTAGGATAAATAGCATAGGTTTCCCCAGGTACTCTAAGCGAGCAGAGAGCCTCTGTACAAGAAGCACAGGTAATGGGTCCGAGAGGCGGAGTAGGAAAACACACTGAGGCACTGGCCCTTTCACCGCCAACATCTTGGTGCCCAACTGCTTCACTCCTGTTGTATGTGGCCCTGTTACCTTCTCTACTGGCCCTTTTCATTGAGGAGCACAAAATGGCCCCTGCATCCCTGGCAGAGAGTCTGGATTGTCATGCGTTGGACCTGCTGGTCCTCAAAACTTTCCGACCATTCAGCATTTGCATCAGGAGTTGCCCAGTTTCTCCTGTCTCTTCAGATGCCTCTGCATGTTTCATCTCCATGCTTTCCTTGATACTCGGCCTGGACTCTGTCATTGATGTTCTAGGCATGAAACTGAAACTAAGGAGTCCACCAGTTCCTACAACCTCAGGTGCTGTTGCAGCTCCTGTGCAGCTCCTTCCATCCTTGGTGCAGCTCCTGTGTGGCTCCCTCCATCCCTGGTGCGGATCCGTCCATCCCTTGTGCGGCTTCCTCCATCCCTGGTGCAGCCCCTGTGTGGCTCCCTCCATCCCTGGTGCAGCTCCTGTGTGGCCCCCTTCATCCCCGGTGCAGCACTTCTACTGCTCCCTCATCCCTGGTGCAGTGCCCTCCATCCCTGGTGCAGCTCCTATGTGGCTCCTTTCATCCCTGATGCAGCTCCTCTGCAGCTCCCTCCATCCCTGGTGTGGCTCCCTCCATCCCTGATGCAGCTCCTATGTTGCTTACGTGCAGCTCCTCTGCGGCTCCCTCCATCCCTGATGCAGCTGTTGTGTGGCTCCCTCCATCCCCGTGCCGCTCCTGTGTGGCTCCCTCCATCTCTGGTGCAGCTCCTGTGTTTCTCCCTTCATCCCTGGTGCAGCTCCTCTGCAGCCTCTCCATCCCTGATGCAGCTCCTATGATGAATACAGGCCCCAGCTAGGCCCGCAGGACACAAGGGTTCGCTCTCCTGTAACGGAATCTATAAGGAAGTTGGCACGGAAACTGCAAAGTACAAAAACAGCATTTATTAACCCTTAAGGGTGGTCCTACAATCCACACAACACTCTTCAGTATTGCATGGAGTAGCACAAAGAACATTCGTACACAGTCCCCTTTTATACACAACAGAGGGGCTCATAAGTGGGTGGATACAACATGAGGCCGAAGAACATTACCATTTATGGTCATTCTCAATACTGAATCAATACATGGGCGGAGCCAACACACTCCTTGAGCCCGCGAAAACACATGGTCAAGCAAGGCTAATTATAACAGATGTGGTCAAGTCTGGGCATGCGCCAGATGGACAGGAGAGAGCTATTTATAAACTGTTACTAGGCAGATTACAAGAGCAACTAACACAGAGGTCGGACTCTCCTCGTGGTGAACACATGGCAGCATGTCAATACAAAATGGAGTCCGGACTTCGGTCAACATAACGAAGAAAAACATGATCTAAAGGGAAAGCATTGATGTCTTTAGTAAATGCTTAATCACATTCTGTTTCAATTTACAACAGACGACCCTTTCAGCATTTACTGAAGACATCCGGTTTCCAAAAATCATCATATATGTCAATTATCATCATTCCTTTAACCTCTTTAGCTAGACGCTTCTGATGAGCAACATCGGCAATAGCTTTCTTATCCGGAATGCAGAATGAAATGCATACGGAACAGAACAATGGTCCACATTGAACACACATACAGAAGAAGAACAGAATTGCTATAATAATACAGAAACCAGTTAAGACCTTCCATCCCCAGGCAGTAACCAACGCCCAAAACCATCCAGAAAAGGACCAAGTGCCGTTTTCTGTGTGGATTTCAGCTGCTATTTTATGCAGCTTGTTAATGGCGTTATAAACGGATGGCGTATGATCAGGGATGAACACACAGCAGCTACTTCCAATAATTTTACAGGCTCCACCTCGATCAGCTAGCATTACATCTAATACCATACGATTCTGTAATGCAACAATCCTAGTTATTTGTAACTCTTCCGTAAGATTCCCAAGAGCAGCAGCAGTCTGATTGGTCACAGCTTCTACCACTCTTGTTAATCTTCGGATCTTCCTACTATTCAAAGCGGCTCCAACAAAGAAAAACAGTCCTAAGTTAAAATCAATATACTGTTGCAAGCTAGTATCGGTTTGATCCACATCATCAATTGATAGAGTACGTTTATACCTATTTACAGTCACATTATTCAACAATTTCAAATCCTTATGATATGACGCGGGTGCTAGAAATACAGGAGGTAATAGGAATGATACATAGCATACCCCAGACCACCCAGCCGGCAAACGGTAATAACCTTTATTTCCACATACAAAGTAAGTATTATGGGACGCTAGGAAGGTACTGTTGTTCAACCCGTCAATATTCAGTACAGTTATACAATCACTGACACCAACAGGGATAAAACCCACACTCTGGACACACAGGTCCGCTTGAGCTTGTGCCACTTGGATCACGAATTTGTCCTTCCCCACAGTGTCTCTGGTGTTCGTGAAGATATAGGGAATGGATTCATTGTCCGGTCGGTACTCTTCCCATTCCCAAATTGTCCCATTCGCTTGTGGATACCCATTCTTGTCTTGATGGCATTCTCTATTAAGTCTAAAAAGCAATCGACCCACTGTCGGTTTCCGAGTGGCAAAAAGCAAAGTGTACCATGCTCTACAAGAGCCATTATGAGAGAAAGGGAGTGGTATGAACGGCGTACCTCCTTTCTTCTGATGAGCCGGCATCATCCCACATATCCAACAGTTCGTAGCGTTCGTAGCAACGTGGGTATGATGCAGCATCTGGATGAAAGTGTTGTTCAAGTAAGATTGTCGATGCTTCAACTCTTGATACGGTAATGTATAAAAGTAGTGCTCCTCAGGCACCGGAGTTGTCAACACAAGTGTTTTCCGAGCAGGAGTTACCTCCTCCACAAACCATGTGGTTATCCCAACAATAGCTACTGTTAGCATGAACCCCAACGCACAAAGGATTTTCTTCTTCTCCATGTCAAAAGAAACAATACCCTGATATCTTCCTGAAACTAAAAAGGTCTGTCAGAACTCTTCCCCTTGGGCAGCGGTTGATTTCTTCACCAGCGGGCCAAGACGGGTGTCACTACACTAATGCAGGGCTGATCCCCCCCCCTTGCCTCATCGGCTCTCCGTTTCACTAACCCAAGGGCCGTTCTGACAGTATGTCCCGGCACTGGAAACCTTACTTCCTTGGTCGAAGATGATATCGCCTTCCTCCAGAAGTCGTGTGGTCCGGAAAGAGCTCCTCAGTGTCTCGTGGCTCAGCAGCACGGCCTGTCTCTGCTGCTAGGATTTCTCGTTGATCGGTCAGCACGGCAGACTCCACCAATCCGGGCGGTACCTTTCGACAGTGCAAGGAATGGATCCAATTCTTTCGGTTCGAGACTCGCACAGCCGTCCTCGTTGCAAGGAGGACTTGTTCAGGTCCTACCCACCTCGGCTCCAAACTGTTCGTTCTGTCAAAGACTTTCACCATAACATGATCTCCAGGCCGGAGACCATGTCCTTCGCCGGTAGACCGATCAGGGAGCGCCTCTCGAACCTGTTGATGAATAGAAACCAAGTTATCCGTTAACTGTGCCAGATAATCGCTCATCATTACACAAGGTACATCATACACAGCCTTAGGCCTTGGTAGACCCCAAATGTTCATTGGGCGTCCGAATACTATTTCGTACGGCGTAAGGCCGGTTCGAGAATGTGGCACTGACCTAATTGACAATAACGCCAGTGGCAGGGCGTCTGGCCAAGTCAAAGACGTTGAAGCTTGGATTTTGGCTATCTTAAGCTTCAGTGTACCATTATACTTCTCGACTAGTCCGGCAGACTGGGGGTGAAACACGGCATGAAACTTCTGAGTGATGCCTAGGCCCTTCAAGACATACTTTATAACATCCGCTACAAAGTGAGGGCCATTATCACTCCACAGAAGTCTACAGACGCCGTATCGAGGGAAAAACTCTTTTAGCAGTAGCTTCGCCGTGGTCATTGCAGTATTGTCTTTCGTAGGGTACGCCTCAACCCATTTGCTGAAAGCGCAAACCACTACTAGAACGTACTTCAAATTGTTACAGCGCTCAAGCGCTCAAGCTGGATGTAATCCATCTGTAGAACCTCAAAGGGTGCAGTGGGTGTCGCAAATCCTCCTGCTGGAGTTCGAGTGCCTTTCCCTGGGTTATACTTCAGACAGATCATACAGGTCTGCACCACCCTCTTTGCCGTGCTAGCAATCTCTGGATGCTCCCAGACTTGGGTAAGCAATTTCACGATTGCGGAAGCTCCAACATGTGCTAGCCCATGTGCCATCTGAACCATACGAAAGCCGTGGGTAACTTCCATCTATCCATCTGTTTATTTCTCCAACAACCCTCATCATCCAACTCTCCCTCGCTAGCCCATTTCTCCCGCTCTTTATCAGAAGCGGTCCTTTGCATTTCTCGCACTTCCTCCTTCGCATCACGCCATCTCTCCACCTGTGATTTTACTACATACATGGCAGTAGCGCCGGGCTGCATCGCAGTCTCCCGTGCTACTCGATCCGCTAACGCATTCCCTTCTCCAACTTTATCAACCACTTTCCTATGGGCGCTACACTTAACGATAGCAATTTTCTTTGGGTATGTCAATGCAGTTAAAAGATTATGAACTAACTCTCCATGCATTATCTGTACTCCATGTGACGTTAAAAACCCTCTCTCCTTCCAGAGTAGGCCGAAGTCATGTGCTACTCCGAAGGCATAGCGGCTATCTGTATAAACATTCACACATAATCCTGTACTGAGCTCACATGCTCGTGTTAACGCTATCAGTTCCGCTGCTTGAGCTGATTTCTGTGGTATGCGTGCTGTCTCCACTATCGTGTGTAATGTGGTAATTGCATACGCTGCTGAAGTCGTACCATCTGGTAGCTTCAGGCATGATCCGTCTACCCACAACTCTCCATCTACATCTGAAAAGGGCGTATCCTGGAGATCAATACGACCCTTTGTTTGTTCCTCAGTCACAAGAATACAATCATGCGCTTTCTGCGCCTCAGGCTGGGTCTCGGGGTATGGCAACAATGTGGCCGGGTTTAACGTTACGCACCTTTTCAACGTAATATGAGGAGCCAAAAGCGTCAACTCATATCCCGTTAAGCGGGCACTGGTCAAATGCTGCGTCTTTGTTTGATTGAGCAGGGCATCCACAGCATGGGGAACTAACACCAACAATTTATGGGACAACACAATTCCTTCACTTTGGCGTATTGACACAGCTGTCGCCGCTACCGAGCGAAAACACCCTGGTAATGCTCGGGCGACAGGATCAAGCACAGCCGAAAAATATGCACAAGGGCGCTGCTTGTCGCCGTGCATCTGCACTAAAACTGATAATGCACATCCATCTTTCTCATGCACATACAACGAAAAGGGTTTTGCATAATCAGGGGTCCCTAACACTGGTGCTGAACAAAGGGCCTGTCGCAGTTGCTGAAAAGCAGCATCACACTCATCTGACCAAGGGATTGGGATAGGCGTGTCTTTTGTCAAAAGAGCTAGTAATGGCTTAGCTATGTGTGAAAACCCCAGTATCCACTGTCTACAAAAAGAAACAAGGCCCAAAAATGCACGCACATCCTTCTGCGTGGATGGTCTCGGTGTGTCCAAAATTACTTGGATACGATCTGGTGTGAGTGCACGCCCCTCCTTAGACAAAAGGTGACCTAAATAAGTCACCTTTGGTCTACAGAATTGCAATTTCTTCCTAGATACCTTATGATTGTGGGATGCTAAAAAGGAAAGTAGGGATAACGTACTTTTTTCACACAACTCCAGGGTGTCAGCCGCCAACAAGATGTCATCGACATATTGAATGAGGGCGACCCCCTCGAGTAAAACAAAGGAATCCAACTGTCGTTTCAAAGCCTGACTGTAAATACTAGGGCTTTCTGTGTAGCCTTGGGGAATTCTACAAAAACGATAAGATCTATTATTTAATGTGAACCCAAAAAGAAATCGGCTATCAGGGTGAATGGGAATGGAAAAGAAGGCATTCTTCAAATCAATCACTGAAAACATGGTCGCCGTAGGCGGGACCAAGGTAAGCAACGTCGTGATATCGGAAACCACCGGGTACTGAGGTATCACGATCTTGTTCACCTCCCTCAAATCAATTATGAACCGATAGACCTTTGCATCCGTGTCCTTTTTCAGAATAGGGAGAATCGGACTGTTACAGATATTATAGGGAACTTCTTCCACTACCCCTACTGCGATCAAGTCTTGCACAATCTGTATGAGAGCCTCCTCGCCCTCCTGGGAAATACGATACTGCGGGAGGCGCGGTAACACCGCCCCCTCCTGGACACTAATGTGGACCGGAGGAATCACCATTTGTCCCACATCTGTGTCCGAAGTCGCCCATAAAGCTCGGGGGAGGGTAGCCAACAACGCATCCTCTGATATCGTACACATCCGCCCAGACCGGGGGTAGTTGTCATTTAAGATCACCCTCACACCCTCAGGGGAGCAGCGGATTGTAGCCCTAAAGTACTTTAACATATCAAGGCCCATAATGTTATCCGGTGTGTACGGAGCAAGCAGAAACGGACAGGGCGCAGAAAAAGAATCAACCTTAAATGTAAGGGGCTGTGAAAGAGGGCTTCGGGAGAGTGTACCGTCAAACCCTACCGATGTAACCACTGAGCCGGATGGGGGAGCCCCCGGAACCAAGTACCTAGACAATGCACTACGTGTCGCTCCTGTATCTACTAGGAACTGATCAGTAGAACCTAAAACCTCAGCCGATACATAAGGACCCGTCTGATCGACCGGCACCTCAACTGATTCAGACCCCCATCCAACGCATTCCTATGCATGCTGCGAATCGTGATATCCCGATCGATCGATGTCCGACACATGATACTGGTGCTGGCGATCGAACACATTTGAGCTATCTCGGTGCTGCCCAGCAGTATCGAAACGGGCATTATCATTAGAATTCCCTCTAAAGTTCGAGGAACCCCCTCTACCTCTCGGGCCACCCGGAGTATGCCCCTGACGTGAAGCACGCAACACTGGGCAATCCCTGGCCCAATGGCCCAATTGCTTACAATACGCACACTGGTTCCTATTCAAATCAGATCGGCCCGAAGGGGGACCATAAGATCCGCCCCTTCCTCTATTATTACCCCGCCGGGGCGGGCCATATACTTGTGCTAACATCACCTTAGTCTTGAGGTCTTTCGATTTCTTCTCTTCCTGGCCCTTCGCCTCGTGCTCCTGACGCTCATAATACTGAGCGATAGTCAGAAGGGCCGTCGGCGTCGCGGAGGACCAGGAACTCTCGCTCGCTTTTAACCGGGCCGCAACTGCCGGTAGCAGATTAGCCACATATTTGTCCGCGAAAAGGTGGCGGCCCGTGTCGTCAGTAAGCGACTGGCCACTAAAATCATGAAACGTTTCCTCAAAGCGCGTGAAGAAATCTGCAACTGACTCGTCAACTTTCTGTTTACATGCAGCTAACATATTCCAGTCAATCTTTTTAGGGGGGATAATCGTCTTTAACTTAGTCACAATAGCAGCAGGGAGATCTAAAATATTCTGGGGTGGTTTCTGTGCGGGCTTCCGTTCCCTATCCTCATCCTCAAGGTCAGACCACCGGGCCTTGAAGGCAACCGCATCATCTACCTTTCGGACAGAGCGCCACGTATCCGGCGGTAGGATAAGGCCAAAGAACAGGTCTATATCCGCTAAGGTCATAATGCAAGAATTCAAGGCCCCCTCGACTTCTTCATAGAAGGCCGCTGGATTCTTGCGGGGGTCAGGCAATGCATTCTTTAACGCCATAACATCGGCCCTATGCCATGGAGTATAAACCCAATTATATACGAAATATCCCCTTGCATCGGCGGAGTTAATATCCGAGCTAGTCCCTGCTCCCTTAGGAGGAACATACAAAGGCGCCGCCTCTCGCATTGGTTTAGCATGCACTATGTCATCCTTATCTGACTGGGAGGCGGATGGGTGGCCCCCTGCTGCAGACGAATCCGACTGCTTCTCCTCCTCCGTTTGTTGGCGTGCTTTCTCTCTAAGGGCCAGCACCTCGTCCCGCAAAGCGAACAGCCGCCGAGCCGCCTCAGGAGCCTTAGGGGGAGAAAAAACACCATTACGTAATGCTCCGGCATCCGAAGACACTTCGTCAGGCTCAAGGACACTAGAATATTTTCGGAAAGCAGCAATTACTTCATCCGCGAAATGAGACAGAAAATACACCCTCTCTCTATCTTGCCACGACCCCCAAGTATGAAACAACTCCTCCTTAGACATCTTGCCCTTAAGTGCACGGAGGGAAAGTTTCCGAAGCTCAGCCATATGCTCGGCCGATAACATGGACCGTGTGTCTACCTTACCCGAAGCCGGGCCAGAATCTTGCGGCCGCGGAGCGGATGCGCCAACATAAGGGGGCGGAGAGCGATCTAGTAAATAAAAATCATCATCAGGATTATTAAGGACAGGATAAAGTGGCTGACGAACAACATATTGACCCGAGACCTGTAGCCTACGCTCTTTCTCTTGTCTGTCCGTTTGCTCTTTGTCCTCCCGACGCTTCGCTTCCTGCTCTCGCACATGATCATTCTTCCGTTGCTCTTTATCAAACAGCGCTTTCTCACGTTTCTCTCGCTCACGCACCTCCTTCACCCACAACCGCACACATTCAAACATATCCTGACGAGCACGTCGCTTACACATACACTGTTCCACATACTCAATCTTACGTATATCAAACGATCCATACAAAGGCCATCGCAACTCAGGATCCTTCTTCGTGTATTTCCTCCATAGTGTGCTGTACATTATGGAAGAAAGACCATGCTTCACATACATATCCCTATTAGGAGTCCCCTCTGGGGGAGCTGGAGCAGATTCCTCGAGGTCCAACCGGTTACCAAAACAGCAGCACCACTTACGGAGTGCGCTAAAAGCAGGCATGCTAGGAATAATGCAAAATATGCAATATTATAAGGAAAAATGGCACTTAATCGTTGCGCCGTTCAAAGTTTACACAGCTCCGGAGAAATCTCTCCACATAACCTGCCTATATGTGTTGCAACGCATATATTTTCACAAAGACAAATTCAAAATATGACTAGTCATCATCAATCAAACTCAAATAGCCAACCCAGGCTTCAAAAACTCGGAGCAAGTACCGTACAACGGTTCTTACCAATCAAGAGTCCAGGTTCCAACTGCCAAGCTCCACAATCGCCCAAACGGCTCTCACGGCAGGACCGACAGAAGAGGTCTCAGTCGATGACCGGCGCCACCCAGACGGTCAGCTCGGAAGGGAAGGAAGAAAAAACCTCGGGATGCCAGGGCTAAGACGCCGCTGGCAGTGATCACGTCCCCGGCCAAACTCCTCACCTTCATCGCGACCAGTCCTTCGAGCATCCGAGTCGCCGATGAGCCCCACGTGACGGGCGCCAATTGATGAATACAGGCCCCAGCTAGGCCCGCAGGACACAAGGGTTCGCTCTCCTGTAACGGAATCTATAAGGAAGTTGGCACGGAAACTGCAAAGTACAAAAACAGCATTTATTAACCCTTAAGGGTGGTCCTACAATCCACACAACACTCTTCAGTATTGCATGGAGTAGCACAAAGAACATTCGTACACAGTCCCCTTTTATACACAACAGAGGGGCTCATAAGTGGGTGGATACAACATGAGGCCGAAGAACATTACCATTTATGGTCATTCTCAATACTGAATCAATACATGGGCGGAGCCAACACACTCCTTGAGCCCGCGAAAACACATGGTCAAGCAAGGCTAATTATAACAGATGTGGTCAAGTCTGGGCATGCGCCAGATGGACAGGAGAGAGCTATTTATAAACTGTTACTAGGCAGATTACAAGAGCAACTAACACAGAGGTCGGACTCTCCTCGTGGTGAACACATGGCAGCATGTCAATACAAAATGGAGTCCGGACTTCGGTCAACATAACGAAGAAAAACATGATCTAAAGGGAAAGCATTGATGTCTTTAGTAAATGCTTAATCACATTCTGTTTCAATTTACAACACCTATGTGGCTCCCTTCATCCCTGGTGCAGCTCCTCTACCTCTCCCTCCATCCCTGGTGCAGCTCCTGTGCGACTCCCTTCATCCCTGGTGCAGTACCTCTGCTGCTCCCTCCATCCCTGGTGCAGCTCCTGTGTGGCTCCTTCCATCCCTAGTGCAGCTCCTCTGCAGCTGCCTCCATCCCTGGTGCTGCTCCCTCCACCTTGGTGCCGCTCCCTCCACCCTGGTGCAGCCGCTGTGTGACTCCCTCCACCTTGGTGTAGCTCCTGTGTGGCTCCCTTCATGCCTGGTGCAGCTCCTCTGCAGCTCCCTCCATCCCTGGTGCAGCTCCCTCCATCCCTGGTGCAGTTCTTTTGTGGCTCTCTCCATCCCTGGTGCAGTGCTCTCCATCCCTGGGGCAGCTCCTGTGTGGCTTCCTCCATCGCTGGTGCAGCTCCTGTGTGGCTCCCTCAATCCCCAGTCAGCTCCTGCGTGACTCCTTCCATCTCTGGTGCAGCTCCTCTGTGACTCCTTCCATCCCCGATGTATACATTCGTACACAGTCCCCTTTTATACACAACAGAGGGGCTCATAAGTGGGTGGATACAACATGAGGCCGAAGAACATTACCATTTATGGTCATTCTCAATACTGAATCAATACATGGGCGGAGCCAACACACTCCTTGAGCCCGCGAAAACACATGGTCAAGCAAGGCTAATTATAACAGATGTGGTCAAGTCTGGGCATGCGCCAGATGGACAGGAGAGAGCTATTTATAAACTGTTACTAGGCAGATTACAAGAGCAACTAACACAGAGGTCGGACTCTCCTCGTGGTGAACACATGGCAGCATGTCAATACAAAATGGAGTCCGGACTTCGGTCAACATAACGAAGAAAAACATGATCTAAAGGGAAAGCATTGATGTCTTTAGTAAATGCTTAATCACATTCTGTTTCAATTTACAACACCTATGTGGCTCCCTTCATCCCTGGTGCAGCTCCTCTACCTCTCCCTCCATCCCTGGTGCAGCTCCTGTGCGACTCCCTTCATCCCTGGTGCAGTACCTCTGCTGCTCCCTCCATCCCTGGTGCAGCTCCTGTGTGGCTCCTTCCATCCCTAGTGCAGCTCCTCTGCAGCTGCCTCCATCCCTGGTGCTGCTCCCTCCACCTTGGTGCCGCTCCCTCCACCCTGGTGCAGCCGCTGTGTGACTCCCTCCACCTTGGTGTAGCTCCTGTGTGGCTCCCTTCATGCCTGGTGCAGCTCCTCTGCAGCTCCCTCCATCCCTGGTGCAGCTCCCTCCATCCCTGGTGCAGTTCTTTTGTGGCTCTCTCCATCCCTGGTGCAGTGCTCTCCATCCCTGGGGCAGCTCCTGTGTGGCTTCCTCCATCGCTGGTGCAGCTCCTGTGTGGCTCCCTCAATCCCCAGTCAGCTCCTGCGTGACTCCTTCCATCTCTGGTGCAGCTCCTCTGTGACTCCTTCCATCCCCGATGCAGCTCCTCTGTGGCTCCCTTCATGCCTGGTGCAGATCCTCTGCAGCTCCCTTCATACCTGGTGCAGCTCCCTCCATCGTACAGCTCCCTCCATCCCTGGTGCAGCTCCAGTGTGGCTCCATCTATCCCTGGTGCAGCTCCTCTGTGGCTCCCTTCATGCCTGGTGCAGCTCCTCTGCAGCTCCCTTCATCCTTGGGGCAGCTCCTCCCATCCCTGGTGCAGCTCCAGTGTGGCTCCCTCCATCCCTGGTGCAGCTCTAGTGTGGCTCCTGCTCATCCCTGGTGCAGCTCCTGTTCATCCCTGGTGCAGCTCCCTCAAACCCTGGTGCAGCTCCTGTGTGGCTCCCACCATCCCTGGTGCAGCTCCATCCATCCCTCGTGTGGCTCCCTCCATCCCTGGTGCAGATGTTTTGTGGCTCTCTCCATCCCTGGTGCAGCGCTCTTCATCCCTGGTGCAGCTCCTGCGTGGCTTCCTCCATCGCTTGTGCAGCTCCTGCGTGGCTCCCTCAATCCCCGGTACAGCTCCTGTGTGGCTCCCTCCTTCCCTGGTTCAGCTCCTGTGCGGCTCCCTCCATCCCTGGTGCAGCTCCTGTGTTGCTTCCTCCATCCCTGGTGCAGCTCCTATGTTGCTTCCTCCATCCCTGGTGCAACTCCTGTGTGGCTCCCTCCATCCCTGGTGCAGCTCCTGTGTGGCTCCCTCCGTCCCTGGTGCAGCTCACTCTATCCCTGTTGCAGCTCCTGTGGGGCCCCCTCCATCCCTGTTGCAGCTCTGTCCATCCCTGTTGCAGCTCTGTCCATCCCTGTTGCAGCTCTTTCCATCCCTGCTGCTGCTCCCTCCATTCTTGGTGCAGCTTCCTCTATCCCCGGTGCAGCTCCTGTGTGGCTCCCTACATCCCTGGTGCAGCTCTCTCCATCCCTGGTGCAGCTCTCTCCATCCCTGGTGCAGCTCCCTCCATCCTTGGTGCAGCTCCTGTGTGTCTCCCTCCAGCCCTGGTGCTGGTCCTGTGTGTCTCCCTCCATCCCTGGTGCAGCTCTCTCCATCCCTGGTGCAGCTCTCTCCATCCTTGGTGCAGCTCCCTCCAGCCTTGGTGCTGCTGCTGTGTGGCTCCCTCTATCCCTGGTGCAGCTCCTGTGTGGCTCCCTCCATCCATGGTGTAGCAACGCCGTCCTTTGGTCAGAACCCGATCGTGGCTGGTGTAGCATGAGCATGCTTTATTGCAGATCCCTAGATCCGAGAACCAAGAAACACCACCAGTCTCCCTGATCCAACAAGCGCTACTAGTCTTGATCCAGCTACCGGCACCAACTTTGATTCTGGATCCCTTTAGGGGATGGATGAGTCCCCATGACTCCATTCCTTTGACCCACTTCCCGTAAGAGGATTCACCTACCAGAGCTGGACCCTAATCTCAAGACAGTTACCAGTGAACATTAAGGCCTAAAATTAACTATACTCGACCATGTTGTCTTGCCCTAAGGCATTGAATGCAACATACACTCAATCAATCAGGGATTTATAGAGCGCGCTACTCACCCATGAGGGTCTCAAGCCTCTGGGGGGGAGAGCAGTTCCGGATCAGTCGAAGTGCCAGGTCTTGAGGTCCTTCCTGAACGTGTGCAGGGTCGGGGAGCATCTGATGTTCACAGGGCGCTCCTTCCAGGTTCTGGCTGCAATGTAGGATAAGGCTCTCCCACATGTTCTGTTTCTGCGGATGCGGGGGACCTCTGCCAGGGCGAGGTCGGCAGATCGGAGGTTCCTCTTGGGTACATGGAAGGATAATCTCTCGTTGAGATATTTGGGTCCGATGTTGAGGGATTTGTAGGCAAGGGTGAGGAGCTTAAAGGAGACCCTCTTTTCGACGGGGAGCCAGTGGAGGTCTCGTAGGTGTTGGGTCATGTGTTCGTGTTCCCAAGGATGAGTCTGGCTGCGGCATTCTGGATGGCTTGAAGCTTGTGTAGAAAGGTTCTGTTGATACCGGCGTATAGGGCATTGCCGTAGTCCAGTCTGCTGTTTGAGTGCGTGTGTGACGGTTCTTCTGCAGTCGGGGGGGGGGGATCCATTTGAAAATCTTGTGGAGGATGCGTAGGCAGTTGAAACTGGTGGTGGCGACGGCGTTGATCTGGCGGTTCATGGAGAGGGAGCAGTCGAGGACAATGCCAAGGTTTCGTGCGTGGTCAGTAGGGGTGGGTGAGTTCCCAAGGGCAGCGGGCCACCAGGTGTTGTCCCAGGCAGAGGTGCAGGATGAGGACCTCGGTCTTCTCAGAGCTTTCTTTCATCCAGGCTGCCACGTTCTTCATTTCTTCCTGAAAACAGCGTCTGGTGTCTTCGGGCTCCTTCGTGAGTGAGAGGATGAGCTGGGTGTCGAGGGGCGCCATGTAGATTTTGAAGTGCGTGGGGCTGAGCGATGATCCTTGGGGTACTCCGCAGTTGATATCGGTGGGTTCGGAGAGGAACAGAGGGAGTCTGATCCTCTGGGTTCGGCTTGAGAGAAAGGATTGGATCCAGTCAAGGGCGGTTCCATGTATCCCCACGTCATGGAGTCTGGCTGTGAGTGTGCAATGTGAAACGGTGTTGAAGGCTGCGGAGAGGTCCAGAAGGATGAGGGCCGCAATGTGTCCTTGGTCATGTAACATGCGGATGTCGTCAGTGGGGGTGAGGAGGGCGGTCTCGGTGCTGTGGTTGCTGCGGAATCCAGACTGGGAGGTGTCCAGGATGGAGTTCTCTTCAATTAAGGCGGTCAGTTGGGCGTTCACGAGTCTCTCGGTGACCTTGGCCGCGAAGGGGAGGAGAGAGATGGGCCGGTAGTTTTTCAGCTCTGTTGGGTCGGCCGTTGGTTTCTTGAGGAGGGGTTTAATCTCCGCCCGCTTCCAGTCATCGGGGAAGATGCCGGACATGAAGGAGGCGTTGATGGTCCATCCTAGTTGGGATGCGATGGCAGCAGCGGCCCTGTTGAATATGTGCGGTGGACAGGGGTTCGTTGGGGCTCCTGAGTGGGTTTTTTTCATGGTCACTGTAGGACAGTAGGATCTGCTTCTTGTAGTTACCCCCACTTTTTGCTGATGTATCACTGATTTCGACTGAAACTGACTGGGATCCTGCTATCCAGAACCCCAGTCTAGCTGCTTTCTCCTGTAAATTGATTGCATGTACTTTAGGTACACCCCAGATTGGATACTTGGGTACCCTTATCAGTCCATGGTATACCCAGGACATAGGTACCCCAGAGGCCTCCCAGGGGCTGCAGCATGTATTGTGCCACCCCTGAGAGACCATTCAAACTGACACCACAGGTCTGCTACTGCAACGTGTGTAAGGTGGTGCATGCACCCCTGACTTAGATATAGGTTCACCATATCTATTCTATATCACTGCACATATAAACCTATCAGTCACCCCTATAGCAGGCCTTATCAATCATGAAGGCAGGGTGCTGGGTTTTATGTGAGAGGGTGCCCCTGCATGAGCAAATCCCCTCTGCAGCCTTCGGAACCTATTTTTCGGGGCGGTTTGTGATGCAGCCAACCATATATATTTAAGTGCATTATAACCTTGCGGTAAATGCTAACTTTAAAACGGCTGCTTAGAATCATGTCATGTTTGGAGTCAAACACCTTGGAATCATACCTCCACACCAGTAACTGGTGTGGGAGGTATGATTCCTCCCTTCTAGAACCACTACTGTGGGTCACCGGTCTACTCGGTACCAGCTTTCTCGACCTGGGCATCACAAAATGGATGCTGCAGAATGGACAGAATGCAGAACAATGTCATACATTCATCCCAGTATAGAGATCTGGGTCTAAATCCATAGTTGTTTTGCTCACCATGCCGTTCCAGTTTGAACCCAGCCATATGCAAATCAGTCTTGACCCTGTGCCTCATGGGAACAGTCCAGCCCGAACTTGCCAAGCCAGGTCCTCCCTGGACTAGAAACAAGCATCCTAGGACCGGTTTCGGGGTTTCACCCCTCTTCAGCCAGAATAGCTTGATTCCAGTGGCATGGAGAGCAAGGGACCCACTTCTGGGCATACCCTTCCCACTCGGGGTGACAAATGCAAAAACAACAGTTGATGGACAGAATGCAGAAAAATGTCATACATTCACCCCAGTAGAGAGATCTGGGCCTAAATCCATCGTTTTTTTTAGCTCACCATGCCGTTCCAGTTTGAACCCAGCCATATGCATATCTCTGTGCCTCATGGCAACAGTCCAGCCTGAACTACAAAGCCAGGTCCTCCCTGGACTGGAAACAAGCATCCTAGAACCGGTTTTGAGGTTTCACCCGTCTTCAGCCAGGATAGCTTGATTCCAGTGGCATGGAGAGCACCGGACCCACGTCTGGGCATTCCCTTCTCACTCGGGGTGACAAATGCAAAAACAACAGTTGATGGACAGAATGCAGAAAAATGTCATACATTCACCCCAGTAGAGAGATCTGGGCCTAAATCCACCGTTTTTTTTAGCTCACCATGCCGTTCCAGTTTGAACCCAGCCATATGCAAATCTCTGTGCCTCATGGCAACAGTCCAGCCGGAACTACAAAGCCAGGTCCTCCCTGAACTGGAAACAAGCATCCTAGGACCGGTTTTGAGGTTTCACCCGTCTTCAGCCAGGATAGCTTGATTCCAGTGGCATGGAGAGCACCTGACCCACGTCTGGGCATACCCTTCTCACTCGGGGTGACAAATGCAAAAACAACAGTTGATGGACTGAATGCAGAACAATGTCATACATTCACCCCAGTACAGAGATCTGGGCCTAAATACATCCTTTGCCCATACCTCATCCACCGTTCCCATCTGCGTTCACCATGTCAGTGCTATCCTGCGCCTGACCAATGCGAGGGCCAAATCTAAAAATCGGGTGCCCACACTGCAAGCTTTGGGTCTAGAAAAGCTTCCCAGGTGACACGTTTCCATCGTGCAAGGTACTGTACGTCCAACAGCTGCATGGAGGCGAAGCAGAACTGCATTCCAATAAACCTGAAGGGAGGGGAATCCCGTGTCATGTGACGGAAATCTGCGTCATGAGACCGACACAACGGGCACTTGCGGGCATCCCCTCCGTCGATAATACTCAACCCTGGTCATATGTAAGAGAATGAATTGTATGCATTTCAACCTCATGTTGCCAGAAATGCATTTGGTGCCGGGTCGGATTGGAAAAATGGGCACTCGGGCAATGGCCGGGGGGGGCGGTATTCGAGTTCCAGCTGTCGACTGCCTTTTTGGGCAGCCTAGGGAGCGATTTGGGCGGTGTCTGTGTTATTCAGATGCCGCCAGTGGCCAGGCACCCTGAGTATCCTTTTTAGAAGCAGATGAGTGCCCATTACCTCCCTTTTATCAATGGGCAGAGGTGTCACTCCCTTTCTCGGCCCATTAATGTATGCATATTGAGCGGGGGCCTGAGCAGAAGTGGCCTGACTGTGCATTTTTTTAAAGTCTAATTAAAGTTAAGAAAACATGTCTCTGTCAGAGTCCCCCTCCCCCTCCCCCACCCTTCTTTTTATAAAACTTCGCTGAAGTAGTGTTTTGAGGAAAGGCAATATGCAAATGTGGGCCATTTTTGTTTTAGCGTGCCTGGACCGATTTTGAATCCCAATCCAACCCTGGTTTGGGGTAACCTAACATTCTATCCCATTCCCTCTCTGGAGTGACAGTGCCCAGGGCGTCCTCCCATCGGTTCCTAAGAGTCACCAGTGGTTTCTGTCCCATGTCATCCAGCGCCTTGTACAACCAGGTCACCGGATGCTGTGCTGAGCCAATGGAGAGCCGCGGCTGCAGCATGGATGCTGTGGCGGCACCTCTCTTCCCAGGTTCATCTTGAACACAACCACACCAATGCCCCATAAACGAGGAACTGGCCATTGGGTAGGACATGATGGTCACAGAGCTCCTCCATCGGGATAACGGCACCCAGTTTAAAACAGTCCCCCACCAGTGTCACTCTGGCCGAAGCTGGGCCGCCGTGAACTATCAAACTGGGGTCCCATGGGGCAGCCCCACCTGCGGCCGAGTCGAAACCTGAACCATGGTTAGAAATGTTCTCAAGGGGACAACTCGTCAGCTTTGGAAGATGTGGTAATCAAGGGGGGAGGGAATAAGAAGCTGTGATCCATTCGGCTTCCAATGGTTAGTTCAGAAAATCAAGGGGGGAAATGGATCACTTGTCCTGTGAAATCAGGGTCTTGGTAGTATTGGAACCATATAAAAACCCTCATAAATGTACACAGGCAACTGGCGGTATATCTTGATTCTCCGCTTTGGTGTACCGTTACAGCATCATCATAGGGTTTTAGATAGTATATATGCTGTCCTCCACCTGGAGGTAGACCAACTGATTTGCCAGTAGTGTCCAGAGATTAAAAGAGGGCGTGAATGTGCTCAAGTGCAGTGAAATTTAAAATTCCCTACATCACCGGGTGACAAAGAACTTTTTTCAGAAAGACGGTAATGTGAGAAATTGAAACATAAAAAATGGTGCGTGTGTAGACCCAGTTACCAGTCTACTGCACTAATAGGTCGTAAGTCAACATGTTTCAGCCTTCTCATATCTTATCGAGGCTTTCGTCAGGACCAATTGTGTTTAGGTGCTCGCTGTGGCTCCTAGTAAAGCGGTAACTTACCATTTATGTTTATCTGGAGTCAGATCTATTGTATCTGAAACTGCAAACAAGAAATTAACATTATCATAGTTCTTGAATGTATACCCGATTCAATCAACTAGGTCACTGTTGTGCGCCATGTTGGAACTCGTAGATACTGTTACAGTTACTGAATGGTTTGACTATCTTGGGTCAAAATCTCAACTATAAGATGAAGATGTCGAGCAGGTTCACAGGAGGATGGCATGCTGGGCGGTGAAAAACTATACAAAGGAAAAGTTTCAACTGAACTCTGCTATGGCCAGTCTTAATAGGTGTGCTCAAAAAAGATAGGGGTTACTAAAGCTGATGTCCAATTTGTTGCAGTGCTTGTTATATTTAGAATCATACAACATCAAAACCCTGCGTAGTGTTTGTAGAAGTGCAAGGGTTAACGAATCATAACACGTCCAAGTGTGGCAGGGCTGTATGTGAGTGATTTTGAACAAAAATACATACAAAATCAAGGTAATCCCTTCTTGACACGGATACGATTCTGGCGACGTTATATAGATGACATCATCATGATATGGGAGGATACCCAGGAAGCCCTATTGGAATTCCTAACATGGATAAACAGTAGAGATGAATGCTTGAAGTTCACATGTACATCGGACAAGACACAACTAGACTTTCTAGACATCACAATTTACGTTGCGAATGGCACTCTCCAGACTAAGACTTTTTATAAGCCTACAGCGAGAAACAGCATACTGTCCTATAACAGTTTTCAACCCCGTCCTCTGAGAGATAACTTACCATACAGCCAGTTCTTACGCATAAGACGTAACCGCAGCACTCTCAAGGACTAGAAAGACCAATCCCAAGAACTGGAGGATAAACTAGAGAAGAGAAACTACCCAGTTAAAATCATCAGAAAATGTCAAAAACGAGCTCGCAATCAACCAAGAGAGAGCCTGCTGGAAACAATACCACAAGAAATACCAGCAGATTTATTAACCTGTGTAACAACATACAACACGTCATTGAACATGATAAAGAAGATCGTCAACAGGAACTGGAGGATTCTTACATCCAACACTCTCCAATGGCCTAAACCTAGATTTGCCAATAAAAGAACTCGGAACATAAAGGACCATCTAGTGCATACAAGACCATCGCCAGTGACTAGCAAAGAGAGCCTCGCAGCGGCATGGAACTTGACTCCCATAGTGGGTCATTATCCATGCGGATCATGCACAGTGTGTAAACTTACGAAGGTTACAAAGACATTACAACTCTCACCGAACTTTACCTGGATATTACGTCAGCCCACGAATGGTAATACCACCCATGTGGTTTACATGATCACATGTCCTTGTGAATGCAGGTACATAGGGATGACATGCCGCAAAATAAAATTACATATTGGAGAACATAAGAGCAATGTTAACGGCAAGAGAGCTACCACCAAGACGAGCAGGCACTCTGTTGAGAACAACCTCTCTGCAGAGGATCTCAAATGGGTGGAACTAGAGACACTACATGTAAAATCCAACAACGCAGAACGTGTTCTTTTTGAAAATGAACAACGTTGGATCCATCGCTTGAAAATGGACTGTGAATGATTGAACGATAATATTCCTTGGCATACTTTGACATAAACATGTCACCACAGGGTCCGACAGTAAAAAATTTCTAGCGTTGCTAACAAGAGGTACACTGAGTGACGCAGACAGATGGACCAGTGGACCAGTATCTCCTAAAACATCCATCTGAAAAAAAGAGCGAAAGATGGAGTGGTAATGGCTGTTCGGACATTAATCATGAGCTTGCCATTATAACTAGGAACAAAGTTGAGGTATCCCCCTTTCCTTGACCGCAGTAAATGCCATCTACCGATAAACTATTTATGCCACTACATGAATATCACCAAAATATTGTATTCCTTTGAACAACTCAGAAAACGAACTATTACGTATTCCTCGAGGTGATGCACAATAGAATAAACTAACACTCATTAAAAATATCCTTTATAAAACCTTTGGAATTTAAATGTCAATTTAAATAGGAAAGTACAGTCACAACAGCCTTTCCTTGCTTTTAACAATTGGACCTTAGATGTGCCAACCAATTATGCCAACCAACATTGACCGGGAAGTCCTTTCAGCATTCCCATACTCGTCTCTATGTAAATAGGCTCCCTGCGCGGGCCCGCGCCTGCCGGGAGCCGCGCATGGACTCAGAACAAGGCACTGACTTGTTTGAACCGGTGAGCTGCCGTTGAACGTGACGAGGCAATTACAATCTGGGTAAGATGTATAGAGTAAATACGTTTACCTTTTCAGAATGAGGTTTTAATATCGCCGCACGGCATCTCGAAGGAAGCAGAAAACGGAATTCGGAAGGTAAACTCTTTCATTTGATTCTTTTTAAATGTCAATGCCCCGAAAACGATTTGCCTAACACGCCCTTTATGAAAGAAAACGCTTGGTTCTGTAGACGCTTTAACATTGCCGAATTGAAAGGTTTTTATGGCATTTTGAAGGAAAATCCTTCCATTCTGTTAAATCGTATTATTACCGCACTCAAAACTGTTCGTTTAACTCACTGCACATAAGTTTTCTGGCTTAATGAACGTTTGAAAATTGCTCATTTTGGAGGTTTTAAACAACACGGACGTTGCTATAAACTGAGCGCTCTATCTTAGACGTGTTATGATTCGTGAACCCTTGCACTTCTACAAACACTACGCAGGGTTTTGATGTTGTATGATTCTAAATATAACAAGCACTGCAACAAACTGAACATCAGCTTTAGTAACCCCTATCTTTTTTGAGCACACCTATTAAGACTGGCCATAGGAGAGTTCAGCTGAACCTTTTCCTTTGTATAGTTTATACCCGCCCGGCATGCCACCCTCCTCTGAGCCAGCTCGACATCTTCATCTTATAGTTGAGATTTTGACCCAAGATAGTCAAACCATTCAGTAACTGTGACAGTATCTATGAGTTCCAACATGGCGCACAACAGTGACCTAGTTGATTGAATCGGGTATACATTCAAGAACTATGATAATGTTAATTTCTTGTTTGCAGTTTCAGATACGATAGATCTGACTCCAGATAAGCATACGTGGTAAGTTACCGCATTACTACGAGCCACAGCGAGCACCTAAACACAATTGGTCCTGACGAAAGCCTCGAGAAGATGTGAGAAGGCTGAAACATGTTGACCTACGACCTATTAGTGCGGTAGACTGGTAACTGGGTCTACACACGCACCATTTTTTATGTTTCAATTTCTCACATTACCATCTTTCTGAATAAAGTTCTTCGTCACCCGGTGATGTAGGGAATTTTAATTTCACTGCACTTGAGCACATCCACGCCCTCTTTTAATCTCTGGACACTACTGGCAAATCAGTTGGTCTACCTCCAGGTGGAGGACAGCATATATACTATATAAAAACCCTATGATGATGCTGTAACGGTACGCCAAGGCGGAGAATCAAGATATACCGCCAGTTGCCGGTGTACGTTTATGAGGGTTTTTATATGGTTCCAATACTACCAAGACCCTGATTTCACAGGAAAAGTGATCCATTCCCCCCTTGATTTTCTGAGCTTTGCAAGATGTCTGAAGTGCAGGAGGGTGAGCTCACCCCCTTGTTGAGTGAGAGGACCTGGCCAGCATCTCAGTAGAAGCATCGTCAGTAGGTCTGGTTGACACTTTGAGGTGGGTGTATTGACCTGTTTACACACCAGCTTTCTGCCACTAGTAACAGCCTGCCGAACATACCTTTCATTGGGTCCCTTCTTTAGAGAACCTACTCTGAAGCTTAGTTGATTTCAGGAGTTCCATATGGGAAAGATGGGCAGTGAAAGTTTATACTAATGTATTTATTGTGGCTCTGAACAGTCAGTCTATTTTATGACTTAATTAAAAAGGACCCACCTCTAACAAGGTGTTGCAGGTTATAAACTTTATTCGGAGAATTGTTGAACATTTTTCAAGTAAACAATTGGTGATAAAGACCCTCTAACCTTTCACTTACTTATGTTCTGCGTATCATCACGTATTGTTCTAAACCATTACTGAGAAGTCACGCTGCCAATTTCTAGGAAACCTTGATAATTCTTTTTAAAACAATATCTGGAAAAGCATTTCAAAATAGGCAGAATATATTCAAGCTGGCTGATGAGCACATTTCAATGAATAACATGAATACTTATGCATTTATATGTGAAACCTATATCAATGTGCATCTATAAATTCGATTTTAACCTCTTTTTCCCGGAAATGATGCTTGTTTGCAGGCTTCTTCTAGCACAGTTTGAAGAGAGTTCCTTGTGCAAGAAATGTGAATTTCCCCCTGAGATCGAGTGTGACACAAGTGCTGCAGGAGTGCGGACCTTCCATCCAGAGTCCAGGCACCCACGCAGCCCTCTTCACAACCACACATCCCTCATCACAATCACACATCCCTCATCACAACCACACATCCTGCTAAATGTGCACACTGATGAAACTCACACCATCTCGACCATAGCGCTGGAAATAACGTGAGGGACCTGTGACGTCTCCACCTGTTACTGCAATAGGGTCACGCCCCCCAGGGGAGAGCTGCGATCACTGGCTAATGGTTCCTTCAATTAAGAGAGCATGTAGCCTTGGGGCTAGAGCAGTCTACCTCGGAGCTGGGAAACGGGTTCGAATCTCGGCAACGACTCTCAACATCCTGTGATTCTGGCAAATCAATGAATCTCCCCCTGCCAAACAAACATTAATGTGTCCCTCTGTAATGGAACTGGTGCTCCGGTAAAGCGCTCTGATACCGGATATCTTCGAGTGAAGTTCACGCTGTATAAAACTTTTTAAAAAATTTAAAAAAGACCTACCACAGTCACCATGTAGGAAAGAAAACCCTACTGGGGTCACATTGAAAAATGCCGTGGGGACAGCTGATGCTGGCTGTGGGGTCTTTCATTCTAGAAACAGCGACTATTGATCCTCGCAGGCATTTGGGTGTGATGACGGCACTTGGGATGTGAAGCATCCTTCAACTGATCACCAGAGGGATTAGTACAGAATAGGTTCCCGTCGTCCCATTATTGCTGCTGCAGTGATATGTGGAGGTTGTGGGTGGGGGGGGGGGGGGGGGGGGGGGGTCATAGGGGAGTGCGCTTTATTCAGAAGCAAAGGTGCAGGCCTTGGTTCTCTGAAAGATTGGTGACTCTGGATCCCTACTCAGTGAGTGCTTCATCAGCATGTGGCCTGGACTGCTAGTGAACGACTTTGATGTCATTACCTAGTTGTGGGCAAATGTTTGAATAAGTGATTTCTCCAAAGGTTGAGAGTTCCCTTTTTGCTCCAATTATGTGTGTTAACCAGTATTTTCAATATTAGATGACATTGAGACACTTGTCTGATACTTTTAAGTTATTCATGTTGTTTGATAATATAAAACATAGTTGATGACCATCTGCACAAAGAAACAGATCGAGACCCAGCGCTCTAAACTAGGTATTAATGACCACATTTAAAAGTCTAGCAGAATTGTGACGAGTTATGGCAGGAGTGAGTCCAGTTTGCTTCTGTGAGTGCAAAATTTCATTTTCCACTGTCAGGCGATGCAAGGCCCGAACCCAGTGAATGAACATCATCGTACGCTGTGGCTCAGTTGTAGGCTGTGGCTACCTCATGTATTAGACAAACAATGACTATTTTAGATTTCTCCAATCAGAAATTACTTGCAAATGTAGAAACAATACGTTTGCAGATCTTCCTTCAATGTAAAATGTTACCAATAATACTCTTAACACCAATTTCTCTATATCCCCATTTATAGCCGGTATTTTAGGAATATAATTGGAATTTGTTTATTTAGGGAAAACTTGGCCAGTCTGTGCTATTGACAACTTGCTCAATTCGGAATGATGTCTACTATTCTAAAATGAATATCTTTAGCTATGTGAATCTTTTATGGATTCACAAACTGAGCATTATTCTGCCATCTAGTGGTTGGGTCAGGAATTGTTTTTTTTCTTCTAGTTTTTTAGGTCTCGCCTGAGCCAGCGCTTTAGCGCTGCTCTCGCGAGAGCTTTTGTTAAAAGTGGATTTGAAAGTGCAAACTAGTGCTTTCAGGCCGCCAACTACAGTGCATGTGCGCCGGGTGCGCGCACCTTTGGCAGCCTGCCTGATCACTTTCGCAGCCGCTTTGATGTTCTCAGTGAGCCGCGCGGCCACTGAGAACATCAAAGCGGCCGCGAAAGTGCACACCATTTGCCACCCCCTCCCTTATCCCACTTCCTGCTTGTTTTCTATTAGGTTTGATGCCTATTCCCCCCCTCCCACTTGCTCCTCAGCAAAGTACTTGTTTATGCCATGCCAGCCACCATGCTTATAACTTTTATATGCTCGGGCATCATACTTTGAGCACGATGCCCGCTTTTATATTTATAAAAGTGTGGTGTTCTGATCTCATTTCCAAGTGACTTGATTGCTCTGTTTAGGCGGGGGTTACAGCTCGCGGCTATGGGTAGGTTGGAGGTCTCAACCCACTGTAATCACACCGTTCAGGCTTCCTCCAATCGCCGCGCAGCTCTCTCTACGGACAACGGAGGTCAGGTTTAGAGACTGTAGCTGTGTGTAGCTTTCGGTGCGCTGCTTCGACAAAGGGCAGTTTCACGCCATAAGAAGGTGCATCAAAGGGCATGCACTGAAATCAGTGCGCTGTGAGGGGCAAAAATATGGAGAGTCTCTGATTCTTCACATACTTGGGAAGTTCTGTCTCCCCTCTCTTGTCTCGGTCCATTGCGCTGTCTGTGAGTTCACTGCTGCAAGTCGTCTTTCACCTTACGTCTGCAGCACCTCAGTCACATTCTTTTTAATCACGTGCTCTCTCTGGTGTCGCTCTAATTTCCTCATCCCCTCCGGTGCTATTTCTCCTCCCTCGGTGGTCTTTTCCGTCGCTTGCCTCTGCTGAGTTTCTCGCTCCTTTTGTCTCAATTTATGGTTTGCGGCAGTGCAATACAACAGAGAGCCTTTTTCTCGCACCTCTGTAGTTAAGCAACAGTATGCTAATAATATTGCCACTGTCCTCTCTCTAGTCATTTTGCATCTGCATGTGGTGCCAACCTCCAGTTGACTTTGGACCAAGGGTCATTTTGTACATAAATGTGATTTATTCAAAAGTGCTGCTGCTCCCACATTTGATACCACAACACGGCTTACTTTCGATTAATGAATGTTTGCATGTATACATGATGTGGGCTCTTAAAAATTGTCAACAGTCATAGTGATTTCTGCACGTTGATATGCTTCCAATCAAATGGGGGCGGAGGGTGGGGGGTCCTACTGATGCAACCTTTTATATGTAATGAACAATAACTCACTACTCTCTGTCCTGAGTGATACTCCATGACTGGATATTGTGGCTGTACCCCATATAATCTGCTTTTAAGACCAATAGTAATCAATTATTTTTATATGATATTATTTTTGACAACTGGTTTAAAACGAAAAGAGCTTCACACAAGATCAGCCTCTGACCCCTGTATGCATGTTAAAATGCAAAGCCCTGCCGGTAACCTAGAAACCTCAGTCAGTGACAAATACCATAATCTCAAACTGGGCTCCATATATGTTTTACATTTTTATTGAGGACATATGCTCCTGGACAGACACGTTTTTTCCTTCCTAGATTCAAAGAACACAAAAGAAAATCACTATCCCAGTTTACCACAACCATAAATGTGAACTCCACTTCACCCTAGATGAAAATGAAGGTCCCAATTCAAATCCTCGATCACCCTCCATAACTTCACCTTCACCGCATTCTTTGATGCAGAGACCGCAGTAAATGTTTGTTCAATGGCTAGAAACAATAAAACTGATTAGCATAGCCACTATTCCTACTAATAACACAATCAGTAGTGGGGGTGGGTGAAATGTTCCGTTCTGCTGACTCCCCTCTCCTCTTCCCTCTCCCCATTTCCCCCACCCCCTTAATTCGGGCACACCTCTCCTCTTCCCCCTCTCTCTTTGTGCACACCTCTCCTCTTCCTCCTCCTTCTCTTTGACCTCTAGTAACATGTGGTAGTGCAACATAGTGCACCCAGTGCTGTATATTCCTATCCATGAACCTCTAGTAACTACCTGTGGTAGTGCACCTTAGCTCACCCTGCGCTGACACTAGCTGATAATGTGCTGCATGGCTGTACACTTAGAAGGTACCAAAGGCGAGACCTATTGGCTATGCCAATGCTTGTGGTTCTTTTCTATGGGTGTCCTCCACAGAAAGCTTTCTCAGAGGCACTAGGGCGGTCACAGCAGAGCGGTGAAGTAGTCAATGAACACCCAGCAAATAGGACGAAACAACAATTCTACAATTAAGAACGATCAAAAACACTGAAATCATCAGGTTTCCCTTCATGGGGACCTGACCGTACGGCCAGAGAATGCCCAACCTTGGATAAATTATCATTGTTGAGGATAGGAAAACTCCCTATAGGTTCTGCTCATAGTGGCACCACAAGGTTTTACAGAATGACACTCACAAGATCTGTAACCTCTGCTTGCCAAAGGTCTGTAGCGCTGAGGGCTGCAAAGGGCGTGCAGAGTTCCAGCCCAAGATTCTTAAAGCCAGAGAGAAGTAAAGGTGGGTGCACTATGCCATGATCCAGTCAAAACAAAAATAGCCCCCCCTTAAGGACATCGGCCTCACCCAGTGATGAGGAGGAAAACCCCAAAGACACTGAGGTGTGTCGAAAGGGTAGGATCCAGTGTCATTAAATTTGAAAAAAAAAGAACCTTTGAGAAAGACATTAAAAGGAAGTAAACACAAAAGGGACCGAGCCGAAACTCTTTGGCTCAAGGTCCCGAAAGGCCCACCAAACACAGAAACCACCGTGAGGACGGAGACAAATGCAAAGAAGATCCCCATGGTCCCTCGCACAACAACACTGTTGGGGGCAAAACCATCTGATGCCAGCTTGTCCTTGAAAAGTGGTAAAGATAGGGAGAAAGTGCAAAGAGGCTGCAACGCCCCCAAAAATGTAGCCAATGGGGGAAAAACGGACAATGGACGCTCAATGTCGAGTTGAGAGATCGTAGACGTAGGCTGAAATGGTGGAACCCTAAAACCACTAATAATGCTAGTACTCCGCAAGTGCACGTAATCAGATATATCATTCATGCTAACACACATAGTGGGCCAGACAGACATGGCTCTCAGCTGCAGCACCTATTTTGCCATCTACATCAGTGATGGTGTAAAACATGGCTTCAAGCCTACCAGCCGGACTGTAGCAGTTTAAAACTACACTTCGATCTGTCAAAATAAACCCTTTTTGACAGGTCAAAGCTCTCTTTTAAATATTAATATGTCACTCATATGTAGGACTTGTAGTACACAAGGCAGGGTGCAGTATAAATGTAATGTTAACATCTCTTTTTCGGTGAGAATCACCTAAAAGCTATTGTTCACTGGTATAGGCCTAACTGCCCAATGTAGAAAACCAGAATACAGGTTAAAATCCTAATACTGTATCTCGGGGATGGGACTAGATAGGAAAATGATTAAAGAGCTTAAATAGTTATTAAAAATCCAATTCAGTTGTGGTCGGATTTGAAGAAATATTAAGGAAAAGTAACTTTTAGAAAGTTACCTTTCCCCTGTCCATCGCCACTGATTTATAGCTGGGTCAGTGTTTCCACATGAACTGCATTTTTGTGCTACTAAAAACTTAGGCACCGTTTGACGAATCTCCATGAAACTTCCTAAAATAAAAAGTGCTTTTTTTTGCCTAGTTTGTGCATTGATAGGACCATGCATCTCCCCGTCCCTGAGCCCATAATGGCCCTAGAGAGTCCATTCCCCCCTAGTGCCCGCTCACATGCTGTGCCCTGGGGAGCCCACCCCCAGGGCACATTGGTTTCCTTGCCCGCACCGACACGGGCAGAAAAACATGTGTTTGCTCCTGTCTTGGGGAAGCATTTTTTAATCTTCCTCCGTGGCCCCAATATGTGCATGGTGCCCCAAGTGGACACCAGGACACCCACCTATCTAAAACGGAGGGCCACGGGCTGGGGTACCCTGGTCAATAATAGGCTCAGGAATGAGTACTGTGTGGCCCCCTCCCCTTTAAACATAATACAGGCCTTTGGGATGGTGTCCAGAGGGCCTAATGAGGATCAGAGAGGGGGCTGCTTAGCTCCTCTCCTCTTTGAAATAAATCTGACCCTGACGGATGGGGTCCCCAGGGCCTAATGAGAATCAGAGAGAGGCGCCACATGGCCACCCTCTCCTTTAACATTAATGCGGCCCAGGGGATAGGGCCCCCAGGGCCTAATGAAGCTCGGGGAGGAGGGACACATGCTGCCCCCTTACCCTTTTTAAAAAAAATAGACATCCCTTGGATGTGGGTCCCTGGTATGGAGATAGCTTTGGAAGGAGGGTCACACAGTCGCTTCCCCCTTTTTTTATCGTATTTGCCCCCGGGGGACAGGGTTCCTGGGGCCTAATAAGGCTAGGGGCAGGGGGAGCAGGCAGCCCCCTCCCCTTTTAAATAATGCACGCCTCAGGGGATAGGATCGCCATCCATATAAAAGGCTCAGCGAGGGGGGCCAAGCACCCCCTCACTTTATTAATTATTCGGCCTCGGGGGATCAGTGATGTCATCAGTGATGTCATAAAGGATGCCGTGGAACATGTCATGAGTGTTGTAATATGCATGGTAGGGTGCACGTTATAGTTAACTCTGCTAACATGACTGATGAATTTCTGTGTTGTGTTTAGTTCAAAATGTTAATGTTGTCTCAAAATAAATAAATAACTAAATAATAAGAATCAGCAAACCCTATTCCATGAGAATGAATCAACACTCTTAAAATTAATGGACACAGAGCAAATACATTTAGAATATTCCCACTTCCATATTTCACAGGCTGTGTTAGCAGAATGAGTAAAGTTGTTCCATTCTGTGGATTTGGTCAGTTTAATGATGAGGAAGCTGCAAGACTGAGAATAATTGTAGGCTGCAACTTGACAGAATTCAGAATAAAATTGCTGGAAAAAACATATGATTTATCAGCCATACTAAAGAGGGCGCATGCAGAAGTGGGAGCAAACACTCACACTGTGAACATGTAACAGGAATGCTTAAAAACGATAGAACAACTGAGACAAATATCAACTAAATATGAAAGGAAAGGTAACAAGTCAAACAATCAAAGCGAAGAAAAAAAGCAATCTAGATGTGTTTTACAATTTCCACATAAAGGATATTGTTTAGCTATGGGACAAATATATTGTGAGAAAATTAATAATTTTGCGATTATCTGTAGAGTGACACTTGAAAGCCAGAACAGAGGTTTCAACAAAAAGAGATATAAAAGATTGGATAAATCAAGATAAAAAAGTATGACAAATACATAAGACAAGTGGAAGATTGTGATGTTGAGTCATTACAAGGACTCTCAGATAAAAATAATTCTTTAGAAAGACTATATACGATGCAAGGCACACCTATGCTAATGTGCACTCTGAAAAAATATGATTTAATATAAAGAGATCACATAAAGAAAAGGGCCACAGTTGATATCTTGTTAGGTCATCACAAGTACCATTTATTGTGGATAGTGGAGCAAGCTGCAACACCATTTGTGCGCCCTAGTTTGAAAAAATAGTTTAAAGGTCTGCATTGAGCTCTTCCAATGTAAATGTATTTCAATAGGGAGCTAAACATCCTATCAATAATAAAGGAAAACCTACAGAAATCCTCACCTATTGAGCATGTCAAGTGAAATTCATGTGCTACAAGGAGAAATCCTGGATCCCTCCTTATTGAGCGATGTAACTGCACAGCTTATGGTTTTAATTGCAACGACATTCCACATCACAACGCAGCGCTCAATTCTAGGAAACTTTCCAAATTTATTTCAAAGTCCAGGTAAGTTGAAAGGTAAAGCCATCCTTTTATATATTATTGAGTTGATTAAACCTGCAGCACAAATACATAGAAGTGTTCCAATGTATCTACAATGTAGAGTAGAAAAGAAAATAAGGGGACTCTTAGGATCTCGGGCGGATCGCGGAACTAAGGAATAGTATAATTTACTATTCCAACACCTTCCCTACTGTTGCACACGCTGGAGCTCCAGCCCGGCCCCTAGAGCAAGTCGTAGAAACAACTTGCAATGTAATGACTTGCGTTGTAATAACACTGTCGTTGTGACAACCGCGTTGTAATCACATGCGTTGTAGTGCATGCGATGTAACATCACATATTCGTTCAAAATATATTAAAGGTTTTGTCACTATAAGTGTGCTATAACGTGAAATAACTAAGGAAGGAATCCAGTTTGAATGTAATGAACAGCGTGAGACATTGATTTCACAAATTAAAAAAGACATTTCATCTGCAGTTCATTTATCATATTTTGGCCACACACTTTTCCCAGAATTTATTGTGGATGCAAGTCCTATAGGATGTGGAGCAATACTTGTGCAACACAAACGTGAAAGAGGAAGTTCTCAATATGTAATATCTCATGCCAACAGACGCTTTCCTGAAATTGGAAGAAAACATTCTCAGCCAGTGAAGGAAAGTCCGCCAGTTGCTTGGGCTTGTGAACATTATCCAACTTTTTTTTATCTGTAAAACCATTTGTATTGGTTACTGATCACCAAGCATTATTGAAAATATTTGGTAACCCGAAGGGGCAAATGCCACCACGTATTGAAAGATGGGGTATGAGGTTAATGGATTAGGATTTTAAAATTGGGCATACACCAGGAAAAAACTTAAATCTTGCAAAATATTTGTCTAAACATGCTATCTCAATTCATGAATATCAACTATCAATAGCTAAAGAATATATTTGTTCCCTAATTAAAACTGCAACTCCTGAAAGAATTCTAGAAAAAGAATGAATAGAAGCTTCATTAATGCATCCAGTCTTAGAAGAAGACAAAACAATAATGAATAGGAATAGATGGAGACAAATAGAGGATTTGACACGTATATCTACAGTATTTTACAAAAACGTTTGTTAGCTTTTAAAAATGTACTTAATGAACTTGCAATTGCTTCATCTGGCATTATTTTATGAGGAATGAAAATAGTAATACCTCATGCATTGCAAAGATGTGTTATTGACATAGCTCATGACATCGACAGAGGAAAAACTGCGACAAAAAAGAAATGACCAAAGTGTGAATTCCTGTATTGGATGTCTGTGTTAAAGACATTGTTCAAACTTGTCATTTGTGTCAATTTACTGGTACAAAAACATTCACAGAAGAGTTTAGAATGTAAAAATTACCACAGGCATTCTGGACGACATTAGCAGAGGATTTATTTGGACTCATGGATTCAGGGCACTTTTTATTTATTGCTTTGGATAAATACTCTAGATTTTGATTAGTGAAGCAAATCGCGTCAACTACAGCATCTTCTGTGCTTCTGACTCTAGATGAGATATTTTCAACTTAGAAAATACCAGCTGTGTTGAAAACTGACACTGTGCCATCATTTTATGGAGAAGAGTTTAAAGGATTTTTACATTACATGGGAGCACTTCAATGGAAAATAACTCCAAACTGGCCACAAGCAAATGGTATGATTGAACGATTTATGAGTACTATAAAAAAAAACAGTGTAGAGAGCAAAGTTAACATATGTGACACTAAATCAAGTTTAATGCCAAGTGTTCAGAGATTAATCAGACACCATCCATGACTCTACTGGTAGATGTCTACCAGAACTGATGTTTGGACAAATGAGGCAAACTCGGTTACCACAACTTCTTGCAAGACCTACAGAGCGCAACAAAGAAGTTGTAAAACAGAACGAGTTAGCAAAAGAGCAGATGAAAGGATATGCTTACAAAGATGCCAGAACCCAAAATTGCCAGTTGATCCAAATCCTTTAACCGTGACCAACAATAAGGGGCAAATGATTTCTGCTCAGAATAAGGAGAAAGCTATAATGAGAAATGGGTCACATTTCAAATGTTTTAAACAACCAATAAGAAAAGGAAATTGCATTGAATCTGAATTCAATGATGAACGTATGGATTTTAATGCAGAGCCAGTATCTATAATCTTGCAGTACCCTCAAACTGAACTGTTTTTGCAACCTAATGTTCGAAATCGAAGTGATATTAATGGCATAAGTTGGAAATCAGCAAGAGGCATCAAGAAACCTCAATGGTTGGTTGAGCAATGTTAATTGCTTCATATAATTTGGTATTTCATCTGCTTTAATAAATTTTGTCTTGTTTTATGTAATCCTGTCTGCAGAAAAAGGGGGAGGTGTGATATCATGATGTGGTACTTTCAGATAAGTATGTAGAATGGTAGATCGCTTAGGAATATTGTGTTAAGAAATATTAGGCAATTAGGCTGTAGGCTAATTGGCAGCTTACTTATAAGGCTGTTTGAAATAAAGCATTAATTTTGAGACTTTGAATTGAGTGGAAGGGGAAAAGGAAGTCAAAATAATTCTTATGTATCCACTGTCCGGTTGCTAGAAAATCCTAATTTTGTTCTGCCAAACATCTGTCTCTGGGTTTATATCTGGGCACAGTGACTGCCCCAAACTGGATTTTAGTGTTCATTGTGGGAGGACACTAGGCTTAGCATAGTATACTCCTAACACACACTTCAACCCTCAAAGTCCAAGTTTAGTGTGGCTGAAGACTTTCACCATCTTGAAAATGCTCAAAGTGGGTAGGGGTGGCCCCAGGAACCTTTACTACATTGGTTAGGGTGTGCCCATGAGTCATTCCTACCCGCTAGCTTGTGCCAGGCATAAATGTGACACCTCCAGGTACCTCAAAACACTCCTGATCCAGTCAAAAAGAACAGAAGAGAACTGGCCCTTCTGTCTGTGACCTGGGAAGAGCCATGAAGAACTTGACCTGCTCTCTCTTTTGCACCCAGGACAAATAAATGGCCTCCAAGGGTCCCCTGGTCAAGGTGCAGGTATACAACAATCTTCAAAAAACCTTTCCTGCAACAGCCCAGCTGACCAGTGGCAACTGAACCTCATCTGGACCCTGCTGTTGGCCTGTGCCTGACACTCTGTGAGTCTCCAAGTACCTCCTCTTAGGTCCTGGGGGGCTTTGCCTCCCGTGAGGTCCTGGGGGACTTTAGAAGTGTACTCCTGTGGTGGAATGGGAGTTAAAGGACTAAAGTAAGGAGTTAGAGTCTTTGACTAGGATAAACGTGGCTGGTGTATCCGACTTGTGCTCCATTGCAGTATGTGTCAAATTGCGCAATGGTGCAGGTCCACCGTGACCATTGACATACAATATATAATAAATAAATATTAAGTATATAAATAATATATTTTTTTAATAAAGTAGATTTTTTAAACATTTTAACAATTATAACAATTAAACGAAATTAAAAAAGTTAAACACATACGTAAAATATATATATTTACTTTAAAACAATTATTAAACTGTTAATTTTAATTGTTTTTATAATTTTAAAATTATATAAAAATGTATAAATATATGTATATATCAACTCCACTTCCGATTCCCTCAATAAAGAGACGGACACAGACACAGAGGTTGGCTCAACGATTCTGTCTCGGTTTATTCAGTATACGCTGTAATGCGTTTCGGCACTTCCTGCATTGCTCACACATCAATAACATAAAATCTATTTACAAAAAGACTGTTAGAAAGGGTAGACGGACCGGGAGGGTCGGCCGGGGTCAGGAGGAGAGGTCTCCGGGGAGAGCCGTCTCCAGCGATCGTACAGACAAGTAACTTCCCCCCCACAGACAGATACCACACACGGATAGGGTTCAGTGTTCTTTATAAGCACTTCTTAAGGTACGGTTGAATGGTACAAGGAGGTCTGGACTCAGGGGTCCCCTCGATTCAAGTCTCTCAATGCAGGGTAAGGGGGAGCGGGACAGTCTGTTTACCAGTCAGGTAGTTCGGATGAGATGATGACTAGCTCACAATCCTCGAGCTTGGTGGTTTAGTTGGTACGGGCCGCGGCAGCGCCAGCAGGTCCCGGTCGAGATGGTCGGTACACGGTCCGCGGCAGCGCCAGCAGGTCCCGGAAAGATGGTCGATGTACGGTCCGCGGCAGCGCCAGCAGGTCCCGGTGAGGATGGTCGTTACAACGGGCCGCGGCAGCGCCAGCAGGTCCCGACGAGGATGGATGTTGCAGAAGGCCGCGGCAGCGCCAGCAGGCAGGACGATGGTTCACAAGAGCGGGCTACGGCAGCGCCAGTAGTCCGTCAAGGCTGAGTTCTCTCGGTGTCTCTCGACTCCAGGATACAACTGCCTTCCTGCTCCGGAGTTGCCCCAGTTATAGGGCAGGCGCTCTTTGATGTCCGGACCCTCGCACTTGGAGGTCGGAGGGCCCGGGATGAAGGTGTCCAGACACCCAGCAGGGGGTGGAGCCAGCGCCTGGGGGAGCTGGAGGCGATCGGCACCTGGCGGGGGAAGAGCTCTTGACACTTCGTCCTCCCATTGACCTGCCAAGTGGTCCGCTCACCTCCCGGGTGGATGGTGGTGCCGGGATGTCGGGGCCGGTCAGGCCCGGGGTTAGGGTCGGGGCGAGGCCACGCGGCCTCGTGGTGCAGGGCCCAAGATGGCGGCTTGAACCGGCCGGGGGAGCCGGTGGGGCTGGGCCCCGTGATGAGTAGAGGTCCGAGGGCAGAAGATCCGTCGGGAGACGGGGTACAGGTGCTTTTCGTGGGTTATGCCTGGTGGGCCGGAGCTCGGGCCCTGTCGTGCGGGGAGGGAGCAAGCCCTTCGTGTGGCCTGTCCAACATGCGTCCCCCCCAGCTGAAGGCGGGGAGAGTCACCCATCTCCTTGGGGACTCTCTTCGTCGAGGCGGAAAAAGCGGGACAGGCCGTCCGCGTTGGCGTGGTCTTGGCCTGTTCGGTGCTCCACAGTGAAGTCCATTCCCTGCAGGGAAATGGACCAGCGCAAGAGTTTTGGGTTCTCCCCCCGCATCTGCATCAGCCACTGCAGGGGTCGATGGTCGGTTTGTACCCGGAAGTGGGTACCGAAGAGATAGGGCCGGAGCTTTTTGAGGGCCCACACCACTGCGAAGGCCTCCCTCTCGATGGTGCTCCAGCGCTGTTCTCGGGCCAGGAGACGTCGACTGATGAAGGCCACCGGCTGGTCATGACCTTCGGGGTTTAACTGAGAAAGGACGGCTCCGATGCCGTGGTCGGAGGCGTCGGTCTGTACCACGAATTCCCGACTGTAATCGGGGGCCTGGAGCACAGGGGCGGTGCATAGAGCGGCCTTCAGCTTCTCGAAGGCCGCTTGACAATCGGGGGTCCAGTTAATCCGCTTCGGTTGGTTCTTGGACGTGAGACCCGTGAGGGGCCCCACGATGCTGCCGTAGTCCTTCACGAACCGCCGGTAGTAGCCGGTGAGCCCCAAGAAGGCTCGGACCTCGGTCTGGGTGACGGGGGGCCGCCAGGACTGGATGGCAGCAATCTTAAGTTGTAGCGGGGCCACCAGCCCGCTTCCCACTTGGTGCCCAAGGTAGGTCACAGACCCTTGGCCAATTTGGCACTTGCCGGCCTTAATTGTGAGGCCGGCCCGCTGGAGGGCCTGTAGGACCTCTTGGAGGTGACGGAGGTGGTCGGGCCAGTGGCGGCTGTATACAGCGATATCGTCCAGGTAGGCAGCGCTGAACTCTTCGAGCCCCGCCAAGACCTGGTTCACGAGGCGTTGAAACGTGGCGGGGGCATTCTTCATGCCGAAGGGCATGACCTTGAATTGGTAGTGGCCATCGGGGGTAGAGAAGGCTGACCGTTCCTGAGCCCTGGGTGTGAGGCCGATCTGCCAGTAGCCCGCTGTTAGGTCGAAGATACTGAGGTAGCGGGCGGCCCCCAGCCGGTCGATCAGCTCGTCTGCTCGGGGGATCGGATGAGCGTCGGTCCGGGTGACAGCGTTCAAGCCCCGGTAGTCGACGCAGAATCTCAGTTCAGGTGCGGTGCCGGGGGCAGCGGCTTTGGGGACCAATACAACCGGACTGGCCCAGGGACTGTCCGAGGGCTCGATGACCCCGATTGTGAGCATCTTGGCCACTTCCTCCTGTATGCAGGCCCGTACCCGATCTGGTACGCGGTAGGCCCGGTGTCGGACAGGGGGACTGTCCCCGGTGTCCACGTCGTGCAAACACCAAGGGGTGACCCCGGGGGTGAGGGAGAACAGGGTGGCGAACTGCAGCAGGAGGTTCCGGCAGCCCTGGCGTTGCTCCGAAGTGAGGGCGTCAGAGAGCCGGACCCCGTCCACGGAGCCGTCATTCTCCTGAGTCTTCAGAAGATCCGGGAGGGGTTCGGAGTCTTCCTCTGCCCCACTGTCCGTAGCCATCAGGAGGCTGAGTTCTGAGCGCACAAAGTGTGGCTTGAGTCGGTTGGTGTGGAGGACCCGAAGGGGGTTCCGGGAGGTCCCCAGGTCGATGAGGTAAGTGACGGGGCTTTTGCGCTCGACCACTTTGAAGGGCCCCGTCCACTTATCTTGCAAGGCACATGGTTCGGTGGGGGACATCACCCATACTTGTTGTCCAGGCTCGAACTCAACGGAGGAGGCATTGTGATCATAACACCTCTTCATGTCCTCCTGGCTGGCCTCGAGGTTCGCCTTGGCCATCTCTCTGAAGCGCCGGGTCTGATTGCGTAGGGCCAGGAGGTATTTGAAGACGTCTGGAGGGGTCTTTAGGGGGGCCATCTCCCAACCTTCTTTTACTAGGCTGAGGGGCCCTCGCACAGGGTGCCCGTACAGGAGTTCGAAAGGGCTAAAACCGAGGGACTTCTGGGGAACTTCTCGGTAGGCGAAGAGGAGGCACGGGAGTAGTACATCCCACTGGCGACGGAGGGGCTCTTCCAATCCCCCAATCATCCCCTTGAGAGTGCGGTTAAAACGCTCCACTAGTCCGTTCCCTTGGGGGTGATAGGGGGTCGTGAATCTGTAGGTGACCCCGCATTGTTGCCAGAGGGACTTCATGTATTTGGATATAAAGTTCGTGCCTCGGTCGCTGACGACTTCTCGGGGGAAGCCTACCCGGGAGAAGATCCCCATTAGGGCCCGGCCAACCACCGGAGCTGTCACGGTCCGTAGGGGCACCGCCTCGGGGTAGCGGGTGGCATGGTCCACCAGTACTAAGATGAACCTGTGTCCTTGTGCCGTGCGGGGGTCCAGAGGCCCCACAATGTCTATCCCCACCCTCTCGAACGGGGTGGTGACCACAGGGAAGGGTTGCAGAGGGGCTTTCAGCTTCCGACCACTCTTCCCGCTGGCTTGGCATGTGGGGCAAGATCGGCAGTGGTTCAGGACGTCGTTCCTCATTTTCGGCCAGAAAAAGTGGGTCACTAGGCGGCTGTACGTTTTGTCCTGGCCCAGGTGTCCAGCCAGGGGGACATCGTGGGCCAGGTTGAGCAGAAAGTCTCTGAAGCGGAGAGGTACCACCAGTACTCGACCGGCCCCCAGCTCGGCGATTCTTTGCTCGCTGTATAGCAGGTCGTTATCCCAGTAGACCCAGTGGGTTCCGGTGGAGTCCCCTGCGTTCTGGGCGCTGGCTTGTTGGCGGAGTCCCTCGAGGGAGGGACAGGTCTTTTGTTCCTGGCGGAACTGTTCTTGGGTGGGCCCCCCTTCTTGACGCCACTGAGCCAGGTCAGGAAGGTTCTGGGGTTGCGCGTCCCCTTCGGTCGTCGGGTCTGGGAGGCTGGCCTCGTCGTTGTCTTCTACTGGGGCGACCGGGGGCGGAGGTGCTGGCCATTCCGGTTCTTCTGATCGGGGGACGGCACGGGCGGCCATGGACCGGGTGGTTACGCAGGCCCAGTCCGGGAGGCCCAGCATCCCCAGGTGCTCTCTTCTCTCAACGGTGGCCCACGGGGAACTCTCGAGGTCATTCCCCAGGAGGCAGTCCACGGGGGCATCGTCCCGGACCGTCACCTTCAACAGGCCGGAGACCCCTCCCCATTCGAACGGGACGCAGGCCATTTGACACATACTCTCAGAGTTGTCTGCCGAGCGGACGGGGCAGAGAATGTTCGGCAGGATCTGCTCGGGCTTCACCAGGTGACAGCGGACGGCCGTCACACTGGCGCCTGTGTCACGCAAGGCCTCGGCTCGCTGTCCATTAATGGTCACCCACTGACCATATTTCCTGGTGTTAGCGGGTAGGGGAGCCCGTGGGGCCATGTCTCTTCCCCCTAAGCACGCCAGGACCATGGCGGCCGGTTCCCACTCTTGCTGGGCCAGCTCATACTCTTCTGGTTCCCCCGGTAATTGCTCTTCCCCCAGGGCGGCGGCAGCTACCTGGCGGGGCTTGGGTGTTTGGTTCTGCGGGCAGCTCGGGTCATTGGCGTAGTGGCCGACTCGCTGGCATCGGTGGCACGTGACGTTGGCTCGGAACCCAGGACGCCACGGGGGGTTGCCCCGGCCGGCCGGAGGCGGGGTGCTGGCCACGGGTGTTGCTGGCAAGGCGTCTCTCCCTCGCCCCTGGCCCCCTCCTCCTCCCCGAGGACGGTGCTGGCCTGGGTTGCTTCTGTTCTGTTCGTGTGGCCCCCTCCGGCCCACCCGGGTGCTTTCCCATCGGTCAGCTTCAGCGGCGAGCTGCCGGGGGTCAGTTAGCTTACTGTCGAGGAGGTGCTGCCTGAGCTCGACGAAACAGTTGTTCGACAGGTGCTCCCATACCATAAGGTTAAAGAGTTGTTCGTAGGTGGTGACATGGCTCCCCTTGATCCAACCCTCGAAGGCACGGCTAAAATAGTTCACGTATTCTACCCAAGTTGTACCTGGGATCCGGGTGCAATCTCTGAACCTCTGGCGGTACATCTCGGGTGTGAGGCCGTAGCGGGTGAGGAGGGCAGCCTTCATGTGGTCGTAGGACGACATTTGGTGATCTGGGAGCTGCAGTAGGGCATCGCGACCCTCGTTGACAAACCTCCCCCAAAGTCCGGCTCCCCAATCACTCCGGTCGATCCGGTGGGAGGTCATGGCGATCTCGTAGGCTTTAAACCACTGTTGTATGTCGTCTTCTCGGACATACTCGCGGACAACATCCTTGGGGATGTGGACTTTTTTCTCGATTGGCCCCGGGGTGTGTGGTCGCTCAGGCACCCCCAGTTCTTTATTCTGTTTCCGAAGTTCTATCTCCGCTAGTTGGCGCTCGTGCTCGAGCGTTATTTTTTTTTCCTCCAGCTCTCTCTGTCTCTGCTTCTCTTCTCGTTCTTCTCGGAGCCGCATATGCTCGAGGTTGAGTTTCTGTTCAGCTAACTTGAGTTCCCCATCCATCTTGAGTCGTGCCATTTCCAACTCGTGCAATCTGGTTCTTTCTCTTTCTCGGATCTCCTCCTGCGAGAGGCCCGTTCCCCGCTCCTCGGGAGCCGTGGCGTTCCCCTCTGGTGTGATGCTGCTTTGGTCGGAGGGTCCGGCGACCCCAGTTTCTGTCCACGACTCTAGGGCGTGCTTTAGATCATCCTTGGTACTCAGGCCGGTGGTAGCAATGCCAAGTTCTATGCAGAATTGTCTCGCGGTGGTTGTATTCTTCTAACTTATCCATTTGGAATTTCTCGGTGGAGCTGCTATCTTTGGCTGACATCGTGTTTTTGTCGTGGGGTGAGCTACTCTCTGTACGATTACGCGTTGATTCGGATCGCGCCGCTGGCCACCAATGTTAGAAAGGGTAGACGGACCGGGAGGGTCGGCCGGGGTCAGGAGGAGAGGTCTCCGGGGAGAGCCGTCTCCAGCGATCGTACAGACAAGTAACTTCCCCCCCACAGACAGATACCACACACGGATAGGGTTCAGTGTTCTTTATAAGCACTTCTTAAGGTACGGTTGAATGGTACAAGGAGGTCTGGACTCAGGGGTCCCCTCGATTCAAGTCTCTCAATGCAGGGTAAGGGGGAGCGGGACAGTCTGTTTACCAGTCAGGTAGTTCGGATGAGATGATGACTAGCTCACAATCCTCGAGCTTGGTGGTTTAGTTGGTACGGGCCGCGGCAGCGCCAGCAGGTCCCGGTCGAGATGGTCGGTACACGGTCCGCGGCAGCGCCAGCAGGTCCCGGAAAGATGGTCGATGTACGGTCCGCGGCAGCGCCAGCAGGTCCCGGTGAGGATGGTCGTTACAACGGGCCGCGGCAGCGCCAGCAGGTCCCGACGAGGATGGATGTTGCAGAAGGCCGCGGCAGCGCCAGCAGGCAGGACGATGGTTCACAAGAGCGGGCTACGGCAGCGCCAGTAGTCCGTCAAGGCTGAGTTCTCTCGGTGTCTCTCGACTCCAGGTTTCAACTGCCTTCCTGCTCCGGAGTTGCCCCAGTTATAGGGCAGGCGCTCTTTGATGTCCGGACCCTCGCACTTGGAGGTCGGAGGGCCCGGGATGAAGGTGTCCAGACACCCAGCAGGGGGTGGAGCCAGCGCCTGGGGGAGCTGGAGGCGATCGGCACCTGGCGGGGGAAGAGCTCTTGACACTGTGTCCTCCCATTGACCTGCCAAGTGGTCCGCTCACCTCCCGGGTGGATGGTGGTGCCGGGATGTCGGGGCCGGTCAGGCCCGGGGTTAGGGTCGGGGCGAGGCCACGCGGCCTCGTGGTGCAGGGCCCAAGATGGCGGCTTGAACCGGCCGGGGGAGCCGGTGGGGCTGGGCCCCGTGATGAGTAGAGGTCCGAGGGCAGAAGATCCGTCGGGAGACGGGGTACAGGTGCTTTTCGTGGGTTATGCCTGGTGGGCCGGAGCTCGGGCCCTGTCGTGCGGGGAGGGAGCAAGCCCTTCGTGTGGCCTGTCCAACAAAGACTCTATTATAAATTAAAACATCAAACTATTTAAAAATCCTTAAACTTAAATTTACCACTGCAGTCAGTGCAACAGTAGGGAAAGGGTTGGATAGCGGAGGTGTAAAAATTACTATTCCAACTCCAGTAAGTGCAACAATAGGGAAAGTGTTGAATAGCTCAGGAATAACAATTACTATTTTTTTTATTTATTTTATTTTTAGAGTTTTCTATAGCGCGGACCAGACCCAGGGTAGGGTAAAAGAGCGCTTTACAATGAGGGCACAGTACGAATAAAACAATTAGGTGCCGATTCCAATCCTGTAAAACCCGGGTACGATTCGTCATACGGAGTGTATTCTCGATACGACTCTTACCCGGGAAATCCACTGTACAATCCAGCAAGTACGATTCGTACAGAAATAGTATTTCCGTACGATTCGTACAAAACACCGTACGACTAAAAAATACCTACGAGTCTGATCCTGGACAGCGCGTACGCGATGTCCGTACGGAGTCAGGCAGCGTTTTACGGACCAGCAAATACGATTCGTCCCTACGTCACTCCGCACAGCTATTTTTTTACGGCAGCCAAAAAATGCCGGAAAACTGAGTCCGAAGCGAAAACGGAGCCCCGGTACGCAATGGACAGCCATGGACCCCATCCTACGTGTCATCCCGGCCCTCTTAGCCTACGACCTGGTGCACTGAACCCGACGCACATGCCACAGAAGGTGAGAACAACACCCAGGGGCCAAGGGGGGGTGAGGGGCAGGAAACATACCCCCTACCCAAATTAAAACCTACAATATTGAGGACATACATTACCTCCAGGGTCTGGTCACTCCGGGGGGCGTGTCCACCAATCCCTGCGTCACGCAACAACGGAAGTGGACGTGTACGCGTACCCCTTCGACAACACTACAATAGTGATACGCACCGTACTCACACATCCATAGCGTGGGTACGGTCTGTAGCACTATATTAGTGGTGCCGTGGGGGTACGCGTGGTACGGACCGTACACATGCCATCAGAGCGTGTGTATGGTCCGTATCACCATTGTAGTGGTGCTGTAGGGGTACGCGTGGTACGGACCGTACACACGCCCTCAGAGCGTGTGTACGGTCCGTATCACCATTGTAGTGGTGCCGTAGGGGTACGCGTGGTACGGACCGTACACACACCCTCAGAGCGTGTGTACGGTCCGTAACACCATTGTAGTGGTGCCGTAGGGGTATGCGTGGTACGGACCGTACACACGCCCTCAGAGCGTGTGTACGGTCCGTAACACCATTGTAGTGGTGCCGTAGGGGTATACGTGGTACGGACCGGACCGGATATATGGGTGGGTGCAGAGGACTCCCAGCAGTGGACAGAGACATGTGGGTGGGTGCAGAGGACTCCCAGCAGTGGACAGAGACATGGTGGTGGGTGCAGAAGACTCCCAGCAGTGGACAGAGACATGGGGGTGGGTGCAGAGGACTCCCAGCAGTGGACAGAGACATGGGGGTGGGTGCATATCAACACCAGCAGTGGACAGAGACATGGGGGTGGGTGCAGAGGACTCCCAGCAGTGGACAGAGACATGGGGGTGGGTGCATATCAACACCAGCAGTGGACAGAGACATGAGGGTGGGTGCAGAGGACTCCCAGCAGTGGACTGAGACATGGGGGTGGGTGCCGAGGACTCCCAGCAGTGGACAGAGACATGGGGGTGGGTGCATATCACTCCCAGCAGTGGACAGACATGTGAGGGGTGGGTGCAGAGGACTCCCAGCAGGGGACAGACATATATGGGGGGGGGGCTGCAGAGAATTCCCAGCAGTGGACAGAGACATGGGGGTGGGTGCAGAGGACTCCCAGCAGTGGACAGAGACATGGGGGTGGGTGCAGAGGACTCCCAGCAGTGGACAGAGACATGGGGGTGGGTGCATATCAACACCAGCAGTGGACAGAGACATGGGGGTGGGTGCAGAGGACACCCAGCAGTGGACAGAGACATGGGGTTGGGTGCATATCACTCCCAGCAGTGGACAGACATGTGAGGGGTGGGTGCAGAGGACTCCCAGCAGTGGACCGACATATATGGGTGGGTGCAGAGGACTCCCAGCAGTGGACAGAGACATTGGGGTGGGTGCAGAGGACTCCCAGCAGTGGGCAGAGACATGGGGGTGGGTGCAGAGGACTCCCAGCAGTGGACAGAGACATGGGGGTGGGTGCAGAGGACTCCCAGCAGTGGACAGAGACATGGGGGTGGGTGCAGAGGACTCCCAGCAGTGGACAGAGACATGGGGGTGGGTGCATATCACTCCCAGCAGTGGACAGACATGTGAGGGGTGGGTGCAGAGGACTGCCAGCAGTGGACAGACGTATATGGGTGGGTGCAGAGGACTCCCAGCAGTGGACAGAGACATGGGGGTGGGTGCAGAGGACTCCCAGCAGAGGACAGAGACATGGGGGTGGGTGCAGAGGACTCCCAGCAGTGGACAGAGACATGGGGGTGGGTGCAGAGGACTCCCAGCAGTGGACAGAGACATGGGGGTGGGTGCATATCACTCCCAGCAGTGGACAGACATGTGAGGGGTGGGTGCAGAGGACTGCCAGCAGTGGACAGACGTATATGGGTGGGGGTGGGTGCAGAGGCCTCCCAGCAGTGGACAGAGACATGGGGGTGGGTGCATATCACCACCAGCATTGGACAGAGACATGGGGGTGGGTGCAGAGGACTCCTAGCAGTGGACACAAACATGGGGGTGGGTGCAGAGGACTCCCAGCAGTGGACACAGACATGGGGGTGGGTGCAGAGGACTCCCAGCAGTGGACAGAGACATGGGGGGGGTGCAGAGGACTCCCAGCAGTGGACAGAGACATGGGGGTGGGTGCATATCACTCCCAGCAGTGGACAGACATGTGAGGGGTGGCACAGAGGACTCCCAGCAGTGGAAAGACATATATGGGTGGGTGCAGAGGACTCCCAGCAGTGGACAGAGACATGGGGGGGTGTACATCATTATCAGATGACCACAACTCCATGGGTGTATGTACGCATCCCTAACTTTGGACAATGATGATAGTGCCATAACAACACATCACTGACAGCAGTGCCCCACTCCCAGGAGGATGGATGTTTTTCCCCCACTGCATGACACACCACATGTGGGTGTGAGGACAAATAACACATGCATACCCACCCCTGGCGGATGCAGCACAATACACACACTGAGATCATGCCACAAGACTGTACAGTCATGTCACTGCCTACTAAACTAAGAGAGCCAAAGGGAACACACACTGTCACGCACATCCCAGGACTGATAGGAATGTTCAAGTGCTGGGCCAGCCACCAAGATGTTGTCTCTCATGGAAGGACTAGGGTGGAGTTCCCACAGATACAATGCCCACAATTGTGAGTCAGGTGCCCAAATACCCTGCAGAACAAGTACCATATATGTTCTAGGCCAGGAGTACACACATGCATAGTGCTGAAAAGGGAGAATTTCTCCATGAAGGCATTTCGACATACTCAATACACACGTACAGTGACTAGCAAGGATGGCACAGACGTTGCAGCCGGAGACATTGCTGAGCAGGTATGGCCATAGTTGAAGGGATCCGTCACCAACAAAGGAAATGTAGACACAGGTCAGCACAACAATTGTGCAACTCTTTGCAGGGAAGATGTCAGAGGCCACAGAGGAAGGATCACTCCTTGGGACAATGTCTCCAAACCAAAATAACACACACTACCAATGATTCTTTGCAGAGACCTTGTGATGGCACGCAGATACCATGGTCCACCTCATGACCATCAGAGTAGAACATTTCTCAGAACCATAACACATTACCACAACACCAACTCCTGGAGCCTCAGCACCAACATCAATACCTGAAATGCAATAGTGTTCAAAGTAAAAATAAAATGCTTTATTCAGCATAAAAAACAAATAATGAAATGACACTATATACAAATGCCAATGGCCAGTCCATAATAGAAGTCCTTGGGAGGACACATGGGCACGCGTCTCCCCTAGCTTGCCTGCACAGTGGAACCCTCAGGTTCATCGACCGGGGGGGGGGCATCATGTGGGGAAGGACCAGGCACCGCAGGGACAGGAGGGGGAAGGGCAGGTGTGGTGGGTGCAGCGGTGGACGTCTCCACCACAGGGGGTGGGGCAGCGCCAAAGGTGGAGGTGAGCACTTCGCTGCACACTGCTGCCAGGGTGTCCAGGGTAAGCCCTGCACCGGAAGAAACCCCAGGGCCAATGGAGGGGGGGTGGCTGAGGGATGGGGTGCAGCGCTCTTGAGGGAGGGGATGGTCAGGGGGTGGGACTCAACTACCCTGCCCGGGGACTTCCTCGCCCGCTTGCGGGGTGGAGTCACAGTGGTGGTGATGGGCAGCTCACCCATGTCGACCTCTTTGGGTGTCAGTTTGGCAGAGAAGCCAGGGGGAGTGCTTTTGGAGGGACTGGGTTGTGAGGCCTGCGGACTCAGACTGTGGCTGCGTGTATGTCTTTTTGCCCCAGACCCAGTGGGTGGGCCTACATCCCCGTGAGTGTGCGTGCCAGGAGGTGTGCGCTTGCCCTTACTTGGTGGTGTTCTGCCTGTGTCTGGTGGGGTGCGTGCTTGGGAATGTCTGGGTGTGCTTGGGACAGGTATGGGAGAGGGAATTGTGGATGGGACTGTGGTAGGGGGGGACGAAGCGCTGCAGGAGACTCACTGCTGCCGTCAGTGACGAGTCCATGGACCTCAGCAACATCCGTTGGTCAGACATCGCTGATGACATGCCCTCCATGTACGACACCATCTGTGTCAGCAGTCTGGTGTGGCCATGGAAGACAGTCAGCACCGATGCCTGACCAACCTGCAACTGCCGCAGTATGTCCACAGACTCTGCACTGAGGACAGCAGGGGTGACAGGGGCAGGAGGTGCGGTGCCTGGCACGAAGGAGACATGTTGTTGCCATACACGGACAGAAGGGACCGGAGCAACTGGGAGGGCGGTGATGGGAATGGAGGAGGCGGGGACAGAGGTTGGGCTGCTGCCAGGTGTTGTAGCAGCCTCCGCCCCCTCGATGAGGTCAGCCTCGGACCCGTCTGCGTCGTAGTTGGAATCGCCACCAGACAGGTCCTCCGACTGACTCCCCTCGCCCTCCGTGCCACTGGCTCCCGCAGACTCGCCAGCACTGGTGGCACTGGTGCTGGGTCCCTCATCCAGGTCCGTGCAGGTGTCTTCCTCGGTTTCCAATGATGATGCTGTGGGCAAGGTGAAGATACAGAAAAACATCAGTCACCTGTATACATCTGACACATGAGTACAAAACCAATAGGTCACAGTGCATATCAGTCAATGCATCATGAGTAACAGCTAGATTACTCCGCACATATGTAAGCCCTGTTGGTAGACCCACCATGCCACTTGGACACAAGGAAAAATAGGACACACCAGCCCAAAACTTGAATGAGAAATACACTGAGGAGCTAGTGTCTGGGAACAGGTGAGCACAGCAATACAATGAAGTCATGCCACCTCTTGTTTACCCTGAAAAAAACAGTAGTGGTGCACCCAAGGCAAAGTAACACACCTCAATACCAAAGGTGTCCCCGTACTCAGAGACCTGTAAGTACTTTGGAACACAAAACGAAAAAATGTTGGTCCCTTGGGAATCACAATACTTTACACAATCGACATGGTCAGAATGTGGGAATGTGCCATTTTGTGAACAGAACACACATGTGCCTTCATAACAGATAGCTCCCAAGGAGGTGCACACAAAACTACATTTACCCAGTCATTGAAGAAGCTGGCAGCCTTCTTTAAAGAAGCCACTGTTAGAAAGAAATGTTGTTGCAGAAAGTACATATACATGGGCCCACAGAGGTCTTGATGACTTGACACTCGTAAGTTGGTATCACCAACAACCAAGGACTTACCCAATTTCCACAACACTGGGGGAACATGTGTATATATAATCAGAAAAACAGTCTCATTAGAACAGTGCCTTATTTAAAATTGTGCCAGTGTGTTCCCAGAAAGTGTAAAGGTGGTTTGGTGTGCACGTCCTTGGGAGACATCTGTCATGCAGGCACATTATTGTTCTTAACAACAAAACATCAAACTAAAGCATTTAAAACATGAAGACCTGTAGACAAGTGTTGTGAGTGCCAAGGTACAATACCTTGTGACTAACAACTTGAATTATGTCAGTTGTCATATGGCCATCCGTTACATGACGACACAGTTGCCAACACATCTGACCCACTGCCTGTCATGTGGAGTGGCACACATGTCCAAACCCAGGACAATGCATGAGCCAATGGGCCTGCAATTGTGTCGTAAAAAGGCATACCTGCACTGAGGAGACACCCCCATGGCAAGCCAGAATGTCCACACAGATGTCAGCACACAAAGACCAAACTAGGTAGCATCTGTACCACACACTGGTGCAAAAAATGTATGAGCAGGAATCATGTATTTAAACAATTGACACATGCTGCAAAGCACAAACATTAAACCCTGCACAACATGAATGGGTCACTGCATGTTGAGTGTCTGTCCAGACAATTATCACACACAGGTCAGACCTGGCAAGGAGACATAAGGTTTGGACATGTAGGCCTTGCCCGCACAACCCCCCCCCCTACCTGAGACAATGTGATTGAGACAGAGCAAGAAGTTACACCTCTTAATCTGGGTTTACTAAAATGTGCATCAAGAACTCCTAAATGTACTCAACATCACCTTGTGAGGCTGATCACACATATTAGTGACAAACAACCATCATCAGATAGTTGTACATAGACACACAGGCACTGGCCAGTGTGAGTATGCACAAGCCAAATGGGGTCACATGTAGCACACTTTACGTAAATACAAATGAGGCCAGGGAAAAATGCCACAGAGGCCAACCTATGCTGAACACACCGAGAATGTCCACAGTGTTGGATGACACACTTGATTCCTAGGAAAAGGTGTCTCAGGGGACTTTAGTGGGCACACTGCTCCATGGTCCTGGAATGATCTGACTGTAACAGGAGCAACCGTCCCGGCACTATGCATATCTCCCACTCATGCACATCATGTCTGAGGCCACTACATCGGTCATGCATGCTGCAAGTCGGTTCATTTTAAGCCTCACACTCCTATGTTGAGACTCAGCATCAGTGCCAGCAATTATGGACCTCCAAATGACTGAACAGGACAGGGCACAGGCAAGGTACCAACACATGTCACAGACCACCCCCACACATGATGCAGCAAGCATTGTGCACTTGGATTAACTGGCAGCCTAGATGACCATGTGCAAGAGTGATTACACACAGACCAGGTAACACATGTCAAGGAGGGGAAGGGAGGAAGAACAGCCCTGGTTGACTTGGGGCAACAGGATATGCACTGCACATATAAACCCTGGCAGTGTATCCATGCGACTGAGCAGTTCCTAAAGCTGGTGACACACAACAAACACACATGTACCTACCCCCTCCTTGCTGCTGTCCCTCCTGTAACCGCCTATCCATGTCAGGGAAGTCCACCGCCAGGACACGCTTCATCTGGTGGGTCAGTCGTCGACGCCTGCCGTAGGGGCGTGGAGGTGAGTCCCCCAGCAGGACCCGGGCGATCCTCCTGGTCCAGCACCGGATGTCCTGCCAGCGTTTCCTCACTTGGGGTAGGCGCCGACACCGACCCTCCACCGACATCACGGCCCTGACGTCCCGCTTCCAAATTCTCCCCTTCTCGTAGGCGGTTACCTGTGAGGATGACAAAGTGAGACAAGATCACTACACCTGCTCCATGTCACAGAGACACACATTTGAACATCTTAGCTTTTTTGAGCAGGGCATAGTATGCTGCCAACTAATAGCACCTTTGTCATAGGGACATTAGCCTCTGGGGAAGCCCAAATGCACTACATGGCATTGAAAGTACACAGGTGGCATGAGGGGTGCGACACACTCACTGATCATGGCTCACACTGTGCGTCACAAGCAACACAAGGCTGATGGACAGCACCTCAAAGCAGTCACATGCCCTAGGCCACTGACGCAACCTCAGCAGATTAGACAGACACACACAGGCACAGATCAATCACCTGCCATTGGCAACAGCGGATACAAACCTCACTCTGCACATGTGCCACTTGACTGGGGGGTGTCACAGGTGTGGGGCTAGCTCAGCACGTCAGACACACACAGCACGGCTTCCTTCTCACATCAGATGGGTAGAACATTTGCCTCCTCCATGCAGCTGTGGTGCAACACTCCACATAGACACTCACCCACATGACAAGGAACATTCACACACATCAATGTCCAGGGGGCGTACACATCATTTGGACACTCTCACCACAGCTCCACTCAACTCACACACATCTGTGGGTACAGTCACCTGTCACACCGGGGGGACCACAGAATCACATCAGGACTATAGAACAAAAATGCCCAAGAGGATTAGCCAGGCTGAATGTGCCATGCACCATGCAGTGATTGTCACAGTAAGCACAATGCAAGTGAGGAGTGCAGACATGAACTACATCATGCTCTGCATGGGAACCATAAGGCATTCCCCCCCTGGGACCCACTCTAAACAACATTGCATGTCTGTCACACCTGGACACAATGCCAGAAGTGACAGTCACAAAAAAGGTGCACAGTCAAAGCTAGTGGAGTCAGCACTCACCTGTTCCCCTGGTCTCCCATACAGGCTGGGGTACTGTGGGAGGATGAAGTCCAGCAACGCCTCATTCTCCGCCTGGGTGAATGGCTGGGCCCTCTCCACAGACCTGGACATGGTGACAGAGGAAGCAATGACAGCAACAGTGGTGTCCAATGACGTGTTGTGCAGGCAAGTGCCCTCTCATGTGTTCTGGCTGCCTTATATCTGCCTTGCTGGGCTGTTTCATTTAAAGGAGTACAGAGTGATTGGTCAGACTCATTTGCATCCTACATTTCCTCCAATCCCTTTAAACATACACCAGTGAGTGCCTTTGCATGGTTCAAAATTTGAACATCATGTCAAGTCAACAACCACTTTGCAACATTGTATATTGTCTCCAACCGACTTTTGCTGGCCACCTGATGAAAAAATTTGAACTGGAACCTCGGTCTCCATGACAACCAGCATGCATTTAGGCCATAATACTTGTCCCTCATGTGTCCCATATGTAATTTTACAATCCACACACAGGTACGGTGCGTTTGACATGTACCCCTATGGCACCAGTTGCACAGTGCATTTGACACGTATGTGTACACACTGGTCGTACACGTACGTGTACGACCAGTGTGTACACGTACGTGTACTACTGTAGTACACGTCCGTGTACACACTGGTCGTACACGTCCGTGTACACACTGGTCGTACACATACGTGTACAACCAGTGTGTACACGTACGTGTACTACCATAGTACACGTCCGTGTACACACTGTTCGTACACCAACGTGTACTACCGTAGAACATGTCCGTGTACACACTGGTCATACACGTATGTGTACTACCGTAGTACACGTCCATGTACACACTGGTCGTACACGTACGTGTACGCACTGGTCGTACACATACGTGTACGACCAGTGTGTACACGGACGTGTACTACCGTGTTACACGTCCGTGTACACACTGGTCGTACACGTCCGTGTACGCACTGGTCGTACACGTACGTGTGTACGGTCCTTACACACACGCGTACTCCTACGACAACACCAATATAGTGATACGTACCATACACACGCCCTCAGAGCGTGTGTACGGTGCGTTTCACATCTTCCACTGGTGATAGGAGGTGCACAGGACAGGAATGGAGGTCTCACACTCGCACAAGGCTGAACATCAAGTCATTGTCAGTGCAGTCCTTCTTGTGCAGGGCCTATGTGTGTCAGGCAGTGATATGGCACATTTCTCCTCATGTTTTTGCACAATAGATGTGTGATGACCTGTGGACAGCTTGTTTCAGGGCATGTAATGTAGAACTTGACAATCAACGGTTGTAGCTGGCTCTTCGTAGGAGTCTCATCTGGCTGGCATACGTGTCCTGGATGTATTGCACAGACCAGACTCTGTATTTCGCAGATGTGTATTAGCAGTTGAACATGTGCTCAGTTTATTGACATTGGTGTTGTGATGTACTCACTCTTCGTTATTCCTTCCAAATTTCTGCAGGGCACCGCCTCTCCCCCGACCAATGCCAGACTTGGGTGCCATGAGGGAACGTGACTGCATAAAACGCTACCGCTTCTCGCAAGAGTTGATTGAGCACTTGACCGCCCGCCTGGAACCACACCTCCAACCGCTACACAGGTATCCCACTGCGCTGACCCCCAAGATAAAGGTGATGACAGCCCTACATTTTTTTGCCACCGGTACGTTTCAATTCACCATAGCTGATGTGGGTGGCATGTCCCAGACCATGTTCAGCCGTGTCCTGCATGATGTTTTAGAAGCCATGTTGGAGCACCTGGATGAATTAATCAATTTTTCCACTCGTGAGCAGTTGACCGGTGTCAAGGGTGAGTTCTATGCCCTGGGAGTGATGCCCCATGTAATTGGGTCCATTGATGGGACACATGTGGCTTTGGTGCCACCACAGGCACAGGAGGTAGCCTATCAAAACCGAAAACATTATCACTCCATTAATGCCCTTGTGGTGTGTCTACCTAACAACCTGATTTCCCATGTCTGTGCACGTTTTCCAGGGTCAGCACACGATGCCTACATCATGAGGCGTAGCAGGGTGCCAGAAATTATGCAGCGGCTGCACAACGAACGAGCATGTCTTGTTGGTGGGTATACTCTGTTTGTCCTGTATTTAGCGGTATCTTTGTATCTTACAGCGTCTCCTGACCCACTTCTGTACATTATGTTTCCATGTAGGGGACTCTGGCTATCCCAACATGCCATGGCTGATGACGCCTCTCCGCAACCCCAGAACAGCTGCAAATCACCATTACAACAACACCCATGGGCAGACCAGGCGAGTGATTGAGAGGACGTTTGGCTCCTGAAGAGCCAATTCCGGTGCCTTCACAAGACAGGCGGATCCCTCCCAAATGCATCGGTCAAGGTCTGTAAAATCTTCATCGTGTGCTGCATGCTGCACAACATGGCAGTGTAGAAAGCTCTGCCACTCATCCTGGATCCGGATGAGCAGGAACATCCACCCATGGAGGATGAAGGGCTTGGTCATGAGGCAAGTGAGGAGGAGGAGGATGAGGAGGAGGACATCCGGAGTCAGCTCATACGCAACTTCTTCTCATAATGGTGAGTCCCTGGGTCTGAGTGTGCATGCTTTTAGCGTTGTGTGGCATGTGTTGCGATGTGTGTGTCCAGCTGACTGTATGCTAAGTGACTTAGAGGTGTCTTCTGATGTGTCACTCGAGTGATGATGTCATTCCACACATTGTGGCTGAGACAGTAAATTTAAAACTAGCATGGTGACAACCTTATTCCTGTAGAGTCAATGACCATGCATGCGGTTGACTATCTTTTCAGTGACTTCTTGTGTGTCTGTCATCCCCAGGTAGTTGCGCATGCTGTCTGCTCGTGGCATTGTTGGGCTCCTGCTATTCCTCATGAGTATTGCAACGTGTGCTGAATCAGCGTTTCATGCACGGACATGGTGAAAATTCTCCTTTGGGTAGGATTGCAACAAGGCTTTTTGGGTGTGGTATTTGATTGGAATGTGTGGGCACTGCCCCTGTGCATGTTTTGTTACTATGCATACATGTCGACTCACCATGGGGCACCTGACATGTAGCATGACTCCCATGAATTGATAGTCACCCTACGTGACAGTCATCTGTAATGGGATTGTGGATTGTGAGGAAGGCATCAATGTGTGTGAAACTTCCCTCTGAAACATACGGGAGGCTACGGGTGGACATAGTGTGGGACATCCCCATAAGAGGCTCAATGGGGAATTGCAGCCTCTCAATGTGCAGCAGGGGAGGTTTGGCTCACCCCCTTCACTTATGTGCCAGTTCAATGGATTTACAGCATCTGTGGTGTGAAGGGGGTGTCCAGTGTAGGTCCCACATGTTCAGCCAAATGACCTGTGAGTCTGTTCATATTGATGCATTTCCCTTACTGTTGGCCTGAGTAATAAAGGTGTGCCTCAACCCTCCAAGGTGCCTCATCTCTGTCAATGCAGGTCTCGTGCCACTGTGCATGCGGCATCTCTGGCATAGTTGTCAAAGATTGTGCATATGAGTCTATGTCTAGATGAGCAACATGCATGGTGTTCTTCATGGATTTGAATCTCTATTGTGCATGAAGTCCATGGTTGTGTATGTATTTGGCCATGTTGGTCCCCACAACGGGCCCTCAACACCTGCTGAGGGTGTGTTTCCTGTGCGCAGCTCGGCCTTCAGTTTCATGATCCGGTGTCAGTCATCTTTGGTGATTGTGCATCCATTGTCTCTGGGTGTGCCATGGAAAACCGGACACTCCTTCCTTTACATACGCCTGTTGCAGTTGGCCTTTCTGAGATCCTTGTCTTTGTCTGCAACTTGTGGCATATTTTCCAGGACATGCCGCCTGCTGCTGCAGCCCCTGCAGCAAGGGCACACAGAGTTTCCGGATTTGGCAACACACACGCCTCAAAGATGCTCCTCCCTTCCTCCCCCCACCCATTCATTTGGCTGGCATCAGCTTGTTTGTGCCACTGTTGCGGCCACGCGGTGCCAAAGGCTGGACCGTCTGCACATGCAACGTGCACATTGCACGACCCTCATGTCCTTTCATGATCCACATCACACTACAGTCTGATGTTGCAGCCACCCTCCATGCAATGTCCATCCGCATATCTACCGGCTGCTCTCAGCATACACTAAGCGCACACACAACACCTTTGCATGATGAGTGTGCAACTCCGACTGCCTACACAGCGCTGCCATGCCTTCCAGGCCCTGTCACACCAACCAGGTCATGTCCCTCCTACTCCCCACCGGCTCTGTACCCCAGCAAGGCCATGTGCGTGGGACTCAAGGCTTCTGCATGTAGTATGGTGTCGTCATCTGGCACATGGCACAGGTATCATCTCTCAGCGTGTCAATCTACAATGTGTCCAGGACCCCCCTCACCACCATCACATGCACACAGCACCTCATCATCAGCTCGTATGCCATTGACAGCCAGGTGCTCCTCACCCTCACCAAAGACGCCTACATTGCCAGTTCAAATGATCAAGAATGCATGAGTTCCATTGATGGATGGCTGAACATCAGCCACCTGAGGCTGGACTTGTACAGGACTGAGGTAATCATCTGCAGATTGTCCCCTTACATTATGCACATGATCCACAGATAGATCCACTCCAAGGAAAGACAGACCATCCCCCAGGTCCACGACAACGCCCGTGTCAAATACTGCCCTGCCCTCTATGGAGCAAGTACATCCAAACTCCCGGCAAACTAGTACACATCCAGGGTGCATCTGCACACCTCAGCTTCAACATCCGGCGCCCCAGCTACATCACCGTCCAGCATAGATAGCTGCAATGGATCACTGTGTGCTGCAGGATGACCTTCAGACTCCCCACCCACACTCAGGAGGCAGGTCACAACCTCGACCCAAAACCAACCTTGTACCACTGTCATCCGAGACCCCGTTGGGCCATCTCTGTGCATCCAACCTTGCCCTGGCCACCATTCTTCACATCCACCGTACTCCAGCATGCAGGACATAGTTATCCCACCTGGGAAAACATACCTGGGACTCCCTCCCCGGGAACCTCCACATGAACCATGACCTCTACGCCTTAATGATATTCTTCCAAATAGGTCTGTCCGCACAGTATTGCAAGCCCACCCTCAGCAGCTTGAGGCCATCACAGGTGAGTATTGTGCTCAATGTCTGCATTGAATGATACATTTTGACCCACGTGTGTCCTGTACCAGACTCAGATCCAAGAGTATGGATGGGTGGAGTTAGTTCAACACTCAGGCATAGTTTGACATTTACACACACATATGTTGTGGACTAATGCAAAATGACTGCAACATCTCATGATACAAAATAAATCTTTTTATTTGCGGTGGGGTATGTGTTTTGGTAGATAAAATGAGGTGGTCTACCGGGTGCATGGAATCCAAAGTTCACAGGGGGAGATGGTATCCTTGGCATTAGAAGTCATCAGAGTCCAGACCACAGTGTTGGTCATCATTTATCAGACTGTGACCAGCAAGTCCATGTGGCAGAGAATGTCATTGGATGTGGTGCTGCTGTTGCGCCAGAGGGCCATGTGCCAGGCCAGGTGACCTGGGAGATGTGGATGGTCCGCTGCCTCTCACGGTCTTTTCCATGGACGACCCACCTTCCTCCGGGGACCCTCAGATGCAGGCCTTGACGATGTTTGGGACGCTCCGTCGGACGAATCCTCCTCCTCCTCCTCCCTCCCTGTGGCTGGTGCTGGTCTGCGCCTGGTGTCACAGGAAGGGTTGCCCATGTTGTCGCCGATCCGACGGAGTGAATGGTTTATGTCCCTTTGCACCGCCAGGAGCTCACCCAGTCTTGCCTCCATCCGTCCTTGGTGTTGTTGTTGACTGGCGTGTTGCTCGGCCTGCAGGTTCTTCATCTCGTCGAGGGTCCCCTTCATCTCTGTGAGGCTCCCCACTACCTGGCTGATGCCCCTGGTGTCACGTCGGTATGTGTCCAGGATGTGGTGTATGTGTGACATACCGGTTCCCTCAGCTGGCTGGTCAGGTTCGTGCCTTCGCCTGCCTCCACTCCCACCACCCCTGCCCACACGAGCCTGGCCTGCCGTTGTGGGCACATCGGGTCTACGGAACCCCTGAGGGATGGCATTTGCGGGGTTGCCTGCCTTCTCCTGGGTGCCCGGAGAACCTTCTCCCTCCTGGTCAGACTGGCTGTGTTGTTCAGTGCGAGCAGGGCTCCTGGGTGTCTCCTGGGATGTGGCAGGAATGGGGGTGGTGGTTGGCACAGATGTACCTGAAGCAGGTGCTGCAGGGGCTTGGGCACCAGAGGGGCCAGGTTGGTCGGGGTCATCCACGGAGTGGTGAGAGTCGTCGCTGCCGGTGGGATCATCGTCACGCCGAGCTGGGTCCTGTGTGTCTTTCCCCCCAGTGTTGGGGGGAGATCCATGAGGTTGCCCTGTGTGTGAGAGAGAGACAATGTCAATGATGTTTCATGCGACATCCATGTTTCAGATATATTCAAGTTTGCACAGTTCCTCCAGGTAGTTGGATGTGCCTAGCATTCCTCTCAATGTCCACTTGTGGATGGGTATGTTGCGGGGGACAGATTGATATGTTCTCCTGAGTGTTTGACCTGTAGAATTTTGGCTAGAATGCTTATTTGGCTATGGATTGGTCTTGTTGTGTCACATGTCCATTGTGAGAGTGGATGAATCCGTTGCCTGCCCCGGGGGTGTGTGCTTGTGTGAGGGGGGGTGTGTGACCGGGCCTGCCCCGGGGGTGTGTGCTTGTGTGAGGGGGGGTGTGTGACCGGGCCTGCTGTTGGGTGTAGTGTGATTTGTCATTGGGTCTCCCAGGTGATGTGTCTGTCCCCTCATGGTGTATGCTGGCATGACAGTGAGTGTGAGTTCCTGTGCTAGATATCTGAGCTTGTGGAGTTGGTGTTTGAGTGTACAGTGGTCACAGGAGGGCCTTGTGCTGCATACAGCAGGGCCAAGTGTCAGCTACCTTGTCAGTACTTTGCCAGTCCCTGTGCCTTGGGCATGGTGCATGGGTATGTTCCTGGGCCATATGGGCTGAGGGCATCGGTGTTTGCTTCTGAGTGTCACGATGTGTTTTGTGAGGCCCACCCTCCCAGCATCCCGGACATCCAGTCTTGGGTTTGTGGTTCGTGTAGCCTGGGACATGGCATTGCCCTGCTTAGTGAACGGGGCATGGACATGTTAGTGGCATGAGCGTAGTTTTTGAGTGTGGTTGTGTCCGGTGAGGGCATGGGGCTAGTTGCGTGCATTTGGTGCATTTGGGGTGTGGATGCCATTGCCCCCATGTTACATAAGTAGTTTGTGTACTCACCAGGCTCTGCGACTCCTTCGACTCCGTGTACTCCCACCGGCGGAAGCAGGGCCATCACCTTCTCCTCCCAGGGATTGTAATGTACGGGTCTGCGGGGCAGCCTACCTCCAGTGATGTTGCTCTGGGCGTATCCCTCGTTCATTTTCCGCTTGACTGCCCTGCGCAGATCGTACCACCTGGCTTGGCATTCATGCCTGGTCCTTCGGATGGGCGCAACAGCATTCACCTTATCGAGGATCCTCTGCCACAGGCTAGTTTTTTGGGCTATGCTGGTCTGTCTGACCAATGTTCCAAACAGCTGTGGCTCGACTCTGATGACTTCGTTGACGAGGAGGTCCAGCTCCGCCCTTGTGAACTTTGGATTCTTGTCTGTGGGCATGGTGTGGGGTGTGGGTGTGTGGGTGTGAATGTGACAGTGTGTGTGTGAATGTGAAGAGGGGGTGTTTGTGAAGGAGGTTGTGTGAAGGTGTGTAAGTTAAGGTGTAGTTAAGGTGTAAGTAAGGTGCAGTTGTTTGTCTGTGGGGTCTGGCAGCAGTGGGCCTGTTGCAAAGGCTCATGGGTTGTGTGTGTGGGCCCTTTTTATTGGTCCATTGGTGAGTGTGGCTGGGTTTGAATTTGTGGTGGGTGTGTTATAAGAGGTGGTTGTGATTTAGGGCCTCTGTTTGCCTGTTTGGATGTGCCAGGTCAGTCATTGAGATGTATTTTGTCATGTAGACGTGTTTTGTGGTGTTGTGCGAGTCGAATTGACCCTCCTTGTCCTGGTTCTGTACGAGTCTTTTTCGCGTAGGTAAGGTCCGTACATACGCGATGCTGCGTGAGGGTGCTGGGGTACGGTGTTGGGGTACGGTGCGTACAGGTACGGGGCTGGGGTACGGGCCTGGGGTGCGGCGCGTACAGGTGGGGGGCTGGGGTACGGTGTTGGGGTACGGTGCGTACAGGTGCGGGGCTGGGTTACGGTGTTGGGGTACGGTGCGTACAGGTACGGGGCTGGGGTACGGGCCTGGGGTGCGGCGCGTACATGTGGGGGGCTGGGGTACGGTATTGGGGTACGGTGCGTACAGGTACGGGGCAGGGGTACGGTGTTGGGGTATGGTGCATACAGGTACGGGGCTGGGGTACGGGCCCAGGGTGCGGCACGTACAGGTGGGGGGTTGGGGTATGGTGCGTACAGGTGCGGGGCTGGGGTACGGTGTTGGGTTACGGTGCGTACAGGTACGGGGCTGGGGTACGGGCCTGGGGTGTGGCACGTACAGGTGGGGGGCTGGGGTACGGTGTTGGGGTTTGGTGCGTACAGGTACGGGGCTGGGGTACGGGCCTGGGGTGCGGCGCGTACAGGCACTATGGTCCTGGGGTACGGTGCGTACAGGTACGGGGCTGGAATACGGGCCTGGGGTGCGGCGCGTACAGGTGGGGGCTGGGGTACGGGCCTGGGGTGCGGTGCGTACAGGCACTACGGTCCTGGGGTACGGTGCGTACAGGTACGGGGCTGGGATACGGGCCTGGGGTGTGGCGCGTACACGTGGGGGGCTGGGGTACGGGCCTGGGGTACGGTGCGTACAGGTACGGGGCTGGGGTACGCGCCTGGGGTGCGGCGCGTACAGGTGCGGGGCTGGGGTATGGTCCTGGGGTACGGTGCGTATAGGTACGGGGCTGGGATACGGTCCTGGGGTGCGGCGCGTACAGGTGGGGGCTGGGGTACGGGCCTGGGGTACGGTGCGTACAGGTGCGGGGCCGGGAGACGGGCCTGGGGTGCGGTGCATACAGGTGCGGGGCTGGGGTACGGTCCTGGGGTACGGTGAGTACAGGTACGGGGCTGGGGTACGCACCTGGGGTGCGGCACGTACAGGTGGGGGACTGAGGTACGGGCCTGGGGTACGGTGCATACAGGTGTGGGGCTGGGAGACGGGCCTGGGGTGCGGCGCGTACAGGTGCGCGGCTGGGGTACGGTCCTGGGGTACGATGCGGAGGGGGGTTACGGTGCTGACATATGCGGGGGGCTGTACGACTCGTTTCCGGTCACAAGTTTACCCGTGTACATGTGTGCTACAGCGATCGCTCCGTACGGGGCCTTTTACATGCGGTTGTGTATTCGGATGGGCGGTACGGATCGCACTTGTGCGCTCGGACTTCTGTTTTACGATTTGCACGTAAAAATGTCCGGCTCCCTATCGGACACTTTTCCCGACGCTATTCGTATGTATTTTTAACGTACGAATCGTACTTCGCCGGTTGTAGGGCACTTGTACGAATTGTACGTAAAAATATAAGGATATTAGTCGTACACACATTTTTTTTAACGGATCGGAATCGGCACCCAACTGTTAATTTTAGTGGAGTAGGGAGGAGTGATTATTTTTTAGAAAGACTTTTCATTCAAAGACATTTCAATAGTCCCTCTTACTCCTTTAATTTTTGATTAATTGACTATATTTGATTAAATCTGATATTCTTATGGCAGTGTGAAATTATGACCAAGTTTTTGTTGATTTTTGTAGGTGTTTTGCAAATCCTCAGAATGTGGGCAGGCTGGGATTCATTTTACTGTCATGAAAACAGGAAGCATTGAACTCTGCATGACTAACTGCATGAATCCTGTGGGGGAGGCGCCAATAAGCGATACAGTCATTGTATGTTGGCAGAAGTAGCGTGTAAACACATCTGGCCAATGTAACGAACACTAATAATAACATGTTACCAAAGGCATGAAAAAAAATTGTAGCAACTGTGTGTATTTTATTTAAAGCTTGCATAGAGTTCAGAATTAACCTCGGGTGTCGGCAGACATTTTACCAGAAAACACTGTGGTTTGTGGATCATAGAAAGTATATGTGACAGGAACATGTCATTGGGAATGCTTGACTCGGAAAACATTTACCGCAGGAACCTGTACATTGGGGGTCAAGGTGTGGCAGAGGTAAGGGGGTGGCGTCACCAGGGGCAGAGCTTGAAAGCACAGCCTAATAGTGACTTTATATATTTATTTTAAAACAATCTGCTACAAAGAAATTAGCACCAAGGACATATGTCACATTAAATCTTTTCTAGGCTGCTCAACTGGCCACCAAGAGGAGTAATTTTAAAATATCTTACAGGGTTAAGACACCTGCTGCAGAGATCTCTGTGTGCACAGAAATTAGGAGGGGTTTATAACAGAGGAAGGAGGATGCTGGTGGTTACCCGCGCTCTGAAAGAGACCTGTGTTTTGTTCAGTCACAGTTTTGACTCATAAAGTAGCATGGAGGGTAATGTGCCGGCTGCAGAGCACAGATTGGTATTTTATGTCGGTAGGTAGGTCGGCTCCTGCTTTCGACACTGATTACGTTTTGTTACTTCCAGTTCATAAGTTGAATACTCTCTAATATAGCGCAGTGCTCTATTTACGGCTTCAAGGAGCTGCAGCCAAACTGTAAGTCATGTTTTTTTATCAACCTGCTGTCATTCTAGGATTGCAAAGAAAGGTTCCATTGAGTAGCAGTAAAGTCTTCTTAATATAGGTAACGACAATCACTAAGTAACGTTTCATATCCTCACTTTGTGTTTCTCCTGTCCATTCACTCTTAACATATAGCAAACTTGTCTATAAGTATAGATGAGGTGCGACTCCTAAACCTTGTGACCCTCATTGTCTTGTGTAACATTTCCTGTACATTGATTTACGCACTTGTATAATTTATTGTGCTGTGCGTGATGTAAAGCTCATGGGATGAGAAGCATTGTAAAACAATTAAATTGAAAAATAGCAGGTGCCATTTAACCCCTTCCCTGCTCATGACGGAACCACTCCGTCATGAGCCACGGGTGCTGTGTGCTCATGACGGAGTGGTTCCGTCATGCTGCGGCCGTTGGCGGCTGCTCCGCCCACGCGGCGCTAATTCCCCGCCTGTGCGGGCGATTAGCGCCGTGGGCGGAGTCATGACGGAACCCCCCCCCCCCAGCACCGCGGCGGAATTCCTGCCGCGGCGAAGGGGTTAAATCACTATTAGTGTAGTCGCTCATACACACAGATGCATTGTGCATTCTTGCAGCGCAGACCCATCTTATGTAGGGGGGAACGACGGAAAAACCTGCCTCCAAGTCATGGCTTCTCTAAAGTACTTGTGGAGTGATAGGCTATGTGGCTTTGTTTCCTTCCATAGCATTGGAGCCTAGTAATGGCTCCAGATAGCTCCCAGCCAGGGTGATACTCAAACAATAGAAGGGATAATAATGGCCCTTTAAATCAAGCCTTTGTCTTGTGCCCGGCTGGAAGTAAAAGTAAGAAACATCCCTCGCTGTCTGCAGGCTGCTGCTGCGAATGGATGCAGATAACGTGCGGGCACTGCTGAATTATGTCCCGTGTCAGAAAATGACACCAAGACAAACCCAGCATGTTTCCTTGGGTCGGCTGGATCCCAGCTTCGGCCCAGATATAGCTACCAGAAGAGGAATCCAGCAAAATCCCACTGCTTTCCAGCACTGATCAGGCCAGAACATGGTACAGCTGGTTTGTGCATTTCATATCTTCTTGCAGAACACACCTTTGCAATCAGAGGCGGAGAGTCATGCAATGACACTATACCTCACACCCTGCCGTGCACAGTTTTCTCATCAATAATTTCATTGCAAAAGTTTCGGTGATATTATGAATGATGTCATAGAAGACGTCATTGGTGATGTAACTTGTGGGGTGAGTAGTACTGCCTGGCGAGGGCGCGAGTTATAGTTACATTACGGCACAAGTTATAGTTACTTCACATAACTTTAACTGGCCATTTTCTGTGTTTTTACGAGCTTTAAACATAACGTTGTTAGTGCACATTTTATTTACATATAATGTTAAGATAACCTTTGTTTTTTTTCAGTGAATTTCTAGTTTTCTTTTTTACGTAAAGTAAACTTTTATGAACATATGTTAACTTGCAGGAGATACGGTCAGACGGACGCTGTTTTGCCTAGCGATCTTATCAAGGAACGCTAGTTTGAGGATTTATCATGAATAAACATATACTTTGAAGATTTGACTAGCACTGTGGAATATATTTAATACTAAGGTACCTATGCCTATAAAGGGAATTCAACAACTTCACGGATGACTTTTCCCTAAGATGTATTTCAAGAAATGGGACTAGCTACTGATTAGAGCCCTGAAGAAGCGCAGTGTGCGCGAAACACGTGTTGGCATTATTGTGAATTTGACTTCAAAGAAAATAAGAATAAACATCAAAAGATGAATGAATAAGAATATGCTTTTTATTTCCAATACCTAGAATATTATAATGTGGTTATCTCAGATTTGCTTGTGTTTTATATGATAATTCAAACCTGCAGTGCATGGCCTGTGACCATGCATGGCAGGAGGCCTCCCGCATGCCGTCAGCCCCACACTGCACACAGCCTTTGGCCATGTGCTGCAGGCGGTTGGCCACAGAGACTAACCTGCCAGGCCCTGTAGCCAACCTCCTCAAAGGCGGCCAATCCCATGCTGCATACGGCCTTCGGCCATGCATGGCAGGGGGTTTGCCACAGGGCCTGACTGCACAGCTCCACTCCCTGAGATTTGTTAGGCACCGGGAACCCCACCCCTCGGAGCCGAAAGATAAATACAAGGGGAGGGGGCAGGGCAGCCTCACTCTCGACCCTTTATTAGCCCCGGGTAACACATTCCCTGGGCTGAATCTTTTGTGTAGGGGGCCTCGTTACCCCAATCCTTGAGCCTTATTAGCCTCTTGGGACCCATGCCCCAGGGCTGCTTTTTATTATTTAAGGGGATAGGTTCATGTGCCGCCCCACCCCCCCCCAACCTTATGAGGCCCTGGGGTTTCATGTAAGGGTGCAGACATCAATAAATTACTTATCTGGTTCCTTCAAAGTGTCAGATAACTGCTTACATAAAAGCTTTCACTTCTCTCCTTGGCTGCAGCCTATCAGAATCTGCGATACGTCATGGAACCCAGCTTTGGACCTAGTGTCCCGTGCTTAGGAAAGGAGCCCTGGGGTTGCAGTCCTACACAGGCACTCACAAATAGCAAAAATAAGACTGTAGACTATAGGCCCCAAGAGGCAACTGTGTCCCGTGCATACAGTTACAAGACAACACAGCCAGTGCTGTGTATTGGAGTCATATTTAAATCGAACTGGTGAGTTTGACTCCCTGCAAACTAATCTCTTTTTGCCTAATAAGGCCCAGCAACACCACTCCCGCTGACAAATCATGGGGTTGGCGACTCAGCTCCACTACTTCAAACAAAGGCGAGAGGGGGGGCTTGCTTAGTCCCCCATCCCCAAAGGCCTGCTTTTATTAAAGGTGGATCCCCTGGTGCTCACCCATGGCACCTACCCTACATTGACTGGGGGCCAGAGGCAGCCCTGTGGCCCCCACGGTCCCAGCGGCTTCCCGCATGCAAAAGACACACACTTGATGGACAGAATGCAGAACAAATCAAAGCATTCACTCCCATTCAAGAGATCTGGGTTAAAACCATCATTCTTTTGCTCACCATGCCACCCCAGTTTAGACCTGTCCATATGCAAATTAGTCTTGACCCTGTGCCTCATGGGAACAGTCCAGCCCGAACTGCCAAGCCAGGTCTTCCCTGGACCGGAAACAAGCATCCTAGAACTGGTTTGGGGGTTTCACACCTCATCAGCCAAGATAGCTTGAATCCAGTGGCACAGTGAACCCGGGACCCACGTCAGGGCATACCCTGCACATTTAGGGTGAGAAAGCAAAAGACACACAATTGATGGCCGGAATTCAGAACAAATCAAAACATTCACCCCCAGTCAAGAGATCTGGGTTAAATCCATCATTATTTTGCTCACCATGCCACCACAGTTTAGCCATTAACCATTTAACCCAGATCTCTCGACTGGGGTGAATGTTTTGATTTGTTCTACATTCTGTCCATCAATTGTGTGTCTTTGGCTTCCTGCATAGAGCTGGAGCCAGCATTGATCCCACCTGCGAGGAGCAGCTCCTTCTAATGCTCCCTCCCAATGGGAGAAATATTTTGATCTGTTACTCTGCCCACATCTGTGCGAGCGGGGTAACAGATCTCAAGTGTGCTCCCAGTCAGCAGGACCATTTGCAAAGCTGCCAAGCGGGAGCAAACACATGTTTAAGTGCGGTGTCCCGGGGATGGGTTTTCCAGGGCACAGCGTGTGAGCCAGCCCTGGAGGAGGGGGCCCCTCCCTTTTCTTCTAATGTGTTACAGCCCCAGGGGATGAGGTCCCAAGGGCCTCTTTGAGGCTCGTGGAGGAGGGCCTTTTTGTCATATTTCGACCCCTTGGGGAGGCTCACAGTGGTCTATAATGCTTCAGCAGAGGGGTTGAGTGGCCCCTCTCCCTTTTTGAAATGTACTATGGCTCTGTAAGTTGGGGTCCCCAGGGCCTCTCTGAGGCTCCAGGGCACCCACACCTTACTGGCAGGCTTTGGGGCTAATGTTGGACCATGGAGGAGAGCTGTCTGCCCCCCCTCCTCATTCTTAATCTGGCTGGGCCCCGGGAGATGGGGTCCTCTGGGTCTTACATCGGCCAGGGAAGGGTGCCGCCCCCCTCCCCAATTAGTAATTGCATTTTACCTGGGGAATGAGGTCCCTAGGGCCACTCTTGGTCCAGGGAGGGGGGCTGCGTCCCCCCCTTCAAACAATGGCCAGGCCCCGGAAGATGGAGGCTACTGGGGCAAATTCAGCCTATGGGGCTGTTTGGCCCCATTCCCTAATAAATAAAAGATGTGGCCCCAGGGGAATGAGGTCCCCAGGGACAGTATTTGCCTGGGGAGAGGGGCTGCTTGCCCCCTCCCCATTTACAATAAGGTCAGGCTCTGGGAGATGGGGTTTCCAGGGCCATAAATCAGCCCAAGGAGTTAGGTCACATGCCCCCTCCCCCTTTCTAAATATGGCCGAGCCCTGAGAGATGAGGACCCTGGGGCCAGAAAACGGCCCTAGAAGGGAGCTGCATGACCCCTTCCCCATTTACAATAAGGCCGGGCCCCAGGACATGAGGTCTCAGGGGCCAAAATGTAGCCATGGGAGGGGGACACGCACCCCCTACTCTAAAAACAAATGTGACAGGCCCCAGGAGATGTGGTGCCCGTGTCTAAAATCAGCATGCGTGCCCCTCTCCCAGGTTGGCTGTCTTTGGGGTTGGTTGATCACAGGGTCTGGCTGCAGGTGAGACCCTGCGGCCGGGGGTTCACCACAGGTCCTGACCGCAGGCACAGCGCAGCTCCCAACTCCTGCTGCACACGGCCAAAGGCACTGCACGGCGTGGGGTTGGCTGCATGCAGCGGTTGGGCGCAGGGTCTGGCAGCAGGACAAGTTGTGTGGCCAACCCCCCACTGCGTTAAAAAAACAGAACCATAAGGAAAAAACACAACAGGTTTGGTTTACCTTTTGTTATAATATACTTTGTCCGTACGACAATGTGTGCACTGGACTCTGGTTCCAGGGCTGTGGGCTGTACCAGAGCATCCTGTGCATCCTGTGCTGCCTTCGAGCATGCAGAGCGGGCACTAGATGTGGTCCAAACCTACGCTCAGTGCCAGTGTCCCAGTGTCTACCTCTGAAACAACTCTGTATGTGCTGAGTGAGCTCTGGATGGAGGAGGTGGATTTGGTCCACACGCAGCACCCAGCGCCCTCACTGTCACAGCTAGCTTCAACAGTTGTATGGGCACAGCTTGTTTCTGGCACAGACCATGGTCAAAGGTGATCTCTGTTCTTCCGTAGTGTTTGCAGTCTGTTGTGAAGAGCTACTGACCATGTTATGTGAGTGTGGTGCATATCGCTGTTTATGAGCTAGCACTGCGCTTCCTCTCTTTTTTTTTAATAAACCTTTTTATTGCCAGTAAAATCACAGCAAAAAGCAGAAGGCAGTGTAGCATCAAGACGCAGCCAATTCAGATGAATTCCTTTATCGTTTCCCTTGACCCTACCCCCCCCCCCACCCACCACATAAGCAATCTACTAAACATGAGCAGGCTCCAGGTGCACCGGGCTCCAAGCATTAATCCCCAAGGATCCAAACGGGGCCCACAACCCACCCCGGTAATCGTTCTGTTTCCCCCATATTCTGGTCCGGACAGCCCCTACTCTCAAGGACTGCCCTCTCTGCCAGCATGCACCAATCCATATCCAACCACCAGTCACTCAACTATGGTGGCTGTTTGGCTCTCCAAACACGTGCAATATTGCATCTAGTTACCATTTATCCCAACGTCATCAGGATTTGGTCCATGCGGGTGAGGTCAATGTCTTCCCATATATTTAACAGACACCACTTTGGGAGATCTCAACATCACTCTCGCAGACATTATTCAGGCAGGCCACCACTGATTCCCAATACCCTGTGTTAGACCTGGCACCTTGGCGTACATGTTGCTAGACCCCTGGGTGGAGAGCCCCCCGCTCTCCTGGGCCTGCAACAATGCACATCCTGGGCGAGGTGCTAGGTCTCCACCCCCAGGATGGGCAGGGGGAAGCTTCAAAGGCATGCCGCCTTTGTGAGCTTCTCCAGGCCACTTGCTGTACTCAGCAACTGGCCCCCACCGGTTCTGATCCCCACTCTGGCGGGAAGACTGGCTGGAAACTTCAAGTAAGGACAGGGGATGTGCCAGCCCTGCCAAACCCACCCCTCAGGTGGGGGAGGCGAGGTAAAGCACATCTCCGGGCTCTCGCCATCTTGAAGATGGGGAGCCCTACCGAATCAGGACTAGGCCACTGCCCCCCTCCCACAGGAGAGTGGCAGGATAGGATACCCACCCCAGGACAGGGACCCAGTGGTACCTGCCCTTTACCTACCTTTAACGCCCCTAAATTTAGTATTTAGGGGCACCCTGAACCTTCCTTCCTCAGATTCAAGATTCTAAACTAGCAAAAAAGAACAAGAAGAAAGAAGACCTGCCCCGCAGCTGCTAAGAAGAGGAAGACACCAATTTCTTTGGCCTCCAGCCCTACCAGCCTGTCGACCCTCGAACCTGCTCCTGCTAAATCCCAGCACCTCCTGTGGCCAGCAACCTCACAAACCCCGGAGGACCTGGCTACCTTGTGACTCTGAGCACCTGGGACTCCCACGAGCAGTGGCTCTGCTCAAAGCCAGTTTCAGCCCGGAACCGCGAACCCTGCACACACTGCACCCGCCAAGCCTGGCCTGTGCCGGAGTGGACAAAGACCCCGAGGACGTCTTCCCGGTGACTGTGACCCCGAATCCGGCACCCACCTCGACGCTCCTGACGATGCCTGCAGCCTCAGAACCAGGGACCCCCGAACCGCGATCAACAGAGGGTAAGATTTCCTGACATCAAAAGGCACCCCTGCACCCGACGCCCTGCAGCCCCCTGTGCCCGACTCCTGGGTACCTACCTATCCTCCAACTACCCAACTTACCTCTTGAAGTGGTGGTGGCACCTGAAGAATCTTCGTCCCCAAGCTTGCAGCCTTTGTTCGTCCTGGAGCTTTCCAATTGAAATCCATTGAGCGCCCGAAGGCTCAAAAGCACCCAGCACCCAGCCGCCCGAGTGGCCCTGGCCGTGCAACTTCTACTCCTACCTACTTCCCCATTTGCCCTGAGCAAGTGACCAGGAGCCCAGCTCCCACAGCCGCGTGGCCTGCTAGTCAGCAGCCACCAACCAAGGCCCCCCTGCCTCCCACAGGATAACATTGGGCCTAACTCACTCTGCACCCGGCTGCCCCTGTGCCTCTGAGGGTGTAACAACTGTACTTACCTGACCCTGGGAGACCCCTGAGTCTATGCCCAGAACCTTAACTCTGCCAGTCGAGTACTTACCCAAAAGCCGATAACTCACTTTTCTTCCATAGGGTAACATTGACTGGCTTCTTCTGAAATTTCTTCTAAGTGTTGAGTTTCTAAACTTTAAAATATTCACCTAAAATCAACCGAGTAACGAAAACGGAAATACTCACCTGCTATTAGGAGAGATCCCAGTGCTGGATCTTGGTGCCCAGCACTGACCCTGAAAAGTACTTACAACCATACTTACCACTAACTCAATTTTCTCCCATAGGAAACCATTGACTGTTTTTCTGTGAAATTTCTTCTGTCGATTTTTGCAAACTACAAATATTCTTTAAAAATCATACCAACTGTGAAAACGCAATTACTTACCTGTTTTAGATAGATGCCCCAGTACTGAGCCTAGGAGCTCAGCGCTGGATTACAAAAGTAACAAGAACATACTTTACCTGTAACTTAAATTTTCTCCCATAGGAAACCATTGACTGTTTTTCTATGAAATTTCTTCGAAGTGTCGATTTTGCAAACTTATAAATATTCCTTAAAAATCGCCTGTGTAACTTAAACGCAGTTTCTCAACTGCTTACAGGTGGTACCCTAGTGCTGGATCTAGGATCCAACACTGACCTAGAAAAAGTAACCATAACCCCACTTATCTGCTAAGTGAATTTCCTTCCATAGGATAACATTGGTAATTTGATTAGCAAAAGTTTCTAAGTGTCAACTTTTAAAATAGCAAAATATTGCTTAAAAATCACAACAGTAACTACAGCGAAATTACTCACTTGTTTCCAAGAACTGTCCCAGGACTGAATCTAGGATCCAGTCCTGGAGTTAGAAAAGTAATCCTGAAAGTAATTAATTGCATATAACTTAAAATTCCAATTGAGCTCAATGTATTATTGTGTTTGAAATTGTGTTGCCTATTGCAACAAAACTGTAACTATTATCTGCAAAAGTCAATTGCCTGTTGCACAGTATTTAACTAAAGCATCTCATTCTGAGAAAGTACATTTTGATACCTATTGTTGGTTCTAAAATAAAACAACCATATATTTTTTCTATAAACCATTGGCCTAGAGTTCAGTTCTTGAGTGTGTGAGAACATTTGCTGACTGAGTGTGTACAACAAATGCTTTACACTGTCCTCTGATACTGCCTTACTGCTCGACCAAGCTACCACTTTAGAGAGTAAGGTTATATCTAACTTTAACCTCTGGGGACTGTGAACTCTGTACACTCTGTACCTATTTGGGAACAGTATATACAGAGCCACTTTCTCACAGTATATGCCTGATTCTATCTAGGGTGTGATCTGGATCCAAGACATAGAGCAAAATATTGTCTGCGTAGAGGAAGATCTAATCCTCCCAGTCTGAGGTTCTTTGAAGTCATCTGATCAAGGGGTCTCCCCATATCCAAGCCGTGAGTGGCTCCAAGATTAGGGTGAATATTAAGAGGGAGACAGGACAGGCTTGACATGTGCCACGCTGGAGCCAGAATGCCGAGGATGTGCCACTATTCACCATTACCTGAGCTAGAGGGTCAGTATATAGTAGCTGTATCCATGACAGAAAACACGAGCCAAAGCCGAACCGTTGCAGAACCTCGAACATAAATAGCCACTCAAGAGTGTCAAAGGTCATATGAGCATCAACAGAGAGCACAAGGGCGCCCTCCAGTATCCCCACCGCACAACCCAGAACACCAAGAAGGCGCCACAGATTAACCCCTTGCATGCCCGCCCCTTTCCCCGCCCAGTGCCGCGCCTTCCATTAGCGGGCGGAGTTCATGACGAGCTGGACTCGTCATGGGCACAGCGCCACCGCAGCCCATGACGAGTCCAGCTCGTCATGGGCACTGAAGGGGTTAAGAGTGGTATTGCACCCTAGCATAAAGCCGGACTGATTGGGGTGGATCAGCGTTGCGATCACCTGGACCAGCTGTGAGTCCAGAAGCTTTGCCATAACTTTTACCTCTGCATTGAGTAGTGAAAGATGCCTGTTTGAGGAACAATCTTCTGGCACTTTGCCTTCCTTGTGAATAGCAACAATAGTGGCCACTCTCTGGTCTCTGAGTAAGGAGCCTGCTTCACGACTCTCAATAGACATTGTGAGACGATGAGGGGTGATCACCGTAAGCTTGTAGAGCTCAACTGGTTGGCCATTAGGACACATTGCCTTCCCAGATTGAAAGTCGCGGATTGCCTGTACGAGTTCATCCTCTGTGATATGCTGCACCAGGACCATTCTGTTGGAGTGGGGAAGGCATTGGAGTCGAATATCAGACTACAGTTCACAAGACTCATCCACTGTGGTCGTTAGCGTCGGGGAGTACGATTATACATAGTAGTCCACAAACTCAAAGGCATTTGCTATACCCTGTCTGTCTCGCTTCCGCTCTCCTGTGGCAGCTATCATTTCAACCACCCACCTTTTTGCTCTCTCCTTTTCATATAGTCATGCGAGGAGCTTCCCAGCCCTATCGCCCACCTTGTAAAGGCGATGTTGGATAGCGAGGTATTGGGCTTTCGCAGCCTCCATAGCTATATCCCTGTACTTCATATGTTTCAAGGACAGACGGTGCTGTGCATTCACTGGGTGTGAACCCAAAAGCTTGGATTCATTTACTCTCTACACATACGTTGTGAAGAATAAATTGTCCTGAAGCTGCTAAAAGTACCTACTCGAGAACAACGGCCGAACTGTGGCAGACGTTAGCTATACTATAGATAGCTTCCGGTTATGAATACAGGCTATTGATCTGTACACGGATTCTGCGTTTGGATGTTTTTCTTGCTACGCTGCCACACCGTACTGGATGCTTGTTTGAAGCGGATTTTATTTTTAGCAGCTTCAGGACAATTTATTCTACAGCCTTGAAAAAGTTGCATATACACATAAGTAATAGCGACGAAACACGTGTTGGCTTCGGGCTTTGTACGGTGTAACTCTGGGCCAGCTACGTTGAATAATTACTGAAAAACAAAGAATGACAATATGGATTGAAGAGTGAAGAAATACCAAGAAATACCTGCTGCCAGTTGTGGAATTTGATCTGTATTCTTGCTTACAACTTTACTGATTGAACGTGACTGTTTATAAATATTGACGTGTGCTAAGGATTTATGTTTGTGTCTTGTGGCGGCCCTGGCTGCTGATTAGGAGTAGTGGGTGGTTCTCTCCTCCTTATTGCACCGTCCCTAAATAGTGCAAGTTTCCCTACGGTTAGTGTATTTTTTCTTTTGCGCCTCCCCTATGCCCAATACCACCTCCTTACTTGATGGGTATTCAGCCTGGCTGATAAAGGTGGCGACTTGAGTCTTGATTGGGCTTCGCTAGTATATTTATTTCTTTACTGAGGTATTTAATAAGATGCAAAATATGGTATCTACTGACAGTTCCAGAATTGTGGCCCGCCCAACCCGTGTCTGTTTTTAAGTGTGGCTTCATATCACATGTGTCTGCATGACATGTTGCTGCTGATTCTTTCCAGTACACACAGAGCAGGCTTTCTCGTCACCTGGGAGGTGGGAGGAAGTACGACCCTCTCACCTCATTCAATGATTTCTGGCAGCCAGAGGTTCATCTCAGTTTGGGCCCGATTAAAGCCAGGGTCCAGCCTGTGGGCTGCTTCCCTCTGCCCTTGTCTGGTCGGTTTTCCTGGACTGTCATGAAGACGGGCTATAAATTATTGTGATGCTGAAATGTTTGTCGCAGACGCGCTGTTACCGTCAACTGGTTGAGCAGTTATGAAAATATAGATAATGGTAAATGCTCTGGAAGAAAGCACCACAGAAACGCTGGTGGGGGACCCTTGACCCCACCAGGTAGTCGCTCCCCCTCCGCACAGCACCGCCTGTGTGTCCCTGCTCTAGCTGCCGCTGCTGCTGAGGAAGTTCGAGGCCCTCCACCACCCTCAGGCTACCACCTGTGCCTCATCCCTGGTGGCCAGTGGTAGGCCGTAGGTTTGTTCATCTTCCGCTCTATTGTTTGATTGTATTGCCTGTATTTCATTGTTGTGTCTGTGACTGCTGTTGTTCTGTCTTCCCCTGCTGCCTGTTCGTGGTCCGTGCCCGTTTTCCTCCCTCTGTTCCCCTCGCTGCCCCCGTGTCTCTGCCCGGTTTTTCCTCTGTACCCCTTGCTGCCCCCGTGTCTCTGCACGGTTTTTCCTTCTGTACCCCTCGCTGCCCCCGTGCCTCTCCTCCCTTTTTAGGTCTCGCCTGACCCAGCGCATGCGCTGGTCTGGCGAGACTTATTGAGAGGGCTCCAAAAAGTGCTACCAGGCCAGCCTAAAGCTAGAGTGCATGTGCGCAGACGTGCGACTTTTACCGCGATTACTTTCACTTTAGCGGCCACACGGCCGCTTGGCATAGCCAATAGGTCTCGCTTTTGGGACCTTATAAGTGTTTAGTTATGCAACTGTTGCATGGCTAAACACTTATAAGGTCCCAAAGGCGAGACCTATTGGCTATGCCAATGCTTGTTTGCCTTCTGTTTCTCAGCTGCCCCTGTATTTCTGTGCCCTCTTGCCTTCTGTGACACTCGTTTTTCCTGTATTTCTCTGCCCTTTTTGCCTTCTGTGACACTCGTTCTTCCTGTATTTCTCTGCCCTATTGCCCTCTGTGACACTCTGCCCATTCGCTGCCCCCGCTTCCCGGCTTATCCTCCCTCCCACCTCCCCATATATGCCGCCGCTGGATTTCTGTGCCCTTTTTGCCTTCCGTGACACTCGTTTTTCCTGTATTTCTCTGCCCTTTTTGCCTTCTGTGCCACTCGTTTTCCTGTATTTCTCTGCCCTTTTTGCCTTCTGTGCCACTCGTTTTTTCTGGATTTCTGTGCCCTCTTGCCTTCTGTGCCACTCGTTTTCCTGTATTTCTCTGCCCTTTTTGCCTTCTGTGACACTGGTTTTTCCTGTATTTCTCTGCCCTTTTTGCCTTCTGTGACACTGGTTTTTCCTGTATTTCTCTGCCCTTTTTGCCTTCTGTGACACTGGTTTTTCCTGTATTTCTCTGCCCTTTTTGCCTTCTGTGCCACTCGTTTTTCCTGTATTTCTGTGCCCTCTTGCCTTCTGTGACACTCGTTTTTCCTGTATTTCTCTGCCCTTTTTGCCTTCTATGCCACTCGTTTTTCCTGTATTTCGGTGCCCTCTTGCCTTCTGTGTCACTCGTTTTTCCTGTATTTCTCTGCCCTTTTTGCCTTCTGCGACACTCGTTTTTCCTGTATTTCTGTGCCCTCTTGCCCTCTGTGACACTCGTTTTCCCTTGTTTTTTTGTGCCCTTGTTGCCTTCTGTGCCACTCGTTTTTCCTGTATTTCTGTGCCCTCTTGACTTCTGTGACACTCGTTTTTCCTGTATTTCTCTGCCCTTTTTGCCTTCTGTGACACTCATTCTTCCTGTATTTCTCTGCCCTCTTGCCCTCTGTGACACTCGTTTTCCCTCGTTTTTGTGCCCTTTTGCCTTCTGTTCCCTTCATCGTCCCTCACCACCCCCGCCGCTGCGTCCCCTGCGGCCCCGCGCCCCTGACTGCCCACTGCCCATTCGCTGCCCCCGCCTCCCAGCTTTTCCTCCCTCCCACCTCCCCACATATGCCGCCGCTGGCGCGCCGAAGGTGCACATAAGGCAAACCCGCCTGCGCCCATCCGCGCCCATCCGCGCCTGTACCACGCCCAGAGCCCCTGGCCCCCGCACCCACCACGACGACCGCTGCCACTATGATGCCAGCACTCTGCACGCTCAAAACTCCGGACGGACCCACAACTGCTTCAAGACCGCCCCGAAACGCACACATGGTCCCTTCACCTGCCGGAACCAGACGGCTACACGATCACCCGCAGAGACCGCACCAACGGAGTCAGAGGAGGAATCGCCATCGTCCACAAGAACAGCATCAGGGTCTCGACTAGCACCGACGACATGCCCACCCACTCCGCCGGCCAATTGCTCGACTCCCGTCTTCTCCTCAAGCCCGCATGTCTCCGTCAGCCACACCACCGAACTCCTCTGGACCGACCACCGCTGCATCCACTTCGCCTTCCAGTTACCCACCACACACCACCGCACTCAACAGATCCCCCGCCGCTGCTGGAGCAAAATCACCAAAGACCAACTACATGCAAACCTCGCTCTCAGCCCACCCACCCTCCAACACCGACGGCGCTGCCCACAGCCTCTGACACTGGATCGAGGACTGCATCAACACCCTCACCCCGCTGAAGAAACCCCCCCACAGAGACACCAGCAAGAGGGCCAGCTGGTTCACCCCAGAACTCCTTGCCTCCAAGCAAGTCTGCAGGAAACTAGAGAAGGAATGGCACAGTGAACAAACTCCAGACAGCCACGCAGCACACAAGAATGCCATCTGCAACCATCACCACCTCATCAGGGCGGCCAAGAGGACCTCCTTCAAAGACCGTCTCGACAACAACGCACACAATAGCACGGAGCTCTTCAACATCGTGAAGGAACTCTCCAACACCAACGACATGCCGTCGTCGCAAGCCCTGTGCGACTCCCTCACCACCTTCTTCCACCGCAAGATAGCAGACATCCACGACAGCTTCAACACCCAGACAGCCCCAACAGACAGCAACACAACAGACCCTCCGCACACCATCCACCACGACCCCCTGCTAGCCTGGGCCAGCGTGAGCATCGATGACACCACCAAGACCATGAGCACAATCCACTCCGGCTCTCCGTCAGACCCATTCCCGCACCACGTCTTCAACAAAGCAAGCAGCTCCATTGCACCCCACCTGTGCAACGTCATCAACCTCTCCCTCGAGACCGCAACCTTCCCAGAGAGCTGGAAACACGCAGAGATAAACGCCCTACTCAAAAAACCTAAGGCAGACCCAAGAGACCTCAAGAACTTCCGGGCCCATCTCTCTGCTCCCCTTCCCGGCCAAGGTCATCGAGAAAATCTTCCACAGACAGCTAACCCGATACCTCGAAGAAAACAGAATCCTGGACCCTTCCTAGTCAGGGTTCCGCAGCAACCACAGCACCGAGACTGCCCTCATCGCTGCCACCGATGACATCAGGACCTTGCTGGACAACGCTGAGACCGCACCACTCATCCTCCTAGACCTCTCCGCCGCCTTCGACACCGTCTGCCACCGCACACTATGCGCATGCCTCCACACCGCAGGGATCCGAGACAAGGCTCTGGAATGGACCACCTCCTTCCTCTCCAGCAGAACCCAGAGCGTCCGCCTCCCCATTCCGATCCGAAGCCTCCCAGATGCTCTGCGGCGTACCCCAGGGATCCTCCCGCAGCCCGACACTGTTCAACATTTACATGGACCGCTCGCACACGTCGCCCGACAGCACGACCTCAACATAATCTCCTACGCAGACAACACTCAGCTGATCCTCTCCCTCACCAAGGACCCCATCACCGCCAAAGCCAACCTCCACGAAGGAATGAAGGCTGCCGCCGACTGGATGAAGATAATCCGCCTGAAGCTGAACTCGGACTAGACGGAGGTCCTCATCCTCGGCTCCAACCCCTCAGCCTGGGACGACTCCTGGTGGCCGACGGCACTGGGGGCAGCCCCGACACCCACTGACCATGCACGCAACCTGGGAATCATCCTCGACTCAACGCTCTCAATGACCAAGCAAGTCAACGTCGTCTCCTCCTCCTGCTTGAACACCCTCCGCATGCTCTGCAAGATCTACAGATGGATCCCAACAAATACAAGAAAGACAGTCACCCAGGCCCTCGTCAGCAGCAGACTCGACTACGGAAATGCCCTCTACGCGGGAGCCCCGACCAAGCTCATCAAACGACTACAACGCATCCAAAATGCCTTGGCGCGACTGATCCTTGACGTACCACGACATGACCACATCGCCCCCACTTGAGAAAGTTGCACTGGCTCCCCGTCAACAAGAGGATATCCCTCAAGCTCCTCATCCACGCACACAAAGCACTCCACAAGACCGGCCCAGCCTACCTCAACAGACGGCTCTCCTACATCCCCAACCGCCAGCTACGCTCCGCCGACCTCTCACTTGCCACCGTCCAGCGCATCCGAAGAACAACCACCGGCGGGAGTCCTTCTCCCACCTCGCTGCCAAGACATGGAACACCCTCCCACTGAGCCTACGACAGACCCAAGACCTGCTGACCTTCAGGAGGATACTCAAGACCTGGCTGTTCGATCAGTAGCAGGTCCCCCCCCCCCCAGCGCCTTGAGACCCTCGCGGGTGTGTAGTGCGCTTTACAAATGATTGATTGATTGGGGGTAAGGCAGAGGCGTGGGGTGCTGGGCACCTCTCGGGCAATCTCTTGACCTCCCCTACCCTCCCCCCCCACCCCCAGAGCACCTTTACATGTGCATCAACTGATAATGCTAGTGGTGACGCACAGGTTCTCCCATTGAGTCAACATTTCCTAATTGTGAAGGTTTGGTTCCATTAGGAGGACAGTGGCATGAGGTTGAACCCTTGGCTCCTTCTTTGACGCACGTCTTCAGGAGCATGATTGGTCTCCAGCTACCCTAAGCCTCTGCGTGCGCCCATATCTCTGCCGTCCAAGCCCCAGCACTTAGCCAGAAGATGTGAAGTGCCACAGACCTTTTAAATTGCTCTCTGCTGTGCTGAGGGATTTCTTTTTATTCGAACATATCGCATATTTTTAGAGGCTTTTCAATTTGGAACGGAGTCAAATGTCAGAGGCTGGGGACGCGGCGAACCAGCCTGACCGCATAATATTGAAAGAAGCCAGCCATTAGATTGGAATCCTCATTTTAAGATGACTGTCAGACTAAATGACTGCTCTGAATCACGCACCACGGCAAACAATAATTGTTTGCAGGATTATTACAGGAAGGAGGCGGGCTGCGAGTAATTTACTATAGCTGTGGAGATGCAATCATGGAGTGACATCCAAAGTACAGAGACAACCGTCCAGACCAAAAAACGCTTTCTGTAGGAATGGGAGAAGCTGCCTCCTCCTTCTCGACTGTTGCTGTGGCGGTGAGCTCGGCTAGAGAGAAAGAAGCCACCTCCCCCCTTGACCCTTGCTGCGGCAGTGGGCTCAGCTGAAGAGGGAGAAGCCACCTCCCCCCTTGACCTTTGCTGTTGTGGTGGGCTCATCTAGAGACGTAGAAGCCGCCTCCTCCTTGACCATTGCTGTGGTGGTGGGCTCATCTAGAGAGAAAGAAGCCGCCTCCTCCCAACCGTTGCGGTGGTGGGGGGCTCATCTAGAGAGGGAGAAGCCGCCTCCTCTGGACCTTTGCTGTGGTGGAGGGCTCATCTAGAGAGGGAAAAGGCACCTCCCCCATTGACCCTTGCTGTTGTGGTGGGCTCATCTAGAGAGCGAGAAGCCGCCTCCTCCTTGACCGTTGCTGTGATAGAGGGCTCAGCTAGAGAAGGAGAAGACGCCTCCCCCCGGCCATTGCCGTGGTGGTGGGCTCATCTAGAGAGGGAGAAGCCGCCTCCTCCCTACCGCTGCTGTGGTGCTGGGCTCATCTAGAGAGGTAGAAGCCGCTCCCCCCATGACCCTTGCTGTGGTGGTGGACTCATCTAGAGAGGGAGAAGTTGCCTCCCCATTCGTTGCTGTGGTGGTGGGCCCATCTAGAGAGTGAGAAGCTTCCTCCTCCGACCATTGCTGTGGTGGTGGGCTAAGTTAGAAGGGAAGAAGCTACCTCCTCCTCCTTGATCGTTGCTGTGGTGGTGGGGTCATCTAGAGAGGGAGAAGCCGCCTCATCTCGACATTGCCGTGGTGGTGGGCTCATCTAGAGAGGGAGAAGCCACCTCCTCCCAACCGTTGCTGTGGTGGTGGGCTCATCTAGAGAGAAAGAAGCCGCCTCCTCCCAACCATTGCTGTGGTGGTGGGCTCATCTAGAGAGGGAGAAGCCGCCTCCTCCCAACCATTGCGGTGGTGGTGGGCTCGTCTGGAGAGGGAGAAGCCTCCTTCCCCGACTGTTACTGTGGTGGTGGGCTCCTCTAGAGAGGTAGAAGCCGCTTCCCCCCCTTGACCCTTGCTGTGGTGGAGGGCTCATCTAGAGAGGAAGAACCTGCCTCCCCCTGACGGTTGCTGTAGTGGTGGGCTCATCTAGAGAGGGAGAAGTAGCATCCTCCCAACCAATGTCGTGTTGGTGGGTTCATCTAGAGAGGGAGAAGCCGCCTCCCTAGATCGTTGCTGTAGTTGTGGCCTAAGTTAGATAGGAAGAAGCCGCCTCCTCCCCATTGACTGTTTCTGTGGAGGTTGGATCAGCTGAAGAGGGAGAAGCCGCCCCTGCCCTTGACAATTGCTGTGGTGGTGGGCTCAATTCGAAAAAAAGATATCGCCTTCGCTTCCTTGACTTTTGCTGTGGGCTCATCTAGAGAGGGAGAAGCCACCGCCTCCTCCTCCTTGACTGTTGCTGTGGCCGTGGACTCAGCTAGAAAGAGAGAATGGCGATTCTCCAATTAACATACAGAGAGAATCTTGATTTTATTAAACACAACAGAGGCTAACATTATGCAATAACCTTTCATTGATGCCCCAACATGCTGCCCTTTAAAGAACATAAAATACATCATTTACTAAACTTTCCATTTTAAGAACTTTCAAGACAGTGTATAACTCCACGTCACCAAGAATAGAAAAAACAAAAGATGTCTTAACTGGCACATCTTCTTACTGCAAAGAGGTATCTGAAAAACAAGAAACCAAGTGATGAAACCAAAAACTTTATTCTACAGTAAATAATAATTTACATCTGAAAGGAAAAACATCAAGTTAATGATATAATCACTATAAAACATAGTAAACAACTACATCAAATAAAGAACTGTAAGAAATGTAAATGGGAGTGGTGGGCAGGATCATGTTAGTCACCGTTGTCTTCAATGAAATCAAGATTCTCTCTGTATGTTAATTGGAAAATCGTAATTTCGTTACAAGACCGGAGGCTTCCGTAATGCTTGTTTAAAGCTTCCCTGCACCACACTTCTCACATGCTCCACAGGCTGAAGAAGAAATCTCACAAATGTGTTAACATTTGACCAGTCTGCCAATTTCAGAATGTCTGCAAGTGTACCACATGCCCAAACCACTTTACTGGGCATTGTGCCCCTAGAAGAATGAGCCCCAACAGGGCCGGCTTTAGCTCTGTTGATGCCCGGTGCCTCCCATGACCTCCTCCTCGGTTTCCCTCCTGACCACCGGGCAAAAGTGCCCCTCATCTCTCCAAAGCCCCTCTCTCACACACATTTAATTTGTTTTAAAGTACCAGTAAAGGCTGACTTTACTAAAAAAGAATGAGTAACGACCAAAACATACCCTTTTCAGCAACATTAGGAATAGATAATGAAAGAATGGGGGGAGGGGGGATACATAACATCCTAACCTATTTTATGCAGTTTGCATGGTGCTCTTTGACGACAGTTCGTCACAGTCACTGCTCTGTTGTAGGGTTGTATCTTATGAACTGCAGTGACAAAAGGACCCCTGTGACTAAAACAGAAATCCACTCAGCTGACCACAAAAGTAGAGATCTGTGATCTGCACGGGACGGGTTCTTTTTAGCAGGCATATTAACCATCTGTACTAATTAATAGTAAGTGAAAACTGCCACTAGACAAGACTCTGATCTCTCTCTCTAGCAGGAACATTGATCACAAGAGTTATCTAGACATTTTTATTGCTGCCTGAAAACTGGACACAAGTAACTCTGCAGCAGGTGTTCTTAAATCATGAGTTATTGCTAAACACAGTCCCCCCCTGAGGTCAGCACCCCCTCCAGGTCAGCACCCAGTGTGGCTGCACCAGTCTCACTGCCCTAAAGCCAGCCCTTAGCCCCGGACTTGGATACATCAATTCCTTCTCCAGACATGACTGCTCTCACCCATAGTGAAATAGTAGCTGTTGAAACTGCCTTATAGGGTTTAACATAGGAAATTGATAGCTGATCCTCACCATCTGGTCTAAATTCCAGTATTCTTTGTTCATAATCTCTCATGCAACTCACTGCACGCAATTTCTTGCAGTCGTTGAAAACGGGATAAAAGATGCTTTCAGACCTGGTTTAGGTCCTCTTACAGATCTCAAAATGGACCCCATCTGGGCAATTAAACCTATTACAAACCTCTAATGCCTTAATGACTCTTCTAAAAGATATGAGACAGAGTAAAGTTGCTAACTTCTGTGATATCTGACTCATGGAAAGATAGGAATTATTAGGCCAGGAGAGAAACAGGTCAAAAACAACGATAAACTTTCCATAAAGAATCATACCTATCCCCAGGTGGACACCTAAGCTTTATTCCCTTCATTACTCTGCGGATCAAAGGATCACTACCAATAGAAAAATCATTCACCAAGGAATGCCCTGCCGAAACACCAGATCTGTAACAGTTAACAGTTCTTTAAGTCGGGCCTTGTTTGGACAACTCTGCGAGGGAATCCGCTACTTCTGATGTAGGATCCTCCATGGGTCCTGAGCTCCTCTCCAAGCACCAACTACAACACTTTCTCCCCAATCCTGTGTATCTTTTCCTGATACCTGGTGCCCATGGCTCATGCAATGGCTTCTTGGCCTCTCCTGAAAGGTCAGAGTATCTACAAGATCTCCTGAAATCCGCCAGACAAGAAGGTTCCAGTTTCCTTCTAGCACTAAAGGATGCTCCGCTCGAGACTAAGTGGGGTTACACGAGGTTTTATTGTTCGATAAAGTTTACGCCTGTCAGTAGGCAAAGTCTTTGGTTGCGAAGGAAAATAAAATAAAAAGAGGAAAAGAAAGGCTGTCACTGCCATTTCTAATCTGAGGCCAAAGGGGAAGGGAGTGAGGGAACACCCGTTCTGTGCTGTACCGTGAAAAAGAACAATGGTGCTGGTGTTCAGGTATAGGGGAGCCGTGGGTAACTATAGAGAGAGTGAGAAGTGCCCTATACGTCGGAGTTCTCCCTCCTCCCAACCCACCCTGCAACTCTTTCCCGTACCTGACTGAGCCATGCTTCTCTGGGAGCATGGCTGGGCGCAACGCTGAACCGGTGGCCTCCTGACTTTCCAAGCTTCTCGGTTCCCTCTCGGGCTGCTTAGAGGGGTGATCCTCCCCCGGCAGATTTCTCCGGCGTCCTTCCCGCGGCGTCCTCTTCTCGATCGCTTCCGCATCTCCTGAAGGTCTTCTCCGCCTCCTTCCGGTTCCCCTTTTCCCTTATTCGTCCCGGGTGGGTGACGTATGCCGAGGGGGCGTCGTCGTCGTGGGCCGTATTCCAATTAAAGGGACCAGGCTGTATTACATACGCGTCTGATACCGGTTCTGTGCAGGTTTTGTCTGTTCAATCATCCTGCTGAGAGGAAAGAGGGAGACCATTGGGAGCAGGTTCTGTCCACCATTCTTCTGTCAGCTCGTTCCCCCTCCCCGGGCAGGGCAGGGACCGTGACACACCCTCTGGGTTAGTGCAAATGGAGGGAAGCATTCCAATCTCTCCGTTCCACATCTGTAGCAGATCATCCGCTGCCAATGCCTCGGGATCTGGCCTCCAGCTATAACACCGATATACCTGGAATTTCAATTTGCTGGCAAAGAGATCGATCTGAAAAGGACCTCACAGGTTCTGAATATTTTGGAAACACACTGGACTTAATTATTAGTCACTGATGTCCCTCAAAAATCTCGAGTTCCAGTCTGATCTCTTGTTCTGATGACCCGGGATAAGCTCTGCTTTCAAAAGAATGTTTTTGATTCCATCAAAAATACCACGTTGCCCTGGCTAGATCTGCAAGTTATTTTGATCTGGCTCCCCTTAGTTGATTGCTATTAAATACTGTGGTAAAATTGTCCATTGGATCAATACCACACTGTTTGTTAGACTAGACCTGAAACTCAGCAAAGCCTTCAGGCCTGCCAACATTTCCAAACAATTTATGTGTAAGGATAATTCCCCCTTGGACCATTTCCCTCCTGTTTCTAATCTTGCACCCTAACCAAGGTTGCTTGAATTCGAATCTACAGTAAATTCCGGAACATTTCCATATTTTTCCTTGCAGCTGTCCAGGTTGCTCATCTACCACTGAAGGTCCTCTCGAGCCTCTTGGGACAGGGGAATTGTATCTGCATACCACAGACCCTTCCTCACACCCATGGATTTCAGTCTCTGAAGAGCCCTGCAATGCAACGGCCCTGAGGAACCGGCCTGAATGGAGGATGACAAAAGTCCTACCACTGTTGCTAGACCTCTTAAAGTTATTACTTCCCTCGCTAGAATGTGGGCTACCTCCTCCTTCATCTTTGACAATATTTTCTGAGGGAGACAAAGCTGGGTCAGATCGGTATCCACCAGAAATCCCAGACATTCCAAATTCTGAGTAGGAGTCATGATTAGCTTCTCGACATTGTTAATTAACCTTACAGCTTGTAAAAGATCCATTGACCACTTCATGTGCTTCACCAATTCCCCCTGATCCTGAGACATCTGTAGGATGTTGTCTAGATAAATCAGTAAACGTACTCCCCTCTTCCTCAAGAAAGCAACTTCTGGGCACAGGACCTTGGTGAAGCACTAAGGGGCTTATGACAGACCAAAGGGAAGGCAGAAAACGGGTACAAAATACCTCTCCAACTGAACCGTAAATACGTCTGTGAATGTAGATCCATAGGAATTGTAAAGTAGGCGTCCTTGAGATACTTCACAAGCCAGTTTTTTTCTTGTAAAGCGTCCAACACACTATGGATTCCTTCCATCTTTTGGTGCCTGTAAACCAAAAACCTGTTCAGTTCCTTCAAGTGTATTACTGGTCACCAGCCCTTCTCCATCTTTGCTTGGAAGACAGTACTTACAAAACTCTTTTCTGAATCCATGTCCATGCAAATCTCCCCTATGAGCAACATTTGTGCAACCTCTGTATCTACCAGTGTCACTTCTTCCTGATCTAAGGACAACTCCCTTGGTATACACTTTTGGTAAGGAACCTGGAGAAACTCTTCACAGGCTGTAACACCCTTTGCAGTCTGCAGCACAGACAGTGTTGTGGACAAGCCAGTACCAGAAACACCGCCAGGCACTAGACAAGCCAGGCACAGAATTACCAGCAGACAGTGTTGTAGACAAGCCAGAGACAGAAACACCACCAGACAGTGTTGTAGACAAGCAAGTACCAGAAACACTACCAAACAGTGTTGTAGACAAGCAAGTACCAGAAACATCACCAGACAGTGATGTAAACAAGCCAGTACCAGAAACACCACCAGACAGTGTTGTAGACAAGCCAGAGCCAGAAACATCACCTGACAGTGTTGTGGAGCCAGTACCAGAAACACCACCAGACAGTGTTGTAGAGCCAGTACCAGAAACACCACCAGACAGTGTTGTAGACAAGCCAGAGCCAGAAACATCACCTGACAGTGTTGTGGAGCCAGTACCAGAAACACCACCAGACAGTGTTGTAGAGCCAGTACCAGAAACACCACCAGACAGTGTTGTGGACAAGCCAGAGCCAGAAACACCACCAGACAGTGTTGTAGAGCCAGTGCCAGAAACACCACCAACAGTGTTGTATACAAGCCAGTAACAGAAACACCACCGGACAGTGTTGTAGATAAACCAGTACCAGAAAAACCACCAGACACTAGACAAACCAGTACCAGAAACACCACCAGACAGTGTTGTAGAGCCAGTACCAGAAACACCACCAGACAGTGTTGTAGACAAGCCAGAGCCAGAAACATCACCTGACAGTGTTGTGGAGCCAGTACCAGAAACACCACCAGACAGTGTTGTAGAGCCAGTACCAGAAACACCACCAGACAGTGTTGTGGACAAGCCAGAGCCAGAAACACCACCAGACAGTGTTGTAGAGCCAGTGCCAGAAACACCACCAACAGTGTTGTATACAAGCCAGTAACAGAAACACCACCGGACAGTGTTGTAGATAAACCAGTACCAGAAAAACCACCAAACACACACAAGCCAGTATCAGAAACACCACCAGACAGTGTTGTAGACAAGCCATGACCATGCAATTCTCCCCAATGAGCAACATTTGTGCAACCTCTGTATCTACCAGTGTCACTTCTTCCTGATCTAAGGACAACTCCCTTGGTATACACTTTTGGTAAGGAACCTGGAGAAACTCTTCACAGGCTGTAACACCCTTTGCAGTCTGCAGCACAGACAGTGTTGTGGACAAGCCAGTACCAGAAACACCACCAGACACTAGACAAGCCAGGCACAGAATTACCAGCAGACAGTGTTGTAGACAAGTCAGAGACAGAAACACCACCAGACAGTGTTGCAGATGAGCCAGTACCAGAATCACTACCAGACAGTGTTGTAGACAAGCCAGAGACAGAAACACCACCAGACAGTGTTGTAGATGAGCCAGTACCAGAAACACCACCGGACAGTGTTGTGGAGCCAGTACCAGAAACACCACCAGACAGTGTTGTAGACAAGCCAGAGCCAGAAACACCACCAGACAGTGTTGTAGATGAGCCAGTACCAGAAACACTACCAGACAGTGTTATAGACAAGCCAGAGCCATAAACATCACCTGACAGTGTTGTGGAGCCAGTACCAGAAACACCACCAGACTGTGTTGTAGACAAGCCAGAGCCAGAAACACCACCAGACAGTGTTGTAGAGCCAGTACCAGAAACCCCACCGGACAGTGTTGTAGATAAACCAGTACTAGAAAAACCACCAAACACACACAAGCCAGTTTCAGAAACACCACCAGACAGTGTTGTAGACAAGCCAGAATCACCACCAGACAGTCTTGTTGACAAGCCAGTACCAAAAACACTCCCGGACAGGTTTGTATACAAGCCAGTACCTGAAACGCCACCAGACAGTGTTGTAGACAAGCCAGTACTAGAAATACCACCAGACTGTGTTGTAGAGCCAGTACCAGAAACACCACCGGTCAGTGTTGTAGGCAAGCCAGAGCCAGAAACCCTAACGTACAGTGTTGTAGATAAACCCGTATCAGAAAAACCACCAAACACTACACAAGCCAGTATCGGAAACACCACCAGACAGTGTTGTAAACAATCCAGAGCCAGAAACCTCACCAGACAGTGTTCTAGATAAACCAGTACCAGAAAAACCACCAAACACTACACAAGCCAGTATCAGAAACACAACCAGACAGTGTTGTAGATAAACCTGTAACAGAAACACCACCAGACACTAGACAAACCAGTACCAGAAACACCACCAGACACTAGACAAGCCAGTACCAGAAACACCACCAGATAGTGGTGTAGACAAGCCAGAGCCAGAAACACCACCAGACAGTGTTGTAGACAAGCCAGTACTGAAATACCACCAGACAAGAGATAAACCAATACCAGAAGCACCACCAGACACTGTTGTAGACACACCAGTACTGAAACACCACCAGACACTACCAGACAGTGTTGTAGACAACCCAGTACCAGAAACACCACCATACAGTGTTCTATACAAGCCTGTACCAGAAACACCACCGGAAAGTGTTGTTGAGCCAGTACCAGAAACGCCAGTACCAGAAACACCACCAGACAGTGTTGTAGACAAGCCAGAATCACCACCAGACAGTCTTGTTGACAAGCCAGTACCAAAAACACCCCCGGACAGGTTTGTATACAAGCCAGTACCTGAAACGCCACCAGACAGTGTTGTAGACAAGCCAGTACTAGAAATACCACCAGACTGTGTTGTAGAGCCAGTACCAGAAACACCACCGGTCAGTGTTGTAGGCAAGCCAGAGCCAGAAACCCTAACGTACAGTGTTGTAGATAAACCCGTATCAGAAAAACCACCAAACACTACACAAGCCAGTATCGGAAACACCACCAGACAGTGTTGTAAACAATCCAGAGCCAGAAACCTCACCAGACAGTGTTCTAGATAAACCAGTACCAGAAAAACCACCAAACACTACACAAGCCAGTATCAGAAACACAACCAGACAGTGTTGTAGATAAACCTGTAACAGAAACACCACCAGACACTAGACAAACCAGTACCAGAAACACCACCAGACACTAGACAAGCCAGAAACACCACCAGACAGTGTTGTAGACAAGCCAGTACTGAAATACCACCAGACAAGAGATAAACCAATACCAGAAGCACCACCAGACACTGTTGTAGACACACCAGTACTGAAACACCACCAGACACTACCAGACAGTGTTGTAGACAACCCAGTACCAGAAACACCACCATACAGTGTTCTATACAAGCCTGTACCAGAAACACCACCGGAAAGTGTTGTTGAGCCAGTACCAGAAACGCCAGTACCAGAAACACCACCAGACAGTGTTGTAGACAAGCCAGAGCCAGAAACCCCACCGGAGAGTATTGTAGAGCCAGTACCAGAAACACCACCAGTGTTGTCGAGCCAGTACCAGAAATACCACCAGACACTAGACAAGCCAGTACCAGAAACAGCACCGGACAGTGTTGTAGACAAGCCAGTACAAGAAACACCACTGGACAGTGTTGTAGACAAGCCAGAAACACCACTGGATAGTGTTGTAGACAACCCAGTACCAGAAACACCACCAAACACTACACAAGCCAGTACCAGAAACACCACCAGACACTAGACAAGCCAGTACCAGAAACAACACCAGACAGTGTTGTTGATAAACAAGTACCGGAAACACCTCCAGACAGTGTTGTGGACAAGCCAGTAGTAGAAACACCACCAAACACTACACAATCCAGCACCAGAAACACCACCAAACACTACACAAGCCAGTACCAGAAACACCACCAGACTGTGTTGTGTAGAGGCCTGTACCAGAATGACCAACAGACCGTGTTGTAGAAGAGCCAGTACCAGGAACACCGCCAGACTCTAGACATGTCAATACCAGAAACACAACCAGACAGTGTTGCGGACAAGCCAGTACTAGAAACACCCCCAGACACCGGCCGGGTGCGGTAGTGCATGGTTGTTAATGTGATTGGTTAGAAGAAGGATCAGGTTTTAGGACTAAGGCTCAACAAGCAGGAGGGTGGTTTTGAGATCTGACTGAGTACCTTGACGCCGCAGAGGAGTGAATGGCGCTCTGAGCTTCTTAGGGTGTTCATGAAGTGAAGGAGATGACGACGCTGTGAGGCCAATGATGGTGGACTCTTGTGTTCTATGAGGTGGAGAGCGGTACGGCAAATGTTCTGTTTTTTGTAAATGTATGTTTCAAAGCTGTTTATCAGGAGATCCATAATGCACCCCCCCTCAATGCCTTCCTCCAGAAGTGGTGTTGAGCCGGCTGGTGTCTGTGACCCTGACTCCACCCAAGGAACCAGCGCTTGCTCAAGTCCAGCGTGCAGATGGCCGTGAAGGCACCCTCTGTGTTCTGCCCGCTTCTTTGTGACAAGGGGGCGTCTGATGCGGTGCACAACATTTAAAACCCTTTGGGTACCAGAGGGTCCTTTTCTAGCCCTGCAACTCTGGTGGACCCCCTACCTTGGAAGCTCCGTTGCAGCTCTTGGTGACGCCGGAAGGTGCTGGTTTTTTTTCTCCTCCAGCTGGGCCTAAATAAATGGGCCATAAGGCCTCGTTTCTGGAACCTCTCACTTGAATGTAAATGCCACAGAGGGAAACAAACGCACACAGCTTGGCATTTCTTCACAGGTACTTAAGAGAGGCAGCTGTTGCCTTTGTTCTGTCCATCTACATAAGTGCCGACACTGTAAGACTGTCAGAGGGCCTGGCATGGCCCAGTATTTACACAAATAATTTAAATAGCACTCTTTATTTCTTTTATAGCGCTACGTCGTGACGTCTTGTGCTGTGATGGAGGGCGTCGTGATGTCAGTGGCATAGTGTATAACTTGGTCAGTCCCCCCACTTCTTTTTATAGGACTTGTACCTGGTCCGCGACTATCGTCTGTTTTCCGCTTTGGTGGATTTCCCGCCATTAATGTCCTTCTGGGCTGTGAACTCATAGTGACTCCCGAGTGCGCAACGCACGCGCCGCGGCCTGTTAATGAGCCCAGGTGGCTAGTGCGCTGGCCAAGATCTGCAGGCCAGGGGCTCTTGGGAGCAGAAGCAAGGACCGCGTACCTTGTAAAGTAACCGGCGCATGTGTTAATGTAGAGCTTACCTCCATCTCGCTTCCTCCTAGCGACTGTCTCCATGGAGACCGCCCCCAGCTAGGAGGGTTGTCATGCAAAGTTGGAGTTCTGCGATGAAAAGGTACCCGGTGTGGGTAGTTGCCCTGGTAAGGTGTACTGTACTCCATGACTCACGTCCCACGGGGGGCACGGGGGCCTGCCCCCTGCAGACTGCTCCTTAAGACGTGTTACTGAAATGTGTGGCTAGTGAATCCCTAGTGCAGTCTCAAGTGGGTGGGGGTGGCAGAGTGCGCGTGCCGGTGGCGCCTGGCGCGCGCAGCCTTTTCCAGGCCTCTCCCAGGAGGACGGTTTTTCGATGGAGAATTCCACGTGAAACAATGCATTAATTAATTCCAGGCTCATGAGTGACTCGCTGTAATTAAACCTCAATTAGTATTTAAGAATAGGGCCTAATGACGAACGGTGACTGTACATAATGCGCCCTGAGGAGGGGGGGGGGGGGGAGGGGGGCAATGACATTCACATTTACAGAAAAAGGCATTTCTATGAAGCTCATGGGCACGTGCAGTCATTTTTTGTATCTCACATTTGTTCTAATTCCTATGTTTCCCTTGTGTCCGTGTAGTGATAGGATAAATGTGTGACATTTCCTCAGAGTCCCCTTCCCGCCCTTAGTTTGGTATCCGCACATCACAACACACACAGCATGTGGCATAACCGCATCTTAAAATACAGAAAGGTGGCTGTGTGTGTAAAAGCCTGCAGACAGCCCCATATGTCCCACGATTAACAACAGAGGAGAGGTGTCGACAAGGGTCGGTGTGCAAATAGTTAATGGGGTTGAGTCATTGCTGGCTGCCCCCCACCCCCTCCAAGGACTCAACGAAAGCTGAGACCCTCCTTCATCACTCCTTCATCACTGATCACTTAGACACACCCACAGCCCAGCAGTACACCCCAGAGCTGCCACTGGCCCTTTAGACTGGCCCTATAGACTGCAATGCTTCCCATGGACCCCGCCACTTTCCACTATAGGTTCCATACATTCTACCATTCTACACACGCCTACTCCACCCTCTTTGGAATAGCCTTCCACGTCGGTCATTGTCCCTTTCAACCTCAGTATTGGGACCCTCTGTCCCCGTTCACGCCCTAAGGGCTTCTTGGCCTTGATGCCGTCTTTTAATCTCCACCCAGCAGCACTCCTATTGCCTTTAGGCCTGGGCGGTAAACTCCATTCCGCTCGTGGAGTTTGCAGAGTTCTTCCCACTCCGCGGAGCAGAGTTTTTCCTCTCTTGCAGCTTGTCAACATTAAGTTGGGGAGCGTGAGAGAGGAAAATCCAACCACTTCCCGGCGAGATTTCTCAATGTGGGCGGTCACAGCAGGTTGCTATGGCTCTCATTTAGAAACCCACCACTGGCGTTGAGGAGGCTGCCTCTCACGTAGAACATCCACTTGAGCAGCAGAAAGAAGCTGCACCCTCTTGCGCTGTGCATGGTGTAATTCGCGCAGATTTTACAACGCAGGACAAACGACGGTGCTGAAAATCAGCACCAGCAGTGCTACTTATCTCACTCCGCTGCTTGCGGAACTCCGCGGAGCATGACAGAGTATCTTTGTCACTTTGCTGAGATCCGCACAGCTGAACTCTGCGAACTCCGCCCAGGCCTACTCGCCCTAACCGGGGGTTTATCTGTACAGCAACAATAAACTCCACTGCCCCCCTTTTCTGTCTCAGCTTGTGCCTGGCCACTCCCTCTCGTCACACTCTCCTCAGCCAAATATAGTAAGGAAAGCCCCTGATTCTAATACTGAGGTCAGGCACCATAACCCGCACCTCACCCAGCATCAACCCATGTCACTCCGATCATGCCAGCTTGAACATTCTGGGTACTGCTCCACCTACTCCACCCGCCCCCCCCCCTCGTTGCCCCTCCCCTTCTTGCAGACGCAAAGATTCTTCTTCCTCACTCCCCTGTTCCTCGGTCACAAAGTCAATGATCTCTCGCCTCTCTACGCCCTTCATCATTTCACCTGTTTAAAGGTGCCTTGAAACAAGATTTGACAAACCCTGTCCCAGGTGCACATGTGCATCACATGCTCCGCCTGGGACCTCAGCAAAAGCCAGCATGAGAGCATCTTTCCATACATGATGCAAAATAACCCCCACTGCAGAGACCTCAAACACTGTCTGTTAGAAATGGGGGTCTCTAGTTGGCAGAAGTAGGTACCTTTGACCAAGTAGGGGCCCTTGCTTCTAATCAGCGTAAGGGGGCTACCCCTGCTCACCCCCTTGGTAAATTGGCACGAGCAGGCAGGCTTATCTCAGAGGCAGTGTGTAAAGCATTTGTGAACACATACAGTAATACAGTGAAAACACTACAAATGGACACCACACCAGTTTAGAAAAATAAATAAACTTTACTAGACTTAACACAAACCCAAACGACAAAAATCCACAATCCAAATACGACTTTCAAATGATAGAACTAGCGTAGTTCAATGTAGATGGTAAATGCGACACTTTACTCTCAAAGTACCTTGGATGCTTAACGCAACATAAACAAAAGGGTCGCAGGGAAGGTGATGCGTCGGTTCCTTGCTTGGAGGGAGGTGAGGCGTCGGTTTCTCACTGCATTCCGGTTACGATGCGACAAGATGGCGCCTCGATGCGATGCGACGATCCAGTGCGATGCGACAAAATGGCATCTTTGATGCAACAACGTGGATGCGATGCGTGCACGCCCGACGGCCGCGCGGCAAAATTGATGGTTTCTTGAGCCGCGACAGGCCCTGCGACACGCTTCTCCGGTGATGCAACACGTTCCTTCGGCGATGCGATGGCAAACAGCTGCGGCGTCGGCATGCTTCTTCAGCGATGCAATGACAACAGCTGCAGCGGCGACACGCTTCTTCCTCGTTGCGTCACGCTTCCAGCTCCCAGCGGCACGCAGTCTCCAGAGGGCTCAAAACAACAGCAGGCACCTCTCTGCAGGTAGAATTCCCAGCAAGTAAATTGAGGGGGAGCTAGTGGTGAAGTCTTTGTGTCCCTGAGACTTCAGAACAGGAGGCAAGCTCAACTTCAAGCCCTTGGAGATCTTCCTCAAGATGATAAAGCACATACACAAAGTTCCTTTTCTTCTTTCCTTGGCAATGAGTAACCACTCCAGGCCAACCCCAAACAGTCACTATCGCAATGGGCAGTCTCCTCCTTGTCCTTGGTTTCTCTCCTTGGTAAAGGTTCGTCTTGATTCCCAGAAGTGATCTAAAGTTCTGGGCTCTGGGCCCCAATATTTATACTGCAAAATCCTTTTTCCTCTGAAGGCAGAGGGTGTCTGTGCCCAGCCAAAACCAGTTCTGTCTACCTGGTGCAGCTTCCTGGCAGGAGGTGGAGACATAATTATTGAAAGCAGAGCTGGCCCAGGTAGCTGAAAGGAAATCTCCTCCCCCTACTCTCTATTGTATGAAGGCTTAGGCAAGTGAAAGGAAATCTCCTCCCCCTACTCTCTATTCAATCCACGTCCTATTCAGCCCAGCCCTGACTCATCAGGCTATTGGAGCCAAAGCCCTCTCCAGCCCCCTGTCACTCACAAACCAGGCATGGAATACACAAACCTAGCAGAGGCATACTGGATGGTTAGGCAAGAAAATACCTAGTTTCTAAAAGTGGTATTTTCAAACACAGAATGGAAAAATCATCCACACTAAAAGATGTATTTTAACATTCTGAGTTCAGGCATACTAAACTTTATTTTCCTATCTTGTTCCTAGGGTCAGTTATGTTTATAAGATGTTATAATTAAACTGCCCATTCTGGCCTAAGGGAACGTATAGCCATTGTGAAAAACGAAATGGGCTGTAATTCACTATCAGGACATGCCACACACACCAGGGCATGTCCTACATGTCACATACAATGCACCCTGCCAACAGGTGTACCTTGGGCCTATCTTAGGGGTGACTAACATGTAGAAAAGGGAAGGTTTAGGGACTGGCAAGTGTTTGCACTTGCCAAGTCGACATGTCAGCCCCAGACTGCACACAGGCTCTGCAATGGCAGGCCTGAGCCACACTTTACAAGCTGCTTCTGTGGGTGGCACAACCAGTGCTGCAAGCCCACCAGCAGCATTTGATTTACAGGCCCTGGGCACACATGGTACACTGTACTAAGGTCTGACAGGTAAATCAAATAAGCCAATCATGGAGTCACTAATCCATTACAACAATTTAAAATAGGGAGCACTTGCACTTTGGCACTGAATAGCAGTGGCAAAGCGCCCAAAGCATCTAGACCAGCAAAAACATAGCAACATTTTTAGGAGGCAACAGCAAAAAAATGGAAGGGAGACCCACACCAATGGTGCCAGGTCTAACACTGTCCCTGATCACAACACCGCACCGCATCAGACCACTTCCAAAGTCCCTTCAACACCACCCGGAGCGACTTGCCTGTACCTCCATCACACACCAACCACCACTGCGTAACTTGCCTGTACCACTACCACACTCCAACATCCACTGCACAACTTGCCTGTACCACTACCACACTCCAACATCCACTGCACAACCTGCCTGTACCACCATCACACACCAACCACCTCTGCGTAACCTGCCTGTACCACCACCACACTCCAACCACCACTCTGTAACCTGCCTGTACTACCACCACACACCAACCACCACTGTGTAACTTGCCTGTACCACCACCACTACACTCCAAGCACCACTGCGTAACCTACTTGTATCACCACCAAACTCTAACCACCACTGTGCAACCTGCCTGTACCACCCCCACACTCCACCCACCACTGCGTAACCAGCCTGTACAACCTCCACTATGTAACCTGTCTGTACCACGTTCATACACCAACCACCACCACTGTGCGACCTGCCTGTACCACCATAAGACTCCATCACAGAGTAACCTGCCTGTACCACCATCAGACTCCACCCACCACCACCTGGGTGTATATCACAAGCGCCACTCACACTGTTTGACTGCATCATACGCTCTTCAAAGGCCACTACTGTTCATGAAATCCTGCCGACACTACATGGCGCTGCAGCATCCGTCACCCACACTTCTCTGCTCTCAGACTATACCAGCAGAGCTCACCACTTGAATGGTCATCTCCTCTGCCTTGTGCTCCATCAGAACCCTTCAGCTTAGGAGCCTTCAACGTCTTCGAAAACACCCCTCTGCCTCAACGCTCTCTTGAGCCCTCAGCCCTTGTATGGCTTCTGGTGCACAGTGGTGAAGCCTTTTCTTAAAATGACCCTCATCTGGGGTCTCTCTACTCCTGACTTACACACCACACCATTCCACCATTTTGTGACTATAAGTTTGAAGCACCTTCTTTCCACCATTCCTACTCTGCATCTCTCTTCCAGTAGACTCCTCAACCCTCTCCTGTCTGCATTCCATTCCACCGATGCAGCACTCACGCCTCTGACTTCACCGAGCAGCCAATCCCAACCCTTTGTCCCCATTTTAGGGAGCTGGCTCTCTAAATTGTTCACTAAAATGAAGTTCACTGTGCCGAGAGTCCAGTGCATCCCAGACTGGTACACCGAGGTTAAAGCAGATAATTCTAACGCTCTTTTTGTGGTAGTGTGGGCGAGCAGTCAGGCTTATCAGGGGGTAGTGGTAAGCATTTGTTGTACTCACAGAGGCACTAAATGAGACACACACTCAAGAATAAATCCAAGACCAAATTATAATAATAACATCGATTTTTATAATATTTCAGACCAATAACTATGTTCTACGGTAAGTACTTTCCATGTTATGAATTTTTCAAGTTCGCAAAAGAAATACTGTTGTACGCAATTACGCACAATAGAAATACATGGGAAAAAATAGGAAAAAGCACGTAAAATCATACGGTGGGATCTCGTGGTTCACCTTCTGGATTTGGGAAATTATCAAGGCCAGAGCCAATGTTCCAGCAGCAGAAGATCCTGTGCGTCCCATATTCAGCCAGGAGCAGGGTATAAAGGGTGTTGGTAGCAGGCGCTATGAAGAAGGGGGCCACCTGAAAACACATGCCACAGCTGGACTTAAAGGTAAGTCCGGGGAGGTCCCACTTGGGGGAGCAGGTTGCAAGGGCATTGGAACAGTGGGAGCACAGCTGATATGTCATTACAAAGTCCGGGAGGACTGGGTGCAGAGCAGGCAGGGCAGCCAAGCGTTGTGCTTCGAGAATGTACTTGGCGTCAGGAGCAGGCAGGTTGCAGGGGTGATTCTGGACAGCTGGGCCACTCATGAAGTGGGTCTCAGGGGTCTCGACATCCTTCGATGGGGGCTTGCTTCCTGGGCAGTTGGAGTCTGGATTAAACTCTTTGTTTTGGTTGCAGGGGGTCTGGTACCCTGGGTATTGGTTTGGCACGTCTCCAGTAGGTCTTGGCATCTTCACACTTGGTGGGGAGATAGATCTGACCCTCTGGAGCTGATGTGCCTCTTCTTCCTTTGGTGCTGTGTCGGAGTCACCGGGGAGCAACAAATCGGTAAACCAAACTTCGTGGTTCGGTTCCAGCAGGCTGCAGGGGTGAAGCTCCTCTACTCCAAGGGTGGTTCTCAGTAATTTGTCGAAGGCTGGATTGCTCCAGAGATCTTGGAGGCCTCACAGTTGCAGGACGAGACAGCAGGCCGCAATGGTTAAGTCCTGGAAGCAGCAGGCAGGTGTTTGGCACCAATATTTTCAGTAGGTAGTCGGTTCTCGGTTTGCAGCTCTTCTTTGTCCATTGCTCTTCTTAAGTCGGTCAGATCTGAAGTTCAGGCCCAGGGATGCCATCTAAGTACTACAATTAGGGGTGTTATAGGGGGAGACAGGTAGTAGCCAATGGGATACCTACCTCAAGGGTGTTTCTACCCTCTATGTGGCCACTTCTTTTGGAGAGGGAGCACAACCTTGACCCTAATTCACTAATTACCTCTCACACAAGATGGGGGAAACTGAAAAGTGGGATCCACATCACCTGCCTCATCTTAGGGGTGGAGATGGCTGAATGTGGGCCCACCTCTTAATCTAATTAATTCTCCCACCTGTCTTCCCACCAAAAGGGGAGCAGGACAGGTGGTTTTGCATCCTCCACTACCTGGAGCTGCCTGGGTCACATTTCAAAAGCAGCATCACCTTTGAAGCTTCCTGCATTGGAATGGCATTGTTGCAGGCCTCTGAGAGTGAAGGCTCTCACCCCATGATGTCAGAAACCTGTCTGGTGGCAAGCTGGCTAAAACTAGTCAGAGACCACACCAGTGTTTTGTAGGTTTTCAGGGGACCCTCTAAGGTGTCCTCTTTGTGTATTTATTAATAAATACGACACTGACATCAGTGAGGATTTATTAAGACAAGATGTTTGGTATCAAATGTCCATGGGTACAGCAAAACCACCATAGAGCTAGGAAACCCATAATGACAAGTATCCAGCCCATGTACTCTCCATGGCTTCCCTGTGCACTTACAATATCCAAGAATGGCTCAGATATTGTAGGGTCATCTCTCCTCATGCAGATATGTTCGCACATGGGATATAGTGCACCCTGCCTTAGGGCTGTAAGACCTGCATTCGGGGTGACTTACCTATATCTCAGGCAGTGTCTGAGGGCGTGGCGCACAGGGCGGTCTGCCATGTCGACTCTTCAATTTTCTCTACACCAAGACATGCAGCCTGCAGTGGCAGTTTGCATGGTCTTGGTGAGGGGTCTCTAAGGTGGCATAATTTGTGCTACAGCCCTAGTGAGCCCTCTTCAGTACCCAGGCCCCAGGTACCAGGGGTACCATTTATTTGGGATTTGTAGGGGTTGCTGAAATTGTGCCAATTGTGGCACAGTTTTGAGGAAAGAACACTGGTACTGAGAACCTGTTTAGCTGTTGTCCCTTTCCCCTGTGATGACGCAGCGTCACCATCACTTACTTGCGCTTAGTATGTTAACCTGTAACCTACATAACCACAGCTTACATGATTGTCACATGATTTAGTCATTGTTTCAGCATATTATTTCTCTCATTATCCAATGTGTTGCTTATATTCAGGGTTAGCAGTTTCAATGAATCATATATTCTGAGTAACTTGAGTTTGCCTGTGGGCCATTTAACATTGACATAGGTAGGCCCAGGTGCCTTCCCCATCTCTGAAATGAACGCTGCATTTCTGCATGCTGTGCATAACACATCATCTGTTACAGATACACCCTGTGCTCACTTGGAAATGTTCTTCTTTGTTAGCTTACAGTCTGAAGGCCAAAGGGAATCAATGAGTTCGTTTGTACAGTGATTTCAGCCCCTGTACGGGGTAAGAAAGTGAGAAAGTGCATACTCCTTTGTGAGATACTGTGAAGGTCGCTATGAGAGAAGTTGTCATTGTATTATCTGTGAGAAGAAGGCTGACACCAAGTACAGAGAGAACACTGGGTTTGATTGGTTCCTGCCTGAGGGGATCTGAAGAATGTATTGCTTGGTTGGATCTCATGTTTTAATTGTGTGAAGCTCGTTAGTTAGATCACTTGCCCCGCCCACCTTTGCAGGCCGATGTTCTATTCCTCCACTATCCACACAAACAAAAGGCCCCCAGGGACATGAACCCAACCACACAGGTACCTGCTCGCCAGGCGCAGTCAAATATGTCGCCATCACAAACCGTGGCAATCTTGGCCCAGGGACAAGGGGCAGGTAGTAAGACACAGGATCTACCAAGGATGGAGATGACACCCGTTGTAAATCGAGAGAGCACCAGCACGTCCGAAACAGGAGCAAAATATTACAACTGACGGGAGCAGTGCAAGAGCTGAACCACAAACAGCTCCAAGAACACAGACGCAGTTGAATGTAAACCTCACCCAGTGGCACCTGGCTGCGAAATCACCCACATCACCTGGTCAGACGCAGGCATAGCACCTCCGGTCTGGCTATATGGGGAACACATTTCTTTGTGGGGTATTGACATGAGGAAAGCAGAACCCATCTGCTACCCAAGCCTACTCCTCATGCAATCACCGGCACCTGTGGAAAAACAGAGTGCACAACAAGGGCTGCGAAGGGGGGCAATTGGACCCACCCTGATAGAAGCCACCAGGGAAAATCTACAATTATCAGATTGCTACCCCCCTCCCCCACAGGGCAGAATTTCACATTGCTGGTGTTCAATCCATACATTCTCCCGGGCAAGAAGACCAAGGGCCCGATTCACAAAGGTAAACTGAGATGAAAGTCTAACTTTACGACTTCCGGTATTCACAAAGGGTATTTATGAGTAGTAAAGTGTAACTTTTGTCTCAGTTAAACGTAAGTTTTGGTCTTAAGTTTAACTGAAACCAAAAAGTTAAACTTAAGCACAAAACTTAAGTTTAACTGAGACAAAAGTCTAGCTTTACGACTCGTAAATGCCCTTTGAGAATGTTGAAAGTCGTAATGTCAGACTTTCGTCTCAATTTACCTTTGTCAATCTTTCCTCAAACCTCTAAAAATTGAGATGCTGACCGACCTGCTTAAAACCTTAATATCCACTCATCCATAAGCTCATATAGTGCTCTCAGGAGGGTTTAACATGAACCTACTCCGAGGCTCGCACAAGAAGCCCCCTCCCCACATGCCGCAAATAAACCACAGCTACGCCAGAACAGATCAGAATGGAAAGGACTGCATTAGGGCCGTGGAAGCCATGAGGCTATACACACTCAACAGGAGTTCACATTGCAATCAGCCTGCAGCATATAAGAGACTGACATATAGAGCCAACTCCATCCTTGATCACACCCTGGCAGAACCAGACCTGTTCCCATGGATCAACAACTTCGCCACAATTCCCGGAGCCGAAGTGATCATTTCGCCCAAACCCTTGTAATTAACATAATACCTCCAAGGGCACCAGCGGCAATTGGTCTATTCTCGTTGTCACAAACCTTCAATCTGAGGCACCTCACATGGAAAGATGGGGAGATAATCCTTGGAACCCACTGCTATTCATTGCTCAAGTGCATGTGCTCTCTCCTTTAAACATGGTATGATTGATTTACACCTGTCTGGCACATTTAATTTACTTGTAAGTCCCAGGTTCAGTGGTATGCCATATACTCAAAGCCTGTAAATTAAATGCTACTAGTGGGGCTGCAGCGCTGCTTGTGCCACCCATAGAAGTAGCCTTTCAATCCTGTCTAAGGCCTCTTCCACTGCAGGGACTGCTTCAGCAGTTTACTGCCACCGTGGCTTGGCTTTTAATCTTACTTGCCAAGCCTGAACCTCCCCTTTTACTGCATATAGGACACCCCTAAGGTAGGTATCCCTATTGGCAGGGTGCTGTGCAGGTAAAAGGTAGGAAATGGGTCTTCATTGTGTGGTATGTCCTGGTAGTGACAAACTGCCTATTTGGTTTCTCACTACTTCGAGGCCTGCTCCTCTCTTAGGTGTGCATTGGGAATTATCTGGTACGTTTTTCAGTGGTAATTTCTGATCAGAAAGGCGTAGCGTAGCCATGGTTAGTATGTTTCTAATAGTGGTGATAAATCCTGCTTATTGGTGACGGTGGATTTTTTATTACTAATTTACAAATACCACTTTTAGAAAGTGTATCAATGACTTTAGGCAACCCAATATACACTTGAAGCTTAGGTGATAAAGTTAAACAGGTAAACAGGGATTCATTCAAAAAATGTTTTCTTCAAAAACTCAATGTATTTTCTAGAAAGTGACAACATCTGACAACATAAAATAATTAAATCAAAACTTACACAATACATTCAGAAAATAAATTACAGTAACCGGTTGTATCGAAAATAATTTGATATATATTCAAAATGCAAAAAACAGGTGTTCAAAAGCAAACAATTGTCACGTACATAGATAACAGAGATCACAGATGAATCGAAGATGGAAGTATACTGGTCATCAATGTATAAATACCCATCTTCACACAATCAAAAATTTAGTCTGTCCTGTACACAGGATTCAAGACTGAAAAAGTAATCTAATTGAACAATAACTAAAAGGAAGAATGGGTTATTCATCGATATTTCGGTCTTCATCGCAATGTGCCAATGAGACCATCTTGTGGACATAAATGGATCTTGTGACATTCCTCGATCCTTGGTCGATAATTTCAAGGTCGGCACAATATATATCAAATAGGTCTCTTCAGTGGTACACAGAAGTAGACTTCAATTCGAAATTAAGTGACCTCTCATGGAGGGAGTGAATTTTAGTACATTACACGTTCTTCACATTCCAGCCGTGGCATTTGTCAGACGGTCCCACTCAGGATCCACAAACATTGGAAACCTTGCAGGCATTTTCACCTGTTTTAACTTTTAGAAAGTGGTCATTTCTATGTGTTTATGACTCTTTGAGCTTTGTCGCCCACAGAGGGCTCCTTTACACCCTGCTGATGTCTAGAGCCAGAACTAGTATTGAATTGGGGGTGTTGTGCCCGTCAAAAAGTTCTTTTGATGGTACCTCCATATAAAATACATTTTTAGTATAACAACAGCCACTCCGATGCCATGATTTTAGACACTGCATGGGACTTGTAACCAGACGGTGCAGGCTCTACATACTACCCCAGGGGACTGCTGTGCAGCTAGGAAGACCACCACGTGGACTTTGCTTTGTTGTGCTGACCTTTCTGGAAGGACTGCCTCTTTGCCCACAAGGACCCTGTGGGCTGGCCTGATGCCCACATTCCTGCTTGCGTGTCCCCCAGTGCTCTCCATAGAGTGCTGTTTGTGCCACTCATCTCTGCCAGTGTGCGGGGTGAACATTTGTTGGTAAGGGACCTGTGGAGACCTCCCTTTTCCCAAAAGGAAGTTTCCTGGAGCAGCACGTCCTGTTTAATGAAGCGCGTGATGAGTGCTTTAGTTTATTTATTTGTAGAGTTTTATATAGCGCTGACTTTGACCCGAGGGCATCAGGGCGCTTTACAGAGATTCACACATGAAGCCAAGTGCCCGCAGGCTGGTCAGGTGCTCAAGGGGGTGGATTTAGGTATTTGTTAGAGAGTAAATTATGCTTCATTGATCTTTCCCCGCTGAGGAGCGCGAGGTGAGCGCATCCTGTTTTAACAAGCATGTGGGGTGCGCTTTCTGCTTCAGTAGTCCCCCTACGGCAGGGAGTACGTGGAGTGTGAGGCGATCTGGTGACAGCATTCGTGGTGCCAAAGGGAGAGTCCCGTGTCTCGAAGACGCTCTGGTTGGCCTGGCCCAGTTCCATCATGAGGGTGAGGGCTGCTACAGACTCCCCGGAAGGGACAGAGCCTCCGGCCAGAGCCCCGCAGGGTCCCTTAGGAGTGTAGGGTCATGCCCAGCGACTGGTGGTGTGGGCGCTCCCTGTAGCCGCACATTGCAGATGGTTACCGCTTTGCCAGTCTGCATGCGGGGGACCCAGTGCAGTTCTTCTCACCCTCGTGGAATAATCTGAACTGTCGCATTCACATGCGAGAGCGATGGTTAGTAGTTGTTTTGGCAGCGATGCCAGGGGCGATGGGTGGTGCAAGCTGCAGTGGCCTCCTGGTCTGAGCCCTGGCACTTAACATTTTACAAATTAAGTTACTGCTCCATAGGTGTATACCTTCACGTCCCAGGAGGCGTAGGTTGGGGGCACTTTGCCTCTGGTATTTCAGTACGCGGTGGTGCCGGACGAGGTCTCCTTGCACCGTTGCCTACATTGATGCCTCCCCCACTCATGTTACGGAGGTCCCGACTAGGAACTCGGTGTCCGATGAGACACTGGGATTACTGTCTTTTCCATTGTAGGAGCTCTACTAGACAGTGCTTTAAATGGGAAAAAATAAGTGCAGGCACTCATTAAATTGAGCTAGGGGCGTGGCTATTGGGCGGGGTTAGAGGCGGAGTGAGACATGGTGTTACAAACACTTCTGTTGAGTATTCGTTTTGCCCTTGCATTGCCCTGGATAGTGGTCTCAAACTTCCCACACGCGCAGATCAACTGCTAAAACCCTGAATGTGCCCAGCCATCAACCCTACTATTATCACTCTCTGGCTAATAATCAATGTCTAGGACAGGAGAGACTCTGGCACTTACACAGGTTGTAGGATAGAAAATAACATGAAAGAAATGTCTGAATAAAAACAAAATGTGTCAACTCGTTACACAGAATTAAAGCCAAACACCAAATGTTCACATTTTCTTGTTTTGTAAGATTTGCAGCTTCTTAATATTATAATAGTTCTACTGTTCCTGCCTGCTTGCATTTGGAGCAATCCTTATGTATTCAAGAGTGCACACACACAAACAATATCATTCCACGCATTTCTTTTCGACTACCTGCTGATTCTCTTCCTCTAAGAGTTTGTTTCTCTCTCAGAGACAAAGATACACTCTATCTGTTTTCACATCTCTAAACTTGTGATCCTTCCCGCACTCACTTCTCTCCCGTTTGTAGCTAATTCTGTCCCACTCTTTACCCCAATTGTATTCTAATCTGCCATCTCTGCGCCTCTCTTCTACTTTCAATAGCCTTCTGGATCTGTCCCCTATCGATCTGCCCTTCTCACTTCTGCCTCTTTATCTTTTCCTACTTTAAACTCTCTGCTCCTTCCACCTCACTCTTCACCTTCACTCACCCCCATTCTCCCGCCTTTCCATCGACAGGAGGCCCCACGCACGGCCGTAGAGCTTACAGTGGCAGACAGGCTCCCGAGCGCGTGCAGAGTCCAGCAGGATAGAGGTCAGGGGAAGAACAACACTGGCCTCCCATGAGGAGGTCCTTTGACCTCCTCCTGCCTCACCCGGGCACCAGGGAGGTCACTTAGGCCAATTTCACCCCTGCCCATCATGAACTCAATGTCCCAGCAGGCGGGGTGGGGGTGGATTTGACAGTCAGACCCCAGTGGGAGGCCAGGTGGTGAAAATGGCTCTTTTTACCTGGGTTCCTCCTTGGCCGGTCAGGCAGAGGCCCTCGCCAATGTCCCAAACACTAACAGGAGGACCCAGAATCGACACCTGGCAGGGGGGTGGTGAGGATAAGGAGAGCTTCCATTTGGGTGGGAACGAAGCAGAGGCCCTTTGCCCTTTTGGCTTCAATAGGCCGCCACAGCTGAATAATACTGACGGACGGCAAACGTGCTGCCAAAACATACGGCTCACAGTTGGCCGTCGGGCTCCAGTCCAGTGCCCAACTCATCAATCTGATCCTGAGTACCGGTACTCTCCTTGACAGTGGAGAAGTGCCGGTACTCGGCTTGGTAAAAATAAGAAGTGTTGGTACTCAGTACCGGTGAATGCCGGCCCATTTAAAGCACTGCTACTAGAGGATAAAGGAATTCTCGCAAGATGTAGGGAGAGGAGGAGGGCAGCCCAGGGATGCCGCAGTACAGGTCAGTGACTTTATTTCTTTTTAAATTACATTTTAAGTATTTTGTATTAGGAGGGGCTGGGGGCGGGTTGCGGGGTTCCACGGCGTTTTTTCCCAACTCCGTGGACCTCCGCGTAGTGGCACTACGCCAGCTCTGCCCAGGGTTACTTAAAACCCATTTGGCTCAAGTGGAGAGCGACCCCTGCAGGCTGCAACAGGAATAACTAGGATGCCATTGCTTCCACAACGCAGATTACATCCTCCTGCTCAGCCAAACGCTGGTAGGTTTGCAGCGCCTAATTGACCGACTGAAAACCGACTCCTGAGCTGGTGGACTGTTTTGAGAGTTCCTTCAACAAGGCAAAGCCACATTTTTTATGGCAGGCAAAGAGCCATGTGTTAGAATCGGTCAAATTATATAAGTACTTTAGCGTTTGTAATGTTCTTAATAAAGAGGGACACGCAGGTAAAGCTCAGTCAGCATGGAGGTTTATTTCTCAACACCTCAGCCATCGGTAGCCAGTGAGCAACTGACTCCTAGAAAACCCCCACAACACCAAACAGTGTTCTATATTCCATAGTTCCTTGAACGAGGAACAGGAAGAAGGAGAACACCACACATCTCCCTTCCAATAATAAATAAAGAGAAATGTACAGGTACGTAATACAGAAACAAGAGTAACAAGCCTTAGCATGAAATTAACAGAAAAGAGACTAGTTGACATAATCTTTCAAATAAAATGGCAAAGTAGTCTTCCGTCCACTTCTTCTAGGCTCTGAACAGAACTTAGAACGAGAGACACCAGGATTGGTGATGCAGCGCGCGCTACGAAATTCGCTTTATTTATTTAATTGTTTACTTACCTCCAATTATCCATATTCCGGTGTGTAGTAGGGATGTACCGTATTTATAGGAATATGGCACACCCCTGTGCCCTCCCCTGCGCAGAATGTAGTACACATGGAAAGAGCAAACAAACAAGGAGAAATAAAAGTAATTCTCCTTGTTGCAGCACTTTAATGCCTCCCCTGGAAAGGCGTAATTTTTTGGCGCTGCCTCGGATTTACAGATCCTGGTAAATCTGGGGCGCTGTCAAAAAGTCATGAGTGTTGCGTGGGAACACCCACAGCAACAGCCATGACATGCCCCTTTCACAGAGTGCTGCATTAAAGTCGGCCATATTTACAAGGCCGTGTGAAGTCATGCAAAATGGCTTTGCGTGGCTTTGTAAATATCGGCCAGCACACAGCGCCACAGGAGCATCATAAAAAATGAGGCTCAGGTGGCACTAGGGGCTTGTAAATATGCCCCCTAGTCTCTTTGGACACGTTACTCTATGTCATCTGGTTCAAGGAGGAGAGCGCTGAGGTCCAAAAGGTTCAGAGTACCTGTTCCATGCCCCAAACATCAGGACTCATTAGTTCTTCACTTCCTGAATCCATATGTCATCGTTAGAACCTGATTCTTACCCCACAGCGACAAAATGGCTTGCTTGGCAGCTATTGGGCCCTATTATGTATAGGACACACTTTCCCTATCTGCGCCAGATGCACCTTTAAACAGGTGTGCCGGATGCAAACAGGGAAAGTGTGTCGTATTACATAGAATGCGCTGTCCCGGGGCAGCTGCACAGTCAAGCTGCCCCAGGGGCAGCGCATTCAGGTGAAAAACGGAGCAGCTTTGAAGCAGCCGCTCTGTGTTTCAACGTGCAGGCGGCAAACTGCCTGTACTTTTAAAGGGGATTAGACATCCCCTTGCAGGCGGGAGCACTGAGTGACTGCACCCACATGCAAGGGAATGTCTAGGGGGTTCGTAGAACCCCTTTCCTCCATCCAGAGGGCTGCCATCAGGCGGCGCACTGACATTGTGCCACCTTTTATGTGGCACCCTGTCGGTACACCGCCGGATAGCTTCTTTGCCTCTGTGCCCACGTCTATAATACAGCACGGGTGCAGAGGCAAATGGATTCTCTCATTTGCATGAAGCCACCCCCATGCAAATGACAGCATGCCCTCTTGAGAATGCGCTGGCGCTGCATGTGCATCCGTGCTTTCAGTATTACAGAAGGTGCTGTACAAGCGTCTGTGGCCCCTTCTGCAATTCCAAAGTGCCCTGGGGCGTGCATAGCAGGTGCATACACCTGTTGCGTCCCCGGACACTTTGTGTAATATGGCCCAATAAGGGATGCAAGTAGCCATTGCTATGAAGGAGTGTGGGAGTGAATATCTTGAGCTTGGCATCCCATGCGTATTGTATCACTCCCCCCCCTTCCTGCTACCTCTTGAGCTCCCTCTGGAATATGCACCACTCATGTCTCTAATCTTGGGTAGCCCCATGGGCTATTGACGTAAGTCCTGCCTAATCACCCACATCCTCTTCAGCAAACCTCGGTATGTCTCATCGAATGAGTGGAGATTAGCTGGTGTGGAGGGTAACATGCAGAGGATGTGACAGGTCGTCTCTTTCCCCCATGCATGTTAAGTATAATTATTCCCTCAAGAGAAGATTTCCTGCCACTCCTTGGTGTCCAACGCTGGGTTTCGCTTCCTTTCCCAATGCACTTGGATTGGGCTGCCGAGAGATTGGGATCCAATAGAGGATAGAGACTAAGGGCCGAGTTGTATCTTGGCAGAGGGCATACTTCGTCGCGATGGCAACGAAGTATGCTTTTCATCAAGATAATGGTGCACCCTCTAATTTTCGATGCGGGCAGACCATAGGCTGATTCTTGCATAAACTACTCCACCAGGAATGCGAAAACTGTTTGGTGCCGGGCTCTGTCCTGCTGGGTGATCCCTGCACCAAGCAGTGAAATGGACCGCCGTGACGGAGGTTCCTGCTAATGCTCTATAAATGACAGCCAGCTTGGTGGTCATTGACAAATCAGGGGGCGGTACCTCCACCAGGGCGATGGAGTAGTTTGCTCCGTTGCCTTGGTGGAACCACGGGCCATCTGCCGGGAAATAAATCTGGCCCAAAATTACTTCCAGAGGACAGGAATTGAAGGAACCTCTAAAAGGGCGTAAATCCCTCGGCATGTTCTATGGGACGTCATATTATATCTTTATTTGTCGTCCATTCATATTCTGCAGCACCATGGCACTGTCAGAAAGCTCATTAGTTAACCTAAGAATGGTGGGAATCGAAGTGTGGCGTGCTAGGGAGACCTGGCGGCAGCAGGTGGAGACGACTCTTGGCGTAGGGTGGGAGGTAGGACACTCCAGGCCTTGGCGGTCTCCAGATCTGAGTGTTCCGCTCTTAGGAGCCTCAAGCAGGTCTCGTTGTGCAGAGCACAGTGCACAACAGGGTGGGTGACAGATGCATATTAAAATAAAAAACCAGGGTGGATTTATAAATGATACTGTGCGCAATGGGCATGCACTTAAATAGTACTGCTGCACGTGGGGAGTTAGTGCATGTTACTCAGGATGGGGCCAATGTGGTCTAGGCAGAAGAGGCTGTAGATAAGATGTGCAGTAGTGTTTAGAGCTAGTTGGATTGGATTTGCTAGTTTGAGGAGGGAGCCTAGATAGACAGAGGTCCCAGAGGCCAGCCTAGAGTGGACTGGTGCTTTTACTCCGAGACTTACTGGGAAGCAAGCATCAATTTTAGAATTCCAAGTTAGCGGGCGGAGTTTGCCGGTTTGGGAGGTTGTCCCATCTGGCCAGAAATCAGAGGACAAGTTGTTTGGTCGTTTTTCTTAATTAGTGGCTCAACTTCGTGTGGGTTTAACTTCAGAAGTTTCGTTGTCGATCCACCATCGGATGGGTGCAAGACAAGATTGTATTGATCTGATTGTGTTATTTTGCTTTCACACTCAGTTGGGTGCCTCCAGCGCACATGTGAGATTTCATGACAAAGAGCGTCAATCATTTTGAATGGTAAAAAGAAGTGGGGATAGAATAGATTCCTGTGAGACACTCTGATTTATGCTCTTAACTTTGGATCAAAAAAAAATCAGAGAAAGAGTTTGCCCCCTGTCATTTGGGAAGCTTTCCAGCCATTGTTTGGCTAGTCCTGTAAGGCCACTTGCATTCAATCCTTACAGGAGGGTGGGATGGCCCATGGCGGTGAACACCACAGAAAGATCTATTAGTAGTACAGCTAGGTCTGGTCGGTGAACTCTGCTCCGTTCGCAGAGTTTGCGGAGTTTTCTACACTCCGCTCTCTGTGGAGCTCGCGGAGTGCAGAAAACTCCGCTTCACGTGGTGCAGCTGTTTTTACCCCGCTCGCGCTCGTAACGGTAAGTTGGCGAACGCAAGCTGCCACTCGGGTAGACTTTCTATTCGAGCGGCAGGAATATCAGCATGAACGGCAGTTCACACTGCACTCTGTCACTTGCAGAACTCTGCGGAGTTGTTTTGTCATTCCACGTAGCGAAACTTTTCGAACTACGCCCAGCTCGGACTCCACTGCCATCCGCCGGACTCCTAACATCATCCAGAAGAGAAGTGACGTCATGCTCAGCACTTTGTCAAAACCTGATTTGTAGTAGGGCTAACAGTTTTTCAATTTGAATGTTTTTTTACAAATTGATTGCAGAACTCTTTTCCCAGTGTGGTAGTAAAGAGATGAGGTGACAATTGCGCAACAGATTTGGTACTCCCGTTGTAACTCCAGGAAGGAGAACCTAGTATTTTTTGTGAGGAGTGAAAGCGTTCTGGTTCAGGAATCTCAAATTTCCTTGTGACATTATCAAACTACTTAACTGCTCGTCTGTTAAAGAGGTCCCCTAGTCTAAAGCACCCCTGTTACTTCCAAATCTGAATTGGTTTCTGTCCAGTCCTGGGGTGAAGTGAATATTCCCAGTATGTGGAGTGAAAGGGGTAGCGGGTCAGAGCAGCTGCGAGTCATGTTGTACTATACTGTGAGAGTAACCCTGGTGACAGGAGACAGATACAGAGTTCATTCTTGTTGATTTCTCAGAACCTAGGGGATCTTGCGCAGCTGGTGTTAGGTTACGTTTTGATTGAACACCAGAGCTTCTCTGTCTCCCCTCTCAATTAAGGGTGGGCGTTACGCAAAGTTCCGCAAAATGGTAAAAAATCTCCGCGAGCTTCGCAGAATTCCGCGAGCATGCGGAATTGCTTGTTCCACCCGTTAGCGATATGTTTTTCATGTTCAGGAACGCTGTTTGCGTGCTCGGGGGAAATATCTCACGAACGTACCCATCCGGTCGACAATTGGCGCGGCCATCTTGTTTCACTTGTCTGCCCGCTAGCAATGCATGTTTCCTGTTCGTGAAAACACGGATGCCCGTGGCGTGTCCGAATGACATGTTCGCGATCGCACACTCTCGCTGCGAACGGATAAGAAAACTCGTCGGTGAATGCAGGGATCCTGGTAAGTCGCTACCGCGTGCGCGAACATGCATTTTGAAAGCGTGAACAAGGAAAAAATTCCGCTACGCCGCAGATCACGGTTCAGCAATTCTGCGTTCTCCGTGGAACGCGGAATTGCCAAAATTCCACAAATTCAGCAAGCTGAATGGAATTTACCGCCCAGGGCTACTCTCAATCATGTAAGAGAATCACCATTTTCAAGGGAACTATTCGTCCCTCTCTGGACAGCCTGCGAGAGCTCCAGGACATGATTGCTGCTTTGAACACCCTAAGTAGGACTGTGAGACTTTCCATTGCACATAAGTGCATGTCAGGAGTCAATTTGGCACCCAAATACTGAATTTCCCCCATCGACCATATGAAGGGAGTGCATGTCTGTAGATAACTCAGTAGCCTTGCACTTTCAGGCAAGCACAGATGTTCAAAGAAGTTCCAATTTATCCACAGCCACCACTTGCCATGATTGTCCTGTATTCTCATTTCAGAGTGTCCACTAAGTCTGCGTCGCTCTTGGCTCAATCTCTCTTTACTTGCAGTAATCTCGGCTGTGTCCAGGCAGTTACCACTGCATCACTAGGACATACCTTTGCCATCTCTTTCGATTGGTCAGCAAAGTCGACCCCAACATGTGGGAGAAGCCCTTGTCCTCCTCTGGTTTCATTCTCAGTGCTGCTTGACCTTCTATTAGTGAGAGTAATGTATACAGTTTCACTTCCCAAAATGACGGCAATCGGATTGGGTGGTGCCACTGATACCTGTTTACCTGGGTTCATAGAAGGTCAGAAGCGGGTTTGAAGGCCATGCGGTTCACTAAAGTCTCTGAGGACAAGTCTTGGAAGGACTGCAGTTGTGCAGCATTATAGAACATCTGTCCTCCTTGATGTACTTAGGTGATGATTATCTCTTGTCAGTAGTGATTTTTACTTTCATTTGAATTTCCTGAGGAAAGTTTCTATTCAATGCGGTGGGAGGGCACTCTGTGCTTCTGTGCTCTCTATCTATCTGGATCAGGGTCTGTCCCACTCGCTCTAGAATTTCATCAAAAAGATTCAATATTTATAGGTCTATCACTTCTCTCTCAAATCCATGCAGCACACCTTTAATGCAAATATTGTTCCATCTTGAATGATTCTCTAGGTCCTCTCATTTTCCTTGCAGTATGATATGTTTTTTTTTCTAGCTGTAGCATACCTGTCTAGAGGCACTTACAGTCATCGGATTCTTAATCCATATTTTATTCAACTATGATTACTCTGTCCCCCAGCTCTGAGACATCCCTACGGATTCCCTTCAGGTCTCATTCCAGATACTTTAAATTTGTTATCCTTCATCTCTTGGAAGGTGGAATTAGAAAGTTCTTGGTAATATCCCTTTCTTTAGTCCACGCTTCTTTATAAGGGGTGTAGGAGAGTAGGATCAGCTTCTTATGGTTACCCCCACTTTTTGCTGATGTTTCACTGTTTTTCGACTCTAGTCTGGCTGGGGCCCTGCTATTCAGGACCACAGCCTAGATGCTTCCTCTCTAAATGGATTCCATGTACCTTAGGTACACCATAGATTGGATCCTGGGGTGCCCTTATAAGTCCCTAGTATATGGTATACTATGTACCCAGGGCATAGGCACTGCAGAGGCCTACCAGGGGCTGCAGCATGTATTATGCCACCACTGGGAAGCCCTCCAAAATTTCACCACAGGTCTGCTACTGCAGCCTGAGTATGGTGGTGCATGCACCCCTTATTGAGATATAGGTTCACTATATCTCACCCTATCACTGCACATATAAACCTATCAGTCACCCCATGGCAGGCCTTAATAATCCTGAAGGCAGGGTGCTTGGTTTTATGTGAGAGGGTGCCCCTGCATGAGCAGAGCCCCTCTGCAGCCTTCGGAATCTATTCTCCGGGGTTGTCAGTGATGCAGCCTGACCATATACTTTTAAGTGCATTATAACCTCGCGGTACATGCTAACTTTGGGATGGCTGCACAGAAACATGTTGTGTTTGGTGTCAAACACCTTGGAATCATACCCCAACACTAGTAACTGGTGTGGGAGTATGATCCCACCCTTCTAGAGGGAGAGACATGACAGCACCGGTATACCCAGTACCAGCTAACAGAGCCCTGGCATCACAAAATGGACACAAGTCTGGCCTCCTGCTGCTGACCGAAACTCCGGCAGGGGAGGCCTGGACAATAGGTTTCCTGTCACAGGGAGGTGTTATCACCTCCCAGACAGGCTTTAGTGGATTAGGGCTGGGTGGGTGCACTCCAAGAGTGCTATGAAGTTCAGCACTGGGGGCACATTTGGTGTCCCTGTGCATAGTCCAGTTCAAATCGGTTGCAGGGGCTACCAGCCCCTGATCTGGCGTGAAACTGGACAAAGAAACTGGGTGTAGCCAGCCCTCTTTCCTGACCCTCCCATAGCTGGGTCGCCTGAGTTAGTACAACCCCTTCCTTGGGTATAAGAAATGGAATGGGGAGCGCACCTTGGAAGGTTCACAACATTCTGGAGCGACCCATGCACAGAAGAGGGGTGGGTGGAGAGAACCATGGACAGAAAGACATTTGAGATGATAAAATACAACAGACTTGTAGAGCAGCAATCCTACAAGCTCTGGACCCCTCAGATTCGCAGCTGGATTGCAAACTGATAAAATATTTAAAATTTTATGATCACCTGGTAAGAAGAACACATCAGGAAACCCTTTAAGAAAGAAAGGGGGAGACCCACTCCAGAACGAAGAAAGACAACAAAAGCGCTCAAAAGCGCTCAAAAGCACTCAGTTAAATGTTTAAATGCCTTTAGTAGGAGGATGTTCGAGGACACTTGTTAAAAACAAAGTTCTGCTCCTCGGTACTTGTTGATAGGTAAAACATTTCAAACCCGGGCAACTATGTATTAAGCTTATTTACACATTTTTAGCAATCTTGGAAAATAAATGAATGCATTATATTCTCTTTTTTGGGTGATTTTAAAACTGTGTTTTATTCAGAGGTGTTATTAAGTATTAACTGGATGATGTGTAACTGCGTTTGAATTGTAAAGGTATTTATTAACTAAACAATAAAAATGGACCTGCTTACTTACATGCCATGTATGATGGGACAGTAGAGCGTACATTGCATATACTACACACTCTCATGTGCTGCATGACGCAGCCATTGTATGTGCACCGGGAATGTGATGCTGGCATGACCTTTCTTGTCAGTGCTGCAGCTACCCAACGGTGAGTGTGCTCGACCACTGCAGCACACACAAACATCTTGGGGTATATGTTCAAGAACTGCGGCTAACTAACGCGAACGCTAGCTACCATCAGTTTTCTAAATGCAGCCTATCACCAAAAACTATCACCCTGTTATCGATGTATGTACAAGGTAGCCACGGTGAAAACTGCCGCCAACACTATCGGGAAGGTGATACAAATTCTGATGTTAGCGGGCCAAAATTGACAAAAGGCCCATTCGCAGCAAAGAAACTCACGTTAATCAGCCCAACATGACTTTTTTTGCCTTTTGAGGTGAAAATAGCCTATAAGTCCACCTATAAGTCCACCTCCAATGAAAAATAGGAAACAAAACCAATGGAGTGCAGAATGGAGCAGCCAGGGCCAAGTGCAGCACAGATCAACAACCCCCCCCCCAATCCCCCAACAGCCAGGATGACCAGCCAGAGTCCCAGGGGAAGAGGAAACTCAGGGCTACATCTATGAAAAGAGGCGCATCGATGGGCAAACCAAGTGATGAATCACTTATCATTGCGTCCTCCGTGCAACACCACGGCATCCAAAACCTTGAAAGCATGGATAGTCCCCGGGCCCAGAGGCCTCGCTGGGCCTGCGTCTGAGACCCGGTGTGGGAGGCAGCGGTGCTGCGTCATGCCCAAGCCTGTGGAATGTGGCGGTAGACATTGAGGCGTCAGCGATCGCCCTTACCTGGTGGCGCTGTCTGGCAGGTCGCATGGAGATACGTTGCTGACCCCTGTGAGAGGGCCGCCTGGCGCCTTTTGTAGCTGTGATTGGTAGAGGCGCTCCTGCGCATTGACATAGGGAGGTCTGAATTGCATACCATGCGTCACCACTACACCGGCTTGCACGGATGAGATTACGAATGGTGGTCTGCGCCTCTCTGTAACACAAGCCGGAGGATGTTGTTCTGGCCGGACGCTATAGAGGGTGAGGCCCCTGAAGTGCAGCAAACTTGTGTGGTGGGAGCACTGCAACTTCATGACTTAGGGGGCCCTGTTGCATTACCTGCATCGGGAGGTACCCCAGCGGACTTGGCGCCGACTGCTGTACCCAGGCTTGTGAAATCCCACCCGGCTGAGGCTCCTGCTGACTGAGTCACACAATTGGAGAGAGTGCAGCGGATTGCGCCACAGTGTCAATGTCCAGGTGAGGAGTAGATGGTACACGTAGCGGAGAAGGCCTGGGGGTCGAGTCGGGCCCCGGCCTATCACCTGTGGGTGACGCACCCCCAGTAGCGGCTCCTCCGCTATGGCGGAAGGGCGTCACCCCACTGCTTTCAAGCAGTGCAAGAAGAGGAAACATAACATGTTGATAACTTTCTTTTTTTATTTTTATAATCTTTATTTGATATCATGACAAAGGAAAAAAAAATACAAATGAATCTTTACATAAATCAAAGAAGATCTATGTCAAGATTTTTACACTTTTTTCCCCACCCCTCCACCCTAACCCCTGTCCTTCAAGCCAACCACCCCCCTCCCTCCAGATCCAAAAGGCATGGCTTATTATTAAAGTAATTAGCCAGAAAAACCTTATTAAAAAAACACAAAAAAACACATTAAACAAAAACCCTATCACGGGGCTATATAGTCACCATAACTACGTAAGGTTCATTAACTCGGTATCTTCATTAATCCATCTGCTTATAGGCTCCCACATTTCGAAACCTCTTTTCTTTGTTCTGTATCCCCTTCTTTTATATACTGCCAGCTCCCATCTATAAATCCCGAGCAGCTTCCCTATCCAGCAGTGTATCGAGGGAGGTTCTCAGTCTAGTCAGACGCTAGCAACACATAGAGCCCGATTCACAGAACAAACTTAAGACTAAATCCTAAACTTAGTACCATTCTGGTATTCACAGAATGCACCTAGTACTTCTGGTATTCACAGAATGAACTTACTACTTTTGCTATTCACAGAATGAACTTAGTACTTTTGCTATTCACAGAATGGATTTACGACTACTAAACTTACGTCCGCACTCAGGCCGGAAATTCCGGCCCAGAGGCGGAGCTTCCGGGCCGGAGGCGGGGCTTCCGGGCCGGAGGCGGAGCTTCCGGGCCGGAGGCGGAGCTTCCGGGCCGGAGGCGGAGCTTCCGGCCCGGAGGTGGAGATTTCGGCCATAACTAAATCGGCCGGAATCCCCACCTCCGGGCCGGAAGCTCCGCCTCCGGGCCGGAAGCTCCGCCTCCGGGCCGGAATTTCCGGCCCGAGTGCGGACGTAAGTTTAGTAGTCGTAAATCCATTCTGTGAATAGCAAAAGTACTAAGTTCATTCTGTGAATAGCAAAAGTAGTAAGTTCATTCTGTGAATACCAGAAGTACTAGGTGCATTCTGTGAATACCAGAATGGTACTAAGTTTAGGATTTAGTCTTAAGTTTGTTCTGTGAATCGGGCCCCTAGTCTATAGGCCGCCATAGCTATAAATATCAGTATCCTATTAGACTCAACCATTTCCTGGTTGGTTAACCCAAGAATTATTACCTGAGGTGTGATCTCCACAATGAATCCCAGCATTATACTTCGATTTTGACCTATAGCAGTCAATAAAGGAGCAAGCTTAGGACATATGGCAAACATATGCTACCGCCGCACATCGAGAACATTGTATGCCAGACGTCCCACCCCATCTAAAAATCTGTGCAGGCGTTATATATAAATTAAGCCATGTTTTGAAGCACTGTACTTGAAGGCTTGCAGAGATACCTGCTGTCTGGCTTAGCAGAAGAGAATCCTCACATACTCCTATCCCTGCTTGCAAAAGCTCCTGCCATTGATTTGTGTGTTCAAAGAAATCATCCCCCATTGCCTTGTTAATGTTAATGTTAATGTTAAATGTTTAAGGTACTTATAGAGCGCAAACAATCATCCCAGATAGGATATCACGGCGCTACTGTGGCAGTGAAGGAAGTGAAAGGTAAGTACAAGATGGTTCAATTTTAGTCAGGTTTAAGGAAGAGAAATGTTTTCAACTGCTTCCCGAAGAGCAGGTGGCTGTTTGTTAGTCTAAGATTCACAGGCAGCTCATTCCAACTGGTAGCCGCCAGGTGGGAGAAGGCTCGCCCGCCCATCTTTGTTGTTTTCACGCGTGTGGTTCTGGCTCTAGCTGTAGTTTGGGAGCGTAGATTCCTAGATGGGACATAAATTTTGACTTTGTTTTTTAGAATACCGGGGCCTGTATTATGTAATGTTCTATGCGTTATGCACAGTAGCTTAAAGATAGCTCTTTGTCTCATCGGCAGCCACTGCAGCTCTCTCATACAGCTCTTGGCTGAGTCGTATTTTCTTTTGTTGCATATTGCCTTGGCTGCAGCGTTTTGTACGACCTGTAGTTTGGAAAAGAGATAGTCAGCCATTCCTACAAACAAGGAGTTTCCATAGTCCAGTCTACTCATAAGTAGAGACTGAACCAAGATCTTTCTACATTCAATGGGAATCCATGGAAAGACTCTTCTGAGCATTTTCAGTAATGCGAAGCCTTTACCACAGATTATTGATACGTGGGTTTTTATACTTATGGTGTTATCTAGTGACACCCCTAGATTCTTGGCCATCGATGTCGGGCTAGGGGGGGGGGTGCCTAATGTTGCGGGCCACCAGCTGTTGTCCCATAGCTGTGAATGTCTGCCAAACAACATTATTTCGGATTTGTCTGCATTTAGTTTAAGACAGTGACTATGCATCCAAGTAGCTAATTCCGTAAGGCAATTGAGTAGTCTATCTTTAGGGTCGTCCTCCTCGTCCAGTGTGATCATCAATTGGGTGTCGTCTGCATAAGAACATATATCAACACCCCATTTTCGTCCTATTTTGGCCAGTGAGGAGACAAACACATTGAACAGAGTCGGGCTTAATGACGCCCCCTGTGGGACCCCATACTTGATGTTCCGGGGAGGGGATGAGAAGTCACCCATCTGTACTGATTGTGTCCTGTCTTGCATGAAAGACTGTAGCCACCCTAGGGCTTTTTCCTGGATTCCTTTCGCTGCAAGGATTTCCAGTAACCGATTGTGGGGTACGGTATCAAATGCCGCCGAGAGGTCCAATAATATCAGGGCGACTATTTTCCCCTGATCTACCTGGGTTCTGATGTTATCCATCACTGCTAGTAGAGTTGTCTCCGTACTGTTGTTAATCCGGAACCCTGTTTGAGATATATCCAGTAGATCATTGACTTCCAGGAAGTTAGACAACTGTCTGTTGACTAGTTTTTCCAACACCTTAGATAAGTAGGGTAACTGAGATATAGGCCGATAGTTTGCCGGTTGTTAACATCAGTCCCCGCTTTTTTTAATAGGGGGGTGACTATGGCGTTTTTCCAAATTTTAGGAAATTCAGCGGAGTTTAGAGAAGAGTTCAATGCTTTTGTAACGGCCGGACATATTGTCGAAGTTAATTGTGAAAATATGTGATGTGGACATGGATCTGAGGAGGAGCCTGATTTTACTTCTAGCATAACTTTGCTCACCTCCTCCTCTGAGAAGGGGCCGAACCTGAGGCAATTAGCCTGGGTTAAAGATGGTACATGAGGTTCGGTATGTTTCAGATCGGTATTTGAAAAAGAGGCATAGATTGTGTCTATTTTCTCACAAAAATATTTGTTTATTTTATTGCAATTTTCTTGCGAAGGAGTGAGATCAATTGAAAGACTCGTAGGGCTGCATAGTTCTTTGACTATTTTGAAAAGTTCTTTTGAAGAATTTTTATTTTCTGTTATTCTATTTGAAAAATATTCCTTCTTCGCTTTCCTAATGGCTTTATTATAAAGTGAAAGTTCTTTTTTGTAAGTGGCTCTAGTTTCATGAGTTTTATTGAGTCTCCATTTATGTTCATATAGTGTGCATTTCCTTTTCATTAACTTTAGTTCAGATCCATACCATTTCTCTGATCTAGTGGATCTATTTTTGTGTTTAGAGTGTGAGACGGAACAGTGTTCCAGTGCACTGCTGATGTTGTTCTGGAGTAGTTGTATTTCATCATTCGTGTTAGTGGTTATTGTGTTTGTGTGTGAGAAATGTTGCTGAAATTTTTCTACCGAAAATCTTTTCCAGCTCCTTGTTTTCACTGATGCCCAGGTCGGTAATTTGAGGTGTCTAGAGAATAAGTTGATAGAAAACACAATCAAAAAATGGTCTGTCCAAGTCATTGGTTTTATTGCAGTGATGTCGATGGTTCCTATATTGGAGAACAACAGATCCAATGTGTGTCCTGCTATGTGTGTGGGCTGATCAATTCTCTGAGTCAGCTGTAGGATTTCCATATCTTCTAGTAGCTGTTTAGTAAGGGCATTATTGTCGTTGTCATGGTGTATGTTGAAATCCCCTATCAACAGGATGTTTTTGTTTTTGAGACAGACTGGCATGATTTGTGCAAGAAGCTGGACACAGAAATCCATCGTGCTGCCTGGGGGGTTGTAAATTATCACTCCGCCAAATAGAATATTAGTGTTTATAGACACCGAAAAGGCCATAGCTTCATGGCTGTTGGCCTGTGTGATCACCTCTTGTCTGCAGGAGAGGGAGTCCTTAAATAGTAGGGCTACCCCTCCACCTCTTTTCTTCACTCGATTTAAATGAAGTATTTTATAGTCAATTGGGAGGGCTGTTGCAATATCGGGGGTGCTATGATGATCAAGCCAGGTCTCGGTTATAAAGGCTAAGTCGGGTTTGAGTTCAGTCAAAATGTCCCATATCTCCATAGCATGTTTGGGTAGGGATCTTGTGTTAATGTAGATGCACTTGAGGGCAAGATTTGGGGTACTTATTGGAGTGGGGTCATGCCAGCTAACACTCTCCCATCTGCAGTTAATGCAACAGAAAGGGCCTGTGGTGTTTAATGGTCCCATTCGTGCGCATAGTGCTGGTTTGCTTGCCTTTAAAATATTGAGGCTCCTGAGCTCATCACTAGAGTAATGAGTACGGCGGCTCGTTTTTTCTAGGATGGGGCTACACATTTGTGCAGGGGATGTGGCCCCTGGTCCCGGCCCTTCAAAGACGGGCGCAGACGGGCTTGCCTTCGGCGCGCCGGCGGCACGCCCGCTGCGCGCGTCCGCTGCGCGTTGCGCTGGGCATCTGGCTTTCACTATCTGTGCCGGCAGCTGATTGGAGGATTGGACCGGAAGTGCCGGCCCCTTCCTGTTGCACGGGGAATCCCTCCACACAATCCGAAGATTCGGTGGTGGACCGGGGATCGTGTGCTACAATAGGCGGTAAGAATGCGGCGCAAGTATATTTTTCAATTAATAAAAGGTATTGGTGCAATTTTTAAAAAATATGCAATGTAAAGACAGTGGATAAATTGTAAAACAGCGTAATTAGGAGCCCTTTGCCAGGCGCTCCATGCAATAATAAATAATTTATATATTGAGGACAGTATAGGGCGATCCCTAAAAACCATATCTAGTAAAGGAATTTTACTACCGCAAACCTCCTTTTTTAATAAAAAATCCCTTAGCTGTAGATATTTGAATAAGTGGTTATTCCCAATCCCAAATTTCTCCTTGATTGTACTAAATGAAAGAATTACCTTGTCTTCCATAAGATCACCCAGATATCGTACCCCGTTTTTTGCCCACGTTCCCATATATCCGTCGTAAAATATATCTGGCAATAATTCATTATTGACTATTGGGGTATATCTATGATATCTACCTATGTTCACTTTTTTCCGAACGTCGGTCCATAATTTGAAAGCACCCAAAAATACCTTAAATCTAACCCTTTTAAAATAAGCAAAGTTAATCTGACGCATGAGACACCCTTGAACTTCTACCCCATATATTAACTCATATATGGAGATGGTATCTCCTATATCCCCCAGATCACCTTTCAGCAAATAGGCCATCTGTTTCATAGCTGTTGCCCAACAATATATCTGGATATTTGGGACCGCCCATCCCCCTCGATCTCTAGGTAGAGTCATGAATTTTAAAGCTCTTCGGGGGCGCTGCCCAGCCCATAGAAACCTGGAGATGATTTGATTTATTGCTACAAACCAAGCTTTGTTTATTTCCAGTGGGATAGCTCTTAAAAAATATAAGATTCTAGGGAGAAATAGCATTTTAATTACATTGCACCTACCCATTAATGTAAGGTGCAGATTATTTATCCTATTAAAATCTATACTGGATTTCTGTATCACAGGTTTTAGATTAAGGTCAACAATTTCATCTATGTTAGCGCTAATCTCTACCCCTAGATATCTAGCATAACAAACTATTCGGGGATCATTCAAGTTTATTCTATGGTTTTTAACATTTATCGTTTTGTTTTCATTGAGGTGATAGCCAGAGAATTTACCAGAATGGCTAGCTAGTTTTTCTAACTCAATAAGGGCACCCCGAGGGTTAGGTGTGGCTATTGCCAGATCATCAGTGTAGGCTAGAATCTTGGTGCTTCCTCCTCTGGTGTTGACACCCTGGATTTGCTGGTCCTCCTCTATTTTTCTAATTAAGGGATCAATATAAATAGCAAATAATAGAGGAGAACAGGGGCAACCTTGCCTCGTGCCTCTTGTAATATTGATTATATCAGACATGACACCCATCGATGTTACTCTTGCAGTAGGTTCCCGATACATACTTTTAATAGCTGTGATGAACCCTGTGCCAAAACCCATTTTTCCCATAGTTGCCCACAAAAAGGGCCAGGATACCCTATTTAATGCCTTTTCGGCATCTAAGACTATTAAAGCCATAGGGTCTCCCGTAACCTTAGTGTAGTCAAACAGGGCAATGGTCCGGCGAATATGTTCCGTAGTCCCACGACCAGGCACAAATCCGTGTTGACACAGGGATACTAACTTCTTTATCACCGAGGTCAGCCTATTAGCAAGAATTTTCGCATAGACTTTTACATCACTGTTGTTCAGCGTAATAGGTCGATATGACCCTAGTTCATTTATAGGTTTGTCTTTCTTTGGAAAACTACAATATTAGCCGATTTCCAAGTTTCAGGTGGGGCCCCACCTGATTGAACTCTGCAGAAGATCTCTAACATGAGATGTGCCCTAAACTTTTTATAGAATTCCCCTGGTATTAAATCCATACCCACTGCTTTCCCTAATGGCAAAGAATCAATAGCCACTTTTACTTCTTCAATTTCATTTAGGGAATCTAGCATTTCCTTCTCCTCGGGTGTTAATAGTTCTAAATTTATTTCCTTTCGATATTCCTCAATCTCGCAGATTTCCGCTCGCTTGTCCTCTGTATATAATTTTTGATAGAATTTTTGGAAAGCAGATAAAATAGTGTTAGAATCTTTAACCAAACCTATATTGTGGTCTATAATTTCAGTTATTCAAGATTGTATAGCTTTTTCCCTTGTCCGAACTGCAAGCATATGCCCGACCCTTTCATTACTCTCATAAGCTCTATTCCGCCAAGCCATATATTTGCCAGCATTGTTTTTAATGGAAATTTCTGTAATTGCGGACCTAGCGATAATAATCTTTGATTGCGCCATACTTGGATCGCCTCCCTCAGATAAAACCTCAATCAAGTGAGCTTCAGCATTGCTCAGTTTATCATACAATATATGTAGCAGGTGCTTTTCCTTCTTTTGTATCTCCCATCCAAATTTAGATGTTTCCCCTCTTATGGCAGCTTTTAATGTATCCCAGACTACCTGTATACTAGTGCTGTTAATATTTTCCTTGATAAAACTAGGAATCCAACCACTCCATATGATGAATATAGCCTTCATCGCTAAGCAGAGCTCTGTTAAATGTCCATCGACCAGGTTATACCTTTGTTTTCATATTAATTTCAAAAACCAACGGGTTATGGTCTGACATCATCCTGAGATATTTAAATATTTTGCTACCTAATATCAGTTCTTGTGACAAAAAAAATAGTCCAATCTGGCATGTGTCTTGTGAGGGGTGGAAAAATACGTAAAACAAGGGTCGTCCTTTGCTTGTTTAGCCCAAATATCCGTCAGACCATGCAATAATCTCATTTGTAGCAGGGATTTATAGACTTTGGGTTTGCGCCCTTGATATGTGCTTTCAGGGTGGTTAGAGACCAAGCAGCTCAAATTTATATTAAAATCTCCGCAGATGACAAGCGGGAGAGGCCACCCAACTAGCTCTACATTCAGCCAATCAAATAGTGCTGCGTCGTCAAGCACAGAACCATATATCAAACACAAAGTAAACATACTATTGCCCACACAACACTGCGTGATTACCCATCTTCCCTTTTTATCAGCACTGATTCACGGAAAAGTGGCTACGCCCCTCCTAGCGATTATTGCCACCCCTCTTGTCCTAACAACCTGCGTAGTATGAGAAATCAATTGATATCCATCAAGTGCCAGCATCTTCTGCCTACCAACTTTTATGTGCGTTTCCTGAAGGCAGACAATGTCGACCTTCAGGTATTGGATATCTAGACTTATTCTACATGTTTTTGCGGGATTATTTAGCCCACAAATGTTTATTGAGGAAATCCTAAGGTTTCCCGTCATCATTAAGAAAAATTAAAGCACCCCGTGATAGCATCCAAACAAGTCTAGCAGACCGCTGTCTAAAACGTGTAGCCTTCCCAATATCTTCATTTGGATCTTTCCCCTCCCCAACCCCCTCCCCCCATTCAATAAGGCAAAAAAGTCCAAGGACCCTTGTGAGGCCTCCTGCATTCCGCTGTGCTCCCAGGTCCTTCCCCAGCCAATGCAAGGAAGCAAAAAAAATACAAGAGAACCCCAAACAATACAAATAGTCATTATCTTAAAGCAGAGTTTTCACCCATCGCAATATGTGCAATATCAGTTGTCCAATTACTAGCATATATAAGTTCCTTCAGCCCCCTGTAAGTTCCTGCAGATAGTTTTGGGCCAGGATCTCTGAGGGAAATACTCTGGTGTTTCCCTGAAAGATAACCTTTAAGTGTGCCGCGTTCATTAAAAACACCTTGCAGCTTTTTTTTTAAACGGACTGATCATTTGGTGAAGCCTCCATCTTCTTTCAACCGTTGTATGGCAGAAGTCCTGGCAAACGAAGAAAGAGTGCCCCTCCACTGTTCTTTTTGCACCCGGTCTTGCTTTCTTGAATATTGCTTGGTGCAAAGAAAATTCCCCCAAAAAATGAGCATAGCTCGAGGTTTCACGTTTTGGCCAGGATTACTTTTTACAACATCATTGGGAACCTATGCACCTGCTGCAGCTCGGCTTCCCAATTCCATTGTGACAGCTCTGGATAAGCCCCTTTGTCAAGTTTCAAGACAAACCTGCGAATGTCATTTCCTTCCACATTTTCCTCAATTCCCAACAATCTTAAATTATTCCTTCGCTGTTTGATTTCGCATTCTTCCAGCTTCCAGAGTACATCACTCATTCTAGCTTCATTTGCTGTGGATTTTTGATCAGTACTCTCTAATCCAGCCTCAAGCTCCACCATGCGCTCCTCCAAGGTGGTGGTTCGTGCCGCAATTTCTGAGCAAGCTTTAGTCGTTTTACGGATCGCACCCTGGAGTTTTTTATTTGCTAGCTGTGCCCTCTTATGCTCTTGACGAGCATCTGCCTGCATTGATTTAAGCGTAGCGTATATTAGTCCCCTAGAGGGAGTAGGGTCTGTCTTGCTCCCTGTAGCCTTGAGATCTTTAAACGGGGACTCATCCATACTGCCTTCCTCAGTTCCTGTTTCCAACTGAGCGGCAGAGTAGTCCCACTGTAGATGGCCAGCTTGGCTGTTGTCGGAGCAAGAACCTCTGTTTTTCCCTAGACCAGTAAGGCTCCTTTTCATTGTACGATTTGGTGCCGTCCTCAAAGTACCTGTTGTTGTAGGGGGGCTATCACTGTCCTCCCCTGTAGCTTCGGGCTCAGTATCGTCAGGATCGCTAACATTTGTATGATCCGAATCATCTGTTAAAGAAAATAATTTTTCACCATCCGGAGTACCAACGTTTTTTATCACCAGCCCTTGCTGTGTCATTGCCCTGGTCCTTAGGCCTGGAGCCTCCAATCAGTTCCAAACTGAAAGCTTGCTCGTTATCTTTATGCTCTGCTCCCTCCTGCCTCACCCTTTCTTTACATCCCATATTAGACCTTTTTGAGTCGCTGGAATCTGAGATGGAAGCTTCTGATATAACAGCCTCATGAGAGACTTTGAGCGTGTCATTTACTACAGTACCTGGGTCTAAGTCTCTATCCAAATCCGCTATTTTACTGACAATCTTGTTTCTAGGGGGCGGTATTACCTGTTTGCCGCTTGCCCCCCTTCCGGAGAACATCCCAGGCACCGTCTGAAATTTTGGCTTTACTGCAGGATCACCGGGACGTTGCTCACCGCTGGGCGTTCTGCCATCGCTCTCCACCCCTTCCTGACTAAGCGTGCGAGCAGCGTCTGCACTTTTGAAACAGCCGTTTTCCTGTCGGCAGGGATTGCCTTTATTCTGGTCGCTATGCCTTCCTTCACCGAGGGTTTTGCATGGGGGGGGCATTCCGCACCCACTTGGTCTTCTCGAACGCTTCCAGGCACCAGACAGAGTTTGAAGAGCCTTCACCGGCCACAGGTATGCTCCGGTTTTGATTGTCTGCGCTCCGCCGTATAGCGCCTGTTGGACTTCGCCCTTCTGGCAGGTTCACCCCTGAACTTTTTTGCTTTTATTGGTGACTTGGTGATAGTGGTTTTTGGTTTCTGCGCACTTTCCCTGTGTCCCAGGGTAAAGTGCGTGCGCACTCTGAGTGCATGTGGTGAGATAGGCCTGCCCTCCCATTGGAATGCATGGGGAATGTATGTGTCCCTAGTAGTTCCTGATGCGTGGGGTGTGCAGGCCTGAGTTTGGTATGTGCGGACTCGTGTGATCGAATGCTTCGCAATGATATATAATGCGTGATTATGTCATGTGCGGAAGTGCCACTTCTAGTTGGCATATTAGTGTAAAGTGTGTCTGGCGTGTGATTGGCTGGAGCTGGCTGGTGAACCTGGCTCCAGGAGTCTGGTTGGGTCTGCCCCAGTGGTGAGTGTGAGATTAGCATGCTGATGGCTGGGGAGGAGTGCACCTTGGACCTGAATAGGGCAGGGCTTTCCCCACACAATGCTGGCTCCGCCCCCTGTGGTGCGACTGACGACCCTAGCCCTGCCAGTGAATAGAGTGAGGGGCTGAGCACATCAAGGGTGCTCCCCAACCAGCTGCGACTGGTTTTCCCCCTCACCCTGAACCAAGAACAAAGGGTTTTACTGTATAAAAATGGGGCTGTGTCCCCACAGAAACTGTTCTCTTCCAGGATCCTAACTGAGGGGGGCTGCTGCTGCTGGAGGCCACCACGTGGGACTGCCTTCCTGCCCTGGAGGGCCCAGTGAGCTGGCCCCTGGCCCAGCCTTGCCCCCTGCCTACCTTCCTACAGACTTTGTGGCTGGACTTGCTCCATGTGCCTGGAGGCGCCTTTATTTTACATGTAGCGCTAGGAGCGCTTTATTTGATGCCCCAGCGCGTTTAGAGCGCTCCTGTGTCGCCTCTTTCCAAACGAGGGAATCCCCGGCGTAGGGATTCCCCCCCCTCGTGTTATTTAAATTGGCGGGTGCCCACCCCGCATTGTGGTGTGCTCGCGGGTGCCCACCCCGCTAATTTGTTTATTTTACGGCGGGTGCCCACCCCGCCGTATATCCACTATCAAGAGGGAGCCTACCCCTCGTTGCCGCCGGAGAAATCACCGCCGCGGCCGTGCTTACCGGAAGTCAGGTAGGCCGAGGGCGGGCCTCCGGGACAAACGTAACTTGACATAGGAGGGCGGGAGCCTACCCCGCCTCCCATCGAAGCATCGCGGCTGCTCTGAGCCCCGGAGCCGGCAGGAGCCTACCCTGCGCCCCGGGGCACTCTGCCCGGAAGAGAAGCGGAGCCGGAGGTTCGGCGGGAGCCCACCCCGCCTACCGGTGAGGAAGAGAGCTCCGTGCCAAGACCAGGAGCGTCGCCAGAGTCCCGGTGAGTGGGGACAGCATTGTGCGCTCCAACATACGGGGGTATATTTGTTTCAGAGCCCCGTGAGGCTCCAGCACAGAGCCCCGTGAGGCTCCACTACAGAGGGGCATTCTTTCCTGGTGGCAATCAGAGCGGCCCCGGAAGGCAGCAGGCCGCTCCACCGTAAGGGGGCATGAGTATCTAGAGCGCTAGACGCTCCAACGTCGGGGCATTATTTCTCGAGCCTAGAGGGCTCCAACGTTACAGGGGCATTTCTTCCAAGTTTGAGTGGCCCCAGATGGCAGCGGGCCACTCCCACCTTGCCCCACATTAGTTTACAGAGCCACAGAGGCTCTAGGAGGGCTTTTGTTGTTGTTTAGAGCCCCGAGGCTCCAACGGAGGGGCACATGGTTGAAAGAGCCTAGAAGGCTCCAAAAAGGCTCAGTGTTTGGATTTCAGAGCCCAGAGGGGCTCAGAGGACAGTCCGTGGACAGAGCCTGCCAGGCTCCAGTGTTGGCCCCAGCATTGTCCTACAGCTGCCCAGCACTTCATGGGCAGCTGCTCCGTTTAGGCCCCTGACTCTGCTGGACGCAGGGCGTCCAAGCCCCTACGAGGCCAGTTGGCCTAGGGACTGCCACAGGTGGTGGCGAATGTGAGTTTTGCGCTATTGTTCCTAACCTGAACCTCTGAATGTGTTTTTATGCGTCATGTGCCTTGTGTTTACACCTCTGAATGTGCTTTTATGCGTCATGTGTAATGTGCGTTTTACCCCTACAGGTATTGTGATACTTAGGTGGTTGTTTTCTCCCTAGTACAGGTGGTGCCAGTGAGGTCCTGGTTCCCTGCGCGATTTTCCTAAGGTGGTTAGGGTTGCGTAGGCGGTACTTACCTGTTACCAGTAGTTACTGGTTGTGTGCTATATGTGTTATTTTGTGCTACAGTCATTTTGTATCCTATGTGCTAAGTTCTAAAAGTGCTAATTCCTGACAGTGGTCCATGTGGCCCTGTCCCCTGTACATATAATCCCTTGTAAATTCTGCCCGTGCCTGTTGGCACATTGTAGAGTGTGTGTTTTTATCTAATGTGTTGTGTATAATACAAAGGCTATTTTTATATAATACCTTGTGTGGAGTTTCCTTTGTGGTGGGCCTTGGGTGTTGTTGCTGGGTGCGCGCGCAAACGCTTTACACATTGCCTCAGAGATAAGCCTGACTGCTCGTGCCAAGCTACCAAGGGGGTGAGCAGGGGTTATCTTTGGCGTGTAACTCCCCAGCCCTGACTAGAGTGGTGGTTTCTGCCTGGCTTTGGCGCAAGCCCTTGCCAGCCAGAAATCCCATTTCTAACAGCGCCTTTACAGCTCGCCGGATCAGATCTGCCAAATGCTGCTCTGAACTCATCCGGAATCTCGATCTGCTTTTCAGCAAGTTTTCATCGTCAGTCTTTTTTAAAACTTATTTCTTATCTCTGCGATTACTCTGCATATCACAAAGGTTTTGTTGCCAGTAGATTACACGACAGCCAGGGAGTGACTCTAACAGGGGTCACGCAGCCGCCATCTTTCCTGATGATAACTTTCTGATGTACTCATGCTATGTTTCCTTTTGCTGGGGCTGCTCTACTCACAGAGCATGGCAGGAGTGGAGTGGTATGCCCACTCAAGTGTGCAATTACTGATTGGTCGGCCCTCTCAGGCTGCCCAAAGCAGTCATGCGTACATCCCTATTCGCAATGCAGGATGCATTACAGCCAGCATGGAGAATATGCCCACCCCTCCAGCACCTGGCTGAACGCCTTGTTGTGGCCCTCAAGAACAATCACAACACCGCATTGCAGCATTGTGATTGGCTTAGGGGAGGGAGCCTGGCTGCCTGCTTCCTGTTCCTGGAAGCACACTCAGGAGAGCAGGAGCACACAAGACGCGGGCCCGGCCTCGAGGTAAGAATTTTAAAAATATATGTTTACATCCCCCACTCCTGCCTGCGTCCCTGCCCCCTTTAATGTCCTTTCCTGCATTTCCCGCCTAACAGCTGTCCAGTCCTCCCCATAGAACTACATAATGAAGGCTACTGTGTGGCCATGCACAGCGGGCGTACCATTGGTGCGCCAAAGGCAAGCCTGTCTGCGTCCGTCCGCCCCTGGACCGCACCAAGGACCCTTCCTCTTGGACACTCCACTGCTACAACGCAAGCACCCTCTTCGCCATCAACCGTGGCTGCCACATGGCCTACCATCTAGCAACACTGTAGAATTCTCTTGCACCCTGCGCCTGTCGAAGCTGCAAATGCACCTTCTGCCACATCAGCCCACCAGCGCCTCCTGCAGCGCAGCTGCCCAGCCATACAACAGCACAGCCAACCGGCTCAACTGCATCCTCCTCAACGTGCGGTCCCTCCACAAACATGCACCAGAAATCTAGGACCTCCTCGACGCCACCTCTTCAAACATCGCCTTCTTCAGGAAAACCTGGACCAACCTCTGCTCTGGACCGGACATCGCCTTCACCATCCACAACCGCTACAAATTTACCCAAACGGACCTTCCCGAGCGGCCAGGAGGAGGCATTGCCATTATCTAAAAAAGCACACTCCGACTGACCACGCACTCTAATGACCCGACGGTGACCATGGAAACCCCCCACTTCCAGATCCGGACCAACCCCAACACCACCCTCCACGGCACCCTCATCTACAGACCCCCAGGCCACAAACCCCCATTCACTGATGCCATTGTGGACCTCACCGCACCCGAGGCTCTCCCATCCACTGACTGCATCGTACTCGGAGACCTCAAGTTCCACCTGGACAACCCCAGTGACCAGAGCACCACCCGCCTCCTGGGGAACCTTGCCAACATCGGACTCAAGCAGCTAGTCACCGCACCAACCCACATAGCCTGACACATGTTCAAGCCTGTCTTCTCCACCAGCGGGATCTTTAACTACAGCCACACCACAGGACTCTCCTGTACTGACCATCATTGTTTGCATCACACCTTCACCACGCCCACCGTACACCATCGCCATCAGTGCCCCCGTCAAAGCTGGTTCAAGGCCACGAAGAACTTTCCGTCAACTCCCTCAGCACCACCACTCCGCCAACACTTACAGACGGCAACACCACAGTGCACAACCTCCGCCAATGGATATCCAACTGCGCCAACACCCTGGCACCCCTCAAGAAAAGACCACAGGCTAATAATACTCCAAGAATGCCAACTGGTTCACTCCCACCCTCCACTAGTCCAGCCCCACCTCAAGACGTCTCGAGAAGAGATGGCGCCACAATGTCAATCAACTCCTCAACACGGTCACCCTTACACCATGGCGCATGGGTGCCTGCGTTGGCGCATGGCAGCCATTGTGTGCCAACGTAGGGGAAAAAGACAGGGGGGCTTATTCACGAGCCCCTCTGACAGTTTCACCTTGCCGGTGCATCATTTTCTTGACGTACTTGCAGCGTGATTTTTGCACCACATTGCACCGTATTTGCAAAGAGACGCATCTAGGCATATATGTGACCTTGTGAAGCCCTGTGCCACATTATACCTGCATCAGGTATGATGTATGCAGGGTAGACGTTCCTGTGCAGTAAAGCCTCATAGGAGTGGCACAGTGAAATAAAACAGTTTTCACTGCAACATCTGTAAGACGCCACTACGTCAGTACCTTAAGCCTACCTCATGGCAGGCATAAGGGTGACGCAGTGCCACAGGAATAGGCTGGCCCCATGCATTGCTGGATTGCGCCATGCTTTTAACTCAACTGCAGCAATGCGCTGACAAATACGTCAGGATTCCAGTCGTATCTGTCATTAATTGTGACATGGAGCACCGTACAGTGAATACAGCGCATCCATGGTGCCGCAAGAAGGACGTAGTGAAAAGTGTTGCAGCGCAGTTTTGTCGCAGCGATGCAACACTTTTCATGGCTGAGGCCCAGGAATGCGCCCTATCTTATCAATTGTGTGCATTCCTGCCCTGTAGTTTTGTCGCAGGGCAGCGCAGCAACATTTCTTGTAGCGCTGTCCAGCACTAAAACCTTCTGAAATGAGGCCGTTTTTTCGGTTTTGCACCATAAAATGAATTCCTTGTGAATATCGCAGAGTGGGGTTAGCGGCCGTTTGTGCACAGGAATGCTTACCTTGCATCTAATTTTCATTAAGTCCCGCTACCAGAAGTGGTGATCCTAAAAATTCACGTTTATGCTGCAAAACTGCCGCTAACTGCAGTTAGCGGCAACTTGTAAATACGGCAATAAAAAAAAGCTGCCGTAACGTCAAATAATTGACGCTACGGCGGTGTTAACTCCTTGTACACATGCCCTATTGTATGTGCACAACATGCACTGTTTGATGGGACAATGAAGAGCATGCTTAGTTTGTTTTGTGCAGCGCACATTTTTTTTGCAGTTTTTTTATAGCACAAACTGGGCCAAGCCATTAGAGCGCTTTACAGTAGAAGCGGACTACCTTACACATTTGTTCCTTTTTAGGAAAAGGGAGGTTTATTAATCTGTCCAGAACCACTCGATGTTGATTCGAAGCCGGGATTCAAGCCTAGTTTCCTGTTATAAGGTCAGCAGCTCTAGCTACTAGGTCAAATCTCCCCCAACACCCCTTGCCTTATGCAGCCCCCATGTCTACCCGCTTCCTGTGCACAATCGGGGAAGCTTACACCTCCAACTGTGTTAATATTGTGCTTGTCTCCGGTCTGTTACTCCGGATTATCTCACCCTTTCCATCCGGGTCCGCTTGGATGAAGGTCTGAGATGGCCCAATCAGAAGCCAGGCACGTGCAGAAGATGTCTAATTAGCCAGTCTCTCCACACCATTGCCAGCTCCACACTGTGAAATTGGAAAAGCACAATTCCTTGAGAAGAAGCCAAGATGAGTGAAGACACATTCCTACCAACGTCAGTCACATTTATTTAAATATTGCAAAACTGGGCACTTGATCAGAAGTGTTCATCAGGGCGTGGACCCTGCAGCAGGAACCCCATGACAAACGAGCAGGGTGGTCCACGCTGGAGAGCGGGGCCAGGGGGGTCTTTGGCATCACTCACGCGCAAACTGCCATATTTAAAAGGCGCTTTAAAACACTTGTCTCCTAAAATGGTGTTGTGCATTTGTTTCAAGAATTATAAGTAGCGCTACTGGAATTATGTTGCGGGGTATATCAAACTATGCATTAAAAAGGAAAATTATGCAACATACTCATAATGCCCTTTGTGAATACCAAAAGTCATAACATTAGAATTTCATCTCAGTTTACCTTTGTAAATCGGGCCTTATATCTTTGTTTACCAACCCAAAATTGAAATTGGGGGGGTTCATGTGATTGGTTAGGCCAAGACCAGTAGTGTAACAAAACTTGTGGGGTCCCTCCTGCCAAGTACATGGAGGGGGGCCCCACACTTCAGACCCAGTCAAGAGTTTCCAGGCCAGGGGCCCCCACCCGTGCACAGTGCCAGAAGGGGCCCTCTGGAGCTCAGGTTCCCGCACAGTGAGAAGTGCGGCATGTTGATATTTTTTGTTATTTAAAAAACATGATTTTCTTGAGCAAAGGGCACAAGTCGAGGGTACGCACAGGTAGATGGTGTCTACTCACTCTTTTTACAGGGTGGCGGCCGTCTACTCTACTATGTAATGTAATGTAATGTAATGTAAAAGAAACTTGTAAAGCGCAACGTTCACCATGCGGTTTCTTGGCGCTAGGGTAAGCAGCTACCTGGGGAGGAAGGGGTGGGAGAAAAAGAAGGGGGAGAAGTTAGTTATAAGCGAAACGGAAGAAGTGAGTCTTGAGAAGAGATCTAAAATGGGGATAAGATGGGGCCAATCTTATATCCAAGGGGAGAATGTTCCAAAAAGACGGGGCGAGAAACGAAAATCTAAGACCGCCCCATTTCTTGCGCTTAATTCTGGGAACTTTGAGGAGGGCCAGATGGGCCGAGCGCAGATTGCGAGTAGGAACATAGGGGTGGATAAGAGAAGAGATAAACACAGGGCTGAGACCAGCCAAGGATTTGAAGATGAGGCGCCCCAGCTTGAATTTGCAACGTTCTGAGACAGGGAGCCAATGCAAGGATTTTAACAAGGGGCGAGTGTGACAGTGCCTAGGTTGATGGAAAATGAGGCGGGCTGCCTGATTCTGGACGAGTTGCAAGCGCTTTTGCTGATAGTCAGGGATGCCTACATATAGGGAATTGGCGTAGTCGATTCTGGAAATCACTAGAGCTAAGAGGGCCAGAGTGAGGGCTTCCGTAGTGAGAAAGCAGGCAATTTTGCGGATTTTACGCAGCTGAAAAAAACAGGCAGAGACAGTGGCGTTAATCTGAGGTTTCATTGAGAGGTCGTTACTGATGATGACTCCCAGACTTTTTGCCGAGGTGGAAGGACGGGGAGGCGAACCCAGACTGATGGGCCAGAAGTTAGAGTTCCAAGGATTGGAAGGGCCTCCGACAAGAACCAGTTCGGTCTTGTCGGGATTCAGTTTCAAATGGTTAGCCCCCATCCAGTTGCTGATGTGACAGAGGGTGGTTTGAAAATCGGTAATTGACTGGTCCGAGGAGTCGATATTGAAGACTAATTGAATGTCGTCTGCATAATTAAATGCAGATACATTTTTGTCTTGGAGAGAGCTGATCAGGGGAGTGAGGTAAAGATTGAAAAGTAGAGGGGACAAGGAGGATCCCTGAGGCACACCACAGGTCAAATCGACCTTGTCTGCGGAGAACTGTGACAGACGAACCGCTTGTTGGCGGCAGGAGAGAAACGAGCGAACCCAATCAAGGGCAGTACCCTCGATCCCGGCCTGTCTGACACGGTCGACCAAGATCGCATGGTCGACCGTGTCAAAGGCGGCCGACAAGTCCAGGAGAACCAGGGCCTGGCAGATGTTAGAGTCGGCTCCTCTTCGTAGTTCTTCCATGACGGAGAGTATGACCATCTCGGTGGAGTGAGCAGGCCTAAATCCGGCTTGTTGGGGGTCAAGAAAATGGGAACGCTCGACATGGGAGCTCAGAATGTTAGTGACGTGGGTTTCGAGAACCTTTCCAAGATAGGGGAGGAGGGAGATAGGGCGAAAATTACTCATAACTGTTGGGTCCGCAGTCGGTTTTTTCAAAATAGGTACCACTACTGCTGTCTTGAAGCTGCAGGGGACTTGGCCAGAGGTGAGGGAGGAAAGTCTGGCATAGGTTGTGGGGGACGGTAAACTAAGACGCAAATGAGGGGGGGTGCAGAAGAATCCAGTCTAACGACAAGACAGTCAACCTGGGGGATACAAGAGGTGGTAATGACAGAAAACCTGAGGGGATGTTTAATGATGGCAGCTACGCCACCTCCAGGTTTGCCGGAGGCCCGATTGCTTTGAATGATATAGTAGCCAAGAGGGATGGCGGCCAGAACGTCAGGAGAGGAGCCGTCATGCAACCAGGTTTCGGTGAGAAATAAAATGTCGGGACTGTCGGTGTCGAGAAGGTGGAAAATTTCAATCTGATGCTTTGCTAATGAGCGAGTATTGAGGTAACATACTTTGAGTTCCAGATTACGAAGCGGACGCCGGGAGGGAGGGTGAGGAGAGATAGAAGGGACGATGGCGTGAGAACGAGCAGCTAACTCGGGAAAGGAGCGACGAGTACAGGCTAACCCCAAGAGGATGAGCTGTGAACATGTAGCGGGGGCCAGCGGCCAGGCGGCGTGCAGTTTAAGAATATCCGCAGAGGAATATTGAGTTGCAAGGACAGGAAGGGCAGAGTGACTAGCCCCGAGCCCCGGTCGGACTCGGACGGGCGCAGACGGGCTTGCCTTAGGCGCGCCTTCGGCGCGCCATCGGCGCGCCCGCTGCGCTCGTCCGCTGCGCGTCCGCTGGAGGCACATTGTTTATAGGCAGAAGGAGGGAGGGAGAGGGCGTGCCCAGCGCTTGTGGGTGTGTCCTGGGGAGTTCCCGTGGAGTGCCAGGAAGTGATGTCAGGAGCGAATGCAGACCCGAGGCAGCGATGGAGACGCTGTGCGGGAACTGCAGGTAGGCCCAGAGGGGGAGAGAGGTTCAGGCAAGCTCGAAACAAACAAAACAATTTTTAAAATGATTCTAGATAAAACTCCCGGCTTTCCGCCTCAGGAGGTTGCTGCTAATGCTGAGCGCTAATGCGAGACGCGCGTTTAAGTAGTCAGCTGCCGGTTGCAGGGGGCGTGCCCAGCGCTCGTGGGTGTGTCCTGGGGAGTTCCCGGGGAGTGCCAGGAAGTGATGTCAGGAGCGAATGCAGACCCGAGGCAGCGATGGAGACGCTGTGCGGGAACTGCAGGTAGGCCCAGAGGGGGAGAGAGGTTCAGGCAAGCTCGAAACAAACAAAACAATTTTTAAAATGATTCTAGATAAAACTCCCGGCTTTCCGCCTCAGGAGGTTGCTGCTAATGCTGAGCGCGAATGCGAGACGCGCGTTTAAGTAGTCAGCTGCCGGTTGCAGGGGGCGTGCCCAGCGCTCGTGGGTGTGTCCTGGGGAGTTCCCGGGGAGTGCCAGGAAGTGATGTCAGGAGCGAATGCAGACCCGAGGCAGCGATGGAGACGCTGTGCGGGAACTGCAGGTAGGCCCAGAGGGGGAGAGAGGTTCAGGCAAGCTCGAAACAAACAAAACAATTTTTAAAATGATTCTAGATAAAACTCCCGGCTTTCCGCCTCAGGAGGTTGCTGCTAATGCTGAGCGCGAATGCGAGACGCGCGTTTAAGTAGTCAGCTGCCGGTTGCAGGGGGCGTGCCCAGCGCTCGTGGGTGTGTCCTGGGGAGTTCCCGGGGAGTGCCAGGAAGTGATGTCAGGAGCGAATGCAGACCCGAGGCAGCGATGGAGACGCTGTGCGGGAACTGCAGGTAGGCCCAGAGGGGGAGAGAGGTTCAGGCAAGCTCGAAACAAACAAAACAATTTTTAAAATGATTCTAGATAAAACTCCCGGCTTTCCGCCTCAGGAGGTTGCTGCTAATGCTGAGCGCGAATGCGAGACGCGCGTTTAAGTAGTCAGCTGCCGGTTGCAGGGGGCGTGCCCAGCGCTCGTGGGTGTGTCCTGGGGAGTTCCCGGGGAGTGCCAGGAAGTGATGTCAGTAGCGAATGCAGACCCGAGGCAGCGATGGAGACGCTGTGCGGGAACTGCAGGTAGGCCCAGAGGGGGAGAGAGGTTCAGGCAAGCTCGAAACAAACAAAACAATTTTTAAAATCATTCTAGATAAAACTCCCGGCTTTCCGCCTCAGGAGGTTGCTGCTAATGCTGAGCGCTAATGCGAGACGCGCGTTTAAGTAGTCAGCTGCCGGTTGCAGGGGGCGTGCCCAGCGCTCGTGGGTGTGTCCTGGGGAGTTCCCGGGGAGTGCCAGGAAGTGATGTCAGGAGCGAAGAGGTTGAACTGCAGAGAAATATGCTAAACTCATCTCGGTGTCATTTTCAGACACCGGGACACATTCAGCAGCGCCTGCGGGTTTTCTGCTTTTATTCCAAGCAGCAAGGTGCAGGTAGGGAGGGGGCCTATGAGATTCCAGCTCCACCCATAACAAAGGCCGAAGTTAAGGGACCCCCAGGCCTCCTTTGTTGAAGTATCCTGGCGGGGAGCTATCAAGAGCCTCACACCTAGATGCGATGGAAGGGGAAGAAAGGCGCACAGTTTATCCCTTGACAGGTACTTGAGAGCGGCAGCTTTTCGCTTTGTTCAGCCCCTGTATCTAAGAGATATGCATGCACTGTAAGAATGCCAGATGTGTTGGTCTGCCCCAGTATTTACACAAAGAACAATGTAAACACCACTATTTTGTTTGAGTTCTTTTATAGCGTCATGCGTGTAAATCAATGCGTAGGATGTGTTTCATGTGACACTGAGGGTTACAGAGTGTAAGAGTCACCTGTCCTTCATAGCTCACTGTGCTATTTTAGAAGGATTGCACTTTATGACCTGAAAGTAACAAAAGGATCCCTGTCCTTAAAAGGAATAACCTACTTACCCATTTTTAAGAAACAAACATCTGTCACCTGTGTGTTCCATAATGTGCTTCGCAGGAGACATATTAATCCGCTATTCTACTTTGATTCAAAACTAGGACAGGGCAAAACACAGATCTCTCCAGCAAATACGTGAACCTCCGGCGTAATCTTACCATTACTATTCCCTGAGATTTAGCTGGCACACAAAGATCTCTGCAGCAGGCGCCTTAATCCCATCAAATAATGCAGAGTTTGCAACCAATTAAGTAGAACAGATTTAATGCCACGTTTCTCCTTGCTGCCAATTTCTTTGTGGCAGCGTTTAAAAAACATACGGCGCATATTTGCAGGATGAAGATGCAGCGCGGCTCTGCGAGCCTTCTTGCTGCGCTGAGCTGCATCCTTTGGAAAGTGCAAGGATGCACCGTATTTACAGCAATAGGATGCCTCCCTGTGCGTTCCTCTGCGCTGGTGCACGATTTGCTGTCTAGGGCTAACGCAGGCACCCTTGCACCGTAGTGTAAGTTATGGTGCAGGGCTGTTTGCGTTGCAGGGGTCATTGTTTTCGTGCATAAAAACAATCATTGATGGCTTAATCCTCCTTCTATCACTGCTGCCGAATGTTGACCACATAGAAAGAGGGGAAAACGAGGAGAAATAAAGGTATTTCTCCTCTTTGTGCCACTGATAAGCCTCCCTTGGGGAGGCGTTAGAATCGGACGCATTCCCAGTTTTACAAAACCTTGTACACTGGCATTGCATCAGAATCCATAAATGTTCTGTGGGAGTACCCACAGCAACACCCGTGGAACGCCCCTTTCACACAGAGTAATGCGTGAAAGAGACCATATTTACAAGCCCATGAAATGCTGAGCACGGTGGCGTTGTGTGGCCTTGTAAATATGGCTCCGCATTTTTGCGCCCCCGGAGCGTTAAAAAAGTGACGCTTCTGTGGTGCCGGGGCCTTGTAAACATGCCCCTTAATGTATAAGTTGAGGCCCAGACTTTGCATCGGGTTGCATCACCTTTTTGGCACAACCCCGACGCAAACTCTCCTTAATTAAATATCGTAATGCGCTCAATGACCTGCTAAACCTATGCGAGAGTTCTTGAGATGTGATGCCCCTTTTTGTGGTGTGACTTCCTGTGAGGTCATGGGTTGTGATGCCACTTCCTGTGATGCCTATTGCGATGCCACATGCCGTGATGTCACGCACTGTGATGTCACATGCCATGATGTCACATGCCATGATGTCACTTGCATTCTGCCTAACTTGGTTAATCCCCCACCTCTGCTTTTAGGCCTTGAGCCCTGATTGAGTGTCAAGGGTTGAATTTCTATTTCTGCCTCTTTAGGCAGAAGAAACTGATCATTTCTTACAGAAGAAAAACCTACAAACCAGCTGCTTCAGTGGGGCTGGGCAGTGATGTTCCTACATTTTCCTCTATGCACGCAGCGTGGATGTGCCTGGCAGAGGGAGAACGGGCACTCTAGGCACACGGCCATCACCATAGCAACTAATTCTTTCATCATCGTCCTAATTAAAATAATACCAAGAACGAGGGCTGGACAGTTGGCCGCACAGATGTACCTCGTCACTCCAGCCTAGAGGTGGGTGAGAGCCAACGCCGAGATGAGACGATACATGTCTGGGGTTTAAGAGCCCGTGCACGACCCAAGCCAGAGCTGAGCCGAGTCAAGGCCCCCTGGGCACTAAGAGCCTGTGCACGAGCCAAGCCAGAGCCCAGCCAGCCAGTGCTGAGCCGAGTCAAGGCTCTCCTGGGCTCTAAGAGCCTGTGCACAAGCCAAGCCAGAGCCGAGCCAGCCAGAGCTGAGCCTAGTCAAGACCCCCTCGGCTCTAAGAGCCTGTGCACGAGCCAAGCCAGAGCCGAGCCAGCCAGAGCTGAGCCGAGTGAAGGCTCTCCTGGGCTCTATTAGCCTGTTCACAAGCCAAGCCAGAGCTAAGCCTAGTCAAGGCCCCCTGGGAGTCTAAGAGCCTGTGCACGAGCCGAGCCAGAGCCGAGCCAGCCAGAGCTGAGCCGAGTCAAGGCCCTCCTGGGCTCTAAGAGCCTGTGCACAAGCCGAGCCAGAGCCGAGCTGAGACAAGACCCCCTGGGCTCTAAGAGCCTGTGTGCGAGCCAAGCCAGAACCGAGCCAGCCAGAGCTGAGCCGAGTCAAGGCTCTCCTGGGCTCTAAGAGCCTGTGCACGAGCCGAGCCAGAGCCGAGCCAGCCAGAGCTGAGCCTAGTCAAGGCCCCCTGGGCTCTAAGAGCATGTGCACGAGCCGAGCCAGAGCCGAGCCAGCCAGAGCTGAGCCGAGTCAAGGCCCCCTGGGCTCTAAGAGCCTGTGCATGAGCCGAGCAAGAGCTGAGCCTAGTCAAGGCCCCCTGGGCTCTAAGAGCCTGTGCACGAGCCAAGCCAGAGCTCAGCCTAGTCAAGGCCCCCTGGGAGTCTAAGAGCCTGTGCACGAGCCAAGCCAGAGCCGAGCCAGCCAGAGCTGAGCCGAGTCAAGGCCCCCTGGGCTCTAGGAGCCTGTGCACAAGCCGAGCCAGAGCCGAGCTGAGACAAGGCCCCTGGGCTCTAAGAGCCTGTGCACGTGCCGAGCCAGAGCCGAGCTGAGACAAGGCCCCCCTGGGCTCTAAGAGCCTGTGCACGAGCCAAACCAGAGCTGAGCCAGCCAGAGCTGAGCCGAGTCAAGGCTCTCCTGGGCTCTAAGAGCCTGTGCACGAGCCGAGCCAGAGCCGAGCCAGCCAGAGCTGAGCCGAGTCAAGGCCCACCTGGGCTCTAAGAGCCTGTGCACGAGCTGAGCCAGAGCCGAGCCAGCCAGAGTCAAGGCCCTCCTGGGCTCTAAGAGCCCGTGCACGACCCAAGCCAGAGCTGAGCCGAGTCAAGGCCCCCTGGGCTCTAAGAGCCTGTGCACGAGCCGAGCCAGAGTCGAGCCGAGTCAAGGCCCTCCTGGGCTCTAAGAGCCTGTGCACGAGCCAAGCCAGAGCCGAGCTGAGACAAGGTCCCCTGGGCTCTAAGAGCCTGTGCACGAGCCGAGCCAGAGCCGAGCTGAGACAAGGCCCCCTGGGCTCTAAGAGCCTGTGCACAAGCCAAGCCAGAGCCGAGACAGCCAGAGCTGAGCCGAGTCAAGCCCCCCTGGGCTCTAAGAGCCTGTGCACGAGCCGAGCCAGAGTCGAGCCAGCCAGAGCTGAGCCGAGTCAAGGCCCTCCTGGGCTCTAAGTGCCTGTGCACAAGCCGAGCCAGAGCCGAGCTGAGACAAGGCCCCCTAGGCTCTAAGAGCCTGTGCACGAGCCGAGCCAGAGCCGAGCTGAGACAAGGCCCCCTGGGCTGTAAGAGCCCGTGCACGGCTCAAGCCAGAGCAGAAACGAGCCCAGCTGAGCCAAGGCCCTCCCTGGGCTGTAAGAGCCTGTGCAAGACCCAAGCAAGAGCAGAGCTGAGCCAAGGCCCTCCCTGGGCTGTAAGAGCCCGTGCACGGCCCAAGCCAGAGCAGAACCGAGCTCAGCTAAGCCAAGGTCATCCCTGGGCTGTAAGAGCCTGTGCACGGCCCAAGCCAGAGCAGAACCGAGCCAAGCTGAGCCAAGGCTCTCCCTGGGCTGTAAGAGCCCGTACACGGCCCAAGCCAGAGCAGAACCGAGCCCAGCTGAGCCAAGGCCCTCCCTGGGCTGTAAGAGCCTGTGCACAGCCCAAGCCAGAGCAGAACCAAGCCCAGCTGAGCCAAGGCCCTCCCTGGGCTGTCAGAGCCCGTGCACGGCCCAAGCCAGAGCTGAGCCAAGGCTGTAAGAGCCTGTTCAAGACCCAAGCAAGAGCAGATCTGAGCCAAGGCCCTCCCTGGGCTGTAAGAGCCCGTGCACGGCCCAAGCCAGAGCAGAACCGAGCCCAGCTAAGCCAAGGCCCTCCCTGGGCTGTAAGAGCCCGTGCACGGCCCAAGCCAGAGCAGAACCGAGCCCAGCTGAGCCAAGGCCCTCCCTGGGCTGTAAGAGCCCGTGCACGGCCCAACCCAGAGCCGAGCCAAGGCCCTCCCTTGGCTCTAAAGGCACATGCACGACTCAAACCAGAGCCGAGCCAAGTCAATGCTCTGTCTGGGCTCTAAGAGATCGTGCAGGAGCCAAACCGTAAAATGTCTACCATATAAATGGAGCAACAAACTAACGTCAAGGAAAACTATGGGCATGATTTATACCTTGGGGTACGGGTTACTTAGTCACAGCGGTGACGGATATCCCGTCAACTGGAATATAAATCCCACAGGATATAATTGGATTTATATTTCAGGGTATGGGATATCCCTCACTGTTGTGACAGAGTAACCCGTCCGCTGAGATTTAAATCAGACGCTAGGTTCAAATCTCTTCACAATTCAAAGGGGCTCATTTACAAGCCCTGTGGGCTGCAGGATCGTCACCGCTTTGTTAAGTTCGAGCGGCGTACAGGCCGTAGCCATATGTACAAGGCCACGTAAAGCCACTCTTCGTGGCTATTCATGGCCTTGTAGATATGGATTGAGGCAACGCAGTGCAAGTCACTGTGTTACCTCACACTACAATGGGGAGGCGTGCTAGAGGCATTACAGTGGGTGTTCCCACGTAACCCCCACGGCATTTGACACAGTCCCAGATTTAAAATAAGTTGTAAACCAAGGAATGCATCAAAAGCCCATGTCTCCCAGGGGAGGCGCAACGAGGAGAAATAATATTATTTCTCCTTGTTTGTTCCTTTTATGTGTGCAGCATTCAGCAGCACACATAGGAAGAGTAAATTGCCTCCTTTGATTGCTTTTGTGCAGGAAGGTTTCCCTTCCTGCACGAAAACAATCATCTTTACAACTCAGACACCCTTGCATCATGGTGCAACGGTGCCTGCGTTGGCACCTGGAAGGCAATTGAGCTCCAGCGCAGCGAAAGAGGACAAGAATATGCCATATCTGGTAGAGAGAGCCTACTCCTGCCCTTTTCTTTTAAAACAGGACAGTGCAGCAGGAAGGCATGCGGCGCTGCCCTATGGCAACTTGTTGTACATGAGGCCCAAAATATTTATTGAACACGTTCAGTGAGTCTGGGTGCTTTAGTGTCGCACACTCCCAGGGTTATCAGCAGTGCGCTATCTCCCAGAGAAGTTGAAGTTCTGCATCTTTCCTCGGTGAGCCCAGCTGCTCTAAATTAGAGACCTCTCAGGGGTGGTCTGTAGGGCTCTCTTTTAGTGGAAGTTGAAGTTCTAGATGCTTCCTTGGTGAGTCCGGGTGCTCTAGATAGTTCCCTCCCAGGGTTGGTCTGCAGGGCTCTCTCTCACAGGAAGAGGTGAACAGGGCCGGACTGGCCGTAGCAGGCACCGGGCAATTCCCCGGTGCACCGCACGGGTGGGGGCCGGTTTTAGGCCCCTGGGGGCCGTTTTTGTTACACGGCCGTTTTTGCAGCATAGCTGCAAAATCGGCGCTGTAACAAAATCGACCGAAAACCGGCCCTGGCAAAGAGCTCAGCGGCACCCCCAAGCCCCGGGAGGGGGGAAGGAGGGGGGGGGCGCGACTGAGCACTTTGCCAGGGCCTGTTTTGGGTCCCAGTCCTGCCCTGGAGGTGAAGTTCTGGATGCTTCCTTGGTGAGCCTAGGTGCTCTAGATAGTTCCCTCCCAGGGTGGGTCTGCAGGGCTCTCTCTCACAGGGAGAGGTGAAGTTCTGGATGCTTCCTTGGTGAGCCTGGGTGCTCTAGAGTAGAGACCTCCCAGGGGTGGTCTTTAGGGCTCTCTTTTAGTTGGAAGTTGAAGTTCTAGATGTTTCCTTGGTGAATCTAGGTGCTCTGGAGTTCATCCCTTCCAGGGTTGGTCTACAAGGGTCTCTCCTGGGGAAGGTGAAGTTCTAGATGGTTCCTTGGTGAGTCTTGGTGCTTTAGAGTAGAACCCTCCCAGGGTTGGTCTTTGTGGCTCTCTCATAGGTGGAGGTGAAGTTCTAGATGTTTCCTTTATGAGTCTGGGTGCTCTAGTATAGAGACCTCCAAGGGATGGTCTGCAGGGCTCTCTATTTCAGGGGAAGATCAAGTTCTGCATCCTTCCTTGGTGAGCCTGGGTGCTCTAGAGTAGAGACCTCCCAGGGGTGGTCTTTAGGGCTCTCTTTTAGTTGGAAGTTGAAGTTCTAGATGTTTCCTTGGTGAATCTAGGTGCTCTGGAGTTCATCCCTCCCAGGGTTGGTCTACAAGGGTCTCTCCTGGGGGAAGGTGAAGTTCTGGATGGTTCCTTGGTGAGTCTTGGTGCTTTAGAGTAGAACCCTCCCAGGGGTGGTCTTTATGAGTCTGAGTGCTCTAGTAAAGAGACCTCCAATGAATGGTCTGCAGGGCTCTCTCTCTCAGGGTGAGTTGAAGTTCTGGATGTTTCCTTGATCTGTCCAGGTGCTCTAGAAGAGTAGAGACTCCCAGGGTGGTTCTGTAGGGTTCCCTCTCAGGGGACATCGAAGTTCTGGATGTTTCCTTGTTGAGTCTGGGTGCTCTAGAGTAGAGACTCCCAGGGTTGGCTTGCAGGGCTCTCTCTTGGGGAGGTGAAGTTCTGGATGTTTCATTGGTGAATCTGGGTGCTTTAGAGTAGAGACTCCAAAGGTTGCTCTGCAGGGCTTTCTCTTGGGGTTGGGGAGGTGAAGTTCTGGATGTTTCTTTGGTGCGTCTGGGTACTCCATAGTAGAGACCTCCCAGCTTTGACCTGCAGGGCTCTTCCTCTCAGGGGAAGTTGAAGTTCTGTATGTTTCCTTGGTGAGTCAGGGTGTTTTAGAGTAGAGCCCTCACAGGGTTGGTCTGCTGGACTCTCTCTCAAGGGAAGTTGACGTTTTGGATGTTTCCTTGGTGAGTCTCAGTGCTCTAGATTAGAGACCTCCCACGGTTGGTTTGCAGGGCTCTTTCCTGGGGGGAGGTGAAGTTCTGTATGTTTCCTTGGTGAGTCAGGGTGTTTTAGAGTAGAGCCCTCACAGGGTTGGTCTGCTGGACTCTCTCTCAAGGGAAGTTGACGTTTTGGATGTTTCCTTGGTGAGTCTCAGTGCTCTAGATTAGAGACCTCCCACGGTTGGTTTGCAGGGCTCTTTCCTGGGGGGAGGTGAAGTTCTGGATGTTTCCTTGGTGAGTCTGGGTGCTTTCGACCAGAGACCTCCCAGTGTTGGTTTACAGGGCTCTCTTCCAGGGGTGAGTCTGGATGCTCTAGAGTAGAGTCCTCCCAGGGTTGGTCTGTAGGGCATTGTTTTGGAGGAGGAGGAAGTTCTGGATATTTCTTTGGTGAGCCTGCTTTACAGTAGAGCCCTCCCATGGTTGATCTGTAGTGGTCTATCTCTCAGGGTAAGTTGATGTCCTGGATGTTTTCTTGGTGAGTCTGGGTGCTTTAGGGTAGAGCCTTCCAAGGTTTGGTTGAGCAGTGTTCTCGCAGGGGGAGGTGGAGTTCTAGATGTTTCCTTGCTCAGTCTGGGTGCTCTGGAGAAGAGACCTCCCAAGGTTGGTTTGCAGGGCTTTCTCCTGGGGGGAGGTGAGGTTTTGTATTTCCTTGGTGAGCTTGGGTGCTCTAGAGTAGAGACCTCCCAAGGTTGGTTTGCAGGGCTCACTACTGGGGGGAGTGAAGTTCTTGATGCTTCTTTGGTGAATCTGCTTTAGAGTGGCGTCCTCACGGGGTTGGTCTGCAGTGCTCTTTTTCTCAATGGAAGGTTACGTTCTGAATGTTTCTTTGATGATGTCACTTGCATACTAGTAACAACAAAGGAAGGAGTTATTCTAAACAAGGTAAGAGCTAATCTTTCGAATGAAAGCGAACAAAGGAAAAAGTATTCTTTTAAAAGGACCCTCACTCACCAACCTAGTTGGTGACATGCTTCGTCATATGGTCCCCACCCGAGCGGCCGAATGCCTCTCGCGCGTGCAACAATGCCTGATTACAGCGCAGCGGGTATTGGTGTAAAGTGAAAAGTGGTGAGATAAAATTGCCTTTATTAGTCCTTAAACCTTTATAATGGAGTAATAAGGCAAGATTAAAAACAAGAAGGATGTCCTATGAGGTATGAATTGGCCCGTGTCGTCCACGCAGTGTTTAAAGTGAACGAAATCGAGGTCTACATGTTTCTGCCTACGTTTACCAATTTACGAGGCTTTCTTCAAGACCAACAGTCCCCCCACTTCTTTTTTAGGACTTATGCCCTGGACATGACAGGCTGGAAATACCCCTGCAGATAGCCCTGAGCAGCAGTGTTCTCCTGTACCAAGAGTCATGTCTTTTTTATTTAACAGAGTTTTATATAGCGCGAACTTGACCCGAATCGGGTATCAGAGTGCTTTCCATAGCATCAGTTGCATTACATGAGGTCACATTCATTTTTGTTAGGCACGGGGAGATTAAGTGATTTGTCCAGAATCACAGGATGTTCAGTGTCCTTGCAGAGACTCGAACCCAGTTCCCCAGATTTGAGGTTGGCGCCCTAGCTGTTGGGCCAACTCTTCTCCCCTGAATTGAAATGAAGACACATGACCGCATCCCTCGGGACAATCCGTAGGTCCCAGCCTGCAAGACAAAAACATGATGAGAAGGTGTGTCCTCCGCACATCAAAGGTCAGAGAGAGAGCGAAGGGGAGAGACAGGGTGAGAGAGAGAGAGAAGAAGAGAGGGGGAGAGAGAGAAGAAGAGAGGGAGAGAGAGAGAAGAAGAGAGGGAGGGAGAGAGAGAGAAGAGAGGGGGAGAGAGAGAGAAGAAGAGAGGGGGGGAGAGTGAAGAAGCAAGGGGGAGAGAGAAGAAGAGAGGGGGAGAAAGAGAAGAAGCAAGGGGGAGAGAGAGAAGAAGAGAGGGGGAGAAAGAGACAGTGACGCGCCTGCGCACCCAGGCCACACTGCTCACCGGCTGCCACCGGTGTGTCTCCAACCACGTGCAGGTATGTCTCGCAGTTCACCAGGTCACACAACTGAGTCAGAGCCGCCAGCTGAAACAGAGTCCAGATACATAATTGGCACAGTACACACACCTGCACAAGACAACATCGCCTGCCCGCCCATGCACACCCAGGCAGAGGCACCCCAACCCCTCCCGCCACCCATCGGAGCATGCCTGCCCATGCACATCCAAGCCTCACTGTTCACCTTCCGCCACCGGCGCGTAGATGGGAGGTCCCACCACATGCCGCTGCAAACCACAAGCTCGGGGCCCGCGGACATGGCACCCTCCACACCATGAAGCAATGCTCCGCAGGCCAACAGGTCTCACGTCTGGTGCTGGGTCCTGATTACTCCATGCCAGAGGACATACCAGTGCACCCGGCACCATCACAGTCTGCACACCCGTTCAGCCCAATGGGTGCTACTAACTCTGGGATCCCTGAAGCGACGCCACGTGGCGGTAGGCCCGCGCTGCCCGCTTGCTCTGGCTATACTGCGGTCCAGCAGGGCACACAAAACCTGAGCTGTCCGGACCGCCAGGACGGGGCATCATCGCAGACTGCACACCCGCTCAGCAGCTTAAGGTGCCACTGACTCAGTGCACCCAAAGTCACCATCCCGTGGCAGGGTGCATGTGCCGGCCGCAATGCTCCGAGTGCCACTAACCCTGTGCAACCCCAGTCAGCGCCACGTGGTGGCAGGCCCGTGCCAGCCGCAAGGCCTCGGGTGCCACTAACCCTGGGCAAGCCCAGTCAGCGCCACATGGCAGTAGGCCCGTGTCGTGCGCCAGGCCTCAGATGCCACCAACCCTGTGCACAACAACTCATGGGCCCTTTATGAATGGGAAGCGTGGAGCGTCCGTCAACCAGTCACCACCGGAAGAGGGGAATGTGATGTCGTCAGCCCCTTATGTTGGCGGAGTCACATGGCCAGTGACGCCTGTGCCGGATGGGTGTGGTGTGTGTGCATACTGATGAATAGACCAGTGACCTGCACACCACCAGCGAGTATACCTGCGACGGGCAGCAATGATGGCCCCCCCTCGGAGCGTAAGCAGAGTGGTCTGGCCTGCCGTACGCCGGACCTGCGCAGGGCCTGCAACAATGACTCGTGGGCTCTGGCCGTGGTCCAGTCCATGTCCGGACAAGGAAGTGACTGATGCGTGTGTCCCTGTTGTAGTGTTCACGGGACCAGGTAATACAAAATGCAATGTCGCACCCTCTGACTAGCATCCTACAGGATGAGCATCATTGACGCAAGGGAAGGCACTGTCCCCACATTCATCCACACATCCATACCTGAATGATGTAAGACATGACACAGCAGTGCGTCACTGGGTGTTTATTTGCACATCCAGTGCAGTTATACAGCTGGAGCGGTACAGGGTAATGCCGAGCACACTACACAATATGGACTCGTGGAGGGCCAGCCAGAGTCCATCCGGTGATGACATGTACTGCGAAAGAGGAAGGGTACAGTCCGCAGTCTGTCCGCCGTGTCATTGTTCGTCGAACAGGATGTGGCAGTCCATGTCGCTGTCTAAGGTGAGTGCATCGGAGTGTATCGGGGGTCAGTGGAAGGTCATTAGGCCATGTGCGGCACCAAGCAGAAACAGGCCAGGTGGCGGAAATTAATGCTAGTGCCTCCTGATCACAAACCCATCCACATCCTCGTCCCCGGATGTGTGCCTTGCCCCCCCTGTGGGTGTTGCAGTCCCGGCTGCGGCACTGTGTGCCACTGACACATCAGGGGCCTGGGTGGAGACGTCTGCCGCACTGTGAGGCACTGACACACCATGGGGCGGGGATGCGGATGGTGTGGGGGCAGCAGCATTCATCAGCGCCACGCCTTGTGGCAGCAATGCCATGATGGAGGTCTGCAGGGCATGATAAATCCCAGCTACCTTCCGATGATGTGCAGCGGTGGCTTCCATCCTTTCCGCCTCCATACCCACCATGTCCTCCATGAGTCTCCACATGTGTGCCAGCTCACGGCTGGTATCACTGGAGCCACTCGGAGCGGACAGCTGTTCTACTCTCCACTTCATGACTCCAGCAATGTCAGTCAGGGCTTGTTGGAGACCATGGGGCGGACATAGACACCTAAGGACGGCGTCCAGTTTGGCAGCCATGAGTTCAAACCCCACCCGCACCTGCTCAGCCATCTCCCTCTGGGCCTCCAGCACACGGCGTTAGAAGGCCATTTGTTGTTCCTGGGGGACTTGGGAGGGTTTTGGGCTGTGGGTGCCTCCTGCTGGGTGGTTTGGATGGTGGGTGGGGTCTCCTCGATGTAGCTGGGCTGCCCTGATCCTGGAGGTGAGTCGCGGATGAGGTCAATGATGTCTAGGAGGGCTTGTGCGTCGATGCTGGTGTTGTCCTCCTGGTCATCAGTGAAGAGTGGCTGGGACTGCTCTGCAGGAGGTGTTGACGATGCCCCTGCGATGTGAAGGGGAGATGGTGTATTATGTATTATGTGTCCACATGTATATAGCCGCATGGTACAGGTTGACTTTCAGACAGCATGGCATTGTACAATGTGACAGTCTGTGGGTCTGGGTGAGGTCCCAGGGTCATTGTGGGTGTGTACTGTGCCCTGCTTGATTGTGCATGTGTGTCATCGTGGCCATCGCCACCGGTCCCCTTAGTACTTGGTGGTCACTCACCCTGTTGCAGTTGTGTTGTGTCCTGTTGAGCAGTGTCTGGTCCCCCGACTCCGGCCAGAAGTATCCACACTGATGACTGTCGACACCAGCTCCTTCATGTCATCCAGCACGAGCTGTGGCGCTAGACCCCCACATCCAGTCTGCATTGCTGCCTTCTGGTTGGCGGAGAGTTTCTCCTTGGTCTTCCGCTTGATGTCATTCCATCGCCTCTTGACCTCGTCCATTGTCCGCTAGTACTCTCCGATGGCATTCACCTTGTCGACGATGTCCCGCCATATTGCAGTTTTGGTGCCCAATGACACGTTGGAGTTGACGAAGAGTTGTTGGTGGTGTTCCATCACCTCCATGACTATGATCCTCTTCGTCTGCAGACTGAACTTCGTCTTGCTCGTTTTCTTGTCCTTGCCCTTCCCTGTCCCTGATATCCCGAACTGGTCGTCCGGGGTGCTTGTGGGGTTGCGCTCGTCCTCTGCGCCTGCTCCGGCTGCTTCCATTGTGCTTGGGTGTAGGTCAGTTTGGGTGTGGGTGTTTTTTCTACTTTTATGGTGATTTTTTCAGCCTGACAGATGTGTGTTGCAGGCCTGGCGCTGCTTATTGCTGATTTTCTCATCGCGCTTTGGCCCATCGCGTGTTTTTTGGTGTTGTGGTTTGTGTTTTTATCTCCTTCGTGGTGGTTGTATCGCGGACATTGTCCGTGGTGTCGGCGGAGAATCGCATGGTGCCGCCTTGTTGTGAATTCCACGTTGACAAAGGTTTTTTTTCCCGTGATGGGCTGCGATATTGGAAGTTGCGTTACGCTACTCTTGCGGTAGTTATCACACGTTCTTGTGAATATCCCCCTCAGTTGTGATCTGTGATTCTTGGGACCATGTTTCCCATGATCCTCAACCAGTCCTCAATCGATGATGTCATTGATCAGAACCCAAGGCTTGCATCGCATTCACGAGACGGCAGCATAGGGAGGAGGATAGGGATACCCTGCAGGTGATCTGGCGAGGGAGATCCTGGACGAAGTAAGTCGTATATGTGACACGCGCTCCTCTCTAATTGTGCATAAGTGCGCTGTGCTTTATCATTGCTCCTCATGAACTTTGATTCATTTAACATGTGTAAACTTTTTCAGGGTGTGACTACAGGACTCCCTCCTCCACCCCTCCATGAGGCACATGATTTAGCTATACAGAGTAAGATCCCGGTGTGAGTGGGTGTGTGTACATATATTCCCTTGAGAAGTAGAAGGTCATAAAGGTAAAACTGTAATGGTGTGCAAATTACAGGGCTTAACTAAGGCACAACGCAGACATTATATGTTTTAGAAGTTGAGCGTGCATGAGCACGGGTGTGTTTGAACGTGTGTATTACCCACAATACTCGTACATGGATGACTGCATTTTGGCATGCAAGCAGTTCGCACAGAATACTTTTTTTAAACAAACACACTCTGACTATTCCGAAAATACTTTTTCATTTCCGATGTTGTGTGGGTATCTATGTTTATCGTATTTGTTACAGTTAGCGCTCTAGCGTTTCCGCTAGAGCGCTGTTGAACGCGCGCAGGTTGCGCTCACGTCGAGGACGTGAGCGCGGTGATAAATAATAAACGGGCGGACGAGCGGCAGTTCGCGCCCAACTAGCAAACTGTGTGTGTGGTCCCTTTTTACGCTGCCAGCGCGCGAGGCCTCCCCTGGGCTCCCCAGGCTACGAGAGTGCTGATCCAGGGCACTACCCCTCCCAGGCAGAGGTCAGGGGTTAAAACACAACACTGGCGACGAGGGGTGACCTCTGAACCCCCTGAAACACCTGCTGCTAGGCAGAACAGCAACAGAGGTCTCGCCTGACGGCGCAGTGCGCTGAACCTGCCCACGTGCAGCGACCGACTCACCAAGTGAGTGGACGACGACGCCTGGTCCATACCAGGGATTTTGACGCCACGATGGGTGATGATGAGATGCCCGGCCCTGCAGGGACACTTCCCCATCACCCCGCGTCCAGAGTGCTACCTCCATTTAGTGAAGCCGCAGACCCCACGACCGCCGCGCCGAGGTGGCAGACATGGTTGGGGAGGCTGGAAAACTACTTCATTGGGTCCAGAGAGACGGATGGAACGGTGAAACGCTCTCTACTACTCCACAACGCGGGAGAAGAGATCTACCTCCTGTTCAAGCACCTGCCTGACACGGGTCCCCCGACGGACTATGCAGCAGCGGTTGCGGCCTTGAACGCACACTTTGACCCCCAGGTCAACCCTGATTACGAACACTTCAAGCTTCGCCAAGCAAACAGCGCGAGGGAGAGTCGGTTGGCGCGTTCCACGCAAGGCTGAGGGTCCTTGCGGACATGCACCTGGTCGGCGACCAGCCAAAGAGGAAATCAGAGCGCAGCTGATCTTGGAGATCAGGAGTAAGACGCTACGAGGCATGATACTTCGCAAACCGAACATCACGATGAACGACATCCTCGTCCTGGCTCGGACTCACGACCTGTCGGCAGCACGTGCAGAGGAAATGGATCTGGCCCTTGTGAAAGGAGCTGCCAGCACGGTGGAGGTCAAAGTGGAGAAAGCAGATGCAGTCCGGAAGAAAGAACGACCACCCAAGCCCCACGACCGGCGGGCCCCCGATCCAGCCAGGTCATGCGGATACTGCGGATACGACGAACACCCCCTCAAGGCGTGCCCAGCCCGTGGGAAAACATGCACCACCAGTGGCATCGACAACCACTTTGCGTCCGTCTGCCGCAGGAAGATGCAACGGGGTAGCCACAAGCGGGACAAGCCGATGAGGAAGCTAGTACAGCAACTATCACACACATCCTTATCGTCGCAGCCATGGCCCAAGAGAGAACCTGTCAGGGAGTACCCAGAATCGGACACTGAGTCCGACGATGAGGGAGAAACATACCTCGTATCGTTTACCAGAGCCCTCAAAAGCACCCGGCGACCTCAACCGCGCTGCGACATATTGATTGCCGGATCAGAGGTGAACGCTGTGATATACACCGGCGCGTCAGTGACAGTTATGGGGGTGCAACAATACAATCGCCTCAGACCACGGCCGGAACTCTGCCCGTCGAAGGCCAAGATCTTCGCTTACGGAAGCGACACGCCGCTTCCGCTGAAGGGCAAGATGAGGGTCGCAGTGCAGTCAGAGAAGGCGGAAATTGTCATCGACATTCATGTCATCAATCAGGAAGTAGGCACACTTCTCAGCGGCCATGCGGCCGAAGATCTAGGACTGATCTCATTCCTCAGAGTGGTCCAGGACCGACAAGTCGACGACTTACTGGGAGAATTTCAGGGCCTATTCTCAGGCCTAGGAAAGATCAAGAGGCCACCAGTACGACTTCATATAGACACCGCTGTGCAACCAACAGCCCTCCGGCACAGGCGCATCCCGTTCCACCTACGCCCATTAGTAGAGGAGGAACTCCGATGGCTGGAGGAACAAGGCGTTATAGAAAAGGTCACGGGACCCACACCCTGGGTGTCGCCAATGGTAATAGCCGAGAAACCACGACAACCTGGGAAGATCCGGCTATGCATCGACATGCGCCTCCCAAACAAGGCCATCACAAGGGAGAGGCACATCACGCCGACCATGGATGACATTGTCTCCGACCTGAACGGTGCCCGATGGTTCTCGAAACTGGACTTAAATGCGGGGTACCACCAACTCACCCTAGCCAAGGAGAGCCGGTACATTACCACCTTCAGCACGCATTTGGGACTACGGCGATACAAGCGCCTTAATTTCGAGATTTCACCGGCAGCCGAAATCTTTCAGAACACAATCAGAGACATCCTGGTCGGACTGCCTGGCATCCTGAACGTGAGTGATGACATCCTCATCTACTCCAAGACAGTCGAGGAGCACTACCGACACGTCCGGGCCACCCTCACGCGCCTCCAAGAGCACGGAGTCACCCTACACCGGGAGAAGTGCCAGCTGTTCCAGCAGAAGATCGAGTTCTTCGGCTACGTTTTTACCAAGGAGGGCATCCAAGTAGACCCTCGAAAGTCGCTAGCCATCAAAACAGCCGCGGCCCCCGCGTCAGTGGCGGAGGTACGCAGTTTCCTAGGGATGGCCACATACTGCCGAAGGTTCGTCCCGAATCTGGCCACCCTAGCTGAGCCCCTGCGACGCCTCACCAAGACCGACGTGGCGTGGCAGTGGACGGACGCCGAAGAGCGAGCCTTCGAGGCGATCAAAGAAGCGCTTCTAGACCAGACAACACTGGTCTACTTTGACCCGACCAAGAAAACCGAAATCCTAGTGGATGCCAGCCCCGTAGGGCTAGGGGCAGTCCTAACACAAGAACAGGAACCCAGACAGTGGTCAACTCTGGCGTACGCTAGCAAGCCCCTCACCGACACGGAGAAGCGATACTCCCAGATCGAGCGGGAAGCACTGGCGATCCGGTGGGGCTGCCGCCATTTCCATCTTTACGTGTGCGGGCACCCATTCACAGTGGTGACGGACCATCAGCCGCTGGTACCGTTGTTCCGGGGAACAGCTCCACACCCGCCCCCACGCATAGAGCGGTGGGCCATCGGTCTTCAACAATATCACATGAATGTAGTGTACCGGCCAGGGGCCAAGAACCCGGCAGACTTTCTGTCCCGCCACCCAGAACACGACGGTGCACCCGAGCACAGGGACACTGAGGACGACGCCGAGGAACACCTCGACATGGTGGCGGCCTTGACGTGCCCCAGGGCCATTACGCTTGGAGAACTCCAAGAAGTAGCCGACCAAGACCCCGTGATATTCAAGGTCAAGAATACCATCCTCGAGGGAAACTGGCAATCGTTTCTACAAACGGCAAACTCGTGGGCCAGTGGAGACCATGAGGATCTTCAACACATGTGGAGGGTACGACACGAGCTGAGCGTGACCAGAGGGGGACTCCTTCTAAGAGGTTCCTGAATCGTCATTCCAGGAGCACTTCGGACAAGAGCGACCCAGTTAGCACACAAGGGGCACTAAGGTACAGAGAAGATGAAGGCCCGGATGAGGGAGAAAGTCTGGTTCCCGGGTATGGACGACTACGTCTCCGACACCGTCCGCAGCTGCCAGTCATGCCAGCTAACAGGGGAACCCCAACCACCGGCACCCATCATAACTGAAGAGCACGGGCACGCCCTCTGGGAGAAGATCAGCGTGGACTTTGGGAGCCTACCCGACGGGCGAGTCACCCTCGTCATCATGGACAGCTATTCGAAGTACCCCATTGCTGAAGCCCTACCGTCCACCGCGTTTGTACATGTGAAACCTGCCCTGGAGAAGGTATTTGGGATGTTCGGGTACCCCGAGGAACTGCGGAGTGACAATGGACCCCCGTTCCAAGGGCACGAGTTCGAAGAGCTCTTGAGGACACACGGCGTCAGACACAGGCGCATCACCCCGCAATGGCCCCAAGCCAATGGGGAGGTGGAGCGGTTTATGCGCACCATCAATAAGGTACTACGCATCGCTGTGTCCGAACAACTAGACCCAGAGAAAGAACTACAGCGATTCCTAGGGGAATACCGCAGCACTCCCCACTGCTCCACCCGACAAGCCCCCTGGGCACTGATGTTCCAAGGAGCTCGCAGGGATGGGCTACCAGTAGCCCCAGGCTGGGTAGCACCGCCCTTCAGCGAGGAAGAAGCGTTCCGAAGGCGCCAAAGGCAAAACGACAGAGTCAGAGAGGCTCGGAGGGCCGTAACCCGAGAAGTTCAAGAAGGTGACACAGTGGTCCTCAAAGAGCGCCGGCCAGGAGGAAAGTTTAAAACCCGGTATGAAAAAGGATACTGGAGAGTGGTGGACCGCCGAGGGACCATGGTGACAGCGCGTCGAGGGAGAGACCTGGTCACCCGGAACATATCGTGGTTCAAGGTGGTGAGGAGGCCCGCAGATAACCCCGTGACAGCAGATCTCGACATGGACCACGACTTGGGAGACGACTCAGGGGACACATCCCGCTCCGACCCACGGAGCAACACAGACTCTGAGCCAGGTGGCGCCGATGGCACCGGAGGTGGACCAAGGCAAGAAGTAACACCGGAAACCTCGGCCCCAGGCGCCCGAAGGGCCACCAGGTATGAGCTGAGGGAGAACCCCAGGCCCAGCAGTCGGCTGAGAGACTTTGCGTGCCAAGTAAGTGACGCAGCGAAGTAATAACAGAACTGTTGTCAAGGACTGAGTTGAGAAGGGATGTTACAGTTAGCGCTCTAGCGCAGGTTGCGCTCACGTCGAGGACGTGAGCGCGGTGATAAATAATAAACGGGCGGACGAGCGGCAGTTCGCGCCCAACTGTGTGTGTGGTCCCTTTTTACGCTGCCAGCGCGCGAGGCCTCCCCTGGGCTCCCCAGGCTACGAGAGTGCTGATCCAGGGCACTACCCCTCCCAGGCAGAGGTCAGGGGTTAAAACACAACAGTATTCACTTCACCATCCATCCTGGTGTGTTCTAGATAGTTTCCTCTTGGCACAGAAGGATCCGGATTGGAACAAGGGTCAACCAGGTACTGTACGTATGCATGTAATTAGCAGGCATGTAATAGGGAAGCACTGTAGGGGCATATAGGGTTCAATTTGGTCCTGAAGAAAGCCCTGGCCCCTGTTGGGGCCAGTTGGGGGCTGAAACATGTCGACCTGATTGATAAAATAGACCTGATTGTTTATAACTGGACAATTAGCACCGTAGCAGGGCTATCATTGTACCACTCCTTTTGCTTTTTAACCATCCCTCCTCCACCAAGGACTACAAGTTTAAATTGAACCAGATGGTGGTAGGGATTTTGATTGGACGCCCTTTTCTTCTTTTCTGCTTATTTTCCTGCTAATGCTTGACCTACAGCCCTAATATGGGCTCGTTTGCCATTAGAGAATTCTTTGGTGAACGTGGGATGGTTATGACGAAGCCTGACACCTGAATGTTGTGTGAGGCCATTCTGTAAATTTTCTCTCACAATTTTGTGGGTCCATAGTATTGGATGCACAGAGTAGCTAGAGTTTTTCCTCTGTGAAGGAACACCTACATTATAAGGTGAAAGGCCCCCACAAGAGGTTGGGCTAGTAACGTTGGGGCTCGTTCATTCCTTTAGTGGAAGTTTCCTAAAGCTTGACAAGTTGTTCTTGGCTGTAAGCGGTACAGGAAGGGAGTTCCATAACTTGGCAGTGAGGAAGACAGATGTCCTGCCTCCCCCTCTCGCTCTCCTTATTTTTGGAACTGCTAAAGAGATAGATTATTTAATCTTAGTCCTCTTGTGGCTCTATGGGAAGTGATAAACTGTGGTAGGGCAGGCGGCGTCGATGCATGTCTCAGCTTATGTGCGATGCATAAGGCCTTGGATTCTATGCGTCTCTTGATGGGTAACCAATGCAGTTGTCCGAGAGCCTGTTGTGCTGAGTTCTTCTTGAGGATCTCCAAGGGCCATATTTTGTATTACCTGTAATCTCTTTATGACATAGGCTGGACTGCCTAGGTATAGGGAGTTGCTGTCATCAAGGCGTGAAAGTATCAATCCCGGAACAACCGTTCTATGACACTCCAGTGGCAGCCATCTCAGCGTCTTTCTCAGGGATCCGAGCGGGCCAAAACAGGTATCCACTATCTTCTTGGCTAGAGAGTTCATTGTCCAATCTTTGTCTAGTATGGCTCTTGGTTCTTTACCTCGTGTTTGGGAGTAGGGCGTATGCTATATTATGTGGTTCAGAGTGTTACATACATTTCGTATTAGGACTTACATGTAAGATGTATGATAGACTCTGTAAACACAGAGTCTGACATACATCATGGAACCACTAGTGCCCAGCCAAAGCACCTCTACCTTTGATTAATTTGACCCCTATGCATCCAATGTGACTATGCAACCTTCCTATGGACACCTACTTATGTATGGAACCTGAGCTGTGCACTTCACCCTCATTATATACCATGGATGGCTCTACCACTGCCAGGTTTGTGAACGGTTCCGTGTTACGCTCATAGAAACGGTTTGTTTTGTTGGGAGCTCTACACTGGAACGTTGCACAGACCATGAGAGTTGCATGAAAATAAAATATCACGTATGGGCTGGGACGAAGACACGGAATGCTTGACAAGCTCTGCCATGGAGTGGACTACATTGCTTGTGGGGGGGCTGGTGAGGTGGGTGCTGGCCCCTGTAGCCCCCCAAGCTCCTGCTCCAAGCAGCCAGGTGCTCTGCTCTTCTCTCCAAGACTGTGCAGAAGCTCGACTCTCACCCCCTATAATCTCTTTCTCGCCTGGCCCTTGCTGTGGGAGATAAGCCAGTTAGCGGCTTCGCTTGGCCTGAGATCCCTCCATATGGGTCAATGAGGGATCAGGTCTGTGCTGAGTGAAAGGGCTGATCCCAGAAGGCTGCTGTGCATGAAGCCCTTTAAAGATGGAAGTCACAGGAGCAAATCTTCTGGCACACATTTCCGTTTTTCTTCTGGATGGTCCTTGTGAACTAGTAAAGGTTACCTTTCTGGCCATCTTTAGGTCTGGCTTGATAGCGCAGCTGTCACCGTACCTTATGGAATGAACCTAAAATGGGCTTTCAGGAGTACTACAGGGATGGGGCTTGGCTCCGCCTCCATGCTGGTGGACAGAAGTACATGTTTTGAATGGGTAGAAGTTGTGTGACTCCACAGAAAAAGTGCTATTCCTCCAAGAGCGGTAATGTTTGTTTATCAAGGTGTGCGGCCCAGAGCTCTTTATAAAATCTAACTCTTGTGTTACAACAGACCTTGACCTTTAGATCAAACACAGGCCACACCAACGCCACATGTCTCCTAGATCAGTGTTTCCCAAACTATAGGCTGTGAGACAATCGTTGGTGGGTCGCAAAAGTACCCGCAATAATTAACGATGCCATTAAATTCTGTATTTCACTTGTCACAGTTTCTGTACTTCAAAGACAGAGGGCCAATGTCAGGCGATGTCTGCTGTTCCTTTATTTTTAACCTGGGGACTGGAGTTTAAAAGCTTCTCCGAGTTTACAGTCAGAGGAAGAAAAGTAAAGTGAATTATGTAACAACTTGTTGGGGTAGATGAAGTGTGAAAGAAAAGGCTGTAGGAGTTTATTGTTTCATAACACACAACAAAATGTAATACCTGTAAACTAACTGTACACATCCACCAGTTAGGAAAGCAAAATGAAGCTCTTTTTAGTAATTCAGATGTGTGATTGACGCAGAGATTTGAATAGACTCAAAACACTATTTGGTTTTGCACAAATGATCGATAGTCACTGAATCCCGATCTCCACACCTTATCATTCGTGTGCTGTATAGTTTTTTCAGTGAAGCTGCGTCCGTCCAAATTAAGAGGCCATTCCATTGGAAGTTGTGCGGTCTGTAAATGACAATGCGCGACCCCACCATGCCTTACTTACCACACCATCCTTACTTTCCACACCATGCCTTACTTACCACACCATCCTTACTTACCACACCATCCTTACTTACCACACCATGACTTACCACACCATGACTTACTTACCACACCATGCCTTCCTTACCACACCATGACTTACCACACCATGCCTTACTTACCACACCGTCCTTACTTACCACACCATGCCTTACTTACCACACCATCCTTACTTACCACACCATGCCTTACCACACCATGCCTTACTTACCACACCATGCCGTACCACACCATGCCTTACTTACCACACCATGCCTTACCACACCATGCCTTACTTACCACACCATGCCTTCCTTACCACACCATGACTTACCACACCATGCCTTACTTACCACACCATGCCTTACTTACCACACCATCCTTACTTACCACACCATCCTTACTTACTACACCATGCCTTACTTGCCACACCATCCTTACTTACCACACCATCCTTACTTACCACACCATGACTTAATTACCACACCATGCCTTACTTACCACACCATCCTTACTTACCACACCATGCCTTACCACACCATGCCTTACTTACCACACCATGCCGTACCACACCATGCCTTACTTACCACACCATCCTTATTTACCACACCATGCCTTACTTACCACACCATGCTTTACCACACCATGCCTTACTTACCACACCATGCCTTCCTTACCACACCATGATTTACCACACCATGCCTTACTTACCACACCATGCCTTACTTACCACACCATCCTTACTTACCACACCATCCTTACTTACCACACCATGCCTTACTTACCACACCGTCCTTACTTACCACACCATGACTTACTTGCCACACCATGCCTTACTTACCTCACCAAGCCTTACTTACCACACCATCTTTACTTATATTTAAACCTCGCCCGCCTCATGCCCATTGATGCTAGATGGGTCACAAGCTTTTATTGGGTCGTGGTTCTAAAAGGTTTGAGTTGATTAGATAATGATGGCGTTTGTTCTTCTCTCAAAGCAGCCCACACGGGAGGAGCAGGCAGGTGCACTTGCAACGTGTCCTGTATTGCAGTCCCTGCCGCCTCCCCTTTCCATCACCTTCCAAGATACCTGAACATGGCATTCCTTGTGAGAACGGTGTTTTATTTTCCAGTTCCTAGATTTAAAATTTATGGTCTGTAGGGGCTTTTAAAAAAAATATTTTTTATTGGTTTCACAACATAAACACCATTGATACATTCCGTTTTACAGCAAGAGACGGCAGCGCCAGCAGGAGGAGCGGTGTGGTTGCGCCTGGATGTCTCATCCCAGACCTCAGCGCCGGGCGCAGATAGGGACAGAGCTCCGGACCGTCCTTGGTTCAGGCTGCGTTTAACCTTCCGCAGGGCCTCATTACAGCGTGACTGGGGTGAATGGAGGTATGGGGGAGGGGCGGGGGCTCGGTAACGGTGGTGAGTTGTGGAGAGCGATGTGGGCCTCATGAGGGAGGTCGCATTGGCATATGGGGTGTTAGTTGTGTGAGAGTGGGCGAACGAGTACTGTGGGTGAATGTTAATGTGAGTATCCCTGACTGGGGTAGTGATTATACTGTATGTGGGGGGCGCATGGTGCATTCACAGGGGTAGATCGACGCTTCCCATCTCCTGCCGGAAGTGTGTAAGTAGGGTGGCCCACTGGGGGAGAGAGGTATTTCGCACAGCTGTTTTACCTCCTCTTAACGCAGGGCCTCTTCTTCTGCAACTCCCCATTTGTGCAAAGCTCTCTCCCACACATCCACTGGGGGGAGGGGGGGTTGCGGGGGAGCACCAGTGAAGTGTGAGTGTGCTTTCAGCTAGGGTCTCAAAGTGGGTGCGTATTTTGTTTTTGTTTCTTTTGCTTCTGTAGAGGCTTTTTTTTTTTAGCTCTTAGGCTCTCAAAAGTTAATTTAACTATTAATTTTAATTTATTATTACATTTTTAAGACTTACATTACTAACATTATATTTAATTTACTTCAAATGCAACATTTTAATAAATTAAATTAATTTACTTTTTTGATGTATTGTAAATTTTTAATTATCCTGTCCGGTTTCTTAAATACCCCTTTAGGCCCCTAGAACTACCATTCCAGAACCCTACAGACAACTTGCCACCCTGTAAGGCTGCCTCTCCCTGAACCCTAAATACCTCTTACTACCTATACATACTACCATTTTGTGAACCATAAGAACCCTTACTACTGCTAAACTCTCTCCTTCCCTAAACCTTAAATACTCATTGTTACTGATTATTGCTGCCCTTCCATGGCTCCTAAAAACCCTCATGACTCCTTACAGCAAACCTTCCCAAATCCCTAAAATCCCCATGCAACCCCTCACCCTTCCCTGAACCTTAAAAACTCTTATTACCCATTACAGCTGCCCACTTCTTAACCTAAAGATTCCTTACTACTCCCTACCACTACCCTTTCCTGAACCATACAACTCTTACTACTCCTTAATGCCCTGAAAACCCTTTACTAACCGGTACTGGTACAATCCACCATCCATGACATCTTAAAGATCCCTTACTACCTCTTAACACTTCCCTTTCCTGAACCCTAAAACTCCTTACTACTCCTTTCTTTAAGCTACCCTTCGCTGATCCTTAAAAGCACCTTCCTGCCCCTAGTGACACCCTTTCCTGAACCCTTCAACGTCCTTACAATCTCTTAACGCTCACTCAGTGACTCGGCCTGCTGATATCAAGGAAACTCAAGGGTGAAAACCTCTGAACGCTCACTCAGTGACTCGGCCTGCTGATATCAAGGAAGCCTATGGGTGAAAACCTCTTAACGCTCACTCAGTGACTCGGCCTGCTGATATCAAGGAGGCCTATGGGTGAAAACCTCTTAACGCTCACTCAGTGACTCGGCTTGCTGATATCAAGGAAGACTATGGGTGAAAACCTCTTAACGCTCACTCAGTGACTCGGCCTGCTGAAACAAGGAGGCCTATGGGTTAAACCATCTTAACGCTCACTCAGTGTCTCGGCCTGCTGAAACAAGGAGGCCTATGGGTGAAAACCTCTTAATGCTCACTCAGTGACTCGGCCTGCTGAAATCAAGGAAACTCAATGGTGAAAAACCTCTTAACGCTCACTCAGTGACTCAGACTGCTGAAACAAGGAGGCCTATGGGTGAAAACCTCTTAACCCTCATTCAGTGACTCGGCCTGCTGATATCAAGGAAGACTATGGGTGAAAACCTCTTAACGCTAAATCAGTGACTCGGCCTGCTGATATCAAGGAGGCCTATGGGTGAAAACCTCTTAACGCTCACTCAGTGACTCGGCCTGCTGAAACAAGGAGGCCTATGGGTGAAAACATCTTAACGCTCACTCAGTGACTCAGACTGCTGAAACAAGGAGGCCTATGGGTGAAAACCTCTTAACCCTCACTCAGTGACTCGGCCTGCTGATATCAAGGAAGACTATGGGTGAAAACCTCTTTTTTTTTTTTAGTTTAAAAGAACTTTATTAGGCACAGGAAAATGAGTATGTAATACAAAATGTCGGGTAGGAGGGGGGGAAGGGAAGGGGGTGGAAGGGTAAGGAGGGGGAGTACAGAATACAATATGTCAAAGAGAGTTTACAACAAAGTAGAATTGGTAAGAGAGAGTTTACAATAAAATAGTAAAATAGCAATCGTGGGTGTATTAAAGGAAGTAAAAAAAAAAAGAAAAAATTGCATCAATCCTATCTAATTAATTAGGTACAGAAAAGGAACAGGAAAGTAAACACAAATGAAAAAATTGTGGAATTTTAGAAGGGTATCATGGGGGTTTAAGAACCTCTTGTTGATCAGGCGATGGTCGAGAGGAACGAGAAACACAATTATCTAAATATAACGTAATAGGATGCCATAAGTCTGCACGTTTGGTTGCTGAGTGAACAGAAGAAATAAAAGCATTATTGAGTCTATGATTATGGCAAACATTATACCACCATGCTTTGAAAGAAATTTTGGATGTATCTTTCCAATTAACAGTGATCTGCTGGAAGGCAATGGCAATTAGTAAATCAACAATACGAACATACATGTCTACATTGTCCCAACTAGGGGATAAACTACCCAAGAACAATTGAGTAAGAGAGAAGGGAATGCAAGTGTGAAAGATAACATTAACTTGAGCCCACACCTGTAGCCAAAATTCACGAACATGCTTGCAATGAAATAGCATATGAGGCAATGTAGCGTTAGGTGAACCACATGACCAGCAATTGTCTGAGGTATTGGGAAATCGATTGTGTAATGTAGAAGGCGTGTGAAGTAGTCTGTTGTAAATAAAAAACAGGGATTGTGTCAGGGAGGCAGCTCTAGAGGTTTTACGGATTTTTGTCCATATTCTGTCCCATAGAGATATCGGCCAGTTTGTTCCGAGGTCAATTTCCCACTGGGATTCAACCTTGGACTTAGATCTGAGTAGCTTATGCGCATGAAGATGTTTATAGATGAGAGATGCTTTGGGAGTAGCACGCAAGATAGAGTGAAGTTGAGAGATAGGGTTAAGCGGAACAGGAATGAGCGGGGAAACCGAGAGCCGCTCATAAACCTCCAATACCGCAGCCCTGAGTACAAGATACTTGGAAAGAAAGGAAAAAGGCAAGTCAAAGGAGGAACGAAGATCAGGAAAAGAGAGAAAGGTGGAACCAGAGAAAAGCTGCGAGATCCAGACTAATCCTCGGCGTCTCCAAGATTTCCAATAAAAGGGCTTACGACCAATTAAAAGATATTTATTATGCCAAATGGTGGAAGCAAGGAAATCAGCAACCGTTTTAGGGGGACCGGGGGTGGCAGACAATAAAAGCTTAAGGGTGTATTTATGGATAGAAGAAGGGAGCATTGAAGGTTTGCGGGAAAAAGCAATATATTCTGCAAAGGAAAACGGAGAGAGAAGAGCGCGCTCAACCTTAACCCATAGGGGGCAAGGAGACGTGGGATCTTGTAACCAGAGGGAAGCTTGACGTAACAAAAAGGCCTTCTGATAAGCAGGGAAATCGGGGAAATTGACACCACCTTCAGAGGCGGGGCGAATAAGCCTAGCAAGAGACATTCTAGGTTTTTTAGAGTTCCATAAAAATGAAGATAACGTTGAGTTGACCTTTTTAAAGAATTTCATTGGGATGGGGACAGGAATATTAGAAAGCGTATAAAGAATAATGGGGGAAATCATCATTTTAATAGTGTCAAGACGGCCCCACCAGGATAGGTATAAGGGATGCCACCTTGCAGTGAGATCGGCAATTTTTTGTGCGCACTTGGACATACACAAAGAAACCGTGTCCGAAACAGAGGGGGTGATATATAAACCCAGGTATTTGATGTGGGAAGGACACCAAGTAAACTGAGATTCACTAAAATCTTGTTTGAAAGTAAATTTGGTCAGAGGAAGGATCTCACATTTGTCATGGTTAAGTTTGTATCCAGAAATAGAGGAATAGTTTCGGACTTCATTTAGAAAGGCAGGGACGGATTCTGCAGGATTGGAGAGAAAGAGTAAAATATCATCCGCATAAGCAGCAAGTTTAATGTGTGAATCTGCAATCTGAAAACCACAAATATCAGGATTTTGGCGCAATTTGGACAAAAACGGCTCTAGCGCAAGGTTAAAAAGAAAAGGGGACAAAGGGCAGCCCTGGCGAACGCCTCGGCCTAAATCAAAATAAGAGGAGATTTGACCATTCGCAAAAACAGCAGCCCTGGGATGAGAGTATAACAGGGAAACTAAGGAAATAAATCTAGGGCCAAAGCCAAACCAGGTAAGGGTATGAAAGAGATAACGCCACTCGACCCGATCAAACGCCTTTTCAGCGTCAAGGGCAATCGCTGCAAGTGAGTGCTGACAACGGGAGGACTTTGATAGGATGTTAAATAAAAGTCTGGTGTTGTCCGTAATATGTCGGCCTTTGACAAACCCAGATTGTTCATCGCCAAGAAGATCGGGGAGAAGGTGATCCAATCGGATCGCTAACGCTTTAGCGAAGAGTTTATAGTCAATGTTGACTAAGGATATGGGCCTGTAATTTTTGCAGTATTTTACATCTTTCCCAGGCTTAGGTATGAGACAAATGTGGGCGTCTGAGAATGTCCCCGAGGAGGCGCCATGATCAATAAAAGTATGAAGAAGGGAATGAAGCCGTGGAATCAATAACTTAGAAAAGTGAAGGTAAAATTCAACGGTAAAACCGTCAGGGCCGGGAGCCTTATTGGGTTTGAGATGTTGCAGTGCAGTGAATAATTCCTTCTGTGTGACATCAGACTCTAGAGAGGAAAGATCAATGGGGAAGTTGGGTGGCTTGTGAATGGTTGAGAAAAAATCAGCAAGGGAGTTGGGGGAGGGTTGAGTTTCAGATGTGTATAAGGTCTTATAGAAGCGTGAGAATTCAGCAAGAATATCAACATCCGTGTATTTCAAGTTGTCAGCGGAGTCATATACAGATTCAATGTTTAACTTGTTATGTTTGATCTTCAAATAATTAGCTAGAAGCTTCCCTGCTTTATTCCTTCCCCCATAGAATTTAGCAGTAGACTTCAACAAGTACAAGGAAGCATCCTCTGTGGACTTCTCATTGAATTTCATTTTTGCAGCAACAAGAGCTTTCAAGCTGTCAGCCGAGTGTGATGTAAAGTAGGTGTGTTCCAATTTCTTGATGTCAGAAAGGAGCTGCTTAGTGACCCTACGCGCAGTCTTGCGTTTGTCCGCAACGTAGCGAATAATAAAGTCACGTGCAGCTGCTTTAAAAGCATCCCAGATAATGTGGTCAGGGAGGGCATCGTCTGTGTTGATCAAAAAGTATTCATCAAAGAAAGAGGTAAAAGTGGTTGTAAATTTGGGATCGGCAAGGAGGGAATTGTTAAACCGCCATCTTCTAGGGGCGTCAGTTTTAGGAAGTATGTCAAGACTTGTAAGCACAGGGGCATGATCGGAGAGTAGTATTGGACCTATCTCCGAGTGTAAAAGTGATTGGGCGAGGTTGTGTGAGACAAAGATGTAGTCAAGTCGTGACTGGGAATGGTGACAAGGAGAATAAAAAGTGTACTCCCGTAGCTTTGGATTGCAAAGGCGCCAGGAGTCTACTAGCTTGTGTTGCGAAATAGCATGAGTAAACAGCTTGTGTGGTCTATTGGGAGTGTGGGGGGTCAAGGACACTCTGTCGACAAAGGGATCAAGAGGCTGATTACAGTCCCCCGCCAAAATAAAATTGTGATCGACAAATTTTGTTAAAAGTGGGGAAAAATCAGCCCAAAAAGAAGGTTCACCTGTGGTGGGGCCATAGACATTGAGCAAAGAAATTGGAACACCTCTAAGTGACAACTTGGTGTAGACCCATCGGCCGGAAGTATCCGAGTCGTGGGTGAGGATCTGAAAGGGGAGAGACTTGCGACATAGGATTGCCACACCATTTCGTTTGCCATCGCCTTGTGAATAGAATAATTCACCCACCCATCCACGTTTAAGCTTAACAGACTCTACATCAGTTAAATGCGTTTCTTGAAGGAAAGCAATATCAACATTCAATTTAGCTAGATGTGTTAAAATCCGTTGACGCTTAATAGGAGAATTGATACCCTTCACATTCCAAGACAATATATTCAATGACATAATAGTAGCTTATTTCCAAAAAAGCTGAAAACGCAAAGCAATGAAAGAAAAACCCATGAAAAGGAGAAGAGATACAGAGAAAGAAGAAAAAACATTAAGGACATGCTGAAGTAAAGGAACCAAAATAGGTAAGCAACAATGCAAGCAGAAGTAAGGAAGAGAGAATAAGTGGCAACAGTATCAAAATTAGCCCATACAGCCACGAATGGGAGGGAGGTTGAGGGAAGAACGTAACTAAAAGAACATGAGCTGTAACTCTTACAAATGCTAAATACGTCAATCCAAGATAAGAAAATAAGATTTAAACATATGTGCAAAAATAGGAACAAGGAAAGAGGAAAGAGGGAGGAAGGAACAAAGAAACAGGGATAAAGAAAGGATAAAGCATATAGGTGAGAAACAAGCTCGTGAGGAAAGGGGAAAAGAGAAAGAAAGTAAAAGTGGAAGAAGGAGGAAACAGATGAAAGAAGGGAGATGAATAGAAGATACATAGAAGTCAGGAAGGTAGAAAAGAAAATACAAGATGGTGCTGAGATCCAAGAAAGCAGAAAATAAAATTCAGAAAAATCGATAAGCAAGTGTGAGTGAGGGAGAGGATTGAAAAATCGAAGAATGTAATGAAAACGAATGAAACTGGACCGAGATAGCCAATAAACAATGAAAATAAGCAAGGAAAGAGTGAAAAGTAAGGAAAAAGATCGCATGGAGAGTGCTAATACCAATACATTTGAAAGTATGAGAAAGGAGATCAAGGTAAAAAAGACTAAGATAGGAACAAACGTGATATAATAATACTGAGGAATACTCACAAGGGATCGTTGAATAAATGCATATTCAGGTACAGGAACAGACAAGGGTACACGTGGATGCGGGGAGAGGGAGGTAGGGCCAACTGGAGAAGGCAGGACACTCGGGGTCAAGGGAACGTCCAACCAAAGACACGGGACGGAACGCATAACATAGATCTGTGGAAGAAAAAAAAAAGGGGGACAGGAATAAATGGCAACAGATAATAAGGGCGAGAGATATGGAACAAATAGGAGATACTTCTATGAAGAACAAGCCCTCAACAAGAGAATAAACAAAGTGAATCAACAGGATTAAGGAAACTAAAACGAGCAAAAAGAAACTGGAGCATCAATATAAGAATTCAGGGAAAAGTCATGGTGGAAAGGAAGATGATGGACCAGAAAGTTCCATATCCGCCTGTCCGCAAGAGTTTAGGTAACTTCGGAGTCTCTCAGGCTGTTCGTAGGTCGTAGTCTTGTTATTGTGGGTGACTTTAAATAAGCAAGGATGAAAAAGACCATATCTGGCACCAATGGAACGAAGGTCAGGTCGCATATCCAAGAAGGCCTTACGGCGGGCTGCAGTTGCTCTGGCGAAAAACAAATTGGAGCCGGACCAGGTGATGCGAGGAGAGGCTCTGGCCGCGGATAGAACTTTCAGTAGGTCAGTGTATTCCAAAAAATACATTATAACACCTCTGGGCTTCACTGACGGAGAAAGAGAGGAGGGAGCTCGTCCCAACCTGTGTGCTCGCTGGATGTTGAGAGGGTTGTCGCCAGGTAAATGCAGAATCTTTGGAAGAAAAGATTTTTAAAAAGTGATGGGGTCGTTTCCCTCACAGCCCTCTGCAAGGCCATAAAGACGAAGGTTGTTGCGCCTGTTGCGGTTTTCTAATTCTTCCACCTGCTTCTGAAGGGTAGAAATTTGCGTGTGTAGAACTGTGACCTTGGTGGCTGAGTCCTGAAGAGAAGAGATGTTCCGCTCTACCGTTGACACTCGCTCATCCATTCGGGTCCAGTTGTCCGTGAGAACCTGCAACTTAGCGTTGGTCTCCTCCATGAAGGGGCGCAGGGCCCGTATCTCCTCAAGAATTAGTTCCATCGAGATGGCCGCAGAGGGCTTGGGAGGCGAAGGTGGATCTTTTTTTAACCGTTTAGGTGTTGTCTTAGCTGAGGACTGTGCAGAGAGATCTATATTCAGCGACATCTCGTTGCTGGGTGGAAGCTGAGAGGCTTCCAGATTAGCCAACTCCGTAAAAAGCTTAGAGTTTTTGATGTAGTTGCGTTTCTGGGTTTTGCCGGAGCTTTCGGCCATAAATGTAATTTCAAAAAATAGATGACGACCACCAACAAGGTATGAAGAAGAGCAATAGGGAGATTTGTTATAACGAAGTGCCAGTCCAGTCAAGCAGTTCTGTCAAAAAAGCCAGGAGACGTAGGCAAAGAACACAAAATGGCCGCCAGATATGAGGAAAGTAAATTAAGTCCGAAAAAACAATATATTAAGCAATTAATGGAAATAATCACCCATCACTGCTGATTCACTGCAAGTTGTTTGCTGAGGATTCTTAAGGCATGCTTCATCAAGTGCACCATGAACGAGCTGCTGAAGGAGTCACTCGCGGAAAAAAACAAAATGGCGGTCGCGGCCGTTGCCGAGCCGCGAATACGAAGAAAAAGCTGATAAAATGCAATGTAAGTGCATTTCAACAATGAAGAGGGCCTCAAAACAGTCCAGAGCCCTTCCGACGCATCAGGTTCTCCTTCGCGGCTTGCAGCATGCGTGCGAACCGCCCGTAATCTCCGGTGTGAACGGAGCCCTCACACCAACGCCGCCATCTCCTCGGGCGCCTAGCCACGCCCCCCGATGGGGGGTGAAAACCTCTTAACGCTAAATCAGTGACTCGGCCTGCTGAAACAAGGAGGCCTATGGGTGAAAACATCTTAACGCTCACTCAGTGACTCAGACTGCTTAAACAAGGAGGCCTATGGGTGAAAACCTCTTAACCCTCACTCAGTGACTCGGCCTGCTGATATCAAGGAAGACTATGGGTGAAAACCTCTTAACGCTAAATCAGTGACTCGGCCTGCTGATATCAAGGAGGCCTATGGGTGAAAACCTCTTAACGCTCACTCAGTGACTCGGCCTGCTGATATCAAGGAAGACTATGGGTGAAAACCTCTTAACGCTAAATCAGTGACTCGGCCTGCTGATATCAAGGAGGCCTATGGGTGAAAACCTCTTAACGCTCACTCAGTGACTCGGCCTGCTGAAACAAGGAGGCCTATGGGTGAAAACATCTTAACGCTCACTCAGTGACTCGGCCTGCTGAAACAAGGAGACCTATGGGTGAGATATTGGGAGGCATTGGGAATCAAAATACAGATTCACCCAATAATTCCTCATTTCCTAATGCGCCCCTCAGGGTCCTAATTGTGGCCGTTGTTATGTATATGGCCACCTCTCTCCCCACAGTTATCAATCCCCAGATACCGGGAACTATGGGGTGAACTTCCTGAGTGATATTGGGGAAGTCGTTATTGGGCTTGAGTGGCATCGAGCAACTATGAAAAGCCCTGCTCTTTAAACAGTTCGAAGAACGCTCTAAGGGCATCAGTCGGGACACTCTCAGGACTGATGTACAGCGAAGCCCTCGGGCATTACCCCTGGGGAGGAATGAGCCCTGCGCCCCTAATGGAGTCATTTGCAGAGTTTCGGATGTTTCGCTGCGATAGCGCAGTTCAATAATAGCGTTGCCACAGCTAGTTATCATGAGTGCGCAAACCTGGAGGTAAATGTGCAACCATTCTTTCTATGTCTATTTCTGCAATGATTGGCTTGGAAATAGCACTTTTTTTTTTACTTGTGCCCCGGCACTAATAAGCACATAATTTAAAGACCCCCAAAGTGTTGTGTCCATGAATGACAAAGTGACCCCAATATTAGTGCATGACTATTCGAAATGTTTCATAATAGTGGCGCCTCGGTGTACAGCAACCTTCCCTTTTTGGGTCTGGCTTGAGACCTCAGCTGCCCGGATCACATCTTTGTAGTCATTCTTTAGAATAAGCATAGGGTGGGCTTTGGATTGGCTCCATCCTGAGCAGTGCTGGTCTCCCATCTCATGCCGTCAGCTGCCGATGCCTCATCCCGCCTTCCAGCAAGGGCTCCCAGTAGAATGCACGAGCGATGATTCCGAATCTGAAAAATAAACATATCTATGCTGTTTGTCACAGACACTTCTTGTTCTCCTCTGTGCATTTAACACATAAAACAACATCTGGCTGCTGTTTCACAGCATTGGAAAGTCAGTACGACAGATTTGAATGTGATGGACAACATTTGTGCATATAATGCATGCAGGCGCATTTGAGAATGCCTGTCTTTAAATGTTTGGGAACATTATAGCCCTGATGCTTGTTCGCTAATTTGGTGTCACCACCAGACCCATCCTCGTTTCATTAAAGCGCCAGCCCTGTCTCTGCTTTCATGTGGAGCTCTTCCCCAAAAATTCTCTTGTTTTGTTTAATAACATTTCCACCCACCTCAATGGGTGTATGTGTGTGAATGTTTGTGTGTGGGTGTGTGTGTATGTGGTGTTTGTGGAGTGTGTGTGTGTATGGTGTGGAGTGTGTGGAGTGTGTGTGTATGGTGTGGTGTTTTTGGAGTGTGTGTGGTGTTTGTGGAGTGTGTGTGTGTGTTTGTGGAGTGTGTATTGTGTGGTGTTTGTGGAGTGTGTGTGTGGTGTAGTGTTTGTGGAGTGTGTGTGGTGTTTGTGGAGTGTGTGTGTGGTGTTTGTGGAGTGTGTGTGGTGTTTGTGGAGTATGTGTGGTGTTTGTGGAGTGTGTGTGTGTGGTGTGGTGTTTGTGGAGTGTGTGTGTGTATGGTGTGGTGTTTCTGGAGTGTGTGTGTGTGGTGTTTGTGGAGTATGTGTGTGTGGTGGGGTGTTTGTGGAGTGTGTGTGTGTGCGTGCGTGTTGCTTGGTTTACCAGTCTTCTGTACAGGTCCCAAAGCAGAGATGCTATTTGTTACATAAATACTCCTAAATTGAAGGTGTTACTCTCTCATAACTCATTGTGGTATTTCACCTGTAGCGATAAATCCACGTGAAATACCTCAAGTCGCACTTCCAAACATGTCCGGGATTGAATTATTGGGTCGGAGAACTCCGGACCCAATGCTTTTTTAAATAAAAAAATGTGTATCTTGGCAGTTCCAAAACGTATATTGGTGAGATCACGGGATATCTGCAGTTCAGCCCCATTACCATAGAATATTCTTACAGTATTACTTATTAGTGCTTGGCAGCAATTAGACATTCAGTAATGTATATTGATCTTGGCTCAGTGTTCTGCGACCAGTTAACTCCTGTGGTATACATCGGCAGCCTGGGGTCTGTCTCTCTGTGTTTCCTGATACCGCAGTGTCTCACTATGGGGCATATTATCAAGACAGGCGATAACATTTTTTACCGCTTCAGCGGCAGAAAACTGCCGCTAAAACGTCGATAATGTTCTTGATAATATGCTCTATGGAATTCCAATTGAAGCCCATGTTAACCGTCCTTCACATCTAACCTGAGCTTCATTTGGAATTCCATAGAGCACATTATCAAGCCCATTATCGCCGTTTTAGCGGCAGTTTTCTGCCGCTAAAGCGGCGATAATTGTATCACCCTGCTTGATAATATGCCCCTATGTATCCAGGTTATGTTTAGATTTGTAACTCAGCAGTATTGAGTGGAAATCGGCTAAAATCTTAAATATAAACAGGGCAACTTGTGAAACGAGTCAAGCTTGTTTCCGCAGGTGGGTGTCTCAATGGTGATACTTTTATTGAGGGGGGTAGGTGGGTGTGTGGGGTCTGCGCTGGGCGAAAGGGGGCTTCTTGTTTACTGAGAGCAGCCGTGCGGGGTTTTAGCCAGTGGTGCACCGATTACTGTGCGTTTGCTCCTGTCTGGGGTCCGTCGATCACTTTGGTTATTTTGCCCATCCCTTGAATAGTTTTGGGCACTCTGCCCAGTGTCCTTACAGTTCCTTCTTCACCAGATTCATTATCTTCTAGTGCTAGGCTCTCCCAGGTTCTCTCTGGTTCCTTCCAGTGGTCCACTATGGGCCGCTTCCGCACTCCCCTCGCCTCTTCTCTGGAAAGTGTCCTCCACTCTGCCTCGATCCAGCTCGTGACGTCTCGTTTCCTCATCTCTACCTGTGGACCGTTTCTGGTTTTCCAGGCCATCGCCACTCATCTCTTTGTCAGAGCCATAGCTGGGTCTATAAATCTGTTCCCTACCTTCGGTTTCGGTGGGCGTGGAACTAGGCCCAGTGGGCACACCTCCGCAGAGCTATCCAGTGGTCTCTCTAGGGCCACCCCTGTCAGTTTCACTACTTCAGCGCAGAAGGGAGACCGTGTCAGACAATTCCACACCATGTGGATAAAGTCCACGTCCTGTTGGTCACATCTCTGGCACTTACGCATCTCCCCTAGGCCTGGGCAAAAATGTCGTTTCGTTCGCGGAAATTGCGATAATTTGACATTTTTGCGTTCCGCGGAGAGCGCGAAAATGTCAAAAATTCCGGTTTCCGCAGCTTGGCGATAATTTGTTTCTTGCTCGCGCTGTAAAATGATACATTCTCGCGCGCGCGCGATCGCCTTACCTGAATCCCTGCGTTCGCCGACAAGTTTTCTTGATCCGGTCGCGTTCTCCATGAGATGTTGTATTGTTTTTAGCCATTTGCGCTGTCTCGCGACAGTTCGCGCCCGCAGTGACGTCATGCGTCGCGCGATCACGTCTTTCTTCTCGCGATCATGCACCGCGAGAACAACTCAAAACAAGATGGCCGCGCCCGCAAGCAACCACATGGGTAAGTTGGCGACCCGCAACCATGCAGAAAATCTCGCGAACATGCCGGAAAAAAACTTCCGCATCTTCGCGATATTTCTGCTTGTTTGCGATAATTTTAAACATTCTCGCGATAATTTGCGAAGGTTAATTCCGCAAATTCCGCCCACCCCTAATCTCCCCTCCATGTATTATTCTAAGCCTATGCGGAGTTGGATAGGTCAAACGTATGTAATTAAACTGAATGTACTTCAACCTTGTGTTACGGGATATTGACTTAGGAGAAGCTAAGACTCTCTCCCAATCTCGGTCTGTGAGTTGCCTGTTCAGGGCGTGTTCCCGGCGGCCTCTGATTTTAGGTACTGGCTCCAGTGATGCCTCCACTAGGGCCATGTAGAACCACTTCACCTGCTGCTTAGCAGCTCCCAGGGAAAGCAGTGCATGTAGTAGGGGATCTGTGTCTGGTTCTTCCCTACGTCCACCCCATAGATCTCCAAATGTGTGGGCCAGGGCTTCATGCTGCAAGAACTGCCCACTGGTAATCCATATTGATCCACTGGTTCCACAAAGGGGATCGGCGCCTTCTCCTGCAGCAGTCTCCGGCAGTCTTTAAGCCCACCTCTATCCATTCCGTTAGCTGCGCAGGGGTGGATATCTGGCACGGGGTTCCATGTGGGAGGCCCACCAAGGGGAGCCGTGGTGTGTAGTTGGAGATCTCGGGCAGTCTAGCCATACTTGTCTTCCAGCACTGTAGTGCTGCGTTTTGTAGCATCGATCTATAGCGGGTCCCCACCTTGTGATCTAGTACCTTGGCTAGCAGGAGGGCGGAATTTCCACCTAACCTCCCCAGAAATGTTCCCTCTACATTGGCTTCCTCCAGCCACTGCGCCAACCATTATCTCTGGGAGGCTAGATCATAGAATTCATCATGGGGCACGCCCAGTCCTCCATTCCGTGTTGTGCGCCGCAGTATTGCCTGTGAGACTCTTCTACGGCCTTCACCCCAAATTAAGTCTCGTAGTAACGAGTCCAGTGGGATGAACCAGATCTGGGTAGCATGACCCATTTGATCAGTGATATTCGCGCCATCACAGGTAGTTTTAATGAGCTCCAGAATGTTACACAGGATGTAAGTGATCGGAGTGCCCTGTCCAGGTTACCTTCGTGCATATCCACCAGGGAATGGTAGATATGAATACCCAGGTACTTGAACGTGGCGTGGGCCCAGTTAAGATCCTCCGGGAGTGCCAGGGGCCTTGTCAAAGGTCCCAGTATGGGGAAGAGGTAGGTCTTGGACCTATTAACTCGTAGTCCTGTCAGGTTGGCAAATCTGTCTAAAATCTGCAGAGCTGTAGCCGATCCGGCCACTGTCTCATCTCATGGAGATAAACCAAGAGGTTGTCAGCATACAGCGAAATAATGTGTTGCCGCCCATCCAGAGTCAACCCCAGCCCAGTCCCCCCTTGGCGAAACAGTGCAGCAAATTGCTCCATCGCCAGGGTGAACAGCACTGGTGACGTTGGGCACCCCTGTGGCGTGCCACGAAAGAACCCATCCCGCCCATTTTGACTCTTGCAGTTGGGTGGGCATATAATAGTTGGACCCATTTAATCCAGCCCTCTCCCAGACCCATTCTCTCCATACATTCGAATAAATAATTCCCGCTAACCGCATCGAAGGCCTTTTCGAGGTCGATTGATAGCACTGCGGCGTGCTCACGTGTTTTCCCCTCGGGGTGATTTAGTAGAGTCTCCTCAGGTTGTATGAGGTATTTCGTGAAGGGATGAGCCCATTCTGGTCCGTGTGAGTTATCGTGGGCATGTGTAGCAACAATCTAAGTGCCAGTACCTTGCTTAAGATCTTAAAATCCATGTTAAGCATGGACAGCAGTCTGTTTTCTTCTGCTCGGATCCCAGGGGTTGTTGACTTAGGGAGCGGGATCACTATGGCGCTTTGCGTGGAGTCTGGGAGGGGTCCCAACCTTAATGATTCGACATATAGGGCCTCCCATCGAGGTGCCAGTTTAGAGACAAAGACAAAGTAAAATTCAGCAGGGAGACCATCTGGTCCTGGTGTTTTCCCTGTGGCCATTGAGGCTATGGCTTGCCATATCTCTGGAAGTGTCACCGGTCTTTCCAGTAATTCCCGGTGCTGTCTATCTAGGGTTACTAGCCGCAAGGGCGCTAAAGAGTCTCCAACTGTGCCCTGGGCAGCTGGGGGTGGGTCGGTGTAGTTTTTCATAATATTGCAAGACCAGGGCGTTAAGCCCTGTTGGCTCATATACAATCGTGCCAGCGTCATTTTTGATATGTGTAATTTGGGAAACTCGGGTTTGCGGTTTGATTAGCCTCACTAATAGTCGGCCTGAATTGCCTTCCTCCTCATGTACTCTAGCCAGGTGTCCTTTATAGTCGAACCTTCGTAAGCGTTCCAGCGCTTCATAATTTAAGGACCTGGGGCCATATGTAGAAAGGCAAATTGCGATCGCAAATGCTGAAATTCGCAGAATTTCAGCGTTTGCGATCGCAATTTGGGCAGTGTGCTATGTAGGGAACAACAACCCACATGCAAAATAAGGAATCGCAAAATTTGCGATTCCTTATTTTGCAAATGCATTTAAGGAATCCCAAATAGCGATTCCTTAAATGCAATGTAGAAAGCACCCAAGTTGTGCTATTTTGGCTTAAGGAATTGCAAATTACCACCAACTTCAGGTTGGTGGTAATTTGCGATTTCTTTTAATAATGCAGTTTTTTGCATTATTCAAAGTGCCATGTGGTGCACATACATGCCCTTAGGGCATGTATGTGCGCCACATGTGCACCCATGCTCATTTCAGGGGTGCAACAGGGTGTCCTATTGACACCCTTGCAACCTTGAAATTGCATTCTCAATTTATGATTCTCTAATTGAGAATCGCAAATTGAGAATGTCTTCCTATTCATTCCTATGGGCCTTTTAGCCCATAGGAATGAATGGCAAGGTATTCCTTATGTGCGATTCTCAATTAGAGAATCGCAAATCAGGAATAGGTGGGATTCGCAAAAAAAATTGCTAATCCTACCTACATTGCGTTTTGCTATTCTCTAATTGCGATTCCCTAAAAATAGCAATTAGAGAATCGCAAAACACAGCCTACCTACATATGGCCCCTGGTGTCTAAAAGGGCTGCTGATGCTATCGCATCCATTTCCTGAATGTTGACGAGTGTATGTAGGTGTTCCTTAAGTTTGTCTCGCTCCCTGCATAGAACTCTCCGCACCCCGACTGACTGACTCAAACAGTGTTCCCTGATCACAACTTTGAAGGCTTTCCATTCCAGCAACTTCATGGAGGCAGAGTGTGTGTTTGTAGCGAACTAGGTTGCAATACAGGAGTCTAGAGATTCCCTAAAGGCGGCGTCTTCTAGCATCTCATGCCTGAACCTCCACAGAGGGATCGGGGGTCTAGTTCCCAAGGGTCGGTGGAACATCAGCAGCAGACTATGGTCCGAGCAGGTGCGTCCTAGATATTCAGTGTGTGTGGCAGTCTCGTTGATATCTGTAGAGCAGAGAAATGCATCGAGTCTAGTGTGCAATTGATGTAGGGGAGAAAAGTAGGAATATTCCCTATCTGTGGCATGTTGCACCCTCCAGGTGTCAACCACCCCCAGTGATTTCTCCACTCCTAAAAACCCATTGATGTGCAGTGTGGTTGGGTACCGGTGGGGACTATCTAGCACTACATCCACCAAACAGTTAGAGTCATCCCCAATTATTGTGGCTCTCGGCATCTGATCGACAAACTGGGCTGGCAGCCCTCGCAGAAAAGCCAGTTGGTCATAATTTGGGGCGTCTATACTACCAATAGTAATGTCCCTGCCACACACTTTCCCAGTAAGCAGTACATATCGCCCTTCTTTGTCGATCTTAGTGTTAGTGACTTCTAAGGGGACCCCTGGCTGTAGCCATATCAGGACACCTCTAGCGAAAGCCAAATAATTCGTTGTCTATATCTGCCCTCTCCACCTTTATGGAGTTTTGTAATTTTGCTCTGTATTAGGTGTGTTTCTTGGAGTAGGGCAATCTAGACCCCCTCCTCTTCAGGTTGATGTTCACATTGTGTCCCTTGCTCATTGACCTCAAACCCCCCTACATTCCATGTGAGGAATTTAAGAACACCTAGGGTGGCTGCCATGGTTAATGGTTATAGAAAGTTGCCCAGCTCCCTGTGACACCACCCAAGCAACCCTTGTGTCTCGGTAACAATTCCCACTTTGCGGAAAAAACAATATCACATAAGAAAACAATTTCCCATAACTTACAACTCCCTGATCCCAGAGCGGCTCGACAACTGTCGGCTGCCCTAACCTTACCCAATCACTAACCATCAATGTAGGGTAGGGACCATCCTGGTTCCCACCCGAAGGGGGGTGTAGCCAGTACTGGCGGATGCATCTCACCAGCCCAAAGCAGTTAGACTGAGCTGTTTCCCGAATTGTCCATAGGGGTACAGGCCCCTCATATCCAGCTATGCCCTGGCATCTCACAAGTCATTGTTCAGATGATGTCGTCTGCAGTTCCAGAGGTAACCTTCGAGAGCACCACACTGATGACCTCAGAGGCCTTGTACTCCGGGCCCCCCGATCCTTTGCCTGAGCCCGAGCCCATTTCTGATGGAGACCCAGCACTCTGCTCAAACTCAGCAACTGCACGCAGTGCCGCGGCCATCTCTCTCTCAGCCTGCGAGGGGCTAGGCTTTTTTGACCGCTCCCATCTGGGTCATCCCCTGAGTTTCTTTCTGATTTCTCCATCACGTTGTCTCTGGGGTTGCCTTTCTCCACCCATCTACCTACCAGTTTTATACACCTCCAACCAGTCCCATGTCCTTTTAGGATCCTCGCAGAAGTGGGATTGGCTATCTAGTATGATGCGGAGATGGGCGAGGAACATCAGCGAATATTGAAGATCTTCATCGCTCAGAGCTTTTTTCACCTCTAGATATGATGCCCTCCTCCTCTGGACCTCCAGTGTAAAGTCGGGGAAGATGGAGACCTTGCTGTTATTCACTGTAAACAGGCCGTTTGCCGTGCCCTCTTCAGGAGCAAGTCTCCTTCTTTGTAGTGCATCAGTCTGGCCACTACTGGGCGTGGGGGGCAGCCCAGTGCCGGGGGCCTTCCCAGGACCCAATGCTCTCTCTCCAATGTGTAGTACGAGGACAGGCCTTCCGGCGCGACCACTGTCTGAAGCCATGTCTTTTGGTAGTCAACCATGTCTCCTCCCTCCCCTTTCTCCGGAAGCCCCACCACGCGGATGTTGTTCCTTCTATTGTGGCCTTCCACATCTTCCACTCTTCGTTCAAGTTTGCCCACTCTGGCCAATAGATCTGCAACCTGATTTGACAATGCCGCTTGCGCTGGAGCTAGGTCTGTTATGGACGACTCTGCTGTTTTTCCCTTTTGGGTAGTTTGTGGTGCTCTGCTCGGAGGAGTCATAGGCCTACCAACACCATGCTGATGTCTTAATGCGGCGTAACTTTAATGTCTATTTTGACTTCCAGGATTTTGGCTAGCTGTGGTTGCACTGGGTCTGTTGGCAGTTGAGGTAGCGAGTTCAGGTGTTGGGGATCTAATGGGTCGTCCTCCTTCGTCAGGGGAGCTCCCACCAACTTTGTTCTGGCCTTCTCCATTGTTACACTTGACGTCCCACCAGGCGTCTGTACAGCGCAAATATTGTATATGGGGTCTCTGCACTGGCAGTCCCAATAGGATGAGAGGGTGGTGGAAAAGTGCGAACTGTTGAGTAGTGATGGTGCGTGCCTCAGGTTTGCGGGACGGTACAGTCAAGGGAAGGTGCAGCCTCCGAGGTTTCGTCATCCCTTCAATTCCAGGCTCTCTCCATCTCACACCTAGGTGGGGCTGAACCAGGTATCCAAATGGGTTCACAGAGTGCCCCTTCGTGGGGGGGCCCAGGTGCAATTCAACAAGGAGGGACAAGGTATTGCCTCTCCAGTAGGGATGGACTGTTATTAAGGCCATCGCGTGCCAGTACTTCGTGCACGCAGCCAGGATCACAGTCCCTGGGCCAAAGGAAAGGAAAGAGCCAATGTTGTAGGCCCCCATGAGTCCCTGCAGCTCTGTACCAGGTCCTGTCACCACTCGTGCCTCAGATCTAATTTTGGGTGTCACCTCTGGCCGCCACAACAAAGAGCACATGTGTCTCAGTCCTTCAAGACCCCCAATGGCCAGGCTGGCCTATCAGCAGCTTGCACCTCACCTCCAGGGGAGCTGCGCAGGGTCTGTCCGGTACTCGTAGGCCAGTGGGGAGCAATGGCGCAGGAGTAACACTGGTCTGTCCGGTCTCCACATACCTAAGGAGCAGAGCAAATTAGATTCAGTTGCCAGGGCAGGTAGCCAAGCTGGCACACAGTGTCCAAGGGAGGGGCGGGAATCCACCACTCTCCTCTCCTCCACGCGGGCCTCCTTGCCCCCATTGAAGAGAGGCAGGCCCAGTCCTCTCCCCACGTATTCCCGGGTCCCAGCCGCCCTCAGGTGGACACATGTCTCTGCACCAGAGCCGGTAATCTCCAAGTTTAGGGCACTCCTGGGTCCAGGCAGCCAGCTCTGCTCATATTCCTTCACCTCCCGAAGCAGTGCAGTCTCTGGGGGATCTAGTCCAACCAGCACAGTTAATGTGAAGCCGCCATTTTAACAGGCACGGCTCCTGCCTTGTTTCTGAGATCGATTTAGCAGTTTTGGTGCTATTGCGTCAAGCATTACACCTGCTGGTAAGGTAGGGTTTCCCCGGCACAGCATGTAGAGTTTCAGAGACGCTGTCGCTTCACTGCTGTTGAATTCGTCAGGATATTGATTGGGCTGGCACGGAGCTACGGGCTCATGCGTCCACCATTGTTGGCTTCCAAGCCACGCCCCGCGGACCCAATGCTTCCGGCCACGGAGACACCAGGGGTCTCATTTATGTGGATTAGGCTTTAGGACAGCGCAACAAGTCACCTTGCTGTGCTGCCCTACACCAAAGTAAAAGGGCAGGAATGCATTCTGTTCATCCAACACTGTGAACTGCTGTCCTTTCCCCTAGGCTGGCGCAGTTTCGGCAGCGTAACAGCAACTCTGGCACCCTTGCACCAAGGTTCAAGGCACGGGTGCCGGTGTTGTCGGCAGGATAGTGTTTGTGCAGAAAGGGAAACCTTCCTGCACAAAAACAATCCTGGGAGGCTTTTTCCCTCTTTCTATGTGTGCCGCAGAGTGAAAACGAGGAGAAATAAAGTAATTTTTCTTCATTGCGCCTCCACTGGTGAGGCGTAAGATTTTGGCGCTTCCGTAGGTTACGTGGTTTTGAAAATCTGGGAAAGCGTCAAAATCCATAGGTGTTGCGTGGGAACACCCACCGCAACGCCCATGGAATGCCTCCTTGACGCAGAGTAAGGCAACGCAGGACTTTGTTCTGCCTTTCCCTTCTCCATATCTACGAGTCCATTCAAAGACACGCAAGTGGCTTTGTGTGACCCCATAAATATGATTTTGTAGTTTGCATTGATGGGACGTCACATGAAATGGCGCTAAGGCGGAGCAAGGGACTCAGAAATATGCCCCCAGCTCTGGTAAATCTACTCCAGAGTAAGGACTATGGGCAACAGCCTTGACCAGCCGCCACCTACCTCTGTAATAATCTGGTTGACACAGACAATGCTTCCCACAGATACGCACAAGTGCGCGCTGCAGCACTACCACCTCTCCCCCTCCCCCCCCCAAACCCCCATGACGCCCCTTTCGCCTTGGCACTCCCGCACACAGCTCCATCAGCTCTGAGCAGGCGAAAAATGGCAACCTAGTAGGCAAAGCCCCTCCATCTCCGGTTCTGAGCAGTTGTTCCCCATTTCAGGGCCACCGCCCACCATGGCCAGTCAGCGTGAGGGCGAAGATGCCCATGTCCCTCGCATGATCACAGTATCTTTATTTCGGGTACTTGACACGCACGGATCTAGCTGCTAGAAGCAGTGGGGCACTTAACAGAATCCATCTGCATTGCAGAAGGCTTGTCTCAAACATGTGGTGGTGTGTTGGGGATACTGAGGTGCGTGAAGTGCAGCCGAGAGCGGATTACACAAGCCAGGATGCAGTGTGGAGGAAAGTGGGACCTTAACACTGCGTCTGTGCCACACAGCTCACTCTGCAGCTTGAAAAGAACATAAAAGGACATGCCAAGGATCACACTGTCTCAATTGAAAAAGGCTGAGCTCGAACCCCAGCTCCCTTTCTTCAGGGTCAGTAACTTATTCGAGACCTCACTTCCTCCTCCCGGACCTCAAGGTGTCCCACACATGCTGTTTACAAATAAGCACTGGCCACAGTCACTTTCATTCTTGAATGTACCTAGTATGTGATGTGAATGCGGATCATTGTCACCTCGTCTCCTACTTGCATTGTTGTTCTCTGCTCTTTGGCCCGTGAGGTATAAATTGTGCCCAAGATCACACCCGGTAATTGCCAAGTTGGCCGATCAGGATTAGAATCCCGAATATATAGATCCAAAGAGGACTCCTCGCTTTCAATCATGAGTCATACTTCAATAAATGTATGAAATGTATAGACTGTTATACCGCCTATATAAGATGAGAGGTCTACCTGTGGTCCATCATTGTATGCAGCACAGGATGATACTTTCTCCTGTGGATGGTGGAGGATGACAGGTCTTCTGCGGTCTATCTGTGTGCAGTACAGGATGATGCTTTCTCCTGTGGATGGTGTATGATGAGAGGTCTTATCGGTCTGCCTGTGGTCCATCATTGTATACAGCACAGGATGGCACTTTCTCCTGTGGCTGGTGTATGATGAGAGGTCGTCCTGCGGTCTATCGATGTGTATATGATGATAGTTCTGCCTGTGGTCCATCATTGTATGCAGCACAGGATGGCACTTTCTCCTGTGGATGGTGTATGATGAGAGGTCTTCTGCGGTCTATCAGTGTGCAGTACAGGATGATACTTTCTCCTGTGGATGGTGTAGGATGAGAGGTTTTATAGGTCTGCCTGTGGTCCATCATTGTATGCGGTACAGGATGGTACTTTCTCCTATGGACTGTATAAGATGATAGTTCTGCCTGTGGTCCATCATTGTATGCGGTACATGATGGTACTTTCTCCTGTGGATGGTGTATGATGAGAGGTCTTCCTGCGGTCTATCGATGTGTATAAGATGATAGTTCTGCCTGCGGTCCATCATTGTATGCAGCACAGGATGACACTTTCTCCAATGGACTGTCTAAGATGATAAGTCTTCCTGCAGTGTATCAGTGCACACTCGTTGCATGATACCTCAGTGTATGGCAGATGTGCGCGCGTAGCGTAGACAATGTAGCGCTGCTTCTGTAGACATCATGCAGAGGATACGTTAAATGCCCTCATTGGGATAAGAAACCAATTAGCGCAGATTGAAGTCTCATTGGGGGGCGGCTTGTGAAAGCTTGAAGTGGATTCTGATTATACAGGCGCGGGGTCGCCGTTTGTTACCCTGATTAGTTTTTTTAATCATCTTCCAGGGAGTGAAAGTTTCCCTGAGCTGGGATTTAGCGGCAGCTCTTCATATCCATAATGACTCTGAACAAGGTGAGCGGAGACGCGCCGCACTGGGCCCGTTGCCTGTCAAGATGGCTCCCATCCGCTGCTGCCGGAAGTGCTGTGCGGCCTGCTCCCTGCCTTCCTGCAAACATTGACTCAGCCCCTAATGGAGCAGCGCGCGGCTCCTCAGCTGTCACTCCGGGCTCATCCTGCTCTGTTGCTACAATGTAAATATTTTGACTGGGTATTTTTCCTGCACTTGGAGCACTGACTTTAACGTCGCTAAAGTCAATATCTGGTGTTTGCAAACCCTAACAGCAGGACGGGCTGGGTGAGAAGAGAATATATTAGAGCTGAATAAACATGAGCTCAGGACCTTTGGAAGTGTTATAAGACCAGGAGCATCCCCTGTCAGCAGAGGGATGTGATATCTGGGGCGCAGCGGCTGATGCAAGATATTTGTGGCGACAGAACGAGGGCGGCCAAGGCCCTGGAAGACTTCACACCTGTCTCTTCAGTACCTGTCTCAACACTGTGTCCATTGTGGTTTGGGGTTTCAGAGACACAGTGACATCCTGACCGCAGGGGCCATAGCACGTTGCTGCACCGCGTGCATGCGGCACAGCCTTTTAATAGCGGCATGGAGAGGGCCTTAATCAGAGAGATGAGCAGAGATGGAGCCGAGGCCTATATTTTCACTCATTTCAACTCCAGATAATTAAAGGGAATGATTGAGGTCAATTTTCAGTTATGGTATGATGAGCTAAGAGCTGGAATCCCACATATAATATACAGTTCATACCAGCATCTCTTCGGCCAGTGCTCCTGTGCTCATCTGCTGTCCACCCGTCTGTGTGTTTGTCTGTCTGTCAGAGCAGCAAAATCAATAATTTACCCAAGTTTGCAAAAGTAGATGTCAGGCAGTAAGGAGTCCAGACCTGAGTCCTGCTGCACTTCTCCCGATGCCAAATGACCCCCCCCCCCCGAGATCTTTCCCGAATCTTGGCCAACCATAATGAAGGACCTTGCTTACGGAGTAGGATACATTAGGCCAGATTTAGCAAGATTTCACGCGACGCGACACAATTCAAGGCTATGCAAGAAGACAACTTTCTGTGCTGCGTGAAACGGAAAGGGCAGGTAATTGTCATATTTACCAATATCTTCCGCATTCTTGCACGATGCCTGCGCTGGCGCACAATCTGCTGCCTAGTGCCAACGCAGGCACACTTGTGCCATGGTGCAAGGATGCCTGTGTTGTAGGCAGGGCTGTTTTTGTGCAGGAAGGCACACCTTCTGTGCACAGAAGCAAGCCTTAGAGGTTTTTTCCTCTTTCTAAGTGTGCTGAAAAAAGCAGCGCACATGAAAAGAGGAAACATCCAGGACAAATACGGATATTTCTCCTTGTTGCACCTCCCGTGGGAAGCTGTAGTACTTTTATGTCTGCCCAGGTTTCCCAATATATCTGGGAATGCACCAAAATCTATGGGTGGCTGCGTAGGAACAATCATGCTCCACCCATGGAACACCTTCCCAGGGCAGATTAACGCAAAACCCAATTTTGCACCAATCCTTAATACTTTTAAATTGTTTGCAGCTGTGGCACAGTCGACAGTCAGACATGCCAGGGGAATGGGTGGCGAAACACCCGCTAGATAGACTTTGGCCCTGACCACCAGATGGTCCAAGGGTTGTGCCGGATGAGGGACAGAATCTATCAGGAGCGTGGACGCCCTCGAGGTCTTCACATCGACAGGAAGGGTGTTAGGGTGGGCAAGAGCTCTTCCAGACACAATATGTGAAGCAGTGTGCCAGGGTCTCAGATACAGCGAAGAGGAAGTCTGACTGAGGCTGAGCCTGGAAGCGAGGCGGGGCATACTAAGATCACAATGAAAGTTGGTTATGGCGCTCGTCCGGGTTTACAGGGCTCAGTACCAAGGAAACAGCAAAAGAGGAAGCAGCTGGTACAGGAAAATAACGGTCTCAAGGATATAACTAGTAAACCCGAATTCTCGCGAGACACCCAAAAGTTTATTCTGCCAAAAGCATCAATGCTTCTTGTACACATAATGCCCCCCAGGGTGTAGAGATGCGATGACTGGGAAGAAGCCGGGCTAGGATGACGTGCGGAGTGGTGGTCATGTTTTGAGCTTGCTCGAGAACTTTTATGGTGGTCTCCTGCACTTTGGAATCGGAGGTTCTACTGATGACCTCCTGAGGCGGAAGCCGGGAGTGCGAACGGCTGTTAAATTGCTTTTACATGTTTGTTTGCTGTGTGTTTTAATCCCACTATCCCTCCCCCTTCCCTCACAACTTCAGGGCTCTTACCTGTCGGTGGAGACGACGCGCAGTTGATATCTCAGCTGGCGCGGTCTAAACACCTCAGGGAATCTTGACGCTACTGTTTGCTCGATCGCGGAGGCCACGCCCACCTTGAGGCGACGCCCACCCCGATTTCAGCATTTAAGACGCTGACGATCAGCGCTCTCATTCTAACTTGACAGACCTCCTGAGGCGGATGCCGGGAGTGCGAACGGCTGTTAAATTGCTTTTACATGTTTGTTTGCTGTGTGTTTTAATCCCACTATCCCTCCCCCTTCCCTCACAACTTCAGGGCTCTTACCTGTCGGTGGAGACGACGCGCAGTTGATATCTCAGCTGGCGCGGTCTAAACACCTCAGGGAATCTTGACGCTACTGTTTGCTCGATCGCGGAGGCCACGCCCACCTTGAGGCGACGCCCACCCCGATTTCAGCATTTAAGACGCTGACGATCAGCGCTCTCATTCTAACTTGACAGACCTCCTGAGGCAGAAGCCGGGAGTGCGAACGGCTGTTAAATTGCTTTTACATGTTTGTTTGCTGTGTGTTTTAATCCCACTATCCCTCCCCCTTCCCTCACAACTTCAGGGCTCTTACCTGTCGGTGGAGACGACGCGCAGTTGATATCTCAGCTGGCGCGGTCTAAACACCTCAGGGAATGTTGACGCTACTGTTTGCTCGATCGCGGAGGCCACGCCCACCTTGAGGCGACTCCCACCCCGATTTCAGCATTTAAGACGCTGACGATCAGCGCTCTCATTCTAACTTGACAGACCTCCTGAGGCGGAAGCCGGGAGTGCGAACGGCTGTTAAATTGCTTTTACATGTTTGTTTGCTGTGTGTTCTAATCCCACTATCCCTCCCCCTTCCCTCACAACTTCAGGGCTCTTACCTGTCGGTGGAGACGACGCGCAGTTGATATCTCAGCTGGCGCGGTCTAAACACCTCAGGGAATCTTGACGCTACTGTTTGCTCGATCGCGGAGGCCACGCCCACCTTGAGGCGACGCCCACCCCGATTTCAGCATTTAAGACGCTGACGATCAGCGCTCTCATTCTAACTTGACAGACCTCCTGAGGCGGAAGCCGGGAGTGCGAACGGCTGTTAAATTGCTTTTACATGTTTGTTTGCTGTGTGTTTTAATCCCACTATCCCTCCCCCTCCCCTCACAACTTCAGGGCTCTTACCTGTCGGTGGAGACGACGCGCAGTTGATATCTCAGCTGGCGCGGTCTAAACACCTCAGGGAATCTTGACGCTACTGTTTGCTCGATCGCGGAGGCCACGCCCACCTTGAGGCGACGCCCACCCCGATTTCAGCATTTAAGACGCTGACGATCAGCGCTCTCATTCTAACTTGACAGACCTCCTGAGGCGGAAGCCGGGAGTGCGAACGGCTGTTAAATTGCTTTTACATGTTTGTTTGCTGTGTGTTTTAATCCCACTATCCCTCCCCCTTCCCTCACAACTTCAGGGCTCTTACCTGTCGGTGGAGACGACGCGCAGTTGATATCTCAGCTGGCGCGGTCTAAACACCTCAGGGAATCTTGACGCTACTGTTTGCTCGATCGCGGAGGCCACGCCCACCTTGAGGCGACGCCCACTTCTCGCACATTGGGCACTGCCCTATAAAAATGTGCCTTCCTTGGAAGCGCAGCGGACGAGCGCAGCGGGCGCGACGATGGCGCGCCAAAGGCGCGCCTAAGGCAAGCCCGTCTGCGCCCGTCCGCGCCAAGGTAGGGCCTTGGGCCCCTCATGCTGCCGGTTTTGACCCTTTATACCAGGCTCCGCTCCCAAATAGGCCTCCCTATTCCAGAGAGGAGCTCATTCAAATAGGTATTCAGGGTGTCAACAAAGGAACACTGTCCCTCCTACCCTCCTCCCTTACCCGAGCTGATGTACTAAGTGACAATGTTTTTCACTGTGGGCTACTAAACGTCAGGTCTCTGCCCAAACACTACACAGAGATCCAACTCCTGATTGATTCTCATGAACTTGACATCCTTTTCATGACAGAAACATGGACACGTCCTGACTGCTTGGTTGATCCGGGATTTGCATGCCCTCCAGGGTTTAAATGTCTCCACCTCCCTAGGTCTACTGGCAGAGGCGGAGGTGTGGGAGTCATTTTCAGAGCCTCTTGTAGCATTAAAATCCTTACTCTTGACCCTATTTTGGGCACTGAGTTATTAGGCCTTTCAATTCAGACCCCCGCTGGAAACAGCATTACAGGGATTCTGTGCTATCGTCCACCGGGAGCTTTCAGCCTTCAGCAGCAACAAGCCTTAATTAACACCTTAACCAATATCGCCTTATCTCATCAGAAACTGTTTATACTTGGCGATTTCAATCTATGGCAGAACGGTACCCTTGACGTAGCTTTTAAGAATGTACTTTCTACCTGCGACAGCTTTGGCCTCTCGCAGCTGACCTTCAAGGCTACCCATAAATCCGGTCATCTGCTTGATTTGATCTTTGCGGCACCTGACTTAGTGGTAATGGGAGATATTCTTCCAATGGATTGGACTGACCACTCATTGGTTAAATTTTGTCTTCATAAGACGACTGACCCTTACAAAGTACCGGCACCGATTAAGGTAATCAAATGCAGAGAGTGGAGGGCTCTCTCACGTGATATCTCTTTGGGCGAAATGTTCCATTTACAACAAATCTTTGATGCAAATAAAAGCACAACCGACAACTACAATTCCCTTGCCTCTCATATTTCTAGGGTGGTCGACACCCACGCCCCCCTCAAAACCCGGACTTGTAGGGGCAAAGACTCTGCTCCCTGGTTTAACTCTGACCTAAAACAATTAAAGCTTGAATGTAAACAAGCTGAGAGAAGTTGGAGACGTGAGTATAATATAACTTGTAAAGACACGTGGAAAACCAAGGTCCACGCGTACAAAACTCTCATTAAAAAGTCGAAAGCCGACTACTACTCCTCCTTGATCTGTAATACTACTAAAAATTCCAGGAGTATCTTCAGCATCTTAAATAGCGTCACCAACCCGGAGTCTTGTAAAAACCTGATCGTCCCTTCCCAGAACCTCTGTGACAATTTGGCCTTCTTCTTCAAGGAGAAAATTGAACTTATCCTTAACGAACTGGATATTTCTCCTATTGCAGGTAATCCCTTTTCTATGAACACCGGTACTCTGGAGAATCAAGCACTAATCATGCATCGGTCCCCAGAAGAACTCCTTTGCAGGTTTCCACCGCTAACTTTTGAAATCTTTACCAAGATAGCTAGAGGGATTGTGTCTGGCTCCCCATTGGACCCAATACCCCCTAAAATCTGGAAAGAGTGTGAAGCAGAACTTTTCCCCCCGCTCCATTTAATCTGTCAGCAATCTCTGCTGACTGGCAGTGTCCCTGCCCTCTGGAAACAAGCTTTAGTCTCCCCGTTGCTGAAAAAACCCTCCCTTGACCCTGACTGTTCGAAAAATTACAGGCCCATCTCACTACTGCCGTTCCCTGCTAAGATAGTGGAACGGGTGGTCAGTAACACCCTCTCCCACCATCTGGAGCATCATCTATTACTAGACAGAGACCAATTTGGATTCCGGCCTGCGCACGGAACCGAAACAGCCCTGGTTATCGCCATGAACGAACTACAAAGGCGAGCAGACAGAAGTCAGGCATCATTTCTGATACTGCTCGATATGTCTGCCGCCTTTGACACGGTGAATCATGGGATTTTACTGAGACGCTTATGGGAGGCAGGAGTGAGGGATACGGCTCTGCAGTGGTTCCACTCTTTTCTGCAGGACAGGCAACAAGCAGTATCTCTACCTCCTTTTCAATCTGCTTTCTCTCCGGTGGCGCACGGTGTCCCACAGGGCTCTGCTATCAGCCCAATACTTTTTAATGTCTACCTTAGGCCACTAATTCTTTTGATCAAAAGCTTCGGCATTAAAACCATCAACTACGCAGATGACACGCAGATGATTCTCTCTCTGGAAGGAGAAGACTCCATCTCCATAGAGACCTTTCACAACTGCCTGCGGGAGACCTCAAGATGGTTGAAGAACAATTCTCTCCAGTTTAATGCAGGGAAAACTGAGGTGCTTTTTAATAGTGGCTCGAGGATTCCCTGTTCGTTTCCTAGCAACTTCTGGCCCCCGGAAACAGCCTCTAATGTACAACCTGTAGACTCGGTCCGTAACTTGGGGGTCATGCTTGATCACAAGCTCAGCATGGAGACACATGTCCAGAAAACCTCTGCCTGCTGCTTTGCCATCCTGCGCTCGCTAAGGAAAGTTCTGCCCCTCTTGCCCACCCAGGCGCGCGCCCAAATAGTTAGATGTACCATCTTGAGCAGGTTGGACTACTGCAATGCCCTCCTGTTAGGGGCCCCGGAGTACCTATTAGACAGGCTCCAAAGAGTCCAATCTGCGGCTGCAAAACTAGCCCTGGGGCTTCCGAGGAGATCCCATGGACTATCCGCCTTGGCACAACTGCACTGGCTCCCTCTTAGACAGAGAGTGCAATTTAAGGCCCTCTGTATTGTGTTTAGGGCCCTCCATGGCTCTGGCCCTGTCCCTCTTCAATCTAAATGTACATGGTACGTCCCTACTAGACTTCTCCGATCTTCGGATGCCAAACTGGTGGTCATTCCCAGTTTCAAGAAGGTCAGATCCGGAGGCAGATCTTTTGAGGTCTCCGCTGCTAGACTCTGGAACACCCTTCCCAATGAGATCAGACACATTGATGAACTTTTGCCTTTTAGAAAAAAGGTAAAAACGTGGCTGTTCCCTGGCTAGCCTTTCGTCTTCTGTGGTCTTCTTTCTTCCTCAGACTCTGTCAGCGCCAGGATGCCTGTAATTGGCGACAGTTCGCGCTTTACAAGATCCCAAATAATAATAATAATAATAATAATGTCCTACCCAAGGTCCACCTCAAACTAAGTGCACAGGGCTTGCCATCGGTTGCAGGTTTGCGTCTAGGTGGATGGCACATCCATGAGACTTTCAGCACAGCATGGGCTTTAGGTTGTATAGCAGACGTGTTGCTCACTAAGCCTGAGTTATTAAAATAATAATAGTTTACTTCAGGCTCACACTGGGGCCTCCAGTAATCACTGCTTTCAGACTCCCTTTCCCAGTGGAAGCAGAGAACTGCTGTGAGGTTACTACGAGGTGAGGTATCCCTGCGCACCCCAGAGGCATTGATGAACACATCTTCTCCACACGGGATGGTATAAGTACCCTTTCAGCTATTCACTTCAATCACAGACACAGAAGTACTCGCAGTAGTGTGCATGGGATCTGTAAGGAAATGGCTCTTTTTGCATGATCGCCCCCAAAGATTTGACCTGATGCTGCTGGTTTTTTTACTCCAAAGGTGCACTAAGTCCTACTAAATAGACCTCCGTGCCATTGCTCTGACCCTAAAAGATATATATCTGATTGGTTCAGCCACAATTGGCATATGATAACTTACTTCTAAGTCCCTAATATATGTTACCAGGGTTTACCCAGGGCCTGTAAGTTAAAGTGTCTCTCGTGGACTGCAGCACTTATTGTGACACCACATGTGAGACAAAGTAAAGTAGGACTCCCAGCACACCAATGCCGGCTAACAGAGTAGTATTTGACTGCTAACTTGTGTTTGCCATTTAAAGTGATGAAAAAGCCCAAACTTCCCTTTCTAATATTTATAAGTACCCCCTAAGACATGCCTAGTGAGCCCTGAAGGCAGGGGGCACTCCACTCCAGTGCAATTTCCGCTTCCAGCCAGCAATATAATGCAGTCGCTGGGCCGGACGCGCAGCAGATGCGCCTAAGGCAAGCCCGTCTGCGCCCGAACGGGGCCAGGAACTCTGCCCTTGCTATGCCACATAGGTGTATCTACTCTAGGGAACAGCTCCTAGGGCTCAGGTCCATTACTCTACCTACATGTGAACAAGGGTTGGATCCCCTCAAGCTCCTCGGTCCCAATGCAGGATGTCGTAAATGCGGATTTAAAACACTAATCCGCAAGGAGATACATTCAGGGCCTATTAGTGTTAGAACTGCAAGCTGGCGATTCAGGCTGATTAATGCCCGGTCTTTACCTAGACATGCCATCGACATTAGAAACCTGCTTGAAGATGATACCTTAAACGTTTTATTTATGACCGAAACCTGGCTCAAGGATAGCTCTGCTCCTGATATGAACCTGGCACTCCCTCCGGGATATTACATCCACAAACAAGATCGGGGAAAAAAACCTGGAAGTGGAATTGCTATTATTCTAAAAACTAATTTTAGCTGCATTTCCTCTCCCCTCACTCTACCTTACTGTGAAAATATGCAGTTTCACATTAGTCTCTCCCCCTCTTGCACCTACTCCGGCATCTTGGTCTATAGGCCTCCCGGCCCTTGTGCCGCGTTACTAGAGTCCCTACCTGATACCTTACCATCCCGGTCCTTAGGAAAAAATTCATTCACCCTGCTTGGCGATTACAACCTTCCTTTTGATTCATTGGACGCTTCCCTGGTTAAGAGACTTCGAGATGACCTCGAGGCTCTACAACTAACTCAATTGGTCCTAGTGCCCACTCATGAAAAAGGACATACGCTAGATCTTATTTTCTCAAATGATCCCCTCACCTCGGTGTTAGGGGTTACCCCCGTCCCCTGGTCTGATCACTGCCTGATTAGATTTGGGCTATCAAATCCGGCCAGACTAACAAAAACAAAGGCCAGTTCACCTGCGTCAGAAACTGGTGCCGGATTGATACCAACATCTGGGCTACCACCCTGAAGAGCTCCCTGCCCATTCCGGACCTCGGCCCAGAGGAAGATGTTAATAAATGGGAAGACTGGATCAGCGCCCCCCTGGAAAAAAGCCCTCTCCGGACACCCCAGGCCAAGAAAGCCCCGTGGTTTAATGAACAGCTGCTGTCCTTAAAAAAAGCTTTGTAAGAGAGTAGAAAGGGATTGGAGAAAAGACTTTGACCCGGATACAATTTTTTATTACAAAGCTTCAATTAGATGTTACCATAAAGAACTAAGACTGGCCCAAGCCAAATTTTATAACGAAAATATCTGCCAGGCCCTTACTCCTAAAGAACTTTCTAGAGTGGTAAAAAACCTGACCACTCCGCAAGAAACCAACGGCCCCCCGAAAGCCTCGATAGCGAGGTGCAATCAAATAGCCTCTTTCTTTCAGAAAAAAAGTGGCTGATATCTATGATCTCTTTCAAAATACTCCTCAGCCGGCTCTAGTTGAGTCCCGCTTGGTTAGTGTCCCATCCTCCTCCCCTAGTCTTACACACTTTCCCGGCCTCGATGAGGAAGCCGCTCTCAAGCTGCTCAAATCCATCAAATCAGGCTCTCCTCTGGATTCTGCACCCCCACATGCTATTTTCAAGGTGACGGGGTGGTCCTCCCCTCCCTAATGAAAATCCTCAATAAATCACTTCAATCCGGGCTGGTTCCCCAGGCCTGGAAACACGCTATAATCAAACCCCTCCTAAAAAACACCTCTGGACCCTGACACTTTGAGCAATCTGTGTCCCATCTCCCTTCCCACTCTTCTGGGTAAACTTGTGAAAAAACATGTCAACCAATCTTTGGTCAAATTCCTGGAAGAGAACAAACTTCTCCATCCCACGCAGATGGGCTTCCGTGCCCTCCAGAGTACCGAAGCAGCACTTCTGGCTGTCACAGAGGAACTTAAATGCTTACTTGATGGCGGAGGGTCGGTCGCTATTATACTACTTGACCTTAGCGCGGCGTTCGACACCGTCAATCACGCCCTGCTAAAAAACAGACTGAGGGAAGCTGGTATCCAGGGCAAAGCCTGGGAGTGGCTCTTTTCTAGATTACAGGTCGATCCAAGCCATGGATCAGGACTGCCTCTCTGACAGCCTGCCCCTCAAGTCCGGAGTGCCACAGGGCTCTTCCTTAAGCCCTACCCTATTTAATATTTATGTCAGGCAGCTTGCCAACATAATACAGGAATTTTACATCCTAGGCATTTCGTGTGCAGACGACACTCGGTGGATCGTCGCGCTGCCCCAGGATTTCCATCAGGGAGCCTCGTTATTGGGCCCCTGCCTGGAAAAACTGGCCAACTGGATGTCAGATAGTTTTTTAAAACTGAACGGTGATAAGACCGAATTTATGATCCTCGGAAATAGGACCATCCCAAGACCCCTAAACAATAGGTCTCCTTGTTTGGGTGTGCCTCCAGTTCCCAAACTGGTCGTACAAAATGTAGGTATGTGGCTCGACAGCACACTTTCAGAGCGCGGGTCCGAATGGAGTTTAGAAAGATGATGCGATTAAAGGGTGTTATACCTCTGGGGAGGAAAGAGACACGGGGTGAGGGGCTTCAAAGGCACACACGTGCAAGCTGCAGGTTTAAAGGGTCCCTGCTAGAACTCTGGAGACGAAAGAGAGAGGTGCTGAAGAGAAGCTGGAAGGCTCACCAATGGGGCAGCGCATCTGGAGGGCTCGTAGGGCTGGGGCAGAGTTAGTGACACGATAGACCCTTCCACCCCCAGTAATCCGCAGGGTGGAGGCAGCAGTCAGACTCCATGAATTGATGTTGAAGATAAAGGGTGGGACAGCCACAAGATGACCACACATCACTAATCCATGGAGCACGGATGGGACCAGTGCTGGAGAGGGGGGGCTCAGCTGGAGCTGGGTCTGGGTCGGACACAGTGACTCACAGTGGATTGTGAGGGTGGGCTGGGGGCTGACAACGGGTCGCACACACCTCATCAAGGTGCTGTGTGGGGATTAGAATAGGACTTTTTCCATGTGTGCATGTTATCGAGATCTAATTCACATGAACTGGACCTAGCACTGCTAGTAATATTGCCAAGTGTGGTTTATACCCCAGATTAAATGATATATACATATATATTTTATAACGCAGATTTATATAGCGCAAACTCGACCCGAAGGTATTGGAGTGCTTTACATGAGCACCGGTTACGTTACACAAGGACACATTCAGGCACGGGGAGATTAAATGATTTGCCCAGAATCACAGGATGTGGACGCGACCTCGAGGCTCGAACCTTGGTTTCCAGCACGTAGCCGGAGGACCACATGTTCATGTTGCATTGTTTAATGTGTGTGTTGAGCACATCATTTCTGGACATCAAGTGTGAAGTCTCTCTTTTGTGTGGTGCGAAACATTAATTGTGTGTGCGTGCTGTGCTCTTGTTTTACACAGGGGCCCAATTCACAAAAGTAATCTGTGACAAAATCCTAACTTTACGACTTTTGGTATTCACAGAAGGCATTTAGGAGTACTAAAGTTATTAAACTTAAGTTTTACTTAAGTTTAATTTAAGACCAAAACTTAGGTTTAACTGAGACAAATTCCTAACTTTAGCACTCCTAAATGCCCTTTGTGAATACCGAAAGCCATAAAGTTAGGATTTTGTCTCAGATTACTTTTGTGAATCGAGCCCCCTGCTTCTGAGGGGCGCCTGACTGCTCAGAGCAGAGCTACCCAAGGGTGCGCCCGGGTTGTGCAGTGTATATAATCGCCTGCCCTTGACGGGAGCGGTGCCTTCTGCCAGGGTGGGGGATCCCTTCGGCCAACCAGACAGTGCCGATTCCAACACGCCCCTCGCCCCGCTTACGTCCGGTGCCTTAGGATGGGCTGGGGCTGCCAGCTAGTAATCCAGATTTTTACGACAGATTGTACTGGACCTCCGCCAGCTGTGGGTGCACAAAGCAGCGTGCACGCCTCTTCCTTCATCTTTGTTCTCTTTGCTTTTTAGTAACTTCTCTGGACCCCTGACACATCCTCTCTCCGCATGACCGACGCGTCTGCTGGACAAGAGACCGGACCCAGTCTGGAGCAGTGAAGCCATGGGAGATGGGGTCTCCGGGGCCAATACAGCTCTGAGAGGGAACTGTGCCCTCTCCACCCAGGAATGACCAGCAGGGTATCCTCATCACAGTGGCCATCGCCACCTTTATCTGAAGGAAAGATGTGAGGGGTAGAGAATTCAGAAATTCTGAATGGGCTTATGGTTCAATAACAATGTGTGTAAAATCCGCTCTATTCCTTTTTAGAACATTCGAACTCTACCTCTGTTACCTTTAATAATCCTCAGGAATTATATATTTATGAATCAGAAATACTTTCGGCATGACGTATGCTTGTATTTTATATTTACACCATCTATTTTAAACAGGGAAAGAAAGATACCTGCATGCGTAGAGTTTACCCGTTCTTTTTACCACCCTCTACAAAATAAGCATTGGTAAAGCCAAGAGGTCTCGCCTTTTGGCTTTACCAGTGTACACCTACTGGACTTCCCAATGCTTTTTGTTTAAGCTGTTCTACTTTGGCAAAAATAAAACTGCTTATCTATGCTGAGAAGCAGATGGCAGACTTTGATCTTGCAGTGGTAAATTAAATAAAAGGAATAAAATGTGTGAAAAAGCTTCTTTGAAAAAAGGAGCAGCTTGTCAGCAAAATTGAGCTGACCGGACCATTTTTTTATTTTTTATTTTAAGTTAAACATTGAACGTAAGAGGGAGTGGTGTTTCAGCAACTGAGGAGTGCAAAGGGGAAAATCAATGTCGGAGCAGGGAGGGAGGGGACAGGTCCAATGGAGAACGGAGTCCATCTAAAAGCATCATATAAAGAGGGCCTACTCCAGAGAAGGAAAGAGTAAGGAAAGTACTTGAATAAGAAGCAAGCACATTAAGATGACAAAAAGTCGACCAAGGGCGCGTAGTGGGCAGACCAGAAGCCCACTGGAAGCGTTGGCATTTTACACAGTAGGGGCCTTATTTATGAGGCCTTGCGACAGTTTTGCGCTTCCGTTGCATCACTTTTCGCGACGCATCGGCGGCGTAAAACATGCCTCCTGTTGTGCCCTATTTACAAAGTGACGTCTCTGAGCAGATGCGTCACTTTGTAAACCCCTTTGCCGTATTATGCCTGCGTCAGGTATAATGTATGCAGGGTGGGCGTTACCACGTAAGTAAGCCTCGTAAAAGTGACGCAGTGAAATTTACGAGATTTCACTGTGCCACTCCTTGGGTGCAAATGCGTAAATATCTAACGCCTGCCTCACAGCAGGCGCAGACTGACGCCGGCCCTTTCACATGGGGCTTGCCCCATGTGAAAGGACACATTGCTGGAGTTGCGTCACTTTTGTGACACACTCCAGCAATGCGTCACTTTTGCGCCTACAGATACGTCAGAAATGCTGACGTATCTGTAACTCCTTGCGACATGATACGTCATACAGTAAATATGACACATCCATTATGTCGCAAGGAGGGCGCACTGAGAAGTGACGCATCGTTGCTTTCATGCAGCGATACGTCTCTTCTCATAAATGAGGCCTTAGGTCTTTCAAGAACAGACACCTAAAGCCATCTGTATGCAAGACCTAAAAATACAGGCCATACTGGTAAAACACTGACCTGCGCGCAATTACCTGGGAAGAATGCAACATGGAGGAGAAAAGTGGATATAATGGAGCAGAACCAGTGAGAAAGGGTAAGAGTCGGGAGGGCTGGGGCGAGGTGAGTAGAGCATGGAGGAGAGAGGTGGTAGGAAAGGATCAGACCTATCAAGACAATGTAACAGTCAGTATGAGAGAGCAGAAGGAGAAACGTAGATGTGAGAGGGCAAGAATCAGTGAGAGGAGGTAGAAGGAAAGGTGCTGGTGAGCTAGCGGGGAAGCAGAGACGAGGATGTAAGAGGGAAAGAATCAGCAAGAGAAGGTAAGAGGAAGAGTGCTTGAAAGCTACTGAAGAAGGAGAGACGTGAATGTAAGAGGGAAATAATCAGCAAGAGAAGGTCAGAAGAAGGGTGCTAGAGAGTCAGTGGGAAAAGAGAGACGAGAATGTAAGAGGGGAAGAATCAGTGAGAGAAGGTCAGAGGAAGGGTGCTGGAAAATCAGCAGGAAAGGAGAGATGTGGATGTAAGGGGAGAAGAATCAGTGAGAGAAGGTAAGAGGATGGGTGCTAGGGAGCTAACGGGTTAGGAGAGACGAGAATGTAAGAGGGGAAGAACCAGTGAGAGAAGGTGATGCAGCGCGGCTATAGTAAAACCATGTCAAACGAAACCAACCCAGGAAAACCCTTACACACATTCACTCAATTTCCCTGGATCAGTGATAAACTGGCAGGCTGCAAGACATACAGGGTAACTTGATACTATTTCTTTGCCTAAATAATAACTATATACATTATATACATTTAACTCTAGAATTGTCGGTTTTAAACATCAAGATACTCCGCTAATTTGGGTCGATGGACCAACTAGTAGGAATCAGTTGATTGCTATTAAGTCCAGCTCAATCACAATAAAATCTTTAACATTTATGGATCATAACTTTAATTCTAGTAACCACAGACTCAGTTTGAGTTAGCATGAAATTTTATCTAGATTCATTAAATAAATTGATTAAGTAAGATTATAATTAGCCACAATTATAGACAATGGGCCCGATTCACAGAACTAACTTAAGACAAAATCCTAAACTTACTACTTTTGGTATTCACAGAAGTTAGGATTTTGTCTTAAGTTTGTCTGAAGACAAACTTAAGACAGACTTAAGACAGTGTTAAGACAGACTTAAGACAGTCTTAAGACATATTTAAGACAAACTTAAGACAGACTTAAGACAGACTTAAGTTAGGATTTTGTCTTAAGACTGTCTTAAGTCTGTCTTAAGACAAACTTAAGACAAAATCCTAACTTCTGTGAATACCAAAAGTAGTAAGTTTAGGATTTTGTCTTAAGTTAGTTCTATGAATCGGCCCCAATAATTTCATAAGCATTCCAGTAAAGATTGAAATAGAAACGGAAAATACTCATTACGCTTGGCCTTAGGGCGATGACAAGATTGGTTCACCAGAGCATGAACCTCAGATCACAGGATAGGTTCCCAAACTGACTGACTGTCCCTCTTGCCGCCTTGGACATATTCCCTCCCAGGATAGAATCCCGCGACAATCTTGTTCCTTTTCCCCATCAATGTTCAAAGTTCAAATTTGTCAAAGTCTTTTCAGCATCAAGTAGGAAATCGACTCAACAGACAGCGTGTCATGTTGAATAGTAGAATAAGCAGATGCCGCTACGTCATTACAAGCACAACTCTTTTATACCCTTTCACTAACTTGCTATACCTAAAATTGAAACATTTTTAGGGGCTACATTCATTCTGATTGGTCCATTGGAGGGGTGGTGATGGTCACCTCATTGTCCTCCTTGCCTAAAATAATACATTAATGTACAGTTTGCGTGACTTATCAAGTTCCGATATTTTAACTTTGTTAATGTATTTGCAACAATTTTCTATCGGTCATGCACTGGATCATCTTCTGCAGTTCGAGTCTCTCATCCATTCCCATGCATTCATGCAGGGACTGTTGGCACAGCTCTTGTCTTAGGTCACTCTGTCCTTGACATCTCTCACTCTGGGCATAGGCCACACACTTGTGACTGAAACTTCCATTCTGCTCATGCGCGGCGGCCATTTTTGTTCATGCGTACAGTCACATCTCTCGGCAGCGGCCATTTTCCTAGCGAGGCCTAGCAGGCCCGAACAGAACTAATATGAAAACAACATAGCAGAAATTAGACATAGAAAATAAGCCCTTCTGTTTTCCACCCACCATTCTAATGACCGTGTTAGTTATTACCTAGCATAAGCGACACTTAAAGCCATTTTATTTACCATCTGCATTCTTTGCCACAATATATTTACTACAAACGAAATACATGCAATTTACTCCTGTTTTTCTACACGAATCACAAACCTATGTTAATTTAATTTCACATTGGTAAATAAATTAGATTTTTGCGAATGCCAGTTAGTTTCCCGCGTGTAGTGTCTAATTAAAGGTGCATTTATTGATTACTTCATGCATTCAAACAGTTAGCATTTTTAAATTTATGAGGTCATTAACTTCGAAGGGGGTACAAAATGTTTGTATTTCCCCTGCTCTATCAAAGGTAGGAGGACGGGTACTAGGGGCTAGCGGGGGAAGAGAGACATGAATGTAAGAGGGAAAGAATCAGTGAGAGAAGGTCAGAGTAATGGTGCTGGAGAGCTAGTGAGGAAGTAGAGACGTGGATGTAAGAGGGCAAGAATATGCGAGAGCAGGTTAGAGGGAGGGTGCTGGAGAGCTAGCGAGGAAGGAGAGGCATAGATGTAAGAGGGGAAGAAGCAGCGAGAGAAGGTTAGAGGAAGGGTGCTGAGAGCTAGCGAGGAAGGAGAGACGTGGATGTAAGAGGGGAAGAATCAGTGAGAGAAGTTTAGAGGAAGGGTGCTGGAGTCAGCGGGAAAGGAGAGACGTGGATGTAAGAGAAGAATCAGTGAGAGAAGGTAAGAGGAAGGGTGCTAGAGAGTCAGCGGGAAAGGAGAGACGTGGATGTTAGAGGGGAAGAATCAGTGAGAGAAGTTTAGAGGAAGGGTGCTGGAGTCAGCGGGAAAGGAGAGACGTGGATGTAAGAGAAGAATCAGTGAGAGAAGGTAAGAGGAAGGGTGCTAGAGAGTCAGCAGGAAAGGAGAGACGTGGATGTTAGAGGGGAAGAATCAGTGAGAGAAGGTTAGAGGATGGGTGCTAGAGAGCAAGCAGGGGAGGAGAGATGTGAATGTAAGAGTGGAAGAATCAGCGAGAGAAGGTCAGATTTAGGGTGCTGGAGAGCTAGTGAGGAAGGAGAGACATGGATGTAAGAGGGGAAGAAGCAGCAAGAGAAAGTCAGAGGAAGGGGGCTGAGCGCTAGAGGAGGAGGAAAGACATGGCTGTAAGAGGGGAAGAATCAGTGACAGAAGGTAAAAGGAAGGGTGCTAAAGAGCTAGTGAGGAGGAGAAGCATGGATGTAAGAGGGGAAGAATCAGCAAGAGAGGGTAGGAGGACTGGTGCTTGAGAGCCAGCAAGGAAGGAGGGACATGGATGTAAGAGGGGAAGAATCAGTGAAAGAAGGTAAGAGGATGAGTGTTAAAGAGCTAGCGAGGAAGGAGGGACGTGGATTTAAGAGGGGAAGAAGCAGCAAGAGAAGGTAAGAGGATGGGTGCTGGAGAACTAGCGAGATCGAAGAGATGTGGATGTAAGACAAGAATCAGTGAATGAAGGTCAGAGGAAGGGTGCTTGAGAGTTAGCAGTGTATGTAATAAGGCAAGAATCAGTGAGAGAAGGAAGGAGGACGGATGCTAGAGAGCTGGAGAGGAAGGAGAGGCATTGATCTAATAGGGGAAGAATCAATGAGAAGAAAGAGGACAGTGCTGGGGACCTAGCTAGGAAGAAGAGATATGGATGTGAGAGAAGAATCAGCAAGAGAAGTTCAGAGGATGGGTGCTGGAGAGCTAGATAGGAAGAAGAGATGTGGGTGCAAGAGAAGAGGCAGTAAGAGAAGGTAGGAGGATGTGTGCTAGGGAGCTAGCAAGGAAGGGGGGATGTGGATGGAAGAGGGGAACAATCAGTGAGAGAAGGTGAGAGGATGTGTGCTAGAGAGCTAGAGAGAAAGGAGAGGCGTTGATGTAAGAGGGGAAGAATCAGCAAGAGAAGGTAGGAGGATGGGTGCTGGAGAGCCAGCAAGGAAGGAGAGATGTGGATGTAGGAGAAGAATCAGCGACAGAAGGTAAGAGGAAGGGTGCTAAGAGCTAGCGAGGGAAGGAGAGACGTGGATGTAAGAGGGGAAGAATCAGCAAGAGAAGGTTAGAGGGAAGGTGCTGGAGAAATAGTGAGGACAGAGAGAAGTGGATGTAAGAGGGGAAGAATCAGCGAGAGAAGGTAAGAGGACGGGTGCTCGAGAGCTAGCAGGAAAAAAGAGACATGATATAAGAGGGGAAGAATCAGTGAGAGAAGGACAGAGGATGAGTGCTGGAGAACTAGTGGGAAAGGAGAGATGTGGATATAGAGGGGACGAATCATCAGCAAGAGAAGGAAAGAGGAACGGTGCTGGAGTGCTAGGGAGGAAGGAGAGTGGGATGTAAGAGGAGAAGAATAGCGAGAGAAAGTATGTGGATGGGTGCTGGGGAACTAGAGAGGAAGTGGAGATGCAGAAGTAAGAGGGGAAGAACTAGCAAGAGAAAGTTAGGGGAAGGGCAGAGATGAAAAACGAATAATGCGTGGATTGTAGGAATAGACATAAGAGTAGAAGAGCCATCAAGAGAAGGAAAGAGGTTGGGGACAGAGAGAAGATGTTGGGAGGGGGATTACCAGCTATGGAATGTAAGAGAATGGAGAGAGTTGAAGGAGAGGAGTGGATGTAAGAGGGCAGAACCAGCAAGAGAGGCTGAAGGCCAGAGAAGAGATGAAAGGTAAAGAATAGCGCATGGAGGGTACAGGTGGAAGCTAGAGGGGCAGAACCAGTGAGAATAAGTAAAGGGCTGAGGGAGTGAGAAAGAGGAGAGGTGGTGCTAGATGGGCAACTGAGGGGAGAATCTGCGAGAAAAGGTTAGGGGCTGTAGTGAGAGATGAGATGTGAGTGGAGCATGGGAGGGGAGGTGGTGGACATAAGGGGGCAGAACTAGCAATAGAAGGTAACAGGCTGCGGGCAGAGAGAGGGAGCACGTGGGAGCGATGAATGTAGAAGAAGCAAAAACAATGAGAAAAGGTATGAGGCTGGGGAGAGCTGAGAGTTGAAGAGAAGAGCATGGGCGGCAGAGCTGGATGTGAGAAAGTTACAGCCAGTGAGTGAAATTAAGAAGACGAGAGAGGACGAAGGTGAGCGATGCATGTAATAGAGGTAGCTGAGAAAGAGAAGAGAAGAGGCCAAGGAAGAGAGGTAGAGGGAGAAAAAGAGAGGAAGATGTGGGAGGCGTAGAGCCAGTGAGAAAAAGTAAACAACTGGAAGATAGATGGGCATGCAGAGAAGAGGATGAGGAGAGAGAAGGATGTAAGAGAATAAAAGCCAGTGAGTGAAGATAAGAAGAGAGGAAGAGAGCAAGGGAGGATAGAGAAAGAGGGGCAGATCAAGCAAGAGAAGGGAAAATGATTAGAAAGAGAGGTAGAGGGAGAAGAAGAGAGGATGAGGATAGGAAGATGAGGGAGGGGCAAAAATAGTCAGAACAGTAGCAGAAAGAGAGATGAGGGTTTAAAGTAGAGCTTGGAGCAGAGAGATTGACATAAGAGGGCAGAACGAGCAAGAGAAAGTAAAATGAGGTGAAGGGGAGAGATGGATGTAAGAGGAAAGACCCAGCAAGAGAATGTAAGAGGCCGAGGAGAAATTAGATGTATGGAGTAGAGAAGGAGACAAGTGGATGTAAGAGAGGGTGATGGAACAGAGAAAGAAATGGAAGAGGTGGATGTAAGAAGAGAAGACTCAGAAACAAAATGTTACTAACAGGCAGGCAGTGATGCAACTGAGGGAAAAATAACTTGTGTATTAAATCAGTACATAAACCTAAGTATTTTTTACGCTTGTGAATCCATTGATAAAGTGCAGATTTATTTTTCAGCAATATTGCATCTGGCATTAGATTAAATAAATAATGGTTTATCATAGATCTTCCCACTGCAACATCAGACCTATCTTTTTGTTCCTTTCCCCTTTAAAATCCATGGAAAGAAGCAACCCACCAAATCTCCTCCTTCGTCAAACATAATTCCCTTCTTGGGCATGTCAAACCTTATTTCTGCTCACTCCATAAAGATGGGAGGACCTCTTCTATCCGTGTCAGACTGTTCTCATCACTCCATGAGGCAGAAGGACCTCTTCTGTCTGTGCCAGACAGTTCGCATCACTCCTTAGGTGTAAAGACCTCTTCTGGATGTGTCCGACTGTTCTCATCACTCCATGGTGTGGATGGACCTTCTTTTAAATTATTGGAGAAATATTTTTTTAATAAAATACGTTTTAATATGCCAAGTGAGTGTCTTAGTTTATAATTAGATTTTGATCAGTTGTTGTTGTGTTTATAATTGTAGGGACAGTGGGGGAGCGATAGCTGATGACTAGGCAATATATTTTCTTCAAGGGATAACTTATTCTACTTGTGAAGAGTACCTCATTTCCCTTGGTAGTTACAAGGGGTCTCTCTCTGTTTTCTACACCTTTTTCATCTGCGTCAGACAGTTCTCATCACTCCATGAGGTGGAAGGGGTGAGCAGTCTAAATATCGAGTTTTAAATGTCGACCTACAAGTATATCGAGTTGTAAATATCGTAGGTAAAGAATATCGAAGTCAAGAATATCGATGGACAGAATATCGACCCCAAGGTAAGTATTATCGAAGTTAATAATATCGAAGTCATTAATATAGATGTAAGTAATATCGTAATCAAAAATTTCGATGTCAAGAATATCGATATTTTATTAGGGTAATGTATTTTAATATGTATTTAATTTGTATGTGAAAGATTATTGTAATGTATTTTAATACATTTAAAAATAAATGTTTAGAGATTAATAATTATTTAAAATATAATTTAGCGTTTTAGTATCAGAGCGGGTTGTGGGTTTATAGGGGAATAGGGTGGGAAGTAATTTAATTATAATTAATTAATTAATATGTATTGTTTAATTGGTATTTATGATTAATTAATTGTTAATTAATTACTAATTGTTAATTAAATATATTAATTGATTAATTAATTGTTAATTAGTTATTAATTGTAAATTAATTTTATTAATTGGTTAATTATATAAGTTATAATTAGTTTAATATTAATATTTCTTTATTGGTATTGTTAATTAATTAATTGTTAATTACTAATTAATTGGTGATTTAATTTTATTAAGTGATTAATTGATGCTTAAATTAATTATGTGAATTTGTATGTGTAGTGGGTTGTGGGTTTATAGGGGAATAGGGTGGGAAGTAATTTAATTATAATTAATTAATATGTATTGTTTAATTGGTATTTATGATTAATTAATTGTTAATTAATTACTAATTGTTAATTAAATATATTAGTTGATTAATTAATTGTTAATTAATTCTTAATTGTAAATTAATTTTATTAATTGGTTAATTATATAAGTTATAATTAGTTTAATATGAATATTTCTTTATTGGTATTGTTAATTAATTAATTGTTAATTACTAATTAATTGGTGATTTAATTTTATTAAGTGATTAATTGATGCTTACATTAATTATGTGAATTTTTATGTGTAGTGGGTTGTGGGTTTATAGGGGAATAGGGTGGGATGTAATTAAATTCAAATAATTACTGATAATTTTTAATTATTTGTAATTAATAATAATTATTTGTTAAATAATTATTAATTGATAATTAATTGTTATTAGTACGTTAAATATAGTAAATATAAATAATTTATTATTTCATGTTCTTTGTTGTTATTGCTAATTAATGTATTGTTAAATAATAATTAATTTGTGAATAATTGTAATTTGGTAGTTAATATGTATAAATTTGTAAATAATAAGTATATTAATTATAAAGAATGTATTAATAATTGTAATTAATAGATAAACTGATATTTAAATGTATTGTGTATTTTGTATGTGTAGTGTGTTGTGTGTTAAAGGGGGAATAGTGTGGGATGTAATTTAAAGTTATTTATATAAATATTTATTTTAAATTATTGGTATTTAATAATACATATTTTGTAAATTAATTATTAATATGCTATTTTGTTATAACTAATTATTTAATTGGTTATTATGTTTATAGAATCCCTATGCTATCCAGTGCTTTCCCAACTGTTTTACTATCTGGAGTTGGAATAGTAATTTTTAACCCTACGCTATCCAGTGCTTTCTCTACTGTTTCACTTACTGGAGTGGGAATAGTAATTTGTACCCCTACGCTATCCAGCGTTTTCACTACTGTTGCACTCTCTGGAGTGGGAATAGTAATTTTTATTCCTACGCTATCCAACTCTTTCCCTTCTGTTGGACTCACTGGAGTGGGAATAGTAATTTTTACCCTTACGCTATCCAACGCTTTCCCTACTGTTGCACTCCTTGGAGTTGGAATTGTAATTGTACCCCTACGCTATCCAACGCTTTCCCTACTGTTTCACTTACTGGAGTGGGAATAGTAATTTGTACCCCTACGCTATCCAACGCTTTCCCTACTGTTGCACTCTCTGGAGTTGGAATAGTAATTTTTACCCCTACGCTATCCAACGCTTTCCCTACTGTTGCACTCTCTGGAGTTGGAATAGTAATTTTTACCCCTACGCTATCCAGCGCTTTTCCTACTGTTGCACTCTCTGGAGTTGGAATAGTAATTTTTACCCCTATGCTATCCAGCGCTTTCCCTACTGTTTCACTTACTGGAGTGGGAATAGTAATTTTTACCCCTACGCTATCCTGCGCTTTTCCTACTGTTTCACTTACTGGAGTGGGAATGGTAATTTGTACCCCTACGCTATCCAGCGTTTTCACTACTGTTGCACTCTCTGGAGTGGGAATAGTAAATTTTACCCCTACGCTATCCAACGCTTTCCCTACTGTTGGACTCACTGGAGTGGGAACAGTAATTTTTACTCCTACGCTATCCAACGTTTTCTCTACTATTGCACTCTCTGGAGTTGGAATAGTAATTCTTTTCCCTACGCTATCCAACACTTTCCCTACTGTTGCACTCTCTGGAGTGGGAATAGTAATTTTTAAAACCAAAAGGGGGGATACTGTTCCTATTGCATGGTGCAAACAGTCACCATTGCATCAAGGTGCAAAAAGTCACCTATTGATTAAAAAGGAAAATTGAAGGAAGAAAAGGAAAAGGAGAGATATCCTAGGTAAGAGGGACCCACCAGTGAAGTGAAAGGACACATGTAGTCCTCTGTTGCCCTCACACACCCCAAGGAGTGTCATGCTTCATCATCGGGCGTTTGCTCCTCGTGGGGCCGGCGCTGCAATTCCCCGCGGGTCCCCCAAAGGGTCTCTTTGTCGGAGAACTTTTAGGACTGCCGGATGGTGCATGCGGGTGTGTGGGGTCCTACGCTATCCAACGCTTTCCCTTCTGTTGGACTCACTGGAGTGGGAATAGTAATTTTTACCCTTGCGCTATCCAACGCTTTCCCTACTATTGCACTCTCTGGAGTTGGAATAGTAATTTTTACCCCTACGCTATCCAACGCTTTCCCTACTGTTGCACTCTTTGGAGTTGGAATAGTAATTTTTACCCCTACGCTATCCAGCGCTTTCCCTACTGTTTCACTTACTGGAGTGGGAATAGTAATTTGTACCCCTACGCTATCCAACGCTTTCCCTACTGTTGCACTCTCTGGAGTTGGAATAGTAATTTTTACCACTACGCTATCCAGCGCTTTCCCTACTGTTGCACTCTTTGGAGTTGGAATAGTAATTTTTACCCCTACGCTATCCAACGTTTTCCCTACTGTTGCACTCTCTGGAGTGGGAATAGTAATTTTTACCTTTACGCTATCCAACGCTTTCCCTACTATTGCACTCTCTGGAGTTGGAATAGTAATTTTAACCCTACGCTATCCAACGCTTTCCCCACTGTTGCACTCTTTGGAGTTGGAATAGTAATTTTTACCCCTACGCTATCCAGCGCTTTCCCAACTGTTTCACTTACTGGAGTGGGAATAGTAATTTGTACCCCTACACTATCCAACGTTTTCCCTACTGTTGCACTCTCTGGAGTTGGAATAATAATTTTTACCCCTACGCTATCCAGCGCTTTCCCTACTGTTGCACTCTTTGGAGTTGGAATAGTAATTTTAACCCTACGCTATCCAACGCTTTCCCCACTGTTGCACTCTTTGGAGTTGGAATAGTAATTTTTACCCCTACGCTATCCAACGTTTTCCCTACTGTTGCACTCTCTGGAGTAGGAATAGTAATTTTTACCTTTACGGTATCCAACGCTTTCCCTACTATTGCACTCTCTGGAGTTGGAATAGTAATTTTAACCCTACGCTACCCAACTCTTTCCCTACTGTTGCACTCTTTGGAGTTGGAATAGTAATTTTTACCCCTACGGTATCCAACATTTTCCTTATTGTTGTTTTTGTTGGAGTTGGACTAGTAGTTTTATTGTGTCTGATATTTCATATGTTTTCTATTTTTTTTGCTATTGTAATATATCATTAATAATAAACATTATTCACATTAAAAATATTGATTATTATTTGCTATATGTAATTATTAAATATTTATTAATGTTATTATTTTATGTGTATAGATGTATTGGTAATTTTTAAAAACATTTAATAATTTATACGTTACAGAAATTATTAGTAAAATTAATTATTCAGTAAGTATATATATTATATATTATATGTACATGTTTAATTAAAGTTTTATTAAATTATATATATTAATTATACATTTTAAATATTATACAATATATTTAATTATGTTTATTTAATTTCTAAGTATAATTTGGTTTATTTTACATATATTTTTAAAGTAAAAGAAAAACGATATTTTTAATAACGATATTTTTGACATCGATATTTAATTTTCGATATTTTTGTACTTACCATGTTGTAGATAGGATGTCGATATTCTTGACATCGATATTTTTGTTGCGATATATTTGTAGGTCGATTTTCTGTCTGTCGAAATTATGTCATACAACCAGGTGGAAGGACCTCTTCTATATGTGTCAGACAGTTCTCATCACTCCATTAGAAGGAATGACCTCTTCTATCTGTGTCAGACAGTTCTCATCCCTTCTTGAGGTGGAAGGACCTCTTCTGGATGTGACAGACAGTTCTCATCACTCCATGAGGTGGAAGGACCTCTTCTATATGTGTCAGACAGCTCTCATCACTCCATTAGAAGGAATGACCTCTTTTATATGTGTCAGACAGTTCTCACCACTCCATGAGGTGTAAGGACCTCTTCTATCCGTGTCAGACAGTTCTCATCACTCCATGAGGTAGTTGGACCTCTTCTATCTGCGTCAGACAGTTCTCATCACTCCCTGAGATGAAAGAACCTCTTCTATCTGTGTCAGACAGTTCTCACCACTCCATGAGGTGTAAGGACCACTTCTATCCGCGTCAGACAGTTCCCATCACTCCATGAGGTAGTTGGACCTCTTCTATCTGCGTCAGACAGTTCTCATCACTCCATGAGGTGGAAGGACCTCTTCTATCTGCGTCAGACAGTTCTCATCACTCCATGAGGTGCAAGGACCTCTTCTATCTGCGTCAGACAGTTCTCATCACTCCATGAGGTGGAAGGACCTCTTCTATCTGCGTCAGACAGTTCTCATCACTCCATGAGGTGCAAGGACCTCTTCTATCCGCGACAGACAGTTCTCATCACTCCATGAGGTGCAAGGACCTCTTCTATCCGCGACAGACAGTTCTCATCACTCCATGAGATGGAAGGACCTCTTCTATCTGTGTCAGACAGTTCTCATCACTCCATGAGGTGGAAGGACCTCTTCTATCTGCGTCATACAGTTCTCATCACTCCATGAGGTGGAAGGACCTCTTCTATCTGCGTCAGACAGTTCTCATCACTCCATGAGGTGGAAGGACCTCCTCTATCCACGACAGACAGTTCTCATCACTCCATGAGGTGGAAGGACCTCTTCTATCTGCGACAGACAGTTCTCATCACTTCATGAGGTGCAAGGACCTCTTCTATCCACGACAGACAGTTCTTACCACTCCATGAGGTAGTTGGACCTCTTCTATCTGCGTCAGACAGTTCTCATCACTCTCTGAGGTGGAAGGACCTCTTCTATCCGCGTCAGACAGTTCTTATCACTCCATGAGATGGAAGGACCTCTTCTATCTGCGTCAGACAGTTCTCATCACTCCATGAGATGGAAGGACCTCTTCTATCTGCGTCAGACAGTTCTCATCACTCCATGAGATGGAAGGACCTCCTCTATCCACGACAGAGAGTTCTCATCACTCCATGAAGTGGAAGGACCTCTTCTATCTGCGTCAGACAGTTCTCATCACTCCATGAAGTGGAAGGACCTCTTCTATCTGCGTCAGACAGTTCTCATCACTCCATGAGGTGGAAGGACCTCTTCTATCTGCGTCAGACAGTTCTCATCACTCCATGAGATGGAAGGACCTCCTCTATCCACGACAGACAGTTCTCATCACTCCATGAAGTGGAAGGACCTCTTCTATCTGCGTCAGACAGTTCTCATCACTCCATGAAGTGGAAGGACCTCTTCTATCTGCGTCAGACAGTTCTCATCACTCCATGAGGTGGAAGGACCTCTTCTATCCGCGACAGACAGTTCTCATCACTCCATGAGGTGCAAGGAACTCTTCTATCCGCGACAGACAGTTCTCATCACTCCATGAGGTAGTTGGACCTCTTCTATCTGCGTCAGACAGTTCTCATCACTCTCTGAGGTGGAAGGACCTCTTCTATCCGCGTCAGACAGTTCTCATCACTCCATGAGATGGAAGGACCTCTTCTATCTGCGTCAGACATGTCTCATCACTCTCTAAGGTGCAAGGACCTCTTCCATATGCGTCAGACATTTCTCATCACTCTCTAAGGTTCAAGGACCTCTTCCATATGCGGCAGACATTTCTCATCACTCTCCAAGGTGGAAGGACCTCTTCTATCTGTGTCAGACATTTCTCATCACTCTATGAGATGGAAGGACCTCTTCTATCTGTGTCAGGCATTTCTCATCACTCCATGAGGTGGAAGGACCTCTTCTATCCGCGACAGACAGTTCTCATCACTCCATGAGGTGCAAGGACCTCTTCTATCCGCGACAGACAGTTCTCACCACTCCATGAGGTAGTTAGACCTCTTCTATCTGCGTCAGACAGTTCTCATCACTCTCTGAGGTGGAAGGACCTCTTCTATCCGTGTCAGACAGTTCTTATCACTCCATGAGATGGAAGGACCTCTTCTATCTGCGTCAGACAGTTCTCATCACTCCATGAGATGGAAGGACCTCTTCTATCTGCGTCAGACAGTTCTCATCACTCCATGAGATGGAAGGACCTCCTCTATCCACGACAGACAGTTCTCATCACTCCATGAAGTGGAAGGACCTCTTCTATCTGCGTCAGACAGTTCTCATCACTCCATGAAGTGGAAGGACCTCTTCTATCTGCGTCAGACAGTTCTCATTACTCCATGAGGTGGAAGGACCTCTTCTATCTGCGTCAGACTGTTCTCATCACTCCATGAGGTGGAAGGACCTCTTCGATCTGTGTCAGACAGTTCTCATCACTCCATGAGATGGAAGGACCTCTTCTATCTGCGTCAGACAGTTCTCATCACTCCATGAAGTGGAAGGACCTCTTCTATCTGCGTCAGACAGTTCTCATCACTCCATGAGGTGGAAGGACCTCTTCTATCCACGACAGACAGTTCTCATCACTCCATGAGGTGCAAGGACCTCTTCTATCCGCGACAGACAGTTCTCATCACTCCATGAGGTAGTTGGACCTCTTCTATCTGCGTCAGACAGTTCTCATCACTCTCTGATGTGGAAGGACCTCTTCTATCCGCGTCAGACAGTTCTCATCACTCCATGAAGTGGAAGGACCTCTTCTATCTGCGTCAGACAGTTCTCATCACTCCATGAGGTGGAAGGACCTCTTCTATCCGCGACAGACAGTTCTCATCACTCCATGAGGTGCAAGGAACTCTTCTATCCGCGACAGACAGTTCTCATCACTCCATGAGGTAGTTGGACCTCTTCTATCTGCGTCAGACAGTTCTCATCACTCTCTGAGGTGGAAGGACCTCTTCTATCCGCGTCAGACAGTTCTCATCACTCCATGAGATGGAAGGACCTCTTCTATCTGCGTCAGACATGTCTCATCACTCTCTAAGGTGCAAGGACCTCTTCCATATGCGTCAGACATTTCTCATCACTCTCTAAGGTTCAAGGACCTCTTCCATATGCGGCAGACATTTCTCATCACTCTCCAAGGTGGAAGGACCTCTTCTATCTGTGTCAGACATTTCTCATCACTCTATGAGATGGAAGGACCTCTTCTATCTGTGTCAGGCATTTCTCATCACTCCATGAGGTGGAAGGACCTCTTCTATCCGCGACAGACAGTTCTCATCACTCCATGAGGTGCAAGGACCTCTTCTATCCGCGACAGACAGTTCTCACCACTCCATGAGGTAGTTAGACCTCTTCTATCTGCGTCAGACAGTTCTCATCACTCTCTGAGGTGGAAGGACCTCTTCTATCCGTGTCAGACAGTTCTTATCACTCCATGAGATGGAAGGACCTCTTCTATCTGCGTCAGACAGTTCTCATCACTCCATGAGATGGAAGGACCTCTTCTATCTGCGTCAGACAGTTCTCATCACTCCATGAGATGGAAGGACCTCCTCTATCCACGACAGACAGTTCTCATCACTCCATGAAGTGGAAGGACCTCTTCTATCTGCGTCAGACAGTTCTCATCACTCCATGAAGTGGAAGGACCTCTTCTATCTGCGTCAGACAGTTCTCATTACTCCATGAGGTGGAAGGACCTCTTCTATCTGCGTCAGACTGTTCTCATCACTCCATGAGGTGGAAGGACCTCTTCGATCTGTGTCAGACAGTTCTCATCACTCCATGAGATGGAAGGACCTCTTCTATCTGCGTCAGACAGTTCTCATCACTCCATGAAGTGGAAGGACCTCTTCTATCTGCGTCAGACAGTTCTCATCACTCCATGAGGTGGAAGGACCTCTTCTATCCACGACAGACAGTTCTCATCACTCCATGAGGTGCAAGGACCTCTTCTATCCGCGACAGACAGTTCTCATCACTCCATGAGGTAGTTGGACCTCTTCTATCTGCGTCAGACAGTTCTCATCACTCTCTGATGTGGAAGGACCTCTTCTATCCGCGTCAGACAGTTCTCATCACTCCATGAGATGGAAGGACCTCTTCTATCTGCGTCAGACATGTCTCATCACTCTCTAAGGTGCAAGGACCTCTTCCATATGCGTCAGACATTTCTCATCACTCTCTAAGGTTCAAGGAACTCTTCCATATGCGGCAGACATTTCTCATCACTCTCCAAGGTGGAAGGACCACTTCTATCCGTGTCAGACATTTCTCATCACTCTATGAGATGGAAGGACCTCTTCTATCTGTGTCAGGCATTTCTCATCACTCCATGAGATTGAAGGACCTCTTCTATCTGCGTCAGACAGTTCTCATCACTCCATGAGGTGGAAGGACCTCTTCGATCTGTGTCAGACATTTCCCATCACTCCATGATATGGAAGGACCTCTTCTGCCTGTGTCAGACTGTTCTCATCACTCCATGAGGTGAAAATACCTCTTCTATCTGTGTCAGACAGTTCTCATCACTCTACGAGGTTGAATGACCTTCTCTGCCTGTGTCAGACATTTCTCTTCACTCACTAAGGTGCAAGGACCTCTTCTATCTGCATCAGACAGTTCTCATCGCTCCATAAGATGGAAGGAACTCTTCTATCTGTGTCAGACATTTCTCATCAGTCCGTGAAATAGAAGGACCTCTTTAGTCTTCATCAGACAGTTCTCATCATTCCATGAGATGGAAGGACCTCTTCTATCCGCGTCAGACAGTTCTTATCACTCCATGAGATGGAAGGACCTCTTCTATCTGCGTCAGACAGTTCTCATCACTCCATGAGATGGAAGGACCTCTTCTATCTGCGTCAGACAGTTCTCATCACTCCATGAGATGGAAGGACCTCCTCTATCCACGACAGAGAGTTCTCATCACTCCATGAAGTGGAAGGACCTCTTCTATCTGCGTCAGACAGTTCTCATCACTCCATGAAGTGGAAGGACCTCTTCTATCTGCGTCAGACAGTTCTCATCACTCCATGAGGTGGAAGGACCTCTTCTATCTGCGTCAGACAGTTCGCATCACTCCATGAGATGGAAGGACCTCCTCTATCCACGACAGACAGTTCTCATCACTCCATGAAGTGGAAGGACCTCTTCTATCTGCGTCAGACAGTTCTCATCACTCCATGAAGTGGAAGGACCTCTTTTATCTGCGTCAGACAGTTCTCATCACTCCATGAGGTGGAAGGACCTCTTCTATCCGCGACAGACAGTTCTCATCACTCCATGAGGTGCAAGGACCTCTTCTATCCGCGACAGACAGTTCTCATCACTCCATGAGGTAGTTGGACCTCTTCTATCTGCGTCAGACAGTTCTCATCACTCTCTGAGGTGGAAGGACCTCTTCTATCCGTGTCAGACAGTTCTCATCACTCCATGAGATGGAAGGACCTCTTCTATCTGCGTCAGACATGTCTCATCACTCTCTAAGGTGCAAGGACCTCTTCCATATGCGTCAGACATTTCTCATCACTCTCTAAGGTTCAAGGACCTCTTCCATATGCGGCAGACATTTCTCATCACTCTCCAAGGTGGAAGGACCTCGTCTATCTGTGTCAGACATTTCTCATCACTCTATGAGATGGAAGGACCTCTTCTATCTGTGTCAGGCATTTCTCATCACTCCATGAGGTGGAAGGACCTCTTCTATCCGCGACAGACAGTTCTCATCACTCCATGAGGTGCAAGGACCTCTTCTATCCGCGACAGACAGTTCTCACCACTCCATGAGGTAGTTAGACCTCTTCTATCTGCGTCAGACAGTTCTCATCACTCTCTGAGGTGGAAGGACCTCTTCTATCCGTGTCAGACAGTTCTTATCACTCCATGAGATGGAAGGACCTCTTCTATCTGCGTCAGACAGTTCTCATCACTCCATGAGATGGAAGGACCTCTTCTATCTGCGTCAGACAGTTCTCATCACTCCATGAGATGGAAGGACCTCCTCTATCCACGACAGACAGTTCTCATCACTCCATGAAGTGGAAGGACCTCTTCTATCTGCGTCAGACAGTTCTCATCACTCCATGAAGTGGAAGGACCTCTTCTATCTGCGTCAGACAGTTCTCATTACTCCATGAGGTGGAAGGACCTCTTCTATCTGCGTCAGACTGTTCTCATCACTCCATAAGGTGGAAGGACCTCTTCGATCTGTGTCAGACAGTTCTCATCACTCCATGAGATGGAAGGACCTCTTCTATCTGCGTCAGACAGTTCTCATCACTCCATGAAGTGGAAGGACCTCTTCTATCTGCGTCAGACAGTTCTCATCACTCCATGAGGTGGAAGGACCTCTTCTATCCACGACAGACAGTTCTCATCACTCCATGAGGTGCAAGGACCTCTTCTATCCGCGACAGACAGTTCTCATCACTCCATGAGGTAGTTGGACCTCTTCTATCTGCGTCAGACAGTTCTCATCACTCTCTGAGGTGGAAGGACCTCTTCTATCCGCGTCAGACAGTTCTCATCACTCCATGAGATGGAAGGACCTCTTCTATCTGCGTCAGACATGTCTCATCACTCTCTAAGGTGCAAGGACCTCTTCCATATGCGTCAGACATTTCTCATCACTCTCTAAGGTTCAAGGAACTCTTCCATATGCGGCAGACATTTCTCATCACTCTCCAAGGTGGAAGGACCACTTCTATCTGTGTCAGACATTTCTCATCACTCTATGAGATGGAAGGACCTCTTCTATCTGTGTCAGGCATTTCTCATCACTCCATGAGATTGAAGGACCTCTTCTATCTGCGTCAGACAGTTCTCATCACTCCATGAGGTGGAAGGACCTCTTCGATCTGTGTCAGACATTTCCCATCACTCCATGATATGGAAGGACCTCTTCTGCCTGTGTCAGACTGTTCTCATCACTCCATGAGGTGAAAATACCTCTTCTATCTGTGTCAGACAGTTCTCATCACTCTACGAGGTTGAAGGACCTTCTCTGCCTGTGTCAGACATTTCTCTTCACTCACTAAGGTGCAAGGACCTCTTCTATCTGCATCAGACAGTTCTCATCGCTCCATAAGATGGAAGGAACTCTTCTATCTGTGTCAGACATTTCTCATCAGTCCGTGAAATAGAAGGACCTCTTTAGTCTTCATCAGACAGTTCTCATCATTCCATGAGATGGAAGGACCTCTTCTATCCGCGTCAGACAGTTCTTATCACTCCATGAGATGGAAGGACCTCTTCAATCTGCGTCAGACAGTTCTCATCACTCCATGAGATGGAAGGACCTCTTCTATCTGCGTCAGACAGTTCTCATCACTCCATGAGATGGAAGGACCTCCTCTATCCACGACAGAGAGTTCTCATCACTCCATGAAGTGGAAGGACCTCTTCTATGTGTGTCAGACAGTTCTCATCACTCCATGAAGTGGAAGGACCTCTTCTATCTGCGTCAGACAGTTCTCATCACTCCATGAGGTGGAAGGACCTCTTCTATCTGCGTCAGACAGTTCTCATCACTCCATGAGATGGAAGGACCTCCTCTATCCACGACAGACAGTTCTCATCACTCCATGAAGTGGAAGGACCTCTTCTATCTGCGTCAGACAGTTCTCATCACTCCATGAAGTGGACGGACCTCTTCTATCTGCGTCAGACAGTTCTCATCACTCCATGAGGTGGAAGGACCTCTTCTATCCGCGACAGACAGTTCTCATCACTCCATGAGGTGCAAGGACCTCTTCTATCCGCGACAGACAGTTCTCATCACTCCATGAGGTAGTTGGACCTCTTCTATCTGCGTCAGACAGTTCTCATCACTCTCTGAGGTGAAAGGACCTCTTCTATCCGCGTCAGACAGTTCTCATCACTCCATGAGATGGAAGGACCTCTTCTATCTGCGTCAGACATGTCTCATCACTCTCTAAGGTGCAAGGACCTCTTCCATATGCGTCAGACATTTCTCATCACTCTCTAAGGTTCAAGGACCTCTTCCATATGCGGCAGACATTTCTCATCACTCTCCAAGGTGGAAGGACCTCTTCTATCTGTGTCAGACATTTCTCATCACTCTATGAGATGGAAGGACCTCTTCTATCTGTGTCAGGCATTTCTCATCACTCCATGAGGTGGAAGGACCTCTTCTATCCGCGACAGACAGTTCTCATCACTCCATGAGGTGCAAGGACCTCTTCTATCCACGACAGACAGTTCTCACCACTCCATGAGGTAGTTAGACCTCTTCTATCTGCCTCAGACAGTTCTCATCACTCTCTGAGGTGGAAGGACCTCTTCTATCCGCGTCAGACAGTTCTTATCACTCCATGAGATGGAAGGACCTCTTCTATCTGCGTCAGACAGTTCTCATCACTCCATGAGATGGAAGGACCTCTTCTATCTGCGTCAGACAGTTCTCATCACTCCATGAGATGGAAGGACCTCCTCTATCCACGACAGACAGTTCTCATCACTCCATGAAGTGGAAGGACCTCTTCTATCTGCGTCAGACAGTTCTCATCACTCCATGAAGTGGAAGGACCTCTTCTATCTGCGTCAGACAGTTCTCATCACTCCATGATGTGGAAGGACCTCTTCTATCTGCGTCAGACAGTTCTCATCACTCCATGAGGTGGAAGGACCTCTTCGATCTGTATCAGACAGTTCTCATCACTCCATGAGATGGAAGGACCTCTTCTATCTGCGTCAGACAGTTCTCATCACTCCATGAAGTGGAAGGACCTCTTCTATCCGCGACAGACAGTTCTCGTCACTCCATGAGGTGGAAGGACCTCTTCTATCCGCGACAGACAGTTCTCATCACTCCATGAGGTGCAAGGAGGTGCAAGGACCTCTTCTATCCGCGACAGACAGTTCTCATCACTCCATGAGGTAGTTGGACCTCTTCTATCTGCGTCAGACAGTTCTCATCACTCTCTGAGGTGGAAGGACCTCTTCTATCCGCGTCAGACAGTTCTCATCACTCCATGAGATGGAAGGACCTCTTCTATCTGCGTCAGACATGTCTCATCACTCTCTAAGGTGCAAGGACCTCTTCCATATGCGTCAGACATTTCTCATCACTCTCTAAGGTTCAAGGAACTCTTCCATATGCGGCAGACATTTCTCATCACTCTCCAAGGTGGAAGGACCACTTCTATCTGTGTCAGACATTTCTCATCACTCTATGAGATGGAAGGACCTCTTCTATCTGTGTCAGGCATTTCTCATCACTCCATGAGATTGAAGGACCTCTTCTATCTGCGTCAGACAGTTCTCATCACTCCATGAGGTGGAAGGACCTCTTCTATCTACGTCAGATAGTTCTCATCACTCCATGAGGTGGAAGGACCTCTTCGATCTGTGTCAGACATTTCCCATCACTCCATGATATGGAAGGACCTCTTCTGCCTGTGTCAGACTGTTCTCATCACTCCATGAGGTGAAAATACCTCTTCTATCTGTGTCAGACAGTTCTCATCACTCTACGAGGTTGAATGACCTTCTCTGCCTGTGTCAGACATTTCTCTTCACTCACTAAGGTGCAAGGACCTCTTCTATCTGCAGCAGACAGTTCTCATCGCTCCATAAGATGGAAGGAACTCTTCTATCTGTGTCAGACATTTCTCATCAGTCCGTGAAATAGAAGGACCTCTTTAGTCTTCATCAGACAGTTCTCATCATTCCATGAGATGGAAGGACCTCTTCTATCCGCGTCAGACAGTTCTTATCACTCCATGAGATGGAAGTACCTCTTCAATCTGCGTCAGACAGTTCTCATCACTCCATGAGATGGAAGGACCTCTTCTATCTGCGTCAGACAGTTCTCATCACTCCATGAGATGGAAGGACCTCCTCTATCCACGACAGACAGTTCTCATCACTCCATGAAGTGGAAGGACCTCTTCTATCTGCGTCAGACAGTTCCCATCACTCCATGAAGTGGAAGGACCTCTTCTATCTGCGTCAGACAGTTCTCATCACTCCATGAGGTGGAAGGACCTCTTCTATCTGCGTCAGACAGTTCTCATCACTCCATGAGATGGAAGGACCTCCTCTATCCACGACAGACAGTTCTCATCACTCCATGAAGTGGAAGGACCTCTTCTATCTTCGTCAGACAGTTCTCATCACTCCATGAAGTGGAAGGACCTCTTCTATCTGCGTCAGACAGTTCTCATCACTCCATGAGGTGGAAGGACCTCTTCTATCCGTGACAGACAGTTCTCATCACTCCATGAGGTGCAAGGACCTCTTCTATCCGCGACAGACAGTTCTCATCACTCCATGAGGTAGTTGGACCTCTTCTATCTGCGTCAGACAATTCTCATCACTCTCTGAGGTGGAAGGACCTCTTCTATCCGCGTCAGACAGTTCTCATCACTCCATGAGATGGAAGGACCTCTTCTATCTGCGTCAGACATGTCTCATCACTCTCTAAGGTGCAAGGACCTCTTCCATATGCGTCAGACATTTCTCATCACTCTCTAAGGTTCAATGACCTCTTCCATATGCGGCAGACATTTCTCATCACTCTCCAAGGTGGAAGGACCTCTTCTATCTGCGTCAGACAGTTCTCATCACTCCATGAGGTGCAAGGACCTCTTCTATCCGCGTCAGACAGTTCTTATCACTCCATGAGATTGAAGGACCTCTTCTATCTGCGTCAGACAGTTCTCATCACTCTATGAGGTGGAAGGACCTCTTCTATCTACGTCAGATAGTTCTCATCACTCCATGAGGTGGTTGGACCTCTTCTATCTGCGTCAGACAGTTCTCATCACTCCATGAGGTGGTTGGACCTCTTCTATCTGCGTCAAACAGTTCTCATCACTCCATGAGGTGGAAGGACCTCTTCTATCTGCGTCAGACAGTTCCCATCACTCCATGAGGTGATTGGACCTCTTCCATCTGCATCAGACAGTTCTCATCACTCCATGAGGTGGTTGGACCTCTTCTATCTGCATCAGACCAAGAAAGTAGTGCGTTGAGCTCGGCGAGTATTCCGTGGCATGGACCATCAATGCCATCTTGTTAGATCTTTAAATATACCCGCAGCAATCACGTGCCTGTTGCGCTATGTGAGAAACCAGCTCCATTTTAGCACTGTAATAATAAAGTGCAGAGTCTCAAAAACATCCGCAAAGGCGGAACCGGGGACAGGTGTATGCACATTGAGGTCATCATAGGGAAATGTAAATCACATGTAAATAAACGTCCTTCGTGAGTAAAAGTGTCTGCATAAGAACTAATCCATACATAGCCAAAAGGGGAAGAGTTATAGATGGGAGTCTATGTGCTCCATTTAGGTCAAGCCCCATCTTGACACTCTGAATCTGTAGTTCACTGCATACCTGAAAATAATAGTAACAGCACACAAACCTATTCCAAAGGGGGAGGGCGGAGGAGGTCAGGGCCTCTAGCACGTTTGCATAGCATGTTAATTAATAAGTGGACACCATGTACAATATCAGTATGAGCAATAAAGTTAGCAGCAAAAATTAATGTGCGGAGACTCAGGTCTTGCTTCAGAGTAACGTGTACCTCCTCTTGAAGGTGGCAGCTCTACAAAAAATGTGTAGCAGCAAAAAGTTCATAAGCGGAAGCACGAATCTTGCATCAGAGTAACGTGAAAAGTGCCAGTTCCACAAAGGAAGTGTAGACTAAACCGTGGCAGCCAGATTAAGAATAATGGTGAATATGGTTGGCATTTCAATTATCTACATAAAGGAGAGCGTGCAGATGTTAGTTCATAGTGTGATAAGAGCCCATATAAATTTGATGTTACCATGAGCTGGAGGAGTTCTCAAGCAGGTAGAGGGTAAAGGATGGAAGATAAACCGGATACAGGGTGTAATGGACTGATAACCTGCATTCAAAACTATTCTTCTCCTCCAACAATATAATCCAAGGTATAGAACATCCCACAAGCCTATCTATATTACATTTGCATCATTTTTACAATAAGAACAATCCAATGTACACATAGATTCGATTGAACACATATTTGTTGCAAATCACATACCTGATAGTTACAGCCTCTGCACTGAAGTGCATAGTGTTAGAAATGGGGATCTCTAGTTGGCAGTGGCTGGCGGCGATGTCCAAATAGGGATCCTTCTTACTAAGTCAGAGTAAGGGGCTATACCCTTTGATAACCCCTGCTCAACCCTGTGGTAACATAGCACGAGCAGACAGGCCTATCTCAGGGGCAGTGTGTGAAGCATTTATGACCATACACAATAACGCAGTGAAGACACCACACAAGTAGCTTTAGAAAAAGAAGTATCTTTATATAGGCTTAACACAAGGCTCAAAAGCGATCAAGAAACCACAATGCACATAATTACCGATTCACTTAAAAAGCAATAGAAGCACTCAAAAAGCGTGTGGAACAAACTTGGTTCGAGGCCGGGGTCCACGCGACCCGGTGATGCACAATGTAACTGAGATTTAAAGGGGCACAGCACGCAGCCTCACAAGAAAGCCTCGGTGATGACAGGCGGACTCGCAGTGACCACAGCTTCCCGCTGTAGCGGTCCGCGGCGTGCACTCACGATAATCCTGGGACGGGGCTTAAAGGCGGGCACCCAGCGGCACCCACAGGTGAAAACAAGATCCTTAAAGTGGTGACTAGTGCGGGCACTCAGCGGCACAGCTTCTCAGCTGCAGTAGCCCTCAATAGCGATAGCAGTGATTCTCGTGGGACTGCAAATGCGGGCACTCAGCGGTACAGCTCCTCAGCTGCAGCGGCCCACAATAGCGATAGCGATGATTCCCGTAGGACGGCCAAGGCGGGCTCTCAGCGGCAACAGCTCCTCAGCTGCGGCGGCCCTCAATAGCGATCACAATGACTTTGGTAACACAGGCAAATGCGGGCTCTCAGCGGCAACAGCTCCTCAGCTGCGGCGGCCCACAATAGTAATAGCGATGATTTTCAGCCCGCGTTCTTCGCAGTAAAACCAGAGGCTCTGGAATTCTCAACAGAGGCCTCACCTGCGAGTAGAATCCCTCTCAAATAGGAATACGGACGGCTGATGGGTGAAGTCTAATGTCCCTGAGACTTCAGCAGGAGGCAAGCTCAAATCAGGCCCTTGGGTAGTTGCTTCAGCAAGATGGATAAAAGTTTCAAAGTCCTTTCCCTCTCGTTACACGGACAGAGGTTCGTCTTGACATCCAGAAGTAACATAACCATGTAGGGGTTTTAGCACAGATCTTTATATCCCAAAAGTCTTTGTTCTCAAAAAGTCACAAATCACTGAACCCAGCCAGAACCAGTTTGGTGTGGTCCTGGAGCACTTTATTTACTAGGCTACATCCTGCCAGGCACAGCCCTGCTCAGATCAAAGGGTCACAACTCCCCATACTCCAACTGCAGATCTCTCTATTCAATCCAGGTCGGGCTCAGCCTGCCCTGTCCCTCCAAAACCAGACAGCCAATACACATAACAGCAGAGCATACTGGAAGGCTTAGGCAAGAAAATACCTACTTCCCAAAAGTGGTAGTTTTAAACACAATATAAAAATAATCGTCACTAAAAGATGCACTTTAACATTTGGAGCTCAGGCATACTAAATTCAACCTTCTTATCATGTTCCTTGGGTCAATGAGGATTATACCAATTCATACAGTCAATTTACAATAGGGAGCGTTCGCGCTGTGGCACTGAATGGTAGTGGCACAGCGCCCAGAGCATCTAACACCAGCAAACACAGAGGAGACAAAAGCGAAAAATGGAAGGGAGACCCACGCCAATGGTGCCAGGTCTAACACATAGGAAATAGGGAAACACATTACAGGGTACTACCTTATTGTTGAGGGTCTCGTAATCTGTTTAGTAATTAATCCCCAAGGAAGGATTGCAGTTTGTTTTCGATATTAATGCCAAGATCTACTGCGCGAAGTTTCATTATCCCGGTGACTTTCATGCGTCTTAATTGGAGCTCTCTAGTGCCACCTAGTATATCACTCCTTACATGGTCAATGCCATGAACACTGAATTTGTGAATTTGTGTACCAGGGACACTCTCGAGGGTATGTAACACTATAGGATATTTCAAGTCATTATTTTTCAGTGCCCTTAAATGTCCAGCAATTCGTGCCGGTGAGTGCCCGCATTTGCCGTCTAATCCCAGACTGCAGAGCCCAATGCCATATTTGCATGTAGTGATAAAATTCTGTGTTGGGTAGATGGAATTCTCAAATGTTAAAATGTCCCAATTTTGGAACATATCAGTCAGGGTGAGACAACCTCCCTCCCTCCATGCGTTGAATGGGCCAGATTCTAACGCAGGTGGGAAGGCAAGATTGTAGTGTATGGGGGTGAATGAAGTCCACTCAGTCTGCTTGAGAACGTTATCCCATGTTTTAACAGTTGTTTTGGTGGGGGTGCTTATGTAAGCATTAGCCGGATGGTCCGACTTTGGTTTCCATAATAAGTCCCATATCACCCTACCCACGAATGCACGGTCCATATGTAACCAGTGTTTGACCAATTCACATTGGGACCATTCCACTATGATGAGGAGTTGTGCCGCTTTAAGATATAGGGTTAGATCAGGGAGCACCTAGCCCCCTCATCACTGGGCTTCCTGAGGAGAGTAAATGGTAATCTTGGCCTTTTATTTTGCCATATGAATTTCTTTAACATTGAGTGAGCTTCTTGTAGGAAGTCTCTCTCGAGATCAATAGGGAGACTCTGGAATAAATGCAGGAATTTTGGGAGGACCACCATCTTGACTGCATGGATTCTGCCCACCCAGGAAAGATAAAGAGGCGCCCATCCCTTAAGGTCGGCTCAAAGCTGTCGCAGGAGGGAAGGATAGTTTGCGGCAAATAATCCTGAGATTTTGGGGGTCAGTCTGATCCCTAAATATGTTAGGTCTTTTTTGGCCCCTTGGAAGGGTGTGGAGGACACCCAGCCCTCCATTACCTCCTCTGTTAGTGTCAAACTGAGCAGGATGGATTTTGTCAAATTAATGCGTAGGCCCACTACTCCTTCAAAACATTCCAACTCCCTTAGCAGTGCTGTTAGGGAATGTTGTGGATCTGAAAATGTCATGAGTATATCATCCCTGAACAATGTAATTTTATGTTCGTCTTTATCCCCTTAATCTCTTGGTTTTCTCTGAGTTTTGCGGCTAACGGTTCAATGCTTAACACAAAAAGGAGCAGGGATAAGGGGGACCCCTAATGTGTTCCCCTACCCAGAATAAAAGGTTCCGATGCTACTCCGTTGACCAATGCCCTGGCCTCCGGAGCTGCAAAGTTGGCCGCAATCATATTTATGAAAGTATCACAAAAGCCAAATTGTTGAAGGGTCCGAAAGAGAAAACTCCAGTTCACTCGATTTAACGCCTTCTCTGTGTCTAAACCCACTAGCACTGCGGGGACTTGTTTTTTGGAGGCTTTTTCTATAAGATGAATCACTCTTCGAACATTGTTGTGTGTTTGCCTATTTTTGATTAAGCCCGATTGATCTGAATGAATAAGATCCGGTATCGTATTCTCCAATCTAGTGGCTAACATCTTAGAATATAATTTAGCGTTGAGGTGAAGCAGTGCGATGGGGTGATAGGAACTGCAGTGTTGTGGATCTTTCCCTGCTTTGGGTATCACCGTAATAAGGGCCTCGCTCTTGGACTGCGTTGTCTGTTTAGTGCTCGCTATGTGGTTGAAAAGAGGAGTCAACTGAGGGATTAATTCTACCCTAAAAGTTTTGTAAAATTGAGTGGTCAGACCGTCTGGTCCTGGCGATTTATGTAATTTCAGACCCCCTAAAGCCCATCGAACTTTATCCTCTGTTATGGGTTCCTTTAAGCGTTCATTCTGGGTTGTTGTTCCTTGTGGGAGTTCTACTATATCGAGATAGTCAGATTGTGCGTGTGGGTTGGGTGGGTCAGCTGTGTATAAAGACTTGTAGAAGTCTCTAAAGATTTTCGCCTTCCCATCTTCATCTTGTGTCGGCACATCCCTTGAGTCCTTTATGTTCCCAATATACTCCCTTTCTCTTTCACCCGAAATTGTCGCGCTAGGTATGCCCCCACTTTATTGCCCTGTGCATAGGAAATCTGTTTGAATCGCAATAGGTTCTATTCCGCCCTATTAGAGTAGATCGCATGTAATTTCCCCTTCAAAGCCATGACTTGTCTTTAAGGTGTCTCACATTGTAGTGTCTCTAGTTAGTTATGGCATTGGGGATAAACCATCTCTTAAATTTCGGCTTGGAGCAAGCCCAGTTCAGGGAAACCTGTATTGGGGCGTGATCCGAGATTAAGATAGGGTGTATTTTGGCTTCTCATACTTATCTGTTTAATGTATGGGTCATGAAAATGTAGTCAAGTCCAGAATAGGTGTGATGAGAATGTGTGAACAGAAAGTATAATCCCTATCTTCCAGATAAGCCTCCCTCCCGATGTCTCTGAGCCCCAGATCTTAAATAGTGTGTTTCAGGTTCTTAGGAAAACTTCCTGGGTGGGCTCTGTTTGGATGTGTCCTATCTATCCCGGAATTCCAGGTCAGGTTGAAATCCCTTATCAGGATTATATCCCCCTCTGCACAGCCTCCCAGGAGAGACAAGGTGTTGTGTAGGAAACCCGCTTGGTTAGTGTTGGGTGTGTATATTGCCGCAATTGTACAGAGCCTCCCTCGAATCCGGCCTTTCCCTAATACTGTCCTCCCCTCCCTATCAGTTTTGAAGTCCTCCGTTTGGAAGTTAAGGGAAGCGTGAAAAAGAAGGGCAACTCTTTTATGTTTTGAAGTGGAGGATGATTTCTATATCAATGGGTATGTCTTGTGTTTTATTCTGTGGTCCTCTGATCTCTTGAGATGGGTTTCCTGGAGCGCCACAATATCATAGTGTTGGTCAGTGAGATATTTCCAGATCTTATAGCGTTTGACCGGGCATTCATCCCTTTAACATTCCATGAGAATGTGGTGATTACCATTATGTCTGTGTAAGCCTGATCTCTCGCTCTGGTCCTTCAATCATTTCCCGCCCACCCCCCCATCTTTCCCCCGCCCCTCCCCATTTGTGATCACACCCTCCCTGTTGTTCGTACCCACAGCTCCAGTGTGCGTAGCCTCTCTGTGTTTCTAATCCTGTTACCCTTGTCACCCAGGTCCCTGCTAGTGCAAAAGAAAAGAAGAGAGAAAAAGGTAGAAAATGATAGTAGAGGATAGTAAACATATTTTGGCTCAAATTACATTGGGGCAACTGGCCCCTGAATTGGACCAATATCGTGGCATCTATCAAACATTCGAGGCGAATCGGACCATTGTCCGCTGTTGTAGTCTATCTTATGTAGTAAGTTGATGAGATGGGATCGTTTATTCGCCCTTGCGATTGGTGGCACTGGTTACCGATGTATTGCCGAATGATCATTCTCAGACATTTCAGGGCAGACATTGACCTACATCCTATCAATATTTCCTTTTAATCTTCAGTGGAGAGGACGAGTTGTGATGGCACTCCCATTTCCTGGAGTCTGCTAGAGAATTCGGCAAGTTTTTGTTCTTTATAGTGTGAGGGGTACCAGGTCTCTTATGGTACTTCAGGGGCTCCCTGTTTCTTCTGTCCTCTCGGTGGGCGACGACTTTGCCCTTGTCTCCCTGGCCCTGCTCCCGATGAATAGCCTTCTTGGGTTTTGCTGTTATTCTCCTCTTGATTGTGCTCTGGAACTGGAAGGCCCAGAAGAGAAGAGGTTTCTTTGACCTCGGTTACGATATTCAAACCCTAGGCTGAAGGGGTAGGTCCACCGATATCTAATACTGTCTTTCCTGAGTTTTTTCGTGACAGGCCTTAGTAGTTGTCACCCCGCTAGTGTGGCAGGAGGTATGTCTTGGTAGAGATCACATGAGAGTCCCTGAAAACGCACTGAATCCATATCCTGGTCGCTTGCAAGATGGCCTCTTTGGTCTTGAAGAAGTGCATTTTTGCCAGGATGTCACGAGGTCGGCGGTTCTCTCCTTGGGTTTGCCTTCCTACTCTATGAACACGTTCTATTTTGATTTTAGGTGCTGTTCCGCCCAGAATTTCCACAAAGAGACCTGTCACGAAGGCTTCCAGGTCTGGTCCTTCAGCCCCTTCCTCTAGATAGCGAATGCGAATGTTCTCACGTCGTGACCTGTTCTCTAGGTCCTCGTTTTTCAAAATCCTTGTTTGCAATCGAGTTTGAAGGTCCCTCGTGGTCAGTGCTAGGTCTTCCATCCGTCGTTCCAAGGTTTCTGTTTTGGATTCTAGGTCCATCACACTGGTGCCCACTGAATCTACATCTCGCTGCAGGGTAGACATTCTGCTGCTGGAATCAGTTCTTAATGAGTCTAGTGACTGTGTCATGTCAACCTTTAGTTCTTCTCTTAATTTCTGCTTAAACTCTCTTAGGGTGGCAAGCAAGTCCCCTTTAGATATTGCCATTGTGGTCTCCCCTCCTGCGGGCACCTGGAGCTCTTTGGCGGGTGTGGCGTTAAAGTATGAGGAGACTCTGTTGCTTTGTTGTTTTTTGGGAGGCATGGGGGACAGCTCTCCTTCCTCCGAGATGGTTTCGCAGACTCTCTTATCCTTGTCAGGCTTGTGATTTCTGGGCAGCCTCCCTTCGTTTTTCATCTCTCCTTGATGAGAAGTGCTCTTCTTCAGGAGAGGCCTGGCATAGTAGTCTCTCCGTGTCCCCGGTGCCCAACTGGGGGTCGCAAACCTGCTATGCGTATCCAGCTTCTATAATACCGCTTTTCACTCTTTGTGTTCTCTTACGCTCCTTCGTGGTGCCCTCCGTTGTGTTGCATGGCTATGGGGTCCTGGGTTGAGTCTGCGGGGAAGTGCTCCGAATCTACACTGATCCTAATGGCTGAGTGGATCTTGTGGGGCGTCTCCCCTGTGTCCTTATTGCTTATCTGGGGGTTAACCCACTTTATGCGTTGTATTATTCCCTTGCTAGGCCATTTTCCCATTTTTCCCAGTCTTTCTACATTCTTCCCTGTGTTGGATTGATATGCCTCTTGACTGTGCCAGGTAACAATACTGAATTTGTGGGGGAACAGGTCGTGCTTGTATCTTCATTGCTCCTTCTCCAAATTTATTAAGATGGGGCCCGTTTGCTTTACATGCCTGGGAGTGTCCGACCTCCGTGCTTTGGGCCCCCCCACTGGAATCCTGTGCGCTGGGCAGGTAATTCTTGCCCGTTTCAAAGCGCGTTGCCCCAGGATCGTTTTATGGTTGTTTGTTGCGCCCTCCGCATTACTTTCAAGGCGGGCGCCGCATGGAGTGTCCCTGGTGCGCTCGCACTCACCTCCTACCCGGGGAAAGGGGGCTACACTGCTGTCCTTCAGTGATCGTGCTGGGGGAGTGGCTCTCAAGTCTCCGGTACCTCATTCGGATCAAGACGCTTCCGTCGCTGTCTTCGTAGGCCCGACCGCCGCGTTCGTGGGCCTTCTCTCAGGTTGTAATCAGGCCCCTCCTGCCCCGTCGCAATCAGGCTGAATCTGGTCTCCTTACGCCGATTCTTTCGGTTCAAAGCATCTCACTTCAAGCACTGGGCATTCACCGACACTATTTCCTCATTTTCGGTGTGCGGTACTGGCTTTATCCCATCCTGGCAGGATTACCGCAGCGGAGCGGTCGTGGTTTACCTCCACACGGCCATCTTGGCTGGCCACGCCCCTGTTCTCTTCTTTTAAGGGCTAATTAGGGCTGAATTGGTAACCGACCCCACCTTTCCTAGTAGCACCAACATTACTCATACTTCCCAACACTGTCTGCACACTGTCTGTAGGGCACGCTCTGCTGTTTCTAAACCTGGTTACCAAATCTGTTTATCACCTTTTTGAGGAAGCAGTGCATCCTAGGGTGGTAGGAAGAGGGAGCCCAATATCTTTGAAAAGTATTTTGAACGCCTATTGAGTTGAGAGCAATGCAGTTTACCTGCGGTGCTTTTCAGCGCAGCCCGTGCCACTAATTATGGAAGAAACTAGAATTAGAACCAGAAATGCCACATGCCCTATGTAAACGCATTCCATGTCTAGTAATGGTGTGCTTTAAAAACTGATATTTGTCGCACACATTGTCCAAAAATGACTCCTGCGCATGGTACCGCCATGATGACAAAATCACCCAAAGTCATTTTGAGCCTGACTCTAAATTTGACTCCGCCTCCTGGGTTTAAAGTGTTAGCCCCCTCCTAGAAGTTTGTGTCTAATTGCACACCTTTGTGCCCCCCTCCCAACTCATTCCATGTTTCTCATCTTGTCCCTTCACAAGCAGTAGCGGCTGCTACGGGATGGGGGAGGCGGGCAGGGGGGTTAATTAATGAATGAAAAAAACGCCTACCTTAGAGCTGCCGGCCCGCTGCCGCCTCCGCTTCGCCCTCTTCCTTCTTCCTCGGCAGTCCGGCCGGCAACAGGAAGCACCCAGGCCGACAGGCTCCCCTAAGCCAATCACAACGCTGTGATGCAGTGCTGGGATTGGTCTGAGCGTCGTAGGTCGGCGCTCAGACTCGAACACGAGGCCTGTGCATGTTTCTCATCACGCAGTGTAATGCAGCCTGGAAGGAACATGCAAAGTGCGCATGAGCTGTTTGGTCAGACCAAGAGGTCCGGCCAAACAGTTCATGCGCACTTTGGGAGTGCACACCACTCCTCCATGGCCACTCCCGCCCACCCCACACTGCACACAGGCTGCACAAATAGGAAAAATACAATGACAATAATACGCGTTTGTCATTTTATTTTTCCTTTTTGGGCAGAGAGGCAACCGTACTCCGCCTTAGCGGAGGAGCCACCACTGCCTCCCACCACATTTTTGTAAAAAGAAAGTAACCCCTCCCCACTCTATATCCTCCATTCTGGTTCCACCCCAACCCGCTCTCGTCATTGCGCCGTCGGCCCTCCCTGCTGTGTTTTTAAAAATATATATATATTATTTGTTTATTATTTTAGAAGGGCCTTTTAGTTGCAATTCGCTGTGACGCTCCGTCTGTAACGCAGCCTTTCACGTTGTTGTATTATTTTTTTGTCAATTTGCGGCCCTAAAATAGGCATCTGCCATCTTGAGCTGGTAAATTAAACAATAAAAGAAACAGAACAAGAGTTGCATCATCCTGCCTGTGTTTACACGTCATCCTGCTGTCCACCGTTACGTCATGATGAATGCACACATTCACATCACTGTGCCATTTTTAAGAAAAGGGCATATCAGCAACAACCGGCAATAATTATCGCTAAGCGCACTTAGCGCTAGGATAATTATCGCCGGCTAGCGTGGATTTTTATCGCTGAGATAGCGTGCTATTAGCAACGCTTATCTCAAAAGCAATAAAAATCCTCACGCTAACTGCCTAACGTGAGATTATCGCTGGGAACCCCGCGATAATCCCACGAAGTTTGGCGATAGCTTGATGATAGGGCCTCACATACTTAGCCATGATATCCACCTTCCATAGGATAGCATGGCTAAGTCAGTTTCAAAGCAAGCGTAAGGAAAGTAGCGATAACAGGGGGTATATCTACTTTTCTTGCCGCTATGCTTCATAAAGTGGAGCTTGATGACAGGAAAAATGTCGCTTAGCGACATTTCTCTCATTATCCTGGGGAGGAACGCCCACTTTGCATCTCATTAGAGATGCAAAGTTGGGCGTTAGGTATTCAGGCGCTAAGGCAAGGTTTCACACGATAGCGTGACCTTGCTAATATAGCGATAAAATTATCGCCGCTTTTCGGCCGAAACGGCGGCAAAAGCGGTGATAATTTCATATCGCCGCCTTGTAGATATGTCCCACTGTTTTTGAGTATGCTGTTCAGCATTGGGGAAAAAGGATTGTTTATTTTTTTCTGCTGCAGACCATCGTAACAGCACAGCAACAAAACTGTATTAGGAAGATAGTATGTCTGCGTTCCTTTTAAAAGGAGAGGCCAATTGGCTGCGCCAATGCTCGTTGATTTTTCGAGTCTCTGTGTAACAGATGTTCATGTGCTGTAAAAACGTCAAATGTATATGTTCACATCAATAAATACACTAATAATCATGTATATATTGATTTCTAATAACCCCTTATTACCACCAAAAGGCACCATGTGTATGAACCCTACAACAAAGAAAGGTCGCTATAGTTCTAACCTATGCCTTGCAATGTGCACGTAGCTCCTTGGTGCCGGTTCATAACTCACTGAGCTATATGACAAAGAATGTCACTAGTGGTGTGCAAGAAACTCACTGATCTCTACAGCAAAGGCAGAACATAAATATACTATCTGTGACCTGCATGTGACATGCTGTGCTTTGCTGCAGGCACCTTAACCCTCTGTGCTATTTTCTGGACATAAAGTGCCAGGCAGGCGGCGTCGGCTCGCTGTGGTTATTTGTCTGTCTGAATTAACGTTCTTCTTTTTTTCTTCCACGCGCCTGGAAGCCAGCAGCACCGTGTCATGTTTGTTGCCGTTGCATATACCCAGCTCCTACTCGTTTGACACATACGTCAGCGCCTCCGCGGAAGACATGTGCTGGGAGTTACGTGCCACGAAGCCCGGCTTGGAATCCACGGCGCCGGCGGGGGTGTTTAATCTCATTTCCAGGGTTACGGACTGCCGAAAGACGCCGCACACTTCCTTGCAGATAGAGTGCAGTTCTTTAAAGCGGAGCTCCTTGTTCTGGGCCGGGGCTTCTGCGCGCTACAGAGAGCAGACCAATGAGTTTTACGCACCAGCGCTCCGCGGCTCCACCGCTTTGTGCTGGAAATTGATGGACCGACCGCACTTCCCAACACAAGTTCTTAACTCGACCCCAAACATCTGTTTTCTTTGCATTTTTCGAAGCCAAAATAATTGAAAGTGGAAAGCAGGCGCTCAGCTGTGAAAAACCAGTAATTGCTAAATCCGTGTCCAAGGGGAGCGCGAATATAGGTGCCAGGACGTCATCACCTGAGGAACCGCGGATCCTCCAGCCACTACGGTGAACGTGACAAGACTCCCCCAGGCTCTCTGCCATTCCGGTATCGCAGGACCCCTTATCTCGAGGGCCCCCTGTGATAATTTGACTCTAGGGCCACATGCCACCTTAACTTCAGGACCACGGGACCCCTCACGTTTAGGGCCCTTTGACCCAGGACCATGGGACATATTAACTCAAAGGCCATGGAACCCCTTAAATTAAGGGACATGCGAGCCATGGGACTCTGTAACTCAGGGATGAGGAACCCCTCGCCCCCAGGGCCTAGGGACCCTTTCTCTATAGGGACATAGAACCTCTAAACTCCAGTGCTGTGGGGTCCCATACCTACAGGGCCACGCGACTCCGCAAATACAAGAACCCGAAGGCCACGAGAATCTCGATAAACAAAGAGAACCAGTTTACTTTTAGAGGTCAGGGAGGGGGTGGGGGTAGGGTGAGAGTGAGGGTGAAGGGGGTAGAGGTAGGGTGAGAGTGGGGGTAAAGGGGGTAGAGGTAGGGTGAGAGTGGGGGTGAGGGGGTGGGGGTAGGGTGAGAGTGACGGTGAGGGGGGTGGGGGTAGGGTGAGAGTGGGGATGAGGGGGGTGGGGATAGGGTGAGAGTGAGGGTGAGGGTGAGGGGGTGGAGGTAGAGTGAGGTTGGGAGTGAGGGGGTAGGGTGAGAGTGACGGTGAGGAGGGTGGGGGTAGGGTGAGAGTGAGGGTGAAGTGGGTAGAGGTAGGGTGAGAGTGGGGGTGAGGGGGTGGGGGTAGGGTGAGAGTGACGGTGAGGGGGGTGGGGGTAGGGTGAGAGTGGGGATGAGGGGGGTGGGGGTAGGGTGAGAGTGAGGGTGAGGGGGTGGAGGTAGAGTGAGGTTGGGAGTGAGGGGGTAGGGTGAGAGTGACGGCGAGGAGGGTGGGGGTAGGGTGAGAGTGAGGGTGAAGTGGGTAGAGGTAGGGTGAGAGTGTGGGTGAGGGGGTGGGGGTAGGGTGAGACGGAGAGTGAGGGTGAGGGGTGTGGGGGTAGGGTGAGAGTGAGGGTGAAGGGGGTAGAGGTAGGGTGAGAGTGGGGGTGAAGGGGGTAGAGGTAGGGTGAGAGTGGGGGTGAGGGGGTGGGGGTAGGGTGAGAGTGACGGTGAGGGGGGTGGGGGTAGGGTGAGAGTGGGGATGAGGGGGGTGGGGGTAGGGTGAGAGTGAGGGTGAGGGGGTGGAGGTAGAGTGAGGTTGGGAGTGAGGGGGTAGGGTGAGAGTGACGGTGAGGAGGGTGGGGGTAGGGTGAGAGTGAGGGTGAAGTGGGTAGAGGTAGGGTGAGAGTGGGGGTGAGGGGGTGGGGGTAGGGTGAGAGTGACGGTGAGGGGGGTGGGGGTAGGGTGAGAGTGGGGATGAGGGGGGTGGGGGTAGGGTGAGAGTGAGGGTGAGGGGGTGGAGGTAGAGTGAGGTTGGGAGTGAGGGGGTAGGGTGAGAGTGACGGTGAAGTGGGTAGAGGTAGGGTGAGAGTGGGGGTGAGGGGGTGGGGGTAGGGTGAGAGTGACGGTGAGGGGGGTGGGGGTAGGGTGAGAGTGGGGATGAGGGGGGTGGGGGTAGGGTGAGAGTGAGGGTGAGGGGTGTGGGGGTAGGGTGAGAGTGAGGTTGAGGGGGTTGAGGTAGAGTGAGGTTGGGAGTGAGGGGGTAGGGTGAGAGTGACGGTGAGGAGGGTGGGGGTAGGGTGAGAGTGAGGGTGAGGGGTGTGGGGGTAGGGTGAGAGTGAGGGTGAGGGAGTGGAGGTAGGGTGAGGGTGGGAGTGAGGGGTGTGGGGGTAGGGTGAGAGTGGGGGTGAGGGAGGTGGGCGTAGACTGAGAGAGAGGGTGAGGGGTGTGGGGGTAGGGTGACAGTGACGGTGAGGTGGGTGGGGGTAGGGTGAGAGTGAGGATGAGGGGGGTGGAGGTAGGGTGAGAGTGACGGTGAGGGGGTGGGGTAGGGTGAGAGTGGGGGTGAAGGGGTAGAGGTAGGGTGAGATAGGGGATGAAGGGGTAGAGGTAGGGTGAGGGGGTGGAGGTAGGGTGAGAGTGGGGGTGAGGGGGTGGGGGTAGGGTGAGAGTAGGGGTGAGGGGGGTGGGGGAGGCTGAGAGTCCACTTGTCTCCACTCAGGGATGGTCTTGTAGTCAAAAGAAGATACGCATAAAGCGTAGCATGTGCTGGAGTCCAACGTGCCCATCTCAGTGGGCTGGGCCCCTGTGCCCACACAGGTTGTGCATGTACCTGTGTGTTTAGCAGTTTTATATAGCGCTTCGTGAGCTGTTAGTGAGCTTTACAACGAGCTGGAAGGATGTAAACAGAAGGCCATCAACGGCAGAGGACAAGAGTGACCCCCAACTAGTTCAGGCGACAGAATGGAGGAGACATTTCACGGAGATGGTGCTCGCTGAGGTGAATGCGGAAGAGGGTGCTTTGCATTGACACTTGGGATTGCTTTAGGAGTCGCTTGGGATGTCCTGATGCCTCATTGGCTGGCTGAGATGCACCATCTGCTGTGGTGCTGGACCAAGGCACCTTCTTCAGTGGTGTTGAAACAAGGCACCTACTACAGTAGTGCTGGACCGAGGCACCTACTACAGTGGTGCTGGACCAAGGCACCTTCTACGGTGGTGCTTGAGTAAGGCACCTTCTACTGTGGTGCTGGACCGAGGCACCATCTACAGTGGTGCTGAAACAAGGCACCTTCTTCTGGGGTGCTGGACCGAGACACCTTCTACTGCGGTGCTGGACTAAGGCACCTTCTACTGCGGTGCTAAACCAAGGCACCTTCTACTGCGGTGCCAAACCAAGGGACCTTCTACTGTGGTGCTGGACCAAGGCACCTCCTATTATGGTGCTGAACCAAGGCACCTTCTACTGCGCTACTGGCTCAAGACACCTTCTACTGAGGTGCTGGACCAAGGCACCTTCCACTGCGGTACTGGCTCAAGACACCTTCTACTGCGGTGCTAAACCAAGGCACCTTCTACTGCGGTGCCAAACCAAGGCACCTTCTACTGCGGTGCCAAACCAAGGGACCTTCTACTGCGGTGCTGGACCAAGGCACCTTCTACTGAGGTGCCAAACCAAGACACCTTCGACTGCGGTGCCAAACCAAGGCACCTTCTACTTTGGTGCTGGACCAAGGCACCTTCTACTGCGGTGCTGGATCAAGGCACCTTCTACTGCGGTGCCAAACTAAGGCACCTTCTACTGCGGTGATCGATCAAGGCACCTTCTACTGCGGTGCCAAACTAAGGCACCTTCTACTGCGGTGCTGGACCAAGGCACCTTCTACTGCGGTGCTGGACCAAGGCACCTTCCACTTGTGGAAATTTAGTTCGTATCTGAACATTATCTGCGCCATCTTGTCTCTCCCCAAGCGCCACACGCAGAAAACGCGCGACGGCCATTTTAGGCACCATGGTCTCATTGCCGATCGCCAGCGCGTCCCTCAGGCGCTGCAAACATCCCCCGCGCGCCGGCCACTCCCCCCGCTCTCTCATACATGGGCCATAAACCCTCTCCTTCTGCGCGACCCTGCCATGGAACCACATCCCGCGCCTGACCAACACCTCCTTTCATCCCATACATGGTCATACATCCTTTTGATAACCCCCTTCCTCTGCGCCCGATTGTCCGAACCGATCCCAGGCCATCACCTAGCCCTGCGGATGCAGTTTATTGCCCCTACTGTAAGGGAAACACCTCACATCAAAGGGATTACAGTAGATCAAGGCCCCCACCCCCTGAGACCCGACCAGTCGCACACACCCCCAGGAATTGGCGGAATGTCCAGCTGAGTGATAGCCATCTCCTACTGTGGGTGGGGTGGGGACTTCCACTGTAGTTATGTGTGGGAGCGGATCCGAGCCGGGGATTCCGAGGATGTTCTTTCATGTATCAAAGCAATCTCAAGAATGTGCCATGTACAATAAACCGGTAATAAAGTCAAAAATGTGTGTATAAGAGACCAGGTCTCAGAGATGCAGAGAGAGCACCTCGAGACGATACCTTGCTGTTCGATCTGATGTGTTCTGCTCCGACGGAATAAAACTTTGTTTCCTGCCTTCCAGCCTCCGGCGCCTGCCTCTTTTGTTGGTTAATCATCGAATGGTATAAGAGGCGATTACCGCCGGGCAATACTTGAAAGGTTATCGACTGAAACTGCCGCTACCATTTAACAATTGGCGTCCCAAACGTGGGGCCCATCAGCGACACGTGGATCCAACGGGAGAGGTCCCGACGACAGAGTGAACGACTGCAACGACCGGGAAGAGCTCCTGCCCGATAGCCCCTCGTCTGGCAGCCGATCATCCGAACTTCACTGGTTCCGAGCAGACCTCTCTCGAGTGATCTACGGTCCTGACTGGGAACCATCAGGAGTGCCGCGGCAAATACGGAGAGTAGAGGACGATCGGGCGCTGGAGGCGGAAGACGAGAAACTGTCCATTCGGTCCGGGTAAGGTCGTGTAACACGACAAATTGCGAAACGATTGATATTCGCTGCCTACAAACGGGGAAGAGTAGAAATACTCTCTTTCCCTTTGCAGATAGTGAAGGGTAGGTAACGCGGACTTTTGTCCCCCTTTGTAACCTGTCGTGCCTATTTTTCTCCCCACTGATTGATTGTCCGAACATTGATTGTTTTTGACGAATAGTGCTTTTTGAGATATTCTCTGTTTGCAAATAACGTAGAATAGAAATATTCTGTCTAGTCTTTGCAGATAGTGAAGGATAGGTAGTGCGGACTTTTGTCCCCCTTTGTAACCTGTCATGCCTATCTTCTCCCCACTGATTGGTAGTTGGTTCTGCTCGGACCGCTTATTAGAGATGAACCATCCGGCTCCACTGGAAGGCACCCCTAATAAGGACATATTTACTAAATATGGACTAGTCGCTGTGGCTTATAGCAAACTATGGCATAAATATACAAAGAAGGACTCCGAAAGTCAGTGGCCACTGATGGGATCCTTTGATGACCATAAAATAGAAATGCTAGAAATAGCTCTACGTAGCAATAAAACGACGCCCACTATGCTCAACAGTATCGGCATGTGGCGCAAAGAAACAACGCAACGGAAAAAGAGAGAAGAAGTAAAGGCAGAAAAAGAACTACGAAAGGCAGCTCACCTTGTCGCTAGAAAGTTAGAGGAAGAAATAAAGGAGAGAAAGGAAGCTAAACAAAAACAAGAATCTGAAACGTCAGGCCAGTGCCCTGTTAGGAACCCCTCTACGCTCTACCCTGAGTTGCCTTCCAAGCAACGGGCGAACGATGAATTGCTATTAGGTCCTCCGAACATCTACATGCCCCCTCCATACGCTCCCTCCCAACCTATAGTGCAGCACCCACAACCCCCGAACGCAAGCGAAAGCAGTACCAGGGCCTCGGTCCTCACGGCCTCCGCGCCGGCCGAGCCTCTTGTACTGAACACAACGTTAGCAATAACGTTAGATGACCCCGAGACGAGAAAGAAAGATTCCGCCAGAATGAATCGGCTAACAAAGGGTGAACGAGCCGGAATCGATAAGGTAGTGAGAACACTAGTAGAACGGAAGGAAAGTGAGGAATATGTGACAGATATGTATAACTCGTATGCCGACAACCACAGACGACACTTTGTCGTACGACTTTGTTATCACACTCTGAATGCCTATGAGGATAGGTACCAGGATAGAGGTCCCGAAGGCTTAGCAACCTTGTATAGAAAGGTTGATATTGGGGAAGAGGGAGAGGGCGATGTGACGGACCTCTTCACACGTACACTCGAAGTCTTCCGACATCTTAAAGAACACAGGCAGGCGACCAAGACAGAAACCCCCATAGCGACTGAACCCCAGGCAGGAAAAGCTGATACCATGATGCCCATCAAGGAAGCCGCTCCTTACTGGATCCCCCCACGAGATCAGGGAACACACGATGACATCAACCACCAAGATGCGAAGGGAAGGGTTGTATATAACTGGGTCTATCAGCCATGGGACCGACAAGACATCCTGACCTTTAGAAAAACCCTACCCGACTTAAGAAAGAACCCGACTGCCTTTTACACAGAACTAGGTACGGCCTTAGGTTCAACTATAATGACCTTGGCGGATATCGATTTGTTCTTCGGGTTATGTCTGCCGGCTGATGTGTGGAAGCAAATCCGGAAAGTCGACCACGCTGAGCAGTTCGGATATACCTGGGTACAACTCGATACCATAGACAAGCAGCGAGAACCTGGACAGAAACCTCTAAAGGCCATATTGGAACTCCCAGACAAGATTGTTCAGAAATTAAAGACCCTAATCCCAGAAAGGAAGGTAGACTGGTCGATAGTGACGGCTTGCCGCCAGAAACCCCAGGAGGATGTATCCGAATACTTCTCTCGATTCGAGACAGTGTTTTCCGATTATAGTGGCCAGGACATGACCAATGCAACCGGACATCACCTCTTTGTCCAGAATTATGTGAAGGGTCTGTCACAGGAAGTCTCCCAGAAATTACAGACCAGCGAGAGTAGTTGGGCAGCCTCCAAACCCGCGGCTATCCTCCAGATGGCCCAGTACTACAAACACCAAAAGATGAGAACGATAGGGCATCCGAGAGAAAGAAAAAGGAGCTGAAGGAAAGGGTAATGATCGCACAGTTGCAAGGGGTGACCATAGGAAGGGAACCTCCCATGGGAAACTACCAACCAACTGCTCCTAGAAAACTACCCCCTAGAGACCATGCACCCACACCCTACGCTGGATGCAGGGACTTAGACGAGAATCAGTGTGCGTTCTGTAAAGGGTTCGGACACTGGAAATCCAAGTGCCCGGTCCTTCTGGATATGAACAAGAATAGGGACACAAGAGACATAGCAAACAGCCCCAGAAATAGAGGACAGGGACGAGGGTACACGAACGACACCACCAACGACAGGCCAGACAGACCAAACACTTTCGACCGCCCCCGACAGAACCAGTGCCAGCAGTCCGACTACGAAAACACCCATGACTTTGCATAGGACCGCCAGGGGCAAGGGAGGGGTCCAGTCGAACTCCGTGTTGACCAGCAAGGTCCTTACGTCACTGCTAAGGTCCTGGGCACAAAGTCTCCATTTTTGGTAGATACTGGGGCGACACGTAGTGTGCTATCTAAACGGCTGATCCCAAGGGCACCCTTGTCTGGCTCACATGTAACCTCAATAGGCTTTGATGGAACGCCCTCCACTAATCCCTTGTCCGCACCAATCTCCTTTGACTTGGAAAATAACACCACTGACACGACATTTCTGTTCTCCTCCAACACCCCCGACGCCATTATGGGTCTTGATTTACTAAAACATTTCCGGGCTACCATCAGATGTTCCCCAGACGGAGTTCGAGTCATACTGCACGATAACCCAGATCTGTTCAGGCCTTGTCTCGCACGACGTATGTTCTCCATAACCGATGCTGACCTGTCCCTACTTGACACGTTACCCACACATCTATGGGCTAAAACCGACTCAGACGTAGGACGCATGGTGATCGACCCTGTACACATAACTGTCCGACCGGACGCAGTGCTCCCAAGGCTTCCACAGTATCGGATATCGCCCGAAGGCGAGAAGGCGTTGGTGGAAATCATCCAGTCCCTAGTCGATGCAGGAGTGGTAGAAGAAGTAGTTAGTAATGTTTGCAACAGCCCTATCCTACCCATTGTTAACCCCTTCGGTGCTCATGACGGAATGGTTCCGTCATGACCCACGGTTGAGCTGTGCTCATGACGGAACCATTCCGTCATGACCACACCCGCGCAAGATTCCGTCAGCACAGCGGCGGAATCTGCGCAGCATCGAAGGGGTTAAGAAGCAAGGCGAGGGAGATGAGAAAGCATACCGCTTCATTGTCGACTTACGAGAGGTTAACAAAGTAGTCATACCTCAGTACCCCGTAGTCTCAGATATCAACACCATCCTCACCCTGATTCCGTCCACTGCCACTACCTTTACCGTTATTGATCTCAAGAACGCATTCTTTTCCATTCCCATCCACCCAGACAGCCGCTACCTTTTCGGCTTCACCTTAAAAGCCCGTTCGTACAGATTTTGTAGGGCACCACAAGGCTACACTGAGAGTCCCAGCATATATAGCCAAGCCCTCAAGAGACAACTGGATGCAGTTCAACTACCGGACGGAGTGGTGTTAATACAGTACGTCGATGATATTCTTTTGGCGGCTGACACCACTCCGCTTGCAGTCACAGCCACCATCCACCTCCTCCACTTCCTCGCGGAGAACGGTCACAAGGTCTCCAGGAAGAAGTTGCAATTCTGCCAACCCCAAGTGACATACCTAGGCCACCTCCTATCCAAAGATGGGAGGAAGCTTACACCTGACCAAATTCAGACCATCCTAGAAACCCCTGTTCCCAAAACTCAGAAGCAAGTGCGGTCTCTGGTAGGCCTCACCTCCTTCTGTCGACAGTGGTTGCCAAACTTCAGTCTTATTGTAAAACCTCTGCTTTCCCTGTTGGCTAAAGATGTCCCCTTCCCCCTCCCCTGGACACCCGAATGCCAATCCTCCTTCAAAGAATTACGAGATGCCCTTTGCTCAGCACCAGTCCTAGGAACCCCAGACTACACTAAACCTTTCTCCCTCTTCACCCACGAAAGGGAGGGATGCGCGTTGTCTGTTCTAACTCAGTCCATAGGTCCCAAGCAACACCCTTGTGCCTACTTCTCTGCCACTCTTGACCCTGTAGCCAGAGCTTTGCCCGCCTGCCTTCGAGCGGTAGCCGCCGCTGCTGTCTCTATCCGACAAAGTGAGGGGATCGTGCTTTCAAACCCCCTCACCGTGCTAGTACCCCATGCAGTTGACACCCTCCTGAACCAGACTAAGACTCAACACCTGACTACCGCACGACTGACTGGTTATGAACTGACTCTGCTTGCACCCCACATCACGTTGAAACGATGCACCACTCTGAACCCAGCCACTCTGCTACCTCTCCCTGACAATGACCCCAATGCGTCCCCTATACATGACTGTGTGACCCTCACCGACGAACAGACCAAGAGTAGGGTTGACCTCCGAGATACTGCCTTCCCAGATCCTGACGGAGAGCTGTGGGTAGATGGCTCATGCATCAAGCTCCCCGACGGCACCACCTCAGCCACCTATGCAGTCACCACGGCCCGAACAGTTGTTGAGACAGCCCGCATCACACAGCGATCCGCACAGGCGGCTGAACTGATTGCTCTCACACGAGCATGCATCCTAGCAGCGGGGACAACCGCAAACATTTACACCAACAGCCAGTACGCCTTCGGGGTGGTTCACCACTTTGGGCTCCTATGGAAGGAGAGGGGATTCCTGACTTCCCATGGCACACCCATCCTACTTGGAGATCTAGTGTCCGCTCTGACCGAAGCAGTCCTCCTCCCCACACGGCTAGCTGTGATCAAATGCCAGGCACACAAAAAGGTGACGGACATTATAGGACAGGGAAATGCGCTGCCTGACATCACTGCCCGAACCACAGCCGAGAATAGGTCAACAACACGCATGTACGTGACCAGGTCACAAACTGAAAAATGGAAGGATGCTAGGGAAACCATTAGAGACATACAATTGGCCAGCTCACCACACGAATTGACTGAATAGGCATGGGTGGGATTGAAAGACGATGAAGGCTGCTGGCGAACTAGAGACACGAACAAATGGTTGCTACCTGACTCATACCTGATTCCCATGCTGACCATGACACACTCCCCCGCACACATAGGGTCTGCCCCCATGAATGAACTCATCTCCAAAGTCTGGCACAACGACAAAATCCCAGACTCAGCTAAACGCCTAGTCCAACAATGTCTGATATGCCTCCAACACAACCCTGGTAAAGGAACTGCTGTACCCCGGGGAGGGTTTGGGGTTCCTAGTCACCCCTTTGAGGTCCTACAGATGGACTACATTCAGTTAGAAAGGTGCCAAACCCTGAAGTACGTACTTGTCGTTGTGTGCGCCTTCAGCAAATGGGTGGAAGCCTACCCAACCTGCGATAACACTGCCATATCTACCGCAAAAGTACTACTGAAAGAATTCTTCCCCCGTTACGGCCTTTGTCGAATTTTGTGGAGCGACAACGGCCCCCACTTCGTAGCCGAAGTTATCCAACTCATCTTAAAAGGGTTGGGTGTAAAACAGAAGTTTCATGCGGTCTTCCACCCCCAATCTGCAGGCTTGGTTGAGCGACATAATGCCACATTGAAACTCAAACTAGCCAAAATAGTTGCCACCACAGGACTGAAATGGCCAGACGCCCTCCCACTAGCATTGCTATCAATGCGTTCCACTCCTACCAAACACCACTTAACCCCCTACGAGGTCGTCTTCGGGCGACCTATGAACCTTTGGACTGTACCAAAACCAGCATCCATTCACGACGTCCCGGACGTCCTCATGTCTGACTATCTGTACAATCTAACTAAAACGTTGTCTGTTATCCATCAGCAGGTGCTGCAAGCCATTCCCGATGCTTCCAGGGGCCCCGGACACGACATCCAACCCGGTGACTTTGTCCTAGTGCGCAACTTCCAGCGCACCAAGAGTCTGGAGCCCCGGTGGACGGGCCCCCTGCAAGTCCTGATCACCACCCGAACAGCTCTTCGAGTGGAGGGGAAACGTAATTGGCTGCATGCACACCACTGCAAGAAGGTATCATCGACACTGACGACCACCGACCACATCTCCGCCCAAGAGGAACTTCTGGACAAAGACCGACCATCCCTGAGCTGCTACCCGAATACAGAGACACTTGAATTGACTGAATATCCCGATCCCACTGTGCCATCCAAAGAAGGGTATAACCTACGACGAAAGGAGGGAACTTCGGCTAAGCAGACCACGAACTAAGTTGAAATCTCAGAGCGGTAGCCTAGTCACCTCAAAGTCCTCCAGGAGAGAAACTAAACAAAGTCTGTGGTTCTGCCCGCGACCTAGTCCCTTGAAGGTGATGGAAGCGCCCGACATGAAGATGATGGAAGCAACCGGACGTCCGAAGATCCACTACAAATATCCAAAGACTAACAAAATGCACAGCTCAAAGACTATTGCACTTTTTATTACCCTTCTCCTTTGCCTCCTTCTCATGGTCACTTTCTGGATCATGGAAGAAAACGCACCCGCTCATAAGACATTGCTGACCACTGCTCAACCCACCACCATGAAAGAACGCCATCTGATTTCACTTTCACCCCAACTCCGAGAAAGACGTAAGGAGTTCTGGAATAACTCTTTTGTGTAACTGCTCCACCAACACAATCTTGCCGCCAATGCCACTAACTGCTGGATCTGTGGATTGCTACCACATGCCACTGGACATTCTATCCCTTTCATCCCTTCGCCCTTCTCTGTCCATGGCTCCTGCCTCGCTTGGCTAATCCTCCTGCAAGAAAGTTACAAGGACAATGCCACTTCCGGCAAAACTGTGTCGCACTTCTATCATGGATTCTGGCTGAACCAAACTGGAAAAACCTCTGCCCCCTTTTGTCCTCTGAGATCAAACACCTCTTTCCATATGGACATCCCTGCCAAGGAGCGAGTTGAAATGCAGGTGTTCAACAACCCAGCCAGACCCACCTTCTCTTACCTCCGGAAGCGAACGGCCGCCACCCTAACAGTGGCCCTATCCGTCGTCAACATCACAGGTCTGGTGTGCCTCGAAGGCCTAGGAACACAGCCGGTAGGCCACAGTTCCTGTCTCATCACCCGAACATTGGACTCAGTTGACCCACCCTCCTTTGTTACCTCCCCAAATATGTACTTCGTCTGTGGTACTAAGGCCTACACCTGGCTTCCGAAAGGTTGGGGAGGCACCTGCTATATCGCTTTTATCCTTCCTCCAACATATGTGGCTCCAGCAAACCATCACCGGCAGAAACGTGCAAAGGACATTGTACAAGACGACTCCACTGGAGCACAGTTCATGGATGCAGTAAAGGGACTTGTTCCACTGTGGGGTCCAATGGCAAACAGCCGTGCCATCCGGCACCTAACCCAGGCAGTCGAAACCACAATGAACATTAAAGCCGGCATCCTCACCAACAACACCGCTGAGCTTCAGGCCGTCCGCCTGGTAGCTCTTCAGAACCGCCTCGTTCTAGACGTGGTTCTGGCTGATCGTTGAGGAGCATGCCGCATCATTGTGCCCAGCTGTCGTACCTACGTACCGGATAACTCACCCTCAGTCTACAAGGCGATTGAACACCTCCACAGACTTTCCGCAGAGGTTCATTAGGAGCAAGAAGGATGGTCGCTTGGGAGTTGGTTTTGGGACACTATTAAAAGTTGGGGGTGGAGGTTGTTTACATTTATCATGATACCAATTGTGATACTGTGTGGGTGCTGTCTGGGGATTCAGTGCTTGCCACCTTTATGTTCACTTTTCACGAACTACATCTGCCCTAAAACTCTGAACTTTGAAGCAGAATGAATGAAAGCCCTGTACGAAGTAGAAGTACGTGGTATTATGGGGATAGATCCGAACTAAACAAGCTGGCGAGATATGTTAAAAGGGAGGACTGTGGAAATTTAGTTCGTATCTGAACATTATCTGCGCCATCTTGTCTCTCCCCAAGCGCCACACGCAGAAAACGCGCGACGGCCATTTTAGGCACCATGGTCTCATTGCCGATCGCCAGCGCGTCCCTCAGGCGCTGCAAACATCCCCCGCGCGCCGGCCACCCCCCGCTCTCTCATACATGGGCCATAAACCCTCTCCTTCTGCGCGACCCTGCCATGGAACCACATCCCGCGCCTGACCAACACCTCCTTTCATCCCATACATGGTCATACATCCTTTTGATAACCCCCTTCCTCTGCGCCCGATTGTCCGAACCGATCCCAGGCCATCACCTAGCCCTGCGGATGCAGTTTATTGCCCCTACTGTAAGGGAAACACCTCACATCAAAGGGATTACAGTAGATCAAGGCCCCCACCCCCTGAGACCCGACCAGTCGCACACACCCCTGGGAATTGGCGGAATGTCCAGCTGTGTGATAGCCATCTCCTACTGTGGGTGGGGTGGGGATTTCCACTGTAGTTATGTGTGGGAGCGGATCCGAGCCGGGGATTCCGAGGATGTTCTTTCATGTATCAAAGCAATCTCAAGAATGTGCCATGTACAATAAACCGGTAATAAAGTCAAAAATGTGTGTATAAGAGACCAGGTCTCAGAGATGCAGAGAGAGCACCTCGAGACGATACCTTGCTGTCCGATCTGATGTGTTCTGCTCCGACGGAATAAAACTTTGTTTCCTGCCTTCCAGCCTCCGGCGCATGCCTCTTTTGTTGGTTAATCATCGAATGGTATAAGAGGCGATTACCGCCGGGCAATACTTGAAAGGTTATCGACTGAAACTGCCGCTACCATTTAACACACTGCGGTACTGGCTCAAGACACCTTCTACTGCGGTGCTAAACCAAGGCACCTTCTACTGCGGTGCCAAACCAAGGCACCTTCTACTGCGGTGCCAAACCAAGGGACCTTCTACTGCGGTGCTGGACCAAGGCACCTTCGACTGCGGTGCCAAACCAAGGCACCTTCTACTTTGGTGCTGGACCAAGGCACCTTCTACTGCGGTGCTGGATCAAGGCACCTTCTACAGCGGTGCCAAACCAAGGCACCTTCTACTGCGGTGCTTGACCAAGGCACCTTCTACTTTGGTGCTGGACCAAGGCACCTTCTACTTTGATGCTGGACCAAGGCACCTTCTACTGAGGTGCTGGATCAAGGCACCTTCTACTGCGGTGCCAACCCAAGGCACCTTCTACTTTGGTGCTGGACCAAGACACCTTCTACTATGGTGCTGGACCAAGGCACCCTCTACTTTGGTGCTGGACCAAGGCACCCTCTGCTGTGGTGCTGGACCAAGGCAGCCTCATGTGTGGTGCTGGACCAAGACACCTTCTACAGTGGTATTGGACCAAGGCACCCTCTGCTGTGGTGCTGGACCATGGCACATTCTACTTTGGTGCTGGACCAAGGCACCCTCTGCTGTGGTGCTGGACCATGGCACATTCTACTTTGGTGCTGGACCAAGGCACCCTCTGCTGTGGTGCTGGACCATGGCACATTCTACTTTGGTGCTGGACCAAGGCACCCTCTGCTGTGGTGCTGGACTATGGCACATTCTACTTTGGTGCTGGACCTAGGCACCCTCTGCTGTGGTGCTGGACCAAGGCACCCTCTGCTGTGGTGCTGGACCAAGGCACCCTCTGCTGTGGTGCTGGACAATGGCACATTCTACTTTGGTGCTGGACCTAGGCACCCTCTGCTGTGGTGCTGGACCTAGGCCCCCTCTGTTGTGGTGCTGGATCTAGGCACCCTATGCTGTGGGGCTGGACCATGGCACATTCTACTGAGGTGCCAAACCAAGACACCTTCTACTGCGGTGCCAAACCAAGGCACCTTCTACTTTGGTGCTGGACCAAGGCACCCTCTGCTGTGGTGCTGGACCAAGGCACCCTCTGCTGTGGTGCTGGACAAGGCACCCTCTGCTGTGGTGCTGGACAATGGCACATTCTACTTTGGTGCTGGACCTAGGCACCCTCTGCTGTGGTGCTGGACCATGGCACATTCTACTTTGGTGCTGGACCAAGGCACCCTCTGCTGTGGTGCTGGACCTAGGCACCCTCTGCTGTGGTGCTGGACCTAGGCACCCTCTGCTGTGGTGCTGGACCAAGGCACATTCTACTTTGGTGCTGGACCAAGGCACCCTCTGCTGTGGTGCTGGACCTTGGCACATTCTACTTTGGTGCTGGACCTAGGCACCCTCTGCTGTGGTGCTGGACCAAGGCACCCTCTGCTGTGGTGCTGGACCATGGCACATTCTACTTTGGTGCTGGACCTAGGCACCCTCTGCTGTGGTGCTGGACCAAGGCACCCTCTGCTGTGGTGCTGGACAATGGCACATTCTACTTTGGTGCTGGGCCTAGGCACCCTCTGCTGTGGTGCTGGACCTAGGCACCCTCTGCTGTGGTACTGGACCAAGGCACATTCTACTTTGGTGCTGGACCAAGGCACCCTCTGCTGTGGTGCTGGACCATGGCACATTCTACTTTGGTGCTGGACCAAGGCACCCTCTGCTGTGATGCTGGACCAAGGCAGCCTCATGTGTGGTGCTGGACCAAGACACCTTCTACAGTGGTACTGGACCAAGGCACCCTCTGCTGTGGTGCTGGACCATGGCACATTCTACTTTGGTGCTGGACCAAGGCACCCTCTGCTGTGGTGCTGGACTATGGCACATTCTACTTTGGTGCTGGACCAAGGCACCCTCTGCTGTGGTGCTGGACTATGGCACATTCTACTTTGGTGCTGGACCTAGGCACCCTATGCTGTGGTGCTGGACCAAGGCACCCTCTGCTGTGGTGCTGGACCAAGGCACCCTCTGGTGTGGTGCTGGACAATGGCACATTCTACTTTGGTACTGGACCTAGGCACCCTCTGCTGTGGTGCTGGACCATGGCACATTCTACTTTGGTGCTGGACCAAGGCACCCTCTGCTGTGGTGCTGGACCTAGGCACCCTCTGCTGTGGTGCTGGATCTAGGCACCCTCTGCTGTGGGGCTGGACCATGGCACATTCTACTTTGGTGTTGGACCAAGGCACCCTCTGCTGTGGTGCTGGACCTAGGCACCCTCTGCTGTGGTGCTGGATCTAGGCACCCTCTGCTGTGGTGCTGGACCATGGTACATTCTACTTTGGTGCTGGACCAAAGCACCCTCTGCTGTGGTGCTGGACCATGGCACATTCTACTTTGGTGCTGGACCAAGGCACCCTCTACTGTAGTGCTGGACCATGGCGCATTCTACTTTGGTGCTGGACCAAGGCACCCTCTGCTGTGGTGCTGGACCATGGCACATTCTACTTTGGTGCTGGATCAAGGCACCCTCTGCTGTGGTGCTGGACTATGGCACATTCTACTTTGGTGCTGGACCTAGGCACCCTCTGCTGTGGTGCTGGACCAAGGCACCCTCTGCTGTGGTGCTGGACCAAGGCACCCTCTGCTGTGGTGCTGGACCATGGCACATTCTACTTTGGTGCTGGACCAAGGCACCCTCTGCTGTGGTGCTGGACTATGGCACATTCTACTTTGGTGCTGGACCTAGGCACCCTCTGCTGTGGTGCTGGACCAAGGCACCCTCTGCTGTGGTGCTGGACCAAGGCACCCTCTGCTGTGGTGCTGGACCATGGCACATTCTACTTTGGTGCTGGACCAAGGCACCCTCTGCTGTGGTGCTGGACTATGGCACATTCTACTTTGGTGCTGGACCAAGGCACCCTCTGCTATGGTGCTGGACCATGGCACATTCTACTTTGGTGCTGGACCAAGGCACCCTCTGCTGTGGTGCTGGACCATGGCACATTCTACTTTGGTGCTGGACCAAGGCACCCTCTGCTGTGATGCTGGACCATGGCACATTCTACTTTGGTGCTGGACCAAGGCACCCTCTGCTGTGGTGCTGGACCATGGCGCATTCTACTTTGGTGCTGGACCAAGGCACCCTCTGCTGTGGTGCTGGACCATGGCACATTCTACTTTGGTGCTGGACCTAAGCATCCTCGGCTGTGGTGCTGGACCATGGCACATTCTACTTTGGTGCTGGACCAAGGCACCCTCTGCTGTGGTGCTGGACCATGGCACATTCTACTTTGGTGCTGAACCTAAGCATCCTCGTCTGTGGTGCTGGACCATGGCACATTCTACTTTGGTGCTGGACCAAGGCACCCTCTGCTGTGGTGCTGGACCATGGCACATTCTACTTTGGTGCTGGACCTAAGCATCCTCGGCTGTGGTGCTGGACCATGGCACATTCTACTTTGGTGCTGGACCAAGGCACCCTCTGCTGTGGTGCTGGACCATGGCACATTCTATTTTGGTGCTGGACCTAAGCATCCTCGGCTGTGGTGCTGGACCATGGCACATTCTACTTTGGTGCTGGACCAAGGCACCCTCTGCTGTGGTGCTGGACCATGGCACATTCTACTTTGGTGCTGGACCTAAGCATCCTCGGCTGTGGTGCTGGACCATGGCACATTCTACTTTGGTGCTGGACCAAGGCACCCTCTGCTGTGGTGCTGGACCATGGCACATTCTACTTTGGTGCTGGACCTAAGCATCCTCGGCTGTGGTGCTGGACCATGGCACATTCTACTTTGGTGCTGGACCAAGGCACCCTCTGCTGTGGTGCTGGACCATGGCACATTCTACTTTGGTGCTGGACCTAAGCATCCTTGGCTGTGGTGCTGGACCATGGCACATTCTACTTTGGTGCTGGACCAAGGCACCCTCTGCTGTGGTGCTGGACCATGGCACCTTCTACTTTGGTGCTGGACCTAAGCATCCTCTGCTGTGGTGCTGGACCAAGGCACCCTCTGCTGTCGTGCTGGACCATGGCACATTCTACTTTGGTGCTGGACCAAGGCACCCTCTGCTGTGGTGCTGGACTATGGCACATTCTACTTTGGTGCTGGACCTAGGCACCCTCTGCTGTGGTGCTGGACCAAGGCACCCTCTGCTGTGGTGCTGGACCAAGGCACCCTCTGCTGTGGTGCTGGACCATGGCACATTCTACTTTGGTGCTGGACCAAGGCACCCTCTGCTGTGGTGCTGGACTATGGCACATTCTACTTTGGTGCTGGACCAAGGCACCCTCTGCTATGGTGCTGGACCATGGCACATTCTACTTTGGTGCTGGACCAAGGCACCCTCTGCTGTGGTGCTGGACCATGGCACATTCTACTTTGGTGCTGGACCAAGGCACCCTCTGCTGTGGTGCTGGACCATGGCACATTCTACTTTGGTGCTGGACCAAGGCACCCTCTGCTGTGGTGCTGGACCATGGCGCATTCTACTTTGGTGCTGGACCAAGGCACCCTCTGCTGTGGTGCTGGACCATGGCACATTCTACTTTGGTGCTGGACCTAAGCATCCTCGGCTGTGGTGCTGGACCATGGCACATTCTACTTTGGTGCTGGACCAAGGCACCCTCTGCTGTGGTGCTGGACCATGGCACATTCTACTTTGGTGCTGAACCTAAGCATCCTCGTCTGTGGTGCTGGACCATGGCACATTCTACTTTGGTGCTGGACCAAGGCACCCTCTGCTGTGGTGCTGGACCATGGCACATTCTACTTTGGTGCTGGACCTAAGCATCCTCGGCTGTGGTGCTGGACCATGGCACATTCTACTTTGGTGCTGGACCAAGGCACCCTCTGCTGTGGTGCTGGACCATGGCACATTCTATTTTGGTGCTGGACCTAAGCATCCTCGGCTGTGGTGCTGGACCATGGCACATTCTACTTTGGTGCTGGACCAAGGCACCCTCTGCTGTGGTGCTGGACCATGGCACATTCTACTTTGGTGCTGGACCTAAGCATCCTCGGCTGTGGTGCTGGACCATGGCACATTCTACTTTGGTGCTGGACCAAGGCACCCTCTGCTGTGGTGCTGGACCATGGCACATTCTACTTTGGTGCTGGACCTAAGCATCCTCGGCTGTGGTGCTGGACCATGGCACATTCTACTTTGGTGCTGGACCAAGGCACCCTCTGCTGTGGTGCTGGACCATGGCACATTCTACTTTGGTGCTGGACCTAAGCATCCTTGGCTGTGGTGCTGGACCATGGCACATTCTACTTTGGTGCTGGACCAAGGCACCCTCTGCTGTGGTGCTGGACCATGGCACCTTCTACTTTGGTGCTGGACCTAAGCATCCTCGGCTGTGGTGCTGGACCATGGCACATTCTACTTTGGTGCTGGACCAAGGCACCCTCTGCTGTGGTGCTGGACCATGGCACATTCTACTTTGGTGCTGGACCTAAGCATCCTCGGCTGTGGTGCTGGACCATGGCACATTCTACTTTGGTGTTGGACCGAGGCACCCTCTGCTGTGGTGCTGGACCAAGGCACCCTCTGCTGTGGTGCTGGACCAAGGCACCCTCTGGTGTGGTGCTGGACAATGGCACATTCTACTTTGGTACTGGACCTAGGCACCCTCTGCTGTGGTGCTGGACCATGGCACATTCTACTTTGGTGCTGGACCTAGGCACCCTCTGCTGTGGTGCTGGACCAAGGCACCCTCTGCTGTGGTGCTGGACAATGGCACATTCTACTTTGGTGCTGGACCTAGGCACCCTCTGTTGTGGTGCTGGACCAAGGCAGCCTCTGCTGTGGTGCTGGACCTAAGCATCCTCGGCTGTGGTGCTGGACCATGGCACATTCTACTTTGGTGCTGGACCAAGGCACCCTCTGCTGTGGTGCTGGGCCCAGGCACCTCCTGTAGTGAAGCAAGTGCCGCTGACATTGACAACTAATCAGTGCCCAGTGGGTGGGGAAGAGCCTGAGCTCGGGGCAAGGACCCCTTGAAGAGGGGCACAGAGGCCAGAATGAAGATGAAAAGCTGCCAAGAACTCGTGCATTTGGGGTAAATAATCTGCGGGGGGGGGGATGTTAGGGTCGTGCAGGGAACGATAATCATCCCTAACAAAATGGCCCAACCCTGCCCAACCTGCTTTAGCTGTGACTCGCGGGTGGATGGGGGGTGCGGGGGGGCTGGGTGGCATGGGTGGGTCGTGGCCACCCCCTGCAGCCTACCCGGGAATGTCTGAGGGGCAGAATGGCCAGTCCGGCCCTGAGTGTTGTGGAACGTGTTAGACGAAGGCTCACCTAATGTCCTCAACTTAAAGAGAGGGCTGAACCAGGGAGGAAGTAGAGACAAGGGGGTGTCACACAGAGGGGCTGCTGAGCGGGGAAGCGGGGACTTCTATGGACAGATCATGGGGGGTTGGAGGGGAGGTGGGAAGGGGTTCTGATCTGGAGTGTGAAACAGTGCATCCCTCTTTCAGTCGTCATCAAATGGGGGAACACATGAGGGACGGTTCAGCACGGCCGAGTATCATTTTAAGAGGGGCCATCACCGTACTTTCTGAGATGGGGGGGGGGGGGGGTTGCCCCTGCAGTCATGCAGGACTGCTGCGCTTTTCCCGCTCCCTGCACCGAATGCAGTTAGGTCCAGAAGCTGCTGCAGGAGAGTTCTAGTGCACCCGGGTTTATCATGCAGGCGCTGCAGTAGGTGCATAACCCACTGAGCATTCATACCAGGATATCAGCTTCTACACTTCAGGCTACACCCGTATCACTGCAAAAGTACACGAACCCACTGTGCTGTCTTTCTAGCGTTCAAACCACTTGGTGTACAGCTGGCACATGATACTCTGAGCTATCTTATCATTAGTGGGAGCTGAGGCTTGTTGGAACACACAGATCTCCGCTGCAGGATCTTAACCCACTAAGGGGCATATTTACAACGAGGCGATAAAAAATTATCGCCGCTTTAGCGGCTGTTTTCGGCCGAAAAGCGGCGATAATTTTATCGCTATATTAGCAAGGCCACGCTGACGCTTGAAACCTTGCTTTAGCGTGGGGATTCCTAACGCCCAACTTTGCATCTCTAATGAGATGCAAAGTGGGCGTTCCTGACCTGACATGACAGGAGAAATGTCGCTAAGCGACATTTCTCCTAACATCAAGCCCCACGCTATGAAGCATAGCGTCAGGAAAAGTAGCGATAACCCCTGTTATCACTACTTTCCTAACACCTGCTTCAGGACTGACTTAGCCATGATATCCTATGGAAGGTGGATATCATGGCTAAGTTTGTGAGTCCCTATCAACTTGCTAACGTGAGATTATCGCTGAGTTTCTAGCGATAATCTCATGTTAGCCAGTTAGCGCTAGGATTTTTATCGCTGATGAGATAAGCGTTGCTAATAGCACGCTATCTCAGCGATAAAAATCGGCGCTAGCCGGCGATAATTATCCGAGCGCTAAGTGCGCTCAGCGATAATTATCGCCAGTTGTTGTTGATATGCCCCCATGATACGTTGTAATGCGGCTGTTTCCACTCATATCCTAAATCACGCATGCGTTACCACGCATGCGCCACAGCCCTTTAATAAAGAGAGTGACATATATTTAAGAATCGTTTGGAAAGAAAGGCGCGGGAAACGTCTGAGTTACTACTTCATATTGGCAGTGGCCAAAGTAACTATTTCCTCAAGGTGATTGGGGGACCTCTACCTGCAGGCTGCTCCATTCCCCAGCCTCAGCCCTCAACCTTCCCCCTGATCCCGATTTCATCAACTAGTCGTCCAGGAGAAGAGACGGAGCAGCAGGTGGCAGCTCTGAGATGGGGATGCTAGGGTGGTGGAGGGGTGAGTAGTGCTCAGCATGAAAGCAAGGCCTCATTTGGAAGAACTGGCCAGCACTGGCATAGCTTGAAGTGAAGGGACCACTCGGAGGGTTCACGGCTGAATAACGGATACTTTCTTTATTAAAACAGAGTATAAAAAGCACATCTGTCCAGATACAAGAGACAAGGGCAGGGAGATGTGTGAGAGAGACATTGAGACACATCTAATCTAGAAACACAGGCGAGGAGGCAGATGTGAGAGAGATATCCAAATAATGCAGGGGTACAGATACAGGAGAGGAGGCATATGTGAGAGAACCATTTAAATACTTTAGGTTACAGATACAGGAAAGGAGGCAATGAGAGAGACATCTAAATACTTTGTGGGTAGAGATACAGGAGAGGATGCAGTGAGAGAGACATCTAAATACTTCACGTGTACAGATACAAGCGAGAAGGGAGCAGGGAGAAATGACAGAAACTTTTAAAACAGACAGCCGACTGAAGCTTAATTCAGACAAGACGCAAGGCCTCATCCTCGGCTCCACCCCCTCGGCCTGGGATGACTCCTGGTTGCCGACAGCACTGGGAACAGCTCCAACACCCACCGACCACGCACGCAACCTAGGGTTCATCCTCTACTCTCTCCATGACAAAACAGTTCAACGCCGTCTCGTCCTCCTGCTTCAACACCCTCCGCATGCTCCGCAAGATCTACAGGTGGATCCCCACAGAAACAAGAAGAACGGTCATCCAGGCCCTCGTCAGCAGCAGGCTGGACTACGGAAACGTCCTCTACTCAGGAGCCTCGGCCAAACACCTGAAACGACTCCAACACATTCAAAACGCCTCCGCACGCCTGATCCTCGACATCCCTCGCCGCAGCCACATCACACCCCACCTGAGAGACCTGCACTGGCTCCCCGTCAACAAGAGGATCACCTTCAAGCTCCTCACCCATGCACACAAGGCACTCCACAACACAGGACCAGCGTACCTCAACAGCTGACTCAGCTTCTACACCCCCAACCGCCAGCTCAGCTCCGCCGACCTCACCCTCGCCACAGTCCCCCGCATCTGAAGAGCGACCTCCGGTGGCAGATCGTTCTCCCACCTCGCCGCCAAGAACTGGAACACCCTTCCCATCCCCCTACGGCAGACCCAGGACCTGTTAACCTTCAGAAGACTCCTAAAGACCTGGCTATTCGAGCAGTAGCAGCATCCCCCCTCCCCTTCAGCGCCTTGAGACCCTCACGGGTAAGTAGTGCACTTTACAAATGTTCTGATTGATTGATTGATTGATTGATTGATTCCTGGTATCTTAGGTACACAATAGATTGGATTCTGAGGTGCCCTTATAAGTCCCTAGTATATGGTACACTATGTACCCAGGGCACAGGTACCCCAGAGGCCTACCAGGGGCTGTACCACCCCTGGGAAGCTCTCCAAAATGACACCACAGGTCTGCTACTGCAGCCTGAGTAAGGTGGTGCATGCACCCCTTACAGAGATGTAGGTATCGCACCTATCACTGCACTTATAAACTTATCAGTCACCCCTATGGCAGGCCTTATCAATCCTGAAGGCAGGGTGATTGGTTTTGTGTGAGAGGGTTCCCATGCATGAGCAGAGCCCCTCTCCAGCCTTCGGAATCTCATCTCTGGGGTTGTCTGTGATGCAGACTGACCATATACTCTTAAGTGCATTATTACCAAACGGTAAATGCTAACTTTGGACTGGCTGCACGGAAACATGTCATGTATGGTGTTAAACACCTTGGAATCATACCCCCCACACCAGTAACTGGTGTGGGAGTATGATTCCACCCTTCTAGAGGGAGAGACATGACAGCACCGGTATACCTGGAACCAGCTTAAAAGAGCCCTGGCATCACAAAATAGATGCTGCAGCCACAGACACGAGTCTGGCCTCCTGCTGCTGACCAAAACTCCGGCAGGGGAGGCCTGGACAATAGGTTTCCTGTCACAGGGAGGTGTTATCACCTCTCAGACGGGCTTTAGTGTATTGGGGCTGGGTGGGTGCACTCTGAGGGTGCTTTGAAGTCCTGCACTGGGGGCACATTTGTGTCACTGTGCATAGTCCAATTCAAACCGGTTAGAGGGGCTACCAGCCCTTGCTCTGGCGTGAAATTGGACAAAGGAAATGGGTGTAGTGACCCCTTTTTCCAAACCCTCCCATAGGTGGGTACCCTGAGTTAGTCCAAACCCTTCCTTGGGTATAAAGAAGGAACCTCTGTAACCAGAACTTTAGATATTCCTGGACGAAACTCTAAAACTGAATTCTGAACCTTCAACAATCTATTCAACGCCAGATGACTGAAGAATCTCCCTTGGGTTAAAGGAGTTACTCCCCTGCTTGGCAGGCACCAAAGACGCATCTGTCCGGTCTGCATCTCAGAAGCTCCTGCCAGATGCCGAAGACGTTGCAATACTAGATGTGGATTTTCAGACTTCCCAGAGGCTGAACCAAGTTGCCAGCAAAGCAGAGACCCGTAGCCCTCGTGGGTACCGTGGAAACAGAACCCCTGGAGACCACACACATTTGCAAGTGCATCAGCTTCGAGACAACTCTCGAGGCTGTGCATTGGGTTGCTTGTAGCCCAGACCCCGAGCACCTTTTGCCCCAAACATTGTGGGCCTACACTCCACGAGTGTTCCGTGATCCCGCTCTTTGCATTCAGCTCGAGGCACCTTCGCGATCCCTTGTCCATCGACTGGTGGGTCCCTGTGAAGGCAACTTCTACTTCCATTGGGCTTCCCTGGTTGTTCCAGATGTGCCCCAACTCTCCGTTGCTTGGGGAGTCCCCAGAACCTGGCTGGTCCGCACATGAGCATCTTTCCCCTTTCTGCGTGGGTTGCTGTTGCCAAGGCTTGTTGTGTCCAATCCGGGCACCGACGCTGCAGCACTCGACATCCTTTATGGTACAGCTCGAATCCAGCTCCTGGTCATCCTCGACGCCTCCTGGCCCTCGTGGCTGAAGAGTCAAGCTTCACTCCTTTCACCTGAAACAGGGCTCCACAGGGCTTGGTCGCCCCACTCACTGCTGCCGCTCCTGCCTGCCTTTGCCGCCTCCTGCCTGCAGATTCCTTCGCTTGCTGCCCGCTGCTCCTGGGAATTTCCCGCTGCTCCTGGGAATTTCCTGCTGCCCGCTGCTTCTTGGAATTTCCCGCCGCTGCCTCCCTGCGGCCCCGCCCCCCCGCCCCCTTGTGATTCCATTCGCCGCCCCGCTCCCGCCACCCAGCTGCTCCTCCCTCCCGGCTCCTTACTTATGATGCCCCCAGAGCGACCGCGCAGCGGGAGCGCCGATTGAGCGCCGAAGGTGCGCCAAAGGTAAGCCCGTCTGCGCCCGTCTGCGCCTGGACCGCGCCCAGCGCCAGACCCCCTAGTCCTCGCCAGCACACCCTGCACATCTATGACGCCAAAACCCTCCACGCACTCAACGCCGGCCGAAACACCGCCTGCTACCGAGCCACCCCGAGACGCACCCGCAGACCCTTCACCTGCCTGACCTGCCGCTTCACCGGCCTCCGACCCAACACCGCACCTGCTAAACCGAGCCCCAGCAACAAACACCTGATGTGCATCCTGCTCAACACCCGCTCCGTTCACAGGCATGCCGTCGAACTCTGGAACCTCCTCGACTCGACAGCACCAGACATCCCCTTCCTGACGGAAACCTGGATGAACGCCTCTTCAGCGACCGACGTCGCCATCGCCGTCCCGGAAGGCTACAAAATCACCAGGAAAGACCGCGTCAACCAGACAGGAGGAGGCATCGCCATCATCCAAAAGAACACCATTCGCATCACAACCAACTCCGATGACACCTTCACCTCCGCCGAACACCTCCACTTCCAGATACACACCAACCCCAAGACCACGCTCAGAGGCACCCTCGTCTACAGACCACCTGGACCACGCACACAGTTCAGCGAAGACATCACAGACTTCGTCAGCCCGCACGCCATCAATTCCACCGACTACATCCTCCTGGGGGACCTCAACTTCCACCTGGAGGACAACAAGGACCGCAACACCACTGCTCTGCTGGACAACCTGGCCAACCTCGGACTCAAGCAACTGGTAACCACCCCCACCCACTACGCCGGCCACACGCTTGACCCAGTCTTCTCATCCAGCAAATACATCACCTTCAGCCACTCCACCAATCTCCAGTGGACTGACCACAGCTGCGTCCACTTCAGCTTCAGTAAAATGACGACCCACCACCACCCTCAACAAGCCCCCCGCAGGAGCTTGAACAAGATCACCAGCGACCAGCTCACCACCTTCCTCATCCAGAACCCCCCCACCAGCTCAACGGACCCCAACAAAGCCGCCAACAACCTCACACAGTGGATCACCAACTGTGCAGACGCCCTCGCACCACTGAAGAAGAACCCCCCCAGCAGACGCGGCAGCAAGAAAGCCTCCTGGTTCACCGACGAGCTCATCACCTCCAAGAAGAACTGCCGCTCCCTGGAGAACACCTGGCGCACCAACCAGACCACAGACAACATGACGGCCCTCAAACACGCCACCCGCAAACACCACCAACTGATCCGCGTCACAAAGAAGACAGCCTTCAAGGAACGACTGGACAACAACACCCACAACAGCAAGGAACTCTTCAGCATCGTCAAAGAGCTCTCCAACCCCGACGCCGGAAACAATGACATCACTCCCTCGCAAGACCTCTGCGACTCCCTCGCAGCCTTCTTCCACGACAAGATCGCCAACATTCACAAAAATGCTTCGGCCCACCAACCACGAACCCCACCACCGAACCGATGACCCCCACCGCCACCCTCCGCACCTGGACCCCAGTCAGCACCGAAGACACAACACGCACAATGAACACCATCCACTCCGGATCCCCTACGGACCCCTGCCCACACCACATCTTCAACACGGCCGACCACATCATCGCACCCCACCTCCGCGACATCATCAATGCCTCCTTCAACACCGCCACCTTCCCGGAGTGCTGGAAACACGCCGAGATCAGTGCCCTGCTGAAGAAACCAACTGCAGACCCCTCCGACCTCAAGAACTACCGCCCCATCTCGCTCCTCCCGTTTCCTGCCAAAGTCATCGAGAAGACCGTCAACAGACAGCTAGCCGCCTTCCTCGAGACCAACGGATCCCTCGACCACTCGCAATCCGGCTTCCAAGCCAACCACAGCACGGAGACCGCTCTCATCGCAGCCACAGACGACATCAGATCCCTAATGGACAACGGGGAAACTGCGGCCCTCATCCTCCTGGACCTCTCCGCAGCGTTCGACACTGTCTGCCACCGCACCCTGGTACAGCGCCTGAACAACACCGGCATCCAGGAGAAGGCCCTGGAGTGGATCACCTCATTCCTCGCCGGAAGAACCCAGAGAGTCTGCCTCCCCCCGTTCCGGTCAGCGGCCACCGAAGTCATCTGCGGCGTTCCACAAGGGTCATCGCTCAGCCCCACCCTCTTCAACATCTACATGAGCCCCCTCGCAACCATCGCACGTCAACACAACCTCAAGATCATCACCTACGCCGACGACACCCAGCTGATCCTCTCCCTCACCAGCGACCCGGACGCCGCCAGAGCCAGCCTACACGAAGGGATGAAAGACGTCGCCGAATGGATGAAGAACAGCCACCTGAAACTGAACTCAGACAAGACGGAGGTCCTCATCCTGGGATCATCACCCTCCGCCTGAGACGACTCCTGGTGGCCCCCCGCCCTGGGACCCACCCCCAAGCCAACGGACCACGCACGCAACCTAGGCTTCATCCTGGACTCCTCCCTCTCGATGACCAGACAAGTCAACGCCGTCTCGTCTTCATGCTTCAACATCCTGCGCATGCTTCGAAAGATCTTCCGGTGGATCCCCACCGAGACCAGGAAGACGGTCACCCAGGCCCTCGTCACCAGTCGGCTGGACTACGGGAACGCCCTCTACGCCGGCACCGCCGCCAAACTCCAGAAGAAACTCCAACGGATCCAGAACGCCTCAGCACGACTCATCCTGGACATCCCTCGACACAGCCACGTCTCCGGACACCTGAGAGACCTGCACTGGCTCCCCGTCAACAAAAGAATCACGTTCCGACTCCTCACCCACGCACACAAGGCCCTCCACGACCTGGGCCCCAAGTTCCTCAACATCCGCCTGACCTTCCACAAGCCCACCCGCCAGCTCCGCTCCGCCAGCCTCGCTCTCGCCACCGTCCCCCGCATCCGCAGAGCCACCGCCGGAGGAAGATCCTTCTCCTACCTGGCAGCCAAGACATGGAACTCCCTCCCCATCCACCTCCGGACAACGCAAGACCATCTCGCCTTCAGGAAGCAACTCAAGACCTGGCTCTTCGAGCAGTAGCATTCCCCCCCCCCCCCCCCCCAGCGCCATGAGACCCTCCGGGTGAGCAGTGCGCTATACAAATGCCTATGATTGATTGATTGATTGAAACACCCGACATCGGTGGGCATTTGTCTATCGTGTCCCTGGTCACTGGCAAGTGACCCAGACTCTGTCCCCTTTGCTTTCAGGTCCTTCACATCTCCGATCCAGGCTTGGATCTCTTCGGACACTTCGCATCTTCCCGGCAGCAGCACTTCTTCGCAAGCTGCCATTGAAAACGACGACGTGACCCGACACCATTTGACACCTATGCACCCGGCTTCCCTGGGTGGTTCCTTGGGGTCCCAGCGATTCTACAGGCTCTAGGCCTTGTGTCTAGTCAAGTCGTGGTTCTTATACCACTGTCTTAGTATATGGTTTGCTCGCCCCTAGGGCCTTACGTATATTGTGCTTATTTACTGTGTTATTTGAAGTGTAACTTATGTGCTTTTGCCTCTAATCTCATAAAGAGACTAGAGGGGTGTATTTAGTAATAAATACATATATTTTATATATATACCTTGTGTGGTCTCCTTTCATTTAGTAATTCAGGAGGTTATAATCTGGCAAACCAAGCTGCTTTACACTTCTTCAAGACTTAGCCTGAAGGCTGCTCTCCATAGCTACCACTAGGATAGCTTTCAATAAACGTTGTCTTTAACCTATCATCAATAAGGGGTTGTTTGGACTGGTTCAGGTTGCCCACTAGAACTAGTGGACAGCATATACCAGGCCAACTTCTCACAAGGGGTACCAATACAGAGAGGGCTGGACTGGGAACCCAAAGCAGCCTTGGCAAATGTATACCGACCAGACCTCATACGCTGCATAGTGATCAAGTGCAGAGAGCGAGTGTTAGACGGCGACCTCAGAGGAGCCCGGAAAGGGGTCCTGACTACCCTGAGACCCACCCTCAAAGTATCGTAGCCGGGCACTGGCGGGAGATTCCCCAGGGGGAGGACTCTCGCAACTAGGATCGTACTTCTGGCACCACCCGACACAGAGGGACCACACTGGGTATTCTCAGAACAAGTTTTATCAAACAGGTATCACTGCAAATATGTACAAGGTGAGCACGGGCTCAAGAGTCTCGGAAAGGTGGGGGGTAGCGGGACTGTCTCTGGTAACGGTTCAAAGGAGGGACGTACCCGGCGCACAGCTCACAATCCTCGAGCTGGGGGGTAGGCTGGTTGTCGTGGGGTCCGGCGGGACCGGTGGAGTCTGTGGAAGCCGCGAGTCACTCAGCGGGCTCAGGTACAAGTTCGGAGGTTTTACGATCTTCAGGGAGCCGCGAGTCACTCAGCAGGGCTCAGGTACAAGTTCGGAGGTCTTACGATCTTCAGGGAGCCGCGAGTCACTCAGCAGGGCTCAGGTACAAGTTCGGAGGTCTTACGATCTTCAGGGAGCCGCGAGTCACTCAGCAGGGCTCAGGTGAGTTCTAGTTCCAGGAGCCGCGACCACGTCAGCAGGCTCTCGTTGTTCCAGCGTCGAATCTGCCGGACAGCCCCAGAGCACCCCTTGTTATAGTTCGACCCCTCTTTGATGTCCGGAGTCTGTGCAGGCAGGGGTCTTGTCACCTGGGGGTCGCTTGTCGGGATTTCCTGCTATAGTCTTTTGATTCTTTCAGGGCCGGGTCGGGAGGAGTCCCAGACACCCAGCAGGCGTGGAGCCAGCCCTCAGGGAGGCCGGAGGGCCGATCGAAACCCATCGTCCCGGGGGAGTTCAGAGGTGCGATAGAAACTGCTCCTCCCTCTCTCATCCCCTGGAAGCGGGATGTCCTCCAGCCGGAGTGGCGCCTCTATGCCCGGGTCGCGCTGGGGCCGGGCGGCCATCTTGGTGCATGAAGTGGGCATGCGGGCCCGGGGTGGCCGAAAGGGGAGAGGCCAGGGACGGGGATGTCCGGGTCGGTGCGTGTGTCCTGGTGGGGAGGTTCGGCGGGGCCGGGGGTTTGGGCTGTATGTACCAGGTTTCGGTGGTGCGGGGGCACGGAGGGCCATTCTACGAGGCCGGGTCCAACAGCGAGCCTGACCACTACAAGGGTTGCTGGGGGTGGGGGGGAGGAAGACCTAGAACATTTGGGAAAATGGCAAAAATGGTGCATGCTTCAACACGTTATTTGACTATATATTCAATTGTCTTTTGTTTAAATCATAGTAAATGACGCTCTTACAGTGCACCAGGATATGGAAATCTTTATTGGGGTCTTCAATGATTCCTTCACTACCACTCTCCACACCGGACCGCTGATCTCCCCAAAGCCCCACTCTCACATGTATTTCATTTGTTTTATGATGCCTCTCATACCAGCTTAGGCTGTTGGAGCCCTTTACATCACACACACATACAGAGACAGTGAATCATGCATGTGTAAATCAGAGCATGGAAAAATGTTCCATAAGAGAGAGTGGCCCACAAGGTGTACGATGCACACGTCTTCCATTCTGGTAGGAGGGCTTGGTCTGGGAAGCACAAACTCAATATTTCAGAACTCTACGCAGTGGTTAGGGTTGACTTTACTAATAAGTTTATATTTCTACTCAAACAGATCTCTGTGACAAAAGCAGCAATCCACTGACTTATGCAAATCAAATACTGTTCTGTGATTCGCACAATACATGTTCCACACAGAAGGCATATTAATCCTCTGTGCTTCTTTAGATGAGTCAAAACTGCCACTAGATAAATCTCTGATCTCGCTCCAGCGGCTACAGTAATCAGCAGAGTTATCGTGAAACTTTTTTTTTTTTTTGAAAACCTTTATTTTAAAAATCAGTGACACAGCTATTCAGCCGACAACCCGGAGGTACGGCAGCTTTAGAGACACAACACGTGCTTGCGTCCACATTTTACTGACAGGAGAATCAAAGGTTCTGTTTTAAATAAACATAAATCCAAACCTAAACACAAACAAGGCGATAAGTACTGTAAGCACCAATAGAGGTTCCCCCCAGGGGGGACGAGCCCCATTTCGTCCAACAGACACAGGTCTATAGTAAGGGAAAGGAGGGGAAGTCAGAGACTCAAGAAGACAAACACATACCAGCAAGGAATTCAAAGCCGGAAAGAAAGCTAAGGGGAAAGCTGCTCCTCAGGCGGGTCCGGGTCTGGGGGCAGGCATATGTCCCCTCTGTACTGGTTCCATGGCCCCCATACAGAGTGCCATTTCCGAGGGTGCCCTCGAGCACAGTACACTGTCTTCTCCCTAAACATGCTCCAATCCATGTTTTCCATCCACGCTGTCAATGTAGGAGGCCTATTAGAGCCCCACAGCCGAGCAATGTCGCGCTTGGCTACCATGTTCCCTAGGGTCACCCACTGAGTCTGTGCCGCATTGTGGTCAGTAGGACCCCAGACATTCAGGAGACAACATTGCGCCTCAGGCTGCATGACAATTCCCGTCACCTCTCCCATCACCTCATGGACTCGCCTCCAAAACTCCATAATCGCACCGCATTCCCAAATAATATGTAGGAAGGTGCCCACCATACCACAGCCTCTCTTACATAAGCCCTCCTCAGAGAAACCCATGTGGACCAGCCTGGGCCCCGTCACATAGACCCTATGGAGTATTTTAAGCTGCACCAGCCGCAGGCGCGCGGGGATAGCGACCTCTTTGGGAGAAGAAACTGCATACTGCCAATCCTCATCATCTAGTTCAAGGCCATCCCTGGTCCATTGATCGCGCAACCCTAGAAGAAGATCCGCCCGAACATTAATAAGTTTCTTATAAATGAGCGAGATCGTGCTCTCTGGCATATGGCCATCCAGGATCCGGTCCTCCAACGGAGAGGACTCAGGCACCTTCTCCCCTACTACAAGGACTGACCGCAAGGCGTGGCACACTTGAGCATATCGGAAGAACTCCGTGCTCCCTAGCTCGTATTCCTTCTGCAGCTCCTCAAATGACTTTATCCTACCCTTAACCAAAAGGTCTCCAACCCTGGATATGCCGATCAGGTCCCATTTCTCAAACCCTTTTGTATGCCAAAGCTGTCCCAGAATATCGGAGTCAAACAGAGGGGTGGCAAGGGTAAGCTTACCCTTCCAGCCCAGTGAGTCCGTCGCCACCTTCCAGACATGCACGGCCACCCTGGTGGGCCCCGTAAGGGTGAAGTCCGACGACTTCGAGTACAACGCTCTGTGGTAATTACCCCCATGTAGCAACCATCGGTCCATGGCGAAGCCGGGGCTCAGCGCCGGACCATATACACCATGGTTAATCGCGCTCAACTGGGTGGCCCAGTAATAACGTCGAATGTCTGGAAGCGCGATACCACCGTCGTACCACGGAAGCGTCAACTTAGCGATCGCTATACGCGGACGCCCGTCCCACAAGAGCGCGCGCTGGTGGCTTTCGACCTCACGGAAGTAGCTGGCCGGGACCAAGTCAAGGGTATTCTGCAGAGCATAAAGGAAACGGGGAAGAGACATCATTTTGAACAGAGCGGCACGGCCAAGGAGGGAAAGCGGCAACCGCCGCCAGCCCGCCACGTCCCGCCGCAGACGCGCCAAGGGAGGGAGCAAGTTCTTCTCGTAGCGTAAAATGGGGTCGGTGGAAATGTAGATCCCCAAATACAAAAAGCCCTGCTGGGCTATCTGGATCGAGCAGTTGCGCGGGACAGGCGGGACATCCCCACACAGGACATACAAGTATGACTTCCCCCAATTAATGACTAGGCCAGAGTTTCTACCGAAAGAGGTCAAGACGTCACAAACCACTATCAGAGATTTCTTGGGCGAGGTGAGGTATAGCCGAATATCGTCGGCGTAGAGTGAAATACGGTCTTCGTGGTCAGGCGACCAACGAATCCCACGTATGTCCGGGTGTCATCGCATCCACGCCGCCAGCGGCTCAAGAGCAAGGGCGAACAACAACGGCGACAGGGGACAACCCTGGCGGGTGCCTCTCCCGAGCTCGAACGGTGCCGACGCCCGCCCGTTCACCACGACGCTTGCAAGAGGCCCCTCATAGAGCAACCTCACCCATCCCACAAATCCAGGCCCAAAGCCGAACTTGGCTAGCACAGCCCACAGGTATGCCCACTCCACCGTATCAAAAGCCATCGTGGCATCGAGGGACGCCACAATAGCCGGCTCTCGCATCGTGCCCGTCCTAGCAATCACTCCATGGAGGCGTCTAAGATTCAGTGCAGTGTTACGGTGCGGGATGAAGCCCGACTGATCCGGGTGGATCAAGTCGCCAAGCACCCGGACCAGGCGGTTAGCGAGGATCTTAGCAAGGATTTTCGGCTCGGCGTTGAGAAGTGATATCGGCCGATAGGAGCCACACTTGTCCCGGGGCTTTCCGTCTTTATGTATTACCACAATCGTCGCCAGCCGTTGATCGAGCGGAAGAAACCCATTCCCCCGCGCCTCCACGAACATGGCGCGCAGGTGAGGAGCCAACTTATCCGGACAAAGCTTGTACAGCTCTATCGGCAAACCATTTGGGCCCGAAGCCTTACCGGAGCGCAACGCACGGATAGCACACGCCACTTCGTCTACAGTGATATCGCCATCGAGGTCATCCCTATCAATGGCAGAAAGGCAGGGCAGAGCGATGTCACGCAGAAGGTCACACGAGTCCGCAGTCGGCCTATCCAAGACCGAGGTGTATACCGTACGAAAATAGTCCGAGAAACACCGAACTATACCGTCGGGATCAGTGACAACCTCTCCCCCATCCGTCAACAACTCCGGCACCACTCGACTAACACGCTCTTTTTTATCCAGCCATGCCAGCAATTTCCCGGCCTTATCACCAACGTCATACAATCGACCCTGTTGCTCCCTATTGAGGGTCTTGGCGGCGTTCGTCACCAGATCCCTATATTCCAATTGCTTCAAGCTCAAATTATGCAGTGTGGACATTGCAACATCCCCTTCCAAGGCCACTTCTAAAGCCGCTATCTCGTCCTCTACTTGTATCACCTCGGCGTCTCTCCGCCGCTTAGCGGCCACTACCAAGGACAGGGCCTCCCCTCTCAGTACAGTCTTAGAAGCTTCCCACAAGGACACCGCAGATTCAACTGAACCCTGATTATCTCGGAAATAGTGGCCAACTGTCTTCAGCAACGCACTACGCAGCTTGGGGTCACGAAAGTACCAGGGGTTAATGGGAGCTACCCTGCCCCCCACCACCCGGCCAATATCCAGACGGGCCCACACCGGTGAATGATCAGATATGCCCCGTGCCATGTGCCTAGCCTCAGATACCAAAGAGGCGTGCGCCGCCAGAGTGAGCAGGTAATCAATCCGAGAGAGACTCCCGTGGGCCCCGGAATGGAAGGTATATTGTCTCTGAGTGGGGTGCCGCAGCCTCCAACAGTCTACCAGACCAAAAGTATCAATAAAGTCAGGAAGCCACTTCTGAGCACCCCCGGTGTCTCTGGGCGGGTACCTATCGAGCATTCCAGAACCAACCACATTGAAGTCTCCTCCCACCACTAGCATCCCTTCGGGGAGTTCCAACAAGGCCTTGCCCAGATCGGCAAACGTGGAGGCCTGCAGGGCCGGAGGGACATAAACAGAAACCAATACCAACGTTCTGCCCTCCCACCTCCCCGCCGCAGCCACAAAGCGCCCCCTGTCATCCGCAATGGTGGAGTCAACCTCGAATGGTAGGGAAGCTCTATCAAGTATGCCCGCACCCCTGGATCCCGAGGAAAACCCAGAGTGAGCAATGAATTTATAACCCTTTCTGTTAAGTGCATAACACATATTCCCTATAAGGTGGGTCTCCTGCAGGAGGACCACATCTGGCGAGGTCCGTTTCAAGAATTGCAAGACTATCCCCCGTTTAATACGATCCCCTAAGCCATTAACATTCCAGCCAATTATGTTTAAGCCCCTATCCCCCATCCCTGAACACAAAGAGACCTCCACCCCCCCCCCCGGAGAACCACAATCGGACAATACTGACAACCATTGCTACGCCTTGCAAGAAAATAACAACCCCAAACAACAACCCCAACATCCCGAATCCCCCCCCTCCCTGCACCCCTGCGTCAGCTTACAAAGCCCCCCCAACTTGCAGTGTGCCTGTCGCCCTATCAAAAAACAAATCTACAAAAAGTACCCCAAGGGAGGAAAGAGCTCCTATCTTCCCCCCGCCGCCCTCCCATTACTGCAGTAAGGTGCGAGTCACTGTCCGGGGCTGAGTCAAAACAGGTCGAGACCAGAGGTATCACTTCTGTCCATCCCGGTCGCCTTCCGCTCCATCCACGCTGTCCCGGCCGGGCTGTCGCCGAGGGAGTGCATCCAACCAGTCCCCTGCCATGTCCGGTGATTCGAAGAAGAAAGTCCGATCCTCATATACCACACGTAGCCTGGCGGGGAAAAGCATGGCATACTTCAGGTCCATCTCCCTAAGCCGCCGCTTCACCCCCAGGAAACTTTGCCTCTGTTTCTGCACCATCTGGGTGAAGTCAGGGTAAAAGCTCACAGAGGCATTCTGAAAAGGCACTGGGCCTGTCACCCTCGATGCTTGCAGGATAGCGTCCCGATCCCGAAAATTAAAGATCCGGGCAACAATCGGCCGCGGGGGGGCTCCCACCTTAGGCCGTCCGCCAGGCACCCGGTGAGCCCGCTCCACCGCAAAAAACTTGCCGAGGCCCTTAGGCGCAAGATGATTCACCACCAAATCCTCGACGAGTAAATCCACGGAGAGCTCCTCTGAAGTTTCCGGGACCCCAATAAGGCGCACATTGTTGCGCCGGGCCCGACCTTCAAAGTCTTCGAGCCGGCGGGCAGAGAGGTCATTCGCGGTTCGTAACTTACGAACCTCGGCCTGAAGTTCCGAGACATCGTCCGCGAGGCCAGTGGTCTGGAGGTCCAGGGACTTGACCCGCTCGTTGGTTTTGCCCAGGTCCGCGCGAATCAAGTTGACATCGACCAAGATCATGTCCACCTTGTGCGCCAGGGTCTCGAACTGCCGCCCAATCGAAGATTGCATCCCATCTATCGCCCCCTTGATATCCTGCAATGATAACTCCGAGGCTGGGGATGAATCGGCCTTCTGTGCTTCCAGCGACTGTCCCGATCCACCCGGCGACCCCTTCTGCTGGGCATAACGATCCATATTGTTGGATTGGGTATAGCCGCCCCGCCTGGTAGTCTTAGACCTCGACCTGTCTGCCTCCGATTTGGTCGACATCTCGAATAGCAGGACGGTCAGTCGCAAAAGGACGTCCCTCACTCCGCTAAAGGAAACAGGGTCAACTAGGACTTCAGCAGCTAGTCAGGACCGAGTGGAGGTCTTCCAGACAATAGAGGGCCTGCACGGAGCACTCCCAACCCAGAGCAAACAAAGGGCGAGAAAGCGAAAGTGAAAGTGCAGCGGCGTCCATCCGTCAGTTCACACCTCCCAAGGCCGCTATTGTTCAATTAGTGGCCGGGCATCCTGCCAACGCAAGCCCCTGGCATCCTTCGGAGGTAGGCCGCAATCTTCCGCCACGCACAACTTCGGTCCCCGGTGGGCGATCTTAGCCCGGACAACGTCAATCGCCCCAGCTGTGACTCATCTGCAGGATTCCGTGCATGAAAATCAGGATTTAGGACAGGATGATTGCAGGAGGGCGCGAGGGTAGCGGGAGCTCAAGGCTCACGCGGCCATCTTGGTCAAGCGCTAGGCTCCTCCCCTGATCGTGAAACTTTTATTGTTGGTTGAAAACTGTTGGCTATACAAGGAGCTCTGCAGTGCTTTACAACTGCTGCAGAACTGTTGGATATACAAGGAACTCTGCAGTGCTTTACAACTGCTGCAGAAGTGTTGGCTATACAAGGAACTCTGCAGTGCTTAAAAACTGCTGCAGAACTGTTGGATATACAAGGAACTCTGCAGTGCTTTAAAACTGCTGCAGAACTGTTGGATATACAAGGAACTCTGCAGTGCTTTAAAACTGCTGCAAAACTGTTGGATATACAAGGGACTCTGCAGTGCTTTAAAACTGCTGCAGAACTGTTGGATATACAAGGAACTCTGCAGTGCTTAAAAACTGCTGCAGAACTGTTGGATATACAAGGAACTCTGCAGTGCTTTAAAACTGCTGCAGAACTGTTGGATATACAAGGAGCTCTGCAGTGCTTTAAACCTGCAGCAAAACTGTTGGCTATACAAGGAACTCTGCAGTGCTTTAAAGCTGCTGCAGAACTGTTGGCTATACAAGAAACTCTGCAGTGCTCTAAAGCTGCTGCAGAACTGTTGGGTATACAAGGAACTCTGCAGTGTTTTAAAACTGCTGCAGAACTGTTGGCTATACAAGGAACTCTGCAGTGCTTTAAACCTGCTGCAGAACTGTTGGCTATACAAGGAAATCTGCAGTGCTTTAAAACTGCTGCAAAACTGTTGGCTATACAAGGAACTCTTCAGTGCTTTAAAACTGCTGCAAAACTGTTGGCTATACAAGGGACTCCGCAGTGCTTTAAAACTGCTGCAGAACTGTTGGCTATACAAGGAACTCTGCAGTGCTTTAAAACTGCTGCAAAACTGTTGGCTTTACAAGGAACTCTGCAGTGCTTTAAAACTGCTACAGAACTGTTGGATATACAAAGAACTCTGCAGTGCTTTAAAACTGCTGCAGAACTGTTGGCTATACAAGGAACTCTGCAGTGCTTTAAAACTGCTGCAGAACTGTTGGCTTTACAAGGAACTCTGCAGTGCTTTAAAACTGCTGCAGAACTGTTGGATATACAAGGAACTCTGCAGTGCTTTAAAACTGCTGCAGAACTGTTGGCTATACAAGGAACTCTGCAGTGCTTCCAAACTGCTGTAGAACTGTTGGCTATACAAGGAACTCTGCAGTGCTTTAAAACTGCTGCAGAACTGTTGGATATACAAGGAACTCTGCAGTGATTTAAAGCTGCTGCAGAACAGTTGGGTATACAAGGAACTCTGCAGTGCTTTTAAACTGCTGCAGAACTGTTGGCTATACAAGGAAATCTGCAGTGCTTTAAAACTGCTGCAAAACTGTTGGCTATACAAGGAACTCTTCAGTGCTTTAAAACTGCTGCAAAACTGTTGGCTATACAAGGGACTCCGCAGTGCTTTAAAACTGCTGCAGAACTGTTGGCTATACAAGGAACTCTGCAGTGCTTTAAAACTGCTGCAAAACTGTTGGCTTTACAAGGAACTCTGCAGTGCTTTAAAACTGCTACAGAACTGTTGGATATACAAAGAACTCTGCAGTGCTTTAAAACTGCTGCAGAACTGTTGGCTATACAAGGAACTCTGCAGTGCTTTAAAACTGCTGCAGAACTGTTGGCTTTACAAGGAACTCTGCAGTGCTTTAAAACTGCTGCAGAACTGTTGGATATACAAGGAACTCTGCAGTGCTTTAAAACTGCTGCAGAACTGTTGGCTATACAAGGAACTCTGCAGTGCTTCCAAACTGCTGCAGAACTGTTGGCTATACAAGTAACTCTGCAGTGCTTTAAAACTGCTGCAGAACTGTTGGATATACAAGGAACTCTGCAGTGCTCTAAAACTGCTGCAGAACTGTTGGGTATACAAGGAACTCTGCAGTGCTTTAACACTGCTGCAGAACTGTTGGATATACAAGGAACACTGCAGTGCTTTAAACTTTCTGTAAAACTGTTGCCTTTACAAGGAACTCTGCAGTGTTTTAAAACTGCTGCAAAACTGTTGGATATACAAGGAACTTTGCAGTGCTTTAAAACTGCTGCAAAACTGTTGGATATACAAGGAACTCTGCAGTGCTTTAAACTTTCTGCAAAACTGTTGGGTATACAAGGAACTCTGCAGTGCTTTAAAACTGCTGCAGAACTGTTGGGTATACAAGGAACTCTGCAGTGCTTTAACACTGCTGCAGAACTGTTGGGTATACAAGGAACTCTGCAGTGCTTTAAAGCTGCTGCAGAACTGTTGGCTATACAAGGAACTCTGCAGTGCTTTAACACTGCTGCAGAACTGTTGGGTATACAAGGAACACTGCAGTGCTTTAAACTTTCTGTAAAACTGTTGCCTTTACAAGGATCTCTGCAGTGTTTTAAAACTGCTGCAAAACTGTTGGATATACAAGGAACTTTGCAGTGCTTTAAAACTGCTGCAAAACTGTTGGATATACAAGGAACTCTGCAGTGCTTTAAACTTTCTGCAAAACTGTTGGGTATACAAGGAACTCTGCAGTGCTTTAAATCTGCTGCAAACCTAGGATAATAAAAGAGTGTGCCAAAAAGGCATAACTCTCTAACCTAGATTAAGATTGCAAAGTATGACCTGCACAGTAACAAAAGGATCTCTGTGACAAAAGCAGCAATCCACTCAGTTATGCACATCAAATACTGTTCTGTGATTCACACAATACATGTTCCACACAGAAGGCATATTAATCCTCTGTGCTTCTTTAGATGAGTCAAAACTGCCACTAGATAAATCTCTGATCTCGCTCCAGCGGCCACAGTAATCAGCAGAGTTATCGTGAAACTTTTATTGTTGGTTGAAAACTGTTGGCTATACAAGGAGCTCTGCAGTGCTTTAAAACTGCCGCAGAACTGTTGGCTATACAAGGAACTATGCAGTGCTTTAAAACTGCTGCAGAACTGTTGGATATACAAGGAACTCTGCAGTGCTTTAAAACTGCTGCAGAACTGTTGGATATACAAGGATCTCTGCAGTGCTTTAAAACTGCTGCAGAACTGTTGGATATACAAGGAACTCTGCAGTGCTTTAAAACTGCTGCAAAACTGTTGGCTATACAAGGAACTCTGCAGTGCTTTAAACCTGCTGCAGAACTGTTGGATATACAAGGAACTCTGTGGTGCTTTAAAACTGCTGCAGAACTGTTGGCTATACAAGGAGCTCTGCAGTGCTTTAAAACTGCTGCAGAACTGTTGGCTATACAAGGAACTCTGCAGTGCTTTAAAACTGCTGCAGAACTGTTGGATATACAAGGAACTCTGCAGTGCTTTAAAACTGCTGCAGAACTGTTGGATATACAAGGAACTCTGCGGTGCTTTAAAACTGCTGCAGAACTGTTGGATATACAAGGAACTCCGCAGTGCTTTAAACCTGCTGCAAACTGTTGGCTATACAAGGAACTCTGCAGTGCTTTAAACCTGCTGCAGAACTGTTGAATATGCAAGGAACTCTGCAGTGCTTTAAAACTTCTGCAGAACTTGGCTATACAAGGAACTCTGCTGTGTTTTAAAACTGCTGCAAAACTGTTGGCTATACAAGGAACTCTACAGTGCTTTAAACCTGCTGCAGAACTGTTGGCTATACAAGGGACCCCGCAGTGCTTTAAAACTGCTGCAAAACTGTTGGCTATACAAGGAACTCTGCAGTGCTTTAAAACTGCTGCAAAACTGTTGGCTATACAAGGAACTCTGCAGTGCTTTAAAACTGCTGCAGAACTGTTGGGTATACAAGGAACTCTGCACTGCTTTAAAACTGCTGCAAACCTGTTGGATATTCAAGGAACTCTGCAGTGCTTTAAACCTTCTGCAAAACTTGGCTATACAAGGATCTCTGCAGTGTTTTAAAACTGCTGCAAAACTGTTGGCTATACAAGGAACTCTGCAATGCTTTTAAACTGCTACAAAACTGTTGGATATACAAGGAACTCTGCAGTGTTTTAAAACTGCTGCAAAACTGTTGGATATACAAGGGAGTCTGCAGTGCTTTTTACAATGCTACAAAACCAGCCCCCAGTACCAAAAGCGGCCCCTCACCCTTCCAGCTTTCTGGGGAAGCCTGATGCCCGGTACGGCAGGTCCGGGCTTGAATACAGGACAGGAAGTAGCGGGTAGTTATGCTAGACATTTACATAACTCAGAGGTGCAGATGCAGAGAGGACAGAGTGGGGAGATGTTAGTCATTTAAATACTTCAGAGGTACTCGTGTAAGAGAGAAGGGAGCAGGGAGATGTAAGAGACATTTAAATACTTTGGAGTACAGATGTGGGAGAGGAGGCAGATGTGAGAGAGACATTTAAATACTTTAGGATAGAGATATAGACAGATAAATGAAAGGAGGCAGATGTGAGAGAGACTTCTAAATACTTCAGGGGTACAGGTATAGGAGAAGGGGCCCTTCCTGGTACAGATACAGGAGAGGAGGCAGATATGAGAGAGACATTTAACTACCTTGAGGGGTGCAGATTTGGTGGAGGAGGCAGAGAGAGAGAGAGAGAGATTTACTTCAGGGGTACAGCTATAGGAGAGGAGGCAGATGTGAGAGAGACATCCAAATAATTCAGGGGTACAACTACAGGAGAGAGGAAGATTGAGAGAGATATTTAAATGGTTCAGGGGTACAGATAAAGGAGAGGAGGCACATGGGAGAGAGACATTTAAATACTTCGGGGTACAGATATAGGAGAGGAGATACTTCGGGGTACAGGTATAGGAGAGGAGATACTTCGGGGTACAGGTATAGGAGAGGAGATACTTCGGGGTACAGCTATAGGAGAGAAGACAGATCTTAGAGAGACATATAAATACTTTGGGGGTACAGATACAGGAGAGGACACAGTGAGAGAGATATCTAAATATTTCGGGGTACAGATACAGGAGAGCATGCAGATGTGCAAGAGACATCTAAATACTTCGTGAATACAAATACAGGAGAGGTGGCAGCTGGTAGATGTGAGAGGCATATAAATACCTCAGGAGTATAGATATACAGAGAGGAGAGAGCAAGGAGATGTGCGAGAGACATTTCAATACCTCAGTGGTATATATATATATATATCCACCAACAATCGTTACGGCGTTTTCACAAAAACGATGCCATGGCCACAGAATTTCATCTCAGCGTGCTTTTATTCCAACGGTCTTTGTCACTCTACGCGTTTCGGAGAACACCTCCTTGTTCACGAGTAAGAGCGTTAGTAAGACAACTTCATTTAAATTAATCTTGTGACACCACAGTGATAGAAAGTGAAAACAGACTCTCCGTATACATGGGTTTTTGAGCTAGGAAAACAGACTTTTTCAGAAATACGTGAATATGTGCAGTAATTGCAAATAAAGATTCAAAATAACCTGTTAGGGCACTATAATTACTCAGAAATTTTAAGCAACAGTGTAAGAGTAAATGTAAGTCTGACAATGGCCCAATATTATCAAGGGCATACAAAATTAAACATTTGCCACAACAGTTCTCCGTATATGGCATTTTCATATATTGATACTTGGAAGACTTAATGTAAAGTATTTACACCAAGATAGTCCAAGCGTACATATTATAAACATATCCTGTTTAGCACATCAGTACTGCCGAGTGGGCGACCAAGTCATCTTTGAGGGTCTTTGACAATAATTTTATCGAGCAAAATCTCAGATTGATTTATACTAAATCACGCCCCAGTGGGCATACCAGTCAGGACAATCTTGTATTTCATGCTGAAAAAAATTAAAGAAACCATGACTTCTTGCTAAAGATTTTTTCTTATCTTCCTTAATCATGTCCGCACTATCTGCACTTGATAAAAAGTCGATTCAGTTGTGTCCCACTCTCTTAAACCACATTAGAGACCTGTGAAACATAATCAAATAAGGTGCAATTAAACAGAGGAAAAATATTTTGTTGTTTACATAGCTAATTTATACATTAAAAGAAATGAGCATTAAAAACCAATTAAAAAAGTTGGTCTCCTTTTAGTCAAAGTTTCATGTTGTTCAGAATTGCCATAAGGTAAATAGAGACGATTAACCCAAATGTACTGATAACCCTTCATCCCCATTATGTCCTGCTGGTTGCAAAGTATGATATTTAATAATCATTCTAGACTCAAGTCGTCTCAATTCTTGAATTCTATCACCTCCTCTCTCTCTCACGGGGATATTATCTAGAACACAGAAAGACAGTTTAGAATTATTTTGATTATGGCAGGCTATGAAATGTCTGGCAATGGGCTATTGCTTGTCATTATTTTTAATGGCCCTCAGGTGTTCCAATACACGTTTTTTAGCCTTATGGATGGTACTCCCTATGTAGTATTTGTCACAGGGACATCTGAGGGCATAGACAGCGTATTCAGTGTTACATGTATAGTGTCTCAAAATTTTGAAGGGTTTCATTTCATGTGACAATTGTACTTCTTTACAGTTAGTACTGTATTTGCAGGCTTTACATTTTCCACAGGTGTAAAACCCCTGTATTGTGCTTGTTTTGGTATTTGAAGTTAATAAAGTTCTGCAAACAGTATCTTTGAGGGACTTGGATTTACGGTAGGTGATCTGGGGGTATTCTTCTATACATTTAACCAAATCTTTGTCGAGTTTCAAAATTTCCCAGTATTTCTTGAGTGCATTTTTTACCTCAAAGGATCTGGTGTGAAAAGTCGTAATAAAACGTACATTAGATACTTTTTCACTGGTTTGTGTTACTGGTTCAGGATGGTTATTAAATAACTCATTTCTTTGTCTTTTATCTACTTCTTTACATGCCTCATCAATGCATGTCTTATTGTAGCCTCTCATCTTAAAACGTTCACACATTGTCAATTTTTCTTTTTCATACTCCTTAGTTGTACTGCAATTTCGTTTGGCCCTTAGAAGCTCTCCAAGAGGAATGCTGTTAATTAGGCTTCTTGGATGACAACTGTCGGCATGTAACAGACTATTTCCTGCAGTAACTTTTCTAAAGACTACCGTGGAAAGTTTGTTACTCTCGATTTTGACTTTAAGATCCAAGAAGTCAATACTTTCAGCATGGATATGGCTGGTGAAAGTAAGATTAAAAGTATTCACATTGAGTAACTCGACAAATAGGTTGGCTTCTTCAATGCTACCTTCCCAGATGCAAAAAATGTCATCTATGTATCTCATCCAGCTTTTTACATTGTTGTTAAACTGGTCCAGGTTGCTGACTACTTGCTCCTCCCACCAGCCCAGGTAGAGACCTGCAAAGCTGGGGGCAAAGCAAGTACCCATCGCAGTCCCGAGGGTTTGGCGATAGATTTGGCCATTAAAGAGAAAGAAATTTTGTGTCAGACATGTCAGGATCATGTCTAATATAATTTCCGTGTGGAACAATAGTGACAGTGATCTATGTCTTAAAAAATGCCTGCATGCTTGGATGCCAAGATCATGGGGGATGCTGGTGTACAGACTATTGACGTCCAAGCTCATATGTAACCAGCCTGGCTGCCAGTTGACTGTCTCGAGCTTCTGTAAGAAATGTCCTGAGTCTTTAAGATAAGATGGAAGAGATTGTACCAGTGGTTGTAAATAATGGTCAACGTACCTAGAAGTGTTCTCCAAACAACTGCCTCTGGAGTATACGATGGGTCTTCCAGGGGGGTTTGTTTGATCCTTATCTAACGCATAGAGTGACAAAGACCGTTGGAATAAAAGCACGCTGAGATGAAATTCTGTGGCCATGGCATCGTTTTTGTGAAAACGCCGTAACGATTGTTGGTGGATAAATTGGGAGTCGCTTTCCCGCCATGGCCCGACACTGCAAGGGGCTTGGGTCTTCTTAGCGAAATTTAAGAAGGTGGATATATATATATATATATCCACTGTCTGCCCCCTTTCTGCAACTGGTTTGTGCGGCCTAGCAGATTATGGGGAAGACTGCCCTACCCATTTCACCCACTCAAAATTAGGCAACTCCTTAAATAACATGATGTTCTATTTGAATTTATCCTTTGTAAACGAACTGTGCAGCCCGATCGTCCCGTTTCAACCAACTTTCAATGGGCGAGGGTGTAACTCCACCATAGATTTTACCTTAATGTCCCCGGCCCATGCTGGCTGCATAACCCTCTGGGAGACTGGAAAGGCTCTCTTCGGAGATCATTACCCCATATCATTCTCTGTAAAAACAATGGGAGAATGTAGTCAACTCAAGAAGAACCCTAATTATGCTCCCAAGGTTAATCTCGGTGCTGTAAATGGGTATGTTGTCAAATGGGATAAAGTTGAGCCAGCTGGCTTCCTAAAGAGCTTGGTTTCGACGTCTCTTGAGGATATTCACGTATGTTTAACAGCTGACATGGAGCCTGATAAAGTCGTGGCTGCCTTTTCTAATATCCAACGGACAGCAAAAGATCTTTTATTTAGAGAACATAGGCAAACAGCTAAGCGCCCACAGGGTTGGTTTGATAATAAATGCACCAAAGCTTTGACTTCTCTCAAAAAGGCCCTAAAGACTAAACCAAAAAACCAAGACCTAATCCGTCAAGCTAGAGGAGCTTACAAATTGACCATTAAAACGAGAAAAGCCACCCTTAAGCGGGAGGCGTGGGCGGCCTTACGTGAGGCCTCGCTACAACGCGATAGTACATTATTTTGGAAAGTGGTTAATGCCCCTTACCTGCAAAGCAGAGCGGAAGATATCTTAGATGTGGCTATCCCAGGGGACACCTGGGTGAACCATTTTAAGCAGTTATATAATAGTTCGACTGTAGGGCACTGTCCTCCTTCGCTAACTCTCAGTTTGATGGACCCCGGCGGACCAGGCGAGCGAAATGCTTTTCCGTTGAATATTACTTTCAGCCTCCAAGAGGTCATTAAAGCTATTAAGGACAGTCCACCCGGTAAGGCTCCGGGTCCCGACGGTGTCCCAATCGACGTCTATAAGGCAGAGATGGATTTATGGGCACCCTTACTTACCAATGTTTTAAACAAGTCTAACCAACAGGGATTTGTGGCATCTTGGCCTGACGCTACTGTCGTGCCAATATTCAAGAAGGGTGACAGAAACGACCCAAATTGTTATAGGCCAATCTCTCTTCTGGATGCACTGATGAAGGTGGCCGGTAGGATTATCCTAAACCGGATCCAGAGCTGGGAGACTGAAAATCAGGCCATCTCTAACTTACAATATGGTTTTAGGACGGGCAAGGGAACGGTTGAGCAGTGCTTGAACCTGGCCTTAATTATTGCAAAGTACACTCAAGCGAAGAGCGAAAAGTTATATATTTCCTTCATTGACCTAAGCTCAGCGTTCGATTGTGTGAATCATGAATTCCTCTGGAACACACTCTCTTCTTTGGGCCTTGACGCCCAAATCATCACGTTTATTCATGAACTTTACAGGGACGCAGGGCCAAGGGTCAGATTCGGACGTCTGGGGGAATGCTCAGATAAATTCCCTATCTCGCGGGGGGTCAGACAGGGGTGCATACTGGCTCCCCTGTTGTTTACCATTTACATTAACTCTATTGGAGAACACCTAAGTAATTTTCAATATGACTACCCCGCCATAAAGGGTACTTCAGTGCCCCTATTACTCTATGCTGACGACGCGGCAATTATGTTGCGTACTAGGGTAGGTCTACAGCGGGCGGTGGTTCAATTTACCTCCTTTATGAGGGATAGGGAATTAAAGGTGAACACTTCTAAATCTTACAACATGGTCTGTGGCAGAGGCCTTAGAAGTGCACCTTGTTCTATTTATCTGGATGCCCAAAAAATTGAAACCACTGAGAAATTCTGTTATTTAGGTGTGACTTTTGATAGGAGGGGGAGCTGGAAGCCGGCAATAGCAACAAGGAAATTAGCCTTTTTACGTTCTGCGGGAGCCCTGAACAATTTTTCTGCAAAAATTGGGGGGAAGCCCGCTATGGAACTAATACAAATCTATAAGGCCAAAGTTGTCTCCTCAGCCACCTATGAGGCAGGGCTCTGGGGGATAGAAAATGTGCAGACGCTACAAAGCTGTGAGAATCAGTTTATCTGCCACTTACTAGGAGTCTCTAAATTTTCATCAACTTATATGACCCATATAGAAGTAGGCCTTCCGTACATTAGTGACATTGTTAACATCTCCCCTCTTTTACTGTGGCATAAGGTCTGGGTGACAGAGGAGACAACCTTAAATAGGGAAGTAATTACCGACTGTCTCACAATGAACGGAATGGCCAATATTAGGTGGCTCTCCTACGTGAAAAATCTTTGTGTAAAGATAGGACATCCAGAATTCTTTGATAACCCGCCCAGTTTGGATGGGCTATCGAGAGCCGCCTTGAAAAAGTTGGCTCTTGATTACCTGGTAATGGAAAGATGGGACAAGGAGAAAATGAAACCTACTGTACTTCGGTTTCAGGAAATTACTCAGTGCGAGGGTCTCCAATATTATCTTAGCTCAGAACTAAGCCCATATGCACGCACATTGCTGACTCGCCTCAGATTAGGCATGTTTTTTCACTTAGTTACTTTTCCCCTCTGTAATGACTGGTCCACTGAAATCCCTTTGTGCCCATGCGATGATATCTCCAGACAACCGGACATACACTGTGTCTTTTTTTGTGTATTTTACAAAGTCCCGCGTAGAGCTCTTCTGTTACCCGTTCTGAGGGCATGGGGGATTCGTACCTGTAAATTAGCATACATGAAATTACTGCTTTTAGAAGATGATTCCCTTATTCATGTAGTTTCAAGTTTCTTAAAATTAGTAATTACATTTAGAAAATCTATGCAATCCTCATGTTCTTAATCTGTTCCCGAATCATTATGATCTGAATCTCTTTTTAATTATATTTTATCTTGAATGTATGATCGAATAAGCTTATGTTGTTGACCCTGTTTTATCTTAAAAAATGTTTGTATTATGTGCTTTTATGATTTTATCCTAAATCGAATAAAGCTTGTTTTGATTTGATTTGATATATATATATATATATATGGAGCAACTCGCAATTCTTTTTCCTGAAGGAAAATCACGGGCACAGACCACTGTTATACCAGAACAGTTTGCTTTTATTTATTTCCCAATTTCAATGTCCAGATGCATTTCGGCCGTCCAAGCGGCCTTGATCACCTGACCACACGCATTGACAGACCCTCAATTTAAAGTGCTAGTGCTAATTACATTTGTAGTAAACATGGAAGAGTTACTATTTATCTCGTCATTTTTTACATAATCATTCATTGCCAATGCAAAAACAATTACCAAGAAGGTATACTTGGAAATTCAAAGGCTTAAATGCCACTATTTGTAGAATTCAATTTTTTCTAAACATTTCCCCTAGTTGGTAATTGATGACAATAGAGAATTTTTTCCATGACATATGATTACTAATATAGTGCTTACTTAACCGTGTTAAAGAATAAAAAAGACAAAAAATTTATTTATATACATTCCCACAATAGTCCAACACTTTGTTTAACTTCAAGTTAATCAAATATATATATTTATATGGAGAGAGAAAGACAAAAGGAGGGAGATGTGAGGGACATTTACATACCTCAGTGGTTCATATACTGGTGAGGAGGCAGTAGGTAGATGTGATAGAGATATTTAAATACTTCAGTGGTAGATATAAACAAGAGGGGGGAGAAGGGAGCTGTGAGAGAGACATTTAAATATTGTAGCTGTGCAGATACAGGAGCGAAGGGAGAAGGGCAATGTGAGAAAGATGCTTAAATCCCTCGGGGAGATGTGGGAGGTATTTTTTAAAACCCCTAAGTTATAGAGTGTAACAGTAGGAGAAGGGGGGATAATGCTTGTTTTTCTATCGCTTTGTAAACTTTACCATATATTTATACAGCCATTAATAAACGAGCTAAAATGAGCAAATTCTAAAATGAGTAAATTAGGGAAAAACGATGCCCCCAGATCACAGTTTCTGCTCCCAGCCATAATGATGCTGAAAGAAACGGAGGGCTGATGGCCCTCTAATTGAGCCCTTTGTGTTGGTCCTAGCTGGAAGTGAAAATAAGAAAGCCCTTTCACGAACCGCCCCCTACTCTCAACATCCCCACTCCTATCCCGCCTTTCCCCATCGCTGCTCTGAACAGAAAGCAGAGGAGGTGCCGGCACTTCTGAATGAATCTACACCGGGACAAGTTAAGCATGTGTCATGGTTCCGGCCCAGACACCGACCAGGCTCAGGAGTACCTGCGGATCCGGGATCCCCCTTTCCTGCACTGCCTGCAGGTCACAGACAGACGTGAGCAGCCAGCGCTTAGCTCGCTGAGCTATCTTGGTGTCTCCAGAATCTTTGATCACAGACACGGCTTCTGAGGCCCCCTCCCTCGCACGGCTCCTTTGATAAGTCAGCTGTCACTTGTGATCGCCGGGGGCCCTCCGGGGCCTGTTAGAGCTTTGAGATGTTCAGTCCATGTTTTATCTCTGTCTGGGGGCTCCCTCGCCCCTCTGCTCAGAACGTCTTCTTCTCCAGCTGACATTTCAGGCAAACCTCTCTCCTATTTCTACCGACGTCCTTTGGAAGCGTGAAACTTTCTTTGGCGCCTTCAGGGATTGGTCGTATTAAATATATCTCTCCTTATCTAGGCTTGTGCGTCAGGAACTGATCTCCCAGACTCCCTCGAGTTTGGCTCTTCTTATTTTTTGAGTTTCTTGAAAGGAGTGATATGGGATAAAAGGGGTCCTCGTGGCCCAGCCCGCTGGGGCACGTTTGTGGGGGAAGAGATAAGGCGGCCAGAGCTGTCGACATTAGGACTGGAGAGTCAGGTTCAAATCCCGGCCTTGGCTCACACTCTTGTGATTCTGGGCAAATCGACTCATCTCCCGCGCTAAAAATAAATGTGTCACTGAGGTTCTCTTTTAAAACGCTTTAATGCCCCCTCGGGCAAGGGTTGCGTTATGTAAAACTGCACAAAAGAACACATGCCCTTCAGAATGTCAGGTCCCTGATTCCCAAGGGTAGGGCTTTAGGTGGGCCGGGTCTCTCTGGTGCAGAGCACTGCCAGTTTTTTTAAAGGGGGCCTCGAAAAGGGTCTCTATCGGGCGCGGATTCGTGCCCTGGCACAGGCGGTCCGTTTCCCCCCCGGACTGCAGTGACAGCAGGCACATAGCTGTGCCTGCTCATACTGCTCTCATCTCACTAGTGGAAAAGTTAGGGCATGACGTAAATAACTCCAGGTGAGCGTTGTAGGGGAAGGGAAACCCTTTAGAGTCTCCCAAGATAATCTTTATTCGGTTTTTGACATTATAAAACCATAAAAGATATCATGACATGCAAATGTTCATAATAAGATTTGTTAAGAAAAATATGTTTAGATAAACAGTTAAAAAAGAGCATGTAAATAGTTAGGTAATATAAAAATTATTTCACTATTTTACAAGTTTTTTCTGTGCCTCATGATACACTTTAAAAAATTCAGTACATGATACACTGTGCATTCAGAGTCCAAAGTTTGAAGAGCCAGCATAGCTGGACGACATTGTCTATAGCCCCATTTCTTTAATAGAGGAATTAACCAAATTTTTCGATGGGTATGAAAGAATTTGCAAAACAGTAGTGTATGCATGTTAGACTGTTGTGAAAGATCGTCACATGGACATGGTTCCATCTGAGTTTTCCAGTTATTTTTTTCGGGAAATGAAACTAGTCTGAAAAAAAAGATTCATTCTGAACCTTGTTAGGAGCATCTTTTCATAAGTTGTGAGCTCCATGGTCAGATATAGCTGGATCTTCAGAGACTGCTGTGTCATTATTGCATGAGTAACTGATTTTTTCGCAATCACTGTTGTCAGTCTAAGGGATTCGAGGTGACTCAAAGCAGCTAGTTTCAATTCCTTTTTGGATATTTCCTTCACTTTTTCCGGCATGTGATAGTATTTTTCTAGACCCAGGTCGCAGAAAAAGTCTCTTACGTAGGAGAGCCAGGCTATTTTATGAGCGTGGTCCAGATCCATAGTGTCGCGTAAGATGGTTTTAGTCAGACTGTTTTTTTCTGATACCCATACTCGCCTCCAAAGCAAAATAGGTTGGATTTTTATTAAGTCTTCGATATATGGGATTCCAAGTTCTATGTGTGAGGCATAGATGGAAGTGCCTCTTGGAGTTGATAAAAGGAACCTCATGAAGATATTCTCCTCTTTTTGGACGGGGCCGGTGGGTATATGTCCCCAGAGCCCTGCGCCATATAGAGCAGTGGCTTGACATTTCGCAACATAAATCTGTAACAATTCTACCGATGGTCTTTTGCCGAGTTTGTTGGAGAATTTCATCAATGCCATAATTGCTCGTTTAAAAAGATGTCTCCTGGCCTCTACTGCCGCTTTCCAATTCAGGGCGTTGTCGATCATGATGCCTAGGTAAGGATACTGTGAGGTCTTTTCGATTCTTTGTTCCTTTAAAAAGATGGACTTTGTTGTTTTTCTTGACCCACCAACTATCATAACAAAAGTTTTTTTAACATTTATGTGGAGGTCCAGGGCACCCATGAAGTCTGCATATTTAGATAGAGATTTCTGCAGTTCAATGGGGGTACGTGCTAGGATAACTGCATCGTCCGCGTAGAGCAGAGCGGGGATCGGGCGACCTTGTGCTCTTGGAAGGTCTCTCCCTCCTCTCAGCATAGATTTTTCTAGGCCGTTGGTGTACAGAGAGAAGAGGAAGGGGGCAAGGACGCAACCTTGCCTCACACCCCGCTCTACCCTAAATGGCGATGTCAGTTCTCCTTGTGTCCCTGTGGAAATGTGGATTTTCCTGATCAGTTATGTCCCCTATCTTGGACCCCAACGGTTCTATATGCATGTTACAAGTACATGTATGTTCCCTCCAGTTCCAGTTTCTAAGACGCAAACATATGTGTGTCTACCGTCAACATGTTCTCTGTCAGATCCGCCATCAATGGGCTGGATATTCGATTCCTAGGTATGACGGGCCACCGACTTTATATGGCTAAGTTACTCCATTTTTTCAGTTCAGGCGAGTAGGCCCGATTCTGTCCTCAAAGCCTTTCCCTGCTCTCTGTCTCTGACAGCTTCAGCTTGAGCTCGCATCTGTATCCATGAACTTTGTCCTACTCCCTGTGCAGCTAACGGTGCCTGCCTCGGCCAGTTTTCGCCTGTCTGCCAAGAAGTTGTATTTCACCTTCGAATTATCTATTTTGCTCTCCAGCCGATGCATTCCTGTCCAGTGATTTAGGTAAACATTTCCTTTAGCTCACAAGCAAGGGACTCAGCCTTTCCGTCCTCCTGCAAGTGATTCATAGCCCTGTTGCCATGGAAAGTTTTCTATCCCTCGCATCTCATATAGACACTTAGACGCTTGTACACGTACACAGTCAGTATAGAATAGATTCTGTCCGAGAGTCTCTTCCTTGTGGATAACATAGTTCTTTAAACATAGGATGTTAGATATGATTTGGGATTAGGTTGACTTGACCCCAGACTTCTCGTCTCCACATGTAGAGCTAAATGTCAAGTCCCCTTCACCCCCTAGTTGCACGTCAATTACACGTCATGCTGCCGCGCGCGCATCTATGCCAAGTATTATCTTATAGATCCACCTATGTCTGATAATTCTAACCAATCATGTTTCTTTTATTCCTTATTACGCCTAGTTTCGATTATGTCACTGTCACGTCACTTTTCTTAACAAATGTTACGCCTTCTACATTCGTTTCATTGTAATGTACTTATTATAAAAATACATGTCTGTTAATAAATTATTGTACTTCACTTCCTGAACCCTCGTGGTGACGGAACCTGAAGGCCGCGACTCGAGTCGGCCATTTTGAATGGAATAAAGCCCATTAGAAAACCTCTTATACCACGGATTCTGCCTCTTGTTATTTTGAGCTATTTACTTTATTTTAAGATTCCGTATGAAATTCAGTCCGGTATTTTTATTTACCACATAATGGCGCCCGAATAGGGACACTTTCTCATCTCACGCGCCGGCGGTGCGTTGCAGGCCCGGTCTCCTGCCACAGCTGGACGGACCATAAACGCGTACCAGCAGGATTTCCTGTAAGCTCCCTCCGGTCAAGCGGGGGCGACTGAGGCTGCGATCAACCCAGACGAGGCGGTGAGAAGTGCGAAGTATCCCGACCAGAGCCTAGCTGAGAGAGCAAGATCCGAGGTATACAGAGGCCCACCAGGTTTTCCGAAATCCCGACGTCCAGAGGGTCCGATGTCCGCAGTTATCGAGTCCTGTCCATTCTCTGAGGCCTTCCGTTTCAAGGAGCTACTCGGTGAGTACCATCGCCGGGGAGGCGTGTTGACGCGCACATAGGTTGTGCCGGTCAAGACGGATTTGGGTACACAAATCCGGTCTGCACTGTTTAGCAGTGTATATGTACTGTTTAGCAGTATATCAAGTATTCCGAAGTATTCCGTTATTGTCAAGAATTCAGCGTGGTGATTAGTTAGGCAGACTGTCATCATTGTCGATCATTGTTATAATGTTTAATGTTTAATGTTTAAAGTATTCAGAAATGTCTTGCATATTGTGGTATGAATGACTGTTCATTGTTCACTGTTCATTTATGGTGTTTTTCGTATTAAGAAAATTCAAGAGTAAGTATCAGATCAGTTGTCAATATGCCGCTCTTCTCGAAGTTAAGACAGATTACTACCAGAAAAGGGGTGCTTGAAGAAGCAGTTCCTATTCCTCCTAGAGACACTCCAGGGCATTTCATGTACCATAAGCATGGCTTAGATGCCATATTGTTTCTTGATCTATGGGTAGATTATACCAAGGGGTTACCGGAAAGTCAAAGGTGGCCCATAGCGGGAACCTGGGATGCAGAGTGCATCATGAAAGTGGAGGAAGAGTTATGGAAAAGAAAGGTCAGACAGTCACAGAAAGACGCTGTTGAGTTATGGCGTAAAGAATCTCATAGACGAACAGAAAAAGCACGTAGACAAGAAGAGAGGAGTAAAGAAAGTTCAAATAAAGTTCAAGAAAATCTATTAATTGAGGAAGGTATCCGAGTGAAATCAGAACAAGTGAATAGACAAAGAAATGCTCTTATGAATGGTATGTATCCCCTTCTAGCCGAAGGACTACCTAAGGCTGTTACAGAGGTGCCAAAAGACTTGCCACCCCCGTTATTTCCAATTAAGGTACATCCAAAGGGGCTTCCCAGAACCGCAGAAGATGTTTTTCTTTCCTCATATCTAGACGATGCAGCTCCCGAGTATGCTAACGCCACACCACATAGACCGTCTGGCGGAGGGGTTCAACGTCAAGATCAGGTATCTGTCCCCGTGCAACAGCAAGTCCCGATACAAGCTTCGGCAAGCACATCTGTTTCCGCATCTGTCTCCGCAGTCGACTCTACAGAGGTATCAACACCCATAGTTGCTGTGTCACGTTCAACGAATCCATTCACACCCGACGCCCCAGATGGGGCCACGGGAGGTGCTAGCAGTACCTTTACACCACCCAGAATAAATAAACTTGTTTTTCAAGAGTCAGCGCATTCACGTACACCAAAATTCGTAAATGAACGTACGCTTAAGGAACTCCTTGTAAATTGTAGATATGACCCAGTGGTTGGTAAAGAGGACGAAATGGTCCTGGCATCATTACGTATCAGGCGAGCCGCAGAGTATTTAGCAAGGTTACCAGGGATGACTACGCATCTAGATAACATATATCATTTTGTTCAAACAGGACGAGATCCAGGATGTATTAACAGAGCTATGGAATTCCAGAAAGTAGAGATACAGGGGGAACTGTTACGTTTCCTCATAAACTGTGTAATCAGAAATCAAGATCGTCCGGGGGTAGACCCGAATGCAATGCTTATTCTTACAAGATGGAGTCAGAATATATCAGAAGGGAGACACGATAAGCAAAATTGTATAATAGCCATGTGCCGAAAAATCCGTAAAGAAATAGAGCGTATTCATGAAGAAAGATTGGGAACAGACGAGTTTGAGCAAGATGAAGTGTCCGAATCAGGGAATTCCGCAAGACAGTCAGAGACCATAGCCTATGTAGGCAGAGGAAGATCTTGTGAAAATACTAGATGTTTTTCTGATCCCATACACTCTGTATGTCCAAATAATAGCAGAACGTATCCGACGCCTGTAATAAATCTGAAGTCTCCTGAACATTTGTTTCAAGCCGCAGATAAAATACTACGAGAACGAAGAGGTTATCACCTCCTCGATTCCATGGATGAGCAAGAATTAGCCAGATCAGCCGTTCACTGGATTGACAGTCCTGAAAAATACGGTGATGAGACCGTAGCACACACGTTTTTTTACCTCAGTACAGATGAACAACGTTTAGCTGGAATATATATGATTCAGCAACTCCTCATATTATATAAGAGCCAACATGCTGACCCTGGTCCTTTACCTGATATATTAACGGAACTACTCACGAATAGATGGAGAGGTTCTGGTAACAAGCTAATTAAAGAGATATTAGTGTCACGTAAGCAGTATGTCCTTTTTGTAAGTCCAGATTCTCTCTCCTTGCCCCCCAGAGAAAGAGCACCGTACTACATGGATAGACAAAATCCTCTACGAGAAGTGCACCCAATAAAAGGCGAAGACAATGAGTTTCACCGTGTATTTGTTTACACACCCATATCAAAAATGGAATTATTAGAAATGAAAAAAGTAGTACCTAGTCATGACAAAGACCCAGCGGGTTTCCACCGAGAAATTAAAGACATGTTACTGATGGGAGAGTACACCTTTCCTGATATTATGACAATATTAAAGGTGCTTTTGCCTGCTGGCATATATGAAAAACTGAAAGAAAAAGAGTGGGAAGTGGGAGACCAAAAGATAGACTGGACAGCATTAGCAGAGGAAGAAAGGAGCCGAGCTGCAGGTTCGGGGCTCGGGGATAAAGTTAAACTATTACCAGGTTTACTAGTACAGGTACTGCCACGTTTATTAACTACAAAAAAGGAAGATTGGGGTGCAATCACAGCCTGTAAACAAAAGCAAGATGAAGACACAAGCGATTATTATGCCCGATTTGAAAAATGTTTTGGTATAAATAGTGGTATAAAAGCAAGTAGTGACTCATATCCACATTTATTTGTGACAAAATTAGTGGAAAATGCATTACCTCCAGTAAAGAATAGAATATTGAAATTCGAGAGTACCTGGCAAAGTAACACTCCGTCGCAAATGCTACAAATGTTACAGTATCATCACAATAGAATTAGGGATGAACAAGAACACGAGCATAGACGCATGAAGGATACAAAAATGAAAATGCTAGTTTCTCAGACAGTACCAGCAGATGGTCACAAAAAGGGTGTGACACATTCTGGTGATTCTGCAGTTCCTGTAAAAGGAACCTGCAATTACTGTAAACAACTAGGCCATTATGTACACGATTGTCAAGTCCTGAAACGTAATATAGCTACAGGTATTGCAAAAGAGAGACCACGATTAGTTAGACAAGATCAGAATGAACAAGGAGCTATGCAGCATGGACAGTCCATGCCAGTTCAGCAACAGTCCATGCCAGCCTCACAGCAACCCATACAGTTTGTGCCAGCTGCACCACTGTTGCCTGCTACTGCCACACAAACCACAACACGACAAATGTATCAGACTGCACAGTATGAATACCCTGAGTATCAGCGTTACGCATGAACCAGCCTAGAGAGGGAAGTTGACTTACCGCTTATCGAGATTCCGGTAGATCAAGAAGGACCTTATGTACATAGTGAATTATTAGGTCAAGATAGAAAATTCTTACTCGATACAGGGGCAAGTCGAACAACCATAAAACGTAGTGAAGTTCCAGGGGCACCCCTCTCAGGCTCTCAAAATGTTTCCCTTGGTTTTTCAGGAAAACCTATTGTTAATGAAGTATCACAGCCTCTACCACTTACGATAGGACCTTTGACACGAACTACAGATTTATTGCTTACTAAATCATGCCCAGAAAATCTGTTAGGAATTAAGACTCTGAAAGCACTAGGAGCCATAATATGTTGTTCTCCGGAAGGAGTAAGGTTGTTTTTGCGTGATTTTAAAGGTCACTATGTGTCTAGAGACATGGATCCCCGACTACAGACTTTACCAGTACATCTATGGGCACAAGGCCCTACGGATGTTGGCTGCATGAACATTACACCCTATCGAGTTACATTGAAAGCAGGAGTGGTACTACCACGAATGCGACAATACAAGTTACCGCATGATGCTGTAGTGGCTTTGTTGAAAATCATTGATGAGCTAATTGCCCAGGGAGTAGTTGTAGAAACAGACTCCAATGTATGTAATTCACCGATAATTCCGATTCTTAAACGAACTGATCCTACTGCTCCACCAGTGTACCGATTGGTTATTGATTTGCGTGAACTAAACAAGTGTATTGTACCACAATTCCCTGTGGTCCCTGATATATCATCATTGTTGACAGCAATTGATTCCGAAGCAACATTTTTTACTGTAATTGATCTCAAGAATGCCTTTTTCAGCGTCCCAATAGATCCGGAAAGCCAATACTTGTTCGGATTCAGTTTAAATGGGCGCAGCTTTAAATTCTCACGCGCTCCCCAAGGATTTACAGAAAGCCCCAGCATCTACAGCCAAGCACTGAAACGAGAACTTGACAGTATCCACATGCCAGTCAATACTGCACTGCTTCAATATGTCGATGATCTGTTGATCACCGCGAGAAGCGAGCCAGAATGTGAAAAAGCTTCTCTGACAGTTTTACATTTCCTAGCCGACAAGGGGCACAAGGTGTCCCCTTCTAAGCTGCAATTCTGTGTTCAGCGAGTTATTTATCTTGGTCACTCGCTGTCCAAGGAGGGAAGGCAGCTTACACCAGATCGCATCCAGTTAATTGCTAACATGTCAATACCCCAGACACAAAAGGAGGTGCGGGCTTTCATAGGCCTCACTTCATATTGTAGGCAGTGGATCCCTCAGTACGCATTTCTAGCAAAACCACTCATTCAGTTAACTACACAGGAGGCAGCCACATCGACTGTTCTCCCTTGGACTCAGGAACATACACAAGCTTTTGAAAGCCTAAAGGAAGCTTTATGTCAAGCACCTGTTTTAGCAACACCATGTTATAGCAAACCTTTTACACTCTTTGTTACAGAACGCGAAGGTACTGCCTTGTCAGTACTCACTCAGGATCAAGCAGGATCATGCAAGCCATGTGCTTATTTTTCCAGTACATTAGATCCCGTAGCTCAGGCTTTGCCTGCATGCCTGAAATCAGTGGCAGCGACAGCTTTAGCAATCAGACAAAGCGATGCCATAGTATTAGGACACCCATTGACAGTTCAAGTACCACATGCAGTAGAGGTTCTTGTGAACCGAACACAAACACAACACTTGACCATAGCAAGACTTACCGGTTATGAACTGACATTGTTTCAACCACACATAGAGATCCGACGGTGTAATACATTGAATCCTGCTACACTATTACCTGTAATTGGAACAGACCCACTAGCTCATGATTGTGTTGAAATCATTGAAATAAAGACGAAACCTAGACAAGACTTGACAGACGTTCCATTGTTAGATCCAGACCTGACGTTGTATGTAGACGGATCATGCATGAGAGCAAGTACAGGAGATTTAGTGGCCGCGTATGCAGTCACAACAGACACTGAAGTTATTGAGACACATTGTATAGATACTCTGTCAGCCCAAGCAGCAGAACTTATTGCTCTAACGCAAGCCTGTATTCAAGCCACAAATAAGAAAGTTAATGTATACACTGACTCACGTTATGCATTCGGAGTTGTACACGACTTCGGCGTGCTGTGGCGAGAGAGAGGTTATCTAACGTCCCATGGTGCCCACATTCAGCACGGGCCCCTCATTCATGCTTTGTTAGACGCAATACATCTACCCACTGCTATATCGATTATGAAATGTAAAGCACACACGAAGGTTACTGATACCATTTCTCAAGGCAATGATTTAGCTGACAGAACAGCTAAACAGACTGCTCAGAATCGCACATTAGACATGACAAAGCCAATAGTTCAGACACCAACACAGTGTATGACAATTAAGGATCCCGCACTTGACGTAATTGACATACAGACACATGCCACAGCAGAAGAAATAAAGAAGTGGACTGAACTAGGAGGGATCCAGACAGATCAAGGGTGGATGACGAAGGAGAAATCTGTATGGTTTCTCCCTGATTCCATGGTTCAAGCCATTATAGCTACAGTTCACAGTCCAGCACATTTAGGAGAGAAGGCTATGCTAGACAGCATTCAGCACATTTGGTTCAACAAACATTTACGAGCAGCAGCTAAACAAAAAGTTCGTACCTGTATGATATGTTGTCAGTTTAATCCAGGAAAGAGTGTTTCCGTAGAGCAGGGTGGATTTCAGCCTCCTGATCATCCTTTTGAAGTCCTCCAGATGGATTATATTCAGATGGAACGTTGTCGAGGATTCAAATATGTCCTCGTAGTTGTCTGCGCTCTCTCCCGTTGGACAGAGGCGTATCCCGTATCAGATTACACTGCCCCGACTACTGCCAAGCAGCTAGTTCGAGAATTCTTCCCACGGTACGGTTTACCACGTGTTGTATATTCAGATAACGGTCAGCCTTTCTCATCCGAATTAATGAAACATGTCTCACTCTTGTTGGGATATCAGTGGAAATTCCACTGTGTCCGACACCCCGAGGCAGCAGGTCTCGTAGAAAGACATAACCAGACACTGAAAATCAGACTGTCCAAAATATGTAGAGAGAAAGGTGTCGACTGGATAGTAGCATTACCAGTTGCACTCTTTTACATGAGAATGGTAGCACACTCTAGAACAGGGCTATCCCCGTATGAGGTGATCTTCGGTAGACCGCCGAATATGTGGGGGACGCCTATACCACGTAAAATAACTGATGTTGACTGTAATATGCTGACAGATTACTTGGCTTCCTTGATGTCTGCACTACAATCTTCTCGTTCACAGGTAGCTGCAGCCTTTCCCGACAACACTGAGGCGAAACCCCATGACGTTGTTCCGGGTAATCTTGTCTTTGTGAGAAACTTCGACAGGAAAAGTCAATTGGAGCCCAGGTGGAAAGCACCCAAGTTGGTCCTGTTGACCACAAGAACAGCCGTGAAGATCGAGGGACGAAAAGGGTGGATTCATTCAAGTCACGTCAAAAAATTTCATGGACTACCTTCAGATATAGACACTGTGCCCTGCACTCCCTCACAGACTGATTCAAAACTTCCTTTTGTTGAAAGGAATGACTCTCAGTGCTATAAATTAAAGCTTAGGCCCAAACAGTCGAGCAATTTGATTGTTTAAGTCCTCTCCAAGGTGAAGCGGTTGAATTGTCTCCGACATGTATCCCTTGGACCTGAGTAGAGAAAATACCCGAGAAATGTTGAAACGACAGGCGTATTGTAAATCACTGCGTAGCTATTGTATGAGGACATTATTAATTTTGTTTTTATTGAGTATTTTAGTGATTATTACGAGTGTGATTTTGCACATATATCATCCTATCTCTAGACATGTTTATAATGTTGCTGATGAACATTCTTTTAGTGACCTACCGCCACATGAATTATCTTATAGACTTGCGCTGCGCAATAACACCTTCATTAGTATGTTACATCATTCCCATCAGACTAGTAATGCGACCAATTGTTGGGTGTGTGGCCGACTTCCTCCCTATCAGAATAACAAAGGAGTTCTGCCTTTCTTTCCACATCCGTTCACACACAATGGCTCCTGTGGAGCATGGTTTAGTTTATTAAATTCCATAGACCCAGACACAGCAGTTTATCAACAACATTGGATATGGGGAAATCTGAATCTAGTTTTATTCAAAGTCTGTCACCCTAATAAGGAGGGTCACCCCAGTAGAACAGGAACTGATTTAGAAAATGAAGTGTATAAATTAGGTAATTTTACGCCTAATCTTATGATTCTGAATGTCAAATCCGAAGTTGAACTAATTCTGCCCACTATGTCAGTATTTCCAGTTAAGGGTGAATTATGTGTAAGAAAAGTTGGTTCCATACATATGGGCCATAGCCAATGCGTTACTACAGTAGAATATAGTGATCAAGGTAAATCTTCATTTAGAGCTTCTCGCCATTCTTACTTTATATGTGGTCAGACGGCATATATGCGTCTGCCTCTAGATTGGGATGGTACCTGTTACATAGCATTCCTTTTGCCACCTGTTTTCCTAGCTCCCCCTGATTATTATCGAAATGTTCATTTAGTACACAATAGAGAGCAAAGAGATCTCCCAGTTGTCGATTATACTGAAACAGCATGGGACAAGTATGTAGATTTCAATAAAGGTATCTTTCCCTATATAGGTACAATATCAAATAGTAAGCTGATACGCAGACTCACCAAGACTCTTGAAGCTGTAGTAAACGAGACTATAGCCGCCCTAGGCAATCTGACAGAGGAACAATCAGTGATGAGAATTGTTGTTCTCCAGAATCGTCTTGTCCTTGACGTCATCCTGGCCGATAGGGGCGGAGCTTGCAGGGTCATCGGATCCAGCTGCTGCATATTCATACCAGAAAATTCGCCATCTGTATATAAAGCTATAACACGCCTTCATAAGATTGTAAGCCAGATACACGAAAATCCAGGCACTTGGACGTGGTCCGGGTGGTTTTGGAGTGTGATATCAGCCTGGGGATGGAGAGTTCTATCCTTCCTAGGTATTGGCCTTCTTATGCTCTTCAGTTGTTGTTTATGCCTACAATGTGGACCAGCGATTTGTGGTCTGTGTGCCACATCATGCATTCCACATCACAGGTCCCGTTCAGAATGCCGGAAGGAAGAAGAAATGATGCTCCATGAGCAAATCAATGGAATGATGAAGATTGATGTTTCGTGAAGGGCAAGAAGGGGACAAGGAGGGAATGTGGAAATGTGGATTTTCCTGATCAGTTATGTCCCCTATCTTGGACCCCAACGGTTCTATATGCATGTTACAAGTACATGTATGTTCCCTCCAGTTCCAGTTTCTAAGACGCAAACATATGTGTGTCTACCGTCAACATGTTCTCTGTCAGATCCGCCATCAATGGGCTGGATATTCGATTCCTAGGTATGACGGGCCACCGACTTTATATGGCTAAGTTACTCCATTTTTTCAGTTCAGGCGAGTAGGCCCGATTCTGTCCTCAAAGCCTTTCCCTGCTCTCTGTCTCTGACAGCTTCAGCTTGAGCTCGCATCTGTATCCATGAACTTTGTCCTACTCCCTGTGCAGCTAACGGTGCCTGCCTCAGCCAGTTTTCGCCTGTCTGCCAAGAAGTTGTATTTCACCTTCGAATTATCTATTTTGCTCTCCAGCCGATGCATTCCTGTCCAGTGATTTAGGTAAACATTTCCTTTAGCTCACAAGCAAGGGACTCAGCCTTTCCGTCCTCCTGCAAGTGATTCATAGCCCTGTTGCCATGGAAAGTTTTCTATCCCTCGCATCTCATATAGACACTTAGACGCTTGTACACGTACACAGTCAGTATAGAATAGATTCTGTCCGAGAGTCTCTTCCTTGTGGATAACATAGTTCTTTAAACATAGGATGTTAGATATGATTTGGGATTAGGTTGACTTGACCCCAGACTTCTCGTCTCCACATGTAGAGCTAAATGTCAAGTCCCCTTCACCCCCTAGTTGCACGTCAATTACACGTCATGCTGCCGCGCGCGCATCTATGCCAAGTATTATCTTATAGATCCACCTATGTCTGATAATTCTAACCAATCATGTTTCTTTTATTCCTTATTACGCCTAGTTTCGATTATGTCACTGTCACGTCACTTTTCTTAACAAATGTTACGCCTTCTACATTCGTTTCATTGTAATGTACTTATTATAAAAATACATGTCTGTTAATAAATTATTGTACTTCACTTCCTGAACCCTCGTGGTGACGGAACCTGAAGGCCGCGACTCGAGTCGGCCATTTTGAATGGAATAAAGCCCATTAGAAAACCTCTTATACCACGGATTCTGCCTCTTGTTATTTTGAGCTATTTACTTTATTTTAAGATTCCGTATGAAATTCAGTCCGGTATTTTTATTTACCACATCCCGTACCTCACTCTCGCCGTGGCTTCGCTGTATAGCTCTCTCAGAAAGTCCAAAAGCGGGGGATCTACCCCCATTTCTCTCAACAGTGACCAGAGCCTTGCGTGTGAGACGCAGTCGAATGCGGAGGACAGGTCCACATAAACCATATAAATGGAGCCAGGTTTTGCATGGGTATATTTTGAAATTAACAGGCTTAGATTTAAGGCTTGTTCGACGGTTCCAAAGCCCTCCCTGAACCCGAACTGTAAGTCTGATAGAATGTTTTTGTCTTCTACCCATTGCTGTAACTTTTCGAGAAGGACTCTGCCAACCAATTTGCCCACGGAGTCGAGGAGCGAAATTGGTCTATAGCACTTGGGGTCTTGTCGGTCCCCCTTCTTAAAAATTGGGACCATGATAGAGGATGACCATGACTCTAACAGCCCAAGTTTCATTGTTGCTAGGCAAACTCTGGTGAGAATTGGTACCCAGAGATCTGGAAGATGTTTAAATAGATCTACTGGGACCCCGTCAGGACCTGGAGCTTTCCCACTCTTACTTAATGATAGCGCCGTATCAATATCCTGCAGCTCGACCTCCATTAAGATTGGATATACAACTGGGTTGATAATGGAATGATGTTCTTCGCTCGTAGATGTCAGTTTGAAGATTTTTGAAAAATGATTTACCCACACATCCTCTTCAATGGCCACATCTATTTTTGGGCCATTGTTTTCCGTTAACAAAGGGGATTTGACTATTTTCCAGAATGCCTGGCTGTTTTTCTGGAATGCACTTTTGTGCAAAGCCTTCCACAAAGATTGTTTTAATTCTTTTTTCCTGATTTTTCTGGCGGTGTTATACTCCCGTCGAAGAGATTGGATATTAGTAATATCTCTGATTGGGTTTCCGAGAGCTTTTTTCAGCTTAGTGTGTGCCTTGGTACAATCTTGGTTAAACCAACCTGTAGAGCTTATGGTGTTTCGTTTAGGTGTTTTACTTAGTAGTTTTCTCACTTGCTCTATTATTATCTTGTAGTTTTCGACGATTTCATGCATCCCTGCATGGGGATCGAGGCAGATCAAGATGTTATTATAAGTGGATTCTACTAACTGTTTTGTAATGATATTGGGGTCCAGTTTTTCCCATTTTATGGTAAATCCGTTTTTTTTCCGCAGTTCAATCCTGTTCTGTGTTAGGGATTTTGCTATGTTTACCATATGTGTTCTTAGGTGGTTTGTTTGGAAGTTTATTTTTAAAGCGGAATGATCGCTCAAGGTGTTTTCCAGGATTTTAAAGTTGTTAATTTGTTCTTTGAGGCATTCAGTTGTTATTATGTAGTCAACAGTGGTCTTGTGGCCACTTCCTCTGTAGGTAGGTTCCATTTTTTTATTTGATTGATGAATGGGATTTACAATTTGCAAGTCCAGATCGGAAAATAATTTATTGATGGCTGATCCCACGCTTGAGTGAATAAAGTGGGCTAAAGGGTTCTCGAATTCGTCCACTATTCCACAAATATCGTTTTTGGGGCAGGGATGTAGGTTAAAATCACCACCCCAAATTATGTTAGCATATTCATTGATTTGCTTAGGATGCCTGTGTTCATTTATTTTTCCTTGTATTTGGGAAAGAACAATCAAAAAGTTGTCATCCGTTAGATTATTATAGATGTTAATTAATGTTACGGAGAGCTTTTTCCCTATTTTGAGCGTAAGGAGCTGGAAGTTTGAGAAGAGGTCTACCTTGGTAATCTTCAGGTCAGAGATTGTGTTTGCTAGGTAGATGGCCAATCCCCCTTTAGGTCTACCTGAAGTACTAGGGAGGGCAGGAGATGTAAATGTTTTATATCCCTCGAAATGTATAGGTGTAGTTGACCAGGTTTCTTGTAAGCAGATGATTTGTGCCTCCTTCAAAAAATCTGCTGCAGAGCCGTCCTCTATTTTGTTTCGGAGACCCGCCACATTCCAAAAGATCACAGAAAGCTGTGAAGAGGTGCAGTCTGGAACGATAGCTTCTGTTTGTACAGCCGCTGAAATAGGGATAGATGGTGCCGGGGTTGTTTGTGGGGACTCCAAAGATTTAGTCATTAGTCAATCGACCATTTCCAGACCACTGAAGCGATTCATGGTCGGTATGCCTAACCAGTTTTGCCCCTTGATGGTATCTCTGTAATTAAGTCCATGTAATTGGTGGGGCGGTCTCTCCCACTGCTCCCAATTTCTGGGTCTATTTTGTGGGCCCATAGTCTGCCATGGGGCTTCTCTTTGCTGGAGATTCTGATTTACTGGCCACCAGGAGTTATGAGGGTCACAATGTCGTAGCGGTAGTTTTGGACAGACAACCTCTAACTCCCAGGGCTGTGGAATGGGTTTCCGCCAGATATTATCAGTGTCGTATAAGATGTTATTGTTGCTGGATCTTTTTGGGTAAAAGTAAGACAACGATCTTATAGTGATCACCCCTGTGGTGTTATTATGTTCCCAGGAGCAGATGTACTCAGCTATTGTGGGGTCCTCAAATGTAATTACGACACAGTCTCCCCGAATAGTTTTTTTTCTATGGCCCACCCACGAGGTCCTACTGACTGATACTATTCTGGCTTTCCAAGGTGGCGGAACCGGACGGTTTGTGTTCAACCAATACTGGACCTTGTTTTTCAATGACCAGTTTGGTTCGGTCCCCTCACCTGTAAGCTCCGGGACCCCTGTCATGACTACCACATATGGGCATGCCTCAGGTGGCATGTTTAGGGTGGGTCTTTGCTCAGTGGTCCCTTTCAGGGGTCCTTTGATTTTTAATGCCTGCGTGTTTGTTTTTGGGTAGGGCTTTAGGTGGGCCGGGTCTCTCTGGTGCAGAGCACTGCCAGTTTTTTTAAAGGGGGCCTCGAAAAGGGTCTCTATCGGGCGCGGATTCGTGCCCTGGCACAGGCGGTCCGTTTCCCCCCCGGACTGCAGTGACAGCAGGCACATAGCTGTGCCTGCTCATACTGCTCTCATCTCACTAGTGGAAAAGTTAGGGCATGACGTAAATAACTCCAGGTGAGCGTTGTAGGGGAAGGGAAACCCTTTAGAGTCATTTTCTCTCTGGATTTCCCTTCTCTTTTTGAAACTCAGGAGCAGCAACATCGTCGTGGTGTCACCAGGGCTTTAAGTGGAAGCTTTTTCAATATCATATGCAAGCCATATGTTGTAATGTTATTTGCATTTAACTTTTTTCCCTGTTGATCCTGTCTTTTGATGACATCTATGTATTCTAGAATATTACAGCTGCTCTGACTCAATGCTAGAATTTGGTGGCGATTTGAGAGATGAGCTTGAGGCAGTTGGGTGGATGAGCTGCTTTACCTGTTACCTACAAAATAAATACCAAGAAGAAATCTTCATCTTCTCCTGTCATCATTCAGAGGAGTCACCTTTTAACCCTGGCGACGACTGGGACTTAAACAGCTCAACTCCAGATAACCATCTTACTTCAAACAAAATTCTACATCTTCTGACTAAAGAAGTAGACCTTCTTGATTCCTGACACTCCTTTCACTACTACATTCCTACAGACCTCCTTGCCGCTCTCACCATCGCTGCTTAATCTTCAAGAGAAAGTAAGATTGTTCATATTACAAGTCTGCGTGGTGCTGATGTTTTAAGGATCATCTGAGTACTAGTGGTCTGTGCATGCCAAGCCTTTCTAAAAGCGATCCAGGATGAGAGAAGTCTCACTCTTACTAAACTTTACTCGAGTGTGTAAACCTATCTCCTTCTGTTCTGCCTGGATCGTCTGCCTCAAGCTTGGATGACTGAAATTTCGTTTAAATTAACTCACATCATTTTCACCTTTTAAGCCTTTTGATGGTTATCGTTAACGCTTTGTCATGTAGCGTACTGTTTTACACAGTTAAAAGAACTAAATGCTCAGGCTCTAACTTCAAGGAAAACCAAACTTTTTTTTGTTGTTGTTTACCTTCGAATTCACCTTCTCGAGTCTCCCCTCGTGATTCTGTTGCTAACACTCATCGTCGTTTGCGCCCATTGTCTGCTTCTGCTGCCTCGCGCCATCTTCATCGTCCGCACTGGTTTCCCTGACGTCTCTGATTTTTCCCAGCATTCTCACCACTCGTCACTGGAACGCAGCCTGACATTACTTCCTGACGCTCTTGTCTGTTGCTTGGCAACGAAGATCTGACTCATAAACAATCGCTTCACGCTGATGCACACAGCATTGTGGGCACAGCAGCGAGACTTCATTTCTTTTGATACGGGCGCAAAGCTACTAACTGATTAAAACCTTTTGTAACTGCACGCTGATGCGCACAGCTTTACTTTGCATATGCGCTCACGGCGATATTCTGCACGCTGATGCGCACAGCTTTACATTGCATACGCGCTCACGGCGATATTTTTTTATATATACGAGCGCAAACCTGCTTGCAAATTGAAACCTTTATAATTTCACGCTGATGCACACAGCATTGTGGGCACAGTTTATCGCCATCTCCATCTAAGAAACAATTCTACATCTCTACCTTTAGCGCTGATACGCACAGCTTTACTGTGTGTATACGCTGATGCACACAGCTTTACGGTGTGTACAGCTTTAGACGCTGATGCGCACAGCATTGTGGGCACAGTTTCATTGTCAGTTTCTTCAAAGAAACTCCACTACATCTCTAGAATTTTGTGATACACACAGCCTTGCAGTATACTCAATAGTATTTCACTCAATGTAAAGTAGACACTTTTAAAAACATTTTTTTTTAAATTTATTAGGATATAAAAAAAAATCACTATTTCAACTCTGATATGCACAACTTCAAATTCACATCTTTACCCACATTTTAATAATACAGGATGATACACACAACCTCTCTAGTATAATCATTTTTTTTTTCGTACAAATCATAACAGGCTCATATTTTTTTTTTCTTCTTCTTTTACTTTCTTTTCTTCTCATCATCTTCAACTCTTCTGTCCTAGATTAGTAATGCAGAACGTCACAGCTGCACCGTTTTTTTTACAAACTCCAGGAGATCCACCCATAAAATGGTCCAAGTGGAAAAAAGTATTTGAACGATATGCTCGTGTATGTGGCACGTCACTTAGAGTTGAAAGGAAAACAGCTTTACTCATGCACTGTCTTGGGTCCGAGGGTCAAGCTGTTTTTGACCATCTTCCTAATGTTCCAGATAGTACTGCTGCGAGCCTCAATGAATTTGAAATTTGCATTTATAAGTTAGATCTACATTACTTACCCAAATTCAGTACTATACTTGAACGCTATAATTTTGGAAAACAAATGCAAAAGGAAGGAGAGAGCATTGAAAACTATGTTACAGATTTAAGAAGATTAGCTTCCACTTGCAAATTTGATACACTTATTGAAGAAAGGATACAGGACCAATTCATGTTGGGTTGTGCGTCTGAAAAGGTGCGTAATGAGTTATGGTTAAACGATGAACCTACTCTTGACGAAGTTTTGGTCGTGGCAAAGAGGATTGAACATTCTGTTGAATGTGTTAAAGAAATAAAAAAAGACCTCTATAAAGATGTTGCAATTGTCAATACCAACTCTACTCCAGTTCCTAATACTAAGTTGAAAGACTTTCAAACGAAATCTCAAGTCAAGGATAAACAGCTAAAGAAATCTTGTCTACAGTTTAATAAAGATAACAAGTGTTATCGATATAATAATGTTGGTCACTGGGCTAACGACAAATCGTGTCCTGCCTTGAATGCTGTCTGTACCTACTGTAAAAAAAGAGGGCACTTTGTAATAGCCTGCAGGATTAAATCCTCTAAACAAAGAGTTAATGAAATAAGCCAAGAAAGTTCTAATGATCAACACGACTTTGAGTGTGGTCAGATTGTTGTTCAAGTAGGCAACGAGGGACCCTTAGATTACATTCTTGTTGAAGGCCAGAAATCAAAAGTTTTGTTTGATTCTGGGGCGAAAATTACTATTGTTTCTAGTAGGTTCTTTAATGACAACCTAAGTAACAAAGTTAACCTACTTAAAGCTGATATATACCCCACTGCTTATGGTGGAGACCCTATTGAGCTAAGAGGGTATTTAATTGGTTTGATTGAATATGAGGGCCGTTATACGTCTGGGAAAATTTATGTCTCAAAAAAGGGTGACAGCATCATCAGTTGGTAGCATCAGAAAGATCTAGGAGTCATGTTAGATCCTAATAATCACCCCCCAATAATACTCAACGAGAAAAAGGTCGTAGAAATCATAAGTCTTCACTCTTCCTTACAAACTCAACTTATGGAAGAATATCCCCGTGTTTTTGGTGACCGACTTGGGTGTTTGTAGGGGGATTGTCACAAGATAAAATTGGCCCCAGGCTCCATTCCTGTCTCTAGCAAAGTACGCAATGTTCCTTTTAGTGTCAGGGATGAGATGTTGCGAGAATTAGAAAAACTTAAATCCCAGGGAATAATTGAAGAAGTGGAAGGCACTTCCTGCTTGGCTCTGGTAGTGGTCGCAAGGAAGTCAGATGGTTCTTTGAGATTATGTGTGGACCTCAGACAACTCAACAAGTGTGTTCTTGTAGATAAATTCCCTTTACCTAATATCTCAGAACTTTTGAGCATGGTGCGTGGTGCCAAAGTGTTCAGCACCAATGATTTGACATCTGCGTACCATCAGATTATGCTTGATCAATCTTCTGGAGATCTAACTTCCTTCGTGACACCCTTTGGAATGTTTAGATTTCTAAGACTTCCCTTTGGACTTGTCTCCGCTGCTTCTGTTTTTCAGAGGGTTATGGAGAAGGTATTAGTCAACATACCTGGGGTCTGCGTTTATCAGGATGATATTTTGGTGTATGGTCCTGATGAATTAGAACATGGGAAGAGAGTTTGATTAGTTTTAGATAGTCTCTCTATTCACAATCTTACAATCAAGCGTGAAAAGTGCAAATTTGGTCTTGATAGAATTGACTATTTGGGTCATTCAATTACTGCGGATGGTGTTGTTCCCAAAGCTGAATTGGTGAATACTATCAGGGATCTAACTCCTCCTTCTTCAAAGGAAGAACTCATGCGTTTCCTGGGAATGGCAGAATATTATAATAAGTTCATTAAGAATTTTGCTGAAACTACTTATAATATGAGAAATTTGCTTAAAAAAGGAGTCAAATTTATTTGGGATCAGTCGTGTGATAGAGAATTTATTGAATTAAAATGCAAATTACAAGCTGCTCCCAAACTTCGTAATTTTGATCCCTTTAAATGTTCTGTCATTTCCACTGACGCTAGCCTTAAGGGGTTAGGTGCTGTTTTGCATCAAGGGGGGACTAACCCTGAGAATACCATTATGTTCATTTCAAGGAGTTTGAAGGGTGCAGAATCCAGATATTCTGTAATTGAGAGGGAGGCCCTTACAGACTATTGGGCCATTAAGAAATTAAAAACAATTATTTGGGGTACTTCGTTTATCGTAAGGACTGACCACAAACCATTATGCGAGGTTTTGACTAACAAGGGAATTGATTCTATTTCACCGAGAATCTCCAAGTAGATTGTTGGTTTACAAGGTTTCAATTTCTCTGTCAAACATGTTCCTGGCCCAGAAAACTTTGTTGCTGATACGCTCTCGAGACTGGTTCCCCTTAACCACTCTGACTCTCAAGATGATCCTAGTTTTAGTCTACCTCATGATTTTGTTTGTGGGATTGACTATAAAATAATTTCTCAAGATCGCTGGTCTGCTGCTTGTCTAGAAGACTAGTCTATTCAAGAAGTGTTAAATTTAATTCATGATGGGTGGCATCATAAGGAACAAGGAGGACTATCAGTAAAGGATTTTTGGTCTGTAAACGACCAGTTGTCTAGTGGTGAAGGGATGTTGTGGAGAGGTCACAGACTTGTTCCTCCAGTGTCTCTAAGAAAAGAATTGCTAGATTTGGCTCATGAAGCACACCTGAGCATTTAAAAAACTAAACAGAGATTACGCTCTTCTTACTGGTGGCCTGGGATGGATATTCAAATTGAACGTTTAGTTAGGGAATGTGTACAATGTTCTCTCAGTGAAAAATCTTTAAGGATCAGGACTCAACCGATGGAAAAGAGGTCACGCCCTGGTGGTCCGTGGAAGGACATTGCTCTTGATATATTGGGGCCTGTGCATGGAGATGGGTCTGATACTTTTGTCATTGTTGTGATGGATCTATGTTCTAGGTGGCCAGAGATTTCTTTTGTAAAAAATATAAACACTAAAACTGTAATAGATTTTCTAAAAAATATAATCTCTAGAGAAGGAATACCTGAGACGTTATTGACTGATAACGGTGTACAACTTGTTTCCAAAGAAATTGAAGATTTTCTTACCAATTGTGGCATTGTTCACAAGAAGTGTGCTCTTTATCACCCTGAGTCTAATGTAACTGTTGAGAGGTTCAATAGGGTAATAAAAGAAACCATCTCATTAGAGAAACAGAATAGTCTTAATTGGAAGGAGGAGGTTTCTAAGAGGGTTAGTGTACATCGTTTTGCACCTCCTTATGCTACTGGCAAATCTCCTTTCATCTTGTTCCATGGGAGACAACCTGATACTTTCCTTGAACCACCATGGGTTAACAAGTTTCTTTCTGACAAAGGCGTGACTCCTGATTTAAGTTCTTGGAGGAGCAAGGAAGATCATATTTGTCAGAAAAGTAAAGAAAACTGTGACATGAGACATGCCGTTAAATCTACTAAGGTTAATGTTGGCGACATGGTCAGGATTAAAAGACCTGGTTTTGGTATTTCTGGTTTCAAATTTTCAAAGCCTTATGAGGTTATTAAAGTCTTTGGTAATGCAGTCAGAACCTCTGATCATAAGGTTTGGAATCTAAACAGAGTCGCTGTGTGTGGTAAAATTAATCACTTAAAAAATCAATCCTCTGATGTCGGTGACAAGATTGCTATTGAATCTCCGAGGAGATCCGAGAGAGAAATACATAGTCCTTCATATTTGAAGGACTATGTCACTTGAGTGTAATTTTTATTTATGCTTCTACTTTTTGTTTTCTGTTCTGTTTTTTTTTATTGTTACATAAGGGAGGAAGATGTGTTGTAATGTTATTTGCATTTTACTTTTTTCCCTGTTGATCCTGTCTTTTGATGACATCTATGTATTCTAGAATATTACAGCTGCTCTGACTCAATGCTAGAATTTGGTGGAGATTTGAGAGATGAGCTTGAGGCAGTTATTTATTTTTATTTTATTTTACGTGATTTGTATAGCACGCGATTACCAGAAGAGGTGTCCTGGCGCTGGTTGAGTTGGGTGGATGAGCTGTTTTACCTGTTACCTACAAAATAAATACCAAGAAGAAATCTTCATCTTCTGTCATCATTCAGAAGAGTCACCTTTTAACACCATAGTTGCTGCTTATTTACCTTATGCAACTAACCACCATTGACAAAGCCAATAGTCCTGACTTGTTGTAGGTATGATGTTACTTGTATCATATATCCTGATGCAATGACAGAAACAGCAAAATACATGTCGGGTGGCTCACTATCCTAAGCACAGACTTTTAGCTTAGCCACGCCCTTAATTACATTGACCACGCTCCTTTGAGAGACCCCCCAGTTTTTTCATCCCACTTAAAGCCCTGCCCAAGGGGTTAATCAGTGCTGGAGAAACGGTATTTAAAAATATTCATACATAATGGTGCTGGACTGCTGAAGACAGACACCCCCTCCTCATCCTCCCCTGACCTGTTAGGGTTGGCCCCCTTACCTTCTGCAGTTTAAGCTCCACCCACGTCAACGTGACCGAGGGGCAGAGTTAGCATTGTGTTGCGGTACTCTTGCGCCACTCAAGGGGCGCACGCGATGCAACAACAAAGTCAGAATTATCAAGCCACACAAGGCCACCTTGTGTGTCCCAGTACGGCTTGATAAATCGAGAGTAGCGCAACGCAGCGCAAATCGCTGCCCTGTGTTTCTCTGTCCCCCCAGGGAGGCATTCCATGGGTGGCGTGTGGGTGTTCTGACACATCCACCGATGGATCTTGGCATAGTCCCAGATTTACCATTACTGGTACGGCAATGCGTTACAATGGTACGGCTACCCAGGGGAGGTGTAAGGAGGAGAAATATCTTTATTTCTTTTTGTTTTTTCTCTTTCCATGTGTGCTGCAACCCGCACCACACATACAAAGATGAAAATGCCTCTCAGGATTGTTTTTGTGCATGAAGGTGTCCCTTCCTGCACAAAACAAATCCTGCCTGTAACACAGGCACCCTGGCACTACAGTGCAAGGGTGCGTGGGTTGGCACTAGGCAGCCAAAAGTGCGCCAGCACGGGGAAAAGACAGGGATGGGCAGTGTGATGTTTTTAATGCGATGCATTCCTGCTCCTTCTCCACACAGTACAGCACAACAATGTGGCTCGCTGCGTTGCGTGAAAGTTTTATAAATATGCCCCGGAGTTTCCACCTCATGATCCTGCGGGAAGAAGGGGCGGAGTCATGGAGGAAGGGGGCTTTGGACGCCCTGCACAGCCACATCCTCCTCCCCTACAGCAAGAATGAAATCATGGACTGTCTCATCTTGTGCCCCACAAAGGGGTTAGAGCCATGGGCGTAACTAGACCTGATCTTTGGGTGGTGGGGGGGCTAACAGGGGTGGCTAGCATGGTTTGAAGGCGGGGTTATGGGGCAGGCACTGGGGGCAGGGATGAGGGGGTCACACCAGGGGGAAAAAAGAACTTACCATTCCGTTGGCCGGGTGCCGCGTCTCTGGTCCTGCTCTTCTGCTTCCGATTTCAGGAACAGGAAGCAGGCAGCCTGGCTTCCTCCTATCAGCCAATCACAATGCTACAAGGCAGCGTTGTGATTGGTCTGATCGCCATGCCATGATGCTCAGCCAGGGGCTTGAGGGGTGGGCATGTACAGCCTGAATGGAGAAGGGAGGAGTGCGCATGACTGTTTGGGCGGCCCGAGAGCGCTGCCCAAACAGTCATTGCACACTTGGGAGTGGGCATACCACTCTACTCCTGCCCTGCTCCCTGAGCAGAGCAACACCGGCCACTCACCCGCCCGCCCGTAAAGGAAACATAAAATGATAATAACAAAGTTATTCTCATTTTCTATTTCCTTTCCACTGCTCTCAGTGAGGCGACGCTCCTCTGCCGTAGCGGGGGAGCTGCCACTGAGGGCTAACACTCCCAGCCAGTGCTGGCCCTAGCACTGGTCGCACATGGGGCAGCAGTCTTTTTTGACACCCCCCTCCCCCATCTCCATAAATTCCCTCACTACCACTCACCAACAATGCACCTCATCTCTCTATTGCCCCTTTCTGACAAACATTTCATTTTTTTTATAGCGCTACTCATTGTTTACTCACACTCAGTTCTGTGATCTGTATGGTACACGTTCTTTTCAGCACGCACATTAACCCTCTGCGCTGTGTGGGTGGTAGGAGTGCCCATGTGAGTGTACAGTGAGCGATGCGACAGTGTGAGAGTAGGGTGAGAGTAGTTAATTTGGGTGCAGATGTAAGTCCAGAGTGGGACAAATGAATGCACGGTTAGTGATGGGCTTGTTTGGGTGAGATTGCAGAGTGAGCAGTGAGGGGGAGAGGTGAGTGAAGTGTCACATGTGTGCAGGGTGAATAGTGTGCTCGTGCGACTGCAGGGTGAGGTACAGGGTGAACAGCGCAAGTGCATTGTGAATGCAGAGTGATCACTGTGAGTGCAGAGTGAGCGGTGTGCTCATCTGACTGCAGGGTAAGTGGAGGGAGAACGGTGTGAGTTCATGGCGAGTGGCATAAGTGCTGTGTGATCACTGTGAGTGCAGAGTGATCACTGTGAGTGCAGAGTGAGCGGTGTGAGTGCAGAGTGAACGGTGTGAGTGCAGAGTGAGCGGTGTGCTCATCTGACTGCAGGGTAAGTGGAAGGAGAACGGTGTGAGTTCATGGCGAGTGGCATAAGTGCTGTGTGATCACTGTGAGTGCAGAGTGATCACTGTGAGTGCAGAGTGAGCGGTGTGAGTGCAGAGTGAACGGTGTGAGTGCAGAGTGAGCGGTGTGCTCATCTGACTGCAGGGTAAGTGGTGTGAGTTCATGGCGAGTGGCGGCATAAGTGCTGTGTGATCACTGTGAGTGCAGGGTGATCACTGTGAGTGCAGAGTGAGCGGTGTGCTCATCTGACTGCAGGGTAAGTGGAGGGAGAACGGTGTGAGTTCATGGCGAGTGGCATAAGTGCTGTGTGATCACTGTGAGTGCAGGGTGATCACTGTGAGTGCACAGTGAGCGGTGTGCTCATCTGACTGCAGGGTAAGTGGAGGGAGAACGGTGTGAGTTCATGGCGAGTGGCATAAGTGCTGTGTGATCACTGTGAGGGCAGGGTGATCACTGTGAGTGCAGAGTGAGCGGTGTGCTCATCTGACTGCAGGGTAAGTGGAGGGAGAACGGTGTGAGTTCATGGCGAGTGGCATAAGTGCTGTGTGATCACTGTGAGTGCACAGTGAGCGATGTGCTCATCTGACTGCAGGGTACTTATCTGTGCATACTTTGAACAGCAAATATAAATAAATAACACTTTTCATTGTGTTCTAGGGCTGCCTGTATGATCCATGACTGATAATTAAAGGGAACAAAGACAGAAAAGTCACATTATAAATGAATACATACTTTTTTATTTAAAACCCTATTTAGTCAAGACGAGATCTTTGCATGGCTGGCATTTTTTCTTTTGACAACCCTACGTTATATTTCTTTTCATGAAATGCATTCTCACACTACAGCAAAGGAATAGGAAGAGTGGGGGCCCAGGGGGTACTGGAACTAGAAAAAAAACTAAGCCTCGGTGACTAGTTTATAAAGGTTTGTAAATATGCAAATGCTCTTTAAAGACCTGTGAAAAATCTGGGCGTGCAGGAGATAAGACTCCAGACACTGCCCAGACACGCCCCAGCAGCCCAGACTGAGACACACGATTGGGGGAGGGGATTGGGGGGGCAGGGGCTCAAGTTCTTTCAGCCCAATGGGCGTTGCGTGCCTGGTTAGAGCCCAAGTGTGCAGGGCATTACCACCTGAGCTGGAAATCTCCTCTGAGCTAGGAGTTCCATTCACCAATGACCGTGCCCTTTCACCGGGCCCCCCAGTGACGAGGGATGGACCCCCTGCCACACACTGGCACCTTACGGGTTTGCAGTCCTGAAGGGACACTCCCCTCCAGTGCCAAGTGGGCATGCAGTCACACACATTTACATACCAAGTGCTCTCACAACCCTGTGCTTTAGCACCAGTGGTAGTATGTGCTATTTTTACATAACTTAGGGGCAGATTTTCAAAAAACACACACAAAGCAGTGCAGCCCTGAATGAGGCTGATTGCATTGCATGACAGGGGGGAGCAGGAGAGAGCCATATCTTCAGACATATGGCTCTCTCCCCCCACCCTAGCGCCGGCCCTGATTTCAGCTGCCGAACGTCACGCACACAACCTTAGTGCCATAGCACTAGGTTGTGTGCGTGACTCTAGCATCGGATTGGTACAGGAAGGGTAGCCTTCCTGCACAAAATACCATGCCTAGGCAAGTTTAAAAGCTTTTCCCATTTTGTATGGGTGCTGCACAGTGCAGCACGCATGCACAGTCGGAGAAGACAGAAGAAATAACAAATTTCTCCTGTTAGCGCCTCCTTTGAAGTGGCGTTAACTTTTAGCACTAAACCCTGTCCACAATTCTTTGTAGATAGGGTTTTGCATCAAAAGGCATGGGTGGTTGATGGGAATGCCCATGTATCACCCATGTAACGCCCCCTTGGCACTAAGTGACGTAAAGTGGTGCTTTGTGCTGCTTTGAGCTACTTTTAGGGTACTTTCCAGTGCAAAGCAAGTTTTGCACTGGAAACTAAATTACCCAAAGATATCTTGTGCTGGTGAGAGTCACTTTTGTGAAGCTAACCCAGCGCTAAATGTTTGAAAATCTACCCCCACGTGGTCTCACCACCCTGTGGTTTAGTGCCAGTTGTAGTAGGCGCTATCTTCACACAACGTAATGATGCTCCTTCCATTCACACTACAAGATGAAAGGCGGAGGTAGTCTCAACCAAACTCGAACTTGGGACGTCAGCAAGTCCTGGAGGGATCATTTATCCACAAAACTATTCTACTGGCCAGTGAGTTGACAAGTAAGATGGTTGAGCGGTTAATGCGCCTACTCCATAGATCTGTGTGTATCCAGTATGTCTCAGGGTATGACACTGGCTGCAGAGATCGGTGTGTCTCCAGCAGGTCTCAGGGTATGACACTGGCTGCAGAGATCTGTGTGCATCCAGCAGGTCTCAGGGTATGACACTGGCTGGAGAGATCTGTGTGTCTCCAGCAGGTCTCAGGGTACGACACTGGCTGCAGAGATCTGTGTGCATCCAGCAGGTCTCAGGGTATGACACTGGCTGGAGAGATCTGTGTGCATCCAGCAGGTCTCAGGGTATGACACTGGCTGGAGAGATCTGTGTGTATCCAGCAGGTCTAAGGGTATGACACTGGCACAATAGCTCCCTTGGAGATGACGTCGGCAGTGGAGATCTGTGTGTCTCCAGCAGGTCTCAGGGTATGACACTGGCTGCAGAGATCTGTGTGCATCCAGCAGGTCTCAGGGTACGACACTGGCTGCAGAGATCTGTGTGTATCCAGCAGGTCTCAGGGTATGACACTGGCTGGAGAGATCTGTGTGTATCCAGCAGGTCTAAGGGTATGACACTGGCACAATAGCTCCCTTGGAGATGACGTCGGCAGTGGAGATCTGTGTGCATCCAGCAAGTCTCAGGGTATGACACTGGCACAATAGCTCCCTTGGAGATGACGTCGGCTGCGGAGATCTGTGTGTATCCAGCAGGTCTCAGGGTATGACACTGGCCCTTGGAGATGACGTCGGCTGCTGAGATCTGTGTGTATCCAGCAGGTCTAAGGGTATGACACTGGCACAATAGCTCCCTTGGAGATGACGTCGGCTTCGGAGATCTATGTGTATCCAGCAGGTCTCAGGGTATGACACTGGCACAATAGCTCCCTTGGAGATGACGTCGGCAGTGGAGATCTGTGTGTATCCAGCTGGTCTCAGGGTATGACACTGGCACAATCGCTCCCTTGGAGATGACGTCGGCTGCGGAGATCTGTGTGCATCCAGCAAGTCTCAGGGTATGACACTGGCACAATAGCTCCCTTGGAGATGACGTCGGCTGCGGAGATCTGTGTGTATCCAGCAGGTCTCAGGGTATGACACTGGCCCTTGGAGATGACGTCGGCTGCGGAGATCTGTGTGTATCCAGCAGGTCTAAGGGTATGACACTGGCACAAAAGCTCCCTTGGAGATGACGTCGGCTGCGGAGATCTGTGTCTATCCAGCAGGTCTCAGGGTATGACACTGGCACAATAGCTACATTGGAGATGACGTCGGCTGCGGAGATCTCTGTGTATCCAGCAGGTCTCAGGGTATGACACTGGCTGGAGAGATCTGTGTGTCTCCAGCAGGTCTCAGGGTACGACACTGGCTGCAGAGATCTGTGTGTCTCCAGCAGGTCTCAGGGTATGACACTGGCTGCAGAGATCTGTGTGTCTCCAGCAGGTCTCAGGGTATGACACTGGCTGCAGAGATCGGTGTGTCTCCAGCAGGTCTCAGGGTATGACACTGGCACAATAGCTTCCTTGGAGATGACGTCGGCTGCGGAGATCTGTGTGCATCCAGCAAGTCTCAGGGTACGACACTGGCACAATAGCTCCCTTGGAGATGACGTCGGCTGCGGAGATCTGTGTGTATCCAGCAGGTCTCAGGGTATGACACTGGCTGCAGAGATCTGTGTGTCTCCAGCAGGTCTCAGGGTATGACACTGGCTGCAGAGATCTGTGTGTCTCCAGCAGGTCTCAGGGTATGACACTGGCTGCAGAGATCTGTGTGCATCCAGCAGGTCTCAGGGTATGACACTGGCACAATAGCTCCCTTGGAGATGACGTCGGCTGCGGAGATCTGTGTGTATCCAGCAGGTCTCAGGGTATGACACTGGCTGCAGAGATCTGTGTGTCTCCAGCAGGTCTCAGGGTATGACACTGGCACAATAGCTCCCTTGGAGATGACGTCGGCTGCGGAGATCTGTGTGCATCCAGAAGGTCTCAGGGTATGACACTGGCACAATAGCTCCCTTGGAGATGACGTCGGATTCGGAGATCTATGTGTATCCAGCAGGTCTCAGGGTATGACACTGGCACAAAAGCTCCCTTGGAGATGACGTCGGCTGCGGAGATCCTTGTGTGATCCGCTGGTGACAGGTTTGAATAAACAGAACATGTTTTGCAGTTTGTTGTTTCCTGCTTCAAGCACTGTGAGTAACCCCCGGGTCACGTGATCGGATCCTAATAAGAAAGCAAAGGAGGCGGCAGCTCCTGGTCGGGCGTCCTTGTGTAAGAGGCAGATTACAAGCCCTCACCCTGGGAAGCAGCTCAGTGGGTAGAGTCGTCACGCACCTGCTGCACACATCTGCATGGAAGCAGCAACGCCGAAGTTGGAGTCTTGCAGGGCTACCTTAAATGTTCATTCTTCTGAGGTAGAAAAATGCAGAGCATTGAGATTGGCAATAATGAATACATATTATGTGGCCAAGGGATTTCAGCTTCACTTTTGTGGTAAAATATGGCTAGCATTAGTATAACGTGTGTACTTAGGGCGCATGTGCATTACATTGCAAAGCATGTGCAGTGGGCAGACACTCTCCTTACCTGTGCTGAATTCAACATGCAGCACGTCTTGCTGCTGCACCCCCCCCCCGCCCCCCTTTGTCCGCCTCGTGTCTCCCCATTGTTCAGAGAATTTGTGAAACTAAAACACGACAAATCAGTTTATGCTTCAGCCAGTTAGAGGCAGGGCAGACCTCTCCTCCCCTGGTGGCCTGATGAGTCTGGAGACAGGGTGGGGTGTGTAGCTCTGAGGACTTCTAGCGCCTACTGCAAGGGGTAGCGCTTGACTAAAGGTATTAATAGTTTTACCTTGGATATGCAGCGAGGGAGTGGCTGTAGACAAGTGCCTGTGTTGCAACAAAAAGGTTTTTAGAAGACCTCACAGGCAGACTAAAAACTGACAAATAAAGATAATCAAATTCAGCAACAGTAATGTGGTGGCCGGTCAAAATCCAAAGGGTGCAGCGAGCCCGTTTCCCGCGAGAAAAGGGGGGGCCTAAGACCGAGTGGGGGGTCAACTGGAAGGAGTGTAGAGGAGGCGTGTGAAGATACCAGAAGATGGACGCCATTGGAGAAATAGGGGGGGACGCATGTAGGGGCATATGCCGCATATCAACAACAACCGGCGATAATTATCGCTAAGCACACTTCGCGCTAGGATAATTATCGCCGGCTAGCGTTGACTTTTATCGCTGAGATAGCGTGCTATTAGCAACGCTTATCTCAATAGCGATAAAAATCCTCACGCTAACTGGCTAACGTAAGATTATCGCTGGAAACCCAGCGATAACCGCACGTTAGCTTGTTGATAGGGACAGACAAATTTAGCCATGATATCCTCCTTCCATAGGATATCATGGCTAAGTCAGAAAAATACCAGACGTAAAAAAGCAGCGTTAACCGCGGTTAGCGCTGCTTTTTTTGTCTCTAACAGGGTTAGCGATATTCTTTATAATAGGAGAAATGTCGCTTAGCGACATTTCTACTATTATTTTAGGGGCATATCAACAAGGGCTTTATCTCTGCTTTTTTGGCTTTAAAAGCCAAAAAAGCAGAGATAAAACTAGCACCCTATCAACAATAGGGTGCTAACACGCAAATTTGCATGTTAGCACCCTTTTACTCTACGCTTCCCCTTGCATCTCTAATGAGATGCAAAGGGGGCGTTCCAGAGTAAAATAATAGGAGAAATGTCACTAAGCGACATTTCTCCTATTATCAAGAATATCGCTAACCCTGTTAGAGACAAAAAAGCAGCGCTAACCGCGGATAACGCTGCTTTTTTACGTCTGGTATTTTTCTGACTTAGCCATGATATCCTATGGAAGGAGGATATCATGGCTAATTTTGTCTGTCCCTATCAACAAGCTAACGTGAGATTATCGCTGGGTTTCCAGCGATAATCTCACGTTAGCCACTTAGCGTGAGGATTTTTATCGCTATTGAGATAAGCGTTGCTAATAGCACGCTATCTCAGCGATAAAAATCAACGCTAGCCGGCGATCATTATCCTAGCGCTAACTGCGCTTAGCGATAATTATCGCCGGTTGTTGTTGATATGCCCCTACGTCTGGAACGCCCCCTTTGCATCTCATTAGAGATGCAAGGGGAAGCGTAGAGTAAAAGGGTGCTAACATGCGAATTTGCATGTTAGCACCCTGTTGTTGATAGGGTGCCAGTTTTATCTCTGCTTTTTTGGCTTTTAAAGCCAAAAAAGCAGAGATAAAGCCCTTGTTGATATGCCCCCTGGTGTTGTGCTGGACACGTTGTAGTCTCTCAGCACGCTCTTAGGGGCATATCAGCAACAACCGGCGATAATTATCGCTAAGCTCTCTTAGTGTGAGGATAATTATCGCCGGCTAGCGTGGATTTTCTCAGCGATAAAAATCCTAGCGCTAACTGCCTAATGTGAGATTATCGCTGGAAACCCAGCGATAATCTCCCGAAAAGTGGTGTTAACTGGTTGATAGGGCCTCACAAACTTAGCCATGATATCCACCTTCCATAGGATATCATGGCTAAGTCAGTCCTGAAGCAGGCGTAAAGAAAGTAGCGATAACAGGGGCTATCGCTACTTTTCCTGACGCTATGCTTCATAGCGTGGGGCTTGATAGGAGAAATGTCGCTTAGCGACATTTCTCCTGTCATGTCAGGAACGCCCACTTTGCATCTCATTAGAGATGCAAAGCTGGGCGTTAGGAATTTGTGCCCTAATGCAAGGTTAGCGTGACCTTGCTAATTAGGCGCTAAAATTATGGCCGCTTTTTGGCCAAAAACGGCCGAAAAAGCGGCGATAATTTTCTATCGCCATGTTGTAGATATGCCCCTTTGTGTGCCAGACGCTCCCTCCCGGGCTGGATACACTTGCACCCAGTGGCGGCATCACAGATCAGAGGTGGCGGGGTGGGGCATGGAGGTGGGGGGCAAGGGATGAGGGCTAAATAAAAAATGAAATTCAACTTACCTCCTCGCCATGAGCACCCTCACCACATCCTCCTCATTTCATCTCTCCTCTGGCCGGGACAAGGCACAGGAAGCACCCAGGCTGAGGCTCCCCTCAGCCAATCACGGCACTGCAGGAGCAGCGTCGTGATTGGACTGAGCGTCCTGTTTGGACGCTCAGGCAGTGCCTAGGAGCCTGGGCATGTGCTCCACAGGACTGTGCAACATCACCCAATGGAGAACATGTCAAGTGCGCATGACGGTTTGGCTGGCCCTAGAGGGCCAGCCAAACCGTCAGGTGCACTCAGAGGAGTGCACAGCACTCGTCCCTGCTCTGGCGTCTGGGAGCCAGCCCCGCCAGACTCGCAAAAGAAAATTATAATAAAGTCTTGTTATTATCATTTTTTGTTTCACTGCTGCAATAGCAGTGAGGCGCAGCTCCTCCGCCCTAGCGGAGGTGCCGCCACTGAGAACGTGCTCAACCCAGTGTCTGTATCTCTTATAGTAGCATCTGGGCTTAGAGCCCACAACCCTACAACGCAATCGAGCCCTGCACTGGCACTGCCAGGGAGGCGGGGCTGGTGCCAGGGTCTGACTGCACAGTAAATAGACCCTTGTGTCAAAATCAAATAGGCCCTCACCAGCGAATCATATCGATTAAAGAGTGACCTCTGTTTGCAGATAGGGCCGTTCTGAACTGGAATGCTTGTGGTAACATCGGGGAGATCAACTGCACACCCGGGCCCAGCAGACGATAAAACAGGCCCACGCCCTGCAAAAACCGGCCACGCACCGAGCTGTCAGAGCAGCCCTTCTGGCGCTGCCAGGGTGCCCAACAGGCCAGTCCGACCCGAGCTGCTGCACATATGGTGCCGATTGCGCAGAAGGGGCGGCCGGGGTGGCAATGAAGAGAGGTGGGCAGAGGCGTAGGTACTGGATGCAGGTGCGAGGGCATCTCTGCAGGGGACACCTTGGCAGGCCATTTCCAATTTATTTCTGTATATGTGGCCGCTTTTCACCGCCACCTAATTAGACGTCACGGAACCTCTTTGCCTTATTTATATACGTTACCACTCAAAGTTTTCCAGCTGATGTCCATTTGCATGTGATGACACCTCTGCACTGTGCATATAGCGCCTTGAAGTTCGAGCGGTCAGTGGTTAAGCGCAGAGATGGGATCGGTTCAAGCGGACGTTTCTTCTAAATTCGGGGAACTCGAATGCTATGTTCACTCAATCCAGCACTCACTTAAAACTTATTAATCTCCTTGCAGGGAGCTGGCATGAACGCACACATAACCCACGACATAGGGTAACAGGTCGTAGGGGGATTTAAATGTAACTCGTAATCATTTAGCCTGGATCACAATAACAACAGACTGCAATAAATAAAGGTGTTCGACAGCGCTGCAGTTCCAAGATGCGCCACCAGGTGCCGCGCCTGCCCAACAGAGGCGCCTCACGTGACAGCTGCTACCTCCGCACTCCTGAGCAGAAGCAATTACCAGCAGCCTCGCTCTACTCCCGCCTGTCTTGGAGCTCGTAGCAGCAAATGTGCACAGGCCGCGAAGCCTGCTCGAAACTGTCCGCGAACCTTCATTATGGATACAGCACCCATGCTGAGATGTGCCGGTACTGTCCGGATAAATATTAAGCACCCATGCTGAGAAGGGCCGGCACTGTCCCATTATAGGTAAAGCATCTATGCTGAGAAGTGCCATCACTGTCCTATTATAGGTAAAGCATACATCCTGAGAAGTGCCCATACTGTCCCTTTACAGGCACAGCATCCATGCTAAGAAGCGCTGGCACTGTCCTGATAAACATTTAGCATCCATGCTGAGAAGTGCCAGCACAGTCCTGACAAAAGATTTAGCATCCAAGCTGAGAAGTGCCGGCACTGTCCCGTCAAAAGGACAGGATCCCCTGTGAGAAGTGCTTGTGCTGCCCATTGTAAGTACAGCATTCTCGCTGAGAAGAACCAGCACTGTCCCATTAAAAGTACAACATCCATGTTGAGAAGTGCCTGTGCTGCCCATTATTACTATAATAGTCTTGCTGGGAAGTGCTAACCCTATCCTGTCTCCTTATAGGTCTAGCACCCAGACTGAAAAGTGCCAACCCTAAATTGTCATGTTATAGGTATAGTACCCATGTGGGGAAGTGCTGATACTGTCCTATTAAAAGCAGACCATGCATGCTGAGAAGAGCTGATACTGTCCTAATAAAAGTATACCTTCCATGCTGAGAAATGTTGATACTGTCCTAATAAAAGTAAACCATCCATGCTGAGAAGTGTCAATACTGTCCTAATAAAAGTATACCATCCATGCTGGGAAGTGCTAACCCTATCCTGTCTCCTTATAGGTCTAGCACCCAGACTGAAAAGTGCCAACCCTAAATTGTCATGTTGTAGGTATAGTGCCCATGTGGAGAAGCGCTGATACTGTCCTATTAAAAGCAGACCATCCATGCTGAGAAGTGATGATACTGTCCTATTAAAAGCAGACCATGCATGCTGAGAAGAGCTGATACTGTCCTAATAAAAGTATACCTTCCATGCTGAGAAGTGTTGATACTGTCCTAATAAAAGTAAACCATCCATGCTGAGAAGTGTCAATACTGTCCTAATAAAAGTATACCATCCATGCTGAGAAGTGCTGATGCTGTCCCATTATAGGTATACCATCCATGCTGGGAAGTGCTGACACTGTCCCGTTATAGGTATAGTACCCTTGCTGAGAAGTGCTGATACTGTCCTATTAAAAGCATGGCAGACTTGCTGAAAAGTGTTGATACTGTCCCATTAAAAGTATACTATCCATGCTGGGAAGTGCTGATCCTGTCCCATTAAAAGTACACCATCCATGCTGGGAAGTGCTGACACTGTCCCATTATAGGTATAGTACCCTTGCTAAGAAGTGCTGATACTGTCCTATTAAAAGTATGGCAGGCTTGCTGAAAAGTGTTGATACTGTCCTAATAAAAGCATACCATCCATGCTGAGAAGAGCTGAAACTGCCCTATTATAAGTATACCATCCATGCTGAAAAGTGTTGATACTGTCCTAATAAAAGTATACCATCCATGCTGAGAAGTGTTGATACTGTCCTAATAAAAGTATACCATAGATGCTGAGAAGTGTTGATACTGTCCTAATAAAAGTATACCATCCATGTTGAGAAGTATTGATACTGTCCTAATAACAGTATACCATCCATGCTGAGAAGTGTTGATACTGTCCTAATAAAAGTATACCATCCATGCTGGGAAGTGCTGATCCTGTCCCATTATAGGTATAGTACCCTTGCTAAGAAGTGCTGATACTGTCCTATTAAAAATATGGCAGACTTGCTGAAAAGTGTTGATACTGTCCTAATAAAAGTATACCATTCATGCTGAGAAGTGTTGACACTGTCCTAATAAAAGTATACCATCCATGCTGAGTAGTGTTGATACTGTCCTAATAAAAGTATACCATCCATGCTGGGAAGTGTTGATACTGTCCCATTAAAAGTATACCACCCATGCTGGGAAGTGTTGATACTGTCCTAATAAAAGTATACCATCCATGCTGAGAAGTGTTGATACTGTCCCATTAAAAGTATACCATCCATGCTGAGAAGTGTTGATACTGTCCTAATAAAAGTATACCATCCATGCTGAGAAGTGTTGATACTGTCCCATTAAAAGTATACCATCCATGCTGAGAAGTGTTGATACTGTCCCATTAAAAGTATACCATCCATGCAGGGAAGTGTTGATACTGTCCTAATAAAAGTATACCATCCATGCTGAGAAGTATTGATACTGTCCCATTAAAAGTATACCATCCATGCTGAGAAGTGTTGATACTGTCCCATTAAAAGTATACCATCCATGCTGGGAAGTGTTGATACTGTCCTAACAAAAGTATACCATCCATGCTGAGAAGTGTTGATACTGTCCTAATAAAAGTATACCATCCACGCTGAGAAGTGTTGATACTGTCCTAATAAAAGTATACCATCCATGCTGAGAAGTGTTGATACTGTCCCATTAAAAGTATACCATCCATGCTGGGAAGTGTTGATACTGTCCTAATAAAAGTATACCTTCCACGCTGAGAAGTGTTGATACTGTCCTAATAAAAGTATACCATCCAGGCTGAGAAGTTTTGATACTGTCCTAATAAAAGTATACCATCCATGCTGAGAAGTGTTAATACTGTCCCATTAAAAGTATACCATCCATGCTGGGAAGTGTTGATACTGTCCCATTAAAAGTATACCATCCATGCTGAGAAGTGTTGATACTGTCCTAATAAAAGTATACCATCCATGCTGAGAAGTGTTGATACTGTCCTAATAAAAGTATACCATCCATGCTGAGAAGTGTTGATACTGTCCTAATAAAAGTATACCATCCATACTGGGGAAGTGTTGATACTCTCCTAATAAAAGTATACCATCCATGCTGAGAAGTGTTGATACTGTCCTAATAAAAGTATATCATCCATGCTGGGAAGTGCTGACACTGTCCCATTATAGGTATAGTACCCTTGCTGAGAAGTGCTGATCCTGCCCTATTTAAAGCATGGCAGACTTGCTGAAAAGTGTGGACACTGTCCTAATAAAGCATACCATCGATGCTCAGAAGAGCTGATACTGCCCTATTAAAAGTATGGCAGACTTGCTGAGATATGCGGGCCCGGCTCTGGTAAGTGCATGGCAGCTCTGCTAAGAAGTGCTGATACTGCCATGTTATAGGAACAGCATCCATCAAAAGACGTTTTCCTTCTGTCCCATTTGCAACGAGGATGTCACAGACACCCGAGCAGGAAGCCGCCCTCAGACATGATGTGCATTGAAGTCGCCGGTAAAGCGCTGTAAAATATTGAGCATTTTCAGTGCGAGGAAACCTGATTACTTCAGACCATCAATCACCGTCCGCCCCCCTGAGCGACCCTCCTCGCGCAGGACGTGACATCTGATGAACATTACACGCCACGCGCTGACCTGGTGCGTGCTGGGGCGTGCGATCCAGGGGGCTCTCGGAGCATTTAATCGATAGTTCGAGACCCTGGCAGGTCTGCTGCCCCCGTTTGATCTCATCTGATGTTGCATTAAGTGGTACACGCCTGTGGGTGAAGGGTGATGCTGGCCGCATCTGTCCGCCATCAGCACCACACAGGCGTGGATTCATCCAGCAGCGCCAACGCCAGAAAACTGTCAGCTAGGACCCTGGCAGCTTACAGGGTGAACCCGCCAGCTGCTCTGGGGAGGGTACACAGTGCCCACTCCTAGCGGTGGCTCCCTGGCGCATCTGGGTGGACTCCTCAGAGCATGCATATTGGCTGTCTGTAGAACACTTCTATGGGTGGGCTGTGTTGTATCTGGGTGGACTACTCAGGGCATACACACTGGCTGTTTGTAGAACACTTCTATGGGTGGGCTGTGTTGTATCTGGGTGGACTCCTTGGGGAATACACTCTGGCTGTTTGTAGAACAACACTTCAATGGGGTGGTCTGCGGGTCATCTGGGTGGACTCCTCATGGAATACACTCTGGCTGTTTGTAGAACAACACTTCTATGGGGTGGTCTATGCCGCTCTTGGGTGGACCCCTTAGAGCATCCTACATTGATGTTTGTATCACAGTAGCTCACCTGAAGCTCCTTGGTGGTCCTCTCAGAGCAAACACTATGTCTGTTTGTATGATGCTCACTCTGATGGGGTGGCCTCTGTTACATCTGGGTGGACCCCTCAGAGCATACTCCATGGATGTTTGTATAGTAGTAGCTCATCTGCCGCTCCTGTGGTGGTCCCCTCAGAGCATACACTATGTCAGTTTGTATGATGACCCAGTCCTATGGGGTGGCCTGTGTGGCATCTAGGTGGACTCTGCAGAACATAAACACTGGAGGTTTGTAGAACACCCATTCCTCTTGAGTGGTTTCCGCTGCCCTTGGGTGGACTCCACAAAGCATAGTCCATGGATGTTATTGTGATATTTGCTCATCTGCTTGCCATTGATGTTATTATAATAGTAGCTCATCTGTCGATCCTAGGTGGTCCTCTCAGAGCAGACAGTATGTCAGTTTGTATGATGCCCACTCCTAAGGGGTGTTTTCTGTTGCATGTAAGTCGACGCCTCACAGCATACTCCATGAATGCTTGTATAATAGTAGCTCGTCTAATGGTTTGTCCCGGCTACTCCTGGGTGGACTCCTTGTTGCACATACCATGTCTGGTTCTATAATGGTTGAACAATGCTACCCATGGTGAGACTCCTTATTGTGCATACTATGTTTGGTTTCTATAACAGTTGGTTTCTGCTACACCTGGATAAACTCCTTGTTGCACACACTATATCTGGTTCTATAACGGCTGTTCCCTGTAACTCCTGGTTGGACTCCTCGTTGCACATACTGTGTGTGGTTCTATAATGGTTTATCCCTACTACTTCTGAGTGGACTCTATCTTGCACATACCATGTTTGGTTCGATAATGGTTGGCCCCTGCTGACCCTGGGTGGACTCCTTGTTACACATACAATGTCTGGTTCTATAATGGTTGGTCCCTGCTACTCCTGGGTGGACTAATCGTTGCACATACAATGTCTGGTTCTATAATGGTTGGTCCCTGCTACTCCTGGGTGAACTCCACAATACGCATTCTATGCCTGGTTCTATAATAGTTGGCCCCTGCTACTCCTGGGTGGACTAATCATTGCACATACTGTGTGTGGTTCTATAATGGTTTATTAAACAAAAAGAACAAACGGCAAACCAGGGTCAAGCACTTCCAGTCCATGTATAATAGCAATTCGTGTGGTGGTGCAAACTCTTCCCACACCCGCCGTCCAAGGGTGTTATATAGAAGCCAAAAACAGAATAATTGGAAGGTGCACTCGTTTCAGAGTCAATGAAGTGAAGTGAGTCGCTTATTCCGTACAAAAAGTCCTTTTATTCAGCAAATTGTTCAAAACTGGCACACAGCCAACGCGTTTCGTTCCCAATTCTTTGCCAGTGGGAACTTCGTCAGGGCTCCTAAGTACTACTCCACATCGCTCAAGATATTCCTTCTCACCAAATATAAGTGAGTGGCCAAGTCTATATAAATCATTTGATTGGGATTGTTCAGCCTGAGAGAGCTCTACATTTGCTCTACACAATTGAGGCCAATTGTGGACCGACTACTTAGGAGCCCTGACGAAGTTCCCACTGGCAAAGAATTGGGAACGAAACGCGTTGGCTGTGTGCCAGTTTTGAACAATTTGTTGAATAAAAGGACTTTTTGTACGGAATAAGCGACTCACTTCACTTCACTGACTCTGAAACGAGTGCACCTTCCAATTATTCAGTTTTTGGCTTCTATAATGGTTGGTCCCTGCTACTCCTGGGTGGACTCCACAATACGCATTCTATGCCTGGTTCTATAATAGTTGGCCCCTGCTACTCTTGGGTGGACTAATCGTTGCACATACTGTGTGTGGTTCTATAATGGTTTATCCCTGCTGCTCCTGGGTGGACCCCTCATTGCACATACATGTTTGGTTCTATAATGGTTTATCCCGGCTACTCCTGGGTGGACTCCTCGTTGCACATACCATGTTTGGTTCTATAATGGTTGGTCCCTGCTACTCCTGGGTGGACTCCACGCTGCACATTCTATGTCTGGTTCTACAATGGTTGTCCCCTGCTGCTCCTGGGTGGACACCACGCTGCACATTCTATGTCTGGTTCTATAATGGTCGGTTCTTGCTGCCCCTGGTTGGACTCCTCATTGCACATACCATATCTGGTTCTATAATGCCCATTTACCTGTTCCTGCTACTCCTGGGTGGACTCCTTGTTGCACATACTATATCTGGTTTTATAATGGCTAGTCCCTGCTACTCCTGGGTGGAGAGCTTGTTGCACATTCTATGCCTGGTTCTATAATGGTTGGCCCCTGCTGCTCCTGGGTGGACTCCATACTGCACTTTTTATTTTGGGTTCTATAATGGTCGGTTCTTGCTGCTCCTGGTTGGACTCCTCATTGCACATACCATGTCTGGTTCTATAATGCCCATTTACATGTTCCTCCTACTCCCTGGTGGACTCCAGGCTGCACATTCTATGTCTGGCTCTATAATGGCTGGTTCCTGCTGCTCCTGGGTGGACTCCTCATTGCACATACCATATCTGGTTCTATAATGCCCATTCACATGTTCCTGCTACTCCTGGGTGGACTCCTCATTGCACATACCATATCGGGTTCTATAATGCCCATTCACATGTTCCTGCTACTCTTGGGCGGACTCCTTGCTGCAGATACTATGTCTCATTCTAAAATGTCCACACCTGGTTGATGAGCCCTAATCAGGGTGAATCCAGTTTGTGGTCTGGTTCAGGGAGGACCTGGTCTGGCAGTTCGGGTTGGGCTGTTACCACTGGAGCGGGGTCAAGATTTATTTGCATATGGCTGGGTCCAAAAGTGAGGCGGCATGGTGTGTTACTCCTAAAGGGGGAAACAGCCTCTCACTTCGTAGCAAGAAGCTGAATGTGAGAAACTGGGTGCTTGTTGCAGTACCCCACCACGTTTGCCTGGATTCTGATACAGCTTTGACTGAGGTATATTGGGTCTAGCTGCCAGGTTCCCAGTACCAGTGTTCTTTCCCTAAAGCTGGACCACAATTGGTACAACTTCAGAAACACCTGTAAGTCCATATTTCATGGTACCCCTGGCACCTAGGGCATTGGCACTGAAGAGGGCCCACTAGGGCTGCAGCACAAATTGTGCCACCCCTAGGGACCCCTCACCAAGACCATGCAAACCGCCATTACATACTGTGCGTCATGGGACAGAGAAAACTGAAGATTCGCTATGGTACACAGCCCTGTGTGCCATGTCCCATACACTGCATGATGCATAGGTAAGTTACCCCTAATGCAGGCCTTAAAACCCTAAGGCAGGGTGCACTATATCCCTTGTGTGGACATATCTGAATGAGCAGATATGACCCTGCAATATCTGAGCCATTCTTGGGTATTGTAAGTGCCCGTGGAAGTCATAGAGAGTACATGGGCTGGATTCTTGTAATTACGAGTTTCCTAGATCCATGATGGCTACACAGTACCCTAAGATGTTTGGTACCAAACATCTTGTCTTAATAAATCCTCACTGATGCCAGTGTTGGATTTATAAATACATGCACACAGGAGACCCTTTAGAGGTTCCCCTGAAAACCTATTTAGAACTGTAATGGTTTCTGACTAGTCTTAGCCAGACTGCCACCATCAGACATGTGTCAGACTTCATGGGGTGAGGGCCAGTGCTCTAAGACGCCAGAAACAAAGCCTTCTCTGGGCAGGAGTGCTTAACACCTCTCCAGGACAGGATGGCCTTCCAAGGCGGGAAGGTTCAAAGGCGATGCCGCCTTTGAAATGCAACCCAGGCAGCTACAGCTAGTGGAGGATGCCAACTTCCTTTCCTGCTCCACATTTGGTGGGAGGAAAGATGGGAAACTTAGGGAAATTCAAAGGTGGGTCTCCATTCAGCCAGCACCCCCCCTAAGGTGGGGTAGGCAATGCAGACTCCACTTTTCATTTCCCTTCATCTTGGTTTGAGGGGTAACTAGCCAATTAGGGTCAGAGTAGTGCCCCTTCCCAGAGGAATTGTTCACTTACAGGGTGTAGACACCCTAAGGGTAGGTAGCCCATTGGCTACTCCCTGTACCCCCCATAAACACCCCTAAATTTAGTATTTAGGTGGCATCCCTGGACCCTGAACTCAGATCTGTTGGACACAGAGAATAAATAAACAAAGAAGAGCTGCTGACCCCTTGACTGAAGTCCTGTTGCAGAAAATTGGCGCCAAACCCTGCCTGCTACCATAACGACTCGACAATTGTGGTGTGCTATCTCATCCTGCAACTGTGAGGCTTTTAAGAACCCTGAAGCTTTTCCAGCCTTCTACAAGTCACCAAAAACCCCCTTGGATTGGAGGTACCGCTCCCCTGCAGCCCACAGACACCGAACTGCAGAATAGGGTTTTACCAACTTGCTGCACCCCAGCATTTGCAATGCAGCACACGAACCAATAGTGGTACACCAGCTTCGGTGGGTCAGATATCTCTCTCCACCAAGTTTGAAGACACCAGGACCTATTGAAGCCGTGCTTCACCAATACCCAGGGTACCAGACCCTCTCCAGCATTCACCAAGACGAAGAGTCCAATCTGGACTCCAATTGGCCAGGAAGCAAGCACCCATCTAGGGAACATTGAAACCTCACATATCCACTTCATGGGTGGTCCAGCTGTCCCGATATCACCTCTCCAAGCTGCCTGCGTGTTACCCTGCTGACTTATCTACTCTGCACTCAGTCTGGCCGGCCTGGGTACCGATAAACCAGTTGTGCCCCTTTGATCCTGAGTCCCTTGCAACCTGCTCCCTTGAGTGGGACCCCATGGACACATCTTTAAGTCCTCTTGTGCAGTGTGTTTTTAGGTGACCCCCTTCTTTGTAGCACACCAGCTTCCAATGACCCCACCATGCTCCTGAGAATCCAATGATGGAAAATTGGGCCTGGCCTTGCTACTTACTTGAAATCCAACTGTATATGAATTTTTATGCATTTTCTTGTTTTTTTCCCCCTTTGATTCAATGTTAGGTAATTGCTCACAAAAATTAATTCATTTTGTGAACTTTGAAAATTCATATCCTAAAATATAGTTACTGTAGAATGAAGTTCTTGGTCTGAAAAGTTATGTAAACATCTTTGATATTTTTTTAATTTGGTCTCGGGTTTATTCATGAATGTGTGTCTCATTTATTGTCTCTGTGAGTACAAAAAGTACTTAGCACTGTCCTCTGATAAGCCTAACAGCTCGCCCACTCTTGCCTCAGTATACCAACCTGGTTCTCACTGGACTATGCACACTGTACTTCATTTAGTGCACTTTAGAGAGAGCCAGCGCCCTACACTGAAGACCTAGCTTTTCAATTAACCAAACTACCCCAGGTAAGGCTAATCAGACACACCTGTTTAGCACCAGGATACCCATGCAGATGATAGTGCACTTTACAAATACAGATAACATAACGTAATGCAACGTAATGTTGAACAGCGTACCGTAACGTAACATAAGATAACGCAATGTAACATAACATGATATTCACATGTGTTGGTTCATGCTGCTCCTGCTGGATCCCTCATTGCACGCACTTTGTCTGGTGGTTCTGTGATGCCATTCACATGAGCTGGTCCCTGCTGCTCCTGACCGGACTATGTCTGATTGTATAATACCCCTTCCTGTGAGTGCTCCTCTGTTGATCCTGGGTAGACCCATCAGGCGATGCACTATGTCTGATTGTATAATCCCCCTTCCTGTGAGTGCTCCTCTGTTGATCCTGGGTAGACCCATCAGGCTAATCCCCCTTCCTGTGAGTGCTCTTCTGTTGATCCTGGGTAGACCCATCAGGTGATGCACTATGTCTGATTGTATAATCCCCCTTCCTGTGAGTGCTCCTCTGTTGATCCTGGGTAGACCCATCAGGCGATGCACTATGTCTGATTGTATAATCCCCCTTCCTGTGAGAGCTCCTCTGTTGATCCTGGGTAGACCCATCAGGCGATGCACTATGTCTGATTGTATAATCCCCCTTCCTGTGAGAGCTCCTCTGTTGATCCTGGGTAGACCCATTAGGTGATGCACTATGTCTGATTGAATAATACCCCTTCCTGTGAGTGCTCCTCTGTTGATCCTTGGTAGACCCTTCAGGCGATGCATTATGTCTGATTGTATAATCCCCCTTCCCATGAGTGCTCCTCAGTTGATCCTGGGTAGACCCATCAGGCGATGCACTATGTCTGATTGTATAATCCCCCTTCCTGTGAATGCTCCTCTTTTGATCCTGGGTCGACCCATCAGGCGATACACTATGTCTGATTGATAAATACCCCTTCCTGTGAGTGCTCCTCTGTTGATCCTGGGTAGACCCTTCAGGCGATGCACTATGTCTGATTGTATAATCCCCCTTCCTGTGAGTGCTCCTCTTTTTTTTTTGTTGAATCTTTTTATTGAACAGGTAAAAGGTCATGTCATACAAACTATCATTTCCCTTAGCAAGGTACAGTATCTGTCACAGGTTATAACAACTTTCTTTATATTGACTCTATCTATTATGCTGTCACATTTCTTGGACTGCAAAGCATTAATTGTTCATCTAGGGAGTGGGCTTATGGGGGCTCACATACATTTCCCCGATATACATTCCATTTAGTCCAGAGCTGTATCCATTTTCAGGGGCAGCCACGGGCCACATAGACCGTTTTCTCCCTTGCCATACACCAGTCCATGTCCTTTTTCCAGGTGTTAATCTTTGGTGGCATTGTCGCTCCCCAGTGCACAGCTATATTCCACTTAGCGACCATCGGCCCCTGAGCCTACCCTTTGTATTCAGGTCCGTGGGCTCCCAGACATTCAGGAGACATTGTTTCACCTCAGGTCGTAGCTGGACCCCCCCGATCTGACTCATGCACTTGTGTACTTTTTCCGAGTAAGTTTGAACTAGCGGACACTCCCAGAGCGTATGCAAGAAGGTCCCCTCCTGGCCACATTTTCTCCTGCACATACCGTCTGTACTCCTACCGATTTGTGCTAACTGTCGTTCAGAGAAATAAACTTTTTGAAGAATTTTCAATTGGACCAGCCGTAACCTTGCCGAGATGGCCACCTTCTTTGGGGAGGACAAGGCCTCTTGCCATTCCTCATCATCTATTTCTAGTCCGTCCCTCCCCCATTTCTCCCTCAATGCTAGCAGGGGGTCTGGGGTGGGGTGTATTAGCTTTTTGTATGTAAGGGATATACTCCTTTCAGGTAGGTGTCCGTCTAAGAGTCTGTCCTCGAGAGGGGAAGACTTTGGCAATGCTGACCCCTGTGGGATGTTGGCCTGTAGGGAGTGTCTGACTTGTGCGTACCTGAAGTATTCCGAGTCTGCCATCTCGTGTGTCTGCTGTAGCGACACAAATGACACAATTCCATTTTTCCCCCAGAGATCCCCTATACGGGAGATCCCAATAAGATCCCATTTGTCGAACCCTTTTGTCCTCCCCAGTGTGCCCAGTCGCTCCGAGTCCCAGAGTGGCGTTGCCAGTGTGAGTCTGTTAGCCCACCCCAGGTTACGGTTGACAACATGCCAAAGATGTACTGTGTCTGGTAGTTCCTGTGAGGGAGTACCTATTCGGTTTAGAGTACAATGCCCCGGCAAAGTCTCCACCCGAGAGAAGCCACCTGTCCATACTGTAGGCTGGGTCACCCCCATTGCTGTATCTACACTGGTTTACGGCTGAGAGGTGCGCTGCCCAGTAGTACTTTCTGATGTCGGGGAGGGCGATACCTCAGTCATACCATCTCAATGTTAGTTTTTGGATGGCTATTCGGGGTTTCCCATCCCACAGTATGTCCCTTTGTGTGGTTTTAATGGCAGCAAAGTACTTGTGTGGGACTGGGTCAGGGTAGTTCTGGAGAGCATAAAGGAAACGGGGCAGGGCCATCATTTTAAAGAGCGCAGCTCTTCCCAACAGGGACAGGGGGAGTGTTTTCCATGTGTCAGTGTCGCGCCGGAGTCTCTGCAAAGGTGGGAGGAGGTTCCGCTCGTAGCGGGCCGTAGTGTCAGTGGTGATAAATACACCCAAGTATTTAAATCCTTCTTTGGCCACCTGGATAGGACAGTCGGCTGGCAGGCACGGGGGGTCCCCGTGTATGACATACATTAACGATTTACTCCAGTTAATTTTGTACCCGGAGCTCCTCCCGAAACTGGTGAAGATGTCAAACACCACTCTTAAGGACTTCCGGGGGGAGGCTAGGTAGAGGAGGATATCGTCCGCGTATAAGGAGATCCGGTCCTCCCACCCCTCAGCCCATTTCAGTCCCCGGATCGACGCGTCCCCTCGTATCCAGGCCGCCAGCGGCTCCAGGGAGAGTGCAAAAAGCAGCGGTGACAGCGGACATCCCTGCCTTGTTCCCCTTCCAAGTGTGAATGCCTCCGAGATTTTATTATTAACCACTACTTGCGCCAGGGGCTCAGCGTAGAGGAGCTGTACCCATCCGACAAAATTAGGGCCAAAACCCATCCTTTTGAGCACTGCCGTGAGGTATGCCCATTCCAATGTGTCGAACACCATGGTGGCGTCCAAAGAGACCACCATCGTGTCTTCTTGTATTGTGGAGCTGCGTCGCAGTACTCCGTGCAGACGTCTCAAGTTGAGGGCAGTGTTATGGTGTGGCATAAAGCCCGATTGATCTGGGTGTACCAGCTTGGCTATTATTGGGCGGAGTCTGTTGGCCAGCAACTTTGCAAGTATTTTGGGTTCTGCATTAAGCAGGGAGATAGGTCTGTAGGAGGCACAACTGTCTTTAGGCTTTCCTTCTTTAGGTATGGCCACCAGTATGTCCATACGTTGGTCTCTTGGCAACAGCCCTCGTCTTCTACTGTCTTCGTATATACTTTTAAGGTAGGGTGCCATTTTGTCCGGTTTAAGTTTGTATAGCTCTATGGGTAAACCATTAGGGCCTGACGCCTTACCATGGCGGAGGTCACGAATTGCCCTAGCCACCTCATCACTCGTGAGCGCATTGTCCAATGTCTCCCGATCCAAGTCCGAGAGGGTTGGCAGTTGTATGTTTGACAGTAGATCGGCGGAGTTTTCCTCTGAGAGTTCCGATCCCCTCTTGTACACCCCTTGGAAGTGCGTTGCGAATTCTCTAACAATATCGTGGAGCTCAGTGAGATCCTTCCCCGTACTAGTTTTTAGCTCTGGCACCACTCTTCGCGCCCTCTCTTTTTTATCTAACCAGGCTATCATTTTGCCAGCTTTGTCTCCATGGTCATATCTCCATCTGTCCCTGTCCCTAGCAAAGGACTTTGCAGCGTCAGTGGCCAAGGCCTTGTATTCAGCTACTTTTATTTGCAATCGGTGGATGGCAGCATGATCTGCACCCTCCCCTGCCTCCTCCTCAAGGCGAGTAATGTCTTGTTCAATAGTGACCATTTGTTTCCCTTTCTCTTTACGCATCCCCGCTATTACTGAGAGGGCTTGTCCCCGTTATACCGTTTTAAATGCTTCCCACAGTGTAGTTGGGGAGTCAACCGTACCCTCATTTTCCGAGAAGTATTGGTCTATGGCCCGCGTGAGGGTGGCTTTGAGTTCTTGATTTTGGAGGTACCAGAGATTTATCGGAGCGACACATCCCACCCTCCTCTCCCCAAACGTTAGGTGGACCCATTGAGAGGAGTGGTCTGAGATGCCGCGCGCCAAATGTTTAATTTCCTGGGTGTTCACACTCTGGTGCAGGTGCATAAGGATGTAATCTATTCTGGAGAGGGTTTTATGTGCCCCCGAAAGGAACGTATATTCCCGTAGAGTGGGGTGTCTCTGTCTCCAGAGTTCTGCGAGGCCGAACTCCTCAAGGAAGTTAGGGAGCCAATTATGGCTGGCACTGATGTCCCTCGATGGGAGCCGGTTGAACGCTCCTGAGACGACCGAGTTGAAGTCTGCCCCAATTATAAGTACCCCCTCTGGTAGGGAGAGCAGGAGAGTACCAAGGTCCTTGTAGGACTGTGTTTGGAGACCTGGGGGGATATAAACTGCTAGCAGAATCAGCGTTTGTCCTTCCCATTGCCCTGACACGGCTGTGAAGCGTCCTAGTGGATCCGCCCATGTGCGCTGGATACTGAATGGGAAAATGCGTTTGAGCATGATACCCACTCCTCTGGATCCTGACGTAAACCCGGAGTGCGCCACCATTGTGTATCCCCATCTGTTTAGTACTTTACAGGTATTACCAATCAGATGCGTCTCCTGGAGCAGCACGGCGTCCGGGAGATATTGCTTGAGGTATTGGAGTACTATACTCCGTTTCACCTTGTCCCCCAACCCATTAACGTTCCAACTCAAGAGTTTCAAACTTTTATCCCAATGCATCTCGGGTGTGACACTGGCTTTCCCTGTACAACCTGCGACCCTTGCGGTTCCATTGATTTGTTATACTATGTATTCTGCATGACCAATGAACAACCCTCCCAGTTCCCCCCTCCCCAAACAACCCTCTCCCGCTCCCGCCCCTCCCTGCTACCCTGCCGCGAAGGTCTAAAACTACCCACATTCCCAACTAGCAGAGTGCCTATCGCCCCGCGAACTGGTCAACTATGACGTGAGGAAGTGGGCTAGAACCAACTCCGGCCGCCCAGAGCTCCCCCCCCCTCCTGTAAATGCGATTATCCCCAGGTACTTGAGCTCCCAGGGTAGGGACACCCCCATCATATATCACTGGTATCACCATCACTTTCCCTGTGAGGCCTCCGCCCCACCCTCAGCGAAGCAGAAACAGTCCGCCCGCCCGGTGCACCCCACGCACCGCCAGCGGCGAATGCGGGGATGGAACGAACCCCCCCCCAGGGAGAAAGACCGTCGCGCCCACCCATCCCCACCCCAAAGGATCAATAACAATGTGTACATTACGAAATTCAGGTATTGTCCATCTGATTCCGGGTCAAGACCTCCGGTTCCGTCTGTCTCTCAGCGCTGTGTGCAACCCGGGGCTGCTCGACCTCGATCTCCAGGAGCGAGTGCCACCTCTTTCTGCGTCGGTCCTCCCGCCCGTCGCCCCCGACTCGCGAGTCTGGGGGCTTCTCCGACCGCCTCTCGCTCCGGAGGCCTTCTGCTGCGGCGATTGCCCATCTAGCCAGTCCTGCGCCTCTGTTGGTGTGGAAAAAAAGAGCGTCTTTCCGTCCATTATTACTCTGAGTTTCGCTGGGAAGAACATCATGTACTTCATCCCAGGCTTCCGTAGGATTGCCTTCACCCCTTCAAATGAGCGTCGCTCCTGCTGGACCTTGAGTGTGAAGTCCGGAAAGAAACGGATAGTAGCATTTTCATAGTGCAGGTCTCCCTGGGCCCGGGCCGCCTGTGAAATTGCGTTGCGGTCTCTATAGTTGAGGATCTTGGCGATAATGGTCCTGGGAGGTGCCCCCGGCTTGGGTCTGGGGATCAGCGCCCGGTGCGCCCTCTCGATAATGAAGAGTGAGGAGAGCCGCTTTGGTTTGAGGTGGTTGAGGATGAGATCCTCCAGGAAGAGGTCCACGCTCGGCCCTTCCAGGCCCTCAGGGACCCCGACCACTCTGACGTTACTCCGACGGGCCCGCCCTTCCTGATCCTCGAACCTTAGGGCCATTTGGCAGTGCTGTTGTGTGAGGTTGTTGACTCGCTCCTCAAGTTCTTTTGTTGAGGTCTGGAGTTCCAGCACGTTGGCTTTGTTTGTTTTAACCTTGTCCACAGTTTTGTTCATGTCCGCTCGCATCAAGTTCATTTCGATGGACATTTTATCCAGTTTGGTTTCAAGGGTAGTCCCCAGACCCTTGATCGCCACCATTCTCCCTCGCTAGGTTGATCTCCATGTGCCTCGCGGCGCTGGTTTTGGGACTGCGTATTTGTCCAGTTTATTCGATTGTACCGATGCAGCATGTTTGGGCTTCATGTTGCTGCTCCACCCCTTGGGTCTCACCCCGTTGGGTTGATGACTGTGTGGGCCGACTGAGCGCCCCCCGGGGTTGTCTGGTTGCACTTACTCGGTGGAATTTCCGGTCGGCGGGATGGTCCGGGATGTTCGGAGGCGCACGCCCCCTCCTTGCCTTTAGACCCACCGATGGGGACCCACCACTGCCGGTCCGCCGCTCCTCCGTCCACCAAAGGATTATACACCGCCCGTTCTCGCCAGTATCCATCTCAGCCCGTGCTCAAGGAGCCCGGCGCCTCCGCAATCCTCTGTCGGCGTCTTGTTCCCTAACTCAGGGGAGGAAGGGCGCCCCTAGCCCTCCGGTTCCGCCAACGCGGGTCTTCCCTCGCAGTCGCACCCCGGCGGTGTGGTCCGGGCTAGTGTGCCAGAGCTTAGCCTCCGCTCCCAGAGGTTGTTAAAGTAGGCGGTGGGGCCCCTATTTGTGCTCCATGTACTTGCTGTCTGTAATGATTTGAGTGCAGTCTGGGTGTCAGGCCCACGGGTTCTCAAGCAATCTTGCCCCCTATTGCTCCTTCCAGACGCGCTTCCTGGAGGTTAGGGGGAGGCAAGGCTCCCAGCAAATCTACCTGGTTCTCTCCCCACGTGGGCCCCACAGCTCCGTCCCGGCTTCCAACAATGCAGTCACCTCAGGGGATGTAGGCCGCCGCCCCCTCGAGCCACCACAGGCCGCGGGCGTGCATCGGTCGCGGGCTCCGCGCTTTGCCCGCAGGAGCGTGTGGGCCGCGCCCGGCTGCCGCGCCGCTGCACGTTTCTCGGCAGTTTCTTTGCTGTTACCTCTGCTTCCACGGCAGCGCCGCCAGTGTCGCGAGTCCTGCCGCTTTCCCCCACCACGATCGGAGGGCTTGGGGATGATCAGCGAGTCTCCAGGGGGGGGACCACGCGCCGCTCTCACCAGCGGCCGTCCCCGCCTTCTCCAGCAGCGCGCCTCTTCGCTGGACATCCGTTTTCAGCCGTGATTTCGGCTCTCTTGTCCCACCGGGTTGTGACGATTAATGGGGCACCCTGGGGCTCGTCCTGGTGGATATATTGTGGAGGTATGAAGGGGTCAGGGCCTCGGCTCCGGCAGAGCTCGCCTCTCAAGCAGCCATCTTGGTTGGCACCAGGCCACGCTCCCGAGTGCTCCTCTGTTGATCCTGGGTAGACCCATCAGGCGATGCACTATGTCTGATTCTATAATACCCCTTCCTGTGAGTGCTCCTCTGTTGATCCTGGGTAGACCCTTCAGGTGATGCACTATGCCTGATTGTATAATCCCCCTTCCCGTGAGTGCTCCTCTGTTGATCCTGGGTAGACCCATCAGGCGATGCACTATGTCTGATTGTATAATACCCCTTCCCGTGAGTGCTCCTCTGTTGATCCTGGGTAGACCCATCAGGCGATGCACTATGTCTGATTGTATAATACCCCTTCCCGTGAGTGCTCCTTTGTTGATCCTGGGTAGACCCATCAGGCGATGCACTATGTCTGATTGTATAATACCCCTTCCTGTGAGTGCTCCTCTGTTGATCCTGGGTAGACCCATCAGGCGATGCACTATGTCTGATTGTATAATACCCCTTCCCATGAGTGCTCCTCTGTTGATCCTGTGTAGACCCATCAGGCGATGCACTATGTCTGATTGTATAATACCCCTTCCCGTGAGTGCTCCTCTGTTGATCCTGGGTAGACCCATCAGGCGATGCACTATATCTGATTGTATAATACCCTTTCCTATGAGTGCTCCTCTGTTGATCCTGTGTAGACCCATCAGGCGATGCACTATGTCTGATTGTATAACACCCCTTCCTGTGAGTGCTCCTCTGTTGATCCTGGGTAGACCCATCAGGCGATGCACTATGTCTGATTGTATAATACTCCTTCCTGTGAGTGCTCCTCTGTTGATCCTGGGTAGACCTATCAGGCGATGCACTATGTCTGATAGTATAATACCCCTTCCTATGAGAGCTCATCTGTCACTCCAGCGTAGAACCATCAGGCGATGCACTATGTCCGATTGTATAATACCCGTTCCTATGAGTGCTCCTCTGTAGATCCTGGGTAGACCCATCAGGCGATGCACTATGTCTGATTGTATAATACCCGTTCCTATGAGTGCTCATCTGTCACTCCAGCGTAGAACCATCAGGCGATGCACTATGTCTGATTGTATGATCAACCTTCATTTGAGTGCTCCTCTGTCATCAGGGCATACACTATGTCTAGACTTTCCTGTTTTCAGTTTCTATTTTTGGTAAATTCGGGGTTTTTTTTCCCCAGTGTTTTCAATACCTTAATAAACTGTGGTTATCTGTAATTATACATTTTTGCGCTATTAGAAACAACTGAAACAGTGTTTTTCCAGTGTTTATGGAACATTTTGCTTTCATCATTACTTGCTTTCTGCACTGATTGGGCATGGTATGTAGAGAGGGTACCTATAGCGGGTATGATGTACAAATAAATTTTTACAAATCAAACTTATTGTAGTACAACATACAATACTTTTCTAGTGAGTCTTTGGTCATGCACGCTCGCTCTTTCCTTCCCATGTAATCTTTTATCTGTGAAAAGGCCCTCTCAACATTGGCACTGAGACGAGCAACGCCAAAACAGCCAGTACACAATTTGCTAACTCTGGCCACTGACATAGCTTTCCATGCCAATAGTGGTGCCCCTGAAGATTGCAATTTACGGGGACAGGTTCTGCAACAGATGCGTTGAATTGGGCACATATGGCCTCAGAGTTCTTGAAGTGGTAAAAAATGAAGCAGTACTTTCCAAAGTCCAGAGAAAAGTCCCTTTATGGAAGGAATCTAGAACTTGTGCAGAGTACCACAGTGAGGCTTCATTGAATGCGGAAACCACGGTTGGTGAAGGGACATGTCCATGCATCATTTCAAGCCCTTTCCCATGCATTGTAAAATACAATTTTCTGCATTGCTCCTCAACATTTCTTTGCTTACCAAATAGCAAGCATTCTAACATGGAACATGTTGCAGTGCCAGAGTCACTAAAAGTGTCGCCTAGCCGACTCTCAAGGAGCTGTTTCACATCCACACCAATTACGTTGAACTCTTGGTAGACCAGGGTGTTCTCAGACTCTAGTTTTTTATTATTTCCACTACAGCAGTTAGGTTTTCCTGTAAAAATCTAAGAATACAGTAGAGTGTACTTTTTTTCACATCACTATCAATCTAAGACCAACGATCCTCACATTTCCTGCCTTTAGCATCATCACTAAGCAAAAATTCAGTAAAAGGTCATCACATGGATAATATAGCATTCACAGCCTCTTGGACTGAGTACTATCGCTAAATGACACAGTTAGGATGACTCTTTCTTTGATGCCACGCAAAGCACAAAATTAGAAATATTTGCATTTTAGTTCCTATGGATATCGAAATGCACCAGAAAGGACTACAAAGTCAAAAGCATTCCTCATTAACTCTGAAGATTGTAAAGATGCTTTCAGCATACCATCTAGCAAGTGGCAAGAATCTCTTACAGGGAAGCACTTCAGCTCAGGTATCGATGCTCACAGGTCATCACACAACTTTTTCATATACGTACCTGAATCACTGCACATACAATGTCACTCCAATCTTTTTCTAACTTGTTAAGAACTTTCTGCAGCAGCATTCCAAGTGACACTGCATCCATGTTTTCCAAAGTCTTGTGTCATATTTTCAACACTATCCCATTTGCTTGGTGACTGCACTCTTTTCATACATACCTGTAACTACACCTTGCACTGAATGCTTAAAGCCTGTTTTTTTTTGGCAATTCACCTGCTATCAATGCTGGCTGATGTATCAAAGGGTTTTACCAGTTCTCTGTCTGTGGGTAAATGTGATGCTACATATTGGGAAAGATTCTTATCTAACCAGCCATTTTACCTATCAGTGAAAGAATTGAACATAGTCAAAATATCAAATATGATTTTGATATTTCCTGATTTTCTACAGTGCATAAAACAATTAAATAAGACCTAAAACATGCTTTTAAACCCTGCATCTTTAGGCCAAAGACCACAGAACTGTAAAAAGCAAAAGGAAGAAGAAACAATATTTTAGAGCCATCCCTAAACAACAAAACTCAAGCAGATTAATGTGAGCCCAGTCTTTCTAGCTGAAACCTTGCATAACAAAGTTACAGCGTATTGGCCCCATCAAGAAGAAATAAAAATGACTCTTTCACTCTCCTTTTCCTTTCTTCGAATGGCATTTAGTTTGTGGTTCTGCAGGTGTTTTTCCAATATTTATATGTTTACCCAGGTGAGGGTTATTTCTCTTTCGGTGGGGTTTTATCAGTTATTATAGGTTTAAACCTAAAATAGGAAAGCCTAACTATGTCTGGTTGTATAATCCTCTTCCTATGAGTACTCTTCTGTTGCTCCTGCATAGACCCATCAGGGCACGCAGTATGGCTGGTTGCATAATCCCCTTCCCATGAGTGCTCCTCTGTCGCTCCTGGTTAGTCCCACCCGGGCATGCATTATGGCTGGTTGTATGATTACCCTTCCTATGAGTGCTCTGTCGCTCCTTCGTAGACCTATAAGGGAATGCACTTTGTTTGATCGAATAATCCCCCTTCTTTTGAGTGCTCCTCTGTTGCTACTGGGTAGACCCATCAGGGCACGCACTATGGCTGGTTGATTAATCCCTCTTCATCTGAGTGCTCCTCTCTCAGTCCTGGGTAGACCCATCAGGGCACACACTATGGCTGGTTGTGTAATCCCCCCTCCTATGAGTGCTCCTCTTTCACTCATGTGTGGATCCATCAGGGCATGCACAATGTCTGATTGTACAGTCCCCCTTCCTGTGAGTGCTCCTCTTCAGCTCCTGTGTAGACCCATCAGGCCACGCACTATGTCTGGTTGTGTAATCCCCCTTCCTATGAGTGCTCCTCTGTCGGTCCTGGGTAGACCCATCAGTGCATGCAGTATGTCTGATTGATTAATCCCTCTTCCTCTGAGTGCTCCTCTATCACTCATGCGTTAACCCATCAGTGCATGTACTATGACTGTATATATAATCCCTCCTCCTATGAGGGCTCCTCTTTCGCTCCTGCAATAACCCATCAGGGCATGACATGCACAATGGCTGGTTGTATAATACCCCTTCCTATGAGTGCTCCTCTGTCGCTCCTGCGTAGACCCATCCAGGAATGCACTGTTGCTGGTGGTAAAGGGTCCATTCTTGTGGGATGCTCTTCTGCTATTTATTTAACACTCACTGAGTGCCACTATTTTGAACACCAGATTATAAATCTGGTTATTCTCTGCATTGATATAGCATCAGTGGGAAGCAAAAGCTGTTTCCCACTGTTGCAATTTCATAGGGAATTCTAGGTTGTGCCCACAGGGCTCTGGGAGAGACATTGGCAGTAGGTGTTTCAGCCTGAAACATTGGTCTATGTGCTAAGGGGCATATCAAGAACGTATGCCACACTGGAAGGATACAGAATTGTTTTTCTTCAATTCACAAAGAGGAAGGGGCCCAAAGGGGGGCCTTTAGGTTTTGTGAATGAGTTACCACCCTAAGTTGGGAGTCAGTAACTTTTCAATAGTTTGTGAGTGGAAATAAGATCAGTCCTACAAGACTAGACAACGCGTTTTTTCTCACTAGGGTTAGATCATGTGAAACTGTATGAAACATGCAGGCTAAGTGGCCTTTTCATAAACTGTATTTTGTAGTACATGTAGTAATACTAAGGCACTTATTACCAGTAAGGCGGTCCATAGGACCTCTGTACTCGTGATGGTGGGCCGACCACCACCACAGTGTGGCACTGTGTACCGCATTAGGAGTGTGCCGGTCGGATCACCAAAGGACCATCACCTCCACCGGGATCTAGGATACTGCGGCGCGGCGGTCAGGCATAGTAATATGCTAGTGGTGCCACAACTGCACCGCCGAACATATTATGAGTTGCCAAACCACCACCCTTTCCATGGCGGTGAGCCCACAATGAAATGGTTGGTGTTGCAATGAAATGGTTGGTGTTGAGGCAACTTAGGGGGACCTAAGAGGACCCTCGCTGCCACTGGGGTGCATGCAGGGGAAGGGGAACATGTCCTGGATTTAAACCCCCTCTTCCTGCATGTTGTGACATGTTTGCCACACTATGCAGGTAGGTGCAGTCGGCACTCCAACAGCGGCGGTCTGCATGTTAACCTCTTTTATGAGCTAAACAGACTGCCGCTGTCAGACTGCTGCAGGACAGCGCACCAGACCAGGATCGCACTCCTAATCTGACTGGTGGCAGCATCACAGCTTTGGCAGTCCTACAGCGGATGGCACGTTGCACTGTCCACTCTGGGACTTCCAAAGTTAGGATAAGGCCCTAAATGTACTACAAAACGCTATTCACTAATTTTTGTGCAGTGGTCTATTTCCTCTACCTCTCCTATCTTTCATGTGCGAAGATGTTTGCCACCACTGTGGCGATGTAGTAAATGTGGATGGTACAAAGAAGTGTCTAGAAAATAGAGAATATTTATGACTAAAGGGGATGGGTTTTTTTGGTGGTGTAGGTAGGGATTAAGGGAGAGTAGGGATAGATTTCGGGAGTGACATACAGCCACCCATACAAAAGTAAGCCATTGCTGTTCACAGACTGCACTTCTATAGTTACTACAGCCAAAAAGAACCCTAACTGTTGTAAATGTACTTCAACGTGGAGCTTGAGTTAGCCCATTCCCACCAACTGCCACTCATAAGATGTATAGTTTGTAATTTTAAGTGATTTAGCATTCTTTTCAATTGTTATTAATAATTTATAGTATCACAGCAGGTTTTTGTATTGTTAATTACATTTTTATTTGATTATTTATTATGTACGTAGTTTATGTGTTATACTATACATTGAATTTAAAATTGAATTGTATTTTTTAATGTAATTTTTATAACTAGTAACAGTAAGTTATATTTTAGTAGTGGGTTGTTGGATTTGTAGGAGTATAGGTTGGGAAGTTAATTAAAAATAAATAAATAACAACTATTATTGATTACTTTGTAATTGTCAATGATTTATTTTATTAATTGTGAAATGTGTAAAAAGTTTATTACTGATTTATTTAAGCTATATTTTAGTTGCTGGTTGGTAGGTTTTTAGGGGAATAGGGTGAAAAGCTAAATAAAGTTAAATGTAATTGAATGTAATACTATTTTTCAAGTTCTTTAGTATTTGATTACTTATAATGCAAACTACCTAATTTATTAATGATTGTGTTATTGTTTTACTGTTTATTTATTTTATATGTATTTTAGTATATATATGTTCATTACACATGTATTTTTATTGCTATGTTATTTTTTTTAGGTGAGTTGGCTGGGAAGAAATACAAATATAACGTTTTTTTTATCACAATTGATGTTTATTTATAAAGTAGTAATTGTGAAATAATGTATAATTTCTTCTATATTTATTATTTTGTTAACATTTTTTAATTTATGTAATGGAAAGTCCTTGTTAAATTTTATTTCTCCAATTATGTTTGTTACTTACATTTTCATTGTTTTTTTTTATTTATTAATTGAAATTAAATAAATTAGTATTTTTTTTTTAATAGTTTTATATTTTGGTTGTTCAGAAAGTTGATTTTTGTTCTATGCAAATGATATTTTTCTTTCTTTTTTAATTTATATATATATTTTTTAATAAATACATTTATTTTTACAAACTTTTAATGTTTATATTAAGTGTTTACAAAGTTTTTTCTACATTATAAGGACTATTCATATATGTAATACTTTTGTAGTCAAACACTTTCCCTACTGTTGCTTAGACTGGTGTGGGAATAGTACATTTAATTACTTTGAAGTCGACCATTTTCCCTGCTGTTGTTTACAGTAGAGTGGGAAAAGTACATTTAACCCCTCTGAAGTCCATCACTTTCCCTACTGTTATTTAAACTGGAGTGGGAATAGTACATTTCAACCCTTCAAAATCCAGCTCTTTCCCCACTGTTGATATGCAAGTACAACACTTTCCCCATTGTTGCTAGATTGGAGTGGGAATACTATATCTAATATTTCTAATCCAACACTCTATCTAATATTGATTAAATAGAATTTATATTATTATTTCTTTATGTAATATTGTTTGTTTTGATTTCCCCCCCGAATTTTGCAATTGGTTGTCATATTCTCACCTGAGTTTGATTATGGAAACAATAAAAAGGAAGGAAATTGGAGTCTTGTGGTTGGCAGTCGCTCAGTATGCAGAGTAGCCTCAGAAGAAGGGCGGAGTCCCGAAACGCGTCAGGCTCTGCTGGCGTTGGGTGATGTTTGCTTTTGCCTCGAATTGAACGTGCGGACTGGGAGTGTGCCCCGCACCTTTGGGTAACTGTGGACCTGATATATTCCAGCCGACCCGGCCAGGGGGCTGCACCGCCGCAAATCCATAGCGGTGCCGCTGCTGGTGTGGTTATCAGCAGAGCGGTCTAACCTGGCACAGATCTGAACGGGTAAAAATTAAACAAACACACCTGTGATGTTTTTAATATTTTACTGGATGCCTGCCACCAGCCCACTGGGGTGTTACGGATTAAGACTACCGATCCCAAAATGCAATTGGTTGTCATATACTCACCTGAGTTTGACTGTGGAAACAATAAAATGGGAAGAAAATTGGAGTCTTGTGGTTGGCAGTCGCTCAGTATGCAGAGTAGCCTCAGAAGAAGGGCGGAGTCCCGAAACGCGTCAGGCTCTGCTGGCGTTGGGTGATGTTTGCTTTTGCCTCTAATTTAACATGCTGACTGGGAGTGTGCCCCGCACCTTTGGGTAACTGTGGACTTGATATATATATATACATGAACTCACAATCCTGACTGCAAGACGTTTTATCTCCAGCAAAAACACAGGAACGGACCACCTCGCAGCAAGATATTTCTTAAGTTCTTCTTTATTCCACAAACAGCAATATGACGTGTTTCGACCGGGTTTCCCCGGTCTTGATCACATGACATGTCGAGACCAATCGTGATCTTATATACATTTGCACAGCAATAAGATCCACCCAGTTTGTTCATAGAGCTGGACAACAGACTTTTGATGAATAACCAACATGAATGCTATATTTAAATACAATATTCATTAGAAAAATAACTTTTCCCACAGGGTAATCGTTCTTTTTATATTTATAATTGTAAAAATAGGATAATTCACATTTTGAATAATACTGTGGGGCAGATTTACAAGCCCCTTGCGCCACTTTTGCGTCACTTTTAACATGGGAAATGTGACGCAAAAGTGGCGCAAGGGGCTTGTAAATCTGCCCCTATGTGTTTAAATTACATTTTAGGAATGAAGGACAAGTGGCCACTTTAAAATTAAGCATCTCAATATTGCCAATATAATGAACAAAATTCACTTATGTCTGTTGAAATATTTAAAGTGCATAGTGCAGAATTGTATGTCCTAAACCTGGACAGAAAGTGCATAATAACCCACCAGTGCAAAACATTATACTCATTTTGTTCTCTTGCGAGTCAACTTATTACCTCCATAAGTGACTTCCTATTTCATAAAAAGTTATTTCTCAGTAATAATAAAATAGAATAAGTGTAAACGGACGCCTAGAAAATAATTGTACAATACTAATAAAAAATCATATTAGTATGCCAGACAACAAGATATAATGCAGCAACATATAAAAAATAAATACACATAAATAAATAACCTTATGTTCAAATTTTACGCATAACGGGGCATATTTACAATAACTGGCGCATCCCTGCATATCAGCAGGGATGCCCCAGTTATTGTGCACCACAGCTCCGCCACCATGGATGCGCCGCATTTACAATGTGGCGCACCATGGGGCAAAAACGGCACAGATGCGTGACGCATCTGTGCCGTAAAAGTGGCGCATTGCTGGAGTTGCGTCGCAAGCGCGACGCAGCTCCAGCAATGGTCTGGGGGGTCCTATCTTGTTAATGCTGCGTCAATCCTTACGCCTGCTTCAGGCAGGCGCAGGGTTTTGACGCAGCATGGGCTTAAAAGTGTATCTTGTAGATTTCACTCAGCCACTTTTAGGAGGCGTTCCTGCGCCGGAACACCCCCCCCTGCGCAGGAACGCCTACATGTGGCGCAGGGCTTTGCAACGTGACGCATCTCCCAGATGCATCACGTTGTAAGTACCCCGCACCATGATGCAGGATTTGCGCCGCCGCGTCGTCACAAAAGTGACACAACGGCGGCGTAAATGAGGCGCAAGGGGCTTGTAAATCTGCCCCTAAGAGTGCAAATCAGTTATATAGATCCAAATATGTGCAAAAAACGCAATTTCCCAATTATAAAATGTTTTAAATATCTTTGTAAGGGAGGAGGAGCTTCGCGCGCATCCAAGATGGTCGCGTGAGCACAGGGCTCCGCGGACCCTCACCGCTCCTCGCAACTTATCCTGACATTATCCTGGATTTGTGGACGGATTCTGGAAGATGAACCTTGGCTGAATCCATAACTCTTCTCAGAACGAAAATCGGACTGGGGAGACCTGAAATACAGCGTCTTGCATTTTGGAGGCCCACCTGGAAGCTGTGCCCGGTGCTTTGGTGAACCGTGGGGCCGGGGAGTAGTTGAACAACAACGGCATCGGAGCCTTGCCAATGACCGCGCACCCACTTTCAGTTTCGCTTTTGCACTTCTGCATGTCCTGATCGAGGAGCTACTTTGCACGGCTGGGGCGCCCTCCGGCCTTGGTACTGGACTGATTTGTGCCTTTTTCTCAACTCTCCCGAGCGGGCTCTCGGACAGTCTGTGTCTGATCTGCTGGTGCCCCTTTGCTATCGGTCCGGGCGGACCCCACCGGTGAGCATCGCCCAACATGGGGGGCAAGGGGGATCCCGAGAAACGGAAGACCAAGACATCCCTGCGTGGAGGACCAGTCCAGAGTAACATCATGGATCGCTATACCCAGGGTAAAGGGACCCCCGGGCCGACGGGTGCCGTCATGGAGGACTCAGGTGGTGGTCCGTCCGTCCCCACGGAATTGTCGCTGCAGGACGTTATGGGCGCCATCAACGGCATAAGGGAGACCATCGCCCAGCAGTACGAGGCTCTGGCCCGTAAAATTGACACGGTTGCCATTGATGTTACGTTAATCCGGGCGGATCTCTCTAAGACTAACGAGAGGGTTCAATCGCTGGACTTGAGGACATCCACTCTTGTCACGGATGTATCAGACCTCCAGGCAACTCTTGGCGATCTAAAGTCTGCAAACGACGCGATGTCCCGGCGGCTGGAGGATTTCGAAGGTCGGGCACGACGCAATAATATCCGTGTCATAGGTGTACCGGAGACTTCCAACAATCGTCCGGTGGACCTTATGGTCGAGGACCTCATCCTCAATCATCTTGCTCCTTCAGGCCTGAGCAAGTTCTTCGCCGTGGAGCGTGCCCATCGTGTCGGGGGCGGTAGGCCTCGACCAGGCGCTCCCCCGAGGCTTATCATTGCAAAACTTTTTCATTACAGAGACCGGGATGCGATCTTGCAGGCCTCGAGGGTGCACGGCCCAATTAAATATGAGAATTCCTCTGTCAACCTCTTCCCGGACTTCACCCAACTCGTTCAGAAACAGAGAATGAGCTTTCAGGGGGTGAAGCGCCGTCTTCGAGATCTGGACATCAAATACTCTATGCTTTTCCCTGCCAGGCTTCGTGTGGAATATGAAGATCGGACTCTCTTTTTTGAACGCCCCGACACAGTGAGTGACTGGTTGGATTCCCTGCCGGAACTGGGAGACCGAACTGGGCGTACTGGCGGTGCCGAGGGCGGTGGGCCACTGCAGGAATAATTCTTGGCTCTCCACTTTGACATTTCCTTCTGTGATCAGCCAGGTTCTACTTCAATTGTATATTTTGTCTATTAATGTTTCGTCTGGGTGCGGGCGGGGACGGGTCCATTTCCTCCTCTAGGGTCTTTTTGTAGTATGGGATTGTTAGGGCGACAGGCACACTGCAAGTTGGGGGGGCTGTATAGTCCGCAGGGGTGCAGGGTGGGGGGGGTGGCAATGGTGTGGGGGTGGGAGGGTGGCAGTGGTGGATGGGTTGTGTGTTTTTTCTTTTCAAGGCGGTGTTATTGTTTTCTTTCAGTTTCAGGTGTCTGGCTGCGTGCCCGGGGACTCCAGTTTCTTGTGTTGGGATGGGGGGGGACGGGTTGAAACTGATGTCTTGGAACGTCAACGGATTGGGGGACCGTATCAAACGTGGGGTTGTGTTGCAATATTTGCGTCGATTGGCCCCTGATGTGGTATTTCTCCAAGAGACGCACTTGGTGGGAAATGTATGTCATGCTATGAACAGGGGGGGCTACCGACTGGTCGCACACTCTGGCTTCACCACTGGCTCCAGAGGGGTGGGCATCTTGCTGCGCTCTTCCCTCCCGCTTGAGATTGACAAAGTTACTCTTGATGATAGAGGGCGCTATGCGTCTTTGACTGGGCGGTGGGAGGGGCAAACTCTTTCATTGGTTTCGGTCTATGTTCCCCCGGGCCTCCAGACCTCCACTTTCTCTGATGTGGGTCGTATGTTACTTGAACTTCTTGATAGTCTCCTGATTGTGGGTGGGGATTTTAATTCCGTGATTTCCGGCGAGTTAGATCGTTACCCTCCCAGGGCCCTCTCTGCCGCCCAGGCGTGGCTCGGCGGGTTCTTGGACACTTTCGGTCTGGTGGACTGCTGGAGGTTGATACATCCGACACAGAGTCAGTACACATTCCACTCCGGGGCCCACGGGAGTCTCTCCAGACTAGATTATTTTCTAATGCCCGCGGCCCAGACCACCCGGGTCGGGGAGGTTAAGCACCTGGCCCGGGGCATTTCCGATCATTCCCCATTGTGGCTCCTCTTCGATACCGGGATGCGATCCGCCGGGCGGATCGCCCCCATTAACCCCTGGTACTTGCGTGACCCCAAGATTTGCAAGGGTCTCATTCAGTCGCTTGATCAGTATTTTCTGGAGAATGAGGGGTCCGTCCTGTCCTCAGTGTCCCTGTGGGAGGCCTTCAAAACGGTCCTCCGAGGACACGCCCTATCCCTGATCGTGGAGGCCAAGAAAGCTAAGAACGGGGAGGTGGTTGCGTTGGAGGCTGAGATATCGGGGTTGGAGGCTGCCTTGGAGACGGGTGTCACTCAAGACGGGCTCCATGCCCTCAACCTGAAGCAGTTCGAATATAAGTCCCTTGTTACGGATGCTGCTCGGACACTGTATAGGGAACAGCAGGGTAGACTGTATGATGCTGGGGATAAGGCGGGTAAATTGATTGCTTGGCTTGATAAGAAGGAGAGAGTGAATCGAGTGGTCCCCGTGCTTCAGACGTTGGAGGGAGTGAGTGTGACTGACCCTGGTGAGATTGTGGAGTGTTTTGCGGACTACTTCTGTGCTGTGTACTCCCCGGTGTCTACTAGAGATGAGGCTGACTCTCGTCACTTGTTGAAGGATATTGCTTTGCCCTGCTTGTCAGTGGAGGAGCGTGAGCAGATGGATGCCCCACTTTCGGTTGACGAGATTGCAACCGCGATTCGTTCCCTTCGCTCAGGCAAGGCTATGGGCCCCAACGGACTCCCGATTGAACTCTATAAACTGCAACCGGATAAACTTGCGCCATTTCTCCGTCGTATGTTCTCGGAGTCGCTTGAACTCGGCTCTCTCCCTGATGACCAACGCCTGGCCACTATAGTCATGATTCCCAAGGACGGTAAGCCTCGGGACCGTTGCGCCTCGTACAGGCCTATTTCTCTGCTGAACGCAGAGCCGAAAATCCTTGCCAAGGTTCTTGCGAACCGCCTGCTTACTGTTATTTGCGATCTGGTGCATCCGGACCAATCCGGTTTTATCCCGCACCGGAATACGGCCCTTAACTTGCGGCGCCTACATGGCGTACTTGCAAGGGCGGAATATCTTTCAGAGCCGGCCATCTTGGTTTCCTTGGACGCCACGATGGCCTTTGATACGATAGAATGGCCGTATCTTTGGGCCGCCCTGGCAAAGTTTGGCTTCGGGGCGGGATTTATTAATTGGGTTAAACTCTTATACGCTGCCCCGCTGGCACAGGTGGTCGTTAACGGGAGGGTTTCCCGGCCCTTCGTTCTTGGGAGGGGCACTAGGCAGGGGTGTCCGTTGTCTCCTCTGCTCTTCGCGTTAGCTTTGGAACCGCTCGCTGCTTGGCTCCGTTGGGAACCGTCGATAAGAGGGATCCAGTGGGCCCCTGGCTTCGAGGATCGTGTTTCGTTATACGCGGACGACATTCTCTTGTACCTCACCTCACCACGTAAGTCACTCAATGTGCTCTTTGACATCCTCACTTCCTTCGGCAAGAACTCTGGTTTGATCATTAACTGGTCCAAATCTTGTGTCTATGCTATATCCGGTGGCTTTCCTCTCTTGCCTTCTCGTTTCCCCATTAAGGCGTCCAGCTCCGGCTTTACGTACCTGGGGGTGTATGTCTCATTGGATCCTGCTGTCCGCTACGAGCATAATCTCCTCTCTCCACTTCGGAGATTGAGGTTAGACGTGGCCCGTTGGCGTAAGCTTCCCTTGTCTCCCCTCGGTCGTGCGGCACTTTTTAAAATGATGTCTCTTCCCCGATTTCTTTACGCACTTCAGAACTCCTTTGATATTATTTCGGCGGCTTACTTCCGGGAAGTGGAGAGCTTACAAAGGAGACTTGTTTGGGGCGGTCGTGCACGTATTGCTCTTGCAAAACTGACTCTCCCCTGGTACGACGGGGGCATTGCGCTCCCGGACATCAGGAGGTACTATTGGGCTTCCCAGCTATCTGCTATTAACCATGCAACGTACTCACCTGGTCCGAATCCGGCTTTCGAAATGGATAGATTTTTGTTGCCTGGCGGCAACTTTAACACAGCGCTTTACTCTCGATCGGCGGGGAGGACCTTAACCGGTCCCACTAAGATTGCAGTACGCTTGTGGAAGGCTGCGAATGTGGCCATGGGCTGGAATGATCGCTTGACTGGCGCGACCCCCTTGTTTGCGTCTGAAAGATTGGGAAGCCTCTGGACGACGAAGGGATTCGAGCGTTGGGACACGATTGGCATCAGCAGAGTAGGTGACCTTTGGGTGAAGGGTGCGGTTAAATCCTTCGCTGCGCTGCAGAGTGAGTACGAATTGAGTGAGAGGGAGTTCTTTCGGTACGTTCAGGTTCGCCACGCTTTGCTCTCGGCCATCGGGGCGGGGACTGCAGTTCCTGTGTCTTCGCCACTCGAGGACCGCATACTCGACGGTCACTTGCCCGACAGTACTATTTCCGTTATCTATAAAAAACTAATAAACATTCGGGCGGATCTCCTCGTACGACTGCGGGAGGCGTGGATCGGGGATGGGGTGGAACTGGACGACGAGGACTGGCAGTCTGCGCTGTCCTCCCCTAAGGAGGTGGCCATACCCGCGCGTCTCCGTCTTGTCCAGCTTAAAATTCTCCACCGTGTCTACGTGACGGGCCCTCGTTTAGTTCTGATGGGTTTCTCTGAAGACGGACTCTGTAGGCGCGGCTGTGGGCTCAGCGCCACTTTTCTCCATGTTCTCTGGGAGTGCCGTAAGGTTGCGGAGTATTGGCGCCGGGTGCATGCTGTCATGGAATGTGTCACTGGGGTCGCCCTGTTGCCTGAGGTTCGCCGATGTGTGCTGAACGTGTGGGAGCCTAACGATTATAATGCGGCTCAGACTCGGTGGGCGGCCCTTGGGAACATGGTTGTTAAGAGGGACATCGCACAGCTTTGGGGCTCCCGGCGGCCTCCCACCGTGTCAGTCTGGAAGGAGAACATGGACTGGTGCATGTGCAGAGAGAAGACTGTGTATGTGGCCCGGGGTAAGCCGGGGGCGTGGGGTAGAATTTGGGGCCAGTGGAACGCGTACCGTGGGAACATCTGCACACCCCCCCTCGTGGACTCATCTGATGCTGCCTTGTCCCCCTGATTCTGAGGTTCCCGGACTATTGCATTTCACCTGTAGATGGTTGTGGCTCTCCCGTCGCCCCCACCTCCCCCTTGATCATCCTCATTGACCACCCGAGGGTGGAGTTGGTACTGTGTGGTCCCCCAGCCGTGGTTAGACGCCTGTTTTTCGATGGTTTCCGCCTTGTCTTTTGGTGTTATTTTATTTTTCCTTTTTTGTTTGTATTTCTCAAAATTTATGTATTCGGATAACTTCTGAGGTGCACTCAGTACTTTGTCAATTCGGCTGAGCCCCAGGGGGCCCATTGCTTCCTTGATGTTGTTGAACATGTATATATTAGCGGCCGGCCCTGGTGGTTGTAGGCCCATGTTTGTATTGAATTTTTCGGTGCAATAAAGGTTTTTCAAAAAAAAAAAATATATATATATCTTTGTAAGATCCAGATCTTTACTACACATTTGAAACATGAATCAACATATATATATCTTTAAACATCAGGAACAATTCAAACAGATCCAGACACCAATACCACACAGACACCGAATAAAAACCAGTAAAACCAGAGATCCAATAAAACCAGTAAAAATCCGATAAAAGTAAGGCTAAAATCCAGACGAATAAATGATTCCCTATAAAAAAACACATATATGTATAAAATTGGTTAAGTGATAAATTTGTTATTTTCTCATTTCCTTCATTTATTGATATTGCAGCAGAGGGTCTCAAGTAGAAAACGTATAGAAAATTGTATAAATCTTCCCCGGTGTTAAGGCCATTTGGCATTTTCGTGTCTAACCGTAAAACGTATTGACTTTCTAATTGATGCAATTTTTTCTCTTTGTTACCTCCCCTTATTGATATTTGGACTGCGTCAATTACAAAATAACTAAGGTCACTTAAATTGTTCTGGTGTACCAATTTAAAATGACGTGCAACTGGATATGTAGAATCCGAGTTTACAATAGCACGTAAATGCTGCAAAATACGGTTAAAAACCTGAAGCTTAGTGCTTCCTATGTACTGAAGGAGACAAGTACATTCCAAAACATAAATTGCATGGTCCGTTTTACATGTGAATAGTCCTTTGATTTTGCAGGGAATGGAGGAAAAAGCATCTAAAAATTCCTGTTTATTTACTCCAAATTTACATGCCCTACAGGAACTGCACTTATAAAATCCTGTTCTATTGGATAACCAGTGTCCAGTTTCAATTACTTCCGGACTGGTTTTTACTAGAGCATCTCTCATGGAGGGTGCCCTTCTAAAGGTAACAGCAGGCAGTGCTTCTAATTCTGGGGCAAGAGTAATATCAGTTTTTAAAATAGACCAATTCCTATTTATAATCTTCCTGACCTGCTTCTCTTGACAACTGAAAGTGGTTATGAGCCTGACCGCTGGTTTCTTAATTTCCGGGGTTCTTCTAGTTTCCAATGATGTACAATCTTCATTATGGAGCCTCAACAAATCTTTATCTGGATTTTGTATTTTCGAAAGAGCCGCCTGTAAATCACCCACGTGCCAAAACTCTCTGCACCGAGTCAGTTAAACAGACTGCTAGATCACTTTCATTGCTGCACATCCTCTTAATTCCTAAAAACTCCCCACAGGGGATGCTTTTAATAAGGTGTCTGGGATGGGTACTGCTTGCGTGTAATATAGAGTTCCCGACCGTAGCCTTTCTATGTAATTTTGTATGTATGATATTATCATCCACATATCTCTCTACATCCAGGAACTCAACTCTTTCATTGCTAATAGTATCCGTGAATTCCAGATTTAAGTTGTTCTTATTAATGACTTCAACAAAACTTTGTGCCGACTCCTTTGATCCCTGCCACACCACACATACGTCATCAATAAATCGCCACCACTTAATGACATTATTAGCAAAGACATCTCCATGTGTGGGCTCGAGGACACACTTCTCCCACCAGCCAACCTTGTAAACACGCGTAGCTGGGAGAGAATCATGCCCCCATAGCCACACCTCGTAACTGCTGGTGCACTTCCTTGTTAAATAAAAAGTAATTGTTTGTTAAATATATTTCTATCATTCTCACCAACATTTTGTTGTGCTGATTGTAGCACACATTTCTGTTTGATAAAAACTGGCGTATAGCATTTAAACCATCACAGTGATTGATGCTTGTATAAAGTGAGCATATGTCCATTACTATAAAATAGTAATTATTATTCCAGGTGACTTCTCTTAATTTCTTCAGAAAATGGCCAGTGTCTTTAATGTAGGAGGGAAGGCCTTCTAAATATTCATGGAGAAAAAAATCCACATACTTGGACATTGACTCCAATAATCCCCGTTGAGCTGACATTATAGGCCTCCCTGGAACCGGAGTTGGTTGTTTGTGCACTTTTGGGATAAAATACAGAGTTGGAGTAATCGGAAGATCAGTTTTTAGAAAGTTATATTCATCCTTACTGATCAAACCTTCCCTTTTCCATTGTGCTAACTCTTTGAACACATGTTCCTTAATCAATTTTAGATCATTGAACGAAGCCTTTCCATAACAAACGGGGTCATTCCAGTGTCTCATGGCTTCCTTCAAGTATGCATCACGGGGCCATAACACTATATTGCCCCCCTTGTCCGCTTTGTTTACTATGATGTTCTTGTTATCACTGATCTTGCGCATAAATTGGGAATATTGCTGTTCAACGTGATTCCTGTGTATGTTTTTTGAATAATAGTTCTATTGAGTATTTTTAAATCTTCAATAACGCAGTCTCCAAAAATGTCAATAGCGTCCCGGGGCATCATGGGAATAAACGTTGATGGTGGACGAAAAGGGGTTTGAATTGTATTCGCACTGGCGATGCCCATTTGTTGCAGTACTTCCTGTGTGTTTAAAACAGATTCATCAGCATGCCCAGCCAGTGTGTGCACAGATTTTAAGATGGGCACATCAGAGGTCTGAAATTGTATACTTGGTTGGTTCTCAACAGCGATAGAGTTTGCAGTCTCGTTTACTTTGTTCAACTTATATAATTTAATAAGTTTTAACTTTCTAATAAATTTGAAAACATCAATGCGTGATTGCACATATTTAAAACCGTTCTTTGGACAAAACTAAAGTCCCAATGCCAAAAGTTGCATTTCAGCGGCATTCAAATCAATGTTCGTTAAATTGATTACTGTGTTGACATTGGCGCCCACGTTGGAATTTATTGGTTTGGGTGTTGGTTCGCCCTCCCTCTTTTTCCTCTCCTGTTGCCGCCTCGACTCGCGCCTTTGTTTGCGGCGCTCATTCTGCCTGCTGCATTTGTATTCTGCGGTATTCTTGGTCTCAGTGTGTGTCTGCGGTCCTCGATTATAAACCCCAATTCTTCCGATGGACTGAAATTGGATTGCGGTGGGCGAGTTGTCACACTATCTTCGTCTGAGTCCAAGCTACTGATTACTGAACTTAGGTCTGTATCTGAAGTAACCACAACATCGTGATTCTGTGCCTGAACCGGAGGTGTTGTATTGCTCATTGCTTGCCTTTTTAACCGACTCAAATTTTTGGGAGAAGGTAAAGATTCTTCCGGTTTTATAGTCTCGTTTGTCACGAGCAAATTTGAGCACTTTACGAGTTTTTATTATTTCCTCGTGCTTATCGAGTCGTTTTTCAATGTCATCTTTTCCAACTCATGTTGATTTAGGGCATCCAATTCAAGGTTAAGAATATCAATTTGTTTGACAATTTCCCCCCTGTCTATTTCGGCGTATTCTATCAGAATACAGACCATGTTCATAGAGGCATCAAGGTTGTTAGCTGCCCATTCCTTTAGCATAAGAGGGTTGGGATTCTCAAAAGAGGGTGCGATGAGAACCCGCAACCACCTTGGAACTCTGCCTGCTTTCTTGTACTTTTCAAGGGATTTCTTCGCCCACCATTTCGTGAGCTTGGTGCGCTGAAGTTTTTCCAGCCTTTTTAACATAGATTTGACATCGCTCTTTTCCTCTACATTGCCGCTAACATCTTTCTTGTTTTCTATCTAGCAAATTCAAAAACAAGGCGTTCGCCACTGCTTCTCGCTCCCGAAGCACGTCTATCGCTGCCGCCATGACGGCTAAATATTTCAGAAGTTAGTCAACATTACCTTCATATTGAGAACTTTCTCTTACATACTAGGATTATGATTACTATGTAAACCATCAATGGTGCAAATACAACCATCTTGCAATACAGTACATGTCATTAATGTCAAATGGCCGAATTACCCGGTAAGTACTCACATAGTTTGTGATAAAAAAAAAAGAAACATTACTCTGTATGCAGCACGTGCTAACTTTGATGTCGACACAAACCAATATGCAGGGTATACCTGGCAAGTGCTCTAAGAACTATCGTCCCTGCTATGCCTAAATTTCATACAGTCTGCTCGGCCTAGTGCCTGTATAGTTTTTTTACACTGTTTCCAGACCGGAGCTCTAAACTTCTTTCGGCTAGTGCTCTGCTACACCCTACCATAAAACCGCAACAATACTCTCGGCAAGTGCCCGAATATGTGGTAGGCTGGTCAAGAGCTATAACTCTGTTATCCCACTATTACAAACTTACCCTCCATAAACCAATATTCCACAATGAAACATATGCAATAAAAAGTGAAGTGATTAAAATGACTCCCAATATAATTCAACACCCCAATGGAAAAATGGAACTCCCTCATAAAAAGGCGACATCTCTTGTCTGTCAGGTGCTGCCCTCCACCGTGAAGATGTTGAAGAAAAGGTTAGGGGTCCAGTGCCTCTTCCTTTTCTCCTGTGATATAAAAAAGGAGAGAACCATGAGTTATTCTCATAGAAGGGGTTAAGATCGATCAATGAAAACAACATCATGCATACAGACAAAACCAAATATCTAAAAACAACAGTTTGATAATTCTCACAAGTCAAAGCAGTTCATGTGTTTAACAAGACAAAGGAAGTCTTCCTACTCATGAAGCTGAATGCGCATCTCCTCATCCCGGTTGTGCCCCTCTGGGCTTTTGGTTTGTAAATTATTTATATGCCAGTATTCCCTCTTGCGTAACTGGAGTTCTCTGCTGGATTTTTACTATAGCATAGTAGGTTAGGAGTGAGTTATTTGAGAGATGGTACTCTGCAAAGTGTGTCACCCCTGGATAATGGGGGTCCTTGTTGCTAATCACCCTCATGTGTTCTAGAACCCTCTTCTTGGTGGCTTGGGTGGTGCTGCCAACATAGCGCTTTTTACATGGGCATTTGAGAATGTAAATAGTGAATGTAGTGCCACAAGTAAGGAATTGATTGATGTTTCTCTCTCCTGTAGGGTCTGGCAAGATTTTGTCATGATGCTATTGCAACACGCTTTGCAATGTCCACAGGGAAAGAACCCCTGTAGGCCAAGACGAGTGTTCAAGTGTTTGCTGGTGAAATCCCCTTTAACCAGCAAATCTCTGAGATTTTTACCTCTCCTGTTTGTGATTTGGGGTCGTTCTGGTAGTTCCTGACCAATCGTGGGGTCACTGGCTAAGATGTTCCAGTTCTGATTCAGAATTTTAGAGATTTTACTGGATTCCCTATTAAAGGCCAGAATCACCCTGGTAGAGGTATTTTGCTCTGGGGCGATTTTCTCTTGTAAAGTTTCCTCTCTTTTGATTTTGCATTCATTCTCCTTAGCCCTTTCCAATACCCATCTGGGGTATCCTCTTTCCCTGAACCTGTTCATCATGATCTACTGTTTGTCAAGGAAGTCCTTCTGATGGCCACAATTTCGTCCTGCTCTTCGCAGCTCACCAAGGGGAATACTCCATTTTAATGGTTCTCGGCGGCAGCTGAAAGCATGAAGAAGACTCTTACCCGCTGTTGTTTTCCTGTGTAGCTTGATTCTTAGATGGTTGTTTCTGATTTCTACAACCACATCCAAGACTTTGATGCGGTCCCTACTCATAGAATACGTAAGATTGAGGTTAAATTATCATTCAGTTTTTCAATCATTCTCTTTGCATCTTCCTCACTCCCCTTCCATATGATACACAGATCATCAATGTATCTGTACCACTTCACCACCCTGTTCTCAGTGCCCTCAGATCTCAGATTGCTTTGTATTTCTTCTTGCCATACTTTTCTCTTTCTGTTATCCACTATGTATGGCAGTCACAGCGGCCCTCAATGCAGTATGTGAACAAGCTTGCTTGACAAGCGAAACGCGTTACTGGAATAACCTATCATCTGGCAGTTGTACAGACTCTGAGCGATCTCTTTATTGAAAAGGGTTATTGAAATATATAAATACATGAATATATGGATACAATATATAACAATGGACATAATGCATCAAAATACATGTGATTTTACAGTTTTAAATAAAACATATTTTAAAAAATGGTTACGCCAAGCATATTACGAGTTTTTTCTCCCCAGGCGTTTCATGGCGGTACCACTTCCATGAAAAGCCTGGCGGAGAACAAACAAAGAGGGCCCCCCTGTGCCTCAAACATATGTGGATGAGCACATGGGGGCATAACATGTGCCCCTATGTGTTAATACACATAGGTTTCTGCACGGCATGGACTTTCGTGTCCATGCTATGCAGGAACCTTGTAGTGCGGTCCCATAGTGGTGCCTTTTTTAAAGGCACCGCTGCCTTTAAAAGTCGCACTGCCACCCGCCTACCAGAGTATGAAAAAGTCATAATCTGCTGGGCAGGGGGGCAGCGCGAGCTTTGGCGGAGCAGTGGCGTGGTGTTTTGCACCACCGTGCAACCGCTCAGCCAAAATCTTGTACTCAGGCCTAAGGACCTGGCTGAGTAGAAACTCGTAATATGCTTGGTGGGACTGCATATTACAGCCTCTGACCGCCACTCCTACACCAGGGAGCGGCGGTTCCCTGGCATAGCTGGCAGTCCCAGAGTGGTCTGACTGCCTGAGTCAAAATTGGGGGTCGGACCGCAAGTGTGTCAGAGGCTGGATCTGCCACCGCCGTGCCACCACGAGTCTGGCGGACCTTGGACTTCCAGACTCGTAATAGGGCCCTTAGAGTTCACATTTTGTCTTCCTCAAAAGAGGTAACTGGAATTGTGTTCCATTTTTTGCATTCTTCATGTTATGTTATTTCATGTTATGTTACTTTATGTTATGTTATGTTAGCGTATGTTATGAAATGTTAACTTATGTTGTGTGTCTTTGTATAGAGCAAACCTCAGCCTGGAGGGTGTCCTGGTGTTGAAGCAGGAGCTCTATGGGCCGAGCCAGGGTCGGTACTAGGTGATGAACAAGTATTCGGTTCCTTGCACGATTCAAGAACTGAGGGGCATATTATCAAGAAACTGCGTTAAAATTATCACCCCTTCAGCGGCAGAAAACTGGCTTGATAATATGCCCTTGAGAATTCCCATAGAAGCCCATGTTCTGGTGTCAACATGGGCCTCTATTGGAATTCTCTGCGGCATATTATCAAGCCCATTATCGCCACTTTAGCGGCAGTTTTCTGCCGCTAAAGCGGCGATAATTTTAACGCCGTGCTTGATAACATGCCCCACTGGAGGCGGCAGTGATGTGGTGGGGCAGATTGTTCCAGGCTTTGGGAGAGAAGTAGGGGCAGCCGCAACCTCCAGGACTGATTCTGTCTGCAGGGGGTGTGTGCGAGTAGAAGTCTGGCTGAATGGAGGTGTCTCGTAGGTTTGTGGAAGTTTGTGTGGTTTTAGAGTATAATGGGCCAATGTTGTGAACAGCTTTGTGTGTGTGTGCGTGTGAAGTTTGAAGAGTGCTTGTTTGAGAATGTGGAGCCAGTCAAGCTCCTTGAGGTGCGAGGTGCTGCTAGTGCCGTGTGTGAGGTTGAGGGTGAGCTCGGCCGCAGAGTTTTGTATGGTGTGCAGTCTATTGGTCAGTTGAGCTTTGATTCCAGCATAGAGTGTGTTTCCGTAGATAAGTGTGAAGGCCAAGGTACACTTTGTTTTTCACTATAATATCTAGTGACTGTGCTTTGTGACTTTTGTTGATGTTGTCTCTACTGACACTAGGGCGGACCTCCAGGCCTCCACTGGATCGATGGATGAGGATGGAGAGAAGGAGGCATTTCTTCTTCCGCATTAGTTTGGCGATGGCCTTATCGTTGGCACAGTGCATGGTATCCTGTTCTGACGAGATCTTGAGGTACAGTTCAGTGCCTCCCGTATGCATACTGGTGCAAGTTTGAACCTAAGATGCCAGTTTAGGGTTCTTGTTTTTCAGATTGAAGTTTGGGGGTACAGGCTTGAGGGACTCCATACACCAATGGATGCTGTGAGGATTCACAGTCTGCACTTGTTACCATGTTTCATGTTCAAGAGTGTCTTGTGGTCCACAGTATCAAAAGCCGCAGAGAGATGCGAGAGGAGGAGACGGCTGTCCTCGCCTCTGCCCACCCTGCCCAGTGCATTGCCCTGGTCCTGCAGGATGGAGCGCAGCATCCCGCCCTTTCTCTGAGCAAGAAAATGGATTCACAAGTGGAGAAAAAGGCACTCCGAGAAATGCAAAATGCAGACAATGACATTTCACTAAAAGCACAAAAACCTTTTAAAGTCTGCCGTGGGAACCAGGCCTTTATTTAATAAGTGGCTCGCTTTCTTCACAAATGTCACAGAAACCCAGTGCGGCATCCTTGAGGCTCGTTTTACTGCTGCCTTTTAGTGCAACGGTTCTGCTGTCCACTTGCTCTCAAGGGATGAGTCCAGCAGGTGTTAAATACGGCGGCTCGTGTCTGCTGAAGCTGTGTGCGAGCCCCTGTGTGACACACGCGTGACACAAAGAGAAGCAAGAGATACACAGAGTTAATTGCAAACATCTTTAAGGCAATGAGACCGAGACCTTCCTGCAGGTTCTCAGGAGTGATGTTGTACAAGGCATGTTGGGTTCATGGGTCAGGTTGTCCCTCTCTAGCTGTCAAAGGTATGTTTCCTGAGGTGGGCATCACTGTGTGATCTGGTGTCTATGTCTCCACAATGTTTTAGCTTCCTGTGTTACGTTTCATCATACATAGGGAACTATTCATTTATTGTTCCTTCTTGTATTTAGACAGGATCTTTAAAAATTGCGTTGTTGGTGTTTTTTTATGCACAGCATACTATTTTGTGTTTTTTTTTATTTAGCTGATGACCCTTTCTACCTATGTTTATGCGAATCAGTTACTATAGTATTTTGTGCAAGCGTTTTGATTTCTTTGTGGTGTATGCTTGTGTTTTTGGGTTGGTGTGGTTTATGTTTGTGTTCTTGGGTTGATCTGGTGTGGTATATGTTTTTGTTCTTGCGTTGGTGTGGTATGGTGTTTGTAGTCTTGTGTTGGTCTTGTGTGGTGTATGTTTGTGTTCTTGGATTGGTCTGGTGTGGTGTATGTTTGTGTTCCTGGGTTGGTCTGGTGTGGTATACGTTTTTGTTCTTGGGTTGGTGTGGTATGGTATTTGTAGTCTTGTGTTAGTCGTGTGTGGTGTATGTTTGTTTTTTGGTTGGTCTGGTGTGGTGTATGTTTGTGTTCTTGGTGTGGCATATGTTTGTGTTCTTTGGTTTGTCTGGTATGGTATAGGTATTCTTTTGTTGGTCTGGAGTGGTGTATGTTTGTGTTCTTGGGTTGGTTCGGTATGGTGTATGTTTGGGTTGGTCTGGTGTGGTATATGTTTGTGTTCTTTGGTTTGTCTGGTATGGTATATGTATTCTTGTGTTGGTCTGGTGTGGTGTATGTTAGTGTTCTTGGTTTGGTCTGATGTGGTGTATGTTTGGGTTGGTCTGGTGTGGTATATGTTTGTGTTCTTTGGTTTGTCTGGTATGGTATATGTATTCTTGTGTTGGTCTGGTGTGGTGTATGTTTGTGTTCTTGGGTTGGCCTGGTGTGGTATATGTTTGTGGTCTTGTTTAGTTCTGGTGAGGTGTATGTTAGTGTTCTTGGGTTGTCTGATGTGGTGTATGTTTGATCTGGTCTGATGTGGTGTATGTTTGTGTTCTTGGGTTGGTCTGGTGTGGTATATGTTTGTGTTCTTTGGTTTGTCTGGTATGGTATATGTGTTCTTGTGTTGGTCTGGTGTGGTGTATGTTTGTGTTCTTGGGTTGGCCTGGCGTGGTGTATGTTTGTGGTCTTGTGTAGGTCTGGTGTGGTGTATGTTAGTGTTCTTGGGTTGGTCTGATGTGGTGTATGTTTCGATTGGTCTGGTGTTGTGTATGTTTGTGTTCTTGGGTTGGCCTGGTGTGGTGTATAATTGTGGTCTTGTGTAGGTCGCGTGTGGTGTATGTTTGTGTTCTTGGGTTGGTCTGGTGTGGTATATGTTTGTGTTCTTCAGTTGGTATGGTATGGTACTTGTAGTCTTGTGTTGGTCTTGTGCGGTGTATGTTTGTGTTCTTGGGTTGGTCTGGTGTGGTATATGTTTGTGTTCTTGGGTTGGTGTGGTATGGTATTTGTACTCTTGTGTTGGTCTTGTGTGGTGTATGTTTGTGTTCTTGGGTTGGTCTGATGTCGTGTATGTTTGTGTTCTTGGGTTGGTCTGGTGTGGTATAAGTTTGTGTTTTTGGGTTGGTGTGGTTTGGTATTTGTAGTCTTGTGTCGGTCTTGTGTGGTGTATGTTTGTGTTCTTGGGTTGGTCTGGTGTGGTGTATGTTTGTGTTCTTGGATTGGTCTGGAGTGGTATATGTTTGTGTTCTTTGGTTTGTCTAGTATGGTATATGTATTCTTGTGTTGGTCTGGTGTGGTGTATGTTTGTGTTTTTGTGTTGGCTTGGTGTGGTGTATGTTTGTGGTCTTGTGGAGGTCTGGTGTGGTGGAGGTTAGTGTTCTTGGGTTGGTCTCATATTGTGTATGTTTGGGTTGGTCTGGTGTATGTTTGTGTTCTCGGATTTGTTTGGTGTGGTATATATTTGTGTTCTTTGGTTTGTCTGGTAAGGTATGTGTATTCTTGTGTTGGTCTGGTGAGGTGTATGTTTGTGTTCTTGGGTTGGCTTGGTGTGGTATATGTTTGTGGTCTTGTGTAAGTCTGGTGTGGTGTAGGTTAGTGTTCTTGGGTTGGTCTGATGTGGTGTATGTTTGGGATGGTCTGGTGTGGTGTATTTCTGTGTTCTTCGGTTGGTCTCGTGTGGTATATGTTTGTGTTCTTTGGTTTGTCTGGTATGGTATATGTATTCTTGTGTTGTTCTGGTGTGGTGTATGTTTGTGTTCTTGGGTTGGCCTTGTGTGGTGTATGTTTGGGTGGTCTGGTGTGGTGCATGCTTGTGTTCTTGGGTTGGTCTGGTGTGGTATATGTTTGTGTTCTTTTGTTTGTCTGGTATGGCATATGTATTCTTGTGTTGGTCTGGTGTGGTGTATGTTTGTGGTCTTGGGTTCGCTTGGTGTAGTGTATGTTAGTGGTCTTGTGTAGGTCTGGTGTGGTGTAGGTTAGTGTTCTTGGGTTGGCCTGGTGTGGTATAAGTTTGGGTTCTTGGGTTGGTGTGGTATGGTATTTGTAGTCTTGTGTCGGTCTTGTGTGGTGTATGTTTGTGTTCTTGGGTTGGTCTGGTGTGATATATGTTTGTGGTCTTGGATTGGTCTGGTGTGGTATATGTTTGTGTTCTTTGGTTTGTCTGGTATGGTATATGTATTCTTGTTCGTCTTGTGCGGTGTATGTTTGTGTTCTTGGGTTGGTGTGGTATGGTATTTGTACTCTTGTGTTGGTCTTGTGTGGTGTATGTTTGTGTTCTTCGGTTGGTCTGATGTCATGTATGTTTTGGTTCTTGGGGTGGTCTGGTGCGGTATAAGTTTTTGTTCTTGGGTTGGTGTGGTATGGTATTTGTAGTCTTGTGTCAGTCTTGTGTGGTATATGTTTGTGTTCTTGGGTTGGTCTGGTGTGGTGTATGTTTGGGTTCTTGGATTGGTCTGGTGTGGTATATGTTTGTGTTCTTTGGTTTGTCTAGTATGGTATATGTATTGTTGTGTTTGTCTGGTGTGGTGTATATTTGTGTTTTTGGGTTGGCATGGTGTGGTGCATGTTTGTGGTCTTGTGTAGGTCTGGTGTGGTGTAGGTTAGTGTTCTTGGGTTGGTCTCATATTGTGTATGTTTGGGTTGGTCTGGTATATGTTTGTGTTCTTGGATTGATCTGGTGTGGTATATGTTTGTGTTCTTTGGTTTGTCTGGTAAGGTATATGTATTCTTGTGTTGGTCTGGTGTGGTGTATGTTTGTGTTCTTGTGTTGGCCTGGTGTGGGGTATGTTTGTGGTCTTGTGTAGTTGTGGTGAGGTGTATGTTAGTGTTCTTGGCTTGGCCTGATGTGGTGTATGTTTGAGTTGGTCTGGTGCTTTGTATGCTTGTGTTCTTGGGTTGGTCTGGTGTGGTATATGCTTGTTTTCTTTGGTTTGTCTGGTATGGTATATGTACTCTTGAGTTGGTCTGGTGTGGTGTATGTTTGTGTTCTTGGGTTGGCTTGGTGTGGTATATGTTTGTGGTCTTGTGTAGGTCTGGAGTGGTGTAGGTTAGTGTTCTTAGGTTGGTCTGAGGTGGTGTATGTTTGGGTTGGTCTGGTGTGGTGTATTTCTGTGTTCTTGGGTTGGTCTGGTGTGGTATATGTTTGTGTTCTTTGGTTTCTCTGGTATGGTATATGTATTCTTGTGTTGTTCTGGTGTGGTGTATGTTTGTCTTCTTGGGTTGGCCTTGTGTGGTGTATGTTTGGATTGGTCTGGTGTGGTGTATGCTTGTGTTCTTGGGTTGGTCTGGTGTGGTATATGTTTGTGTTCTTTTGTTTGTCTGGTATGGCATATGTATTCTTGTGTTGGTCTGGTGTGGTGTATGTTTGTGTCCTTGGGTTGGCTTGGTGTGGTGTATGTTTGTTGTCTTGTGTAGGTTTGGTGTGGTGTAGGTTAGTGTTCTTGGGTTGGTCTGATGTGGTGTATGTTTGGGTTGGCCTGGTGTGGTGTATGCTTGTGTTCTTGGGTTGGTCTGGTGTGGTATATGTTTGTGTTCTTTGGTTTGTCTGGTATGGTATATGTATTCTTGTGTTGGTCTGGTGTGGTGTATGGTTGTGTTCTTCAGTTGGTCTGGTGTGGTGTATGGTTGTGTTCTTGGGTTGGTCTGATGTGGTGTATGTTTGGGTTAGTCTGGTGTGGTGTATGGTTGTGTTCTTCAGTTGGTCTGGTATGGTATATGTAGTCTTGTGTAGGTCTAGTGTGGTGTATGTTAGTGTTCTTCATTTGGTCTGGTGTGGTGTATGGTTGTGTTCTTCGGTTGGCCTGGTGTGGTGTATGTTTGTGCTCTAGGGTTGGTCTGGTGCGGTGTATGTTTGTGTTCTTCGGTTTGTCTGGTGTGGTGTATAGTTGTGTTCCTCAGTTGGTCTGGTGTGGTGTATGTTTGTGTTCTTGGGTTGGCCTGGTGGGGTGTATGGTTGTGTTCTTCGGTTGGTCTGGTGTGGTGTATGTTTGTGTTCTTCGGTTGGTCTGGTGTGGTATATGGTTGTGTTCTTCAGTTGGTCTGGTGTGATGTATGGTTGTGTTCTTCAGTTGGTCTGGTATGGTATATGTAGTCTTGTGTAGGTCTGGTGTGGTGCAGACCATTGCTGCAGGAGTTGAGGTAATTCTTCAGAACCTGGGGAAGCCGGAGGCGCATCTTCCTATATTCAAACTTACTTGAAGGGGTGGGCACTGCCCATTTCATGCCTCAGTGTTTCCCTCTGCCAGACCGACAGATGTTCCATAATCTCAACAGATGTGGGCAGGTGGACCAGCATAAGGATGTTGAACAGTAGGGGCAAGGCTGTCAACTTTAAGTGTGTCTTGGTTATTTAAAACCCTGGATATATGATCATCTGATTGCAGGAGTTGACAGATGTGCTAAGGAAAAGGTGTGTCTTGCCTTGCTTGTGCCTGGAGAGGTGCCATAGAAGGTCAGGGCAGGAACGCCCACTTTGCATCTCCATCTTTGATGTACAATGTCGAAACAAATAAATGACTACACCAATGAGAGTGTAGGAAGAATAGCTGTGGAAATTTCATTCTGTGTCAGTGGGAGACATAATTTACTTCGCATGCGTTACATCGCATGTCATTACATTGGTGGTCATTGTCCATTATGCACTGTGGCTGGAGATTGTATGTCAGGCTACGAAACGTGAGGTTTAGACTTTTTTAAGTGAAATATTTGAAAGAAAGGTGTTACCCAAGTAGTTTATCATCGATAAAGGAGTACAGCTAGTATCTAATGATGTGAGAAAATCTGTAAACCTGATTGATCTTGAGCATTTTTGTACATGTAATGGAAAGCTGAGAAGTGAACCAGGGTTTGAAGGAGGGGATTCAGCGATCAGTAAGTGAAGGGAGGAACTGGAGACGAGTCATATCTGGGCTTACAGAATAACTCCAGAGGCGAGGAGGTAAAATTGCTATTTGAAAAAATGAGGGGTAGCAGATCACGTTTGGTGCTGAAGGAAAGTCGGTGGAGAGTGGCAAGGGCGTAAAGAGACATAATGGAAATAGTAAGGATTCAGGTACAAGGGAGAGAAATGAGTTTAAAGGAGATGGCCGCAGCCCTATAGCACCGAGTACTTATAATGATTTTACCGTCCCTCACCGCCAGGTTTTGCCTAATGGTGGGAAACAGTAAAATATGGCTAAGTGTTTACCCATCTAAGGGGCATATCGCCAATGCGGCGATAAAAAATTATCGCCGCGTTTGCGTCCGCTTTCGGAGGAAAAGCGTCAATAATTTTATCGCCTAATTAGCAAGGTCACGCTATCGCGTGAAACCTTTCATTAGCACCTGTAATCTGAACGCCCAGCTTTGCATCTCTAATGAGATGCAAAGTGGGTGTTCCCGCCCTGACATAACTGGAGAAATGTCGCCAAGCGTCATTTCCCCAATTATCAATGGGCACGCTAACCTGCAGAGCGACAAGCAAGGTAGAGATAACCTCTGTTATCGCTACTTTCCTTACGCCTGCTTCAGGACTGACTTAGCCATGATATCCTATGTAAGGTGGATATCATGGCTAAGTATGCATTGCCCTATCATCAAGCTATCGCCAAACTTTGTGAGATTTTCGCTGGATTTCCAGCGATAATCTCACATTTGGCAGTTAGCGCTGGGAATTTATCGCTTTTGAGATAAGCGTTCCTAATAGCACGCTATCTCAGAGATAAAATTCCACGTTACCCGGCGATAATTATCCTAGCGCTAAGTGCGCTTAGCGATAATTATCACCGGTCCTTGATGATATGCCCCCATATTGGGTGAGCGGACATTTCTCTCAAAGCCCTTACTGCCCAGGTCTGTTGGAGAAGTTTGGCCACGGCGGAGACAAAGTCATTTCTATCGTGGCCAAACTGATGGTACGCCCAAAACTAAATTGGTCGGGTGGACCATCGCAACGGAGTTCCCTCCTGCCAACATATAAATCGTGTTCCATGTTTGGAACAAAGGGGAGGTTTGATGGTACCAGAAAGTGTAAAGACTAAGCTAAGAAGAGTCACTTGTGACCCTGCAGGTGCAAAGGGTGTACTTTAGGAAAGAAAGAGTGAGTTGCTAAAAAATCTGTGCGGATGAAAGATGGAGCAGTTCAGTAGTTTGTCCAAAGTAAAAACATTTATGGAAAAATAATTTTCCAAGATTTTGTTTTTCTATGAAAATATATAGGTTTTTCCTATTTCATTCTGTAATAGGGCCTGATTAAAGTTTGGAGTAAGGACTGTATTTCACCAGGGCGATGGAGTAAAATACCCCTGAAGGAATATGAATTTAGAGATGACCCATGGTCCAGCAGACACCTCTAGTTATTGTCAAGAACCGCTGTCACTGCAATTCCTGTCAATGAGTTTAAATGTTTGACAGGCGGTACCTTCAAAACAACGGCACTGCTCGTCAAACTAATAACTTGTTTTGTTTTTTCAAAAAGTGAATCTTGGTCTTAAAAAAAAAAAAAAACTAATGATGCCTATTCCATTAGAGTATTTTACCATGGTGTAGAGGTCATTTTAAAGTCTCTTTCCACTACATTTTTCACCATGGTGAGGGAGAGTAAAAACTGGCTACTCAACAGGAGCAGCCCGTGCAGGTAAGAGTGATGGGGCTAGATAGGAGGGGGATTCGACAGAGGATCACGAGGGAAAATTAAATAATTAATTTTCCTTCTCGAAATCCCCTCTCACATGGCCCCCTTGCCCCACTGCTCTTACCCTTTGGGGCCGACCAAACCAGTCATGCGCACTCTGCCCTTCTCCATGCAGGCTGCAATGCAGCCTAAATGGAGAACATGCCATTAGCCCCTGGCTGGACGGCGTCCCGACCAATCACAACACTGTCTGCAGTGTTGTGATTGGCTTAGGGGTGGGAATGGGAGCCTGGCTGCCTGCTTCCTGATCCTGCTGGAGGCAGGAGAGCAGGAGAGGGTAACTAGTCACAATATCGGAAAAAAAATATCGACTGGACAGAATATCAAATTTTTTATATAGAATGGGCAGAATATCGAATAGCAAAAATATAGTGGTGCAGAATATCGAAATTCAGGTAAGAAATATCGATTTTCATAATATCTAAGTTAGTAATATTTACAGTCATAATAAAGGGGCCGATTCCGATCTGGGTTGGAAGGGCACCGAACGCGATCCGGCCGGAAAAAGTTCGAGTCGCACGCGTGTTTTCTGCCCGACTCGTACAGCTGTACGAGCGAGCCAGTACGATGCGAGCTACATGAAAATCACCGACCGAGTCGTTTCCGGGTCCGAACCGCTCCATACTTCTCGCTCGTAAGCTAACCGTGGCGTGCAATGGATGCGATTCACGACTGAGCCAGTAAGATGCACGCGTCGGACAGCCTGTGCGAGCTGGAGTGTCCGGCTCGCAAAAGCTCCCGGAGTTGGACTTCAGGGGTCCGCGTGGGACCACCCGACACCTTCAGCCATACGACTCGCACACTCCCCCACACAGGCATGTACGGCGAGGATGGCACCGACGCGTACCCACTGTAGGGGGCGCACTTGTTCGAGACGTACCCATTCAGTCAATGGGAGCACATGTACGTGTCGAACAACTGGCTCTCATTGACTTCTATGGGAGTCCGACCGAACCGAGTCCGACAGCATACGTGCGCATCGTACTCACTCGGTCGGACTGAAGGGGTCCGGTTTGGTCGGAAAACACTCCGGATCCGACTCGGTCGGAGTGCTTTCCGACCCGGATCGGAATCGGCTCCATAGTTGTTAAAAATATCGAATTTTTTTATAGTGTTTTAAGTGTTAGTATATGTGTTAAAAGTATGTATTATTCTTGTAATGTATGTTTGAATTTTTTTAAAGTAATGAATTTTATGTTATTAAATTTTTGCGTAATTTAATTCCTTAGCGGGTTGTGGGTTTAAAGGGGAATAGGGTGGGAAGTAATTTAATGATAGTAAATTAAATATTAATTTTTAGGAATTATTAATTATTTTGAATTTAATTTTGCGTTTTAGTTTTGTAGCGGGTTGTGGGTTTATAGGGGAGTAGGGTGGGAAGTAATTTAATTGTAATTAAGTAATTATTTATTTGTATTTATTGGTATTGATAATTAATTTATTGTTAATTAATTATTAATTGGCAATTCATTTTTATTAATTGATTAATTGATAATTACATTAATTGTATTAATTTAATATTCGGAGCAGGTTGTGGGTTTATAGGGGAATAGGGTGGGAAGTAATTTAATTGTAATTAAGTAATCATTGAAATTATTTTTGTGTATTGATAATTAATTTACTGTTAATTAATTATTAATTTGTATTTTTTATATTGCTTATTAATTTTTGGTGTTGAAAATTAATTTGTTGTTAATTAATTATTAATAGGTAATTACTTTTTATCAAATAAAATGTATTGGTATTTATAATTAAATGATTATTACATATTTTGTAATTGGTAAATAATTTTAAAATTAATTTTTTATTGGTATTGATAATTCATTTATCTTTATTTAATTATTAAATTATTACCTTCCCTACTGTTGCACTCACTGGAGTGGGAATAGTAATTTTTACCCTCCCGCTATCCAACACTTTCCCTACTGTTGCACTCTCTGGAGTGGGAATAGTAATTTTTTACCCTCCCGCTATCCAACACTAAAAATATTGAATATTTTTAAATATTATTAAGTTAACATATATATGTATTAAAAATAAAAATGCATGTTTATTTTTTATTTACATTAATTATTTATTAATTTTAAGGTTATTTAAGTGTTTTTAAGTATGCTTTACTTCATTATATTCATTATTTCATTATTTTACATTACTTTTAAGACATTTAAAAAATTAGATATTTTAACAAACTATATTATTTACAACAATATTTTGGATTCAATATTTTTGTACCTACCTGTTTGTAGATAGGAATTCGATATTCTGGTGTTCTATATTTTGTCAGCGATATTCTGGCACCTTGATATTTTGATCGTCGATATTCTGTCAGCGATCCACAGGAGAGAAGCAGAGACGATGCAAGACCCGTCCGGCGAGAAGGTAATTTTAATTTTTTTATTATTAAATTAAACCCCGCATGACCATCCTCCCCGCGTTGCCCCCCCACCCACGCACCCACAAGTCATGCCAGCTGCGACTGCAGAACACTTGACTTGGTGATGTGCAAATGGCAAATACAACTTCCAAACATTATACACTATATAGTTTTATCAGTAAAACCACATGTTGGTGGGAAATGTTGTGGCCATTTCAATAGAAAATCTGCTGAATGAAAATAAGTTTTCTACCACTTCATGCTTCAGGAATGCATTTATTAAAAGTGACAGTTTTTTAGCATGATTTTAGAAAGATTTGTGCCTTGCCCTGATGACAATGTGGTTAATGAACTAAGAGGCAAGTCAGCCGTCGTGTGTATCCTATATGTGGCTAGATTTGTCTTATATATGGAGCAAACGTTTAGTCTACTAAATCAAACAGAAGTGTTTTCCATACAGCAGACATGTTGAGCTCACATATTTGAAGGTGACCTCATGTGATAAAGAAGAAAATGGCGACTCAGTGAATTAAAATATTTGCCCGGAGTCACATAATTTGAAACCTGTTTATGAGTTAAGAGCATTGTAATTAGGTTGAGCAGATTATTTAAGTCACTAGACTGCAGATCTAGTAACATTTTTACGATCTTTCGAGGTCTGGGTACACCCTCTAGTCCTACCTCCAGTCCACCCTCCAGCTCTACATAGGGGTACATCTGCAGGTCCACCTTTAAAGCCTATACAGTGGACCACCGGCAAGTCCACCCTCCAGGTCTACACAGGGGTACATCTGCAGGTCCACCTATAAGGCCTATAGAGTGGACCACCCAGAGGTCCACCCTCCAGGTCTACACAGGGGTACATCTGCAGGGCCATCTTTAACGCCTATACAGTGGACCACCCGCAAGTCCACCCTCCAAGTCTACACAGAGGTACATCTGCAGGTCCACCTTTAAGGCCTATAGAGTGGACCACCTGCAGGACCTCCCTCCAGGTCTACACAGGGGTACATCTGCAGGGCCACCTTTAAGGTCTATACAGTGGACCACCTGCAAGTCCACCCTCCAGGTCTACACAGAGGTACATCTGCAGGTCCACCTTTAAGGTCTATATAGTGGACCACCCGCAGGTCCTTCTATCAGGTCTACACAGAGGTTCATCTGCAAGTCCACATTTAATGCCTATACAGTGGACCACCCGCAAGTCCACCCTCCAGGTCTACACAGAGGTACATCTCCAGGTCCACCTTTAAGGTCTATACAGTGGAACACCCGCAGGTCCTCCCTTCAGGTCTACGTAGCGGAGCACCTGCAGGTTCTCCCTCCATGTCTACACAGGGGTACATCTGCAGGTACCCCTTTAAGGCCTATACAGTGGACCATGTGCAGGTCTTCCTTTCAGAACTACACTGGGGTACATCTTCAGGTCCTCCTTTAAGGCCTACAGTTGACCACCCTGTAGTCCACCCTCCAGCTCTACACAGTGGTACATCAGCAGGACCACCTTTAAGATCTATACAGTGGACCACCCAGAGGTCCACCCTTCTGGTCTACACAGAGGTACATCTGCAGGTCCACCTTTAAGGCCTATACAGTGGAACACCCGCAGGTCCTCCCTTCAGGTCTTCACAGTGGACCACCCGCAGGTCCTCCCTCCATGTCTACACAGTGGACCACCCGCAGGTCCTCCCTTCAGGTCTACATTGGGGTACAACTGCAGGTCCCCATTTAAAGCCTATACAGTGGACCACCCGTAGGTCCTCCCTCCAGGTTTACACAGTGGACCACCCGCAGGTCCACCCTTCACGTCTACATAGGGGTATGTTTGCAGGTCCCCCTTTAAAGCCTATACAGTGGACCACCCACAGGTCCTCCCTTCAGGTCCACACAGTGGTACATGCTCAGGTCCCCCTTTAAGGTCTATACTGTGGACCACCCGCAGGTACTCCCTCCAGGTCTACACAGGGATACATCTGCAGGCCCACCTTAAAGGTCTATTCAGTGACCACCAGCAGGTCCACCATCCAGGTCTGCACAAAGGAACATCTGCAAGTCCACATTTATTGCCTATACAGTGGACCACCTGCAAGACCACCCCAGGTCTACACAGAGGTACATCCGCAGGTCCACCTTTAAGGCCTATACAGTGGACCACACGCAGGTCCACCCTCCAGGTCTACACAGTGGTACATCTGCAGTTCCACCCTTAAGGCCTACACTGTGCTAAATCCATACTTCCACACTTTAGACCTACACAGAGGAACATCTACAGGTGCATCCTCAGGCCGATGCAGGGCTGCATCTATACTTCCACGCTCTAGGCCTACAGGGTGGAACATCTACAGGTGCACTCTCAGGCCGACACAGGGCTGCATCCATACTTCCACACTCTAAGCCTAAAGAGTGGAACGTTAACAGGTACACTCTCAGGTCTAAACTGGGCTACATCCATGCTTCAATGTTCCAGGCCTACAGAGTGGAGCATCTACAGGTACACCATCCATGCGTACAAAAGAGGTATTTCTGCAGTGCCACCCTCCAGGCCAAACAGTGCTACATCCAAGGTTCATCCTCCAACCCGGAACAGTTGATTCGCTGCATGTCCACCTTCGAGGACTATGCAGTGGTACCTCCTCTGGTCCATCCTATAGGACTACACAGTTGTAAAATCATTTAATCCACCTTCCAGGCCTACACAGGGCTGCATCCATACTTCCACGCTCAAGGCTTACAGAGTGGAACATCTACAGGTGCACCCTCAGGCCAATGCAGAGCTGCATCCATACTTCCAAGCTCTAGGCCTACAAAATGGAACATCTACAGGTACACTCTTAGGGCGACATAGAGCTGCATCCATATTTCCACGGTCCAGGCCTACACAGTGGAACATCTACAGGTGCACCCTCAGGCTGATGCAGTAGTGCGTTCCCCTGCACTCTCTCCAGGCCTACACAGTTACACATCCACTGGTCCATCCTTAGGCCTAGACAAGGTACATCTGAAGGTCCATCCTCCATGACTATGGAGTGGTATGTCCATTAGCCCACCCTCTAAGCCTTAACAGTGGTACATTCTCTGGTCCACCCTCCTGGCATACGCAGGGGTGCATCCACTGGTTCACCATCCAGGCCTTCACAGTGGTACTGAGGGAAGTAACCCGCTTAGGGCCACCCGGGTCACTAAGACCACCTCTCAGCCTTCCGTACTAAATGAAGAGTCGGTCATACTGTAGAGGATACAAACCAATAACTTTCTTTATATACACTCAGAGTGGAGCCCCATCTGCCCAGTCGCTGAGAGTGCTGCAGAGAGGACTAAAATCGACAAGCATAAACATCAATCAATCAATAAGGGGGTTTGTAAGCACGCTACTCACCCACGAGGGTCTCAAGGCGCTGAGGGGGAGGGGGGACCTGCTGTTCTGTTCACTGAAGAGCCAGGTCTTGAGAGTCTTCCTGAAGGGGTTCAGGGAGGGGGCGTATCTGATGTCTGCCGGGAGCTCATTCCAGTTCTTGGCTGTGATGTGAGAGAATGATCTCCTGCCTGCTCTGTCTCTGTGGATGCGCGGGGTTTCGGCCAGTGCAAGGTTGGAGGATCTGAGGTTTCTTTTTGGTACATGGAAGTTGATTCTGTCGTTGAGGTATTTGGGTCCGGTGTTGTGTAGGCATTTGTAGGCGTGAGTGAGGATTTTGAAGGTGACTCTTTTCTCCACGGGGAGCCAGTGGAGCCTTTGTAGGTGTTGGCTGATGTGTTCGTGTTGGGGGATGTTCAGGACGAGTCTGGCCGCGGTGTTCTGTATTGTCTGGAGTCTGTGGAGTAGGGACTTGTTGATGCCGGCGTAGAGTGCGTTTCCATAGTCCAGTCTGCTGGTGTGGGTGACTGTCTTCCTTGCCTCGGCGGGGACCCTATTGAAGGTTTTTCTGAGGATGCGGAGGGTGTTGAAGCAACTGGAGGTGACGGCGTTGACCTGTCGGGTCATGGTGAGGGATGAGTCGAGTACGATGTCGAGGTTTTTGGCGTGGTCCGAGGGGGTCGGTGGGCTTCCGAGGGCAGTCCGCCACCAGGTGTTGTCCCATGCTGAAGGGGTGGTTCCAAGGACGAGGACTTCTGTCTTCTCAGCGTTGAGCGTCAGGCAACTGTTGGTCATCCAGACTGTGACGTCCCGCATTCCTTTCTGGAAGTTGAGTTTGGCGGTGGTGGGGTCTTTGGTGAGCTGGGTGTCATCAGCGTAGGATACTATGTTGAGGCCATGTTGTCGGACGATGGCGGCAAGGGGGTGCCACATAGATGTTGAAGAGGGTCGGGCTCATTGATGACCCCTGAGGGACTCCACAGGTGATTCCCATGGGCTCGGAGAGGAAGGGTGGCAGTCTAATTCTTTGGCTTCTTCCGGTGAGGAATGATCGGATCCAGTCTAGGGCTGCTCCTTGTAGGCCGGTGTAGTGTAATCTGGTGACGAGTGTGCGGTGGGAGACGGTGTCGAAGGCTGCTGATAGGTCCAGTAGGATAAGGGCTGCGGAGTGGCCTTGGTCCAGGAGGGTGCGGATGTCGTATGTGGTGGCGAGTAGGGCAGTCTCGGTGCTGTGGTTGCTTCGGAATCCAGATTGGGACAGGTCGAGGATGCCGTTGTCTTTGATTAATCATATCAGTTTCCTGTTGACTGTTTTCTCTGCGAATTTGGCCGCGAAGGGGAGGAGCGAGATGGGTCGGTAGTTCTTGAGGTTGGTGGGATCGGCTGTGGGCTTTTTGAGTAGGGGCCTGACTTCTGCGTGTTTCCAGTCATCTGGGAAGGTGCCAGTGTTGAAGGTGGTGAGGATGGTGCATTGTAGTTCGGGTGCGATGGCGGCGGTAGCTCTGTGGTAGATGTGTGGGGGGCAGGGGTCGGTGGGAGCCCCTGAGTGGATGCCTTTCATGGTTGACGCAGTGTCTTCGGTTGTGATCGGCGTCCAGGAGGAGATGGTGGGCTGGCAGGTGTGTGTGGGGGTGGACAAGCTGTGGCATCTGGTGGAAGGTCGATGAAGTTGTCATAGAGGTTCTTTATCTTGAGGTGGAAGTAGGTTCCGAGCTTGTCGCAGAGGTCTTGGGACAGGGTAATGTCTGTGGCTTTGCTGCGGGGGTTGGTGAACTCTTTGATGACGCTGAAAAGTTCTTTGGAATTAGCTAAGTTGGCGAGGATTTTGTTGTGGATGAAGTCCCTCTTGGTGGTTTTGAATTGGTTGTGATAGTTCGTCATGGTGTCCTTGTAGGTGGTGTGATTCTCGGGTGTCTTGGTGTTTCTCCAGATTTTCTCCAGGCGTCTGCAGGTGCGTCTGTTTTTTGGGAGATCGGTGGTGAACCAGGCAGCTTTCCTGGGGCTCTGTCTATCGGGGCTACGTGGCAGGGCTAGCTTGTCTGCACAGTTGGAGGTCCAAGTGTGGAGTTCTCTCGCAGCGACGTTGGCGTCTGGTGCCGAGGTGTGGTTGTCTCGGGTGAGGGTGGAGTTGAGTTGCTCATCGGTGACTTTGCTCCAGTTCCTTCGTGGTGGGCGTGGGGCTGGTTTGGGTGTCTTGGGTTTGTCAACGGTGAAGTGTACGCAGTGGTCCATGGTGGTTGCGTTGTGTGTCTGAAGTGAACGTTGGGGTTGGTGGGGCTGTCGAGGTGGAAGTTCAGGTCTCCGATGAATATGTATTTCATGGAGGTGATGGCGTGGGGTGCGATGAAGCCGGTGATGGTGGCTTCGAAGGGGGCTCAGGGGCCAGGTGGTCTGTAGACTAGGGTTCCGCTGAGTGTGGAGTTGGGACTGACCTGGATCCAGAATTACAGGTGTTCGGCAGAGGGGAAGGTTTCGCTGGAGGTGGTGAGGCAGAGGGTGTTCTTGTGGGCGATGGCGAGGCCACCCCCGGCGGTTGGGGCGGTCCTTCCTTTGTATCTTGTATCCGTCTGGGATGGCGGTGTTGATGTCGGGTGCGGAGGAGGCGTTGGTCCAGGTTTCTGTGATTAAGACGATGTCGGGCGAGGGAGAGTCGAGTAGGCTCCAGATCTCCAAGGCGTGTTTGTGTATGGAGTGCACGTTGAGGAGGATGCATCTAATGGCTTCGCTGGTGTTTGCGTTGCTGGTGTTGGATGCTGGGCTGGCAGAGAAGGTCTGGTGGCATACATACATTATGGATGTTTCGTAACCATGCGAAAACACGCCCACAGTGGAATTCTCCAGGCAGGTGCAGTTAATTAGAGTAATACAGAAACAATGGTCTCAGTGCTCCTATCTTACACAAAGTATCATAGTCCAAGGTCGTGCCATCTGGAGCCTGCCACCAGACAAGGGGGAGAAGGCCTCTATCTGGTGAGAAAGCTATGTGCTGACATGAACAGTGTGCTCATTACTGAAACAAAAACAAAGTGAAGAAATGAAACTCAAAGATGAGCTTTTCTTGGAATTAAACTAGATCAGTTTCGAACAGCTTAAAATGGCGCCCAAATAGAAAATGGTGCAGCGATTGCTAACTTACATGGAGCACGCGTGAGTATAAACGATTTCTATTCCAACTGACCCTCCTTTTAGCATGAGCTAAAACATTTTCTAGCAGAATAAACTTCAAACAGTAATAAAAAGCACAATGATGAACAATTATGAGCGCTCCATATCATCAACATTAGGAAGTGAAAGAGTAAGGAGGGAAGAAGTTTCGAAGCTTCCCTCATCGATGTTCATCATATCCTCAATATCCTTTTAGATCATTATTGCGGCATTTGTGTCATGAATTGATATTTCCTTTTGGGTGTGAGGATACTAGTACAATAGGAACCGCAAAAGGGAAGACTCTGTATAAGAACACAGCAGAGCACCAATACCGCAATCAAATAAATCACCTTTTCAAGAATCCAGCCCCAGCTACCAAAAAGAGACCTACTCCAATTCCCACTTTCCATTCCTTTGACATTTTCAAGAATATCTAGAATATGCTTGGTAATATTCTGTTCCATATTCTTTATACCGAATACACACTGATCGCCAACTACCGCGCATACACCACCACTCTTAGCCAGAATAAAATCCACTGCATATCTAGTCTGTTCTGAATATATTCGCATACTCTCCAACTGAGTGGTGATGTCACGTAAAGCTGCCACTGTAGTATTGGATAAGATTTGTAGCTTACATCCGAAATATTCTCTGGCCTTTTCACCTCTAGCCATGGAAGTACCACCCAATGTGAAAATAGAGGAAAGGATGTATCCAAAAGTAATACCATTACTGTAATTATTGACTTCTATATCCGTCACACCCTCGCAGAACTCTTTAGTCAAAGATCGTTTAACCCCTTCAGTGCCCATGACGAGATAGTCTCGTCATGGAGCGCGGTTGCGCTGTGCCCATGACGAGACTATCTCGTCATGAACCCTGCCCGCTAATGAAACGCCCGGCACAGGGCGTGGAAAGGGCGGGGCACAGAAGGGGTTAACCCATCTTGTTTTCGGTTTGGCATGTTGACAGGGTACACCCAAAGGTAATACCATTCCAAGGGCTATATCGTCTGTACCATTATAAACACTGGAATAAGTTCCATTGGACAAAAAGAAAAAACCTGGGTATGCATAAATCGGCCCCTCGTAATCTACTGCACCATACCTGGAATTTATTACAAAAGTACTTGGATCCTTTTTATCCGCTAGGGGGAACGTGTGTTTGTACAACACTATCCCTGAACAATTGATATGCACAGAAGGATCTGTACTGTTCGCAATGGGGAAACAAGCAGGGTAATAACCAACCTCCCGAATAACTATCAATTCCTTGTAATCCAACAATGTAACATTTTTTTTTTCCATATAGAAATTGTGGCAATAGGTATTGTTATCGCGACCTGGATAACCCATTCCCAGTGGTTTTCTATGATATAGACATGGCCCCAGGTAACCAAAACCAAACACTCCTTTCACTTCTGCAAAATCAGGTGGCCGGGAATATTTATAATTTACAAGTGATAATGGATATGCAGTCCACAGTTTAGTGACAGATTGAGTGGGTAACAAGCTGTCCCTTCACCATAAAATCTCTTATGTGTCTCCAAAAATATATCACATGGGCTGTTGTTTTCTCTCTTTTTGTGGAGAGAACCTTACTACGTAAACGTACAACTTGATCATTTTCCAAAACCTATGTCACCCCACACAATATTATTATCAGCAAAACCAGAAGACCAACACACGTTGTTTTTTTTTTCTGTGCCCACATCCTATTATGCTGTGCAACAAGAACCACTGGCTGCTCTTCGTCAGCAACTTTTCTCACAAAAGGATGTGTAATGGATTGCAGAAAGACAAGAATGCAAAGAAAATATATCAGTTCCCAGTGTCCTCCAGAGCCCCTCTGGTACAAGCTCCTATTGTCCATCAAAAAGTTGGCACTCTTGAGCACCGGCGGTGGAGCTTGCTCTGTCCTAAGCTCTTTGAATCTATCCCATGCTAATAAAGATAGGGGGCCCGATTCACAGAATGAACTTTAGATAAAATCCTAAACTTACTTCTTTTGGTATTCACAGAATGCACTTACTACTTTTGGTATTCACAGAATGGATTTACGACTACTAACTTTATGTCCGCACTCGGGCCGGAAATTCAGGCCCGGAGGCGGAGCTTCTGGCCCGGAGGCGGGGCTTCCGGGCCGGAGGCGGAGCTTCCGGCCCGGAGGTGGAGATTTTGGCCATGGCTAAATCTCCGCCACTTGCCGGAATCCACACCTCCGGGCCAGAAGCTCTGCCTTCGGCCCGGAAGCTGCGCCTCCGGCCCGGAAGCTCCGCCTCCGGGTCGGAAGCCCCGCCTCTGGGCTGGAAGCTCCGCCTCCGGGACGGAATTTCCGGCCCGAGTGCGGACGTATAGTTAGTAGTCGTAAATCCATTCTGTGAATACCAAAATTAGTAAGTGCATTCTGTGAATACCAAAAGTAGTAAGTGCATTCTGTGAATACCAAAAGTAGTAAGTTTAGGATTTTGTCTTAAATTCATTCTGTGAATCGGGCCCAGTGTAACTGAAGGGCATACTTTTGTTTCCCAACCCAATGTTCTAACGATAAAGGCAAAGTAAGTATAAAATTCTCCACTAATTTCCACGAATGCCATTGGTACTGAACTCAGTACTACCTAATCTTTATTCTCCTTGGACTCAGTATCCCTCAGCCGAGGGCTCAAACTGTACATGACAACCCCAGGCACCGTGTGATCAACAAACAGAGGCTTCTGAAAAGCTTGAATCTCTGGGGGAACAGCCTCATTCAAAACATTATCATTCTCCTTATCTGTCTGGGTCCAGATCAGCTGGGCATCGCTGAAGGAAACAAACCTGGGCACCTGTTTGCACTCTGAACCACGCCTTCTTTGACGGACTGATCGTTTGGTAATGGCAGAGGAATCTTCCTGCAGTGGGTGGCATGCACCCAGTTCTTTTGACCAGCAGCCTTTACAGCCATCCGCTTCACCAACAAAACCTGTTCAGTACCCTTCCAGCGCGGCTCCATACGTTTCTTTCACTGGAAATTCCGGAGGAGGACATAGTCGCCAGGCTGAATATCGTGGCAGTCCCTCTGGTATAGGAGATAGGGACTCCCGCACCTGTTGGTGAATAGAACATAAACTTTCGGTTAACTGGCCATGATAATCAAGCAACACGGGGGGATATTCTCAAGAATGTGTGATAACCATTGCAAAAGTAACCTAACACAACTTCCAAAATTGCAGTCTATTGCGGGAAAATTACGCTGTGTTAACGAAGCATTCTCAACACGGCAGCACCATGCGATATTCCCCAGATAACGCGTCAACTGACCGTGTACAATCCTGTATAATCAGACACCTTACTTCCCAGCAACCAACCCTCCAAAGCCTTAGTGGCACATTCAATGTATTCAGACCAGTCCTGAGTCTGTGTCTTCTGGGTGTCTCTGAACATTAACCTGTACTGTTCAGTGGTTAAGCCTAACCCATCAACTAGGACACTCTTCAGGGCTCTGTAGTTTCTGACATCCTCCTCTCTAACAGTGAGGCGTCTATCTCTGCCTCTACCTTCAAAGGAGAGCCATAAGATTGCTGCCCACTGGTCCTCAGGAACCTGCTGCACTTTGCAGGCTCTCTCAAGAGCAGTCATCCATTTGTGGATGTCATCCCCACTTTTGTAGGGGGGCACAGCCTTGGATAGTTTCCTATTGTCAAAGACCCTATCTTTGTCCTTTGGGACAATGCTGCCACCAGTGGGTATAGACCCACTCTCTCTAGGTTGCCTAGCCTTGTTCAGTTATACTTCCATCAAGGCTACTTCTAGCTCCTGCTTCCTGATCCTCAGCTGGGCTTCCTGCATTCTGGCCCCATGCTCCCTCCTCTGAGGGGTGGTCATCCTTCTCCTGGAGTGACCTTGAGAGCCTCTAGAGGCATGAGAGGCATTAGAGTCACCTGAGTGGTTCCTCTGTCTCCCAAACCCCTGATTAAGTCCACTGGGGAGATTCAATGGGGGAACCCCATTGTCAGTCCCCAATAGCCTTAGGTTAGCTGTGCTAAGTATACCACCGGGCACTGGGCTATTTCTCCCATCTGAACTACTGCTACTGTCAGACTCACCCCCTTTGTCATCCTTGTCCCTATGCTGATCCTCATCATCTGTAGTCTGATTCTCAACTAAGGGGCGACTATTAGGAAGGGGTGCTTCAGTGGCATCTTCAGAAGGAGGGCCTCCTGTTCCAGTCCGTAAGGGGCCTAACTGGGAAGCTTTCTTGAGAGCTCTCTGATCTTCATCAGCTTGTAAGAGTTCTCTGAGTTCAGCAGAGGTAGGGTTCCTGGGCTGTTTGAGGCCCCTGATATTTGCCAACTGCCTGAGCTCATTTTGGTTTAGGGTAGCAAAGATGGATGGTGCCCTCTGGGGGTCACTCTCGACAGAGATGGGTTCATTGGACCCCTCTGCCCCAGCCATTGCTCTTAAGTGTGGGTGGATGTGTTGCAACTACCTACACTTGGGTTTTCCTACTAAACCTATCTAGTAGTTGTAGTCAGGGTGTGCTACTCCCTTTTCTCTACAACAACTAAGTTCAGTAGAACTTAAGTATATAACTATTCTTGTTTTATATGTACCTAAAGGTACCTGTATGATCTTTTAATCGGTAACAAGGAGATTACAGAGGTAAAACACAGCAAGCTCAAATCCCACCACTGCTCACCAATGTGAGAAGTTCGCCTGATATATGATGTTCACTAGTTAAAGTGACCACCTTGTACCATGCCAAGAAACCCTTATGGTGTGGTTGTAAGTCAACCTTTTCGGACCAGCTGCCCTAGTGGTAGCGTAGGCTAAGCAGTCTTTCAGGCTAAACTCGTTTTGGCATGTAAAGCAAGCTGTTTTACCACATGTAACCCCCCTTTATACCAATGAAAGGACACCACACAGATATATATTCAAAATATATATGTATTTATTACTCAAAGTATCCCCTAGACTCTTTATGAGCACAGGAGCACAAATCGTTAAACAAGAAAGTATTACAATATACAGAAGTTGCACTTTATATGGATAGGCCCTGGTGGCCGATCAAACCATATACTAAAATAGTGGTATAAGTACCACGAATAGGAAAGGGAAAAGGCCTAGGGCCACTAGAATCGCTGGGCCTACAAGGAGCTAACGTCAGTTAGTGATCAGGAGGTCCACGGGTCGCGTGTGCAGTGAGGAAAGTTACACGCGGGCTCCCATAGGTTTTCAATGGGTGCGTAAAAGTTCAAAGTTACTGCTAGAAGGGTCTTCTGGATGGACTACGAACTTAAGACTTAAAACACAGACACTAGAGATGTATCTCTACACTTGGGCACCGGAGTGCCAGCGTTACCTCACCCACAGGAAGCGGGTGCATAGGTCTCGAAGTGCGTCGGGTTTCGTCTATCTATTCAATAGAGCCTGATGACAAAGATGCTGCAGGCGGTCGGTCCAGAAGAGATGCGGTGGATCCAAGGGTGGATCGGAGTTGTAGAAGACCTGAAAGCAGAGGGGACAGTGTTCACAGTCACTAGCCAGTGACCAGCGTGGCACCAGGTGGGTACCAGGCGATGTCGGGTGCAAACAGGTGAGGAAGTGTAGCTTGTCTCTGCAGCCACGTGGTCCCTGAAGGTCAACGACGTCCAGGAGTCGGTTCACGAGCTGTCCCACGCAGGCTCTCGCTGTCGGCAGTGTCGGTGACTCGAAAGAAGCAAACAAGCCTCGGCAAAGGCAGGAGTCATAGGAATTGAAGAAAGCTGATTACTCTGACCAGCAAGGTCAGAGGGGCTGCTCCTTTGGAGGGAAGCTGGGGCCAGTCTGGAGCAACCAGACCAGCATTGTAGTTTTCAAAATTCGGCGCCAAAATGGCCACTAGCCAACGGGCCAGGGACCGGGCAGGCGCGTCAAGATGCAAAGTGCAGAGGGGCCCCACGCAGATCGTGGAGATGCTGGAGGGCTCACCTTTGGTGCAGATGCTGCTCGGGTGTTGGGCTTCTCAGGACCCAAAGCACAACTTGGAGGGAGCCTCTGTTGTTGCGCTTGCAGCTTGTCAAGTGTCTTTTCAAGATGGCTGGCTCCACGTGTCTCGGTGCCTGCACGGGTTCCTTCTTTTCAGGGACTGTGGATCGGGCTGTGAGAGGTCTGGAGGTTCAGGTTTTGTTGGTTTCTGGGCTTGGGCTCCGGCGGGAGGTGGCGGCAAAGCAGACATCGAGTTGCTGGATGGTGCTTGCGTTAGCAAGATGGTCTCTCCCTGACCATAGGGGAGATTTCCTTCTGTCCTCTGTGCAGCAGAGCGTCGAAGTTCCCGTCTTATTCTTTGTAGTAAGTTGATTCCAGGATGTCTGAAGTCTTAGGACACAGCTCCTATCTTTAAGCGGATTCTAGGGGCCGGACTACCTGCTAGGTCCCTCCCTAAGGGTGGGACCAGGAAGGGAGGTGGTTACACCCCCAATCCTTTGTCCAGCTCACCCCAGGTCCGGGGCTGGTGTGCCCCAGGACTGGTTTGAACTGGCATATGCACCGAGGCTCCTTGTGAGCCTCAGGCATGTCTGATTCCATTCAAGCCCTACCTGACCAATACACAAAATCCTGTCTGGGGTGGTGCTCGCACCTCCCCTGGCAGGAAACCCTTTGTCCACGTCTCCCAAGCTGGAAGGACTCCCAGCAGCAGGAGGGCAGACTTGTGTCTGTGGTGGCAGCATCCATTTTGTGGAGCTGAGGCTATGTCTGATTTTACCCGGGTTTCAGGTTCTGTACATGTCGTGTCCCTCTAGAAGGGTGGAATGCTAACCCCGTTGCCAGAACTGGCGAGGGGTTAGTATTCCAATTCGTATGACACCTTACTCGACATGTTTTGATAAAGCCAAACCAAAGATAGCATTTAACCGCGAGGTTCATAATGCACTTAAGAGTATATGGTATGACGATATCTGGAAACGGTAGAAGGAAGTTGTTCCGACCACTGCAGACAGGCTCAGCTCATGCCAGAGCACCATCTCACATGGAACCAAGCACTCTGCCTTCAGGATTGCTAAGGCCTGCCATAGGAGTGACTTATAGGTTACCAGGTGTCCCATTTAAGGTTAGGTATAGGTATACTACACCTAAGTAAGAGGTGGATACACCAACTTACCCCAGCTGAGTGATCAGCCAGTTGTGTCAAATTGTTAGGCCAGGCCAGGGGTGGCACAATACATGCTTCAGCCCCTGGTAGGCCTTAGATACACCAATGCCCTGGGTACCTAGTGTACACTGGTACAGGGGCTCACAGGGTGATCCAATTCCAATGGGTTATGCACCTATAGTGCATAGTGTTAATTTAGCAGAGAGAACAGCAGGCTGGGGGTCTGATTAGCAGGCCCACAGCCTCAATATGTCAAAAACCAGTGAAGCAAAAAGTAAAAATTTGGGGTGACCATAGGATAGCAGACCCTACTCTCCTACAATCCCCTAGGTGGCCGCCGAGCACCGGGCCAAAAACCCAGGTGACCCCCCTTGCAAAACCAGGTCGTTTTGAGGTAGGCAATTTTCATGTCGCCTCACTACGTTTTGGGCCCTTGCCTGTCGCGGGTACTTGGGCCTCCCACACGAGTGAGGCACCGTTTTTATCGGGAGACCCGGGGGAACGCTGAGTGGTAGGAAATTTGTGTCAGCCCGGTGATGCCACAACTTTCCCACACAAAAATGTGTGAAAAAGGTGATTTTTTCAGCTAAATTTGAGGTTTGCAGGGCATTCTGGGTAAGGAAACGTTGGGGGATCCACGCAAGCCATACCTCCCTGGAATCCCCCGAGTGTCTAGATTTCAGAAATGTGTGGGTTTGGTAGGTTCCCCTAGGTGGCCGCCGAGCACCGGGCCAAAAACCCAGGTGACCCCCCTTGCAAAACCAGGTCGTTTTGAGGTAGGCAATTTTCATGTCGCCTCACTACGTTTTGGGCCCTTGCCTGTCGCGGGTACTTGGGCCTCCCACACGAGTGAGGCACCATTTTTATTGGGAGACCCGGGGGAACGCTGGGTGGTAGGAAATTTGTGTCAGCCCGGTGATGCCACAACTTTCCCACACAAAAATGTGTGAAAAAGGTGATTTTTTCAGCTAAATTTGAGGTTTGCAGGGCATTCTGGGTAAGGAAACGTTGGGGGATCCACGCAAGCCATACCTCCCTGGAATCCCCTGGGTGTCTGGTTTTCAGAAATGTGTGGGTTTGGTAGGTTTCCCTAGATGGCCGCCAAGCCCGGGGCCAAAAACTCATGGGACCCCCTTTGCAAAACCAGGTTGTTTTGTGATAAGTAATTTTGATGTCTCCTCAATAGGTTTTGGGCCCTTGCCTGACGCGGGCACTAGGCCTACCCACGCAAGTGAGGTACCATTTTTCTCTGAAGACTTTGGGGAATGCAGGGTGGGTGGAATTTTGTGGACCCACGCAGATTCCAGAACTTTCCACCACAGAAATATGAGGAAAATGTGTTATTTTGGACACATTTTTAGGTTTGCAATGGATTCTGGGTAACAGAGAGCCAGTGAAGTCACCCCATCCAGGATTCCCATCGGTGTCTAGTTTAAAAAAATGTACAGGTTTGCTAGGTTTGCCTACGTGCCAACTGCGCTAGGGCCCAAAATCCACAGGTATGCACATTGCTAAAAAACATTCGGTGCCCAGGGGGCTTTCTGCCGCCCTGGGGGGGAATCGGGGTATGGGGTTTCATCCTGATATGCCCCTAAAGGGGCAGAAAGACTGTGGCTATTTTTTGTGGGGGTGTGGGCATTGGTATGACCATTTTGGGCAGCCCCCACCCCCACGCATAAAAAAAGCCTGCATACTCGCTGGCGCCTAGTGGGCTTTCTGCCCCCTCTAGGGGGCAGATCAGGGGCCACTGCCACCATCTGCCCTCCCGGGGGGGGGGGCAGAAAGACTGGAATTTCTCTGGGAGTGGGGTGGGGTATTGTCATGCCCATTTTGGGGAGCCCCTACCCCAACACTAATAAAACAAAAAAATCCATGGTTTCTAGTGGGCATTCTGCGCCCCCGGGGGGGGGCAGATTGGGGGCTACAGCTCCCATCTGCCTCCTGGGGGGCAGAAAGACTGTCATTTTTGTGGGGGGGAGGGTGGGGGCATTGGCTCTGCCAGGTCCACACAGGCTCTGCACACAGGCCTATACATCTTCTGTTCCATCACCCCTTCCACTGGCCTCAGAAATGCTGCCTGTGATGCTTTTTGGACATGTCATGCCTCACAGCACCTTTGTGTCATAGTAGAGCCTGTTTTTGATTTCATCTTAATTAAAACTGCAAATGTCAATAGCTCTCCTATTGCTTGTCTTCCACCTTGTTTCCGCTTGCAGGTAGATGCTTATTAGTTTACGTTGTCCCGGTCAAACCTCACTGTAGTATCATCACTCAACTTGAATGAGCCTTTACGTGGATGTTGCCTCATTACACTGAATAGCAATGGCATGACTAGACTGTGTCAACAAATTACTGATAGGTTTTTCTCTGGGTGTCCCAGGTCACCAGTCTGTTATAATCACCTTCTGAACACTTGCCAGAATTCAGGAAATAATCCTACAGTGTTTGAGATAAAGGTGGCAAGTTGCCCCTCGTCTGTTCATGAGCTCACAGGGGACAGCTTTGGCACCTTGATTGAATGTGCCAACAGACTCGTCTATAATTGGGTCTTCAGCATTGCAATAAATCAGAGAGATGGATCCCTGGTGCTCAGGCTGCACCATGGAATGTGCATTATTTATTCACAAGCTCGTAAGATCATCGCAAACATCATCCATTCTAGAAACATGGCATTCGATGAAGGATTGTCCCATAAACTCTGGCTAATTGATGAAGAGGCTGCAACACATTCCCGCGGAGCATCTTCGCTTGACATTTCCTAACTAAGACTTGTCAGTTACCTTTCCTTCTGAAATGAGGAATGTCTCTTATTCAGAGGGACGCGTTGCCTCATGGTGCGCCTGTGATCCATGATGCGTCTTTGTGGCGTCTTCAGTTTCTGCTTCTCAAACGCGCCATCTCCTCAGACTGTGGCTCTCAGAGTCCTTCGGAGTGTGTAGACTGGACCTTATTACTCATTAATCTGAAATTATCATGAGTCTTCTGCATCAAATCATCTGAAAATGGCATCTCACTTAAATCATTTCGAAATTCTTGTGAACGTGCAGCACTGCTCACGGGCAGCTGCCTTATTGCATGACAGACGTGTAGGGTTTGGGAATAGAGTTTGAGAAACACCACTCATGCTCCTTTCGACTCCTATTTTGCTTCTCTTTCTCCACGGATCCTAATCTTTCCTTCCTCCCGCGCTGCTTCTTACTCTCTTCTGGAACCTTATCCTTTCTTGCCTCTGTGTTGTTTCTCTCTCTCCTCTAGTTCCTCATCCTTCCTTGCTCCCGTGTTGCTTCTTGCTCTCCCCTGGATCTTCATCCTTCCTTGCTCTCGAGATGCTTCTCGCTCTGCTCTGCATCCTCATCCTTCCTTGCTCCAGACTTGCTTCTCGCTGTCCTCTGGATCCTCATCCTTCCTTGTCCCTGCATTGCTTCTCGCTCTACTCTGAATCCTCATCATTCCTTGCTCCCATGTTGCTTCTTGCTCTCCCCTGGATCCTCATCCTTCCTTGCTCTCGAGTTGCTTCTCACTCTCCTCTGGATCCTCATCCTACCTTGCTAATGCGTTGCTTCCCTCTCTCCTCTGGAACCTCATCCTTCCCTGCTTCCACGTTGCTTCTCACTCTCCTCTGGATTCTCATCCTTCCTTGCGCCTGCATTGCTTCTCACTCTCCTCTGGATCCTCATCCTTCCCTGCCCCCGCATTGTTTCTCGCTTTCCTCTGGATCCTCATCCTTCCTTGCTCCCACATTGCTTCTCGCTCTCCTCTGGATAGTTACCCTTCCTTGCTCCTGCAGTCCTTCTCGCTCACATCTGGATACTCATCCTTCCTTGCTCCCAAGTTGCTTCTCGCTCCCCTTTGGATCCTCATCCTTCCATGCTCCCATGTTGCTTCTTGCTCTCCACTGGATCCTCATCTTTCCTTGCTAACACATTGCTTCTCACTCTCCTCTGGAACATCATCCTTCCTTGTTCCCATGTTGCCTCTTGCACTCCTCCAGATCCTCATCCTTCCTTGCTCCCAAGTTGCTTCTCGCTCTCCCCTGGATCCTCATCCTTCCTTGCTTTTTGCTCTCCTCTGGATCCTATCCTTCCTTGTTCCCGCATTTCTTCTCACTCTCCTCTGGATCCTCATTCTTCCTTGCTAACGCATTGCTTCACACTCTCCTCTGGATCCTCCTCCTTTTTTGCTAACGCGTAGCTTCTTGCTCTCCTCTGGAGACTCATCCTTCCTTGCTAACGCAGTGCTTCTCACTCTCCTCTGGATCCACATCTTTCCTTGTTCCTGCATTGCTTTTTGCTCTCATCTAGATCCTCATCCTTCCTTGCTCCTGTGTTGCTTCTCGCTCTCCCCTGGATCCTCATCGTTCCTTGTTTGTGCAGTGCTTCTCGCTCTGCTCTGGATCTTCATACTTTCTTGCCCCCGTGTATATTCTCGCTCTCCCCTGGATCCTCATCCTTCCTTGCTCCTGAGTTGCTTCTCGCTCTCCTCTAGAGTCACATCCTTCCTTGATCCCAAGTTGCTTCTTGCTCCCCTCTGTATCCCCATCCTTCCTTTCTAACGCGTTGCTTCTCGCTCTCTTATGGATCCTCATCCTTCCTTTCTAACGCGTTGCTTCTCGCTCTCCTATGGATCCTCATCCTTCCTTGCTCTCGAGTTGCTTCTCACTCTCCTCTGGATCCTCATCCTACCTTGCTAATGCTTTGCTTCCCGCTCTCCTCTGGAACCTCATCCTTCCCTGCTTCCACATTGCTTCTCACTCTCCTCTGGATTCTCATCCTTCCTTGCGCCTGCATTGCTTCTCACTCTCCTCTGGATCCTCATCCTTCCCTGCCCCCGCATTGTTTCTCGCTTTCCTCTGGATCCTCATCCTTCCTTGCTCCCACATTGCTTCTCGCTCTCCTCTGGATAGTCACCCTTCCTTGCTCCTGCAGTCCTTCTCGCTCACCTCTGGATACTCATCCTTCCTTGCTCCCAAGTGGCTTCTGACTCCCCTTTGGATCCTCATCCTTCCATGCTCCCATGTTGCTTCTTGCTCTCCACTGGATCCTCATCCTTCCTTGCTAACGCATTGCTTCTCACTCTCCTCTGGAACATCATCCTTCCTTGTTCCCACGTTGCCTCTTGCACTCCTCCAGATCCTCATCCTTCCTTGCTCCCAAGTTGCTTCTCGCTCACCTTTGGATCCTCATCCTTCCTTGCTCCTTCCTTGCTTCTTGCTCTCCTCTGGATCCTATTCTTCCTTGTTCCCGCATTTCTTCTCACTCTCCTCTAGATCCTCATCCTTCCTTGCTAACGCATTGCTTCTCACTCTCTCACTCTCCTCTGGATCCACATCCTTTTTTGCTAACGCGTTGCTTCTTGCTCTCCTCTGGAGACTCATCCTTCCTTGCTAACGCGGTGCTTCTCACTCTCCTCTGGATCCACATCTTTCCTTGTTCCTGCATTGCTTTCCGCTCTCATCTAGATCCTCATCCTTCCTTGCTCCTGTGTTGCTTCTCGCTCTCCCCTGGATCCTCATCCTTCCTTGCTTTTTGCTCTCCTCTGGATCCTATCCTTCCTTGTTCCCGCATTTCTTCTCACTCTCATCTGGATTCTCATCCTTCCTTGCTAACGCATTGCTTCTCACTCTCCTCTGGATCCTCATCCTTTTTTGCTAACGTGTTGCTTCTTGCTCTCCTCTGGAGACTCATCCTTCCTTGCTAATGCAGTGCTTCTCGCTCTCCTCTGGATCCACATCTTTCCTTGTTCGTGCATTGCTTTTTGCTCTCATCTAGATCCTCATCCTTCCTTGCTCCTGTGTTGCTTCTCGCTCTCCCCTGGATCCTCATCGTTCCTTGTTCGTGCATTGCTTCTCGCTCTGCTCTGGATCTTCATACTTTCTTGCCCCCGTGTATATTCTCGCTCTCCCCTGGATCCTCATCCTTCCTTGCTCCTGAGTTGCTTCTCTCTCTCCTCTAGAGTCTCATCCTTCCTTGATCCCAAGTTGCTTCTTGCTCCCCTCTGTATCCCCATCCTTCCTTTCTAAAGCGTTGCTTCTCGCTCTCTTATGGATCCTCATCCTTCCTTTCTAACGCGTTGCTTCTCGCTCTCCTATGGATCCTCATCCTTCCTTGCTCCCGCCTTGCTTTGTGGCATCCAGTCTTCATATGTTGTTTGCTCCGGGTGTGGTATGCTTCTCATGATTCTCAGGAGGTCACCTACATCACTGCTACATGGTCCTTATCCCTGGTTCTTGTGTTTTTTGGGCTCTATGTCCTACATTGATTGTGCATTGCGTCCTCAAATTGGCGCATGCACCTCATAGCGAGGAGCCAATCAGGGAGCTATGTCAGGGCAATTCCTCGTGATCCTGCCATTTCTGTGGCTTTAAAAAGCCAGTTTCCCCTGCCCCACCATCCATCAGACTGTCATCAATGTGAAGAGTCAAGAACCAGATCCCCAGAACCAGGACCCCAGATTTCCCATGGCTGGAGGATCAGCAGTCAGCCACCAAAAGCAGCTCATCCAGGACCAGGTCTATGCCAGGACCATGACAAAACCTAATCAGTAGCCAAACTTCTTCCCCCTTACTTGCCAGTGCCTTCTCCACCTCTCTCTCATGCATCCCTTTCAACCTTCCCCATCTCACCCCCCTCCACCCCTGAAGGCAGAGGAGATGCTGCACTCAGCCCTGGCGAAGGCTCTGCGGGAGTGACAAGGTGGCACCACCCAGAGCAGTTCCTGGCACCCCACCCTGTGCACAAGGGCCCGCAAGCCTGGGTGACAGGAGGGGCAGCTGGCACTGCAGGCCGAAGAGGAGGATGCAGGCAGTGAAGTTGGCTCTGGCCTACTGCAAATGGGACAGCACTGTAATGTTTAGCTCCGTCCTGGTCCATCCATGCTTTACAAGTTTATGTAATGTTGCATGCCAAGGTTGTTTCTTTTTTGTTTTCCTGTCCCCTCACCCTGGTTGTGGTCTACAGCAGGGTTCTCTGGTGGAAGTGTTCTCCCATTCCTGTTTATGCCAGCCCCAGTCTTTGGCCCCTTCTCTCTTTCTCCTCTTAACTGTAGACACTGCTCTTTATCCCTTGTCTTTGTTCAAGACTCTAACTTTCTGTCTTTCCGTCTCACTTCTGATTCCTTCTTTTCATGCTTAAATCTCTCTTTCTCTCTGTGCCTTTCTGGTCTCTCTCTGCACCACAGCCTCTCTCTCTCTCTCTCTCTACACCCCTCTCTCCCTCTCTCTGGTCTCTCTCTGCACCACAGTCTCTCTCTCTCTCTCTTTATCTCCACCCCAGAGAGAGAGAGGGGAGCCTGGAGGAGAGAGAAAGAGAGAGAGAGAGAGAGAGAGAGAGAGAGGAGCCTGGAGAGAAGAGAGGAGCCCGGAGGAGAGAGAGGAGCCTGGACGAGAGAGAGAGGAGCCCAAATTAGGTAGAGAGGGAGCCTGGAGGAAGGAGAGAGGGGCCCGGAGGAGAGAGAGGAGCCCAGAGGAGAGAGAGAGAGGTGCCCGGAAGAAAGTGAGGAGCCCGGAGGAGAGAGACAGGAGCCCGTAAGAGACAGAGAGAGGAGCTCGGAAGAGATAGATATAGGAGCCTGGAGGTGAGAGAAAGAGGAGCCGGGAGGGGAGAGAGAGGAACCTGGAGGAGAGAGAGGAGCCTGGAGGAAAGAGAAAGAGGGGCCCGGAGGAGAGAGAGGAGCCCGGAGGAGAGAGAGAGAGGAGCCCAGAGGAGAGAGAACACCAGAGCAGGGAGTGAGAGAGGAGCCCTGAGGAGAGAGAGAGAGGAACCCAGAGGAGAGAGAACCCTAGAGGAGAGTGAGAGAAAATCCTGGAGGAGACAGTGAAAGGAACCTGGAGAAGAGAGAGGAGCCTAGAAGAGAGAGGGAGATGCCCGGATGAGAGAGAGGGGCCTAGAGGAGGGAGGTCAAGGCTAGGGGTGGGCGGAAAATTCTGCTCCGCCAGCATAGCAGATAAAGCCAGCCACCCCTGCTCACCGGCCCGGTCCCTGCTTCTGAAAGCAGCCAGGCCGGGGAGAGCCTCCCCGGGCCCCGGTGGACCCCTGTCTCCAGCGCCCGGACCCTCGGCTGGCTTGCAGGACGGGGGGCTCCCGCACCCCGGGGTCTGCCGGGCGGAGCACGAGCCCCAGGCCCGGTCCCAGCTTCCGAACCCTAGCCAAGCCGGGGAGAGCCTCTCCGGGGCCACGGTGGACACCCTTCCCCAGCGCCCGGACCCTCGGCTGGCTTGCAGGACGGGGGGCTTCCGCACCCTGGGACGGAGCTCCAGCACCGGGCCCGGGCCCAGCTTCCGGACCCCAGCCAGGCAGGGGAGAGCCTCCCCGGGCCCCGGTAGAACCCCGTCCCCAGCGACCGGACCCTCGGCTGGCTTGCGTGACGGGGGGCTCCCGCACCCTGAGACGGAGCTCCAGCACCGGGTCCGGCTTCCGGACCCTAGCCAGGCCGGGGAGAGGCTCCCCGGGCCCCGGTGGACCACCTTCCCCAGCGCTCGTGCCCTCGGTTGCCTTGCAGGACGGGGGGCTCCCGCACCCTGGGACGGAGCTCCAGCACCGGGCCCGGGCCCTGCTTCCGGACCCCAGCCAGGCCGGGGAGAGCCTCCCCGGGCCCCGGTGGAACCCCGTCCCCAGCGACCGGACCCTCGGCTGGCTTGCGGAACGGGGGGCTCCCGCACCCTGGGACGGAGCTCCAGCACCGGGCCCGGCTTCCG